>NC_064646.1:450459189-452946689 GCF_023864345.2 Schistocerca serialis cubense
GTCAATACCGCAGATGTTCAGGCCTTCACCCAGGGCGGTCGTGGTTCCAACGAGATCGATGGAACAGATGACCAGCCGGTGGTCAGAGGCTAGAGCGATGCAGGTGGCTGCAGTGATGGGGTGGGGTAGACCTTTCACCACTGCGATGTCTAAGACATCTGGGGGACGTCCTCCAGTAGGGTATATGGTGGGGTCGTGTGGGCCGATGGTGCGGGCATGATGCCGCTCAGCGACCGGAGGAGTCGACGAGCAGATGTGTTTGTTAATCTACTGTTCCAGGCAGCATGTTTGGCATTGAAGTCACCGCCAACGAAGACGTCGTTGCCGAGCAATAGCAATGCTTCATAGTCCGGTGTTTCAAGAAGGCCTCGTGGTGGTCTGTAGAGAGCCGCAAACGTGATGGGACCCCTCACCGTGTGGACAACAACACCAGTGGCTTCCACAGTGTTCAGTGGGGGGAGGGGAATAGGGTGGTGGCGGAGGGAATTACGCACGTACACCGTCGTGCCACCATAGGCGGTGGGCCTGTCTGTCCTGTAGCAGGATTAGTTTGCTACACGGACAGAAACACCAGGTTTGAGGTGTGTCTCAGCAACAAGGCAAATATCAACCCCCTCATCAAGGAGGAACTGTCAGAACTCGCCCTGTTGTTTGGGGAGACCATTGGCGTTCCAGATCATGGTTGTCAGTCCGTGATGTCTAACAGCCATGACTGGTTGGAATGGGAGCGGTGGTGGTGATGGGGGACATGGATTGGGAGATGGCAGTGGCACGTTGGTGTGGGATGGTTTGGAGGAGGGAGTTGAATGTGGTGGAGATTGCCAAGGTCAGTGCCTCTACAACATTGGTGATGAGGTCACCGAGGTGGGTGGGAACAGAGGCTGGGGTGGGGAGAGGGTGCTGCTGGGATTGTACTGGGGTGGGAAAGGGGGCAGCAGTGCTTAACGCCTGCTGGTGGGATGGGGAAGGAACAGCGGAGCGTGACACCTGCTGTGGGGAGGGGGAAGCAGCACTTGACGCCTGCTGGGTGGGGAGGTGAGGGAAGGCTGTTGGGGGGGGGGGGATATGAAGAGGAAGGGGGGTGGGTAGAAGCCCAGAGGGTCGGGATGGGAGCGAGACGCGTGTTGGGGGTAAGCCCGCGGCGCCGATTCCACCAGGGCACCAGAGTAACCGGTGCCCCCACAGGTCGCCGCTGATGGCCTTGCAAATCGGTTCCGACTTACCCTAAACAACTTGATTTTTGGGCAGCCCATGTAGCTGCCCGTGTGATTCCCGCCACAGCGGGCGCAGGTGGGGGGGGGGTGGCGTCTCGGGGTTTGGAGGACTCCGAGGAGGCGTGACCACCGGCACACTTCACGCAACGCACCTCGCGGGTGCAGTCACCCACGAAGTGCGCCAGTCCCTGGCAGCGATAGCATACCAGGGTCATCCTCCTGGAGCGTGGTTTCTCCTTTGTCACGCTAACGTGATTCAGGTGTGTGAGGGTTGGGAGGCGGCGGTTCTCCGGCGTTTCAGGGGCGGAGACGAAGAATAGAGGTGTGGGGCGACGGGTTTGGGGGGAAATAATTCTGGTTATGACTGTGGGGGTGATATTCAGCGATGCTAAGTCCGTCCTCAGGCCATCATCAGAGTATTTCATAGGAAGCCCCCTGACGACCACCCAGAGGTGGCGGGACCTGATGGGGGGGTGAAGTATTCTATATTGAACTTCTTGAGGATGATGAGGGTCATAGCGAGGTCAGTGGGTGACTGGACATATAGTTTGAAACTATTGTCGCCTGCCGATTTGAATCTGAAGGGGAAATCAGTGTTGGCGACAAGAATGTCTTAGAGTTCTTTGACGTGGCCGGGGAATGTTATGTTGATGGGTGGGGGGGCAGGGAGGGTGGAGGAGGGTGGTGGGAGAGGGGGCTTGGGTTGTGGGGTGTCTGCGGCACCATCAATGGCCGCGAATGCGTTGTGGACGGGCACGTCCGTCACAGTCGCGGCTAGTTGACGGCGGGGTGCCGTTTTGCCCGGCACCTGGAAGCCTTCCGCGTCAACAATGGCTTTTTTCCTTCTTGGAGAGTCCGCGTTCAGCAGGCTGAGTGGCCTCAGAGTCTGAGGAGGAGGCTAACTGCCGCTTCCGACGCTCAGCGACCGGGCGTCGATGGTCGTCATCAAGCTCCATCACGCTCCCGTCATCGCTGTCGTCGACCGCGGCAGTCATGTTGGGATAGAAGAGGGCCTGAAGCCGAACAGTGTCGACCTGCTGGCCCCCCTCCTCTGCGGCGTCACGGAGGGCAATCAGTTGCTCCTGCAGCCCCTCCTGAATGTCTGCGTCGGACATCAGCGACGACACGAGGTCTTCCTCAGGTGCTGGAAGTGGTTGCGGGACGCATAAGGCGTCCTGTATGTCCGGCATGTCGAGTGGGGGTCTGGGGGGAGGGGGGGGGGGCGGGGGAGCAGGATCTAGAGCGCTGCGCACGCGGGCTTGTCCCACGGGAAGGGGGCCCTGATGCGCAAATTTCCCTATTCGCCCTAGGTGCAGCTTCATTGATGGCTGCATCAATGATGCTGCGACCGGGAGTGGCAGGGGAGGGGCAGATGACTGTGGATGTGATGGTTGTGGCGGTGATGGTGGAGGTGCAGATGGTGGGCATCGGCAACGCAATAACATCGCCGGTTGCAGCTGGCTTAGTCCTTTTAGTAGAACCAGTCACGTCCGTTGCCGTGTGTGAGGTCGTTGTAGGTGGTGTGCCGGATGGGGCCGCCGACGGAGCGAGCTCCGCCGGACAGCGATCCGCCACACCCGTCCCAACTGAGCGCACGTCTTTCTCTAGCGGCATCCCAGCTCGGAATGTGGCCAGCAGCAGGAGTAGGCGCTGCTTATATGCGATTTCAGTTCAGCGCATGCGCGGCAAGCTGTCTGGTAAATGCTTAAACGAACCTTATTTCAACGAAATTTGAAAACAATCATATCGATATTAATTAAAATTTTCGTAAGTTAATACGCGCAGAAAAATACGCACTCATTTGCAAGGGTTGGCAGCGAGCATACGCAAAAAAAGTTGTCCTGCCAGTGAATCGTCTCTGTAAACTTGACTAATGGCTTCAACATAGTCACATACAATATTAGCTTGGTTTGCGTACTATCACGGAGTACAGCTTTTTCTTTGTTTGGATGATTTGAGAAAGGGTTCTGACACGAGAAACGGATCATCAATTAAACAAAACCAACTGAATTTTGCAACTTTGGCCGTTTTTTACATCAAACTGATCAACTCAAGTTGCTGTCCTGTTATTAATCTAGCGTGCTGGAAACCCAAAAGGATGAATTTTATAGCTGCACGTTTCCGTCGTAGAAATTAATGCTGTCCTGTAAGATACTGCCTCACCACTGATTCCATTCATAACAAAAGACCCAGACTATGTCGACAATGCTACGATGGAAAAAAATATAAATTAGCATGCAGTGGAACCACGAAACTACCCGTTACGTCATGGCATACTCATTCGGATACTGTCTTGTCTCAAAGATCACATTTCTTCAAGCCTTATATCGTTGCTGCATTATTAACCGCATTTAATAAGCATTGTTGATGTGTTTGTGATAGATTATCATTGCGCCACTGTTTTGAAACGGCACACTGCGGCACATATACTGCAAAAGAAAGAAACAATCGAAATTCACGCAGTGGTCGTTCGTACGCTCGTAAAAGTCGATAGTCGAAAGGACACTAGTTACGTCACAACTGCAAAAAGTAGTGGGACAGTTGAACATAGAAAATTTCAACATTAAACGTCATTAGATTTACGACACTTCTTACGAAGACACAGAGAAATTTTGTTGAAAAACTCCGATTTTGCGTTACTTCCTTAAATTCGCGTTACCTCCTTAAAAACAGCTGAATTCCTTTTATTTCCTTAAAAACCACCAAATTCGCGTTTAAACGAATTTTTCATGTTCCTACCTATGGAGCCTTGGGGGTGCAGCAGTTTGAGGTCGGAGCTTCTCGACGATTTCCTTCGACAGGCACTGGCGTAGAACTTCAATAGTCTTCTTTTTCACCCTGTTGGTCGGGTCTCCCTTCAGTTTTCTGTATGCTGGATCCTCGAGTAGGTCGTACATTTTGTGATTGTACTCTGATAATGGAAGCAGGTAAAGCGGGTAAAATAACTATTTCAGTATCATTCCGTAGTTCTCGAATGGCAGCTCTTTCTGCTTTCGTGATGTTCGGCCGCGGTAGAGCGGCTTTGGCAATCGCACGGCACGTTTCCCGACGTATCTCTTCTGCTTCTTCGCTGGGAAGGGTGGAAATTTCTTTACAAGCATCCCGCATCTCGGCAAGTTCACCTTGGATACTGTAGTCGTTGATCTCTTTCCCCGTCTTCCTGCTCACTCTCATGGAGCATTTGAGCTACTTTTTCTCTCTTTCCTGGAGCCTACGCAGAAATTCTGCAAAAGGATCTGCTATAGGCGAGCATACAGGTGCCCCACCAAACCTACCACTCGATTGGTCACCCTGCACATGCAGTGGTAGTGGTGTTGTTATTCCATTCCCACTCAGCTGTGGAGCGTCGTTTGGCGTCCACAGATCCTCGCCCCCCCCCCCCCCCCCCACCCCCGCTCCAGAAATTGTCTTCCGAGGCGGTGGTATGGGATTCGTTTAAGTTTTGTATGTGGTCCTCGCTTTCCATGTTAACAAAATTTTGCTCATCCGATATGGAAGCCTTAGGTTGTCCATGTTACCCACAGTCAATTCACTTTAAGACAAATCCTTTAACTAATACACACAAACAATTATCCCCTCAAAATAAACATATAAATACGCAAATACATACACTTCACCTTGAAATCTACTTACTGTTTTACACAAAACGGTATCATGTGCGTGTGGCTTGGATATTTCCGCACAGAACTATTTAGGATGCTGCACAATAGGCCTTACCTCTTTTGTTTCTCTTTCGAGCAATTGCGGTTTCCCTTTTATTCTTTTTTTTTCTCTGGATATCTTTAAGGTGTGGTTTTGTTGTACATGTAAGAAAAATAACATAAGCATTAATACATTACAACAATTACGTACATACATAATTACATTCAACGCAAGAATACACAATTTGGCACTCTCACATCAGCAAGTTATTCGGGCTCCAAGTTGCGGCGCCAATCTCTCGTGGTTTATGATAACATAAAATATTATTTCTCTTTCTTTTTATATGAATGTCGTGATCACGTGGTGGGCTATTCAAAAAATTAATCGCTAATTTGGTTATTAGTTTAATTTTGATTTTTTTCTGTGATTTGAATTAAATTGCTTTTTGTAAGACGGTTTATTCAATAAAAGTTATTCCTTAGCAAAATCATTAATCACGTTAATAGCTGTACGACACACTGATCTTGTAATACGTTACATATAAGTTGAAATATGAAATAAACTTTTTTAGGTTCTTGCCTCGGCTAAACGTTTCTGCTCAAACAAGAGATCTATTATTATTTGCATTTTTCCACACACATGCACGGGAGAATAATTTCTTACCATTTTCTTTCGTAACGCATTGTAGTCCGAGTCGTGGCTCTGGATCTCGGCTGTTAAACTGAAAACAAAAGCTGTGTCTTCCGTTGCAGCGGCCGGCGGCTGTGGAAAAAATGTGTATTGTAATTGAAGCGGGCGAATAATTCGCTTCCGCTAATTTCATAAATTAAAATTGCCACGTAATGGCGGCTGTGGCCGCAACGGCGGCTGCAATTGCTGCTCTGAGAATAACTTGAATGGGTGACACTCAAAGGAAGCGGACATGAGATAGGACTCACCTCTTACAATTAAAAGTGAGTAATAGCATGAAACTAATATATTATCTGATTGTAAGTACAATAATGCTGACATTCAACAGCACTCTCCAAGATGTCCGACTACTCTCATCGACTACTCTCATCGAAGACGAGAGAGAGAGCGGATAAAAGATAACAAAAGATGGTTCCTTTTCCATCTGCGTGGTCCATTATTGTCAGAGTGAATCTTTTTTATTCTTTGCACTCGAAATGACGCACAGAATTTTATATGATAATAACAATAATACTGTAATAATACACATGAGAGAAGATTATACATATCGCCTGAGCGGTTAACCCTTAACTGCCCGAATTTCTCAAAATTGGATATTTAAATTTATTTTTAATTTTTTGACTTCTTGTGCATCTAAGTAGTGCATGTAAGCTATTATTTGACTCTTCTCTGTCTTAGTTTGTCTGTAACATAACGTGTCCATATGGACACGCTGGGTACTCAGATGCATATTTGAAATATTTTCTGTGATATTGAAATACATTTGAAGATATGTTTTATTAATCAGATTTTTAATACAAGTAAGGCAAAATTTGAACAAAATAATTCACAATCATTCGTTTTACTGACTTTCATGGTACACTTCAAAGCATTCTAGACACAATCCTACATCACATTTCCCACGTTTTGAGTGAACAGCTGATGATTTCCGTTTGCAGTACAAACCTACACATCTTCTCTTCTTCTCAGTTTCTTGATATAGTGCTTTATACCATCATATCTGATATCACTTGGAACACGCGGTTTGTATCCACACATAGGACTGATAGACGGCCTGCCTGCTCCTTTTACGGGTTTCATATATCTTTTTAAGTAAACTTGTACAATTTCTCTTCTGAATTCAGGTTGAGTAGTCCTAGCTCCCGTTCCTTTCTTCAGCTGCCACGCATTATGTACAGATACGTCAATGAGCCAAGAAAGTAAAGCCCAGTACCACTTCTTGTTTCGAATGTTTATTCTGCACATGGCAATGTTTTCATCCATCCTATCCACTCCTCTAATGAGGAGGTATTGAATAGAATTGGGGAGAAGAGGAGCTTGTGGCACAACTTGACTAGAAGAAGGGATCGGTTGGTAGGACATGTTCTGAGACATCGAGGGATCACCAATTTAGTATTGGAGGGCAGCGTGGAGGGTAAAAATCGTAGAGGGAGACCAAGAGATGAATACACTAAGCAGATTCAGAAGGATGTAGGTTGCAGTAGGTACTGGGAGATGAAGAAGCTTGCACAGGATAGAGTAGCATGGAGAGCTGTATCAAACCAGTCTCAGGAGTGAAGACCGCAACAACAACACCACATCCACTCCTCCAATGTGTTTATTATAGACTGTGATAATTTGAGGACGTTGTACTTGAACTGTCTTTTTCTCCTTTTCGGAATATCTTTTTACAAATGCTACGGATTCAACTCGTTCACAGGTAGAAGCTACAGTAACCACAGAATTGTTCACCCATTTTGTGACTATAACACGATCATCCTTGCAAAGTGAGTATTCAAAATACCCCCTTTCCTTTTTAACTAGCGCTTTCTTTGATAGTGCCTGTTGCTCCATAGCTAGAGGTCTGCGCGGATGCGGATATCCGCGGTGTTTGTTACTTGGCGGATAAAATCGCGACCGGCGCGGGTATCCGCGTGTCATCTGCGGATAATGAACAAAGCATCTGCCCAGCACGTATGTTGCAATGTTAGTTGAAAACTTCAAGTCTGTTGACATTCTTGGAATCTTGCAGGGCCCTGGTAGAGCGGATGTCTGTTGTCCTCAGCCCCTGGCTACGAGCGTCGTAGCTCTACCCAAGAGACCTGCGACTAATCCGTTTCCGCGACCGTGTGTTTTGTGTGGCCTGTGAAGTGCTCTCTGGGTGGCAAACCTGCCCACTGTCTACTAGACAGGTGCCCGTTGCAATTTTCCGTTCTTTCTTTTACAGAATTTGAATCAGAAGCAAAAAGAACATTCAACAGCTAACACGTCAATATTATTAAACTAGGTAATGATGATGTCGTAAGTGCCTACCTAAATTTTAGCGTGCACTACAGTAACATTTGCAGCCGCTGAGCATTGTCGCTCTTTGTGAACAGTGAAACAGTCCGGCCGGAGCGGTGGCACGGCGGGCCTTGCAATTAATTGCAAGTGGGACTTCAGACTACGGCTCACGACCACCAACACGCTATGACTGCGATAGCCCGTGAAGGATTATCCTGGTCACATTGAAAACTTACAAAATATTCAAATCATCCAAAATAATAATGTGTCTTTTAATTTACCAGCCAATTAGTAAAGATAAGGGCTGAAATTCGTAACAAAATTCAAGATTTTATCTCGGTATTGCTTAACAGGGAAGAGTGCCTAACATTTGAAGTTATGGGACAGTGGTTTTTATATAGACATCTTGAAATCGTGTGCAGTTCCATTAAACTCTGAAAAATAATTTTTTAACATTGAAAGTATTAACTGCGAAATCTACTGCAAATTTTGTCTTAGTAATTTAGACTAATGTTGAGGATGTTTAAGTGTGAAAAACTTTGTTTAGTTGAGAATGAAACAGACATTTCATTTATCGCTAGGTCTAAATCAGCCAAAAGGTGAGGTTCGAGATTTCAATCGTATTTTTAGCTAAAGCTAAATGGACTCCTAATTTCTATAACCACTGATTTTGTTGTCACCCTTCGGAAGACGAGTTATTTCTTCCAGACAACGTCAATTATTGCTGGCAGTTTAACTTTTTCATAGGTGCGCCAGCGTTTTGCAGTGTAGGCCTAATACTGTAAATATTTTCACCTGGAAATGACGAGGACTGAACGCGTAAGCTACAATATAATCAACAGCTGACATGAATGGCTTCAAAATTTGACACATCCAAGCAGTGAGTACAAAAAAACTATCTGTTAATGATGGCTAGTAACAGTTTAAAACCATCGTCATTTTCAGCTGCCTTGGCACAAGAGCAGCGAAGTATAATTGTTTCTATACACGCATTTTCGTCATTTAATACTATTACATTGAATTTTATTTTTTTAAATAGCGTTTCCAATCTCACGAGATCCGAGCCGCTACTGTGTGTGCTCCGGAGCGCCAATGCTTTCCTGTTTGGAATGGTCTGCTTCAGAGTAGGTATAGAGCATTTCCTGTGATTTAAGTAGTCAAAAGTAGTTAAGTTGGGGCAGAAATGGCACCCTAACAATAACTATGTCATTACATACCATAATTCTAAGTACTACTGTCTATTACTATTAATTACTCATTCAAAACTTAAATATATGCGTACGCGGATAAGGAACTTGCGGATGCGGATTAATTGCTGCGGCTGCGGATGCGGTTGCGGATTAGGACCTTGCGGATGCGGATGCACTTTTCTTATCCGCACAGACCTCTAACCATAGCCCTTTTCGCTCAGGTATGACATAACAGAAAAACCTGTAAATAGGTTGTCAAAGAAATAGTGGAATGGTAGTAGCTTTACATCCAGTATCAAATCATCTATCATCTGAACGAGTCGGTCAGTAGCCTTACCAAACTGTGCTTCATATACTGTGTTTGAATTGGGAGATTTTCCTTGATAAAAGGAAAAATTTACCAGGTATCCAGAAGTAGTGCATAAACACCATGCTTTATATCCAAATCGTGTCGGTTTCCCCTTATAAATTGCTTACAGGAGTGTCTCCCAAAATATTTTATCATTGATTCATCGTAAGACAGATGTTGCTGAGGAACAAACAGCTTATGACATTTGTCTCTTACTATTTCAATAAAGGGTCTAATTTTCCACATCTTGTCCTTTTCATCAAATTTGTTATTGTCGTTACAGTGCAGAAATCTAATAATTTGTTCAAAACGATTTCTCCTGGCATTGCATACAAAATCGTTTGGTGTGTCTAAATTGGAATCCCAGTATAATCTCTTATTAGGGAGAGAGTTATAACTACTTCGAATGAGGATCCCCAGAAAACACCTCATTTCTTCACAAGTTATATTAGGATTTGGAAAGTTCTTGAAAAGTGCGTAGTTGTTTGACTCATCAATTAGGAATTGTATCAGATCGTCATCAAAGAATAATTGGAAAATTTCCATTGCAGACTTATCAAGATATGTGTCAAAGCATGGATCAGGAAAAGACTTCAAATTCGAAATTAGTGCACCATGAACCCAGGTTTTTTTGCATATTTCTGTTCCTGTAATCTATATTTCTGAAATCTGTTTCTGTGTGTGTGTGTCTGTTAATCTTATTTCAGCTTCAACCCGGAGTTGTCTAGGATTGAGATTATCTGCTATTCCTCCTTCATCCTCATCGCCCGAATCCTCATCCGTGAGGACTGCTGGATCAGGGGGCGTGATGTAAATTCCATCAGCCTGAGGAACGTTTGAATCCTCAAACAGGATGTCTAAAACATCCTGCACAGTCAAACCAGGCTCTAAAGATTCTGCCACATCTGTGTTACGATATGAAAAGAGAAAAAGAAACGAAATCATTTTTGACCCTGCAACTGCCCAGCGTGTCCGTATGGACACGGCTGCAATAAAATCACTTCATAAACAGAAAGTGAATCGATGGATAGCAACTTTTCTAAAATGAAAATCTCTGCAAACAGTTTCACATGCCAGAATGAAGAAGTTCTTTACGAAACATTACTTACTTTACATCAACATGCTCAATTGCGGACGTCAAAGCACTCCCAGGCTGTCACAATCACAGTGTAAATGATAACAATGAAGTGTTAACACAATGTACGTAAAATTCAAACCCTCCCTGAAAACAATATGTGACCACCAACGCTAAAAATAATTGTAAGCCAACAATGAAGTAAAAACAAAACTAGTCAACAATTGTGTCCATATGGACACGCTGGTAAGTTATGAGTTAATGTTCACGTGTAATACAATATTAATTTTTTTTCCAAATACTACTTTCAAGTTTTTGGAATATTTCTAGTGGGGACGGTACACATAGTACTTGCTAAGTCTGGGAATTGGCCTGCGGTGTTTTGAACTACTGTACGCATTCGGCAGATAAACTTTTACTTTGGTAGTCGATGTATTTGGGGTCTTTTCTTTATTATGTTTTCCATGCCCGGTCTTGGTGGTAGGATCCGTTTTCCATAGTTCGCGCGTAGTTTTGTCAGTCGTGTCTGGATTGGTTCAACATACGCGTCGTTACTGGGCGTCATTGTCGGGAGTTTCGCGAGGCTTTTTTAGCAGCCGTCTTCCAATACTGTACAGTCTCTCTCACTGTGTGTGGATTACCTCCTAGCGTGGCGTATTCCAGAACTGGTCATATTTTTGCATTCAGTCTTAGAGTCGTTTTAGGTATGCATCCGTCTTCCCTTGTATTGTTGTTCTTTGTGATTTGCTCCAATACGCGGTGTCGTCTGCGTAGAGGGCTATTGTTTCGTCTGGGGACTGGGTGATGGGTATATCTGCTGTGTACAGCGCGTACAGCAGCGGGGACAGGATGCCACCCTGTGGCACTCCTGCTTGTGGGGTGAAAGGTTGTGAGGTGACGTTGGAGACGTGTATTTTGCATATTCTGTTGGTTAGATATGCTCGGATCAGACGACCCATTTTGGTAGGAATCCCTGTTTCGCACAGCTTCAAGAGGAGGCCTCCATGCCATAGTTCGTCAAATGCCCGCTCAATATCCAAGAACACCGCGAGTGTACATTGTCCATTATTGAAGCCCTGGGTGACTCCGTTTACAAGTCTGAACAGCGGGTCGTTGGTTGAGTGTTTGCTGCGGAAGACGGCTTGGATCAAGGGGAGGAGTTCTTTGTTTTCCTCGTATGTCTTGAGTATGTCTGTAATTAGTGTTTCGTAGGTTTTCCCTAGCATGTCTTGACAGAGAGATGGGTCTGGACGATCGTGGGTCTCTTCTTGGTTTGTCCGGTTTTCGGATCATGATTGTCTTGCTCGTCTTCCAGGCAGTTGGGATGGTTTCGGTGCTGATACAGAAGTTGAAGATAAGGGATAGGATAGGGATGAGAATGGGAAAAGATGCCTTTTGTAGGTGTATTCATCGTATATAGTTTCATCCTGGGGCGGAACTGCTTCCGGTTATTATCGCATCTGCAATGTCGTCGGTTATTGGTTTACTTACGGAGTGTTCGCTTTCTGTCTCTGCTGTTCGTGTGGAACGTAGTCGTGGGAGTCGGAGTTCTACCGTTCTGCTGAAAACATCGTCATAGCTGTTGTCTTGCGGAAACGAGAATACGTCTTGTAACACACCTTCGTATATGTTGGTCTGTTGTTGGCTCTGTCGTTGGTTCGTTGTTCGCGATTGGGGTCTTTATGGTTGTCGCTCTTTGTGCCGTTAGTGTTTCAAACCGCCTCCGGAATTGTCCTCCGTTTCTGTAGTTGAGTCTCGGCAAGTTTCGTCCCATTGTCCTTGTCTGTGTGTCGAGATGATTTATTTTATACGATTGTTAAGCCTGTCCCATATCTGTCGTAAGTTAGGGTTATTGGTACGTCGCATCTCTTTGCAGTCGTCTTTTCCGTTGTATGAGGTCAAGAGCTTCGCCCAGGATTGTGGATTTCCAATTTTCGGTGGTGATTTGAGGTATGGCATCTTCTATTGCGTGTTTGAAAGTGGACTCCAGTTTGGTCGTTGAAAGTTCGAGGTCTGAGAGTCTGTCACGGTCATGGGGATAGATAGCTCTTCAGTGAGTACGTCTTTATAATTCTCCAAGTCGGCGTTTGAGTACTCTGGTATGGTGCGTATAGTTGGCATTGGGTTAGTTGGGGCTATTGCGTCTGTAGCGAAAAGGCTGGGAAGGTGGTCGCTTCTGATGGAGTTGCCGACTTCCGCATTAGCCATCGAGTCGCTCATGGCTGGGCTATAGAGGACATGTTCGGGCGCTGAGGTTCCTCGGTGGCCAATAAACGTGGAGTGGAATATAGGCAGGCTGTCTACTGGTTCTGTTGTCAGGAGGTCAGAGAGGATTCGTTCATTTTGACTTGTGCTGTGGTCACCTAGCCTCTCGCACTGCGCATTTAGGTCAGCTAGTAGGATAATCCCTCTTTGGACATAAGGTATAATACATCGATTTGCAGGGGTTGTCTGGTGGGATTGTATAGGCATGCTATTGTTACTTTCCGTGCAATAATGCCCTTTAAGCTTGATCATGACGATCTCTGTATCTCGAAGCTGTGCTTGGGGAGGGATTTCGCTTGCGGCTATCGTGTTACGCACATACATTGCGACTACGCCTCTACCGCCTGTCTTTTCGGAAACAATTTTATTTCGCTATGTTGCATAGTTGTCTGTTTCGGCGATTGTGTGTGAGTAGTGTGCGCCTATCTCTAACTCCTCGCACTTTGGCGAAGAAGAGATTCAGCTGATGATGGTGATGTGTGGGGTGGGCCATGTCGGTTTTGCGCCTTTTGTGTGAGAAGAGTTTTAGTGTTTCTTGTTTTTGGTTATGTGTGGTATGTTATGGGTGGCGTTTGGTGCTTGTGTGTGTGTGTGTGTGTGTGTGTGTGTGTGTGTGTGTGTTGACGGGCTCTCGCCTGTCTTGGAACAGACTGACGAGTGCACTGCTAAGTGTTCGCAGGAAATCATTTTTTAGGACGATCTCCTGCCGTAGTTCTTCCACTAGCGGGAGGGGCGTGGGTTCGTCCATCATTTTGATGGGGGCGGTGAGCCCCTTTTTTGCTGCTGCCTCGGGTCGTTTGCGGCACGTATATGACAGGGCCGTGTGGCCGCCCTCACAGTTAGAGCACTTCTCCAGGTTCTTTGTGTCCCACCTGTTCAATTTATGGTCTCCACCAGACTGCGGACATTATGGTTGGGCCTTGCAGCTAGCCATGGCGTGGTCAAAGCCCAAGCAATGTCCTCACTGTGCCGCCTGTGGTGGGGAAAGTTTGGATCGCTCCGCTTCTTTCTTGGCGTGATCAATTACCACACCCTTTGTCAGGATGCGGTCAACGGTGTCTTGGTCTCTTGAGAATACTCGAATGTTTGTTGTGGGGACCTGCCTTTCTCGGGAGACAATGCGCCATACCCTTCCAACTTCCAGGCGCTGGTTGTGCAATAGGTCGATTACGTCGTCTTCTTCGACGTCGAGTGGAACTCATTTGATAAGCACGGTAAGTGGTTGTTTGCGAGACCTTAGCATTGGCTGCCTTGGCTCGAGGATTTCCTGGGGACGCACTGTCAGTGAGTAGGTGATACGGTTTCTAAAGACTTTTTGAAAATAGTCTTCCCGTCCTCTACTGGTGGTGTTGAGATAACCCTCTCGTCGATATGTGCCCTCACTGTGTATTCAACAGACGAGTTGATTTTGGCAGGAGTTGCGTGAAGTCGTGGGGCAGATTGTCCACAATGTACGACACGGTCCGGTTGTCATCGATGTCACATATGTTGTTCCCTGGCGTTGCCGTTCCTGTTCTGGTATCTGTGTCATTGGGGGAGCCAGACGGGTGTGGGGTGTCCCTCCTTGATCGTCGGCGTACATGTTGGAGTTGTGTGGTGTGTTAGTGTGGTCGCACCAGTGGTTTTGCCCCACTTCTGTCCCACTTGGTTGTCACAGTAAGGTAGCCACGGGCTGACTTTGCCTACTCTGCACGTACGCGGATATCGGGGAGTGCCACTGGCCCCGGCACGGAGATTGTCCTACTCTGATGGGAGGAGGCAGCTCTGACTGCCGTAAATGGCAAATTAAGATGTAGTGGTTGTTGCTTTTATATAGGATTCCATATCTTGCTTACAGGGAAAAAAAACTTTATCTCTATTAGTAATGTCATCAGATAATCGTATTTCGATGGATCCCTTGAGCACACAATCACAGTAACGAGAAGACGGGGCAGTAATTTGCGTCTCTTTAAACTACATGTTATGCCCTTCATTTAGACAATGTTGGCCGACGGCAGATATTTCAGGCTGGAGCAAACATGTGACGCTGATGTTCCACACATCGGTCTTAAACAGTGCAAATAGTCTGTCCAATATAGGCCTTTCCACAATGACAGGAAATTTTATAAACTTCAGGCTTCCTCAATCCCAAATCACCTTTGACAGGTCCAAACAGGGCTCTATTCGTGGCCAAAGGCAAAAGAACACTTCAATATATATCAAGTGAACTACCGCCTGATACTCGTAAATCACTTGCTTTTTCTACCCATTGCTGGAACTATTTCTTCAAAAATTTGTAGAATCCTGAGGAAACAGGATACTAAAAGTGTTCTTTTGCCTTTGCCCACGACTTTCTCACCCCCACAACCTCCTGATGCTGCGCCTGTTGGCAGTCTAGTCCCTGTACAGTCCACCAGGCAGCATTCGTATCTCTCTCCCCACCTGTACATCACTATACCTTTGTCTTCTCTGCGTCCTCCACATTGCTGGTTGCATCCCACGTGATAGCTGTATTCCAGCCCGAGTTACTGGAGTTGGCAGCCATGTGTGCGTGAGGTGTGATTGCTTGTGTGTGTGAATGGTGTGCCTCTCTCTCACTGATGGACGCCGTGGCCGACAGCTGTGTGTCTGTGTCTTTTAACTGTGTCTGTCTGCAACTTGACGTGTCTTCTTTACTATAAGTAGCAATCTGTTTGTTCCTACACTGTTAAAGGGAAACATCTGTAATTATACGTGGGGAGTTGAAAAATAAGTTTCCCCTGTCGGCTGTGGTCAGAGTTGTGTGTGAAAGGAAAAAAAGAGAATGAGACATGAAAGATAAGACATATCTTTATTTTTCTACATAATTTCCAAGTACATTGAGACATTTGTCATACCGCTTTATAAGCTTCAAAAGCCTTCCAGAAAAAGATAAGGGCGTTGCATACGGAGGAAGCGTTGAACGGCTTGTTTGACGTTAGCATTGCTGCCAAAACGCCTTCCGCCGACAGTCTTCTTCAAAGCAGGAAACAGATGGAAGTAACTTGATGCGAGATCCGAACCGTAAGGCGGATGGTGTAGGCGGTCCCAACCAAGAGTTGCAATATGGTTCTGCGTTGCCGTCGCCGTGTGTCGTCTCGCATTTTCATCCAACAGCAGAACGCCAGATCTGAGAAGGCCAGGCCGCTGTTTCTGAATTACCTCTTTCAATTTCGACAGACTGGCACAGTACAGCTCAGCATTGATGGTTGCATCCTCCAGAAAGTCCAGCAGCAAAACTCCTTTGGCGTCCCAGAAAACGGTGAGTAGCACTTCGCCTGCAGATGGAGTGCTTTTGAACTTCCTTCGGACAGGTGATGACGGATGTTTCCCCTCCATGGATGCGGTCTTCGATTTGGGCGTGTAATGGTGTACACACTTTTCATCACCCTCACAATCCGAAACAGAAGGCCATTGCCAGATTCATGGTAACGCACAAGCTGCTCCAGGCTGAACGCCATGTGTTGTTCCATGTGTGTCGGGGTCAGTTGGTGGGGCACCCGTAGTGCTGACACCTTCCTGTATCGAAGAATGTCGCGGATGATCTTGTGAGCTCACTTATGTCCTGTTCCAAGTTCTGCCGCTACTCCATCGATTGTGATACGCTTGTTCGCTTTAATCATGTCATCCACCTTCCTGACATTTGCATCTGTAGTGGTCGTGCGCGTCCGCCCAGATTTCGGTATGTCGTGCACTTGCTGACGTCCATCACTGAATAGCTGGCACCATGTCCGCACCATTTGCCTCGACATCACACCTGACCCATACACCTCAACAAGGCGGTTATGGACTTCTTTGCCTGATACTCCGTGTTTCCATTCATAGCGGATAACAGCTCACTTCAGCCTTTGACCACGACTGCAAAACGCACCTTCTCCCCATGGCTCCGGGAAAAGACCGAGCGGCTGGCCTCCGCTTTGCGCAGGCACTACGACAGCGCCGTCTGCTTGATCACGGTCGGCCTCTACCCAATGGCGTATCGATGTCTTGCACGTGCGCGTTCACCTGCCGTGTCGTCTTTCGCGCATATCACACAACTCTTCCCATAGTCGACAGGGGAAACTTATTTTCCAACTCCCCGTCGTAGAATGTCGATCCAGATTTAGCAGGAACTTTAATTATGGTGCAGTTTCCATCAAAGCTACCAATACAGTTCAGTAGATTCAGTAGTTATCAGTAATGGTCAGCGGCTTTCTTGAGTTGACAAATACTAAGGCCATTCACATGCCAGCTACAGTGAAACCTAGGAAAAAATATATGAAAATTAGGATATATATTTATCCAGGGTGTATACAACCCGGGACAACCGTGAGATCCGGGAACTTCGTAGAATTCATAGAATTTTTCATTGTTTTAGTTTTCAGTTAAATTTTTATAATTTTGACTGGTAAAAATCAATACACTTAGGAACGATATTACTGTACCCACTACTGCAGCAATAAAACATGAACGAGAGAAAAAAAAAGAAAAGAAAATTAAAGTTGCAAAGGAAATGTGCCATATACCACAACAAAACACAGTGCTCAAACAAGCGTCTGTCAACAGCTATTTCTACTTCTTCAGGCTGAGGACAGCTGTTGAATGAAGGGTTTACCGTTAGGCATTTCCTTCCTCTTAAGATTGGGGGGAAATTTGTTATTCTTTATTTTTTTGTATTATGGGGTAGTGTGTGGGGACGTTTCTAGGTACTTAATTTGTTTGGGTTTGTTGTTTCTTTAGTGCATTGTCTTCTTAAGGTTGCGTGCTTTAACGGCCAAGCAGCGCAACTGGTCGTCTGTGACATTCTCGAGGACGATGTGGTGCTCCCAGGTTCCGGATGAGGGAGTTGGTGGACGCACATGTCTTCTCGTAGAAGCGTCGTGCTATGTTCTGGTGTCGCTGGAGAAATTCCAGATCAGCCGCGGCATGGAGGTGTTCGTGCGGGAGCTGACATAATATACCCGGCGTAGAATTTTATTTTGGAGCGACTGCAGGCGCTGAATATGTGTCTTCTCAGCTACTCCCCACACTTCGCAGGCACAATCGAAGAGTGGGAGAAGGTACATACGATAGATAAGAAGGCCATTTGTAATGGACAGTTCTGACTGTTTGTTGAGAATGGGATACAGGGCTCCCAGTCGTTGGTGAATCTTCTTGCGGACGTCGGCGATGTGTTGGTGCCAATTGAGCGTCTTATCCATAAGAACTCCGAGGTAGCGGACGGATGTTAGCCATGGTAGCTGTGTTACATAAAGGCGCAGCTGACGTGGCATGGTACGCTTCCAAGTGAAGATAATGGCCTGTGTCTTGGTGAGATTGAAACCGATTCTACAGCGGGCTGCCCAGTCTTCTAGTCGGTTGAGGGCACTCTGTAGCTTGGGATGAGTACTTCGTGCCATCTGCTGGTGGAGTACAGCGTGGTGTCGTGTACGTAAATTGCCTTCTCCACTCTGGGCACCGTGGGCATGTCTGATGTGTAGATCGTGTAGGGAATCGGTCCAAGGACCGTTCCCGGCCGCACTACAAACGTCCGATTCCTGAGGTAGGAGGCGGTCAGCTTCACATACGCTCTTGCAAGTCCAAAGATGTGCAGCTTACATAATAGTCCAAAGTGCCAGACGCTGTCGAGCGCCTTTGTAACATCAAGCAGAACTGCGCCGCGGAATTCGCGCCAGTTGAAGGTGTCCTTGAAGTATTCCACTGATCGAAGAATCTACTGTGTGGTGGAATGTCCGCTGCGAAACCCGAAGTGCTGCGGAGGCAGGATGTCAAGCTGCGTGACCAGACGATGGAGAAGGAGACATTCAAAGAGCTTGCTGACATGTGGGAGCAACCTTATCGGGCGGTAGCTGGTAGGGTGCTTCTTGTTATTCCCCAGTTTCGGCATGGCAACAATAACAGAATGCTTCCCCGCAGCAGGAAAGGTGGCCATCGTTATGATCCAATTAAACAGGGCAGCGAGATAGACAAGCGCTGACCATGGGAGCTGCTTCACGACCCTGCCGGTGATGCCATCTGGTCCAGGTGCTTCGTTGTTTGGTAGCATCCAAATGCCCACTTGTACTTCTTCAGGTGTACTGGGAGTGATGGGCTCCTCTTCTTCGACATCTTCCTGAAGAATTGCAGCAACGTCTCTCTCAATAGCGGCAGTACATTGAAGGTCGACTCGGTCTTGTAGGGGTTGAAACGTTGGCCTCAAAGACATCTACCGACTTGTCAGTTTTGTCATCCAGGCGATATGCTGTCCGAGCGTCAGTCTTCAGGGGCGGTGTTCGTGAAGTAGCTGACAGTTTGCCAACCAAGTGGGTCTGGGGTGAAGCTGCGTAGTTTGTCGGGCCCACCACAGGTTACGATGAGGTGCAATGCCAGCCTGTATTTCCCTTCGTAGTTGATTGATGCGGCGCTTGAGAGCTACGTTGCGTGTGAGACGCCACTCACGACATGATCGATTCCGCGTCCGGATGGAGGAAAGAATGTCCGGAGGGAGGCTGGGCATCACACGTCGAGGCGACTGCGGTGGCGATGTGGCCTCGTGATGAGCGTCGGTGACGATTTCAGCGAATCGGTTGAACGAAGCTTCAGTAACAGCTTCTTCCTCATCTATGACGGCGACTGCAAAGTCAACGTGATCGCGAAATCGGTCCCCGTCCGTGCGTCGTAGGTTGAGGCGTCCAGGTAGATGTTCCGCTGCCACCCTGAGGCAGAAGAGGACAGGAAGATGGTCTGAGTTGAGTCCATGAATCACTTGGGCGTCCAAGAACTGCGGGATCCCCTTAGTAATGGCAATGTCAGTGACGTCAGGCACTCCTCGCGAGGGGCAGAATGTAGGTTCTTTGGGGCCAGACGCATGGGCGTTGGCTTCTTTAAGGGCTTGAAGAAGCATCCGACCGCTCCAGTTGGTGACGGCTGAATTCCACTGGCGTCTTCAGAGTTCAGGTCGCCAGTTTCCCAGGTACTCGAAGGAGAGAGCGTGCATCTTCAAGGCAGAAGATCCTCCGTGGGCTGCGATAAACAGCGACAAAGGTGACGGGTCCAGTTTGTGTGTCTGAGTACTGCCGTTGCCTCCATGTGATGAGTGACTGGTGGTTGAAGTTCGTGATGTCGGATGGTGGTACGAAACAAAATTGCGGTGCCCCCTCCATGAGTCAGTCGGTCCGTCCTGTAGCAGCAATAGTTTGCAATGTTGCTGCAGATACCCGGCTTCAGAAAACTCTTGTTGACGAGGCAAATGTTTATGTTCTGCGCTATCTAGTATTGTCCCGGTACGGAAATATAGTAGATATGGGGGTTGGTGGGCAGAGCAGTCGGAATTGTAGTTTGCAGGTGGGTAGTCTCCACGTGATCTGTGTTCACGTTTAGTGGTTTTGTTGTTTCCTTTTCGTTTATTGCTCTCACGTCAAATGAAAACAAATGGCCGGGACCTATCAAATGAATTAAAATACATTCACATAATTACAGAAGGCTAAAATATATGATTGGTTTTAGATTTGATTTTATTTCCAACCTTCTGACAGTCAAGCGTTAACCGCCTTGCAGAATAAGGTGGTTATTTTTTTCGGTTTGTCAAAGAAATTTGGATTTTATAAATCTTTTCCGCTGAGGCAGTCAATTTCTTTGAAACGAAGTGTTTAATTCCACGCTATTGGCTAGTTTCAACTGTTCGCTGCATTTCGAGTGCACGTTTTTATCTTCTAGCACGTATGGCATTATACCATGATAAAGAACCAAACACGAGGTAATAGTGAACTGGTATTCGAAGAAAATTTACATCCGAATCTGGACATACGAATGTGCGATTTAAGCCGAATTGTGTTTTAGTATGGTTCACGAAATTCCGATGTTCGTGGAGTATTCTCTGATGTCTTGTTTCTTTCATGACATAATCTTTTAATGTTCTACACGTACGAACATACTGGCTTTCTGCGTCATCGTAGCTGCTCATGGGCAATGACTCCTGATGACACTCTCTGCCAAATGCCGAAACGAACCTATTTCTAACAGGTCGCGGAAAAATATTGCATATGGTCGTTTGAAAAGCGTTACTTTTAAAAGTAAATTTCCTCTATCGCTAGGTGAACTATTTGCGACAATGTACGATGATTTTGGTAAATCACAGACCTCACTCTTTGAGGACGACCAATTAAAAGAATTTCGACCCCAAAAGATCAGACATTTATTAAAAATTTTACTGGCATATTTATGCTATGTATCGTAAAGTGTAACACAGGCAGAAAAGATCAACATCTTATATGGAAGCTTGTCTTGTCTTGCAGTTAATCAATCTTCGAGACCAGTGTTATATATGAAAGCTTTGCATTTCTTGTAGCAGTACTATGTATATTAATTTAAACCATTAACTTTTCTTATTTGTGTGTTCGCTCTACGTAAGAGTGATCTTTCTATTGGCTGATTACATCACGTGTCCTATGCTGTCATCAGCTGGCAAGATGACGTGACATGAGCTATGACTGGCTTACAAAAGCGTATCGCAATCTCGATTTCAGTGCTTTGGAAAGTTAACATGCGGTGTTTGGTGGAATTCGAATTTATACCTTCGTAATATGAAAATAGGTGGAGTACATGTTGCTGCACATCAAAGATCTTCCTAAAACGTGCTTTCTTACCCTCAGTTTTGTTTTCTAAAGTGTCGGGAAATTTTACGCAGGCAGTGTATAAAACCATAACCATTCGAAGGATTGATAAGCTCTACAGTGCCAAGGAAAAGTGTACTGTCACTTAACACAGAAAAAGTGTATTTTCACCTGGGAGAAAGTGTATTTTTAACTGGGAAAAGCCAGGCAATTTTTTTCCTTGTCCGCTTTTACACCCTGTCACCGCTTTAAACGTATTTAAACTACGTCAGTTAACACTTACAAGTCAGTAAGGCTGTACCATCATCTTTTAGACCTTAGGTTACTAAAGCCAAACACCATTATCTTTCAAAGGAGACACAGTTCCACATTACTAATGGCATATCATTTGCATTGATACGGAGTCACGTCCATGCCATACCACTGCCATGTATCTGTCACACCATTCGTCATATCACTTCTTCTGCCATGATGGTGGCCCTCCTACCTTAGACATGTCACCTTTTGCTAGAATACTATATTGAAGATAATCATCCTACACATATGAGTCGGCCTGAGAAATCAGCATTAGTGGAGCATTGTCTGAACACAGGTCATCACATGCTTCATGATCATTGAGGGACTGCTATTAAGAAAGCAAACAATCTAATAAGCAAAAAGTGTGATTTCATTTAAGTGCTAGTTGAAAGTCAGTAGTGGATAGTATTAAAATGAGAGCAACAATAAACTCCAGTTACAGACCTTACACTAAGATTTGCAGAATTTTAATTCAGCTCTTAACCACAGCAATATCTGATAGCACGTTAATTGCCAGCTGTGCAGAGGTGGAAGACATCACTGTGCTCCCAGCAGGAGACACTAGAAACAATTTACATCCAAATGTAAGAACTTTCCATTCATGCATGGTTCCTGCTACTGGCACTAATACGATTGATTGTCAGCCATTATGTTTCGCAACAGTAACTACAGCAATCACCTTAAGACATTCAACAGTTGTTTCAGTGAAACACTGAGATCACTCCAAGAATTCTGTTTGCAGCAGATCTATCAGGAACATCTGAAAAGTCACATCTGTCAAGTTAACATTTAAATACTTTTGCCCATGTTGCAAGAGTGATAGTTTCTTTCCACATTTTGAGAATAAAATCCCTATTGACATTAGCATTTCTTAATTGATGAAAATTAATTGTTATAAATTTGAAGTTTGGTTTGTTGACTGGATATTTACCTGTGGTAAGTGTGACCCAAATTTTTCCAGAGTTGTTGCTTGAAATTGATAACCAGGCAATGTGTTATGTAGACATTCTTCCATTTATTAATTTACATTTCCACTATAACATGACTTTGTATGTGGATTCAACACGGACTAGGCAGACTAAATTGGACTCAGATGGGGCACCCGCTGATGTATATGTAGCCTCCAGCAATAAAAATATGTAATAACATTGTTGGTGCATGAACATAATTAAAAGTTATCAATCTTCAATATTCTAAGTAAAGAATGTGTGTGTTTTTTCCTAAATGTAGAAACATCTTTAACATACCAAAATTGTGATGGAAATATTTTTAATAGAAAGTGTATTGAAATAGCTTCTGTAAACAATCAGACCAAAGTCATTCTGAATTACATTTCAAATACTAAATAATTTTTCGCACTAACATGTTAACTGGATCTTGAACAAAAGGTGAACAATCTATAATGGTCAGATATGTAATTTATACTTCACAAATATTTCTAAACTGATTGCAAAATAATGTATTTCCTAGAATGTTTCAGATAGTAATTTCTTTTATAAAATACACTGCCTGACAGAAAATCCGAAGCATCCAGAAGATATGGTCAGAGGTTAATGTATCTTATTGTATTGTGGGTATGTAAAAAACGACAATGAGTTAAAATTCTCTGTGACAGGTAGAACAGCCAGCAGAGTGCATCAGTGCAGTTAATGTTTAGTGTTTTTACTGGACCTGGTGGGGTATGTATGGGATGTGAACAGCGTTTGACAGTGGATGCTTACTATGGACGACATGGAAGTGTTACATACTTGCCAGAGACAATGTTGTCAGCACCTGACAGTTTTAAAGGGACCTCTTGTGTGCATCCATTTGGTTGGCTGATCAAATAGTGACAATATCCAGATTTGTGGGACATTCAAATTTTACACTTGACTGCTCTTGGACTGCGTGGGAATTGCGGACAGACATATTCGTCTATGTTCCAGTCGACTACGTCTGAGCACCACAAGGAAGGATTGCTGTGCTGCGAACCAACCACATTGCAGTTACTTCACAACTGCACCTGCCATCCAAGTAATAGACTTCCTACAACACTCTGTGTCGTCATGCACCATTGGTCAGAGACTAGCAGCAGCTGTAGGAGGGAATTACTGTCCAACGCAGAGGCTGCCGTTGACACAACACAAGTGGCTGTGTTTGGAGTGGTGCAGTGACGTGACCTGGCTGGGTGGACTACTGATGAATGGCACTGTGTAGTGTTAAAATAATGAATCGTGCATCTGCACTACTCTGTATGACTTACCGTCAAGTGTGGTGGCGATATGTGGACACGGCCCACTCATACAGTGTGTTGGAGAGATACGGTGGTATTACTCCTGGCATCAAGATGTGGGAAGCTGTTGGGTACAAGTTCGGGTCACAGTTGGTAGTGATTGAGAGGACTTTGAGGTCACAACGGTACATCACAGACAAGTTGCATCCTCATGTATTACATATTTAAGTGACAATATTGTGGTGCCATTTTTCAACAGGACAATTCTTGTCCGTATCAGACTCGTGTGTACATGCATGGGACCATCTCAGATGTCAACACCATCCAGGATACTGAAGACCAGTTACAACAGTTGTGGGCCAGCTTGCCTCAGGAGAGGTTACAATGGCTTTATCTCACCATTTTCAAATAAATCAGTGCACATTTCCAAGCCAGAGTGGGGTTCAACATCATACTGATAAGTGGACAGTGTTGGGCTGATACTGCTAAGATCTTTGTAAATGTGATTCAAATTTGTAATATCACATACCCTATTAACCCAAAAAAATTCATTTTATTTCCTCCTCCTCTTCAGGGTGGTTCATTTTTTGTCAGGCAATGTAACAATATTGTAGCATCCAACAGAATACATTTAAGTACAGTTTACATTTGTCAACTGATAAAATATAACAATCATTATTTACAAAAAAACTTCAGTAATGACAAAAATTTCCCCACTATGTATGTGGATTGTAAACTAGTGTGACATGTTACACCCTGCTTAGGTATTTATATTTCCTGTCACTGTCAGAAGAGCAACTTTGTTTCTTACTTTGTGTTTAGTATTATCCAACTATTCAGTGAATTTTTAAATATTTGTAGCTGAGATGGGAGAGCAACTGTACCTCTCTGTCTGGGCATAAAACACTTGTGTTGTTGTGAGGGTCATTCAGTAATTAAATACTAACACTAAAAGTGAACATAATGCGTACTGCAAGCAGTTGAAATGTCTGTAAGTTTTCGTTGCCAGTCTAGTGAAGAACCATATGTTTGGTTCGTGTGAACAAGACCATAACATCGAAGGACTGTTAAGATAGCATGACTTCTTGAAGGAAGTGCTTTCTAAGAAGTGTGTGCCATGATCGGATTTTTACTTTCAGACAGTGTTCATCCATAAAAAATACTCTCTCTGCTGTACAAACAATATGGTGGTAGTTGCATGAACTGTGCACGTTTTAATGCAAGGGTGTAAAAGTTTAAAAACAGTCACAAAAATGAAACAAACGAACACTGTGTCTTGTGTCTAGCAGCAGTATCAACCTCAGCATTGCAAGCTCATATTGATTCACGTATTCAAGAATAGTGACAACTTACAGTTGAAACAAAACACTGATAAATAAATGTTGACACAACTCGCTCCATCATTCAAAACAAAGGAAACTGCTGGAAAGACTCGTCCAAGATGCTTTCTCACAGAGCTTACCATTCATCTCCAGGCTTGGACTTTCACATTTGCACTTCACTCAAAAATTATTTCACTTGCAAAAGTATTCCATTTTTGGACAAAATTTTAAACTGTGAGGAAACGAAGATACAGCATTTTGAGCCAGTGTAAAAACATGCAGTGGAGACAATCTGAATGAACTATCTGTAAGAAATTCAAAATACAACTGATCACTAGTAAGATCATAGTACCAATGCTTTTGGAATGGCAGTGGTCAGATTGTGTTGTTTTTCAGAGAAGCGACGCACTGTCAACAGCATATATTAAACGGGCATGACTGAGAACAGTCAAACCTTACCCGTAGAGGAAAGATTCATGATCGCAGGTGAAGGACATGCCACTCAAAGCAACACCAGACTTGAGCTGATGCTCCAAGATGTTGGCAAAATGGATTGGAAGCTCCAACATTATCTTCGATGCAGCCCTGCCCTTGCCCCCTTTGGATCCAATGAAAGAAGCTTTGTTTGTGGTACAGTTTGGCAGCAGTAAAATGGCAAAAAAGAAGTACTGACTGACTTCCACTTAAAGGTAAACAATTATTTGCTGAATGTGTAAGAAGACTTGTAAGGAAAATGGACAAGTGTTTTGGGTTGTGCGGTAAAATATTGGCTATGGACTTGCTCTTGTACATGAGGCATAACACTCATGCCATTGAACATTTCCTGGTGCTGTTGGATGTTATGGCCTCGTGTTTGATTCTGACTTGCGAAGTAGGCACATGTAGATCGCAACAGTCATCTATGATTACTTTGTAAAGCATGTATTGCCATTTTGATATTCGTTATTAAAATCAGGCACTTCCAGTGTAACATCAGTAGGTCTGACGTGAGAATGCACAAGTTTGTTCAGAACTAGTTGCCAAATATATGTTCTGCAGCTGTAATGGATTAGTTACAGCTTTATCAGATATGGACAATGTGTGGACTTAATAAACCATTATTGTTCCATGGCTACATGTTAGTTCAATTTCTGAATGACCCTTTTATTATATTCAATTTCTCTGATACAAGAGCAGCAGTGTTTGTCACACCATGTATTTGTCATCAGCATACTTAGTTAATGTAAATAAATACCGTGTTGGCAGAGTGACTCTGGCATTGTCTCAGAATTTCCGTCTAAATCATCGATACAGTTAGCATATTGTATTTCAGTGATAAAAGAGCAACCATGTTGGTCATGCCACATATTGATAATCATTAACATAATTAGTTAATGTTAATAAATGTCTTGTTGGAGAGTGACTGTGTTATTCTCAGCATGTTTCAGACGACACCAGTATTGTTACTATATTTCATTTCAGTGATACAAGAGCAACAATGTTTACCTTGCCATGTATTTATTATTATCAATATAATTAGTTGCTGTAAGTAAATATCTTGTTTCAAGAGTGAGTTTGTAACTATCAACATATGTTTCTGCCTGCAATATTATGAGGAAGTACCCAAAAGAAACCAAACCAATTCTTTTGGAAGGCATAGCTTTTTTCAAAACAGTGTTTTGCCGCTAGAAGCACATAGGGTGAACATCACTAGACAGTTGGGTGTCATCACTGAAGGAGATTAGGACTAGTTTCCGGAAAGTGTGTAGTGACAATTTTTTGTGACTGTCGTTTTTTCAATGGCTGAGTTTCGTGAACAGGGTGTGGTGGTGAAATTGCGCTTTTTGCTTAGCAACAGTGGAACAGAAACTCTTGAAATATTGAAAATAGCGTACAATGATTATGCTATGGGGAAATCTCAAGTGCATGAGTGGTTTGCTCATTTCAAAGATGGTGAAATGTCAGTCGACGACAGACCTCATTCTAGTCATCCTTCCATAGCCTGAACACATGAAAATGTTGCAAATATTGGTGTGTTTATCAAGGATCATCAAAGATATTGAAGAGCTGTTGGGAGTGACTTGGAGTTCAGTGAAGCGAATTGTGACGAAGGATTTGGTAATTTTATGCCCAATTCCTGCCATTACTAATGACTGCTGAACAAAATCAAGTTCACGTGGAGGAATACTGTGCTGTGTCCTGAAACTATTTAAAGCTTTTTTGTAGGTGACAGAACTTCGTGCTATGATCCTGAATGAAAGCACTAATGAAGCCAGTGGAAGACTCAAGAACAATTGTCAGGTGAAATCAAACATTAAAACAATGCTGTTTTTTTTTGTGTGTGTGAGTGAAATCCTCCATTCAGAGATTTGTTCCACAGCGTAAGACAGCTAAGCAGGCTTTCGACTTGGAACTTTCGAAAAGATAGCAGAACGGTGTGTGCTGGAAGAGGCCTGATTTTTATCAGTAGAGTGATTGGTTTTTCCATCATGACAATGTTCCTGCACACACAGCCCTGTCTGTATGACAATTCTTGACCAAAAATTGTACGAAACCCTTTTCATCACTCCCCATATTCATTTGAATGTGCCTTGTGTTACCTTTTTTGTTTCCTAGAATGAAGAGAGACATGGAAGAAAGGAGGTGAAGGAAAAGACAGACCCACTACCAAGCACAACAAATGATAAATTTAAACCGTGTTTTGAAAAATGCAGTAGAGGATTAATCAAAAGTATTGGTGCATATGGAGAATATTTTGAAGGGTTTTTGGGTAAAATTTGGATAAATGAGTCAAAAAAGGGTTTCTTTTTGGTACCCCATCATAGTTACCGTATTTCTTGTTATTGATGTTAGAGCAACAATGTTTGCTTTACCAGGTATTTATTATTATCGGTCTAATTAGTTAATGTATGTAAATGTCTTGTTGTGAGAGAAACTGCGTTACTCTCACCATGCTCCTGTGTACTCCAATGTAGTTACCATATTTCTTTTGACTCATACAAGAGCAACAATGTTTGCCTTGCCATGTATTTATTATATGTATAATTAGTTAATGTAAGTAAATGTCTATAATTAGTTAATGTAAGTAAATGTCTATAATTAGTTAATGTAAGTAAATGTCTATAATTAGTTAATCTAAGTAAATGTCTTGTTGTGAGAGACTGCATTACTCTCACCATGCTTCTGCCTACACCAATGTAATTACCGTATTTCTTTTGACTGATACAAGAGCAACAATGTTTGCCTTGCCATGTATTTATTGTATGTATAATTAGTTAATGTATGTAAATGTCTTGTTGTGAGAGAGACTGCATTACTCTCGCCATGCTTCTCCCTACACCAATATGGTTACCATATTTTTTTATTGATAAAAGAGCTTCCGTGTTTGCTTTGCGATGTATTTATTATCAGTATAATTATTTAATGTAAGTAAATGTCTTGTTGTGAGAGAGACTGCATTACTCTCACCATGATTCTGCCTGCACCAATGTAATTACTGTATTTCTTTTGACTGATACAAGAGCAACATTTTTGCCTTGCTATGTATTTATTATCAGTATAATTATTTAATGTAAGTAAATGTCTTGTTGTGAGAGAGACTGCATTACTCTCACCATGATTCTGCCTGCACCTATGTAATTACTGTATATCTTTTGACTGATACAAGAGCAATTTTTTTGCCTTGCTATGTATTTATTATCAGTATAATTAGTAAATGTATGTAAATGTCTTGTTGTGAGAGAGACTGCATTACTCTGACCATGCTTCTGCCTACACCAATGTAATTACCGTATTTCTTTTGACTGATACAAGAGCATCAGAGTTTGCCTTGCCATGTATTTATTATCAGTATAATTAGTTAGTGTATGTAAATGTCTTGTTGTGAGAGAGACTGCATTACTCTCACCTTGCTTCTGCCTACACCAATGTAGTTACCATATTTCTTTTTATTGTTACAAGAGCATCCGTGTTTGCTTTGCCATGTATTTATTATCAGTATAATTAGTTAATGTATGTAAATGTCTTGTTGTGAGAGACTGCATTACTCTCACCATGCTTCTGCCTACACCAATGTAATTACCATATTTCTTTTAACTGATACAAGAGCAAAATTATTTGCCTTGCCATGTATGTATTATATGTATAATCTGTTAATGTATGTAAATGTCTTGTTGTGAGAGAGACTGCATTACTCTCACCATGCTTCTGCCTACACCAATGTAATTACTGTATTTCTTTTGACTGATACAAGAGCAACATTTTTGCCTTGCTATGTATTTATCATCAGTTTAATTCGTTAATGTATGTAAATGTCTTGCATTACCCTCACTATGCTTCTGCCAGCCCCAGTGTAGTTATCATATTGCTTTTCATTGATACGGGAGGAGCACTGTTTGCCTAGCTATTTATCTATTATTTACTCAGATAACGCTGGATTATCTTGTCAGCATTTGAATGAAGACCCAAATTAATTGTTCAATTATTGCACATGTTACCAGTATATAATAGATTTATGTTTTTTGTTTGCATAATTTTTATAAGTACCACATCCTTCCGGAAGCACTTCAGCTGAAAATGCAAGCACTTTGTGCAGTGTCATTATAAAAGCATTAAATGAGTACTATCTTACTGTTTTGTATGGATTGATATGACACAAGAGACACAAAAAAACATTTAATGCTGTGTGACCTTGACAGCAGTAAAGGTGTTTCTTCTTTCTCAAAGGGTGGTCTAGTGGCAAATCAGTGATACCATGTTGCAGCTAGTCATATGTAGAAACAATTCTTTGAAATTTTTTCCAATCTTTCAATTTACGTAACAGCAAAGCAGTTTGATTCACGAATTGTCACCAAAATTCCTGAATCAAATGCCATGTTGTCCAGTTTAACACCATCCTCTCTGCAGAGCTACCTCTTTTCTGCTGATTTTGTAGTATCATTGATTGTATTCACTATCACCACACTGTTGTCATGTCATAAAGCCACTAATATATTAGCTGAATTCCTTCTGTGGATTACAATGTTTACCATTTCTGTTAGCTATTATTGTACTCATGGCTGAAATATTTCTTAGATGGAAGCCACACAAAAGTAGAAATGCAGTAAATAGATCGTCAACATTATATAATGTGAAGGAAAGTTGCCACTCTCCCTGTGGGGGAGATGCTGAGTTGCAGATATGCACAACAAAAAGACTCCGATAATTATAGTTTTTGGCTGTTAAGGCCGTCGTCAACAACGGACACATACATTCTCTCTCTCTCTCTCTCTCTCTCTCTCTCTCTCTCTCTCTCTCTCTCTCTCTCTCTTCCCCTCCCCCCCCCCCCCCCCCCACACACACACACAATGCGCATGAGCGAACGCAACTCTCTCATGACTGCAGTCTCAGGCAACTGAAACTATAAACTATCTGTATGGTTTCAGTTGCCTGAGACTGCAGCCGAAAGCTATAATTCTGAGTGTCTTTCTGTTGTGCCCATCTCCGGCTCAGCATGTGTGCTATATGGTGAGGGCAACTTTTTTGTCATAAAATTGTTACATTCCATCCCAGGTTTTCCGTTGTTTGTTTGTTTGTTAGAATGATATGCCTACAGCAGCTCTTCCAGCAGGTTGTCATTTGTCATGACTACTCCTTAACGACGACATTGCCAGTATATTTTTCTAGCAATGTACGAATGCCCTGGTATGCTTTGAGCCATGTCAGAGATCCATTACTTGAAGCTCCACACCAGAAACAAACCCATATCTTATAGGTTTGCCTCTTAGTAAATTGTTTTGCCCCATGCTGCCCAAAATAAGGATCCATACTTTGTAAATTTATATATTCTGAATGATGATAAACTTGTTTAAGAGCGTATTATATAAATTTAATGACTTATGGTGGTAAAGTATGATTTTATTGCTAAAATATAGTGTAAACACATGCACTTACATCAGAGCAAAAGAGAAATGACAGAAAATTACGTATCTGATATTTGTATTCATGAAGCTAACGTGATTCTAGAATGATGTACTTAGTCACTGAGGCTATATCTGGCATGCAAATACCCATCCTGTCCTTTGGTACTTTAAAATATTTCGTGGCAATGTGTGAACAGTTATTTCTCTAAGACATATGTGCACAGAGAAATTGTACTTGCACGTCAACTAGGTTGGGCAGACAGTCCATTTTCAGCAAGCCAGGTATTCTCATGCACATAGAATAATGCGTACTCAACAATGAAGACTAAATGTTTTAAACTTTGGTATGAGTCAGTGTATACTATTGCCACCTGTTGGAAGGTAGAATAAAGTAGTAGTATAAGAAGTTTTAAGCTCCTCTGTAAATATCGACCCCGAAGGGCAAAGGAAGTATCTGGGTTAACATTATTAGATAATGTAAGTAAATTCTTTGTTGTGAGAGCGACTGGGTCACACTTACCACGTGTTTATGCCTACGTTAGAATAGGTACTTTTTGTCTTTTGCGTAATGAAAGAACAGTGTCTGTTTTATCATGTATTTGTTATTATCAACATAATTAATGTAAGTAAATATCTTGTTGCGGGAGTGACTGTGTTACTCTCATGACATGTTTCTGGCTATGTCCTTATAGCTACCATATTTACAACACAGTGTAGCTCATTGCAGATGAATGTCACACAAAACTGACAAAAATAATTAAAACCTAGGTTTTATAACCTTGTTCTTTCATTGAGGGGGAAAAAAGGGAAAGATGGGAATTTTGATGCATGTAGGTTAATCTAGGTTATGAGGTTATGATGGGAAAGTAATCCGAGATGGAAGGAAGTGTATCAATAGCGTCTCATGGGTATTGTGCCAGCTTCAAATATAAGAATATAGATTGTAAAATAAAGAGGTATGTGTGTGATAAATAATATAACACTCATAAATAATATAACACTCAGGAGAGAAAGACAACATAATAAATAATAAGAAATGCAAAAAAAGTATAAAAAAGTAGTAAAGGACTAAAGAGGAGATCGAGCAGAGTTTAATGTAAATTGATTCCAGGGGAATGATGTGATGAAAGGATGTCTTGTAGAGCAAGTTTCCATCTGCGTAGTTTCATAGGATTGGTGTCGGGCGGGAGGATCCTAATGGCTCGTGGGTAGTAGTTGATGTCTAGTTCCATAAAGTTATGCTGTAGAGCATGATGTACTCTGGATATTAGGCATTCCCCAAGTGGACAGTTGATCTGTACTGGTTCACATACTCAGCCAGTTTGGTGGATTTATTTTGTTACCTTTCCCGTCTTACAAGGGGAGTGCCAGGGTCGGGAAATGAAGTTCGGACTGGGACGGCGCATGTTTGCAGCACTACCCCATATAGTTAGCCTACAATGTCCGAGCCATACGGCCAGATGGCCAGCCATTGACGAGGAAAACGCTCCGAAACTTTCAGTCCTACAGTATGTTATACCCATGCGACCGCTCACTGAACCGAATGGCGCGGTGGCCGATGCAATATTGGTAACAATTCGTGCTTCGTATTTTCAAAGTATCTATTTGCTTTTCCTTATACAATAACGTTCAAATTGAAATCTTCTGTTCTTTCAACATTTTCAACTTTTCCAACCAAATTATTTCCTTCGAATATTCGTTCGTATTGTATATTGAAAACAGTGTGCGTGGAAAAATAATATTCGTATTGTGAAGACTATGAATAAGGATATATTTATTCGCTAGATTCCGAAATTACACAAGAGCCAGACTGATATTTGTCATAAAAACACTCGAAACAAGAGATGTTTGAACAATTTGCTCATCGAATAAATGAAGATTTTTCACACGAGCAGCGAGTTTTGAGGATATCTGTCAAAAAGCAGACCTCGTTAACATTTCTAAGGATGTGTCTCTCTGCGGTTAGTTTCTACGCGAACCATGCGTATTGGATCATATTGTGAAAAACAGGAAATGATAACTGATGGTGAACGATCGAGTGAATTTTAATACAATCTTCTCGTGAATTAATCTCTCGTTCCTGTTCAATTAACCGCAATTTTGCAGTCATTTAATGAAATTTTTCACCTGTCTGTAAAAATAAACATCACTGGGCTGCACTAGTGGTGTACACTTCGGTGGAATAACTTTGAGCAGGGACGGCCACGGCGTGCCAAACTGCACGTGTGTACAGATGTGCTGCACGCGTGCCATTACTCGGCTTTTCTCAGTCTTTCGCGGCACTGCTCGGCACGGCGCGACATCTTTTCATCCGGCATAGGGTGCGTTAGTTGATTCGTAGCGACAGCCGTGTTTATTCCTCGCTAGTTGTTAGCGATTCGTAAGAAGTTTGTAAGTACTGTACAGTGGTTGTTGCAATGGAACATACGCTCACAAAGAGGCGGGGTAATGACACAACGTCGCGAGCCTTCAGGGCTGAATGGGAATCGCAATATTTTTTCGAAGAGAAGGATGAAAATTCCCAAAGTCTATTATGCAGTCGCATACTCGCCGGTCACCGTAAATTTGTAATAGAACGGCATAATAACACCACACACAAAGAACTTGATGATTTAGTTGGGGCTGATAGATCAAACAAGTTGGCGGAATTAAGAAGACGTAGTGTTATGCAGCGAGACGGACCGAACGTGAGTATCCCTTACAAATCTTTGTGTTTCTGATGTTTGTATTTGTACATATTTGTCGTTAGAATTCGAATTTAGAGTTCGCTCATTTTTTGTTTCCTTTTTTTAGCCTGCAACCAAACGTAGCGACCTGTCTTTAAGAGCAAGCTACAAAATAGCACTCAAAATTGCAAGAGCGAATAAGCCTTTCAGTGACGATGATTTCTTCAAGGAGTGTATTGTTAAGGCGGCGAAACTCTTGACGTCACTGGAAGTAAAGGAGTTTAGTGAAATTAGTCTTTCAGACAGACAATAGCTCGCCGCATAACTGGTATGGCAGCGGATGTCTACAAGTAGTTAATTGATAGTGCCTGCAAGTTTATTGCATTCTCGATTGCTTTGGACTAGTCGACCGACATTTCGGACACAGCACAACTAGCTCCTTCCACCTTCTTATTGCTAACTTATAGCTATATTGTGCAGGATTTACTGTTTACCTTCTTCTGGGGTTATCGTGTAGGATTTGGTCATCTTTATTTTCTGTGTAACTTGTGTGTGTGTGTGTGTGTGTGTGTGTGTGTGTGTGTGTGTGTGTGTGTGTGTGTGACGGGGGTTTAACTTCATTGCTTTTTTGCGGTGCGGAATTTGTTTTGTCTTCAAGGGCGAGTTTCTTCAGAGCCTTTTATGGCTGCGATAGTTCGTCTTCTTGCTACGTCATTTTATCTATCGAGTAGTGCAATTGGTCTTCTGTAACGGTATCTTTGGTCTTGTTGTGCTCCAAGTGCTCGGATGAGTGGACTGTTGGCGTCTTGATTCTTGTTGTAGAATCTTCTTGCAAGTTCTTGATGTCTCTGTAATACTTAGAGTTCTTCTGCTGCGTCCTGTAGGTAACGGTTGGGAAACTGTGAGTGTACGTGTAATGTGCGTCTTAAGATCATGTTTTGTAGTGACTGAAGACGTTGTATGTGCGTCCTGGCTGTGCATCCCCAGACTTCACAGGCGTAATCCATTAATGGCCTGATTATGTACATCCGGAAGTTTAGTAGGCCGTTTTGAACTGAAAGATCGGAGCCTTCATTGATGAGGGGGTACAGGGCCCCAATCCTCTGGTTGACTTTTGTTCGAACGTCTTTTATGTGTAGTTTCCAAGTTAGCCTTTTGTCTAAGATGACTCCGAGATACCTTGCTGAGACGTCCCATGGTAGCTCGGTGTTATATAGTCGTAGGTGACGTGCACGCATGGTCTTTCGTCTGGTGAAGATGACAGCTTGAGTTTTGGTCGGATTGAACCTGATGCGCCACTTGGCAGCCCATTGCTCAAGGGCATTGAGAGCACTCCCGTGGTTGTGATGGAAAGTCGGACGTGAAGATAGAGTACAGAACTGGCCCGAGAACAGATCGTTGTGACACTCAGGCGTTGATACGACGAGCTGTTGAAAGTGCATTGTCAATCCGAACAGCGAAGGTGCGGTTCTCGAGGTAGGAGGCAAGTAATCTGATGTAAGGCTTCGGAAATTGCAGACGGTTGAGCTTCCATATAAGGCCTTTGTGCCAGACAGTGTCGAAGGCTTTCGTAACGTCCAGCAGTACTGCGTCGCAGAATTTCTTCTCGTTAAAAGCTTCTGTGATATATTCGATTGCTCGCAGTATCTGTTGCGGCGTACTATGTCCGCTACGAAATCCGAACTGCTCTTAACATAATACTTAGTTCTGGGTGATGATGTTCTACAGACTTGGTAGGAGAATCCGTTCAAACAGTTTGCTGATGTGCGGTAGTAGGCTTATAGGTCGATAGCTCTATGGGTGGTGACGATCCTTTCCAGGTTTAGGCACGGCGACAACTATTGAATGTTTCCACTGTGATGGGTATACGGCTGTGGTGAGTATCCAGTTAAATATGACGGCGAGTCGCACAATCGCTGTCCATGGTAGTTGCTTCAGAACACGACCCTGGATGTCATCTACGCTGCGAGCTTTTTTCGATGGTAGTGCCCGGATGCCTGCCTGTATTTCTTCTGCACAGATAGGCGGAATGTGGTCGTCGTCGTCGTCGTCGGGATCTTGAAGTATTGCGTCTGCTTCTCGTTCGATGGTTTCGATGCGTTGCGGGTCAGTGCTGTCGTTGAGCGGTTGGAAGTTTGCTTCAAATGTGTCCGCCAGCATATTAGCCTTATCTTCCGGTCGGTAAGCTGTTCTGTCTTGATGCTGAAGTGGTGGAATTGTCGTCCTGCGGTTGGTGAAGAATCGGATCACATGCCAGTGCATTGGATCAGGAGTGAATGCACGGAGTTTTGCGGCCCACTGCTGGTTTTTGTGGGCGAGTTAGTTGATTGATTTGCTGCTTGAAGTGTGGATCCCGCGTGACGCGCCATTCACGACAGAGCCGATTCCTTTGTCGAGTGGAAGCTAGAATTTCTGGAGGCAGTCCCGGCGTTGGAAGATGTGGCGTCTTCGGCGGCGGTGTGGCATGAGTAAGAGCCTCAGTGATGGAGTCGGTGAATGCTGTGATAGAATCTTCAGTGATGTTCTCCTCGTCTTGCAACACGTCCACAGAGAAGGAACCGTGTTCTCGGAAAACGTCGCAGTTAGTTCGTCGAAGGTTAAGGCGGCCGGCGTGATGTTCTGGCGCGATGTGTAAGTAAAATATGACTGGAAGATGATTCGAGTTGAGCGCATGGACGACTTCAGCGGTCATGAAATGAGGGATGCCTTTCGTGATGGAAATGTCGATGATGTCTGGGCGTCCACGTGATGCATAGCACGTTGGCTTCTCCGGTCCGCAAACATATGCATTTGCCTCTTCAGTGGCCTGCAGAAGAAGGCGACCGCTCATATCGGTGACCAAGGAGTTTCGAGTTGAGGTCTCCGGCTATGAAAAGTCTTCCGGGCGCGCGGAGCAATTCTCGAGCGTCGTCCAAGTCCAGAAGCTGTCGTGGGCTGCGATGAATGTGATGGATCCAGTCTGCGTCTCCACATAAACAACGGTGGCTTCGTTGTTGCGAGTGATGGGCGGCTGAACTTCATGATGAATGATGGAGCTGCGAATGAAAATGGCGGTGCCTCCTCCGTGCGTCGGTCTGTCCGTCCTGTAGCATCTGTAGTTCGGTATGTTCGATCGGATTCCTGGCTTTAAGAACGTCTCATTAACCATGCAGATGTCTATGTCGAAGTCTATAAGGAATTGCAGCAGCTCTGGAATGTCGTGTGTCTAGTTGTCTGCGTTGTACGTCATGATGCGTAGCTCGTCGAGTCGAGGCGCTCTAGGCATTCTGCTGCGCTGTGACTTATCTGGTTGCCGGTAAGGCTCTGCTCATCGTTGCCTCGATAGTGGCAGCGACGGTGTTTGGAAGTTGAGCGAGTGTCGTGCTCACCTCCGCAAGCGACGATGCGATTTGTGCGAGCAGGACATATATCAGGCTGATCCGGCGTAGGTGGCGGCGGTCGTGGTGCTGAAGGTGGCTGCTGTCGATGTGTGATGGGTGCTGCCTGGCGTTGTGGTGCTTTAGGTGGTGGTGGTGCAGTGAGCTGGACGCCCTGCATCAGTGCTTCTGGTGCGGTGACTTCCACGCGCAAACGATTTGCGCGATGCTGCACGGGTGTAGGCCAGCTTCTCTGGTCCGTCGTCGGTGCTGGAGGAGGCGGCGGGCGTTCCCGACGAGCAGAAGGCTTCAGAGGTGGAAGGCCACGGAATCGTCGGCTGGCCTCCTTGTGTTTGAGGCAGGTGCGATTATTTGCAGGATGCGCACCCCTACGGAGTCCGCAGGTTGGAGCGTCTTCTTTAGGCCTCTTGCGCTCCCTGCTGTCGTGGTCTGCGCCGCATTTCACACAGATAGGCGGCATAGTGCAGTAGCGATCGACGTGGTTAAAACCTCGGCATCGGGAGCATTGAACGTGGCAGCGCGAGCGGCGCAGGCCTTCAACCTTGGTTGAAAGATCGTAGATGCGCGTCAGCTGGAAAATGCTCCGATGTTCTGGCGTGTCTGGCAAAATGACGACCCGATGTCCCGTCATCTGATTGGTTCCCGGCATTCTGTGATGTTCTATCAGCGTTGCAATGAATCCAAGCTCTTCAAGTTCTTCTTTCACTTCGGCGTGCGTTACTGGTATAGGAATTCCTTTAATTAATGACTTCAGCGTCGGTGGTCGAACTGTTGGCGTGGTGTACATCTGAATGCCTTCTTCTCCGAGTTTTCCCACAACCTTTACATAATCCTGCGTAGTATTGAGTAGAAGTTTTAGTGTCTCCCCGCTCGTCTGCTTTACGGTGAACGACGCTTTGCGGTGACCTTTCAGTCATGAGTGAAGGGTCTTGTGTGATTCCTTGTAACGTAGAGTTATAGGTGGAATCTTCTTATGTGCTGCAGGGGCTGTCTGTTTTGGCGCAGCTGGCTGTTCAGCTTCCATCGACTCGTCGTCGTGTCTGTGTTCTCGTTCATTCTGCGCGCGTTGTTGCGCCGCTCGTTGCTGCTGTCTGTCGATGAGATCTGCTGTTGCAGCGTTCGGGGTGTCCCCAGTCCCTTTTAGGGGCTGGTATCTGTTCGATATATCCCATTCACGTGCGACTACAACTGGTTGTAGCCACGTCTGTTTCTTTCGTGGCGGCAGCTGGAAGTCGGCGCCGCTTGTGCTTGCGTGTGCGCGTTGGTCGTCTTTCGAGAAGTCACCGTCTCCTCTTCTGTGGTGTTTCCCTTCTCTCGGCGCTTCAGCACGTTCCGTGTTATCATCGTCGGCAGGCAAGTCCGGTGTGCAGTCCATATCGGCGCCCATAGGCAGCTCCGACGCAAGGGTACCAATACTTCCCCTCGCGCCGGGTCGAGTCGTCACAGATGTGCCGCCTGACGGCGGGCCGGCCAACGGAGCAACAAGCCCCGTCGAACCGCGGCCGGCCGGCACGGGCGTTACTGGCGCACGTGCGTCAGTCACGCGAGCGCGGAGTAGCACGTCCTCTCCTTCCGACATCGCTAACTCGACAGCACAACTAGCGATTTATGTTCGGGGAGTCGACACAAATTTGCACGTGACGGAAGAACTGTTAGATTTAGTACCAATGAAAGACACAACGAGGCGTACCGACTTGCTAAAAGCAATTGAAGAGGTAGTTGAAGCCGTTGGCCTGAATTGGAAAATGTTAGTTTCAGTCACCACGGATGGAGCGCCAGCAATGCGAGGGGCTCAAAATGGGCTTGTACCATTGTTGCCAAAAAAACTAGGACGATCGACAGAAGATTTGTACGGAATTCATTGTTTTGTACACCGAGAAGTATTTTGTGCTAAATATGCAAATTTGGAGCACGTGATGAAGTTGGTAGTCACCATGGTAAATTTTTTGAAGTCGCATGGCTTAGTACACTGTCAGTTTTAACAGTTTCTCACGGAACTGATCGAAGAGTACGGAGACGTTATTTACCACTGCGAAATACGTTGGTTAAGTCGAGCGGCATGCCTCGACAGATTTTTCAATTTAAGACTCGCTATTGTTGAGTTCCTGAAGGAAAAAGGAAAGGAAGAGCCAAAACTAGAAGATCCAAAATGGATTGCAGACCTCGCCTTTTTAGTTGATCTGTCTGCACACTTGAACGCTCTCAATAAGACTTTGCGAGGTGAGAAGCAGCTTATTTCTGATCTGATGGAAAAAGTGGATGCATTTAATAAGAAACTCGCATTGTGGAAGGAACAACTCATGACAAAGAATACCGCCCATACGCTCCCTAAAGTCAGAGAAAATGCAGCTTCTGACGAATTCGTTTCTGTGTTGGAGGAACTACAGACACAATTTTCTAAACGTTTTCGGGACACTGCCAGTCTGACATCTGTTTTTAGTCTGTTTTCTAGACCCTTTGCCGTTTCATTTGAAAGTGCTCCAGTGCATTTGCAAATGGAATTGATCTATCTGCAGTGTAATTCCCGTTTAAAGGACAATTTTTTTTACGTAAAAACTGTCCAGGAATTTTACGAAGGTTTTCTTCGCGAAGTGTTTCTCCGTCTCCACGATGCTGCTGCAAAAGTTTTATCAATGTTTGGATCGACATACGTGTGCGGAAGGTTTTTTCGATTATGAAACTAAATAAGTCACGATTACGTGGCAATCTGAGTGACGAAAATATGAGAAACTGTCTACGTTTATCCGTGTTCCGTCAGTTTTTGCCGGATATGAACTTTATTATGTCTACAGCGAACCATAAATAATTAAATTAATGGTGATAATATTGTTGTATTGGCATATGTTTTGTTGAGAATTGTAGTTATTGTAAATTCTGTACAGTAGTTCCAGGTAATAAAATTTGCTTGTTTCACATGTAGTTGGTCATTTATTCCACTCATACTGCATGCGGTAAGTTACTTTTACGTCCGTTTCTATATCTCAGCTTAAATGTAAGAATTTTACGAGTGGCGATGTGAGAAGCACGATATTGTTGGTGTAATGCAGTTTCAAACACAGCGTTATTGTTATTTTTCTCTAGGTGTACCAACAGCCAACAAAGATTCAGTATTGCTCAACACGATATGTCGTACAGAGCTTAATATTATCAAATGTCGTAATATGAAACTAAGCCACATGCTAGCAGGGCGTTGTTCCTTACGCGAATGCACTGTCGCATGCGGCGTGTTTGTAGTTCCGCGCATGCGCACGCAGTCAGCTGGTATGGCAGTGGGGGACGTGTGACGTTAGAAGGGAGCGATCCGCGTGTGAAAGCTCGGCACGCGGGCATGCACACGTGCCGCGTTCTTGGCCGTCTCTGACTTTTAGGGTACAGGTGGGTCGTTGTGCGTCGTCCTGGAAAACCTAGTCCTACAGTTCCGGTTGTGTTTGCCCTCCCCAGGAGTCGACGATGAGGAGAAACTTTTTGTTCCCAACATGGGGCTTCAAAGATGTTTTAAGAAACTTATTGTACGTGTTTGTAGTCAGCTATCCAGATTTTGATGACGTGATAATGACGTTCTTGAATGTTTTGGCGTATTCATCGATCGGTCGTTCCGGACTCGGGGTCCAAATGCAACTGTTGTCTCCTGCAGGCATACGAAAACACTCGGCAGGACACGTCCAGAAAAAGTAATAGCATATTGTGCTGTATATGACTGTGTCACTTTCCTCATGTCCACTCTCTTCACAAGTACGGTCTCCCCCCTGCGGGTCCGGGGATTAGAATAGGCCCGCGGTATTCCTGCCTGTCGTAAGAGGCGACTAAAAGGAGTCCATCCCCCTCACGGGGGTAGTTAGCGCCTGCGTCCGGAGACGGACGGTTCCACGACCTATCATCGTGGTCCTTTTGGTTTTTCACTTCTCGTTTCTTCCTTCCTTTTGTTGGTTCCTTTCTTTGCTCTTCTCCACCTCACTGTCTTCCTTACTCTTTCCCTTGACTTCTCCTTGCTTTCTCATTGCCTTTTTCTCCTTGCCTTCTCATTGCCTTTTTCTCCTTGCCTTCTCATTGCCTTTTTCTCCTTGCCTTCTCATTGCCTTTTTCTCCTTGCCTTCTCATTGCCTTTTTCTCCTTGCCTTCTCATTGCCTTTTTCTCCTTGCCTTCTCATTGCCTTCTTCTCCTTGCCTTCTCATTGCCTTCTTCTCCTTGCTTTCTCATTGCCTTTTTCTCCTTGCCTTCTCATTGCCTTCTTCTCCTTGCCTTCTCTGGTCTCCGCCTCGGCGTTTGAGACAGTCTGTCCTCTTTCTCCCTCTCTCTCTTCTTTTTCCTCTTCTTCCTTCCTCCCTGTGCGTGCCTGAAGGCCGACCCACGCGTTCGCACGCGTAGCCGGTGACGGGGTAACGCGTAAGTCCCCGCCCTGGGTAGACATGTAAGGCACGCGCGTACCCCCTGGTAAAGGCCAGGCCCGGGGAGGGGTGATTGCCTGAGCTGATACCTTCTGACCATGCCGATTGGTCCTTCCGTCTGTTTCTCGGGAGGTGTGACCTGAGGTGTAAACATTCACCTAAGGCGGGAGTGCCCTCTGAGAGGGTCCCCACAAGGAAGGAGCACGCCATCGGAGACGCTGGCAATCATGGGGGATTCCTCCGCAATGGATTCTACTCCATCTCTTTCGACTTCGACCCAAAAACGGAAACGTGACCAGCCAACAGTGACAAAAGTACTACCGCCTGCCCCACAGTTCCTCGTAGTTTCTCGATCTGAGGACGGAAAGGATTTTTCCTCTGTCAACCCTTTCGTTATTCAGAAGGGCGTAGATGCCATAGCCGGATCTGTCAAATCTTGTACCAGGTTGCGTAACGGCACCTTATTACTAGAAACTGAGAGTGCCTTTCAGGCACAAAAACTGCTTCGGGCCACCCTCCTGTACACGTTCCCTGTCCGGGTGGAGGCCCACCGAACTTTGAATTCGTCTCGTGGTGTAGTCTATACTAGCTCCCTCGACGGATTGACTGACGAGGAGCTTCAATCATTCCTCGCTGAGCAGGGCGTGACGGCTGTCCATAGGGTCATGAAAAAGGTCAACAATGACCTTGTACCGACCCGGACAATTTTCTTGACCTTCGATAGTGTTAAGCTGCCATCGCGCATCAAGGCGGGCTACGAGGTTATTTCTGTTCGCCCCTATGTCCCGACACCTACGCGCTGCTACCAGTGTCAGCGTTTCAATCACACTCGACAGTCTTGTTCCAATGCGGCTAAATGTGTCACTTGTGGCAGGGATGCCCATGAGCGTGTCTGTCCACCTCCGTCTCCTCGTTCTGTGAACTGTCAGGGTGACCATGCCGCATCCTCCCGCGACTGTCCTGTCTATAAGGAAGAACGCTGTATCCAGGAAATTCGGGTCAAAGAGAAAGTGTCCACCTCGGCTGCTCGCAAGCTATTGGCTAGTAGGAAGCCCACGCTGCTCCCAGCGGGGAAATACAGTACTGTCCTCGCCTCTCCTCGGACTACCCGGGAGGTAGCAACCCAGACATGCGATCTGACCTTCAGCACCACGGTCGTCCGTTCGGCCAGTGCTAAGATCGCGCGGTCGACGTCTCCTCTTCCTCCCATCACCCCACAGACACGAGCACCTTCCTCAGCTTCTGCTAAGACGAAGACCCAGAAGTCAGATGCACGGGCCTTCAAGAAGGAACCATCCCGTGCAGACTTCCTCCGTACCTCGACCTCCCAGCCTTCGACCGGTACTTCCACTACACGTCCTTCCAAAAAGGCGCATAGGAAGCACAGTTCTCCTTCTCCGCCACGGCGCATTTCTTCTCCTGCGCCACCCAGCGGTTGCCGCCCCAGGCCGTCATCCGTTTCGCCTGGCCGCACCGCTGGTCGCCGTACATCTGGCCGTTCACTGGCGGAGGAAGCTCCCCCTCCCGGCCATCCTCCCGAGATGGCCGATGACCCTATAGACCCAATGGACGATGACTGTCCGCCTACTGATAGCGGCGGCAGTGCTCGCTCGAAGCCAGGCCCTAAGCGGCCTTCGAGGTGACCACTTCTCTCATCTTCCTTTTCTTACGATGGCACTTATTCACTGGAATATTCGCAGCATTCGCTCCAACCGAGAGGACTTGAAGTTGCTGCTCCGCTTGCACCGTCCGCTTGTCGTAGCCCTCCAGGAAACGAAGCTACGCCCATGCGATCAAATTGCCTTGGCACACTACACCTCTGTGCGTTTTGACCTACCCCCTGTGGTAGGTATCCCAGCTCATGGAGGGGTTATGTTGCTGGTCCGGGATGATATTTACTACGATGCCATCACGTTGCACACCGGCCTGCAGGCAGTTGCCATCCGCATTACTCTCCCCACTTCTACGTTTTCCTTTTGTACCGTTTACACTCCATCGTCATCTGCCGTTACCAGGGCAGACGTGATGCAACTTATTGCTCAGCTACCTGCACCATTTTTGTTAACTGGAGACTTCAATGCCCACCATCCCCTTTGGGGCTCTCCAGCATCCTGCCCGAGGGGCTCCCTGTTAGCAGACCTTTTCAACCAGCTCGATCTTGTCTGCCTCAATACTGGCGCCCCTACTTTTCTTTCGGACACATCTCACACCTATTCCCATTTAGACCTCTCTATATGTACTCCCCAACTTGCACGCCGGTTTGAGTGGTATGCACTTTCTGATACATATTCGAGCGACCACTTCCCGTGTGTTATCCATCTCCTGCAGCATACCCCCTCTCCGTGCTTCTCTAATTGGACCATCTCCAAGGCAGACTGGGGGCTCTTCTCTTCCAGGGCGACCTTTCAGGATCAAACCTTTACAAGCTGCGATCGTCAGGTCGCACACCTCACGGAAGTCATTCTCGCTGCTGCTGAATATTCCATCCCTCACCCTCCTTCTCCATGTCGCGTACCGGTCCCCTGGTGGACCGCAGCATGTAGAGACGCTTTACGTGCTCGTCGACGTGCTTTACGCACATTTAAACGCCACCCTACAGTGGCGAATTGTATCAATTATAAACGATTACGTGCTCAGTATCGTCGTATTATCAAAGAAAGCAAGAAAGCCAGCTGGGCTGCTTTCACAAGCACCTTCAACAGTTTTACTCCTTCTTCTGTTGTCTGGGGTAGCCTGCGCCGGCTATCTGGCACTAAGGTCCACTCACCAGTTTCTGGCTTGAAGGTCGCGAATGACGTCCTTGTGGCCCCTGAGGCTGTCTCCAATGCCTTCGGCCGCTTTTTCGCAGAGGTTTCGAGCTCCGCTCATTACCACCCTGCCTTCCTCCCCCGCAAACAGGCAGAGGAGGCTAGGCCACCTAACTTCCGCTCCTCGAATCGTGAAAGTTATAATGCCCCATTCACCATGCGGGAACTCGAAAACGCACTTGGCCGATCACGGTCCTCTGCTCCAGGGCCAGATTCTATTCATATTCAGATGCTGAAGAACCTTTCTCCTGCGGGTAATGGTTTTCTTCTTCGTACATACAATCGCATCTGGATTGAGGGACATGTTCCCGCATGCTGGCGCGAGTCTATTGTTGTCCCGATTCCTAAGCCGGGGAAGGACAAGCACTTGCCTTCCAGTTATCGACCTATCTCGCTTACCAGCTGTGTCTGTAAAGTGATGGAGCGAATGGTTAACTCTCGATTGGTTTGGCTGCTCGAGTCTCGACGCCTACTTACCAATGTACAATGCGGATTTCGTAGGCGCCGCTCTGCTGTTGACCATCTGGTTACCTTGTCGACCTTCATTATGAATAACTTCTTGCGGAAGCGCCCGACCGCGGGTGTGTTCTTTGATTTGGAGAAGGCTTACGACACCTGTTGGAAGGCGGGCATTCTCCGCACCATGCATACATGGGGCCTTCGCGGTCGCCTCCCTCTTTTTATTCGTTCCTTTTTAATGGATCGACAGTTCAGGGTACGTGTGGGTTCTGTCCTGTCCGACACCTTTCGCCAGGAGAATGGGGTGCCACAGGGTTCAGTTTTGAGCGTCGCTCTCTTCGCCATCGCGATCAATCCAATAATGGATTGCCTCCCAGCTGATGTATCAGGCTCCCTTTTCGTGGACGATTTTACCATCTATTGCAGCGCGCAGTGTACACGTGTCCTGGAGCGCTGTCTTCAGCGTTCTCTTGACCGTCTTTACTCCTGGAGTGTCGCCAATGGCTTCCGTTTTTCTGCCGAGAAGACGGTCTGTATTAACTTCTGGCGCTACAAAGAGTTTCTCCCACCGTCCTTACGACTCGGTCCCGTTGCTCTCCCAATCGTGGAGACAACCAAATTTTTAGGCCTTACATTTGACAGGAAACTTAGCTGGTCTCCACATGTGTCATATTTGGCCGCCCGTTGTACCCGTTCTTTAAATGTCCTCCGTGTTCTCAGTGGTCTGTCGTGGGGAGCGGATCGAACCGTCCTACTTCGTCTATATCGGTCGATCGTCCGCTCCAAGCTGGATTATGGGAGCTTCGTATACTCCTCTGCACGGCCATCCATCTTACGCCGCCTCAACTCCATACAACATCGGGGTTTACGACTTGCGATCGGAGCATTTTATACCAGTCCCGTAGAGAGTCTTCATGCTGACGCTGGCGAATTGCCACTCACCTACCGGCGCGATATCTGCTTTGTCGATATGCCTGTCGGCTACTGTCAATGCCCGACCATCCGTCTTATCGTTCCTTTTTTGACGACTCTCTTGACTGTCAATACGGGTTGTATGTCTCTGCCCTGCTACCCCCTGGAGTTCGCTTTCGTCGCCTCCTTCAACACCTTAATTTTTCACTCCCTGCAACCTTTCGAGTGGGCGAGAGCCGCACGCCACCTTGGCTCCAGGCTCAGGTCCGCGTTCACCTTGACCTCAGCTCGCTCCCAAAAGAGGTCACCCCCGGTTCGGTCTACCACTCCCGTTTTTTGGAATTTCGTTCGAAGTTCATCGACATGACTTTCATTTATACAGATGGCTCTAAGACCAATGACGGGGTCGGGTGTTCCTTTATTGTCGAGGCACAAAGTTTCAAATACCGGCTCCATGGCCATTGTTCGGTCTTCACAGCTGAGCTCTTTGCCCTCTACCAGGCTGTTCTTTACATCTGCCGCCACCGACATTCTGCTTATGTCATCTGCTCAGATTCCCTGAGCGCCATCCAGAGCCTCAGTGATCCGTACCCGGTTCACCCTTTCGTACACCGGATCCAACGCTCTCTTCAGCAGCTGGTGGACGTCGGTTCTCCAGTTAGCTTTATGTGGGTTCCTGGCCATGTCGGTATCCCTGGGAACGAAGCTGCAGATGCCGCGGCCAAGGCTGCGGTCCTCCAGCCTCGGACAGCTTCTTGTTGCGTCCCTTCGTCCGATTTTAGCAGGGTGATTTGTCGGCGCATCTTATCTCTGTGGCATGCCGATTGGGCTGCACTTACCGACAACAAGCTTCGGGCCTTAAAACCTCTTCCTGTGGCTTGGACGTCCTCCTCACGCCCTTCTCGGCGGGAGGAGGTCGTTATAGCCCGGTTAAGAATTGGACACTGCCGGTTCAGCCATCGCCATCTGCTGACGGCTGCGCCGGCGCCGTTCTGCCCATGTGGGCACTTGCTGACGGTTAGACACATTTTAATGTCCTGTCCAGATCTTAACACACTGCGCTTCGATCTTAACCTGCCAAATACTTTCGATGCCATTTTAGCGGATGACCCACGAGCAGCTGCTCGTGTTCTTCGTTTTATCAATTTGACAAACCTCGCTAAGGACATTTGATGATGCTGTTTTTTAATCCTATGCCTGTCAGTCTGTCTTTTATCGTGTTTTCCCTTTTAGTTGTTGTGGTCAACTTGTGCCTCGCGGTGCATTCTTAGAGTAGTCAGGGCGCTAATGACCATTGAAGTTGTGCGCCCTAAAACCACCAAAAAAAAAAAAAAAAAAAGTACGGTCTTGCTTTCTTTGTGGGTGAGAGTCCGGTTGAAAGTAGACTGGTACTGAGATCCTGGAAGCAAATGTAACAGCACGATATTTAATGACCGAAACGATTGTACTATTACATGATTATGTAAGAGAATTATTCAAATTGGTATGTGTAGTTTGAAAAACCATTTATAGAATTTTTCTCATTTTGTCACATACCTGTTTGATCCGTGTTGATAATACAGTCCTTGTCAAAAGTGGGTATTAAATCTCTAGTTTGTAGCCGGAAAGTTTCTGCAACAGCCAAGGTTTCTTCCAATGTCACTGTTTCCTTTCGTGATACGAATTTTGTTACTTTCCGTTGACCAATTCTGTGCCGTTGTTTAAATGTCGCCACTCATCGACTAGAAGCTTTGAATTCAAAGTTTTCATATTGTGCGGCCGCTGCTAAAGCCCATTGTTGCAGATTTCGAGTGGTAACTTGCTGGTAATTGTGCCTAGCTTCGACAAAACGATCGTAAGTCCACGAATCTATCGCTGTGTATTTGTCAAATACAGATCCACCCTTTTTAATTTCGTCTTCCCATCGTGATAAATATTCCTTTGACATCCTTTACTTTTCAGCGCCAGCAGACTCCACCGAGGATGTGCTTCCGCAATGTTGACGCATTGTATTTTGTATTCTATCGGAATATACTTAGGCTCTTTCGATTTTTCCCTGGAGGTTCATATTCGTCCGAAGAATCGTCTGTTTTAACCTCTTCGAATTCTACATCTTCACCACCTTCATTCTCTTGAAGTAACTCTTCATCATCCACGATAGTGTTTTGACTCAAGAAATCTATCACAGTGTTGTACAACTTCTGTGACATCAGCTTAGTTTCGTGTGGAATTGACGGCGAACCTTCTGACGCTAGTAAATCGTTTTCAACCAGCAGTGCATTGAAATTGGTAACTGCATCTTTAATCAGCAACTTTCATTTCTCGCTGTGTAGAGCATCGTCGGTAATATCTTCTACAAGTCCCTCAGAACTCGCGATGTGTTCACTTCGAAGCATTGTAACCATAAAACGTTAGCAACAGGAAAAACTTCCACACAGGTGTACTCGTTCCAAGCGCGCAAAAGCAACTGCTAGGGTCTTCCCTGTTTGAAGTGCAGGGAGCGCGGATGCGCGGCTATCCCTTTGCTCTCCAAGTCTGTCAAATGCCCCTTTTTGGGGACCCTCGTTTATAGCGGTCTCATGACATGGAAGTCTATCGTGTACCTGAACTAGTCGGATAGAAGCCGTACGCTCCTGTTCGACGGATGTTATGTATAATATACATGATAGACGTGAAATATTGTCAGTATACAATACGAACGAACATTTGAAGGAAATAATTTGGTTGGAAAAGTTGAAAGTGTTGAAAGAACAAAGGTTTTCAATTTGAACGTCATTGTATTTTTTTCCAATAAGAGAAAGCAAATAGATACTTCGAGAATACGAAGCACGAATTGTTACCAATATTGCATCGACTACCGCGCCATTCGGTTCAGTGAGCGGACGCATGGGTAGTACATACTGTAGGACTGAAAAGTTTCGGAGCGTTTTTCTCGTGAGTGGCTGGCCGTATGCCTGGGGGATTGTAACACTATGGTGTCGTGCTGCAAACTCGCGCCCTCCCACGCCGAACTTCATTTCCCAACCCTTGCACTGCCCTTGTTAGTGTTATTCATCTTATCTATCTCACATATTCCTCTCCATTATTCTGTCTTCTATGCTTTGAAGCTGGCGCAGTACATATAATATGCTGTCTTTCACATGGTTTTGACAGCCTTTACACCATCTTTTCTTACCTTTTCAATGTTACCTCATAATCTAGATTGTGAGTGATCTACACCCACTTTCCCTTTTTCCCCCTCCAACATATTTCATCCCTGATGAAACAAGAAGTTAGTTGAAAGCTAAGTTTTATGTATTTTTGTCTGTTTTGTGTAGCTGTCAGCTGTACTGGGCTAAGATAGTACTGGCCAGCCCATCTCGCTCTTCTTGTACTTATAACGTTTGTGTTTAATTACTGATTTGCAATTACTATTCCATAAATACTTAGATAGTTGGTGCTTCGGTACTTGTCGTCATTCGCTCAGCACTGTACCTCGTCTGCTCCACTGGGTTATCCTCTCTGACAGGTTCCGATTCATCATTGCTTTTCTGGAAAAAGGACTAGTGCATTCGTAAGTCAACGGCACGGACCTCTCATACCCGTGGCGGGATACAGATACACAAATAACTCATACTCAGAACGATTCCACACGTCTGGCAGAGGTAATTAACTCGAATTCCTAGTCCTTCCCGTCACAGAAAAGATTTCTCCTCTTCTATCGAGCGAGAAACGCGGAATAAGAAACAACTCAATCCAGCACTTGAGACGAAAAAGGGTCAACCAAAACGATAACATTTAAACCAATACAAACAACATTAAGTAGGGAATGCAAGGACACAATAAACAGCCAAATACACTACATCATTCTAAACACGCTAACGAGAAAAGGCTCCTTGAACTTCTTCAGGTTAGTTACCTGGTGCATACCTCGCTCTTTTTTTGTCCTCAGGGTTCCTATTTCTACCACGTTCGGATGGATGATCTGGCGGATTCTGTACAGAACACGTTAAAGAACTTCTTGCAGAGATGTTTATGTTTTTGCGACAACCGGTGCGATTTGAGGAGTACCTTTTGCCCTATGGTCAGATTCATTTGTCTAATGGACCCTTTGTACTGTGCCTTCCGCTTCTCGGCTTGCTGCCTGATTCTCTCGAAGGCAAGGCGTACAATCTCATTATGCAGTAGGGAAATTGATGAGTTCCCTGATACGGTCGGTGGGTGGCTCATTTTTCAAGACGCGAACGGACGTGTCCCCTGTCGACTCATGTGGCATGTTATTAATTACATCCTGGAACTCTGGAATATACTCGCCCCAATTCCGGTGCTGCTTTTGGCAATACAGTCGGCACAGCTTGTTTAGCTCCGTTATTACGCGCTCACTAGGGTTGGATGGGTGGTGGAAAAGGGAGGTAAACACCGCCTTAATCCCTCTTCTGTCGAGGATTTCTCGCCACATCCGATATCTAAATTGGACACCATTGTCCTAGATGACCTTGTCCACTTTCCCAACCTCTCTTAGAAACCTCTCCTCGAGAGCTCTTGTCACAGTCCTCGCCAAGGCACATCTGAGGTGCACAAAGACCACGCATTTAGACGTCAATTTGAGCGTGACAAGATCGTAACGGAACCCTTTTCGAATAAGGGGCATTGGGCGGAGTAGATCCGTGGCCGCGAACTGCCCAATTCAGTAGGAATTATTGGATAAAGGGGACTGCAATTGGACACCGTTCGAGGTTTTGCCTTTTGACAGGCCACACAGGTTGTCAGAACCTTTCGAATCCTTTTCTCCGTATTACTGAAGCAGGCTGACTGTCTCAGTTTTAGGAAACATTTGCGGGGTCCGAAGTGGACGTAACTGAGGTGGGTGTACCATACGAGTTTGTCGATAAAATCCTCAGCAATGCATAGCACACACACGTTTTCGCTCCGCCTGCGAAATAGAATTCCTGCGCGACTATGTAGAACCTCCGGATATTAATCTGCGTTCGGTCGGCCCATTTTGTTTTAATATTCTTCCACGCTGCGTCTTTATCCCGTTCCTGGCCAATGTTGCTCAATCCGGTGCCCACGTAATACTCAAAAGGAACGTCCCTGAGGAGCATAACGTCATATCTCAGCTCATGCAGCTCATCATCGTTGTCTCGCGGCAACCCACCTGGCGCACGCGAGAGGGCGTCTGCAATGATGATGTCTTTGCCCGGCAGATTGTGGGTAGTGAAGCGGAACTCCTGCAGGAAGAGGGACCACCGAGCCAACCTTCGGTGCGAATGTTTTGCCGTCATCAGAGCCTCTTGGGCTTATTTTCGCTTCCGCTGCATCTTTTAGAAAGAGCGGGATTGGATACGGGCGGACAAAAAAGTTTCTTGTGTGGCTTGACTTGGAACTCGTATACAAAGTCTTTAATCGTTCCTGGAGCACCAGAGAACATTTTCCTATATTTAAACAACAGGCTGCTCAACTGACGTCTATGTTCATGGGGTTCTTTGTGTCGGACCTTTCGTCCAGCAACGCCTCGAACGATAAAGAGCTGTGGCAGTCGTTGACGTCCAAGACTTCCGATTCTGATACCATGAAGCCTACCGAATTGTCGCCGCCTGTACTAGAGCCGTCCACACTCTCCTCAAAGTTCAATCGTGCAACTTTGTCCTGTACCTCAAGTTCCATGTATTGGTCTTCCATGTTAAGGCTTGCCCGATAAAAATGGAGGAAGTCCAGTCCTAATATTGTATCGACTGACAGGTAGGAATCAACTAGAAAGTTTGCACACAATCGCACCGATCGGCATATGAAACCTATCAAAACTTGTTTGATGGCAGGCACTGTCTTGCCTCCTATTGCACCTCGAATTTTCGTCCTTTGAAGGGGCAATACGGGCCACGCCTTCTCATTCACGCAACTTTCAAATACGTTCTCATTCATGACTGACACGTATCTTCCTGTGTCTAGAGTACAACGAATACATTTACCACTCTGTTCCATTGTTCAGCCCGACTGACCGCCGCTGCATGTGACCGAGTCGGCGGAACAGGCGCGGGCGGCTCGGCCGCGCCTCTGCGGCTCGGCCGCGCCTCTCACTTCCGGCCGCTGTGCAGCGGTGGTTTTGCTCGAGTTTGTCTTGCGCTTCCTTGTCGGCGACCCGAATGGATTTTTTTTCGTTTCGTTTGGTGGATTTCTTGTGTTTCCTATCTGTGGTTTTGAGTAGACGTACATTTGGTGGCGTTTTGTTCCCCTTGGGCAATATTTTCCTAGGTTTCCAGGTTTTTTCGAGCGTCTTTTCATATTTCCTGCCATCTTTGCCAGTGTGACCCACGATTGCGTTGAGTAGCAGCAATCTGATCTCTCTCTGGCTGTCCGTTTGGTCCGTCCTGTTGACGTAGCAGCCAGGAGCGTTTTCTTTGTGAGTGACTGAGAGTCACCAGTGACTGGCAGCCAATCTCTGTGCGTCCGGTCACGGATCAAAGGACGTCGGTCGCTGCTGTCTGTTGGCACCTCAGGTATCCAGCAGATGTGACATGCGCCGGCCAGTGGCCAGGCCCTGGCGTGCAGTTGCCCTACGCTCGGGAGGGGCAGAGCTGGTCTCTGCGGCAGCAGGAGCACCAGTCGCAGCTGAAGCGCTCGAACCGCCCGAGAAAGCGGGCCGCTGCAGCAACAAGTTGCGCACCAAACTGCGCCAACCCGCAGCTCGCAATCGACAACGACAATTCGCTCAACGGCTGTAGTGAATACAGCCCCTGGTGTCTCAATCTTCTCGCAACTTCACCCCCGATTTTAAAAATGCATTAGCCTTCGGAACACACGTCTCTGAACCACCCTTATGTCCGAAACGACTAATTCCGCAAGCGGATTGCTATGGCTGAGTAGCCGTGCGATGCAGTGAGCTAGCGTATCCCTGCACACGCGTCCACTCACTCCGACAGCTACTCAGCGAATGCTGGCGCAGCTCTCTCTACTCTCTGATTTCTTCCTCTTTCTGAGGGTGGTTGTCTCATTAGGACTTTTTCTTCGCTATAACTGTGTGTTAGTGGATGAGTTGTTCTGTTGGTATTCGGTTTGGTCGAGAGCTGTGTTAACTCCTGTTGTCTCTACTCAGAAGAGTAGTGATTTGGGTCTCTTGTATTTATCTGTTTCTTTGTCGTACTGACCGAAAGTGTTCAGTGGTTCCGAATGTGCTTTATTAGTTCATTTTGCGAGGTTCTGGCGTTGTCGTAGAACTGTTTTGCAAAATTCCGGAACCGTGTTCGTAGGTTTCCTATGTCCTCAGCAGCATGGAGTGGGAAAACGCGGAGGAACGTGTAGGGCCCGACGGAGGGCTCTGTTTTGGTTTTTTTGTAGGCGTTCTATAGTCGATCTGTCAGCGTAACCCCATACAGTTCATGCATATTCCAGTATCGGCCTAATAAGGCTTCTATAGTCCGCTACTCCAGTGTTGGAATCGAGTGAACTGTAGGCGTTCAAGATGGGGTAGACGACCCGCATCCTGCCATGGGCTTTTCTGCGGAGCTTCTCGATGTGGAACTTCCAAGTTAATCTCTTGTCCAGTGTCACACCGAGGTATCTCGCAGTGTATCTCCAGGGGAAATTCTGCAGATGCAGCAGTCGGATGGGTCGTCTTGGGGGTCGGCGTTTTCCGAGACGTCTAGTTATCATCATGGCTTGTGTTTTTTCAGTGTTTAGAGAGATACGCCATTTCTTAGCCCATGTGTCAGTGCTATTTAACGCCATTTGTAGACGCCTCGTAACCAGGGTCCTGTTCGTAGAGCAGGAGAAGAATGTGGTGTCGTCTTGTGTACTGCAGCGTTTGTACTTGCTGCGTGACTGGAATGTCAGCAGTGTATGGGTTGCCTTACGGCACTCCGGCGCGTATTCTTCTCCTGCCCGACTGTGATCCGTAGATCTTTACGGAGAATGCCCTACTGGATAAATAGCTCTCTATTAGTTTCACTATCTTCCCTGGGAAGCCCTGGGTGTACGGTTTACACAATATCCTGACGTGCCAGACTGAGCCAAAAGTCTTGACAACGTCTAGTAAGACAATCCCGCTGTAGCCTTTGCGGTTGAAGCTTTCAGTAGCTGCTTCAACTACGGGGAGGGGGTGGGGGGGGGGGGATGCTGGAACCCGAATTGGAATTTGGGCATGACTTGCTCTCTTCTGATGTCGTCTTGAATCGGCGTTAAAAGGAGGCGCTCATATAATTCGCAGAGGGTAGGCAATAGACTTCTTGGTCTGTAGTGCTGTGGGAACACTGGATATTTTCCTGGCGATCGTGACTACTTCTGTGTGTTTCCACTGGGTCGGGAATTGTTGTGATCGCGTAATTTAATTGAAAATGTCTGCTAGGTGGTTTATTGCCATTGGCGGGATGTGTTTTAGTAATTCATTGGTGAGCTGGCCGTGGCCTGCGTGGCGTGTATTCATCTCCGTCTTCTGCCTCTGAAAATGTGGCCAGTTGTCTGCGGACGGTTTCGACGTGTTCCCTGTCCTGTGCCTCTGCTTTCGTGAATAGTTTCTCGAACACGTCGGCTGGTGCGTTTGCTTTGTCTATGGCGCTGAACTGCAGTACACGTTCGCGACGCAGAGGGGGCATTTTCGCGCGTCTTTCTGTGAACTGCTTTGTGACTTTCTATAAACTGTGGTCTTCTATGTTGAGAGTTGATAGCCTTTCGGATCATTGCTGGTTGTGGTGCTCAGTGAGCGCTGCTTTCGACTCTATAGTCCGTTGAGCAGCCTCCTTGTGTTTTTGTTCCTGGTAAGTTTCCACACTTCCCCGATCCTGTTCTTGTGTCGAATTTTCCTGGGGTCAGATACATCACATGATCACACTGACAGAACCACAGGCACATAGACACAGGCAACAGAGCATGCACAATGTCGGCACTAGTACAGTGTATATCCACCTTTCGCAGCAATGCAGGCAGCTATTCTCCCATGGAGACGATCGTAGAGATGCTGGATATAGTCCTGTGGAACGGCTTGCCATGCCATTTCCACCTGGCGCCTCAGTTGGACCAGCGTTCGTGCTGGACGTGCAGACCGCGTGAGGCGACACTTCATCCAGTCCCAAACATGCTCAATGGGGGACAGATCCGGAGATCTTGCTGGCCAGGGTAGTTGACTTACACCTTCTAGAGCACGTTGGGTGGCACGGGATACATGCGGACGTGCATTGTCCTGTTGGAACAGCAAGTTCCCTTGCCGGTCTAGGAATGGTAGAACGATGGGTTCGATGACGGTTTGGATGTACCGTGCACTATTCAGTGTCCCCTCGACGATCACAAGTGGTGTACGGCCAGTGTAGGAGATCGCTCCCCACACCATGATGCCGGGTGTTGGCCCTGTGTGCCTCGGTCGTATGCAGTCCTGATTGTGGCGCTCACCTGCACGGCGCCAAACACGCATACGACCATCATTGGCACCAAGGCAGAAGCGACTCTCATCGCTGAAGACGACACGTCTCCATTCGTCCCTCCATTCACGCCTGTCGCGACACCACTGGAGGCGGGCTGCACGATGTTGGGGCGTGAGCGGAAGACGGCCTAACGGTGTGCGGGACCGTAGCCCAGCTTCATGGAGACGGTTGCGAATGGTCCTCGCCGATACCCCAGGAGCAACAGTGTCCCTAATTTGCTGGGAAGTGGCGGTGCGGTCCCCTACGGCACTGCGTAGGATCCTACGGTCTTGGCGTGCATCCGTGCGTCGCTGCGGTCCGGTCCCAGGTCGACGGGCACGTGCACCCTCCGCCGACCACTGGCGACAACATCGATGTACTGTGGAGACCTCACGCCCTACGTGTTGAGCAATTCGGCGGTACGTCCACCCGGCCTCCCGCATGCCCACTATACGCCCTCGCTCAAAGTCCGTCAACTGCACATACGGTTCAAGTCCACGCTGTCGCGGCATGCTACCAGTGTTAAAGACTGCGATGGAGCTCCGTATGCCACGGCAAACTGGCTGACACTGACGGCGGCGGTGCACAAATGCTGCGCAGCTAGCGCCATTCGACGGCCAACACCGCGGTTCCTGGTGTGTCCGCTGTGCCGTGCGTGTGATCATTGGTTGTACAGCCCTCTCGCAGTGTCCGGAGCAAGTATGGTGGGTCTGACACACCGGTGTCAATGTGTTCTTTTTTCCATTTCCAGGAGTGTATATTATTGCGGAACTGTTCCCAATTTGTGCGCTTGTACATGGTTGTGTGCTGTGGGACAGAGCCACTGTCCCATGTCGATCTCGAGTATGACAGGGTTATGGTCTGACAACATTCTGTTAACTCAACCTGCGGACACGAAACCCATGATGTGTTTGCGAGGGCAATATCGAGGATATCCGCCCTGTTGACGTTTCTTGGGAAGTGGGTGGCTTCCTCTGGGCCCCACACTTGGAACTGGTGGGTGCGCGCGAGTCGTTGCAGTTGTCGACCAGCTCTGTTACTTACTCTTGAGTGCCAGTCTGCGTGTTTGGCGTTGAGGTCTCCTCCTATTAGGAGCTTACCTCTTATTTGGCCTAGTGGAGCTATGTCGTCCTCTTCAAGCGTTGGGGAAGGGGGGCGGTAGGCTGCAACGACTGTAAGGGGTCCTGTTGCTGTGGCTATTTCTGTAGCAAATGTTAAAACTTGGCGAGTTGCTGGAGGGTACACTTGGTGGTGTCTGATACCTCGTTTGACATGTACTGAGACCCCGCCTCCTACGATGGGCCGATCGCATCTGAAACAATTGTAGTTTGGTACGGACGCTCTTACACCTGGCTTCAGGTGTGTTTCGGTCACTAGGCATACGTCTATGTCTTCCTCTTTTATGAATTCCCTAAATTCGAGGGCTTGATGGAATAGACCATCTGCGTCGAAGTCGCAGATTTTGAGACCTTGTATGTTAGGCCGTCTATCCATGGCGAAGTGTGAAGTTTCCTGATGTCGTTGCTGTGGGCTGCGACTGCTTGGCAGCCGATGTGAGTTCGGTGATGTTGGCAAGAACATTGACCAGTTTGGTCATCTGTTCTTGCAACACTGATGGACGATGCGAGTCCCTCAGTTGTAGTGTCCTCAACTGCTTTATACAGACTGAGCTTTGGTGGGCAGGGAGGGTCTTCCTTAAGCAATTCTCTGCTTTCAGGAACCTGGTTTGGATAGGGTGGTTGGAGAAGTTTGTTTGGGTCGCCTACAGTGGCTGAGTACGTGCGGGATGAGTACACGTTCGCGGCAGTCTGCTTGAAACGTCTGTAGGGAGGTGGTTTTAGGGGTGTTGCTGTGTTTTCCACTCTTTTGGATCTGTCGTTGTGGGCTTGTTTACCCCTGCGGCGGTGCCTGGCATGCCGATATGCAGGGCACCCTAGGTAGCTGGCAGGATGTGCGCCCTTGCAGTTGCAGCACGTTTCCTTGTCCTCTCCCCATGGCTGCCTACATTCGTCGTATGTGTGATGTTCGCCACATCTGGTGCACCTAATGGGCATTCCGCAGTCCCTTGCGAGGTGCGCTATGTCCTGGCAGTTGTAGCATCGCTCAGGCCCTGTCTTCTTTTGGATTTTTTCTGGGATTACTGTAACTGCCAGGATTGTCACCTCCCAAATCTTCCTGTTTTGCGTGGAATCGGGGAGGGTTTCCGTGTGTAGAGGTCATGGTCTTTTTGGATGAGTTTTGACTACGGAGCTTACCTCGAAGCCTTCCTGTTAGAGGTATTGTTTGATGTCTGAAATGCCTGTCTTCTGCGGCAAGCTGCACAAAACAACCTTGATAGGCTTTCTGGCCGGTAACGTACTATCGCTGTCCATGGAAGTTGCTTCAGTACACGACCTTCTATATCGTCAACGCCGGGAGCTTTATTCGGTGGTAAGATTCTGATTGCTGCCTTGACTTCTCTTGCACTGGTGGGCGGTATATGATTTTCCTCTTCTTCATCTTCCTCGTGTGACGCTTGTAGTAATTCATCTGCCTCTCGTTCGATTCTTTCGATACCCTGGTGGTCGACTCTGTCGTTCTGTGGCTGGAAATTTCTTTCAAATGTGTCAGCGAGCATGTTTGCTTTGTCCTCAGGTCGGTATGCAGTTCTGCCTTGCGTCTGAAGTGGCGGTATCGTGGTCCTGCGGTTAGTGAAAAACTTTATCATATGCCAGTGCATAGGATCTGGGGTGAAGGCACGAAGTTTTGCTGCGCACTGCTGATTTCTGAGAGTGATGACAGCGGCTTTGATGTCTCGTCGTAACTGATTTATTTGTCTCTTAATTTGCGGATCGCGTGTAAGTCGCCATTCTCGACATTGTTGCGTCGTCGAATAGAGTCGAGTATGTGTTGCGGCAGTCCTTGCGTCGGTAAATGCGGCGGTTTTGGTGGTGCTGTGGAAAGGTTCAGTGCTTCTGTAACGCAGTCGGTAAATGCAGTGATTGATTCTTCTGTAATGTCGTCTTCGTCTGTTAATACGTCGATGGAGAATGTCACATGTTCACGAAATAAATTCCAGTTTGTGCGGCGGAGATTTAGGCGGCCTGGGTGATGCTCTGGCGTTACATGAAGGTGAAAGATGACGGGCAGATGATTTGAGTTTAATGCATGTACAGCTTCAGCAGTCATGAAATGGGGGATGCCTTTTGTGATGGAAATGTCTATGATATCTGGTCGTCCGCGGGATGGATAACATGTCGGCTCTTCAGGGCCACAAACGTATGCATTTGCCTCTTCAGTTGCTTGGAGAAGGAGGTGGCCGCTCATATTAGTGACAAGAGAATTCCAGGCTGCAAGTTCAGAATTTAAGTCGCCAGCTATAAAAAGTCGTCCAGGTGTTCGTAACAATGTTCTTGCGTCATCAAGGTCAAGGAGATGACGTGGGCTTCGGTATACAGCAATAAACGTGATTGGTGGATGAGCTTCACGATGTGGAATGGATCAGCGAATGAAAATAGCGGTGCCGCCGCCGTGGGTCGGTCTGTCCGTTCTGTAACATCTGTAATTTGGAATATTGGAGCGTATTCCAGGCTTCAGAAAGTCTCATTAACAAGGCAAATGTCGATGTTATAGTCAATAATAAACTGCTGCAGCTCAGGCACGTCATGAGTCAAATTGTCCGCATTGTACGTCATTATACGTAAATTGTCTAGTCTCGGCGCCCTAGGCATGCTGCATAGGTACGTCTTTTGTGCTGGTAGCGCTCTGCTGATCGTCACCTCAATAGTGGCGGCGATGGTTTGCGGTAGCTGCGCAAGCGTTCTACTCACCTCCGCGAGTGTAGACACGATCCGTGCAAGCAGAACGTGTATATCTGGCTGTTCCGTTCTCGGTGGTGGCGACGGTCTGGGTGCTGTTGTCGGCTGCTGTCTGTAGGCTGGCGGCACAGTTTGCCGCTGTGACGTCGGAATTGATGCAGATGTACGCGGCTGGAGGCCTTATTTCAGAGCTTCCGCTGCCGTGAGTTCCGCGCTCAGTCTGTTCGCACGGTGCTGCATAGGCGTGGGCCAGCTGTTCTGGTCCACGGTCGGCGCTGGTGGAGGCGGCGGCGGTCGTTGCCGGCGCGTTGGTGGCTTCATGGGTGGTAGTCCTCGGAATCTTCTGCTGGCCTCCTAGTGCTTGGGGCATGTTCGGTAATTTGCTGGGTGAGCCCCGCCACAAAGTCCGCACGTCAGTGCTTCTTCTCGCGATCTGTTACATTTACGACTGTCGTGCCCTGCGCCGCATTTAACAGTGTCGGGCAACGTGATTGAACCCCTGGCATCTATAGCACTGGATGTGCCAGCGCGATCTTCTTAGCCGCTCGACTTTGGCTGATAAGTCGTACAGTCTTGTCAGCTGGAATATGCCTCGATGTTGTGGCGTGTCCGGCAAGATAACGACCCTGTGGCCCGTCGGTTGATTCGTGCCTGGCATTCGGTGGTGTTCAATCAGCGTGGCGACGTATCCCAGGTCTTCCAACTCTTCCTTGACTTCTGTATGTGTGACTCTCGATGGTATGCCTTTAATTAGTGTCTTGATGGCAGGTGGACGTACCGCCGGCGTCGTGAACATTGGTATTCCCTCCTCTCCAATCTTTCCCACGACGTAACGTAGTCTTCTGTGGTGTTTAATAGTAATTTAAGCGTTTCACCGCCCGTCTGCCTCACGGTGAAGGACGCCTTACAGTTTGTCGTCAACCATGTGTGGAGCGTTTTGTACGACTCCTTGTATCTTAATGTTATTGCTTGACTCTTCTTTTGTCCTGTAGGTGGTGTCTGTTGTGCCTCAGCTTCCATTTGCACATCGTTGCTGGGCTCAGCGGGCGTGTTCTGCCGCCGCTGTTGTTCGTCTCGTTGCCGCTGGTTTTCGGCCAAATCTTCACTTGCGGCGTCCAGTGACACCCCCGTCCCTTGTAGGGGCTGGTACCGGTTAGATATATCCAGCTCTCGTGCCACTACAAGCGGTTGAAGCCGCGCCTGTTTTTTACGTGGCGGTATCTGATACTCGGATGCGGCTGTGTTGCCGTGTTCGTGTCGGCCGTCTGCAGAGAGGCTACGGTCTCCTCTTCTGTGAATTTTTCAATCTGTCGAGGCATCTGGAGCTTCGGCAAGTTCATCCTCTTCTGGCAGTTCCGGAGTGAAGGCCATATCATGGTCCATAGGCAGCTCCGACGCGAAGGTACTAATACTTCCCCTCGCGCCTGGTCGGGTTGTCCTAGACGTGCCGGCTGATGGCGGGGCGGCCGACGGGGCAAGCCCCGTCGAACCGCGGCCGGCCGGCACGGGCGTTCCTGGCACACGTGTACCAGTCTCGCGAGCGCGGAGTCGCACGTCCTCTCCCTCTGACATCACGATTTCGAGTGGTGGGTAGCAAGCGCTATGCCCGCTATCTTAAGGCTATTCTATTAGCTAGTTGCTGAAGGTTTTACTTTATAGCATTTCCTTCTTCTTGGGAGGGGGATAAGTGTTTGTGGACCTCTTTATTTTTGAGTTGTACTTATGTGTTGGCGGGACGGGTTGATAATCTTATCTTTGTTGGCATTTATTTCACTTTTTAGAGCAGTACCTTCTGTTTACCGGTCAATGAGAGCAACGGGACGTCTGTATCGCTCCCGTTGGTTGTGTGGTGCCCCCAGGTTTCTAATTAGGGGGTTTGTTGATGTAGGCGTCTTTTCGTAAAATCGTCTGTCGATCTTCTGAAACCGCTGCAGGACTTCAAGTTCTTCTGCTTCCTCGTGGATGTACTGATGCGGGAATTGTGGATGCACGTGGAAGACGCGTCTCAGGATCTTGTTTTGTAATGATTGCAGTCTTTGAATATGTCTTTTTGCTGCTCCACCCCACACCTCACAGGCGTAATCAAAGAGTGGTCGCAGGTACATTCTGCAGATGAGCAATCCATTGGCTACAGAGAGGTCGGATTTTTCGTTAATGATTGGATAGAGCGCTCCAAGTTGCTGATTTATCTTCATCCGGACGTCTTGAATGTGGTGACTCCATGAGAGTTTCTTATCCATGAAGACTCCTAGGTACTTCACTTTATCTTGCCACGGAAGTTCTACGTTGTAAAGCCGTAGTCTGCGTTGTGGCATGGTCCTCTTCCTTGTGAAGATGATAGCTTGTGTCTTGCCTGGGTTGAAGCTAATTCTCCATTTAGCCGCCAAATCTTCTAAAGCGTTGCACGCGCTCTGTAATCGTGGCACGAGTACTTCTCGCCATTTGCTGCGGGAGTAGATCATGGTGTCATCTGCATAGATGGCTCGTTCCACTCTTGGGACCACTGGTAGATCTGATGTAAAAATTGTATAGAGCACTGGCCCGAGGACAGATCCTTGTGGGACTCCTGCTCAGATCTGTCGTACTGTTGAGGTAGTGTCATCCATCTTCACAGTGAATGTGCGGTCCTTTAAGTATGACGCTATGAATTTCACGTATTTCTTCGGAAATCCGAGGTTGTGCAGTTTCCAAATGAGCACGCGATGCCACACACTGTCAAAGGCTTTTGTTCCGTCAAGGAGTACGGCTCCGCAGAATTCTCGTCCGTTGAAGGCAGCAATGATGTACTCTACAGCTCGAAGAATCTGTTGTGTCGTGGAATGGCCACTGCGAAATCCAAACTGCTCTGGTGGTAGTAGCTCCTTTTCTTCTATTATCCGGTGTAGTCGCTGTAGTAGCAGTCGTTCAAACAGCTTGCTTACATGTGGCAGCAGGCTGATTGGGCGGTAACTCGTTGCTTCTTGACGATTCTTGCCAGGCTTCGGCACTGCCACCACAATGGAGTGTTTCCATGCTTTCGGGAAGATCGTCTTGGAGATGATGAAGTTGAATATTGCTGTTAAGTGCACCATTGCTGTCCGAGGGAGGTGCTTCAAAATTCTTCCATTGATATCATCTACTCCTGGCGCTTTGTTGTTGGGCAGCATCTTAATTCCTTCTGCCACCTCCTCCACAGTTATAGGCGGGATGGGTTCTTCTCCCTCGTCTTCGTCTTCATGTTGCAGTATATTTGCAGCTTCCCGTTCAATTCTCGCGATGCGTTGTTGATCAACACGCTCTTCGAGTGGTTGAAAGTTCCTTTCAAACACGTCTGCCAGCATGTTCGCCTTGTCCTGGGGGCAGTAGGCTGTTTGGCCGTCTTTTGTTAACGGAGGTATTCTGGTCCGTTTGTTGGTGAGGAGCCGTACCGTTTGCCACCCAAGTGGGTGTGGCGTAAATGAGCGCAGTTTGGCTGCCCACTGTCTGTTCTTGTGGTCAGTGATGCCAGCTTCTATCTCTCGTCGTAGCTGGTTGATACGGCGTATGAGGTTTACTTCTCTTGTAATTCTCCATTCTTTGCACAGCCTATTTCGCATCGTGATGGGTGCAAGGATTTCTTGCGGTAGGTCTTCTGTCGATCTGGTTGATGTCCTAGGTGGTGGGGTAGCAGTGTGAAGTGCGTCGGCGATGGTCTCCGTTAGGTGCTCTATGGATTCTTCTGTGATGTCGTCTTCCTCGTTGATGTTGCTGATGGAGTGATCTACTTGGTCCCTGAAGTGATTCCAGTCCGTACGTCGTGTGCTGAATCTTCCGGGGTAGTGTTCAGCGCCAACACTTAAGCGGAAGAGTACCGGAAGGTGGTTGGAGTTCATGAGTACTTCCGCATCCATAAATTGGGGTAACCCCTTCGTTATCGTAATGTCGATTATATCCGGCGTGCCTCGTGAGGGGTAGCACGTTGGCTCTTCTGGGCCGCAGGCGTGATCATTAGCTTCTTCTATGGCTTGTAATAGCCGTTTCCCGCTCTCGTTGCTGTGGAGGGAATTCCACGCCGCATGCTTGGAATTTAGGTCGCCAGCCACGTAGAGTCTTCCTGGGTGTCTGAGCAGGGCACGGGCATCATGTATGTCCGCAAGTCTTCGAGGGCTGCGGTAGACTGATATGAATGTCACAGGTCCTGTATGCGTTTCGATGAGAACTGCAGGCGATTCAATGTGCTTTGTTGTTGGCGCCTGTACTTGGTGGTGTCGGATGCTGTACTTGACGAAAATGGCGGTTCCCCCTCCTCTTCTTAGTCTTATCTGTCCTGTAGCATCGATAATTGGCGATGTTGCTACGTATGCCAGGCTTTGAGAAAGTCTCATTCACCATACATATGTCTATGTTATGGTCAATGATAAATTTTTGTAGCTCCGGAATATCTTGAGTTAGGTTGTCCGCGTTGTAGGCGACAATCCTTAGTTCTTCCAATCGTGGGATCCTAGCCATGATGTGCAGTGACTGGTGCTTCTTGTGTTGCCTTGATGGCTCTGCTGATCGCTGTGTCTACAGTGGTAGCGATGATAGCCGGTAGTTGTGCGAGTTGGTTACTGACGTTAGCGAGTGATGCAGCGACTTGGGTGAGCAATGCCATGAGGCCTGCTATGTCGTCCGTTGGTGCTGGCTGCGGTGCAGTGTTCGTTGGTTGGCGCTGTGTGGACGGTGCGTGTTGGTTGGCAGGTTGCTGTACTGCGGACGGTGGTGCTGATGGTGGTAGGCCATGTTGAAGCACTTCCGCTGCGCTCACTCCTTCTCTCATTCGAGCTGTTCGTTTTTCCATTAGTGTCGGCCATGTCCGCGCTTCCTTGACTGGTGGTGGTGGTGGTGGTGGTGGTGGTGGTGGTGGTGGTGGCGGCGGCAGTCGGCGGCGACGGCGGTCGTCAGCTGCCGTGGTCTTCTGGATAGGTGGTAACCCCTTATTCTTCTACTTTCCTGTTTGTGTTTTGCACACGACCGGTGATTCGCAGGATGCTGCCCTCCACAGAGCCCGCAGACTGGTGGTTCGTTCCTGTCTTTAGGGCACTCTCTACTGTCGTGCCCTGCGCCACATTTGACGCACATCAATGGCATCGTGCAAAGTCACGCGATGTGTCCGAAGCCTTAACATCGAAAGCGTTGTATATGCCCTTTGGTCTTCCTTACTTTTTCCACCGTAATGCAGAGATTGTAGAAACGTGTTAACTTGAAGATGTCTCGGTGTTCCGGAGTATCTGGGAGTATAACAACACGATGCCCAGTTGGTTTATTTGTGCCTGGCATGCGATGTAGGTCCACGCGTGATGCGACGAAACCCATTTGTTCAAGTTTTTCCTTGACGTCTTCATTTGTTAGCGTCTTTGGTATCTTCCTGATGAGTACCTTCAACGTTGGGGGTCGTACTGCTGGGAAGGCGTAGTTTGCTATTCCTTGTCTTCCCAGCATGTCCATCACTTTGAAGTAATCTTCTGTTGAGTTGAGATTCAATTTTAGTGTATCTTCTCCTATTTGCTTGACCAGAAAGCGTTCTTTGCAGTTTTCTTTTAGCCAGTTACGAAGCTTTTTATAATCTTTCTTGAACTGCAACACTATTGGAGGTACTTTCCTGTGTACTGGTGGCTGTTGTTGTTGGATTGCTTGTTGCATTTCCATTTCTTGCCCGTCAATTGGCTGTTCCGGTGCTGCATTGTCCCGTTGTTGAGCCGCCCGGTTTCTCTGTTGTGACGACAGTGCTTTGTAGCCTCTTCTAATGTGTGCTCCATTCCTTGGAGCGGTTGATAGCTATTTGAAACTGGTAGCTCCCTGGCGACTATAAGTTTTTGTGGTCGTGCTTGTTTCTTCTTTGACATACGCGAGGAAGGTTTTCATCATCCTCCAAAGATCGACGGCCGCGTCGGACTTCTCCCGCGAGTACCTCTTCTTTCGCGATCTTCTCGGCGCCGCTCTATGCAGTCCTCCACGTTCCTATCCGCGTCGATGTCATAGGAGTATTCCATATCCGTGTCCGTGTGCGTCTCCGCGGGAAGGGTACTCATACTTCCCCCCACCGCGGGTCCGGTCGTCATCGGTGTGTCTGCTGATGGCGGGGCCGCCGGCGGGGCGAGCCCCACCGAACCGCGGCCGGCCGACACGAGTTCGCTCGCTTCACGCGCGCGCGCAGTCCCTGCGTCCGTCCCGTGGGACATATCAGTCGCGACTGGTAGCAAGCGCACCGTTCCGCATCGTCTAAACTACTAGCTTGGGTTGAGGGAAGGTAGTGTTTACCCTAAGGCATTTACTACTAATTCAGATGTACGGTAGAAGGAACGTCAGGTGGAGAAAATGGTCATCTTTATTTGCGGCTTTTGATTCAAATTGATTTGTTCTTCTGTGGGTGGGGCACTGCCAGGTGCATTACCTGTTGAGCAGTGCTACAGGTCTATGGTAGATGTCCCGGACGTCAGACGGGACTCCGATGTTCCGGATGAGAGGGTTTTCTGAGACCCCTGCTTTTTGATACAATCTTCTGGCTTTGTGTTGAAAGCGGCGAAGGACTTCAGGTTCTTGCAGAGCGTCGTGGACGTACTGCACGTGTAGAACTCCTCGTAAGGCCTTGTTTTGCAGCGCTTGTAAACGTTGAATGTGTCTGCTGGCAGCATTGCCCCAGGCGACGCAGGCATAGTCCATGATCGGCCGGACGAAGAGCCTGTAGATGAGGAGGCCGTTGGCAACTGATAGTGAGGAGCCTTCGTTCAGCAGCGTATAAGGTGCTCCCAGGCGCTGGTCCACTTTCCTGCGCGTGGCCGTGACGTGCTGTTGCCAGATCAACTGGCGATCCAGCACTACTCCAAGAGAAGTTGCGGAAGGCAGCCACGCGACGTCTTCCCCAAATAATCGAACTTGCGGCACTTGAGCGGTCGTCGTCTTGTAAAAATAACTGCTTGGCTCTTTTGAGCGTTGAAACGGATCCTGCACTTGCGGGATCATTCTTCAAGGTCAGAGCAGGCATCCTGAAGTCTACGGTGCATGGCCTGAGGCCATCGGCTGCGCTTGTGGATGGCGGTGTCATCAGCATACATAGCTTTTCCCACCCTAGGGGAGGTGGGGATATCCGACGTGAAGAGACAGTATAGTATCGGCCCAAGGACGGATCCTTGAGGTACTCCAGGGCCGATGTGCCGGACAGTCGAGCAGGAGTTGGCAACTCGAACAGCGAATGTTCTCCCTCGGAGATGGGATGCGATTAGCTGAACCATCGAACGGGGAAAACCGTGTTGCTTCAGTTTCCACAGGAGCCCCTGATGCCAGACACTGTCGAACGCCTTGGAAATATCATGGAATACTGCTCCACAGTATTCCCTGTCGTTGAAGACAAGTGTTATTTCTTCAACGACGCGGATCACCTGTTGTTCGGTGGAGTGGCCTCTTCTGAACCCGAATTGCTCTGGCGGGAGTATCCTCCGTTGGTCCATGATGGTGCGGAGTCTGTGGAGCAGCAGCCTTTCAAACACTTTGCTGATGTGTGGGAGCAGGCTAATCGGTCGATAGTTGGCCGGTTCCCTTCTGTTCTTCCCCGGTTTTGGGAATGGGGATAACCGTGGCTCTTTTCCATTCCACGGGATACGTCAGCGTCCGGAAGGTGGTATTGAAGACTGCAGCCAGCCAGATATAGGCCGCCGGAGGAAGTTCCTTCAGGGCTTTATTAGGAATATCGTCTGCCCCTGGTGCCTTAGTGGTGTTCAGACCTGCGATGCACGTCCGAACTTCGTCCGTCGTGACGGGCGGAATCGGATCCTCGTCAGCAGCAGCAGGGTGGTCCAGGTATTGTTGGATTTCCGCTTCCACGCGCTGAACGTGAGTTTCATCAATCGGGTCGTTCACGGGGACGAAGTTGGCTTCAAAGACATCGGCGATGGCGTTGGCCTTGTCCTCAGGTGTGTGGACGATTCCTGCCGGGGCTTCCAACGGAGGAATGGTCGTCCGACGTTTCATGAAAAATCGAACCGTGTCCTAGTGACTGGCATCCGGTGTAAAGGCCTCGAGTTTCTTTGCCCACAGCAGATTCCTGTGGGCAATGAGGGCGGCCTTGATGTCGCGCCGAAGTTGGTAGACGCGCCTCTTGAGGTCTGCATCTCTGGTTACTCGCCAGTCTTTACAGAGACGAATGCGGAGGCGTATGAGATCCAGGATGTCTTGTGGTAATCCCGGTCGAGGTGGCGGTTGCTGTCGGGCTTGTGGCGTGGACTGTCGGAGGGCTGTGGTAACAGCAGCTGTGAACTCCGTCGTGGCGTCATTGACGGGTGCATCCGGTTGAGTAGATTCCAGCAAACGGGTGAGCCGATCCCGGTAGCCATCCCAGTTAGTACGTCGTAGATTCCACCGTGGCGTCTGCGAGGGTAATGGACGTTCAACCGGAATATAACAGGCAGAAGGTTTGTGTTGAGAGCATGTCGCACTTCTGCTGTCATGAACTGGTTCAGTCCCTTTGTGATTGCGATGTCCAGGACGTCTGGATTGCCTCTGGAAGGGTAGCATGTCGATTCATCCGGTCCACAGGCATGCGCGTCGGCTTGCTCGAGGACGTGGAGAAGACGCCGTCCGTCATAAGTGGTGGTGAGTGAGTTCCACGCTGCGTGCGTCGCATTAAAGTCCCCAGCGAGGAACAGCTTCCCAGGAAGGCGCAACAATGCCTTTGCGTCGTCGACGTCTATGTGTGGCTTAGGTGGGCGGTAGACGGCCACAAATGTGACGGTGGCGACCGAAGTCTCGACGGCTACAGCCGTTGCTTCCATCTTTCGCAAAGGAGGCGTCGGTACAACATAGTGCGAGATCGTCCTCTTGATGTAGATGGCTGTACCGCCTCCTTGAGTAGGGCGATCGTTCCTACAGCAGTGATAATTTGCTATATTAGCCCTCAGGTCAGGCTTCAGATGCGTTTCACTGACCATGCAGATGTCGACATGCTCATCTTCCAGGAATTGGCGAACCTCCAGTAGGTCGTGGTAAATGCCATTCGCGTTGTAGGTGGCTAAACAGAGGTCTTCATAACGTCTGGGCCTAGGCATGTTGAGCAGATGTGACTTCGCTGGTGGCGTGAAGCGAACTACGAATGGCCGCTTCAACTGTCGTGGCAAGAACAGCCGGGAGTGCTTGAATTGCTCGGCTCATCTCGGTGACGGCTGTCATCATGGTCTGCATGAGCGCCAGAAGTTGGTTGACGTCAGCTGCCGCATTTGTCGGATGGGGACGTCCGAAGTCTTCATTGCGCCGGCCGCGAAGAGGCGGAAAAGACGCCGGATCATTCTCAAATGCTTCTGGTTGGGGTGCTGCTGTGGAGGCGTTGCCCCGCAAGACATCCGCTGCTGTCGGTGACTGGTGGACGTAAGCTGCGCGCTTTTGCATCAGTGGAGCTCGCTCCTGTGGCGGTGCATTGGTGTATCTTCTGCTGGCAGGTGTGCTTCTGACGACGTGGTTCCCAGCTCCTCTATTCTTGGCATTGAGAGGTGGTAAACCCCTCTGTCGTCGACTAGCATCTTTGTGTTTCTGGCAGGAACGATAGCTGGCTGGGTGTTTGCCGCCACACAGTCCGCTTTTCGGTGATTCTTCTTTGGGTAAGGGACACTGGCGGCTGTCATGAGGGCCGCCACACTTCACACACACACACACACACACACACACACACACACACAAACGGCATTGTGCAGACCCGCGCCATGTGGTTAAAGCCCTGACAGCGGACGCACTGAGTCACTCCTCTCGGTTTCCGCAGCTTCTCGACAGAAACGGAGAGTGCACAAATTCTGTTGATTTTAAACACATTACGATTTTCTTTTGTGTCCGGGAGAACCACCACACGTAGGCCTGATTTCTGCTGCGTGCCAGGCATCCGATGGTGGTCCACAACCGTCGCCGCAAATCCCAGTGCAGATAATTCGTCCTTGAGTCTGCCGTTCGGGAGAGAATCGACGATTCCTCGAAATACCACCTTCAGAGTGGGCGGTCGAACAGTGGGAAACGTTTAGCACGGTATTCCCTCGGTTCCCACCATGTCCATAACCTTGACGTAGTCTTCAGTGGCTGTGACAGTGCGTTTTAACTTATCGCCTCCAGCCTGCTTCGCAGTGAAAGGCTGCTTCAGATTTTGCGTCAGCCAATCGTGCGGTTTCAAATAGGTGTCCAGATATTGCAGTACGATCGGTGTAATTTTATGCTGCTGCTGCTGTTGTTGCTGCTGCTGCTGCTGGTGCTGTTGTTATTGAGACTGCTGTGGTGCCGCATTATCCTTTGGCGCCGCCCCGCCATCTTCGACGACGTCAAACCTGTTGCTTACAGGCACTGCAGGTGCGTCTGCCTGCGCCTGTTGCTTCGCCTGCTTCTTTTTCGGCGGACGAATAAAGCCGTCATCAGTGGCCGCCACATAGTGCAGTCCTGGTCCGGGATCGCTTCGTTTCCGTCGAAACTGTGGCGTTGACGAGCGAGTAGCGTCGTCGTCGAACGACGCATCATAAGAATAATCCATTGCCATGTCCAGCTCCCTCGCTGTGGTATTCAACAAATCATTGCCCTTCCGCCGGACGGCGATCCGCCACACCCTTCGCTGAGCAAGTCTCCGAACTCATCGCGGCGTACGCGTAGCACGTCTGCTCTCAACGGAAGACTAATTCGAACTGGGTAGCAAGCGCTCCGTCCACCTTTCTTATGGCTAACTTGCAGCTATTTATGCAGGATTTACTTTGTAGCATTGCCTGCTTCTTCTGGGGTAACATGTGTTGAAATTTTGTTCTTCTTTATTTAGCAGTGTCTTGTGTGTGTGTGTGTGTGTGTGTGTGTGGGACGGGAGTGTGGCTTTCTTGCTTTTGCGGAGATTTCTATTTTGTTACTTTTTGGAGCAGTTTACTTCTGAGCCTGTTTTCCCAGGCTGGGAGAGGTCGTTGTTAGTCTTCTTTCTTCGTCATCGGTCGAGTAGTGCTATAGGTCTTCTATATTTGTCCCTTGCCCGGCTGTGGTTCCGTCAATGCTCTGATTAGTGGGTTGTCGGCGTCGTGTGCTCGGTCGTAAAATCTTCTTGCTTGGTCCTTGTGCCGTTGTAGTACCTCTTGTTCGTCCGCTGCTGCTTGTAGAAAACGAATTGGAAACTGTGAATGAACGTGGAAAACTCGTCGTAGGATTTTATTCTGCCATGATTGTTGTCTTTGAATGTGCGTCTTGGCTGCACATCCCCATAATTCGCTCGCATAGTCCATTATTGGTCTGATATCCATTGAAAACGGCCTCCTGATCTTTAGGATGTATAAGTCGGAAGTCTCGTTGATTAGTGGATATAATGCATCTATTCTTTGGTTGATTTTCGCTCGAACGTCTTCTATTTGCATCTTCCATGTCGTTTGTCGAGAATGACTCCTAGATATCGTGCTGATGTGTCCCATGGCAGCTTGGTGTCATAAAGGCGGAGGTGGCGAACTGGCATCGTCTTCTTCTTGGTGAAAATCACCGCTTGCGTCTTCGTCGGATTAAATGTGATTCTCCATTTTGCTGCCCATTGTTCGAGTGCGTTGAGCGCGCTCTTCAATCGCGGCACGAGAACTTCTCTCCATCGACTTCGTGTGTAGATCACGGTATCGTCTGCGTAGATCGCTTTTTCCACTCTTGGTTGCGTCGGTATATCAGTAGTAAAGAGTGAGTAAAGGATCGGCCCAAGGACCGATCCTTGGGGTACCCCGGCGTTGATTGTCGTGCTGTCGATAGTGCGTCGTCTATCCGGACAGCGAAAGTACGTTCTTGCAGATATGAGGCGAGTAGGCGAATGTATGGCTTCGGGAAGTGCATATGATGTTTCCAGATGAGTCCTTTGTGCCAAACAGTGTCAAATGCTTTTGTTACGTCGAGAAGAACTGCGCCACAAAATTCCTTCCTGTTGAATGCTTCGATGATATAATGAACGACTCTGAGTATTTGTTGCGTTGTGCTATGGCCACTACGAAATCCGAACTGTTCTTGCGGTAGAGCTTCGTTTCTGGTTATGATGTTCTGTAGTCTTGCAAGAAATAGGCGTTCAAACAGTTTACTTATGTGCGGTAATAGGCTGATGGGTCTATAGTTTTGCGGATGACGTCTGTCTTTGCCACGTTTGGGTACAGCGACGACTATTGAATGTTTCCACTGTGATGGATATGTTGATGTGGTGAAAATCCAGTTGAAAATGGCTGCGAGTCGTACGATCGCTGTCCATGGAAGTTGCTTGAGAACGCGACCTTGTATGTCATCAACGCCGGGGGCCTTGTTCGGTGGTAGCATTCGTATCGCAGCCTGAACTTCCCTTGCATTGGTAGGCGTTATTTGATTTTCCTCTTCTTCTTCGTCGTCGTCGGACTCGCGGAGTAATTCGTCTGCCTCTCTTTCTGTTCGTTCTACTCGCTGTTGGTCAACTCTGTCGTTCTGTGGTTGCAAGTTTCGTTCAAACGTGTCAGCGAGCATGTTTGCTTTGTCTTCTGACCTGTATGCGGTTCTGTCTTGTGTCTGAAAGTGGCGGTATTGTGGTCCTGCGATTGGTGAAAAACTTTATCATGTGCCAGTGCATAGGATCTGGGGTGAAGGCGCGGAGTTTTGCTGCCCACTGCTGATTTCTGTGGTTGATAAGTGCTGCTTTGATGTCACGTCGTAGTTGGTTTATTTGTCTCTTAAGTTGCGGATTTCTTGTAAGCCGCCACTCTACATAATCTATTGCGTCGTCGTATGGAGTCGAGGATGTGTTGCGGCAGTCCTGGCGTCGGTAAATGCGGCGGCTTAGGTGGCGGTGTGGAAAGGTTCAGTGCTTCTGAGATGGTGTCAGTGAATGCAGTAATTGATTGTTCCGTGATCTCGCCGTCGTCTTGTATTACGTCTATGGAAAATGTTACGTGTTCGCGGAATAAGTCCCAGTTCGTGCGGCGGAGATTTAGACGGCCTGGGTGCTGTACTGGTGTGACGTGAAGGTTGACAATGACGGGCAGATGATTTGAATTTAATGCATGCACTACTTCTGCGGTCATGAAATGTGGGATTCCTTTCGTAATGGAGATGTCAATGATGTCAGGTCGGCCGCGTGATGGGTAACACGTCGGCTCGTCAGTGCCACAAACGTACGCATTTACTTCTTCCGTTGCCTGCAATAGGAGGCGGCCACTCATATTTGTTACAAGGGAATTCCAGGCAGCATGCTTTGAATTTAGATCGCCAGCGATAAAAAGTCGGCTTGGCGTCCTTAACAATGCTCTTGCGTCATCAATATCGAGAAGCTGACGTGGGCTTCGGTATATACTGAGATGAACGTGATTGGTCCGTTTTGTGTCTCTACAATGACAGCAGTCACTTCAATGTGGCGCGTGATTGGCGGAGGAGCTTCGTGATGCGTAATGGATCGGCGAATGAAGATAGGTGTGCCGCCGCCGTGTGTCTGTCTGTCCGTCCTGTAACATTTGTAATTTCGTATGTTTGAGCGTATTCCAGGCTTCAGAAAAGTCTCATTTACAGGCAAATGTCGATGTTGTAGGCCATAATAAACTGTTGCAGCTCAAGCACGTCATGAGTCAGATTGTCCGCGTTGTACGTCATTATACGTAAATTGTCTAGTCGCGGCGCTCTAGGCATGCTGCATGGTCATGTCTTTAGATGCTGGTAGCGCTCTGCTGATCGTCGCCTCAATGGTGGCGGCGATGGTTTGCGGTAGCTGCGCAAGCGTTCTACTCACCTCCGCAAGCGTAGACGCGATCTGAGCAAGCAGTACCTTTATGTCGGGCTGTTCCGTCCTGGGTGACGGCTGTCTGGGTGCTGTTGTCAACTGTTGTCTGTAGGCTGGCGGCACAGTTTGGCGCTGTGACGCCGGAATTGACGTAGACGTACGCGGCTGGAGGCCCTGTTTCAGAGCTGCCGCTGCCGTGAGTTCTGCGCGCAGCCTGTTCGCGCGGTGTTGCATCGGCGTGGGCCAGCTGTTCTGGTCCACGGTCGGCGGTGGTGGAGGCGGCGGCAGTCGTTGCCGGCACGTAGGTGGCTTCATTGGTGGTAGTCCACTGAATCTACGACTGGCCTCCTTGTGCTTGGGGCATGTTCTGTAGTTAGCCGGATGAGCCCCGCCACAGAGCCCGCACGTTGGCGCTTCTTCTCGTGATCTCGTGCACTCGCGACTGTCATGTCCCGCACCGCATTTAACGCACACAGGCGGCATTGTGCAATAGCGGGTGACGTGATTAAATCCTTGACAGCGATAACATTAGATATGACCGCGTGATCTCCTTAGCCGCTCTACTTTCACTGATAAATCGTATATTCTCGTAAGCTGAAATATGCCTCGATGTTCTGGCGTGTCCGGTAATATTACGACTCGGTGTCCAGTCAGTTGGTTTGTACCCGGCATCTTGTGGTGTTCTATCAGTTTGGCGACATAGCCCAGATCTTCTAACTCCTCCTTGACTTCCGAGTGCGTAACAGTCGATGGTATTCCCTTGATCAATGTTTTGATAGTGGGCGGACGTACCGCCGGCGTCGTGTACATGGGAATTCCTTCCTCCCCAAGCTTTCCCACGACGTTGACATAATCCTCGGTGGTATTTAGTAGCAGTTTCAATGTTTCACCGCCCGTCTGTCTCACAGTGAAGGAAGGCCGCCTTGCAGTTTGTCTTGAGCCAGGTGTGCAACGTCTTGTAGGACTCCTTATATCTTAAAGTAATTGGCGGAATCCGCTTTGGTCCTGCAGGTGGTATCTGTTCAGCCTCTGCTTCCATGTGAACATCATTTCCGGTGTCTGCGGGCGTGTTTTGCCGCCGCTGTTGCTCGTCTGTTTGCCTCTGTTTTTCCGCTAAATCGTCATTTGCGGCGTCCAGTGACACCCCCGTCCCTTGTAGGGGCTGGTACCGATTCGATACATCCAGTTCTCGTGCCACTACAAGCTGTTGGTGCCGCGCCTGTTTCTTACGTGGCGGAATCTGGAACTCCGCTGCGGCTGTGCTGCCGTGTTCTTGTTGGCCGTCTGCTGAGTGACTACGATCTCTTCCTCGGTGGATCTTTCCTTCTTTCGAGGCTACTGTAGTCTCGGTGGGTTCATCCTCGTCAGGTAGAGCCGGTGTGAAGTCCATTTCGTGGTCCATAGTCAGCTCCGACGCGAGAGTACTAATACTTCCCCTCGCACCGGGTCGGGTTGCCATAGACGTGCCGGCTGATGGCGGGGCGGCCGACGGAGCAAGCCCCGTCGAACCGCGGCCGGCCGACACGGGCGTTCCTGGCACACGTGCACCAGACTCGCGAGCACGGAATCGCACGTCCTCTCTCTCCGACATCACGATTTCGAGTGGTGGTAGCAAGCGCTCTCCTACCCACTTCTTCTTAACTTATCTGCAGTTGAGGGAAATGTAGGGTTTACCGGTAGGCATTTCCTACTTCATCTTTGTGTATTTACGGGAGAGGAACTTCAGGTTTGGATGTGTGTCATCTTTATTAGTGGCGTGTATCTGTCATCTAGTGTGGAATTTGTTTGTCATCATGTAGTTCTGCTGGGCCTTTCATCTTTGCAGCAGAGCTACGGGGCGTTTATATGTGGCCCTGTCATCATCAGGGGCTCCAAGGTTCCTGATCAGTGGATTTCCTGCTTCTTCCTAGCTGTCATAGAATCTTCTTGTTACTTCTTTGATACGTTGGAGGACTTCTGGTTCAGGCGTGAGTTCTCGTAGGAATCTCGTCGGGAACTGCGAGTTTACGTGCAGAATTCTTCTGAGTGCCTTGTTTTGCGGGCTTGCAGTCTGGATAGATGTTTGGTGGCAGCATTTCCCCACACGGTGCAGGCATATTCCATGATGGGGCGGATAAACATTCGATGTATGAGCAGACCATGGTCGCTGGAGAGAGTTGAGTGCTCGTTGAGGAGGGGGTAGAGAGCCCCCAGGCGCTGGTCAACTTTCCTTCGGACGGCAGTGATGTGGTGTTGCCAAGTAAGTTTTTCGTCCATTATGATTCCTAGATATGTGGCCATAGGTTGGTATTCCATCTCCTCTCCAAACAGCTGGAGCGCGGGTATCTGTGTGGGTCTCTTCCGTGTGAAGATGACAGCTTGGCTCTTCTGTGCATTAAATTTCATTCTCCATTTGCGGGACCAGTTCTCGATGTTTCGGCAGGCGTCTCGTAGTCGATGATGCATAATTATGGCCCATCTGCTTCGGGTGTAGACCGCTGTGTCATCCGCATATAGAGCCAGTTCTACACGCGGTGTCCGAGGAAGGTCGGCTGTGTACAAAGTGTACAGGGTTGGCCCAAGCACTGACCCCTGCGGCACTCCAACAGCGTCAGGTCGTGGTGGCGTCGCTGATTCTAACTCGGAAGGAGCGTCCTTGAAGGTAAGAAGCAAGCAGGACTACATAAGGTAGGGAAACTGTAGGTGTTGGAGTTTCCACAGCAGTCCTGTGTGCCAGACACTATCGAAGGCACGAGAGACATCCAAAAAGATGGCCCCGCAGAATTCTCGCTTGTTGAACGCTTGAGTAATTTCTTCCACGACCCGCAGCAGTTGTTGTGTGGTTGAATGTTGACTTCTAAATCCAAATTGCTCATCAGGCAGCATGTGATGGCGATCGATGAGAGCCTTGATACGCTTCAGCAGGAGCCTCTCAAAAACCTTGCTGAGATGAGAGAGGAGGCTGATCGATCGGTAACTTCGAGGGTCCTTTCTGGATTTCCCTGGTTCGGGAACCGGCACAACTATGGCTTGTTTCCAGGCAGTTGGATAATTCTTCAGACGCAGGATGATGTTAAACAGAGCGGCAATGTAGATGAATGCGTTAGGTGGCAGTTCTTTTAGCATCTTCCCATTAATGTTATCAAGTCCCGGCGCTTTTTGGTTGTTTAGACCACGAATGGAGACATCGACTTCTTCTGGAGTGATGGGTGGTATGTCCTCTTCTTCTGCCCTGTCAGGTGCTTGGAGATATTCTTCAACTTCGTGTTCAATCCGATGTACATGGTTCCTGTCAACCGGGTCGTCCACCGGTACGAAATTGTTTTGGAAAACGTCTGCAATGGCATTCGCTTTGTCCGCAGGAGTATAGACGATACCATTGGGCGTTTCAAGTGGTGGTATCGTTGTCTTCCGCTTCGTGAAGAATCTAATGGTGTCCCAGGCTTCCGGGTCGGGTGTAAACTCCTGCAGTTTGTCTGCCCATTGCCTGTTCTTGAAGTTAATAATGGCAGCCTTGATGGTTCTTCACAGTAGATTTATTTGTCGTTTCAGGGCCTGGTCCCTTGTCAATCGCCAATCCTTGCAGAGCCTGTTCCTCTCACGTATCAGGTCAAGTATTTCTTGCGGAAGTCCTGGTCGTGTTGCCTGCTGTCTTCTAGTCATCGGTGTCGAGGTGGTAATGGCCGTGTTCAGAACGTCGTCAAGTGTCGCCAGCTCAGCTTCGATGTCTTCAGCGTCCGGATGAAGTGGTAGTTCCTGATTGATAATTTCCTTGTACTGATCCCAGTTCGTTCTTCTGAAATTCAATTTGGGTGGCTGATGAGTCGCTTCTGCAGCCAGACGAAAGATGACCGGCAGATGGTTTGAATTTAGTGCATGCCGCACCTCAGCTGTCAGGAACTGGTTGAGCCCCTTCGTTATGGCTATATCAATTACGTCCGGATTTCCATGAGACGGATAGCAGGTGGGTTCATCCGGTCCGCATGCAAAGGCATTTACCTGTTCCAAGACTTGCAGGAGGCGCCGTCAGCTGTAGGTAGTGGTCCGCGAATTCCAGGCGGCGTGCTTCGCGTTCATATCTGCAGCTATGAGGAGCTTTCCTCGCATTTGTAGGAACGCTGTCGCATCCTCTTCATTTAAGACTGTTTCGGTGGTCGATATACTGCAACGAAAGTCACTATTCCCGCTGATGTTTCCACTGCTATTGCTGTGGCTTCAATTGAACCCATGTCTGGTACCGGCACAGGGTAGTGTTTAATGGATCGTTTGATGTATATTGCTGTGCCACCGCCCGCTGTTAGCCGATCCGTTCTATAGCAGCTGTAATTTGCGATATTTGCTCGGAGTCTCGGCTTCAGGTGTGTCTCAGAAATGAGGCAGATGTCAATGTTTTCGTCAATCAGGAACTGTCGTACGTCGAGTAGGTCATGATATATGCTGTTGGCATTGTAAGTAGCCACGCAAAGATCTTCAATTCTGCGAACTGGAGCCATTATGCGCTGAGTGTTGAGTTGCCAGTGGGTCGAAGCACGTTTCTAATCAGGGCTTCGACTGTTGCTGGCAGGGTCGCTGGTAGAGCTTGAATGGCCCGACTCATTTCTGTGACAACTGTCATCATGCCGGTCAGGAGCTGCACTATGTCAGCGTACGATGGTGTTGTCGGCTGCTGTGAGGTTTGTGGTGTTTGCTGCTGCGATGGTTGTGGAGTGGTTGTTGCATCAGGTCTTCGCCCACGTAGTGGTGGGTAGGTAGACGGATCGGGGTTGTAGTCGTCCTCACGTCTCGCCCTTGTGGAAGTCTCTTGCTGTGCCCATGGTGCAGGCCGTGACTGTTGTTGCTGCAGATATGCGATGCGTCGCTCCATCAGGGGTGGTTGTCCGGTTTGTTGTCCTTCGGCATAGCGCTGGCTGGCCGGGGTGCTTCTGACGACATTATTTCTTCTGATTCGGTTCCTTTCCCTGGATGTGAGCGGTGGCAGTCCTCTCATCCTTCGACTGGCATCTTTATGTTTCGGGCAAGTCTTGTAATTTGCGGGGTGCTTACCCCCGCAAAGCCCACATTTCGCTGGTTGTTCCTTTGGAACCGGGCACTGCCGGCTGTCGTGGGGTCCGCCGCATTTGACACACACCCAAGCCATAGTGCAGTGTCTCTGGCAACCTGGTTGAATCCTTGACAGCGGAAGCACTGTGTGATTCCGCGTTGTTTGCGTAAGATTTCCGCTGAGACTTCTAGGGCAAAGAGCCTGTGGATCTGTAGAATCTTCCTGCTGTCCAGGGAGTCAGGAAGGACGACAACTCTCAGTCCAGACTTCTGGTTGGTGCCAGGCATTCGGTGGAAGTCTACGACGTGCACCGTGTAGCCCATCCGTTGCAGTTCTTCCTTTACGTCTTCATTTGTGAGGGAAGCAACTACCCCTCGCAGTACCACATTCAGCATAGGTGCCCGAACAGTTGGGAAGGTATACATAGGTATACCCCTGGCGCCAACTAGGTCCATCACGCGCACATAGTCTTGATTAGAGGAGACAGTAAGCTTCAGTTTGTCTCCTCCTGCTTGTTTAGCAGAAAACGGCTGCTTCAGATTTTCTTTAAGCCAGTCGTATAATTCTTTATATGTGTGTGGATATTGCATTACTATAGGCGGCATTTTCTCTGCCGGTTGTGAAGGTCTTTGCTGTTGTGACGTCTCGCTTTCGTCCGCAGCCGAAGTGTCTTCCTCGATAACGTCATATCTGTTTCTTGTTTCAAGCCCTTGCGGCGGTTGCGATGCTTGTAGCTTAGCTTGCCGTTTTCTTGGCGGGTTTCGAAATCTGTCGTCCAACAGAGATTGCTGTTGTGATGTGCAGCCGTCTTCGCTTCGTTTGCGGCTTACAGAGCTGCCGCCATTTGCATCAGTACTGCCGCCATTTGCATTGACAATTTGCATGGCTTCATAAGCCGACTGCGATGTCATACTGCCGTCCGTGTGCGGCGTGTTCGGAGTACTGGGTACATTTTCTAACTCCATACTTTCCTCGGGTGGCTGAGATGCCGTCTGTGCGTTCTGCAGTTGAGGTGCAGTCGGCGCGGGTGCAAACAGATCCGGATATGCCTGCCTAGCTCTGGCCGTTTTCGATTGCCGGGTCGTCATAGACTCATTATCCTGCCTCCATTGCCGGTTCGTCATCAGTGGGGGGTCAGATGAGGCCGCCGACGAAGCAAGCTCCGCCGGACGGCGATCTGCCACACCCTTCGCTGAGTTATCGCCCGTTATCATCGCAGCGCACGCGTAGCACGCCTGCTCTCGACGGAAGACTAACTCGAACTGTGTAGCAAGCGCTACTTCCATTTCTTAAGGCTGATGGCATCTATTTACGAAGAATTTACCGGTAGGCATTGCCTTCATCTTAAGGTTTGGGGGAATTCGTTATCTTTATTTTTGTGTGTTTTGCGGGAAGGGCGTGGGCGGTGTTAGGATCTTAATTTATTTTGTTTTCTCCTTACTTTATTGCGTTGTTTTCCTGAGGTTGCAGTACTTCATCTATCTAACATTGCAACTGGTCGTCTGTGTCGTTCTCGTGGTCGTGGTGGTGCTCCAAGGTCCCTGGTGAGATGATTCGTCGATGTCTGCGTCTTCTCATAGAAATGTATCGTGGACTTCCAACTCTTCTGCAGCTTCGTGGAGGTGTGAAAACTGGCAGTTAACATGATACACTCTGCGTAAAATTTTATTTTGTAACGACTGTAGTCGTTGAATATGCGTCTTAGCAGCGACGCCCCAGACTTCGCAAGCGTAGTCGAACAAAGGGCGGAGGTACATCCGGTAAATGAGGAGGCCGTTCGAGATAGATAGTTCAGACCGCTCGTCGAGAATAGGGTATAAAGCCCCTAGGCGCTGGTGAATCTTCTTTCGAAGGTATGTGATGTGCTGGTGCCACGTAAGCTTCTTATCCGTGATAACCCCCCAAGTATCTTACTGATGACAGCCAGGGTAGTTACGTTCCATAAAGTCGTAGTTGTCGCTGTGGCATAGTCCGTTTCCACGTAAAGATGATTGTCTGCGTCTTCGTCGGGTTGAAGCTGATCCTCCAGCGAGCCGCCCAGTCTTCCAATCTGTTGAGGGCGCTCTGCAGTCTTGGTACAAGTACTTCTTTCCATCGGCTGCTGGAATACAGCATGGTGTCCTCAGCGTAAATAGCCTTCTCCACTCTGGGTACTGTCGGCATGTCGGAGGTGTACATTATGTACAGAACCGGTCCAAGGACCGATCCTTGGGGCACGCCGGCTTTGATGTTGCGCGCATGAGAGACTGCATTGTCGAGTCGTACCACAAACGTCCGATGCTCGAGGTAAGACGCTATCAGTTTCACATAGACTCTTGGCAGTCGAAGTGAGTGGAGTTTCCAGAGTAGTCCGTGGTGCCAAACGCTGTCAAACGCCTTAGTTACGTCTAGTAGGACTGCACCACAGAATTCCCGTCGGTTGAAGGCGTCTTTAATGTATTCGACCGCTCGAAGAATTTGCTGCGTAGTCGAATGCCCACTTCGAAAACCGAATTGTTCCGGCGGTAGGATGTCCAGTTGTGTCGCTAGTCGTTGAAGGCGTTGAAAAAGGAGTCTCTCGAAAAGCTTGCTGTCGTGAGGAAGCAGGCTGATGGGTCGGTAGCTGATGGGGTGTTTCTTGTTTTTGCCCGGTTTCGGTACTGCTACGATGATTGAGTGCTTCCATGCAGCAGGAAACGTAGCTGTCGTAAGAATCCAGTTGAACAGTGCAGCAAGATGAACGATCGCCGACCAGGGTAGTTGCTTTAGTACTCTGCCGGCGATGTCGTCCGATCCTGGTGCCTTGTTGTTTGGAGGCATTCTAATGCGCATTTGCACTTCTTCAGGTGTTATTGGGGTGATTGGTTCTTCTTCTTCAACGTCTTCTTGTAGTAGTGCGGTGACGTCTCGTTCGATATCAGCAGTACGTTGCAAGTCGACTCGGTCTTCTAGCGGCTGGAAGTTGGCCTCGAAGACGTCTGCAAGCATGTCAGCTTTTTCTTCAGGCCGGTAGGCTGTTCGGTCATCAGTCGTCAGTGGTGGCGTTCTCGTCTTCCGGTTCGTGAAGTGGCTCACTGTTTGCCATCCAAGTGGGGTCGGGTGTGAAGCTGCGGAGCTTGTCTGCCCATCGCTGGTTACGGTGTGCGGCAATACCGGCTCGAATTTCTCTTCTGAGTTGGTTAATACGTCGTTTGAGAGCTGCATTGCGCGTAATGCGCCATTCTCTGCACAATCGATTCCGCGTCCGGATGGAGGCGAGGATGTCTTGTGGCAGGCTGGGCACCACAGGGCGAGGCGGTTGCGGTGGCGGTGTGGCTTCATGTAGGGCGTCGGTGACAATGTCGGTGAGTCGGTTAAATGATTCTTCAGAGATGTCTTCGTCTTCGCCGATGTCGGTGAATGCAGAGTCTACATGCACGCGGTAGCGGTCCCAGTTCGTTCGTCGTAAGTTTAGTCGTCCAGGTACGTGTTCTGCTGTCACTCGTAAGCTGAAGAGGACCGTCTAGCAAGCGCGGGAGACGCGGCGCGGCGGCGCGCAGAGTGGCGGCCGCTCTCTCGGCCGTCCGCGCCCGCCCGCGACACTGGCTGGGCCTGGCGCCCTGGTCACTCCCCATTCCGAGCTGCGATTTCAAGTGCGACTGATGCGTGTTTTGGAGCTGAGGGTGTGGCGGATCGCCACCTGGCAGACCTAGCTTCGTCAGCGGCCCCATCCGCCCCCCCTCCCCCCAACGACAACTCGGCCTATTCAACCGGATTCTGAGAAGGCTCGCCCCTTGGACTCTCGACCTTCGCCTGCGAGTGCTGCCTCTTCCGCTGACGGCTTGCCCCCGTCTACGTCCTCTCCTGCTGACACTTCTGGGCGATGTGGCATCGATTCAGGAATCGATGCCATCGCCCTTAGGCGAGTAGCTAGGGCACATGGCGCGTCAGGGCCCCCTTCACGAGGGATCAGCCCGCGCGCGCCGAGGCAAAGGCAGGATTCCGCGTCTTTCTCCCGTCCCTCGTCCGCCCTAGACATGCCGGACATTTCCGACGGCCTCAGTGTCTCCGAACAGTCAGACTGCGACTCCCTTGATGGCTTCCTGGACAACAGCGACATCGCGGAGGGCCTGGAGGAACATCTCACTGCCCTCCGTGACGCTGTGGAGGAGGGAGAGTACCCGTTTGACCCCACTTTGGGGGCTCTGCGATTTCTGTACCCTCACGCCGCTGCCGCTGACGACGCAGATGACGCCATGGAGGTCAAGCTGGAGTGCTGCAAGAGGAAGCCTGCTGCAGCCTCTTCCGACTCCGAAGCCGCCCCCATGGGGCAAGAAGCAGAAGGCAGGACCTGACATTGAGGGATTCACCATCCCCTGCAAGACAGCACCCTACCGCCGCATTACCGCGCCGGTGACCGTCCCGGTGCAAAACCAGTTTGCGCCTATTTCCGATGGCGCGGCAGACACTCCTCCCCCCCTCCCAACCCTCCCACCCTAAGCCTCCGCCGCCCCCTCCCATTCTGGTAGAATATTCTGAACCCTACACCAATCTCCGTAACCTCCTCACCCATATCACTGAGTCTGATTTCCGCGTGAAGCAGGTTGGTGAAGACCTCTACCGCCTTTACCTCCAATCCCCCTCCGACCTCGCCAAGGTCCTCCATGTCTTTGGTGCCCAGAACATCGGCTCCTCTACCTCCCCACAGAGGTCGAGGCGCATCCAGGTTGTCATTCGCGGCCTCACCCTTTCAAATATGCTGCCGATGACCTCTGGGAGACGTTGCTCGCCCTCAATATTACCCCTGCTGTCATCTCCCGTGTCGTCTCCCCCCCGCACCAAACTCCCCACCTCCCTTTACTTTGTTTCAGCCCACAACACACCAGCAAACCACCATCGACCATTGTTCGGTCACCATGGAGAAACCCCATTCCCGGCGCCTCATCCTCATTTCCTTCCGGTGCCAGGGCCTGGCGCACTATGCGAGTGATTGCACATGGGCAACTACCAGGGCTGGCCCAAAATTAAGGCCCATCGGTGACACTCCGTGGCCCCTTCCACTGTGTAGCGCCACGGGGTTGGTTCTGCAGGTCCATCTGCATGGTCCAGTCCGCCCGGTCAATGTTCCCTCCCAGCCCCCCCCATCTCCCGCAATCTCCCCACCCCCCTCCTCGCCGCCTCCTTGCCGCTCCTGACCACCTCCCCACTCCCCCTCCCCCAGCAAGCCCTGTTCACCCCAACTCCCCCCAGCCCCCTCCCCTCCTTCCCCATGCCCATCCTGGTCCTTCCCCCCACCCTCTCCCCTGTCCCCCCGGTCTCTCAAGACCTTATCTCCAGTGTCGTGGATGCTTTGACCTCTGCGATCACTGGGGCCCTTGACCCCCTCCTCCATACCATTCCCCAACAAATTGCGGCGGCCCTTTCCCACTCCCTCTCTCCCATCGCCGCCACCCTCCCCACCCCCCACCATGGCTGTTAGACTCCATGGCGTCACCGTCCTCATCTGGAATGCCAATGGCATCCACCACCAACAAGGGGAATTTCGGCAGTTTCTTCTTGGCGAAGGGGTAGATATCTGCCTCCTTACCGAATCCCATCTTAAGCTGGGGGTCAGTGTCTGGGTCCCCAATTTCTGCTGCTACTGGACAGATCGGCCCACCGCATTCGGTGGCACCGCTGTGTATGTACGCGCCTCCCTCCGCCACCACCCTATTACCCTTGCCACCCTTGAGGCCACTGGCGTCGTCGTGCACACTGTGCGAGGCCCTGTAACCTTTGTGGCCCTCTACTGTCGGCCCCGCGGCCTACTCCACGCCCCTGACTTCGGCACGGTCCTGTCTTTAGGTGGAAACCTATTCGTTGGGGGTGACTGCAATGCTAAGCATACTGCCTGGCGCAGCTGCCTCACGTACACCCATGGCGGTCACCTCCTTCGCATGGTCGAAGCGCACGCTGCCCGCGTCGTGAGCCCGTTCGACCCCACCATCTTCCCCTATCGTGGCCCTCCAGATGTCCTTGACATAGCCCTTGTGAAAGGTCTCCCCCTCCCTATCGCCGCCGTCACTCGTGCCGCACTTGCCTCTGATCACGTCCCCGTCACTTTTCTCCATCGAACTTGTCGGGTCCTTGGAGCCATCCCGTGCCTCCTTGGACTTGCGGGGCAATAACTGGGACTCCTATCAGCGACGCGTCGAGGTGGCTCTGCCCACCATCCTCGATGCTGCCAGGGTGGGGGCTGACCTCACCCTCGCCCAATTCACAGATGCCGCCGTAGCTGCTGCTGTTGCTGCCGCCCCTCCCCATCCCCGTCGCCCACCATCCCACTTGCGCCCTCTACCCCCGGTCATCTGTGCCCTCATCACTGCTAAGAACCAGCCCATCTGTGACTGGAAACACACCCGCGACCATGCCACCAAGCGCCGTGTGAACCGCATGCAATGCGAGATACGGGCTGCTATGCAAACCCATCACAACGAAGCCTGGGAGACAAAGCTCTCCGCCCTCAACCTCCGCGATGCGTCTGCCTGGCGCCTGGTCTCCCAGTTCCTCCGTAAGCATCCCCGTATTCCCCCCTTCCTTTATTTCTCCCCCCCGCCCCTTCGTACTGGCTGCTCCACGCCTCTTCCACGTTCTCTCGTCCTTTTTTCCCTCCTTGTTCTAGTCCTCCACTCCCTCCATAGCCTCTCCCCCCCAGAACCGATCCGCTCCCTCTTATTCGTTTCTCCCACCCCTCATTTTGCTCGTGTCTGCCTCACCGTCCATTGTGAGCGACCGGCTGGGTTGGCCTTCGTTTTTCTGATCTTTCTTCTTCTCTCACTCTCTCTTCTGCTTCTTCTCTCCAATCTCATTCAAAGACCGGCTTGTCAATTGAGCCTTTCGTTTTCCTGCTTCTTTTACTGTCCCTTCTACTATCCTCTTTCTTAAAAACCTCCGGGCCAGCCACATGAGGCCTTTCGTTTTCCTCCACGTCTACTGTCTCTCTCTCTCTCTCTCTCTCTCTCTCTCTCTCTCTCTCTCTCTCTCCCTCCCTCTCCTGTCGTCTTTGGGTATAATAAAAAAAAATGCATGTGCACACCGTCACGCCATTCCATACCGCCACGACTCAACTCGCCACACCGCCACGAGGAAGGCGAAGCGCACCAGCACTAGAACTTCCTAATCACGTCGGGGGTCCACCCTCGCCTGTGTAGTGTCAGCCCTGGCCACTCGCGCCTCTCCGCCACGCAGCAGCTGCGGGCGCTTCAGCCGCCGCCTACGCTACCGGGAATGCCGAAACAAGAGGCGAAATTATCGTGTCCAGTCAGGTCGCTATAGATGACAGGCGAGATATCCTGGAGAGCTAGAATTATTAGAGTCTGGTTAGCATAGGGAACGCTGCAAGGTCAGGGCCCCTGCTGCGGCGGGACAAGCCTGCGCTTTGCCAGGCCAGGCTCAGAAAAGTAGGGCAGTAGTGAGCGTTCGCGAACAGGGAAAGTAGTTCTCCCACACCAACCACAACCTTGGGAAAAATGCCCTCCCCGTAAGGTATCTACCACCTCTACTAGCCAGGAAAATGGGGAAAATAGGACCCCACACAAAACTGGCAAACACCACCATAACACCAGACGGGGAAAAATGCCAACCAGAATGCACGACCGTGCCAAACTACACACCACTACGACTCCCCCCCTCCCCCCCCCCCCCCGCGCTGAGCGGGGGGGACGAGAAAAGGTGAGTGAAATACTAGAAAAAGAAATGGCTAAAAAGAAAAGCGCCAAATCGGCGACAGCGAAATACAACACAGCCCGACAGAGCCGCCAAAACCGCGCTCTGTCCGCGCCACAAAAGAGCACTCGCGGCACCCGCGCCGGCATCTCGAAAGTCACGCTAAGAAGCCCGACCAACCGCGTCGCGTCGACCTCCGCAAGTGCGAGCAGGCCGGCAAACGCACCAGAAAACACGACACCAGCAAGGGGCAGGGAAACGAAAGTCCCAAATCCCCACAAGAATACAACAGCACAGCTTCGAGAGCCCCAACAGATTCGACGCCTTAGGGGACTCGGATGAGGACGGTGAGACAACCGTCCCCCTGGATGACAACCTGCCACCGCCACCACAACCAACACCACCAGGGGATACACCAGCAGTCCTCACAGAGGACACCGCTACGTCACACGACGACAACACGACTCCCGCCGTCAAGGGTCAACAGCAGCCCACCGACAGCGGAAAGGACGAAACCAACCCCAGAAACGTACCACCAATAGTTGTGTACCAATTATAGGGGTACACCAAACTGAACAGAGAGATTAAAAGTAGAATATCAGGCCCCTTAAAGGCCATCTTCCGTGAGGACTCGGTTAAATATAATTTTGAGTCCCTAAGAGACTATTATGCCGCGGCAGCCTTTCTAAGAGAAAGGGATATACCGCACTTTAACCACCAACCGCCCGAGAAGAAGGAACTAAACGTAGTCATTCACGGCCTCCCCGCCCAAGTCCTAGAGGAGGAACTAAGAGAGGCCCTTGTATAGGAAGGTTTCAGACCTTCATACGTCCACCAATTCAAAAAGCGAGCACGAAAGTCACGAAGTCTCATCAGAGAGCCAACTTACAAAGTTACCCTTCCTAGGGGCTCGGGCGGTGAGAGGATATACTACGTGCGGTACATGCTTCACACAAAGGTGACGCTAGCAACCTACCGTCCTAAGGAAGGTCTCCCGCAGTGTCACCGCTGCCAGCGCCTAATGCACGCGGCTGCTCCGCGCGTCCCGGCAGGCGCCTCGTCAAGCGGCCCGCGTTCTGTGCGGCTCCTGCCCTGCACGTAGTCGGTTGACGCGGCCGACCTGGGTGCATTGTTCGTGTGAGGGGGCGATCTCTCCGCTTCCGAAGTGCGCGGCCGCCCGTGTCTGGTGTGGTTCGGCCCGCGCCCGTGCAGTCGGATGCGCCAACTCAGGCCTGCCGGCTGCTGCGACGTCTTACGTTTGCGTGTTTTTGTTTGATTTGTCTGTGTCTGACAGCCGCGTGAGTGGGAGTTTTCCTGTGTCGCAGTCCGCTGTTCCACTTCGGATGTCTCGTGAGGGTTGGTGATTTCTCCTTCACTTGTTTCGGCTTAGCGCTCTTTCGAGTCGTCGCTCGTACTTTTCCCTACCTTTGCCAGTAAGTCCCGCAATTGCATTTGCGAGCAAGAGTTTGGACCTCGGGCTAATTTCAACCTGGCTGTCCGTTTGGTCTGTCCTTTGGACCGCGTAACTCCCAGGTGTTACTGTGTTTCTTGTGTCTGCGATGACTGCTCCGTGTCCGGACGGAAAAGGGAGACTGCCAAAGGAATTTCAGTCGGTGCCTTGGTTGGCACCGTTAGCTCTCCAGCAGGCGGATCTGACGCTATCACGCGCTGGTAACTGGCCATCGACCAGTTCCTGGCGTGCAGTTTCCCCTAACTTCGGAGGAGTAGAGCTAGTCTCTGCGTCAGCAGGCGTACCTGTGTAAGCCGAGATGCTCGGCGTGGCTGGAAAGCGGCCCGCGCCAGCAAGAAGGCCCGCGCCAACCCACAACCCACAGCCCGCAAAACACAACTACAATTTTGCCCAACTGCTGCTATGTTAGCTGCCAGTGCCAATTCGTCGTGAGCGCTCGTGTACATTTTAATGAAAATGCATCCGAGAACACACCTGTTTTGTCTCCCATACAAGCGGGGGCCAATGGCTTCCTGTCACAGGCTGACGGAGACGATGCTCAACGCCAGATTGCCACTCAGCGAATGTTGGCGCGGCTCTCTCTGACTCTAAATTCTTTCTCTGACTCTAAATTCTTTCTCTGACTCTAAATTCTTTCTCTGACTCTAAATTATTTCTGTGACTCTAAATTATTTCTGTGACTCTAAATTATTTCTGTGACTCTAAATTATTTCTGTGACTCTAAATTCGTCCTCTAGCTTTAGAGGTTGATTCTTGCGAAGGCTGTTGTCTCTTCCGGACATTTCCCTCAATTTTGCGTGGGGTGTGTGGATGTACTTGTCTTTTGTGTTTACTTTTCTTGTAGAGTAATGTTGTTATTTTCTGCTACTCGGTGAGTAGCGATTTGGCTCTTTTGTACCTGTTTTGGGCTTGGTCGTACTGACCTAGCGTGTTGATCAGTTCGTTTTGTGACTTTTCCTCATTGGCATAGAAGTGTTCTGCCAGAGTACGAAATCGCGTGTGCATTTACTTTATATCTGCGACTATGTGAAGGTCTTCCGTAGGGAAACGCGGTGGTGTATGTAGGGCTCGTCGGAGCGCCCTGTTTAGTATGTTTTGTAGTCGTTCTGTCGTCGATCTAGCAGCGTAAACCCTATGCAGCGCACGCGTACTCTACTATCGATCTAATTAGACTTCGATAGACGGCTACTCCGGTGCTTGGGTCGACGGAACTAGTGCTGTTGAGGAATGCGTAAAGAATCTGCATCCTGTCAAGGGCGAAGTATCGACCTTCACGGAGAATGTCCTACTGGAGAGAGAGTTTTTCACAAGTTTCACGATCTTTCTGGGGAAGCCCTGGGTATACATTTTGTAGAGTAGCCCGTTGTGCAAAACTGAGTGAAAGGCTTTCGACACGGCTAATAAGACAATCCCGCAGTAGCCTTTGCTGTTTAAAGCTTCCTGTGGCTGCTTCGATTATCCTCATTGGGGGGCTCAACTTTGTTGCCGGAATCCAAACTGGAATTTGGGCAAGATTTGCTCTCTTCTAATGTGATCCTGTAGCGCTACTAAGAGGAGGCGCTCATACACGTAGGTTGGAACTTAGATTCCACAGCAGTGTTGCCACTATTTATTATTGTCGCTGATAGCACACGCTGTTGACATACTTACCTTATGTCCGAGCAAGTGGAATCGCCCGTCCCGAGTCACTGGCGTGCACACTGTCGAGGGAAAAACAGTCACTTGTGAACGAGCAGTCCAACGTGACGGCGTCACTCTGTTTTCGAAACAAAAACAACGGACTTGGATCAAGATTGAATGTACCAGATGTCGTACAGCACGACAGTGTCATCAAGGTCTTCAGGTGGCAGGCCGTACTAACGTCTCTGAAGTAGTAGTGCAAGCTGCTGCCGAGTTAGTCGATAGTGATCTACGCCATAGGATTCCTGAGCTCGCCCACGAAACCGGATTAGCGCATAGGATTGTGACTCGCGTCCTGAAGGAACGTCTGGGCATGCGAAAAATTGCATCACGATGGGTTCCCCATGACTTTACGGAAGTGCAGAAATGGATGCGTTACGGCGCTGCTCAGACGCACTTGGAGCGCTATGAGCGCGAAGGACAGGCTTTCTTACGCCATATCCTAACACTGGATGAGACACGGACCACATCGTACGAGCCAAAACCGAAACGCCAGTCATCATGAGTCGCCGCGAAAGTCGAAAGTGCGTCAGAGCCCCAGTATGGTGAAAGTTACGGTGATTCTCGTGTACGACTGTGATGGTGTTATCCTAACGCATTACTTTTCACCACGGCAGACCGTCAATGCACAGTATTACTGTTCGTTTTTGGAGCATCACCTGCGACCAGCTTTGCGAAATAAGCGGCGACACTTTCTGCGCAACCCATCCATCATTTTGTACGACAATGCGCGGGCGCATACAGCGCAAGCTGTGGCTGCTCTGTTCGATCGATGGGACTGGGAAGTACTGTACCATCCACCATACTCCCCCGACTCAAGTCCTTGTTACTTCGATTTGATTTCGAACTTGAAGGAACCACTTCGTGACTATCGCTTCAGAACTGTTCCAGAGATTCGACAGCCAGTAGACCGTTCCATTCGCTCTATCAACAGAACAGGCTCTGCTAACGGTCGATTTCTGGGGGGGGGGGGTCTTTTCCCTAGTTCCTTGTAAACATTATTGCCTGGGTCTTATCAGCGTTTGGAGCGATCCGCCACTTTTTGGCCCATGCTTCTGACTTGCTCAGAACGCACTGAAGGCGCGCAGTGGCGACGTTGCCATTCCCACTTAGTGACAGGAAGGCGATGTCGTCCGCAAACTGTGCGTTTTTGTCGTGATGTGCTGTGGGGGTGTAGCAGTTGTACAGGGTGGGCCCTAATACCAGTCCCTGGGGGTACTCCTGAGCGTATGTGCATTTTTGTGGAGCGCTTTTGATCGATTTTAACTACAAAAGTTCTTCCTGTGAGGTAGCTTCTCAATAGCTTAACCAATGCCCCAAGGAAGCCTTGAGTATAGAGTTTGTAAAGTAATCCTGTGTTCCAGACCGTATCAGATGCTTTTGCTACATCTATCATAACCATTCCACAGTAGCTTTTGTAGCTGTATGCTAGGGTAGCGGTCTATACTACCTTCATCAACTGTTGCGTTGCAGAGTGGTTTCTCTGGAAGCCAAACTGCTCTTTCGGTGGGGTCCTTACCAGGTTTGGCGATCGCGATTACTTCTGCATGTTTCCAGGCTTTTGGAAATCTGCGCGATCGCGTGATCTCGTTATAGATGTCCGCTAGGAGCTCGATTGCAACGGGCGGTAGGTTCTTTAGTATTTCGTTTGTGAGTTTGTCGCGGACAGGCACTTTTTTGGTGGGTAGTGCTACTATAGCGCCTACTACGTCTTCTATTGAGAAGGTTGGCAGTGCGTCATCTTCATCGTCTTCTGCTGCAGGGAAGACCCTGGGTTGTCTTCTGACGATGTCTTCGTGGGCTCTATCCTGTGCCTCTGCCGGTTAAAATTGTCTTTCAAAGACGTCTGCGAGTGCGTTTGCCTTGTCAGCAGCGCTAAACGCGAGGCTGCGCTCGCCGTGCAGGGGCGGAATTTTTGCGCGTCTTTTAATGAATTCTTTAGTAGCCTGCCATGAGATGTTGTCTTAAACCTTAAGGACAGACAGACGAGCAGACCATTCGTTTTTTCTGGCTCATCGCGGGCTGCTCGCGTCTCTCTTCGCAATCTATTGAGTAGTCTCCTAGTACCTGGATTTCGGGTCGTTTTCCACTCTCTCGCGAGTCGCGATCCCGTTTTTGTATCGTATTTGCGCAAGCGGGTGCGGGGGGAGCTACCTACTTTTGGGTGCACTATCCGGGGGCCTCGGAGTGGCCGCTTCCGCTGCTTGAAGGATCGTTCGACTCGAGTGTTTGAGGGCCTGTTCTGTGTTGTCTGTGTTTGGAGGCGGGGCGTGGGCGATGTCTTCCGTTAGTCCATCTCGGAACTGTTCCCAGTTCGTTCGTTGGAACGAGGGTTGACCGTTCTGGGCTGGAAGCCACTCGCCCACGTCTATTTCGAAGAGTACGGGATGGTGGTCGGATGACATTTTGCTCAGTGAACTCTCGGCCACAAAGCCCGTTATCCCCTTCATTACAGTTATGTCTATAACATCACGGCGTGTTCCGTTCTGAGGGACATTTGTGGACATTGAGTTGGTGGTGCGCGCAGGTCTCTGTAACTGGCGGCCAGCTCTGTTGGATCGCCTGGAGTTCCAGTCGGAGTGCTTTGCATTGAGGTCTCCTCCAATTAGGAGTTTGCCTCGTAGCTGAGTTAGTGCCGCTATGTCGGGTTCGTGGAGGATGACACTTGGTTGCTTGTAGACTTCCACTAGTGTGAGGGGGCCGGTGGCAGTTTGGATTTCTATATCTACCCCTTCTATTGACTCTGTGTCAGGGGAATTATGTAAAACGAGGCATCCCCCACCACCAGATAGATTGCAACCCCGCCTCCGTGAGTTTGCCTATCCTTGCTGTAGCTTACATAGTTTGATGTTGGAGACCCACCTCAAACTGGGGGCGAAAGCTTCGATGCCAAACACATGCCTATGTCCTCGTCTTTCAGGAATTGCTTGAATTCTTGTACCTGTTTATGGGTGCCTTCAGCGTTGAAGACGCGGACGGTTAATGCTTGGATGTGTAGGCGCCTATCCATGGCGGGGGGTATTGGGAGTTTCGGAGTTTTTCGCAGCTAATTGCGAGGACATTTTTACCATTGTGGCTAATATCTCGGCGAATTCCGCTGTTAGTTGCTGCATCGTGGACAGTGTCGTTGTGACTGCCCTCATGAGCTGGTTCACAGAACTGGCTAGCAGCGCAATACCGCCCTGACTTGCGGGAGTTGGTTGCTTGCTCACTCGCTCGCTAAAATGACAAACCCTTCCATCGCTTGGTGGGGTGGAGGCTAAGCTGTTTGGAAGCTATTCCTGCAATTGCTTCAGGGTGTTGGTGGATGGGGTAGCCTAATTGCTTTGGGTTGGCCTATGGTGGTGTGGATACTGTTGTCCTTATTGCTTGTGTGTTTCCACTCCCTCAGCAGGTCAAGCCACCTTGTTGTTGGCCTGTGATGGACTTGGTTGTCCAATGTCCCTAGTTAGCCTGTTGACAGATGTCACGGTACTCTCATAAGAGTTCCTGCCAGATTGGCGGAAGGTGGAGTTGGTGTATGGGATAACCACGGGGTAGGCGCAGGGCTAGTTTCAGCACTCGGTTCTGCACCCGCTGGAGCAGTTTGGTATGGGTGGGGGCACCGTTGTCCCACCCCACGGCCACGTATTCTAGCAGTGGTCTGATCACTGCCAGGTAAAGCGTGATGCTGTGGCGTGGGGGCAGCGTCGAGTTTGGATTGAGGAGCGGGTATAGTGCGCGAAGGTGCCCCACTGCTCTGTTCCTGATGTCTTTGATGTGGGGGCGCCAGGAGAGCCTTGCATTGAGTGTCACCCTTAGATATTTCCCCGTGTTGCTCCATGGGATGGGACCCCATTATGGAGACGGGTGGGAGGTCTGGGGGAAGTAGCTTTTTGGTAAAAACCACTGCCTGGCTGTTAGTGGGATTAAATTTTAATCGCCACTTCGTTGACCATGCTCTTAAGGCTTCGCGTCGTGACAGGAGACGACAGTGCATCGTCCTCGCGTTCATGCTGCGAGTGTAGAGCGCAGTATCGTCGGCATGTAGTGCTAAAGATACCCGCTCCACTCACGGGGCGTCTGCTGTGTACAGGGAATAAAGCAGGGCGCCGGGGACCGATACCTGTGGCACTCCCGCACGTATTTACCGATTGGCTGATACACCGACGTTCATCCTAATATGGAAGGTTCTCCCAGCCAGGTACGACTTGAGTAGGACTACGTGTGATGTTGGGACACCGAGTACAAAGAGTTTGTAGAGAGGCCATCGTGCCACACACAGTCGAAGGCCTTTGCGACATCGAGAAGCACCGCCCCAACGTACTCTCGAGTCTCCAGGGCTCTCATGGCCTCTTCAACGAGCCTTAGGAGCTGTTGTGTAGCGGAGTGCCCTTGCCTAAACCCGAACTGCCCTTCTAGAAGGAGGTTTCCCGCTGCTACATGCCGTAGAAGGCGCCTGACGTACAGTCTCTCAAAGACTTCGGATAGTGACGGCAGTAGGCTGATGGGTCGATGGTTTTCTGCAAATCAGGAGTCTTTGTTTGCTTTCGGTATCGCTACCACTTCCACGTGTTTCCACGCAGAAGGGTGGACCCCCGAGCTCAGTATTGTATTAAATATATTGGTTAGCGGCCGGTGCACCGCTGGCGGTAGTAGAAGTAGCAGAGTGTTATCGACACCATCGCCGCCTCACGCCTTCTTTGGAGCTAGCATTTTAAGTTGCGATGCTACCGCCTTCTCTGAAAAGGGGTCGATGATGTCGCCCTCGGCCCGGGCCGCCAGAAAAACAGGTAGTTCCTCCTCCACACGTCTGACGTGATCAGGGTCAACGACATCCTCCATCGACCTGAAGGTTTCAGCGAAGGAGTCGGCCAGAACACTGGTCTCGGTGTCGGGGTTGGAGATGCTGCCCTTGCGAGTAGGCCAGGAGTTCATGTTCTGTCGCCGGCGCAGGAAGGCTTTGACTGTGCGTCAGGCGCTGCCAGCGTCGGGGGAAAGTGTGTCAACCAGGCCTGCCTAGTCCCGATTATGGAATTCCTCGTCGGCGGCTTTTATTTCGCGTCGCATCCTATTTAGTCGGCGCTTCCCCAATCACTTGTCGGGAATGCAAGAAGATCTAAAGTATTTTTCTTTTGTACTTTATTGGCTTCGCATTCAACTTTGTATTGTAACCAGGATTTGACGCAAGCCAAATCAAGTAACTGAATAAAAACTTTTAAAGTCCACGTTTTTGTCTTCAAGAAAGTCCTGTAGGTCTCCATCATTTGATCGCAGAGGTCCACTACTCCCATACACAGGTTGTACTTCACTACGACTGCAGGACATGGCACTAAGATCTACTTCTTTTCTGGTTTACTCCATCTCTCAACATTGCTTACAGGTTCACATCCTGTACAAGTAGAGGCAAGGGTCACACGTTTTGAATCTTTCCACTGGACGATGACTATTTTATCATCGTCCCTGCAGAATTCTTCCATATCTCCTCTCTTCAGTCTTTTTTCTTCTGTCAGGTGAACTGGTTTCACTCTGTTTTTCATTGTGGTTCCTGTTCCTTCCAGCCATAGGTCAAGTAACTGTTGCAATAATGGCAAAGCTGTAAAATATCTGTCAAAATATAGTCTTGCACCTTGAGGTAATGTTTGAGCAATGCGAAGTATTCCAGATGCCCCAAGACCAAGGCCAACATCTGGCAGAGGACTTGATTTTGAATTTTATCAAGGTAAATCAAGTACTAAACCTTTCGTTGTTGCCAAAACAAAGTTTTTAATTCCCAAAGGGCGCGGTTTGTTTGGAACATACGGAGACAATGTGCAGCGTCCAGTAAATGGTACCATTTGCTCATCAATGGAATAATCATTTTCAGAGGGGCGTGGAAGTATCAAACAAGCACTACGTACAACATTAATTGCAGGTTGTACTTTCCACAATCTATTACTTTCTGATTCACGTGGAATGTTGATAATGTCCGCAACATGCAGTGCTGTTCTGAGAGTGAAGAACCTGTCTCTAGGCATACAATCTGCAAGTTGGCATACGCAATGACTTCTGCCAGTACATGTGTGTACGAGGATATCTAATGCATCCCATATGTGCATCCATGCCATACAGCTTTATTATCTCTTGAGGATTTGTATGAAGCAACTTCCTTTTCCTCGAAAAGTAGTAACTGTTAGTGCAGTCAGATGCTAACTGAAAAAAACCCTTCTGGGTGGTACTAGCTGAAATAGCTAATTGGTGTTTTAGTTTCCTGTCCTACCTCACACCCTGAGTGCGCAAAAATTTTGGATGTGAATGGGGTTCTTTCTACTGTGTTCACTGGGAAAATTGTCCTGAACTTCTGGAGCAATGGGTAGTATTGTTGCAGAAGCATTGTTAAAAGTTTCCTCATCGTCTGAAGATTCAGAACTTTCTCCAAGTCTAGGTTTGATTGTTGGAAGAGTCCAAGTTGTATCTAACAATTCGTCATCACTACTGAAGACTTCCACTTCAGTCATCTAATATGGCTAAAATTTCCTCGTCAGTAAGCCCTAAAACGAAACAAACAAACGAACTGTGAAAATAATGCGTAAATACAATAGTAAAATGACTTACCTATTCCGTAATCTGTTACGAATCGTACCCACGAACATCTACCGAAAACGACCATATGCCGGTAAAATAGTCCCAACACGCACAATTGTGCATGTGGATGTTACAGTCATTGTAGCTATGAAAGTATTCAAATAATTGTGGCGGACATATTTTTATTTACTTCTGTACACCTTTCGGGATCTCTCACATTTTTCCAAATGTCAAAACGCAATAAATAAAGCACAATAAACATTTACCTCGACAGACATGCTTCCGACCCGCCATCTTGAAAATTACCAAAGATTAAGACACAATATCTCGCGTCTGTAACGAGATATCGATATAAATAGAGTTGTATACGAAACAGCAATTCCTGCACACTCGTGTGAATTGGGACTCAACTGCATAGCGGAATAATATGGTGCTACAACGCAAATAAACAGCATCCACACAATTGTGCGTACCGGGTCTGAAAGGGTTAAGTTGCAGTCGGCTGCATTTCCACACACTACGGCCGCGTATCCCATCACAGGCGAGTCAGCACCAGATACAGCATGATACCGCAGTGTGGGAGATAGAGTGGTTTCGGGGTTTAATACTGGGTAAAGGGTTTTCAGCCTGCCGTGCGCTTTGGGCCAGGCTTTCTTTATATGTGGGCCCCACGTGCGGTTCCTGTCTACGATGACAACTAAGTATTTTACCCCGTGTGCGAAGATGTGATGGGGCCTCGTTATCCGCACCGGCTGGAGGTCAGCACCAATCTTTTTCTTCTAATGATTAGCGCTTGGCACGGACTTTTGATTGTCCTGTTGTGACCAAGTGCCACTGGGCTGTGCCCGTCTGACTTCAAAGAAATGTGCTTCGGGGTTCATGAAGATGATGGTTTGGAGTGTGTGCGTGTTTTTATGTGGATGTTCGTTCTCTCTCTCTGTGTGTGTGCGTGTGCGTGCGTGCGTTTAACGCGCCACCTCAGAGCCATTTACAAAACTGTTAATTTTGGACGTTTATTCTGAAAATCTTGGGGTTCGCGGCCTAAATTTTGGATGAGGTTGTGGGGCGAAGTACGTGATTTTTTTTTTTTTTTTTTTTTTGTAATGTCTTGCAAACTTTTCCTCAATTATGGTACAGATTGTGGGGTTGTCCTAGAAATTCTCTAACTTGTGTGTTGCGAACGTATCTTTCAGCACATGTAATGACACGGAGAGTTTTGTTCTGCAACCGTTGTAGCCGAATGAGTGTGGTGTCTGACGCCATCGACCATACTTCAGAGCCATACGGGATGACTGGAAGCGTGAGCTGGCGCCATACAAGCATTTTACAGTTCACTGTGACTTCTTTGCCATTCAGAAGGGGGTGGACCTGCGATAGGAGAGCGAGCCTTTATTTGCGGCTTTGTGATACACTGTTGCCATGTAAGGTGCCTGTCGATCTCTAGGCCAAGGTAAGCAATACAGTTACGCCAGGCTAAGCCCCGACCATCAATGGTTAGTTGCTGATCTGGGAGCTTCAGTCTGGCCGTAAAGAATATTCCTAAACACTTGGTGGGGTTAATTTCAGTTTTCCATAATTTACACCACTGGATTATTGGATCCAGGTGTTCTGGCAGTTTACAACAGATGAACATAAGGTTGCGGCAACTCCTATATATCGCTGTGTCGTCAGTGTAGAGAGCGATCTCTCCGACGACCTGCTTGGGTATGTCGTTTATGTAGATTGAGTACAGGACGGTACCAAAAACCGAACCTTGCGGAACTCCAGCCGCAATCGGTCGCATGTGGCTCGATCTTGATCCACTCCTTACAAAGAATTGACGCTCTGCAAGAAATGAATCAATGATCTTTATTAGATGTTCTGGACACCCTATTTGATATAGGTGGCATATTAGGCCATCGTGCCAGATGCGGCCAAATGCCTCCTCTATATCCGGGAATACTACTCCTGTACATTCTCTCTTTGCCCTGGTCTTCCAAGCGCAGGCATTATTGGATTGTGGAGTTCTCAGCACGGAATCCAAACTGTTCTCGGTAAGGAATTGTGGAAGGGTGTGAGAGGATTTACTCAGCCTGGTGAGTAGGAAAGACCCTTGCCAGGTATGTTATGGTGGGAGGTGTTTCGGGAGAGGGGTGTGGATGCAGTCAGTGCCAGGAACCTTGAAGTTTCCCTGTCGCTTGAGAAGCGCATTTATTGTCGCCTCATTAACGAGTACGAATTCTGTGTTTGGGCACATATTTCTTATCTGAGTGACTCGTCCGACAACTATTCTCGCCTACCTATCACTCTCCTGATCATCGATAACGTGTGTTCGGAATTGTGACTCAAATGACTGTGCCATTACTTCCAGCTTGATTTGCTCGTGATACCCAAGCCCATAGTCGTTGTGAGGTGACATGTTTCCTCTGGTGGGTGCTTTCCGCTGCCGAGCTATATGCCAGATGTTGCATTTGCTGTTATCTGTTAGCACGGTGCGTAAGATTTCTTCCCAGCACCAGCTTCCAGTCTGTTATTACTTCTGTTTTGGACATAGCCAGTGTCGAAGACGATGCCGGGAGAATGGCAAAAACGACCGGGTTGTGATGAGAGTTCAGCTCGTGGTGCACAGTGACTGTCGCGTCAAGAGCAGTTTTTTATCAAAAAATATCCAGGATATTTCGGTTTTTGTCGGGTCCAAGGGGATAATCGTAGGCTCGTCCGGTGCGATAATGCTGAGGGCGGCACACACCTCGACGAGTCTATGCGATCTCTCGCCACTTCTGTTCTCGGCACAGCAGCCAAAGGCCCTAAGTTTCGAATTTAGGTCCCCCTCCCACAGTTACACGAACGCCAGTACGTAGCAGAGCATGATGGTCCTGTTGCAAGATAACGGTGCCTGGGGGATGGTAAGCAGAAATTACAGTCCAGGTGTTATTTAAAATTTTGGTCTCTCACCATCTGCCCCGATACCATGCGCGCGCGATAAGTCCATGGAGCGGAAACACCCGCCTTTTGCGAGGGTCGCTACTCTGCCCCTTTCGCGACCTACACGGTCAACTAACTGCAGCGTTTAGTTTCATATGAAAAAGCTGTCCTTGGGCTAAATATGAGTTTGCGTCAGACACACAATATCGATTGCCCCCCCACCCCCAGGGGGTCCACAACTCTTGTGGATAGGTGCGTAGCGAGCACGGGACCCCGAGCTAATGTGGCCCTCCTTCCTTTCCGGGCTGCATACCTTCTTTTTCCGCATCCCCCATCTTCTTCCCCCCCCCCCTTTCCTCCGCCTCTTTCCTTCCATTTCTCCCCCTCTGGGAGTATGTTTTGTGCCTACGTCCGGAGACGGACGCTCGAAAATGTAACACATTCTTCGCTTTCTCTGCTTGCAAGTCTTCGTCCTTCCTTTTTCCTTCGCTTTTCCTTACCTCTTCTCTTTACCCTTTTCTCCACTGCGGCGTTCGAGACCTCTCTTCTTTCCTTTCCATTTCTTTGTTTTTCCCTTTCTCTTTTTTCCTCCCTGTGCGTGTCGGAAGGCCAACCCATGCATTTCCATGCATAGCCGGTGACGGGGTAACGCGTAATCTCCCGCCCCAGGTAGACAGGTAGGACACGTACGTACCCCCTGGTAACGGCCAGGCCCAGGGAGGGGTGATTACCCGAGCTGATACCTTCCGAAAGTATCGTCGTTCCTGTTCCGAAACCTGGAAAGGACAAACATCTCCCCTCTAGGTATCGCCCCATTTCTCTCACGAGTAGTGTATGTAAGGTTTTGGAGCGTATGGTGAATTGCCGTTTAGCTTGGTGGCTGGAGTCCCGCAGTCTTTTAACCCCTGCCCAATGCGGTTTCCGAAAGCATCGTTCCGCAGTTGACAATCTTGTTGCTCTCTCCACTTATATCATGAACAATTTTCTCCGGAAACGCCAAACAGTAGCAATATTTTTTGATCTGGAGAGAGCGTACGATACCTGATGGAGGACAGGCATCCCCCGCACACTGTTCTCTTGGGGCCTTCGAGGTCGGCTGCCCCTTTTTCTTCACGAATTTATGGCAGAGCGCACATTTAGAGTGCGAATGAACACTACCCTCTCCCGTACTTTCTCCCAAGAAAAGGGGGCTCCGTGCTAAGTGTTTTACTGTTTGCCATTGCTATAAATCCCATTACGGATTGTCTCCTTCCTGATGTCTCGGGCTCCCTCTTTGTGGACGGTTTTGCGATCTACGGACCAGCCTCCTTTAACGACGTCTTCAAGGCTGTCTCGATCGCCTCCACTCTTGGAGCATCGAAACGGGCTTCCGCTTTTATCCCAGTAAGACCGTTTGTGTTGATTTTTGGCGTCGTATGGAGTTTCTTCCACCTTCCTTACATCTAGGACCTGTCAACTTTCCGTTTTCGGACGTCGCTAAATTCTTGGGTCTTATGTTTGACAGAAAACTATGCTGGTCCTTCCATGTTTCCTATCTTTCGGCTCGCTGTCTGCGATCCCTCAATACCCGTGTCCTGAATGGTACCTCCTGGGGAGCGGACCGGGTCGTCCTTCTCTGCCTCTATCGCGCCTTAGTGCGCTCGTAATTGGACTATGGAAGCATAGTTTACTCCTCTGCTCGGTCGTCTATTCTTTGGCATCTCTACCCTATCCACCACAGTGGATTACGTTTAGTGTGTGGAGCTTTTTACACCATACTGTGGAAAGCCTTTATGCTGAGACTGCGCAACCTCCGCTGTCCAATAGGCGAGCTGTCCTTCGGAGTCGTTATGCTAGCCATCTTGTCTCCCATGCCTGCAAATCGGGCCCATGACATTTTTTTCGACGCCCCCTTGGGTTTAGGGTATGCTGGCTCCATTCTCTTTCCTTCCACTTTCCTACAACTTTCTTGACAACTGGGGGTACAGCACCGCCTTGGCTCCTGACCTGCCTGCTCCGTGACCTTTGTCAGTTTTCCAAGGATGGTACCCCTTCTCTTGTTTATCGTCGGGCATTTGCTGCTTTCTGCGCACAAATGAAGGATGCCACATTTATTTACACTGATGGCTCAAAAACATCGTTTGGCGTTGGGAGTGCCTATATTGTTGGCAACATCCCAAATCGATTTCGGCTTACTAACCAGTGTTCGGTTTATACTGCGGAGCTTTACGCTGTCCTCCAGGCTGTCCAATACATCCGTCGCCATCAGCGGATACAGTATGTTATCTGCTCACTCTCTCTGCTCTCCTCAGTCTCCAAGCTCTCTACCCTGTCCACCCTCTGGTCCACCGGATTCAGGACTGCCTCCACTTGCTCCACTTGAGAGGCGTCTCTGTGGCGTTCCTCTGGATCCCAGGACATGTTGGTATCTTTGGAAATGAGGCGGCCGATATAGCGGCCAAGGCTGCAGTCTCTCTTCTTCGGCCAGCTATTCGCATGATTCCCTTCGCCGATCTACGGAGTGTTTTATTTCGTCGTGTTGCTCTTTTATGGCACGCACATTGGTCGACACTTCCCAATAATAAATTGCGGGACGTGAAAGCTCTTCCCTGTGCTTGGACCTCTTCCTCCCGAACGCGTCGTCGGGAAGAGGTAATTTTAACTATACTCCGGATAGGGCACTCTCTTTTTAGCCATCGACATCTTTTAAGTGGCGATCCTCCCCCACTCTGTCCCCACTGCTCTCAGCTGTGGACGGTAAGACACCTTTTACTGAAGTGCCCCTATTTTACTCCGTTACGCGCCCGTCTACAGCTGTCGCCTGATATATCTTCCATTTTAGCAGATGACACGTGCTCAGCCGATTGCGTTCTCAAGTTTATTAGTGCCAGTGAGATGACGTCAGTCATTTGAAGCTCTTTTTGGGGACAACCAACCCCCTTCTGTAGTGGTTTTTTAGCTTTTCTTCTGTTTTTAGTTTCTCCAATTTTGAGTTTCGTTCCCATTGCTGCTGGTTTCCAGTTTCGTTTTTTTACCTTTTCCTAAGTCACAGACCGGGCGCTAATGACCGTAGCAGTTTTGCGCCCTAAAACCATAACAAAAAAAATCGATTGCATGCCGGTCTAGAAATTCTTCCTGCACTTGTTTTTCCGTTTTTACGCCATTGGCGTTAGAGGTTAAGATTTTGAGATTTGTGTACCTATGGGGGTTTATTAAATTTCTCAAATAATATAATCACTCCCTCAGCGAGGCCCATGAATTTACTTACGCCATAAGGCGCGGCCCGCACGCACGCCATGGTGTTCCGAACTGTGAGGAGATGATTTGCTAGGCTGCAAACAGTTGACGCAGCTCGTCGACAACGCCGAACGGCGTCCCTGGCTGCTGGAGGGCAGTCGACTGAAACGGCGCGCTTCGTAATTGTGAGGGAATCCTGTTTGAACCTTCGATGTGAGTACGATTCCTCAGCTTTGTTCTTGAAGATCTGGTTTCATTTCGTAACCTTGCCTTCAACAGGTTGTGCGTTCGTATACGTTACAGTGCTCTTGATTTTCTATGCTGTTCTGCTTCGTGAGCTTCTTTTATTATGATGGTTGCCGCGTAATAGTATGTGCGTTGGTTTGCGTGGTTGCTGCTTTCTGCGTAGCTTGATCTTCAGCTTTGTTCTGCGTAGCTGGTCAGTCCAGCGGAACGTTGCTCGCCAGTGCGGTCTGTTGCCGAGCTCGCGCATCAGAGGGTTCGTCGAATGCTCGGCCTTTTCATAGAAGTCGAGTGGTATATACATATGGCGACCAAGTGGAAGTTCGTCGCCGATCCTGTGTAGCTCCTCCATTGGGAAGTCCCAGGGGAGGTGGAGTGCTAACTGAAGTGCCCTGTTTTGATGTGTCTGGAACCGCCTTAAGTTGGTATCGGCCGTGTTTCCCCATACCACAGCTGTGGACGTATGGCTGGCCTTGTACAGGGTGAGGCCGACATGGTCAGGAAGCGTGAATGACGAGTTGAGTGAGGGGTAAAGGCGACGATCCAGAGTGACCCCCAGGTACTTTGTCGTTGCACTCCACTGCACTCGGACTTCACATATGGTGACTGTGGGAGCGTCTTGACGGTAGTGGCGCGTTGTTACGATTATTGCTTGCGATTTGTCACCGTTGTAAGCTAGTCGCCACTTCGTTGCCCACTCAGTGAGAGCGTCTGTGGCGGACTGTAAGCGCTGCTGGAGTGTGTCGACACACCTGCTGGGGCTGAAGACCGCAGTATCATCCGCATATAGTGCTAGCTCCTCGTTGTCTGTATGCGGTAGATCGGCGGTGTAGAGGGAGTAAAGCATTGGCCCAAGGACCGAACCTTGAGGTACATCCGCACGTACACGAAGCTGTGTGGAAATTCCTCTATCTACTCGAAAGTGAAACGTTCTGCCTTCGAGATAGCTCTTGATGAGATTCACGTGCGATGCAGGTGCCCCCCAGGTCAAGTAACTTGAACAGAAGGCCGTCATGCCACACGGAGTCGATTGCACGTGACATGTCGAGTAAGAGAGCGCCGAAATACTTGCGTCGGTCCATGGCACCAAACTCTTCCTCTGTCAGGCGTAGCAGCTGGGGTGTCGTCGCATGTTGTCGCCGAAAATCAAACTGCTCGTTTGGTAGGGTCCCCTCTGTTCCCATGTGCGCTTGCAGGCGAGCTACGTACAGCCTTCCGAAGACTTTTGACAGTGCTGGAAGGAGGCTGGTCGTCCAGTATTTCTTCGCTACGCGAGCATCCTTGCCCGGCTTGAGTAAGGCCATCACCTCAGCATGTTTTGAGCACGTTCGGAAGTCCTCGTTAGCAGCACTGGTGATGTCGTTTGCTGCCATGTCTGGTAGTTGTTTGAGTACCAGATTGGTGACCCTGCGTCAGGCCCGCCTGCTTTCCTGTCCAGATGGCGCTGGGGGGGGGGGGGGGGGGGGGGCATTAGCTGAATCCGGATTGGGCAGGGCTATAATTTGCCGGATGATTGCCACCACATAGAGCGCTCTTTGCCGGCGTTCCGCGGCTCTTTTGACAGGTATTTTTTAAGTGCGGGCCGGCGCACTTACGGCACTTTAGGCGCGGTGGCATGGTTCCGCTGAGTGGAACAGCTGCTGACTCTGGTGACAGTAGAGGAATGACAGCCTGAACGCCCTGTGCATTGTCACCTTACAGCTCATGAAGAGCTGTATTTTGAGGAACTGTTCTTTTCGGCAGGGTGAAGGATCACCTTGTACGATGCCCTCTTTTTACGGCCTTCAGCAGTGTTGTTCGGGTTGGATGATCTCGTTTCCTGCTTGACTTCCATGACATTGAACTGTCGGCGGGATCGGTCTCTTCTCAGGAGACGTTTTATCACCGCCTTATACGTATTCATTTCAGTGGGGGGATAAATATGAAACTGGATTTTTTTCTGAGAGAAGTAATCCACTAAAAACTTGTAATCAGGGTGGTGTGGAGTGTTGGATTATGACTGATGATCCTCTGCAGGATGTATTCAATCCCCCTTTAAGATGGGGGCAACCTCCTTGATGATTTTCATCGTGCCGTTGACTATGATTGCAATAATTACAGGGACTTTCTCCCGACTTTGTTTCTGTGATGGCTGAAGGCTTCCGCGCCGAAGGAAGCGATCGGAGCGAAATTCTTCGATGTGGGGACGTTGACTACAACGGTTTCCCATCCTACTTCCATGTCGTCGCTGAATGCGCTCGTGGATTCCTCAGCGAGCCAGCTTGGGGCCGGATGCTTAGGTGCTGGCATTAAGTCCGCTCCTTGTACTCGTGCTTTCGCTTTGGTAATGCCTGTGTTGGATTGGCCGCCGGTACCCAGTGACTGGGTCCCGCAGTGGACTGGGGCTTACCCAATATGTCTGGTGTAGCGGTTCCTCAAGTCTTGCCTTTGGGCGCCGGTTGTTCGTTGGCACCGTTAGGTCTCCCCGAAGAGCGCCAGCCCTACCGTACACTACGCGGCAGTAACCAGCTAACACCACGGGCCCTGGCGTAGGAAATTCCCTACTCTTGGAGGAGCAGGGAGAATGCCCTGCGGCAGTGTCTGAACGGTTGACGGCGCAGGCAGATCAGACGACGATTGAACGAGAACAGCACGATCCTCGCCGCAGCCGCGCTGCCAGTAGACGGGAAGCAGCTGCACAACAAAGGGACCACGCCCAAGTCCTCACACTACAATTTTGCGGCGCAGTCGCAAAGTGTGTGCACCCACACACGACAATTTTGCTTGCGTTGCGCATGCACAACGCGCACAACAAATTTTGCCAAGCTATGGCAAGTGTAGCTCCCCCGAGGTATCGACCGGCAGCAAAGGGTCAGTCTGCTACGAGCCCTCCCCCTCGAATGGGGATTTGCTGACTGACTGCTGTGTCTGATGGGTCCATGACCTCTTTATGTTTCAAGGCCCGCAACTGGAAGTCTCTTTCCTTGTTTCTGAGGTTTGTTTTATGTTTGAGGAAAACGAACTCGTGGGAAGGTGGTGGTGTTGGTGGTGGTGGTGGTGGTGGTTTGATGATGTCTGAAGTCAAGTTTTAAGGATTGAAGTTAAGTGTGTGATGCTTCGTCGGAATTTGTATCTTGGGTCAAGAGGGATGTTATCAAGAGATTGGACGAGGGCATGGGGCGTGGTTTCTCTCTCTCTCTCTCTCTCTCTCTCTCTCTCTCTCTCTCTCTCTCTCTCTCTGTGTGTGTGTGTGTGTGTGTGTGTGTGTGTGTGTGTGTGTGTGTGTGCTTGTTTCTGGATAATTTGTTTAATCTTCGTTGTGTGTTGTGTGTAAATATCTGTGTTTGGTAAGAAGCAGGGTGCATGTGCAGCTATTTGGGGAAACCTGTTTTGTACAATCTGTGCACATTCTTGATGTGTGTGTAAATGGACTCCATATTTCAGACCCGTATGTGATGACAGACTGGATGAATATTTGAAACAAGCTGAGTTTGGTTCTCATTTGGAGTCCATTTCCTTTGATGAGAGGATATACTTCATAGAGCAGGCCTTGGCGTCGGTTACAGATATGTTCCACGTTTTGAAATGTTTATTTATTTATTTGTTCGGCATATACAAGGCAAATATTCCAGTGTCATTACAATCCACCAGGAAATTACAACACTACACAATGCTACTTATAGTTTTGAGCCAATCTATGGCTAGGTCAGGCAGGTAATGTATGTCCTTCAGTTCACCACTATATCCTACCCATTCACACACCAGTAGGTGGTCCGTTGTCTGGATTTCACCACATTCACACACGGGACTCTCCGCAAGTCCCCACTTATTCATTAGATGTTTGCATCTTCCGACACTTGTTCTAAGACGATTTAAGGCAACCCAGAGCTTCCGAGGGAGATCAAAACCATTTATCTTCTTGCTGGGGTCATCGATAAGCTTTTGGTTCTTGTGTGTCCCTTTGCGCCATGATTCCCCCCAGGCTAGCTTTGGGTCGAAGTCCTGTAATTCCCTGCCAATCTTCCAAAAGGGGGACCTAGATTTTAGCCTGTTGATGGGTGATAATTCTTGGTGTATAGGGAGTTCTGGATTGTGTACGATCTTCCTATATATTCTTGAGGTCGCCATGGAGCGCCTTATATTAGGGGGTTCCATGTTGGCAAGGACTGGGAGCCAGTCACATGGGGTAGCCCTAAGTGTGCCTGAGATAATTCTCATCGTCTCTTTCAGTTGGGTGTCTACTTTATTTACATGCGCACTTTTCGCCCAGACTGGTGAACAATATTCAGCCACGCTGTACACGAGGGCTAATGCTGACGTCCTTAGTGTATTAGCTCCGCACCCCCATGACGTTCCGGCCAGTTTAGACATAATGGCATTTCGAGATTTTAATTTCTGTTTGGTGTCTTCCAGATGGGAGCTAAACGTTAGTGTGCGGTCTAATTTTACTCCCAGATATTTGGGCTTATCTTCATGTCTGATATGCCGGTCATTCAGGGAAAGCTGTAGTTTCCTGCTTGAAGCTCTGTAATTAAGGTGCATTATGGTACTGGTCGTTTTATTGGGGTTGGGATGCAAATGCCACTTAAGGTAGTAGGTGTTCAGCGCTTCAAGGTCCGCATTCAATGTTTTTTCAAGATCTTCAAAATTTTTGCTTTGGTATGCGATGGCCAGATCATCCGCATACGCAAATTTACGAGACCTGGTGCTCGGCATATCAGATATGTATAAATTAAAAAGGGTCGGCCCCAGGGCTGACCCCTGCAGCAGGCCATTGTTTATGACCATGCTTTTGCTGCTCTTTCCATGGAGATAGACCTTGATCGTCCTGCCTGTCAGCATATTTTTTAGTAATGTGTACGGCTGATTGCATTTGATAATTCGAGTAAGCTTGAGCAGTAGTCCTTCGGTCCAGACAGTGTCATAGGCTGATGTAAGATCTATTAATACCAGGCCCGTTTTCAGCTTGTTCTGATAGCCTTTCTCTATATATGTTGTAAGGGACAAAACTGGTTCACAGCAGTTCCTTCCCACACGGAACCCTGCTTGGTAGTCCGGGAGGTTCACCTCAATGTATGGTGCTAGTCTGGCCAGTAATATTCTCTCAAATAGTTTGTAAGAGGTACAAAGCAGTGAGACCGGTCTATAATTCTTTGGATTATCTCCATCCTTCCCTGGTTTCAGTACCGCTATTACCTTAGCTTCTTTCCATAACTTCGGGAGTGCACCTGATTTAATGCATTCCATGAAGAGCTTGGCCATCCATTTCCTCCCAATGGGTCCCAGCTCCCTCAGAAATTCTGGGAGGATTTCGTCAGGTCCGGCTGCTTTCCCTGTTTTCATTAGTGTTAGGGCCTGGATAATCTCCTCGATGTCTACTGCTTTGACAATATCAAGATTAGTTGGATTATTGGCTAATTCCTTGGTTAGGTTCCTGGAGATCCTTTTCTTCTCCTCAGTCTTCAGGCATATTTTGGAGGTCTGTTTCATGGCAGTCGCTATTTCGGATGGGCCCACACCCGCAGTCAATCTTCGTTTCTGCAGCTCTTCCTGCTAGAATGGGTAAAGTCCAGGTTCTCCATTGCCATCTTCCACGTGTTCCTACGTTCCTCGTTCATAGTGTTGATCAGTCGTTCTGCAGTCTCGTCCTCCCCACTCATCTCATACTGCTCTAACAATGACTCGCACTCCTCTGACCAGCAAGGAATGTATTCACTCCGGGCCCCTCGGGGGATAGCCTTTAGGGCCCCTTTATATATCAGGTTTACAAACCTTTGGTAGTTCTCTGGACTTCGTGGTATTCGGTTTATTGTCTTGTCAATAAAAGATTTATATTTCCCCCAGTCTGCTTTTGTCAGATTCCACCGTGGAATCGGGGGGCTCTTTATGATTGGGATGGAAAGGCCGATCTCCACAATAATCGGGAGGTGTTGGCTCCGTGGGAAAGCTTCGAGGACTCTTCTTGTAGCTTGCATTGGTACGCCCGTTGCGCCCGTGTGTGACAAAGGTCAGGTCAGGTGTCGTCTTTGTGCCCCATACTTTTGAATTGAAGGACACTCTGTCCTTGGGATCAAACAGGAGGTGTAGGTCCCGGTTGTCAGCCCAGTCACTTAGTCCAACGCCTTCTGGAGTGGATCTCTGATATCCCCATCTGGTGTGCCGGGAATTAAAGTCGCCGGCATAGATTGCTGGATGATTAGCCTGCGGTAAGATTGCTATAGGCCATTGGTGCAAGGTGGTTTGTAGACATTGTAGATTGTCATCTCTCCCAGTTTAATGCCTATTGCGTGTGGAACCGATTCCACATTGATCTCGAGGTTTCCTAGAAGCTCATTTTTCACCAGGGTCGCCATGCCATGTTTATCGTGTCCTGAGTATCCCACATTGGTGAATCGTGGTATGCATAATCGTTCGATGTTTTCATCCGTCAGGTGTGTCTCCTGCAAGAGTATGACACTTACTATTTCTCTTGTTACAATTTTTTCAAGGATTTCTCCTTTCGTCCTTGTGTAGCCTTCTATATTGAAGCGGCACACTCTCACCATCTTCGTGGAGTAATTCCGCTTCTGAACCGTTTGCCTTCTTGTGGGCCGGGGAAATGTTAATCTGGAATCGAAAATTATACCGAGATATTTGACACTAGGCCTCCAGGGACCACTGTTCCATTGAGGCTGAGTGTTGCGTTGTATGGGGTGCCTTTTGTAGGTAAACAATATTGCCTCCGTTTTTTCTGTTTATCTTCCAGCGGAGTGGCCAGTTGTGAACATCCTGAAGGTGTTCTTCCAGTTTTCTGGCGATGTACTTCAGGTTGGAGCTGCTCCTGAAGATGGCCATCGTGTCAGTAAAGAGGGCTTGCTGTCGTCGTCGTCCCCCCCCCCCCCCCCATCTGATGGGGGATGTCATTGGTGTAAATAGAGTATAGTGTGAGACCCAAGATGGAGCCTTGAGGTACCTCTGCAGCTATGGTTCAGAGTTGGCTGTTAGACTTGTTCATTGCGATGAAGAATTGTCTGTTACTAAGGAGGGAGTGAATGATACGAGCGATGTGAAGGCGACGGTGACAATCGAGGCGTTTTGAAATTAGTCGTGTGTGCCATACATTGCCATCGCCTTTTGTATGTCTAAGAGTATGACACCAGTGCTGTGTCGGATTTGGCAGGCATTGCACACATGCTCATCATTTGGTGGACAGTGCTATGGTTTTCACGGAAACAAAATTGTTGGAGGGTGATGATATTCCGTTCAGAAAGGAAGAATTTGAGATGAGAGAGGACGATGTGTTCCAGGATTCTCGAAGTGCAGGTGAGGAGGAAGATAGGGCGGTAGTTCTGAGGGAATAGGAGATTGTTACCACTTTTTGGCAGAGTGATAACTCTGGCGATTTTCCATGGCTTGGGGAAGTATAGAAGTTTGAGAGAGGCATTGAAGATCTTATTGAGGAGGTCGATAGAGATTGGGGGAAGGTGTTTCAGGTGCAAAGGAGAAATTTTGTCAGAACAAGGGGACTTCTTGTTGTGGAGGGCTATGATGGGTCTACAGACTTCGCGGGGAGTGACTTCAGGAAAGTGAGTAACTACAGGGGTCCTAAGACGTCTGGCCACACTTCTGATGATTCTGTCCTTGTGTTCATCTTTGACTGAGTCATATGATTCAGGAATGGTGAACTGGTGTTCCAAGGTGCCCGCCATTGCCTCTGCCTTACTCTGGGGTCGTAGACCAGGCTGTTTGGACCATGCAATGCCTTGTATGCTGTGGAAGGGTTTTTCCTGGCTTTTGTGATGCACCATAATTTTTCCCGATTTCCCTCTTCTTTGTGTAGTGTTTCCTCCCACCGTTGGCTTTTGTGTCGTTGAAATTCCCTCCTTATTTGACAGCTTAGTTGGTCCACACGTCGACTGTCGGCTGGGTCACGGAATTCCTGCCAACTCTTCTTGAAGTAGCGTCTGTTTGTAGGTCTTGTAATTGTTGCAGAAGGGTGGATTTAGAGATGTGGTTGCTGATGGTGATTTGGCTTTTTTGTTGCTTTCGGCGATGACCTCTGTGAAGGATTGGATAGCGTGGTTTATTGCTGCTTTGCTGTTCATGCTGGGGGCTATTTGGAGTATTGTTGGTAAGCAAGACGTTGTAGCAGTCCCAGTTTGTGTATGAGGATTTGATGGTGCGCCAAGGCTCTCGCTGCTGGCCGTTGCCGCCTAGGGACAGGAAGACAGGGTTATGGTCGGAGTCTCAGCCGTTGATTTCGGGTATGGAGACGTTCCATGGGATATTCCTGAGGAGGAAAAAGTCGAGGATATTAAGTCGGAGCTGGTGATTATGGTGGAAGTGGGTTGGGGCGTCAGGAGCCGCAACAGTTACGTTTCTCATCCTTTACACAGGATCTATCCTTTCCACTTGGTTGCCCTTCAGTTCCAAGAGTGATGTTTGGTGTTCCAATCCCCCCTAGCATTGCAGTGCGGCCTGGGTGTAGTAGGGCTTGCAGGTCAACTGGTACTATCTGCACTCCTGCTGGCCGGTTGTAGATCGCCTCTAGCACTATGGTCCTGTCTTGTATTTAGGGTTCTATGGTCGTAGCTTCAACTCTTGTTAGGTTAGGGGTGTCCAGCCATGTTGGGTGAGTCTGTTCTTTACTAGAATGGCTGTGCCTCCACCAGGGCGGTTGTCCTGGCCATTTCTATAGGCGATGTAATTTCTTATTGTTAAGAGTTGGGTCTCCTTCATGAACGCTCTGTCCACCTTGTGGGTATCTGAGAACTCTTTTGAGGCTGAGACGTCGTGGAAGAAGACAATTGGCGTTCCAGTATGTGATGTTGAAGGGCTTGTTGTCATTAATCTGACACATTGAAAAAAAGTTTACCGCTGCTGTACAAATAATGCTGATTGTGGAGAGGCATCTGTTGCCTGTTTGTGAGTTTTGCTATTGTCTTCTGTACAGTGGTCACCAACTTTTTTATGTTGATTTGTGAAATCAAGCCAAGGAGCCACATCGCCTCCCAGTCCTGAAGAGGGCGCAGCTTCTGAGTTTTGTTGTTGTCTGTGGGTAGCCTGTGATGTGGAGGGGTCAAAATTTGGAATAGTCCTTCTTGGTATTCTTAGAGCTGGAAACTGGGCAGGTTCGGGTCAGAATTCTGGCCGTTGTTGCTCTTGGCGCTGTGTTCTTTTCCTCCTAGAGATCCAGTCTGCCAGTAGTTCGAGGAATTTCGGACGTTTGCGGTAGCTGGCAGTGTGAGTCCCACCGCAATTTGCGCATTTGGGCGGAGTTTTGAGCTGCTTTTTACACTCAGCAGTCGGGTGATTTGCTCCGCATGTTCCGCATCGTGGCGGGAGTTTGCAGTGTCTGGAGCCATGGTAAAATAGCCGGCAGTTGTGGCACTGGACCACGCCTTTGGTGCTCTGTAGGTTCTGTCCGTTACTCCCAGGTGGAGCAGTGTTCGTAGCTGACAGATACGTTCACCTTCATCTGTATTGTGCAGTTCGGCCATAAATTGAGCCTTGGGGCGCCTGGTGCCGTCTTCTGCGGGTTCAGTCATCTGAGCTGCCCTGTGGACTGGGAGGTTCACTGCTGTGAGGCACTTTTGCATCATTGAGGGGGCCAAACGTGTGTATCGGGAAACTGTAGATGACCACCTTCAGTGGTTTTGTGGGATTTAATTCGTGGGTGTAGTACGGGAGTTTCTGGCTTATGAGGAGGGCGCAAAGTGTGTTGTAGTCGTCTGGTTCTTGAAAGTAGTGGGCTATTTTTTCTTTTGACGATTTCGCCCTGAGATTTCCTTTCATGATGCACCTGACGTTTTGAAGGATGGAAATGTAATCTTCCGTGTTGAAGCCCACAATCGGCGGTACAAGTGGTTTTTTCGATTGTTGAGTTTGCTGTAGTGTTTGTTTGCCGCCTGATGCGTCTTGCTCGAGGGCTTTGAATCTGTTGGAGGTTGGAATATTAGATACTGTTTCCGCCTCCATTTCGGAATCTTTAGATAGTATCTGAAGTTCCAGTGAATGACACGTCAGACGCTGATCCAGCAGATCAGATACTTCTCGTTTCGGTCGTCCTGCCGCGTCATCTGACGCGGTGGTGCTGGGCGCTGGTCGCGGGTTGGTTTTCTGCAGGCGCAGGATTCTGACCTGCCCCTTAGCCTCGGTGTACGCAGGCTGGTCCCACATGAAGGGAGCTGTGGCACACAAAGTCCCTAACTGACGTCTAGACTCTAGCTAACTCAGTTATCACACTGCGATGAGCATCATTAACTGAGCAACGTGAAACACGACAATTTTGCGTACTCGCACACTCACAAAGGGGCTGTAAGTCGCCGAAGTCGTTCTCTTCGGCTGCTCCACTCGTCGCGTCGGAAACGGCCGCGCGCGTCTTAACAAAGCCAGCACAGACAGGGTGAGCGGACAAAGGCAGCTCCAAGCACAAGTGCGCCGAGCAGGAAGAAGCTCCACACAGCACAGAGGCATGACACAGAATGTTATGTGTTGGCAGAAGAGCCAACACCGTGTAGCTAGAGGAGGCCGAAATGCACGCTTTTAATCTCGCGCAAACTGGCGTGAGGTCTGGAACAGGACAATGTAATTAATATAGCCGATAAGGTACGTTGCTGCTGGAATACTTAACTTTAATCCATAATTGGTGTACATCGCTCTTGACGGTACATGTTTTACAATCTCAATATAAACTGGTAATGGCGCCTTGCGAGGTCGTAGCAAATGACGTAGCTGAAGGCTATGCTAACTATCGTCTCGGCAAATGAGAGCGTATTTGTCAGTGTAGCATCGCTAGCAAAGTCCGACGTATACTAATGGACCGCGGCCGATTTAAAGGCTACCACGTAGCAAGTGTGGTGTCTGGCGGTGACACCACACAGAATACGGGACTTGCCTTCAGTCATGAAATAGCTGGGTCAGTGCCTATAACGAGCTTGAAGACCCAGTGTTCTTGAAACGCGCTGTCTTACGAAGTGATCCTTATTGTTCGGATTGGCGGTTATGTTGTATTGGCTTAGGGTGGTTTGTCCCCTTATTTGATCATGATGGTGGCGGTGATGGTGTGATGTGTATATTTATGAGATACTTTTGTGGTTAGCGCCTGAATTGGCGGTGGATTGTGTTGACTGGTGTTCTGTGGTCAGGGTTGATGTCCCTTCCCAGAGAGTTAATGAGATGATGTGGAGATATATTGGATGATTCGAAGAATTTGGCTGACTTTTTGCTGAATTAGATAATAAGGAGATGGCTGCCGTAACATAGCCCTGATCTCCTCATTGAATCATCGCATATGCTCCAAGGCTCACCATCGAAGGTTTTATTTTGGATGATCTCGAGGTGCTCGAGATTTGTATCCATGCTTCTGAAACATAGAATATGGCAGATGATCATCCTGCCTGCCATCCTCTTGAGTTTGGCAGGTACTGTTAGTACCCTACCCTCAACCCTTTAACGGGCGCATGTTTTGTGGCGACTCAGCGAAGCTAATTTTTTTGCCTCGAATTAGAATTGTGATCAATTTATTATTTTTTATTTCTTGATAATTTTATTTTTGTGATTTAGGTCTAAAAATTATGGTGGTAAATATATCACCACAGCACTTTTTTAAACCTTACATTTTCGGTGGTGAACCGATTACCCACTTGTGAGCTTTACACTTTGGTGGGAAGAAGATATCCCATTTCAATTTTATAAGCTGTAACATGTTCGCATCACATGTAAAATTTTTTTTAAGAAAACAGTGATTTCTTTTTATTTTCCTTTATTTCAAGTACATTTACATTACAAATTTACGAGTAATAATTCTTTTTCAACAAAATTTTCAAATGTTTGTTACATTTTCTTTTTATTTTCCACGAAACTGACTGAAGCATGGTTCGATACACAGGGGTACGTTGCAGGAGCAGCATACATATTTTGTTCTCTTGTCACGAGCTTTTGTTGAACACTTTCGGCACCGTCTGTAGGTTGTTTCTAAAACAGGCATATGATAGCCTACTTTTGCCAGTCGAACATGATCTGGTACGGTGTTCTTGGTTAGAATGGTTATTGGACATCCTTTTTTTCTTTTGCGGGATGTGAAGCCATCTATCAATTGGTTTTTGAGTCGTTATCGAAAGTTCAATTGATCATCATATCCCTCTTGTCCTTTATTAGTTTTGTACAATATAAAAGTGAAGCGGTGACGTAGCGGTATAGCTGCTCTCGTGAATGCCGGGCGTCGCTTACTTGTGTCGGCTGTGCCGTAGTTCAGCCCTTCGCGCGTTCGAACGGTGCGGCCACCACACAGATCCCCCCACGGAGAGCGGAGCTCCGTAGCTGCTAAAATGCGGCAATCTTTCTGTGGTGCGCGTGTGTTTAAAGTTCGCGCGCTGCGCGCAGCGTTGGAAGGGCGGCGGCCCGTGACGCCAGCGCGCCGGACCGGCGAGCGTGCGGTAGGCGTGTCCTCGCGCGGTCGGCTAGTGACAGCGGCGTGAAGCACTGGCTACAACTGTCCGTAGCATGCGCGGCGAAGGCGCGCGCTGCAGGTCATTTGGTATGACGTCTAGAAGGCACTGATATCTTAATAATAATAACGCCGAGCATCCACAAGAGCTACAGAAATAGTTCACTTTTTACATTGTTCAAGTTGGCAAGTCCAAGAGTTCATACGTTACAACGTTCCACAAGTTCACCGAGTGACTCAGTCGCGGGAACACAGCGCAGCGTTCGAACCGACCTCGAAGCTCGAGACAACGGGGATCCGGAGAATATGCGCGAGTGCGGTACCATCGGGAGTCGAACGCGGGTCCGGGAGCCGCGACGGACAAGCCGGGCGGTGTGAAGTGCGATGTCCGGAGCTCGACAGCGACGCGAATTAAACTGACGCGGATGCCGAACCGGCCACAACGACCGACGCGGCGGAGGCAGAGGGACGCGAAAGCGGGTCCAGGAGCTGCGACGGACACGGGAGGCGTTGTCTGGGGCTCGACTGGAGGTATCGGCCGAGGGCGCAGGCATCTCTACATTGGACGACGGCTCGTGGTCACCGGATTCTGACGGCGCTCGGCGGCTCGGGCGGGTGTTTGCTGTCTTGGGTGGCGCGGCGTGTTGGTGACGCAGCACGGCCGTTTGAATCACGTGCCCTTACCGCTAAGATTTCACCCGGACCAAGTCCCGCCCATTCACCCCCCTCCATGCCTACCCGTAGTGTAAGGCCTCCCCTAAACAGCCGCCAGTTCCACAAACTGGAAGCTACATCAAAGTTGTTATCGTCACAGTCCAACACGTATTACACTGCGATGAAATTCGTAATGATAAGAAATTCAAGTTTTTCTGTATAGTAATATAATATGGATGTACATTATTAAAGAATATATATACAGGGTGTCCCAGCTATCTTGTCCACCCAAAATATCTCTGGAACAATAACAGCTATTGGAAAACGACTTTCACCGGTATCAATGTAGGGCTGGGGCGCATGAATGCACATATTTGGAAACATTCTAAAACGAAAGCATATGTGTTTTTTAACACAAACTTATGTTTTTTTAAATGGACCTATATTTTTTCTTCAGCAATCCATAGCATGACAAAGCACATACACACTGGCGTTGATTGCATCGCAATATTCCCATTACATCCCGAGATATTAAGACACGAAGTTGACGCTTGAAATACGCTTGAAATACCCGACATGCGCTGCTAGCAGTTTTGTAGTGTACATTGTCAGGGAAAAAGATACCAGAGGCAGAAAAAGTTTGCCAGGTGCGAGCAGGACTTGCGCACTGACGATTCCGTAGCAACTTCTAGCTACGCAGTGGAGAAGGCTAATACCGCGCCCCCTATCTAATTTGGCGCGCTCTGCAGCAGAAGCGGGCCGCGCATGCGTAGTGGTGTACCTACATTTGCGCTATCTGTCGTATAGCGCCTTCGCGCAGCTGAGGCGCGGTAGTCGAAAGTATAAAATCAATTTTCGTGAGCCGTCGCACTAGATACAGGCCAATGTCTCTGTGAAGCGATTAAAGAAATTACAGGATCCCATGCTTTATCCATCTGAAAGCCGCCGTCTCGATTAATAAGATCTTCTGCCAATCGTATCTCCACGGACTCCTTGATAATGGATTCCCAAAAAGATCTAGTTGTCGCTAAAATTTTTGTTCCACAATAATCCATGGAGTGTCCCGTCGAAATACAGTGTTCTGCTATGGCTGATTTGTTGGGCTGTAGTAGACGTGTGTGGCGCTCATGCTCCACGCATCTTTCCCGTACTGTGCGAGTAGTTTGGCCAATGTAGGATTTGCCACATTGACAAGGGATCTTATAAATACCCGCCTTCCTCAGACCCAGATCGTCCTTCACAGAGCCAAGCAAAGCCGATATTTTCGTAAGTGGTCGGAAGATCACTTTAACACAATGCTTCTTTAAAATCCTTCCTATTTTAGAGGAGAGGTTACCCACATACGGAAGGAACGCCCTGGACCTGACCACCTCTTTGTCTTCTTCTTCTTGTTTCTCTTTACATTTCTTCTTTGTTACAGCTGTGCGGATTTGGCGTTTAGAATATCCATTCTCCCTGAAGACGGATTGCAAATGTTCTAATTCTTTAGGAAGGCTGTCCTTATCAGATACCGCATGTGCCTGGTGCACCAGAGTACGCAGCAAACCCATGGTTTGTGCAGGGTGGTGGCAGCTTGTCGCCTGCAAATACAGATCTGTGTGTGTGGGATTCAGGCAGACGGAGTGCCCCAAAGATCCATCGATTCTACGATTGACAAGGACATCCAGAAACGGCAGACATCTATCTTTTTCGACCTCCATGGTAAACTGAATATTCTTGTGAATGGAATTCAGATGTTTTAAGAATCCTGCCAGTTTTTCTTCTCCATGGGGCCAAATTACAAATGTGTCATCCACGTAACGCCAGAAGACTTTCGGTTTAAATTCAGCCGACTCGAGTGCCTTCTCCTCAAAGTCCTCCATAAAAAGGTTTGCTACCAGAGGGGACAAAGGACTGCCCATGGCAACACCGTCAACTTGTTCAAAATATTCATTATTGAATAAGAAATAAGTTGAGGACAGGCAATGATGAAATAATCCTGTTATGTCGACTTTGAACCTTCTGCTAATGAGTGCCAGTGAATCCATCAGTGGAACCTTAGTAAATAAAGAGACTACATCAAAACTCACTAATAAGTCAGAATTGTGGAGTTGGAGCGACTTCAGTCTACGAATAAAATCGGCGGAATTACGAATGTGATGTGGACACTTGCCCACATAAGGTCTCAGTAACGACGACAGATGTTGTGCTAAGTCATAGGTTGTTGTTTATGTAGGCCCTCATAGTAGCTCAGGAAAATTAAAGAATATAAGAATGCCATAAAGCAGAAATGCATAATGAAAGCAGTAAGATATTTGCTTGTATGACGTATTTCGTTAGTATTTGCATGGGTAATGTGTGAATTTTAACTTGTAAAATCTTCCTATCCCATATCTGCGCATTATAAACGAGGTTATAAAGAATTGTGACTGTTTCTGTGTGATTAGTGTCCTATATGATGTTGCATACGTCTCAGGAAAATAATCTGTCGTTATTCTTTGTCCTGTCTGTTTATAACCAAAAGATTTATTAATTTCCTAGACGTCATTCAAACCATTTTTTAAATATAATAATGATGATGTGTATGTTTGTCACAGAGCACTTATGGAGGAAATAAATGCTGCAGTGTTTCACGGCTGTAAAACGTCCTTCATGCTGTGCTAGCTCTTCTTCCAAAACTTAGCAAGATATTAATTTAACCTTCACTCCGCCCAACGCAGTTAACCATGTGGGTCAACTGAAACGATGCCCAGGCGCCGAACAAAGACCGGGAAAACCGGGGGTGAGTGGGCGGGACTTGTTCCGGGTGAAATCCTAGCGCTAACGATTCCTGTTTGAATCGGACACGACGGCCGGCGCGCGTGACGTAGTCCGCTGGCGGCTGTGGTGGGGACGACCGGTGCGCCTGTGGCGGGCGCGTTCCGGGCGGCCATGCCGGTTACCCGGGCGGGGTGGTGGGAGGTGCACGTGGCGCCGCGATGACAGCAGGCTGCAGCTGTGCGTGACCGGCGGCTACGGGTGCGCGCTCCGTCTGACCGCTGGCAGAGGGAGTGTCGTCTGTAACCAGATCTTCCGCCGGGTCGAAGAAATGCGTGGCTGCTGGAGTGGACAAGATGTAAGCTGGCTTGACGCGGTCGATTGACACTCCAGACGGCTTCCCGTTGCACTCGATGACCAGCGTTTTGTCTCCTCGGGCGATAACGCGATCTGGTCCGCTGTAGGGCGGCCGGAGAGGTGGCTTTACTGCGTCCGTACGCAACATAACGTGCGTGCAGTGGTGCAGGTCGGCGTGCACGAATACCTTCGCGGTGCCGTGCCACATCGGTGCGTGCGCTCGGAGGCCAGCCATGTGAGTGCGCAGACGTTCTGTCGGAGTGGGTGCCGCGGCGTCGTGTGGGAGTGGTACTTCCTCGACGAAATCGCCCGGGATTGTCACAGGCTGTTCGTATACGAGGTCGGCAGGTGACACATCGATCTCCTCCTTCGACGTTTCTCGCAGATCGAGCAGCACCAGTGGGAGTGCCTCTGCCCACGAGGTGTCGTGGCAAGTTAGGCCGGCTTTCAGAGTCCTGTGGAACCGTTCGACCGTGCCATTCGACACCATATGGTAGCTTGTTGTCCTGTGTAACCGGATGCCACGCAGTCTAACGGCGTGCGTGAACAACGCGCAGTCGAACTGGCGGCCACGGTCAGTTGTCACGTGACTGAGACATCCGAAGCGTGCTACCCAGGTGTCGACGAATGCGGAGGCGACGGTCTCGGCGATGTCGCGACGGGCGTTGCTTGCGGCTAGTTAGCAGATACCGCTTGCCCTGGGAGAGAGGAAGCGGGCCGACGAGGTCCGTGTGCACGTGCTCAAATCGGCGTCTCGCGTCAGGGAAGGTGCCCACGGGAGCGTGGGTGTGCCTCTCGACTTTGGCGCGCTGACATGCGGTGCAAGTGCGCGTCCATTCGCGGCAGTCCTTCCGAAGCCCGGGCCAGACGAAACGCGCAGCCCCGAGTGTCGCAGTGGTGTTGGTGCCAGGGTGAGAGAGTCCGTGGACGCGGTCGAAGGCACTGCGCCGGAATTTCTCCGGAAGGAACGGTCGCTGCGTGCCCGTTGAGATGTCACACCAAATCTTCCGTGCGGAACCGGGGACAGGAACCAGCTCCAGTTGCAGGCCGCTGGAAGTGTCCTGACGGAAGCGGTGCAGTTCTTCATTTCTCTCCTGTACTTGGGCGACGTCCTCAAAGTTCTCAGAGGGTGAGATGACGGCAGACGCTCGGGACAAACAATCGGCGACGATATTGTCTTTCCCCGAAATGTGTCGGATGTCTGTCGTGAATTGCGACACGTACTCCAATTGCTGGAGTTGGCACAGTGAACACTTGGTCTAGTTGTTCTGGAACGCGTGGGTAATCGGTTTGTGGTCGGTGAAAATTACGAATTGTCGGGCACTACGGACGGTCGGAAGTATTTCACCGCCGCATACACTGCAAGCAACTCTCGGTCATAAGCGCTCCAAGCACGTTGCGATTCGGACAGCTTTTTAGAGAAAACAGCGAAAAGCTGCCAGCTCTCGCCGACGAGCTGCTGTAGCGCCGCACCGATGGCAGCCTGGCTGGCGTCGACGACTACAGCCAAGTCCGCGTCATGTACTGGGTGCACGAGCAGCCTCGCTTCTGCTATATTTCCTTCTAAGTCCGTGAAGCTCTACTCCATTGCGTCCATCCAATTCACAGGGGTCTTTCCCTTTTAGATAGGACCGTGTAACGCCTTAGTGAACAGCTCTTGCACGGCGGCAGCGTTGGGCAGGTGTGGACGATAGAAGTTCAACATGTAGAGGTAACGGCGTAATTCTGTGTGTCTGCGGACGCGCCATGTTCAGTATCGCTTGCACTTTCTCCGTTAGTGGTGTGGATCCGGTGGGGGTAATTAAATGGCCAAGGACCTCGATTTCCGTCACACCGAATTCGCATTTCGCTGGATTAAAAACGATGCCGGCTTCACTCAGGCGCTGAAAGACGGTCGTTAGGTGGCGGCGGTGGAGCTCGGACGACTTGAAATACACCAGGACGTCGTCAAGGTACGCGAAACAAACTGACAAGCCTCGCAAGACGCCGTCCAGGAACCGCTGCCAAGTCTGGGCAGCATTCCGAAGACCGAAAGTCATAAACAGTATTTCAAAAAGTCCAAAGGGCGTTACAATAGCTGTTTTTTTTAATGTCTTCGGGCGCCACCGGAATTTGGGTGTATGTCTTTGCACAATCTATCTTGCTGAACACCGCGCAGCCTGCCAAAGCGTAACTGAAGTCTTGCAGGTGTGGGACTGGGTATCCGTCCGGCACCGTTCGCGAATTAAGAGCGCGATAGTCTCCACACGGGCGCCACGAATTGTCTTTTTTGGGTACTGAGTGTAACGCCGATGACCATGGGCTGCTCGATGGTCGAACGATGCCTAGCCGCAGCATCGCCTCGAACTCTGCCTTTGCTGCTGCGAGTCTGTCCGGCGCGAGTCGACGTGGGCGACACGATGTGGGGGGTCCGGGTGAGGTTATTAAGTGGTGCACCGTCGAATGTTTATTGTCTCTAGGTGCGCCGGCTGGGCGGGTCAGGTCGAGGAATTTTTCAAGGATGTCAGCGGAAGGTCCGGGGCACTTCACAGGTTTAACACTGTAGAATGCGGCCTGCTGGCGCTGTCCCGCTATCTTTAAATTCGTTGTCGCGTCGATGAGCTGGCCGTTTGAGATGTCGGCTAGCGGCCCGTAGTCGCCGAGAAAGTACGCGCCCAGAATCGGCTCATTAACGTAGGCCACAGTAAAAGTCTGTGAGAATGTGCGGCGTAGAGCTAGATCTAAAGCGGCCGTGTGTGCCGTAAGTTTTAATAGCTGAATTGTTCGCCGCTGTGAGGGAGAGTGCCTCGACCTGCCTGCGGTCTCGTAACATAGAACGGAGCAATATCGAAAGGTCCGAACCCGTGTCGACGAGGTACCTCACGCCCGCACCCCGTTCCGCGACAAACAGACGCTTCGATATCGCACTCCAGCCGAGTGCGCCTAGGCCCGGTTGCAGCTGGCATTTGGGCGCGAGCAAGGAGCGCGGCACCTGGTTGCTTCGTTGCCGAAACGGGCGTGGTACCAGCAGTAGCCGCTTTGTGCCCGCTCTGATGTCTCTCCACCCTCTTCTTGAGGCTAATCTTCTAGCTGCATGGTGTAGGGTTTACCTTTCGGCATTTCCTACTACTTGAGAGGTTTGGTTCAAATGGCTCTGAGCACTATGGGACTTAACAGCTGTGGTCATCAGTCCCCTAGAACTTAGAACTACTTAAACCTAACTAACCTAAGGACATCACACACATCCATGCCCGAGGCAGGATTCGAACCTGCGACCGTAGCGCTCGCGCGGTTCCGGACTGCGCGCCTAGAACCACGAGACCACCGCGGCCGGCACTTGAAAGGTTTGTGTGAAGTTTTGTCACCTTTATTTGCAGTGTGGCTTCTGTGTGTGTGTGTGTGTGTGTGTGTGTGTGTGTGTGTGTGTGTGTGTGTGTGCGCGCGCGCGCGGACACGGGGTGAGGTCATGAGATGATAGGGACCTAATTTTCTTTTATGGGCACTGTTTCTTCATCGATCAAGCAGTGCGATCGGCCGTAGATGTCTTTCTTGCGGATCAGGTGCTTCCCCCAGGTCTCTGATGAGGGGGTTAGTTGACATTCTTGCTTTGTGGTTAAAACGCCGTGCAATCTCTTGCTGCCGCTGGAGCTCTTCCTGGTCTTCAGCTGCTTCGTGCAGGTACTTGTGCGGGAATTGCGGATGAACGTGGAACACCCGCCTGAGAATTTTATTCTGCAGAGCCTGGAGTCGCTGGAGATGCGTTCTCACTGCATTGCCCCAAACTTCACACACACAGTCGAGGAGTGGGCGAATGTACATGCGGTAAATGAGGAGGCCGTTAGCTACGGAAAGATCGGAGCCCTCGTTGATGAAGGGATACAGAGCTCCCAGTCGTTGTGCCACCTTGTTGCGGACATCTTCCACGTGCTGCTTCCGGGTTAACTTCTTGTCGAGGGTCACTCCGAGGTATCGCACCGTGTCTTGCCACTCCAGTTCTGTGTTATACAAGCGCAGGTGTCGTGTCGGCGTAGTCCGTCTCTTCGTGAAGACGAGAGCTTGCGTCTATCTGGGTCAAAACGAATACGCCATTTCGCAGCCCATTCTTCTAGCGCGTTGCAGGCACTCTGGAGTCGTGGCCGCATCGCGTCGCGCCAGCGGCTTCTGGTGAAGAGCAGCGTATCGTCTGCATAAATTGCTTTCTCGACCCTCGGTGGTGTGTGGAGATCAGAAGTATGTGGAGTGTAAAGCACCAGTCCAAGTACCGATCCTTGGGGCACAGATTGAAGAGTGCATCATCTACCCGAACTGCAAAGGTGCGATGGCTAAGGTACGAGGCTTCCAGCTTGACGTAGGCTCGAGGGAGGCCGAACGAGTTAACTTTTCTGATGCCACACGCTATCAAAGGCTTTGGTGATGTCGAGGGGAACTGCTCCACAAAATTCCTTCATGTTGAATGCAGTGGTGATGCCATTGACAACTCGGAGAATTTGTTGCCTGGTGGAATGTCCTCGACGAAACCCGAAGTGTTCATGAGGTAAGATGTCTCTGAGAGTGATGATAGTTTGTAGTCTCTGGAGGAGGAGCTGCTCAAACAATTTTCTGTCTGTGGCAAGAGGCTGATCGGGCGGTAACTCGTCGGTAGGCGTCGATTCTTGCCAGGTTTGGGTACAGGTACCACAATTGAGTGCTTCCATGCTGCCGGGTAGGTCCCAGTGGTCGGAATTCAGGTAAAGATAGTTGCTAATCGCACTACTACAGTCCAAGGTAACTGTTTGAGGACCCGACCTGCTATGTCATCAGATCCCGGAGGCTTATTTGATGGTAGGGCTCGAATCCCATGCTGCACGTCTTCTGGAGTGACAGGTGGTACAGGGTCGCCGTCGACGTCGTCATCTTGCAACATCGCCTCCACCTCTCGTTCGATTGTGTTTACTCGCTGTAGGTCCACTCCTTCATTCAACGGACGGAAATTCGCTTCGAAAAAGTCGGCTAGCAGGTTCTCCTTATCGGCAGGACGGTATGCAGTCCGAGCATCTGTCTCAAGTGGCGGGATGCGTGCCCGGCGATTCGTAAAGAAACTGATGGCCTGCCTGTTAGCGGGGTCAGGTGTAAATGAGCGAAGCTTGGCTGCCCACTGCTGGTTCCTGTGAGCAACGATGGCTGCCTTAATGTTGCGGCGTAATTGGTTGATCCGCTTCAATACAATACACGACCAAAAGTTCTCTAGTCATTCCGTCACCAAGCCTCTCCCTCGAACATAGTGCGTGGGCACGGCAATAAAGCCGGTTCACCTCACGTTAACGACCTTAAGCAGTGATACCACACGTCACCACTTCAATGGTGACCCCGACGTGTTCCGAGGCTAAAAACACGTGGTGACGAACGTTCGTTGGTACGAGTGACGTGGAAGCGCGAGTAGGCTGGCGCGTACACGCCCATGCCCGAACAGTGCTACATATCTTTTTTTAAAGATACTTTTTTGTATTGTATTGAAGGGAAGAATCGTGGAAAATAGTTAAACTCCGCCCAAGCCACCTGGGAAGATCCACAGCTGCGGGCAGCAACAAATATTCCGGAATTATTTTTCGAAGGGATCACTTCAAATTTCCCCGCAAAATTTCCCGTCGGAGCGAACAGAGACTCCTGCTTTTGTAAACCCTTCCCAGCCCGTTCCTTTCATGGCATCCAGCTGCAGCCTCTGGCCGCTGGACGAGCGCTGTCCCCGGTGCCTCGCATACAATGCATTGACGCAAAATCAGATAGTTAAAAAATCGCGTAATTCTCCCTGTATTACATAGCCAGCGTGCCGATGCGTTTCCACACGCATTTGATACACCGTAATCGAGAGTATTTCTCCAGCAAACAACAACTAATTATTTACAAAGCGATATCGCCGCTGTCAGTCGTTTTTATTGACCTAAAGTGCTCGCAAAGTGATTATAAGTCACGTTAAATGGACTCGTGTAAGGGGCAAAATTGTTGCCACTCACAATGAAAATGCTCTCAGTTGGTTGCTTGATGGACGATGCTTGTATGCGGTGCTGAGAGCACATGTGAGTTAGCCTCGAATCTGGCCTATCAGTGTCATTTAAGCTTTTGTTTCATACACTGTAATGGGTGGAACCCTTCTGCCTCTGTTTTGGCGCTGGTTTTTACTTTTTCTGGAGCCGGTTGATATCTGATAGAAGGCATCAGCAAGGGGCATCTGATGCTGGTTTTTCTTTTTTTACGTTCTTGTTTTTCTCCTCGCTCGCCTCTATTATTCATGTTTGAGGGGTGTCAGATGCCTCAGTTTCTTTTCCCGCGCGGACATTGTCGTGGCGGGTTAGTATGTTTCTCTCCTGTTGTTTCTAGGCAAGCGCTTTGTTCGGAATCCTTTTCATTCGTTGTGCCAAGTTGTTGATTCGCATGATTTTCTTCCGCGATTGCGGGCTGTGGAGGCCGCCCAGATTTTTCGTATTTCTGTATGAGCCTTCTATTACGTTGCAGGCGTCCTTTGTTCTGTGAGGAGACACAGCTAGTATCACTGACTGTGGCAACCTTGTTATTGCCACAGAGCTGGCGAATGATGATGGTGATAGGGGTGAATGATCCATTGATGTTGGAGAGTGAGATGACGATGGTAGTGAGATAACTGATGGGTCCACTCTGTGGGAGCCGCCTTCCGAACTACCATCTTCCGAGTGTCCCAACCGCCTGAGAAACAAAATTCTCGGAAGGAAATTCCGTTGTCTCGTCTTCTTATCTTCCTTGTCCCTCTAGCGGCGCGAAATCTTCTCATCTTCGCGCAGAGCTATGCCACTCGCGCCTGTAGAGCGCGCTGATGCCCCAACAACCAGCAGGGCGCGAGCAGCACGATCAACTTCGCCCACGACAGTTTTGCTTTTTCCGACAAGCGCGCCCAATAAGAGACCGATCGTCCAGCACGTCAGCGCAAACCTCCACCGCCTAACCGAGCAGCAAGCACGCCAGTGATGGAGGAGACACGCGAGGGCCGCACAAGGAGCACCGGGCGCAGCGCAGCAGCTTCCGTTCACGTCGCCAGCACAACTCTGAATGGCTGGCTGCCTGCGGGGCTTCCTTCGCACTATTTTCATTCCTCATCTTTTGAGGGTGATTTTATTAGGGTTTTTGTCCTGTGGACATTGACTACTAAAGTATGGTTACGAATGATTGTGTTGTAGCTTTACTTCTGGGTTTCTCATTGCTGTTGGTGTTTTTTAGTGTTTATTTGGCTGCCAAATTGTAGTTGGCGGGGTGAGTGGAGCATTATGGATTGATGGTCTGTTGATATTATGAGGTGATGTCTAATTTACTAGCCTATACTGTTCTCATTGCTATTTATTTTTTGTTATTTCTCTTTAGTTTTTGTTATTTCTCTTTAGTTTCTGTTTGATTTTCCTTTTTATTATTTTTTATGGGGCACTTTAGTTTTTGTTGTTTTTTATTTTTATTTTATTGTAGATATATTGCTACTGTTAGTAGGAGTTTTTTTTATTTATTTTATTTGGTGGTTTGGCCTGGCTTGGTTATTTGTTACCTATTAGTCAAGGAGGATCGCCTTGGGTTTTTCTGACGGTCTCTGAACGGGTCGTATCATCCTAGTGACCTTATTAGTTCGTTGTTTGATTTAGCTGTGGTTTCATAGAAGGATTTTTCAAGGTCTTGGAAACATAGCTTTATGAAGGGGACTTCAGAAGCTTTACAGAGGTCTACTGTAGGGAATCTGTAGGAAAGCTGTAGTGCATGTTTGAGTGCCCTATTCTGCACTGCCTGACGTTTCTTTGTGTGTGTGTGTGTGTGTGTGTGGTGGCGGCGTAGCCCCATACAGGGCAGGCGTATTCCTTTATCAGTCTGATTAAGGTACAATAAACTCTTACGCCTGCAGTTGCGGCTAGAGAACTTTCTGTATTCAGAATCGGGTATAGGGTGCTCATCCTTCCACAGGTCCTCAGTGTGCGGCTTCCAAGTCAGCCTCCTATCCATGGTTACCCACAGGTATTTGGCTGTCTGCCACCACGGTAGTTCTCGTCCGACTAACCTGAGGTGCAGGGGCCTCCTCCTTTGCGGGCCTCGTTTCCCGAGACGGCGTGCTATTAGCATTGCCTTTGTTTTGTCGTGGTTTATAGTGATGCGCCACTCCCTTGCCCATCTTTGTGTTGCATTCAGGGCTACGTACAGTCGTCGAGTGACCAGATTCGGGTTTGCGTATCACGTAAAGAACGTAGTATCGTCTGCATGATGTGCTGGCTTTACCAATAGGTTGGGGGGGAGGGGGGGGGGGAGTCAGCCGTGCATAGGTTGTAGCAGGTGGGCTCTAGCCCTGTGGCACACCGGCAGGTATGCGTCCCCTGTGGAAAGGGACGTGTCAGTTTTAACAAAGAAAGTTCTACCGGTAAGATGACTTTGTAGAAGTTTACAAACTATACACTCACGGCTTCCCAGGATGGATAGTGAAAGTAACTCATCATGCCATACTGTATCATAGGCTTTGCCTATATCAAGTAGCAGTAACCCACAGTAGCTTTTGCGGCTGAAGGCCTCTGTAGCGGTCTCAACTACCCTCGTGATCTGTTGGGTTGAATGTTTTTGTCTGAATCCTAATTGGAAATCAGGGAGTATTTGCTCCCTGGAGATGTGTTGCTCGATTGGTATGAGTAGGAGGCGCTCATAGATCTTGCTGAGGATTGTCAGAAAACTAATCGGTCTGTGTGCTGTGGGAATAATGGGGCCTTTCCGGGTTTAGCTATCGCGACCTCTTCCCCCTGTTTCCAGCTGATTTGTGAGCCGATCGTGGCCTGGTGCCTTTTTCGTGGGGAGAGACTTTATTACTTTTGCCACGCCTTCTCGGGCGAAAAGTGGTGGTTCGTAGTTTTCGTCTTCCTCTGCTGCGAGGGAAACAGCAAGCTGACTTTGGACCGTGTCCTCGTGGTCCCTGTCCTGCGCCTCTGCTGGTAATTGCTTTTCAAACACATCGGCGAGCGCGTTGGCCTTGTTGGCTGAGCTGTAGACCAGGCCGCACTCGCCGTGCAGAGGGGACATTCTCGCTCGTCTTTCAGTAGACCGTTGCGTAGCCTGCGATAGGCTGTTCTCGTCTACTTTGAGAGCGCAGAGGCACGCGGACGATTTTTGGTTGCAGTGCTCATTGAGTGCTGCTTTCAGCTCTCTCAGTAGACGGTTGAGCAGCCTCCTAGTAGCCGTATTTCTGTTGATTTTCCAGTATTTCGCGACCCTATTTTTGTGTTTGATTTGCGCAAGAATGTGTTGTGGGAGTTGTATCTCCGTCCCTTGCAGGATCGTGTTGGTGAGGTCTTGTAGTGCCTGCTCTGCTGTATTTGCAGTTGGAGGCGGGGCTTGGGCAATTTCAGTCGCGACGTCTTGCTGAAACTGCTCCCAGTTCGTGTGCTTGTATGGCAACTGGCGTTGTGGTAGGGCTACCCTCCCTCCCCTCACCGACCGCTGCTGTAACGGCGACGTGATCGGAGGACATTCCATTAAGAGTGTACGCGGTCACGAACCCCGTTATTCTCCTTGTGAGAGCTATGTCGAGGACGTCCGGTCTGCCTTTGTTTTTCGGTAAGTGGGTGGGCTCGACCGGGCCCAACGCGTCGAAATGTTTGTCGCGCGCTAGTCGTTGCAGTTGACGACCGGCTCTGGTCGTGACCCTAGAATGCCAGTCTGCGTGCTCAGCATTGAGGTCGCCTCCTATTAGGAGCTTGCCTCTGATCTGCGCTAGTACGGGGATGTCGGCTTCATCTAGTACACGGGAGGGTTGGCGGTATGCTGCAACGACTTTTAAAGGCCCTGTGGCTGTGGTTACTTCTACTGCCGCTGTTTCCAGCTGTCGGGTAGCAGGTGGAAAGATGTGGTGGTGGGTGATCCCTCTTTTAATGTGTATGGCCACTCAGCCTCCTGCGATTGGCCTATCTTTCCTATAACAGCAGTAGCTAGGTACGGTCGCTTTCATTCCCGGTTTTAGGTGCGTTTCGGACATCATGTATATATTGATGTTCCGTTCCTTTACGAGCTCTCGGACCTCAATGACCTGGTTGACGATTCCGTCTGCATTGAAGACGCACATTGTCAGATCGTGATTGTGGGGTCGTCTATCCGTGGTGTGCTGTGGAAACTACTGGGGAAGTCGCAGAGGGTTGCGGCTGCTCAACTACCGTTTGCAGAGTAACGAGGATCTGTGCGTTTCGCTGCTAAATTCTCGCATGTGAGTAGATTCAGAGTTTGAGAGATTAGTCCTAGCACAGGGTCGCTAGGGACAGCTTCGCTCGCATTTTGAGCAATTGGATGGCTATCGTTTGACCGGCAGTCATCCGCCGCTGCTCCCTGCAAACTGGTCTTTGCAGGCGGCTTCAAGGCTTCCTTAGTACTTTTTCCGTTTAACGGGATCTGGTCTGGCTGTGGGGTGGGGTCCTGGGTTGTAGGAGATGGCTGAAACTTTACTGCCGTGATGTTTGCAAAGATTATATTTTCGTTGACCTCTCTGCTACTCTTCCTGTAGGCCGGCCTTTCCTGTCTTGTCAAGTTCTCAGGTCGGCTTCCAGGTTTTGAGCGAAGTCTTTGCGGTGCTTTGGTGGGGGAGTTTTTAGGCCTGTGGCGCGTTGAACTTACAAGTTGTTCTTGTGGACACGGCTGCCCTCCTAAGCTGCAGTGAGGCAGTCTGGGCGAAGTGCACACTTGACATTGGGGTCTCCTTTATTGCGCAGGTCCTGGAGTCATGTGCACTTCATGCATTTAGGTGGCGTGTCACAGTGCGTGGCCACATTCCCCCGGACCCTGCCAATTGAAGCACTGCATCGTCTTTATTTTGCTGCAGAGGATTCCCGTCTCTACTGTGACTGACAGGACTATCCTGATAGGTTTTTCGTTCTTTGCTGTGTCTGGCATGAGTGCCAGAAACAGTGACCATTTGTGTTCCGATCCAGGGGGCTTCATCTGGGTGACTGAACTTACTTCGAAGTTGATTGGCGACTCCATGGCGTGTTGTGTGCACCACGACCAAATAGTGGCTAGAATTGGAAAGAAAATCAGCATTGGCCGTATTTTGTTGTTTTATTGCCAGCAAAATCGATTTTCAGTCACTTGGTAACTATCCTCAATGCTGTAATATACAATTAAAATTGGTAGGCACTGGTATCAAGCTATAACCACAAGCTTAGAGCGATCACATAAACTCACTTCGAAGTCCTGACGCAGCAGATCATCGTTGATTGCTTTTGGGGATACCTTCTTGAGTAGTTTCCTTATGACAAGACTCCACACTACACTTTTCCGACCGCGAAAACGCGGATGTTGAAAATTGTGAGTAGCATTTGTTTGACCTCTTTGTGGTGATCTAGGTTGGAGACCATGCATTTAATTGTATCGCTTCCTGCAGACTTGGCTTTGAATGGCCAGTCTCCTAGTGTTGTTTCCACTAGGTCATGCAGTTCTTTGTAAACTTTGTTGAATTTGGCTACTATAGGTCGGAGGTGGACGCGTTTCTGTGTCCCCGACAGTGAAGCGCCACAACCTCAGCACGTTAGAAGCACCGTAACAGCAACTACCTGCGAGCTCCTTTGTGATCTGCAGAAAGCGGTTACTGACTGGCGTCACTGCCTAAGCTGGTGTGGGGGCTGGGTTGACGCACGGTGGTCCGTACCAATTCAAATCCATCCTGCTCCTGACTGGTTGTGTGTTCGATAGCGCCGCTGTCTTGCTGTAGGTCTATTATGAGCGAGTTTTCTGTATCAGGGTCACTATGCTGTGGCCCTGGGTCAGCTTTATTCGCTCTTTGTTTAGTTCCTCCGCCTGCTTGTGTGTGTTTTTTTTTTCTTTTTTCTGTGGGCACATGAGTTTGGGTGGGTTGAGATCGTCGGGGTGGTCTTGGGTTGGGCGGAGAAGGAGGGATTTGGTCGGGAGATGGGATTTTCTTTCGCGTGGTCGTCTTTTGATGGTGACGAAATCTATTAGGAATTTTGTAATTGCTTCCCGGTTTTTTAAATGTGCCATTAGGTTGCTTGTGGGATCTTTTACAAGGTTTTACTCACTATGTAATTAGCTGCTCTCGTTTATTGAACTAATGCCCTGGGTGCCCTACTCTTCTTGATGCCAGATTGGGAGGCAAATTCAAGACTAGAGGCCGCCAGGGGATTGCCAGTCGCTGCCTTAGTTGCTGTCACTGTTAGGTTTCCGGCGGCTGAACGTGGTCCAAACAAACCAGCAGGCGCGGTACACTGGCCAACGACCGGGCCCTGACCTGCTGAATCCCTACACCTCGGGGGAGCAGAGCAAGGCTCTGTGCGGCAGCTGAGATGCTCGAACCCGCCGGAAAAGCGGCCCGCGACAACGAAGAGACTGCATCGTTGCCGCCAGCAGGAAGATGCTGCGGCCCCCAATCGTCACTGCAATTCGCTATCTTCGCGGGGATTTGCTGCAACGACGGCTGCTTTTGCAAGTGACCACTCGTCTGGGCCTTGGGAAAAGCTCAGCCGTGAGCACTCCTGGTTGTTCTCTCATACAAGTGGGGGCCTATGGCTTCGTGTTACAGACTGACGGAGCCGATGCTCGACGCCCGACTGGCACTCAGTTGTAGTAGCACAGTAGGTAAGGCAACGAACTGCCTTGTTAATGATACCGGAGAGCCCCGGCTCGAATTAGCTGGGTTACCCCATGTTTTAGAAGAACCAGCGCCCTGTTACATTCTGTCTTGGGTTTTTATTTGGGATTTTTTTGGGGTCTCCGTGTCTACGAAGTAATGTAGGTGAGATTAGAGTATAGGTGCAAAAAGAGCCGCCTCCTTACAACTAATACCTTCATAATCCCTTGAAAAAACTGAAGTTTCGGTCGACGATGGTTTTTGGGGTTTTTAATTGTGGGTTGTTTTCCATGCCGAGGGTGTTGATGAGATGATAGGGTGATGTAAGTGAAGATTCGTAGGAGGTGATGGATTTTTGTTGCATGATGTGACAAATGGTCGGATGGCCTAACACAGTTTGTATTTCTTCATTGCTGGTGTATCGATTTACACCAGCTATGATGCAAAGTGTTTTATTTTGCAGTGTTTCGATTTTTGGTAAATTAGTGTATGCAACCATACTCCATACCTCTGATCCGTATAGTATGACTGGCAGAATGAGTGTTTTCCACGTTTTGATTTTTGTTGCTGTTGTGAGGTCTCTGCCTTTCATCAGGGGTACAGCTGGAAGAGGCGTGCGGAATTCTTGTTGCATGCCTCGGTGATATGGTGCTTGAACGTCAATTGTTTATCTAGCTTTAAGCCTAGGTACTGGATTGCTTCTCGCCATGGCAGATGTTGGTTATTTACTGTTAGATTTCTGGAAGGTGGTTTACGTTCTGTGGTAAATATTATCGCCTTACGTTTGTCTGGGTTGATTTTCGTCTTCCAGACGTTGCACCATTTAATGACGTCTTCCAGGTGGCGTTTCAAACTAGCCACAATATAGATTTCTGCGACTGTGGTACAGCTCCGTGTCGTCTGCGTATAGCGCTATATTTCGCCTTTGCGCTTTTGGTATGTCGTTCGTATGTAAGAGATACAGGAGGGAACCAAGCCCAGAACCTTTTGGTACTCCCGCCTCTATCGTCTTCAATGTGCCTTCGGCAACGTCTGTTGCGGAGCAAAAATTCCTGTTTGTCAGGAAGGATTGAATCATTTTTACCATGTGGCCCGGGATCTTTAATTCGAACATTTTGTACAGTAGGCTTCCATGCCAAACTCGATCGAACGCCTTTTCAATATCCAGAAAAAATTGTAGCCGTGCTATTTCGCTGGAACTCCTTTGTACATACGTGCTCTACGAGGCGAATTTCCTGGTGTGTGGTGCTATGGCCAGCACGAAATCCATGTTATTCGGGTGAGAGGATATTATTTGCTTCTAGGTGGTGTAGCAGTGGGATCTGTATTAGGATTCCTAGGTGTTCAGAGAAGTGGTTTAGTAGGGAAATAGGTCGGTAGTTTTGCGGGAAGAGATGGTTTTGTTGGGCCTAAGGAACGAGATGATTTTTGCAGCCTTTCAAGCTGAAGGGAATTAATTTATTTTTAGGCAATTTTTAAGGATGGCTGTGAGGAGTGATACGGCAGGTTGGGAGGGATTTTTGAGGAATGGTGGTTTGATACTGTCAGGACCAGAGGCTTTGCAATTGCCGATTCGCGTGATAAGAGCACTGACTGTACGTTCACTGACTGGGTCAAAGGAGGTTTCATGTCTCTGGTGAAGTTTCCTGGTGAGGTGGCGACGTACTCTTCTTTCGTTTCTCTCCACCTCACCATCATAGTCCGCGATATTTTCTCTGAACTGGCGTTCTAACGTGCTAGACATGGCGTCTGCCTTTTCCTCTGGAGTGTAGACGATGCTGTTTTCTCCGTGTAGCGGGTTAACAGTCTTCTGGGGTTGCCTTCTAGCTCTGATTTTGCTCCATTGACAGTCTGGGTCTCCGTTTGCCTCCTGGAGGCTTCTTTCCCAGCGGGCATTTCTTGTAAGTTGCAGTCTTTGCCGAAGCTCCCTGGCCATCCGTTCCATGTTTCTTCCGTCCCGTGGATCTCGGAATTGCTGCCATAGTTTGTGGGTACACTTTCTATCTGTAATAAGTTGGGCAAGATCAGGTGGTAAGACGCCTCTTCCTAGGTCATGGGTGATTTTATAGTTGCGATTTTGCTACAGGACGATACCAGGTGGGTGAACCCTGTATAGCGTGGTCTATACCCTTTTTACGGTACATCTCTGGAGCAAACTCAGGTATGTGTTGAGCAATGAGCGTTTTGTAGCGCTCCCAATTGGTGTTATAAGTAACTCTCTATCTTGGCTCTGGACCGTCTGTCATCCGCGAATGTGCTCTGAGTCAAGGCCGTTCACTAATTCAGTTTCTATGGCCAGAGATAAGTAGGTGTCCAGTATATCTGATGTGCATCTGGACTAGTGGTGAAAGTCTGTGGCTCTTCTGGAGCGACTATTTCGACGTCAGGGTTGTTGTCCAAGTACTGTAATAGTGTTCTGCCACTGGTGTTTGTGGCGTGGCAATCCCAGACCCTGTGCTTTGAGTTTACGTCCCCCCCCCCCCCCCCGCCCCCTATAATTACTCTGAGGTTTCCATTTACTAAGTTATCCAGATCTATGGCGGGAATGTTGTGCCTGGGGATGATAAGCGGCAATGAGGTGGCTGACGTGATCATCTATGATGAGTTTACCTCTACTTCAGCTCCAAGTCAGAGAAGCAAGTGGAATTAATTTTTCGTGACATATCCGTTTTACGTGCATTGGTGTCCCTCCTCCTGACCACTTGGGTCAGTCAGTTCTGTGGGTGATATAGTTTCTAATTTGGAAATTTTGGTTTGGGGGTCAGGTGGGTTTCGTTGATAAGAGCTATATCAACTCCATGTTCTTCGAAGGTGAGTTACAGCTCGTGATGTTATTGATATATGCCGTTGGCGTTCCATATGGTGATTATCGGTTGTTTGTTTCTATCCCCCACTGGAAAAGATTGGCAGGATGGTGGTGAAGAAGAGCGTGAATTCCGTCATTATGTCTGGGACAGCCATGATCTGTGCAAAGGCCTCTTTCAGCTTGGTGAAAATGGTTTTGAAGTTAATTTGGGTAAGTGATTTAACAAAGTCCTATATTTGGCTCATCAGCTTCTCTCTCCTCCCGGCTTTGTAGGGCGGGTTGAACTTCTTGCTCAGGAGCGGGTTTTCATCTGTTGTTGGCTTGGTCGCTTGCTCTGCTAAGGTGGTAGTCGCCTGAAGGATGGTTGTTTCCACCGTTGCGGCCATGTTATTGGTTGTGTGAGCAGTTTCTTCTTGTGCTTGCTGCTGGGTGGCTTCCTCTTGCACGTGGTGTGTGCCTGGGGGTGTATGTTGGCTTTCATCTGCTTAGCGCAGGTTTGCTGTGATGGAGGTGGAGTGGGAAGAGATGGTGCTGTGGCTTGCACTGTGGTTGATGGGGGCGGGGCGTTTTGGCAGTTGCTTTCACTTGTTGTTTCGTGACTTGTGGACGCGCTTGTGGGTGGGGTCAGGTAGCAGGCTCACAGTTTGGGGTAGAAGCCTTTTACTATTTGCACCATTGTTTTTGCACCGTGGAGTGATGTTTCGTGTATTTGGGTTTGCGTTCCAGGCGGGTTCTCCTCTGTTCTGGGTGGCAGGACAGGATGTATTTCTTCCGTTTGTGTCGCAGATATGAGTGGGGTTTGAGGCCGGTTGTTGCTTGCTCTCTGGTGAGAGACGGTTTGTGGTCTTTCCTGTTGCGAGGGTAGGGCTTGGTGTCTGTCTGAGCTTGTTGCATTTCGTTGGGCTCAAGCTTGGACAATTTTGAATCTCACTGGGCAGCCCCTGAACGATGCTGGAAAGTTTCCAGTGCAGTTTGCACAGACTAGTGGATTGCTGGATTTCCTGATAAAGGACTGGAAAGATGGGGACCGGCACATTTTACACACTGTGGAGCTAGGTCACATTGTTTTGCTCCATGTCCAAACCTCTGGCAGAGGTAACATTGGGTGGGACCACTCGGTTTCCGAAATCTTTCCAACCGAGATTGTAATGTCGAGCAGTCTTTCCATTTTGAAGATTTTTTGTGCCTCTGCGGTATTTGGCAGGTTTACCTGAAAATTTGGCATTTTGTGCCGTGGTTGTGTGATGATGTCGCCCGTTTCTGTGGTGGTGGGGACTGGTTTTGCCATCTGATACGGTTCCTGGACTGTGAACCTTTGGCAATAAGTGCTTCTTTTACTCCTTCTGTGGTCCAATGGGGTGTGGGGTGTTTGATGACTACTTTTAGTGTACCTCTTGGGTCATCGCTATAAGTGAAGAATTCCAGCTTTCGCTTTTTGAATTTCTGTTAAGATAAAGAGAATCTTGTGGACTTGTAGCTTGGTAGACTATATAGTCTCATTTGTACGTTGTGCTGAGGGCGCCAGTCAGTTTGCTCTGTATCAGGCTGATTAGGGTGCTGTGGCTTTTGGTTTCATATACCATAATTGGTGGAATTTTCTTCCTCGTTTTTGCCGTGGGCGAGGTGTTTGTGTGGTTCCCGTTGTTGTGCTCGGTGAAGGTGGTTTCGATGGAGATTTTTCAGATTGTTCAAGGGGGCCTGCTGGTTGTTTGCCTTGCAGGCTTACTGTTTTCGCGTCGGATTCTGCCGTATCTTTGTTTGTTACGGCAGCTGTTTCTTTCGTTTGGTCGGTTTGTGGCCGGATTGCCTGCTGATTTTGTTTCGGGGGGGGGGGGGGGGTGCACCTGTTGGCTTTTGGGCTGACTGTATGCTTTATGCTTTCTTTTTTTATCTCGGTGACGGTCTGTGGTGGCTGCTTCGATTCTGCAGTTGTGTTCTTTTACGCGGCCTGCTCTGTAGCCGATTGCGACATGTCAGTAGCGCGTGATGATTGTTTAGGGTTATATTTGAGAAGCCTGCGGCTGCGCCATGGGATATTGTGCAACGGTGAGTCATGGGTCTCTTCTTCTGAGGCCGAGTCGGTGTCAGAAGCATCGTCTGATGATGAGCATAGTGATTGGCAGGGTGTGGTGTGGGATTTGGTTTTCGCTGTTCAGTGGATGGAGGTGGATCTTGTGGGTCATCCACGTGATGCTGTTGATTTACAGAGTTTGGGGGTCCTATACTCCGACAGTTTTTGTGCTGATCGGATTTCCCTATATCGAAAGGGCGCGGGATACCGCTAACTGCTGTGTGACGTGGACAGTCAGCCACGGAGCCCAACTGGTCCCTGGACTCCAAAGTACCTTATCGCTTGCAACACAAAATTCTCGGAGAGAAGTTTTCTCTGTTCTGCGCCGCTTCTTCTTTCTTCCCTATCTAGCTGGCGGCGCGAAAACTGTCGTCTTCATGGAGAGTGATGCCATCCTCGAATTTAGAGCGCACTGATGCTCCAAAACAGGGCGGGACGGACGCTGGTCGCGAGCAAAAAAACAATCTTGCCAGCGACAATTTGCTTTCTAATGACAAGCGCCCAGCAGTCACGAACCACCAGTCCAGAACAACAGCTCGAACTCTCGCAGAGTAGCAAGCGAACAAGAATGACGATGTAGCGAAGGACACGCAACGCGACGACCAAGCGGACAAAGCTCCAAACAGAGAGGCAGCCGCAACTTGCGGTTGCGCACGTGGCGGGTTTTTCCGGGCCGAGCAAGCAGTGGTGGAGCGCAGCGCAGCAGCGTCCTTTCACTACGCGAGCACGACTCGGAATGGCCCCCGGAGAGCCCGGCACCGTCGTCGTGTCATGTCGGGCATTTCTTGCCCAGTAGCATCTGAAGGACCAATGGAATACCGCCATTTTGCCTTCTGTCGTGAGCTAGGGTCTTTTGAAATGACGGCTTATTTGCTTGAGTTATTTGTGTTGGTGCATATGTTGTGCTGTCAGTGTGCTATACTCTCAAGTGACGAATTGTCTTGTTCTTCGGATGTTTGTAATTGACGTGAAGGGATCTTCAAAAATGGCTCAAATGGCTCTGAACACTATGGGACTCAACTTCTGAGGTAATCAGTCCCCTAGAACTTAGAACTACTTAAACCTAAGGACATCACACATATCCATGCCCGCGGCAGGATTCGAACCTGCGACCGTAGCAGTCGCGCGGTTCCAGACTGAAGCGCCTAGAACCGCTCGGCCACACCGGCCGGCGTGACGGGGATCTGTACCGAGAGGAGAAATGAGGTGATGCACAGAATACTTTCGACTACCTAGTTTCAACTACTTCTGAAGGTAATCTGTATTTCGAATGGAGGAAGTGGGTGATTGGATGACCTTGAGAAGTAGAAACTAGGTAGTCGAAAGTATAGCAAACCCCTTTTCTTAGCTATATGAAGCATACCATACATCTCTGGCGGGAATGCCGTCGCTCATCCGCCACTGTGGCATTAGGTCATCTCCAGACCTGTAGCTGTAGGATACAAAAAATTCGTGACATTTTTTCTCTCTTCTGAATGGCAGTGCTTAGAACTGTTTGCGTAATTGTTCTGAATCGCTCCCATCTGTGCTTAGACGGTGATGTATTTCCAAACAAGGAGAATGCTGTTATGATCAAAGGGGGTTTTCACTAGCGTGCACAGGCTTTTAGCGGTGAACGTTTAACTTTACTGAGAGGTATATTGACAGCAGGACGAACATTCCACCGCGAGGCGTAGAGTCACGTTGGGTATTCAGTCACGGCTGGACACGTCACACATGGTCCATTAGAAACGCTAGAGAGAAAGCAGCTTGTGCTATTCTGGAACGGATTTCTGCAGCGTCGCTCGGCAATTATCTCGTCGTCGGACCCCAGGTAGGGGGAGGGTTCATGCCGGCAGTGTCGAACACATGTGCACATGGCCCACCTTGCAGCATCTGTGCTTTGAAAATAGGTCTTCGCTCCTGTCCGATCGCGTCATCAACGGCGCCTAGGTAATCACGTATTTCGAGAAGAATTTATCAGGTGTGTCAAGTATGATGGGGATGCCGCCACCTCATGCTAGAGCGACCCGAACGTGCACCTGTGCGTGGCTTGGCAGTTGACGGCTACGTCACTTCGCGAGGGTTGCCTGTAGCCTCCTGTTTGGTCCAGTGAACAGGGGGGTGGTGGGCAGTGCCTGCGTAAGTTGTTTGCGTGTCTGTTGCATTATTTTGCGAGCAAGTCTATAGGCTGTGCTATGCGCTATTTTGACAGTTTATGAATACTGAGCGTGTCTACACATCAGTGTGATGAATTATTTCGGTGTAGTAGTTTGCATGTGAGTAGGCTGTGGAATGCATTACTTTGACAGTCTGCAATTAGCAAGCGTGTCTGTTGCGTTATTTACGAGTAGTTTGCAGGCCTGCAGACTGTGTATTGTGACCCCAAGCACATCAGGGCGAGTGTTTTGTGTCAGTGTGATAAATATACTCCATCCCTAAATAAATTGTTCCAAAATAAATAAAGTACACTCCTTCCTCTCTCCAGCAGCCTAGCGCAGGCTGAGTTGTTTTCCCCTCCAGACACTCATCTTGGGTTATGTCACAGAACAGATGACAGTGCCCTCTGGTGACAGTATTGTGTACTAGGTCCATACCTTGTGGCGAACAAACTTTTTCCCACCATCTTGGATAACGGTACTCGCATCATGAGCTGATGTCATGTCCGTCGTCTTGGACGACAGTGCCCTCTGGTGACAATACTGAGTACTAGGTCAGTCAGGCTCCGGACCTCGTGGTGAACACAGCAGATGGCGGTAGTGGCTCAGATTGTTTAAATAAAGACTGGTGCATGATTTCAACAGTTGACAATTAGCAAGCATGTTTGCAAAGTCTTTCAGTGGTTCACATGTCTGTAGGCTGTGACATGACCCCAAGCTTGTCAGAGCGTGTGTTTTGTATCAGTGTAATAAATATACTCCATCCCTAAATAAATTGATCCAAAATAAATAAAATGTGTACTTCCTCTCGCCACCAGCCCAGTGCAGGCTGAATCCTTTTCTCACCAATCCCTAGGATGAGGTGGCAGTTGGGTGACAGGTTAGTGGGAATAGTCCAAGTGTCCCTTCTTTCGCGCCAATTTCTTATCTTGGTAGAGAAACCCCAAGTGACCTATCTTCCTGCAAAAATTCAAACTTGGCGCCAGTTCCTAGGATGAGGTGGTGGTCAGATTACTTTGGTTAGTGGAGGCAACCCAAGTGACCTTTCTTTCCCGCCATTTTCTTAGGTTAGTCGAAGTTGCATTGTCCTGATGAAATTTGAACTTCCCACTGGGGAGGGGGGGGGGGGGGGCGTGGCACTTACCCGCCATCTAAGGTAAGTCTGACAACAATGCAGAGTGGCTCAGAACTGGCCTTGCCCCAATACTAGCGCTCCCACCCAAAATGGCAATTGAGAAGAGATCAGGTAATAGTTATTATTTAAAACTTGCTTTTTTTTGGAGGGGGCATATATAATATGGTGTGCCTAGGAGCGCAAAATTCTTAAATCTGCCACTGGCTTTAGGGCTCTGTTGAACAGCAGGGTACACATGTCCAAAGGAGGGTACATTATAATCTGATTCCCACATCTGTACTTAGCCTAGTATCAGCTTTTTTCCAAATATTTGCTTTATTTGTCGTTACTCGTAAATAGTTCACTATATTTCTCCACTGTAGATCTCTGCCTTAGTGATCAGTACTGGTGGTGGTCAGTTAAGAGACGGTCGTTTACCTAACATTTTGGTAACCATGTCAACCTGAATTTTCTCTGCTTTTAAAGTTATCCACGTGGTTCAATCGCTGTGACGTTGCGATTACCACTAAGAGCAAAGAATTCGGTATAGTCTTGTGAGCAGTTAAACAGAGAACCGACTCATGGCGATAACATATTAGACCTTCTGGTGACAAACAGACCCGAACTATTTGAAACAGTTAACGCAGAACAGGGAATCAGCGATCATAAAGCGGTTATTGCATCGATGATTTCAGCCGTAAATAGAAATATTAAAAAAGGTAGGAAGATTTTTTTTTAGCAAAAGTGGCAAAAAGCAGATTTCAGAGTACCTGACGGCTCGACAAAATAGTTTTGTCTCAAGTACAGATAGTGTTGAGGATCAGTGGACAAAGTTCAAAACCATCGTACAATATGCGTTAGATGAGTATGTGCCAAGCAAGATAGTAAGAGATGGAAAAGAGCCACCGTGGTACAACAACCGAGTTAGAAAACTGCTGCGGAAGCAAAGGGAACTTCACAGCAAACATAAACATAGCCAAAGCCTTGCAGACAAACAAAAATTATGCGAAGCGAAATGTAGTGTGAGGAGGGCTATGCGAGAGGCGTTCAATGAATTCGAAAGTAAAGTTCTATGTACTGACTTGGCAGAAAATACTAAGAAATTGTGGTCTTATGTCAAAGTGGTAGGTGGATCAAAACAAAATGTCCAGACATTCTGTGACCAAAATGGTACTGAGGATGACAGACTTAAGGCCGAAATACTAAATGTCTTTTTCCAAAGCTGTTTCACAGAGGAAGACTGCACTGTAGTTCCTTCTCTAGATTGTCGCGCAGATGACAAAATGGTAGATATCGAAATACACGACAGAGGGATAGAGAAACAATTAAAATCGCTCAAAAGAGGAAAGGCCGCTGGACCTGATGGGATACCAGTTCGATTTTACACAGAGTACGCGAAGGAACTTGTCGCCGCTCTTGCAGCGGTGTACCGTAGGTCTCTAGAAGAGCGTAGCGTTCCAAAGGATTGGAAAAGGGCACAGGTCATCCCCGTTTTCAAGAAGGGACGTCGAACAGATGTGCAGAACTATAGACCTATATCTCTAACGTCGATCAGTTGTAGAATTTTGGAACACGTATTATGTTCGAGTATAATGACTTTTCTGGAGACTAGAAATCTACTCTGTAGGAATCAGCATGGGTTTCGAAAAAGACGGTCGTGTGAAACCCAGCTCGCGCTATTGGTCCACGAGACTCAGAGGGCCATAGACACGGGTTCACAGGTAGATGCCGTGTTTCTTGACTTCCGCAAGGCGTTCGATACAGTTCCTCACAGTCGTTTAATAAACAAAGTAAGAGCATTTGGACTATCAGACCAATTGTGTGATTGGATCGAAGAGTTCCTAGGTAACAGAACGCAGCATGTCATTCTCAATCGAGAGAAGTCTTACGAAGTACGAGTGATTTCAGGTGTGCCGCAGGGGAGTGTCGTAGGACCGTTGCTATTCACATTATACATAAATGACCTTGTGGATGACATCGGAAGTTCACTGAGGCTTTTTGCGGATGATGCTGTCGTATATCGAGAGGTTGTAACAATGGAAAATTGTACTGAAATGCAGGAGGATCTGCAGCGAATTGATGCATGGTGCAGGGAAATTGCTATTGAATCTAAATGTAGACACGTGTAATGCGAATACATAGAAACAAAGATCCCTTATCATTTAGCGACAATATAACAGGTCAGCAACTGGAAGCAGTTAATGCCATAAATTATCTGGGAGTACGCATTAGGAGTGATTTAAAATGGAATGATCGTAGAAAGTTGATCGTCGGTAAAGCAGATGCCAGACTGAGATTCATTGGAAGAATCCTAAGGAAATGCAATCCGAAAACAAAGGAAGTAGCTTACAGTATGCTTGTTCGCCCACTGCTTGAATATTGCTCAGCAGTGTGGGATCCGTACCAGATAGGGTTGATAGAAGAGATAGAGAAGATCCAACGGAGAGCAGCGCGCTTCGTTACAGGATCATTTAGTAATCGCGAAAGCGTTACGGAGATGATAGTTAAACTCCAGTGGAAGACTCTGCAGGAGAGACGCTCAGTAGCTCGGTACGGGCTTTTGTTGAAGTTTCGAGAACATACCTTCACAGAGGAGTCAAGCAGTATATTGCTCCCTCCTACGTATATCTCGCGAAGAGACCATGAGGATAAAATCAGAGAGATTAGAACCCACACAGAATCATGCCGACAATCCTTCTTTCCACGAACAATACGAGACTGGAATATAAGGGAGAACCGATAGAGGTACTCAGGGTACCCTCCGCCACACACCGTCAGGTGGCTTTGGGAGTATGGATGTAGATGTATTGTGCTTTTTTTTTCATGTGTGAGCCTGTATGCATATCTGGTGTATAAAGATCGAGAGGAGTAGTCCTCTAACCTATTCTTAGGGGACTACGGCGTGTATGGATCGTGTACTGGAGTGTGCATTGTATACTTTCATCTCAAAACTTCTCCCAGGGAAGTAGCTTCACAGTAGATTACAACTTATTAACACCAGCCGATCAAAAGTTTTGGCTATGTGTGGTAGTACCATCCCACAGCAGGCTTTGCGACGCAGCAATTAATGAAGGTGGCCTACCATTCCGTTCCACATTGGCCTCTCAGGAGGCCAAACTGCGCTTTGCAGTAGTGTTTGCGGCGTTCTGATGTGCTGCTGTATGGGAATTGACAGAAGGCGCTCGTATGATGTACTCAGTGTTGGAAGTGGATTAATGGGTCTGTGATTCTGGGGGAAAAGGAAGTGTTTACCAGGTGTGGCGATGGCAACCACTTCTGCATACACACAAGCTTTTGGAAACTTGCATGATCGCACTGAAGGTATGCGCTGGTTCGATTGCAACTGATGGTAGACTTCTTACTACCTGATCGTTTGTTTTATCATGGCTAGGCGCTTTTTTGCTGGGTAGTGCTTTTGTGGCATCTACTACATCTTCTGCTCTGAAGAGTGGCAGTTCTTTATCTTCATCAGAAGGCAATTCGCAGCTCAAGACGACGATGGCTGTAGCCGCCTCTGCTGCTTGCAGGTGGTGTTTCAGGGCCTGTTCTGTGTAACTCGCGTTTGGACGCGGGCTGTGCGCGATACCCGGTGTTAATTCATTTCAAAATTGCTCTGTTTTCACGCCTGAACAAGGTCAGCTGGTGCGGGAGTGAGAGCCATATGCCCTCGTCTGTTTCCAGAGCTCTGACGACTTTCTGATCAGTGGCCAAAGACCCCGTCATACTCTTGGTTTATTGCTATGTCAAGCACATCAGCCCTCCTACTGCGTGGTGGGAAGTTTGTGGATTGTTCTGAGCCCCACAAAGTGAGCTGATGGGCATATGGATGTCTTTGGAACTGGGGCCAGCTCTGTTGGTTGTTCTCGAGTGCCATTCTAGTTGTTTGGGGTTGAGGTCTCGCCAGCTAGGAGCTTCCCTCGCAGTGCAGTTATACCATCTTCGTCTAGGATTGTCCTGGGAGTTCTCTATGCTGCCATGAACATGAATGAGCCAGTGGCTGAATGTATTTCAGTAGCTGTCGTATCTATTTGCTGTGTGTCTGGGGAATTGATCGGGTGCTGGTGGATGCCTTGTATTACATAGATTGCAACCCCATCTCCATTTGGCGCCGAAGCCCTCACCCTTGATTTGAGGCGGTATACTGACACCACACAAAAATCGATGTTCTCGTCTTCCAGAAATTCCCTGAATTCCTGTACATGTATATGGATTCCACTTGTCTTGAAGACACACATTATTATATTAGAACCTGTACATGTGGATGTCTATCTACTGGAGCAGGGAGGGGGGGGGGAGATGGGTAAGGGGATGTTCTGGAGTTTTCCACTGTGTCAGAGATTTCAGCGATTTGCAGTGACTGCTGCTGCATCATGGAGAATGTTTGACTGTCCCCATGAGCTAGTTCATCGAACTTATTAAGAGTGCAGTGTCGCTCTGACTTGTTGACCACTCGTGGGTGTACGTATGGTAAGTCGGCCCGTGTGTTGGTGGTGGACCTCGCCTGCCTTCAGCTTCCCTTGGCAAGCTATCGGGTGCAGGAATGGAATCGTGACATGGTGCTTGTCATCGGTTAAATAGCGTGAAGGATCGGTGCTGGCGTTGTTACTGTTTGGGCTGGTGACCTGTATGTAGGTGCGGCCGTTGGCTGTACTTACGTTGTAGAGGTGTGGTGCTGATGTTTCGGGAAGTGCCCTGCCCTTTGTTGTTCGTTTGAGATACCTGTTGCATCCTCCTTGGCCTTTATTAAGACGGGTCATCCATGGTAACATACGTTACGTGAAACATTTTGTGTGCCTCCCTACTTTCTGTTCTGTTGGGACGGTCCCTTGATGTATGACCGCCTGCAGAGCGCACGCAGAAGAGGTGCAACATGCCGTCTCTTGCTGTATGTTCTGCACTTTGGCACTGTCAGAATCTGTCTCTTTCCCCCCCCCCCCCCCCCCTCTCCCCCATAGTTTCTCGGCAGTAACGTCAACTGCCATTAGCCTTTTAATCTGAATGACCTTGGCCCTATATCTTTAAAGCGTTATAATCTTTCGTTTGTTTGTTTTTGACTCATGTTCTGTGAGAAGAAATAAGTTAGATACGTATTTTTATGACGAACTGCAGGTCTGTGTGCACTGGAACATACTGTAACTAACTCTATGACCGCTAAGATTTATAGTCTTACTACCATTTTAAGCTAACAAATGTCTTTTATACAGTTTTGTTGCAAAATGATCGTACAGTGAACAACTGGCTGCATCCAGCTAACAAATATGTAACACAATACACACTCATCTTCAGGTGGAACAATGATTAATTTTCGAAACGTGTCGTGGGAGGAAATAAAAAGCGTGGGTGACAGTGACGCAGACAATTGTTTTATTTGAACTTGGACTGTTGCAATGAGCTGCGACTGTTTATGACAATCCAACACGGACGACATAAGGTTACATGGACAAGGGCGTCGCCTAGGGACTCGTGTGACATGTTATTAATTACCTCTTGGAATTCCGAGATGAACTCGTCCCATTGGCATTGCAGAGGAACTCGTCCCATTGCCATTGCTACCTGTTGCCAGATAGGCGGCATAACTTATTCAATTCCTTAATAACGCATTCACTCGGGTTAGAAGGGGGTGGAAGGGGGAGGTGTACACGCCCATTATCCTTTTGCTACGTAGCACATCTTGCCATCTTCGGGATCGAAATTGTACCCCATTTTCGGAGATACTCTTTTCAATCTTTCTGACGTCCGCTAAGAACTTTTCCTCAAAACCTTTGTTTACCAATTTCGCTTTGGCACACCGTATGGGGGCGAAAGTTACGTACTTCGATGTTAACTATAATGTGACGAGTGCATAACGAAATCCTGACCTAGTTACAAGCTGCGGACCCAGCAACTCTGTGTCCGCGAGTTGTGCCTGTCTAGCAGGAATTATGGGGATTGCAGTGGGAAACTTTTGACAGCTTAGCTTTTTGGCACGCTAGGCAGGTTGGCAAAAAACTGCAGATTGTTTTCTCCATGTCGTTGAAGTGAGCGGACTGCCTTAACTTCAGAAAATACTTTGTGCCCCGGATGATATAACTATGATGTTTATCACGGTAGCCTGTTGACAGACTCCGGTATGGACAGTTCGCACACATTTTCACTCTCGTTCTGTCTGCGGATAAAAACTGTAACACTGATTGTGCACAATGGATACTGACCTGGTTCCTGTTTGCCCATTTATCCTTTACCTCCTTCCAGATTGGGTCGTAGTTGTGTTCTTCACTGATACTTACCACTCTTGTCGACACACCGTTCTGAAAAGGGACGTGCTTCGAGAACGTGACGTCGAACCTGTGTTAAGTCGGGTTGTGGTCACTGATTCGCGGCGGCCTCACCGGCGCTCAGGACAGTGCGTCGGCTGCTATGTTGTCCTTCCGTGCCAGGCAGCGGGTAGTGAATCGGAATTCCTGTAGGTATCCCAGTGAGCGATCCGTTTGAGTAGTTTGAATGGCAACTTTTGGAACTGGCAACATTGGCCATAACACAGGAAGACAGGAAATTCGTGACGCTCAGGATCGAAGCGATCTGCCAATAACTTGCGTGTAGGTCGACGGATGTTAAGATCTTTACACTGTGAAAGTTCCGCAGCAGCTCGTCCATCGTTTGTTGACGACCGATCTCGGTTGCAACTGTTGGATTTATCTGCCGAGAATAGAACTATTGTGTTTCATTAGAATATGTGATGGGGCGTTGTGGGACAAGGTGGCGGGCTGCATCACTCCTTTTTCTAGAATGGCTTCTATTTCCTGTTCCACTTGGCTTTTAAATACTAGGGAAATCAAGTAAGGAAGTACGAAGAACTTCTTGTGTGGTTTAACTTTAAATTTAGTCCTTAATCGTACTGGGAGCGTCCGGGGAAACCTCTTATGATGATACAAGAGACTTCTTAGTCGTTGTTAGCACTCAGCAGAGTCAGTGTGTCGAACCTTCTCGTTCAGTATTACCTCTAATGACCTAAAGTCATGGAGTCATTTATTTCTAAAATTTCCGATTCAGAAACTATACATCCTATAGAATGGCCATCCCCTATAGGGTTGGTGCCATCCACACACTCCCCAAAGCTAATTTGCGCCACATCGTCCGCTACTTTAACATCGACAAATCATCCGTCCATACTCAGACTTCCACGATAAAAGTAGAGGAAGTCTAATCAAAGCACTGCGTTCACTGAAAGGCAGCCCACAACTAGAAAGTTAGCACTTAGGGTCAGAGATTACGCCAGTCACGAAACAGATCCTTACTGGCTTCTCGTGCCAATCTTGTCTCCTATGGCACTGAAATTTTTGTCCGCTGAAGGGGAAACACTGACCACATTTTTCTCCTTCATACACGCTTCAAGAACGTTCTCATCCATGACTGACACATAGCTACAAGAATCGACAACACACACTGTAAACTAATATTAGCAATATTTACAGTCAAAACAGGGTACAAAATAAAGCAAGCACTCTCCGGCTCCTGCAATAAGCCTTCTCGAATACCTTCAGGGGCTATATACAGTAGCAGGGGCCTGGAAGCACGCGGACTGACCCCTTCCAGTCAGCTGAGAGGTTTGTCATCACCCTCTTCGTGTATCACATTGTGTCGAGGACCTGGGCCTCTTACCTCGACGCCATCATTTGCAGATGCATTGTCGCGCGTCGTTCCGCTTGGCCTCCATCCACGTCATTGGTTGACGCTGTTAGAGGGTGGCGATTATTCCTACGCGGTGGCTGGTTCCAGCTGGCCTTGGCGGCCGCCGCGCTCACCACTCGCGGTTCCCGTGCGCGTGCAGGCACACCGGTGGAAACCGGCCTACTTGGTTGTCCCTCTCGTGTGCAAGTTCTTGCAGGAAAACCTGGAAGGATTTTATGTCATTAGACCCCCTGCCAGCAACCACAATATCGCTTTGCAGCCATTGGGGAACTTACGCAGATGTGGATCAAGTCCTGCGATTCATAAGGTGCATACAGAAACTGATTACGGTATACAAGCTCTATGAAGCATGTGGTGGGACTATGATGGTTCGTTTCCACAAACTGTTTGGTCATCGTAATGCCTAGCTTCGCATGATCGTGATTGCCATTTGGCCGAAAACGTTAAGGAAGACGTCTCGAAATTCATTATATGATCGATAGTTCCGCATTAAAATTCGTATGAGGTCATCGGCCAGGCCGAGCAGCAAGCGCTGTGTGACCTCCATCCGCAATAGAGCAGGTTAGCGGACCGGGCTAGCCGGCCCTGTTGGGATGCTAGGTGTAGGGGACGCCGGGCAGCCAGGGCCCCACCCGAGGGTGGCAAGCCCGCGCTCCCCTCGAAAGGGCAGTTTGGATAGGGATGTAAAAGAAAATGCGAGTAGGACCATCTCAGGCATGCACAAAAACCAGCCACAAACACAATGGACAGAAAATACTCTGATAACAGGACACCGAGAAACCCCACAACAAGAAAATGTAAACACCACTGCCCAGCACCTCCCGGTCACATCACAACAAACAAAAGAAAATATTTTTGTAACGAATCAACAACATCCGCAAGACACGAACATGACCGCATCTTCTGACGAATCTGAAGTGCCTTCATCTTCTGAAGCGGAAGACACAGAAATGCTGGACCTCAATCGTGAACAAGACGAACAAGAATTCACGACCATCCAGTATAAACGAGAACACCGGACACTACAAAATATACCCAACCCACGAAAACGAAGAGCAGATATTCCCACAACAAACAGATTCGATCCGATCGCGCCTGCCGATACCAATCAACCAACCACAGAATAGAGTACAACAACCAATCAGGAACGAGCCGCAACAGGGAAAGACCTAAAGAAACCAGAAAACCACCTACTTTTAAGCCTTCTCCCTACCATGTCTAAAATTTTGGAGTCAGTGCTACTTCCACGCATCAGACAACCACTCCTGGCTGGAAACATAATCAGAAGAGAACAGTTTGCTTTTCAAGAAACACTGTCCATCGAACTACAAGTCTTACGAATTACAGATTACATCACAAAAAATATGAATTATTCTCGGTATACAGCTGCAGTCTTCCTCGTTGTCGAAAAGGCTTGCGATAAAGTACGGAAGGATAATATGGTCACCAAACGTAAGGAAGAAACGGACATACCGGACTGCTTCATAAAGATCGTGGACAGTTATCTAAAGGACAGAAGATGCTTTGTCCAAATTGACGGATCTGAAGTCAAAGCACTACAAGAAGGAATACCACAGGGCTCGGTATTCTCACAGACTCTCTTCAAAGTATACGTAAGCGACCATCCACAGGAAACTCCAGCGAATTGAGCAATAATGATGTCACGGCGCTGCTGGCTAGTCACCGACGACTCAACACCACAATAACAAAACTCCAGGAACAGGTAAACAACACTGAAAAATCGGTTAGACTAAGTACAGTAAAATACGTTCAGCCGTCGGTGACCGATGCTTCACGACCGAATTGAGTTACATGGCCGATAAATAGAATGGGCTACCAGAGTAAAGTACCTACAAATAACGCCTGACAATATGCTTTTCAAACAACTCATTGACGACGAAAGACTAAGGATATCACGAGCAATTCGCGCCTTATGTCATCGGTCGCCGAGCAGCGCGAGCTGTGTGTACGGGCACACGGGGCAGAGTTTGTAGATCGCACCTGTGTGCACGTGCGGCAGAATTGTCGTGTTAATAGGTTGCGAGGGCGAATTAGGATTCAGGAGAGTCTCCCCAGAATAGCTGGGGGTAGGATGGGCAGCACAGGGGAAGACGAAGATCCAGGGCCTCAGACGCGGGGGCCCGACCGAGAGGAGGCCGGCCCCCTGCGCGCTGTACGTCCGCGGTCTTCTAGGCAAAGGCCGAGTAATAGGGCTGAGGCAGAAAACGCGAGTAGGTCTGAGCCTAACTCCACCACCACACCTGAACTAAATGTCGAACTTGCATTGAGACAACAGATTCACAAATTACAACAGACAACAGGACACCGACATGGCGACATCCCGCCAAAACTCAACGACCAATCACAACGCACCACGACAAGATAGCGAACAAAATACAACCAATGAGGACACAAACCAGACATACGAAGGAGACAGTTCTTCACAATACTACTAATCCTCCGAAAAGGAATCATCTGAACAAGAAGAAATGGAACAGGTCGAGGGGGACTGGGACTTCCAAACCCCTCCCTCACGGAAAACAAACGGAAGAACACGGACGAAGAGACCGCACCAAACAAACAATTTACCATACAAACGGAAAACCGTTTTGAACCTCTTAACACCTCCAGTACAACAAAACAACAATACCGGAAACCCCGCTGCAGCAACCCAGCCAACCCCATCATCATCAACTGCACCTCAAGCTGTTCCGAGAAAACCAAGAATCCCGCCCATTACCATCCAGTACCAAGGCCACTACCAGACGCTCAACGCAGCCCTGAAAAAACACATGCACGGACCTACCCAGGCCATTTACAAAGGCAATACAATCAAGTATCATTTCGACTCACTTAAAGATCAACGGACAGTACTGGTCTTCTTCCGCCATCACAACACACACAATTTCACACACCAGCAACAAACACCTCAAAGTCGTTATAAAAGGATTACCAGAAACCCAAAACTGTTACAGAAGCAGAAGTCGAAAAAGACCGATTCCTCAATTTCAATCCGCACAACGTACATCAATATAAGAAACGGGACAACAACATCAAACAACTACGACCTTTGGACGTCTTCTGTGTCACAGTCGACAAGAAACCAGAAAAGGATGCAATAGCCGGCCGAGCGGTTCTAGGCGGTACAGTTTGGAACCGCGCGACCGCTGCGGTCGCAGGTTCGAATCCTGCCTTGTGCATGGATGTGTGTGATGTCCTTAGTTAGGTTTAAGTAGTTCTAAGTTCTAGGGGACTGATGACCTCAGAAGTTAAGTCCCATAGTGCCAGAGCCATTTAGGATGCAATATACCATGTTCGCTTCATCCTAGACACCAAAGTAACTATAGAATCATACCACAACAAATATGGTCCACCACAAAGCAAAAAATGTCAGGGTTTTTTCCATACAGCCAACTACTGCTCTATGCCGACCCGCTGCGGCGCCGACCATATAGAAAGAGAATGCAGCCTGCCAAAGAACGCAATACCACACTGCGTAAACTGTAAACAAGACGGCCACCCGGCGTCCTTTCGCGGATGTGAGGCATTTCAAAAAGCGATACGCACCTACCACGCCCAATGACCAAAGACCACCACTCCAACCAAGTATAAAGACTACACCAATGCCTACTCCAGCTGAGGCCTACCACAGGGGACGGATAACATGGGCAAATATTCAACCCAACCAAGCCTCATCTTCAACCACTCAGTCACAACAATCACAAAGCTCTACCTCCAACCAAACAACTACTGGACCTGCTTCATTCTTTGCCATCCTCAGCCACATCAAAAACATATGGAAAAGCAGTCAGTGGACGAACAGCATATCCATCATTACTACTCCAATTCAGCAATTTAGGACAGCTCTGGACTTGTTATAAAAGATAATGGCAATTGTAGGTGGAGTCAAGAAATTTTCTGTAACAACCAATGGAAATTAGACCAACCAAATCACACAACCTACGTTTTTGCAATTTCAATGCCTCTGGACTACACAACAAAAAGGACCTCCTCAACGAATTCTTAGAAGATAACAAAATTGACTACTTTTCGTCACAGAAACTCACCTACGTCCAACAGAATCCTTCAAACTCCGAAACATGGTTTGTCACCGAACCGACCGTATCAACCGACAGGGAGGCGGAACAGCCATCTTCATTCGTTCACACATCCGACATAATCCAGAAATTACACCGCCAATGACAATCTTAGAAGCAACAATAGTCATAATAGAAACAGCACAAGACAAATATTTCCAACAGGTCGTTCACGTCGAACGCTGCCCTGGGGCTAAGATATACAGCCACCAGGGTTATTTTAACAACCACAACCGTATCTTACTTGCCGGCGACCTTAACGCGAAAAACAGGACGTGGAACGCTCGACGGAAAAACGCAGGCGGGAGCACATTATACACAGGCTATGCTCCAGACTGAACGCTGAAAGGCAAAATCAGTCTTAAATGATGATGATGATGATGATGATGATGATGACTACAAGCTACTATCACAGCCCCTGAAGAAGTCACCTACATTCCTTTTAACCATCGCCACCAACCGGACGTCCTCCACGTATTTATTACTAGGAACCTCGATCCTGCCTTCACCTCCGAACCCTTCAAGACCTCACCTCCGATCACCTAGCGGTAATTGGACATATCGGAAACCCTACCGAAGCGCCTCAACCACGACACATAACTACAGTTAACTGGGAACAATACCAAAGATGGCTTAACAATAACATCCACCCCACGCTGGACCTAACGTCAACTCGAAAAATAGAAGCCATAGGCACTCTACCAGATAAAATCAAAACAGCCTACAAGAAAGCATCCACAACAACCATATTTCCGGGCACAAACTTCCACACTCTCCCACCACTTATACAAGACCTTAAATATCTCAAAAATGGCGCTAGACGCCGATGGCTTCAAACACGCAATCCAGAAGACAGAAGACAACTAAACCGGCTTCAAAAACACAAATACATCAACGCGTGCAAGAACGGAGAGCCGAAGTTTCGGAAGATCGAATGAGTACACTTCAACTTCGGAACAAAGATGACTGGAAAGTCATTAAGAACCTCCGACGTACAAAAACCCATAAACCGGCACTACTTCGCAACTACCACCTCATCTTTGACCGCTTTCTCCCAGGCGGAACTGTTCGCAGCCACCTACGAACAGCAAAACACAATAGAACCTTAAGAACGCCCACAGCAAGACATACTCCAATTTCAACAACACGTTACAGCTACAGCACAAAATATACGACAGACAGCAACTCGCGACCGACCGGAATTAACCACGCCTGCTGAAGTCAAAACAATAATCAACCGACTCGGCATCGTCCTACTGACCAGAATTATCAACGCCTGTTTGACTAACAATTATTTTCCGCAAGCATGGAAGATATACAAAATTGTACCCATTCGCAAACCTGGGAAAGATCTAAAAAAGCCACAAAACTATAGACCAATTAGCCTGCTCCCGACCATGTCAAAGCTCCTTGAACGTATCCTGCTTCCACGAATCCGGCAACCACTACTAGACGGCAATATAATTCGACAAGGGCAGTTCGCCTTCCAAGAGATTGTCAGCAGAACTAGAGGTACTTCGAATAACAGAATGTTGTTGTTGTTGTTGTGGTCTTCAGTCCTGAGACTGGTTTGATGCAGCTCTCCATGCTACTCTATCCTGTGCAAGCTTTTTCATCTCCCAGTACCTACTGCAACCTACATCCTTCTGAATCTGCTTAGTGTATTCATCTCTTGGTCTCCCTCTACGATTTTTACCCTCCACGCTGCCCTCCAATACTAAATTGGTGATCCCTTGATGCCTCAGAACATGTCCTACCAACCGATCCCTTCTTCTGGTCAAGTTGTGCCACAAACTTCTCTTCTCCCCAATCCTATTCAATACTTCCTCATTGGTTATGTGATCTACCCATCTAAACTTCAGCATTCTTCTGTAGCACCACATTTCGAAAGCTTCTATTCTCTTCTTGTCCAAACTATTTATCGTCCATGTTTCACTTCCATACATGGCTACACTCCATACGAATACTTTCAGAAATGACTTCCTGACACTTAAATCAATATTGGATGTTAACAAATTTCTCTTCTTCAGAAACGCTTTCCTTGCCATTGCCAGCCTACATTTTATATCCTCTCTACTTCGACCATCATCAGTTATTTTGCTCCCCAAATAGCAAAACTCCTTTACTACTTTAAGTGCCTCATTTCCTAATCTAATTCCCTCAGCATCACCCGACTTAATTAGGCTACATTCCATTATCCTTGTTTTGCTTTTGTTGATGTTCATCTTATATCCTCCTTTCAAGACACTGTCCATTCCATTCAACTGCTCTTCCAAGTCCTTTGCTGTCTCGGACAGAATTACAATGTCATCGGCGAACCTCAAAGTTTTTATTTCTTCTCCATGAATTTTAATACCTACTCCGAATTTTTCTTTTGTTTCCTTTACTGCTTGCTCAATATACAGATTGAACAACATCGGGGAGAGGCTACAACCCTGTCTTACTCCCTTCCCAACCACTGCTTCCCTTTCATGTCCCTCGACTCTTATAACTGCCATCTGGTTTCTGTACAAACTGTAAATAGCCTTTCGCTCCCTGTATTTTACCCCTGCCACCTTCAGAATTTGAAAGAGAGTATTCCAGTCAACATTGTCAAAAGCTTTCTCTAAGTCTACAAATGCTAGAAACGTAGGTTTGCCTTTCCTTAATCTTTCTTCTAAGATAAGTCGTAAGGTCAGTATTGCCTCACGTGTTCCAGTGTTTCTACGGAATCCAAACTGATCTTCCCCGAGGTTGGCTTCTACTAGTTTTTCCATTCCATTTTCCATAACAGAATATATCACTAATAATATGAATCTTTCCGAATACACAGCCGCAGTTTTTTTGGATGTCGAGAAAGCTTATGACAAAGTCTGGAAAGACAATCTCATCGCCAAACTCCGAGATCACAGCGACATACCCGACTTATCAACAGCAGTACTGCAAGATGGTATCCCACAAGGTTCGGTACTCTCGCCAACTCTTTTTACCATACAGTATATGTCAGTGGTATCCCGAGCACAGAAACTTCTATAATCGCACAATTCGCGGACGACACAGCACTTCTGGCCACTCACAGACGACTCTCAGCCACAATAAACAGGCTACAAAACAAGGTGACTGCACGGAAAAGTGGGCAAAATTCAACAGGATAAAAATCAACCTAGAAAAGACAGCCGCTATCATATTCACACGCCGCCGACCACAACTCCATGACGGAATCGAACTGAACGGCAGACAACTCCCATGGACCACATCAGTAAAGTATCTTGGAGAAACAGTAGATAGCAAGATGCTATTCAAACAACACATCGAAGACAAACGAGAACGAATATCAAAAACAATCCACTCAATTTATCCTCTCTTGGCCAGTAAAGAAATGTACCATAGAAGTAAACTAAACATCTATAAAGCAATAGTCCAACCAATGATGCTCTACGACTGCTCGTCGTGGGGCATAACCAGCAAATCCAATAGAAAACCATTACAGATTCTACAAGACAAATGCTTCAAACTCATACTTACCGCCCCATGGTGGACCAGTACAAATCAAATCCGTGCAGAACTCAACATGCCGACAGTAGACAGCCAGATCAACACCATCGCAAGAAGACTCTTTGACAAAATAGAACGGCTCAGACCTACTCGACAGCAACTACAAGAATTGGCAACAGTAGAACCAGCCCATTGGCATAGAATACTTGTTCCGCTATCCATATTACAGTACAATTAAGAACCAAGAAGCAACTCAAAAGCTGGCAAGATCACAACAAACAACAGCGAAGCAACAACAAGAATATATAAAAATACCATGACTGTGGGCCTCAAGGACCAAAACACCGTGCCCAAAGGCTCTGAAATGAATACAAGGTGCCCTATTTTTTCAAATAAATGGTGTCCCCAATAAGTTACCTTACCCCGCACACTTGAGGGACCAACCTCCTCCAAAGGTAGAGCCCTAGCCATCGCACCACACACACACACACACACACACACACACACACACACACACAAAACTCTCAGTTGAGTTCAGTCGGGAGTCCCACCATTCCTAGCTGGCAGCTGCTCCACTGCTGTAGTCAAAATGTTTTTGGATGGGGTTCGCCTTTTGCAAAACACAACTTTGTTTTTTTATCCCAGACATGTTTCACTACAGTTGCACCATCATTAGTTTTATTTTATGGATGTTAAACATAAAGAATGTTCTTTACTGTTTGTACTCAGGTAAATATTAGTTTTTAAAATCGTAATTACAAATTATTAAAGAACGCACAACGCTATGTATACCTTTTTTCTACATGGTGTGGTTCTCCTGAGGTATTATGTTTTCTTTCACAGTTTGTCATCTGCAACCATGTACAACTTATTGTAGGCATTATGTAAGCAAAAATTACGATTTGGCAACTGTTATGGCTACGTCTGAAGTTAATTAATTCTGTGTGTGTGTGTGGGGGGGGGGGGGGGGGCGGCGGCAGGAATGTTCTGTAGGTGGTGTTTTCACAATTCTTTGAGGGCAGAGAACAGAGTTCCATTGCAGAGAGCTGTGTATTCATTTATCACTGTAGCCAAAGTTTCCAGCTGTCTGGTGACTCGTTTTCCCTCTTCCTCACTACGAGAGACCGTCTGACACACTTAGTGAACCTGCGCAACTTGTTCCTTATTGACATCGGCTAACACGCCGCTGACCTTTTCCGTCTCATCTGTGGTTGCAGCAGAATCACCTACTGCACCAGTTTCGATACGACAGCGTTTATCCGTTCTTCCAGACGATAATTAACACTAATTTGACCTTTTACAATGTCGCCTATATGATTGCAAATATCCTCCTCCTAGGATTCAGTGGCTTCGAGTCCCATCTTTACCTCCTCTATTTGCCGAATTCAGCTACTATCTCCAGCGTCTCCGCTATAAAGGTGTCTAGCAAAGTATTATGTTCATCTGTCTTCTTTTCTAGCTGCGAACTCACAGTTTCGAGATTCCAGCTTGCAGCTTCGAGGTTCGCACAACCAGTCTTTAAAAGTCCCTAGTAGTCTTTTATTTTATTTCATCTTTAGTAACATTCAGTTCATCTCCAAGTATATCTTGCAACGCCGACAGGTCGAAGGCAGGCGTTGCCATTCGAACCAGAAAGTGAGTCACCGGCGGTTGTGGATTCTACCTCTGTTCCCGCTAGGGCTGTTGATAATATATCGTTACTTTTCAAAAAATATCGACTACGTCGGCGGTATACTTTTAACCGACATATCGATATCGAAATGTAAATATCGAGTAACGATATGTTTATTTTTTATATTATATTTCATCGCAATTTTCGGTAAATATTTGAAATTGTTCTTTTGAAATTGTAGTTGAACATAATTTTACTTTCATTGTTTGAAGGAGTCTTACTACTTTTTGAACTTTCATCGCGTTCAATCTTTCCTTTGACCCTGTGAAGCAAGTATATAGGTGGCACTAAGTAGTAGCCGTGTTGGAGTGGGTGATGGAATGACAAGACTTCTAATGTGAAGAAACAGCACACTAGCTCATTAAAAAAAAAAAAAAAACAATTTTTAACCCAAGTAGTGTGCTATTGTTTCACATTGTCATTCTTCAAAAGCAGTTGCTGAAAATGACGACGAAAAATCTAAATGAGAAGATTGGTCTTTACGGTGGGTGGAGACGTGTGAGGGGAAATGCTGACGTAATCGGCGCTCGGTGCTACCAACAGAAACTGCAACGTTTAACTCCAACGCGCAAACTTGACACTACAACTGCTAGTTCGCTGTCGTTTGCAGAAATGAAAAAACAGGAAAGTCGACATGAAGTGTTGCGGACAGACATGCAGTTACCATTGTTAGCAAAGTGGAGATCGCCAAAGCGTGAACGTGCATAGTTTTCATCCCATGTAGGCTTCCACGGCCGGCGTCTTCATCAGTAAACACTTCCGGGCTAAATTGCCGTGGTCGATCTGTAGAACATAGTTTTCTTTCCAATTCTTGCTCTAAGGGAGGTAGGCAGGGTGCTAGCTTGTTGATGTGCAGAGTATCTAATAATTTATCAATATTTAAATATACAGCTCTAAAACCGGCAGTATATTTACAATGTGCAGCCGATATTTTTATAGGTACGCTGATGCTTTTCCGTCGATATATCGATACTTCCTTCGACGTACCGTGGACCGATAGTGATACTATTTTAAATATCGATATATCGGATTCCCGATATTTTTAAAAATATCAACAGTCCTGGTATAGTCTATCTCTGAACTCAAGAGTGAGAAGCGCTTTGGGTGGTGCAAGGTGGTCTTTCCCAGAAAGACCCTGCCATTGGCCTACAGGGGCACCCAAGGTCAGTTATCCGTTGCCTTTCCAGCGGTGTATGTCGGCGTGCGGTGATACACGTCGTTTCTATTCGTGGCATCTTAGTTGGCAGTGTCAGTCAATTAACTTCGTATACTTACTGATATTCTTCGATATCCGGAAGTAATGGATAATCGCCGTGCATTGCAAGAAAAATAGCAGAATATGAAGAACAGGAGGCATTTGCGGAGTAACGAGGGTTCGATCGTGTCTGATGTTATTACAGCGTGCGTTAAAGAGGCGAAACAAAAAGAACTGCTGGCTAATATTACCTGTCCCAATGAAAGGGCTGCAGTTTATGCACATGTCAGTCTCGCCACAAAAGGACACAAACCAAGGAAAGCGAAAATAAATCCCATAGTTTACCGAGATCGCGACGAAGGAAAAAAACTTAATTTTCGGAGGGAACCCATCGTTACAAACGGTTTTACAAAATCGGTCTTTGGTCAAATGATAGAGGGCTTTTACATAAATAAAAAAATAATGCCGTCATTACGGAAATTATTTTTGTTTTACGCCTAAAAGTAAATTTTCTCATTATTTCTTGGCAGCAAGTTGTTGTACACGAGACGCTGTGTGTGAAATGAGATTTACCTAGGAAAGATCTGTAAGTAAACGAAAGATTCTTGTAGCGAAAACGGATATAATTGACTGACGATGGTAGTTCCTGATACAATCGAGGAAATTAAGGGAGCTAGGCAGAAACGTCTTTTATTCTGATAAAACTCGAGTGGATAGTACCATTATTTATAGAAAATATTGGCATGATCCTGGCGCTGATGGCATTATGGACTATGTTTGTGGAAACAATGGGATTATGGTGGTCAATATTGGATCAAAAGATGGGTTTTTACCCAACGCATTTACAAAGCGGAATATGCAGCAGAGAACTACCGTGGGCAAATAAACTACAAACATTTTTCAAATCGGATATCGACTAAAGTAATTCCGAATCTGCCATCGAACTGTGTTATTGTTATGGACAACGCTTCATGCCACAATAAGGAGTGTAACAAAGCTCCAGCTAGGTCCTCGAATAAAAGAGAAATGATTGAGTGACTATTAAAGAATGAGGACGCTGATTTATCAGTGAGGAAAACAAAATTATTTGATTTAATTATACAACATAAGCTGCATTTTCTGAGTTTCCGTTTTTTGTATTCCAAACTAACCGAAAACAGCATATACAAACACTTGTCCCAGTTGTTACAGTTTTTGAAACGAAAAGTCAAGACTACTGGAGTGGATTCGGCCTCCACGTAGAGAAACGTCAGTAATACCGTCCTTAATCCAGTACTCTCAAGACATACTAGACGCCATAGTTATTAATTTAGAAAGCGACGACGACGACGACGACGACGAGGAGGAGGACAATAAGGTCAGTGACACTGTTGATGATGACCTCTATTCATTATTTGCATACATCGCATTTTAATTTCTTAAAAAATACATTGTGTATGCTTTCAAACCCGACTGTGTTCATACACTGTAAAGTTTCGTTTAGTAGAAACGTACTACATGGAAGTAAAAGTATTAAATAGTTTTCCAAGATAAAGGAGGTAAAATGTGATCCAAAGCAATAAATACCTTTATCACTAGTAGTACAAAACCAGCAACAATTTAAGAACTTCGTGGTAAAATTAATTAATTTTTCGCTAGTAGAATGTGACTCAATCGCGTAAAACCTCTGATGTTTATGCAACAACAGCACTTGAATGTATTCTGTCACTAAATCTCTATGTCGGTTACTATTCACGTGATTCTAAGACATATTGCATAAAACATGTACGTAATAGCTGTCCTAAACACTGCTGAAATTTCCTTCGAAACATGTACAATGATTATAGACTTCTATGTAAAAAGCTTGACATACGATGTGCGCTCACATATTCATTTTTATTTTATGGTAAGAACTTTATTTTTAAGTGAATAACATTGCTGTAGATTAACAAAAAAATGGTTCAAATGACTCTGAGCACTATGGGACTTAACATCTTAGGTCATCAGTCCCCTAGAACTTAGAACTACTTAAACCTAACTAACCTAAGGACATCACACACATCCATGCCCGAGGCAGGATTCGAACCTGCGACCGTAGCAGTCCCGCGGTTCTGGACTGCAGTACCTAGAACCGTGTAGATTAACAATCACCATTACATACTATACACTTATGCCAGTACTTTTTCCAATTCCCGAAACACTTTTGGAACTGTTTCTTGGGGATAAATTACAGATCTCTTAACTATCCATTTTTAATTTCCTCCATGCATGTAAAACCGCTGCCCTTTAAGGCCTGCTTTGAAATGATTGTTTTGTGTCCTTGTTTTACTCGTAGCAGACTCACCAAAAGCAATATTTAACATTTCTAAAAATTTTATACTTCATTCCATTCTTATAACAAAATTTACATACAAAACAAATAATTATTGATACTACGGAAACACATGTAACCTTCTTGACAGCTGAAAAGACTAAATACCCAATATGCATAACATTGTACAGATTCTTTTCACGCATGTTTACGAAGACAGTGACAAGAAAGTAGTGCGGATCAGATTAATACAAACACGCGAAATTATAAATTTCTCGCACTTCAAAGAAAATTTATACCTTCTCATAGAGAAACAAAGTAAGAATAAGCTTTATATTCTACAGATTGATTGCACGATACCGGGTTCGTTTTACGAATAGCTGAGAGGAATGTACATTCACATGAACAGGCATTCGGTTCTCTGTTTATAGTACAACCTGACTTACGTTCCTATATTAATATTATTTACTCTGTAACGTTGTTTCGGAAGAAGCTATCGTTTTTTAACTTCCTTATGGTCTTAACGCATTTGTCTAAAAATAAACGCTACCGGGACGTATCTGTACACGGCGTCGCCACAGATTTGAAGTGCGCGCCGCGGCAGGGTCGGCAGTACGTTGTGAAACAGCCTGTAGAAGCGCCTCGTGACGTACCTGATCAGGCAGAGTGGGGGCTCGCTAGCTCGCTCTTAAGAGCTTACCGGCAGACTATATGCCTCCCTGCGCGAGCCTTGAGATCGTGCAAGCAGGCACCACATTTTCACTGTGTGAACAACTAAAAAGACTAAATATGCTTCAACACGTACAAAAATGGAAGTCTACAGAAACCAGACAGCCATAATTACAAGTCTGCACCCGCACATAGAAACTATAATACGCAACACAATCTGCACAAACTACAGGCTAGAAACCAAGGTCTCGAAATTACACAGTCCCAACAGACAAACACAAGCCAGGCAGCTCCCAGAACGTGGTGATAACGAAAGTAACTAATGACGTCACCGAAAAAGACACAGAGGACGAACTAATCAAACTAGGGCTTGAGTTCACGAAAGTGAATTGAATCACCTCAAGAGAATACGGAAAACGCATTCGAAAGTAAGGGTCATCTCCCGTAGGAAAGAAACAATACACCAACTATTAAACAACTGCTTCAGGATTTTCCACAAGTTCCACCCAGTGGAACAATGACACGTACCACCACCGCAGTCGGCACAGTGCGTAAGATGTCACACGTTCGAGCACGCTACGGAAAACTGTAAAAACAAGCCGTTGTGCAACAGATGTGGAGGAAACCAAACCTGCCAACAGGACACAAACAAACCATTCTGCGTCAACTGCAGCGGGGAGCACCTCTCGATGGACATGAACTGTAAAAAACGACCAAAAGCACCGATATCGATAGACGCCACAGCTAAGATTTTTCGTCCATTGGTTCATCTGTGCAGACAAACAGACGACAACGAAAGAGTGCGAACGATAGCGTGTGAGGACTTTCTCACAGCAACAACGCTGTCACTCCTAAATATATTACCGGACAGGGAACCCCTCGTCCTAACCACGATGAAGGACATATTCATTTCGCGACTGGAAAAGGTTTTGGATGTCTCGCAAGCATGTAACTGCATCCACTTCAGTATCTGCCAGGCAAACAGCAACCAAATTGACATAAGGGAAGATAGCAATCAGACTGAAAAAAGCTAGCAAGTTCACCAGTATAAACAAGATGAACACAGAAATAGAAATGCGAATGGCTGCAATACAAAAAAAAGCCAATAATGGAACACCTAATCAAGAGGGAAGAGATTCAAATCCTAGGAATGACAGAAACCGGGGTGAGGCAAGCTCCGATGAACATATTGGATTACTCATGCTGCCGTGAAGACGAGACACACAGGGTGGGCACATGGCGGCATAGCTATACTACACAACAAGCTAGCGACCGTTCAATTCGAACTTCCACAGCGCTTCGACAAACATAAAGTACTAGCAATAAAAGTAGCGGCGAAGACATTTAGAACAATTCACAACGCCGTTACATACGTTCCCCTACAGAGGAAATAACAAAAGATCTTTAGGACCAAGCATCATCGTCGGAGACTTTAATGCAAGGTCAATAAATTTCGGGGAAAACGGAGAAACAGAAAAGGCAAACAATTGGAAGAACTAATGGAGGAAGACACACACATTCTGCGAATGCCCAACACCAAACCCAATTTAATAAATCAAATAGGTTCGACACCGGATCATATACTACACACAGCAGACGTAGCAAGGCACATAGGAAATAGGAGACAGCACAGGAAGCGACCACCTCCCGCTCCTCACAACCAGCACAGCAATAAACCCAGAACGGACAAAACCGGTAACAAAGACATATAAGGACAGGAAGAACATACATAAAAACAAATACGTCGCCCACACCAAGAAAAAGCTAACGGCAGCAAAGGAAGGAATTACGGACCAGCAGGAAATGGAGGAATTAAATGAACACATTACGACCGGAATTTGGGCACTAGCTTCGATAGTATCGCAAACACGTAGAATTGCGGAGGGAGTTCAATAAATTCCAGCGAACATACTTGTGCTCATAAAACAAAAAAGAAAAGTATATGCACCATTGAAACAAAACCGCGATCCAACGATAAAAAACCAATGGAACCGGATAAATCATCTTATAACTCATATAAATCATCTTATAACTGTCATCTGCTTTCTGTACAAATTGTAAATAGCCTTTCGCTCCCTGTATTTTACCCCTGCCACCTTCAGAATTTGAAAGAGAGTATTCCAATCAACGTTGTCAAATGCTTTCTCTAAGTCTACAAATGCTAGAAACGTAGGTTTGTCTTTCCTTAATCTTTCTTCTAAGATAAGTCGTAAGGTCAGTATTCCCTCACGTGTTCCAACATTTCTACGGAATCCAAATTGATCTTCCCCGAGGTTGGCTTCTATCAGTTTTTCCATTCGTCTGTAAAGAATTCGCGTTAGTGTTTTGCAGCTGTGACTTATTAAACTGATAGTTCGGTAATTTTCACATCTGTCAACACCTGCTTTCTTTGGGATTGGAATTATTATATTCTTCTTGAAGTCTGAGGGTATTTCGCCTGTCTCATACATCTTACTCACCAGATGGTAGAGTTTTGTCAGGAATGGCTCTCCCAGGGCTGTCAGTAGTTCTAATGGAATGTTGTCTACTCCGGGGGCCTTGTTTCGAACCAGGTCATTCAGTGCTCTTGTCTAACTCTTCACGCAGTATCATATCTCCCATTTCATCTTCATCTACATCTACATCTACATCCTCTTGCATTTCCATAATATTGTCCTCAAGTACATCGCCCTTGTATAGACCCTCTATATACTCCTTCCACCTTTCTGCTTTCCCTTCTTTGCTTAGAACTGGGTTTCCATCAAGTGGTTCTCCTTTCTCCAAAGGTCTCTTCAATTCTCCTGTAGGCAGTATCTATCTTACCCCTAGTGAGGTAAGCCTCCACATCCTTACATTTGTCCTCTAGCCATTTTGCACTTCCTTTCATCAATTAAAGCCAATATTTCTTCTGTTACCCAAGGGTTTCTACCAGCCCTCGTCTTTTTACCTATTTGATCCTCCGCTACCTTCACTATTTCATACCTCAATGCTACCCATTCCTCTTCTACTGTATTTCTTTCCCCCATTCCTGTCAATTGTTCCCTTATGCTCTCCTTAAAACTCTGTACAACCTCTGGTTCTTTCAGTTTATCCAGGTCCCATCTCCTTAAAATCCCACCTTTTTGCAGTTTCTTCAGTTTGACCACAATCTATTGGCTATGAACTGCCCCTTGAAATGTCTTACAATTTAAAACCTGGTTCCTAAATCTCTGTCTTACCATTATACAATCAATCTGATACCTTATAGTATTCCAGGGTTCTTCCATGTATACAACCTTCTTTCATGATTCTTGAACCAAGTGTTAGCTATGATTAAGTTGTGCTCTGCACAAAATTCTACCAGGCGGCTTCCTCTTTCATTTCTGTCACCCAGTCCATATTCACCTACTATGTTTCCTTCTCTCCCTTTTCCTACTCTCGAATTCCAGTCACCCATGACGATTAAATTTTCGTCTCCCTTCACTACCTGAATAATTTCTTTTATCTCATCATACATTTCATCAATTTCTTCATCTGCAGAGCTAGTTGGCATATAAACTTGTACTACTGTAGTAGGCATGGGCTTCGTGTCTATCTTGGCCACAATAATGCGTTCACTACGCTGTTTGTAGTAGCTTACCCGCACTCCTATTTTTTTGTTCATTATTAAACCTACTCCTGCATTACCCTTATTTGATTTTGTATTTATAACCCTGTAATCACCTGACCAAAAGTCTTGTTCCTCCTGCCACCGAACTTCACTAATTCCCACTATATCTAACTTTAACCTATCCATTTCCCTTTTTAAATTTTCTAACCTACCTGCCCGATTAAGGGATCTGACATTCCACGCTCCGATCCGTAGAACACCAGTTTTCTTTCCCCTGATAATGACGTCCTCTTGAGTAGTCCCCGCCCAGAGATCCGAATGGGGGACTATTTTACCTCCGGAATATTTTACCCAGGAGGACGCCATCATCATTTAATCATACAGTAAAGCTGCATGCCCTCGTGAAAAATTACGGCTGTAGTTTCCCCTTGCTTTCAGCCGTTCGCAGTACCAGCACAGCAAGGCCGTTTTGGTTAATGTTACAAGGCCAGATCAGTCAATCATCCAGACTGTTGCCCCTGCAACTACTGAAAAGGCTGCTGCCCCTCTTCAGGAACGACACGTTTGTCTGGCCTCTCAACAGATACCCCTTCGTTGTGATTGCACCTACGGTACGGCTATCTGTATCGCTGAGGCACGCAAGCCTCCCCACCAACGGCAAGGTCCATGGTTCATGGGGGGAGGTTTTGGATGTAGTTAAGTAGGTAATTCCCCCCACCCCGCAAAAAAGTCATGTAATATTTTGTGTAATGTAATATCTTGTATAAACACCTTTTATTCACCTGACACGTTCCACATCATTATTGTCATCTATGTAACAAGTACTATTCTAATCTAATCTAGAATATCGTCGGAGAAGAAACAATACCGCGTAAGTAGCAAAATAAGATTTTTACACGAGAGACAAAAAACTGTCTAAAATGCCTAATACCGGGTGATCAAACAGTCAGTATAAATTTGTAAACTGAATAAATCACGGAATAATGTAGATAGAGAGGTACAAATTGACACATATGCTTGGAATGACATGGGGTTTTATTAGAACCAAAAAATACAAAAGCTCAAAAAATGTCCGACAGATGGCGCTTCATCTGATCAGAATAGCAATAATTAGCATAACAAAGTAAGACAAAGCAAAGATGATGTTCTTTACAGGAAATGCTCAATATGTCTACCATCATTCCTCAACAATAGCTGTAGTCGAGGAATAATGTTCTGAACAGCACTGTAAAGCATGTCCGGAGTTATAGTGAGGCATTGGCGTCGGATATTGTCTTTCAGTATCCCTAGAGATGTCGGTCGATCACGATACACTTGCGACTTCAGGTAACCCCAAAGCCAATAATCGCACGGACTGAGGTCTGGGGACCTGGGAGGCCAAGCATGACGAAAGTGGCAGCTGAGCACACGATCATCACCAAACGAGCCCCCTGCGGGTTCGGGGGTAAGAATAGGCCCGCGGTATTCCTGCCTGTCGTAAGAGGCGACTAAAAGGAGTCTCAAATGTTTTGGCCTTAATGTGATGGTCCCCGTTGGGGTTTGACCTCCATTTTTCAAAATTCTACAGAAGTACGAGCCTTTTGGGGAAGGACACCTTACATGGTGTACCACTGGTCCTAAGTGCACTAAGACCTTGGCACTCAGCATTGCACCTGCGTTGTCACCATACCCATTATTCCTCAAATTGGGCCCAAATGCCTGATGGGTTGTCCAAGTTACGCCCATAGTGCATCTCCATCTGCACCAGCGATCATGATGGACTTTCCATGGCACCAGAAATCCAGCACGGTAGCCAGCCCGTTGTGGTGGGGTCGTCATGTACCCTCTAGGTTGTAGCCCCCTGACAACACAGGGATCGTACTGCCGATACCTGAGCTGCACCCTCCCCACGTTGGCCAAGGAGTAGATGCCCGTCTCCTTGGGGCATCAGGACTCCCGGCAATGGTCATCCTGCCAGGTGGCCCTTGCTGCGGCTGGGTGGCGCCCGTGGGGAGAGCCCCTGGTCGGAGTGGGTGGTATCGGGGCGGACGTTTCGCACATGAAACGTCAACACGTATCAGGTCGCTCTGCGGCCGAGTCTTCCAAAAGAAAAGGTACCGTTTCTAGTTCTGGTTCTCCTGCCCTTTCCCCCTTGGCCACTCCATGGGAGGAGGGACAGGCCCGCCGGCTTGGAGCGAAGTACTTCCCCCGCTATTTGGTCTGTTCTCGAACAGATGGGGGGACGTTCGCCACCTCCAAGCCCATGTTCTTTGTTCAGCACATTGAGGACGTCTTCGGGGAAATCGAGGCTCTCAGCAAGATGCGATCAGGGTCCGTTCTTATCAAGACCACCTCTGCCACACAATCGGCGGCACTCCAGGCGTGCGACCGCCTAGGGGACATCCCAGTCTCCATTGTCCCACATCTGGCACTAAATAGGACGCAGGGGGTTATTTTTCATCGTGACCTCCTGCTACAATCTGATGAGGAGCTCAGGGCCAACCTGGAGCGCCGCGGCGTGCATTTCGTCCGGCGAGTCCAGCGCGGCCCCAAAGACCGTCGCATCGACACCGGGGCCTTTATCCTCGCCTTCGAGGGGGACGTTCTCCCGGAGAAGGTAAAGGTGATGTGCTACCGGTGCGACGTGCGACCTTACGTCCCGCCTCCTATGCGCTGTTTTAGGTGTTTGCGCTTTGGGCACATGTCGTCCCGGTGTGAGGCTGAGCCCCTTTGTGGCGACTGTGGACGTCCTCTTCGTGAGGAACATACTTGCACCCCACCACCTCGGTGCCCTAATTGTCCTGGCGTCCACTCGCCTAGGTCCCCAGACTACCCCGCCTATCAGAAGGAGAAAAAGATACAAGAAATCAAAACTTTGGATCGGCTCTCTTATTCTGAGGCCAGGAAGAAGTATGACCACCTTCATCCCGTGTCACTGGCCACTTCGTTTGCCTCAGTTGTGTCCACTCCTTCCGCTGTATCCTCACCTCTATCCTGTCCCCCCTCCGCCTCCTCTGCCCATCCGGGGGCTCTGCCTCCGCCTCCCAAATCCCTCCCTTCCAACTCCTCCTCCCCCACAGCCCCCACCCCCCCTGCCCCAGGGGCCACCCTTCCTCCTCCTCCCCCCACGCCACCTGAGAAGCGATCCTCTTCTCAGGCGTCCATCGGGGAAACGTTCCGGACCCCAGCTTCCGAGGTACGGCGTTCCAAAACGGACCCCGCGCGTGAGGACCTTCTTCGGGTCCAGCCCACCATCCCTGTGCCTCCTCGGCCTTCCAAGAAGGCCTCCAAGAAGAAGTCTCTATCCCCCTCTCCACCCCGGCGCGTTTCATCTGACGCTTCATCCGTGAGTTGCTGCTCCCGGCCGTCCTCAGTTTCGCCAGGACGCTCTGCTGCCAGGCGTACCGCCGGCCTTTTGTCGGCAAATGATGCGGCCCCTCCTACACAATCAGGGACAGCGGCCGCAGCTGGCGACGAGTCGATGGAACCGGATCCGCCTGCCGTCAGTTGTAGCGTTGTTGCCTCGCAACCTGGCCCTCCGCGGCCATCGAGGTGACCAGCTCTTCCCCGTCTCGTTCCCCCAACTTTTTGACTAGCAATGGCGTTGTTTCATTGGAACATAAGAGGTATTCGATCTAATCGGGAGGAATTACAACTGCTCCTCCGCCTGCACTGTCCGCTCGTCCTTGGTCTCCAGGAAACCAAGTTGCGCCCGACTGACCGTATTGCCTTTTCCCACTATACCTCGGAGCGGTATGACCTCGCCCCTGTGGACGGTATCCCAGCTCATGGTGGGGTCATGTTGCTCGTTCGGGACGATGTCTATTACCATCCCATCCCATTGACCACCCCACTCCAAGCAATAGCTATCCGCATTACTCTTTCTGCTTTTACTTTTTCAGTTTGTACCGTCTACACTCCACCGTCATCTGCTGTTAGTCGGGCTGACATGATGCACCTGATCGATCAGCTTCCCCCGCCGTTCTTATTGTTTGGCGACTTCAATGCCCATCATCCCCTTTGGGGCTCTCCTGCATCCTGTCAAAGAGGCTCACTCTTGGCGGATGTCTTCAACCATCTCAATCTTGTCTGCCTCAATACCGGCGCCCCGACTTTCCTCTCGGACTCTACTCATACCTACTCCCACTTGGACCTCTCGATCTGTTCTACCACTCTTGCCCGTCGGTTCGAGTGGTATGTCCTTTCTGACACCTATTCGAGCGACCACTTCCCCTGTGTCGTTCGTCTCCTGCACCACACCCCATCCCCACGTCCTTCGCGCTGGAACATACTGAAAGCTGACTGGGGACTTTACTCCTCCCTGGCGACCTTTCCGGACCACGATTTTTCCAGTTGTGACAGTCAGGTCGAATACCTCACGGCTGTTATTATCCATGCTGCCGAACGTTCCATACCTCGTACTACTTCTTCTTCACGTCGCGTTTCCGTCTCCTGGTGGAACGAGGCTTGTAGGGACGCTATCCGTGCTCGGTGACGTGCTTTACGCACCTTTCGCCGCCATCCTACGTTGGCGAATTGTATTGAATACAAACGACTCCGAGCGCAATGCCGTAGAGTCATCAAAGACAGCAAAAAAGCTTGCTGGGCCTCTTTCACGAGCTCCTTTACCAGTTTTACTCCCTCTTCCGTTGTTTGGGGTAGTCTGCGCCGGCTGTCGGGCATTAAGGCCCACTCCTCAGTACCTGGCCTGACCTCAGGTAATGAGGTCCTTGTTGATCCTGTGGCTGTCTCCAACGCCTTTGGCCGCTTTTTCGCGGAGGTTTCAAGCTCCGCCCATTACCATCCTGCCTTCCTTCCCAGGAAAGAGGCAGACGAGGCTCGGCGACCTTCCTTCCAGTCGCTGAATCTGGAAACTTACAATGCCCCCTTTACTATGCGGAAACTCGAACGTGCGCTTGCACTGTCCCGGTCCTCTGCTCCGGGGCCAGATGCCATTCACGTTCAGATGCTGGCACACCTTTCTCCGGCGGGCAAAAGCTTCCTTCTTCGTACCTACAATCGCGTCTGGACCGAAGGTCAGGTCCCCATGCGTTGGCGTGACGCCGTTGTTGTTCCTATACCCAAACCCAGGAAGGATAGACACCTTCCTTCTAGTTACCGCCCCATTTCTCTTACAAGCTGTGTCTGTAAGGTGATGGAGCGCATGGTTAATGCTCGGTTAGTTTGGATTCTTGAATCTCGACGACTACTTACTAATGTCCAATGCGGCTTTCGTCGCCGCCGCTCCGCTGTTGACCACCTTGTGACCTTGTCGACATTCATCATGAACAACTTTTTGCGAAGGCGCCAAACGGTAGCCGTGTTCTTCGACTTGGAGAAGGCTTATGATACCTGTTGGAGAGGAGGTATCCTCCGCACTATGCACAAGTGGGGCCTACGCGGTCGTCTGCCCCTTTTTATTGATTCCTTTTTAACGGATCGAAAGTTTAGGGTACGTGTGGGTTCCGTATTGTCCGACGTCTTCCTCCAGGAGAACGGAGTGCCTCAGGGCTCCGTCTTGAGCGTAGCCCTTTTTGCCATCGCGATCAATCCAATTATGGATTGCATTCCACCTAATGTCTCAGGCTCTCTCTTTGTCGATGACTTCGCGATCTACTGCAGTGCCCAGAGAACATGCCTCCTGGAGCGCTGCCTCCAGCGTTGTCTAGACAGCCTCTACTCATGGAGCGTGGCAAATGGCTTCCGGTTCTCTGAAGAGAAGACGGTTTGTATCAACTTTTGGCGATATAAAGCGTTCCTTCCGCCATCCTTACATCTCGGTCCCGTTGTTCTCCCATTCGTGGACACAACTAAGTTTCTAGGGCTCACGTTGGACCGGAAACTGTGTTGGTCTCCACATGTCTCTTATTTGGCGGCCCGTTGTACACGTTCCCTTGATGGCCTCAGAGTTCTTAGCGGTTCATCTTGGGGAGCGGATCGCACTGTCCTGCTTCGCTTGTATCGGTCCATAGTCCGATCGAAGCTGGATTATGGGAGCTTCGTCTACTCGTCCGCTCGGCCATCCCTCTTACGTCGGCTCAACTCCATCCACCATCGGGGGATACGTCTTGCGACCGGAGCCTTCTACACTAGTCCTGTCGAGAGTCTTTACGCTAAAGCTGCCGAGTTACCATTGACCTACCGGCGCGACATACTGTTGTGTCGGTATGCTTGCCGGCTGTTGTCTATGCCCGAACACCCCTCTTACAAGTCCTTCTTCGCCGATTCTCTCGACCGTCAGTACGGGTTGTATGTGTCTGCCCTGCTGCCACCCGGAGTCCGCTTCCGTCGCCTGCTTCGACAATTGGATTTTGCCCTCCCTACCACCTTCAGAGAGGGTGAGACCCCGACACCACCTTGGCTCCAGGCTCCGGTTCGTATTTATCTCGACCTCAGCTCACTCCCGAAGGAGGGTACTCCGGCTGCAGTGTATTGCTCACGGTTTGTCGAACTTCGTGCTCGACTTGCTGGTCACACCTTTATTTACACCGATGGCTCCAAAACTGACGATGGTGTCGGCTGTGCCTTTGTCGTCGGGACCGCCACCTTTAAATACCGGCTCCTTGACCAATGTTCCAGCTTTACGGCCGAGCTTTTTGCTCTCCATCAGGCCATTCAGTATGCCCGCCGCCACCGCCATTCATCGTATGTACTCTGCACTGACTCACTCAGTGCTCTTCAGAGCCTTGGGGCTCCCTATCCGGTCCATCCCTTGATTCAACGAATACAGCAGTCCCTCCATTCTTTCGCTGATAATGGCGGTTCTGTCAGCTTTCTGTGGGTCCCCGGACATGTGGGAGTGCCTGGGAATGAGGCTGCGGATGCTGCAGCCAAGGCTGCAGTCCTCCTGCCTCGGCCAGCCTCCCATTGTGTCCCGTCATCTGACGTTTGTGGGGATGTATGTAAGAGGCTTGTGTCCTTGTGGTGGGATGCTTGGTCATCCCTCCAAGGAAACAAGCTCCAGGCAGTAAAACCGCTCCCAACTGCTTGGACAACTTCCTCCCGACCATCTCGGCGCGAGGAGGTCCTTCTGACCAGGTTGCGGATTGGGCATTGCCGGTTTAGCCACCGCTACCTGCTCTCTGGTGACCCAGCCCCGCAGTGCCCTTGTGGTTAGGCATTAACGGTGCGCCATGTTTTATTGTCGTGTCCCCGTTTTAGTCAATTTCGTGTTGTCCTGTCCCTGCCATCTACCTTACCGGATGTTTTAGCTGATGACGCTCGAGCAGCTGCTCGTCTTCTGCGTTTTATAAGTTTAACTGGCTTGACCAAAGACATTTAACCTTTTTACTAATTTCATCTGCATCTTTGTCAGGTCCTTTTGATGTCCCCCCATCCCCTTGAGTTTTAGCAGGTTCCTTGTGCTCTAACACCAGTGACTGGGCGCTAATGACCTCAGCAGTTGAGCGCCCTTAAACCCTACCAAAAAAAAAAAAATCACCAAACGACGTGCTCAAGAGATCCTTCACGCGTCTAGCAATACTTAAACCCCATGTCATTCCATGCATGTGTGTCAATTTTTATCTCTCAATCTACATTATACCGTGGTTTATTAAGTTTTCAAATTTATACTGACTTTTTGATCACCCGGTACATTTCACAGCGGCGCTAAATTTACATCGTAGCACTACAATGAAGTATTGAATCAAATAAAAATGTGAAACAAAAAAAAATACGCTTTAGAAAGCTTAATTACGGCAGATACGCGGAATTGTCTTGGTATTTATGCCATGATCTGCTACTTACGCAGTATTTGTTTGTCAGTCTCCCGGCACGACTTGGCACATTTACGTTGGTATTTGGTAGTAAGAACACGTTTTGGAGTATTAATCACTTCTATCGAAAGACTTCATAGAAACATTTAAATAAATATACTGTTTACATAGTTGCAATAATGTCTGCACATTTCTTCAAGAAAAATCCTAAACGTCACTCAAAACAGCAACAGAGAATTACCCTGCACTGATACTCGTCACACAGTTACCTCCGCGATAATTTTCATTCATAAGGAATGTTGTCAGAATAACTATGGCAATCTTTAGGAAGAACAGATTTAAGTTGTTGTAAATGATCCCATTTTGATTTCTTGGCCGGCCGGGGTGGCCGAGCGGTTCTAGGCGCTATAGTCTGGAACCGCGCGACCGCTACGGTCACAGGTTCGAATCCTGCCCCGTGCATGGGTGTGTGTGATGTCCTTAGGTTAGTTAGGTCTAAGTAGTTCTAAGGTCTAGGGGACTGATGACCTGAAAAGTTAAGTCCCATAGTGCTCCGAGCCATTTGAACCATTTTTTTTTTTTTTTTATTTCTTGATTTCGGAAAGCAAACATTTCCAAGAATTTTCCTCGGACGCCTCGGTAATTCTTGCCATACCTTGTTGAAAGAGCACTTGTAGTACATAATACAATTTGGGCGGTACTGTAGCGCCCTCAGATCGGTAACTGTAGGCTCATTTTTTTACAGCTCTTCCAGGCCTAATTGAGTCTGAGTCGTATAGCCACAAACTTTTCTCTGCGTAGTTGATGAAAAAGGAATAATCTAGGTAATGGACTTCGCATGGCTGTGGCTTTTTTCTTGCTTCTTTAGATATCATAGCGTATTGGCTAGGAAGTGTAACTTCACGTCCTTTAAACTTGCACTCAATGGAACTGTAAACTGAGTCACATCCCATCTGAGTATGGCCTTTCTCCAAAAACTTTTGTGTAATCAATACTCCAGTATCAATTGCTAATCTTAAAAGAGCATTTGATAATATCACATTTCTGTTCTGATATATGCAGCCGTCAGAATACAGAATGACTTTAACGGGATTTTCCTTAATCGTTCTGGATTGAATGTCCACGATCCATGAGGCAAAACATGATGCAACTAAAGCACCTTGCGTTTCATCGAACCAGTAACATACTGCATCACGACTTACTAAATTATACATTGTAAAGTTATGAACAGCTAACTTTGTTTTATAAAAACTGCACTTGCACTTAAAAATGGAGCTACTTTCACGGCCTGTAAGTCCATGGTGTACAACGAGCAAAGCTTCTGCTGGGTTTCTTTCTTGTCAGCATCTTTTTGCATCCTTGCCTGCTCTTTCCGTTCTGTGTGTTGCTTCCACACGTCTTCACTCAAGTTACCAAGCCTGTTAACTACAACACAAGTCGCACTGGTGTTTCTTGGGGGAAAATAAGCTAATATTACCATCATCTAAAATCAAGTTAAAGGTAGCCCGACTTACTGGTGAGCCGGCCGAAGTGGCCGCGCGGTTCTGGCGCTGCAGTCTGGAACCGCGAGACCGTTACGGTCGCAGGTTCGATTCTTGCCTCGGGCATGGATGTGTGTGATGTCCTTAGGTTAGTTAGGTTTAACTAGTTCTAAGTTCTAGGGGACTAATGACCTCAGCAGTTGAGTCCCATAGTGCTCAGAGCCATTTGAACCATTTTTGAACTTAATGGTGAAATCTTCTCCGCATACAGCTGTTGTATGGATTGTAGAATAGGCTCAAGGTACAACTTGGAGGAGGATTTTCTGCAGTAATGCGACGGACTGTCCATTCTTTAATCCCAAGAGTATTGAGGAACATTTTTTTTTCATACTTTATGTTTCCCCAGCTCGTTTTTCAAACAATAAATGAGCGTCCCTTTTCTCCTGGATTCGCCAATGTTCTTCCCTGGACGTTTGGTTGTAATTACGTCTACAAGGTTGATAACGTAAACCTTTCTCTGATGCCATGACATCGTTTCCCAAAATGTGTTAAATACTGCCTGCCTATCATCACCAGAAAACTGATGACACTTCCTTTGAACGGATTTCTGGCACATCTTTGAAGCACATAATGGGTCTAATTTTCGTGCCTCTCTTGGAGTATCATTAGTGATTTTACCAATTCGACATCTTTTGTATCCAATATTCGCCTGTCCACGCATTCTCAGAATTTTATTGGCATTTTTCTTCCAATCTTCAGGATGTGGTTTAGACTCCCGTTTTCTGTTACTGCTTACGTCACCATAAAATTCTTCCCCTTCACTGTCAGCATCATAATTGCTCCCGTGATCTTCCGATAATTTATCCAGAGTGTTTGGCAAACAGTGAGCACCATCGCATAGCAATGAGTGTGAAGTACTGTCGTCTCTAGTGGAAACAGTGACTGTGGTTTCAGTTTGAGTATTGTTGGATACAGCCACTGAAGTTTCTAGACGGAAAAATATTTATATATTCATTTAAGCGGACAAAGATGAAGCTCAAATTCATGTATTCATGAGAACGACGGCATCAGTATTACTATTAACAATAATCCCAAGAAAATTAACCTGCGTCATTAGATGTTGCAGGATCAGTAACCGAGAACACCATTTACTAAATTAATTCTTCTTCGGTAAATGTAACTTCAGCGTTACGACTTTTTTCGCCTGTTGTTTGTTCTGCATTTACGGGAGATCCTACAAGAAAGTGGACGGTGTAGAAATCTGTGTCAGAAATGAATAAAGCACAGAACGAGTGTAGTGGAGGCGTTCTGTTTTATATCACAATAAGACACTTGCGGTGCTACTAACACTCAAAGGTGAATAATAGCAGTAAGTAAATTGTTTAATTAATCACTCACTCTCAGGAACGATTCTCCGCTTTCATAAGGTGATTTCAGCTGAGAAAAAATTTCCTCTTCGTTAAAAAGACATCTATATCGCTGTCCATTATCACGAATGAAGCCACAAGCATGGAACCACTTTCGAGCACTGTTAAATACGTAATAAGGCAGTAACTATGTGCCCTCTCTCGCTCTCACTCTAAAACTCTGGCTACATATGCGAGGTGTGTGGGCAGTTTAAGCAGCGGAGCTGCTGTTCCTGCGTTGACCTCTTTGGGGTGCAGTGGGACCTAACGTGTTGAGCTGTCCTCACTGGGTGTCGTTGATTGTGACGCCCTTTGTTTCTATATCGGGCAGCAAGAGAAGACTACTATCGTAGTAGGTCGGGCCAACGTGTTGTTGGCCTGCGGTGGACCTGTTGGCCCAGACCACGAATCAGGCGGCTGCCAGAGTGTTCTGCATTGCTGTAGAACACTCTGGCGATTTGCCGGAAGCGATCCCGCAGGAAAGGGATGCCAGCTTCCTCGTGTAGCAGCCTCGTCGGGTAGCGAGGCGGCTTGTGGAGCGCAAGTCGCAGCGCCCTATTTTGCACGCGTTACCCCACACCACGGCTGCGTATTCCAGTATCGCCCGGACAAGGGACAGATACATGGTGAGGCCGTGGCGTGGAGGAAGTGTCGATGAAGGGTTGAGCAGTGGGTAAAGCGCACGAAGGCGCCCCACTGCCCGCCCTCTGACGTCTCGGACGTGTGGCAGCCACGTCAGGTGCCCGTCCAACGTCACCCCGAGGTATATGCCGGTCCGCAACAGTGGGATGCCCCCCCCCCCCCCCCCCATGATCGTGACCGGCAGTAGGTCCGGTGGCAGCCTCTTTCTGCTGAAGATGACAGCCTGACTCTTCGCAGCGTTGAACTTCAAGCGCCATTTCGTGGACCAGGCGCCCAGGACGTCACATCCGAGCTGGAGGCGGCGGCGCATCTCGGCCGCGTTCATGCTGCGGGTGAACAACGCCGTGTCGTCGGCATAAAGTGCCAACTCCACGCGTCCCACCCGCAGGGCGTCGGCGGTGTACAGGGAGTACAGCAGGGGGCCGAGGACCGACCCCTGCGGTACTCCCGCTATAATCTGCCGGTCGGTGGAAGTGCCTCCATCTGCTCGGACGTGAATTGTGCGTCCCGAGTGATACGAGCGCAGCAGGACCACGTGCGACGTCGGTACCCCGTGCACAAGAAGTTTGTACACGAGGCCGTCGTGCCACACGCAGTCGAAGGCCTTGGAGACGTCGAGAAGCACCGCCCCTAGGTACTCCCGCGTCTCCAGCGCTCGCATCGCCTGCTCCACTATACGTAACAGCTGCTGCGTGGGTCGCCGCTCCGAAACCCAAACTGCTCCTCGGGAATGAGTTGCTGTTCCGTCACGTGGCGCAGCAGCCGCTCCACGTACAACCTCTCAAACACTTTTGAGAGGGACGGGAGCAGACTGATCGGCCGGTCGTTAGCTGCCTGGCGTGGTTCCTTGCCGCTCTTGGGGATGGCAACCACTTCCGCATGTTTCCACGCGGAAGGGAAGGTCCCAGAGCGGAGGATGCTGTTAAAGATGTCCGCCAGAGATTGGTGAACCTCCGGCGGTAGCATCCTCAACAGGCAGTTGGTGACACCATCTGTGCCACCCGCCTTCTGCGGGTTGAGTCGACGGAGCTGCAGATCCACTTCCTGTGATTTGCTCAATCGAGTCGTCTTCCTCCCGTGCAGCGAGGAAAACCGGCAGGCGGTCCTCCACCAGACGGACGTGGTCGGGATCGACCACACCATCAGCGGGTTGAAAATTTTCCGCGAACTTGTCCGCGAGGATGCTGGCTTTCGCATCTGGCTCGCAGACTACGTTCGCACCCGTATGGAGAGGCGGGACTCGCTGGCGACGACGAAGGAAACGCTTGGCGGTCCGCCAAGCACTACCATCTGTCGTTGTTAGGGTGGCCACCAGGCCCGCCCAGTCCCGATTCCGATGTTCGTCTATGGCGGCCCGAATCTCGCGCCGCGCCCTGTTGAGGCGGCGCTTCGTGTCTGGCAGCCGTGTGAGCTGCCACTCCCGGAAGAGGCGATTCTTGTTTGTGATCGCCTCTAGGATGTGCGGCGGGAGTTGGCGCGACATCTCTCGCAACGTCCTGGCCGCCTGGGGGTGGCCGCCTCCGCGGCAGCCAGTGTGTGCCGCGTGAAGAAGGCCAACGCTTCGTCAGCCCCTTGCACAGCGGGATCGGGCGCTCCCTCGAGGCGGTCTAGGACCTCGACACGAAAGTGTGCCTCGTCTATGCCACGGAAGTTGTGGCGGTCGGACGACGTAGATGCACCGATGACGTCCATGTCGAAGACCACCGGGAGGTGATCGGACGACATGGCGCATCTAACGGTGGCAGATGTGAAGTGCCCAACACCTTTGAGCACATCAGACTGGCCGCGATTGGGGAATACGGTGTGATCGTAAGGCCCCAGTACAATCGCGCCATGCCGTTGTGTGGCGCGAAGGAGGCGGCGGCCGCTGGCGTTGGTGATCCGGGAGTTCCATTGCGGATGCTTGGCGTTCAAGTCACCCGCAATGAAGACTTTCCCGCGCAGTGCCAGCAGGGCGTCGAAGTCAGCCTCCTGAAGCAGTCCCCTCGGCGGCCTGTAGGCCGCAACGAAGGTGATGACCCCCGCCGTCGTGGTGACAGCCGCCCCAGTGGCCTCCACTGCAGCGAGGGGCGGTAGCTGAACTTCATGATGTTGCAGGGACGCCTTGATATAAATAGCCGTCCCGCCGCCGTGGATCAACCTGTCGGTGCGGTAGCACCGATAGTTGGCCACCTTCACGTGTATTCCCGGCTTCAGGAAGGTCTCGCACACGAGGCAGATGTCAATTGCCTCGTCGCGCAAGAACTCCCTGAATTCCCCTTGCAGGGGGACCATTGTTTGCACTGAAAGCACAAACGGTGAGGCCATGGATATGGCGATTATCCATGGCGCGGTGGAGTTGCAACGCCGGCCTGAAGGGGCGACGTGACCGCGGTGACGAGCACCGGGAGTTGCTCGAGCAGCCGGCTCAACGACCGGAAGAGCGATCGGAGCTCGGCTGCGTCGGTGGCCGAGGGGGCGGTGGGGGCCGCTGGGGCGGTCTCCGCCACTGGGGCGGCCGGTTGCGACTGCCGTGGAGCATCGGCAGCCGGTCGCGGTTGCGGCGCAGCACGAGGTGCCGTCCTCTGCACCCCTTTTTCGAGAAATACACATTTTTTTCAGAGTTCTTGATAGATATGGCATAGTTCTAGAGTTCTTTGTACAAAATTTCAATAGTTCTGCAGAATTTAGCGACGAAAACAACAATACTCGAAAAAATTTTCGTATCGAAAACGTTCTTTGGCAATTTCCGCAAAATGTAAATAAGTACAAGAGTTCAGAACACAGTTCTGAACAGAGCTCCAAGAGTTCTTTCGAAAATCCAAGTAACATTTTTTTGCGCCGCTAATAGTTTACGAGATAATTGCATTTTAATGAGAAAATCTTTTCACTTACTGTCAAGTTGGCACCCTTTTTTTCACAAATGTATACTTTTTTCAGATTTCTTGATAGATATGCCATAGTTCTAGAGTTCTTTGTACAAAATTTCAATAGTTCTGCAAAATTTAGCGACGAAAACAATATTCGAAAAAAATTTCGTATCGAAGACATTCTTCGTCAATTTTCGCAAATTGTAAATAAGTACAACAGTTCTGAGCACAGTTCTGAACAGAACTCCAAGAGTTCTATCGAAAACCCTATTAACATTTTTTGTGCAGCTAATAGTTTACGAGATAATTGCAATTTAAGGAGAAAATCTTTTCACTTACTGTGAAGTTGGCACCCTTTTTTTCAGAAATGTATACTTTTTTCAGATTTCTTGATAGATATGCCATAGTTCTAGAGTTCTTTGTACAAAATTTCAATAGTTCTGCAAAATTTAGCGACGAAAACAATATTCGAAAAAAATTTCGTATCGAAGACATTCTTCGTCAATTTTCGCAAATTGTAAATAAGTACAACAGTTCTGAGCACAGTTCTGAACAGAACTCCAAGAGTTCTATCGAAAACCCTATTAACATTTTTTTGTGCAGCTAATAGTTTACGAGATAATTGCAATTTAAGGAGAAAATCTTTTCACTTACTGTGAAGTTGGCACCCTTTTTTTCAGAAATGTATACTTTTTTCAGATTTCTTGATAGATATGCCATAGTTCTAGAGTTCTTTGTACAAAATTTCAATAGTTCTGCAAAATTTAGCGACGTAAACAATATCGAAAAAATTTTCGTATCGAAAAGATTCTTCGTCTATTTTCGCAAATTGTAAATAAGTACAACAGTTCTGAGCACAGTTCTGAACAGAACTCCAAGAGTTCTATCGAAAACCCAATTAACATTTTTTTGTGCAGCTAATAGTTTACGAAATAATTGCAATTTAAGGAGAAAATCTTTTCATTTACTGTGAAGTTGGCACCCTTTTCTTCAGAAATGTATATTTCTTTCACAGTTCTTGACAGGTATGCCATAGTTCTAGAGTTCTTTGTACAAAATTTCAATAGTTCTGCAGAATTTAGGGAAGAAAACAACAATACTCGAAAAAATTTTTCTATCGAAATCATTTTTTGTCAATTTTCGCAAAAATTAAACTGGTACAACAGTTCTGAGGACAGTTCTGAACAGAACCCCAAGAGCTCTATCGAAAATCCTAATAACATTTTTCTATGGCGATAATAGTTTGTGATAAATTGATTTAATGTGGGACACACTTTCTCTACAGAAAATATAAATATATTCGTACAACAGTTCTGATGACAGTTCTGGACACCATGTGAAGAGTTCTATCGAAATTCCTAGTAGAATTTTTTAGTGCAGGTAATAGTTTAAGAGGTAATCGCAACTTAATTAAGAACCCCATAAGAGCTCCTACTGTGAAGCTGGCACCCTTTTTTTCAGAAATATATATTTATTTCAGAGTTCTTGATAGATAAGTCATAGTTATAGAGTTCTCGGTACAAAATTTCAATAGTTATGCAGAATTTAGCGAAGAAAACAACATTGTATAACAAAGCTGATTCAGGAACCCTTTCCTTTTGATACAATTCTTCCTGTTGCCACAATAAATCACTTGTGCATAGATTCCAACTGTACTGATCATTACAAAAATACAACCATTGACCAGCGGCGCACATTTCTTGCAGCGTTTTACAAAGCATTCGGCTTATCCGCTGTGAAAATACTACACTTAACGCTATTTTAAAATTTACGGTGGATGGCTTCCGTTAATGTACAATGTCAGCATCTATCGAATTATCTTCATGCAAACGTGATGCCTGGATCACTCACTTCCCCTTTTAGGTACGGAGGAAACTAGAGTTCAGTCTTGTGGAAGTCAAAAAAGGAAATGTGGGCAGCCCTTCTTTTACTGATAGCAAACTCTAGAGAAATCTCCACACTTGTTTTTCTTCATCATGCCAACAAAAGAAAAACTCTCCCTTCATAGCTCTATTATCATTCCAGTACTAGTAAACCAGTTGTCCGCTTTCACATTTCGACCTGACTGATATATAGGTTTACACAGTCACAGAACAACATCAAATTGTTTATTGCTCAGTTGGTAAATCCTTCTGGTTGCAACACAGCGTATATTTCCAAATTGTACAGGTAAAATACTTAAGAATCCACACTTAAGAATCCATACTCGTTTGTTTTGATTGATACATATTGGCGAAAACTGTACCTTCCACAGAATCCTCCCAGCTTCTTGCCTACTGTAACATTTTCTCCAAGGGTGTAAGATTTGTGGTAGTTGCGCACAAACACAGTAAATATTTCCCGAATAGCTGTTAGCTTGTCCAATTGTCTCCTTTCATCACGAATAGCGCGACTGTAAAATCTAAGTCTCTCCAGAATAAATTTGAAACGTTTTATGTTCGTTTGCGAGGTGAAATTTTTCAATGCCATCACCATCGGTTCCACACAGATCTTCCAGGCTTTATCTGTTACTTTTGTTAACAACAATTAAAAACAAGAGACTGATGAAGGCTTTCAATTCAATATCATCTATTGATTTTACCCCTCTCTCACGCTGAAATGAGGCTTTGATGCTCTCAAAATTCTGATTGGAATACAAAACTACAATAGACAAATATCGTTATCAATGAGGTAATTACAGCATCACAAATGCTGCTTTGGCTGCACCTATTGGTACAGGTAAATTTCGAATAATATTATGCTCTTCGAACAATATGCTTCGAATTTCTTCAACATTATCTAGTACTTCCCACTTAAAATAATAAAATTCCTATAAAATAACGCAACCAAGCGCAGTGTATTAATCTGATATTTGACGTTCAGACAGCGGACACTGACTATTAAACAGTTCAAACAGAATTTAAGTGCAGTTTACACTCAGGCTTAGCTTTGTACTACTTACTACGTTGATAAACAAATAAACTAATCGCTGAAATGAAATACGAAAGGGCACAGTGGATAAAAACGAGCAATCGGCTCATATCTCATCAAGAGAGCATTAGCGTCGATACTGAATCATACATACAACAATGAAAGGCACACATGAAGTGTATATTTTTAGAATCAGGAAGAACCAGATGAATTTTATCACGTAAAACAGTAATTGTTTTTAACTCTCATGACATCCAGGACCCACTAACAGCTAAAAATATGCCCAGGACCCTCATGGATGAAAGTTATATTGCAACATCACCAGCCGCTAGGATACATAAAAACATGTGCTGTGTGTAACGAATAAATTTGAAATTGATGTCGTTAATATTGTTGCAAACATTTGTTCTAGTTAGAAAGGAAGTGTGGAAGTTTGATGAGTTACACTACAGCGAGAGTTAAAAGTCTTTACAATGTGTAGAAATGTAAGTATATTTACTGAATATATCGTACAAACGAACTAAGTAGTATGTTTAAATCCTAATTCAATACATGACTGATACAGGTGTTATAATGTTGAGGGGATACAGTATTAAAGTTAATAAGAAGTTCGAAATTTGTAAATAAGAACCTCGTTTATTTGGTCCTCAATAATCCGGATTTCCGGTTTATGCGGATTCATATTTTGTGTCCCTTGGTATTTTTCTCTTTTTTTTTCTTATAACTCGAAGATGTGTAGTCGGTGAGGTACATAGGCTGCTTATCACCAGGCCGGTAATTTAGTCTAGTACTGAGTGATAAGGAACTCGGAGTGTGTGAATGACATTGTTTCTCAAGTATTGTACATTAATATAACGGTGTATTGATGCCCATCAAGTAAGTTGCATAGTAACCACGCCAACAGCACTCCACCACAGCTCATTGTACCTCTGGTGCGATTCTCGACAGGTGTGACACCATCTGGTTAGTGGCGCGTGTGAATGTATCTGCTCTCTCAGCCATCTGTTTGTTTTGCACTGACGAGCCTTCTCTCCTTGAATCATCTAAGCGTGCACATCCCACGCTTCCACCTACAGTTACTACAGTCAGTCTTAAGAAGGTGTACTGGCATTTGTATAGTGCTGAACATTTAGACTTTTTGTATTTAGTAGAATACACATCCGGTTTTCGATTTTCGGTTTTCCAAAATAAAAGTGAGAATTTACGATCGTACTCATAGCTGTACTTCCAGCAGCACTTCATCTCCTGCATTCCCAATTTCGTAGAAGTTGTCCTACGAAAATTGCAGAAGAAGCACTCCTGGACGAAAGGATATTGTGACGATATTCTTTGGTCACAGCCTGGGGTTAGAGACCCGGTCCGGCACACTGTTTTTATCTGCCAGTAAGTTTCACATCGGCGCACACCCACTGCAGAGTGAACACACAATCTATTTCATAATCTACTGGCACCATAAAAATGTTATGAGGGTTTTTAAAAGAACTCTTTCGGTGCTATCCAGAACTGGCAGCAAAAGGGTTGTGCCAATTTATTATAATGTAGACCAAGTGGGTCTCTCGAAAATGCTGTTATCTCATTAACTGTTATCCCCACAAAAAATGTTATTACAGTTGTCGGTAGAACTCTTAGGGTCGTATTAAGAAATGCCGTCAGATCTTTTGTACGAATTTATTACTTTTACATGACAAAAGTGAGTCCCACATTAATTATCTCATATAATGTCATCGTCACAAATAATGTTATTATAGTTTTTGGTAGAACTCTGTGGGTGATATTCAGAACTGTCATCAGAACTATTCTACGAATTTTGCTATATTAGATAAAGTGCGTATCAGATTAAAACAATTATTGTATAAACTATTATCGCCACAAAAATGTTCTTATCATTTTCAATGCAACTCTTCCGGTGCTATCCAGAACTGCCAACAGAACTGTTATACAAATTTATTTTTTCCAAACTGACAAATAATTTTTTACCATACCAAAATTTTGCCGTGTTATTATTTTCTTCCCGAAATTCTGTAGAACTATTCGTGTTTTGAGCAGGGAAATCTAGAACTATTGCATATATATCAAGAACTGTGAAAAAAATTTATATTTATCGTAAAAGGGGTTCAAACTTCACGGGAAATGCTCATAAGCATTCCTTAATAATGGCAGTTACTACGTAAACAATTACCTGCACAGAATATGTTACTAGTTTTTTCGATAGAACTCTTACAATGCTATCCAGAGCTGGCATCAGAGCATACGAACAGACATAATTTTTTTTTTTTTTTGTGTAAGAGTGCCCCACAATTAATCAATTACCATACAAACTATTACAACCACAAAAAATGTTATTATGATTATAGATAGAAGTCTTGACGTGTTAACCAGAACTGTTCATCAAAACTGTTGAACGAATTTACTTTTTCTGTGGAGAAAGTGGGTCTAACATCAAAGCAGTTACCGTATAAACTATCATCGCCACAAAAAGATGTTATTAGGATTTTCGATAGAGCTCTTGGTGTTCTGTTCAGAACTGTTGTACTTATTTACAAATTGACGAAGAATGTTTTCGATACGAAAATTTTTTCGAATATTGTTTTCGTCGCTAAATTCTGTAGAACTATTGAAATTTTGTACAAAGAACTCTAGAACTATGGCATATCTATCAATAAATCTGAAAAAAGTATACATTTGTGAAAAAAAGGGTGCCAGCTTCACAGTAAGTGAACAGATTTTCTCCTTAAATTGCAATTATCTCGTAAACTATTAGCTGCGCAAAAAAATGTTACTTGGGTTTTCGATAGAACTCTTGGAGTTCTGATCAGAACTGTGCTCAGAACTGTTGTACTTATTTACAATTTGCGAAAATTGACGAAGAATATTTTCGATACGAAAATTTTTTCGAATATTGTTTTCGTCGCTAAATTTTGCAGAACTATTGAAATTTTGTACAAAGAACTCTAGAACTATGGCATATCTATCAAGAACTCTGAAAAAAGTATACATTTGTGAAAAAAAGGGTGCCAACTTGACAGTAAGTGAAAAGATTTTCTCATTAAAATGCAATTATCTCGTAAACTATTAGCGGCGCAAAAAAATGTTACTTGGATTTTCGAAAGAACTCTTGGAGCTCTGTTCAGAACTGTGCTCAGAACTCTTGTACTTATTTACATTTTGCGGAAATTGCCAAAGAACGTTTTCGATACGAAAATTTTTTCGAATTTTGTTGTTTTCTTCGCTAAATTCTGCAGAACTATTGAAATTTTGTACAAAGAACTCTAGAACTATGCCATATCTATCAAGAACTCTGAAAAAATGTATATTTCTCGAAAAAGGGGTGCTAACTTCACACGACTCTCTGCAGCGGCAGAGTGTCGTCGGCAGTCCGTTGTGCAGCGGCAGGGGTGGCCCGGCCTGCGCGCCGGCGACGCCTGCGCGTGGCGGCAACTCGAGCGCTCTGCGTGGGCGCGGGGGTTGCCACCCCCACGGGCGAAGCCGTGGACGGCGCGGTCGGGTGCTGCGTCTCGCCCGCCACCTGTTCCGAACTTCGGGTGGTGGAGGCTGATGATGGTGGCGGCAGCAAAGCTGGTGGACGGGTGCACCTTACGAGAAGGAGCAGGCCCTCCCCTCTGTCGATTTTGGCCCCTTTTAAAGGCCGAACAGCCTCTGTAGCTGGCAACGTGCGTGCCGCCGCAGTTGCAGCACGTCGGCTTTTCTTCCCGAACAAGCCCGCAGGACTTGCTCTCGTGCTGTCCCGCGCACTTGACGCAGCGGGGCAACATGGAGCAGTAGCGGGAGACGTGGTCGAGCCTCTGGCAGGAAAAGCACTGGGCCCTCTTGCCTTTGGCCCGGAGAGGTTCCACCGCAACCTTGACCCGGCCGGCCCGCTGTACCTTGAAAATCTTCCGATTTTCCAGGCTGTCAACGAGGACAACCTGGTACAGCGGCATGTCGCGGTGCGTGCGTGGAGACTTCATCAGTCCGGTGGACCGGACGCCGAAGCCCATGTCCTCTAGCTCCTCTCGAAGGTAGTCCCCACCAAACTTGAGGGGAAGGTGGCGGAATACCACCTTCAGAAGTTTGAGTGGCTCGGAGGGGTACGTGTAGCACGGGAGGCCATCTTTGCGGATGGCGTCCATCACCGCGCGGTACTCCTCGTTGGATGACACTGTGACCTTGTAGAGGTCACGGCCAGCGTTCTTGACAGCGGCGGACGTGGCCACCCTGTCCAGTTTGTGCTGGAACTCCTTGTACTCGCCGGCCCATTGGATGACGATAGGCGGCGGCTTCTTCTGGGCCGGCGCCGGAGGCGCGGCGCCATCCTCCATCGCATCGACGCTGGCGCCCGCAAACGTGTTGGCGGTCGGGGCGGGGTCGGTTGCTGCAGCGCAGCAGCCCTGGCGGTGTGCCGCCTGGGTGGGGCGACAAAACCGTCCTCGTCTGGCTGTCGGGAGGCGGCAGGTGAACGAGTGGGCCGCCGCGTTGTCTTCGTCGATCTCTGCGTGGCGGTGCTCCGGGAGGAGCCCGCGATAGTCATCCCAGACTCTGTGGTGGAGGTGCGGGAGGCCCTGGCTGCCTTCTTCCGCGGCCTCGCTGCTTCAGATGTCTGAGAGGGAGTGTCTGAATCATCATGCGCCGCAGCCCGGCGCTTTCTGGGCGCGCGGGCAGCGTCAAGGTCGGTGTCACGGCGCTCTGACTCGGCAATAGCCTCAGCCAGGTCGATGTCCTCCATCTCGGTGGCCGCAGCTAGCGCAGCCACGGGCTCTTCTCGTGTCTCTGGGGCCAGGGGGGCAACCGGGGGCACATCGACCTCTTGAATGGTCGAGGCCAGCGGCGCAACTCCCGCCGAGGCCGGGACCGCAAACTCGTGCGATGCGGCCGGCGGGGCTCTCGGTGGCACACCCGACACATGCTGCCTCGTGTGCGGTAGAGCGGCACCCTTCTGAATGTTACAGAAGGCGAGTATAGCCGCCTCATCGTCCTCACCACCAGGGTAGGAGCCCCCGTGGGCGAGTTTGTTCATAAGAATGAACACCTGATCACGAGAGTGCGCGTCAGAATTCGAAGAGTCAATCCTGTCATCGTCAGTTGTCGAAAGCCGGTTCGTCATAAGTGGGGGGCCGGATGGGGCCGCCACCGGGATCAACTCAGTCGCCTGAGCTGGCTCCGACGGACGGCGATCCGCCACAGCCTTCGCAAGTAAAGCGTCCTCTCTCATCGACATCTCGAACAGCACTGCGTCGCGTGACTATGTGCTGTGGCTGCGCGCGCTTTTGTAGTTACGCGGCACTGTTTACAGTATCCATAGATTGTTGATAAGCGGTATTTAATTCTCTACAGTTCCGCGGTATTGTCATATATATATTTGCTGTGTCACATACGCAGTATTGTTTTAGATAATTTTTTATGGTAAATAATTAAAAATTCGTCATTATGACGTTAAGGGCAGATGTGCGTACGGTCAACGACATCATCTGACTGAAAACGAAAAATCGCCAATTTGTCGTAACGCAACGTAGCCGAATTAACGCTGGTGAGGTGATATTTTTGTAACGCAACTGGTGAGTTTGGGTTATAGTTACCCAATAATTTCCATGGCCCTAATACTTCAATGTTGAAGGAGAAATGAAAAGTTTCTACATACATTGCAAAAGTAACTTTTATTGACATCTCTGAACAACTTTTGGCAGCAGAAAATTATTTACAGTGAACAGAGTAGACAGTTTTTCAAATATATGTAAGTCCATAACAAATTTTGCAACATGTCACGAAATACATGTATCTGCAAATTTTTTATAAACAAATAAACCAAATTTGAATATTACAGTATAAAGCAACAATGAAACTTTGTAATAACTTGTTTCAAAAAAATGTGCTTTTATACACAGAAGAATTGGCAAGCCATTACTCTACGCAATTTCGGCATACAGGAATCGTGCGGGTTCTGCAAATCGGTACGTTGCAGCTGTTACAGACCTTTTTCGTTTTTCTGTCAGAGCCTGGTGGGCACTTCTTACACCTCACTTGTTTGTCCAAGTCTCGTCTGGCTTCACATGGAACTGGTATCTTGAGAATTCTGCTGATGTTTAGCCGCAATTCACGGGGCAAATGGTCGTTTTGAAGTCGACGAGTTCCTTGGCAAGATTTTTGATGTATTCCAATCTCGTTAGCTCTGGATTCCCTGGAAATCGACGGTAGGTAACATAGGCATTCACTAGGCTAATGTTCATTAGAGTGAAAAATATGGCTAATGGCCATCGTCTTGTGCGTCGACTTCTTGAGTATATCGTGCATTTCTCATCTAAGGCGTCGACCCCACCTTTTGTGTTGTTATAAAAGGCAATGATTTCTGGTTTCTGGGTTTCTGGATCAGTTGACTGGGTATGGTGCATTGAGGATACGAGTAGGATGGCCTTGCCTTTCTTTGGTACGTAAGAGAGTAGTGTTGTCTCCTTTGTGAAACCATAGAGAGCTTTTCCTACTTCTTTCCTTGGCAGGTAAAAATTCTTTCGGTATTTTTTGTTTATTTTTTCACAGTGTTCCTACGTATGTCAAGCCCCTTTACGTAGTTGCTGTACGAGGGCAATGGACGAAAACCAATTGTCTGCTGTGATATTACGGTTACTTCCGATATGGGTTTGGTCAGTTGCAACACTGCTTGAGTTGGCTTGGAAAATTTCTTCTCATCAGTGAGTATTCTGCCATCAGTATCCTTTCCGGAGTAAATGTAGGCGTTTAGCAAGTAGTGGGTTTTTGCATCTGCCAAAGCCATTATTTTGAGTCCATATTTTCTAGGTTTGCTGGGGATATACATTTTAAAGCGGCATCGACCACGAAAGCCCACGAACATTTCGTCAATGCAAGCGTACATTCCAACTGAGTAACTAGCCATACAGTTTTTCATAAACTCTTGGAAAACCCATTTTATAGGAGCTGTTGCATCACATTTTTTCCTCGCATCTCTGTCTGGGGCGTCATCAAAACGTATACTGAGCAGTAACGCCAAGACCCTCTTCAGTGACTTTGTACAACGAAAAATATCACTACCAGTACCGTCGGTTGCAAATATAGCTTGAAGATCTTCACTATTAGATTTGAAGATGGCTGTGAACGTAAGAAGCCCCAAAAAAGCCTTGAACTCGATCACATCCAAGTCTTTGTAGTCAGTTCTTGTACCATCAGACAACTTTTCCCTCGTGAGGGCCAATTTTCTATTGGTTTGCAGAATTATTTCATTCAGTATTCTCTCACTAAAAAGTAGCGTCCAAGCAGTCTGGGGTCTACAAATCTGACCAAGGGCTTTAGCAGGGCCAATTAATCCTGGTAAATGTGAAATATTAGGTTTCCTTGGTTTCCTTGTGCGAACATTCGAAGCTGGAGGTTTTTTGGACCATATGAAACGGTTCTTCCCATAATACTTCTTTCGCTCGTATTGACGATTCTGCCTTTTTGAATGGGGTTCGTTTTCATCTGATGACGATGTGTATGTTTCAAAGGAATGCGGTGGTTGTAGTGAACTTGCTGATCCAGGGACTGTAGCATTAGGTATACCATGCACTTCATTCTCAGCTTCACATACTTATTGCTCTGATTCGGTTTCATGGGCACTCTCGAAACCTTGTTCTATAACATTTTCATCCCCACTACATTCACTCTGACCCATCCAGTATAGATCTCACCCAGTCACCAAATCCAGGATCACTAGGTTTGATAGACCACCTTCTAAATGGGATGTCAGCTGAAAATCGGAAAACGAGAAAATCTCAGGGTAACTAACGTGATTATCAATAAGCCGAGTTTCTAGTTATAACGAATCAAATAAACTCACTGCTTTGATGAGAATTGCATCCAGGGTTATTAGTTATCACAAGAAACCTGCTAGATGCCATACTACCTATAAAATAGAATACGATAATATTCGAAAAAAAGTTCCGCAACTGGTGAGGTTGATTTTATACGCGATTTTTTAAAGTTACTGGGCATTTTTAACCCAAACAACTCACCGCTCTGTTGAGTACCGCGCTTCAGGCCGACTTGCAACAAACTGACTTGAAGGTATAGGAACCAAAAATGATATACTCACGACAATCTGGTGATGTTGGGTGTCAGATACCCAGCTAAATCTTTGAAGCCCCATTATTACCAGTTACGGGTTAAATCCACCGACAGAAGGATGAACAATAGCGAAAAAACCACGCGAAACGGACTCCATGGGAGACAGCCTAATAAAACAGATACCCACATGCGGAGACAACAGACTGACTACGAACGAAAACATCAAGGACCTAATCATCAAACCACAGTTCCACCTAAATCTACCAAGATACGAATATCTATACCCACCGCAAATCACAGCAATAGCAACAGAGAAAGTACACCCCGGAAAACACAAGGAGTTAGAGACAATCACAAGAGGAAAACACCTACTGGAGCACCTACAAAGTAACAATATACAATACTAAAGAAGAAATCGTAACAGGAAAGACATGCAACACTGGTTGAGGTTTTAGGGGGTTTCCCTCAGCTGTAAGACAAATGTCAGGGTTGTGTATATCCCCCAAGCCAACAAAAATTAAGGAAAATACAAAAAAATTAATTTTGGAAAACTACTGCAGATACACGTCTCGGACATGCTTTATTAGATTCACCAGATCAGTAACAAAATAAATCTAAATCGTGCTTTACTTTAACCTCGTACAGTTTTGCGATGGCTTCATATTACTGAAGTTGCTAAATTTCAGGCAAAATCTTTTATTGGCCGTAACTCCGTAACTAAACATTTGCGGACCAATGTTTATATGAACTTTCTTCTTTAGTTTTTGTTGCAGAATAACGTATTAAAATATTTGCACATCTTTATGAATCACCCTATATAAGAGTTCTCAGTGAAATAATGAATGCAGATCAATATTAAATTTTATTACTTGTAATTGAAGAAAGACATAATCTAAAACAGGTCCATAGTTAAATAAGAATTCGTACGTGCCCTCTTACAGTCGGACCTGATACGATTTCGTTACAATGAGAAGCGTAATCCTATAAAGACATCGTATTAGCATGTTACTCAGTGCTGTCCTCATACAGTTGGGTTTGGTATATGCAGGAAAATTATTATATCAGCAGCCCGGCGTTTCCACAGTGGCAATGGACAAGTAACAGGAGAAGGGAGCAAGGGATGTGATCGTTGTGGTTAAATTATATTCAGCATGATAATTAAAATATCACCGATGAGGTTTAAACACTGGAAGAGGTCTGTGCCAGAACAAAAAATAGAGAAACTCAAAAATATCCATCGCATATACCTTCAGTGAACAATGTAGATTAAACCACCACGGATACAAGCAATAGCTATGCGTTAATTTGAGTAGAGGGCCAACCACTCGCCACGTGGTCACATCATGCAGCACAAAGGGCAATGAGTCTGTCTCACTCGTTATTTCCACACGCATATTATGAAAAAGTAAATGAAAGATGCTAAAGGCGGTACTACAACTTTAAGGGCAGAAGTCCTTGCATGAAAAAGGCTGACTTCGTGTACTTGCACTTCGTAACGGACAGCAGCCGGACATCAAGTCCACAGTTGCTGGATAAACAATGCATTTACGGAAAAAATATCAAGGTACACCGAAAACTAGAGTATTATAAGACCCGTTAGGTAGCGAGCAATAAAGGCGCTACGACGTAGCCAAAAGGCGGGGGGTCCAGGGAGTCTGCACCCTCCGTGTTACACATGACCTAGGTGCCACGTATTTAAATTGAAAGATATTTCAATTTTCAGTCACGAAATTTACGGTTGCGTATTGTCGATAATGCCGGCGATAGATTTGAACCACCAATGTATCGATAGCACAGTCGTCTATCGCCCAATCATACTTTAACAAAACTGAACTCAGGTAAGGCTAACAATGTACAATAGTCAATTTTGACTAATCAGTTCAGTTCTTACTTGCAGTGAAACTTAACGTAAGTGCTGCCATCTACTATTATTGTGCTGTGTGTGATGTGACATAATTTAAAAATCAGGTTACATAAATGCACTTGGATTTGCCTACGTCGCCCAAAAATCGCGTTGATGAATAAAAATATCGCCCAAATGGCGATGGTGACATTTTTAAAAATTATCCGAAATTCTACCGTTACTAGCCCAAATTGCAAAATATGGCATAATCTGGTCACACGTGGGCCGTACTCACTTATGATAACCATTTTGATACAGCACGATGAGAAAGGGTTTATGGAGAGCGGAAGCGATATGTGATGACAGTACATTCTACAGTTCGTTGTCTGGAAAAGATTTTTTATTTTTCAGTGGGCTGCTTGATTCTGAAAAGACAGAATAAGAAAATAACTAGCAGACAGAATAACTAAAATATATTTGATGTTACGGAAGAGCATGGACGCCTAATTCACTTCCCCTTGTCTTTATTTATGATGTTACATTCGCAATCTGAGCACACGTACTATCCATAACCACACTTTAGCGCCAAGTCATAGTCACAGATATGCGAATACAACACGTTGGCTTATACTTCAGGTATTTAGTTTCCCACGACGTGTTGGCAGACGATGCTGTGGCGTCTTCGGAGCGCGAGCTTCGCCAGTGCTATATCAGCACATCAGCTGAGCGAACGTTTTCTTCCTGCTACTAGTCTAATGGACAATGGCAACACCGTAGAATACGTTTGACAACTATGTGACCATCGATTTACGTTCTTGAGTGGTTCATAATTATGTTAGTAAATCCACTCGATATTTTTATGTCCTTTAAATTGTATTTGCTACATGATTCGCACTGAAGATGTAGGAAATGTATGTTATTTGCTCTAGGAAGCACGTTCCAACAGAAATTGCTGCTTACATTGACATTTATGTTGCGAATTAGTCGTCTTATCCATCACATGGACAACGAGGATGCTCTGTTTCCCTGCAGTTGTTTCATAGCTTAGTGGTATTGTGTGTTGGTGGCGTTGCCAGTTTACATATTGTGCATGTAACACACAATAGAAGCGTTGGATGTCTACAGTGATTAGCCTACTTGAAAAACGTTTGTTGTCATCGTAATTTATGTAACTTGCGCTTCTACTGTCAATTTGACAATTTGTGGAATAACGTTTTTCCTTGCTAGTCCTACTTTCAAACATTGTCTGACTGAGAAAACGTAGGCATGAAGGAGTCAATGAAAGCAATTATTCGCTATTATACCAAACTTTTGAATCCACTGGACACGAATTCTCTATATTGATTCGGAGAGTTTTGTTATTCCTCTTGTTATTTACTGTCTCAATGCTCTTGTTATTTCCTGTCTCAATGCCATCCGTGAGAATAAAATTAAAGGCAGTGGGATTAGGTTCCTGATCCATATACTGTGTATTAATGTTCTGCGCTGCTACATAAATTTTGAAGGTTATATTCTTTACGTAAAACAGAGTATCGGTTTCAGTCCTAGGATCGACGATGAACTTCAGAAATAAAATTACAGAATAGTGGCATATCGATTATGGTTCCTCACCATCAACAATACTTGTTACCCATAGTTTTGTATTTGCTACTTGACCTTCGTCACCGTTTAGAGACCAACCTGATCTTTCCACAATGCCATTTTTCACTTGCTTCTTAATATGTCCTATAATTTGGGTTGTTAGAGTAGTTCCCTAGTGGGTTTTCGGAGTTGCGCGGTTCGGTGGAATGCGGCCGCGAGTTCTCGAAATCTTTGTGTCAGCAGTTTCATTCCCGCGGCTTCGTGTGTGTCTGCCGTGGGGAATCGAGAGGGGACGTGTAATGCCCGTCGCAGTGCCCTATTCTGAGTTCTCTGCAGCCGCGCTATGTGCGATTTGGCTGCATATCCCCACACCGGACAGGCGTACTCGAATATCGGTGTTACTAAACAGCAGCAGAGCCTGACTCCAGTTGTCACTGCGAGGCTGCTGCTGCTGTTTAGCAGTGGGTATAGCTCATTCAACCTGGCGCTTGCCTTATTTCTGAGATCGTTTATATGCGTTCTCCAGGTAAGGCGTTGGTCTAAAGTGACCCCCAGGTATTTCGCGATTTCTTTTAACCACGGGATTTCACGCTGTGGAGCCTGAGTGTTGTGCTCTGTCTTCGACGGTTTGCAATGGATCGTTTGCGTTTTCTTTGGGTAATCATGATCGCTTGTGTTTTATCGCTGTTTACTGTTATTCTTCATTCTTTGGCCCATGTTTCAGTATTGTTGAGGAGTGTGTCCTGTTGGTGCTGGTAGCAAAAAAGGCCGTGTCATCGGCATACTGGGCTGTGTGTGTGTGTGTGGGGGGGGGGGGGGGCAGTCGGTGTATCAGCTATGTACAAGTTGTACATCACGGGGCCTAACACCGAGCCCTGTGGGACACCAGCCCGTATGTCTCGTGTGCTCGACTTAGCAATGTCTACTTTGACACAGAATGTACGATTAGCTAGGTAGCTGCGCAGTAGCTTAACGACTTGGCCGGGGAACCCTAATGTGTAAAGTTTGTAGAGTAGTCCAATGTGGCACACACTGTCAAATGCCTTGGCTACATCGAGTAGCACTAGGCCACAGTAACCTTTCCGGTTGAAGGCTTCTGTGGCGGCTTCGACTACTCTCATAAGATGTTGGGGTGCTGAGTTTTTGTTGCGAAATCCGAACTTGAATTGGGGGAGCATTTCTTCTCTACGTATGTATCGTTCGATGTGAACCAAAAGGAGGCACTCGTAAAGTTTACTGAGAGTTGCGAGTAAACTTATGGGACGGTGGTGCTGGGGAAAGAGGGGGTCTTTTCCAGGCTAAGCGATAGCGACCACTTTGACGTGTTTCCACTGCTTCGGGAATTTTTGTGTTCGCGTGATCTCGTTGAATATTTTTGTCAGTTTTTCTATCGCTAGCTGGGGCAGGTGTTTTAGCAGTTCATTGGTGAGGAGGTCATGACCTGGGGCTTTCTTTGTGGGTAGAGATCTGATGGCTTTTGCTACCTCCTCGGTTGAGAAGGCAGGTATATCGTCAGCGACGTCATCTTCTGCTGCGAGAAATGCAGTTAGCTGTTCTCTGACTGTTCTCTCATGTTCTCGGTCTTGCGCCTCTGGTGGGGTGAATTGTTTCTCGAAGACGTCGGCTAGTGCGTTGGCTTTATCTTGGGCGCTGAACACTAGTCCTCTCTCGCCGTGCAGAGGCGGCATCCTAGCGCGTCTTTTAGTGAACTGCTTGGTGGCTTGCCAGAGGCTGTTATCCTGCACTTTGAGAGCCGTGAGGCGGTTTGACCATTGCTGGTTTCTGTGCTCAGTGAGCGACGCCTTAAGCTCTCTTTGTAGGCGGTTGAACAGCCTCCTAGTTTTCGGATTTCGCGTCAGTTTCCATTCCTTCGCGGTGCTGTTCTTGTGTCTTATCTGGGCAAGCAGCTGGGGTGGCAATCGCTGGGTGGGGGGTGGGCTGAGAGGGGGGTTGGGTGTAGCGCCCTTTGCTGCTTGCAGGATCGCGTCGGTGAAATTTTCAGCGTTTGTTCGATGTTGTCCAATGGGAGCGTGGTGTTTGTGAAGTCTACTTTTACTCTTTCTTTGAATTGTTCCCAAATGGTATTTCTGTGTGTGAGTAATCGCTGGGTAGGCGGCAGCCATCCGCCCACGTCGATTTCAAAGATTACAGGATTGTGGTCGGATGACATTTTGTTCAGTGAACTCGCGGCCACAAAACCTGCGAGATCTTTCGTAACAGCTATGTTGAGGACGTCCGCTCTGTTGCCGTTCAGGGGAAATGTGTGGGTTCCTCAGGGCCCCACACATGAAGTTGGTGGATGCGCGCGATGCTTTTCAGTTGTCGACCCGCTCTGTTTGCACACATGGAATGCCAGTCTGTGTGTTTTGCGTTGAGGTCTCCCCCAACTACGAGCTTGCCCCTGATTTGCCCTAGTTTTACGATGTCGTCTTCTTCTAAGGTGCGGGTGGGAGGTCGGTATGCCGCAACCACGGTTACTGGACCTGTGGTTGTCGCTACCTCGATTGCTACTGTTTCCAACTGCTTCATGTCAGGTAGGTGTACTTGGTGGTGTGGAATCCCCCTTTTAATGTAGATTGCTACCCCGCCCCCTGCAGTTGGTCGGTCTCTTCTGTAGCTCAGGTAATTTGGTGCCTTTACTCGAAATCCTTGCTTGAGATGAGTTTCAGACACCATGCATACGTCGATGTTTTCGTCGGTCAGGAACAGCCTGAATTCCAGTGCCTGTTGGACGAGGCCGTTGGCGTTAAACGTACAAAATTTGAGTCCCTGCAGAGCTGGCGTAGCCATCGTGGGGTTTCGTGCTACCTGACTTCGCAGCTTGCCGTGAGGGCCTAACTGCCGAACTGATTTCGGCAAACAGTTTTTCGAAGGTCTGTGTCATCTTTTGCATTAGTCTGTCTATCTGTCTGATGACTTCGGTGAGGGCTGTGGTGACGTGTGTCATGGGTGAGTTTCCATGTACGTTAGCATGTGTTTTGGGAGTCTGTTTGGTTCTGTTGTTGTTTTTGTGGGGCTGGGTTCTGGTGTTAGTGCTTTTGCGTATGACTTGTGCCCGTCAGTTTGGGCTGTTTGTGTTTTGGCGCGTGGTCTGGTGACTGGAATGTTTTGTTTTTCTAGTGTTTGTTCGGTGCTGCGGTGTCTGGGGTCGGTTAGTTTGTTGTGTTGCGTGTTTTTGTCCTGTTTTGGTTTCCTGTGGAGTCGTTGATGATTTTGCCTTGTCTTCTGTCCCATGCCCTTTTCTGGACGGGGCAGCCGTGGTAGCTGGCTGTGTGGCCGCCTCCACAGTTCGCACACATCAGGGGGTCTCCTGGTTGCCTAGTACAGTCCCTGGATGCGTGGTCCCCCGCACAGCGGACGCATTTCGGCGGCACTTCGCAGTCAGCGTTAACGTGCCCTATGATCTGGCAGTTAAAGCACTGCACTGCCCTTGCTTTCTGCTTCAATGTTTCGGGCGTGACTGTGAGGGACATCAGGCGTCTTTCATGGAATAGTTTTCGATGTTGGGGCGTGTACATGAGTGTTGCGAGGTACAATTGGTTACGGACGCTTGACCCATGCTTCTGCACTGACCGCACGTCGTAGCCTTTTGTTGTTATAGCCTCTTTGATATCTGCAGGGTTTGTGCGGGCGGGGAAGCCTCTGAACACGCTTTTGAGGGTCTTTATTCCTCCTGTTGGGAATGTGTAGTGTGGTATTTTGTTCTTCTTGGGTGTCTCTTTGATTTTAGTGTAGTCGTCTAGTGTTTTCTTGGTGATTTTAATTTTGTCACCTCCTGCTGATTTGGCTTCGAAGTGGTTTTCTCCCACAGCGGTTGTGATGAGGTTGTACAGTTGTTTGTATGTCTCTGTGAAGGTCGCTTCTATGGGGGGTAGTTTCGTGTGTTTTTCTTGTTGTTTGTGTGTGTTTTGTGGTTGGGGGGAGTTCTGGGGTTTCTTCTCCGTCTCCCAGTAGGGAGAATCTGTTCTCTGTGTCGCTTAGGCCGACCGGAGGCGGGGTCGCCGTGGCGCGAGCGGTTTTCCGCGCGAGCTGGAATTCCCCGCCATCGGTCAGCACCTCTGTGTCTTGTGTGGTGTGTTCGCGCTCTGTTTCGTGTTCTACCTTGTCTTGTGGTTTGGGGTCGTTGGAGGAGTCTACGTGTTCTGTAGTCGTGAGTGTGTGGCTGTTGTGTGTGTCTGTGTTTGCAGTGAGGCTGCTTGGGCCTGGATTTGGCTTCGCAGTTTCTTCACTGCGGCCCACCTCGTAGCTGGGGCCTGCTACTGGGTGGTCTGTGGGACTTGTCGGCGCGTCTTGCGGCGTAAACAAGGGGAACAGAGGAGGCATTTCGGTCCCTCTGCTGCCCCTGGTCGCGCGTTTCGGTGATTTTGCGCGCCGTTTGGTTTTCGTGATTTTGTCAGTGGGTGGTTTCGGGAGGATTTTGCGTTCTCCCTTCCTTTTTGTCATCTGTTCTTGTCTGGCCCTTTCCCTGCGTTTCTCTGTGCGTATTACCCTAGTCTTCCTCTCCTCTGAAGGACGTTCTGGATCAAAGGGTTGCTCAAAATCGAGCCAAGCCCTTGTGTGTCCATACGTTTTATGGTGAAGCCAGTCCCTTTGGTTCTGTTTACCTCTAACCTGACACTGTCTTCCGTGTCTGAACGGGAAAAGGATGCAAAGTCAAGAACTGCCAGAGAGTGTCGGTCGTCACCTTTGTTGGCACCGTTATTCGTATCTCGTGCCGATCCGACCCTGACGCATACCACGCGCGGGTATCTGGCCAGTGACCAGGCCCTGGCGTGGAAATGCCCTACACCTTGGGGAGAGCAGGTGGAGCACCTACGGCAGCGATGGAGTACCCGAGCCAGCCGGAAAAACGGCTCGAGAGAGCAAGGAGACGCGCGCCAACCCACAACTCGCAAAACGCAGCGACAATTTTGCCCACAAGCCGCTGATAGATCAGCCACCTGTGTTACTGCAATCTTCTTGTAAGTTCGCTCCCGATTTGATAAAATCAGGAGCTCGGAAACCTCAGTGCGAGTAAATGTCCGGCAGGTCTGCGCGGACAAACAAGCGACTGATCCCGCAAGCGGGTTCCTATGTCTTGGTGCAGTACTGTATGCGCTCCTGCAGCCCAGCACGCAATCACCGCACAGTACGGCTGTCACAACGCGACTGCCTGGCAGGCTGAGCGACAGGCAGGCGCTTAAGTACTCTATTGGGGACGCCTCTATTGTCTGCTGCAACCACGTGTTCCACTGTGGCGCCCTCACTCTAATTGCGGGCCAGGAGGCACGCGCCACCTCAGGTTATGGCGCGTGCGGCCTCATGTCTTCTGGACTGGGTGTGGAATAGCCCAGTCTATCTGGAACGTAGGGTTTACCGAATGGGCATTTTGTACCACTGCTGTGGGTTGAGGTGGTGGTGGGCATCTTTTGTGATAGTGTAAGTCTCTCGGAGAGGAGTCGTTGGTGGTGAAGCTTCGATGCTGACCTGACTATTCAATCAGGGCAATGGGCCGCCTATAGTGGTCGTGATTTTCATTTGGTCGTCCTATCTGCTGGACGAGTGGGTTGTCGAAAGAGCAGGTGGTATTATAGAACCGGCGCGCCGCTTCTTGAAATCGCTCCCTTACTAGGGGTTCTACTGCTGCCTGGTGTGGGAGACGGTGAGGAAAATCGTTTGGTACATGGTAAATGCGTCACAACACGTTGTTTTGAAGTTGTAGCTTCTGAATGTGCGAGGGGGCAGCGCTGTCCCAGACTTCACATGCGTAGTTCATGACTAGACAGATGCAGGTGTGGTAGAGACGCAGTCCATTGTCGACTGGGAGCGAGGAGGTTGTGTTGAGCATGGGGTATAATGCCCGGCCCTCTGAGGCGTCTTCTGGCGGACAGTGGTGATGTGAGCCTTCCAGGTTAGCTGGCAATTGAGGAGGACTCCAAGGTATGTGGCAGTCGTCGCCCACCTGATGCGCAGCCACTGGTTCCTTGTAACCAGCCCATCAGGTGGGCGACGGCGGGTAAGAATCATCCCCTGCGTTTTGGTGGCTTGAAGCCGATCCTCTAGTCGGCAGCCCAACGCTCGAGATCTTGCAGTGCGGTTTGTAGACGTCAGAGGACGGCATCAATGTTCCGATGTCGTGGTTAGAGGGCCGTGTCATCTGCGTAGATGGCGCGACCGACTCTCAGGGAAACTGGCAGGTCGGAGGTGTATAAGTTGTACAAGATTGGGCCAAGAACGCTCCCTTGTGGTTCTCCAGCAAGGACTTGGCGAACAGAAGAAGTCGTGGTGCCAACCTGGACGACAAAAGTACGGCCCTCGAGGTAGCTGGCAAGTAGGCGGACGAAGCACGATGGGGTGCCAAGGTGGAACAGCTTGTAGAGTAGACTTTGCCATACGGTGTCAAAAGCTTTTGACACATCAAGTAGGACAAGGCCGCAAAACTCCCGGTTGTTGAAGGCGAGTGTTGCCTCCTCGATGACGCGGAGTAACTGCTGAGTGGTTGAGTGATGCTGACGGGTTCCAAACTGCTTCTGTGGGATGATGTTGTCTTGGTGAAGCAGCCGGCCGAATCTGGAGAGTAGGATTGTCTCGAACACTTTGCTCAGCGTCGGGAGGAGGCTGATGGAGCGATAATTCGCCAGTAAGGTCCTGTTTTTCCCCAGCTTTGGGACCGCCACAACGACAGCCTTCTTCCAAGCTGCTGGGAACTGCATTTGTTCAAAGATGGCGTTGAAGAGAGCAACAACATACAAGATGGCTAGCCTGGATAGCATGCGGAGGACTCTCCCATCAACGTTGTCGTGCCCTGGGGCCTTCTTCTGGGGCAGTCGTCTAATGTGTTCAGTGACCTCCCGTTCCGACGTCGGTACAATGGTGATGTCACCATGGTCTCCATTGAGGAAGGCAGCAAGTCTAGTCTCAACAGTTTTGGAACCAGTCAACCTGGAGAACGTCCAAAGTGGCCGGACGTTTGCCTCAAAAGTTGTCGCCAGGGCCTCTGCTTTAGGGGCAGGCATGTAGGCAGGTCCGTCCGTGGTTGTGAGTGGCGGCAGTTGTGGGCGATGCCGAGTGAGGGAGCGGACAATCTCCCATGCGTCAACCCCAGGATCAACTGAGGTGGGCAGCAAGTGCAGCCTTGATGGTGCGGCGTAGATGATTGATGCGACGCTTCAACTGAGTCTGGCATGTGTCATGCCAATCTCTGTTGAGGCGATTGCTTTCCCGGATAAGATCCTGGATGTCTACAGGGAGAGCTGGAGCTGCCACAGAGGAAGTCCTTGGAGGCGGAGTGGAGTCAACGACAGCTGTTGTAATAGCCGCGGTCAGGGTGTCGAGTGCAGCATTGACATCTGTGTCTAGCGATGGTGGCTCTTCTGGAAGGTGATCCAGAACAAACTGCTGGAAACGTGGCTGGTTGGTCTTCCTGTTGTCGAGCTTAGCTGCTTGAGGAAGTGGATTCATGTGGGGTCGGAAGAGCACCGGCAGGTGGTCAGAGTTCATGGCATGGAGAACTTCGGGTGTGACAAACGAGTTTACAGCTTTGACAAACAAATGTCCAAGACATCTGGAGCGTTGCTGTTTGGAGGATAGTGCGTCGGCTCGTCAGGTCCGTAGAGGAAAGCTCGTGCCCTCTCAGCAGCATGATAAAGTCGCCTCCCACTGATGTTCCGTGTCCACGAATTCCAGATCTGGTGCTTCGCATTCATGTCTCCAGCGAGGAAGAGCTTGTCTCCAACGCGGAGAAGAGTGTCAGCGTCGTGAATGGTTAGGTGGCCTCTTGGTGGTCTGTACACTGCAATGGTCGTGGCTTCACAGGAGTCCAGTCGCCGTAGGGGGACACGATAGTGCTGGAGTGTCCACTTAACATATATGGCTGTCCCACCGCCAGCCGTCAGCCTGTCATTGCGATAGCAGACATAATTAGGGGCGTTTGCTCGAAGGCCAGGTTTGAGGTGAGTCTCTGTGAGGAGACACACGTCCACGTTGTTGTCCTGGAGAAACTGCCGAAATTCGAGAAGTGCAGAGAATAATCCATTCGCATTCCACGTGACAGCTGTGAAGTTCTGGAGGCGTCTACGGTTGTGGTCCATGTCCAGTGGTAGTGATTGCTGTGGTAGTGGGGAAGCTTCTGAGGGCTGCATGGACTGCAGCAGTGATCGCATTCGGCAGCTGGGCCAGAGCGGCAGAGACAGCCACAAGGGTGGCCTGTACTTCTTTTAAGACCGTGATGAAGTCATCAGCTGCAGCAGGAGGAGCAGGTCTGTCTTCAGTGTGTCTCGTAGGCTGGGCAGCAGGGGCAGGAGGAGGCGTTGTCCGGCCCCGGAGGACGTTTGCGTAGCTGAGGTCTGCCCTAGCAGCAAGCAGTCGTCGTTGGGCAGGTTGTCGCTGAGTAGCAGCAGGGGGAGCAAGTGATGGCGCAGCTCGCCGCCGCATCTGCTGGCCGTTAGAGCGTGACGTCTGGCGCAAGGGAGGTTAACCCTCGCTGGCGGCCGCTGGCTGCTTTGTGAACAGCACAACCACGGTAGCTTTCAGGGTGAGCCCGCTTGCGCAGGTGGCCGGTTCTTCCCGTTTCCGCGTGCATTGCTGGCTGAGGTGACCGTTGCCGCATTTTACATATCGTGGCTTCATGCGACACAGGCGAGAAATGTGGCCTGGCTCTTGGCAATTAAAGCATTGTATGCGGCTCTTTCTTGCACGTAATTTCTCGACAGACACCGACAGGTCGGCAAACCGAGTGACCTGGTATATTTGCCTGTTGTCAGGTGTATCAGGCAACACTCTCCATCAAAGGAATGGGTCGCTGCGTACAAGGCATCTTCATCCGTGTGGTAGCAGTAGCTGCAAAACCCATGTTGATGAGTCCGTCCTTAAAGACATCAGCTGTCATCATCTTCAGTGGTATGCCTCTCATGGCAACCTTGAGAACCTTTGGGCGCACAGTAGGGAAGGTGTAGTTGGGTATACCATGTGCACCAACCATGTCCATGACAGCCACGTAATCCTCAGTGGTGGTGACTGTTAGCTTCAAACGATCTTCTCCACAGTGTTTGGCTGTAAAGGCATTCTTCAGGTTGTTTTTGAGCCATTTTCGAAACGTCATATAATCTTCGGGATATTCGCTGACACTCGGTGGCAGTTTAGGGCCAGAACCAAGGGCGTACCCAGGATCTGAACTGGGGGGAGGGGGCAGGTCATACTAGTCTCAGTAAACAAGGACTCTAGACAACATACAGCACTTCTTATTAAATAAAACAGTAAACCAGTGAAAAACTGCTTTTAATAAACATTTAAATACAAGAATGCACTTGTACAATCCGAGAAAATATGCAGCATTTCTTATTAAATATAACAGTAAACTAGTAAAAAACTGCGAATATCTTCTAGGAGGGGGGGCAGCTGCGCCCCCGCCCACCCGCCCCTCCCCTGCCCCTCGCTTCGCTGGGTACGCCCATGGCCAGAACGTTGTGTATTGTCGTCTGTGGCCGTTGGTGTATGCTTATCTGCATCGTCGGAGTCGGCGCCATCTTGTAGTGCGGCGTACTGGTTAGCAGTAGGTACAGGTGCAGCGGTTGCGCGCTGTCGTCGAGCCGCCCTCTTCTTTGGCGGCGGTTTCTTAAACCCAGCATCACTCGCAGCAGAAGTTCGGTGTTCGTTAGTGCCTGATGTGACAGCCGATCTCTTGCGTTGAAGCACCCTCTGCGGTGCACCGTCAGTGTATTCTTCACTAGGTGGGTCCGTAGTGTATTCCATTTCATCATCCTGTTCATGCGTGGTCGTCTTATACTCGTTGTCCGCCTGGGATTGCTGGGTCGTCATAGGTGGAGCGTCTAATGGGGCCGCCCACGGCGCATGCGCCGCCGGACGGCGATCAGACTGCTCCGGCGCGGCGGTGGCAGCTGCCGCGGCCGCGCGCGCTCGATATACGTCATGCTTGCTCGCCATCTCTAACTCGAATGCGTGCGTGCGTGCTTACGGCGCGATGGTACAGAGACCTCTATGGGTCTTCGACGTCCATGACGTCTGGCGGGGATTCAAATTCCGCGGCGCGCGGTACCAGTAATTCTTTACATCTTGAAACTTACTACCGTTCACTTTCACTAAAGAAAAGATACATAACAATAAAATGAAATCATAGATTAGAATGTCAAAACATACTGTGAATGGTAAAAATGAAATGAACTAAAAATCATCTTCTTGTCTAAAATGCGTAACTGTTCCAGAGAACTTCGGCACCTCTCAAAAAATTTTTACTCCTCTGAAGTTTAGCCACATGTGGACTAATAGTGGGTCTCATGAAGCAGCACTGTTTAGCCGTCACAGAATAAAGCCTCAAAAATCTGTAGATAAAACTATCCTGTTGCTCCGAATCGCATATACCAACCGCCCTCTGCTGCGACAACGACTCGAAATCTTTTGGGTATTTGACTTTTCTCTTCTTTTTCGGGCATCCTTACCTCCCCTTCTAGCCCAACCTTCGTTCTCCAATTACGCCTTCATCGGTGAGCTTCTACTCAGTATTTTTCATTTGTGCTGATTTGCTTTTTACCCTTCTTGCATATACACTTGTGTCATGTATTTTTAGAGACTGCGTGAATATAAAACGTATTTCTTCTCTTAGCAAATTAAATATTACATATCTTGTTGTGAATTAATTTGTTTGTCCAGATTCCACTTACTGCGTTTCCTTAAAATTATATAAAATATACGTCTGTAAAAAAAAAAATAAAAAAAAAATACTTACTAATTCTCTTGCAGCTGCTTGGTTAAGGGCTGGAAAAAAAACCACATCTGCTGATGCTTCTTAGTATTGCGTATAGCCTCCTTCCGCTTCCACAACGGCTCGAAGGCTGTTAGGGCGCGTTTATGCTGCCACCTCGCTGCTCGCCGGCATGGCACGGCGATGATGAATCAAACCCACAGAATCCTACCGCCTCATTTAGTGTGCACCATCGCAGCTCGCGCTGCTCGCTACTCGCTACGATCCCAGACGATGATATCAAGCTGGTTTGTGTTTCGCGCTACGACCATCGCCGCCTGGGCTGAAACTTGTACTGTGATTGGCTGCTTCAAGGTCACTCTAGCAGAGCGCTGTTCGCTTGTTGCGCACGTGGTACTGTCGTGTCCCATCGCGCACAATATTGTTTGTTGGATGCAGTTTCTGTGCAGGCCACAAACAATGAGTGAAGATTTGAAGCAAATGATTATTTCAGCCATTTTTGAACGGAACGCCATCTGGGACCAGAGGCATGCAGATCATCACAACCGTTTCGTACTGGATAAACTGTGGAAAGAAGTTGCAATAAAATGTGCAACACGTAAGTTGCATTTCAATTTAATTTCATTACACAATACTTTCTTCATTAAATAAACGCTTAAACAAATTCCTTATCTCGATAGCTTCAGCAGGAGCTGCAATTATTCTTCTTGATAGCTGAACTCCAGGAAGTACGTCTCTGCACTCCACATTGCCAGTACATTCTCTTTGTCCTCAATCACATTATGTAAAACGCAAACAGCTTTCACAATCAGTTCTGCAGTCTCTACTTTCGTTTCAATTGGTTTGTTTAGTAATCGCCACTTTATAGCCGCAATTCCAAAGGCACATTCAACAGGTTTTCTAGCTCGTGAAAGAACCTTGTTGAACTTTTCGTTCGAGCAACCAAGATTACTCCTGGCAAAAGGTTTCATCAGGTATCTGAGAAGGGGGTACGCTTCATCTCCTATGAAGACAAAGGGGGCTTTAACAGCAGTGCCTGGTAGAAAGTCGTCTTCAGGAATGTGAAGCATGCCTTTCACCATTTTATCGTACAAAACAGACATCCTGAAAGTGCCTCCGTCACTTTACTTTTATTGAAGTTGGAGCATTTGGAAAACAAATTTTGAATAGTTCTGCAGGCTGTGTGTGATGCAGACTGTAAAGTATTTTTTATAATTGAAAAACATAGAACCAGACCATTTAGGGCTTACAATTCGTATATGCTTCCCATCAATAGAACCTAGACAATTTGGAAACCCCCACTTCTTGTAAAACATTTCAGCTATTTCTCTGAATTCTTCCGTTGGTGGCTTCATATGCAGTGGTTGTAGTGTTTGCCACAACACTGATAAAACCTGTTTTACAATTTGAGGAACAGTAGTTATTCCTACTCTAAACTCTCCTGCTAGGCTTGCATACGAGTTCCCTGTTGCCAAGAACCTGAAATTTAAAAAAAAGGGGTGTTACTTTCCACTGTGTATTTATCTAACTTCATTATGTACTTAATGGAAGTGGTTATTCTTTAATGTTTCTGCAAAGATATTTTTCCTCTTATTTCAGCAGTCTGCGATGTTAAGAAAAAATGGGTAAAGTCTTCGTCAGCAGTTCAAAGAAAGGCTGAACACGCTTCCTAGACACGCCTCAGGCGGTGCTGCTCACACGGCTCCAGTACAGTGGCCGTATTTCGAGGCTATGGTGTTCTTACGACATAATTTTGAACCTAGAGCGACTAGTGGGAATTTGGATCCCGTGGAAACCAGCGATACGACTGAACACAGCGAGTATAGTTCTCATTTTGATGAAGCTCATAGCCAACAAACATCATCTTTAGCATCACCACTTTCACCAGTGTCTTCTGATCGCTCTGAGACACCACCAAACTGTACACCTGCTGAACGTAGGGCCTATAGGAAGAGACCACGACCTGTAGACCCAATTGCAATTCAGTTGATAGAAAATGAAAAAGAGAAGTCGTATGCGCAAAGAAAAAGAGTCGCTGTTATCAGAAAAAAACGATGAAGATGTACCTTTCTTTATGTCTCTTCTTCGTCAGACACATGACCCCTTTCGACAAAATGTCGTTCAGAATAGATGTGCAGAAACTAGTTACGGAAAGAGTATACGGATCTTTAGATTGAAGTTACAGAGGATACGATGAAGCTTCGCAACGGTATATACATCTTCATCCATCTACTTCAAATATTAGCACTGAGAATGGATCCATCGGATTTCCACTGGGAACAGCACTTAGTAACAAACATTACACTGTTAATGGTGTACAAACATCAAGCCCAGGTGAGAAGTTAACTGGTAGTACAGACTACGATCGCTCAGGTGAAGCGGTTCAAATGGTTCTGAGCACTATGTGACTCAACTGCTGAGGTCATTAGTCCACTAGAACTTAGAACTAGTTAAACCTAACTAACCTAAGGACATCACTAACATCCATGCCCGAGGCAGGATTCGAACCTGCGACCGTAGCGGTCTTGCGGTTCCAGACTGCAGCGCCTTTATCCGCACGGCCACTTCGGCCGGCCAGGTGAAGCGGAAGTAAGTTTTGTGAATGTCATGGATCCGCAATACAACCGAGTTTAAAAAGGGGACTAAATAAATCTTGTCACATTATAAAGCACTTTTGAAATGCAGTTAGTTTTATTTTATTTTAACCAATTCTATCAGAAATGTATTTATTATTGTTTTTATTTGTAGCTATCGTGTTAGTCTTTCGTATCCCTGTAATTCAAAATCATGCAATAGAAAAATATTGTATAGGATCTGTCATTAGTAATTAGGTGTAATATTTTTAAAGCTATAGTTACATCTAAGCTATAAATTTTACTATTAGGACAACCCTAAGCAGATGGCAGATGTAGTACATAAAGTCGACATAAATAAAATCTGACGAGTATTACTTCAGAGTGAGTACCAGGCGCTCCTCCACAGAAATGGCATTAACAATGTTTGGCCGAAGTTTAGCTAGTCCTGGTTCGATGAGATTTAGAATGTACTGGAAAGTTTCTTGCGACATTAGTAAATGTCTGAAAAACCTATCTGGATAGTGTTTGAGCTGTTGGTAATACTTGTTGAAGTATCCGTAGTGAGGACGTACAGCATTCAAAGGGTACACTCCGTACTTCATCTTCCTTCTCCTTTCCAACAACCACATTTATGTAGCGAACGAATCACTGTCACTGTCGTCAGACGATGTGGAGAACACGTTTTACGCTTGACGTCACTGCAGTTGTGCACTTTCCTGTAATGTAAGAGCTTAAGGATGAATACACACGGCTCTCCGCCCGCTTCTTGAGGCTAATCTTCTAGTTGCATTGTGAAGGGTTTAACTTTCGGTATTTCCTACTACTTAAGAGGTTTGTGTGAAGTTTTGCCATCCTTATTCGTAGTGTGGCTTGTGTGTGTGTGTGCGGACACGGGGTGAGGTCATGAGATGATAGGGAGCTAATTTTCTTTTATGGGCACTGTTTCTTCATCGATCAAGCAATGCGATCGGCCGTAGATGTCTTTCTTGCGGATCAGGTGCTTCCCCCAGGTCTCTGATGAGGGGTTAGTTGACATTCTTACTTTGTGGTTAAAACGCCGTGCAATCTCTTGGTGCCGCTGGAGCTCTTAGCTGCTTCGTGCAGGTACTTGTGCGGCGATTGCGGATGAACGTGGAACACCCGCCTGAGGATTTTAGTCTGCAGAGCCTGGAGTCGCTGGAGATGCGTTCTCGCTGCATTGCCCCAAACTTCACACACATAGTCGAGGAGTGGGCGAATGTACATGCGGTAAATGAGGAGGCCGTTAGCTACGGAAAGATCGGAGCCCTCGTTGATGACGGGATACAGAGCTCCCAGTCGTTGTGCCACCTTGTTGTGGACATCTACCACGTGCTGCTTCCAGGTTAACTTCTTGTCGAGGGTCACTCCGAGGTATCGCACCGTGTCTTGCCACTCCAGTTCTGTGTCATACAAGCGCAGGTGTCGTGTCGGCATGATCCGTTTCTTCGTGAAGACAATAGCTTGCGTCTTGGCCGGGTTAAAACGAATACGCCATTTCGCAGCCCATTCTTCTAGCGCGTTACAAGCACTCTGGAGACGTGGCCGCATCGCGTCGCGCCAGCGGCTTCTGGTGAAGAGCAGCGTATCGTCTGCATAAATTGCTTTCTCGACCCTCTGTGGTGTGGGGAGATCAGAAGTACATAGAGTGTAAAGCACCGGTCCAAGTACCGATCCTTGGGGCACTGCTGCACAGATTGGTCTTGCCGTGGAGAGTGCGTCGTCTACCCGAACTGCAAATGTGCGATGGCTAAGGTACGAGGCTACCAACTTGACGTAGGCTCGAGGGAGGCCGAACGAGTTAACTTTTCTGATGCCACACGCTATCAAAGGCTTTGGTGATGTCGAGGAGAACTGCTCCACAAAATTCCTTCTTGTTGAATGCAGTGGTGATGCCGTTGACAACTCGGAGAATTTGTTGACTGGTGGAATGTCCTTGACGAAACCCAATCTGTTCATGAGGTAAGATGTCTCTAAGATTGATGATTGTTTGAGCGGCTCCTCCTCCAGAGACTACAATTTACTAACGTGTGGCAAGAGGCTGATCGGGCGGTAACTCGTCGGTAGGCGTCGATTCTTGCCAGGTTTGGATACAGGTACCACATCTGAGTGCTTCCACGCCGCCGGGTAGGTCGCAGTGGTCAGAATCCAGTTAAAGATGGTTGCTAATCGCACTACTGCAGTCCAAGGTAACTGTTTGAGGACCCGACCTGCTATGTCATCAGACCCCAGAGCCTTATTCGATGGTAATGCTCGAATCCCATGCTGCACGTCTTCTGGAGTGACAGGTGGTACAGGGTCGCCGTCGACGTCGTCATCTTGCAACATCGCCTCCACCTCTCGTTCGATTGTGTTTACTCGCTGTAGGTCCACTCCTTCATTCAACGGACGGAAATTCGCTTCGAAAAAGTCGGCTAGCAGGTTCTCCTTATCGGCAGGACGATATGCAGTCCGAGCATCTGTCTCAAGTGGCGGGATGCGTGTCCGGTGATTCGTAAAGAAACGGATGGCCTGCCTGTTAGCGGGGTCAGGTGTAAACGATCGAAGCTTGGCCGCCCACTGCTGGTTCCTTTGAGCAACGATGGCTGCCTTGCTGTCGCAGCGTAATTGGTTGATCCGCTTCTTGAGTTCGATGTTGCGAGTTAGGCGCCACTCCCTGCAGAGCCTGTTCCGTGTTCGGATGGTGTCCAGTATGTGCTGAGGCAATCCAGGCGACGAGAGATGCGGTGGCTTGGGTGGTGGTGTGGCCAGCTCCAAGGCATCAGTAATGGCATCAGTAAGTGTCTCCACAGACTCGTCAGAGATGTCTTCATCGGCGTTGATGACGTCGACCGATAAGGCAACACACTCTTTAAAGCGGTCCCAGTTCGTGTGTTTGAGATTGAGGCGGCCGGGATATTGCTCCGGGGCAACTTGCAGATCGAACAGCACCGGCAGGTGGTCGGAGTTAAGAGCATGTAGTGGCACCGCATTCATGAATTGCGGAATGCCCTTCGTTATGGCCACGTCGATGACATCGGGTCTGCCACGAGATGGGTCTCACGTGGGCTCGTCAGGGCCGCAGACATAAGCCTGTGCTGCTCCTACAGCCTGGAGAAGGAGACGGCCGCTTTTGCTAGTGACCTGTGAGTTCCAGGCGGCGTGCTTGCAATTGAGATCGCCCGCAATGAAGAGCCTGCCAGGTGTGCGGAGCAGAAGTCGGGCGTCGTCAAGATCCAGGAGTCGGCGTGGGCTGCGGTAGGCTGCTATGAATGTCACTGGTCCAGTTCGGGTCTCCACTACAACCGCAGTCGTTTCGAAGGAACCAGTAGCAGGCGGCTGAACTTCGTGGTGGCGGATGGAACGGCGTATATATATGGCAGTGGCTGCCCCGTGTGTCAACCGATCCGTGCGGTAGTAGCAGTAGTTCGCTATATTGCTGCGAATACCAGGCTTTAGGAACGTCTCTGATACCGTGCAAACGTCCACGTTCTGGTCCGCAAGAAATTGCTGCAACTCTGGTACATCGTGCGTGAGGTTATTGGCGTTGCAGGCAACGATGCGTAGTTCTTGTAGCTGGAGTGCTCTATTCATGGTGGCGAGCAGTTGTGGCATCTCTCTGGGCCTGGAAGGCTCGACTGATGGTCGCCTCAACGGCGGCGGCGATGGTGGCGGGTAGTTGTGACATCGTCTTGTAGACCTCGGCGAGGGAGGCAGTGATTTGCGTGAGCAGGGCGTAGATTCCTTGCAGGTGCGGCTGGAGAGGCTGGGAAGCTGCTGGAAGCGGTTGTTCGTGTCGGCGTTGTGGCGCTGCAGCTCGTGGAGGGGCTGCGGAGTGGTAGCTTGCTGCGTTGACTGTTTTAGAGCGTCTGCAACCGTGAGGTCAGCTCGTGTCTTGGCCGCCCGACGTTCCATTAGCGTGGGCCAAGCCTGGGCATGAGTGGGCTGTGGAGGTGGTGGTGGCTGTTGGCGGCGTCTACCGGCAGTAGGAGTCTTCGGTGGAACAGGAGGCAGGCCACGCTGGCGTCTACTCTCCTCCTTGTGTTTAGCGCAAGATCTGAAGTTGGCGGGATGAGGTCCGCCGCAAAGTCCACGTGTAGGAGGCTGTTCTCTGGTCTTGGTACAAGTTCTGCTGTGATGTGGGCCCGCATTTCACGCATACCCAGTCCATAGTGCACAGGCGTGCTACGTGACGGAAACCTTGGCACCTGTAACACTGAACAGGGCCGCGCCTCCTCTGCCATCTCTCTACGGTGATAGAATGAGCGTAGTATCGGTCGAGCTTGAAGATATCGAAGATATCGCGATGTGCTGGAATATCGGGTTGTATAATGACGCGATGTCCAGTATGCTGGTTTGTACCAGGCATCCGATGGTGTTCAACGAGTGAGGCAGCGAACCCACGGTCCCGCAGCTCTTCTTTAACATCTTCATGAGTCAACGACATGGGTATGCCCTTGACGAGCGTCTTGAGACCGGTGGACGAACCGCCGGGAACGTATACATGGCGATGCCCAACCGCCCGAGCTCGTCGACTGTGAGCGTGTAGTCCTCTGTAGACGACAACTGCAGTTTCAGGGTGTCGCCTCCCGCCTGCTTCACCGTGAATGGCTGTTTGCAATGTGTTTTCAACCATGTGTGAAGCTGTTTATAGGATCCCTTGAAACGTAAGACGATAGGTGGCACCTTTCGATTTGGGGCCGACGGCGGAGCCTGTGGGCGGTCCTGCGAAGACGGCTGTCGGTCATCCGTGGGGGGCGGGGCCTCTTCTCCCGCACGTTGTTGTGCTGCACGGCGCTGCTGCTGATCCGCCAGTGACGCTGCGGCTTCGTCGAGCGTCGCTCCCTCCCCCTGGAGAGGCTGGTAGCGGTTGGAAACATCTAGTTCTCTGGCAGCGATTCTCTGTGGCCGAGCTTGCTTCTTTATGGGCGGCTGTAGGAAGCCGTCGGCGGTCGCTTCGTGTCGAGTTTGACGCCGTCGAGATGCGCGATCGCGGCGAGTTCGTCTGTGTTGCGATGCCTTCTCGACGGTATCGGTATCGGTGACGGATGCGTCGCCGGAGTCCGTGTAGTAATCCATCTCTTCGTCCAGGGGCATCTCCGCGGCGAGGGTACTAATACTTCCCCCCACCGCGGGTCCGGTCGTCATAGGTGTGTCTGCTGATGGAGGGGCAAGCCCCACCGAACCGCGGCCGGCCGACACGAGATCGCTCGCTTCGCACGCGCGCGCAGACCCTCCTTCCGTCACGTGCGACATCCCAGTCGCGACTGGAAATACACGCGGCGAGCAGCGTACATGCGACAAGGCTACCGGCGAGCAGCGAGGTGCCGTGTGCCAGTAGCGAGCTGCCAGCATAAACGTACCCGTAGGCATTCAGCCCACAACTCTAGCCACATAACTAGGAGACTCGAGTAACTCATTCCAAGCGTCACGAATCACGTCAGAAAGCTGTCGACGGTGACTGTCCGTTTTCCCGCATTACTCTGTGACCATTTCTGCCCAAATATTCTCGATGGGACTCATCAGCTCCTTTAGGTGGCCTTTCCATTACAGTAATATTACTACCACTTCTTAACCACACGTGCCATATGAATAGGCGAGCGATCTTGTGGGCGCATGATCTGATCATCGCCAAATCTTGCTGTCACAGAAGGCAACATCACGTTCTCCAGAACTGATATGTAATTGCGCGCATCGAGTCTTCCTTCCACTTCCCACAGGAGCCCACACCTTTCGGCCGATATCCATGCCCATACCGTTACCGACTCCCTTCGGCAACTGTAAATACATTTTGGATTATACGTGGCACCTTTTGACAGATAAACTAGCACTTTTCCGGTTGATGCCGTAGAGAAAACTTTTTCGTACGTGAAAATCACTCGCCTCCAAAACTGGAGAGGTTTGTCGACATATTCAGCAGCAAAAGCAAGGCGAGCTTCCCTGTGGGAAACAGTCAATGTCTCTTTCACAGCAGCGCTTCTTGCTCTCAGTCAACCTTCCCTTAGACGACGAGTGACGATTTTACTAAAAAAAAATGGCTCTGAGCACTATGGGACTCAACATCTTAGGTCATAAGTCCCCTAGAACTTAGAACTACTTAAACCTAACTAACCTAAGGACATCACACACACCCATGCCCGAGGCAGGATTCGAACCTGCGACCGTAGCAGCCTCGCGGTTCCGGACTGCAGCGCCAGAACCGCACGGTCACCGCGGCCGGCTGACGATTTTACTGCTAACATTGAGACCCAAGGTCTGCTGAATTTGTCGTGCGTTGACAAATGGGTGGTTCCCACTGAAACGGCGTATCTGTCGATTCTGAGCTGCTGCTGTTTTGCAGCGACGGCCACGAGGCCCTCCATTCCGGTTACCACCCTCTTCCTTTCGTCTAATCCACCTGGTTACCGTCGACGAGTGAAGCCCCATACTTCTTGCTGTATAGCCATTTGAAAATCCCTCTGCATGGAGTGCTATTATAGCGCCCTTGTCTGCCTCAGCCTCAGCCAGATGGGTCATTTAGCATTGACTGAATGATTCGTCGCGGTTAATATCTGCTGCGAAAACAGAGCTAGTAGGAAACAGACTGTCTCGCAAGCCTGTACCCGTGTCATTACATAGTGGAGCAACTTAGAATCTGTAAATTTTCTCAGAAGGGACTGGTCTGCTCTTGTCATGTCTTATTCTGATAAATATTACATGAAATGAAATGTTTACGTTTTGCATATACGGCAGGCCTAACGCAAGAAACATTTCTGAAATATCTGATGCAACCTGAAGAACACTCCGTGAATTTTAGCTGTAGAAGGTTGCCTTATAAGAAGGAAAACGTGTTTATCCTCGCTCGCCGTGTTTCCAAGTGGCGCAGTTTACTCTGAGGCATACATAGTTCTCGCCGGGCGTAAGAAGCGACTCGACTAACGAGGGAAACTCGTCAGGTGCCATACGCTGATTGTCCGGAAACTTTGCTCAGTGAAGGAGAGAACAAAATAAGCGAACATGTGTTTCGGCTTGTCTGCAGATTTCCGAGAAAACGACGGTCAAAGATATCACCTTTTGCGCCCGAGAATGCAATTGAAGCGGTGGCCCAGTGGCTACCGTCGTTCCTTCTTAACTTTGATTCCCGAGCTCGAGACCATATTGGTTTTTTTTATTCTTATTTTTCCTCCCTCTCTATCAGAATTATCTACGAATGTTTTTTTCCCAATTTATGTTGAAATAATGTTGTCGTTATTCGTCAATTAAATTTCTGTGTAATTAATGAATTAAAAAAAATAATAAGCGATTGAGAAAATAATGTGAAATATATTTGAACCTCCTTACAACCTGTAAGGTTGCAAGGACATTCACAAATATTTCACATCATTTTCTCATTCGTTTATTTTTTTAACTTCTTTTATTACACAGTAAATTAATTGGCCAATAACGTCAGCATTGTTTCAACATAAATTGGAATAAACATTCGTAGATAATTCAGAGAGTGAGGGGGGGGGGGGGGGGGAAAGGAACAACCGGGTTTCGAACTCGCAGCGAAAAGTTCTGAAGTCGCGACGGTAGCTGCTGAGCCACCGCTTCAATTGAATCCTTACACGATAAAAAGTATCTACACTATAGCAACAGCGCATTGAAAACTTTGACCGTCATTTTCTCAGAAGCGGTCGAGTGTATGCAAGTGAGCCGAGACATGTTTTCGCTTATTTTGTCCCCTCTTTCACTGTGCGAAGTTTCAGCAAGATCGGGGTATGACAGTTGGCGGGTCCCCTCGTAAGAGGCGTGCGTTGCGATTCAGTAGACAGAACGCGTCCACTTTCCTCGGCTACTCATTGACATGTTTGGGAACTTTCCTTCTTGTAGTGGCAGTTTGCATTATGAGGGTTGGTTTTCCTGATAATGATCTACTAATAGACTTTGCTTCTAATTTGCGTTGCTGTGTAGTAGACCTTCAGCGTTTCCTTGGGGGGGAGAGGGGGGGGTCCAACACTATCATTTACGAAGGTAAACCTGTCTTCGCCCACCACATAAAAAGGTTTTGCTGTTAACGCCAATAGAGTCAATCAAGCATAAATTAAAAACCCACAAATACGTTAGCATCCATATTATATGCAGGTAAAACCGTAGAGTAACACTAATCGACCCAAGCGTCTTTAAATATAACATATGTATTGTAGCTGTTGAGGTATTTATTTATGAAAAAGCAGCTAATTGTAAGCTAACATTGGAGGTAATTATACAGGGTGTCCCAGCTATCTTGTCCAACCAAAATATCTCTGGAACAATAACAGCTATTGGAAAACGACTTTCAGCGGTATCAATGTAGGGTTGGGGCCCATGAATGTACATATTTGGAAAAATTCTGAAACGAAAGCATATGTGTTTTTTAACACAAACTAATGTTTTTTTAAATGGACCTATATTTTTTCTTCAGCAATCCATAGCATGACAAAGCACATACACAATGTCTTTGATTGCATCGCAATATTCCCATTACATCCCGAGATACTAAGACGCGAAGTTGACGCTTGAAACACCCAACACGCGCTGCTAGCGCACGTCCTGAGGCTCAGGCGTGAACCCCATGCTGCGCGTAATCGCGATGTGATTGACATGCGTAATCACACTTCCATACTTATCAAGAGGTCCGAAACGAATAATACGGTCTGCTGCCATCCTGCATTAACGTCGTACATTCCAGCAGGTATTTATCCCATAGGCTAGGGGTGATGCGGTTCTGTAACATATCTGTATACCGCAACGTTAGTCACAAAGTTTACTTCGCTTATCGTTAATCCGTTACTAAAAAGGTAATGCCGCTCAACGTTAAAACTTTACTTTACTGTAGATCTAGCGCAAGTGACAGTTAAATCATTCACTCGTAGTAGTAAAATTCATGTTGACGGTTTTAGTGAAACGAGCAAGTGGACTAAAAGTTTTACCGTTGTTTAGGTAAAAATGTTTTGATTTGGGAAGTTCAGGTAGGACATAGAAGATGAATGTAAGCATCTTTAACCAGTTAGTTTAATTATCACATAATTATCAATGTTATGTTTATCTAATGCGTTAAATGACAAATTGTTGCAAACAAATGTTTCTTAACATCACTGGGTAAAATGGCCCTTTGTAGAAACTTCCACTGTGATACCAGCACTACATACTAAACATAGCGTTCACATCTTGTGCTCAAAGTGATGCCCATTGGCTTGCATACATAGGGTCACTCTGCGGATGAAGGATGCCCTACTTCGTGCTACTGTTTCCTCTTTGATGGCTGTACAAGCATCAATAATGCGTTGCTTCATGTCCTCTGGTGTTGTTGGTTCAAGTTGGTAAACAGCATCCTTCACTGCTCCCCAAAGAAAATAATCCAGCGGTGTAAGGTCCGGAGATCGGGCAGGCCACCTAACTGGGCCACCTCGTCCAATCCACCTACCAGGGAACTTACGGTTCAGAAGTCGTCGTGCTCGTAAGGCGTTATGTGCAGGGCATCCGTCATGCTGATACCACATGACCATTCTCAGGTTCAGAGGTACGGTGTCCAAGAGAACAGGAAGATTGTGTCGTATAAATCTGAAGTATTGTCTGCTATTTTTGATGCTATTTATAAAGAAAGGTCCGATAATGGTATCTCCAATAATCCCACACCAAACATTAACTTTCCACGGACGTTGATGCTCTACCTGACAAGACCATTTTGGATTGTCTGCGGACCAATAATGCATATTCCTCATATTGACAATTCCTTTGTTGGAGAATGATGCCTCGTCGGTAAAGAGAACATCTGCAAAAAAATTTGGATTAGTCAGAAGTTTTTACTGAGCCCACCGACAAAATGTTACCCTATTGCGGAAGTCATTTCCATGAAGATCCTGGTGTAAATGAATATGGTAAGGATGAAATTTATGACGTTTAAGAATACGCTGTGCACTTGATTTCGACACACCAACTTCACGTTCAATTTGACGTGTGCTGATTTGAGGATTCACAGCTATGGTAGCGAGCGCAGCAACTTCAGCACGTTCATCTGTGAGTTTTCCAGGACGATGTCGAGGTCTTGGATTTAAGCTTCCCGTTTCATGTAGACGAGATGTGAGACCACCAAACGTCCGGCGCGAAGGCGATGGCTTGTCAGGGAATCGTCTTCTGTACAGTCGTTCTGCCTGAACAGCATTTCGTCCACCTACAACAGGGTACAGTACAGGTATGTAGAGTAGGGTAGAAAACAGACATATTAACTTAGTACTGTTTGCGAACATTATGATTATTATCAACAAACAAGCAATCTCATAACGTATTTCCCGTCAACGTACATTCTCCATAGATCAGCAGCATTTCTACCATATCTTCATGAGTGTACATTATAAGTTCCACAACACAACGTTTATTCACAATGTGTACTACCTCCTTGCCGTCACTAGATTACTCTGATGCACGACTACACTGGCAAGCGGTGTACTGCACGCCAAAGCAACAACAAATGGGATGCTCGGAGGGTGGTGGAGTACAGGAGTTTGCATGGCTCGCAAATCATAAACAAGGCGAAGCAGTAACTGTGGCAGTAGTGGGAACTACGTTGGACACTTGACTAGGTAGAGCCAGGCCCTGCGCGACAGGCACAATGGGTCATATAACGCATTAGATAAACCGTATTTTGGGTGTGCAGGATAAATAAAACAACCTGACGGGTGTACACCGATCGGTACTGGTTCGTATTGTGTACGTAGATACGTAAAACGTGCAAGAGGGAAACCATTATGTGCTTATGAGAGTAGATGGCAGCAGACCGTATTATTCGCTTCGGACCTCTTGATAAGTATGGAGGTGTGATTACACATGTCGATCACATCGCGATTACGGGCAGCATGGGGTTCACGCCTGAGCCTCAGGACGTGCGCTAGCAGCGTATGTCAGGTGTTTCAAGCGTCAACTTCGCGTCTCAATATCTCGGGATGCAATGGGAATATTGCGATGCAATCAACGCCATTGTGTATGTGCTTTGTCATGGTATGGATTGCTGAAGAAAAAGTATAGGAGGTCCATTTAAAAAAAACATAAGTTTGTGTTAAAAAACACATATGATTTCGTTTTAGAATTTTTCCAAATATGTACATTCATGGGCCCCAGCCCTACATTGATACCGCTGAAAGTCGTTTTCCAATAGCTGTTATTGTTCCAGAGATATTTTGGGTGGACAAGATAGCTGGGACACCCTGTATATTTTTGAATATCATTATTAATCATTTAAATTGTGACACTTTGGCATTTTGCTGTAACTTCAGGTCGTAAGTTAATTTAAAAATAAACATTAATTACTTTAATTTAAAGTATTATATTTAGCCTTTTACGTCTTACTGCTAACTTACTAATAATTTCTGCACAATCTACACTCCTGGAAACGGAAAAAAGAACACATTGACACCGGTGTGTCAGACCCACCATACTTGGTCCGGACACTGCGAGAGGGCTGTACAAGCAATGATCACACGCACGGCACAACGGACACACCAGGAACCGTGGTGTTGGCCGTCGAATGGCGCTAGCTACGCAGCATTTGTGCACCGCCGCCGTCAGTGTCAGCCAGTTTGCCGTGGCATACGGAGCTCCATCGCAGTCTTTAACACTGGTAGCATGCCGCGACAGCGTGGACGTGAACCGTATGTGCAGTTGACGGACTTTGAGCGAGGGCGTATAGTGGGCATGCGGGAGGCCGGGTGGACGTACCGCCGAATTGCTCAACACGTGGGGCGTGAGGTCTCCACAGTACATCGATGTTGTCGCCAGTGGTCGGCGGAAGGTGCACATGCCCGTCGACCTGGGACCGGACCGCAGCGACGCACGGATGCACGCCAAGACCGTAGGATCCTACGCAGTGCCGTAGGGGACCGCATCGCCACTTCCCAGCAAATTAGGGACACTGTTGCTCCTGGGGTATCGGCGAGGACCATTCGCAACCGTCTCCATGAAGCTGGGCTACGGTCCCGCACACCGTTAGGCCGTCTTCCGCTCACGCCCCAACATCATGCAGCCCGCCTCCAGTGGTGTCGCGACAGGCGTGAATGGAGGGACGAATGGAGACGTGTCGTCTTCAGCGATGAGAGTCGCTTCTGCCTTGGTGCCAATGATGGTCGTATGCGTGTTTGGCGCCGTGCAGGTGAGCGCCACAATCAGGACTGCATACGACCGAGGCACACAGGGCCAACACCCGGCATCATGGTGTGGGGAGCGATCTCCTACACTGGCCGTACACCACTGGTGATCTTCGAGGGGACACTGAATAGTGCACGGTACATTCAAACCGTCATCGAACCCATCGTTCTACCATTCCTAGACCGGCAAGGGAACTTGCTGTTCCAACAGGACAATGCACGTCCGCATGTATCCCGTGCCACCCAACGTGCTCTAGAAGGTGTAAGTCAACTACCCTGGCCAGCAAGATCTCCGGATCTGTCCCCCATTGAGCATGTTTGGGACTGGATGAAACGTCGTCTCAGGCGGTCTGCACGTCCAGCACGAACGCTGGTCCAACTGAGGCGCCAGGTGGAAATGGCATGTTAAGCCGTTCCACAGGACTACATCCAGCATCTCTACGATCGTCTCCATGGGAGAATAGCAGCCTGCATTGCTGCGAAAGGTGGATATACTCTGTACTAGTGCCGACATTGTGCATGCTCTGTTGCCTGTGTCTAGGTGCCTGTGGTTCTGTCAGTGTGATCATGTGATGTATCTGACCCCAGGAATGTGTCAATAAAGTTTCCCCTTCCTGGGACAATGAATTCACGGTGTTCTTATTTCAATTTCCAGGAGTGTAGTTGCACTGCCAGATCACGATGAGAACTCATTAGAGCAAGACCAGTAAGCCTTTCACCTCCCATTTAATTCCTTATGTAAGTTTTTAGCGTCTTCATAGTCGAGAAACATCTTTCAGGGGTCGCCGTTGACACTGGGAGTGTGGCTAATATGATAAGAAGCTTTTTCAGCCTGCCGGAGTGGCCGTGCGGTTCTAGGCGCTACAGTCTGGAGCCGAGCTACCGCTACGGTCGTAGGTTCGAATCCTGCATCGGGCATGGATGTGAGTGATGTCCTTAGGTTTGTTAGGTTTAATTAGTTCTAAGTTCTAGGCGACTGATGACCTCAGACGTTAAGTCGCATAGTGCTCAGAGCCATTTGAACCAAGCTTTTTCATCGAAGGGAAAAACAGTTCATCACACTGATCAATAACTTGTACTGCAATGACAGGATTGTCCTCTACAGATTTCCAGTGATTGTGCCATATCTTGTATTCACTCAGGATTGTTGTGCCTACATTCTCACCAAGAAATATTTGCGCTATCTTCTTAAGATTTTCTTTTGTGTTTTCTCAGGCAGGAGCATCTGAATTCCTTCGATTGTTTCTTCGTGTGGTTTAAAACGAGCATCAAGTTCTGTGATCACATGTTCAATAAAAGGGTAAAATACATTTCGACGATTATATATTTCAGCAGTTTCTCCTGGTACATTGCTGCGCTGGGTTTGCCTTCCACTCGTTCTTGGAACAGTTATGTCACTTCAGGTCATCTGCTTTGCCTGCTCGAAAAGGACTGAGAACTCACTTTCATTCCGAATATTTTGTAGAGTAGTATTAACTGTTTTCGCATAACTGCAAATGTTCATCAGGTGACCACTGACCTTCTGCATTGCTTTATTCAGGTTCGCTGTCTATGAAAAAACTTTTCGTAATATAACAAGTGACATGATAAATTGGCTATTTTACATGGCAGTCTGCAGTTGGTATGCTTCAGTGGCTACATCCCTACTAGCAGCGTCTTGAAGGGCCTCAAGTGTTGCGCGTACCACAGGAAGCATTTCTGCAAATCTCTCAACAACCGCATGCTTTTCGGTCCACCGCGTCTCAAAAAGGGAGATCAGCGTTGAATGAGATGAATCTGTTTGATCTGAAATTTTCTTCAAAAGGTTGTCCCGAAGTGGAGATTGTCGAAAAAAGTTTACTATACTTTATACTTTTTATTGTTCCAATGCAGTTCCGTATCATAAGTATTTCACACGAATGCGCAAGAACTAAATTAAGGACATGTGCCACACAATGTACAAATTGCGCTCTCTGATATTGTTCTGCTATTATTGTTCTCACGCCTCGTAACCGGCCGCTCATTACTGCAGCGCCATCAAAGCCTTGCCCCACCAATTTGTCCATATCCAAGTTATAACATAATAAATGTGTTATGATCGTGTTTGCCAATGCTTACGCTGAAACATCTTCCTCGTAGATAAAGTCAAGAAAATCCTCCCTGGTAATCGATTTTCCTGTACCTTTGTCATCAGAGATGGATTTACGTATAGGCCCACTAGGCACGGGCGTAAGGGCCGTAGCTTTAGAGGTCGGCATTTTTTGCATTCTATTTAATACTTGATGTTTTAAAAATAACTGCTCTAACACATGACAAGAATGATAAATATTGAGAAATAACCTGGTAGTTTGAACAAGCCGTAACAAAGACAATCGACAATACAAGTTTGAAATATTGTTAGTTTACTTGGCGACTCAATGGAAATTTAAACACTCATTTTCCGTCTGGAATCGAGTTTTGAAAAGTTAAAAGCTGACAGCATTGTGGCAATAATAAGTTAACGTTCACTGAGAACAGAGAAAGAGGCGACAATGAAATCAAATTATTCTCCATTGTCATTCTTGTCTTAACGATTTTATCTCATAGCACAGTTTGGTCAAGTAATCCAAGCTGGTCAGTTTATCACTGTTGTGTTTAAAGTAAAAAGCTTTCTGCTCATGTACAGTGTGGTACGATTTTCAACTGGAACTTTTTATTTACAAACTTTTTTTGTGCTGGTGTTGGTTGACAATTGCATAAGTGTCTTTAACGTGAGTAAGAGTGACAAAAACAAACGTGTGAAATTAAGTGGGGCGCATATATTACGGTGTTTTTAGGGGTGCAAAAGTTTTTTATCCGCCGCTGTTTGTCACATTTACTTTTCAGCCAATGAACAGTCACCATTTTTGCTGGCAAAGAAAAGCTACTTCAACATGGACAAAGTTGCAACCATTATTCAGTATTAAACTTCATAAAATTATATCACACTGTACAGTCTCAGTGATCGTAGTTTCAAGATTAGGTACCACAAAAAGAGAGCTCCAAAACAATCACACGCTTTCTATGTTTTTATTGGCCATGGGAAACTTATTTTAGAAAAATTATAAGAAACGTTCAATAAGTGATTGAATAATTCTGTTAGTTGAGATTTACACTGCCAATACATGTGCCTGTAACCATATGAAATTTCATTAACTTCAGACTAATACGTTTCAAGAGTTTTTAAGTGAGTAGTTCCTAGGGAAAACGCTCAAAATCCAGGCAATTGTTACTATAAATATAAATAGAAAATAGTTATTTAACATTATAACCAAATTCTCTTGTATAGTAGCCTAACGCAAAATTAAACTAGAAAAAATTGGTATAACGTATTTTGCGATAGGCCCATTTGTTCACTTGTAATTAAATGTTAAACTAGAAGGTTCTTCTTTATTTTTTACAAAACTGCGGCTCAAAATCAGATAACCCTTTTTATAATGGTAAATAGGAGACTCACCCTTCTTTGCTTCATCCTGTTTTCCTGGATGGTCCCGCTTCTTCATGCTGGGATTCCGCATCACGTGGTGACATGCCACTCTCTTTCGAAACAAGTGCACCAGAATTCTGTGTCTCTTTTTTAGAAAAAAAACAGAAGGGATATCTGTCTTGTCCGTTTCAGAGGACTTTTTTTTTTTTTCAAGCACAACTCTTTTAACAACCAAACACACGCACGCACAGTTTAAGCTGGCTTAACACACGACACCCGAAACTTCGTCGCTCTAATTCTGACTCCCCAAGGGGAAGCGACAGAACACACTGGATTGGTTCTGTTCAGTGTTGCCCGCCGCGGTGGTCTCGCGGTTCTAGGCGCTGCAGTCTGGAACCGCGAGACCGCTACGGTCGCAGGTTCGAATCCTGCCTCGGGCATGTATGTGTGTGATGTCCTTAGGTTAGTTAGGTTTAAGTAGTTGTAAGTTCTAGGGGACTGATGACCACAGCTGTTAAGTCCCATAGTGCTCAGAGCCATTTTTGTTCAGTGTTGCCAGCCAAAAGTAAGTTAATTTCGCTAGGAGAACATCCAAATTCCACTACAGTTTCAAATGTAATTTCTGATACAGTCTACATAATTTCTGACGATTTACAAGCTAAATAAATAATTTAAACTATAAACAAATATATTCCATACCTTTCCAGCTGGGGCATTTAACGTTCAGCGACAGCTAGCACGACAGTGTGCAGTGATGGATCTGAATATCGTGCTTCATTCAAATAGTTGCTGTTAATATAGTAATTGTAGTTTGGTGAGACAGGTAAGTTTCATCTTTATATGGAATCTGAACTGGCTAAGGCTAAGGAATTAATTTACAAGGGTTTTTTAGCATTGTGTATGTCAAACGTTTCAATGTTTATTAAAATCACAATGAAATGCATGAATTTGTTGATGCAGCAATATTGTGATCATCTTCAGTTCTCAGATAATAATTGATACGTTTTTCGAACTTACAGAAATGTTCCTCCGTATTTGTGTACGAAATATAACAATGATTAATAACGGTTCTTGTTTTGGATGTCTAGTCATACTTTCAACAAGCCACTTAACGTTTCTGCGAGTAGCTTAATAAGTCTTTTAGTTTTAATGTCTGTCATCATGGAGAAAGACTGTTCGGTATCTGCATTCCTGTGCATATATTACATGTTTTGCACTTGGCACTGAAAATTCACGTGGGTTTTACATTTCGCCAAAGAAAGTTGAATTCCGCTACATTTTTAGCAATTTCAGAATTTCGCCGCTACGCCACGAAGGCCAGAAAACTCCAATACGCTACGCAAGATTGTACTCACTCCCGTTGCACAACAGTGAGTGTGTGGGTAGACACCCCGCCGCAGGGCACAGCTATTTTTGCAGCCTCATTCCTCCATGGCTTTGTCAGTACGTCAACCAAGCGCAGTGCGCGACTATTTTATGGCACGGTTTTTCAAAAGCGGGTATTCTTCTAATATTGGCTTTTTTTGTGTATACTAAGGAAGGGGGAGGGGTGTCCAGACCCCCTGCCCCCCCCCCACCCCCTATATACGTCCATGATAGACCTACTGCAGCGATTTGAACCGGAAATGTTTTTTATTTTGATAGTCCGTTTCTTAGTTGCCATATTTTGTTATAATATTTTACTTTGTTTCAAAACGGTAAGTTTAGATGACCACTGCAACTTGGTAACGTAAGTAACAATTTAATACTTTGAAACAGTTACGTGGGGTGTACGAGGAGTGTACTCTGTTGAATGACTCTTACATTAAACACGAAAGCTGCATCTAGTAACAATAGTTAACTTTTGTCATGTAATCGAAACAGAAGCCGAAATACTGTTAATTCATCTCAGTACCCAGTAAAACTGAAACAGGAAGGATCGCAAACATATTTTTATGGGGAAGGCAAACGAAAGACTGCGTTTTATTGGCCGCACACTAAGAATACGCAACAGGTCTTCTGAAAACACTGCCTACACTACGTTTGTCCGTCCACTAAAAAATAGTATTCGTGCGCGGTATGGGATCCTTGGCAGACATAATTGACGGTGCACGCCAAAAACGCCCAAGGAACGGTAGCACCACAGTCTAATATATACAGTCGCGACACTCCCTGCTGTGAAAGTTGTCACCATTTGACAGTTCAAGTGACACTAGCGCCCCTAGCGGCCAGAAAGCTCGCCTTCCTCTGACGGCAGATGCGCTGTAGAAATAATGTTTGTTTTTTAATTCGTTTTGTACGTAATTTACAAAATGGTTAGTATATTTTGCGTCACAAGTGTTAGAACAGCGAGAGACATAAATGATCGTGAAATATAAGTAAACACATCACGAACTATTGAATGAAGTGACATAAGCCGCTACATATTCTTGAATAAATAATTAAGAAGTAGCATACAATCGCACTTATTCCACTGAAAGTAAGAGAATACACACTGCATATCCCACATATGAAGTACATAGATGCTCTTCCTTGTGTAAAAATGAAGCGCCACACCACTTTTCATTACGTTCTGCTTTGCAGGAAGCCTGCGTCCAAAAATACAATTTCCATCCTATTTTTTGTGGTATCAGGTTATCTCAATAAAAAGCGTGACTGTTTTAAAACTTTGTTATATCCCATTGATACATTTAAGGAAAATAAAATTAAATGAATGAGTCAGTCCTAACACTTTAGCAACCCAAATGAGCCAGCTTCATCACGTTTTTATTTCTTCTCTTGCTCCTACCGACTAATTCTTGATTGCTGAATTTAATAATGTAAAAGAGCCTCACTTCCACAAACAGTCTTATTAACAGCAGCTTGGTTTCAGCACAGCACCCAGGCGGAAAATTGGGGACGTCCATCAACATGTTCACAAAGAAAGCACCACAATTACTTATGTGAGCATATTCATCAAAAGTAGAAGTCGTATTAGTCTCACAATGAGGAAAAAATTCTTTGACCTCGTCTGTACAAATAAATAGGCTTCCAAAGTTGCCTTCATAACTTTCAAAATGACAATAAACTCTGTCATTTGCATCTAAGTATTGGCTGCCGTCTACAAGTACTGTCCTACATTTATAACAGTCATGAATAGTAAGCAGTTTCTTTAATACATAACCAAACACGTACCTCATGCTGTTTGCCTCTCCGAGGTCTGTTTGGACTTCCATATTTGGTAGTCTGATCACTGAACTCGTGTCACTGATGTCCAACAGAGGTGAAACAAGTAATTTGGACGCTGCTTTCATATCCACTATTGTCTGACCCCAGTTGATCCCCTCACAATTGGAGGTAGCTACACTGTGTGTGTTCATTAATTTGCTTAAAGCACAATTATTGAAAGCAACTCAAAACTTTCGTGGTGATGGGTTGCTACAAAAACCACCTTTATGCCTTATCACTGAGAAAACGTTTTCCAGTGGATCTTGATTAATTTTGCGTGTTAATAAAAAAAAAACTTGGTTCCATCCAAAACATCATCAACAAACATGTTCAAAGCGCTTATGTTGCCCAGAAGTCCTTTAACACACTTAATCCTAGATGAAAAATCTTTCCCATCAACATCTACAAATTTCCATGACTGTATCCATATCTTTAATATTTCCAAATGTCTTGAGGCACTTGTAATGCAGTTCCTTAAGGATACAGGCCCTTTAACACTATATGCATTAAATATGTCAAAAATACCGTTCACTTTTTGGCGAAAATCTGCAGTAGCAGTAGCAGATGATGATATGGTGCCACAAATAACGAGATCGGGATTCAACGGTTTACGTTTATTCGCATATTTCAGAAAAAACCTTACATAGTGGAAAAAAAGTGTCTGAATGCCTGCTGCTACTGTATGACTCAACAAACGAACTGCAGTGCTTACCTTCATTTTTGTTGGACAGCTCCATTAGTGAGCTTGGGGGCCAACTTGTACTTCCTTTCACAATCACTTGAGTACAACTGACAAATGCCCTTCCATGAAGCACTGCCAGTCCATTCTTCATCCGTTGTGTGGATAATGTTATACTTGAATAAATTATTAAGGATGCTTTTTATCAAGTGTGGGTGTCATAAAAAGTGGATCTTACTCCCTTCATGTACTAAGCATGGATTAACTGGTGTGATACCCAGTCTGTGCCTCCACTCCACAAAATTCGAGCCTTGGTCAGTCAAACATGTTTTTACAACCAAACCAATCTGTGTGAGTTTTTTGACAACTTCAAAAAATATGCGCATTAGATGGGTGGCTCCTACTGGTCCTTTGGAGAAATACTAATGGCTGTTTAAAATTTGAGAAGATACCGTAAATCATTATAACTAATGCAGTATTGGAAACCACAGATGTACGTATGAAACCCATGTCTTCAAATCCAATAACACGATCCGGAGAGCTGTTATAGATCAAATTTTCCATTAGTGACATCTCATCCATAGACAAATTAACAATTATATCAGTTTCTGGTAACTGCTGCACTTTCTGCTTTAAAAGATGAAATATGTTATTATTTATCCCACAATTTAATTGTATGTCTTCCACATACCTTTGTAAGGTACGTACTGATGGAAGGCTAAAACATTGTGATAAAAAAACTGTATGCCTGAAAAGTGCAAATAATTTAGTTTCATCTTTCCATCTCGCACCACGTTTTCCATTCAGTGGTATACTGATTTGTCATATCAATAAATCGAGAGCATCTTTTTTCAAGTACTTGGAACCAATACTTTTTAAAATGAGCTTTTCCTTTTGTACTTGTGTCCTCTGAAGTTGTGGGTGCAGTTTATTCTTACGATGGCCACTTTCCTTGTCACGTAGTAATTTTGTACGAAGTCAAAAGATTTGCACGTTTTTACATTTCACACGATTTTCCAACACGCGAATAATTTCACTTAATCTAAGCATTTCATCTTCAAAAGATGTCTGTGTTGCAGATTCCGTTTTTAGTGATTTTATATATGTCTTTCGTGTAGGAACACTTGTGGTAGCTGTTCCTCCTGTGTGAGGAGACAGTTTTATTGGTTTTGCAGTAACACTTTCACGTTTGTATGGCAATTTTCTCTTCATCGTCACTAGTTGTGGCTTATTCGGCACGTCAAATAACGTAGGAACTGCATTCCATACCAATGTCTTCCTTTCCGCGCTCATGAACTGGTTTGACTCGAAATGTAACGCACAAAACTTCACGTTATTGTGCAAATAAAGGACATCTTTTTGCAGCAGGTCCTGTTTTCTACTATTCTAAGTATTTCTTGCTCCTAAAAAAGAAAAACAAATTCAGTAATTCAAGGCAGTTTAGAAAAAATCGTAAATAAAGAGCACTCTAATGTGATGTTTCATACCCCTCAGGGTCTATAGGAAACCTGAAGAATGACAAATTTGGTGCTTTCTTCCTATTATTACTGCAATTGATTGCGCTACATACGCTGCCTTTCGTAAAAACCATGTTGAAAATTAATATAAACGACACTGTTTACGTTTACTGAATACCGTATTCAGCAGCGTAGCTTCTCCACCGCTTGGGGCGCTGTTGTCGCGGTGTATAACAAAAATCAGCGAGTGTCGCGACTGTATATACACTACTGGCCATTAAAATTGCTACACCAAGAAGAAATGCAGATGATAAACGGGTATCCATTGGACAAATATATTATACTGGAACTGACATGTGATTACATTTTCACGCAATTTGGGTGCATAGATCCTGTGAAATCAGTACCTATAACAACCACCTCTGGCCGTAATAACGGCATTGATACGCCTGGGCATTGAGCCAAACAGAGCTTGGATGGCGTGTACAGGTACAGCTGCCCATGCAGCTTCAACACGATACCACAGTTCATCAAGAGTAGTGACTGGCGTATTGTGACGAGCCAGTTGCTCGGCCACCATTGACCAGACTTTTCAGTTGGTGAGAGATCTGGAGAATATGCTGGCCAGGGCAGCAGTCGAACATTTTCTGTATCCAGAAAGGCCCGTACAGGACCTACAACATGCGGTCGCGCATTATCCTGCTGAAATGTACGGTTTCGCAGGGTTCGAATGAAGGGTAGAGCCACAGATCGTAACATATCTGAAATGGAACGTCCACTGCTCAAAGTGCCTTAAATGCGAACAAGAGGTGACCGAGACGTGTAACCAATGGCACCCCATAACATCACGCCGGGTGATACACCTGTATGACGATGACCAATACACGCTTCCAATGTGCGTTCACTGCGATGTCGCCAAACACAGATGCGACCATCATGATGCTGTAAACAGAACCTGGATCATCCGAAAAAATGACGTTTTGCCATTCGGTTACCCAGGTTCGTCGTTGAGTACACCATCGCAGTCGCTCCTGTCTGCGATGCAGCGTCAAGGGTAACCGGAGCCACAGTCTCCGAGCTGATAGTCCATGCTGCTGCAAATGTCGTCGAACTGTTCGTGCAGATGGTTGTTGTCTTGCAAACGTTCCCATCTGTTGACTCAGGGATCGAGACGTGGCTGCACGATCCGTTACAGCCATGCGGATAAGCTGCCTGTCACCTCGACTGCTAGTGATACGAGGCCGTTGGGATCCAGCACGGCGTTCCGTATTACCCTCCTGAACCCACCGATTCCATATTCTGCCAACAGTTATTGGATCTCGACCAACGTGAGCAGCAATGTCGCGATACGATAAACCGCAATCGCGATAGGCTACAATCCGACCTTTATCAAAGTCGGAAACGTGATGGTTCTCATTTCTCCTCCTGACACGAGGCATCACAACAATGTTTCACCAGGCAACGCCGGATAACTGCTGTTTGTGTATGAGAAATCGGTTGGAAACTTTCCTCATGTCAGCACGTTGTAGGTGTGGCCACCGGCGCCAACCTTGTGTGAATGCTCTGAAAGGCTAATCATTTAAATATCACAGCATCTTCTTCCTGTCGCTTAAATTTCGCGTCTGTAGCACGTCATCTTCGTGGTGTAGCAATTTTAATGGCCAGTAGTGTATTAGACTGTGGTAGCACGATTTGTAATGTCACGATGTAGGGGAGAGAGAGTACCAGATTTGATAAGCGAGTTGGGGTGACATTCATGAAAACAAAAGCGTTTATCGTTTATTATTTCGTTTATTATTAACGAAATTATGTTGTAATTGCGACATGTGAGACACATTTGATTTGAACATCGAAGTTGTTTGCTGTTTATTTATGTTTTGTGCATTATTTTCAGTCATAGACAACCACCTAGGCGCGTTAATTTGATACTGAAATACAGGGTCATGCATAGACCAGTAACAATAAATTCTTAATTACATGTAATGGTACTGCAGTATCTGCCAGCGTCTTCAGAAGTGGATATCGCATACGACGTTCCTAGGGTGTTTAAAAGTGAATATTGCAAACGACTTAGATCGTTCGAACAAAATTTGAATGTAGCTTCGTAAAAGTTCCGTGATCAGAATTGCTGGCCAATAAAGTTTATCCTCACTAGACAGTATATTTTATCATTAAACATGAGGTCAAAAGGGTTTCGCCGGGTGCGGTAGCCGAGCGGCTCTAGGCGCTTCAGTCACGAACCGCGTGGCTGCTTCAGTCGCAGGTTGGAATCCTACCTCGGGTGTGGATGTGTGTGATATCCTTAGGTTAGGTAGGTTTAAGTGGTTATAGGTCTAGGGGACCGGTGACCTAAGCAGTTTGATCGCATAGTTCTTAGAGCCATATTTGACCTTTCCGGTAATTTTCTGTAGACCTTTCCGGTAATTTTCTTTAGATTGCGTTAACATATCTCACTTTTTTACACCACCAAGGGACCGTATACCGCAATAAGTGCGATATATTTCTGCGTATTATGTCTATCTAACCCTTGAAACCCGTTTACCTCCAGTACGGGTAGACGGTCAAGAAAGTGAGACTAGTAGGGTTCCATTTTTACCGAATTAGGTGACGGATTTCTAACAACGAAAATAGCTACGACAGTTATTGAAGATAAGGGCCGCATAAATAATTCCCCCTACTCTTTATTCTAAATGTTCTAGTTGCAGTCGATACAACAGCATATTAATCGTTGCTACGCTTTCTATCCAAATCACGTTTAAAGGAATGCAAATAAAACCCATTTGCCTATACACGTGGTAATTCAGATCCCAGTATTAATGCCACCGCGTTTTAGAAGTGTGAGCATTCCCAGCTTAAGAAACACTTCAGTGAACGTTTTCTGGCTGTGGCGAGTCTAATAGAGAATTCGAAACATTGTAGAATACGTTTTGGCAGCTATGTCGCCGTTTCTTTCCTGGGGCGGTGCAGAATTATCCTACTAAATTTACTCGCAAATAACAGCATGTTGCCGGCCGGAGTGGCCGTGCGGTTCTAGGCGCTACGGTCTGGAGCCGAACGACCGCTACGGTCGCAGGTTCGAATCCTGCCTCGGGCATGGATGTGTGTGATGTCCTTAGGTTAGTGAGGTTTAATTCGTTCTAAGTTCTAGGCGACTGATGACCTCAGAAGTTAAGTCGCATAGTGCTCAGAGCCATTTGAACCATTTGAACAGCATGTTGTTATTTCGATAAACATCGCGAATGATTATCACATAAGCGGTGACATAAAGGTAGGAAATTAATGTTTTTGAGTCCAGAAAGCTCTATGCAACAGAAACTGCAGATCATTTTAAACTGCAGATCATTTTGCCATTTTCATTACGAAATTGCGGGCTTATTCGTGTCTGGGCTGTTTGCCTAGGTTGTCTGTAAGCGAAGTGAGAGGTATATGCTACTGCAAGGGAAGTCTGCTTTGTTTTCGTTTCTAATCTCTATGGAGGCAGACTGACTATCAGTAATGCAATTTTAAGAAATTCTCGCGCCCCCAATATGCTTTATTGCTACCTTTATTCTGTACCGGCGCCCTGTGGATGTCAATATGAAACACTTGTAGCATGTCACACTTGTTAATGCCTGATTTTTCCTCTTCTGTCAATAATTGAATTGACTTAGTGTGGCACTGAATGATTTTTAACGTAATTTCGTTATGAATCTTCACACATTGCTAAATTTGCACACTTTCATGGTAGGTTAGCAACGGTAATCCAGTATGACTGGTCTGAACGTTGACACAGACCGTTTCGCGGCCGAATGCGCATAATATTTTGCAAACGTTCGGGGGTGCTTTGTCTTACTAAAACAGTTAAAATATCACGATAAGCTGAAATTCATTTTTGTTGGTACGGTTCATACTAATTAGCGTTTCTTCTTTCATTTATATCTTATATTTACGTGTTGTGTTTAACACACTAATCAGCATTAATATAGTCTTACACGTGATTGAAAACAGCCTGACAAAGTTCGGATAGTGTTTCAATTTCACGCCTGTGCGTAGTATGTTGGTAGCACTTCGCCGCCTTGCCTGTTATGCTGTGTAGCAGACTCTAAAGCTGAGTGGATCAGCATAACGAAAAGGCCGGGGGGGGGGGGGTTCACTTGTTTAGCCCACGACTGTACATGCTCCACAACTTTTTAATGGATAGTTCGCTTGACAGGTACAGGCGCTTTGAATGATCACGTCAGCGATGTTATTCATTGGGAGTCAGAGAGAATGGAAACAAACGGATGACGTAAAGAAATTCAATTTGGTTATTTCGAAATTTATGTTTCAGTGGCTTGGTAAAGAACAGATAAAACTGGGGTTATCAAAACAGAATGTGAGACAAACGTATTTTAACACACTTGGAGTAATTCTCTTTTTCCAGAAATAAATTTGGGTATATGGTATCTCAGTGCGGGATCTATATTTTTATTTCTTGCAGTGACTGTTGGTCTTTTTCAATATGGAACTTCTTTCTTTCCATAATGAGCAATGAATGAATCTCGGCGTCCTTCATTGTGAGATCGATAAAATGACTGGCGAAACCGTCAGATGTGTTGCATCCCAACATCACTGCATGTAAAGCCAAAGCCAAACCTCAGAAGGTGATTACAATTAGGTTTCTTTCGTAAAGATTTGGATGAGTGTCTGAAATAGTAAAAAATGCAGGAACACTTTTTAAATATTTAATACGATATACAAAAATGGCCGTGACGGATATACCTAGAGATTAAAAACGCAGAAAAGAGCAGCAAAAATAAAATTCTGTCAAGGTTAACTTATAGTTTCATGAAGATGTATGATATAATTTAAAAAATGGGAGGTTCTGCATGAAGTACAGGTAAACTGCGGGAATAAAACAACAAATGTTTCAGAACACTTCTTACCTTGCTCGTTTCTCTTGGATTTTCTTCCATGTAGACACGTGTCGTTTCCGTTCGCTATTACATTCTGGATTCAGTGGCAGTAATAATACTTTCACAATCTCTAACACTAGCTTCCTTCCCATCCATTTCGCTCTGCGGCATTAATGTTACTGCTCCCGATAATGTTGAATGTTATCCATTGAGCAACATCCAATGCAGAAGTACATTGTTGTTCAAGTATTTGAACCGTTTATAGTGATTATTTTCAGATACTTAGTTTCTTTAATAATGTTTATAATCACATAACCCCCCAGGGGGTCCACAACTCTTTCGTGGATACGTGCGTGGCGAGCACGGGGCCCCGAGCCATTGCAGCCTTCTTTCTCTCCCGGGCTGCATTTCCTTTCCCTTCCCCTCCTTTCCCCTCCATACCCCTTTCCCCTCGCCCTCTCCTCTCCCTCTATTGGTGTCCTTGCTTATGTTGGCCCCCGCTATCCTCCTGGTTCTGTTGGTTTTACACTCTGGCTTTGTTGCGTAATCATCTCCTCCTTTTGGCATTCCTTGGTCCCCCTCTGGGGTTTGACCTCCATTCCAAAATTTCTCTTCCGTAGTGTGAGCCATTTGGGGAAGAGCACCTTACCTAGTGTCTCCGACGTGTGCCCTCCTAGTATATTCCACCTTTTCTTCTACGTCGTTGTCTGATGCTAGGGTGCATAGCCAGCACGGTAGCCAGCCCGTGTGGTGGGGTCGCTATGTACCCTTTTGGTTGAGCCCCCTGAACACACAGGGATCACACTTCTGATACCTGAGCTGTGACCTCCTCATGCATGCCTTGGAGTGGTTGCTCGTCATCCTGGAGCATCGGAACTCCCGGCAATGGCCGCCGTGCCAGACGGCCCTTGCTGTGGCTGGGTGGCGCCCGTGAGGAGAGCCCCTGATCGGAGTGGGTGGTATCAGGGCGGACGCTATGCAGATGAAACGCATAAGGGTCCAAACCTCTGGCCGCTCTTCTGCGGCCGTCTCTCTGCGTGGTACTGATTCCTCAAGTGCTGCTTCTCTTGCCCCTTCGGCCTTCCCTTCCGTGGCTACCCCCTGGGAGGAGGGTCAGGCCCGTCGTCTAGGGGCAAAACCTTTCCCCCGTTATCTAGTTTGCACCAGGACTGATGGAGATACTTTCACCAGTGTCAAACCTTTATTCTTTGTGGAACACATTGAAGACAAGTTCGGCGAAGTGGACTCCCTGAGCAAGATGCGGTCGGGTTCATTACTGATAAAAACTGCTTCGGCTGCCCAATCTGCGGCCCTTCGTGCCTGTACCCATCTTGGCACAATTCCCGTGTCCATTACCCCTCACCAGTCTCTAAATATGGTACAAGGTGTGATTTTTCACAGAGACCTCATCCTTCAAACTGATGAGGAACTTCGGGACAATCTCGGACGGCGGGGTGTTCACTTTGTTCGGCGTGTTCAGAAGGGTCCTAAAGATAATCGTATTGATACTGGTGCCTTTATCCTGGCCTTTGAAGGGGATACCCTTCCTGAGAAAGTTAAGATTATGGTCTATCGCTGTGATGTGAAGCCGTACATCCCACCTCCTATGCGGTGTTTTAAGTGCTTGCGTTTTGGCCACATGTCTTCTCGCTGTACACAGGACCCTCTCTGTGGTGACTGTGGACGTCCACTCCATGAGGGGAGTCCCTGTGTTCCCCCTCCTGTATGTGTAAATTGTCATGGTAGTCATTCTCCACGTTCAGCAGATTGCCCAGTCTATAAGAAAGAAAAAAAGATACAGGAGTATAAGTCTCTTGATCGTTTAAGCTACACAGAGGCCCGTAAGAAATATGCACGATTGCACCCTGTGTCCATGACATCTAGTTACGCCTTGGTTACATCTTCATCCCTTCCTCCCCCTTCCTTACCCCCGTCCCAGACCCCTCTCCTTCCCCCCTCCCCTGCGGCTCCCACACCTTCTCCTCTGGGCGCCGCTCCCCCTCCCCAGCCGGAGAAGTGTCCCACTCCTTCGGCGTCTGCCGGTCAAGGGCGCCTCTCCCGGGATGCCCCTTCCCGGCACCTTCCAGGTCAAAGGTCTGCTGCAGCGCGGCGACCGCGAGAGCCGCGGTCTATCGGCCCCCAGGTCGCCCGGTCTCTTTCTGTTCCTGATCTTGCTGCAGCTGGCTCCATTATGCCACACAGCCCTCCTCGATCTCAGCCTGAAAAGAAGAAGAAACATAAGTCCCGGGACAAAGAGCCTCTGGTGTCACCGGAGGTCCCTTCCCCGGCTTCACAACCGGATTCTGACCTGTCGTTTATGGATGTCGCCCCCTCCTTGTCGGTGACGGGTGGGGACCCGGCGGTATGACTGGATTTAGCGTGTTCAGCCCTCATTTAAACCATCGTTCTGTGGTTCTCCAATGGAATTGTAATGGCTACTATCGTCACCTTCCGGAATTGAAATCCCTTCTTTCGTCCTACTCAGCAGCTTGTGTGGTTCTCCAGGAATCTCATTTTACTGATGCTCACTCACCGACCCTCCGTGGGTTCCGTGTTTTCTGTCAAAATCGGGTCGGACCCTTGCGGGCTTCTGGTGGCGTTTGTACGTTGGTCCGTACAGACATTGCTAGCACGTGGATTCCTCTCCAAACTACATTGGAAGCAGTTGCTGTTAGGGTCCACTTAGACTCTGCAGTCACAGTATGCAATCTTTATCTCCCTCCTGACAGGACTCTTACACCTGCTGCCTTAACCACCCTTCTTCAGCAACTTCCTCCTCCCTTCCTCCTCCTTGGGGATTTTAATGCTCATCATCCTTTGTGGGCAGTGCCTTTCCATCTAGACGAGGTCTTCTTATCGACCAATTTATTGCAGACCACGACCTGTGCCTTCTTAATGATGGCTCCCCTACTCATTTCAGTGCTGGTCATGGTACCTTTTCTGCCATTGATCTTTCTCTTTCTTCTCCCTCTCTCCTCCCTTCATTACACTGGTCGCCACACGACGACCTTTGTGATAGTGACCATTTCCCGTTGATTATCACGCTCCCTTCCCGCTCCCCGATGGAGAGGTTACCTCGTTGGTCTTTCCACCGCGCCGATTGGCCTCTATATACTGCACAGGTCGAGTTTTCTCCCTCTTTGTCGGGTTGTATTGATGCCGTCCTACGTGACGTGTCTGACGCGATTGTTCGCGCTGCTAACCTTGCTGTCCCGCGCTCATCTGGACAATTTCGTCGTCGGCAAGTCCCGTGGTGGAGTACGGCCATTGCCATTTGCCATTCGTGATCGCCGTCGAGCTTTGCAACAGTTTAAGAGGCACCCATCTGTAGCCAGCCTTTCTACCTTTAAGCGCCTTCGCGCTAAAGCCCGTTATTTAATCAAACAGAGCAAGCGGATATGTTGGGAACGATTCGTTTCTTCCCTTGGTTCCACTGTCCCTCTGTTACGGGTATGGGCTACACTTCGCTCTCTCCAAGGTTGCCATCGGCAGTCCACCCTCCCAGGCCTTCACCTCCCAGATGGCATTTGTACGGACCCATTAGTTCTCGCAGAACATCTTGCGACCCATTTTGCAGTGGCATCAGCGTCGGCCTCCTATCCAGCTGCTTTCCTTCATCAAAAACAGCAGGCTGAAGCTGTCACCTTATGTTTCACCACTTGTGAGTCAGAATCTTACAACGAACCTTTCACTGAATGGGAATTTCTTTCTGCTCTATCTGCTTCTCATGATACGGCTCCTGGCCCAGATTCCATTCATAACCAGCTGCTTCAACATCTCAGTGCTCCACAACGGCACCATCTTCTTCGGGTGTTTAACCGTATCTGGCTCCAGGGTGACTTCCCTTCTCAGTGGAGGGATAGCATTGTGGTTCCTGTCCTTAAGCCTGGTCAGAACCCCCTATCTGTTGACAGCTATCGGCCAATTAGTTTGACCAATGTTGGTTGTAAGTTACTTGAACGGCTGGTAGCCCGTCGGCTCACTTGGGTCCTCGAATCTCGGGATCTATTGTCCCCTTACCAGTGTGGCTTTCGAGAGGGACGATCTCCAATCGATCATTTGCTTCGCTTGGAATCCGCAGTTCGGCAGGCTTTTTCCCAGCGCCGCCATTTGGTTGCAGTGTTTTTTGACCTTCGCAAGGCCTATGACACGGCCTGGCGCCATCACATCTTACTAACCCTTCATCAGTGGGGTCTTCGGGGCCCACTCCCGATTTTTATCCGCCAGTTCCTGATCCATCGGTCATTCAGAGTTCGAGTTGGTACTGCTTTTAGTTCTCCACGGATCCAGGAGACGGGCATCCCACAGGGTTCTGTCTTGAGTGTCCTTCTTTTCCTCATTGCTATCGATGGACTTGTGGCCTCTGTCGGTCCCTTGGTCGCCCCTGCCCTGTATGTGGATGATTTCTGCATTTGGGTTAGTTCCTCCTCGATGCCATCTGCAGAACGGCAGCTCCAGGTGGCTATACGGCGTGCCTCTGCATGGACCCTCTCCCACGGGTTTCAATTCTCTCCTTTAAAATCGCGGGTGGTCCACTTCTGTCGCCGTACTACGGTCCACCCTGATCCAGAGCTCTATCTCGCTGCACAACGATTGCCTGTGGTCCCACAGTTTCGTTTCCTGGGTCTTCTTTTCGACAACAAGCTCACTTGGCTGTCACTTATCAGACTCCTGAAGGTAGGATGTTTCCATAAACTCAATGTCCTTCGCTTCCCCGCCCACTCCTCTTGGGGTGCGGACCGTTCCCTCCTCCTCCGTCTTTATCGTGCTCTAGTTCTGTCACGTTTGGACTATGGTTGTCAAGTTTATGGTTCAGCTGCTCCTTCCACGCTGCACGTGCTGGATCCAGTCCACCATCGTGGTATCCGTTTGGCCACCGGTGCCTTCCCTACTAGCCCTGTTGATAGTCTCCTGGTTGAAGCTGGGATCCCCCCCCTTTCTGTTCGGCGGTCCCAGCTTCTGGTGTCTTATGCCCTTACTATCCGTTCTTCTCCCGCTCATCTTTCCTATTCTATCCTATTCCCAGACCATGGACGTCGCCCGCCTGACTCCCGCCCTCGGGCGGGTTTACCGGTTGGGCTGCGCCTTGCGTCTCTTACCCGTGATTTTCGGCTTCCTTCTTTGTCCTGTCTTCCTCGCTCCCTCCCCTCCACCCCTCCTTGGTTAGTTCCTCGGCCTCGAATTCGGATGGATCTCCGCCGCGGTCCGAAAGATTCCATCCCCCCGGTGGTGTTCCGTTCCTTTTTCCGCCAAATTTTATGGGAGTTTCGGGATGCTGTTGTTTTTTACACTGATGGCTCTAAATCTGCTGATCATGTTGGGTATGCCTTCACGTCCTTTGTTGGAACGGAAAATCATCTACTGCCACCCTCATGTGGGGTGTTTACTGCGGAATTGATGGCAATTTCCCGGGCCCTTACCTTTATTAAACAATCCCAACACAACCGCGTTTTGTTATGTACGGACTCGATGAGTGGCCTTCTTGCTATTGACCGGTGTTTTTCGCGCCATCCCTTGGTCTCTGCCATCCATGACCATCTCGCTGATCTTCACCGTGCTGCTTGTTCCATTGACTTCCTATGGGTCCCGGGCCATGTGGGTATCCCGGGTAATGAGCTCGCTGATCGTTTGGCTGGGGGAGCAGTTACTTACCCCCCGTTTTCTGTAACCCCTCCTGCAGCGGATTTACGGCTTCACATCAAATCCCACTTTGCACAGTCATGGGCCAATTCTTGGGAGGCTACTCCACTGTCTAATAAACTTCGTGCCATTAAGGTGAATACAGGCCCATGGCGTTCTTCCTTTAGCCTCTTCCGCAAGGACTCGACCACACTGTGTCGTCTCCGCATTGGCCATACCAGGCTGACCCATGGTTTCCTTTTGCGTGATGAGCCACCCCCGCTATGTGGTTGTGGAGCCTTCCAGTCAGTGGCCCACATTTTGGTTGAATGCCCCCTTCTTTTGGCTCTGCGTGCTAAGTACAGACTCCCCCACACTTTACCTTTGATGTTGGCTGACGATTCCCGGATGGTCTCTCTGGTTCTAGGTTTCCTCCGGGAGAGTGGTTTTTATTCTCAGTTTTAAAGTTTTTAATCTCCCTCTGGTGTTGGGGCAGGGCGGTGAGTGTTTGGGTGTCTCCCACTGTAGGCAGTGTTCAGAGATTCCCGATTCACCTCCCTGACCGGAATCCTCTTTTCTTTCCCTTTTCCTCTGTTTTTACCCCTTCTTTTTAAGGCTTGGTTAGTTTTTCTATTCCCATACGTACTTTCTGCATTATAGCAGTTGTACCTTTTAAGTCACAGGTGGTCTTGCCTATGCTGTTTCAGCATAGTGTTGGGTTCGTTCTCTTGCCAACTTCCCTCATTTGTTTTTACTAATGACAACGTGACTGCCCTTTTACGTTTCCCCTTTATCCGTTTTATTTTTCTGACTATACTGAGATGTCCCGTTAGCAGAATGGAGTCTATTTGAAACAAGGGACTGATGACCTTGCTGTTTGGTCCCTTTAACCTCAAACAACCAACCAACCAACCAACCATAATCACATAAAAAACTGTTTCATCCGGCAGCATAATGTTAAATGCACATACCTTCTTTAAAGTGTTCTCAGAGTTAAACTTGATGAATCATTTGACAGTGTATCATGTAACGACTTGCACGTATTATGTTTTAGAAAATAATAAAAAAGCATAAAAGATAAACATTTCTTTCAGTAACTTAGTAATTAAAATTCGCACGGCATGTTGTGTTCCGAAAGAACAGGGCCCAGGACAGAATCCTGAGAACTCCTGCCTCGATTGTCTATTTCTACCTCTATCTAAACCTACATAAAAGTTCCCGCCTTGATGGAATGAGGCTACGACCGTGAGACTGTGGAGTGGACAGTCATAGTAGTGGAGCTTATAATCTGTCATGCCAGACTCACTCAAACGCCTTCTCGATATCTAGACTGTTTTGGGACGCTGATATTTTTGGTTTGTAGGAATGTTTGAAGTGAGTATAGGCTCAGGTGTTCCTTTTGCCTAGGAGGTCGAGTAATAATATAGGGCGGTAGTTTTGGGGGAAAGATTGGGTTTTTATTTAGCTTTATTACGGACACACAACACCGTGATTCCAATACAACATTAATTTATTTCTCTCCAAGGAACGTACATCATGGAATATGAAAGATTAATTCAAGGATAATCAATATTTCCAGAGTGTCTATAATTACAAATATCAACCCGCAACACCCTCCCCACCCTGGTCAACTTCTACAGGAATGACCAGTTGAACGGGACGTGAGATTATGGATCCTTCTGAAGTTCGTAAGGTTACAGTTCGTATTTTCCCATCTCTTCCGTCATGAAGATCTTCTATCCGCGCCTTCCTCCACATGTGTCGTGGACGAACATCCTCCAGTAGAAGAACGACATCACCCATCTGGAGTCTTCCTGAACCTGGCCTCGGTTGCTGAGTTTCATGGAAGTTTTTGAGCAGGATCAGATATTGTTTCTTTCACCTGTTCCAGAAGTGTTCTACCATCTTCTGCAGCCGTTGAAATTCCTTGTACAAGTCCTTTCTAACTGGTGATTCTCGACCAGTAGGTAGTGTTGTGAGTCGATCACCTACAAGGAAATTTGCGGGCGTCAGTGGCTCAGATTCCTCTCCCCCTTGCGTAATTGGTCTAGAGTTTAGTGGTGCTTCTATGCTGACCAGACCTTCTTCGTCCAATTGTGACTGCCCTAAAACTTTTCTCAGACAGCGTTTGACAGATCCCACCATCCGTTCCCAGAATCCTCCCCAACAAGGCGCGTGTGGGGCGATGAATTTCCAAGTGATGGCTTGCTGGGCGAGGTACTTGTGCGTCTTGCTTGCCGTGAGAGCCCGCCAGAGCTCCTTCAGCTCTAAGTGCGTGGCATAGAAGGTAGTAGCATTATCAGTGTAAATTGTGCTGGGCACTCCTCGTCTTGAAGAAATCTGTCAGTTGACATATCACAGCATAGTTCCAGGTGAGTGGCTCGTGTTGTTGCGCATGTGAATAGAGCAATATACGCTTTCTTGGTAATATGTTCTTGTCTGACATATAATGGACCAGCAAAGTCAATACATGTTACTGTAAATGGTTTCAGTGGTGAGACTCGTTCAGCTGGTGATGGAGCCTCAGTTTGTTGAACAATGCGAGTCCCGGCGGGGTCAGGGATTTTCTCTGCCTCGTGATGACTGGGTGTTGTGTGACGTCCTTAGGTTAGTTAGGTTTAAGTAGTTCTAAGTTCTAGGGGACTGATGACCATAGATGTTAAGTCCCATAGTGCTCAGAGCCATTTGATCCATTTGAACAACGTGAGCTTTCACCATCTTACAAGGTAGGCAACGGTGTAGAACATGTTCAATTGCCTGTCGAGCTCTAACGATCCAGAATTCTGTTCTAAGTTCAGATAACACTATGTTTACTCCAAGGTGATGCAAACGAATGTGAGTCTGCCGGATCAGTAAACGTGTGAAATGATGATGTCCTTCAAGAAGAATCGGGTGGCGTTGATCTCTGGGTAATTCTGCAAACAGCAGCCGTCCACCGAGACGAATAAGACCATTATCCAAGAATGGGTTGTAGCGAACTATCTGAGAATTACGTGGTAGAGGCATGTTGTTGTATAGTGCATGCAGTTCGAGCGCAAAATGTTGCTGTTGAACTACTTGAATCCAGTAAGTGCGTGCTTCGCACAAATCTGATGCTGTTAGTTCTCCAGATGTTCTGTTTTCTTTCAATAAGTGCTGTTTAAAGCGAAGTACTCATCCTGTAACTCTTAACAGCTTGAAGTAGCAACTGTACCGTGTAGCTGTTAAAATAGGAATCGTTGTTTGTACCATGAAGACTTGGTCTGTTAATTTCTTCTTTTCTGTCAAGGAGTTCTCTTCCGTCTGTAAAATTCGAGGCCACTGTGTTCTGTTCTTTGTTAACCAAGCAGGTCCATGGAACCATACAGAAGCATGGTGAAGTTTATCTGCTGTGGTACCTCTGGAGGTTAGATCAGCTGGATTTTTGTCACCAGGACAGTGCCTCCACTGTGACGGGTTCGTTAGTCGTTCTATTTCCGTAACACGGTTTCACGCACAGGTTTTCCATCGATTAGGGCCATGTTGTATCCATGCTAAGGCTACAGTTGAGTCAGTTCACAATGTTGCACGACTTGCATTATATCTCGTGGCCTTACAGGAATAATGAAGTAGTCTTGGTCCAAGAAGTGTCGCTAGAATTTCCAGCCGTGGATGGGAGCTAGTCGGTTTTTACTGCAAACTAAATGGACTGATACCATATTTGTTGTGGTGCACCGTACATAAAGGACTGCTCCGTAGGCCTTTTGTGATGCGTCGCAAAAGACATGGATTTCTGGCTCAGTGTTTTCAGATACACCAACCCATCGGGGCATTTTTATGTGTGAACATGATGGCAATGTTGATACCCACATTCGACAGCGTTTGCTAAGATCTAGGGGTAAAAGCTCATCCCATTCAATTCCTCTTGACCAAATTTCTTGAAAAATTATTTTTGCAGTGAGGGACACAGGCGACAACAGACCCAGTGGGTCATAGAATCTAGCATTGTTTCGTAGTACTTCTCGCTTAGTGGCAGGACGATTTATAACATTGTCGGTAACATTGTTGTGAACAACACTGAGCGTACCAGTCTGTGTGTTCCAGTAGACTCCCAGTACCTCCGTATCTGTAGTCTTTATGACACCTTCTGATTGCCATATTCCAATCAGTTGGCTTGAATTTGTGGCCCACTTTGCCATTGGTAGACTGATGTGTCCCATGAGTGATGTAAGCTCATAATTTAAGTTAATTACGGCATTGTCATCTTTATGTACGTGGATGATTTTGTAACAGGTGCTAAAGTAAAGCAGCTTGCGGAAAATTCGTTTTGTGCATTACAGCAAGTTCTTTCAGCGTGGCTGCAAGAAGAAACGGACTGCAGGCAAGTCCGAAAGGTAGCCGGATGAAGCGGTATGTAATCCTTTCGTCAGTTGTAATATAGTTTCCTTGTTGATATACGATTACTTTGTACAAAAAAAAAAAAAAAAAAAAAAAAAAAAAAAAAAAAAAAAAAAAAAAAAAAAACCTCGTGAGATCTCTATCTTTCCTGTGAAGAACTAACTGTAGAAATGCTTGTTTGATATCGGCAATTAAGGCGACTTGATGTAGACGATATCTCAGTAATACTGAAAGAATGTCAGGAAGTAAATTAGGACCTATTTCTAAAGAGTCATTCAATGAACGTGCATTCTGGTCGTGCGACGAACCATCAAATACAATCCTCCATTTGATGACACCGATCTTTTCTTTCTTTACTGAATGATGTGTCACGCAATTTCTGTCCAGAAGGGATGACTTCCACGTGTTTCTTCTTGATGTGTTCTATCATTTGCGCCTCGTAAATTTATTTCAGTTTCTTGTCCTTCGTAAATTTTTTCTCCAGTGAATCAAATCTCTTCTCTGCTTGCTGAAGATTATTAGATAACATAACGTTGGGTTTTCTGGGGAAAGACACCACTCTTCTTTTGTCTTCGATGCAGGAGGATTTTGAGAAATCTTGCAATAACGCCAATTCCTTCTGATTCAGAGTTGTTGTTTCTATCTTCTGTGATTCCCATTGTTTCTAAATTCCAGAAACGTCGTAAAATATCGTCTGTTGTTGTTGCTGTCTCCAAACTGATGTAGTTTGCCGTCACAAGGTTAGCCGCGGTGCTTGATTTGCTTCCACTAAGAATCCAACCTAGAATGGAAGGTACCAGAACAACTGATGACGTTAGTCGAATCGGAGGGGAATCTTTAATGATTTTCCAATAGTAATCTGCTCCGACAAGAATCGGACTACCCTGTAGTGTGAATTCTACGACTCTACGATGCGTTGAAGTTGCGGATGGCATTTCAAAGGCGTTGACAGATAGATCACGATGTTCTATAGTTCTTAAACCTAGCTCATTAATCAGGAACTTGGAAATGAAGCTTGACTGACTGCTGCTATCCAGAACGCAGCGAGTAAGTTAGCTCGAGTTTGGGTCAGTGGACCCGCAAGATTAAGCCGTCTGAAGATAAGTAAAACCTGCTGAACTTACGTCGATTCTCCCTACAGATGTAGAGCTAATTTGCTGAGAAGGTGAAGAAGAGGCAGCAATGTCAGTACAGATAGCTTTGTGATGACTTTTCTTGCACTTAGAACACGAGACCTTGCCCTTCTTACTGCAGTTTCTAGCATTACGACCTCGGTTTAGACATATAAAACAGCGATTATCTTGTTTTAGTTTATCGATACGTTGTCGGCTGTCAGTTACTATGTTGCAGTCTTGGGGCCAATGAGAGCGAGCTTCGCAAAATACGCAATATGGTTGTACCGGTATTTCTCGTTTAGGCTTACGCGGATTTTTCTCTTGCTTTGAATTTATGTGAAGCGCTGCTGCAGTGGGCGTGAAGCTAGGAGATGACTGATATTCTGTACGAATCTTTTGTGCAGTGAGAGCACCACGAACTTCTTCTTCCAAAAAGTTACGTAGTTTCAGTACATCTCCTTCCGCTACTTCCGTTCTTCTAGCATGAATGACCCATTTCTGGCTCATTTCAGCGGGAAATGCACGCAGAATTTTCGGAGTGAGAATCTTACCGTATGCCACGACGTCTTCCCCTAAGGCACGCAGTGCTTGAATACGACGGTTACATTCCAGCAATGTACTGTTCAGCGTTTCAGGTGCCGCTGACTGTACAGGCTTTAGCGCATCCAAATAATCGAGGAGCGCCTGTATAATGCGATTGCTATCTCCGTATCTATTCAATAAAATTTTCTTTGTTTCTTCATACGTGTTAGCCGTTATAGGTATTCCATCTACTAGTAACTTCGGTTCGCCTGACAGATACCCTCGTAGGAAAACATGTTTGTTTACTGTAGGAAGGAATGGGTCTTTATCAATGCTCGATTCAAATTGTTCCCAGAAGCGGGACCACATTTCGATATCTCCACAAAATGACTCAAGCTTAATTGCTGGTAGCTTGACAGAGTGGAACACAGTTGGTTGTGTGAGCACTGGTGGTGACGTGATATTCATCTGCGACGTTGTGGCTGAAAGCTTGTAATCAATTGCTTTTGTAGCCTTCTGTATAGCGCGTTTGACTTTGTCTATATATTCCTCACAGCTCAGCACGTCTGCATTGTATTCATCGTCAGAGATAAAACTATGAACAGCGTCATCTAATGAAACAAGCTTCTCTAGAGTTTCTTGAAGACGTTCCCTGTAATGTTCAAAATCATCGAACGGCCGTTCTGTGGGAAGAGCATCAACAGCCGCACAAAACCGCGTAGCATTAGTCCTCTCTCTAGTTAACTTTCTTTTGAAGTTTGCTAACTGTATCTCTGATTCGTCCTGCATTATGACTTACTAAAAGCGGCTGTTGTAAGATTGTTTACGTGTGCGCTTGTGAATAGCTTAAACGTTTAACAAGCAGCGTATGCGCAAATGTAAGTGGACGAAAACCTTTTAACAAAACTAGCTACTCTGAGTGCAAGTTTCAGGCTTGCAATACAAAGCCGCAAAAAGTGTTTTGAAGCAACCAGTTCATGCGATCATATTATATTGGAATGGACTTAGCTTGTGATGCGGTCCGACGTCGTCTCTTGTTTCCTACAGCGTGAAGTAAGCCGTTAATTGTTGAAATCACGCAGGAAATCGCAATTTCTTCCCGGGTTTCGGCACCAAAATATTACGGACACACAACACCGTGATTCCAATACAACATTAATTTATGTTTTGTAACCTCCCCACCGTAATTTTAAAAGAAAGAAATAAGACAATATTTAATTATGAATCCTAATGGACATTGTGCTAAGCGTAACCTGCCCACAATGAAATGTACTGACAATGGCAACAAAAAATGTGAAATTCGCAATCTGACTGAATTATAAATCCTTCAAAAAATTAAAGTCCATTCAGTGACAAGAAAATTTAATTAAACCGAAATATCGGTCTTTGGCCCTGTGTAAAACAATCAGAATTAAAGTCTTACCTCAGAATAAATGGATGTCACATATCTGCTCTTGTTGTTGCGCACCGCTTGGAGGAACTGCATTGCAAATAATAATATTCTCTTTTTTTTGTGATTTTACTAAAAATTTTCTTGTAAAGAAGTGGAGTGAAATGGGAAGTGCAACGAAATCTTTAGTTCAGAAAAAATTAAATTTTTTGAAAAAATGCTTTTGAAATAAAATTATTATTGGGGAACTTGTTGGAGAATAGTTACAATAAATAAAATTTTTCATTATCTAATGATTATATTAATTAACAGTATACCTTATTCACCATCTTGACCAGTGTTGCCGACCGCCTACATCACGCAACCGCACTGGGCTGCTACTACTGACCGACCGCTCTGCATGACGACTATTAGGGTACTGCACGCGACGACTACTGACAGAGTACTGCTCTCAACTAGACAGAGCTACAGACTCGCAACGACTGAACTGACAGACTCGCAACGACTGAACTACTAACAGACTGAGAACCGCTCGCAACACTCGCGCGGTCAAGCGCATACTCTCTGGTCACAGATGCTACAATGCCTCGCCATCGCTGCTATGTTACATACGTGTTTCATAACCCTCCACTGGGGGGGCAAAAATTTGGCAGCGATGGTGAGTCATTTGGACTTGCCAAGCGCGGCAAAATTTTTCTTTAATTAACAAAATCCTACAACTTACAGAATATTTAAATGTTGTGCACACGCACTAAGTACAAAATATATCAGACAAAGACAAAATGTGAATACAAAACATAGTAGCAAATCAGAAAAATGTATATACAAATTTTTTTGACAGATAACAAAGTGCACAGGCACTGAAAATATTCTTTAGCATATGCAGAACAAATAAACAGACTGACAAAAATAATTAGATGTAGTACATAAAGTATATGTTGTGCACACGCACTAAGTACAAAATATATCAGACAATGACAAAATGTGAGTACAAAACATAGTAGCAAATCAGAAAAGTATATACAAATTATTTGACAGATAAAGTGCACAGGCACTGAAAAAATTCTTTAGCATATTCATAACAAATAAACAGACTGGCAAGAATAATTATGTTGACAAGTGACATAAGTGTACTCGCATTGGAGTTCAGCGAATCGAAAAATGTATAACCCATGAACATAAATGATGTTACCAAAAAATTTTTCTTTATGTGACAAGAATCAGGATAGGAAAGGGAAGGATTGCATCATGGTTGTAGCACTTTAGATTGCACACAGCTGCTCTGAAAGTCCATATCTTTCCACAGAAGTACAACACCAAGTGACACAACTTGAGGATCTTTTCCCATCAGAATTTATCAGTGTAGCAAAGACACTGAACTGTCGTAGTAATGTTCCATGTTTTCATTTTGGCAGTACATTAGGTACACCAAACAGTGGGACCATAATAACGCCTTCATTGCTCACGGTGGTGGACAGCATGTCGTGTCAACACCACACTCTTACAAGGCACACCAACGTAGAATTAGTGCAAAACCAAAGATAGTGCTCCATGATCACTAGGATAAACAGGACAAATGGACATTGCAGTAATTCAGGGTAGTTAGCTTATGAGGAGAAGGACATTATGTCACATAATATTGACAATTACAGACTTAATTAGTAGTTTGTGGCATTCATAGCCCAGTTATTGAACATTTCTGTACCAAGTATGTAGTATTACAGAAAAATGTTCATTAATTGTTGTACATAGAATCAGTAGCCTTCTTTTCCTGGTTACAAAGCATTATGAAATAATCGCATTCTTTTCAGTTACAGAGTATAATCAAGAATCATTAACCTTCTCCTAATTACAGTTAATTAATCATTTGTCATTCCAATAATCATTAGCCTTTGCCTAATTACAGTTAATTAATCATTTGTCGTTAATTAATCATTTGTCTAATTACAGTTAATTAATCATTTGTCTAATTACCGTTAATTAATCATTTGTCGTTAATTAATCATTTGTCTAATTACAGTTAATTAATTGATCATTTGTCATTTCAATATAGTAAGAATTATTAGCCTTAATTAATTACAAAGCATTATTAAACAGTACCATAGTTAATTAATTATGTGTCATTCCAATCTATTAAGAATCATTAGTCTTTTCCTAATTACAAAGCATTATGAAACAGTCACATTCATTTCCAATAACAAAGTATGGCATCGTTAATTAATCATTTGAAATTCCAATATAGTAAGAATTATTAGCCTTCTCCTAATTACAAAGCATTATTAAACAGTCACATTCATTTCAAATTACAAAGTATCAACATTGGAAACAAGAGCTAATCAATGGCATAATTAATAACAATTCGTGGAGTGACATTAATTATTGGCACTCAGTGGCCAGCAAGTATTGAATAGAATCATCATTCAGTATTATTCAGATTATTACGAAGTCATTATTAAAAATCAGTTAATTACAGTCAAATCATTAATAATCACAGGCATTATAAGTGGTATCATTACAATAAACAGTGGCAGTTATTAGCTAGTGACAAAGCATCATTTTGAATATAGTCTCATTAAGAGGTCATTAATCAAGTGACATGCTATTCAGAGTTGATCAGTATTATTCAGAATTATCATAAACTAGTGACATTATGTGGGACTGGTAATACATTTTTTTGGTAGCAATGCATTGCGTTGGGATCGACAATTAATTGCTGAAACATAACACTATTTGCTTTTGACCTATTGCAGCAAATGAGGATAGGTAACGTCATTCGTCATGAGTCAGCTGTAGCAAGGTTATGCAACAAGGCAGTATATGTGATCACATTTATAAATGATAAACACAAATGGGTAAAATACAAAAAAAAATGCAAGTTCTAGAACAGGTATAATAAGTAACAGGTTTAGTAAGTATCATGAAAAAAACTTCTCCTGGAAAAAATACAAAAACGGATTATTGACCTGAAAGAAGAAACGCACACTATGCTGAAAAGTAGTGAACTTCGAATTAACAAGTAGTGAAATGTGTATAAAATGTGTTCCATAGCTGTCCTTTCCAAAACTTTCCGTCATCCTACTATGCAATGTAACACCTGCTGTCAAAGCAAACTGCAACAAATACTTAAATAACTACGTAGCATAAATACATAACTTCAACATTATCCTCATCTGTCACCTGTAAAGAAAAACTTCATTATTCATAACATCATATCCTTCATCATTATTCATCAGTATTCATTATCATCTGCAAAAAATCACTTCATTACTCATTATACAACTATTCCTTATCTCTAGCATATTTCATCACTAAAACTAAGATGTGTAGTTCTCTCTGACAGCCTGCATCAATCACCTTGTATTCTGAAAGAAAAAATTAGTTAAGACTGCTATTCTGTGATGAGTATTGTATATTCTTGTTAATGCTTGTTAATCCTGATCCATTTACTCTTCCTCATAAAGTTATTGCATCTCCTTTCGTTTATTCCGTAGGTGAAATTCCCATTTATGTTAAATTTATTTCTTAGAATCATCATTCCTTTCTGAAATTGATGAACAAAGATTAATGTCCTGCATTTAAATCATATACCCCCTAGATAATGACTGGTTTATGGTAACATAATTAACCCTACAGCATAACATGACAGAAAACGTAATATGTTAAAGACGTTGACAGTGTTCAGATGCAAAAATGTACACAGAATAATACAATGCAGTAGCAAAAAAAATGTGAAACAGTCACGATGTTGAGATGTCATAAGGCAAAAAAAAATGTCAAAGTCGACTGGTGTGTGTTATATCTTAACTATTTCATAGTCCATACAAACAAAACTGGAGTACAGTCATATACACAAAAAAATGGAAAATGTGCACGGTCTGATGTGTAACGACAAGAAAAGCGACCTGCTAACCTTACCTTGCCGGGCACTTGCCAAGAAAAAAAATACGATAATCATCAATAAGTAGTCACATAAATATAATTGCAGAAATAGTCGTAAATGTGTAAATTCATCTGGAAAAATATGCACGGTCTGATGTGTAACGACAAGAAGAGCGACCTGCTAACCTTACCTTGCCGGGCACTTGCCAAGAAAAAATACGATAATCATCAGTAATTAGTCACGTGAAATAATTGCATTAGTAAATGGCATCATAGTGTGTTGAATCATACAGTGGTTTCACTCAATAAACGGTTTAATGTTTGATATATGGTGATTGCCTTTCGATTTTCTAGTTCTCAAAGTTTCGACATGTACAACATTGGGGTGAGGGATGCTGCGAATCCGATATGGACCTGCGTATAGAAGTTCAAATTTACTGCACTTACCTTTTAATTTACTGGATAAATAGTGTGTACGTACTAATATTTTCTGTCCAACGTGAAAGTCTCGGCGTCTACAAACCTGTTTTTGCTGTCTTCTCCGTCGCTCTGCGGCACTTTTGATGTTGTTCAGCGCAATGTTAATTATTTCGTGGTGTTGTAGGCGACGACTTTTGGGAAATTCTATTAATTTTTTAATTTTGTTTGGTGGTTCAACGTTTTTCAGTATAACAGTCGGAGATAGCATAGTGGATTCATTTGGAATGGAATTAATTACATCTTGGAATGAGAGTATGTGTGTATCCCAATCAATATGTCTTTTGTGGCAGTATATTCTACACAGTTTACCAATTTCTTTCATTAATCTTTCACAGGGGTTCGAAGAAGCGTGGTACTTGGATATATAAATCGGAGAAATGTTTCTGGCTCGTAACATGCGTGTCCATACGCTACTACGAAATTGAGATCCATTGTCAGAAATTACTTTCATTACATGCCCTACATGAGATAGAAAATGTTTTACAAATGCTTTCGAAACAGTTTTAGCAGTAGCTTTGCGTAACGGAGTGAAAGTAACAAATTTTGAAGTGAGCTCAACAGCGACAAAAATGTAGCAAAAACCTCTGTTAGTTCTCGGAATCGGACCAAAAATGTCTACTGCGGCCATGTGTCTTAATTTAACAGGTATAATGGGATATAAAGGAGGAATATGTGAAGTGGTGTCTGATTTAACTTTCTGGCAAATTTTACAAGACGCTAGAACTCGTCGTATACGTTTTTCCATGTTAGTAAAATAACAGTTCTGTCTCAGTATAAGAAAACATTTTCGTGTTCCGTAATGTGCGTAACTTAAATGAGTGTACCAAATTAGTTTGTTAACCAGTTCGTCAGGAATGCATAATAACCAATTGTTGCTGTCAGGATGAGAGCGGCGAAACAGAATGTCATTGCGTACAGTGTAGTGGTTCCTAATCGTAACATTTTTCCTATCTTGCCAAAGGTGTTTAATTTCTTTCCACACATTGTCCTTATTTTGCTCTTGCGCTATGTCCTGTAGTGACGATGAAATAAAGTTTTCAAATGCGACTTGCTGAATGTACATGACACTGAAATTTGTTTTGCAGAAGTTGGTTGCTACGTCTTGCTGATTGTTGCCGAGAGAACGCGATAGTGCGTCTGCTATAACATTTTGTGTGCCGGGAATGTGAACAATCGTAAAATTAAATTCCTGTAAATACAGTTTCCATCTACTTAATCTATCGTGAGTGAATTTGGCTGAAAGTAAAAATTGTATCGCTCTGTGATCTGTGTAAACTGTGGTATGTCTGCCATAAAGAAAGTGCCTAAATCTCATAAAAGCCCATACAACACATAATGTTTCAAGTTCTGTAACGGAGTAATTTCGTTCAGCAGGTGACAAAATGCGACTTGCAAATGCGATGTTTTTAATTACTGTAGAACCATCTTCTTCAATTTCCTGAAAAATATGTACACCTAAAGCGGTGTTAGAGCTGTCAGTGGCAATGGAAAAATTTCTGGTGAGATCTGGGTGCGATAAAAGTGGAGCATTCAACAGAGCATGTTTCAGGTTCATGAATTCAGAGTGTGCTTGCTTATCCCAAGACCAAATACTGTTTTTACCTGTTAATTGACATAATCTGGGTGTGTCTAAAGCAGAGTGATGAATAAATTTACGAAAAAAGTTAATTAAGCCCAAAAAACTGCGTAATTGCTTTTTTGTTGTAGGAACAGTAATGTCACGTAGAGCTTGAAGTTTTTCCCGATCAGGTGCAATGCCTTCTGCTGAAATTACGTGTCCAAGAAATTTTATAGAAGTTTTGCCAAAATGCGATTTACTGAGGTTAACTGTAAGTCCTTGTGCATGGAAAGTTTGTAACAGTTGTTCAAGAATCAGATTGTGTTCAGACCAGTTAGCTTCTGCGATAAGAATGTCGTGATTCTGTCTTTAATGCAAATGTGTGTCGGATGGCGTCAAAATTACTAACATTTTCGTGAACAAGATTCTGCGTGTCTAAATTATTGCTTACGTTACTGGAATATGAAACCTGTACTGTATATGGTCAAATTCTATCGTACGTGCTGTTATTTACGGGAGAATATTGTGGCATATCCACTATATGAACTGCTTTGTTATTTCTTACTGACGTGTTACGCTATGGATGACACCTATTGTCTGTTTCATTCATCATTATTTGTTGTTGTTAATGTTCTTGCTGCTGAAAAGATCGACTGTTATTAAGTGTACGCTGATAATTGTGCTCAATATTTTTACGTCTGTCGTAATAGTCATTCCTATACGGTGCATTGCGATACGAGTTGAAATTGTGTGTTGTCTGTACGTAGTTATTTCTTTGCTGCCATGCGTTACCATTTGTTGGAGCTGGGACTATACGTGCACGCGGCGAAACATTAAAGTTTGGTTGACCTTGTAGACTGCATTGTTGGTTAGGTATGCTAAGCGGCTGACTTTCATGCTATTGTGGTGAAAAACATCTATTGTTACCAAAAATGTGGTTGCGACTGCCGAAAATTTTGTACATACTGATGATTACGATTTTTATCTGTAATTAAAATTACGGCGGTAGTTGTCATTACGGGAGTACCTACTGAAAATTGTCACATTCGGTAAAAGATGTGTCATATCGGGTTTTCAGTACAATGTTTCTTAATTCTAGATAGAGCAATAGTTAAAGAGCAGTTTTGATAGATATAAAGGATAGTAGAAGAAAAGGCAGCAGTGCAGAAAACTAAAGATGAAACAGCACTACTACAGCTCGGGGCCCTATGCTCGCTACGGCACATATTCATTAAAGCGTAATGAATCCCCTGAGGTCTATTACGCACTGCAAATCAATTTTAGCTTTTGCGTTGCAGGCAATAGCGGTAAAATTCCCAAACTAAATTGTTGTAACCATGTAAATTCAAGTTTCCTCATTACAGGCAATGCTGATAAAAATGCAATAGCAAATTGTCGCATCAGGTTCAAAGCTAGCTTTTGCATTACAGGTAATAGCGGTGAATGTACAAAGATAAATTGTCGTATACAGTGCAAAGCGTGCACCTGTACGCTGTCATTATTAAATTCCTTACATTTTCTTACAAATGCAAATTGCTCGAAATCTGCGTTCTCGTCATTGAATTTGAAAACACGTTCAGGTTTGTGTATGAATCTGTTCGTCTGTGTCATTTCGGATTTCAAGTTGCGAAGCTTTTCAGATTTTAAGTCGCGTAGCTTTTCGGATTTTAATTCACGTAGTCTCTGTAAATTGTTCACATTATACACGCTGCGTGACTCTGACAAATGCTCGCAAAGTAGCGGATTCTGTGACGTATTGGTGACTGAAATAGTTTTCAACTCTGTTACTGTAACACTTTTGTCAATTTGGTTGATTTGTCGTGCAAATTTCTCGTCAACTTCCGTATTCGGAGTGTGTGAAACTTCCACTGACTCCAAATTAATTTCGTCGCGAATCTGTACTGCGTTTTTAGGGCATTGTTCGGTGACTGCAATAATTTCGTGTATCTGTGTTTCGTTCGCTAAACATTGTTCAGTGACTACATCAATCTTGTCTTTATGTGATTTTGTTGTGCCTACACGTGTACTACTTAATTCTTGTGCAACAGTGCCAACTTCTTCATTACTGTTATTAGCACAAGCCTTAGCATCCTCACGCAATTGTTCTTTACTGTCCTGACATTGCACGGTAACAGCTGTAATCTGCTCACTAACTTGTTTGTTCTGTTCTTTAAGGTCGTCTTGTTTTTCGCTTGTCAGTTTGAAACTTTCATTAATTGTTTCGCTAAGTTGTTTGTGAAAGTCGTCTTGTTTTTTACTAATTTCATTAAGTTGTTTACTCATTTGTAGCAAAAATGCCATAATTGGATTCGACACAAAATTATCATTTCTATTCTTCGTGTTGTTTAGTGGTGTACCTGGAATTGTCTCGCTTTCCGTAACCATTTGGTTATTCTGAGATTTACAAAACGGGTTATCAGTCGGATGTACACTGTCAGACACTATTTCGGAATTAAATAAATCCGTCGTACTTTGTGTATCCTGTTCACCTTCATTAGCCAAATTTGCGTGTTCATCACGTAAATCTAGTAAACCGGCTGTGTTAGGCTGGGCAGCGCTCATTACAATAGAGCGTCCCGCGTCATCGATTGTCGTCAAATCAACAGAGGACATAACCGAGTTCGTTTGTTCATCATTAATATAAAAGTCATCACTAGTGGTTATAATGCACTGATTGTTAGTGGACGCAGGATTGTCATCATCACACTGCGTGTCATAATTACTATCGGTCACGCTGTTTAAGTTGGTAATTTCATTCAAAATACCTCGCGATACACTATTCACAGTCTTTCGCGGCATTTTTGCAACAGTCACAAATTTTTCAGAAAATAAATAAGCACAATGCAAAAGCAACACACAAATACAACAGAGCAACGAATTGCCGTTGACCTGTAGAAAGAAAGTCACAAGTTAATAAAAGCGTTGCGCCAAATCCTAATTATATTTAAGCAAATAAGAGCAGATATGTGACTGTTTTTCAAAAGACTCTCAACGAAATTCGATCCTGGACTGGGTGTCGCCAAGTGTAACCTCCCCACCGCAATTTTAAAAGAAAATAAAGCAATACTTAATAGAAATGGGAGCCAAGTGTAACCTCCCCACAAAAAATTTTAAAAGAAAAGGACGATACTAATTAGAAATGCTGATGGACATGGCTCTATGCGTAACCTGCCCACAATGAAATGTACTGACAATGGCAACAAAAAATGTGAAATTCGCAATCTGACTGAATTATAAATCCTTCAAAAAATTAAAGTCCATTCAGTGACAAGAAAATTTAATTAAACCGAAATATCGGTCTTTGGCCCTGTGTAAAACAATCAGAATTAAAGTCTTACCTCAGAATAAATGGATGTCACATATCTGCTCTTGTTGTTGCGCACCGCTTGAAGGAACTGCATTGCAAATAATAATATTCTCTTTTTTTTTGTGATTTTACTAAAAATTTTCTTGTAAAGAAGTGGAGTGAAATGGGAAGTGCAACGAAATCTTTAGTTCAGAAAAAATTAAATTTTTTGAAAAAATGCTTTTGAAATAAAATTATTATTGGGGAACTTGTTGGAGAATAGTTACAATAAATAAAATTTTTCATTATCTAATGATTATATTAATTAACAGTATACCTTATTCACCATCTTGACCAGTGTTGCCGACCGCCTACATCACGCAACCGCACTGGGCTGCTACTACTGACCGACCGCTCTGCATGACGACTATTAGGGTACTGCACGCGACGACTACTGACAGAGTACTGCTCTCAACTAGACAGAGCTACAGACTCGCAACGACTGAACTGACAGACTCGCAACGACTGAACTACTAACAGACTGAGAACCGCTCGCAACACTCGCGCGGTCAAGCGCATACTCTCTGGTCACAGATGCTACAATGCCTCGCCATCGCTGCTATGTTACATACGTGTTTCAGTTTCTACAAGGAACGTACATCATGGAATATAAAACATTAATTCAAGGATAATCAATATTTCCAGAGTGCCTATAATTACAAATATCAACCCGCAACAAGCTTGGGAAGTGTGATAAAGTTTGCTGTTTTCCACATTTCAGGGAAATAGGCGAGATGGCGACAGGGGTTGCATATAGTTGTCAGAAACTGTGTTGCAGAGGGAGGTAGATACTTGAGCTGAAGTCGCAGTGAGTTATTATTGCTAGTTTGACATGGTCTTTTTTAGTAAACATGAATCCATAATTAATATGTTCTTCATTATTCAGTGAAAGTGGCTGCTGAAAGACCATTGTATATTTTCACTAAATGCACGAAAGCAATAAACACACAGTATTACGCCTGTTATGATCTTAAAAGTAAACAGAGTTAATAATCCAGAGCACAGACAGAAAAAAAATGAGCTGTCAACAGTAACTTGCTGACGCGCAAGGCAAAGCTGATGCACAGTCTCCCTGCCGAGCTGGGCGTGAGTTTGAAGAAAACAATTTGAATGATATCTGCAGACTTCAGGCAGAAGAATCTTACCTAACCATCCTAACTCTGACAATTCATACTAGCTTTTATTGATCCAGTAGAGCTGGAACCTACACGTAGCGATTGCGGGATACTGTGTGGTGAAATGGTACCTGGATTGTGAAAATTCGTAGTGGCTAAGGCACGGAATCCTCGAAGTTTACTGGAGCTTATTCCCGAGCCGAGGAGCTCCATCAGATAGTGTAAACACACGAACTTTTTACTGTCATGAACGACAATTTTGCTTTCTTTTGAAGTGCACACGATCCCGCCTGCGAATCAAGACCAACGGGACAACCATTCGCTAGCTTGGCTAATTAGGCAGTGTTGCGAAGACAAAGGGAGTGGTAGCAAGAGCTAACAGTTTCTCCGATCACACCTTCCCCACATAAGAGGAACGCCCGACCAGCACACTGACGGAGTGGGAACTGTCTGACCTCATGAGGAACTTGTTGTCCTCTCCGTTGGCTTCACCCTTCGCTGAGTAGCTGTCGGAGTGATTGGACGCGTGTGCGGGGCTGCTCTAGCTCACTCCATCGCACGCTTACTCAGCCATAGGAATCCGCTTGCGGAATTAGTCGTTTCGGACATATTGTGCTTCAAAGGCGTGTGTTCCGAAGGCTAAGGCTTCCGAGCTCCTGACTTTTTAAAATCGGGAGTGAAGTTGCAAGAAGATAGAGACACCAGGGTCTGTATTTACTACAGCCGTTGAGCGAATTGTCGCTGTCGATTGCGAGCTGTGGGTTGGCGCAGTTTGGTGCGCGCCTTCTTGCTGCCGCGGTTCGCTTTCTCGGGCGGTTCAAGCGCTTCAGCTGCGACGGGTACTCGTGCTGCCACACAGACTAGGCTCTGCCCCTCCCGAGCGTACGGCAATGCAGGCCAGGGCCTGGTCATTGATCAGATAGCCGCGCGGGTCAGTTCCGGTAGGGTCGGACACGCCTGCTGGATACGTAGCGGTGCCAACAGAAAGCAGCGACCGACGTCCTTTGGCAGCCAACCTCTCGGCGTCCGGACATGGGACAATCGCCGGTCACTCTCACAACCACACACAAAGAAAACGCTCCTGGATGCTATGACGTCAATAGGGCGGACCAAACGTACAGTCAGAGCGAGATCAGCTCGAACTCGCGACTGCTGCTACTCAGTGCAATCGTGGGTCTAACGGGGAAAGACCGCGGAAGATACGAAGAGAGACTTGACCCATCACATCCTATACAGCCCCTCCCTCTCCGATACCATCACCCAGTATTCAGTAGGTTTCTTTTTTTTTTTTTTTTTTTTTTTTTTTTTGTGGTTTTAGGGCGCACAACTTCAATGGTCATTAGCGCCCTTACTACGTTAAGAAAGCACCGCGAGGCACAAGTTTAAAACAACAACGAAAAGGGAAAACACGATAAAAGACAGACTGATAGGCAGAGGATTAAAAAACAGCATAATCAAATGTGCTTAGAGAGGTGTGTCAAATTGATAAAATGAAGGACACGAGCAGCTGCTCGTGGGTCATCGGCTAAAATAGCTTCTAAAGTACATGGCAGGTTAAGATCGAGACGCAGTGTGTTGAAATCTGTACAGGAAATTAAAATGTGGCGGACCGTCAGCAATTGCCCACATGGGCAGAACGGCCCCGGCGCAGCCGTTAGCAGATGGCGATGGCTGAACCGGCAGTGTCCGACGCGTAACCGGGCCAAAACTACCTCCTCCCGCCGAGAAGGGCGGGAGGAGGACGTCCAAGCCGTGGGAAGAGGTTTCAAGGCCCGAAGCTTGTTGTCTGTAAGTGCAGCACAATCAGCATGCCACAGCGATAAAATGCGCCGACAAATTACCCTGCTACAATCCGACGAAGGGACTCAACAAGAAGCTGTCCGAGGTTGGAGGACCACAGCCTTGGCCGCGGCATCTGCAGCTTCGTTCCCAGGGATACCGACATGGCCAGGGACCCACATAAAGCTAACCGGAGAACCGACATCCACCAGCTGCTGAAGAGAGCGTTGGATCCGGTGCACGAAAGGGTGAACCGGATACGGATCACTGAGGCTCTGGATGGCGCTCAGGGAGTCGGAGCAGATGACATAAGCAGAATGTCGGTGGCGGCAGATGTAAAGAACAGCCTGGTAGAGGGCAAAGAGCTCAGCTGTGAAGACCGAACAATGGCCATGGAGCCGGTATTTGAAACTTTGTGCCCCGACAATAAAGGAACACCCGACCCCGTCATTGGTCTTTGAGCCATCTGTATAAATGAAGGTCCTATTGATGAACTTTGAACGAAGTTCAACAAAACGGGAGTGGTAGACTGAACTGGGGGTAACCTCTTTTGGTAGCGAGCTGAGGTCAAGGTGAACGCGGACCTGAGCCTGGAGCCAAGGTGGCGTGTGGCTCTCGCCCACTCGAAAGGTTGCAGGGAGTGAAAAATTAAGGTGGTGAAGGAGGCGACGAAAGCGAACTCCAGGGGGTAGCAGGGCAGAGACATACAACCCGTATTGACGGTCGAGAGAGTCGTCAAAAAAGGAGCGATAAGACGGGTGGTCGGGCATTGACAGTAGCCGGCAGGCATACCGACAAAGCAGTATATCGCGCCGGTAGGTGAGTGGCAATTCGCCAGCGTCAGCGTGAAGACTCTCTACGGGACTAGTATAAAATGCTCCAATCGCAAGTCGTAAACCCCGATGTTGTATGGAGTTGAGGCGGCGTAAGATGGATGGCCGTGGAGAGGAGTATACGAAGCTCACATAATCCAGCTTGGAGCGGACGATCGACCGATATAGACGAAGCAGGACGGTTCGATCTGCTCCCCACGACATACCACTGAGAACACGGAGGACATTTAAAGAACGGGTACAACGGGCAGCCAAATATGACACATGTGGAGACCAGCTAAGTTTCCTGTCAAATGTAAGACCTAAAAATTTTGTTGTCTCCACGATTGGGAGAGCAACGGGACCGAGTCGTAAGGACGGTGGGAGAAACTCTTTGTAGCGCCAGAAGTTAATACAGACCGTCTTCTCGGCAGAAAAACGGAAGCCATTGGCGACACTCCAGGAGTAAAGACAGTCAAGAGAACGCTGAAGACAGCGCTCCAGGACATGTGTACACTGCGCGCTGCAATAGATGGTAAAATCGTCCACGAAGAGGGAGCCTGATACATCAGCTGGGAGGCAATCCATTATTGGATTGATCGCGATGGCGAAGAGAGCGACGCTCAAAACTGAGCCCTGTGGCACCCCATTCTCCTGGCGAAAGGTGTCTGACAGGACAGAACCCACACGTATCCTGAACTGTCGATCCATTAAAAAGGAACGAATAAAAAGAGGGAGGCGACCGCGAAGGCCCCATGTATGCATGGTGCGGAGAATGCCCGCCCTCCAACAGGTGTCATAAGCCTTCTCCAAATCAAAGAACACAGCCGCGGTCGGGCGCTTCCGCAAAAAGTTATTCATAATGAAGGTCGACAAGGTAACCAGATGGTCAACAGCAGAGCGGCGCCTACGAAATCCGCATTGTACATTGGTAAGTAGGCGTCGAGACTCGAGCAGCCAAACCAATCGAGAGTTAACCATTCGCTCCATCACTTTACAGACACAGCTGGTAAGCGAGATGGGTCGATAACTGGAAGGCAAGTGCTTGTCCTTCCCCGGCTTAGGAATCGGGACAACAATAGACTCGCGCCAGCATGCGGGAACATGTCCCTAAATCCAGATGCGATTATAAGTACGAAGAAGAAAACCTTTACCCGCAGGAGAAAGGTTCTTCAGCATCTGAATATGAATAGAATCAGGCCCTGGAGCGGAGGACCGTGATCGGCCAAGTGCGTTTTCGAGTTCCCGCATGGTAAATGGGGCATTATAACTTTCACGATTCGAGGAGCGGAAGTTAGGTGGCCTAGCCTCCTCTGCCTGTTTGCGGGGGAGGAAGGCAGGGTGGTAATGAGCGGAGCTCGAAACCTCGGCGAAAAAGCGGCCGAAGGCATTGGAGACATCCTCAGGGGCCACAAGGACGTCATTCGCGACCGTCAAGCCAGAAACTGGTGAGTGGACCTTAGTGCCAGATAGCCGGCGCAGGCTACCCCAGACAACAGAAGGAGGAGTAAAACTGTTGAAGGTGCTTGTGAAAGCAGCCCAGCTGGCTTTCTTGCTTTCTTTAATAATACGACGACACTGAGCACGTAATCGTTTATAATTGATACATTTCGCCACTGTAGGGTGGCGTTTAAAGGTGCGTAAAGCAAGTCGACGAGCACGTAAAGCGTCTCTACATGCTGCAGTCCACCAGGGGACCGGTAGGGTGAGGGATGGAATATTCAGCAGCAGCGAGAATGACTTCCGTGAGGTGTGCGACCTGACTATCGCAGCTTGTGAAGGTTTGATCCTTAAAGGTCGCCCTGGAAGAGAAGAGCTCCCAGTCTGCCTTGGAGATCGTCCAACTAGAGGAGCATGGAGAGGGGGTATGCTGCAGGAGATGGATAACACACGGGAAGTGGTCGCTCGAATATGTATCAGAAAGTACATACCACTCAAACCGGCGTGCAAGTTGGGGAGTACATATAGAGAGGTCTAAATGGGAATAGGTGTGAGATGTGTCCGAAAGAAAAGTAGGGGCGCCAGTATTGAGGCAGACAAGGTTGAGCTGGTTGAAAAGGTCTGCTAACAGGGAGCCCCTCGGGCAGGATGCTGGAGAGCCCCAAAGGGGATGGTGGGCATTGAAGTCTCCAGTTAACAAAAATGGTGCAGGTAGCTGAGCAATAAGTTGCATCATGTCTGCCCTGGTAACGGCAGATGACGATGGAGTGTAAACGGTACAAATGGAAAATGTAAAAGTGGGGAGAGTAATGCGGATGGCAACTGCCTGCAGGCCGGTGTGCAACGTGATGGGATCATAGTAAATATCATCCCGCACCAGCAACATAACCCCTCCATGAGCCGGGATTCCTACCACAGGGGGTAGGTCAAAACGCACAGAGGTGTAGTGTGCCAAGGCAATTTGATCGCATGGGCGTAGCTTCGTTTCCTGGAGGGCTACGACGAGCGGACGGTGCAAGCGGAGCAGCAACTTCAAGTCCTCTCGATTGGAGCGAATGCTGCGAATATTCCAGTGAATAAGTGCCATCGTAAGAAAGGGAAGATAAAAGAAGGGGTCACCTCGAAGGCCGCGGAGGGCCTGGCTTCGAGCGAGCACTGCCGCCGCTATCAGTAGGCGGACAGTCTTCGTCCATTGGGTCTATAGGTTCATCGGCCATCTTGGGAAGATGGCCGGGAGGGGGAGCTTCCTCCGCCGGTGAACGGCCAGATGTTCGGCTACCAGCGGTGCGGCCAGGCGAAACGGATGACGGCCTGGGGCGGCAACCGCTGGGTGGCGCAGGAGAAGAAATGCGCCGTGGCGGAGAAGGAGAACTGTGCTTCCTAGGAGCCTTCTTGGAAGTACGTTTGGTGGAAGTACCGGTCGAAGGCTGGGAGGTCGAGGTACGCAGGAAGTCTGCACGGGACGGTTCCTTCTTAAAGGCCCGTGCATCTGACTTCTGGGTCTTCGTCTTGGCAGAAGCTGATGAAGGTGCTTGTGTCTGAGGGGTGACGGGAGGAAGAGGAGACGTCGACCGGGCGATCTTAGCACTGGCCGAACGGACGACCGTGGTGCTGAAGGTCAGATCGCATGTCTGGGTTGCCACCTCCCTGGTAGTCCGAGGAGAGGCGAGGACAGTACTGTATTTCCCCGCTGGGAGCAGCGTGGGCTTCCTACTAGCAAATAGCTTGCGAGCAGCCGAGGTGGACACTTTCTCTTTGACCCGAATTTCCTGGATACAGCGTTCTTCCTTATAGACAGGACAGTCGCGGGAGGATGCGGCATGGTCACCCTGACAGTTCACACAACGAGGAGACGGAGGTGGACAGTCACCCTCATGGGCATCCCTGCCACAGGTGACACATTTAGCCGCATTGGAACAAGACTGTCGAGTGTGATTGAAACGCTGACACTGGTAGCAGCGCGTAGGTGTCGGGACATAGGGGCGAACAGAAATAACCTCATAGCCCGCCTTGATGCGCGATGGCAGCTTAACACTATCGAAGGTCAAGAAAAGTGTCCGGGTCGGTACAAGGTCACTGTTGACCTTTTTCAGGACCCTATGGACAGCCGTCACGCCCTGCTCAGCGAGGAAAGATTGAATCTCCTCGTCAGTCAGTCCGTCGAGGGAGCTAGTATAGACCACACCACGAGACGAATTCAAAGTGCGGTGAGCCTCCACCCGCACAGGGAACGTGTACAGGAGTGTGGCCCGAAGCAGTTTTTGTGCCTGAAAGGCGCTCTCAGTTTCTAGTAATAAGGTACCGTTACGCAACCTGGTACAAGATTTGACAGATCCGGCTATGGCATCTACACCCTTCTGGATAACGAAAGGGTTGACAGAGGAAAAATCCTTTCCGTCCTCAGATCGAGAAACGACGAGGAACTGTGGGGCAGGCGGTAGTACTTTTGTCACTGATGGCTGGTCACGTTTCCGTTTTTGGGCAGAAGTCGAGACAGATGGAGTGAAATCCATTGCGGAGGAATCCCCCATGATTGCCAGCGTCTCCGATGGCGCGCTCCTTCCTTGTGGGGACCCTCTCAGAGGGCACTCCCGCCTTAGGTGAATGTTTACACCTCAGGTCACACCTCCCGAGAACTAGACGGAAGGATCAATTGGCATGGTCAGAAGGTATCAGCTCAGGCAATCACCCCTCCCCGGGCCTGGCCTTTACCAGGGGGTACGCGCGTGCCTTACATGTCTACCCAGGGCGGGGAATTACGCGTTACCCCGTCAGCGGCTACGCGTGCGAACGCGTGGGTCGGCCTTCAGGCACGCACAGGGAGGAAGGAAGAATAGGAAAAGGAGGAGAGAGAGGGAGAGAGAGGACAGACTGTCTCAAACGCCGAGGCGGAGACCAGAGAAGGCAAGGAGAAGAAGGCAATGAGAAGGCAAGGAGAAGAAGGCAATGAGAAGGCAAGGAGAAGAAGGCAATGAGAAGGCAAGGAGAAGAAGGCAATGAGAAGGCAAGGAGAAGAAGGCACGGAAACAGTAAGGAAGACAGTGAGGTGGAAAAGAGCAAAGAAAGGAACCAACCAAAGGAAGGAAGAAACGAGAAGGGAAAAAGCAAAATGACCGCAAATAGCGCCTGCGTCCGGAGACCGACGGTTCCACGACCTCTAACGACCCCCTTTAGGGGGTGGGACTCCTTTTAGTCGCCTCTTACGACAGGCAGGAATACCTCGGGCCTATTCTAATCCCCGGACCCGCAGGGGGGGGGTATTCAGTAGGTGACACCCTTACCAGCCCCCACCTACCCATCCTCTTCAGCACCACTGCCATTAATCCCCCTCCCCCAGCTCCCACTTCCCGAACGATAAAACTCTACAGCAAAGCTGACTGGGCAAAGTACAAGGAGACCATCAACAATAACCTACTAGCCCCACTAACCATTACAGACACCGACGACCTTAATCACATCCATGACAGAATAATAGACACCATAAAGACAGCCATCGACGCAGCCATCCCCTCCAAAACCATCGCCTTCTTCAAACCACACGTACCCCCCGAAATACTCAGACTGATCCGAGAAAAAAGAAAGCTCTACCGCGAAATCAACAAAGACAGAAAGCCCGACCTTAAAACAATTTGGAACAGGCTGAATAACGAAATTAAGCGTCTCACTTCTGAACACCGACAAAAGCAATGGGACGGAACCTGCTGCAAACTTGACTACAGACAAGGACGCAAATTTTGGAATAAGTTCAAGACGCTCACGGTGTAATATTGCTACATTAATTTGCTATGCTACAATCGGGTGCTAATAGTAGAATAAAAGCGGGTTAAAAGCTGTGAGCTGTCTGGGGAGAAGTTAACCGTGGATTACTGCGCAACTGTTTCACCAGGTAACTAGTCTAGGTTTACCACATTACCAATCACACTAACATTGATTATAATCTTTTACAGTCATACAACAACCGGTAATATATCTATATATAAAAAGGAGAATTTAAATAAAAAGAAAGAAATCAGTTTATATTTGGAAATTTATTTTAAGATTGTTCATTGAAATTTCAGCATATTATACGTGAGTTATAACTGAGCTGGTGCCTTGTTTAAGGATTGTAAAAATGTGAGATTTTAATCTTACGGAACACATCAAATATGGAGCCAAGATTGGGAGACTGCATACAACCCTGCATTCACAAAACAACACCCAAAGAACGTTGAAACATAAGCAAGAAGAAATTAACCACAACCAACAGATTCAGTTTTCACCCAAAGAAATTACGTTCGTAACACAATCCTGTCCGTCATGTAATTACCACACACTGGTGTACTAAATTCATATTAACTCTTTGTGAAATCTTCCCAAAAGGAATAACTGAAGGCTACTTTGATGATTACACCACATGCTCCACGTGGTCAACTTGGTTTACAGAACGCGTATAACTCCACAGTAATTTTGATAATTAAAATAAATTCGATCGAAAAGCAATTGACAAAAGAAAAACCTTGAACTGGTTACTAACGTCTTACTATTAACCTGATGGGTCAAACAGTTATATAAGCACGTGGTACTGGTCTCGCAAAGTACACTCCACGTGGGTTGAACATAAAGGAAAGCATAAAGAAAAGTTGCTATATTGTAAAATATTGTCAAGACGAGACGTTATAATCACACAAGCATTCACATTTAAGATTGATGAACTTAGTTAGAGTTACTGATCAACACGTGGTTCCACTTTACTCACAAAGTAATGACAAAGCAACTACCGCAAAATAATCTGAACTTCACACGAGAATTACACTCCGCTGCAATTTAAGATAGCATTAGATATTTTAGAGCTAAATCTGAAATCAAGGTATTAAGTTTTCAGTTAGGCTGAACTTAAGAAATCCATTGTCCTACGGACTTAGCAGACACGCGCTTAGCCGGAGATCTTACCACTTCAGACGCTCGCCACGGTCCCACAGCAACTGCCTACTGCCGAGCGTGCTTCCTGAGGGTGGCTCACAAAGACAAACGGAAGTGGCCAGAGGGGCAGCTTCCTATACCAACATGACAACGGACGGACAGAACCATACTAAGGATAGAAACCTCTCTGCTTTAAGAAAGCGTAGCTACCTGTTCCGACGTTGGTCCTACTGTTCTCTAGCAGACAGCCTTGTCTGCTACCCTCAAGCATGCAACTACAAACACATTTGATCATTCATCCTCTCACACAGAAGGGAAGGGGGATGACAGTATCTTATCATATACAGTATATAACAGAAAGCGGATGTAGGTTCCGTATGAGACTGTGTGACATGAATTACATATAAACTGTGTTTTAAAGTGTAGTAGTGTGACAGATCGTTCTTGTTTACGTGTAAAAGTAACACGTTCCACTACTCAGTCTCCTCCCAGATAGTCAGAAACGCCACAGTAAATTTAGAAGAGGAATTTATTGGATTCCTTTCATGTTTGATTTCTTAAATCTGTTGTCATTTATGGAATAGAGACCTTTCACAACCCCAACGCTCCGGGAAAAGACTGTGCAGGGAATTTTCTGGCCATGCTGGGACATTCCCAAGCAGGCTTCTCACACCCTACTTAAACCAAAAGTGTAAAGAAAAGGCAAAAGGTCACCAGCTACTTGCTAAAACACAATAATTTCAACAAATCTTTAAAATCTACTAATTTCAAACAGAAAAAAATGAACACAATCTGTGACACCTATTTAAAGGATAGTGTAGACCTAATTCGGTCAGCAAGTAAAAACAATGGTTCCTGTGTCATTAATATGAAAACAATTTCTGGTTGTTACCCTTATGGAGTTCACCAGTATTTGCTCATTGCAAGAGCCAACTGATCACACTCAAATTTATAACTGTTTATTAACAAGTAAAATTTATGAAAATAGCAAAGATGCCACAGCAATTAAAAAAAAGAACATCAAATAACATCGGTATTATAAAGCAGAACATTACAATGCACAATCCGCAAAAGCAAAAAAATGATAAGAGAAAAAACATGTTTTACAAAGTGGTTATCGCAAAAAAATTCTATATCGTATAAAACTAGTAATTTGTAGAATTAAAATAACTATGTGGCACAATTTAATCACTCTCCTATATTTCAATTAGCTAGCAAACAATGAGCACTGTGTCATTATACTGAAACTTCAATAATTATGTGATTGTTACCCTTAAGGGGTTCCTCACAATAAATATGCCCCATGCAAAGGCTAATCGATCACAGTCCAATGAGAATGAATAGCAATCTGACTGATAAACTATGCAATGCCACATGAATGAATTTACGAAACAAAATAACACAAATCTAATACATCACACAAGAACAAACATTGATCAATAAAACAGTACACTAGTCAACATCTAAAAAAAAACACCAATAAATAAAACACCTGCAAAATACGAGAGTCAAAGTCTAAAAAAAATAATAAATAGAACACCTGCAAAATACAAGAGTCAGTCTAATAAACACCAATAAATCGAATCCCTGCAAAACACACGAGTCAAAGTTTCTGTGACAGAAACACACGTATATGCATTGAACTAAGAACCGTATAATCACTGTTCACTGATACACTCACTAGTTCCACTGTTCCGTGGCACAGTATAAGGGTTGGGGGAGGGGGTGCGTCGCCGCAGCTGTCAGTAGGGATTTTTGTCCATCTGTTGCGTGCAATCCCGCCGTCTCTGCCCTCTCATGAAGTTTCTCTTGGTGGTCTGTGTCACGTACATCTCGATTTTGTTCCATGTTTGTGTTGTCAAATTCGTGGGGTATCCTCGTTTGACACGCCAGGTTGATATTCCTGGGCAAGGATGACACTTAATGGCTCTTCTTTGTGTCAAAAAAATGGTTCAAATGGCTCTGAGCACTATGGGACTTAACATCTATGGTCATCAGTCCCCTAGAACTTAGAACTACTTAAACCTAACTGACCTAAGGACAGCACACAACACCCAGCCATCACGAGGCAGAGAAAATCCCTGACCCCGCCGGGAATCGAACCCGGGAACCCGGGCGTGGGAAGCGACAACGCTACCGCACGACCACGAGATGCGGGCTTCTTTGTGTCACCCTTAGCTACCAGAGAACATCGAACTGTGATTTACTGTCGCTTGACAGTGGGCATCCGTCAGGAGATGCTGATAGGCGTCGTTGAAGTCTGCCAGTTTCTCTGGACAGTATGTGTCAAAAGGCCCCACGCCCTTTGTGTTGTTACATTCTTGAGTTATCCTCAATTGGCTCGCCGGTTTGATATTCCTGGGCAAGGATGACACTTAATGGCTCTTCTTTTGTGCCACCCTTAGCGACCAGAGAACATCGAACCATGATTTACTGTCGCTTGACAGTAGGCATCCGTCAGGAAATGTCGATAGGCGTCGTTGACGTTCGCAAGTTTCTCTGGACAGTACCTGTCAAAAGGCTCCACGCCCCTTGTGTTGTTTCACCGCGGCCGTCTCGTCACGGTCGCGTGCGTGTGTTGCGTTGCCAGCAGATGGATTTCCGCGCGGTGGACCGCTCGCCCATCTCAGGTCATCGCCTCGAGGAAGGGTCGCCCGGGGCGGCCGCCCATTAGCTCCAGGTGCAAGGGAAAGTGTTTGCCGCGTACCTTCTTTTGTTGTCGGCCGCGCTCCCGAAGTAGCCCGGTTGACAGCGTCCCCCCGCTGGGAAACCCGCCAGTTTACAACTAGTTCGGCTGCTCCCGCTGTCTCGTAAGAGTTTAGCCGGTTCGCTTTCACGTTCTCAACTGCATTCACAGAAATTTTTTTATCGTAGTTATGTGATTACACAATGTCATACATAATACCACTTAGTATTGTCTTTCACAATTTTTAAGAACAAACGTGAGACTTATTTTTTTTTTTTTTTAAATTAGATGAATCGACAATATAAAATAAAATTTAAATGACTTGACAATGTAAAAGAATAAAAATGAAATGACTTTACAATGTAAAAAAATAAGAATTAAATGAACTGACAATATAATATTTAAATCCACATCAGTAATGTGGTTCACTTACGTTTTAATAAATCAAATGCTACTTATTAATTCACTAAAATAAATAGGATTATGCCTTGTGCAAGTATAGGTCGGGTCAGCATAGGCTTCACATTTTATTTACACACACACATGCACACCTGTTGTCTATTCTACAAACTAACTACCCATAAACATGCATTACTCAAAATTCTACTCCACTCCACTACTAGTTAAGCCCACAAGCTACTTCAATGCTATTTTAACACCGTGTATATACCACTACAACATTGTTCTAATTCGTCCTCTTCTTGACGCTCGCGGCATACGTCTTGTCACATGATAAATATGGAGAAACTTTCCTTAAACATACACAGTAAAAAGAACAATGGTTATTTACACGCCAAAACATTTATACCAGTTGACACACCTGATAAGAGACTCGCAATTATACATTTATCATACTCATATATTCACACATAAAACAGTAAGAAAATTTCATCTAAAATTACGTTATCACAAGAATTAATCACACAGATGGCTCTGAGAAGGGTACAAATATTTTAATTATACAGGTTATACTACATTTTCTTACCCATTTCGTCCCTTCTTTAAGTTACCTTTCGCTTCCAAATCAGTTATTTCGCCTGTGGTGGTTATTCTGGACTCATTTCTCATGAATGGCAAAATTGTGGTCACCTCTATTCTGTAAAACAGTTTCATCTTAACATGTTGAACTCACAACAGACACAAAAGATCCGAATCCTCCTGTAGTTTAAATGACAAATGTTTTGCTTCGTCCTTATTACCTTAAACCAAGCTTTCCTTCGATCCCATAATCAAAATTATTTAATCATCCTCTACCTTCAAGAGGGAAATTTCCTCAGTACACATCATATAGGCTGCAGTGCATCCCGCACCAGCGAAAACAATAAGCTGTAATGCTCACAGCATCAGCAAAACACATAAACGTCGCTTTTCTAGGACAAGTATTAACGCAGAATAATTTTTTTTTTTAGGCTTTGGCTCAACATCAATCAAGAGTACAGAAAGGATCCATATTTCTGTTCCATTCTCCATTTGCTGAAAAACTGCTCGTATTTGACTACCACAATAATATTTCAGGGCCACGTAAATTACACAAACCACAATTCTTCTTTCACCTTGAAGGGAATCAATATACTTACGAAATCCACAGACAGCACTTTACGTACTCAGCTATAAAGAACAAAAAAGACATATATCATCAATATTAACATATCATCGCATATTGGGAAGCCAATGGTTAAACAATCGTATTATCGCATCCTGTTTTCAAGATTCCAAACTTACTCATTCCTTTCTCAGAGTTCTCCTATCTTAAAATATTCATACAGCACGCATACTATAGTAAGAGATCCTCATTTATACTGACAGATATAGAGTAGTAATAGATAGATAGTAGCACTGAAAGCAGAAAATCGGAAACAAGGCTACTAACAGCTGGGGACCTGGGTTTGCCAGACCCATAATACCCACAGATCGGATATTCCCCTGAGGAGTTTTACTAATTCAGCAACGATCTTGCTTCCCTCAGGAGCGACACTTTTCAATTGACACAAAAAAAAAAAAAAAAAAAAAACAGCACTTCACTCGTTCACAAGGAAACCTTTTATGTTCACATTAGAACCAACCTAAATCCTAATTGCACAAGGAAAGAAAAAAAAGGCTAGAAACAACACATAGAAACATCTTTATCATTATTTTTACCAACGTATTATTCAAAATGCATATGTCACACATTTAAACTAATCAATTGTTTCTCTTCACCGTCCTCTCTACTCCTCACTGCCCTTTCTACTCAATGTATGGTTTTACGTTTGACACATGGTGTAGCCCTTTTGATTTCTTCGATCGAAGAGTTTCCACTTCTATGGCGTTTTCATGGGGAATCTTACTTATCCGATACGGGCCGTTAAAGATATTAGAAAATTTCTTGCAGACACCTGACCGTTTGTTAGACAGCTTGTGTGATCTGATAAGAACTTTTTGTCCTACCTGAAACACTGTTTTTCTCACGTGTTTCTTATACGCCTTGACACTGGCTTCTGCTGCACGCTTGATGTTGCGTAAAGCTAAGTCAACAATTGCGTTCCGGCGTAGTCTCGGCTCTAGTGGCCAAGGCACCACCTCTTTGATTTTGCTTGGGGGCTCCTTGTTTTTTTAGCACAGTGATTGGCGGAAGCTTTGTTGACGTATTAGGCAACTTATTAATTATGTTCTGAAATCCTTTTAGGTGTATGTCCCACGATCGGTGATCACGACTGCAGTATAACCTACATAATTTTCCTAATTCACGCATAATACGCTCACTGGGGTTCGATCTGGGGTGAAAGAGAGATATATATATAGGTTTAATTCTTTTTCTTCGAAGCATCCGCTGCCAGTATTGCGATCTAAATTGTGGTCCATTATCCGAGATAACCCTTTTCACGCTCCCAACCTCATGCAGAAACTGCTTTGCAAATGCAGTTGCCACTGCCCTTCCTGTGGCTCGCTTCAACGGAGTCAGACACACAAACTTGGAGGTTAGCTCTACCGCTACGAAAACATATGCAAAACCTGCTTTAGATCGTATTAGTGGCCCAAATAGATCCACGGCCGCGAGGTCACAAAGTTTGCTTGGTATTATCGGGTGCAATGATGCAGCATAAGTCACTGTGGCCGCCTTTGCTCGCTGACAAGGTCCGCACACTCTAAGTACACCACGAATACGCCGTAGCATGTTATTAAAATAGCATGTCTCTTTCAGTTTTTCACAACATTTCTGTGCTCCAAAGTGACCATAACTCAAATGTATGTACCATATAATTTTGTTTACAAGTTCCTCCGGAATCACCAACACCCATCTGGAGTCGTCCGGGGCTCGTTTCTTGAATAATATTCTATTGCGCACTAAGTAGTACTGGCGTATTCCTACATTCTCCTTGTCCTCCCACTTCTTCTTTATATCTTTCAATACTGCGTCCTTATCCTGTTCGTCCGCTATACTTCCTAAAGAGGTGGTAACAAAATTCTCGAACGCTACATTCTGCAAGTATAGGATGCTAAAATTATTTTCACCGAGTTCCCTTTCTTCTGTTTGAACCAAACCTATAGGAATGCGCGATAAAGCGTCAGCAATTACATTTTTCTGTCCAGGAATGTATTCTACAGTGAAGTTATATTCCTGTAGGTATAGTGCCCAGCGTCCTAGTCTCCCATGCGTGATTTTTGTGCTCATCAGAAATTGGAGTGCACGATGGTCAGTGTACACCTTGGTGGTCCTCCCAAATGAAAAATACCTAAATTTTGAGAATGCCCAAACTATCGCGAGTGCTTCGAGTTCCGTCACGGAATAATTTTTTTTCACATCGAGAGAGCACCCTGCTCCCAAACGAGATTGTTTTCCAAGTTGTAATATCATCATTTCCTTTCGTTTGAAACAGTACCGCACCTAATCCTGACAAGGAACTGTCCGTCATTAAACAGAATTCTTGTGTCAGGTCGGGATGCACGAGGATGGGAGCCTCTACCAATGCCTTTTTCAATTTATAAAATTCATCCTGTGCCTCTTGATCCCAGACCCACAAAGCGTTCTTCCCTGTTAGACCACATAGACGGGGTGTACCAAGTACACTAAAATTTATAAATCGCTTATAAAAATTACACAGGCCTAAGAATGCTCGCAACTGTTCTTTATTTGTCGGCATTGCACACTCCGCTATCGCCGCAATTTTCTCCGGGTCAGGTTGTATTCCATTTGCTGAGACAATATGGCCTAAGAATTTTATGTTCTCTCGTCCGAAATGTGACTTATCTAAGTTGACTGTTACACCTGCCTTCTCAAAAACATCCAGTAGTCTGTTCAGAACGTCATTATGGTCCTCCCACGACTTTTCCGCGATTAATATGTCATCCACGTAAATTGTCACTCGCTGTTTCAAATCATCAGGTAAAATGCTATTTAATCCCCTTACAAAAGCAGCTGATGAGATGTTTAGTCCGAACGGGAGACGCCGGAATTGGAAACAATTTCCGTAACACAGGAACGCTGTATATAATCTGCAAGATGGGTGTAGCACGATTTGCCAAAAACTCGAACGGAGTTCGACAGATGATAGTACCTTTACCCCGTGGAAACGTTGTAAGAGTTCCTCAAGGCTCTCAGGCCTGTCCGTTTCCGACATAATAATTGTGTTTATCTGTCTCGAGTCTAGCACCAAACGAACTGAGTTGTCGCGTTTTGGCACGACAAGCAAGGGTGAGTTGTACGAGCTTACTGCCCGCTCAATGATTCCTTGTTCTAACATCTTGTTTATTTCCTTCTCCACCTGGGCTTTATACGCCACGGGAATAGGGTATGGTCTAACAGAAAACTTCTGATGGTCACGTACTCTGAATTGGTACGTAAAACCCTTAATAGCCCCCGGAGTCTCAGAAAATACCCGTTCATGATTCCTAAGTAGGCAATACAATTTCTCCTTTTCCCTGTCCGTGGTTCTGACACCCGCGATGCTCTTTCTCAGTGCATCAGCAAAAGCAACATCTTTCCCCTGCTCACCAGACGTAGAGCACGACTCACTTACGTAGTTCACGAGTAGCTCCAGTCTGGGTTGCGACTCGGTTTGAGCTTGAAATTTTAGGCAACTAATTTCTGACTCGGCACGTAATATGCATTCATCAAATACTAAATTCATTGGCTGATCCCCAACTTGAACTGTCATTACTCCTCCACCCATGTCAATTACTGCGTGGTGGGCATTCATGAAGTCATTTCCTAAAATCATTGCCACATTCAGCATTGGGAGCACAAAGAAGTTGTACTCAAACTCTCTTCCCTGGCAGGTAAAATTAAGCCGAGTTTGCCTTCGGATTTCTATGCTCTTACCGTAGATTGCGCCCTTCACCTTTATTCCTCGCACTTGAAAAACGGGCCAAGTCCCAGTCCCTTCGCATTTTGAAATGCTGCCTCGCTCACTATCGAGAAAGGGCTTCCAGTGTCAATGACACACTTAAAACATATTTCGTTTACTGCAACTGTCACGACTGGATTTATTCCCGAAATTTTAGCACTCGTAGTTTCTTGCAACAAATCCTCTCTAATATCTTCCCTCTCTATATACCGTATGCACTCCTTTGCCATGTCGTTCATTGGTTCCGATTGGGCGCCTTCTGCACTGATCGTTTGTCATTGCCGGTTTTGTTCATTTCCATTTGCTGGATTATGTCTAGGGTTAGCTGGCCGAGTTTCAACATCATGAGGTGCTCCGCCTATAGTCCTATTCCCACCGTGTTCACCGTAGTATCGATTCTGGTTGCCGTAACTGTTCCGTTCACGATTCTGTCCACGTCATCGATCATTTCCGCTGTTCCACCTGTGTTCGCGACTGTTACCCCAGTTTCTATACGGCCTGTCCCGCTTGTTGTTCCGTTCGCGTCGCGACGACCAGTTACGCCGTTGATTAGTAATACGGCCACGACTGCGGTCGCGCTGCTGTGCCCCGTAATAACTTTGTGCCTGATTAGGCGGGCATTCTGCTGTATTATATTCCAACTCTTGGAGAAGTGTTTTAAACGTTTCCACGTCCTCTTTGCATCGTCCCGCAAGAATGACGTGCCGCAAGTGCATCGGCAATTTGGTGATGCATATCCTAATTAGTTCCGCAGGCCCGTATGGATCGTATAAAAATTGATTTGCCTGCAGCATGTGGTCGAATAGGCGTGCAGGGCAGCCGAAACCAGACTGGTTCAAATTTGGCAGCATAATTATGCCATGTTTGACCCTATCTTGTGCCGCTTCCGACCAATAGGCGGAGAGAAAGGCTTGTCGAAACTCCCGAGTGGAGTTGCAGTGACGCGCTGCCGACCTCATGCGTATCGCCGGTTCGCCTTCCAAATAGCCACACATATAGTCTATCTTATGTGAACTTGCCCAGTCGGGAGGAAGACAGAACTCAAATTGCTCGAGCCATGCTCGTGGATGTATTCCTTTTTGCGAATTTCGGAATATCTCAAACTTTCTTACCGTAAGGAAATGTTTGAAATCAAATCCCCGCATTTCCTCCTGTCGAGGCCCTTGAATGTTTCTATTTTTCTCATGTCTGCCCCTCAAATTACATTCTTCCCTGTCGTCAAAATCTCCCTCGTGGCCGGAGTCCCTCTCTGCACTGTTCGTACGGCTATTTTTAGTGCTATTGGCGAGTTCGGAATCACACGCCATGCGGTTTTCCAGATGCGCCACGCGTTCTTGTAATTCGCCTGTTACAGCCTTGTGTTGACTGTTCACTTCGAATTGTCCCTTCTGAAATCTCAGAAGCGAACGCACTTCTTCGGCCTCTGCGGCCGCTACCGGTGTAGTATTGTTCTCGCTTTCCGTCAGCTTCATCGTGCCTACAATGTCCGCTAATGCCGCAATCTTATCATCTACTTGTCTCTTGTCCTCCGCCCCAGTCTGCTTCAATTGTTCTATTTGCTGTTCCAACGCGTGGATCGCTAAACTGTTGTCCGCTATTGTGTTGCTAACGGACGTGGGACAATGCGTTTCCGCCTCTTGGACCCTCGAGAGTACCTGCTGGTGTTCCCTTTGGCATTCTTCTCTCAGCACTTGGAAATTCCTAAGTAGCTGTTCTTCGCTCTCTTTAAATTCGGCATCGCCACTCCGCTTACCCTGTTCTAACGCTTGCAGACGGTCATTGATTTGTTCAAATGTATGGCCTAATTCTTTCATAATATCACTTTTTATTTCACTTGCAAGATTGTTTATTCTTTGTGAGATATCATCGGACACTCTCGGCATCGACTTGTCGACTTTGTCTGCTGGATTAGTTTTTCGTCTATTTGTTCGCCTAGCTCGCGGATAGATTTTTCAGATTTCTGCGTCATTTGTTCGCCTAGCTCGCGGATCGATTTTTCAGATTTCTGCGTCATTTGTTCGCCTAGGTCGCGGATCGATTTTTCGGATGATTCTTTATTTTGTTGCAATAAGGTTTTCATGAGTTCTGCCAAACCAATTTGGTTAGTTGGAGGCAAATTAATTTGTGGCTCTGATGTGAGCCCGTTCTTGCTGTTCTGCATTTCGTCTGAAGTATTTCCCATTGCATTTTCGGAACCGCCCGACGCGTTAACATTCGAAATCAAATTATCCCCTTGGTCCATGTTGCTTAAGTTGTCGGACCGCTTACTTTTAGTTTGGTTATGTGTCTGCATTAGTTCAATTTATACCCAGTACGCAAGACACTAATCACAGTAAATGTATCCCCCAAAAATTTCGACAGTTACACGAAAGGTTCCCAACCTAGTACTCACTTTTTCACACGCAAAACCAATTTTTATCTTTGATCGAAACAGTGGAATTTACAAGCGAGAAAAAAAAACACACACACATATAAAACACACAAATATAGAAAACAAAACAACAAGACAAACAACACAACGCCGCTCTACAACGCAGTGAATCTTTAGGAAGTCTCCCCAGAAACAACACAGAAGTTGTTTGAGCGCTGTAGGGAAAAAAAATTAAGATTATACAACGCTTGCAATCTAACGTCTCAGAGATTCCAGAGTCTAGCGGAATCACAGAACAGGGTCGCCATGTGTAATATTGCTACATTAATTTGCTATGCTGCAATCGGGAGCTAATAGTAGAATAAAAGCGGGTTAAAAGCTGTGAGCTGTCTGGGGAGAAGTTAACCGTGGATTACTGCGCAACTGTTTCACCAGGTAACTAGTCTAGGTTTACCACATTACCAATCACACTAACATTGATTATAATCTTTTACAGTCATACAACAACCGGTAATATATCTATATATAAAAAGGAGAATTTAAATAAAAAGAAAGAAATCAGTTTATATTTGGAAATTTATTTTAAGATTGTTCATTGAAATTTCAGCATATTATACGTGAGTTATAACTGAGCTGGTGCCTTGTTTAAGGATTGTAAAAATGTGAGATTTTAATCTTACGGAACACATCAAATATGGAGCCAAGATTGGGAGACTGCATACAACCCTGCATTCACAAAACAACACCCAAAGAACGTTGAAACATAAGCAAGAAGAAATTAACCACAACCAACAGATTCAGTTTTCACCCAAAGAAATTACGTTCGTAACACAATCCTGTCCGTCATGTAATTACCACACACTGGTATACTAAATTCATATTAACTCTTTGTGAAATCTTCCCAAAAGGAATAACTGAAGGCTACTTTGATGATTACACCACATGCTCCACGTGGTCAACTTGGTTTACAGAATGCGTATAACTCCACAGTAATTTTGATAATTAAAATAAATTCGATCGAAAAGCAATTGACAAAAGAAAAACCTTGAACTGGTTACTAACGTCTTACTATTAACCTGATGGGTCAAACAGTTATATAAGCACGTGGTACTGGTCTCGCAAAGTACACTCCACGTGGGTTGAACATAAAGGAAAGCATAAAGAAAAGTTGCTATATTGTAAAATATTGTCAAGACGAGACGTTATAATCACACAAGCATTCACATTTAAGATTGATGAACTTAGTTAGAGTTACTGATCAACACGTGGTTCCACTTTACTCACAAAGTAATGACAAAGCAACTACCGCAAAATAATCTGAACTTCACACGAGAATTACACTCCGCTGCAATTTAAGATAGCATTAGATATTTTAGAGCTAAATCTGAAATCAAGGTATTAAGTTTTCAGTTAGGCTGAACTTAAGAAATCCATTGTCCTACGGACTTAGCAGACACGCGCTTAGCCGGAGATCTTACCACTTCAGACGCTCGCCACGGTCCCACAGCAACTGCCTACTGCCGAGCGTGCTTCCTGAGGGTGGCTCACAAAGACAAACGGAAGTGGCCAGAGGGGCAGCTTCCTATACCAACATGACAACGGACGGACAGAACCATACTAAGGATAGAAACCTCTCTGCTTTAAGAAAGCGTAGCTACCTGTTCCGACGTTGGTCCTACTGTTCTCTAGCAGACAGCCTTGTCTGCTACCCTCAAGCATGCAACTACAAACACATTTGATCATTCATCCTCTCACACAGAAGGGAAGGGGGATGACAGTATCTTATCATATACAGTATATAACAGAAAGCGGATGTAGGTTCCGTATGAGACTGTGTGACATGAATTACATATAAACTGTGTTTTAAAGTGTAGTAGTGTGACAGATCGTTCTTGTTTACGTGTAAAAGTAACACGTTCCACTACTCAGTCTCCTCCCAGATAGTCAGAAACGCCACAGTAAATTTAGAAGAGAAATTTATTCCATAAATGACAACAGATTTAAGAAATCAAACATGAAATGAATCCAACAGAGACCTTTCAACGGGACAAAACACTGACAGGACCGTCAAAGTAAACGTAGGCAACTCCCCCACTACCGACCCCACCCAAGTAGCAGAAGCCTTCAAAACCGTCTTAGAAGATACCCACAAATTTCCACAGGACCCCCTATTTAACGATACATTCTACCGCACAGTCGCCACAGAACTTCCTCTCCTACTCGTCTCCCCCACGGCCCCCTCAGAAGAAGCCATTAAACTTCAGAATGCAATCACTGAAAGAGTAAAAAAGGCCATCTTCTCAGGAAGGAATTCAGCCCCTGGCGAAAACGGAATACAGCGACTACACCTCCGCAACTGCCCCCTCAACACCATCATCCCCCTCCTCTCCCTCCTTTTCAACTTCTGCCTTTCCCGCAACACCATCCCCACAGCTTGGAAATCCGCCAAAGTCATCATGATCCCCAAACCAGGTAAACCCAAATCAGATCCCAAATCCTACCGCCCCATATCCCTCCTTGACATCCTCCGTAAGACCTTCGAGAGAATAACTACAAACAGACTCACACATTTTACTGACAAACTCCAACTCATCCCTCACCTCCAGTCCGGCTTCCGCAAACTCCACGCCACCAACGATCCCCTTCTCCAACTCACTTCAGACGTCACAAGACACCAGAACCTGGGACAGTGCATGCTCGCTGTCTTCCTGGACATCGAGCGGGCATTCGACAAAATCCGGCATGACAGACTTTTATACAAACTGCTAAAGACAGGCATCCCACCTCAGACAGTACGACTAATCCAAACCCTCTTACACGACAGACGCTGCCAAATCCACATCAACCAAACCACCTCATCTCCTTTCTGCCCCGAAGCAGGAGTAGCTCAGGGCGGGATTATCTCACCCCTGCTCTACTCCCTTTACGCCATCGACATCCCCACCCCGACAAGAACAACCGAACAACTCCAACTATACCCAGACGACACAACATATTGGAACTCAGGACCCTCGGCAAACACCATCAACAACCAGACAGCGACCTATCTTACCAAACTAGAAGACTGGATGCGACAGTGGCGCATTAAACCCAACCTCACCAAAACCCAACTCATCCTTTTCAAACATCGCAACATCCATAAAAAGACCAACCAAAACCCCGATCACATCTCCCTCACGCTCTGGGGCACCCAGCTCTTCCCCTCCTCCAATGCAAAATACTTAGGCGTCCATCTAGACAAGTACCTAAACCTGAGCAACCACGTAAAGGAGACCCTGAGCAAAGTCCGACAACGCCAATCCCCCATAAGGCACATCCAAGGCAAATTCATAGGCTGTAACGATAAGACAGCTGTAAATACTTACAAAACGTTCGTCCACCCACTATTCGAATATGCGGCAGTGCCTCTCGCCGGCATCTCCAGAACCCAAGCCGAAAGAATCTACCGCACTGAGAGACGAATTTTACACAGCATCCTTCGACTCCCACCCTCCCTCCCAGACAAGAGGTCTTTGAGGAAACAAAAGTAACAGCCATTCAATTGAGACTAGCCAACCTGAGAGCCCGCTATGGGAAAACCACCCTCACCTCCCGACCAGATCTTCACACAATATACACCCACAGAACCAGACAGAGAAACAAACCCAAACACAAATACACCTACCCACCCAGAACAATCATAAACAACACACTCCACACCTTCCCTGACACAATACACCAACACGAACATGCAAGACAACAACTACACTCCCACCCCTCCCCACCTCCAGGCGCTGAACCCCGACCGCCCACCACCATAAACCCGCCCTAGTCGACCAAAACGGCAAATAACTCCGCTTCCACTGTCACCCTAGCAACAACGCAACAAAACCCATTACTCAACACGTACAGTGGCTTGAGCCCATATAAAAATGTAAAGTAAGTCATTGTAAAGTAGTAGCAAAGCAGTACAATCACAAAATTGCTAACCCAATCCCATCCCGACTCAGGCCACGAGTACAAAGTAACTCTATAAGATACCATCAAAAATCAAAATTTCCATATTAAGTAAAATGCTACTAGCTTATAAGACAGGGTAAAGTTAAATAAAAACGAAACTACTTATTAAAATCAGTAACTAGGTATCTACTTATCTCTTGAAAAATTGTAATTATTCTCTAAGTTAGCAAAACAATTATATTGTGCTAAAATCCACACAAAAGCTATTTAAGAAAAACTGTAATTAGTACGTAAGTTAGCAATAAGTTCAATATAAACAAAGAAAAGCTAAAGAAATACCCTCATCTCTGGGCCCATTAGAGCAATAAGCTCTCCAGCGGCCCATCCGCCTCCCTTTAGGAGCGGAAATGAATATATATATATATATATAAAGCGTGTGCGCGGTAGAAGAAAACCGACGCTGCGGGCGCGGGCTCGCCGTTGCACGGGAGTGCTGGAGCGGAAGACCTGCGGCGCGTTGTCGATGTGGGCGTTCAGGGGGGCGAGCAGCCAGGAAACAGCGCTGGGCGCAAGAACCGGATGACGGTGGATTCCAGCTGGCAAGAGAAACCGCCAGCCGATCCCCCGTCCTAGTCACGCCAGCCCCAGTCCGTTTGACGTAATGCGAGAACCTCTAGCCGATCAGGAACACGAGATAGAGGATCCTGAGGAGAGCTAGCAAACGAAAAGGCTCGGGATCCCCCCATTAGTCGTACAGTTCGATAACAACTATAAAGAACTGTACGACCTCATCAAGGACACATTGCGGGGAGATAGGTCCACCGCCAAAACAACCCTTTTACGCCTTCCCGCTGGTAGAAAGAAAGCCTATTAGACTCGTGTTCTGTGGTGTCCCAAATACCACAGGCACTGCAGCCATCAAACAATACCTGCAGGAAGAACGGTTCGTCTTGACACGACCGAACCGGCCCTGGCCCTCCTCGCAGTTGCCCTCTCAGACTCCCCACAAAACCGGAAAATCTGGGAGGTCAAACTGATCCTGGCACTAATAGTGACGCCCGAGAAACTCAGAGAGAAATCCCGCCCAGGGCGCTGCTACAATTGCCAGGCCCATGGGCGCATCGAACAGGACTGCACGATGCCAGTGGTGTGCCTCAGGTGTGCTGAGCAGCACACCTATGAGCAGTGCAAGTTACCAAAGGGGAGGGCAAGGAGAAGTGCGCGAACTGCAAGGGAGCGCATCACGGCAGTTAACTCGGATGTCCCGAATATAAAGCTCTAAGGGACAGACAAAGAGGCAAAAACAGCAGCAACACACAACAGAACAACGCCAGCACCCAAACCACCATCCCCACCACCTCAGAGAAGGCAAAACAACAACGCCGTCAAGACGCAGGTCTTTGCCTCGACCGCATATTCGAGAGCAGTTATCGGCGACCCACAAAAACACCCACTACTACCATCACCCCATTAGTAACCACTTGTGTCTAACTGAAGAAAGCCCTAGGGGAGTCCGTCATCCCTGACCGCCACAGACCAGTCTGCAAGAAGCAACAGAGTCTGTTACAACTGAACAACTCGCTTCGTCCATCCGACTGCTGCAGGCCCACATGACCCAGTTAGTAGGCATCCTCGCGTAAATGACCCAGCTCCCCTTCGACCTCAGATCGGCAGCACAGCAGTTGCCTGTAGCAGTGACATCTTCAGAATGGTATGTCCCCTGCCATGGATAGAAGACCTAACACACAGGGTCTCAAAATATGCGCGCTTAACGCAGATAACCTCATTCGTCAACCCCTGGACTTCAGAAAATTCATGCAGGAGGAAGACATTGACATATGCGTAGTGGACGAAACATTCCTCAAACTAGGAATGAGTGTTTCTGTACCAAACTATAATTGCTACGGAAGCGATCGACCGACCCACGGAGGTGGGGTCGCGGTATATTTCAAGAAGGGAATTAAACACCACTAAATACAGTAGAAATAGCTACAGTAACTGGCCGCCTAACACTCGTTGCAATGTATCGCCCCCCCCCCCCCCCCTTCCCAAAGGCTAGAAAAGAACGATGTAGCTGCATTAAGTCGGATTAGAAGCAAATTACTAATTACAGGGGAACTGAACGCCAAACACGCGGACTGGAACTCGAGACACCAAAATCAAGCTGGTCAACAACTGCAACGGCTCACGCGCATACACCAGATACAGATATGGGGCCCAGAGGAACTGACATACTTCCCAAAGCCGGCCGGTGTGGCCGAGCGGTTCTAGACGCTACAGTCTGGAACCGCGCAACCGCTACGGTCGGAGGTTCGAATCCTGCCTCGGGCATGGATGTGTGTGATAGAATTGCTTAAACCTAACTAACCTAAAGATAAGTTCTAGGGGACTGATGACCTCAGAAGTTAAGTCCCATAGTACTCAGAGCCATTTTTGAACACTTCCCAAAGAATGGGGGAAGACCGGACGTCCTCGACATCGCCATAACAAAGAATCTGGTGGGTCTTGTCGCTGCGACATCTGTAAAAAGAATGTTGTTGGACACAACCCCGCTGATTTTCGAGGTCGATATGGGAGAACGGCTCTCTATCCCACAGCGACGAGCGACGTACAAGCGCAAGGAATAATTCAGCAACGCAGTAGCTGCTGAACTTGCCCAGACCTCTCCTCCAGCTGCAGAGACTGCATAACAGGCGATAGATGACTTCACAAAAGTGATCCTACGAGCTGCTGAGGGAGCCACAGCGCTCCCTACGCCCTCACCCCTCCTCCAGGCAACTCCCTCCGCAGTTGCTTGTGCAAATATGGCACAAAAACAGGATCGCCAAAGAGTAGAAGCTTACAAGAAACAAGGCCACACAGAGGCTGCTCAATAGGTTACAGAGAGAGCTGAAAGAAGATCTCAATGAGTACTGCAACCAACAATGGCGTGCAAGGCTCTCAGCTCTCAAACTAGAAGATACAAAACTTCCTGGCAGATTAAAACTGTGTGCCCGACCGAGACTCGAACTCGGGACCTTTGCCTTTCGCAGGCAAGTGCTCTACCAACTGAGCTACCGAAGCACGACTCACGCCCGGTGCACCGAGACAACCCTACCAACTACTGTAATTGCAGGGCCAAAACCTGCCATAGAGAAACTGTGCAAAGTACTTCGGTGTCACACTTGATAGGTGCTTAACATGAACGTGTCACATAGAGGAGCTTTGCAGAAAAGCTCACGCCAGGATGCAGGTTCTCTACCCTGTCCTGAAACAGAGCAGTTCCCTCGACCCCAGAACACGCGTAGCAGTCTACCGAAGTCGTATTCGACGATACTGGAATACGCGTGCCCTGTATGAGGTTACGCTACCAGACCGACGGTAGACTGCGTACAAAAAGTCCAAACAGAGAGCTAAGACGAGCTCTGGGCGTCCGCACGCGCTTCCCCACGGCCGACTTACATGAGGCTGCAGATATCGATGGATTAACAATGCGTTTCCATACCTTGCCAGAAGCCTTCAATGCTACGGCGCGGTATTCGCAGAACAAACTGATTGACACCCTTGGGCAATATGACCAAGAAAAAGATAAACATAAAAGACTAAAATCGCTACCCCAACAGTAGCAGAATAGACAAAATGAGATAAACTCTCGAAGAAAAACTAGTAACAAAAAGAACAGTCCATCAAACATCAACAAAAGCAGAGAAGGAAAAGTCAAAGAGCGACAACAACCTTCACTACCACAACCTCTTGAGAAAGAAGAGAATACAAAAGAGAGAAGAGAGCGGGGCTTCACCGACTCACCCTCTTGCGGCCGCTGACCCCCCTGAGGAGCATGTGCAAATGGTTGGCATACCTGAGGTAACAGTGGTTATCTAACACGGATCTAATACGTCACATCGTGTATGCTGAGGTAGCTGGGCAGAACCACATACCTGTAACACATACCTCGGTAGGTACTTCGCCATAGGGAGCCTGACTGAGAACCATACCCTACAGTCCACTCCATCAGGCAGCGCCAGGTGCAGGGTGCGGCCAGAGTAAGAAGTGTCTTGCACTTGGTTTTACTTAAAACCCAGACGAGCTCTCGGTCCCAGCAAAAGTGGGCACAGTCGTCTTCAGTCACACTGCACTGCGCTTGAGCTTTTTAGTTCAGAGAGCAGTGTTCTGGCGAATAGTCAGCAAGATGTCATTTTGCGATGACAGTTGGGCACCACAGCTGCTTGCTACTGGCAGCAACGTGATATCTCGTTGTTGTCACATGCAGCTTTGCCGGCCGGATCTAGCGATTCAGCTACCACAGAGACTCCCCGTGCTCCTCCACAGGACAGGAACTCCTCTTGCCAGGGCCTGGTCACTGTGGTCACTGGCCAGCAACCTGCACATGTTGTGTTGTTAGGGCCAGGCTCGTGGCCGGGAAACATAATGGTGTCGCCAACGAAGGTTGTGACTGGCACTCCCCAGGCAGCCCTTCAGTTCGCCTCCCTCACTGCCTCCGCACCTCGAGTGGGGAATATACCACAAAATGAGACATCTGACTTCCACCCACAAATGGGAGGATATCTTTAGTCACACTCGTTGTGTCTACAGGCCACGTACAATCGCTAGTCGACACCTTCAAATGTAATGTATCAGTTCATAAACGTGATACGTTACTGCCTTATCTGTTACCGACCAATGACGACGGCCATTTGCGCATAGAAACTGCGCTAATGTGTAATAAACGCAAATGTGCACATTGTCTGCAAATTCCTTGTCATGTGTATGAAATTGGTGGGAGGCTGGACGTTGTGCCATTACAAGACGGGGCAGCTCGGACAGCTGTTTACCGACTTTCGTCACTTACTGGGTCGGCAGCTGCTCCGTGGAGGTGCGCCTCTTCTCAGAGAGACTCAGTGCTGCAGAGAATACTGAAACTTGTGACGATAAGAAGGATGGTGTCAGGAGGACAGCGGAAGTTTAATTTTCTCTCCATCCCATGAAGTTGTTCAGTTAATGTAACGTCTGTTAATATATTAAAAGAAGTGTTCCCTGTTCTCAGATGACCATCCTATAGTTCCTGTACCCATTCAGCGCTCACTTTCAACCTAACTACAATTTGCTAAGGCAGAGCACGTGTAAAACTTTAGGCTGACTCCAAATATGGCCCCCCTTGCCATAGATAAGACTAGGGACAAAGGAAAAGCAGGCGAGGCAGTGCTGCAAGAAACTGGCACTGAGAGGGAAAGGTTCGAAGTGGTGGATAGAACCACCCGCCATCTTGCCCCCCCCCCCCCCTCCAATGTGCAAGGGGAGTTGCAAACGCAGCCAACAGGTACCTGTCTGTGTCCGATGAGGATGAGGCCATGCCTGCTATTGGTAAAGCGTCGCATACCGAACCAGTGGCATGGAACTGACTACCGCCCATCATGGTGGGTATTAAAGATCAACTACGAAGAGTTCTTCCACCTTTGATTGTTTGCCTAAAGCTGGGGGGGGGGGGGGGGGCATACAAACTTATATTCAGCGGTTTGAATCACTACACCACAGTCAAAGGAATGCTTCCTGAAAACAAATTCTCCACTATACATTTCCCACTGCCAGACAACGACTACTAAAGTTAGTAATCAGCGTTTACCCACAAAATCGGCCCAGAAGCCATTAAAACAGACTCATAGCGAAGGGGATATGACGTTAGCAGCGTCGCCCAAATGAAAAAGAGTGGCTATCCACTGTCACTGAATGGCTATCGTGAAACCTCCCTAACACTGCGCAGTACAGGAAACAGCCAATCAACAAAATCCTTTGTGCCAGTGCCAGTCACTAACGATCAGTGGTAGAGAAGGCGTCATGCAAAGTGTAAACAGCCAACGCCCAGGACACACAGTGGGCCATTACAACATGCGAACCAAGTATATGAAGTGAAGTGTGCTGAAGGTGACAAAGCCACCGATTGCAGCCTACCGAGATGTGACTCAAAAAGCAAGGGTGCATTTTGTCGCTGGGCAGCCTCACCTGACTACTGCTAACTGTGAAATATCAAGAGAAGTCTGCAGCGCGTTGTGGCCGCTGAAAGTCTGTCTCGAGATTTTCAGCCTAGCACATCTGAAGAGAGTGCAGACATACTGCCATCAATCACATTCATAGTGCAAACGCCCAGCCTCCTTATGCAGCTGCTGCAGGAGATCAAATAACAAAATACCCACATTCTTAGCTCCATGAATATGGTGCTCAAATCGTCGCAACAGAATGAGGCAACCTCACAGGAATCCTCCCAGTGGCATGGATAGACGACCTCACATTAAACGATTAAAGTTGTGCGTCGTCAGCACAAACAGCATCATCAGCCAAACCAACAAATTCCACGAATTCTTACGGGACGAGAGTATCGACGTATGTATGGTAGCCAAACCACACCTCAAATCAGGTGTTACAGAATCGGTGCCTAAGCACGACTAGTACTGTAACGATCGGCCCACAGCGTGAGGTGGGGTATCAATATAGGTGAAACGAGCAGTTCTGCACCACTAAATCAACCCACCAGCAACCCAGCAAATAGAAGCAGTGCCCCTCACTGTCTTTGCAGCATACCGCCCCTTCTCCTCCACACTGCCCCTCGTTTGGCTGAGGGTGGGGTGATCAAGCCTACAGACTGGCACTCTAAATACACCACCACGGCTGGTCATTAACTGCAACGACACTCTCACATCCACCAGTTCCACATGTGTCCCAGATGAGCCCATCTACTTCGCCAGAAGTGGGCGAAGGCGGACGTCCTCGATATAATCCTCATGCGAGGAATCGCTGGATCCGTGACCACGCATTCAGTAAAGAGAATGACATCCGAACATAGCTACGTGCTTCTAGAGGTCTATGTGGGAGACTGGGTACCTGTCCCACAGCGTCAGACGCCCTACAAGCGAACAAACTGTGGACAATTTAAAGACGACATAATGTCGAAAAGTACCTAAGCCCTGCCTCCAACTGCAGATCAGCCTCATAGGCACTTAATCACCAGACCACTGCAATCCTACAGACGGTTCTGCTTCCCACGCCTTCCCATCCCGCAACAACTCCCACCGTACTTTTCTGCACTAATAAGAAACGAAAACAGACTTGCTAAGGAATAGGAAGTTAAGAGAAATCCACCAACTAGAACGCTGTCAACCACCTGCAAAGCGGGCTGAAAGTCCCACTGAACGCCGCAACCACCTATGGCCTGTGTGACTCTCAGCCCTCCGAGTAGACAGTCACAGTCTCTGATAGACCAAGCAGATTACGAAAAGACGCGCCACACCGCCACATCTGCACAGCGAGCGTGGACTCATATTCAGCGCCACAGATAAGGCAGATGCACTTGCAAATGCCTTTGAAATACAGTTCCGCGTTGCAGAGGCGCAGGACGGAGACCATGGAGCCATCGTTGGATGTCAACTAGCTGCATTTATTGCAGCTGTCGATGACGACGATATAAACACGCCACTCTTCACGCCTGAAGACGTAAGTCGAGTGATTAGGTCTCTACCCAACAAAAGAGCCTCCGGCCACGACCAGTTCAACTAGGAGTTAGTTAAACACCTACCTTCCCCGGCAGTAACCCGTATCGCGGATATCTTTAATGAGATCACGTGTCGTCTAATGTTTCCAAGGTGTCAGAAACATGCAGAAGTCGTTGTGGTCGCTAAACCAGGTAAAGACCTTGTCTCAGCAAAATTTATGAAAGCCTGCTACTCATCATCCTCCTAGATTTTGTCAGAAGATGGTGGTGGTGGTGGTGGTGGTTAGTGTTTAACGTCCCGTCGACAACGAGGTCATTAGAGACGGAGCGCAAGCTCGGGTTAGGGAAGGATTGGGAAGGAAATCGGCCGTGCCCTTTCAAAGGAACCATCTCGGCATTCGCCTGAAACGATTTAGGGAAATCACGGGAAAACCTAAATCAGGATGGCCGGAGACGGGATTGAACCGTCGTCCTCCCGAATGCGAGTCCAGTGTGCTAACCACTGCGCCACCTCGCTCGGTTTTGTCAGAAGAGAGCAAATCCTGCTCAATTTCCAATTTAGTTTCTGGCAGGAACTCTCCACCCCACAGCAAATCGTGGGCCTGAAAATGGGTCCAAAGAGAGGTCCTCATCCTTAAATGTTAGCTGGGGAAACGAGTCCCCTCCAGGTGACCACTTCAACTGAAGTTAAGCGGTCAGGTACTACCATTGCAACCAACAGCCGAGTACCTTGGGATCACTGTAGATACACGGCTGACCTTGAAGCTGTAATGGAAGACCTGCGCCGAAAGGGTAGCAGTAGAATGAGAATGCTTTTCTGTATCCTTAATTCAAAAAGCACACTCACAGCTGGCACAGGAGTGAAAGTCTGCTGCTCATTTACTTGACCTGTTATGGAGTATGCATGCCGTGTAAGAGGCTTTGCAGGACAATGGCATATGCGCAAACTCCAGTCTGTGCAAAACAGGGCAATCAAGCGAGTTCTACATTTACCCGACATATTCACATTGGCATTTCTTTACAACAGCAGCGGAATCTCCATGCTAGCGGAAAAATTAATGCCACTTCCGCCAGATCTGACATCCAACTAATTAAAAACCTCTGACAGTATGACCTTTCGAATTCCGCCCGCAGAAGGCAAAAAAGCCGACTGACAAAATGAAAACTCTCACCTAGCCAGCCGCCCTGGCAACAAAGTAAAAACACACCTCACACACACGCAACACATATCAAAACGGCAAGCAAAACTTAACTAACCAACATATGGGAGGAAATGTACAAAGGGCAATACCCTGCCCCCACGTATGGTGTCCACTAGTGGCAGGAAAGCGCAGATGCAGTAGTCGTGGTCTTAACACAGACCTCTGCAGGAGTTCGGCCCTTACGATGTGTATGGGTGATATGGCAGCTTCTGCAAAAAAAACACACATACGTGTGAGATGTAGCTTTTTAGCATCATCACTTTTGAGCTGTAAATCTCAGCATGATCAGTTTGTAGTCTTCACGTCTACTGCTGCTCAGCAGTTGTGTAGCGACGAACTTGTGGGTCCAGCGCAGGCACTCGTGGGCGAGTTATGTTCCACCCTCTGCTCTAGATCATTTGTCGTTTTTTCAGAACTTTCCAGGAATTCAGTCGCGCACTCCATTGTTACAGTTTTTGGGTACTTTGCAGTCGCTACCACTTCTGCCTGGTTCCGTTAAATATGTCCAACAAAGATGAGCTGCTTGAATTTGTCTTCTAACTCCGTTTTGCTTTCGGTATATCTACAAGTGTTCGATACCCAAAGATTCGTAAGTAACTCAGCACCATAATTCTTCAGGATTACATTTTGAACACCTTTTGTTGGAGATCTATTCTGGAGATAAAATGCTATGTTTTTATCGGCTTCACTCCAAGACTTTAATTGGTCCTGCCTGTATTAAAGTGATCGTCCGATTCAGGGCGCTCCGTATCTGCGTTTTGTTCTGGTGTGTAAGGAATTAAGGTTTCATGTCGAATTCCATTCGCCTATAAGAATGACTTTTTATGCAGACTGACAAAATACTTCGAACAGATAATGGAAAAAAATGATTTTTGGACCATTTTCATTTTCTACTCGTGCTTTGAACGCAATGAAAGTATCAGTGATTCCATTGATGATTTGGAAATGTAACCAAATGATTTTCTTGACATATCATCCGTATAAGTGAGAAGACAACGTGCTCCTCCCTGAAAGGCAATGGTCCATAAACATCAGTATGCAGTATGTCAAATAGATGTTTTGCTCTTCTATTTGATGTTTTAGGAAGAGGTTGCCGACACTGTTTCCGTTTTATGGCAGAAATACATGCAGCTAAAATGATGTTCGCCCAATTCCTTTCATGGACGCATGGTTACCAATCTTCGATGCCGCGATTCGTAAGTGTTAAAAGTTCGTCATTACACAAATGCTATGGAAATCATCTAATCCGTACATGCCATTTACTTTAGTTGCACTTGGTATAGATGTTCGAGGCAATTACATTACTTTCATCGTATAGACCTCCAGACACACAATCCACGTCACGTCGTTTGAGTAACCGACATCAGGTTGTATGTAAGGCCTGAAACATCTAAAACACCAGTAACAGTTATCTGCTTATCCTTGTCATCACACGTAACTTTAACAATTTCCAGTCGACCAGAACTGCAAAAGTTAAAATAGCAGATAATACCAATCTTGAGGCAAGCAGATGCCAACATGTTTAACAAATCTGATTTACTTATCACGTGTCGCGTACACCGGAATCCACATACCAGCCACAACCAAGCTGTGAAGATGCGAAGAGCCATTCATACATTTCTTTGGCAGTTTTCACGGTATTCACATAATTTGAAGATTTGTTTGGTTTCTTCTTAGTTGTACACTCAGTAGCCCTATGAGTGAGTAACTTCGACATTTCTATCATTTAAATAACTCGGGCATTTCGCACATTGCCATTTATGTACGACATATGGTGCTTAATGTTCTTCTTGCTACCTTCCAGCGCCGAATCTGTAGCCTCATATGTCGAAGCGAATTGACTTGTCGTTGATTCTTGAAGTAACTGCTGTTATCAAAGTTCGAAAGCTCTTGGAAGTCCACGTAGCATGATACCAGGTATGAAATCATCGTCCAGTTTCTTAACACTGCTTCGAGTTTTTTGAGCAAGTGACATAATGTTCTCTAAATACGCTTCCATATTTTTGTCAAAAGCCAGCCATACTTTCATCAAAAACTAGATAAAATCTTGACATTTGGAGTGTGCCTACATGATGTAATAACTTAATGATGATAAAATAATATGTGCAAATCAGAGTAGTTACTGCGTAAATAGTATCAATCAAAGGCGCTAAGCGCACGAATTTTTATCGCTACTGCCTTTCAATTCTTCCGCGGCTTCTTCGAAATAATTAATTTACCGTTTATTCTGGTCTCGCCGCTACTGAAGAGAAGACGTAATATCAAGAGATGCTGAAGCTATCATATTGTAACAAAGAATTGCAGCTTCAAGAACGATTGTACCAGCGTAAAAAAAGGTAAATATATTCCTGTTTAAAAACTGACAAGAAAATTGTGAAACCAGCTGTCTCAATCCTCACACCGCCGTCCTCAACAAAACTTTTGGTGTGCAAACGTATTTGCAGTCTTTTCCCACAGAATATTCTACGAGGTGCATTCAAGTTCTAAGGCCTCCGATTTTTTTTCTCCGTACTGGAAAGAGATAGAAACATGCGCATTGTTTTAAAATGAGGCCGCATTCATTGTCAATACGTCCCAGAGATGGCAGCACCGTACGGCAGATGGAATTTTACTGCCAGCGGCGAGAATGAGAACTGTTTTAAATACTTAAAATGGCGGCGTTTTCCTTACTTGAACAGCGTGCAATCATTCGTTTTCTGAATTTGCTTGGTGTGAAACCACTTGAAATTCATCGACAGTTGAAGGAGAGATGTGGTGATGGAGTTATGGATGTGTCGAAAGTGCATTCGTGGGTGCGACAGTTTAATGAAGGCAGAACATCGTGTGACAATAAACCGAAGCAACCTTGGGCTCGCACAAGCCGGTCTGACGACATGATCGAGAAAGTGGAGAGAATTGTTTTGGGGGATTGCCGAATGACTGTTGAACAGATCGCCTCCAGAGTTGGCATTTCTGTGGGTTCTGTGCGCACAATCCTGCATGATGACCTGAAAATGCGAAAAGTGTCATCCAGGTGGGTGCCACGAATGCTGATGGACGACCACACGGCTGCCCGTGTGGCATGTTGCCAAGCAATGTTGACGCGCAACGACAGCATGAATGGGACTTTCTTTTCGTCGGTTGTGACAATGGATGAGACGTGGATGCCATGTTTCAATCCAGAAACAAAGCACCAGTCAGCTCAATGGAAGCACACAGATTCACCGCCACCAAAAAAAACCGGGTAACTGCCAGTGCTGAAAAAATGATGGTGTCCATGTTCTGGGACAGCGGGGGTGTAATCCTTACCCATTGCGTTCCAAAGCGCACTACGGTAACAGGTGCATCCTACGAAAATGTTTTGAAGAACAAATTCCTTCCTGCACTGCAACAAAAACGTTCGGGAAGGGCTGCACGTGTGCTGTTTCACCAAGACAACGCACCCGCACATCGAGCTAACGTTACGCAACAGTTTCTTCGTGATAACAACTTTGAAGTGATTCCTCATGCTCCCTACTCACCTGACCTGGCTCCTAGTGACTTTTGGCTTTTTCCAACAATGAAAGACACTCTCCGTGGCCGCACATTCACCAGCCGTGCTGCTATTGCCTCAGCGATTTTCCAGTGGTCAAAACAGACTCCTAAAGAAGCCTTCGCCGCTGCCATGGAATTATGACGTCAGCGTTGTGAAAAATGTGTACGTCTGCAGGGCGATTACGTCGAGAAGTAACGTCAGTTTCATCGATTTCGGGTGAGTAGTTAATTAGAAAAAAACCGGAGGCCTTGGAACTTGAATGCACCTCGTAAATCCTTTTACCCACTCTCTCTGCATAGTGAAGCCTTCGTTCTCAGTATCTCCCTCTCACTGCCACTCTCCCTTTCCCACTGCCTCATTTTTCTCCTACTGGCACTTTCTCCTGTCTCTCTCTCTCTCTCTCTCTCTCTCTCTCTCTCTCTCTCTCACTCTCTCTCTCTCATATCTCCCCCTTCCCTCTCCCCCTCCCATCCACTGTAACTGTTTTTATCCCATTCTCTCTCTCTTTCTTACCACTGCCTTTTTCTGTGTCACTTCTACTCTCTCTTTTTCCGACTTACATTGTCTTTGTCCCATTCTTTTTCTCTCCCATTGCCACTCTCTCTTCCTCTCTCACTTACGGCCTGCTGTCTTCATCTTCACTCAACATTGTTTCGTCTCAACACATGTCCTTGAGGATTGTTTGCTCGGGGGCTTGACCCATAGACTAGGGAACTTTAAGACGAAAAAATTTGCCCACTCCCCCCCCCCCCCCCCCCCATCCTCTCCACAAACACACATACACATACACACACACACACACACACACACACACTTTGAAGGTCACTTGTTAGGGGTCCAGACCTGCCAAGCCTTTCTATGGTCTCCACTCATCTGTACTTTTCATTTCCACTGCCTCCTCCTTGGTCTCTTCTTGCTCCCACTGTTTCTATCTCCACCCACCTCTGTTTCTCTTTTACTGGAACTGTCTCTCACTGACCATCAGTAGCTTCCCTTTTCTTTGGATCCCACTGCTGTTGCCTTCATCCATCTTTGTTTCTCTTTCACTGCAACTTTTTCTGTCCCACCATTACTGCCTCGTCTCTGTTTCTCAACAACTGGCACTGTCTACTCTCTCTTCCACCTTCGCTGCCTCTCTATTATTGTCTTTTCGCATAAAGTGCGAATATGTTCACAAGCCAAAATTTTAGTGAGCAAGGTGGAATGACTGAGGCAGCTGGTTCCCCATTTTCCAGAGTTTTTTTTTTTTTTTTAAGAGGAACGTGTTCGCCTTTTTTGTGCTCTAGCAAGAGAATTTTTCCACTGGTTTCTTTCATTTCTGAGCTACAGCAGGGTGTACTGCTTATATAAAATGAATAGTGTAGGTCAGTAGAGGTTTGACAGTTCATTTATATACTTCGACACAGTTGTATACTTTGAAATGAATAAACAACCAATAAGTACACATAATAGAAGGTTTTTCTCAAAATCTTTGATTTTACATTTTTCTAGACATTTTGCTCATCGATCGCAATTCATCGACAATGCCCTGCTTATTATTTGTATTTTAAATGAGTAAAAAGTTAGAAATATTTTACCAAATTTGCCGTCTTTCCAGTTTTACATAATTGACAATCATTTTAAATTCTTTTCAGGCATGTTAAAAATGGGATGAAAATGGTCTTGTCACTGTAGCACTACTTTGGATAATCGGCACTTTAGGCATACATGAATATACTCAGAGACAGTTTTTTTGTTTTTTTTCCACCAATAAAACATTGACGTGCTAACTAGAAACATAGTTTGATGACCTCAGAACACTTGTGTCACGCCAACCGATTTGCTCAAGTTTCTCTAGGCTGGAGGAAGTTTGTAAGATTTAAATTTTCACCCTATACTGTAAAATAGCCACAGTGTGCGTGATAGATATACAAATGAACGCTTGGCCAAGCGTTATCCAAAACACTTTACTCCTAATTTGTGATCAATAGAATCTGAGATATGACCCCTGAAAAACAGCATTTTCGTATGCGGCTTTTTTGCGTATATTGGTACTGTACACAGTCATGTACAGAGTGATTAGATGTACTTACATGTTTGATTGTCTGAGAAATATTAAAATTACTCAATTGGTGAGAGAATTCTGAAAATTATAGTTATTATTTTAGATGGTGAATTAACCTTTCACATAGCTACTATTGTCGTTCTACGTATCAAATTTCTTCAAGGAGCTTTTGTCTGACAAGTTGATGCGTAAAAAAAGTAGGGATTTCAGTCTTCAATGGTGTGTTATGAGATTTACTATTTATAACAAATAAATATCTGACGCTATAAAAATCAAAAATAAATATAATATAATTTCACACTCTCTCTTGTAAAACGGGACTTTGTATGTTATTATTTAGTGGATTGTCTTCATATCATTGTATGTATTGTAATTACAAAAATTGTGTTTTTTTTTCTGACCCATGCACTGGAAAAAATGGGTGGAGGAAAGAAATAAAAATAATGAAAATGAGATGATATGTCACAGTCAAGGACATTGCCTTTCGAGCAGCTGCCAAGTCAGAAAATAGATAGCTCACAGAAATAAGTAAGATATCTCACTCGAACCAAGCGTTGTTAGACAAACTTTTAGAATTCAGCTTGTAGTTGTATGTAGTTTCGTTATTATTGTTGAAATAGACCTTTTTATTTTTGGTGGAGGAAGTTGTGCACCATGTAATTACAATTAGTAAGTGTTATTAGAGTGTCTATAGTTTGGAAGGAATACTAGAGCTTAATCCTTGAGATAACAAGCCAATATATTTATATTACAGTTGCTTATCAATTGTTTTGATAGTGATTTTTGGTTATTCTTCGACAGTTACGGTAAAAATTGTCAAACAAACAAACAAACATGGACGTAGCAGGTGGAAGCAATGTTGCGACCGAGCGAGGTGGCGCAGTGGTTTGCACACTGGACTCGCATTCGGGAGGACGACGGTTCAATCCCGTCTCCGGCCATCCTGATTTAGGTTTTCCGTGATTTCCCTAAATCGCTTCAGGCAAATGCCGGGATGGTTACTTTGAAAGGGCACGGCCGATTTCCTTCCCCATCCTTCCCTCACCCGAGCTTGCGCTCCGTCTCTAATGACCTCTTTGTCGACGGGACGTTAAACACTAATATCCTCCTCCTCCTCCAATGTTGCGACAGTTACAGAAAATACTGAACCTACTTCTCAATGCATTAACATAGCCATTACAAAATCATTCCAAAAAACGGAAGTATTAGCTGGAACAACGTCCGGAACGAATGACAGTAAAGTATCAGTAGAAAGAGAACAGTTAGCAACCAGATTTGGAAATTGGACATCTTTATTTCCTTGGCAGTCACTAAAGTTCACGGCGCAACTAATCAGTGGTTCAGCAAACACAGTAAAAAAAGAATTGCACAAGAGGAAAGAACAAACAGAGGAAAAGTTCTTGTAACGGCAAGATGCCATTAGCGAACTAATCTATGTAGTAACTAGAGAATTACCTTTAGTTAGAGAGGCTGTCAATGACACTCTGTCAGTTGCACATGAACCTAAGAAGATGCAAGTACTGGTTCCACTGACAGATCAGACTAAGCGAGAGCTCTGTGCTCTGGCTGCTCGTATGTGGATAAAAAATACATCCCATTGTATTTATTCATGCATTCTGGGCTATTGAGGCATCAAAATACTCTGAGTCCTATGACAAATTGGAAAGACAGTTACTGTCAAAATATCGGTTGAATAGTATTCAAGAATGCCTCAGGAAAAAGGTGTTTGGCTCATCCCAGTACTGCATCTTATTGATACATTTTGTAAAATTTTGTCTCAGGCCTTCATGTCAGAAGTTGAAGGCTTTTGGACCAATGTCACATCATGACATCCTGCAAATCTTGCAAAAAAATAGGTTTTTTTTTATGCATGACAGTAGTTGATCCACGTATCAGTCCAACATAGAAGAATTTGTGTTGGTCCTTGATTCAGTCTATCCATTTATGTTGGCCATTGATTCATTCTATCTGATAAACGAGGATGCTAAGTTGAGAAAAACAAACTAACTAATTCCAGAATGACATTTTCCCTCTGCAGCGGAGTGTGCACTGATATGAAATTTCCTGGCAGATTAAAACTGTGTGCCGGACCGAGACTCGAACTCGGTACTGGTGGAATTAAAGCTGTGAAGACGGGTCGTGAGTCGTGCTTGGGTAGCTCAGTTGGTAGAGCACTTGCCCTCGAAAGGCAATGGTCCTGAGTTCGAGTCTCGGTCCGGCACACAGTTTTAATCTGCCAGGAAGTTTCAAACTAACTAATTGTTGCTGACACAAGCAATGATCATGGACGTAACACATCCGGTGAGTGTTTTGTGGGCCACAATGAGCATTAACCGAAAGCTCATGGTGAGTAACAAGCGAGTGGTTATGGGAACAATTGTGGCAACAACTTCGGTTAACAAAATCGACAAGAATGTTAGTATAACACTGGTTATATGCTTATGAACACTGAAACAATAACCATATCGAAAGGCAAAATAAAAATAATCAGGACTGGAGGAACCAGCTGCCAGTAATCACAGAAGTCATCAATAGTAATAATCATTGAAGATGCTGCTGCATATAGACTCGAAATGTTGGTCATGCAATGGAGCAGGGGCTGTGTTGGAAATGTAAATGTGTTCTGTTATGATATTAGGCAGGAGCTATGCTCTGATGTACGTAACTGCATTGCTGAGTATTTGACTGTTTCACAGTCAGCAATCAGTGTGGGAACAGTGAACTTGTATGTTACGAAGATATCAGACACAGTCTCCGTTACCAATGTCGTGTCAAGCTTTCAGTGGATGTAGCGAAAGCTGGTTATAACTATGGGAAATATTACTGGGGCATCAAGGTAAATGGCTCACTAGTGAGACACAGATAGTAAATAGACACCAGCCTGAAGCCACCATTGCACAAGTGAGTGCGTGGAACTGAAAGTTAAAGAGTCAAGCTTTTTAACCAGAAGCCAATGCAATGAACTGTCGTTTGGGGGGACCTCATTATTGATGACCTAGCATGTTAGGAAATAATACTCTTTGGCAGCAAGCTTAGCCTCCCACAGCGGAAATATCGTTGATTCGTATAGTTTGTTGTGAAGAATGTTACCTCACCCATGTTTCTTCATGATGTTGTTGTTGTTGTTGTGGTCTTCAGTCCTGAGACTGGTTTGATGCAGTTCCCCATGCTACTCTATCCTGTGCAAGCCTCTTCATCTCCCAGTACCTACTGCAGCCTACATCCTTCTGAGTCTGCTTAGTGCATTCGTCTCTTGGTCTCCCTCTACGATTTTCACCCTCCATGCTGCCCTCCAGTACTAAATTGGTGATGCCTTGATGCCTCAGAACATGTCCTACCAACCGATCCCTTCTTCTAGTCAAGTTGTGCCACAAACTCCTCTTCTCCCCAATTCTATTCAATACCTCCACATTAAATGGCTCTGAGCACTATGCGACTTAACTTCTGCGGTCATCAGTTGCCTAGAACTTAGAACTAATTAAACCTAACTAACATAAGGACATCACACACACCCATGCCCGAGGCAGGATTCGAACCTGCGACCATAGCCGTCACGCGGTTCCAGACTGTAGCGCCTAGTACAGCACGGCCACATCGGCCGGCACCTCCACATTAGTTATGTGATCTACCCATCTAATCTTCAGCATTCTTCTGTAGCACCACATTTCGAATGCTTCTATTCTATTCTTGTCCAAACTATTTATCGTCCATGTTTCACTTCCATACATGGCTACACTCCATACAAATACTTTCAGAAACGATTTGCTGACACTTAAATCAATACTCGATGTTAACAAAATTCTCTTCTTCAGAAACGCTTTCCTTGCCATTGCCAGTCTACATTTTATATCCTCTCTACTTCGACCATCATCAGTTTTTTTGCTCCCCAAATAGCAAAACTCCTTTACTACTTTAAGTGTCTCATTTCCTAATCTAATTCCCTCAGCATCACCCGATTTAATTCGACTACATTCCATTATCCTCGATTTGCTTTTGTTGATGTTCATCTTATACCCTCCTTTCAAGACACTATCCATTCCATTCAGCTGCTCTTCCAAGTCCTTTGCTGTCTCTGACAGAGTTACAATGTCATTGGCGAACCTCAAAGTTTTTATTTCTTCTCCATGGGTTTTAATACCTACTCTGAACTTTTCTTTTGTTTCCTTTACTGCTTGCTTAATATACAGATTGAATAGCAGTGGGGAGAGGCTACAACCGTGTCTCACTCCCTTCCCAACCACTGCTTCCCTTTCATGTCCCTCGACTCTTATAACTGCCATCTGCTTTCTGTACAAATTGTAAATAGTCTTTCGCTCCCTGTATTTTACCCCTGCCACCTTCAGAATTTGAAAGAGAGTATTCCAGTCAACACTGTCAACTTTCTCTAAGTGTACAAATGCTAGAAATGTAGGTTTGCCTTTCCTTAATCTTTCTTCTAAGATAAGTCATAGGATCAGAATTGCCTCACGTGTTCCAAGATTTCTGTGGAATCCAAACTGATCTTCCCTGAGGTCGGCTTCTACCAGTTTTTCCATTCGTCTGTAAAGAATTCGCGTTAGTATTTTGCAGCTGTGGCTTACTAAACTGATAGTTCGGTAATTTTCACATCCGTCAACACCTGATTTCTTTGGGATTGGAATTATTATATTCTTCTTGAAGTGTGAGGAAATTTTGCCTGTCTCATACATCTTGCTCACCAGATAGTAGAGTTTTGTCAGAACTGGCTCTCCTAAGGCTGTCGGTAGTCCTACTGGAATGTCTTCTCCCGTGGCCTTGTTTTGACTCAGGTCTTTCAGTGCTCTGTCAAACTCTGCACGCAGTATCATATCTCCCATTTCATCTTCATCTACCTCCACTTCCATTTCCATAATATTGTCCTCAAGAACATCGCCCCTGTATAGACACTCTATATACTCCTTCCACCTTTCTGCTTTCCCTTTTTTGCTTAGAACTGGGTTTCCATCTGAGCTCTTGATATTCATGCAAGTGGTTATCTTTTCTCCAAAGGTCTCTTTAATTTTCCTGTAGGCTGTATCTATCCTACCCTTCATGAGATAAGCCTCTACATCCTTTCTTCATATCTTTGTATTTAGTAATAGGGTGTGTTAATTTCATTTACTGGTGTTCCACTTCTTCCTGCAAGTATTTCCAGCTGGAATTCCTACAGATTTATTACTTAAGGATACAGATGTGTGCAAGGAGAAAGCTGGAGCAATTAATGATTGTTAATACCACCTAAATGCCCTGCCACATACAGCATTCTGCCACAATTAATTTTCTATTCCACAGTCGAAAAGACCTGTGTGGACGAAGAAAGTAGAAAAATACTTGAATGGTACATATTAGACTCATCAGACAACCCATGTGGTAGTCTCCTCCTTGCACTAGCAAAACCTGGTGGAAATGTCAGATTAGTCTTTGATGCAAGAGCTATTAATCAGGTTATTGTCCCTGTATGAATGAGACTGTAAAAGATAGGTAAATTAATCCAAAATTCACTGAGTACAACAGCTAATGTATACTAATCTCAATTCTTCATATTGGCAGAATCCCCTGGCAATGGAATTGTGTAAATCGATAACTTCTGCAGACACGTATAAAAGCTGTATATTTAAAATGTTGGCTTTTTGTTGAAAGGTGAGCTCAGATATACTCACAACAGCACTTGACTTCTTCCTAGGATTTAAGGTCCTAGCCCACTTGACATTGTTTATGGTGATTTGCTGATAATACCGCAAACATGGTCAGATCCTACTGATTCGATAGAGGACATTTTAAAGAAATCATGGCTGGCTGGATTTACTACCAAGCTGTGGCAATCAAAGATTGGACATGAACAGATTAGCTTCCTTGGTCATTTTATTACATCGCATGGTATACTTTGTCAATTGAGGAAGCAGTTAAAAGGTTTCATCGGTCTTGCATCTTTCTACCAGGATATGCATTCCAGATGAGCTACTGAGTTCAGAACTGCTTTTAAAGTTATTAAGAAAAAATGTGCAATGCCAGTGGTCACAGTATTGCTAACTGGTATTAGAAAATGTCAGATAAGCATTACCGAATTCTAAGGTGTTATATCATGGAGACATGTCAGATTCTTAATACTGACTGATATTTCTTGCATTGGCTTGTGCACATGTTTCTTCCAAGTAAGGGATGTAGATGGAATTTACATAGAGTCTGTGCAACTGCTTTTGCAAACTGGATTCTGTGTGACTGTGAGACAGCATATTTTACCACCGAATTGGAGGCAGTCATTTGGGCATTCAGGCAGTTCCACTATTACGTGGCTGGAAACCACATGAAAGTGTGTTTTGACCATCAGGCATTAAGTTTTTTGCTACATTGCAAACTGTTGCATGCACAACTTGCTAGATAGTCTTTAACACTTCAGGAGTATGATTTTGAGATCATTCATATCAAGAAAAAGGATAGTATTGCGGCAGGTGCCTTGTCACGACTTCCCGAAGGATTGCATGAAATTCTGTGTGTGAACAAGAAATCTTTAAATTTTAGGGTATTATTCACGAATGATGAATTTCATAGGAAATTTCTGGGTCTATGCAGAAATATGTCAATCTTGCAAGATACAGGGAGTTGGTGGAACAATCAAAAGCAACAAATGCAGCAAAATTAGAGTCAAACACTCTACACTAATTTTTATTCAATCTCTGTGCCTCTGAAAACCTGTTAGTACAACCAAAATTGCAATCATTTAGTGTCTCTGAAGTGTATTAATCGCAATGTTTTATAATATATATTTTCAAATGCAGTCACACTCACTCAGCTGCAGCATCATCTACTAATAAACAATACATAAAATATGTCAGTGCCAGTATCACAATATTTGTGTTACAGACTACAACTGGAATCAAAAGGGGTTTGGGAAATAGCAGTTTGGTTAATAGGTTTGCTCTCATATAAAAGCATGTACTAAAACTCAATTTTACTTTCATGGAGTGTTTTTCTTGATTTTTTTCTGATGTCTGTCATTTGAATGTTTCATGTAATCCTGCCATTGGCTGAGCTGGATGGTGCACTTCTACAGCTGTTTTCCTGTAACGATCCTCTGATGGTGACTGCTGATCCCAAGACATAACACTGCTGGCTGGTTCACAAGAAAAGGCTCCAGTGACAACCCATCAATGCTATTCAAAAGTTGCTCCAACAACCAAACAGTGATGACCATCACATCAACACTAATAATGAAAATAATTAAAAACATTACAAGAGACTTATTGTCCCTTGTGAACACTTGTCAGAAATCAGTCCTCCTCCAACACCCATCTCAATGAAAAACAATATTTTATTTATGTTTGCTGTTAACAATGGAACTACTCATTATGAATATGAACTTCTGATCTCTGCATGTATTAAGCAATACCATACTGTAATACACACTAATCTAAAAAATGTCAGAGAAGAGAACAAATGAGAGTAAAACTGACATGTATCAATGATAAACTATGGAGTGGAAATCAGCAATGGACTAAGCACCAGAAAACTGATTCTGAATTATTCAATTTCTTTTTGTTTCGACAAAAATATTTTAATGAAGAAATCTGAACAATATATTTTATTTGTTGTGTATAGTAAGAGTAATTCAGTTGTAGCAAAAATGTTTTAAGTTCCCTTCATTTTATCAATGAAAATAAACGTGTTATTCCAAAGAATTCAGAATGTGCTAAATGCCATACAGTTATCAGCAAAAACGAAGTGTGTGCCAATGAAAGAAATCTCAAGCATTTATCAGTTTTTTTTAATAATAAACACTATCCTTTAAAGTTCTTTTAATAACACAGGATGAGTACAAAGTCTTGCCCTGATTGTAATAATTTATTACAGAATTACCGTTTGACATAAAAAAAACAACTAACAACAGCATCAAATGTAAATTATTAAGACCACTTACATTAGTAAACCTCGATGTGTGCTCCATTGGTAGCTCAGAGAATGTCGAGGCGGTATTCCAGTTCCCGCCAGGTGTTTCGTAACTTGTGTTCTGTCACAGTACCCACAGCAGCTTGTAGCCTAGCTTCAGTTCATCGACATGAGCAACTGGTGTGACGAAGACTCAGTCCTTGACATAGCCCCATATAAAAAAATCAAGGGGCGTAATGTCTGGAGAGCAGGGTGGCCAGGGTGTTGGACCATGCCTTACAATCCACCTATCCAGAAATGTTTCATCCAGGAAATCACGCACTATCAAAGCCCAGTGCGGGGGGGGGGGGGGGGGGGGGGGGGGCTCGATCTTGCTTAAAAATTACCCATAGTTGACATTCTTCTAACTGTGAGACAATGAACTGTTGCAAAAAGTCTAAGTAAATACTAGTGGTAATGGATTTTTCCACGAAGAAGAATGGTCCAAAAACTGTGTTATGCATGAGGCTGCACCAAACATTAACTTTTTCTCTGTCTGACTGTAACTGTACAATAGCATGTGGAGACTCTGAACCCCATATACAGACATTATGCCTACATACCGTTCCACTGACATGAAAGATGGATTCATCGGTAAAGCATATGCGATTTAAGTAATCGTTAGTGCCATCAATCCTGTTGAGAATCTCAGTTACAAATTCAGCACATGTCAGCAAATCATTTTATTGCAAGGCCTTCATGATTTTCACTTTGTAAGTTGAAGTACACGTGATGCTTGACAAATTTATTTAGATGGACTCAGTTGAAATGATTGCCGAACACGATCAACAGTTGCATCACTCACACGAAGCCTGCCACTTTGAGGATGATCTTCAACACTGCCTGTTTTGTTAAACTCTGCATACCATCGCTTTATTGATTTAACATCAGGAGGGTTGCGTCCATAAGAAGCCCGAAATTTATGCTTAACACTGATGGGCGATTTCGTTTTTTGAAACTAAAGAACACATTGCGCTTTCTCCTGCTTCAACACCATTTCGCCAGCAACTAACGTGACCTAACAGACCGCATTGGTGTTGTGGAGCACTAGTGCCATCTATTGGGCACAACTACTAGTAACACTAACCTATTATGTCAAACGGTTATTCTGTTACAAATTTTTATAATCACGGCAAGACTTTGTGCTCGCCCTGTATATTTCATTTTACAGAGTACAAAAGCAATTCATCAACTGTTTGAATAATGTTCTATAAGCTACTTTTAGGTATGGTAGCATCTGTTGCAGATCCCTTTTCTTTTTAACTGACAAGTTGTTTTTACATTGTTGTGATGATAAATAAAGTTCTTTATTATATCAGTGGTAACCCCTTTCTTGAAAATATTGTAGATGCTCCATTCTTCAAGTTTGTGCTCCTGGCATCATGAAGATGAGAACAATTTTCAACATTTTTTCACTTGAATCCAACTACATATGGAAATATTTATTTTAGTTGTGTTAATATGTGCATTGGCTGCTTTTTTTAAATAATCAAAATCTTCAAGCTGGAGCACAGTAACCACAAAGGGATTGTTAGGTGCCACATTCTCCATAAGTTTTACAGGGTCCTTAGGTATCTGACAGCCTTCCAGTCTCTTAACGTTTTTCAATTTGGGAAAAATCTGTCACACGACATAAATGAATGGCCAGAGACCAAATATTTATGATTTATCTCGTCGTACTTTCCTAAAACTGTCAGATAAATCCATAGAAAATGCATCATTTTAGTCTTATTCTGGCCAATGCCGTTATCAGACCGGATGGTAAGCTTCCGTTTCCCACAACCCTCAGGTCTACGAAGTGTGTTAAGGAGGCATGAAGCAATTTCATTGCCACATCAGCCACTTTTACCTTCATGCCACAAAAACACACAGATTGTAGCATGAAAGCCGATGTGAATAATACATCTGACTGTGGGTTAGAGAAGGCAAAGATAACACTTGTTCAAGATCTGTCGAACACATGGTCACATCACTACTAGGGAGCTGAGAAGATATTTTTTCTTCTTTCATTGCTTATCTTGCTTTCTCACCTGTTTTGTGGTGTATTTCTAAAGCAGCTTTTGATTTTCTGTTGCCAGGCTTTGCAGACTGCTCGACTGATAGAAACTCGCATTTAGAGCAAGTACCAAGCTTAGACGATGGAATTAAATTTGTGGGGAATTTTTTTAAAGATTTTGTAATAAAACTTATATGTGATTTTGGAGTCTGAATATCTATCCTTAAAGGCATGATAAAACCTGCTGGCATTCAAATCTTGGCTGAAATAATCCTTGTTACGATTTCTTCTTCTATATGCCCTTATCCCCAAAATAAGCTTCTCATCTGCTTCTGTGAACTTACTTCTTTGTGCCTTATTAACCCGCTTTTCTGTGAACACTATTTCACCTTTCTTCTTTGCTGACACAAGAGTTTTGATTCTGCGTTCTGTTATTGTGAAAACCTGCATGAAAGTATTCTTACAGATCAGTACAATGTTGCCCTTTCCATCTGGCAACAAGTAACAAACCGTAGCCCTCCATCTGCTGTCATTGGGGTCTTCACACTGATCATGACTCTTTCTTTTCACACTTTCAATGATCATCAAATCCATTACTTTCACATAATCTTTGAGGGCATAAAAGTCTTGGAACAGAACTTTTCTTTATTTATGTGGGACACAAGCAGATGAATGCTTGCACTTGCAGCAGAACTGAAATAAGACAGGACACAGATTTATTTACTCATCATACAAGCTAGTTACCTAACTGATAAGTCATTCCTTTGTAAAAATTCCACAAAACAACAAAATATTACATAATAACATTACATATTAGTAATGAATATATAACACACACACACACACACACACACACACACACATACACACACACTAGCGTTTTCCTGACGACCGGAGACTGTGTGGTACTGGCATGCAAGACTCCCACGTCTCTCGCAGTTGATTTATGTATTGTGCGCAGCTGATTTTCTTCTCCGGGCAGACGGCTGTATCAGTCTCCACAATGCTGCTTCTCTGAAGATTTCGTACTGGTTAGGGGAATTATACTGAACTACATCTCTGCTTTGGAAATGATCTCTTACTCTCACAATACTTTCATATCATCTTGGCTGTATTTTACTCTTCACAATATAACAAATACATAAGTTTCACATGCGTTTCCAATTCTCGCAAATCAACCCCGTTGGGAAAACATTAGCACTTATTATATAACATTACAGTCTCTCTTGGTTTTAATAACCCCTGTTAAAACAGTTCTTGCTCCTAGCTAGTCAAACAACAGAGTAGGCTATATAGAGTCTCTAGATAAAACATATTTCATTTGTTCTCAACAGTCACTGCTATTTCACTGTCAAAGAGTGTGTGTCCGTAGATTACTCCTTGGATTGGACATACTGCTTCCAAGGTGTGTGCGGCCACCTCCTGTCAGGGTCGCTCTTCTGACGAATCTCCAGGCTTCTCGTGACAGCTGCCCCTCCTGTACGCACAGATATGTGTGGCACAGTAAAAGGCTCTCTCACCCTCATCATTAAAATATCGGGTGTTAGAGATGGTGGAGAGCCAAGTGTTTCTAGAATTTACCCCGAAATTCTCGAAGCACTGCAACACCTCTTCAGTACGATCAGTTTTTGCGTTTACCACCAAGCTTTTACTGTTCACACAAGATTTTCCTTCACTTCTTAAAAGCTTTCTTTCATCATGAACTGATTCTCCTTTCTTCCTTTTTCTGCATGTATCACGTGTAAATTCTTTGTTTTCACAAAGTACTTTCACGAGTTAAACAAACAAAACAAACTAACGGAGTGTGGCTGCACAGTACTGTTGCAGACAATACTTGCAAACAGTGGCAAAGCTTTGTGGCACTTAGCACACTTTAGCCTCTCCTGTGTTCCGGCATATACAGCTAATGCCATCTGTTGGGCCCTATATGCACTATTACAAATGATCATAGTGATTAGCCCACTTTCCAGTTTGTTGGCAATGGCACTTAGCATGGTTTCTTGGGTCTAACTAAAAAAAAAATTTTTGGCCCTTAGCCTGTTAGTGACTTCCACTCTACAACTGTTGAATTGTGGAGGAAAAGACTGAATGCTATGATAAGTGTATGATGTACACACAACTGTTTTTCATATCTGTATGATATAATTATGTGTGTTTCTGTGAAAGAGTCGCATACAAACCCATGAACACCTGTCCTGCCCTGCTAAAACAAACAGTAATCATAAGAAAGGTATTTCAAAAAGTAATAATAAATAAATGAAGAGGAAAGCCTTCAGCCAACGAAGTTTGTGGAAGTGCCATATTTAATACGTGTGTTCAGTGCCTCTGAATAATACAATCACCACTACGCTTGAATTACTCCACGACTTCTTCTTCAAAACATTTTATACTCTTCTCTGGTTTTGTCACTACTGGGGAAAAGATGTATTATTGAGAGACTGAGACAGTATATTGTAATACTGAATTTGCAATTGTGATTATACTCTATGTGCTATACACTTGATTGTCGGAGGAATATTAAAATTACCCATTGGTGAGCATTCTGAAAATTATATTTATTATTGTAGATAGTGTATTAATCTTTCATATTGTTATTATTTCTGTTCTCTGTATGAAATTCCTGTGAGTGAGATGGCCTTTGTTTGTAAAGTTGATGGTTAAACAAATTAAGACCTGCAGGCTTTAGAGCTTATTATCAGATTTCAAAATGGTTCAAATGGCCCTGAGCACTATGGGATTTAACATCTGAGGTCATCAGTCCCCTATACTTAAAACTACTTATACTTAACGACATCACACACATCCACGCCCGAGGTAGGATTTGAACCTGCATCCGTAGCAGCAGCGCAGTTCTGGACTGAAGCACCTAGAACCGCTCGGCCACAATGGCCGACTATCAGATTTACAACTTACAACAAATACATAACTCTTTGATGACCATCAGTTTGGCAAACACTACATACATTGCACTTAGTGTGATAAATGGTAAGGTATAGTAATATAAAAAATTAAAACCTTTTTTTCAGTATAATTTAATGGCCCCGTGGGAGCAGAAGCTATTGAAGGAAACATGGTAAGGTATAGTAATATAAAAAATTAAAACCTTTTTCTTCAGTATAATTTAATGGCCCCATGGGAGCAGAAGCTATTGAAAGAAACATTCTAAAATTGTGTCAAAGACTCTGAGGATAGTACAAAACAAATAAAACTTAACTTATATATGAATTGTGTGCAGTGAATGGCTCCAATGTCACTATTGCACACAACAGCTGACACAGTTAATTACTCACTAGCCCGACTGCTCACAGCTGGCGATGTTGTATCACTAGACTACAGGCATGTGAAAAAATGATCACAAGCCCCAACCATGCATGAACACTCACACTCATGCATAGCAATACAAGGCCCACAAGCAATCGAGGCTGCCCAAAAACAGAAAATATCTTTATTAGATGCTGCATTGACAGGGCTGCTGTGGTCCCTCAACTTGGAACCAACCAAGTAAAACATGAAAAGGCATCAACCACCACTAGAATACAATGATTCCCATCTCTCGTATGACGCGGGGACCGACATAATCAATATAGAGCTTGCCCGTAGGGTGGTTCTCATGGGTGGTGTGAAAGAAACCTTTTCACGAATTAGTGTTGGGGTTAGGCTTGGCAGTTTTGAGCTTCTGACACTCCCCCACCAAGTGCCTAACATCCCTGTTCAAGGAGGGCCATGTCACATATTGTCTAGTTTTAGCAACAGTTTTGTACACCTAAATGGCCACACAGCACAGAATTTTGAAGGTAATGAAAGACAGCCAGTACCCTCCTTGAGTAGACATATCTTAAAATTCTTGTTCTTCCTTTCCTTATGGCAAATCATACCCTTATTTAAAACATAATCCACAACATGTTCATCCCCAAGTAACCTGCATGTAATAGAATGAATAGAAGGAAGCTGATGCTGCTTGTGTTTCAAATCCAAAAAGAACTCCGGTACCTAGCTTAACACAGCGACCATCCAACTTATAGGTTGAGCTTCCCAACCATTTCCACCATGACTGTCTTCTTCAAACATACAACTGAGGGCATTGGCAACTGGATTATCTGTGCCTGTAATGTGTTTGACAGTAAATTGGAAAGCCAAGATATGGACTGCTCAACAGGTAACCCTTTCCATCTTCCTAGGATGCCCCTACAGTCAACTTAAGCCTTGGTTGGCAGTCTCGAGTTTGATTCCCTAATCTAGAGCAAAATTTAAATTTCTCTTAGTTGAAGAGAACCATGAGAGCTTCTTGCTCATAAACCAAATAGTTAAGCCCTGTAGGAGATAATCTCTTTGTGGTATAGGGTACTGGATGCCATGGCACTCAAATTCTTGTAAATGAATGCCAGAATTGGAGGCATCAGTCTGTACAATAAAGGGCAGCTCAAAATTAAGGATTGCCAAATCTGATGGATTACTGAGAACTTGTTTTATAGCTTCAAATGGAACATATTGTCTGTAGCCCCACTCAAAAACTAATCCCTTCCTATGCAAGTTATTAAGGGGGGCCACCACATGTGCATAATAAGGCACAAATTTGTGAAGATGTTGGCCATGCCAATAAATCTGGTCACCTGTCTCTTGTTCTTGGGAGGGGAAATATATGCAAACCGTGCGTATGTTCTTGATCAAGTCTGACACCTTTAGGTGACACCAAATGCCCCAAGAAAGACGTCTGCTGATGGGATAAGTTAATCACGGAGGGCTTAACGGTGAGCCCAGCCTCCCTAAACCAAAACATGACTTGCTCAGGATGTTCGAGATGTTCAGCAAAGATAGGACTATAAATAACGTCATCAAACAGATACGTATTATCGGATTTGAATTTTAAAGGTTTCATTCAGTGCCGAAGGCAGTGACATGTTTGGAATCTTTGAAGGGAATCTGATAATATGCTTGATTCAAATCCAATGCAGCGAAGAAACGTGCTCCAGAAAACCATGTAAAACAATTATGGAGATCCAGCAAGATGGCAAACTCCAAAATAACCTTCTCATGCAATGCCCTTATAACCAACAACTGGTTGATAATCGTCATCTTTGGGGCTGATAATATGTAAAGGGTTTGCCTCGCATCATCGGCCAAGCAAATTCGTCCTCAGTTCTGTTGGTGACACCCATTTTACTTGTCAGAACACGAGGAAATGGCCAAGGTGCTGCAATAACTTGTTGGCCCCGACTGAGCCAAGATGACTGACATCAAAATTGGAACCTTGGGCCTGGACTGCATTGACCTGGACAAGCCCTCAGTAAAAACACAATGCTATCCAGACACTAGAACAAAATCTGAAACAAAAAATCTTACCAGCACCTAATAGAAGCCTTGTGCGCTTCATAAAATCACAACCCAACAGTAGAGTATCGAAAAATCTGCAACAACCAGTAAATTAATTGCCCATGGGAAAACCAAGAATATTCAGTTTCCCGTGTATTTCACCTGCCAGAGGTAACACCCGTCCATTAACAGCCCAACATCTCTGGAATGAGGCATGCAAGGGAGGCATTCTATGGAGTGCTTTAAATTCAAGGCACCATTGGTAATCTAACAACGAAATGCTGCTACCCAAATCGAGCAAGACAAATATAGGCTCCTGGTTAAGGTGCGCACAAACATAGGGTAGCATATGACCTACAACTGGTCTAATATGTACACGATGCTTGGGTGACCCCCCCCCCCCTATCTTATCAGTCAGTCACACACTAAATGACCCCTGTCAACCCAATGGCATTATAGTGAACGGGCAGGTTGCTTGGAGACTCCTTCATGTCACCATAAGGATGAGAAACAAACTTTGAAGTTTCTCATGGCTTCTGTCAGCAAATCACAACCCTACAATCGTAAGCCACCAGACCTACCAAGACTACTGGAGAGGTAGGTTAACTAGAGAAAATTACCTGCAAATGTGCCTCTGGTTTCACATCCTCCAAGATATTCTGGATGATCTCAACTTTAGTGACCAGAAGTCCTAATAGAGAAATGGCCGCATGGACCTTTCAATTTAATTGGGCAAATTTTCCTGAAGTGATTGCATGCACCAAAAATGCTTATATTCAAGCTTGTTTTTAATATGAGGAAGCAATTTAAGCTGGATAAATTGTTTCCTCCAATCGCACAGCAACCCCTGGTTTTGTAATATGTCAGAAAAACCCTAGTCAACAATCCACTGATTTAAGGGATACAGCAGTTGGATGATAACCTGTTGTGAAACATGTAAGGGATTAGCATGGTATTCAAAATAAATCGTTAACCATGAGAACAACTCAACTTGTGCAAGGTGATCAATAGAATGTTCAGTAATTCCTTGCAATAAATGAACAATGGGGTTAGGAAGCTTAGAAAATTCTTTAACAACTGGTGTACTTGCCATCCTCTCTCCTACAGACTCAGCAGTCTGTGGTAACTTGCTATCAACCCCAGCCTGATCTTCACTCACTCCTGTCCTCTCATCTAAGCCGAGAATACTGGGGCACCTGTAGCTTTTTAACCTGATTAAGCTACTAGTCAACTAAAGTAATCTGTTCAGTGTTTAATTGGAGTTGTTCTGAATCTGTGAGATGATTACCCTAAAGTGTAAGTTGGACCTGCACTCGGTTTGATTGTTTACAGGTGGGTTGACTATCCTCAAGAAATGCTACATTCTGGAGCAGCTTGAAAAGGGCTCCAGAACAAAGATCAGTTGTATGAAAGTATCTCATCAATGCTGACAAACGTGAGGCTCAAGGGGTCTTAGAGGACAATGTATAAACGAGCTACCAGGTCTGTCTCCCTTCCTTCACCCACTTGCCAGTGTATCTTCAAATCATACTGTAGTTGGTCATGCCGAAGTAAAGACAGTAAAACAATTAACAGAGTTGTCTAGAAAATAATGAGTCCAATTCAGAAAGCAATAAACAGTGAACGAAGATATCTACAAGGGAAAGGAACTGCTCCCCACTGTGTTACCAGAGCTTTGTGACAACCATGTGTAATGGGGAAACCTCAGCCTCTAAAATCCGTATCAGATATTTTGGGATGAACAACTTGACCCCAGGGTGTGGATCATCATTCACCATTTATTGCTCACAAAATGATTTATGCATAAACTGTTTCAGAATTAAAACAAGCAATAAACTTTACATGACCATATAAGATCCTTTAAACTCAAACAAGTTTACAGTTTTGAAACAACAATTCAACAGTATAAAGCTTTCAGATAGAAAAAAAATTAAAGTTAGAGGATCTTAAAAGTTTCTTCAGATGGCCTTAACTGCAACCTGTTACAGGGCAAGAGATTAGTAACACTTCATTTCATAGGAACCAATTAATGACAGTTGTAGCTATTGACAAGTGGTTGAACAAATGTAAATTCCCAAATTTATTTACAACAGGCAACGAGACCAAAGGGGTATGATTATGCTAACAATAATTCACCTGTAGAAGGCATGAGATGATGGCAAGAAACAGACCCAGTAAAATGAAGGGATCACAATTGCAGCTTCTTAAAATATTTTCAACAGTACATGATAATCACTGTTAATGAGGACAAGAGATCCCCATACTCTTAGTGAATACCACGGGCGAAATTTTTAGGAAAGCATTGATGTGAACCTTTTTTTCTTTTACAAATATAAAAATACAACAGTAGTAAGAAACTATACCAATCTCAATATACAACCTTCAGGTTTGGTAATATAAAAGATTAAACCCCTTTTCTTTAATATAGAATTTAATGACCACTTGAAGAGGACAAGCTGTTAAAGCAAACACCCCAAAATTATGTCAAAGACTCTGAGGCGTAGTACAAAACAAATACAACTTATCTTGTATATGAATCATGTGCATGACACCTTGCAGGCCAGACTGCTTGACCGTTGGCAGAGAGACAAATGGTGTATGTTAGACTACTGGTGTGTGAAATGAGGATCACAAGCCCTAACCAGGCTCAGAACACACACGCCAGTGTATAGCCGTACAAGGCCCACAAGCAGTCAAGATCAGCATACACACCTTGAGTACAGAGCATAGTTAGTAAACATTAAAGAGATGCCAGCCACTTGCACACAAAATCAGATTAACACAACTAAGCCCACAACACCCCAGTGAACTCCTCAGTTTCAACTGAGTGCACAAAATATAAATTACAAACTCATATGAGGCTACAGCCAAATCAAGTGAAGAACTCAAGGACATTTAAATCTTACAGTGAGTGGGTCAAAACTGCATTTAAATTTGCCATAAAAATAGTTCACATAAAATCCAATTATAAATGTATCTTACATTCATTGTTTATACGGTGCAGAGGCAACACTGAAAACTCCCCAGAAAATATCTGGCAGAATAACGAGAGTATCAAATGTGACTTCTGCTCGGCAATACACAGGGCTTTCTGAAACGAACTAAATGCCAGTATTGAGAAGGGGTAAAACAACAAATAACCAAAATGACAACAGATTTCAAGGTAACAGTGTTAGTTAAACAACTTACCCCTGGCATGGATGACTTCAATTACTATTCAGCACCAGTCTGATCATGAAACCAACCCACACAATAAATCATCAATATGAATTCAGAGTTCAGGAGCAAACAGCAAACTGTACTTAAAACAGCTTCAGGGTAAACATACCTGCACATGCAGAGGGCAGAAAACGTGTTAAATAAAACACCGTAAGCACAGGAATATCACCTTGAAACAATTCCAAGAGTCCACATCTGACAGCATAAATTCTCCAGCTGCCAGATAAGTGAACCAGGTCCACATAGCAGCAGCTGCGAATGACCCTCGAGTGACTAGGCTCCCCAGCTAGTCTACAGTCTGCCGTAAGTAATGCCGACAATGGCTAAATCGACGACCACTTTGTGAGGCACTTGCTAGGCTCCTACTGATATCACCTCTCTCCAGTGACCACTCTTTTCCTCCACCAGAGTGAGCCACCTCACACTCGAGTCACAACCAATGACCAAAACAGAGGGCAAAGTTTGATATCCAGAGACATGCCATGACTCAATATATCACCATAATTGCAAAAATATTGTTTATTTTTTTAGAGAGACAGAGAATTGATTTCACTGTCTGCACATTGACTGGTGAGCATCCATCAGAGCCTAAAAAAATGGCAGTCCACATACACTCTGCTACCCGAGTTGCTGTATCCTGTGTGTACTGCACCTATGATCTGTTAAGGGAAACTCTACAACTCTCTGTCACATAATGCGGGTTCAGAAACCTGCAGCAAACACCATAACAGAATTGAGATCTTCACTTGGCTCCAAATCAAAGAACACCAACCAACTCTTGAGCATGATACTTCCAATTGTGAGATCGCATTGCACCCTGAGAACGAGGCTAGCACTCTTCACTACTTCTGCCTGCTGTTTGTAGGAACTCCGGATGGCCTCAGACCCCAAGACACAGCAGGTATTGGAGCTAACAGAAGCCACAACCTGCAGATGAATGCACTCTGCACCCTCGATACACAGTGTCCATCATAAGAATAAATCAGATGTAAACATTACACCATGTAGTCTTCCATGTTTGCTTGAATATCATTGGATTTCGTTTCAGTGTGAGCAGAAGCCACGCTGTATGCAGCACAGTCAAGTATGATCATAAGCATACGTTCTATGCTGTGCTACACGCACAGAGACTGAGAGATAATGTGGGTCAGCAGCTTTACCGGCGCATTTAACTTGGACAGCACTGGCCAGCCAGCTAGTCCAACCAACCTGCAATGATGTGAGCAGTTGCAGTTCAGATGGAAAAAGAGATGAGCAGAGAAATGATATAGCTTTAAATGTCACTTAAATTTTAAAAAGAGTGAAATAATATTCAGCAAATTTTCATGACAAATGATGAAAATTCCCAACTTAAACAAAGGGTAATTTTTCTGAAGTGAGCTGTGTGTGATGCAAAAGCATACTGCAGGGCTTTCACCATTGTACATATGGTTGAATACTGAAGCCACTGGAGGTATTAATTACAGTCAGTCATCTGGTAATCTCTTAGTTCCTTCCTTATCTGAATCCACGAAATACATTTCAGTTCTGGGACTGTCATCTGCTATGTTGATAATGAGTTAGTCAACAACATAATCAACGAAGCCACCCAGATGCCGCATTTTCTTCTCTTCTTTTACAATGTGCCACTCCATATCCTGCCAGCGTTCGGCAGCGATTGTTACAAAACTGCAGGCATTATTCCAGTACCTCTTTTAACTTAACAGTCTTGTTATTTATTGAGACAAATCCATTAATCTGGCTCCAGATCATTTATGTTGGGTTCACATTGTAATGGTACAGTATCAAATGCAAAAATGTAGCATTTATACAGTGTGCTTGGTGCTGTGAAAATGATTATTTTTCATGTTTCTACCCGTTATCGATTCTGCTGTACATCTAACATGTATTTGTACCTCAACTGTATCAAATACAGTCCCTCAGAAAACTACAAAGCCAATTTTTTTCTGTAAATTTATGAAAAACATTAAGAACAACTTATTTCTCAGCACTTTTTAACCATGTTCCACATGTGTGTTTCAATAGAGAGCAGGAAGTAGTCTCAGCCATTTTCATACTGTGTATTAACAGGTGACAATCAAAGCACTGCAGTACAGAGACTGTGACTGAACATGATTTTTGAAGTAAAAACTATGTAGCTAATGCGTGATTAAGAAAAAGGTTGATGGCTGTTAATACATTAAATGAAACTCTAAGATATTCTGATGGAACTCAGAAATAAGATATCTAATACACAAGTAGGAGTTACTTCCAAAAGTGTAACAACACCAATGTATGTGTGCTATGGCTTCTGACCGATCACCAAATTTGTGTTTGTTAATCTTAAGAATAAACCTGACATAAACAGAGTATAGCTGCAGGCAAGACATCTGCATATCATGGACGAGCCCCGTGACAGGCATAGTGAGTGCATACTGGATTTCTTCCCAGCTCTGGACGCTGTTTCCCTAAGGGGTTCAAGCATCCTTAATAATAGAGCTCCTGATGACTAACAGAACCCTTGTCCTTTGTGCCTGCTTGTACCCTGCTGAAGGAGAGGCCAATTGTCCACTCTTTGGCGGAATCAGTGAGGCCAGACAGCCAGTCTGCACATTCACTCCCCTCCCCGAATGACATGAATGTATTACCACCCGCTTGTCATACTGTGTCGAGTATGGTTCCCTATGCCGATTATGCAAGAATACACAAAACAAGAGACACTCGAGGCACTCCCTGTGATGCCCCCATTTCTCTGCTACCACTACATGCTGAGCCAGCAGGCTACGGATAGCCAAGGCACATTTCCGCTTCCATCCTAATACTAACATTGAATAAGAAAATGAACCCTGTTGCTTTTTAGATACAGATTTGTACAACAAAACTTTTTATGATGATTGTAAGCTACTAGAAATCACTTAGACTGTCACTGGTACTACTGAATGTTGACAGCTAACATGTGTTTAGGAGAAAGTGCATATCATTGACACTACATGTACAGTTGTGCTCAAAAGTGCCCGAACGACCTGAATTGCATTTCGCCTGATTCGCATACAACCCTCATAACGCAGCTGTCTAGCAGGTCCTCTAATTGCTCCTCAGTACAGTCGCTTGACTATTGAAAATGGTTCCAACAAATCACCACTAGAAAACACTGCTCTGTATCGCAATAACTCAAGATGTAAAGTAATACCACGATACTACAAATATCAGGGAACACCTTATCACAGATAAGACTGTCCTTAAGGCTTGTAAGCTCACATTTATTACATTAAATGACACTACGTGCATTACCTATCTGACGTAATAATGAGAGTGGTAACATTTCAGGTATAAGTTCGTCGCATTCATGGTTTCCTCTTCAAAGTAACATACCGTACTTATTATTTAACACAAAATGACATTAAATATTTAAGTTATTCACGAGCTGCTAGTTGAGAATACGAGGTGTGGCTAGAAAAAAACCGGACTAGTACTGGTGAAACAATAAAACGAATGCAACAAGGCTGAAAGTCGCGTGGCCTGTCACGTGACTCTCGCTCCGCCTACTGCTCGAGTTTCATCTGCCTCCTGCACTCAGTCTGCCCGTGGCGTCTGTTTTAATTAGTTGGCGTTTTGTCTGTGCGTCGGAAAATGTTGTGTGTACAGAAAGAACAGCGTGTTAACATCAAATTTTGTTTCAAACTAGGAAAATCTGCAAGTGAAACGTTTGTAATGTTACAACAAGTGTACGGCGATGATTGTTTATCGCGAACACAAGTGTTTGAGTGGTTTAAACGATTTAAAGATGGTCGCGAAGACACCAGTGATGACACTCGCACTGGCAGACCATTGTCAGCAAAAACTGATGCAAACATTCAAAAAATCGGTAAACTTGTTCGACAAGATCGCCGTTTAACAATCAGAGCAGTGTCTGAGTTAACAGGAGTTGACAAGGAAAGTGTTAGGCAGATTCTTCATGAAAGTTTCAACATGAACAAAGTGTGTTCAAAAATGGTTCCAAAGTGTCTCACAATTGAACAGAAGGAACGCCGAAGAATGATTTGTTCTGACATCCTGGAAAACATTGAAAGTGATCCCCCCTTCTTACAAAATGTTATTACTTGCGATGAATCGTGGTTTTTTACTTACGATCCCGAAACTAAACGCCAATCGATGCATTGGAAAACTCCTGGTTCTCCACGACAAAAAAAGCATGAATGTCAAAATCGAAATTCAAGGCAATGATAATTTTTTTTTTTGACACCAAAGGGATTGTGCACATTGATTGGGTACCAGAGGGACAAACAGTGAATCAGCATTACTACATTAGCGTCCTGGCTACCCTACGTGAGCGAGTACGGAGAAAACGGAACGATTTGTGGAGAAAAAAGTCATGGATGCTTCACCAAGACAATGTCCCAGCTCACAGTGCGTTGTCAGTGAAGACGTTTTTGGCAAAACACAACATTCCCATCTTAGATCATCCACCCTACTCACCTGATTTGGCCCCCTGTGACTTTTTTCTTTTCCCTTAAGTCAAGTCAGCTTTGAAAGGAACTAGATTTGAGACTGTTGAAGCAGTAAAAGAAAAAGCGACGGAAGTAATGTATGGACTTACCGAAAATTATCTGCAGCATTGCTATGAACAGTGGAAAATTCGTATGGAGCAGTGTAGAGACCGAGGAGGAGGGTACATTGAAGGAGATAACATGAAATTGTAAATAATTGTAAATAAATGTTTTTTCCAGCATCAGTCCGGTTTTTTTCTAGCCGCACCTTGTATGTATGAACTTCAGATGACAAGACGAACCATCTCGATCTGCATGTGGATTCAAACCCAGGTCATGCAGACTAAGCAAAGATTTCGTGACTGACGGAAACTAACAGTCATTCCTGACTAAGCACACAGAGAGTGATATAACTCAATTTTAGACAGTATCAGTTAGCAAATATCAACTTTAAATTACATAACGTAAACATTTTTAACGGACGCGAATTCTTACCCAATATCTATTGTCCCTGTTAACGAACTACGAGAGATGTTACATATTGCTTCTTCACAAGTAATTTACTTGAAATGCCGTGAGGTAAAGCTTTGTGTTGGACAGGAATTCGAACCCAGAACCTAATCGGATTGTTATCGAAGCACAATCAATGTGACATCGGATTTCCTCGGCAGTAGCAAGATGTTTTAACTGAAATGACGAGACGAAACATTAATTTTTTCCTTCCCAGGACTCCAACCCGGCACCTATCGCTGTTATATTCTAGAGAAAAAGAACGTTAAATATGGGTTTGTTACACCAGCAGCGACATGTGAGCATGTTTGAACTAGAAATAATATGACGAAGAGTTCAGTGCTGACGGGTAACCGCACACCAACACATATCGTTGTTGACTACACACAAAGAGACGTCAGCTACCGAATTTTTCTCCACCAGCAGCTCGGAATAACATCCTTGAACTTAACAGTGATTTTGCCAATAGTTCTGTGTCTCACTGGGAGTCAAAAACGTTAGATATCGTTAGTGTTGACAACGAATGTGAATACATTAAAAAACAAAATTATTATCCACCAGCAGATAGGTGTTCTCATGCTATAGCTTGATAATACATAATTAAATCTTTAGTGCCGGGCCAGGATTCGAACCCATTCACGCGCAATATGTGGAGATGTTGAGAAATCTGCAGTTTTGAACAAACAACAAATTGTAGTCGAGGTGTATTGTCACGAAGGGATCAAATTCCGCGTTAATGGCGGTCTGAGTTGCATTCCCAGTTCAGAACCAATTTTATCGACATACGGAAGCTCAGATAAAAGATGGAATAAGTGTCCTGTGACCCTACATAGCGTTTGTTTCGTCACTAGAAATAAATAACTAGTATAAGAAAGGTTACTGGTGATAGAGTTTCTACATGTCTCCACTCCTGACTTTATTGTGGTTCAACCTAATGTCTACTTGGTAGAGAAGGAATACCATGTTTAATGTGAATTTGAGACCACAATGCCATTATACATTCTTCACTTGGCGTAGCCCCACAAGAGAATAGAATCTGCCTCTCCCTATCAAAAATCATCGGCAGAAGTTGGAATCGAACCCAGACCAGAAGTATAAGAATCTATCAGCAATCCAACAGACCACCAAATCCTCTTCTCTCCGGCTTCTTTTTCTACTGTGACGCCGTTGTGTTACACTGGATGAGAATTCGGACATACAGGCTCCCTGTAGTGGTTTGCATCATGTTCAGTACATTCATTTACTTGGTTGACCGAATCGCTATGAACTAGCTGCCTCGGCTACCCAGTGCATACATTCGACTATATTTTGTAATCACCGTAATAAAATCACGTAACTGCCACCTACACAGAACTGCCAACAGTGTAGGATGCAGAAATTTAAATAGAAAGTGTTCCTTTCCACTTGAGCTACTCTGTTGCACTATCTGTTTGTTGGAAACGTCGTGCAGTGCAAAAGAAAAGCTGTTACTGTCTGTCTTTCAGAGGTCTACATCCGGCCTTATGCATTATCTCACAACACTGTGGAATGCGGAAGTTACGGAGGAATTGTTGTTGACTTCTGGAGCTGCTGCCGCTATGATTCAGCTAGTAGTGTAGCGGTAAGTGTAGTGCACCGTAGACAAAATGTCGTGAGTTTACATTCACTGCTACGGTTTTTAAAACGCAATTCTGCTGTCTACTGAAGTTATCAATCTAATGGAACGTTGAACATAATTCCCTTCACTTCTCAACCCAAAATAGTTGCATGTGGGAAAAAGGGCCAACTACTGCGACATTTTGTTCTTTTCAGGTTTAATAGGCGGCCAGGCAGCAGAAGCATCTCGAAACTTTTGTATTATGTATGGGGAGAGCGCATCGTGCCAAAATACTTCAGAAAAGGATTTTCTACATTAGCTGTCGTGTGGTAGCGACATTTTATTCTTCTGCAAACCTTGTTTGAAAGCTTTAACTCAGAACAAGTTTTCTACATGCATGTAATCAATAAACTGCATGTGCATTGCCAGACTGTTATAGATAACATCAGAGAATTCGCATATATCGTTGATGATTAATTTCTCTCTCGTGTCTACTATTGTTTAAACAACACTAAAAGAAGCCCTACGAAAATTGTGCACTGTATTATAAGAAGTGAAATAAAACTATCCATGATAACCTTATGACGAAAGTCTGTTTTAATAAAGCTGAGTATCTGTACACAAGCGTGCCTCTATCGGACCGAATTAGTAAAATACTACCCAGTTAGATTTCGATCGGCTCTTTGTTTAATTGGCATGCTGTGTCATATTCAAGAGGTATGCAAATGTAGCAATTCATAAATAATGTTATGTATTCCTAGAAAACCAAAATTTGCTTGTCAGCAACGGAAAGAGGCATTACCTGTTGTGCAGCATTGTAAGTTTTTCACCATTGCACTATGAGCCGAAAGTATTTTCTTGCGTTTTGCTTATTGATTTTTGATCTGACTGTTTCTAGCTCTTTTACAGAAGGGATAAAAACGTTGCAGTTAGCAAGACTGGAATCACGAACCAGAAGCGACGCTTTTCTTACAGGACGGCGCATTACCACATAGCTAGCGCAGAGGTATGTGTCTGGGATTCCTATTACGAGGCTAATAGTGGCTAGAACTTGTAAATCGCTATTTAAGGGACAAGATTAGTTGCGATTTCCACGTGCAACTACTTTCCTGGGCTGAAAAATTCAATGGAAATGACAGGAAAAATCAAGTGAACATTGAGGCTTAATTCTGTGCACACGAGGAAGTAACTCGTCGATCACAGAGTTGCCAAACATACGTTGCCTTGTTGCCAAATCTCAGTTACAGTACCAGTAGGAAGAAGACGAACCGATATGTTCCTACAGAGGCCTGGGAAGTGGAGGATGCTAAGTTCACCCAACCTGGATATGATGTGACGTCATTATGACGTAACACGCTTTAGTCGATTAACACACCTATCGACTTTTACGAACGTTCGGGATTCTAAACTGTCGTCAGTTTGTTTTGACACGTGCGATTCTGATAACAGCTCAGTATGGCAGCGTATATGTATTTCGCAAAAATAAAAGTAAAAGAGCTGGATATTAATAGAAATATTCCTGACCGTGGCCTTGAAAACACCACGGACAACACGTTTCGTAAAAAAGTGAAGTCTTCTTGTGTCCTGACCAGATTAGATTGTGTGATTGTTGTATTGAACGCTTACGCCGAAAATAATATTTATTTATTATCAATATTTTAGTATGGTTTCATACAATTGGTCTTGTCAGTACATATTAGATTGTAGCAGCATACTCTTGCTGACTTTTTTTTCTTAATTTATATAGCTGAAAGAGAACTCGTGCAAGTTTGTTAGCTAAGTACTTTATATGTCCATCCCAAGATAGTCTTTTATCAACCATAATTCCAAGTAATTTTACACTCGGACCGCAGAGACAGGTACCTTAGTGTCCAGTAATGACTGGTGTGTAGAATGATTGAATAGCGAACTTAAAAAGAAAAATATGAGGCATTGTTGAAGAAAAATCGTCGACCGGAGATGAAATACGAGGGGAAGTGGATTTCTCAATGTAATCTTAACGAAAGGTTAGTGTCTTGACGCATCTAAAGATTTTGGCTGCTGAGTGCTTCTTCTCTCCGAGTACAAATAACCGACGCACTTCAGCTGGGTCAGAAGTACATCAGTTTCTGCTTTAGATTCACAATAACCACGCAATTGCCTGTCGTCATCGATGCTGAACTCTTTCAGATTTTCTCTCGTTAGTCTCTCGAATGCTGAACACATAATTAGAGACGAGCAAACGAAAAACAACGCACAGGACATAAACACAGTACAATACACGATTTAAACGCAAGGAACGCAAAACACATGTCATCGAATGGTGCAGAGCACAGCGCTACACTGTCACAACCTCTCGAAAGTTCACAAAAGTCGAATAGTCGATATACGGTTTCTATCGTTTTCGATGTAGCGTGTATACGTCATAATGACGTCACATCGTATCCAAGTCCGGTGAACTTAGCATCCTCCCTGGGAAGTGACCATAGCTGACGTCTCAAAGATGCGGCTGCTACAGACTGGAATACGTAATGCATCTGATTCGCATTTCTGTAGCTAGGGTTAGGGACTGGAGCGTAGTTACTAATAATACTCAGAACTGACTGTAAACTAAGCATCATAAATCAATAACTCTCATAGTTTTTTTTTTATATTTCTTTCATGAGAGTACTCAAAACTAAGAAACTCATGGACATTTCCGTGCCTGGCTGATAGCCGAGCACAACAAACAAATAAAAATAAAAAACAATGTGTGTGTGTGTGTGAGAGAGAGAGAGAGAGAGAGAGAGAGGTAAAAAAGAATGAGAGAAAGAGTAAATAATATTGCTAAAACAATGCGGGGGCGGATGCACACCCGAATGGCAGTCGTTTGAATTTAAACAAACAAAGAGGCATGTTAACCACCAAAACGCGCTGGGATTCTTCGTCCAGCGGTATTTGCAAGTACGCATCTGCTAGGCCCAACTTCGAAAAATATTTGCCTGGGCACAGTTTGTCAAAAAGATCTTCCGGGCTGGGTAAAGGAAAAGTTGCAACCACTAGTTGTGGATTCACTGTTGCCTTAAAGTCCACGCAAAGTCTCAATTTTCCCCAAACGTTCTGACAAAATGACTAAGGGTGATGCCCAGAGAGAAGCCTGCACATGTTCAATTACACCTTGTGATTCCAAATCGTGTAATGCTTTTGCGGCCTCATCACGCAATGCGTGGGGAACATTGCGTGCTCTGAAAAATTTCGGTTGCGCATTTACTTTCAGTTCCAAATGTGCTTTATAGTTCTTAGCGCAACCGAGGCCCGGTGCAACAATGTCTGCAAATTCTTCACATAGACGAGAAACACTGTCTGAAGGCACAGTCTGGTTCACTGATAGGACCTGATTTACTATAGACAAGTTAAACAACTGAAATAAATCGAAACCAAACAAGTTCACTGCAGAAGAAGAACAAAGTACGTAAAATGACACAAGTTTTGTTTGTCCTCTGTATGTTGCAAGAAGGCTGCACTGTCCTAACACAGGGATCTCTTGACCTGAATAGCTTGTTAACTGAACATGTGTGGCACGCAACGGAGGTGTGCCCAGCAGTTTGTAAGTGTCTTGATTGATCAGTGAAACTGCAGCTCCGGTATCGAGCTGGAATGGTATCACTTTGCCGGTAATGTCTAAGTCTACAAAAAGTTTATTGTCCTGCTGATGACAAGAGCAACTGTCTCGTGCAACGGGAACTGACACTGGTACAAAATCACTTGCGACTTGACGAGAGTTCCGACGATATCGACGCACACTATTTGTGGGACGAACACAGTCACTGTTAGAGAGAGTGGCACTGGGCAGAGTGGAACGAACGACATGAATTTCCATGGACGAAGTTTCGCGAGCCTGAGTAACCTTGGTTCGATTCCGATTCCGGCGCGAAGCAAAGGGCCTGGAATGGTTTCGAGTTTCCGATCTGAGCTTTTTCTAGCAAACACTTTGAACGTGTCCTTTTTTATTACAGAAAAAGCAAATAGCTTTGCATGATGGGCAATTTGCACGCGAATGTTTAGTAGCGCACCGCGGGCATGATTTGAGCACTGCATTTGCTTGCCGGGCCGGCACACGTGGCTGAGAGCCTGGCGGCAGCGGTGCGGCCGGGCGCGAGGGCTGTTTACTGCTCCTGCAGCTCGCTCGACGGGCCGGTTAACCTGACACACGACTGGCGAAGTTTCAAATAATTCCTGGGCAAAGTCAGGTATGTCCTGCCGATCCAATATGTCCATCACTTGTTGAAGGCATGGAATGACTAGTTTCAAAATCTGTTCCCTTATACGAACATCAGAAACGTTCTTTGCAATTGCATAACGTACCATAGTATCTGAATATGGGAGTCCACATTGACACTCAAAAGCACAATCTCTAGTAAGGCCTTGCAAGGTTGCAATCCACTCCCAATTAGTCTGACCTGCCGTACGTTTTGTACGAAAGAAGGTATGCCATTTCGCAACTACATTGGCTGATTGTTTGAAATATGCATCTAATGCAGACAAAATTTCTTCGTAGGACAGAGTTGCTACGTCGCGTTGGGGAAATAATTTGACTATCACACGGTACGTTTGCACACCGACGGACGACAAAAGAAAAGTCTGCCGCTCATTACCTTGAATTCTGTAGGTGGCGAGATGAAATCCAAATTGGCGTGACCACTCTGTCCAGCTTTCCAGTGCAGCATCAAAAGGTCGGAAGGGCGGTGCAACTACGTGTTGTGGCTGCATTAGCGGTGGAGCGGCGGCTGCCGCATCGTTTTGCATTGCACGTTGACCCTGGACAAGCTGTCCAAGGGTATTCAGTAAGGCCTGCGTCTGCTGATTCTGTAATCGATAAAATTCGGACAGTACATCTGGAGATTGTGGCGAAACCATTACACAATGAAATCAGGGCAGTATAGATAAGAACACCGTTTTTACACTCGTCGCCAATGTTGTGTTGGCAGAAGAGCCAACACCGTGTTACTAGAGGAGGTCAAAATGCACGTGTTTTAGCTCACGCAGGCTGGCGTGACGAGGGAAGTACTATACTGACGTGAGATCTGGAACATGACAAGGAATGAGAATTCAGAAAGCGGACGTAATTAGTTTGATACTTAACTTTAATCCATTAATGATGAATGTCGCTCTTGACGGTACATGAGTCAAAATGTCAATAGTAACTGAATATGGCGCCTTGCTAGGTCATAGCAAATGACGTAGCTGAAGGCTATGCTAAACTGTCGTCTCTGCAAATGAGAGCGTATGCAGACAGTGAACCATCGCTAGCACAGTCGGCTGTACGACTGGGGTGAGTGCTAGGGAGTCTCTCTAGACTAGACAAGCCATGTGGCGGCGCTCGGTCTGCAATCGCTGATAGTGGTGACACATGGGTCCGACGTATACTAACGGACCGCGGCCGATTTAAAGGCTACCAAATAGCAAGTGTGGTGTCTGGTGGTGACACCACATAAATATTGGTTGTAAAGAAATTGCATCATGGTATGTAAAGAAATCTTTCATTAAGGTGACACATGCCACATCATTATGAAATGTCGTATTCATGATCTATGGAACAAGTATTAATCGAATCAAATCTAATCTAATTTAATCATATTGCTGGCTAGCCATGAAGAGTCATGAATTACCGAAATTTTCGCCAATATCAGTAACCAAATCTAAACTGGAAAATAAAAGACCACAGTTTTTGTAATAAACTGGGACTCCTAACAAGACCCTTTTGTCCCTGTTAATTAACCACGAAAGATGTCTGATATACCTCCATTCAGAAGTAACAAAGCGTGCATGCATTTAAAGATGAAGTGCATGATGTGAAATTCTGTGACGGAGATGCGAACCCATCACGTAATCGGATTGTTAACTAAGTAAAATCAAATGTTATGTAAGGGTTTTTCTTACCAGCTGCTAGGTGATTGAGTCTAAAATAAGGATACAAATTTTTGTGCCTGAGAGACAATCGAACCGCACACCTACCGTCCTTCCTTATCAGCCAACAGACATTAAAAATGCATGTTCATTTTCACTAGTAGGCCGGTGTGCACGTGATAGGGCTTGAATGAAATTATGAATGGTTTTGTACTGGATCAGTATTCGGACCCACATACTTACCTTTGGAGGAGTCCTGGAGAAGATCAGACATTAAAAATGCATGTTCATTTTCACTAGTAGGCCGGTGTGCACGTGATAGGGCTTGAATGAAATTATGAATGGTTTTGTACTGGATCAGTATTCGGACCCACATACTTACCTTTGGAGGAGTCCTGGAGAAGATTGCAGTCTAGGGAAAAGGAACGAAATGATTGAACTATACTGTTCCGAGTGATTCAGATCCTCGAAAGAGGAGATACGAATTCAAATCACAGTCCAGCACCAAATTTTTCAGCGTCTGTAGTTCAATCAAGTAAAAGTAAAATAAGAGCCCTGTTCCTTTAAATGGCTATCGGTTCCTCAAATAAAATAAAATTTTCTAACATAAATAAATTTACTGCTACAGTATTTCCGTTTACCATGATTGCCGCCTGTGTCATTTCCCAACGTAAACGGGCTCTGCCCAGTTGGTAATGAAGGAACGTGATGTTTAATGCGGATTCTGAATTATAACGTCTTTCTCTTGAGGTAAAGTAAATCTGTTTGTGCCTCTTAAAAGTAAATGATTGAACCCACGCATTGCACCTGTGATAGTTTGTTCCACCAGACCATTGTGACCACATTTCCCAGCCCCAGGAGTGTCCTGTAACGGATCATATGCTTAGATACAAAATTAGTCACGATGGAAAAAATGCGAGTCTATTAAATGGTTAAGTAGAAGCAAGATTCTGACGTGGAGATTATGCTATTCTCATCTCAGCAGGATGTAAAGACTCTTCTAGGCATCATAACCATATTCTTCTTTTAATTTTTTGAGGAAAGCATCAAGAAGCGCGAGTAATAAGGAAATAGGCATATAATCTATTTACAGCTATTTTCATCGGGTTATATAATGCAAAAATACACTTTTAAGTGTATTATTTCGTAATTCCAATTACTGATAGTCTATTCGTGGGCTTGCGCGCATTGAGTGGGGTGAAACCTATCACAGAAGTAAGCAAAACACAAATATTTCTTGCACCATGCGCAAGACACAAAAAAATGGCTCTGAGCACTATGGGACTTAACTGCTGTGGTCATCAGTCCCCTAGAACTTAGAACAACTTAAACCTAACTAACCTAAGGACATCACACACATCCATGCCCGAGGCAGGATTCGAACCTGCGACCGTAGCGGTCACGTGGTTCCAGACTGTAGCGCCTAGAACCGCACGGCCACTTCGGCCGGCCGCAAGACACAAACGAATTATATCTGCACTGACGTATTGTCTGACATATTGCTCGGAAAACATATCCGATTCATGTTGCTAAATACAGCTCTATCAGATATCAATGTGGATGTGTACCAAGTGTATAAAAATATATCTTGAAATACACAGAAAGGCACAAAGGGATGTTCGACTGAAACATAGCCATGGCCAAGATTGTAACTGGCGTCGACACCATCGTCGTATACAATCTTGACTCGAACGGTGACAGTGCTCGGCCGGTTACTCAAGTTTACTGGTATCAAAGCTACAGCATGAAAACTCAAAAATGTTGGAGGTGTTATGCCGTTGCTTTCCTCCGACCTTTGAATTGACTTACCTAGTCAGATAATACGGTAACCTACAATATAACGTGCCTTTCGGACCACAGTGCAACTCGGCATTTTTCACGTTAACAAACACTGCCCGAGGGGAAATAAGTGTAAAATGGGAGATGAATTTCGTAGGCTTGACCAGGGATCGAACTCGAGATCTTTGCGTTCGTAGTCTTTTTCCTTACCTCTTTGCCGTCACATAACGGATGGAACCTGTAACGTACTAATAAAATGTTTTATTTGTAGATGCTCTTTTGGTGCACAGCATTGAAAATACCATCGCCCTCCTCAACTTTGGCCTCGATTTTTTCTAGCAGAAAGCTAGAACGTCCGTGCAGTATTTGATCAAAATCGGTAGCGCACATGTCAGACCCTCTCCTTGTGAGATTTACTTACAAATCGGAAGTTTGTAGAGACTGTTTCCTCCTACTGCCCACAACGAGCGTTCTAAGTGACATACAGCAATGTATCCAATACCTCGAATACACTGAACGCCACGGTTTACTTAAGTCTTCTGTACCTAAACATGTTCATTTCTTCGAAGTAATAGTTACGACTAATACATATTTCTGTTTAACCTGAATTTTGCTAAACGGATATAAATTGTCATCTAACACAGCTCCTTAAAATAGTTCTATCGTGGTTCAAGCTCTTATTTTTTAAGACACATGTGATAAAATCAACAGCTGCGTATTTCAGACTAGTGATTTTGGCAGATATACCCATAAACTGAACCCACCTATCTGTTGCAATTGGATCGTCTGCAACAGCATTGATTTAATGATATTGCTCTAAACGTTCCAGTGAAATCGTGAATATAATCTGTGTGTCACAATATTGGAAGCTTTAAATTTTGAATGGATCTGACCTCGGTGCTGGTGCGAGTGCTCTGCGTCCTGTGTGGCACTTCGCTGCCTGACGCCTTGTGAGTCGGTTCTTGCTTCTGTCAGGGCTCAGTGAGTTTGATAAAGGTCGTATCCTGGCGCTTTATGAAGACGGCTACTGTATCAGTGACATTTCCCGAGTTCTGGGATACAGCAAAACTTCTACTCATCTCTGGATGAAGAGGATGGAAGATGAAGGCCACGTAAACCGTCGTCGTCGCTCTGGACGCCCGCGGACTACCACAGAGGATGAAGACAAGAGTATACTCCGCTACAGTGATGAGGACCCTTTCAGGAGCAGCAGAGAAATTAAAAACATCCTGCAGCTGGCAGTAAGCAGGTCGACCATGCGTCTTGGGCTCAACGAGGAAGGAAAGTATGGACGGAAATCGGCTGTTAAGGAAATGCTGAGAGAGCAACATAGGGCTGCCAGGTTAAATTTCGCACTAGCCTACAGAGGGATGCCGCTTTCGTAGTGGGACCGAGTTATATTTATCGACGAGAAGGTATTTTCAACTGCTCCAAATAGCTCTGTCCATGTGTATCGAACACGTGGAACCAGGTACGACCGTAAATACGTCCAGCAGAGCCAAAGGTGTGGCCGGGCGTCTGTCACAGTTTGGGGCTGGATATCAGCAAATGGTTGCGGCATGCTGTGGGAAGTTGAACGTCCGCTTCGTAGTGCTTATTACTGCAAAATACTGGAAGAAATCATGCTTCCTTCTGTTCGTCAGCGATTTCCTGGACGTAGAATCATATTCCAACATTACTGTTCCCCAATCCATACAACCAATCGTGTAAGACACTGGTTTCAGATGAAAGGAGACAATGAACTGCTGGACTGGCCTCCAAAAGCTGCTGACCTCAATCCCATAGAGAACGTGTGGGCAGAGATGGAAAAAATTGTTAGGAGTAAAAGACCTGCACCAACATCCAAGGCAGCGTTGTCGGAAGTAGTTCACGCTGCGTGGGAAGAGATGTCATAGAGTGACAGATTCATCAGAAAGCTAGTTGCCTCTGTTCCCCGGCGATTAAATGGAGTTGTAGAAGAGGACGGAAACTGGACGCGGTACTGAGTCTACTGTGTTCATAGGAGGAAGACTTTGTTTAAAGCACATATTGTTTAAGTTCAGCTTAACTTCTCTTCGGCGATTAAGATGGTGTGAAGAAAAGGAAAACTTCTCCTATTTTAGTTTTGTTCGTAACATTTTAATGTAAAAAACATCCCAAATATTTGCATAACAAGACGAAGATGTTTATTTTAATGAAGAGTCTTTTTTTTCTCATAAGACGCATAATGGCAATGAAGATTGAGGCATTAAAGAGAGACCATTTATGTTGTTTAATTTTTCTCCTTTTCTGTTTATGTCAACTTGAAGGCACTACATTCAGTTCAGTTCTCTTTACTTTGGTGCAGGACGCGCAAGTGCCAACGCAGGCACAAATAAGAGATTCTTAATTTTAATGCCAAGCAGAAGCGGCAGTGTTGACTACATGGCGGCAAGGTGGTAAATAGCAAAACTATGAGTACGTAGGTCTCGGGTTCGATCGTTATTCAGTCCCACGAATTTTATTTTCCATTTTACACTTATTTCCCCTCGGGCAGTGTTGGTTGATGTGAAAAATGCCGAGCTGCATTGTGGTCCGAAAGCCACGTTAAACTGTAGGTTCCCCTATTAACTGTCTAGGCAAGTCAACTCAAAGGTCGGAGGAAAGCAACGGCATACCACCTCCAACAGGACCGTGCCTATTAAAGCACTGTGGTGTTCAAACCGGTCTTGTACCTGATGACTGCTTTACTTTACTGTGGGTTCCAAAGTTAATGATCTTCAGGTTATTAACATTTTTGAGTTTTCATGCTGTAGCTTTGATACCAGTAAATGTAAGTAGCCGGCCGAGCACTGTCACCGTTCGAGTTGTCGAGGTGGTGGACGACGATGCTCTCGACCCCAGTTACAATTTTGGTCATGGCTATGTTTCAGTCGAATACCTATATGTGCCTTTCTGTGTATTTCAAGATATACTTTTATACACTTGATATGCATCCACATTGATATCTGATAGAGCTGTATTTAGCAAAGTGAATTAGATATGTTTTCCGAGCAATATATCGGACAACACGTCAGTGCAGCGAGATTTCGTGTTGCGCATGCTGCAAGAAATATTTGTGTTTTTCTTGCTTCTGCGATAGGTTTCACCCCACTGAGTGCGCGCAAGCTCACGAATAGACTATCAATAATTGGAATTACCCAATGATACACTTAAAAGTTGTATTTTTGCATTATATAACCCGATGAAAATAGCTGTAAATAGATTATATACCTACTTGCTTATTACTCGCGCTTCTTGATGCTTTCCTCAAAAAATAAAAATAAAAAGAGAGAGACAGAGAGATAAAACAGGAATGTATTTCAAATATGACCTTGGTGACGCCATGTTCCTCTCGTGATGTAAAGCAAGGATAGTTGATAGGTAATATCTAGTTGTACTAGCGATATGTATGGCTACAGGGTTCTTTCTTTTCCCTCTGCAAAAAAACAGAACAGAATTCAGTAACAAAGTGGTAAGAAAAACTATGCAGTGCGCAAATTAAACACTCAGCCTTTCTTGGTTATTTTGTTAATCGTTAACAATTGTCTGAAATGCAGTAAACATCCTTGATTACTGATTTGTTATTACTACCTTTGTTATTGTCATTCGTCACCTCACAACAGGTCTCCAATCACTCATTGCTGCCGATGCACATGACGAATGGAGCAGGATGAATGGAATGTTGCACGTTTCGTCACGGAGAATATGCACATTTATGTTGGCGTCTTGTGTTCAGGGTAATACGAAAATCTCAGTAACAGAAGACAACAATGAGATGTAAACAATATACTGTATCTCAAATTATGAGACTGTTTACACAGACTGTCAGGTTTTACTAATCTCTGAGGCTGAGCTATCCATACAGTTTCCAATCAGATGGGATCTCTTTGTGTATTTTAGGTTGTACTCTTGACTTTAATGCACTTCATGTTTATACAGTCTTTCATTGCTATATCAGTAAAAAGAAAGTTATTAAGTTTTTAGTGGGGATTCACATATTTTACTGATTTTAGTGTTATCAAATAATTGGAAATCTTTCATCATACTCAAATTCAACCATAATAACAGTGTTACCTTATCAGTTTTAAGAATAATTGCATCTGTGGTCGAAGTTTCTCACTAATGCCTTTAATAGTCAAGGGGCTGTCAGGTATTGTATGGTGTATATGCTCTTGCCTACCTAGAAGGGTAATCCCAACGAAAAACCGGACCTGTTTATTTCTACAATGGTTGATATCAGTTTACAGCTTGAACATTTAGGTATTTTTCGACATAATCACCATTCCTGTCATTGCATCTTTGTAGACGCTGTGGCAGTTTTTGTCTGCCCATGTATACCAACTCGGTGCCATGCTGCGAAGAAGGATGCCGCCACTGGCATGATAGTTGGTTGGTCTCTGGTGTAAATTGGTATGCCCAGGTTTCGTCACTCGTGACAATTGAGTCCAGCAAGTTGCCTTGTTCGGCTACAAGACGGTGAAGAAATGCGCGGGAAGCATCAACTCGTTGCCGTATGTGGTCCTCAGTCAGCATGCGTGACACCGATCTTGCGCACACCTTCTGGTAGTTCAATGGTTCTGTTAAAATTTTGTGGGCGGTGCTTCGGGAAACCTCAGGAACCAACATGCAGAGATCATCCAGGGTGATCCGTCGAACTTCACGCATGCTTGATCAACCTTCAACACTGTCTCCTCAGAAACTGATGGTCTCGCCCTCCTTTGTTCGTCGTGAATTTCGGTCTGACCAGCAGCAAACTCGCTACACCACAGTCGAATATTTTTGACATTCATGCACGACTCACCTTACACTTCCGTCAGCTGGCCATGGATTTCAGTCGGCGCAGTGCACCTTGCATTCAAAAACCGGATAACTACACGCAATTCGCACTTGGGGATAACATCCAACGGGAGCTCAATTCTCAACGGCTGCCAAGCCAAGACTGAGCGCCTCAGCGCGGCATGTGCTTGTTTACGCACAGCGCGTGAAGCACTCTTTATAACTGTGTGACCAACTGCCACACAAAAAGAGTTCTGTGTATACAAAAAATACACCTTACTTTTGGGATTACCCTTGTAGTTACTGCCACATAATTTTGGCTGTTTTATACATTATTAGTTTTTTCTTCAAATGGTAATTTAACTGTATCAGATTCTTAATGAGACAACCCTGAAGCATTGATAATAGAGTAGGAGCTGTGAAGCAGATGCAAAATATTTGTTATATGCAGTGAGCTATATCAATGTATAGTGACAATCATTCCTCGTCCTGGTGTTACATTGATGATCGTTTCTGAGTTTGGACAGTGATAGAATTTTCAAAACAAACTTCATAAAGGAATAACTGTATTGCAAGAGGGTGGCCATATGACAAACTTTTTAAATAATTACCTGTAAGAGTTTTTGAAGTGGATACAGCGTGTTATCCTTGTTACACGCTTTGACACAATGAATACTTTCCCTGGTGGGCTGTCCTAGAATACGATGTAGTGTCATAAGTATCAGTAAATCAAACAGGGAGGAAGAAGGAAAAAAAGGAAAGAAAAAGACCAATTTTTTTCCTTTTGACGTCTAAAGTCTCTGACATATCTGCCTTACTTATCTCATTACTGTCTGTCACATTTAACTTTTTTTTTCTTTGTCCCTTATCGTTGTTATTGTTTTCTGTGTGAGCCTTTCTATGTCAGTCCTGTGGAGAACAAACTGATTTCTTATCTTAGTAGTCTGTCTTACTTTTGATGTCTTTTTATAGCACCACATTTCAAACGCTTCAATTCTCTTCTTTTCTGCATTTCGCATAGCCCATGATAATTTGACCATGCTGTTCTGCTTTTAAGTTAACCCTTCATTTGTTCATAATCTGTTATTTGTCTTCCAAGGTAGCATGATTCCTTAACTTAGTCTACTTTGTGGTTCCCAATTTTGATGACTTTGTTGCTAATCTCATGTCTGTTGCTAATTGCTTTCATCTTTCTTTAGTTTACTCTCAGTCCATAATCTGTTCTCATTAGAATGTTCATTACATTAAACACATCTTGCAATTCTCCATATTCATGAAGGATGGCTATGTCATAAGGGAATTTCATCACTGATTTCCTTTTACCTTGAATTTTAATGCTTCCCTTAAATATTTCTTATATTTTCAACATTGCTTGTTCAGTGTATAAGTTGAATATTAGAGTCGAAAAACTACATCCCTGTGTTACACCCCTTTTTAATCTGAACATTCATTCTTTGTTTTCAATTCTCATTGTCCCCTCCTGGTTTGTGTACATATTGTATGTTGCCCATCTTTCCCTATTGCTTACTCTTACTTTTCAAAGAATTTAGAACATCTTGCACCATTTTACATTATCAAACATGTCCTCCAAGTCATCAAATCCTATGAGCATGTCTTGATCTTTCTTAAGTTGCACTTCCATTAGCAACTGCAATGTCCGAACTGCTTCTCTGGTGCTCTTACGTTTCTGTAATCTTAACTGATGGTCTAATAGCTTTCAATTTTCTTTTCCATTCTTCTGTATATTATTATGCTCAGCCATTAAACTGATGGTGTAACACTTTTTACATTTATCTTCTCTTATTATCTTTGGGTTTGTGTGGATGATATTTTTCTGAAAGTTTACTTAAATTCCACTTCCCCTACTGATTTCATAAATTCCAAAGGAATGTTGGGTGTCCTTTCTGCCTTGTTTGGCTGGATCCTCTGTCTTTCTTATGACTTCCACTTCTTCATCAGTCATCACATTGGATAGTTCCTCCCTCTCATAAAAGCCTACAGTGTACTCTTTCTGCCTATCCACTCTCTCCTCTGCACTTCACAAGTGAAATACTATGCTGACACTGTGTGCTTTTAATTTCATCAAAGGTTGTTTTGACTTTTCTCTATGCTGAATCATTCCATCCAACAGCCATTTCTTTATTGATTTCATGCGATACTGGTTCTTCCAGCAAGATGCCAGCAACATGCCATGCATCTAAGATAGCCCAGAAATGAGTCAATAATGTTTTCAATAAGGAACCAAACATTTATGACCACTATGTTCGCCATATCTAACAATGTGTGTGTGGTTTTTTTCTGTGGGGAGACTTGAAGAACAAGTCTATGAAACAAATCCACACACAATACAGGAATTGAAAGATATCATCAGCCCTGAAGTTGCTAAGTGATATCCGAACTTTTTGCTGGGTGTATCTGAATATGCTTAGGCATGCATGGCTGTGTATGATGCTGCACTCGCATTTGGGATGATGACAGCGCAAAACCACATCCAGCCATCATGTTTTCCCATGGTTTCTCTAAATCATTCCAGGCAAATGCCGGAATGGTTCCTTTGAAAAGACATGGCCAATTTCCTTCTCCATCCTTGAAACAATCAAAGCTTGTGCTCTGTCTCTAATGACCTTGAAGTTGTCGAACCATAATCTTCCTTTATTTCCTTCCTTTCTTCTTCTTTTCTCTCTCTCTCTCTCTCTCTCTTTCTTTCTTTTTTTCTAAATAAATAGTAAATCCATTTCAGCTCTTTATTTCTGTAGTTCCACAGCATTTCCTTTATACTTACACAGATTTAATCTGTCAGATAACGACTGGCATAACCACATGGTTGAGTACAGTTCAAAACGGAAACGGCAGGAATTAAGTAAAATTTTCGCACAGATCAGGCTATTGCCTGAAAGAGATCTAACTGTAAGAGCTTCTGTCTTAATGAGATAATTTAAAAACAAAGTGAACCAAATTAGGGTGGCACAAGACACACGGCAAAAGCATGTGGGCAGACCCAAGTCACAGAGAAACACCAAAAAACCGATAACATTAGCACACACATTTGGTATGGTTGGTATCGTATGCCCTCAGTTGACTTCTGAACACAGCCTCATTCAAACCTCAATCTCGAGTGCTTCGGATTAACCAGATCGCGACAAATGGCGCCAACACGAGGCCAGTTACTGTATACAAAGAAAAACTGAATTTGTTTATGTAACAAACCAAAATTATACCATTCCGGCAATGGAGTGATATTTTACACCAACTTATTTCAATTGCATGGTGATTTCTCAATGAGTCAGTGTGCGAACTGAACGTCCATACTACACATGACCTTACGATCAAGTCCACTACTTTTACCACCTAATTTTGCAAAATAATAGTAATTGAAACAATTAAAAATTACTCTACCTAAACTGATCTTGGAAGAAATGCTACGAGCATTATGCGAGACAAAATGATATATTCTAATATCTTCTTTTTACCATGACGTGAGGAGCTCCACGCAGCTGGGTCTCTATTGTCCGCCAAACAGCCCCAATCTGCCTAACATGGCCGAACTGTGGGATCAACGGCCCTCGATTCAAACCTAGTGTAGGGGGTAGGCCCTCCTCAGTAGTGACCAGCCTGGACAACCTCTACTCTGCTTACTTGTGATCAGATTCAGCAAAGGCGAACTTGCACGAAAGATAAACCAAGGTTAACTTTGTACAAACCTAATCTGCTGCCACTGTCCATGGTTAGCCCTGATTTTATTTATTTTATTTACACGTAAAGTTTCTTAGGACTGAATTGAGGAGCAAATCTCCAAGGTCATGGAACATGTCAGTACATAAAATTACAACATAAAAGTAGTAACAGATAAAAATAAAATGTTTATGAACCAGAAAAAAGTCAATCTATAACTTTAAGTAAACACAATCAACAATACAACAAGAATCAGCTTAATTTTTCAAAAGGATAGGAGTGACCCACGAGGAAACTCTTCAGGTTAGATTTGAAAGTGTGTGGATTTCTGCCAAGATTTTTGATCCTGAGTGTACCTTATTGAAAATGGATGCAGCGGTATCCTGCACACCTTTCTGCACAAGAGTTAAGGAAGTCCGATCCAAATGGAGGTTTAATTTCTGCTGGGTATTAGCTGAGGGAATAAGCTAATATTGTTAACAAGAAATGACAGTAAGGAATATATGAGAATATTGATAAGCCATTGTCAAAATACCCAGACTCATGAACAGGGATCGACAAGAAGTTCGTGAATTTACACCACTTATTGCCCGAACCGCCCATTTCTGAGCCAAAAATATCCTTTTTAGAATGGGAAGAGTTACCCCAAAATATAATACCACATGACATAAGCGAACGAAAATAAACAGAGTAGACTAATTTTCGTGTCGAACGATCACTTACTTCAGGTACCGTTCAAATAGTAAAAATGGCAGCATTAAGTCTTTGAGCAAGATCCTCATTGTAGGCTTTCCCTGACAGTTTACTATGTACCTGAACACCTAGAAATTTGAACTGCTCAGTTTCGATATTCATATGCCCATTCTGTGAAATTAAAACATGAGATTTTGTTGAATTGTGTATTAGAAACTGTATAAACTGAGACTTGCTGTCAATTAGCGTTAGTTTATTTTCTACAAGCCAAGAACTGCACTATTTGAAACCGAGCCAATGTTGCGCAGAACATACTTTACTACCAAGCTAGTGTCATCAGCAAACAGAAATATTTTAGAGTTACGCTTAATATTAGAGGGCATATCATAGAAGGCAAATAAGGAACAGGAGGGGCCCCAACAGTGATCCCTGGGGCACTCCCCACTTGACTGTATCCCATTCTCAGACCCCACATCCCCACTTTACTTTATCCCACTCTCAGACCCCACATCACAGGCATTCTCAACATTGTGAATAATGACCTATTGCTGTCTGATGTTAAAGCAAGAGTTCAACCAATTGTGAGCTACTCCCTGTATTCCATAATGGTTCAACTTCTGGAGCAATAATTTGTTATCAACACAATCAAACGCCCCAGTTAAATCAAAAAATATGCCTAGCGTGCAAAGCCTTTTGTTTAACCCATCCAGTACCTTAAAGAGAAAAGAGAATATAGCATTTTCAGTTGTTAAACGACTTCTAAAGCCGAACTGTACATTTGATAGCAAATCGTGTGATATAAAATGATCAATTATCCTTACATGCACAGACTTTTCAATAACATTAGTAAACACTAATGGCATAGAAATAGGTCTAATGTTATCTCTGTCTTCCTTTTTATAAATTGGCTTTACTACTGAGTACTTTAATTGTTCAGGAAAGTGACCATTCCTAAAGGAAAAATTACAAGTATGGCTAAACACAGGGCTAACATGTGCAGCACAGTACTTTAATATTCTGCTAGGCACTGCATCATAACCATTAGAGCCCTTAGTCTTTAGTGATTTAATTATTGACTCAATCTCCCCCTTGCCTGTATCATAGAGGAGTATTCCAGCCATCAATCTCGGAAAGGCATTTGCCAAGAGAGTTATATAATTCCCTGTTGAAACTAAATTTTGTCCCCCTGCAGGTTCGGGGGTAAGAATTGGCCCGCAGTATTCCTGCCTGTCGTACGAGGTAACTAAAAGGAGTTTCAAACGTTTTGGCCCTTACGTGGTAGTCCCCTCTTGGGTTTGACCACCATATTTCAAAATTATTCCGAAGAGCGAGCCAATTGGGAAGGGCATCTTACTTGGTGCACTGTGTCCATCATGCATTGACACGTTTGGCCAGCTTATTCATTGTTGCATTGCAGTCCCGCTCGCTCTCCATCTCTTGGGTGAGGATACATTCGTGGGTGTGATTTCCGCCATGCAGTCTGCAGTGTCGCTTTCTGCGCTGACGAGGACCATGGACCACATGCCACCTAATATCCAGCATGGTAGCCAGCCTGCTGTAGTGAGGCCGCCATGTACCCTGTTGGTTGTAGCCCCCTGACAACACAGGGATTGCTCTGCTGTTGCCTGCGTCGTTAACTCCCCATGTATGCCAAGGGTTAGATGCCTATCTCCCTGGGGCATTGGGACTCCCGGCAATGGCCATCCTGCCAAGTGGCCCTTGCTGTAGCTGGGAGGTGGAGGACTTGTCAAAAATGCAGACCGGGCCAGTCTTGATAAAAATAGCTTCCTTTGCCCAGTCACGGGCATTACTCGCTTGTAAGAAGCTGGGGATGTTTCTGTTACTATCACGCCCCATAAAAGCTTAAATATGGTCCAGGGCATTATCTTCCACAGGGACCTTCCTTTACAGTCCGATGAAGAGCTGCATGACAACTTAGAGCGACGAGGTGTCCATTTTGTCCGGCGTCTCCACCGTGGTCCGAGGGCTAATCAGGTTACCACCGGTGCCTTCATCTTGGCCTTTGAGGGTGATACATTACCCAAGAAGGTGAAGGTAATGGTCTACCACTGTGATGTCAAGCCATGTATTCCTCCCCCAATGCACTGCTTCAAGTGTAGGAAGTTCGGCCATATGTCTTCCCGCTGTGCTTCCAGCCTCATATGTCGCGATTGTGGTCGTCCATCCCATCCCGATACTCCATGTGCCCCAACTCCCATCTCTGTCAAGTGCAGAAGCACCATCCCCCTCGCTCACCGGACTGAAATATTATACAGAAGGAACGGGAAATAATGGAATACAAGACCCTGGACCGACTGACCTACACTGAGGCTAAATGGAAATTTGAACGGCTTCATCCTGCGCACATGACGTCATCTTATGCCATCACTGTCACTCTCGTTACAGGTCCATCTGTTGCACCACATACAGTCAGCTCTCAGAGTCGAAGGACCACTCCTGCCCCCTTCATGGGGGGCGGGGGCACTTCCCTCCCTGTTGCTCCCACACCACCTACCTTGGCAGCAGCACCCCCGCAACCAGCGGGGACACCATTCCCCACTTCTAAGCCAGAGAAGTGTATGTCTTCTTCGGCTTCTCTCGCTAGGAAGGGATCCATTGGGTCACTCCCTTCCCAGGTTTCTACCAGTGGCAAACTAGACACTCGTCAGGGGCTGAAGAATCCCCATGTGGCTGGTCGTAGGGTTTCGCGGTCCTCTTGAGTCCCAGAGACTGAATCAAAGAAGCCCTCCCAGCAAGGGCAACCAATGGAATAGCGTGAGAAATCGAAATCAAAGACCTCTAAGACCAAGGAAACTGCGGTGGCACCCACTCCACTGTTACCTACAAGCTCTGCATCTGAGGATGCGGTGGAGATTCTGGCATCAGCTGAGGACCTAAATCTCACCAGTTCATCAGACATGATGGATGTCGCTCCTTTCAGTACTCAGTCAGTGGCCGGTGGAAGCGGATGACCCAGCAGTGTAATCTGCCTCCTCGGTCCCTTCATGCCTTTCTCGGCCATGGACAATGTCATCCTCGAGTGGAACTGTAGCGGTTTTCTCCACCATCTTGCTGAGCTCCAACAACTTCTCAGTCTTCAACCTTTCTTCTGCATTGGTCGTCAGGAAACTTGGTTTCCGGTGATGCAAACCCCCGCCCTCCATGGCTATGGGGGTTATTATAAGAACTGGGCAGCTTATGACAGGGTATCTGGTGGTGTCTGCATCTACGTCCTTCACTCTCTTTACAGCGAGTGTGTCCCTCTGCAAACACTTTTAGAGGCTGTCGCTATTCGGGTGTGGATGCCTCAGGCTGTTACTGTCTGCAGTCTGTATCTTCCACTGGATGGTGATGTCCTGAGGCATGTCCTGACTGTGCTGATAGCCCAATTGCCGCCACCTTTTCTGTTACTGGGTGACTTCAACGCCCATAACCCTCTGTGGGGTGGATCAGTGGCAAGAGGCCGAGGTGCCATCGTTGAGCAAGTTTTAGCACAGCTCGACCTTTCTCTTTTAAATAATGTTGCCTTCACACATTTCAGTGTGGTGCATGGCACGTACTCAGCCATCGAACTTTCGATCTGGAGCCCTAGCCTATTACCATCTGTCCAATGGAGTGTGCATGACGACTTGTGTGGTAGTGACCACTTTCCAATCTTTTTGTCACTGCCACAGCGTTACTCTTCTGGGCGCCCCTGCAGATGGGCTATGAATAAGGCTGACTGGGACTTGTTCACCTCCATTGCCACTACTGAGCCTCTTTCCTATGACGCCATTGATGCGGTGGTTCACTCAGTCACCACCGACATCGTTACTGCCACAGAATCTGCCATTCCCTGTACTTCTGGGTCCCCTCGGCGGAGGACTATGCCTTTGTGGTCGCCCGAGATCGCTGAGGCGATTAAAGATCGGGGGTGGGCACTCCAGCGTCACAAGCGGCATCCCTCATTGGAACACCTCATCGCCTTTAAACCGTTCCGTGCGCGAGCCTGCTGCTTCATTCGCCAACGCAAGTAGGAGTACTGGGAAAGGTATGTCTCCACCATTGGCCTCCGTACCTCTCCATTGCAGGTTTGGGCCAAGATTAGCCGACTCTATAGCTATCGGACCCCCGTCAGCGTACCTGCGCTACTGAATGTGGCAGTCTGTTCTGACACAATTGCAAACCGCTTAGCGGAGCATTTTGCTCAGAGTTCCGCTTCTGCGAATTACCCACTGGCGTTCTGCTTCCTGAAAGAGCGGCTGGAATGTCGGAGCCTTTCATTTCACATGCGCCACCCTGAATCATACAATGCTCTGTTCAGTGAGTGGGAATTTCAAAGTGCCCTAGCTGCTTGCCCTGATACGGCTCCCAGACCAGGTCACATCCACTGTCGGATGCTTAAACACCTCTCAGTGGACTGCCAGCGAAGGCTCCTAGACACTTTTCAACCGTATCTGGGTTGAGGGTGAGTTCCTGTTGCAATGTCAGGAAAGCGTCGTAATCCCCGTGTTGATACCAGGCAAGAACCCACTGGAGGTGGACAGGTACCGCCCCATTAGCCTCATCGACGTTCCTTGCGAGTTGCTCGAACGCATGGTGAGCCGGAGGTTGAGTTGGCTACTCGAGTCTCAGGACCTTCTGGCTCCATCTTAGGGTGGGTTCCGTAAGGGCCTCTCTGCCGCCGATAATTTGCTGTGCCTGGAGTCTGCCATCCGTATGGCCTTTGCCCGCCGTCAGCATCTGGTAGCCGTCTTTTTCGGCATGCGGAAGGCATACATTACGACATGGTGACATCACACCCTCTCTACGCTTCATGGTTGGGGTCTTTGTGGTCCGCTCCCGATTTTCATACCAAATTTTCTGTCTCTTAGTTCCTTTTGTGTGTAATTTGCGGCTTCCCATTGTTCCTCCCGAGTTCAGAAGAATGAGGTATCGCAAGGATCTGTCTTAAGTGTCTGCCTCTTTTGGACTGCAATTAATAGGCTTGCTGCGGCAGTGGGAATGTCTCTCTCAACTTCCTTGTATGCTGACGACTTCTGCCTATACTATAGCTCCACTGGCATTGCAGCTGGAGGGTACTATCCAAAAGGTGCAGTCTTGGGCTGTAGCACATGGCTTCCGGTTTTCGGCTGCCAAGACGTGCGTTATGCATTTCTATTGGCGACACACTGTTCACCCTGCGCCACGGCTTTATCTTGACGGCGAACCTCTTGTTGTGGTGGAGACGCATCGGTTTTTGGGATTGGTTTTCGATACCCGGTTGAGTTGGCTGCCTCATATTTGTCAGCTTAAACAAACGTACTGGCAGCCTCTTGACGTTCTTCGTTGCTTGAGTCACACCAGCTGGGGTGCCTATCGGTCTGCCCTTTTACGGCTGTACCAGGCATATAGATTATGGGAGCCTGGCTTATAGTTTGGCATCCCATCCACCACAGCGGGATCCGACTCGCCACTGGAGCTTTCCGGACAAGCCCTGTCAACAACATACTTGTGGAGGCAGGTGTCCCTCCATTGCGGTTCCGGCGCCTACAGTTACTGGCCGCTTATGCTACACACGTTTGTAGCTTGCCCGGGCATCCCAATTATCGTCTCCTGTTCCCACAATTGGTCGTCCGTCTTCCAGAACAGCGGCCCTGGTCAGGGTGTACGATCGCAGTTCACATCAGAGCTCTTCTTCTGGGCTTTAGGTTTTCCCTCTTCCACCTCTTTTCCAGGCCCCTCTGTGTATACCCCTATGGTGTGTGCCCCGCCCATGACTTCGGCTCGATTTGGCAGAGGGCCTGAAGGACTCAGTCCCTCCTGAGGCCCTCTGCTGCCACTTTCTTTCAGTCGTTGCTGCTTTTCAAGGCTCTGACGTTGTCTATACTGACGGTTCAATGGTTGCTGGTCGTGTCAGTTATGCTCTTGCTCTTGGGTGATGGCTATCCAGAAGTCCCTCCATACTCTTGGCTGTTGCGGCCGCTCTGTGGTCTTTGTGTGGACCTGGTCATGTGGGCATCCTGGGAAATGAACGTGTTGACACACTGGCCAAACAGTCTGTGGATGCACCAGCCGTGGAGATTGGCTTTTCAGAGAGTGACCTCAGGTCAATTTTGCAGCAGAAGGTACTTCGCACCTGGGGTGAAGAATGGCGCACCCTTCCTTCACCCAACAAACTTCGGGCCATCAAGGAGGCTACCGGTGCATGACCCTCCTCCTTGTGGGGCTCTCGCAAGGACTCTGTTGTCCTCTGCCGGCTGCGCATTGGCCACACCTCGATGATGCACAGCTATTTATTACGCTGTGAGGACCCAACTTTATGTCGCTGCAGGTCAGCTTTGATGGTGGTCCACACCCTGTTGGACTGCCTGCTTTTAACTCTGCTCAGGCAGACGTTTGTGGTGCCAGATACGTTTCCTGCACTTTTATCAGATGACGTTGTGATGGCAGATTTAGTTTTGAGTTTTATTCGCGCAGGGGGTTTTTGTTACTTGATCTAAGTGTATGTCCTTTTTTTGTGTTAAGTCTGACCTTTGGCCTATGATTTTAGACTGGAGTTTTTAGTGCGTTTCTTGGTGATTGGCTTTTCCTTTTTTGTTTCTATGGTCGGCCAACCACTGTCACACTTGGTGTGATTTTAATTCCTTCTGTCTGGTCTCTGTCTGTCTGTCTTGTTGTGTGTCGTCTCTTGTCATCTCCATTGTTTGGTTTTATTCCTTGTGGGTGTTTCAATGGAAAAAGGGAGCAATGGCCCTCGTAGTCTGGTCCCTTCAATCCTACAAACCAACCAACTAAATTTTGATTTAATTCACCAGCAAAGCTCAGAAAATGATTGTTAAATTCTGTACATATACTGATTTATCAGGAACAGAAATATTTTTACTATGAACTGACTTTGCATCGTCGACCTTGCGTTGCTGACCACACTTCATTCACAACAAACCAAATTGTTTTAATATTACCCTGTGAATTAGCTATTCTATTTGCATACTGTATACTCTTTGCCTTAATAATAACATTTTTAAGCACCTTGCAATACTATTTGTAATGGGCTACTGTTGCTTGATTGTGACTACTTCTAGCATTTTGATATAATTCCCACTTTGTTGTACATGATGTCCTTACCCCACCAGTCAGCCACCTGGGCTGTGTATTACTGCTAGTACCCTCTTAGAACGTTCTAACGGAAAGCAACTCTCAAAGAGCATGAGAAATGTGTTAGGGAAAGCATAATATTTATCATCTATGTTATCGGCACTATAAACAACTGCCACTCTTGTTCCTTGACAAGATTTAAAAAACACTATTGCTATTGAATAGTTTGTAATTATAAGTGACATTTGTTTTAGTACAAAAACCTTTTGGTGTTAAAATTTGTGCATCATGGTCTGAAAGGCCTTTCACCTGTTTACTTAAAGAATGCCCACCTAGTAATGAAGAATGAATAAAAATATTGTCTATGGCTGTGCTACTGTTCCCTGCACCCTATTTGCAGAAACACAATCTGCATCAAATCATATGAATTTAGGAGATCCACCAATATCCTTTTTGTTGCACCAGCATATACAAAATTTATATTGAGTCACCAAATGCAACTAATTTCTGGTACTTCCTACAAAGTGAATGAAGAACCCTCGCTAACTTGAGCAGAAATGCTCTGAAGTCAGAGTTGAGGACCTATAAATAACAACAATTAGAAGTTTAGTTTCACTAAATTCAACTGCCCCTGCACAACATTCAAATATCTGTTCAGTGCAGTGTCGTGATAAGTCAAGAGACTCAAATGGAATATTTGAAGAGGCGACTAAAAGGAGTCTCACACGGTTTTGGCCTTTATTTGATGGTCCCCTGTAGGGTTTGACCTCCATTCTTCAAAATTTTTCAAAGAGCGAGCCAATAGGGGACGGGCGTCTTACATGGTGCATCATGTTCATCATGCCTTAAGATCTGTAGCCTGCTTTCTCGTCATCGCATTGAAGTCCCGCTCGTTCTCCAGCTTTTGGGAGAGGACACCTTCCTGGGTGCGTTTTCCACCATGCCTTATGCAGTCTCTGCGCCACCGACGACCATGGACTTGGTTGCATCTGATATCCAGCATGGTAGCCAGTCCGTTGTGGTGGGGCTGCCGTGTACCCTGTTGGTTGTAGCCCCCTGACAATACAGGGATCGCTCTGCTGATGCCTGCACTGTTAACTCCACACCTATGCTGAGGAGTAGATGCCTGTCACCTTGGGGCATCGAGACTCCCAGCAATGGCCATCCTGCCGGGTGGCCTTTGCTGCAGCTGTGTGGCACCCGTGGGGAGGGCCTCTGGTCGGAGTGGGTGGCATCAGGGCAGATGACGTGCAATGAAGCGTACCACATCATCACTTGCTGGTGATCAAACACCAGCGGTCTCTAAGCATTCAAAGTCTCTGTACAGTGCAAGGAAGGACAACCCTAAATCATTCCCCTCCCTGGCCACACCATGGGAGGAACGCCAGGCTAAGGATGGCAGTGAACCTTATTCACCCCGGTACCTCGTATCTACAAGAACTGAAGGAGACTCCTTTCTTTCAATGAAACCACAGTTTTTTGTAGACCATTTAGAGGACAAGTTTGGGGAGCTGGAGGGCTTGTCCAAAATGTGGTCAGGGTCAGTCTTGATAAAACCCTTATCCTCTGCCCAGTCATGGGCATTACTTGCTTGTGACAAGCTGGGGGATGTTTCAGTTACCATCACTCCCCACAAGAGCTTAAATATGGTCCGGGGTATTATATTCCACAGGGACCTTCTTTTGCAGTCGGACGATGAGCTGTGCGCCAACTTAGAGCGAAGAGGCGTTCATTTTGTTCAGCACATCCATCGGGGTCCAAGGGATAATCAGGTTGCCACCAGTGCCTTCATCTCGGCCTTCGAGGGTGATACATTACCTGAGAAGGTCAAGGTGATAGTCTACCGCTCTGATGTCAAGCCATATATCCCACACCCTATGCGGTGATTTAAGTGCTGGAATTTGGGCCATATGTCTTCCCACTGTACTTCCGGGATCACATGTCGAGATTGTGGATGTCCATCACGTCCCAATACTCCATGTACCACGCCTCCCATCTGTGTCAACTGTGGAGAGCATCATTCCCCTTGCTCGCCAAACTCCAGGATTTTACAGCAAGAAAGGAAAATCGTGGAGTAAAAGACCCTGAACCGAATGACCTAAACTAAGAGGAAATTTGTGTGTCTACATCCTCTTATGCCGCTGCTATGAGAACAACTGTAGCCCCATCCGTTCCACAAAGTCTGGTCGTATCTCCGAGCCAGAAGACTACACTAGCCTCTTTGATGGTGGGGGGGGGGGTCACTTCACCCCTGTTGCTCCCACATCACCTGCATCGGGAGCACTGCCCCCCCTCCCCCCAACCATCGGGGACACCAATCCCTACTTCTCAGCCGGAGAATCATAAGGCTTCTTCTGCTCCTCTCACTAGGAAGGGGTCCCTTGGGTAACTCCATTCCCAGGTTCCTGCTAGTGGGAAAGATGACAACCGCTAGTGGCTGAAGACCCTAAAAGCAGCTGATTGTAGGGCTTCTCACTCATTCTCAGTCCTGGAGGCAGAATCAGTGAAGTCCTCCCAGCCAGGGAAACCCAAGGAACAGCGCAAGAAATCGAAAAAAAGACCCCTAAGAACAAGGAACTTGGGGTGGAACCCACACCACCACTACCTGCAAGCTCTGTGTCTGAGGATGGGGTGGAGACTCTGGTGTCCGCTGATGACCTGGATCTCACCGGACCATCAAATACAAAGGATATAGACTGCTCAGGCAAAAGGTTGGTGGTAGCAGGTTGCACTGAGGCATATACTGCCTCATTCGATTTTCCATGCCTTCCCAGTCTCACGATGATGTCATTCCCCAGTGCAATTGCGGCAGTTTTTCCACCGCCTGCTGACCTATGTCAACTGTTAGGCTCTACACCTACTATCTGCATTGCCCTCCAGGAAACCTGGTTCCTGGAAATGTGGACCTCTGCCCTTCATGGCTATAAGGGATGATATTTCAGAAACCATAGCGACTATAATCGAGTGTCAGGTGGAGTTTTCGTTTATGTCCTAAACTCAATCTGTAGTGAACCTGTGCCCCTTCAAACACCTCTTGAAGCTGTGGCTGTCAGAATAAGAATGACACAGGAAATAACTGTCTGCGACGTATATCTTTCTCCAGATGGTGCAGTACCCCTACCCCTGAATGTACTAGCTGCATTGATTGATCAACTCCCTAAACCTTTCCTACTTTTGGGAGATTTTAACACCCATAACCCCTTGTGGGTTGACACCGCATTTGCTGACCAAGGCAGAGATGTCGAAACTTAACCTCTGCCATTTCAGTGCGGCTCGAGGTAGTTACTCGGCCATTGGTTTATCAATTTGCGGCCCAGTACTTCTCCCATCTATTCACTGGAGAGCACATGATGACCTGTGTGGTAGTGGCCACTTCCCCATCTTCCTGTCACTGCCCCAGCATCAGGCACACAAACGCCTGCCCAAAACAAGGCGGACTAGGGAACTTACACCTCTGCTGTCACCGCTGAATCTCCCCTACACAGTAACATCGATGTGAGGTGACTAGCACAATTGTTTCTGCTGCAGAAAACGCGATCCCTCGCTCTTTCGGGTGCCCGAGGCATAAGGCAGTCCCTTGGTGGTCGCCGGAAGTTGCTGATGCAATGAAGGAGCTTCGGCAATCTCTACAGCAGCACAAGCGGCACCCTTCCCTGGAGCACCTCATAGCCTTTAAACGGCTTCATGCCCGCATTTGCCAGCTTACCAAACAATGGAAGCATGAGTGTTGGGAGAGGTAAGTCTCGACCATTGGGTGCCATACGTCACTTTGCCAAGTCAGGGCAAAGATCAAACATGTTTTCGGGTACCAGTCCCCAACAGGTGTTTCTAGTGTTAACATACATGGTGTGTTATCCACCAACAAAAACACGATTGCCGAGCACTTTGCTGAGCACTATGCATCAGAGAATTATCCCCCAGCCTTTTGCACTGTCAAACGGCAGCTGGAGGGGAAAGTGATTTCGTTCACTACACGCCACAGTGAATCCTATAATGCCCCATTTACAGAGTGGGAGCTCCTCAGTGCCCTGCCACATTGCCCTGACACAGCTCCTGAGCCAGATCGGATCCACAGTCAGATGCTTAACAGCTCTCATCTGACTACAAGCGACGTCACCTCGTCATCTTCAATCGGATTTGGTGCGATGGTATTGTTCCATCGCAATGGCGGGAGAGCACCATCATTCCGGTGCTCAAACCCGGTAAAAACCACCTTTATGTGGGTAGCTATCAGCCCATCAGCCCCACCAACTTTCCTTGTAAGCTGTTGGATCGTATGGTGTGTCAGCGGTTGGGTTGAGTCCTAGAGTCATGTGGCTTACTGGCTTCATGTCAGAGTGGCTTCCACCAGGGTCGCTCTACCACTGACAATCTAGGGTCCCTTGAGTCCAAACAGCCTTTTCCGGACCCCAACACCTGGTTGCCATCTTTTTTAACTTTCGTAAAGCATACAACACAACCTGGCGACATCATATCCTTGCCACATTGTATGAGTGGGGTCTCTGGGGCCTGCTCCCGATTTTTATCCAAAATTTGGTGTCGCTTCGCACTTTCCATGTCAAAGTTGGTGCCTCACATAGTTGCATCCATATCCAGGAGAATGGACTCGTGCAGGGCTCCATATTGAGAGTGTCTGTATTTTTAGTGGCCATTAATGTTCAAGTGGTAGCTGTAGGGCCATCTGTCTCACCTTCTGTGTATGTGGATGACTTCTACATTTCTTACTGCTCCTCCAGTATCGGTGTTGCTGGGTGGTGCCTACAGGGAACCAATCACATGGCGCAGTCATGGGCTCTAGCCCACAGCTTCCAGTTTTCAGCCACTAAGTCCTGTGTCAGGCACTCCTGTCAGCAGCATACTGTTCACCCGGAACCAGAACTTTATCCTAATGACGATCCACTCACTGTAGTGTAGACATATCGATTCTTAGGACTAGTTTTCGATGCTTGATTGACTTGGCTACCTCACCTTCGTCAGCTTAATTGGAAATGCAGGCAGCACCTCAATGCCCTTCACTGCCTGAGCAACACCAACTGGGGTTCAGATTGTTCTACGCTGCTGCAGCTCTACAGAGCCCTTGTTCAATCCTGCCTTACTGTGGGAGTGTGGTTTATGGTTCGGCGGTGCCCTCGGCATTGCGTTTACTTGACTCAGTGCACCACTCTAGCGTTCGCCTAGCGACAGGTTCTTTTAGAACGAGTCCGGTGACCAGTGTCCTGGTGGAGGCCAGTGTCCCTCCATTGAAGGTTAGATGTGCACAACAGATCGCCAGTTACGTTGCACACGTTTGTATTTCTCCTCTGCATCCGAATTACCGTCTCCTTTTCCCACCTGCATCAGCCCGTCTCCCGCATCAGCAGCCCAGGTGAGGTCCAATGATCCCGGTTCGCGTGCGATCCCTGCTGTCTGAACTGGAGTCTTTCCCTTTACCACCTATACTTAAGGCCCATTTACGTGCACCTCCGTGGTGTACACCTAGACCACAGCTTCGCCTGGACCTTTCACATGGCCCTAAGGACTAAGTTAACCCTGCGACTCTCTGCTGTCACTTCCTCTCGATTCTCGACATGTATTAGGGCCATGAAGTGGTTTACACTGATGGCCAATGATCACAGTGGCTTTGCCCATGTTCGTGGAGGACATACAGAACAGCACTCCTTGCCTGATGGCTGCAGTGTTTTCACTGCATAGCTGGCAGCCATATCTCGTGCTCTTGAGTACATCCGCTCATGCCCTGGCGAGTCATTTCTCCTGTGTACTGACTCCTTGAGCAGCCTACAAGCTATCGACCAATGCTACCCTGATCATCCTTTGGTAGCAACCATCCAGGAGTCCATCTGTGCCCTGAAATGGTCCAGTCGTTCAGTGGTGTTTATCTTGACCCCCGGTCATTTCGGAATCTCAGGCAACAAACAACTTGCCAACAGGGTGGCCAAACAGGCTACGTGGAAACCGCTTCTGGAGATGGTCACCTCTGAACCTGACCTGCGTTCTGACTTACCCCACAGGGTTTTTCGGCTTTGGGAGACAAAATGGCATGACAGTACACTCAACAAACTGCGTGTCATTAAGGAGACTACGAATGTGTGGAAGTCCTCCGTGCAGGCCTCTCGCAGGGAATCAGTTGTCCTCTGCCGGCTCCACATTGGCCACTCTTGGGCGACCCACGGTTACCTCCTGCACCGCGAAGTCTCGCCTCAGTGTCAGTGTGGCGCCTGGTTGACAGTGGCCCATCTTCTGGTGCACTGTACCACTTTGACTGCCCAGTGACGGAATCTTGGGTTACCGGACTCGTTTCCGCTCATTTTATCTCGACAACACCTCATTGGCTGATTTAGTTTTATTCGTGATGGTGGGTTTTATCATTTGATCTAAGTTTTAGCACATGTCCTTTGTCCCTCTGTGTCCTCCATCCTAGTGCTTCTAGGGTGGAGGTTTTAATATGTTGCAGAGTGGCTGGTTTCTGCCTTTTATTCTCATGGTCAGCCAGCCATGGTAACCTGCTCTCTTGTTTTGATCTCTTCTACATGTTTCTTACGTCTCTGTATTTTCTTGTCGGATTTTATCCATTTTAGTGTTTGTTGCCCTTCTGTCATTCTCATTTCTTCCAGCTGTGTTTTGTATGTCTTGATTATTTTTCTCCCACCCTTGTGGAATTATTTAAATCGGAACAAGGGACCGGTGACCTAGCAGTCTGGTCCCTTCCCCCCCTCTCCCATTAAACCAACCAACCACTCCCCCACCCAACAAGGAACTCCTTGAACACAGCCAGCTAATCTGTCACCTGAATTGTCAAGTTACGAAAAATGCTAATTCCTTCTCTACTTGGAAACATGATATCCACTGAAGGTGAGCCCTTAGGCCGGCCAGTGTGGCCGAGCGGTTCTAGGCGCAACAGTCTGGAACCGCGCGACCGCTACGGTCGCAGGTTCGAATCCTGCCTTGGGCATGGATGTGTGTGATGTCCTTAGGTTAGTTAGGTTTAAGTAGTTCTAAGTTCTAGGGGACTGATGACCTCAGATGTTAAGTCCCATAGTGCTCAGAGCCATTTGAACCATTTTTGAACCCTTAGTTAGAGAGACTTCCTTTAAACAGGTATACCTATCAGCTGATTTCAATCAAAAAAAGGTGCAGCTCAACTGCTAGAGGAATTTTTTCCATGAGTGATCTCTCCCCCCACCACCACGACCCACTACACTCTCACCTATAAGCTTTGCCTGCCTCCCCTTTCCCATTCCTAATGAGGTGCAGGCCATGCCTAGTGAAACCTGATCTACTGATAGACCCAGCTTGCACCACTGAAATGTGACCCATGCCCTCTGCCATCAGCACCCTCCTCAGCTCCATGTTAACGCACCTAACAGCTGCATTAAGATGAGGCCGATCATGATGCTGAAACAGTTGCACGAAATGCACATTAGTGCCACCTGTTTGAGAAGCTATCTTCACCGGGTCACCACCTACATCATATTCCCCCGCCCCTATCAAGACTGTTCCCTGCTCCACCCAGTATCACTACCCCCCTGCAACTGCTGGCCCGCACCTCTGCCAAGCAAACTACCTAGCAGCAGAACCTTCTACTTTCTGTTGGACTTTGAGCTAGGCCTCGTAACTGCTGAAGACTGCTGCGTGTTCCCTACATCTACAGCTACAAGAAGCTCCTCTCCACTCAATTCTGACAGTTGGTCAGATCTATTACATACACAAAAAGAATAACTGTCTGAATACCTCCTCCCTCCTAGCTACTTTCTTCGTAACTGCCAGTCTTCATTCCCCACCGCCCTTCACCCTGCTCAACCTATCTGGTTCCTCCTTACACTCCTTTTCCTCTATCAGCTTATTTCTACTGCAGATTCTGCATTCCCAGAACATGGGCTACTTGTATCTGCACCACCCAGTATGTATATGTAACAAATTTGTATTATTAAACAATGGAAGATTCAAGACGGAATAATGACAATATTATGAAAGGACAGTCGCTAATCACCATGTAGTGGAGATGCTGAGTCACAAATACACACAACAAAAAGATTGTTAAACAAAGCTTTCGGCCAAACATTTTTTGTAAGTTCCTGTGCCACACAAAGTAGTATCTCATCCTATCAACCCCTCCCCACCATCCATTTCCACCCTTCTTTATTCCAGTGAGCACACTCTAAGTTCACCTAACCCAGCCACATTTGCCATCCCCCTCCTTCACACTTATCCACCCACAGACCTGCTACCCACATTACCATCGTTTTAGCCCGCAGGGGTTCATATTTCTTTCTTGAGTTCGTGTATGGTGACCACTGGGCACTGAGCTATTGCATCCTATTCTTCCTTCCTGGGCTGCATTTCCTTCCTGTGTCCCTTGCTCCCTGTTGTCGCTCCTTCCATGCTGCCTCCTCCTTCCCATCTCTCAGTTTCTTACTTAGGCCCTATGTTGACCTGGCTATCCACCTGGTTTCCTGTATTCTTTGCAATTTTGTTTCCCTTGTCTGTTCTCTATCATCCTTTTTGGTATTCTTGTTCCCCTTTGGGATCTGACCTCCACTTCTAAATTTTCTCTCTGTAGTGTGAGCCATTTGGGGAACTCCTTCGCTAGCATCTAAGGTGTGGAATCCTCTACCCCCTTCCTCTCCCTCTACCTCCCTCATTGAAGCTGCCCTCTGCCCCACTAGGTCACTAGCACTTGTTGCCAGTCCACATAGTGGGGCTTTTATGTAAACATCCGACTGAACCCCCAACCACACAGGGGTCAGATTTCTTATACTTGAACTGTTGCCTCCCCATGTGTTCCTAGTAGTTATTGCTTGTCGTTCTGGAACATTGGAACTCCCGGCAACAGCCACCATGCCAGACTGCCCTTACTATGGCTAAGACTGTGGTCATTGAATGCTGCTTCTTGTGGCGCTGCAGCCTTCCCTTCCATTTATGTAGCCTGTGAGGAGGGCCAGGCTTACCAGCTTGGGATAAATACTTTCGCTATCACCTGGTCTGTATTAATGTGAATGGGTACACATTTACTGCCATAAAGCCGTAATTTTTCTGGAAAATATCAAGAAATATCTCCCAGTCTGCTGCTCTACATGCCTGTGGTCATCTTTGCAATACCCCAGTGTCCATTACACCTCACCAGTCTTTCAATATGGTCCAGGGAGTCATTTTTTATAGGGTTTCTTAACGTGCAAACTGAGAGGGAGCTCTAGGGCAATCTGGAACAACGAGGTTTTCATTTTATTCAGTGTGTACAGGAAGGTTGTAAAGACAATCACACTAATACTAGCACCTTTGTTCTGGCTTTTGAGGGAGTCTCCCTCCCAGAGAAGGTCGAGGTTGTATTACCGCTGTGGCATGAAGCCGTACATCCCGCCACCCTTGAGGTGCTTTCAGTGCTTCCCGGTTCACGGCGGACCCTCTGTGTGGTGACTGTGGACACTCACTCCATGTGGGAAGCCCCTGTGTTCCACCAATCGTGTGTATTAATTCTCATGACCGCCACTCTCCACACTCGCCATATTGCCTGGCTTGTAAGAAAGAAAAGAAGATATAAGAGTTTAAGTCTGTGGATTGTTTGTCTTACACTGAGGCTCATCAGAAGTGTGACCAATTTCATGCTGTGTTAATGACTTCTTTTGTCTCTGTTACATCCTTTCCCCCTCCTCCTCCTTCCATATCCCAGTGCCATCCCCCTGTCCTCTCTCCCTCCCATGCGGTTCCCATGCCCTACCCTCCAGGTGCCACTCCCCCTCACCAGCTGAAGAAGTGCCCTCCTTCTTTGGGACCTGCTGGTGATGGGGCTGCCTCCCAACACCCTCCACCCCCTCTCTGGTGTCTCTCAGACCGGAGGCCCGTTACAACAACTCGGTTGTGGGACACAATCCTTGTGCCCCAAGTTTGCCTACTGTCTTTCGGCTTTGGATCTTGCAGAAGCCTGCTCTCCCTCTGTGCCCTGTCCCTCCCCCCCCCCCCCCATCAACCTACGAAAGAGAAGGAGGAGAAGAATAAACGTAAGTCCCAGGACAAGGCTGCCGCATGACCTACATCTGTTGGTGGAAGATGCAATTTGAGCCCCTGGGTCTCATCAAATGTTGAGAGAGCTGGGGCTGGGGGATACAGTTTTTACTCCTTATGCTCTGAAAACTATTCCTGACAGTGATAGTAGAGATAATAAAATTGACCTTATTTTATTGACTTTGGTGTGAGACATTGTCGAATAGTTACTGACAGCACGTTCCATTTGGGACAGGGTCTTCAATGTTTTCAGGTTTTTACACAATAGTTCACTTAACAACTGTATGTATGTACTCGTTTAAGAAACTTAAAGTAACTCCACTACAGAAACATGAACTTGATGAAGTTGTATTCTCTACTCACGTAACAGACCTGCAAAGGAAATACTGGGGAGGTACAGTCTGTTTACAAAACGAAAAGTGAACAGTGCTCATGGAGTGGAATTAGCCTTTCCTGGAAAACTGCTACAGGTGCCATATAGAATGACAGAATCAATTTCCCCTCTAGCAGAGAATTACATAGAATTTGTACATATGCATTTCTCGTGCTTGTGTTATTTCTAAGTCATACTTGCATTCCATGCAGTGTTAACACATTATGTGCAAAAATAAACATTCTCCAGACATGTCAGCACCCTGCATTACCAGTGCTTCATAAGGCACACTGTGGAAGGTCGGCATATCTTTGTGACACACGCTGTAGTTGCTTGTTGTAATATGTTGGGGTGAATAGAGTGGGTAATCACTTGTTCGATTTTCAGTTTGCAAACTTATGAAGGAGGGAAATGCATGAACGAAATCTGGCAACATACCTTTCCTTGGGTTTCTACTATACACCCCCCCCCCCCCCCCCCAATCTCCTCTCCTCGTCTCCCCCTCCCCCTATCCTTTCACCCTATTATACAGTTTCTCTCTTAATATGGCTCTACTACGTTTAGATATGGCACAAACATTTAATAATTATTTTCAACCAATTTCATTTAAAGACAAACGTGAATTTTATACTGTTAAAACAAAATTTTTAATAATTGCAATTTTTCCAGTCCCTGCAACACGGAAACTATTAGTTGCAGAAAAAAAATTGATAGGAGCTTTCTTTGTAAGAAATTTGAAGTGGTTCAATTTTGTAGTGAGAAACATGCTTCTTAGAAGCCACAGTTTTTAGAATTATTTGAGAAAAACAAAACGTCATATCCCCCCCTCCCAATCCCACCTTCCCACATCCTTGGCCCAGCCTCAACATTTCACACCCCACCAGTCAGGAGTTTTAATATTGTTAAGAACACTCAGTTCCAGTGCTGTGCAAAAATTTGTTGCTACCCAATCCCCCCCCCCCCCCAATTATTAGTTTTATTTTTTTCCAACAGGGCTGTTATAAATCTTTTTGTGGAAAACTGAAATGTTTGCCTTTACCATGTTGGACTTCATTTGTATTAACCTGCATCATTTCTCTACGGTGTTAAGTTGTTACTGGGACTTGAAATTTTTCTGAAGTGTTATGTTTGAGCAGTGCATAAGGCTGTGCTCTGGTAGGGATGAGAGGCAGATCATTTGTGTGGTTACTGAACCCTGCATGTACTGTGTATGATCTGTGTTGTTATGATTTTTACAATTTTGATAGGAGACTGTGGAGGAAATCAAAATGCAATAGGTTAAGGAAGGTGCATTTTGTTGCCAGATAATACCATTATACTGCATTGTCCCAGGTTTATGCCCTACTTGATACCTCATGTGGTCTGGAAGAGGGGATCATTAGCACTGCAGTGGTGGCAGCTGAATCCTTTAATGAGGGCAGTGGAGGAGGAAGTGGGGCAGAGACTTGGTTGTTGGTATTCTCTCACCTTTTTCCTACACATTATTCCTAGGGTGAAGGTGCGATAAATTTCTTGATCTGTCTTTGGCTCTTTGGGGGGGGTCTGGTATCATTATTATTTTGCTTTAAGTCTTCTATTCTTGACAGTGCATTTACTTTTGTGCAAGAGATCTGCTTACATTGATACTGAGATACAAATAATAAATACCACATTTTCACACATGTGCAAATAAAAAAAATAGCAGTTACTGTCTGTCTTATTCTGTTAGACCTCTACCCCTCCCACTTCCTCCCCCATACTACCCTCTCCTGCTCAATGCAATACTGATTACAAAGTTGTATTATACAAGCTCTTTTGCGTTTATATCTAATGAGTGAATGAAATTTCTCAGGATTTATTTGAAAACCCGAAGGAGCTGCAGTTCTCTGGAGTTACTGTGGCTGCCGACACTGATTATTAAACTCTGACATGAAATGAATCGACAAAGGTAAGTAGCATTGTTTCTTCTATAATGAACTAATAAATATGCATGTGGGGTTATTTTCACGGTCTTACAACCTATGTGGATGAATAGTGGTTATGAGGCAGATCATTTTTCTGTATAGTTAGTGAGAAAGCATGTAAATATTTTGTCACAGTTCGCCTTCTCATTGTAAAGTGCCTACAATATGACTATGGTATGAGGGTGCTGTTGCCCTGGGTAACTAATTGACTTTCCTTAAAATTGTGTTTCTGAACTGATACCAAGTGCTCAACAACTTCCCATTTGCTATATGCATTGTGCAGATTTAGTGACTTTGTTATGTTGCTTCAGGGCTTGCATAGATACTACTTGGTTACTGCCTGTTATTATGCTGAACAGTTTAATTTTGAATGAGTTATGATTAACAGGTGTACATTTGATTTATTGTTAGAGAAGAGGTGAAATATATACCCATTAAGACAGTGATGTACAGACTTGTTAGTAATGGGAACTGCAAATTCCTCACTGTGATTATGTGAGGGTGGCAGAAAGAGAGATGCCATTACCCCATAAGGCAGCTCATAGGCTGTGGTCGGTGCATCCCTGCATTAAGAGAACTAGATTTCCCAAAATGTTGTGAACTCCTTGTTGAAATTTTGGATGCCCTGCTGTGCCAGGATACGTTATGATAAATGGTGTGAGTGCTGTTTGTGGCCATGATTCAGCTGAATGTCAGGGATGACTTTAAAGAAACTCACAGAGAGTAGAATGACCAGGCTGGGGTTATCAGAAATGGATCGCAGAATGTGAACAGAAAGACAAACAACGAGGAACTGACAAGTGGAGATGGCACTACAGATAAACAAAGTCTAACAAGTAATCTGTTGAGAGAGAACCTGAGATATAGCAAAAGCAGAGACCAAGATCCAACATTGCGTAAAGACAATAAGATGATAGCGAAGTGAAGACACTACTGAATCTAGTGTTGTTCTGCAGTGCTGCACCTGGTTATGCTAGAGTCCAGAGCAGCTGTGAAGGTGGGTGCGGTGCATTTTCTGAGCAGAAAGAGGGAATAAATTTTGCGGCATTGCCAGTTTTCTTCTGTCAGTTGCTGCACCCTGACAGCTTACTGGCATACATGTCGTTAGATAGTGAACTGCGTTCTAAGTAAAACAAATGTTTAGACTCGAAAGTGCACATGCAACATCCTCCCCCCCCCCCTCCCCCACCAACAAACACACACAATTCTGTCAGTAATCATGATGTAGCTTCTGTCTTTCAGTCATCCACTGTGATTATATATATTTATAAGTGTTTTTAAATTTTAAAAATACATGAGCTTAAGGATATCAGAAATTGATCATTTAATGGGTTACTAAAAGCTGATTTTCGTTCATTGTGCAGCCCAATACAGCTTTATGATTTATGTATTTAATTGAATGGAATATGTTTTATGAAGAAAACTGTATTATTATGAAGCCAAAGGTGAATACTTGAGCTATTAATAATTTATAGTACAGCTGCAGACACAGACATACAAACAAATTAATAAGTAACAGTAATTAATACTTACACACATCACAGTAAGAAATCCACGCCACCATATTTGCTGTCTGACTTAGATGACTTGCACTCAGCAATATTTGTAATGAAATTTTCAATAATTGTGCTTCTGCCCATTTCTCTTCATAATCTTCATCCTGTGGTTTTTATGCATGTCAGACATATGCTACCTGTGCGGATGTTGAGATTAAATGTTGAGATGCTGTCTATTGCCTTGTGTGTAAGTCTGTCAACATCTGAAAATTGAAATGCATAGTTTTTTTATGCAATATATGCTTTCACTTGAGCTCAAAACAGATTAGCTGGCATCTAATGAAAATGGTGTAGGGGTAATCTAACATCATGGTGTCTGTGCCATCTTGTTATTCCGTCTCTCTCATAAACTCTTAACGCAGACTGGTGTACATAATCAGGAAGCAACAATTGTGCTCTGGTATGTGATAAACCATGAGGAGGTATTCCATCACAGGACAACCGTTCAAAATATCTGCCCTTATGGAGTTCGTAATTGACATTTGTTCCTTGGCACTGAGTGGATTCTCGCATTATTTGTGACCATAACTGAATATGCAGCAATACGTGATAACAGTTGTTCTTTAAATCACTGTCTGTTCAAAGACATGGAACGTAATTTCAGAGTGGTTATTTGCAGAATTCTTAGCTTTTGAATCCTTAAAAACCAACTTACTCTGGGGAATAAGCCACTTTCTGATGATCCAACGTGAAACACTATAATTCTACTACTCTTGCCACCTGAAACTTCTTACCCACCATACCCATTGCTTATATTCCAACGCTCAGCCCTTGCAAGGCTTTGGTTGATGAGTTTCATCTACATAATATATTTGAGATGTGGCAACTTATCTAATCTCATGCTGTGTCCACAGAATCGCAGTCCTTACCGCTACAACATCACTATGTTCCATTAATAATTTCCTGTCATCATTTGTTTTCTTGTACCTGTATCCCACATCTTTCAGTATCCTCAATATGTTCGACTTCGTTAAAGTTGTTGGCTTCTTTCATTCGTGAAACTTATCCTTCTCATGTCAGATATTAGCCTTCAGCATACATTATTAATACTATGTGCCACTAAATCGTCTAGATCACCCAGTTCTTTTTTGTGTTGTGTTGCTGGTCTGGTAACTCAAAAATAGATCAGCTGCAGGCTTGCATAGACATGTTAGCTTCATTTTTATCTTCTGAAAAGTCCTCAAACCAATACCACAAACTTCAGCTGTCTGCTTCTGACATGTTGCAACAGTGCGGCAGAAGCCTTCTGCCAGCCCGGATTCAGCGGAAAACTATCAAAGTACTGATACGGGTGTAACACGTCTTGTTGCTTGCTTGTGCAGCACCTGAAGCTTTATGAACACAGCATGATCTTCAACAGAATAAAGACAAGAAGGTCACTGATATGTGATGGGCCGTGTTCCACATGGCACATTTACCACTCGTTTCTGCACATCTGACGTTGACCCACCTTTGTTGTTCCTCTGAAATCTAATGCTTGCTGATACAACTACTCCACCTTGTGGGCAGGGTCCAGTTTCATGCTATCAGGTGGGCTTTCAAAGGTGCCAAGCCGAGATACCAGAAGTACATTTCTGTTTTGACTGTGCTATCTCTCAAGTACGCAATATAGTAGGAGGTGGGAAGATAACACAAATTGTCATCTTCGACAGAAGAGTCAAGATCAGTGTTGTCTTAGCAGAGATTGGAAGGGTTGACGCCATAGGATTGTAGAGACAGACAACTACGAGCTCTTGGTAAAATCAAATGGTGACCTGTATAAACACTGCTTCAGGGTCTGAGAATTTCCTCACAAGTGGAAATTCTCGGACAGCCCATGTGTTTTGTATGTCCATTGCCACCTCTCTACTCTTGTCAGTGTGGCATTTGGTACGAACCTTCTATTGTAGAGTTCTACACTAAACATGTCTAATGTCTCCATTTCTGTAGTGTCCGTAATGTGGATGTTGCGATTATGTACGATTGCTTGTTGATTGTCTGTGCCATTTCTGTTCAAGAGAAGGTTCATTGTTCTAGTTTTCCATTGTGGGGATCTTGCTGGTTTTCATTGCAGGGTGTCACGTGTGTGTCTCCATGTCAACCTAGGATCTTTGGTCTCCATGTCAACTTCGAATACCGGACGGAGTGTCCGTGCATTTCTAGGCGCTACAGTCTGGAACCGCGAGGCCGCTACAGTCGCAGGTTCGAATCCTGCCTCGGGCATGGATGTGTGTGATGTCGTTAGGTTAGTTAGGTTTAAGTAGTTCTAAGCTCTAGGGGACTGATGACGACAGAAGTTGAGTCCCATAGTGCTCAGAGCCATTTGAACCATTTTTTTCAACTTCAAATCCCTGACATGTGATGCTGTCAGCAGTGTTGTTTTTCTGCTCTGTGTATCCATGGCCAGGACATTGAATTCCCTTCTATTCTGTTACTACTTTGGGTCATTTGACAGCATTTGTTGTGCTAGCTGTCATATTATAATTTTGATTTCTCATCTCGTGCTCTGAAATTGGCTAACTGGCACTCTAGTCATGAGCTCCTGTTTGACCACTCCTGTGTCCAGTAGGTGGGCTGTTGCTTCAGGAACTAGTGTATGTTCTGGTTCATCGGTTATCTTTATCGTTTCTTGGGTCTGGATACTGCTGGTCTCTGTTGGTTTTTTTGTGGATTGACCACCTTACACAGGTGATAAACAGAAAACAATAACAGCACTAGGCTGACTCAGATGTTAACATAACATACTTATTGGATGAACTATATATTATTGTAGTGGCTGGTAATTATGGAAATCTACTGTTTCAGCCTCTGTTTTTAACAGTATGGGTAATTTGACTTGGAAGTGGTTTCAAAAATATGTTTGACAGATTTATATTTTAAAGCTAGTTTTGTTCAGAATGTGATTGTTATAACGTCAAGTTTAACACATATATTTCAGAACGAAGCAACACATATAAGTCACAGAGTGAGTTGACAAGCAAGACATGTGCACGCGTTAACATTCGAAGGCCACGGTGACAAAGATGACTTCAGTGGGGCGGCCTGTGATGCACAAGGGCCACAGGCAGCGACCATGTGTGCTATTTCAGAGTCGATGCCAGGCCAGTACACATGACGGAGCGCCAGAGATTTTGTGCGAGACACTCACCAGTGCCCTTGGTCAAGGAGGCGCAAGACCGAAGCACGCAAAGACGCAGGTACCACAACATGCGGCGAAGCATTGTCAGTGGAAAGGAGGATAACACCATCCCTAGCCGTGAGGCGGTAGCGCAAAGCGTAGTAGTTCCACAACGGATCAGAAGTCTTAGCGGACGGGCGATCTGGCCAACCCTTCTGAATACAGCGTAAAACACGGGAGAGGGTAGGGTCAGAACCCGTAGCAGCCGTCAGCCTGTCCCCAGTGATGGGGAACCCGTCCACAACCCGCTGCTCGGCAACATCCTGGTGGAAACACAAAAGTTCATCCCTATCGAATGCCAGATCAGGACCCATGGGAAGGCGAGACAGAGCATCAGCATTTGCATGTTGAGCCGTTGGCCGGAAATGAATCTCATAATTGAAACGAGACAAGTAAAGAGCCCAACGCTGGAGGCGGTGTGTAGCCTTGTCGGGAAGTGACGTTGATGGACGAAACAAGGAAGCAAGTGGTTTGTGATCCGTAACAAGATGAAATTTTGAGCCATTGAGAAAAACACCAAACTTATGAAGAGCATAAATAATGGCCAAAGCTTCTTTTTCAATTTGAGAATACTTTTGTTGGGCATCCGTGAGCGTTTTGGAGGCATAAGCAATGGGTTGTTCCGAACCGTCAGAAAAACGGTGCGCAAGGACTGCACCGACCCCGTATTGAGAGGCGTCCTTGGCAAGAACAAGATGTTGGCCAGGTCGACAAGTAGCCAGGCACGGGGCCTGTTTCAGCATAGTCTTCAATTTCTGGAAAGCCGCATCGCATGACGCGGGCCATTGAAAAGGCACGTTTTTATGCAACAGGCGATGCAACGGCTGAGCCACCGAAGCCGCAGACGGTAAAAACTTGTGATAGTATGCTATTTTCCCCAAGAAGGCCTGCAGTTCCTTAACAGGTGTAGGGCGTGGAAGGGCATCGATCGCAGCGACAGTTTGCTGAAGTGGACGAATACCATCCCGAGAGAGTTGAAACCCCAAGTACGTGATAGATGCCTGAAAAAATTGAGATTTCTGAAGATTACACTTAAGACCGGCAGTCTGTAAGACATGAAAAAGTGTGCGGAGGTTTTGAAGATGTTCTTCAGTGGTGGAGCCAGTGACAACAACGTCGTCCATGTAACTGATACACCCAGGGACAGGGAGCAATAATTGTTCCAAGAATCGCTGAAAGAGAGCAGGGGCGCTAGCAACCCCGAATGGCAAGCGTTGGTATTGATAGAGGCCTAAAGGCGTGTTAAGGACCAGAAACTGCTGGGAAGCAGCGTCGAGAGGAAGTTGATGATAAGCTTCTGACAGGTCAAGTTGAGAAAAATACTGGCCTCCAGCAAGTTTAGTGAACTTCAGGACGGGGCATAGGGTAAGTGTCGATGAGGCATTGAGCATTTACAGTGGCTTTGAAATAGCCACAGAGACGAATATCACCATTTGGCTTAGCAATGACAACGACAGGAGAGGACCACTCACTGGAAGTGACAGGAAGCAAGACCCCTGAAGCAGTGAGACGATCCAGCTCCCATTTGACCTGATCACGAAGGGCCACAGGAATGGGCCGAGCCCGAAAAAACTTAGCCCGAGCAGTGGGTTTGAGCGTGATATGAGCTTCAAAGTCGTTTGCACGGCCTAACCCAGGAGAAAAAAACGACGAAAATGTCGTCGACAAGGAATCCACTTGGGCTTAAGCAATAGCATCAGAGACGATATTGACAGAGTCATCTATGGAGAACCCAAAAACACGAAAGGCATCGAAACCAAAAAGATTCTCTGCGTTACTCTGGTCGACCACAAATACGGGAACAGTGCGAACGACGGATTTGTAAGATACCTCAGCATTAAACTGTCCCAAGACAGAAATCTTCTGTTTATTGTACGTCCGTAATTGCCGAGTGACAGGTGACAGGAGTGGAGAACCCAACTGAAGATACGTCCGAGAATTAATTATAGTGGCAGCAGAACCGGCATCCACCTGCATGCGAACATCTCGACCATGGATTTGGACAGTGAGGAATAACTTCCCTGAAAGGGAAGAAGGGCAATTGACAGACAACACAGAATCAGCATCAGTGTCATGTTCATGAACATCATGTATACGGTCGGATTTGCAAACGGAAGACACATGACCTTTCTTTTTGCAATTGTGACACACAGCCCAACGTTGGGGACAATCCTCGCGTGAATGTTTCGTAAAACACCGCGGACATGAAGGAAGTTGCCGGGGGTTTTGCTGCAGTTTCTTAGCGGGTTGTTTACGGTTAGGCCGAGGCTGCGCGTGGGAGCGCACTGCGGCCACGTCGGCCGGCGGGGACGTGCCGCACGCGTCCTCAACAGCACACAGAGGTTGTATTTCCCCGACATCACCCCTCGCCTCTATTTGCGCCCCAGCGGCGCGAGAAATTTGAAAAGACTGTGCAATGGAGAGAACTTCATCTAGAGTCGGATTCGCCAACTGAAGGGCACGGTGCCAAACTTCTTTGTCGGGCGCCGACCGGATAATAGCATCCCGTACCATGGAATCGGCATAGGATTCTTTGTGAACGTCAGTAACAAATTGACACTTTCGACTGAGGCCGTGAATTTCAGCAGTCCAAGCGCGATAGGATTGATGTGGCTGTTTTTGACAACGATAAAAGGCAACACGAGAGGCTACCACATGCGTTTGCTTTTGATAATAGACAGACAGAAGCGAGCACATTTCAGCAAAGGACAAAGACGCAGGATCCTTCAAAGGAGCCAATTGCGACAACAACCGATACATTTGAGGTGAAATCCAGGAATGGAACAGAGACTTACATGGTTGTTCATCCGTGACATGAAATGCCAAGAAGTGCTGTCGAAGACGTTTTTATAATCAGACCAGTCTTCCGCCATCTCGTCGTAAGGAGGAAAAGGAGGTACAGCCAACGACGAGAAACGCCCCGCATTTGACGCCGCGACGAAATCGCGAATCGCCGCTGTTAGAAGCGTTTGCTGTTCAAGGAGATTTTGCAAGAGTTGCTCGACAGTAGCCATGGAAACCTGTGGGTCAACGGTGAAAAGGAAAAATCCACTACCTCGTCGCCAATTGTTATAACGTCAAGTTGAACACATATATTTCAGAACGACACAACACAGATAAGTCACAAGCAAGACATGTGTACACGTTAGCATTCGAATGAGCCCAGAGTCCCAGTCTAGCGGCCGCTGCTCGGCTGGCCGCTTAGGTGGCGCAGCTGTTGCATGGCTGGCAGACAGCGCCGCACGTAGAGGACGCGCGTAATTGCGCGGCGGCGCTTTGAATGATCGGCGAGTCACAACAGTGATGTTTTAAGTGTTGTTCATTTATTTAAGTGTAAAAATCTATACAGAATTTTCATGTTAGCGAGAATACAAGAAATTTTAAATTACATCACAATTTAAATGTTACATATTTGAATAAAACTGCAGTCCAGGAATTTTGAAAAATTGTGGGATATATTCCAGATTCACTGTCACCTAATCTTGTAGGTGAGAGAGTTGTAATCCAAGTATATTAGGCCCATGGATGAGTGCTTGGGAGAAATAACAACCGACCTTCAGCTGGAATTTTCTCGAGTTTTCCCGTGATTCTACAAACGAATTTTATTCTACTGCAAGTTTACTTCTCACAATTAAAAGTAGACTAAATAAATAAATAAATGTAATCAATGAAAAGTAATGCTTATTTCTCATGAGTTCACATTTGAATGCAAGCTTTATTGCAATAGACGCTTTTCAATAAATTCTTGGCTTCACGTAGTCACTTAGTTCACCCACTTGTCGGTCCCCATATGATGCGTGTACATTCTATTGTGCCGGTCGTTTTATATGGGTTATGGAGGTAAAATACTCTACACAAGCAGGTATAACACTAGAAGGATTTCAAATTCTTCTTGACTTCTTTGAATATAATCGTTTAGCTTACTGACAAATGTTAAATCACATATTACATAAACACAACTACAAATAAACACTGGTAACTGTCAGAAGCAGTTTGATTATGAGTTTGAAGTCCTGCAGAAAATTTGACTACCACTATCTAAATAGTTCGTTTCTAACTTTGCTCTTTTGCTGTAGTTAATTGCTAGCTGTTATAGTTACAGTGATTTTCTCTGATTCCTACATATCGGGCTTTGTCTTTATCTTACAAATAAAACTGTACAAACAGGGCTCATATGCCTGTAAAGATTTCAGTAACATAGCTGAAGTCCAAGTTCATTGACACAAGTGTCTTCTTACATCTCAAACAGGATGCATTTGTGTGCTAAGTAGCCAGCAAAATATGCTACTGAACACATTTCAGAAGAAACGTTTTGCGACAGGAAGAAAGACTCTTCAGCTTCGCTGGGACTCCCTTCTGCATCCATATAGGAGAGGTTTACAAGTTTCCAGAGCTTTCCAACAATTGAGGTTGTCATCTTCCTTTTCCAACTCACAATTGTTCAGTAATAGCATCAGACCAGTGTCATTCTCACAGCTTGAAGGACCAGAATCTTTCATAAGTAAGTTAACAGTTCTCAGGAACAAAAATCTTAGTGTTCTTGCTGTTGTGTTTATTTTACAGGTTGTAGCCACGTATCTGACAGTACACTGAAAATGAATTCTTTATGGCATCTTGATTGCACTTTTAGTCAGTAAAAAGTTAATGCTAACAGTTTGTTCCTCTACAAAAAAACTGAACAATAGTGTTACCAGTCTGAATCCTGTGGCGAATGGCGCTGTTGTGATTTCACCTATGATTGTCTCAATTTTAAGTACAGTACTTGAAACCTCTATTGTTTCCATTATGATGATGCACACCTATATAGCTGCATTATGCTGTCATGCAATTCGAAAGTCAAAGTAAGTATTCATAAATCACTCTGCACTGCCTACGTTGCTGTGCAAGTTCTGGCAGCTGAGGACCTGAACTGCCATTGTCCCATTCATGCTTTGCTAACACGATGCTTCAGTTTCAATCTCTGTTTGACTTTAAATATATCGTTTTCCAGATCATTACATAATTTAACACACATTCAGAGCGAGAAACAATTCAATAGCAAACAGAAAATCATAATGTTTGCAAGAATTAGTCCAATGAAACTCTCCTTCTGTCATATTGTCTTTCATTCACCACTGAGTAAATGCTTGTGGAACAGTCATGAAGTAATACAAAAGAATGGTAGAGAGCAACAATGAACTGCTCACTTTCGCTGGTTCGTACCATAGCAAACGCAAGCGAATGAGAACTCTCTCTGGTGCAAAGAGTGGATGAATGCAGGGAAACATCTGATCATGTTCGGTACATATTCGCTGCTGTTTGCTCATGTTCAGCTGTTTGTCAGTCCTTTAGTGAAGTTGTCCAAGGAAGCTTGTGTCCTCTATGCTTTGGCAAGCTGGACCACTTTGTTGATGAGAAGGCCACCCAACACAATGCCCATCATTTCAGTGACTGCTTCACAGCCATCTGGGTCCTTCCCACCAACATCAGCTTTTCTGAATTGCGCACGTGGGAACCCTCCCTACAATATATCCTATGTTCCGTCCAGGGCTTAACCTTCGTTAGTCATTGTCCTTTAGCCAGCTATCCCCTTCCCTGTTTCCATTCCAGCACTACACGGCCTCCTATTCCCCAATGCACCCACAGTCGTTTCACTTCTCTCCTTTTCCGCCAACCTCCCCTCCCCTCACCCCCCTTTCCCTGGTCCTCTGTGTTACTCCCGATTGCACCTAGCTGCCTTGCCCTTTCACCACCTTGTCTCTCCTTGCTCCCACAAGCAGCACTTTACTGTCTGCTTTTTTCACTGTGCTGCTCAATGGTCTGACTGAGGCCGAAATCTCTGATCACAGTGTCGTGGCTGTCCATCGGGTGGTGAGATGCCTCTTTACTGCCCACACGCACTCTTTTTCTTATCTTTGATATAGCGGTGCTTTCATTCGAGATCAAAGCGGGCTGTGAAGTTATCACAGTCCGACCGTACATTCTGAACCCGATGCGCTGCTGCCACTCGAATGTCCTGTTGACACCTGGCCAGATGTGCAAGTTGTGGTAGGGATGCACACGAGAGCAATTGTCCACCTCCTCCTCCCCACTGTATCAAGTGCAATGGTGACCATGCGACCTCCTCTTGAGAATGTCCCAGGTACCTCAATGAGCAGGCCGTCCAGGAGATTCGGGTAAAGGAAAAAAGCACCTTACCTAGTCGCTCGCAAATTACTGGTGAGTCGCAAAGCTTACATTCTACTGTCTGGAACTTACAGTACTGTTCTTGCTACATCTAGCTCTGTGAAGGACTTGACCACCCCTACGTGCAACCTCAGATTCAGTTCTGAGGTGGTGAAATCGCCAGTGTCACGGTAGGATCGCCATCCCCTCGTCCAGCTGTGTAACAAGCTGTCAAACTCTCGCCTCATGGAGTAAAGTCACCAGCTACACAACTGGCAGGCTAGAAAAGACAGTCCTAGGATGGCCTACGGCTGTGCGTCTGAGAAGGACTGTGTGATTACTATTGAGGTTCTAATAATTATACCACAATGGTCTGTATCTACCCCGCCTAAAATCGTAGTAACAATGCGCACATCGTACACCATTAGGCATAAATACAAATTCTCTGTATGCTTCTCTAAATTGCTCTATCTATTGTTCCAAATTAAGTTAATAAAACCAAAGCTCCTCCAACACAATAACAGCAGCAGAATAATTAATTTTATTTCCATAAAATGTTCATGCCAAATCGTCGATTCGTTGCTGCGAAGAAGGAACAAGGAAGGCGAGGCGAAGGTCGTCTGGATAGTTCCTGATATGGTCCCAGTTTCCATAAAAAAATTCCAACGCAGACATTAGCTGTAAATAATAAACTTTACTTAGAAAGTAACTGTACCTTTCCTTTTACAGAAGGTCATATACACTCTGTTGCGAACTACAAATGTAGCATATTTAACCTCACTCTGTACAACATCATTCTTTGCAGGTTCATCACCAGCTATTTCCAACCCGATATAAAACGGATTAACACCTTGGAAAAGTTTGTTCTTACATTTACAAAGATTTTCTAAATCAGGCCATCCCTTTACTTTACTTATATCAGCACTTGGATACCCTGCTTGCTGTTGTGCAACTATCTGGTACGTGTCCTAATCGGTCTGGCACGTCTGAACCTGCGCGCGACCTTGAAACGGTTGCGTCATCCTGAAAACGCGTAATCGGCCCACAAGTAATACTAGGTGGGCTCGATTCCTTTCTAATGAGGCCCCCAATGGGTGGTCACTCGCAGCGGATGGTCCTGGAACTCCGAGTATGTGCGCTGGCAGGCGCGACAACGGCACCTCCCATCCGTCGTCAAATGCAGATTGTGAAGCGTCGTCACCATTCCGATGCTCCGGCGAAGCAACAGCTGTGTAATGTTGGCCACCCTGGGTCTGTTGTACACTACTGGTAGCCTGTCACGACCTTCGCCTCGCCTTCCTTGTTCCTACTTCGCAGCAACGAATCGACGATTTGGCATTAACATTTTATGGAAATAAAATTAATTATTCTGCTGCTGTTATTGTGTTGGAGGAGCTTTGGTTTTATAAACTTCTTATGTCCCCACCTAGCCAACCAACGCCTGTCTTGCGCTGCCATCTGGAAAGCCTCGAAGTCCAACAAAGACAGACAGTCTTCTCCTTTGCCGACTCGAAGGTCCTCTTTGATGGTGTCGCCACGTGATAACCTCGCCCGACCAGCCTCAGTGTCGCCAGTGCGCACCACCAACTGTTTTTTTGCACACTGTGCACTCGATAGCCACAGGCAAGGCTGCCCTCACATCTTGGATGAGGCTCCCCAGCAGACATACCGAGCGCACATTCGTTCTCTTTCCAGCCCTGAACATTACTTGTCTAAGGGGCTCCATAACATGCCTGACATTGGAGGTCCCAATAACTAATAAACCACTCCCTCTTGTGCCTGCTCGGACCCTGCTGAAGGAGGGGCCACCTATATACTCACAGGGTGAATGGGCGAGACTAGGCGACCAGTCTCCATATTTGCCATCCACCAGTGATGCAAACGTGTTACCATCTGCCACTCACCCTGCTGTGAGGGTGCATCCACAACGTCAGATTCACTAGGAGGTGCCTCTGAAGCAGAGACTGTGGGCCAAACAAGTAACACCTGAGGTGTCCCATGAAATGTACCAGATTCTCCACCATCGCTACACCCCGAGGCAGCAGTTTGAAGGTGACCGACCAGAGTCAAAAGCATGTTCAGCTGTTCACTAACTGTGACCAGTTCCTACTGCGTCCACACACAGCATGCACACATGCTAGCCATCCGAACAAGACTATCTGAAGAAGTGAACAATAAAAGCGGACAATCCTAGATTGCAACTTGCAACCCTCCTTATGTGTCACCAATGGATTCTGATGCGTTACTGGCTGTTCAGTGAGCAGCTATTCCGCTACAGACTGAATGAATTTACACTTGCAAAAATGTGAGATTAAATCTCTTTAACAGAGAAACACACGCAAAATGTAATTAATAAACTCTCTGGAAAACACAGAAACACATGAACAGTTGGCTTGCTGCACGGTAGACTTATATCAGCTGAGAGCTATGGCTTCACAGCAAAATCTGTACCAAAGTTGCAAACAACGTAGCATAAGCAACTTTTCTCAGTGATTGCACATGACATACTGAACACTGTGGACGGTAATCCCTGCTTTTGTAACATGGTGATAACTGGTGATGACTCCTGGGAATATGGATATGACCCAGGAACAAAGTTCCAGTTATCACAGAGGAAATATCCATTATGTCAGAGACACAAAAAAAAAGGTAGGTCCACACCAATGTTAGTCAAGCTGACCATCTTTTTTGATTTCAGTGGCATGGTCCATCACAAATACGCCGCAGATGGTGCTAATGTCAATAAGGAGTACTATAGTTCAATTCTTTTATCTTGGCGGCTCGCGCATGCCCGCCCAGACGCTGGAGATTGCTGCGTTGCCAGTTGCACATGACGCACGCGCCAATAGGAGCAGCGCCATAGTATAGCATAGTTCGCAAGCTTACGTGTAGGGGGGAGCACGCAGTTCATGAAGTAAAGCCACAACGGCCGCATTAACCCTTTCGCTGCTACAAAGACGTGCTCCCTGCATTCCGCACTGTGGGCGATTTTGTCACTGCACTGCTCGCCTGTGCAGACACATTGTGTTCCGACTGCTTTGACACTCTTTATCATTCGATTCCACAAAAACTATTTGGCTCAAAAATTAGATTTTTACCTATCTTCTTGACTGATACCTTCCCCCCATAAATGATTTAATTTTGTTTCGATGTTCAACACAGTTATTATGCAGCATTAAATATACTAAACCTTTGCACGAAATTTTGAAGAGTTTGCAGAGGTAAAAGTCCATAGAGTATACTTTCCGTATGGTCGATTTTAGTTGCCACAATGTTGAGAATGAAATGTGGACAAGATACCTATATATTTCATTTAATTTAAGTACCACATAAGTGTCGTATGTAATATTGGGAAATATTACACCTTTCGCGACTGTAACAAAAGTTTTACTTACACTGGGCACGTTTGGCTTTATTTTAAAGCACTTCAATCAATCAAAAGGAAGTAGACAAAATACATTAAACAAAACTGTGGACTTACAAAAACATTAGGACTTGAATATACCGTCTGTCAGTGAAGTGCTCAGAGCTATGTCAAATATAATTTTGTGTGTGGCACACACAAACAGCATTTATTTGCTAAAACACTGATGAGCCAACACAAACGTTGAATATTGTGCTACCGCAGCACAAAACTACGAAAGGTTACTTGGCAATGGAGGACACAAAATACAGTCTTCTTATGATGCTTCAAAAGAGAGAAACGCGTCTGCTCTAAATAAGTCGCTTATTACAGTTGCAGAAGAGGGATATATTTCAATACCATTGGTAAAACTGCGACTGTGGAACAAAAACAAGAAATAGAACATGAATACCATTGTGTATGTGCCATACCTTTCACCAATGGAAGTGCTTTAAAATAAAGCCAAACGCGCCGTGTGTATATAAAAATTTTATTACAGTCGTGAAAGATGGAATATTTCTCAATATTACATACGACACCTATGTGGTTCTTAAATTAAATGAGATATTGTTATACAGTAAATATTATATGAAATTTAGGTATCTTGTCCACATTTCATTCTCAACATTGTGGCAACTAAAATCGACCATACGGAAAGTATACGCTATGGACTTTTACCTCTGCAAACTCTTCAAAATTTCGTGCAATGGTTTACTACATTTAATGCTGCACATCAAAACAAAATTAAGTCATTTATGGGGGGAAGGTATCAGGCAAGAAGACGTGTAAAAATCAAATTTTTTGGCCAAATAGTTTTTGTGAAATCGAATGATAAGTGTGTCAAAGCAGTGGGAACACCATGTGTCTGCACAGGCGAGAAGTGCAGTGATGACAAAATCGCACACAGCGCGAAATGCGGGGAGCACGTGTCTGCAGCAGCGAAAAAGCTAATGAAGAGGCAAAGCACTAGAAATTTCATTCAAACGAATAAAATTCGTGAAGTAAGGCACTCCAATATTGTTTTTAAATAAAGAAAATATTAAGCACCGCACAAGGTTTGGACTCACAACCTTTCTCTTAGCAGCCCAACACCTTAACCGTTCCGCTACCGCAGCTCATTGAACAGTGTAACTTTATAAGGACTCTAACACATCACGCAACTACTTATAAACACTGTTGGTATGACTATGGATTACTCACGCTTCGTAGAAGTACAATAGGAAATAAACAATTACCGCTGTTCTTTATTGCGAAAAAGCAGTTTGTGAGATTGAAACAAACATCTTTCCTTGCTCTCGCCTGAATTAGGAGTCTTATTGCTTGTTTGGTTTAATTAATTAATAGAATATGAAGCAATTGGTATAAAGAATGCTTTTTCCAAACTTTCTGTAAAAGAAAGTCTACCATCAAGACATTGCTTTTGTTCTATTACTTTATTTATGACTGAACGTTTCTAAAACTGAAGACACTAGTCCGTGCTCTGCACTGCTGTCGAGATCTGGCAACGTCGTTCTCTGTTCATTGGCTGACTGTGTTTTGTGACGTCAGATGCGCAGAACGAACCTAAACTCGGCCGCCAAGATATATGACGCGCACTTTAGCAGGGTGTATACGACCCGGGACAGCCGGGAGATCCGGGAAAAACACAGGAATTTTTTCGTCTGGGAGAAAACCGAGAAAACCCCGGGAATTTTTTAGAATTCCGGGAATTTATCATTGTTTTAGTTACCAGTTAAATTTTTGTAATTTTGACTGGTAAGAACGAATACTCTTACTGTATCCCGCCTTTGCAGAATAATACTGCAACAACAAAACATGAACGAGAGAAAAAAAAACGAAAATAAAACTTAAGTCGCAAAGGAAATGCGCCATATACAACAACAAAACACTGTGGTAACAACAAATTGCCTCCGATGAGTGTGACGTGACAGCTGGTGACATTGTATTCATTTGAGCAGTTGCGGGCGGGCTCTTGCGCGTCTGCAGTTGAGTCGCGTGTAAGTAGTACCTTCTCTCGCTTCTGGCTACAGATGTGTGGCTTGGCGCCACTATCTAAATTGCTCCGGTTCGGAAATAGCGTAGATCCGGGGCTGATACACAGAGCAGTCTTGAGATGCAGTGAGGAGGTGGGTAGTCTCCACGTGACCTGTGTTTACGTTTGGTGATTTTGCTGTTTCGTCTTCGGTTATTGCTCTCACATTAAATGAAAGTAAAACGGATTTCTGTGGCCGGGAGCTACCAAATGAATTAAAATACGTTCGCATAGTTACGGAAGGCTAAAATTTGTTGTTAGTTTCAGGTTTTATTTCTGACAGTCAAGCATTAATCGCCTTGCAGAACAATGAAGTTATTTTTGTCGGTTTGCTAAAGAGATTTGGCTTTTATCAATCTTTTGCGCTGAGCAGTCAATTTATTTGAAACGAAGTGTTTAATTTCACACTATTGGCTAGTTTCAACTGTTCGCTGCATTTCAAGTGCAACTTTTCCATCTTCTAGCTCGTAGGGCATTATGCCATAATAAAGAACCAAACATGAGATAATACAGTACTGGTACTCAAGAAAATTTACATCCGAATCTGGACATACGATTGTGCACTTTAAGCCGAATTATGCATTTTAGTATGGTTCACGAAATTCCGATGCTCTTGAAGTATCCTTTGATGTCTTGTTTCTTTTATGACATAATGCAAGATCTTTTAATGTTTTACACGTACAGATTACTACTTTGAAAGTGACAATAGAATTAAACAATTACATCGGAAAAAAGATCGATTTTATAAATAGAAGTTGGATACTTTTTGAAATGCCCACGTGTCAGTATGAACGAAATGATGGATGCTTTTTTTGTAGTCCGTTTTTGATGGCTCTCGATCTTCCACCATAATCGAGTCCATCAACATGAGCTGGCAAATATGGGTAGCCAAGGAGGTGGAAACGTGTAGTATGTCTGTAGAGTAATCATTTAAGGCCAGTTCTTGAAAATTTGTTACTGGATCATCTTGGTATAGTCTTCAATATTCTGCCAGTTCAGTTCCTTCAGTATGCCTGTGACACTCTCCTACAGGTTAAACCTGTGACTATTCCTGCTGCCCTTCTCTGCATACGTTCAATATCCACTATTAGTCCTATGGGGTACGGGTCCCACACACTTGACCAATATTCTGGAACTGGTCACATGATTGATTTGTAAGCAATGTCTTTTGTACACTGATTGCTCATCCCCAGTATTCTACTAATAAACCCAAGTCTACCCCCTGCTTTACCCATGACTGAACCTATGTGATCATTCCATTCCATATCCCTACAGTGTGTTAAACCCAGGTATTTGTATGAGTTGGCCAGGTACAACACTGACTCATTGATATAGTCTTAGGATACTTCATTCTTTCGTTTCATGAAGTGCAAAATTTTACATTTATGAACATTTAGAGCAAGTTTTCTGAACCATGTTAAAATCTTATTAAGATCTGACTAAATATTTATGCAGCTTCTTTCAGATAGTACTTTATTATAGACAACTGCATCATCTGCAAAAAGCCTCATTTTACTGTTAATATTGCCTGCAAGGTCATTCATATACAACATGAACGGCAAGTATCCCAACACACTTCCCTGGGGCACACCTGAAGTTACTTCTGCATCTGGCGATGACTCCCCATCCAAGGTAATTCATGCTGTGTTCTCTCCATCAAAAAGGCCTCAAATCAGTTACAAATTTCACTTGATACTCCATATGATCATACTTTTGACAGTAAACGCAGGTGCGGTACTGAGTCAGATGCTTTTCGGAAATTGAGGAACACTGCATCTATTAGGTTGCCTTGATCCAAACCTTTCAGTATGTCATGTGAGAAAAGTGCAAGTTGGGTTTCAGATGATCTACATTTTCGAAATCCATGCTGGTTGGCACTGAGATCGTTCTGTTTAAAATACTTCAGTATGTTTGAGTTGAGAATATGTTCTAAGATTCTACAACAAATCGATGTCAGGGATATTGTACAGTAGTTTTGTGGATCACTTCTGTTATCCTTCTTGTAGATGAGTGTGACCTGTACCTTTTTCCAAGAATGGGCGTGGTTTTTCGTTAGAGGGATCTGCAATAAATTATAGTTAAAAGTGGGCCTTAACCGAGTCGCAGATTCAGTGTAGAATTTCACAGGTATTCCATCAGGGCCTGGAGCTATGTGCAATTTTAATGATTTTAATGATTTCAGCTGTTTATCAGTACCACTGACAGTAATACTTAGTTTATTCATCTTTTCAGTCGTACGAGGAGTATATTGGGGCTACTCTGCTGGGGTTTCCTTTGTAAAGGTACATTTGGAAACAGAGTTAAGCACTTCGGCTGTTGCTTTGTGACCCTCAACTTCAGTTCCTGTCTCATTTGCTAGGGTCTAGACACTAACGTTGGTGCTACAAACAGCCTTTACATATGACCAAAATTTGTTTGGATTTTGTGAAATGTCACTTGACACTATTCTGTTGTGGTAGTCATTGAAGGCATTACACATTGCTCTCTTGACAGCCAAACGTGTTCAGCATCTCTTTATCTATAGCATTACACTTTGTTTTACAGCTATTATGCAGTAATCTCTGTTTCTTTAGAAGTTTCTGTACAGTGACATCTCACCATACGGTTAAATATAATTCCATTGCACAATCTGTAGTTTCAATACATAGCATTTAGATTGTTTATAGTAATGATGGTAGTAGTAAAAATAGTGTTAATAGTAAGTCTTGCTTCTTTTTCGAAAGTATTAAAGTTTCCAAATTTTGGAATTTCAGTAATAGAAGGAAAAAAAGTCCTTCACATTAGTGCATAAGCAAGTTACACACCAACATCCATATGAATGCAAATAACAGTGGAAAAAGTATATTATGAAAGAAAGAGTACTGGGCTAGGTAGTGAATTTAGTGTATATATCGCCTTATAGACTAGAAAATAAGTGTGCCATTGACTAGTTCAGTTTTTACCTCCTGTCCGAATTCTTTGTGGTGCCCAGGCAGTGGCATGTAACTCGTGTCTTTCATTAAACTACCATATGAATTCTCTGAATAGTATATAAAAGGAGTTTCTATTCTGCTCTGATAAATGCAGCAGTTTCTCTTTTAACCTATTTTTGATTGTTGTTGTGAGTGCATGTTTTTCACTGTATGGCACTGTTTCCTTACTCTTTATGAATCTTATTTTACACGTCCATATAGAATGATGGTTTCTTGGACCTCCCATAGACTCCTTTTCTTCTGCGTTATACTCTTCAGTGTCTACTTCTTCTACCTTTTTTACAGTGGCAAGTCCTGTTCCATAAGACATTGTTACAATTTCATCTGAAAATTATCGTAATACTTGGGGAAAAGTATTTTTCCATTGATACTTGCAGCTTGGCTGCTTTTTCCTTTTGCATTTGATTGGAGGTTGTCCAGAACCTCAGTTCAGGTGAGCAGATCAACCAGGAAGAAGGTTCCTCGCTGCTCTTGGATTTTGGTTACTACCTAGAAAACTTTTCTTGTCCTTCCATGAATGATTTCACTCACGTGTGCCTTCAACATTAAAACACAAAGTTTTGTGTGAACTCAGGAAACAGGCCTTTTTTCTCTAGTCAACACAAGCCTTTGTAGTTCTGTCACTGCTAAAACAGTGTACTTTGTCCTCACTGTGGTCATTCTGTGACTGCAAAGCTACAATTCCTTGAAAGTGGTGCAGGATACAGTTGTGCAGAATTACACCATTTCCTGCCCTTTCTTCCCGAGTGCCTCGGCCTAATTATTGTGTGAGTGTCCTATGCTGGAAGGAGGTGGGAGAGGGGTTGTGCATAGATTCGACAAATTACTGTCCAGCTGTTGAGAGCACTTGGGGTACAATCTCCTGATCACTAGCTTTGAATTTATAAGTTATATAAAAGTTAATTAATATTTAAATAAAGCACTAGAATGCATAAAATTGACAACCAGTGGGTTCGTTCACTAAATATCTGCACTGCTGAATGGTAGGCATTGACAAACTATAAACTGTCCCGCACCATTATATCTTGGTACTGAGTACTTCTCAGTACTCACTAGTTGAGCCACGCTTCAACATCAGGCAAATTATAAAAGTTCCAGAATGCAAAATCAGCACGTAACTTAGGTAAAGTATAAGTAAAGTCATTCAAAGCAACAGTGAGAGACTATACTAAGCCTGTGGGTCAGTTAACCACCACTCACTCTCAAGTGTTCCACTATACAGAAATAAGTAAACCTCACAACAGTTTGGTGTGCCACCACCCAGTATTAGAGTCCATATTGCGAAAGAGTTTCACAGCTGCATCACCTGCAAGTGCTTGCAAACATCTGGGGATAAAAGTATCGGAGGCCAGTGGTATGGGTATGGGTATGGGTCACTTGCACAAAGAAGCTTTTTAGTTACACTCACCTTTCAATTTACATTAGACCTACAGTTGACATATATGTCTAAGTGACGTGGCACAGGATGAGTGGTAGCGGGGTTTGGCGTCATCAGGGTGAGCAGGTGACCAGTACCTACAACCGTAGTCCAGCTAGTTTTATGTAACATTATTCATAACATGATAGAGACATACGTACATACATATGTACACTCTAGTGGTCAATGTCCCAACAGCATACTGACATGAGTGTGATATGAAGGAGCTGTGATTGGTGACAATTACATTATACCCAGGTGGCAGAAGGGTCCTACTTTTACTTTGTGTGTCCAGGTGTATTCACAGCCCACATGTGTGCATACAGATTTAGAGAATGCAGGAATGTGTGTATTGTACTGGAGGGTGAATTTTCACGTGCTCTGTTTCGATGCTCTACACCTCCTTCCCCAGGATGATGAGCTGCCAGAGGGACTCATTTAAAAAGAACTCTACCATATTCATTTTAATATTTTGGCAAATGATGGTGGGTCACTGGCAGTAACAGGTTTGAGCTCAGGATGCGTGGAGAGCCTTGAGCACTTTAACTTGTAGAAACTGTAGGTGATCATACATAGGGAAATGATGAGGAAAGTTGTTGTTAACCCAGTTGGAAACATAAATTTAATAATCCTCTGTATAGCTTATAGATAATGGTAAAGTTCATTGAAACAATGTGTAATTTTTGCTTCTACCACTGAGGGGGGGGGGGGGCATCCTCGAAGAATAGTATGTCTATAGGGAGGGCATCCTATAGGGATTTTGTGTGTGTGTGTGTGTGTGTGAGTGTGTGTGTGTGTGTGTGTGTGCGTGTGCGCGTGCTGAATATGTAACTGTACACACCAGTGAACAATACCAGTACCTGTGACAAAAAACTCAGAATTACAGATCTTGAGAAGTACAGTAGAACTATTGCTGTGATTCAAGAGATGTAAAGCTATGCCTATTTGGTGTGAGACTAGGTAATGGGAGATGACTTTGGCAAGCTGAATCTTCTTCCCCCTCCATTCCTGGTCCAACACCCTGCACAAGCTTCACTATACTGCCTTATGTCACTTCAGTCAGTTTACTCAATTCGACTCAGTTTGGTGTGTCAAGTGCCCGCCCTACCTTTTCCTGTTCTGTTGTGCTTGCTCAGTTCATTGTGTTCAATGGGTAAATAACTAGTTATTTCAGTAAAAAACCTAAACAAATGAAAACTATATGAATGAACTGAAAAACATCTGCCACAGCCAATGAAAACAGTTCAGAGGGATTCATCATTGCCTGCTGCATCCAGAGTCACTTTATCTTCTATTGAGAATGTCAAAGCATATGAGAAATAGTGACCAGACTGTTGGACTTTTTTGAATAAAAGAGTGAGTTTTGTAAAAAAAAAAAATAATATAGTTGGCTTATTGTACACAACAAACAATTGGGGCTGTGAGGTTTGATGAAAAGTTGGATCTCTGTGTTGAGGAGGAGGGGGGGGCTATGAAAATACCTCAGCAATGGACCAGATGTAGTATCAGTCACTTAGGGGAAACAGCAACAAACAGTGTTAATGAAAAAGATATTTGTTTGCAAAGACAGTTCTGTGTGTGGAGCAGCTGTAAAAATTTTCTCAGAGCCCCCAAAAGAAACATGGGAAAATGTTTGTTTAGAACCATATCAAAGGAGAAGGAAATCTTTCGCACTGCCTGTAAGGTTGCAAAAGGAAACCATTCTTTTAACAACTTTGAATCAGAAATTGACGTTAAAGAGCTCAGTGGATTAAATATGAGCCAAATTTTACATTAGCATAAGGTGTGTGTGGAATACCTTTAACCATATCAGTGCAGAAATGAGAAAACATACTGTACAGGAAATAGCACAAGCAGGTGATAAATTTGCAATTTTCATGGATGAATCAACTACTTAAAGCAAAAAATCAACCCTAATCTTGTACATTAGAGTTTGCCTTACAAAATTGGATATAGAATCCCTTGTAAATTTATTTTTGGACTTAGCTGAACTCGAAAGTGTGACGTGTTTTGGCATTTTTCGTACTGTTGTTTAATTTCTTGAAGGTTACAAATTAGTTGGGAATTTTTTAAAGAGTAGACTAATTTTAGTGGTGTGTGACAGAGCTGCAGTGATGACTGGACAAAAATCTGGTGCTGGGTTTTTTAGATTAGATTAGATTTACTTTCATTCCAATTGATCCGTAGTGAGGAGGTCCTCCATGATGTGGAACATGTCAGAAAAACAACAATACATGACAAATATTTACAACTAAAACAAATAAGCTAATGTACCTTCCACAGGTCCCAGGTGGAATGATCGTCATTTTTTAATGAACACTAAGAGTCATTTTACAAATACTAATGCACTGAATTTAAAATAAAAAAGTTTTTTATTTATTTATAAGGTAATACAACTACTGTAATACTTATTTACAATGAACACATTACTGCACTGAAATTGTGCAGAAGTTATGTTGTACTTATATACAAATCAGTTGGTTTTACTAAGAAATTCATCAATGGAGTAGAAGGAGTTGGCCACCAATAAATCCTTTAGGCTTCTCTTAAACTGAATTTCATTGGTTGTTAAGCTTTTTATGGCTGCTGGCAAGTTATTGAAAATGTGTGTTCCTGAATAATGCACACCTTTTTGTACAAGACTAAGTGACTTTAAATCCTTGTGAAGATTATTCTTATTTCTAGTATTGATTCCATGAATTGTGCTGTTGGTTTGAAAAAGTGATATATTTTTAATGACAAATTTCATTAAGGAATAAATATATTGGGAAGCAGTAGTTAGTATCCCTAGTTCTCTAAACAGGCCTCTGCAGGATGTTCTTGAGTTCACACCACATATAACTCTCACTGCACGTTTTTGTGCCCGGAAAACTTTAGCTTGGCTTGATGAATTACCCCAAAAAATAATCCCATATGACATTATGGAATGAAAGTAAGCATAGTATGCCAGCTTTTTCATTTTTATGTCCCCTATGTCTGACAAAATTCGCATTGCAAACAAAGATTTGTTAAGACGCTTCAGCAGTCCTGTGGTGTGCTCCTCCAGGTTGAATTTATTATCAAGCTGTAATCCCAAAAATTTAACACTGTCCACTTCTTCTGTCTTCCTGTCATCATATGTTAGACATATACTCTTGGGACACCCCTTACAAGTTCTGAACTGCATGTAGTGTGTTTTTTCAAAGTTTAGTGACAAAGAATTGGCTAGGAACCAGTGATTAATGTCCAAAAATATTTTATTGGCTGATCTTTCTAAGACTAAACTTGATTTGCTATTTATTGCAATGTTTGTATCATCGGCAAACAAAACAAACTTGGCATCTGGTAATGTTACTGATGAAAGGTCATTGATATACACAAGAAAAAGTAAGGGCCCCAAAGTGGAACCTTGTGGGACCCCACATGTAATTAGTTCACAGTTGGATGATGCCTGATAGCTTGATACATGTCTCTTTCCTAATAACACCCTTTGTTTCCTGCCAGAGATATAAGATTTGAACCATTTTGCAGCATTTCCTGTTATACTATGATATTCTAGTTTACTTAAAAGGATATTGTGATTTACACAGTCAAATGCCTTTGATAGATCACAAAATATACCAGTTGCCTGCAATTTTTTGCCTAATGAATTAAGCACATTTTCACTGTAAGTGTAGATAGCCTTCTCAATATCAGAACCTTTTAGAAATCCAAACTGTGACTTTGACAGTATGTTATTTGAGATAAGATGGTTATAAAGACGACTGTACATTACTTTTTCGAAAATTTTTTAGAATGCTGGCAACAGTGAAATTGGACGGAAATTTGATGCTATTTCTTTATCTCCCTTCTTAAGCAGTGGCTTAACTTCAGCATATTTTAGCCATTCAGGAAATATTCCACTAATAAAAGACTGGTTACACAGATAGCTTAATATGTTACTTAGCTCAGAATCACATTCTTTAATTAACTTTGTTGATATTTCATCATACCCACGAGATGTTTTTGATTTTAAAGATTTTATGATGGACATTATTTCTGTTGGGGTAGTGATGGTCAAATTCATATTATGGAAGTTACTTGAAATGTCTTGTCTAAGGTAATCCATAGCAGCATCTACCGAACCTGACAACCCCATCTTTTCAGTAACAGTTATAAAATGTTTGTTAAAAAGTTCTGCAACACTATACACATCTGTCACCAATGTATCATTTACTCTTAATGCTATTTGTTCCTCTTCATGTCTGGTTCTACCGGTCTCCTCCTTCACTATATCCCATATTGTCTGTATTTTGTTATCTGATATGACTATCTTTTCCTTGTAATATATTTGCTTTGACATCCGTATTACAGTCTTTAATATTTTGCAGTATTTCTTATAATGTGCTACAGCATCAACATTGGAAATGTTTCGGATTGACAGATACAGTTTTCTTTTTGTTTTACAAGATACCCCTATTCCTAGAGTAATCCATGGCTTCTTTGTAGACTTTGCTCTAACCTTGGTAAGTCTCCATTTAATGTTGTTGGGAATTGGTGTAATCATAGACTTGAACTTCTGTAAGTGGTATAGTTGTTGTTGTTGTGGTCTTCAGTCCTGAGACTGGTTTGATGCAGCTCTCCATGCTACTCTATCCTGTGCAAGCTTCTTCATCTCCCAGTACCTACTGCAACCTATATCCTTCTGAATCTGCTTAGTGTATTGATCTCTTGGTCTCCCTCTACGATTTTTACCCTCCACGCTGCCCTCCAATGCTAAATTTGTGATCCCTTGATGCCTCAAAATATGTCCTACCAACCGATCCCTTCTTCTAGTCAAGTTGTGCCACAAACTTCTCTTCTCCCCAATCCTATTCAATACCTCCTCATTAGTTACGTGATCTACCCATCTAATCTTCAGCATTCTTCCGTAGCACCACATTTCGAAAGCTTCTATTCTCCTCCTGTCCGAACTATTTATCGTCCATGTTTCACTTCCATACATGGCTACACTCCATACAAATACTTTCAGAAACGACTTCCTGACACTTAAATCTATACTCGATGTTAACAAATTTTTCTTCTTCAGAAAAGATTTCCTTGCCATTGCCAGTCTACATTTTATATCCTCTCTACTTCGAACATCATCAGTTATTTTACTCCCTAAATAGCAAAACTCCTTTACTACTTTAAGTGTCTCATTTCCTAATCTAATTTCCTCACCATCACCCGACTTTAAAACGACTACATTCCATTATCCTCGTTTTGCTTTTGTTGATGTTCATCTTATATCCTCCTTTCAAGACCCTGTCCATTCCGTTCAACTGCTCTTCCAAGTCCTTTGCTGTCTCTGACAGAATTACAATGTCATCGGCGAACCTCAAAGTTTTTACTTCTTCTCCATGAATTTTAATACCTACTCTGAATTTTTCTTTTGTTTCCTTTACTGCTTGCTCAATATACAGATTGAATAACATCGGGGAGAGGCTACAACCCTGTCTCACTCCTTTCCCAACCACTGCTTCCCTTTCATGCCCCTCGACTCTTATAACTGCCATCTGGTTTCTGTACAAGTTGTAAATAGCCTTTCGCTCCCTGTATTTTACCCCTGCCACCTTCAGAATTTGAAAGAGAGTATTCCAGTTAACATTGTCAAAAGCTTTCTCTAAGTCTACAAATGCTAGAAACGTAGGTTTGCCTTTTCTTAATCTAGAGTCTAAGATAAGTCGTAAGGTTAGTATTGCCTCACGTGTTCCAACCTTTCTACGGAATCCAAACTGATCTTCCCCGAGGTCCGCTTCTACCAGTTTTTCCATTCGTCTGTAAAGAATTCGCGTTAGTATTTTGCAGCTGTGACTTATTAAACTGATGGTTCGGTAATATTCACATCTGTCAACACCTGCTTTCTTTGGGATTGGAATTATTATATTCTTCTTGAAGTCTGAGGGTATTTCGCCTATCTCATACATCTTGCTCACCAGATGGTAGAGTTTTGCCATGACTGGCTCTCCCAAGGCCATCAGTAGATCTAATGGAATGTTGTCTACTCCCGGGGCCTTGTTTCGACTCAGGTCTTTCAGTGCTCTGTCAAACTCTTCACGCAGTATCTTATCTCCCATTTCGTCTTCATCTACATCCTCTTCCATTTCCATAATATTGTCCTCAAGCACATCGCCCTTGTATAAACCCTCTATATACTCCTTCCACCTTTCTGCCTTCCCTTCTTTGCTTAGAACTTGGTTGCCATCTGAGTTCTTGATATTCATACAAGTGGTTCTCTTCTCTCCAAAGGTCTCTTTAATTTTCCTGTAGGCAGTATCTATCTTACCCCTAGTGAGACAAGCCTCTACATCCTTACATTTGTCCTCTAGCCACCCCTGCTTAGCCATTTTGCACTTCCTGTCGATCTCATTTTTGAGATGTTTGTATTGCTTTTTGCCTGCTTCATTTACTGCATTTTTATATTTTCTCCTTTCGTCAATTAAATTCAATATTTCTTGTCACCCAAGGATTTCTACTAGCCCTCGTCTTTTTACCTACTTGATCGTCTGCTGCCTTCACTACTTCATCCCTCAAAGCTACCCATTCTTCTTCTACTGTATTTCTTTCTCCCATTGGTCACTTATGCTCTCGCTGAAACTCTCTACAACCTCTGGTTCTTTCAGTTTATCCAGGTCCCATCTCCTTAAATTCCCACCTTTTTGCAGTTTCTTCAGTTTCAATCTGCAGTTCGTAACCAATAGATTGTGGTCAGAATCCACATCTGCCCCTGTAAATGTCTTACAGTTTAAAACCTGGTTCCTGAATCTCTTTCTTACCATTATATAATCTATCTGATACCTCTTAGTATCTCCAGGATTCTTCCAGGTATACAACCTTCTTTTATGATTCTTGAACCAAGTGTTAGCTATGATTAAGTCATGCTCTGTGCAAAATTCTACAAGGCGGCTTCCTCTTTCATTTCTGCCCCCCAATCCATATTCACCTACTACGTTTCCTTCTCTCCCTTTTCCTACTGACGAATTCCAGTCACCCATGACTATTAAATTTTCGTCTCCCTTCACTACCAGAATAATTTCTTATATCTCGTCATACATTTCATCTATTTCTTCATCATCTGCAGAGCTAGTTGGCATATAAACTTGTACTACTGTAGTAGGCATGGGCTTTGTGTTTATCTTGGCCACAATAATGCGTTCACTATGCTGTTTGTAGTAGCTAACGCGCACTCCTATTTTCTTATTCATTATTAAACCTACTCCTGCATTACCCCTATTTGATTTTGTATTTATAACCCTGTAATCACCTGACCAAAAGTCTTGTTCCTCCTGCCACCGAACTTCACTAATTCCCACTATATCTAACTTTAACCTATCCATTTCCCTTTTTAAATTTTCTAACCTACCTGCCCGATTAAGGGATCTGACATTCCACGCTCCGATCCGTAGAACACCAGTTTTCTTTCTCCTGATAACGACGTCCTCTTGAGTAGTCCCCGCCCGGAGATCCGAATCGGGGACTATTTTACCTCCGGAATATTTTACCCAAGAGGACGCCATCATCATTTAATCATACAGTAAAGCTGCATTTCCTCGGGAAAAATTACGGCTGTAGTTTCCCCTTGCTTTCAGCCGTTCGCAGTACCAGCACAGCGAGGCCGTTTTGGTTAATGTTACAAGGCCAGATCAGTCAATCATCCAGACTGTTGGCCCTGCAACTACTGAAAAGGCTGCTGCCCCTCTTCAGGAACCACATGTTTGTCTGGCCTCTCAACAGATACCCCTCCGTTGTGGTTGCACCTACGGTACGGCCATCTGTATCGCTGAGGCACGCAAGCCTCCCCACCAACGGCAAGGTCCATGGTTGAAGGGGGGAGTGGTATAGTAAAGAAATCAATTTAAAGTATACATTGAAAAAAATCATGTTCTATACCATGTCTCATCAGAGAACAGCTGAGAGTTGCATTTTTATGCAGGTAAAATTGGTGTTCAAACTGTTGAAAATTGGAAGAGTGTTAGACACAAGATTGATTTTATCCAGATTTCCTATAACTTCAGCAGTCCAGGAGAATTGGGCTAGTGGCGTTGGCGTGCACAAGGGACGGTAACGAAGCGAGCCGTAGCGAGTTGAGCAACGGAGTGCGTGAGAAATGACTGATTATTTTGACCATTTACATTCTTGCATAATGCATGTAGTTTGCTGGTTAAGTCCCTAACATGTTCATTACTGCTGCTTCTTGCTGATGTTGGAAAGTTAAAAGGCGAAGTCATTTTACTAAGGACTTAAATATCAAGATCTAGCCATTCAAAGTACACTTGTTTGTGGGAGCTCTTTGGGGAGGTGCTTTTGTCTTGACCATACCATTCTGCTCAATGCATGAGTAACAACGTGAGAGGTAACTGCAGACATCTGCTTTTGGCTTTGGCCAACAATAGATTTACGTTTTTCGCAGTTTAGTTGCTCTTTTACCATGAAGTCCAGCCAATGGACTATTATGACATCCTTCTAAAACTTACTCTCATAGGACTTGAGGTGTGATTATATGGTTTCCTTTAGCAGTGCTCTTGTACAGTATCCCAACTACTACTGTGAATTTATCTTGAATGTTTATTAATTCCTCTTCTCTGCCAATTTTGAAATGTATTCAGACTGTCCCATTCTACCTATCCACACTGCTATGTAGTTTTCCCGGTCGCTGAACTATTTGAATTGGTATACACTTAAAACACAAGGCCCATCTGGTTAATCAGTTGCTGGAGTCCTTCAGGCCAAGCAGCCACTTCAGTGAAGCATATCAGTTACTACAGTGAATTCTTGATCAATTAAGACACATTGGTAGCAGTTTATGCCATAGACAAGTGCACATAATTCCTTTTTGGTTGTTGCATAATTGCATTCAGCTCTGTTCAGAAGATAGGAAGCAAATGAAATTAGGCGAGTTTGTAAATACAATAATCCTAACACATCTCAAGAAAATGCAAAACATTAGCTGTAGTAATACTGATATGAATTACACAGTACAGTCCCAGTGGTGCCAGCTTAAGGGGGCAAGGTACTTTGTGCCCCCCACCCCCAATAGTTAAAAGTAGGGGCCTCACCCCCCCCCCCCCCCCCGACCTCACCCTCACCCCTCCAATATTCAGACATGCATTTCTCACCGCTCTCTCCCCCTTCCTCATCCTTTAATGGGAAATTTCTTAAAACTTGCACATACATTTTTACATAATAGTATGTAATGATTGTAATGATTATGTAGGAAAAAATACTGATTTTACGAGCTATTGCATATTCCTTTCTGCTACTCCTCCAACCTCTGCATATGACGAATTGTCGTGACAGGGTTTGTACCCTCCATCTGTACTATTCGCACACTTTTACTGTACGGAGGTATGCGGGGAACGAGAGCTCACCATGAGCTCGCAGCGCTGTGGCTGCTAGGACGAGCTCCACTTCCTCCCATAGCAGCCTGCTGGCAGCTTGTAAAGAAACTAATGAACAATAGTGACACCGAATTTGATGGTGATCGCTAGAAGGACAAGGTAACGTTAAAAACTCTTCATTCATTTTTGTAAATTCTATTGACAATCACTAGGTACAACACCACACAAATCAGCACCGGCTCCAGGGATTTTTCCGCCCCGTGCGAACATGTCAAGCGCCCCCCTCCTCACCTCCTCACCTCTCGCCGACATAGTCAACTTTTCCTACAATATATTTCAAACATGACGACTTATTTTCACATATCACACTCATTCGTCTTTTTGTTGTGAATACGCCTTTAAGATCAAAGCAGTAGTCAGTGATACGTTTACAGTGCAATACATTTTAAGCCATTTTTTTTGGAGGAAACACTTCTCTTGTAAATCGGAGCACACGGTTTCTGTACCATAGATAATTTTCAATAAGACTCTTGATTTTATTAATAATTTATATTCCCAATTTATTCTCACATTCCTTCATTCACGCAAGATGGATTTTCCGCCCCCAAAAATCTGCCACCCTGGGCGATGGCACGGTTCGCCCCTCGCCCCCCTCCCCCTGCCCCCTCCCTAGAGCTGGCCTTGGCAATAATAAACACTATTGTTTAATGGCAACTTCTTGTTAGGCGCACAGTACTGTTACGCGGTCTGCAGCTAATGTTGGCAGCGAATGTAAATATTCCGGAGCTGGGCAGTGCCAGTAGTCAGTTAGTCTTACTGTGACTCGGTTCAGTTGTTAATCTTTCATCCCTTGTTGTCCAGTTTAAAATGGACAAGTTTATAATTAGGAAGAAGTATGACACTGTGGCAAGTGTCAGCAATGGTGAAGCTAGACCGAGTGTTAGGGGCACTATGTGTGACAACAAAGACATAGATAGTGACGGAACTGTGCTGGTGACAAAAAACACTGTTTCCAGAAAAAAACAACACTGTTATCAGCCCTCTTGGACACAGCAATTTGCATGGATCAATTACAATAAGGTAAAACATATTATTTTTTGCAAAATTTGCAGACAAATGTTTGAAGAAAATCGTTTTCAGTTTTCTCAGAAAATGGAAAAATTTTCACGGAAACTGGTTTTTTGAACTGGAAGAAAGGGATAGAAAAGTTGAAAGTGGATGAAGCATCGGGCTGCCACAGAGAAGCCGTGCTGAAATTCAAATCCTTAAAATCGAATGTCAATGTATTTAGCCAGATTTCCAAAGAAAAACTGACACAAAGGAAAGAAAACCGAGCTCGTTTACTAAAAATCATATCTTCCCTCCGTTATTTAGCAGTGCAGGGGCTTGCAATACATGGGCATACTGATGAAACAAATAACTTTGACAATTTGTTACGCCTTCGATGTGAAGATAACCAGCTACTTTTAATATGGCTACAGTGCGAAACTTACAAATGGACATCCCATGATGTACAAAATGAAATTTTGGCCATTTTAAGTCATACACTTCTTAGAAAATTATTGGAGGATATCAAGAGTGCAGAGTATTTTGCAATAATAGCAGACGAAACAACAGAAATAGCCACCAAAGAGCAATTTAGTATCTGTATAAGATTTGTTGATGCTTCACTAGAGATAGAAGAATATATTTTAGGGCTATACTCAATACAAAGTACCACAGCTAAGGCTCTGTTTGATATTATTATCGACATTTTAAAATGATTTCATTTGCCTACATCTAATTGTAGGGGCCAATGCTTTGACAGTTCAGCTAACATGGTCAGACTATATAATGGTGTCCAGGCAAAGTTTATGGAAATGGAGAAGAGAGCTATGTTTGCGCACTGCCTTGCACACTGTTTAAATCTAACACTATAAGACACTGTGAAAGCAGTTCCATAATGTTGAAATGCATTGCATGTTATGAAGGACCTAATACATGTTATGAGAGATTCACCTAAAAGATTAGATCTTTTTGCTCACCTGAAGGCAGATGCCTGTACAAATTTGAAACCACTCTGTCCTACAAGGTGGGCCGTAAGAGACTTGGCAATGTCTTCAGTGTTGTCCAACTATACAGAACTTCAGGAATTTTTTCTAAATGTTTCAAGAAATGACAATTCAGACACTGGGGCCAAACAAACGGCTTTTTGATTAATATGCAGACATATGACTTCTTTTTCATGTTATCACTTTTGGTAAAACTGTTTGGTCACATTGATACCATAAACATAGCACTACAGAGGAAATCCCTACACTTTAGAGGAGGCCAATAAGATGATTTCCACTCTTGTAACTTCTATTAAATTTATGAGAAACAATTTTGAATCATTCTGGGGTGAAGTAACTTCAAAATGTCAAGATATGGATGTTGATTCCCCAAAATTACCCCGTAGAAGAAAAGTCCCTAAGAAATACGATGACTCCATCAATTCATCTGTAGAAACATTCACTGAAGTATGTGACAAATATAAAAGATTGATGGATGTATCCATTGTTTCACAATACAGCTTCTTGGAATTATGGTTCAAAACTCAATCATTCATGTTTGTAAATCAAATTGAACAATTTCTTATTGGTGATAACAAACATTAATTCGATATTTTATCTTTCTACAAATCAGATACCGGTATAGACAAAGAATGCTTGCTTCTCCACCAAAGCATGTCTCATGAGACTATCCAAAGTAGTGATTCTGTGAATATTAGTTTGTTGGATGACATAGTGAAATACCTAAAACAGGAAAACCACCTGTTTGACCTACTGCCTGAACTAGTGAAATTCATACGTGTAATGCTGACGATTCCGGTAAAGTCCTGCGCCGCTGAGCGATCGTTTTCTTTTCTGCGGAGGGTGAAAATGTATCTTCGTTCTATATTGAGGCAGGATCATCTTAATGCCATTGCCCTTCTCAATGCCCATAGAGATGAAGAGATGAAACTCGACCTTGATACCGTATGTGACGAGTTCATATGCAGGAATGAACTGAGGAGGAGTACATTTGCCATCAAAATTTAAGGTATGTTTCTTCAACTTTATTTATGTATTTTTTTTGTACCACTACTGACCTATACTCCGACTGAAATGACATTGTGATTGACGTTTCAGCGAGTCGAGGGCTAGGGGCTAGTCACCAGCCAGTCGTAGTTTGCATGATTTTCAGCTGTTTGCATTTTTCATTATCCTCACAATCTTTTTTTGTTTCTTGAAAGCTGTTATGCTGTGAGGTGAATAACTCAAAAGGGAAAGTATGCATGAATAATACACGTCTCTCCTTCAGCACTTGTGTTGTTCCATATAATTCTCATTGCATAGGTCATTTTAGATAGCTTATAATTTAAGAATGTGATGTGGGAATTCCGTTTCAGATTATCTTGTAAGTAAACAAAGAAATTTTCCAAAGAAATATTTGGTTTTAATGGATTTTAATTTGCTGTGTGTGGAATTGTATAGTGGCATTCTTTTTTTTTTTTTTTTTTTCTTTTTTAAAAGGGTTAATCAGTAGCTTATTCCTCACAAACCACTCTGAAATCTTTTCATTTGTGACTTCAGCATACAGCCTAAGAGCCTTTCTATTTCCACCTTCAATCAATACACTGGTGTCATCTGCAAATAGGACTGTTTTGGAGTGTCGAACATGTAGATGGAAACGCAAAGTTATCTGTCAAATGTAGTAACTAGTAAAACGATTTTCTTTGTGATTTAATATAATCCATCTAGGATCTTGCCTCCACTCAACTTTACACATGCAATGTTTATTTGAAGCTCATTGGGTCAAGAATTCATCCACTGCCTGTTGTACACATTTTGTAAAAAATGCAGTTGAAATATCTGTGGTCTTTGCTGAAGATGAAGATAACAGAAAATTTGTTCATTGCCTTTGACAGTGATGACATAGAAAGTGTCGCTGCATACATAATGGGTTCATCACACCCCCCCCCCCCCCTTTGGGAATAAATCAATCATTTGAGCATGTATCCTTGATATCATAAGTATAAGTCACTGTGGAAGATGTGGTATCTAGGAACACACTACCAGTTCTTTATCCTAGATGCTTTGCTGTGCAGATTTACTCCATTGAGTGCAGGGCCTAGTGGACTATGGAATGCTCAGTGTGGAATCCAAACTGTTCTGGGAGATGGATATTGTGGTCTGTTATGGATTGCCATAGTAACTGCATTACAATACTTTTCAGAATTATGGCAAGGAAAATGAGGAGTGAGATAGCTGTGTAACTTTCGAGAAGGCGCAGGCTGTTCCAGGGTTTGTAAAGGGTGGTGACTTCAGCTGATGTAAACACTTTACCAAAGCAGAATGAGAGAAACAGTGGCTTAATTGTCTGCTAAAGAGGTAACGACAGAAGGAGAAGGTGTTTTAGAAGAGGAACCCTAATTCACTCAGCACCAGGTGTTCTGCTGTTGCATGCCATGTGAGAAGAGGACAGTCAGTGTCCACATCCACTGCGTCAGTGTCCATCTCGTCTTCCTGTCCTCAGTTGAGTTTCTCTTCTGATAACCTCCATTTCCCACTTCTGACTTTAATTGCGATTGATTATGTGAAATTGGAATCATGGCTGAATCAAAGTAGTTACAATTTCTGCTTTATTCTCACCTGAATAGGCTACACTGTTCTCAACACAGATTCGCGTTACTATTCTAGTGTAGTTCTTCTGCTGCCTGATCACTTACCACAATTTCTAAGGATTTTCATCAACTTCATGTGATCTCGGCCTTTCATCCCTAGTGTGGACTCGTTGCTAGTGTGAAGCATTTTTGACATGAACTGCCAGTCAGGCTCACATTCCTTGATCAGCAGTGTCACAGAGAGCTGCCATTGTCATCATACTTCTGTGACATCCCTGATCTCTGCGCCAGGTCTGTGGTCCCAGAATCTGTGGTCGGCCTGGACAAAGAATAGTAAGCACAGGAGTGGAGCACATGGTATTTTAACATACTAGATAGCTGAATACATCTTTGGTTTGTTACTCACATGTGTGATGTCTTCTACATATTGCCCTACAATGTTATTATAATTCTCAGAGTTGTATCATAAGTTCATTTCACTCTATACTCCTTGCATCATCTCGAACATTGGCAAGAGTGGGACAGCCGGGTTAGGTACATAACTCCAATGTTTATGTAATGTTTTTATATTTCTGTTGACTGTGGCCTTGGAAAACACAGTTTATACAAGATTCCATACCAGTGTGGGAAGTCTTATATTTGGCATGGTATCCATCAGAGTGAGGTGGAAAGAGATGTATGTGTGGCCTGGCACAAGGCTTGCATACAGCCTGTGATTTCAGTTTGAACATACAGTCTACTAAAAAAGTTCGTGGGGAATTACATTATGTGTGTAAGAGTACAGGTTTTGAAGCAGGAAAGACAACATAATGTAAGTTTGGGTCTGGCCACGAGTCGTTCACCGCTGGTGAGGTGACCGCTAGCAAAAAGCAGGAAATCTGGGTTTGAGCCCTGGGCCAGCACAATTTTTCATTGTCATTCCCTTATACAGCTGCTGGTTGTTCATATTCGCAGCTGCAAATACATTTCATGAAATGATTTTCTTTTAATACTTTCCTATCACTGTTGTGGCCATACACATCAAAAGCTAACAAGAATATCAAAGGAAAACTTCTAACAATGGAAACTCCAGCTACGAATATCAACGATGTAGGAAAAGATAGATTGCTGCTTACCATAAAGAAGTCACATCAAGTTGCAGACAGGCACAATTAAGACACTTACATAAAGTTTACGGTAGGTACAACACATTCTCCACTCCTGTAATTATGCCGACCTCAACCAACAGTAACATACTGTCCCCACACCCTCCACCCAACAGTTTCCACCCCCTCTGCCTTAACATCTCCTCCACACTCTCACCATGTTATTTGCAGCCCTCTGCCAGCACATCCACCCATCTTTTGCCCACTCCTCTCCTTCTTTTGCTCCAGTTACAGACCTTACACTAAGATTTGCATAATTTTAATTTAGCTCTTAACCACAGCAACATCTGATAGCTCATTAATTGCCAACTGTGCAGAGGTGGAAGACATCACTTTGCTCCCAGCAGGAGGCACTACGAACAATTTCCATCCAAATGTAAGAACTTTCCATTCATGCATGGTTCCTGCTACTGGCACTAATACGATTGAATGTCAGCCATTATGTTTCGCAAATGTAACTACAGCATTCACCTTAAGACGTTCAACAGTTGTTTCAGTGAAACACTGAGATCACTCCAAGAATTTTGTTTGCAGCAGATCTATCAGGAACGTCTGAAAAGTCACATCTGTCAAGTTAACATTTAAATACTTTTGCCCATGTTGCAAGAGTGATAGTTTCTTTCCACATTTTGAGAATAAAATCCCCATTGACATTAGCCTTTCTTAATTGATTAAAGTTAATTGATATAAATTTGAAGTTTGGTTTGTTGAGTGGATATTTATCTGTGGTAAGTGTGACCCAAATTTTTCCAGAGTTGTTGCACGAAATTGATAACCAGGCAATGTGTTATGTAGACATTCTTCCATTTATTAATTTACATTTCCACTATAACATGACTTTGTATGTGGACTCGACACAGACTAGGCAGACTAAATTGGACTCGGACGGGGCACCCGCTGATGTATATATAGCCTCCAGCAAAAAAATATTTAATAACATTGTTGGTGCATGAACATACTTAAAATTATAATTAAAAGTTATCAATCTTCAATATTCTAAGTATAGAATGTGTGTGTTTTTTTACTAAATGTAGAAACATCTTTAACATACCAGAATTGTGATGGAAATATTTTTAATAGAAAGTTTATTGAAATAGCTTCTGTAAACAATCAGACCAAAGTCATTCTGAATTAGATTTCAAATACTAAATAATTTTTCACACTAACATGTTAACTGGATCTTGAACAAAAGGTGAACAATCTACACTCCTGGAAATTGAAATAAGAACACCGTGAATTCATTGTCCCAGGAAGGGGAAACTTTATTGACACATTCCTGGGGTCAAATACATCACATGATCACACTGACAGAACCACAGGCACATAGACACAGGCAACAGAGCATGCACAATGTCGGCACTAGTACAGTGTATATCCACCTTTCGCAGCAATGCAGGCTGCTATTCTCCCATGGAGACGATCGTAGAGATGCTGGATGTAGTCCTGTGGAACGGCTTGCCATGCCATTTCCACCTGGCGCCTCAGTTGGACCAGCGTTCGTGCTGGACGTGCAGACCGCGTGAGACGACGCTTCATCCAGTCCCAAACATGCTCAATGGGGGACAGATCCGGAGATCTTGCTGGCCAGGGTAGTTGACTTACACCTTCTAGAGCACGTTGGGTGGCACGAGATACATGCGGACGTGCATTGTCCTGTTGGAACAGCAAGTTCCCTTGCCGGTCTAGGAATGGTAGAACGATGGGTTCGATGACGGTTTCGATGTACCGTGCACTATTCAGTGTCCCCTCGACGATCACCAGTGGTGTACGGCCAGTGTAGGAGATCGCTCCCCACACCATGATGCCGGGTGTTGGCCCTGTGTGTCTCGGTCGTATGCAGTCCTGATTGTGGCGCTCACCTGCACGGCGCCAAACACGCATACGACCATCATTGGCACCAAGGCAGAAGCGACTCTCATCGCTGAAGACGACACGTCTCCATTCGTCCCTCCATTCACGCCTGTCGCGACACCACTGGAGGCGGGCTGCACGATGTTGGGGCGTGAGCGGAAAACGGCCTAACGGTGTGCGGGACCGTAGCCCAGCTTCATGGAGACGGTTGCGAATGGTCCTCGCCGATACCCCAGGAGCAACAGTGTCCCTAATTTGCTGGGAAGTGCCGGTGCGGTCCCCTACGGCACTGCGTAGGATCCTACGGTCTTGGCGTGCATCCGTGCGTCGCTGCGGTCCGGTCCCAGGTCGACGGGCACGTGCACCTTCCGCCGACCACTGGCGACAACATCGATGTACTGTGGAGACCTCAGGCCCCACGTATTGAGCAATTCGGCGGTACGTCCACCCGGCCTCCCGCATGCCCACTATATGCCCTCGCTCAAAGTCCGTCAACTGCACATACGGTTCACGTCCACGCTGTTGCGGCATGCTACCAGTGTTAAAGACTGCGATGGAGCTCCGTATGCCACGGCAAACTGGCTGACACTGACGGCGGCGGAGCACAAATGCTGCGCAGCTAGCGCCATTCGACGACCAACACCGCTGTTCCTGGTGTGTCCGCTGTGCCGTGCGTGTGATCATTGCTTGTACAGCCCTCTCGCAGTGTCCGGAGTAAGTATGGTGGGTCTGACACACCGGTGTCAATGTGTTCTTTTTTCCATTTCCAGGAGTGTATAATGGTCAGATATGTAATTTACACTTCATAAATGTTTCTAAACTGATTGCAAAATAATGTATTTCCTAGAATGTTTCAAATAGTAATTTCTTTTATAAAATACACTGCCTGACAGAAAATCCGAAGGATCCAGAAGATGTGGTCAGAGGTTAATGTATCTTATTGTATTGTGGGTATGTAAAAAAACGACAGTGAGTTAAAATTCTCTGTGACAGGTAGAACAGCCAGCAGAGTGCATTAGTCCAGTTAATGTTTAGTGTTTTTACTGGACCTGGTGGGGTATGTATGGGATGTGAACAGCGTTTGACAGTGGATGGATACTATGGACGACATGGAAATGTTGCATACTTGTCTGAGGCAATGTTATCAGCACCTGACAGTTTTAAAGGGACATCTTGTGTGCATCCATTTGATTGGCTGAGCAAATAATGGCAATATCCAGATTTGTGGGGCATTCAAATTTTACACTTGACTGCTGTTGGACTGCGTGGGAATTGAGGACAGACATACTCGTCTAGGTTCCAGTCGACTACGTCTGAGCACCACAAGGAAGGATTCCTGTGCTGTGAGCCAACCACATTGCAGTTACTTCACAACTGCATGTGCTATCCAAGTAATGGACTTCCTACAACATTCTATGTCATCATGCACCATTGCTCAGAGACTAGAAGTAGGAGGGAATTACTGTCTAACATGGAGGCTGATGTTAACACAAGTGGCTGTGTTTGGAAAGGTGAAATGACCTGGCCGGATGGACTTCTGATGAATGGCACTGTGTAGTGTTAAAATGGTGAATCGTGGATCTACACTACTCTAGATGACTTGACGTCATGCATGGCGGCGACCTGTGGGCATGTCCAACTCATCCAATGTGTTGGGGAGATACAGCAGTATTACCCCTGGTGTCAAGATGTGAGAAGGTGTCGGGTACAAATTCGGGTCACAGCTGGCAGTGATGGAGAGGACTTTAAGGGCACAACGGTACATCACAGACATGTTGCGTCCTCGTGTGTTATCTATTTAAGTGACAATATTTTTCAACAGGACAATGCTTGTCCATATGTGACTCCTGTGTACATGTGTGGGACCATCTCAGATGTCAACACCATCCAGGATATTGAGGACCAGTTACAACAGTTGTGGGTCAGCTTGCCTCAGGAGGGATTACAATGGCTTTATGACACCATTTTCAAATGAACCAATGCACTCGTCCAAGCCAGAGAGGAGTCCAACATCATAATGATAAGTGTGCAGTGTTGGGCTGATACTGCCAAGATCCTTGTAAATGTGACTCAAATTTGTAGTTTCATCACAGACCATATTAACCCACAAAATTTCATTTCCTTTCCTCCTGCCCTTCAGGGTGGTTCATTTTTTGTCAGACAATCTAACAACATTGTGGCATCCAACAGAATACATTTAAGTATAATCTACATTTGCCAACTGGTAAAAGATCAAAATCATGATTTACAAAAAAAGTTTAAGTAATGACAAAAATTCACCTACTACGTATGTATGTGTGTATCATGTACTTCATTAAAAAATGTGGATTGTAAACTACTCTGACATGTTACGCCCTGTTTAGGTATTTATATTTCCTGTCACTGTCAGGAGAGCAACTTTGTTTGTCTCTTTGTGTTTAATATTATCCAACTGTTTGGTGTATTTTTAGATATTTGTACTCGTGATGGGAGAGCAATTGTATCTCTCTCCATATGTCTGGGCGTAAAACACCTGTGTAGTTGTGAAGGGACATTCAGCAATTAAATACCAACATATAAAGTGAACAAAATGCCTATGCAAGCAGTTGAAATGTCTGTAAGTGTTCATTGCCAGTCTAGTGAAGAACCATTTGTTTGGTTCATGTTTACATGAACGTAACATCGAAGGACTGTTAAGATAGCATGTCTCCTTGAAGAAAGTTCTTTTTAAGAAGTGTTTGCTATGATCAGTTTTTACTTTCAGAGAGTGTGCATCCATCAAAAATACTCTCTCTGCTGAGCAAACAATATGGTGGTAGTTGCATGAACCGTGCAAGTTTTAATGCATGGGTGTAAAAGTTTAAAAACAGTCACAAAAATGAAACAAACGAACACTGTGTCGGGCATCTGATAGCAGTATCAGCCTGAGCATTGCATGCTCATATATATTCACGTATTCAAGAAGAGTGACAACTTACAGCTGAAACAAATCGCTGATAAATGTCAAATAAGTGTTGACACAACTCGCCCCATCTTTCAAAACAAAGGAAACTGCCGTAAGACTTGTCCAAGATGCATTCCCACAGAGCTTACCATTCATCTCAAGGCTTGGACTTTCACATTTGCTCTGCACTCAAAAATTATTTCACTTGCAAATATAGCCTATTTTTGGACAAAATTTTAAACTGTGAGGAAATGAAGATGCAACATTTTGAGCCAGTGTAGAAGCATGCAGTGGAGACAATCTGAATGAACTATCTGTAAAAAATTCAAAATACAACCGATCACTGGTTTTGGAATGGCAGTGGTCCGATTGTGTTGTTTTTCAGAGAAGCGACACACTGTCAACAGCATATATTAAACGGGCATGACTGAGAACAGTCAAACCTTACCCGTAGAGGAAAGATTCACGATAGCAGGTGAAGGATATGCCAGTCAAAGCAACACCAGACTTGAGCTGATGCTCAAAGATGTTGGCAAAATGGATTGGAAGCTCCAACATTATCTTCCAAGCAGCCCTGCCCTTGCCCCCTTTGGATCCAATGAAAGAAGCTTTGTTTGTGGTACAGTTTGGCAGCAGTAAAATGGCAAAAAAGAAGTTATTACTGACTTCAACTTCAAGGTAAACAATTATTTGCTGAATGTGTAAGAAGACTTGTAAGGAAAATGGACAAGTGTTTTGGGTTGTGCGGTAAAATATTGGCTACCGACTTGCTCTTGTACATGAGGCATAACACTCATGCCATTGAACATTTCCTGGTGCTGTTGGATGTTTTGGCCTCGTGTTTGATTGTGACTTGCTAAGTAGGCACATGTAGATCGCAACAGTCATCTATGACTACTTTGTAAAGCATGTATTGCCATTTTAATATTTGTTATTAAAATCAGGCACTTCCAGTGTAATATCAATAGGTCTGACTTGAGAATGCACTAGTTGGTTCAAAACTAGTTGCCAAATGTATGTTCTGCAACTGTAACAGATTAGATATAGCTACATGAGATATGGAAAATATATTGATTTAAGAAACCATTGTCGTTCCATGGCTACATGTTAGTTCAGTTACTGAATAACCCTTGTATTATATTTATTTTCACTGGTACAAGAGCACAGTGTTTGTCTCACCATGTATTTGTCATCGGCGTACTTAGTTGAGGTAAATAAATACCGTGTTGGCAGAGTGACTCTGTTAGTGTCTGAGCATTTCGGTCTACATCATTGATATAGTTAGCATGTTGTATTTCAGTGATACAAAAGCAACCATGTTGGTCATGCCACATATTGATAATCATTAACATAATTAGTTAATGTTAATAAATGTCTTGTTGGAGAGTGACTGTGTTATTCTCAGCATGTTTCAGACGACACCAGTATTGTTACTATATTTCATTTCATTGATACAAGAGCAACAATGTTTACCTTGCCATGTATTTATTATTATAAATATAATTATTTGCTCTAAGTAAATAACTTGTTTCAAGAGTGACTGTGTAACTACCAACATATGTTTCTGCCTGCAATATTATGAGGAAGTACTCAAAAGAAACCAAACCAATTCTTTTAGAAGGCAGAGCTTTTGCAATACAGTGTGTTGCCACTAGAAGCACATAGTCCGATTCAGATTCAGATTCTTTATTAGTCATTCAGCATTGTTACATGCAATAGACTTCGTCAGTTCACTTAACCTATTAATTTTACAAAATAAATTTTTACATTTTTAAGTTGATATTGGGCATTTCTAAAAATTCTTCTAATGAATAGAATGGATTAGTTAACAAGAAGTTATGAACATTATCTTTAAATAATTTGTCAGGCTTGATTGACCCATTTTTAGACAATTTGTTATATATTTTAACTGCCATATACTTATGACTATTGTTAGTTTTAGCTAATCTATTTTGTGGCAACAGCAGAGAAGTACACGTTCTTGTATAGTAGCCATGCCTTTCATTTGTTACACTTAAATTAGGTAGTTCAGCAAGTATGTAGTTAACACTGTCAAGAATATATAAATTAATTTCTATTAAAATTCTATATTTAATGAACAATGGTTTACAATGTGTTCTATTATCTACCTTAGCCATTACTCTGATAGCTTTCTTCTGGATCACCATAATTTCATTTATTTTTCTGCTGTTTCCCCAGAGTATTAACCCATACCTTAAAGCAGATTGAAAAAAGGCGAAGTACGCTGTCTTTACGTACTCAAATGTCACACAACACATCAGTCTCTTCAACAAATATATAACTCTTGACAACCTAACCACTATGTGATCAACATGAGAGTTCCATGTTAGACTGTTGTCAAGTACAATACCTAAAAACTTTGCCTTTTGTTTTTCTATTTTTGTAGTCTTTGATAGACTGAACCACATATTCTGGGTCTTTTCCTCATTTAATAGCAGACCATTGGCATTAAACCATGATGTTGCATTTTCTTTTGCCAATTTCATATCACTTACAAGGTTATCAAGTACATGGTTTACAGATAGAAAAGTTGTGTCATCTGCGCACATATATGTCTTTACATCTATATTTCCTGGTAAGTCATTTATGTGTACAAGAAAAAGAAGTGGTCCCAATTTAGATCCCTGTGGCACTCCATGTTGAACCTCGAGTATGTTTGACAGATGACTTCCTGAACTCACCACCTGGTTCTTTTTATTGAGGTATGATTTGATGAGTTTTAAACTTTTATCACATATTCCATAGTACTCAAGTTTAGAGAGCAGAAGTGAGTGGTCAACACAGTCAAAAGCTTTGCTCAGATCACATAAGGTTACCTGTGCGTGCGCATGGTCCTCAAATGCTGCTAGAATGTCTCTGACTAAGAGCTCTATGGCATATATAGCTGACCTTCCTTTTCTTTTCAGTGTGAACATTATTAGTAAGCTGAGTGCCATCACTGAAGGAGATTAGGGCTAGTATCTGAAAAGTGTATCGTGACAATTTTTTTGTATGACAGTTGGTTTTTTTCAATGCTGCGTCTCGTGAACAGGTGCGGTGGTGAAATTGTGCTTTTTTCTCTGCAACAGTGGAACAGAAACTTTTGAAACATTGAAAATAGCATATGGGGAAATCTCAAGCGCATGAGTGGTTTGCTCGTTTCAAAGATGGTGAAATGTCAGTCGCCAACAGACATCATTCTGGTCATCCTTCCATAGCCTGAACATATGAAAATGTTGCAAATATTAGTGTGTTTATCAAAGTAGGTCAATGATGTACCACTGAAGAAATTGTGGAGCTGTTGGGAGTGGCTTGGAGTTCAGTGCAACAAATTGTGACAGAGGATTTGAAAATTTCATACCAAATTCGTGCTGTGAGTGCTGAACAAAAACAAGTTCACGTGGAAGCATACTGTTCTGTGAAACACAAGTCCTGAAATGATATTATCAATTCACTTGAAGTTGTTTTAAAAAATTGTCACAGGTAACATTAAAACAATGCTGATTTTTTTTTTATTATGTGAGTGAAATCATCCATTCAGAGATTTGTTCCACTAACATCAGACAGTTAACCAGGCTTTCGACTTGGAACTTTGAAAAGATAGCACAACAGTGTGCGCTGGAAGAGACCTGATTTGTTTCAGTAGGGTGACTGGTTTTTACATCATGACAATCCTCCTGCTCACACAGCCATGTCTGTATGACAGTTCTTGACCAAAAATGATATGAAACCCTGTTACTCACTCCCCATACTCACTTGAATGTGCCTTGTGTGACTTTTTCTGTTTCCTTTAATGAAGAGAGACATGAAAGAAAATATGTTGCGGAGGTGAAGAAAAAGAGACAGACGCACTATCAAGCATCTCGAAAGATGAATTTAAACAATGTTTTGAAAAATGTAGTAAAGGACTAAATAAGAGTATTAGTTCATATGGAGAGTATTTTGAAGGTTTTTTGCCTGAAATGGGGATGAATAAGTTAAGAAAAGGGTTTATTTTTGGTACCCCCTCATAGTTCCCATATTTCTCGTTACTGATACAAGAGCAACAATGTTTGCCTTGCCATGTATTTATTATTATCAGTATAATTAGTTAATGTAAGTAAATGTCTTGTTGCGAGAGAGACTGCATTACTCTCACCATGCGTCTGCCTACACCAATGTAGATACTATATTTCTTTTGACTGATACAAGAGCAACAATGTTTGCCTTGCCATGTATTTATTATTACCTTGCCATGTATTTATTATTACCAGTATAATTAGTTAATGTAAGTAAATGTCTTGTTGCAAAAGAGACTGCTTTAGTCTCACCACGTGTTTCTGCCGACAGTATAGTTATAGTTTTTTATTTGCATTTTTTGAAATATACCCTAACCTTCTGGAAGGCATAAGCTGAAAATACAAGCACCAATTGCAGTGTCATTATAAAAGCATTAAAAGTGTACTCTCTTACTGTCTTGTTTGGATCGACATGAAACAAGAAACACAAATCAACAATTAATGCAATGTGACTTTGACAGCAGTGACAATTCGTGAATGAAATGCCATGTGGTCCAGTTTACCACCATCCTCTCTGCAGAGCTGCCTCTTTTCCGCTGATGTGAATACTGGATGAGCTGCATTTGTGGTATCACAGTTTGTACTCACTGTCACCACACTGTTGTCATTCCATAAAGCCACTAATATATTAGCTGAATTGTTAAATATGAAGTCAAATGCCCCTTTAGGTTTCTTTTTCAGTTCATGTCACTTCTTTGCATTACAATGTTTACCATTCCTGTTGGCTATTATTGTACTAATGGCTGAAATATTTCTTAGATGGAAGCCACGCAAAAGATGAAATCCAGTAAATAGATTATCAAAATGATACGATGTGAAGGAAAGTTGCCACTCACCCTATAGCGGAGGTGCTGAGTCAGTCAGGCACAACAAAAAGACTCTCACAGTTACAGACTCCGGCCATTAAGGCCTTCAACAATAGACAGAACAGTCTGTGTGGTTTCAGTTGCCTGAGACTGCAGTTGAAAGCTATAATTGTGAGAGTCTTTTTGTTGTGCCTATCTGCAGCTCCGTATCTCTGCTATATGGTGAATGGCAACTTTCGTTCTCATAATATTGTTACAATACATCCTGGATTTTCCATTGTTTGATTATCAAACTGTTATGCATACAGCAGCTCTTCTAGCTGGTTGTCACTTGTCATGACTACTCCTTAACAAAGACATTGTCAGTATATTTTTCTAGCAGTGTACCAATGCCCTGGTACACTTTGAGCCATGCCAGAGATCCATTACTTGGAGCTCCACACCAGAAACAAACCCATATGTTATAGGTTTGCCTCTTGTAAACTGTTTTGCCCCTTGCTACCCAAAATAAGGATCCATACTCTGTGAATTTATACATCCTGAATGATGATAAATGTGTTTAAGAGCATATTACATAAATTTTAATGACTTAAGCTGGTAAAGTATGCTTTTATTGCTGAAATATAGTGTAAACACATGTGTACTTACATCACAGCAGAAGAGAAATGACAAAACTTTGTATCTGATTTTTGTATTCATAAAGCTAACATAATTCTAAAATGATGTACTTCGACAGTCACTGAGGCTACATCGGGCATGCAAATACCCATCCTGTCCTTTGCTATTTTAAAATATTTCGAGGCAATGTGTGAACAGTTATTTCTCTAAGACATATGTGCAGAGAGAAATTGTACTTACACATCAGCAAAGTTGGACAGACAGTCCATTTTCAACTAACCAAGTATTCTCATGCGCACAGAATAATGCTTACTCAACAATGAAAGCTAAATGTTTTAAACAATGGTACGAGTCAGTGTATACTTTTGCCATCTGTTGGAAGGTTGAATAAAGTAGTAGTGGAAGAAGTTTTAAGCTCCTCTGCAAATATCGTGCCTGAAGGGCAAAGGCAGTATCTGGCTTAACATAATTAGATAATGTAAGTAAATTCTTTGTTGCAAGAGTGACTGTGTCACTCTCATCACATGTTTCTGCCTACGTCAGTATAGGTACCCTTTGTCTTTTGACCAATGCAAGAACAACAGTGTCTGTTTTGTCATGTATTTATTATTATCAACATAATTAATGTAAGTAAATATCTTGTTGTGAGAGTGACTGTGTTACTCTCATGACATGTCCCTGGCTATGCCCTTATAGCTACCATATTAACAACACTGTTTTCTTGACATGTATTTAGTTTATTCAAAGAGACAGCTGGGATAGCCGATACTTCCCTTAGCTCAGTACAGGTGAAAGTCACACAAAACTGATAAAAATAATTAAAACCTAGGTTTTGGAAACTTTTTCCTTGATTGGGGAGGATAGATCAGGAAGAGGAAAAAAAGGGTAAGATGGTAACTTGGATGCAGGTCACTCAATCTAGGTTATGAGGGAAAGGTAATGTTACCTCATAACCTAGATTGTGAGTGACCTACATCCACTTTCCCTTCTTTCCCCTTCTTCCCCTCCAACATGTTTCATCCCTGATGAAACAAGGAGTTAGTTGAAAGCTAGGTTTTACGATTTTTGTCAGTTTTGTGTGGTTGTCAGCTATACTGGGCTAAGATAAGTACTGGCAAGTCCATCTGTCTGTTCTTGTACTTTCCGCATTTGTGTACGAGTTTTTTGCTTTAATAATCTATTTATGATTGCCAACATAGTTAGTTAATGTAAATAAATATCTTGTTGTCAGTAACTGTGTTAGTCTCTCCACAAATAGGAAGCAGTTTGTGTCTGTTAGCACTACAGAGGGAACATACAAATCAAACACCACTGACATAAATTTTGGTATCCCACAGGGGTCAATATTAGGACCACTTCTTTTTATTATCTATATAAATGATATTCAGTCCATAACAAACCATGCAACAGCTATCTTATATGCAGATGATACCACGTTAATATGCAGCAATCCAAGCTATTCACAGCTCGAAGTGGAATCCAATACTGCAGCAGGCTTAATTCTGCAGTATTTTAATGAAAACAAACTAAAATTAAACACAAATCAATGTGTGTATATTGAATTTGATCTTGGGAGGCAAAAAACTCATGAAAACCAAATCTTAATGGGTGACGAATACATTAAAAAACAATACTCGACCAAATTTCTTGGCCTGACACTAGATGCAGAGTTAAACTGGTCTGATAATGTGAATGATATTTGCAAAAAGCTATGTACTACCATATATGTCCTAAGAAAACTGACACCTTTTTGCAACATCACCACTCTGGGTCAAATATATTTTGCACTACTTGAATCCCATCTAAGTTATGGGATAGAGGTATGGCGATCCAGCAGTAAAGGTAATATGAAAAGTGTACTTACCTTACAAAAGAAAGCACTTAGAATTATGGGAAAGAAATGTGCCAGGGAGTCCTGCAGAAATTTGTTTAAAGAATTTAAAATACTAACTGTTCATAACCTGTATGTGCTGGAGATAATCATTATGGCAGTAAACAGTAACAAAACACTTAATGAAGAAATACACGATCACAACACTAGAGGTAGAGAGAGACCCCACATCATCTCTCATAGAACAACACTTTATGAGAAAAGCCCTACTGAATTGCTTCCATCCTAATATCTCCAAATTGCCCATTACAAAACTAAAAATGAAATTAAAATTATGGCTCCTAAACAATCCTGTATATTCAATAGATGAGTTTCTAGATTTAGTACACTCATATGATGGAAGACCATCTATCTAAAAATATATGTAATCTCAGGTCTTAGACTGTGTCACAAACTGTAATTATTTGAATGTCAGATATGAATACTGTTACAAACTGTAGACTCCTTAATCTAAGTATGGCAATAACAACTTTTTTTTCTGTATAGTCCATATATGTAACTCTGTTCCCTCAACTAAATTTACAAAAAGTTGTGTAGATAAAAGTGCCAGCCAATAATATGTAACCCTAGTAAGTAAGGCTCTGACTTATCCAGAAGACTGGAACAAAAAAAACCTTTTTTTGTAATCAGTTGATGTTGGATCAAAATAAAATAAAAATAAAATAAAAATAATGTTCATCTTTGTCACCAGTATAGTTACTGTTTCTGTTTTCACTGTTGAAAGAACAGCACTGTTTGTCTAGCCATATATTTAATATAATTTACTTCTGATGCTGGCCACATTGACGAACACTAGATTTAGGGATCTCCAATTTTCCATAGTGATTTAGTAGTTATTTCAGATCAGTTTTATTCTTACACTTAGCCTTAGTCTAGTCCAGTCCAGTCTAGACTAGGCATTATACTGTCTTTATTTAACAATGAAATTTGTCAAACAGCTGTACACTTGAGAAGTTATTTTGTTTTCACTGCCAGTTTTGGCACTTCATTACGTCATCTTCAGGCCCCATATGCGTAATGAAGTGCCAAAACTGTTAGCGAAAACAAAATAAAATAACTTGTCAAGTGCACGGCTGTTTGGCGAATTTCATTGTTAAATATTTGATCAGCCACTGCCCCATGTCCACAATTGATCAACAAAGATAATAATGTCAGGTGGCTGAGCTGTAGGTGAAGTCTGTAGACTGTGTGATGGAGCTGTACGTCTTTCTGTGTGACATGGAAGTCTTTGTTGAATGGTCTGCTGACCAACTGCTTAATCATAGTGGTGATTTCTATCTTTCTGTCCTGAAACAAGTTCCTTAAATTAGGCTTGAGATGGTGAATGTGGTCTTTTGTCACTGTTCCCTTCATGATTTCTGCCCATGTTGCTGGTAGGGATGAATAATATGCAATATTCAAGGGGGCAGAGGTCTTGAAAATCGATTGAGTTCTGTCGGTTGCAGCATGCATGTGATTGACGCATTGTAGGCTCCCTGTCAGACGAATTTGTGCTTGACTTGAAGCTTGCTGCATCTACCAAACTTTCGATGACTGCCACACATTAAGCACTTTGGGTTTTTGCTGGTGCAGTTTTCTGCATTGTGCTAGAAGCTGAAGTATGAGGGCATTTCGAAAAGTAAAGATACAATGGCTCGCAGTCCTTAAATAGAACATTTACTTAGAAAATGCCAGTTGCATCTTATTAACTGGATTATTTGTTATTTTTCGACATAATCACCCCCGTTATCCAAACATTTGTTAAGTCGGTGCACAAGCTTTTGTATCCCACAGTCATAGAAGGTTGCCGCCTGTTGTCGGAACCACATTTCAACTTCATCTTTGATCTCTTCATCGTCGTGGAATGATTTTCCACCAAGATGTGATTGCAGGTAATGGAAGACATGGAAGTCAGTGGGCACAAGGTCCAGGCTGTATGGCAGATGGTCCAATACGTCCCATTTGAATTGTTTGAGTAGTGCTTTGGTTACGAGCGCTGCGTGAGGTCGAGCGTTGTCATGAAGCAAGCGGACTCCACTTCTCAGCATTCCCCTGCGTTTGTTTTGAATTGCCCTTCGAAAACATTTCAAAGTCTGGAAATATGCAGCAGCATTAATTGTTGTTCCAGGAGGCATAAATTCCAACAGAAGAATGCCTTGTCTGTCCCAAAAAACAGAAGCCATGATTTTCTTAGCTGAAATCGACGTTTTGCATTTCCTGGGTTTTGGTGAATTCGAATGGTGCCATTGCATTGATTGTTGCTTGGATTCAGGTGTATGATGATTAACCCACGTCTTGTCACCTGTCACAATGTGATCAAGGAACTCATCGCCTGCTTCAGCATAGCATGTGAGGAAGTGGAGTGCAAAGCCCATCCTTTTCTTTTTGTGTTCTTCCGTTAACAGTTTTGGAACCCAGCACGCACACACTTTCCTGTACACTAACTTGACAGTCACAACATCATAAAGAGTTGTCATTGACACGTCCGGTATGATCTGATGCAATACTTTCAATGTGAGACGTCTATTCACACGAATTTCTTCCTCCGTTCTCCGAAGAAGGGCATCAAAGATCACAGATGGCCGACCTGTTCTTTGTTCGTCATGAACATCGGTCCTACCTTCAGAGAAATGATGACACCATTTCATTACATTTTGTTGATTCATAATGTGCCCATAAACAGAAACAATTTCTTTGTGAATATCCGCTGGTCGCTGACCTTTTGCGTGAAGAAAACGTATGACGGAGCGCACTTTGCATTTGGCGGGATTCTGAATCGGCGCAGCCATTTTAAACACGACCTATTCCAATCAGAAGCAACGTTCAACTGACAAACGACCGCAAGGAGAAAGCTAACAGTTCAAGGTTAACACCAGTGTGGCCAAGTTCCTTGCCAAATCTCTTCTGTTCCTCTGGCGTACGGTGTATCTTTACTTTCCGAAATACCCTCATATTTACTGCATTGGAAGGCTTGTGGAGATGTTAGGTCAGAGGTTCCAGTTTGTGTAGCCTTAGAAATACAAGTGCTCCTTAGAGGTTGTGGTCTCCTTTGGAGTAGCAGTGCTCCATAGAGGGTCGTCATCTTCTTTTGTGTGTGGAATGGCTTTTCTTTCCGCAATTGGGTTATTTTTATATATACTGAAAGAACTCGCCGTGCTTTGGTAATACATTCTTTTGTCAGTGACTGTTATTGCCTTGTCTGTTGATCACTTTGTTGATGCATGACGAGGTCGGGCCTGGATTGGGGGAAACAGGGGTTCTGATTTTTTCCTGTGACTATGGTGGACGTATGTGTTCCACTCTTAGGGACTTCTCAGTGTTCGCTGACTTACCTAAATGTTTAGTTTTAAATGGAGCTAGGCCCCTGTTACCTGTTAGTAGCTGTTAGTAGACAGTGATCTGCATTGTGGAGTTTCAGCTGGGAGTTACGTTGCTTGAATTGGCCACATAGTGCATGCTGTATGTCTCCAGGGATATTTTCAGTGATCTATGTGAAAATGTCTGTTAACCCTTGTGGGAAACTTCTTGTTCAGGATGTTAAGCTGTTGCAGTGTGAGCACAAGTATTCAGATCTCATGTGACAAACAGGATCCTTCAGAGTATGGCTAGTCTTCTGCCAATTACTCTGAAGGATCAGTGGACTGAGCCTGAATGCCTTCAATCTGAGCTAGGGGGTTTAGAAATTTTGAGTCCTTTACATTTTGTTATGTTTTTTGTTTCAGTGTAAGAATGTGTTAAACTCTAAATCTGTGAGTTATTGTGTTTTCAGGGCGTTTGTAACTTACATGAAATGGCTCAGAACCTAATGAAGTGAGCTTAAAGGGAAAATTCTCTGTGATGTTGTGGTATTACTGAGTTTTATACTGGCTGAGTGATGTGTCAGTTGGCGTGTACCTCCAAAACAATGTATTGGGTGTACCATATTTAATTCTGATCTTGCGCAAGTATTGTTCACAGTTTTGAAGAACCACTGCAACAATAATGCAGAGATTGCCTTTGCTCTGTCAACACCAGGAACTGGTACAGTTATCTCATCAGTGATTTCTACAGGATCGTGTATTGAATCTGTAGCTAATGTCAGTCTCTTCAATTGGAGACTCCGCACTTGTGCTAGCCAAAGCTTCTGTGTCGTCTTGTCTGGCAGCAGCTGTAATTTGAGACTGGCCACTAGCTATAGCTGTTACCTCTTCTGAGTCATATAATATTTTCGAATTAAAAGGTCCTTGTTTTCCTCATCTATTGCTGTGTGGTATGATACAGCTGACCAAGGTTCACGCAGCTCTCCCTGTTGGAGGTTAGAGTCCTCCCTGGGGCATGCATGTTGTCCTTGGCGTAAGTTTAAGTAAGATTAAGTAGTGTGTAAGCCTAGGGACCAATGACGTCAGCAGTTTGGTCCCATTGGAACTCACCACAAATACTCACCTCATCTATCACATTAATTTTATTTAACCTTCTTTTACTTAATGCCTCTTTGAGATCATCTCATATTTTTTAATAACATATAGGTACGAACTCAAAGTCATAAGCACTACACGCAGCTGTGCACCAAACATGGCTTTATGTGGTGATTGCTTAATACCAGAATGAAGTGCCTGATTTTTCTTAAATTCTACAAAGCGAAAACCTTGTGGCCAATTTGTAGTTAGTTGTCTTGCATTCACAAAGCCAACATTTGTTCAGTGTCTTGGGTAACAAATGCAACGGACCTTTGATAAGGCTCTGTCTTGGTTTTCTGTGAACCAATTTACGCTTGTGCCAAAATGAAACCAGCTCTGCTGTTACCAGAGTGTAAATTGCAAGGAGCACCAAATGTCAAAAATACATGTACTGATGTGCCACTTCCACAGGGCTCTTGCTCTGCAGTGCACATATTTTGCACAAATTTTGTGAACTGGTCCTGATACACCATTTTAAACTTAAATCCACAATCTTGGCTATCACTGTTCATTTGCGAATAAAGTATATAGGTTTTGAAACAATCCCTCTTTTTCTTCACACTCTTCTGACGCTGTTATGTTTCATACACAGAGAAATATTATCTCTATTGTTATGTTTGCATACTTTCTTGAAGTTGCAATTTTTAGCCTGTCTCAACCTTCATGACCAATTGCCACATGAGCTGCCTCAATAATACTGAAAATTGCCCCGAATACAGAGTGCTCTCCAATTACATACGAATTGTTGCTAGCCACGAGCAGATGCAGCAACAAATAGATAAACATGTAATAACTAGATAATAAAGAAATAAAAATAAGGTAATGCAAAGGTCTGTATTTACTGGATTGATCTTGTCTTTTAAATTAGGTGCTGAACAAGACCACCACATTTGTAAGCAGCTGGAAATCACTCAGACTATTGTCAAAGCTGCTGTGAATCGGTGTGTTGAAAGAGCTCCCAAGAGTCGTTCACATATGATACCAGTACCACAGGTACTCTGTGATCACCTGGCTGGACACCTGGCTGAAAACGACTTAAAAGTTTGTGGCGCCCTCCATCGGTAATGCTGGGATTCAGTATGATTGGCCCACCCTTAGCCTTGATGACAGCTTCCACTCTCGCAGGCATACGTTCTATCAGGTGCTGCACTGGGGAGAGGTATCGATGTTGGGTGGTACGACCTGGCACAAAGTTGGCATTCCAAAACATTCCAAAGGTGTTCTATAGGATTCAAGTCAGGACTCTGTGCATGGCAGTCCATTACAGGGATTTTATTGTCATGTAACTACTCTGCCACAGGCCATGCATTATGAACAGGTGTTCGATCGTGTTGAAAAATGCAGTCGCCATCCCCAAATTGCTCTTCAACAGTGGGAAGCAAGAAGGTGCTTAAAACATCAATGTAGGCCTGTGCTGTGATAGTGCCACACAAAACGACGGGTGTAAGCCCATGGAAAACACGACCACACCATAACACCACCACCTCCAAATTTTACTGTCTGCACTACACACCCTTGCAGATGACATTCATCGGGCATTCACCATACCCACACCCTGCCATCGGATGGCCACATTGAGTATCGTGATTCGTCGCTTCACACAACATTTTTCCACAGTTCAATCATCCAATGCTTACGCTCCTTACACCAAGTGAGTCATCATTTGGTATTTACTCGCATGATGTGTGCCTTACGAGCAGCCACTTGACCATGAAATCCAAGTTTTCTCACCTCCCGCCTAACTGTCATAATACTTACAGTGGATCCTTATGCAGTTTGGAATTCCTGTGTGATGGTGTGGATAGATGTGTGCCTATTACACACTACAGCCATCTTCAACTGTCGGCAGTCTCTGTCAGCCAACAGACGAGGTCGGCCTGTATGCTTTTGTTCTGTATGTGTTCCTTCATGTTTCCACTTCACATCAGAAACGTGGACCTAGGGATGTTTTTGAGTGTGGAAATCTAGCATACAGACATATGGCACAAGTGACAAACAATCACTTGACCAAGTTCGGAGCCCATGAGTGCCGCGGTGCGCCCCATTTTGCTCTCTCACAATGTATAATGACCATTGAGGTGGCTGATATGGAGTACCTGGTAGCACAATGCACCCATTATGAAAAATGTATGTTTTTGGGTGTGTCTAGATACTTTAGATCACATAGTGTACCTCATGTGCCATCATCTCCAGTGGATCCTGTCTCCTCTGCAGAAAGTACAGTCTGCCTTTACTCATCCACTTGACTGCAATTGGCATGTCAATAGTAGATCTAGGCGTCCTTTGCAGTGTGAATGGGGACCAGGTAGGACTCAGGGTGTTGTGCTAATGCCCCTAACAAACAAGTCTGAAGTGCTATCTTTCACTGAAACTGAGCAAATGGAACTCACTTCACCTGTTTCGGGGAAACCTTTTCTTCACGGTGTCAAAATGAGGCAAACACAAAGGGGAAGGGTGCATTAATTGCCAGCAGTTGAAACACACAGCAAATGATAGTATCCCTTAGGGAAATCACAGCAAGGGACAGGAAAGGAAACCAGGTGCACTCAGTGTATGCCTGGGGGCCTCATTCAACATTTTGAAGAGGCTATTCCAGCAGCCATTGAGGGAACAGGGTGCAACCAACTGCAGACTGTGGCACTTGTTGGAACAAATGATGCCTGTTGTCTGGGCTGTAATGTCATACTTGGGTCACTGGGTCATTCCAGTGACTGGCAGAGAAGGTTGAGAAGAAAAGCCTATGCATGGAGTTTCAACGAAGTTCACAATTTGCAGCATTGTCTCAAGAACTGATTGTGGCCCTTTGGTTCTGAGTTGAGTGGAAGGACTGAACCAGAGACTATGAAGGTTCTGTGACAAGCTAGGAGACTTCCTGGACTTGTCCACTGGGTTGAGGACAGTAGGGTTCTCGTAAATGGTTCAGCTGTGCACTACACGTTGAAGGCTGCTACTCAGGTAGCTGACTGTGCGTGGGGTGCACAAAGGTATTTTTTTTTTTAGATTAGGTTGCTTTCCATCCAAACCAGATAATGATAGCTGTAGGAAATGAGGAGGTATCAGTGGAAGATTGAAGGACATGCCTCCCACTGATGAGAGTATTAAAATCTTTTTGAGAAACTGCCAAAGCATTTACAACAAAGTGCCAGAGTTTGAAGCGCTCATGAAAGGTAATGGAGCTCACATAATATTAGCTATAGAAAGCTGGCTGAAACCTGACATTGATAGGAGTGAGATTTTTGAGGAAAATTTAAGGGTGTATTGAAAGGTTAGGCAAATGGGAAATGGAGGTGGTGTATTTGTCACAGTACACAAGAAACTCAGATCCACCGAGATAGAAATTGAAGCTGTGTTTGAGATTGTTTGGGCAAGACTCAGTATCAGGGGAGGGCATAAAATGATAACTGAATCCTTCAATTGCCCATCATACTCATCTCCCAATGCAACCAAAAACTTTAGAGAAAACCTCAGTTAACATGTTTGTAAGTTTCCCAATCATACTGTAATCATCAGCATAGACATTAATCATTCAACAATTAATTGGGAAAATGGCAGTTTTTTTGGTGGTGGGCATGATGAGACAACCTGTATAACATTACTAAGTGCCGATTCTGAAAACTGCCTACAACAGATAGTTTGGAACCCCACCCATAATGAAAATTTATTGGATCTAATCGCAACAAACAGACCTCACCTCTTTGGGGATGTTCGCATTGAGACTGGCATCAGTGACCATGACATGGTTGTAGCAATAATGATTGTCAAAGTACAAAGGACAACTAAAACAAGCAGAAAGATATATATGTTCAGTAAACTAGATAAAAAATCAATATTGCCCTATCTCAATGAGGAACTTGAAACTTTCAGCACAGGGCAGGAGCATGTAGAGGAACTATGGCTCAAATTTAAAAGAATAGTTGACCATGCACATGATGGATATGCACACAGTAGAACAGTTCATAATGGGAGGGAACCTCCATGGTATACAGTAAAATAAATGTCCTGTGACTAGGGCCTCCCGTCGGGTAGACCGTTCGCTGGGTGCGAGTCTTTAGATTTGACGCCACTTCAGCAACTTGTGTGTCGATGGGAATGAAATGATGATGATTAGGACAACACAACACCCAGTCCATGAGCTGAGGAAATCTCCGACCCAGCCGGGAATTGAACCTGGGCCTTTAGGATTGACATTCTGTTGCGCTGACGACTCAGCTACCAAGGACGGACATGGTATACAGTGGTTGTAAAGATACTTCAAAAGAAACAGCGATTAGTGCATAATAGGTTTAAAACAAAGTGTACAGCAATAGATAGATGTATTTGTATTTTTATTTCTTTATTGGTCCTGTAAATCATGTTTAGGTACATATTTTGCACAAACGATGTAGGACAAGTCAGGTTGGTACAGTATGTACAACGTCATACACATTGTTATTTTGAAAGGCTAAATAATTAAAAATTATACAATACATGTTGAATATTGATGACAAATTTAATATAATTAAATAAAATGATAGACTTATTAAGACTATTTGAGCAGTTACACTACACTTTTCTGGTACTCTAAAAACTCGGAAACAGAATAGGAGCAGTGATCAAGCAAGTACTCTTTCAGTTTCTCTTTAAACTTTTGTAAATTTTGCATCTGTTTCAAATAGGATGGCATATGATTTTACAGCATTATGCCAGTATGATACACTCCTCTCTTACAAATGTGTGTATTTACTGTATTGACATGAAAGTAATGCTTCTGCCTAGTATCATGAGGGTGGTAATCACAGTTGTACTTGAAGATATTTCCATCTTTTAAAATACTTTCTGTTGTGAAATTTAATATTTCATACATATATAAGCAAGGAAGAGGCAGTATATTGAGATTTTTAAATATTGGTCTACAGGAGTCTCTGTACTTAGCATGGTTTGTTATTCTAACAATCTTTTTCTGTAGCCTGAATGTTTTGTTTGTACCTACGAAGTTCCCCCAAAAGATAATGCCGTACATCAGCAGTGACTGAATACTGCCATGGTACATTGTGATCACAGATGCATGGCTTATATTTTGTGCGAGGATTCTTACTTCGTACGTAAGTGTGTTTAGCTTTTTATTTACATGGTTAAGATGTGTCTCCCATTGCTGAATGAAATGCATTTCGCTGTCAAGAGAGCAATGCGTGATGGCTTTAATGACTACCATAGCCGAGTATTGTCAAGTGATATTTCACAAAACCCAAAGAAATTTTGATCATATGTAAAGGCTGTTAATGGCACCAAAGTAAGTGCCCAGTCCCTAGCAAATGAGACAGGAACTGAAACTGAGGGTAGCAAAGCAAACTGAAATGCTTAACTCCATTTTCACATGTTCCTTTACGAAGAAAATCCAGGAGAATTGCCCCAATTTAATCCTCGTACCACTGAAAAGAGAAACGGCAGAAATCTTTAAAATTGAACAAAGCTCCCAGACTCGATGTAACCCCTGTCAGGTTCTATACTGAATTTTCAGCTGAGTTAGCCCCTCTTCTAACTATAATCTATCGTAGATATCTCAAACGAAAAACCATGCACAGTTCTTGGAAAAAAAACACAGGTCACACCCATTTACAAAAAATGTAGTAGAATTAATTCACAAAACTACCAGCCAATATCCTTGATATTGATTTGTTGTAGAATCTTAAAGCATATTCCGACCTAAACATAATGAGGAATCTTGCCCACCACCATGGATTCTGAAAAATTCAATCATGTGAAACTAAACTCACGCTTCCCTCACATGACATCCTGAAAGCTTTGGACCAAGACCGTCAGGCAGAGGCAGTATTTCTTGATTCTTGAAAAGCATTTGACTCAGTACCACATTTTTGCTTATTATCAAAAGTATGATCATATTGGGTATCAAGTGAAATTTGTGATTGGACTGAGAACTTTTTTGTAGGGAGAATGCAGAATCTTATCAAGGATGCAGAATGTTGTTTTGGATGGAGAGTCATCATCAGATGTAGAAGTACCTTCACGTGTGCCCCAGGGAAATGTGTTTAAATCCTTGCTGTTCATGTTGTATATTAATGACCTTGGAGACAATAGTAACTTTAGACTAGTTTGCAGATGATGCAGTTGCCTATGATGAAGTACTGTCTGAAAGAAGCTGCATAAAAATTCAGTCAGATCTTGATAAGATTTCAAAGTGGTGCAAAGATCGGCAACTTTCTTTAAATGTTCAGAAATGTAAAATTGTGCACTTCATAAAATGAAAAAATGTAGTATCCAATGACTATAATATCATTGAGTCACTGTTGGAATCAGCCAACTCACACTTATACCTGGATGTAACACTTTGTAGGGGTATGAAATGGAATGATCGCATAGATGCAGTCATGGCTAAAGCAGGTGGTAGATTTCGGGTTATTGGTAGAATACTGGAGAAGTGTAATCAGCCTCCAAAGGAGACTGCTTACAAATCACTTGTGCGACTAGTTCTAGAATATTGCTCAAGTGTGTGGGACCTGTACCAAATAGGACTAACAGTGGATATTGAATGTATACAGAGAAGGGCAGCACAAATGATCACAAGTTTGTTTGATCCATGGGAGAGTGTCACAGAGATGTTGAGGAAACTCAACTGGAAGACTATTGACGATAGGCATAAACTATCCTGAGAAAGTCTATTGACAAAGTTCCAAGAACTGGCTTTAAGTGATTAATCTAGGAAAATCTACAATCCCCTATATATCTCTTACATAGGGTTCATGAGAATAAGACTAGAATAATTAATGCACACATAGAGGCATTCAAACAACCATCCTTCCCGCAATCCATGCATGAATGGAACACGAAGAAACCCTAATAACTGGTCCAGAGGGACGTACCCTCTGTCATGCACCTCTTGGTGTTTTGTAGAGTGTAGGTGTAGCTGTTATTATTAGCCACCCATAAGCTCAAATGTAGTTGGAGTTAAAGAACTGAACCCAGTTCACTCATTACTTCTTGACTTTACCCAGTTCCCAAGATCTTTTTTTCCCTCTTCGACCTATCTAGTACGAATATAATCCAATTCGGTTTCGTATCTAGCAGTGCAGTGCAGTGTGTGTTGATATATGTAGATTCCGTTGGTGTGTTTCTTGTGTTGGTAACATTAGTTACTGATGTCTGTATTCCCTGTATTGTTATAACGCTTAGTGGCAAATAAACGCTCCCAGGCGTCTGAGTGCCGCATAGACGTTCATTTAAAAGATGTGCTACGGAAGGATGGGGATAAAATTGGAAAACAGCCTTTGTTATGCAGTTATTTGAGTCCTTTTTTTTAATCTGTGGTTGTTTAAGATACCGGTTGATGTCGGGCCTGACGTACCATATTCACGATACCGCAACCTCTAGCAAAAAAATTGCGCTATAGCCGCTAGCGCAAGTTTTGAGTACCGCGATTTACCATAGTCTAGGCCGTGGGTTTACTTTCTGTTGTGTGTTGCTCGGTTTTTTTCTTTTCTTATTTTGAAATGAGTGAAGAGCTTAACCCTTATCTGTGATGGTATTAGAGTGCGACCCTCACAAAGCCAGAACCTGTCGGCGATCCCCATGACCATTACGTCATTTCACAGCGCTCAGTTTTATTTTTGTGGTGCAGGCGTACAAAACACAGGCGTAGAATGCCAAAGCTCCTCGTCCTTCTTTGTTCTTACTAGACTTGGCCACTGTTTCTATGTTTCGATACAGTGTATCGATACGGTACTTTCGTTTTTGGGTAATAAGTTCTTGTACACTACTTATGTACTATGTGTATGTAATTTGTTTGCTGTTTGTGTATGTTTGGCCGGCCTCGGTGGTCTAGCGGTTCTAGGCGCTCAGTCCGGAACCGCGCGACCGCTACGGTCGCAGGTTCGAATGCTGCCTCGGGCATGGATGTGTGTGATGTCCTTAGGTTCGTTAGGCCGGTATTACACTATCAAATTTCTTTGTCAAAGATTTGATCAAAGATGTGATCCAATATTCCGTCCAATATATTGGACAAAGATCTTTGACGTAGCGCTACGAGGGGTATTACACTGTCATCAAATTTTTCGTCAAAGTTCAAGATGGCTGACAACAACTTGTTATTAACTGCAGCAGTTCTACGTACTCCAATTGCATTGTGTGCACATGCGGAAAAGAAGTGGGGGGAGAAAATGGAACCATACATACGAGGTTGACAGTCTTAAAAGTCCTGGGATTACAACTTGATAATAAATTCAGTTGGGAGGAGCAGACCACAGAACTGCAGAACGCCTTAACAAATCTGTATTTGCAATTCGAGTGTTAGCAGACATAGGCAACATAAAAATGAAAAAGCTTGCATACTTTCATTGTCATATGGGATAATATTTTGGGGTAAATCTTGAAGTCAAACAAAAGTTTCCAAGGTCCAAAAGCGTGTAATACGTATTATTTGTGGAGTAAATTCACGGACCTCCTGCAGAAACCTCTTCAAAGAACTGGGTACTTCAGATTCTTGCATTGGTACGGGGGAAAATAAGAAAGAAAATGAAACTGTTGGCGGGCCAGAAGTACAGTGAGACTGTCGTTTGGACGTACGAGATTTGCAGGTTAGCTTTTTTGTTTTGTATTTCATGCCTAGATACTTCCGTAGAGATATTGTTGCATGTGGATCATTATATGTAATGATTATTACAATACATGCAACGATATGTTTGTACAGTTATCTAGGCATGAGAAACAAACAAAAAAAACTATAACTCTCGTAGGCCCAAATGACAGTCTCACTATACTTCCGGCTCGCAGGTTAACTACTGCCTCTCAGTATATTTACTTCTTAATAAAATTTGTCGTAAATAATATATCTCTTTTTCCAACAAACAACTCAGTTCATACATACAATACCAGGAACAAAAATGATCTGCACAAGGACTTAAAAACACTTACTTCAGTTCAAAAAGGGGTCCACTACTCAGGAACACTCATCTTCAATAATTTGTCAGGAAACATAAAAAATTTAGTTAGAAATAAAGATCAGTTTAAAAGGAGCCTGAAAGACTTACTACTGGCAAACTCCTTCTACTCCATTGGCGAAATTTTTAATATAAACAAATGATGTATTTATTCATACTATTAGTATTTTTATTTCAGCTTAAAAAAATCGACATGTTCCACATCCACGAGGATCTCCTCAGCACGGATCTATGGAACGAAAAACTAATCTAATCTGGGTGAAGCCGTGGGTTTTACGACGACACGATTAAAGCATTCAACAAAACTTGTTACGTGAGCTTACAGTGGAAGACGTCAAGTCGTACATCAATTACTTAAGAATGGATGAGCATACATTTCTGTATGTGCTCAATGAAGTGTATCCTCATATCACAAAGCACAATTTTCACTTAAGAACTGCTACATCTTCAGAAGACAGGCTCACTATAACACTCCGATTCCTTGCTACAGGAGAGGGTTATGTTATGTTAGGTTAGGTTAGGTCAGGTCAGGTTAGGTCTCCAATCTTCTTAATCTATTTTTTATTCAGGGTGCTTCACGTTGTAAAGCGCCTGATAAGCTTCAGACATCTCTATTAATTCTGTAGTTGTCGGCACACACCAATTGTATTTACCGGCAATGGTTATAAAAACACTACAGACGACAGAACGCTGCAGCGATGCTAGCGCTCCGCGTGGTAACATTTCGCATTGCAGTGAACAGAAGACAAGCGATTTCTTTGATCAAATATACGGCCTCGGCCTAGATTTGATCAAATATTGGACGACATTTGTCAAAGATCCCTATTACACTATCAAATATCTTTGACAAAGATATTGGACAAAGATTTTGGACAAAGAAATTTGATAGTGTAATACCGGCCTTAGGTTTAGGTAGTTCTAAGTTCTAGGGGACTGATGACCACAGATGTTAAGTCCCATAGTACTCAGAGCCATTTGAACCATTTTTTGTATATGTTTGTCAATTATTATGTGTATGTGTTGTTATGTGTTACGTGTAATCAAATGACAATTCCTATATCACATGTGTGATCTGTTGGATGCTAAATAAATAAATAAAATAAATAAACTGTTTCAGTGTTTCGGAACGGCTGTGGTTCACTGTTTCGAAATAGTGGTGTTTCATTCCGCCCCTGTCTTGGATAACCGGACCAGATTCGATCTCGAGCCAGACACAGAAACTGTACCGTTGTTTCAAAATAAGGCTGTTTCAGCCCACCTGTGCTTGGAACGGACGGAAAAAGTGATGTTTCGTTCCGCTCTGTGTCGGACGAGATTCGGGCTCGGCACAGGTACTAAACACAACATAACACTTCATGAAGCACTTTCAAGAGTGTCGAAATCTTTTGACAAGCAATAGCATGAAGCTGTAACATCTGCTTTATAAAAACTAACCAAACAATAAAACAACGCATACTATTCACATTCAAAATAATAAATATGTGAATATCATTCAGTTAAATTACACTTTTTTTATAACATACGCTTCTCTGTTCATGTACAGTAATCATATTAAGAAACGCAAGTAAGCCTACATTTTGAATAAAAAAAGGCGTAGAGTGACAGTTATTAGACATACATAAATTTGATGTAGGTATAATTGCAAGCAATATGTTTGACAAATCACTGATAGCGTAATGGTGAACGGGAAGGGCTGGGAAGCATGGTGAATTTATAGTAACGGTTCGAAAAACCTTGAAATACAAAATTTTTTCTGTTATATCTATGATCCAAACATAACATTGTACTGTTTAATTTGTTTCGAAACAGTTACGTCAGTTTGCCCATCCCTAGTTCTTACAGTCTTTTGTCTGGCAGATAGACAGCGTCGTTCCGTTGCTAAGCGACCGCAGGAAGCCAGCCAATGACTGAAAGCGCACGCAGGCAGCATGAGCAACGGTGCTAACCAAATGCGCGCGTATCTGAAACGCAACAGTGTGTGTCTCACGTCACGTTTAATGAGAAGTCTAGTTCGTACATTTTGCTGTTTTTAGTGTTTATGCAGTTCTGTTTCATTGCAAACCATGTCCAATGCGACGAGTGGTAGAAACGAAAAATGTGAAGTGAAACTGAGGAACAAAGGCTGCTGCGTAGCCAGAAACTCGTGTGATACGAGGGAGTATTTTGAAAAAGAGGATGCAAAATGTTAAGGGTTACATCGTAATTTCTGAAGGTCAGGACGCAGAGGACTGCAGCAGCTTCGAAAGTACCGGTAAGCAAAAATACTATTGTGACGATAGGGAAAGTTCTTGTTTGTGTATGCTCTCACCGGTTACTAGAATAGTGTGACAGCAGTCTAGATGGTGCCCGTGGCGTAATGGGGTAGAGGGTGTCGACTCTGCTGTTCGTTCTTCTTTTGTGAAAACTACCACAGCCTTTGTTTGCCATTCACGTTATTTGGTTTTGCCAATACAACCAAATTATTACTTTCCATCCTAGACTTTGGGATACGCTAAATATCGACCCGTAATCACAACAAAGATTTGAAAGACAGGGTAGGTTTGCAACATCACATTGAAGCCCAAATCATCTACCTTTGCTTTCCTTACCTTCACAATTATTTTTACAAACCTACTTCTTTGTTAGTGATTTTTTGCTAACTGACTAAGTACGCACTTTCAGTGCCCCCCCACCAACCCACACACACACACACACACACACACACACACACACACGCGCGCTGTTTGCTGAAGGGTTGTATTTACTCCCTCCATTATTTGTATTCCACCCAGACTACTACATCTTTGTATCAGTCTGAAATTGTGTTTAGTACTTCAACTAACAGATATTGTCTACTCTGTGGTGTATTATAACTTGATATCAGTTATATATCATTATGTGTTTTTGTGCTATGGATTGCTAATATAAGATGGTAGATGCTCATTTATGAGAAATACTTCTAGTTTCATTTAGATAATCTGCTGTTAATAGACTTCATAGCATCATGTAGCAAATCTTTAATTAGGAAAATTTTCATTTGAACTAGGCGATTGCTCTTTATGGAATGTTAACAAATATTTCTGAGCAGCTTTCTGTCAGTGGGGTGCTGTGCTTGATTTAACTGCTTAAGTATATTGTGACTCTTCCTCCCCTGTTCTATTAAGCAGAACTGTGATGGCCTATCATAGTGCTGCAGTTTATAACACCTATTTAATTTTCTGTCATAGGTATGCCGTTATAAAGGAATATGTGGGATCTCATTGGCCATAAGTTCTGCTTATAATTTTCTTAATACCTGTCAATGTTATTGCAAAATTGTTAATGAAATTAATTTACATGTTGCTTTCTTTGTGTACCAAAACTCCACGTCCTTACTCTGTTTAGCCCTGCATCACAGCAGTATCCCTCAGTGACATACTTCTCAGTTTTGGGAGTGTTTTTGTAAATGCATGTGATGTCATTTATTATTTGGAGGCACACATTCTGTGAAAGTTTTCAGTTTATGTGCTTATCATGTGTTCTTTAATTTAACCTTGACACAAATTACAATTAGTTTTTATTATTTCTGTCAGTCCCACATTTGTGCCTAACATTCAGAGTGAACGTGGAAGATGAATCGGAGGAAGCATAAGAAGTAATTCTATAATTCACATGAGGGTATGTTGCTATAGTGCTGCACTGAATGTAATAGGGTAACTAACAAAGCCGTGTATGGAGTCAGTTGAGATTGAAATAAAGTTTCTTGCTGTAATTGATATGAAGATAATATTCACAGTAATATAACATGCACCCAGTAGAAAATGGACAGCGAGTGGAATAATTAAACATTTTGCCTTACAGTAAATGGATCATTCATTCTAAGTAGTTTCAGTGTACTCGTAGAGAATTATTTTTGTTAGGCCTACATACATGATGAATTACTCCAGCGTTATGTCAGGATCTGACAATGTGTTGTGAACCATCATTCCACAATGTTAAGAGCTACTAACATGTAACACTGCCGTCTGTTCTGAGAATAATTTAGTATTTGTTGGTGCAGTAGTGGAAAAATGTTATTATAATGCAAAACTGGGAAAATATTTAATTCCTGATGGAAAGATAACATCCACATTTTATTGTGAGGAAAATGTAAATGGTACATGTTCTGAAAAAGTAATTTATTGTTGTGACACTAAATGCTGACATTTATCAGTTACTAAATCCTTCTCTAAGTATGTATAACGGTAGGCTATATACTGCTGCTTGCTAAATGTGTGTAGTTATATAAATTGGCATGATAACAGAAGTCTTGTAATGCTTGGGATCACCAGCACAATAGTGTGAGGGGAAGATTTGTAATTGATTACATGGATTCACTTCATATTGAGTACTTGGTAGCCACCATCTCAATAATTCTTTGTTTATTTTTCTCTGGAGCAACATAATTACAATAGGGATATTTCGTACAGTAACGGGGCTCCCACACCAAAAGAAAGGAGGTCGCACTGGAACTCAAAAGAAACACAGTCTAAAAGGAGAAGCATCATTAGGATGGTATTTAGGATGATGATCATTACAAGGGGTTGCATTAACTAGATCCCATACTGTAGAAGGCACAGTGTTCAGTTCATTGGTCAGCTTTTGTTTGTTGTCATCTGCTGTTACAAAGAGTCATCCCATGAGGAGGGACTTGTTTTTTGATATTTGATTTGGCCCTCCGAGCTCCAGATCTGATACTGATTAAGGGTTCGAGTAGTTCATGCTTCATGCCCTGATGGGAGACTTTCAGGTGGGGCCACCTAGTGAGTTAGCGGGCTGGGAGCCTGTGGTTGTCTAGTACGTGAAATGGTTATTTTGACACTGTAGCAGAAAATAGTGTAGTTTTGCTGTGTGGAGGAGTCTTTCTAGTTTTTCAGCTTTCATCACGTCCAGTCTTTGTCTATGATTGTGTGAGGAAGGTATAGGTGGTACAAAGTAGTAGTGGGGTCTAGGGGGGGGGGGGGGGGTTGAATGGAATAACAAGATTTCCAGTGTGAAGAAATAGTACACCAAGTGCATTAAAAAACAACTTTAACTTGTGTGGTATTTCTTCACATTGCCATTCTTCAAAAACAGTCACTGAAAATGATGAACAAAATGCTAATTGACAAGATTGGCCTTTGGGTGGGTGCAGACGTTTAGGGGCGGGAACACTGACATAACTGGCACTGTCAAGAGAAACCGCTCCATTTAACTTCACTGTGCAATTTTGACACTACAATTGTTAATTTGCTGGTGTTAGGAGAAATGAAGAAACAGGGAGGTCGGCATGAAGTGTTCGGGACAAATCTGATAAGTGATGAAACTGAACCATGGACGCATCAGATACCTTTTATTGTGCCACTTGCAGTTAAGATTGTTACCAGTATGCTGATTGCCAAGTCTGAACATGCAGTGTTTTCCTTTCCAGTTCTTGCCCTACAGAATATGTAATAATAAATCAGTACTTGAATATACACCTCTAAAACTGGCAGTATATTTACACTGTGTAGCTGATATTTTTATAGGTTGGTATGTCGATATTTTTTCTTCCAATATATTGATACTTTTCTTTTGATAGATTGAGTGCTGATAATGATAGTTTTTTTAAATATTGATTTATTGGATTCACGGTATTTTTATAAATATCGACAGCCCTACTTTATAATGGATGGACACAACATAAAACATGAATCACATTAACAGCACTGTTCATACATGAACTGATTTAATATAACAACCAAAAACTACATACAATAAATAGAAACAAAAATATGTGATGATATGTTACACACTAGTTAAACAACATTGTCTTGTACCACTGTCTAATATGGGAAATATACTACAATTATGCAAAAAAAAAGTGTGTTAATGTAGTCATACAATTCCATGGTCCTTAGAATTTTAGTGAGAAAGGGATATTTGAGTTTAAATAGTAAAACTGGTTGCACAGTCCACATCTACATACATACTCTGCAAGCCACCACAAGGTGAATGGTAGAGGGTACCTTGTACTACCACTAGTAATTCTCTTTCCTGTTCCACTCGCAAATAGAGCGAGGGATAAAGACCATCTATATGCCTTCATAAGAGCCTTAATTTTTTCTTACCTTAATATCCTCATGGTCTCAATGCAAAATGTACATTAGTGGCAGTAGAATCGTTTTGCACTGCTGTGACAGCTTTCTAAATTTTTCCAATGGTGTTCCGTGAAAAGAATGTTGTTTTCCCTCCAGGAATTCGCATTTGACTGTACGAAGCATTTCTCTGTAATACTCACATGTTGATCTAACAGCGCAACTGTGAATTGCTTTGATGTCTTCCTTAAATCCTACATTGTGGTGATGCCCAAAACTTGACTGGTACTCAAGAATGGATCACGCTATTATTTTATACGTGGTTTCTTTTACAGATGAACCACACTTTCCTAAAATTCTCGAAGTCAACAAGTTTGCCTTCGCTACTACCCCCTTTGCATGCCCATTCTGTTTCATTTCTCTTTCCAACATTGTGTCTAGATACTTCTCGATGTGACTGTGTCAAGCAGTACACTACTAATGCTCTGTTTGATCATTACAATGTTGCTTTTTTTGTATTTACATACATTAACTTACATTTTCAACATTTAGAACAAACTGCCTCTAATACACTTACTAGAAACTTAGTGTCACTTAAATATTTATTGAATGTGGAGGTTCTACTCTGCCTACTGGGTATGCTCTTTAAATCTCACTGAATATCCTCCCAGCTTGCTCAGTATAAAATTTTGTGCATGTTCCACTGTCAGTATCATTCAAACTGGCTGGTTCTACCAGTATAGTCAGATTATCTTCTCTAGTGTAATGTTTCTATGAAAACTGGTACCTATGTTAGTTTTCTTGATTATGAGTGTGACTTGGTCCGAGACTGCACCCAACAAGGGTATATTTGGTGTAGCTAGTCTTTTTGTACTTGACATTTCACCCTGGACTTTGCATTGTTTGTACTTGACATCATCTCTTTCTAATGTAATTCCACCAGTTTATCTACATTCTGTTTTTTAACTTGCCACCCATCGACGTCTGTGACCACTCCTGCTATGAAATGGTTATTGGTAACCAATTCTTGCAAGATTGCAAGTGGAAGGTTGCTTAGCCTCTATATCGTTGAATTGAAATAGGCCCTCTTGTGGCGTTTTGTATGACGGGACTCATTACTAATTGATGATGGGCTTACAAAATATTCCAAACTGATGTTGGTTTTTAATGTTTGAAATTTGCAAGTCTAGGCACGTGTAGGCCCTACTTGTATTAGCATCTATTTCTTTTATAAACGTTGTTAGGATGCAAGCTATGGAGTTGATCATATTAGCTGCGTATTGGTTGTATAACCAAATTATCTTGTTGCCTGTTGAAAATTAGTGAAAATGTTGCTAAAATGTTTACAGCAATAACTGGCCAGTGTTCCTGCCAGGTAGTTACCCACATGGAACTGTGGTATATTAAGTACTAAGGGGAGTGGCTAGTTCTAATAATACATAATTCTCTATTACCTCTATTGTCTTCTTTACTGACACATTTGAACATGTATATTAACAATATCAAATGAAATGAATACCTTTTACAAAAGTAAACAATATACTGTTTCTCAAATTATGAGACTGCTTAAGCGGACTGTCAGGTTTTTACTAATCCCAGAGGCTGGGCTATCCATACAGTTTCTGTTGTGTCTAGACAAGACAGCCTAGACACAATGAGAGGAAGCCGAAAGGCACGCGCTAAGCTAAAGCAGGATAGCGTGAGGTCTGAAACAGGATACGTAATGAATGCTATAAAGAAAAGTACGTAGCTTCTGGAATACTTAACTTTAATCCATCCTTTTGGTACATCTGGAGATTGTGGCGATACAAGTGAGGCTCTTTAGATACATGCAATGTTACTAATGGCGCCTTGCTAGGTCGTAGCCATTGACTTAGCTGAAGGCTATTCTAACTATTGGCTCGGCTAATGAGCGAGGCTTCGACAGTGTGCATTGCTATCTACGTCGTCCGTACAACTGGGGCGAGTGCTAGTCAGTCTCTCGAGACCTGCCTTGTGGTGGCGCTCGGTCTGCGATCACACAGTGGCGACACGCGGGTCCGACATGTACTAATGGACTGCGGCCGATTTAAAACTACCACCTAGCAAGTGTGGTGTCTGGCGGTGACACCACAGTTTCCAGTCAGGTAAATTGGGCTGTCTTTGTGTATTTTAGGTTGTACTCTTGACTTTAATGCACTTCATGTTTATACATTCTTTTATTGCTATATCAGTAAAAAGAAAGTTATTAACTTTTTCTTTGTGCTATTGTTACAATTTTTAGTGGGTTATTTGCCTATTTTACTAATTTTAGTGTTATCAAATAATTGCAAAACTTTCATTATATTCAAATTCAACCATAATAACAATGTTACCTTCTCTGTTTTAAGAATAATTGTATTGTGGTCGAAGTTTCTCATTGACACCTTTAATAGTCAAGGGGCTGTCAGGTATTGTATAGTGTATATGCTTTTGCGTACCTAGTTACTGCTACACAATTTTGGATGTTTTATACATTATTAGTTTTTTTTTTCAACTGTGTCAGATTCTTAATGACACTAGACTGAAGATAATAGAGTAGGAATTGTGGAGCAGATGCAAAATATTTATTATACGCGGTGAGATACAGCAATGTATAGTGGAAATCATTCCTCGTCCTAGTGTTACATTGATTGTTTCTGATTTTGAACAGTGATTGATCGTTCACAACAAACTTCATAAGGGAATAGATGTGTTGCAAGAGGGTGGTCAATATGACAAACTTTTTAAATAATTATCTGTAAGAGTTTTTAAAGTGTACACTATGTATTATCCTTATTACACACTTTGACACAATGAATATGTTTTCTGATGAGGTGTCCTAGAATACAATGTAGTATCAGTAAATCAAACAGGGAGGACGAAGGAGGAAAAAGGAAAGAAAAAAGACCAAATTTTTGCGTTTTCACATCTAAAGTCTGTGACGTGCCTTATTTATGTCATTACTGTCTGCGACATCTAACTTTTGTTTTTTCTTTGTCCCTTATCATTGTTATTGTTTTCCGTGTTTGCCTTTCTATGTCAGTCCTGTGGAGAAGCAACTGATTTCTTATCTTATTAGTGTAACTTACCTTTGATGTCTTTTTTACAGCTCTACATTTCAAATGCTTCAATTTTTTTCTTCCTTGGTTTTATTGTAGCCCATGATAATTTGGCTGTGCTGTTCTGCTTTTAAGTTAACACTTCATTTGTTCATCGTGTATTATTTTTCTTCCAAGGTAGCAGAATTCCTTAACTTAGTCTACTTTGTGGTCCCCAATTTTGTTGAGTTGTTTGCTAATCTCATGTCTGTTGCTAATTCTTTCATGTTTCTTTAGTTTACTCTCAGTCCATAATCTGTTCTCATTAGACTGTTCATTAGATTAAACACATGCTGCAATTCTCCATATTCATGGAGGATAGCAATGTCATAAGGGAATTTCATCATTGATTTCCTTTCATCTTGGATTTTTATCCTTCTATTAAATATTTCATATATTTTCATCATTGCTTCTTCAGTGTATAGGTTGAATAGTTGGATTGGAAAAACTACACCCCTGTGTTACAACCCTTTTTAATCTGAGCATTCATTCTTTGTTTTCGGTTCTCATTGTTCCCTCCTGGTTTGTGTACATATTGTATGTTACCCATCTTTCCCTATTGCTTACTCTTACTTTTCTCAGAATTTAGAACATCTTTCACCATTTTACATTATCAAAAGCGTCTTCCAAGTCATCAAATTCTATGAGCATGTCTTGATCTTTCTTAACTTGCACTTCCATTAGCAACTGCAATGTCAGAACCGCTTCTCTGGTGCTCTTATGTTTCTGTAATCTTAACTGATGGTCTAATAGATTTCAGTTTTATTTTCCATTCTTCTGTATATTATTATGCTCAGCAACATGGATGGATGAGCCATTGAACTGATGGTATAGCACTTTTTGCATTTATCTCCTCTTATTATCTTTGGGGTCATGTGGATGATATGTTTCTCAAAGTTTACTTGAATGCCACTTCCCCTACTGATATCATAAAGTCCAAAGGAATGTTGGGTGTCCTTCCTGCCTTATTTGACTGGATCCCTTATGTCTTTCTTTTGACTCCCAGTTAGTCATTAGTCATTAAATTGGATAGTTCCTCCCTCTCATAAAAACCTTCTGTATACTCTTTCCACCTGTCAACACTCTTCACTTCACAGTGAAAGTCTCATTGCACTATTAATGCTGACACTATGTGCTTTTAATTTCATCAAAGGTTGTTTTTACTTCTCTCTATGCTGAATCATTCCATCCAACAGCCATTTCTTTGTCAATTTCATGCAATATTGATTCTTCCAGCTAGCACCTAAGGTTTCAATGAAACGAGTCCACAATGTCTTCAGTAAGGAACCAAACATTTATGACCACCATGCTTGCCATATCAAACAATGTGTGATTTTTTAAAATTATTCTCCTATGGGTATACTTGAAGAGCTAAGTGTATGAAACAAATCCACACACAATACAGGAACTGAAAGAAATCATCGGCCCTGAAGTTCCTACTATCAATATCTGAATATGCTTAGGTGTGCACAGCTATGTATTCACTTTCAGCATATTCTACAAATGAATTTTTTATTGTAATGCTGGACTCATATTTGGGAGGACGACAGTTCAAACCCACATCCAGCCATCCAGATTTAGGTTTTTCGAGATTCAGGGAAATCGTTTGAGGCAAATGCCTTTGTAAATGCATGCCCCGTTTCCTTCTCCATCCTCGAAACAATCTGAGATTGTGCTCTGTCTCTAATGACTTTGATGTTGATGGACCATAATCTTCCTTCCTTCTTCTCCTCTCTCTCTCTCTCTCTCTCTCTCTCTCTCTCTCTCTCTCTCTCTCTCTCTCTGCATATAACAAAGTTGTGTTATTAAACAATGGAAAATTAAAGATTTAATAATGACGATAGTATGAAAAGGACAGTTGCTTATCACCATGTAGTGGAGATGTTGAGTCACAAATACACACAACAAAAAGACTGTCAAACAAAGCTTTTGGCCTAACATTTTTTGTAACTTCCTGTGCCACATGAACTACTATCTCATCCTATCAACCATTCCCCACCCTCCACTCCTTCCCTTCTCTATTCCAGTGAGCACATACTAAGTTCACCTAATCTAGTCACATTTGCCACCCCTCCCCCCCCCTCCCTGCTTCACGCTTACCCACCCACAGATCTGCTACCCACATTACCACCGTTTTAGCCTCCAGGGGGGATCACATTTCTTTTGTGAGTTCGTATGTAGTGACCAGAGGGCCGTGAGCTGTTGCAGCCCATTCTTCCTTCCTGGGCTGCATTTCCTTCCTGTGTCCCTCGCTGCCTGTCGTCACTCCTTCCCCGCTGCCTCCTCTTTCCCCTCTCTGTTTCTTACTTACGTCGACCTGGCTATCCACCTGGTTTCCTTTATTCCTTGCAGTTTTGTTTCCCATGTGTGTCCTCTTTCATCCTTTGTGGCAATCTTGTCCCCCTTTGGGATTTGACCTCCACTTCTAAATTTTCTCTCCATAGTGTGTGCCATTTGGGGAAGAACCCCCTCCTTTGTTTCCCATCGAAGCCGCCCTCCGCCCCACTAGATCACTTAACACTTGTAGCCAGTTCACATGTGGGCCTATTATGTAACCATCTGCCTGAACCCCCTGACCACATCAGTCAGATTTTGATACCTGAACTGTTACCTCCCCATGTGTGCCTAGGAGTGATTGCTTTTCATTCCAGGACATTGGAACTCCTGGCGACAGCCGCCATGCCAGACTGCCCTTACTATGTCTGGGTTTGGCTCATAGGCAGAGCCCCTGATCAGAGTGTGTGGTATCAGGGCTGATGTTAAGTGTATGAAATGTATCAAGCACCACAAATCTGGCTGTTCTTCTACAACTGTCTCTTTGGTTGGTAATGGGTCATTGAGTGCTACTTCTTATGACCCTGCAGCCTTCCCTTCCCTTTCTGTAGCCTGTGAGAAGGGCCAGGCTTGCCAGCTTGGGAGAAACAGTTTCCCTGTTATTTGATCTGTATTAAGGTGAATGGGGACACATTTACTGCCATAAAGCTGTTATTTTTTGTGGAAAATATCAAAAAATGTCACCCAGTCTGCTGCTCTTCCTGCTTGTGATCATCTTGGCAACGCCCCAGTGTCCATTACACCTCACCAGTCTCTCAGTATGGTCCAGGAAGTAATTATTTTTTTCTTTTTTTTGTCTGGTTTCTCAACCTTCAAACTGAGTGGGAGTTCCAGGGCAATCTGGAACAACGAGGTTTTCATTCTGTTCGGTGTGTACAAGAAGGTTGTAAAGACAATCGCACTGATACCAGCACCTTTATTCTGGCATTTGAGGGAGGTACCATCCCAGAGAAAGTCGAGGTTGTGTGTTACCGCTGTGACATGAAGCATTACATCGCGCCATCCATGAGGTGCTTTCAGTGCTTGTGTTTCGGGCACGTCTTCCTGATGTATGGCGAACCCTCTGTGTAGTGACTGTGGACATCCACTGCATGAGGTGAGTCCTTGTGTTCCGCTATTCGTGTGTAGTAATTCTCATGAACGCCACTCTCCACACTCGCCATATTGCCTGGCTTGTATGAAAGAAAAGAAGATACAAGAGTCTAAGTCCCTGGATCTTGCACTGAGGCTTGTCAGAAATGTGGCCGATTTCATCCTATGGTAATGACTTTTTCTTTTGTCTGGGTAATGTACTTTCCCTTTCCTCCCTCTTCCTTGCCCAGTCCCATCCCCCTGTCCTCTCTCCCACCCCTGCAGTTCCCATGCCCTCCCCTCCGGGTGCCACTGCCTCTCGCTAGCTAAAAAAACTGTCCCCCTTCTTCAGGGCCTGCTGATGATTGGGCTCCTTCTCAGGACCCCCCTCTCTCCAAGCATCTTTGACCGGAGGTCCATTATCACAACCCAGCCATGGGACACACAGTCCATGTGCCCGAAGTTTGCCTGCTTTCTTTTGGTTTCGGATCTTGCAGAAGCCTATCCCTCTGTGCCCTGCCCCCCTCAACCTATGAAAGAGGAGGAGGAGGAGAAACACCACAAGTCCCAGGACAAGGTTGCCACCCCCAGCCCCGCTCCTCCCCCCTGTCGTGGCCCTGTTGGTGCCAGCTCCCCTCTCACAACCTGAATCTCATAACTTATTTACAGGTGTCTCCCTGTCGTCGTTGGTGTTGGATAGTGTCACAGTGGCCTGACTGGCTCCAGCCTGTTTGCCTTCCATTTTTGTACCCACTCTGCGAATATTCAGTGGAACTGTAATGGATGGTACCGTCACCCCCCAGAATTGCAACCACTTACTGCCGTTTACTCAGCAGCTTGTGTCGTTACCCAGTAATCTCATTTTATTAGTGCTCACTCGTCAACCATTCGTACATTCCGTGCTTTCTGTCGAAACCGTATCAGCCCTTTGAGGGCTTCTGGCGGTGTCTGCACGTTGGTCCATATGGATATTGGTAGTACATGGTTCCTATATTGTACCCGACTAGAAGCAGTTGCTATTTGGGTCCACTTGGCCTCCCTCCTGAGAGGCAACTGCATCTGCTGCTGTAACTGCCCTCCTTCAGCAACTCCCCCCTACCTTCCTCCTCCTTAGAGATTTTAAAGCCCATTATGAGACAGTGCTTCTTCATCTAGTTAGCAGCTCCTCATTGACCAATTTCTTGTGGACCACGACCTGTGACTTCTTTATGATCGATTGTCCGTACTCACTTTAGTGTCACATATGGCGCTTTTTCTGCTATTAATCTCTCGCTCTCTTCCCCTCCCCATCGTCCTTCCTTACACTGGTTGCCACATGATGACCTCTGTGATAGTGATCAATTCCCGTGGATCCTCTCGTTTGCATCTCACCTCCCACTGACCAGGTTACCCTTATGGGCTTTCCATCATGCTGATTGGTCTCTGTATACCTCCCTGGTGTTTTCACCTTCTTTGTCAGGTTGTACTGATAAAGTCATCTGTGATTTGTCTGATAAGAGTCTGCACTGTCAACATGCCCGTTCTCTGTTTGACGGGCCCTGTTTGTCTTAGGCCAGTTCTGTGGTGGAGCATGGCCATTGCCACCACTGTCTGTGATCGTCGTTGGGCCTTGCAATGTCTTAAGTGTCACCAGTCCTCGGCTGGTCTTTATCCCTTGAAACGTCTTTGTGCCAAAGCCCATCACTTAATCAAACAGAGCAAATGGGTTCTCATCATTGATGTAGGCTACATTCCGCAACCTCCAGTTTTTTTTTTTTTTTTTTTTTTGCAGTCTACCATTCTGGGCCTTGCCCTTCCAAGTGGCCTTTGTACAGATTCAATTCTCGCTTCCTTGCCAACTCCTTTTGTGGTGTGGATTATTCGACCCTATTCCACCTTTACTGGGCATTAGTTCTTTCTCGTCTGGACTATGGTTGTCAAGTTTATGGATCAGCTGCCTCTTCCATGCTGCTGCTCTTGGACCAGGTTCACCATTGTGGTACCTGTTCAACCACTGTTCCTTTCACAATAGTTCAGTTGATAGTCATGTGGTTGACACTATGATTCTTCCCTTTTCGATTCAGTGGTCTGGGATCCTGGTTTCCTGTGCCATCACTATCCACTCTTCCCCTGCTCGTTTCTCCTAGTCTATTCTTTTCGCAGCTGCAGGCTGGCACCCGCCCACTGCTCGCCATCAGATAGGTTTACCGGTTGGGCTCTGCCTCGCTTCCTTCTGCCATTACTTCCATCTTGCCTCCTTGTTCTCTGCCTCACATTCTCTGCCGACCACCCTACCATGGTTAGCTCCTCGGCCACAGATTCGGATGGGTCTCTGCAGTTGTCCGAGAGCCTCAGTTGCTCCAGTGTGTTTTATTTTTACAGAATGCTCTTACTTGAGTTTCAGGATGCCATTACTTTTTACACTGATGGCTCTAAATTTGCCGATCATGTGGGATATGCTTTCACATCTTCTGTTGTCACAGAACAACATGTGGGGTGCTTATTGTGGAATTGATGGCTATCTGTTGGGCGTTCTGTTCTCTTAAACAGTCCTCCCTCACCCAGGTTTTGTTATGTACAGGCTCAATGAGTGGCCTTCAGTCTATCGCTCTGTTCCTCCCGCCATCCCTTGATCTCTGCCATCCACGATCTTGGTGATGCTGCTTGCTCAGTCAACTTCCTTTGGGTTCCTGGCCTCATCAGTATCCTGGATAACTTGCTGATCATCTGGCAGGAGGGGAGATTGGGTGGGGGGGGGGTGCTGCCACCTACCCTCTATTCTCAGAGTCCTCTCGGGGGTTAATTTGTGGCTTTATATCAAATCCCTTTTTGCTTAGTGGTGGACTCTTGGGAGGTCTGTGTAATGAACTTTGCACCATCAAAGATACAGTCACTGTGTGACATTCTTTGCTCTGTCTCTCCTAGCGGGACTGTACCATCCTCTGCCATGTTTGTATTGGCCATACTAGAATGACTAATGGGATTTTTCTCCCCAATGAGCCTCTCCCCCCCCCCCCCCCCCCACCTTTAGTTCTGGGACTCCGCTCACATCGATCCATATTTTGCTGGACTGCCCCACCTTATGGTCCTTTGCACTAAAAGTGCCCTCCCACCTTCGTTGTCTAGGGTGTTAATGGACGACCCTTGTATGGTTATGTCTTGTCCTTGGTTTTCTGTAGAAGTGGTTTGTACTATCCGGTAGAAGTCCTTGGAATTTTGTCTGGACTTCGAGTTCCTCATTTAGCATAGGCATTGGTTCTGGAGACGTTGATGTTGCCTCCATACCAGCCAGGTTCTCCCTGCCTTTTCCCTACATTTTGTCTGGTCTGTTATGCTGTTTCGTTTCCCCCATTTATTGTGTTTTCTTCCCCTGGTGCTATCCCTGTTGTATCGTGATGCTGGTATTGTTTCGGTGTTAGGAGGATAGGTGGTGGTGTTTCTGGGCCCCCCTTTCCCAACGCCCTATGGATTCCAAACCTAGAGCCTCCTTCCTAGTTGCCATGACCAACTATATCCCCACCCACAATAACCTCTCCATTGAAGGCACCACCTGCAAACGAATCCAGATTATGGTATGGGCACCGGCATGGCACCATCCTGTGCCATCCTATTCATGGACCATCTAAAGGTATCCTTTCTCACCACCCAGAAAGCCAAATCCCTCACCTGGTTCAGATTCATTGATGAAATCATGATCTGGATCGAGGATGAGAACACCTTATCCACGTTCCTCCAAAACTGTGAAATCTTCTTCCCTGTTTCCTTCACCCGGTCCTCCTCAACCCAACAAGCCATCTTTCTTGATGTTGACTTGCACCTCAGAGATGGCTACATCAGTACCTCTGTCCATATCAAACCTACCGGTCACCAGCAATACCTCCACTTCGACAGCTGCCACTCATCCCATACGAGGTATTCCCTTCCATACGACTTGGTCACCTGTAACAGTTGCATCTGTAGTGAGGAGCACTCCCTCTCAAAATTTGCCAAGGGCCTCCCCCCCAACCTTGTACAAAAATAGATCTCCCATACCTTGTCTCTCCTGTCACCCACCACCTCCCAAGTCCCACTGTCCAGCCACAGACGACCATTCCTCGTGTGACTCAGTACCACGCTGGACTGCAGCAGTTCAATCACATTCTCCACCAGGGTTTTGACTATCTCTTGTCATGACCTGAAATTGTGTCCTACCCACCAACCTTTCCACCCCTCCTACAGTGGTATTCAGCTGCCCACCAAACCAACACAATATATTTGTCCATCCCTACAGAACCCACACATCCTCTCACCACCGCCTACTCTAGTCCGTTCACAAACATCACCTATTCTATCAAAGGCAGGGCTTCCTGTGAAACCAGTCATGTGATCAACTAGCTAAGCTGCAACCATTGTGCTTCATTCTACGTGGGCCTGGCACCCACTGACAAACTGTGGCCAGGAAACGACTGATCAAACCAGTTGCTGAGCACGCTGCCCAGCACAATGTTCTCCATTCCAATGACTGCTTCACACCCTGTGCCATCTGGACCCCACCCATCAACACCAGATTTTCTGAATTGCACAGGTGGGAAATCTCCCTACAATGTATTCTACTTTCCCGTAACTGTCCAGGGCTCAAACTTTGTTAGTCATTGTCCTTCACCCATCTATCCCTTTCCCTGTTCCCCTACCAGCAGTACACAGCTCTCTGTTCCACTAATGCATCCACAGTCTCTCACTTCTCTCATTTTTCACTTCTCCCCTCCCCCACCTCCCGCCCACCTGCACTCCATCAAATCTCCAGACTACAATTAGCTGCCCTACCCCCTCCCCACCTCATCCTTGTATGCTCCCACGGGCAGGGCTTTACTGCTCCCACCCCACCCTGCTACTCATCCCCCTTCCCAGCCCATCTGCCTCCTCACCCCCACCACCTAATTTGCTTCTCCCATCATGTGATGCTCCTCGCAGTTTTACCTCGGCAGTGAGAGACTGTGTGCATGTGTGTGTTGTCTATTCTGATGAAGGCTTGCTTGGCCGAAAACTTTGTTTGGCAGTCATTTTGTTGTGCCTGTCTGCAACTTGGCATTTCTGTCATATGGTAGCAACTATCCTATTCATAACATTGTCAAAATTGTATTATTATTATTATTATTATTATTCTGCTGTTTGTTAACATCAGCTGTTCTATGTTAATGGTGCCATTTTACCTAAGTTTTGACGTGTTCTTACGGAGAAAAGAAAGGAATATCCATTTGGATTTTCGTTGTGTTAGTTGGTTCAGTTTAGTTTGGTATCGCCCAGTACTATATCACTTGCATCCTGAACCATACCCCCCCTCCCCCCCGTTCCTTGCGACTTCTCGGAAGTGTCTTCTCTGCTGCAGGAAACTGCTAAAGCTTTGCAACTAATGACTTTATACGTAATTAACAAATGATGACTTAACACATACACTCCTGGAAATGGAAAAAAGAACACATTGACACCGGTGTGTCAGACCCACCATACTTGCTCCGGACACTGCGAGAGGGCTGTACAAGCAATGATCACACGCACGGCACAGCGGACACACCAGGAACCGCGGTGTTGGCCGTCGAATGGCGCTAGCTGCCTAGCATTTGTGCACCGCCGCCGTCAGTGTCAGCCAGTTTGCCGTGGCATACGGAGCTCCATCGCAGTCTTTAACACTGGTAGCATGCTGCGACAGCGTGGACGTGAACCGTATGTGCAGTTGACGGACTTTGAGCGAGGGCGTATAGTGGGCATGCGGGAGGCCGGGTGGACGTACCGCCGAATTGCTCAACACGTGTGGGGCGTGAGGTCTCCACAGCACATCGATGTTGTCGCCAGTGGTCGGCGGAAGGTGCACGTGCCCGTCGACCTGGGACCGGACCGCAGCGACGCACGGATGCACGCCAAGACCGTAGGATCCTATGCAGTGCCGTAGGGGACCGCACCGCCACTTCCCAGCAAATTAGGGACACTGTTGCTCCTGGGGTATCGGCGAGGACCATTCGCAACCGTCTCCATGAAGCTGGGCTACGGTCCTGCACACCGTTAGGCCGTCTTCCGCTCACGCCCCAACATCGTGCAGCCTGCCTCCAGTGGTGTCGCGACAGGCGTGACTGGAGGGACGAATGGAGACGTGTCGTCTTCAGCGATGAGAGTCGCTTCTGCCTTGGTGCCAATGATGGTCGTATGCGTGTTTGGTGCCGTGCAGGTGAGCGCCACAATCAGGACTGCATACGACCGAGGCACACAGGGCCAACACCCGGCATCATGGTGTGGGGAGCGATCTCCTACACTGGCCGTACACCACTGGTGATCGTTGAGGGGACACTGAATAGTGCACGGTACATCCAAACCGTCATCGAACCCATCGTTCTACCATTCCTAGACCGGCAAGGGAACTTGCTGTTCCAACAGGACAATGCACGTCCGCATGTATCCCGTGCCACCCAACGTGCTCTAGAAGGTGTAAGTCAACTACCCTGGCCAGCAAGATCTCCGGATCTGTCCCCCATTGAGCATGTTTGGGACTGGATGAAGCGTCGTCTCACGCGGTCTGCACGTCCAGCACGAACGCTGGTCCAACTGAGGCGCCAGGTGGAAATGGCATGGCAAGCCGTTCCACAGGACTACATCCAGCATCTCTACGATCGTCTGCATGGGAGAATAGCAGCCTGCATTGCTGCGAAAGGTGGATATACACTGTACTAGTGCCGACATTGTGCATGCTCTGTTGCCTGTGTCTATGTGCCTGTGGTTCTGTCAGTGTGATCATGTGTTGTATCTGACCCCAGGAATGTGTCAATAAAGTTTCCCCTTCCTGGGACAATGAATTCACGGTGTTCTTATTTCAATATCCAGGAGTGTATTTTCACTTTCAACCAACCTTTCAAGATGTTTATTGTATAATTGCATTTACAGTTGAGTATATTAACGTGGTGTTACTACATTCTTTCTTTATGAGAACTCAAATAAGAGCGCTGCCGATCTAACCATAATACCAAAGCTTTCTTACATTACAATCAAGAAACATAATTTTTTTTCTCCTAAGATATTTCATAATCCCATTTACTTTGTGCATGCCATCTGGGTCCATGGACTGCATAACCAGGTGCCTAGCAAGTAGTCAGCATTCTCCTGGCTTCCGCCCACTGTGGCTACATCTTTCCTCATATGCCCCCTCTTGACCCACAGTGTCCTGTTACACTAAATCCTGTACCTGAATCATGTTATTCGGATTATAAATGTTATTAGACTAATAAACCACAATTCATGATATTACCTCCCACATACCAATCCCCTCTCAGATATCCCAGTGGGGGACTAATTGGCAGTGTTTGGCCATTGGAGAAATCATATTTTCTCAGTTATGCGTCATATGTCTTTTGAATACACATAGTGTGTCTTTAATATAATGGTTTCCATTTCCTTCTGTACACTCATGCTGTTGATGATTTGATTCTTCTGCCTTGTTGGGGCAGTTTACAACCTCAAGGGAAGGAGGTTGCCCTGAAGCTGTCACACCCTGTGCCTTCCTTGACAACGCGTTCGGCAGAATGGGGATGACTCCTTATATCAGGAATCTTTAGCTGGTGTTGCCGATGTTTTGTAGTTAAAATTTAAGTAGTGACTGCATCCACACTTTGGGGTCAGGATGTTTCCATTACTAGTCAGGCACTACTACTAGAGATGATTGGTCAAACATGAGTGTGATACAATGGTGTATTTACACATATTGCAACAGACCCTAGAGGTGTCAAGAAGCAATAGCATGTGGCACCGCCTGTGCACGGTGTTCATCTCGGGTCGTGTGGTCACATGACATTTCCGGGTAACATTGTTATGCATCTGACTGTGGCAGTCTGACAGTCACTCTCCAGTACTGTATGAAGCTACACATCACACAGCATTCAATGCCTTGAAACTGACCCAGTTACATTTCACTGTCTTTCTTGGAGTAGCTCTTTGGATGTTCTATGTTTGGACAACTTCCATCGCTTTGAACTGGTTTGAGTCATGTGTTGTTGGGAGTCCCAAATCAACACACATTTTTTGCAACCACCTGTGCCGGTCGCACACTGGTAGCCACACTGCACTGAACTTTCCAGTTCATGTTGTGCCCCTACCTCCAGTGGTCCATTTGTTCAAAGTTGTGCCACTGCTCTTTCCAGTAGAATGTAGTCGGATACTGTGTTAACATATTCCTGGGCATGACATGCGTGGGAGGCAACAAAGGTTTAATGAATTGTTGGTATAATTTAACCAGTAACTGGTCTTCATGCATTGTTCAAGGCTGTGCCTACTGGCATGAACAACACTGAACAGGAAATGTGTATGCTGTGTTAAAGTGATTGAGTACTAATGAGTTCTGGTTCTCTGGAATTGGTTTCCCCTATTAGCTCTAGCTAGCTTCCAAAGAATGTGGTTTCTTGAACTTTTGCTGACACTGGTGTGTAAACATTGCTAAAATGGAAAGTGCTGCTAATTTTCGATGTGTTAATGACACAGTACAAGTGATGGTTAATTAGAAGTTTATTATTAGAGCATGTGCAGCTGAAGTGTTGACATGAGTGTATTTACAGTTGTTAGTGTCAAATAATGATCAGCTGGAACTCCAAGGACAGGGAGGATAAATACTAGAACATTGTTGTAAACAAAAGCTAACGTTTTCTGTTTATGTAGAGAAGTTGAGGGATGTTCATCAACTTAGAAGATAAAAATAACAAATTGCATTATTATATTTTACCGAAACAATTGATTATATTTATGTAGAGTCGATGCAACTTAACTCGATCTGTCTCTGATGTAGTGGCAGTTAACCGCTTACAGTAAACATCATGTTCATGGAAAATATTTAATAACCTAACATTTAGGTGATTATTATGTTTATACATACACATTACTTCCGTGCACTATGTACCGGTATCATAACAAAACTGCAAAAAGTCCTGTATCCACAATTCTTCATTGAGGGTCTGCAGCTAAGTAATCTTTTTTGTCTAAAAAACTATCACCACAATGGAAAAGTGTGGAGACTGCTGCAGAGTTGTGAGAAATATTAGACAGTTTGAAGACTTCCTACAGTTTCCTTTTACATTGGGTTTTGTGAAGCAGTCAGCTGTAATAAGGTTGTTGGTAGCATGTAATGCTGTTGTAGTTGTACCTAGAGATGTACGATTGGAGAGGAAGTGCGGTGCAGCAAATTGTAAAACCCGGATCTGACCAGGCAGTGGCACAAGCAGAATTACAACAGATGAGAGCAGCAGTTGACAGCGATAGTATTAGAAATGGGGTGGATGACCAGATGGTAGTCAAATGCAACCAGATAAGGTTCAAGAGATGCAACCTGCTGGCCCGTGATGCTCCATAGTTTCCTCAGCACCAGATTTGCATAGCACCATTTTTCTTTGTACTGTTTAGATTAACTATGGTTGTGTATGAAACGTTTACAATCACAGCCATTTTAGAAGTTCTTTAATCTTTTGCTTGAAAGCCATTGATCACACCCTTGGAGACATAAGATAATTTGTTTCCATTCCACATTATGACAATACCTGCATTTTTTCTGCATCACCGTGACATACTTTATATACCCTCCACAGCTAGTGTTGCCATCTGTGGGTGGTTATTGCCTTTTGTTGTCAAACATACAGTGGACCTTTTGGATGGGTACTAGTTGATACCGCATTACTGTGAGCATGATATGAAGAAAGGAAAGTGGCTATGTACACAAAATGCTGTATCAAGTTGTAATGTCCTAGGCAATAGAACTCTTGTGAATTCTGTACTGAACAGCACTTAAGTGCTGTATTTGCATAATAGAATTGGAAATTAAAAGATAGCAATTCTTACACTCTTTAGGCACTGACAGCATCTTAAACGTCATTAAACTGTTAGAAGAGGTAAGACTTACAAGAAATAACTGGGATGTTAAGGTATGTGGAGATTTCATTTCAAAGGGTTTTGTCGAGGGCACCTGGAGTTGGCGATATCCAACTTGTATTTGACCCCCACATTAATATTCCCAACAGGAATAGAAGTACATATTGCAACAGTGATTGACAATTTGCTTCTAAATTGACTGTATTTAATAAATTTATTTCAACCAATAATAAATGTTTTGTCTGAGCGTGATTGTCAAAAGTTTTCTTTTTTCCGTGTTAAATAGTTTGCATACAGTGCTTTGCACTTAACTATGTATGTTTGGTGCTTGCACACATGTGTGTGTTTACAAACAAACCTCTGTACACATTTAAATTAAAGTTGCTTCCTTGCGTTCACCTGTATGTGGTGGCTAATTCGAGAACTGCTGTAGAGATTTTGACTCAGTTTCCGCTAATAGATACATTGAGTCACTAGCTATGTTTCTGTATATAATAATAAATATATTGGGAAAAAAAGGTCCGAATCGCGATGAATGAAAAGTTGTGAAAATGATGACACTACCACCTAGAAAGCAGCTGCCATAACTTGAGAGAGCATCAGTGCCTTGAGGCAGCAGAATGTGTGACAAAATTTGCATCTAATTTCAGGATGTCCATTATTGTTAAGTAGGAGGAGAGAACAATAGCCAAAAAGAATATTAAAATTTTCAGCACTTCTGTCAACTGTAGTTTCATTATCAGTTATTGGCAACTGGTTTCGATGATACGCTTCATCATCGTCATCAGACCCTCTAAATACATGGTAGCTGAGCTTTCCTGAAAGACATCAGTCCCAAAGACATCAGTCACAAAGTCCCATGTGAAAATAAGCGGTATTTGCTTCAACCCTTGCAGTAAACAACCACACATGGTGAAACCGCAAACTGCTGACCAAAGAAGACTGCTGCGGATGGATACATCTATGGTGTCACATAACCATATGGACGTAAGTAGGACCTATGACCACAGCAGTGTGAGGTGCAAGTTATACACCACATATCGTCAATCTTGTGCCCTCAGCTTGACTGTACACAGTACCATGATTGTATACAAACAACCTCCAAGGTGAGGCATGGGCAATTCCCGGCCTACAAAGCATGTACTGAAGTGTGTTGACTGAATATGCGAGGGTGCAGTCCTTTGTATACCACAGTTTAGTCTCCTTAAGCCCATAATTGGCAGCAGGTTTTAATTTTTGTATTGTTTTCCTAACTTTGTATCTGTGGATGGTAGCAACATTATACTTGGCGCATAATCTTTCATTGGAAGATCATTTGATTGTGGGAATTCTAGTTCTTGTGTCTTTGCTATGAAAAAATATCATTCATAAAATTTCCTGTCTTCTGAGGATCATTCATTGACTTACCTATCTGTTATCTTTAAGTTGTTGTGCTTCTGTTTCTTTTAGTATTTCTTGTGTTATAACCTTCCAGACTGCTTCGTTTTTACAGTGAAGTCTTGATTAGCTGGCCCTCAGGTATACGAATGTGCAATTATCTGGATTTTCAGCCACAAGCAAATATCGTTATAGTCTGGTCAAACATGGACATTTTGCTCTGGCACTACCAGCCAGCACGACGCGCGATCTGGCTTAGGCATTTCGTTATTGTTTCAGTTAGACAGCACGTTTCATTGTCTTCTCATTAATACTAGATCCCCCTGCGGGTCCGGGGTAAGAATAGGCCTGAGGTATTCCTGCCTGTCGTAAGAGGCGACTAAAAGGAGTTTCAACCATTTCGGCCTTCCATGTGATGGTCCCCCTTGGGGTTTGACCTCCATTTTTCAAAATTCTACAGAAGTACGAGCCTTTTGGGGAAGGACACCTTACGTGGTGTACCACTGGTCCTAATTGCACTAAGACCTTGGCACTCAGCATTGTACCGGCGTTGTAACCATACCCACTATTCCTCAAATTGGGCCTAAACACCTGATGGGTTGTCCTAGTTACGCCCATAGTGCGTCTCCATCTGCACCAGCGATCATGATGGACTTTCCATGGCACCAGAAATCCAGCACGGTAGCCAGCCCGTTGTGGTGGGGTCGTCATGTACCCTCTAGGTTGTAGCCCCCTGACAACACAGGGATCGTACTGCCGATACCTGAGCTGCGCCCTCCCCACGTCGGCCAAGGAGTAGATGCCCGTCTCCTTGGGGCATCAGGACTCCCGGCAACGGTCATCCTGCCAGGTGGCCCTTGCTGAGGCTGGGTGGCGCCCGTGGGGAGAGCCCCTGGTCGGAGTGGGTGGTATCGGGGCGGACGTTTCGCAGATGAAACGTCAACACATATCAGGTCGCTCTGCGGCCGAGTCTTTCAAAAGAAAAGGTACCGTTTCTAGTTCTGGTTCTCCTGCCCTTTCCCCCTTGGCCACTCCCTGGGAGGAGGGACAGGCCCGCCGGCTTGGGGCGAAGTACTTCCCCCGCTATTTGGTCTGTTCTCGAACCGATGGGGGGACGTTCGCCACCTCCAAGCCCATGTTCTTTGTTCAGCACATTGAGGACAACTTCGGGGAAATTGAGGCTCTCAGCAAGATGCGTTCAGGGTCCGTTCTTATCAAGACCACCTCCCCCACACAGTCGGCAGCGCTCCAGGCGTGCGACCGCCTAGGGGACATCCCAGTGTCCATTGTCCCGCATCTGGCACTAAATAGGACGCAGGGGGTTATTTTTCATCGTGACCTCCTGCTACAATCTGATGAGGAGCTCAGGGCCAACCTGGAGCGCCGAGGCGTGCATTTCGTCCGGCGAGTCCAGCGCGGCCCCAAAGACCGTCGGATCGACACCGGGGCCTTTATCCTCGCCTTCGAGGGGGACGTTCTCCCAGAGAAGGTAAAGGTGATGTGCTACCAGTGCGACGTGCGATCTTACGTCCCGCCTCCTATGCCCTGTTTTCGGTGTTTGCGCTTTGGGCACATGTCGTCACGGTGTGAGGCTGAGCCCCTTTGTGGCGATTGCGGACGTCCTCTTCGTGAGGAACATACATGCACCCCACCACCTCGGTGCATTACTTGCCCTGGCCTCCACTCGCCTAGATCCTCAGACTGCCCCGCATATCAGAAGGAGAAGAAGATACAAGAACTCAAAACTTTGGATCGGCTCTCTTATTCTGAGGCCAGGAAGAAGTATGACCGCCTCCATCCCGTGCCGTTGATCACTTCGTTTGCCTCAGTTGTGTCCACTCCTTCCGCGGTATCCTCGCCCCTATCCTGTCCCCCCTCCGCCTCCTCCGCCCATCAGGGGGCTCTGCCTCCGCCTCCCAAATCCCTCCCTTCCAAATCCTCCTCCCCGGTGGCCCCCGCGCCCTCTGCCCCAGGGGCCACCCTTCCTCCTCCTCCTCTCCCCCCGCCACCTGAGAAGCGATCCTCTTCTCAGGCATCTATTTGGGAAACGTTCCGGACCCCAGCTTCCGAGGTCCGGCGTTCCAATACGGACCCTGCACGTGAGGACCTTCTTCGGGTCCAGCCCACCATCCCTGTGCCTCCTTGGCCTTCCAAGAAGGCCTCAAAGAAGAAGTCTCTATCCCCCTCTCCACCCCGGCGCGTTTCGTCTGACGCTCCATCCGTGAGTCGCTGCTCCCGGCCGTCCTCAGTTTCGCCGGGACGCTCTGCTGCCAGGCGCTCAGCTGGCCTCTCGTCGACAAATGATGCTGCCCCTCCTACACAACTAGGGACAGCGGCCGCAGCTGGCGACGAGTCGATGGAACCGGATCCGCCTCCCGTTGGTTGTAGCGTTGTTCCCTCGCAACCTGGCCCTCCGCGGCCGTCGAGGTGACCAGCTCTTCCCCCGTCTCGTTCCCCCAACTTTTTGACTAGCGATGGCGTTGTTTCATTGGAACATAAGAGGTATTCGATCTAATCGAGAGGAATTACAACTGCTCCTCCGCCTGCACTGTACGCTCGTCCTTGGTCTCCAGGAAACCAAGTTGCGCCCGACTGACCGTATTGCCTTTACCCACTATACCTCGGAGCGGTATGACCTCACCCCTGTGGACGGTACCCCAGCTCATGGTGGGGTCATGTTGCTCGTTCGGGACGATGTCTATTACTGTCCCATCCAATTGACCACCCCACTCCAAGCAATAGCTGTCCGCATTACTCTTTATGCTTTTACTTTTTCAGTTTGTACCATCTACACTCCACCGTCATCTGCTGTTAGTCGGGCTGACATGATGCACCTTATCGTTCAGCTTCCCCCGCCGTTTTTATTGTTTGGCGACTTCAATGCCCATCATCCCCTTTGGGGCTCTCCTGCATCCTGTTAAAGAGGCTCACTCTTGGCGGATGTCTTCAACCATCTCAATCTTGTCTGCCTCAATACCGGCGCCCCGACTTTCCTCTCGGACTCTACTCATACCTACTCCCACTTGGACCTCTCGATCTGTTCTACCACTCTTGCCCGTCGGTTCGAGTGGTATGTCCTTTCTGACACCTATTCGAGCGACCACTTCCCCTGTGTCGTTCGTCTTCTGCACAACACCCCATCCCCACGTCCTTCGCGCTGGAACATATCGAAAGCTGACTGGGGACTTTACTCCTCCCTGGCGACTTTTTCGGACGACGATTTTCTCAGATGTGACAGTCAGGTCGAATACCTCACGGCTGTTATCATCAATGCTGCCGAACGTTACATTCCTCGTACTACCTCTTCCTCACGTCGAGTTTCCATCCCCTGGTGGAACGAGGCTTGTAGGGACGCTATCTGTGCTCGACGACGTGCTTTACGCACCTTTCGCCGCCATTCTACGTTGGCGAATTGTATTGAATACAAACGACTCCGAGCACAATGCCGTAGAGTCATTAAAGACAGCAAAAAAGCTTGTTGGGCCTCTTTCACCAGCTCCTTTAACAGTTTTACTCCCTCTTCCGTCGTTTGGGGTGGCCTGCGCCGGCTGCCCACTCCTCGGTACTTGGCCTGACCTCAGGTAATGAGGTCCTTGTTGATCCTGTGGCTGTCTCCAACGCCTTTGGCCACTTTTTTGCGGAGGTTTCAAGCTCCACCCATTACCACCCTGCCTTCCTTCCCAGGAAAGAGGCTGAAGAGGCTCGGCGACCTTCCTTCCACTCGCTGAATCTGGAAACTTATAATGCCCCCTTTACTATGCGGGAACTCGAACGTGCGCTTGCACTGTCCCGGTCCTCTGCTCCGGGGCCAGATGCCATTCACGTTCAAATGCTGGCACACCTTTTTCCGGCGGGCAAAAGCTTCCTTCTTCGTACCTACAATCGCGTCTGGACCGAAGGTCAGGTCCCCATGCGATGGCGTGACGCCGTCGTTGTTCCTATACCCAAACCCGGGAAAGATAGACACCTTCATTCTTGTCACTGCCCCATTTCTCTTACAAGCTGTGTCTGTAAGGTGATGGAGCGCATGGTTAATGCTCGGTTAGTCTGGATTCTTGAATCTCGACGACTACTTACTAATGTCCAATGCGGCTTTCGTCGCCGCCGCTCTGCTGTTGACCACCTTGTGACCTTGTCGACATTCATCATGAACAACTTTTTGCGAAGACGCCAAACGGTAGCCGTGTTCTTCGACTTGGAGAAGGCTTGTGATACCTGTTGGAGAGGAGGTATCCTCCGCACTATGCACAGGTGGGGCCTACGCGGTCGCCTGCCCCTTTTTATTGATTCCTTTTTAACGGATCGAAAGTTTACGGTACATGTGGGTTCCGTATTGTCCGACGTCTTCCTCCAGGAGAACGGAGTGCCTCAGGGCTCCGTCTTGAGCGTAGCCCTTTTTGCCATCGCGATCAATCCAGTATGGATCGTATTCCACCTAACGTCTCAGGCTCTCTCTTTGTCGATGACTTCGCGATCTACTGCAGTGCCCAGAGAACATGCCTCCTGGAGCGCTGCCTTCAGCGTTGTCTAGACAGCCTCTACTCATGGAGCGTGGCAAATGGGTTCCGGTTCTCTGAAGAGAAGACGGTTTGTATCAACTTTTGGCGATATAAAGCGTTCCTTCCGCCATCCTTACATCTCGGTCCCGTTGTTCTCCCATTCGTGGAAACAACTAAGTTTCTAGGGCTCACGTTGGACAGGAAACTGTGTTGGTCTCCACATGTCTCTTATTTGGCGGCCCTTTGTACTCGTTCCCTTAATGTCCTCGGAGTTCTTAGCGGTTCATCTTGGGGAGCGGATCGCACTGTCCTGCTTCGCTTGTATCGGTCCATTGTCCGATCGAAGCTGGATTATGGGAGCTTCGTGTACTCGTCCGCTCGGCCATCCCTCTTACGCCGGCTCAACTCCATCCACCATCGGGGGATACGTCTTGCGACCGGAGCCTTCTACACTAGTCCTGTCGAGAGTCTTTATGCTGAAGCTGCCAAATTACCATTGACATACCGGCGCGACGTACTGCTGTGTCGGTATGCCTGCCGGCTGTTGTCTATGCCCGACCACCCCTCTTACCAGTCCTTCTTCGCCGATTCTCTCGACCGTCGGTACGGGTTGTATGTGTCTGCCCTGCTGCCCCCAGGAGTCCGCTTCCGTCGCCTGCTTCGACAATTGGATTTTGCCCTGCCTACCACCTTCAGAGAGGGTGAGAGCCCGACACCACCTTGGCTCCGGGCTCCGGTTCATATTTATTCGACCTCAGCTCCCTCCCGAAGGAGGGTACTCCGGCTGCAGTGTATTGCTCACGGTTTGTCGAACTTCGTGCTCGACTTGCCGGTCACACCTTTGTTTACACCGATGGCTCCAAAACAGACAATGGTGTCGGCTGCGCCTTTGTCGCCGGGGCCGCCACCTTTAAATACCGGCTCCTCGACCAATGTTCGAGCTTTACGGCCGAGCTTTTTGTTCTCCATCAGGCCGTTCAGTATGCCCGCCGCCACCGCCATTCATCGTATGTACTTCGCTCTGACTCACTCAGTGCTCTTCAGAGCCTTGGAGCTCCCCATCCGGTCCATCCCTTGATTCAACGGATACAGCAGTCCCTCCATTCTTTCGCTGATAATGGTGGTTCTGTCAGCTTTCTGTGGGTTCCCGTACATGTAGGAGTGCCTGGGAATTAGGCTGCGGATGCTGCAGCCAAGGCTGCAGTCCTCCTGCAGCCAAGGCTGCAGTCCTCCTGCCTCGGCCAGCCTCCCATTGTGCCCCGTCATCTGACGTTCGTGGGGATGTATGTAAGAGGCTTGTGTCGTTGTGGTGGGATGCTTGGTCATCCCTCCAAGGAAACAAGCTCCGGGCAGTTAAACCGCTCCCAACTGCTTGGACAACCTCCTCCCGACCATCTCGGCGAGAGGAGGTCCTTCTGACCAGGTTGCGGATTGGGCATTGCCGGTTTATCCACCGCTACCTGCTCTCCGGTGACACAGCCCCGCAGTGCCCTTGTGGTCAGGCATTAACAGTGCGCCATGTGTTGTTGTCGTGTCCCCGTTTTAGTCAATTTCGTGTTGTCCTGTCCCTGCCATCTACTTTACCAGATGTTTTAGCTGATGACGCTCGAGCAGCTGCTCGTATTCTGCGTTTTATAACTTTAACTGGTTTGTCCAAAGACATCTAACCTTTTTACTTATTTTATCTGCATCTTTGTCAGGTCCTTCTGGTGTCCCCCCCCCCCCCCCCCCCCCCATCCCCTTGAGTTTTACTAGATTCCATGTGCTCTAACAACAGTGACTGGGCGCTAATGACCTCAGCAGTTGAGCGCCCTTAAACCCTAACAAAAAACAAAAAAAAAAGAAACAAAAAAAAAAATCATTAATACTAGAGCTGTAAAGTTGCTTGATTGGTCACTAAATGAAATTCCACTAGTTAAAAAATGAATGACTTTGACGCATTTTGGGAAATACCCTTCATTGGGTAGTCTGGAAATCAAAATACAAATTACAGAAAATAGACAAATGCACAGAGAGCAACATGACAAAGAGTACAAGCATTACGAAGTTTTGTCATACTGAGAGCTGACATACACACCATGATCTAGATATTTAGATGCATAAAGACATGCTGTAACTGATACAGTTGTCATAGCAGACTAATTTCAAAACTACATCAAGCTTTCTAGGTAGAAAAATTTCACCATGAAAGGGTGGAAAAGCATACATTGGTGGTGCCACATAGTAGTGAAACAGGGATAAGTTTTTACAGGGCGAGAAAGTTAAATGACAAGCTGTATAACAGTTTTTATATTGGTATAAAATGCCATCACTAGAATAGACAGACAATATAATATACTTAAGGTGTACAAACCAGTTACACAAAGTCAAAATTATACACAAATGACGTATTGACAAAAAATGTGAACCATACTGCAAAGTGATATACAATAAAATATAAAAAGTCCAATGTCAAAAAAAGGGGGAAAAACAGTTGTGGCATATGACACGAATACAAGCTCTCACAGGATCAAGTAATGCAACTAGAATCAAGAGAAAGGTGAAATAATGTAACAGAGCACCAGGAATACAAAGCAATATTGAGGGCCTAATAATGCTTTGGAAATGCTTGAGTTAACGGAAGAAAATATCATTATAAAATCAGGAAAACATTTTTACATTTGAGGGTTTCAGGGACTCCAACCCTCCAGAAAACACATTGAATGCAGTATGTACGTAAAGCCTACTCCGCAAAAAGAAACATACAAGTGTGACCTACATAGAATTGGAGCAATAACTCCCACCTTCACAGGACAGGTTGAGGGTGATCGTACAAGTAACAACATTAAAATAGGTATCAAGTGAAATGCATTACATAATGCAGAAAAAGTAATAGCAATTCATTAATGAGTAAATGAAATACAAAATAACTTTGAAGGCCAAAGCTGTCTGGGACTCAAAACCCTCATGAAAAATACAAATCAAAAAGTTTGCAAGGGACAACAAATCTGCCTAAAATAACGTAGAGCAAAAAGAATAGTTGAAAGCGTAGGTAGAATGAAGGAAAGTGGCTCAGGCACATGCAAAACTAATTCCAGTATTTATCGTAATTAATAAAATACGACGAAAGTGAAAAGTTTAATTACCAACTGCATGGACGAATACATGTGTGGAGTAGGATGGAGCAGGTGGGACACATATAGAATTAAAAGTGCAGTGTTCCCTCAAATATTTCAAAGAACCATTGGCATCTTGAAGACAGCTGTTCCTTCAACACTGGAGATAGGTCACGCAGATGGTGTATAAAAATTTCGAACTCTTCCAAAATATCTAACCCGCGCTCTTTCAGCTTGACATGAAGTACCTTAAATCCTCCATCTGTGGGAAGCACGAGGTGTCCCTCATGTCCTAAATGGCACCCAAGTGCAGAATTATTTATAGAAGTATGTTTACAGAACATAGTGGCAAAGCTGCTTCCAGTTTGACCCACGTACACTGTTTCACATTCAGCATTTCATTTAGTGACAAATTCAGCAATTTTGCAGCACTGGTGTGCAGTATGGTTGCATTCTTCCTGCAGGACTTTGTCATTATTACTGCTATCTTTTTAGTAAGTTACCAATTGCTGCATTGTGTCTGTGCTTAAAAATGGCAAAGCACAAGGGAATTGCCGTATTACTGAAAGATGAAAAAACATTATGGTTTATTAAAAAAGGAGAAACTGATAGCAAGTTGACTGTAAGTATGGTGGAGGTATGATACTGCTAGATAACAGAAGAATATCCAATTCAGTTTTAAAGTGGACCTGCGAACTTGGTAATGTAGACTGGGGAAACATCAAAACATGATTAACAAACCAAAAATGAACATTTGGAAGTGGCTTTGTGCTGGTAGCTTTTACAGAAACAATCACCCAGGCAACCAATATCTGGTCCTTTGCATTGTGTAAATACATTACATTTATTTGTAAATACATTTATATTTAAATAAACAAAACAGGTGGTGATAAATCATTTGTGGAAAGTAACAGATGGTTGTACAGATTTAAATCTCGCAATGGAATTGGAAATAAAAGTGAAAAAAAGTCAGATGATGTAGAGGCAGCAAATTCTTTTAAAGTTAGTTTTAAAAAGGAATTGGATGAAAATGACTGACTTGGGTTTTGTTTACAATGCTGATGAAACCATATAATATTCAATTGTAAACTGTTGCCATCAAAATCTTTAGTTTCTCAGGGGGAGAGTTCAACTCCCGAATATAAAATTAATAAAGAGTGAGTAATAATATTGTTTTCTACAGATGCCACCTGGACTCCTAAAATGCCTTTGCTCTTCATTGGAAAATTCAAAAACCCTAGATACTTAAAAAATAGCAGAGTTCATTTAACTTACAACAACAAAAAACTGCATGGATAAACACCAAAATATTCATTGACTGTTATGACAACACTTTTATCCCTGAAGTAAGAAAAGTTCAACATGAAACTGGTGAACAAGGAAATGTCATACTTATATAACGTATAATGTGCCAATCCATCCTTCTGCTGAACCATTAGAGAGAAAATGGTATGTTTACAATAAAATTTTTGCCTTGTAATGTGACATACTTACAACAAATGGATGTAAGCGTTACTGAAATATTAAAATGACTTCATGGAAAACAACTTCTATTTACATAGTTATATTTTGAAGAAGATAACATAGAGGACATTTTACCATATTTCAAGCAAATTAATTCAAAAGGAGTGTTGTTACAGTGTGGAATTCAATCAAAAGGAGACTGAAGAAAGGTTGGATCAGAATACTAAAATGGGAGTGTGAAAACTGCATGCCTGATGAGATGATTCTGTTCTGAAGAATATAAATGAACTAATGACAACTACATAAATATGCCAGAATGGGATGCCGATGATATGAAAGAGTGACTATATTTTAGTAATAATCAAGGTTGTTGAGATCATATCGGCTAACAAATTCGTTGCCATCATATCGCAGGCAAACAACCAGCAGGAAATGCAAGAAGATGAAACAGATGAAAATGTAGATGCAGAAAATGGTCCATGACCAACTCATGTGGAAGCATTTGAAACCCTGGAAACGGCTTTCAGATGGTTTGAAAACCAGTGTGATACCATGGTTTACTACTGTTGAAACAAATCCATTGTACAACAGCAACGAAGAGAAAAAATGGTTTATATCAAATGATGACTGGCAAATATTTTAAACAGAATGACTGTCCTATGCTACTTACGTTAGGTATTTCATGATTAAGAGTGCAGTATTATCATTTTCAGGAAAATCTGTGTGAAAGTGTGCTCTTAATTCTTGATAAGCATTACTTTTTATTGATCCTGATAAGTTTAATTTCTTTTTATTGTTTTGAATAAAAACCTAACATTGTGCATTGAGCCTAGAAAGACGGCCATCTGATAACATACCTAAAAGATAGCTCTAAGTGGGTGACTTGGCTATTCTAGATTACATTACAAAAATTGCTCTTCATTCATTCAATTATCTGGATTTTTAAGTATTCAGATAACTTACAAAAACAGTTAGACCAATTAATAGAGCCTGCTGTATTTTCAGCAACTGTCATTTGGCGACTCTTTTTTGTGTGGCAGGCAATGCCTTTGTACAAATGTTTTTGTATCTTTGATAATATTTTTTGAACTCCGGATTACTATGGGATATCTAGAATAGAGGACTTCCTGTACCTGCTGTTACTGACTGGTTTTCATTGGCCATTGCTATTGATGTAGATACTTTAGAAAATGGCTGCTTAAAGTTTAATTTAAATATTGTACATGCCTTAAAGAATGTTGCACCTACATTGTTTTCTGTATACATGCAGCCTAATTTGATTTAGGAATACCCTTGAAAATTCTTAAATTTTATGTTTTGTGAGGAATGTTCTGTAGACCTGCAGTCTGGTGGACTTATATAATGCAGCTTTTAATTTCATTAATTGGCAGAAGTAATTAGAATGTCAAAGATCTTTTGCATGTCCAACTACTTTCCAGCCACATTGTAATTGTTCCATTGGTTGTGGCAATCTTTTGCATTTGTTCTGGGGAAATATCTGAGAGTTCTAAGGCATCCTGGAATATTTCCATGTCTGCTGCTAACCACAATATTATGTCATGACTTAAAGAATCCACTTATGATGTCTGATACTTGATGTGACTGACACTGAAATTTACACTTGCAGCTGAAGCAACACAGATCAATGATCCAGGCACAACTGGACTGCCTTTTTTGTTTACAATACCATTGAATCTGTAGGTGAGAAATGACCACACTGACCTGACCATACAGAAGTCCCTCCTGTAGCTCAGATATTTCATTCTGCCATATTTTGAGCAAATGAATTTAAAGGAGTGTTGGTACAGCCAACTAATCAAACTCAGTTTGTAGAATTTGTCTTTTATCTCCCTGTTTTCTTTGTTGTCTTTGAAATAGTGTCACATCTACCCTTAGCTCTGTGGTGTTCAGTACAGCTTTCAGTATTTTAAATTTCGCTTCCTTTTCTGTATTACATTTGAATTGTGTGTCAATCACTTGATTTTGAGCTTTTGTGGTATGTGTAGGACGGTGCTTTGTATCTTTCTATGTATTGTTCTAAAGGTTTTCTGTGCCACTTTCATTTGAAATTTTTTTTGTTTATTAGGCTTTCCCTGATAACACCACTTTATTCACGTAGTCTGGATCTCTCCGTGTCGCTAGCTTTGCATACTACACATAAGCTGGTCCTACTCCAGGAGGGCTCTGGCTGTGAAACAGAACTCTGATTCAATATCTCTGTCTGTACTAGTCCCAATTATGTAGTTTGATTGATGTAGCAAGTGCAGAAAATTTTGACAGTTGGCCACTCCCATGTCGTTTTGTTGTGAACTTGTTGTTTTACTTCCTCAGGCAAATGATCTGACTGTTTCATTTCCATACACAGATTGTGTGTGTGGTGTGTTTTCCTGCTTCATTGTCCAGTAAGATTAGGCAGCAGTCCTTTTTGTTAGAGGGTTCAAGATCTAGTATGTTCTCTTTCGTGCTTAGATGTAGGTCAGTTACCTAGTTCATGCATCATCTACAAATGTATCTATAATGATATTAAGTGAACTGTCTGTCACTGTTGTGGTTGTGAATGTCTCCTGTATATCATTTCTAAATGATGTTCTTCTGTAGGTTAATTTTGTTGCATAGTTTTCTTATGTTTGATTTGTAGGATGAGCATCTGTAGTGCCTCTTGCATATCTGTAATCTTTTCCAAAGTTGAGGTTGGAGGATACACCATGAAACTTTGCTCTGAAGAGTTTGGAACACGCTTAGTTACACTGCAAATGGCAGGCCTAAAAACGTCTACCGGAATAGTGTGTGTGTGTGTGTGTGTGTGTGTGTGTGTGTGTGTGTGTGTGTGTGTGTTGGGAGGGAGGGGGGAGCAGAAAGTTTAGTTTTCTAGAAAGAATTTCATTTATTCAGAATACATCAGAGCTGCCCACAGCGTGCTGAACTTCACGCTTACAGGATGCGTGGGCCATGTATGGCTCAAGGCGTGGCATGGGTCGGCTTTGTTTGGTTCTCAGGAGTACCAGCTGCAATGTGACGCTTAATCGAGTATTGTGGTGTGACTTTTTCGGTCTGCACAACTCTCTTCAGTTTGTTTGAATTGTAGTGTCAGTGCTCTTGACCCTTCGCTTTTTTGTGGTACAGAGGGCATTCATAGTTACAGTGGCTGTTTGCACAAAAGGAGGCAATCTAGCAATCTATCATCACAAACTTTTAAAAATGAATGGGAATGACAAGAGGGAAATGAGAATTATCAGTATACACCATGCAGTTGCATAAGCGACGGGTACTGCAAATTTTCAATGAAATGGCGTTACAAGACAGTGCAGAAAGAATTTAAAGGTTTAGTTGGCAATGAAAGAGAAAAAATTACAATGGTCGACAGACAAGATTCATTGTTCTGTAGATCAAGAAGCACATTGTGCTAAACTTGCAGGTATGGAGCATATGAAGAAATTGGTGGAACGATATTAAAAATTTCTGACATTGCACACTGTCAGTTGCAACAGTTTTCGATGGAAATGAATGAAGAGTATCTAGACTTCATATATTACTGCAAAGTACGTTGGCTAAGTTTAGGGCTTGCCTGGAATGATTTTTTTTAATACACCCTATTGTTGAATTTATGAAGAAAAAAAGGATTAAAAGAATGAAAATTACGAGATTTGAAATGGATTGCAGATTGTGCATTTTAAGTGGACTTGACTGTACACTGCACACAGTAAAACACTGCAAGGGTAGAACCAACTTATTTCTGATGTGATGAGGACGCATTTAAAAAGAAAATTGTTGTAGAAGTGAGACAGTCAGACACAGTCCAATTCCCTAAGCTCACTGGTGTTAAACAAAAGGCGAGGTCTGAAGGATTCATTGTCACCTTGAAAGAATTACAAATGTTATCTTCCTAAACGTTTTGAGGACACTGACAATTTTCCATCTATTTCTGAGCTGTTTTTAAGACTGTTTGCCCTTTCAGTTGGAAGTACCCTTGCGCATGTGCAGATGTAGATTATTGCACTGCAAAGCAATTCCCTATTTAAAGAGAAATCCCTTCAACATTAAAACTGTTCAGGTCATCTACATTGCTTTCCTCCAGTAGAGTTTCCATGTCTCCATATTAGACTACAAAAGTGCTACAATATTTCAGTCAACATATGTGTGAAAGACATTTTTTCGATTATGAGACTAAGTAAGTTATGATAACATGGTAACTTGAATGTGAAATTCTTTGAAATAGTCTGCGTCTACTCGCATGCCAGCAGTTTGTACTAGACAAAAATTTCAGCTGCATTGCCATTTAAATGCGGTGTGTTTGCTGCTTTCCTTTGCACATGTTCAGACAGCATGGCGTGGCGGTGGGGGAAATGTGGCAGTGAAGCTGAGTGCTGTGGTACTTGTGCCAGGGCATGTTCTGCAGGCTGTATTCTTGCCCACACGTGATCTACATCAGTGTTATTCCTTCAAAATAGTCCGCATAACACACTATACACTAATGCTAGTGCTTTTTTAAGTCTTGAAATGCTTCTATGACTTGATCTTTGTGGCAGCTTTTAGTTAGCTTATTGAAACTTCGTCAGCCTCATCTGTGCTTGTAAAATGATGGTTTTCATTTTTGAGAGTGAAAGAAGTTGCATGGAGTGAATACAGAGGCTGGGGCATCATTACAGAACTATTTTTGACCAAAATTCGTGAACAAGCAATGAAATGTATTGTTTAACACAAATCGAGACTTTTCCCCTTTTTGGATTGCTTCACAGAAACGGCATTGAACTGCTAAGTAGTTCCTCGTGTTGAACTTTCAACCTGGGCAGGAACTCATTGTGTGCTATGCTGTTAGTATTGAAGAACACAGGCAGCATAAGTATCACATTTGATGACACTTGCTAAACTTTTTTTTTTATCTTGGCCATGCAGAATGCTTCTGCTCCAATGGTTGAGCATTAGATTGAAAAACATGCCCAAACACTTGTTTAACCTGTTACGGCATGTTCGAAAAGCTCTGCATTGGTGTGGACTTCATATAGCAACTCCTGAGCAACATGCATTTGCCAGTGTTATTGTTGGAAAATTTAGTAATTTTGGAATGTAGTTTGCTGTCACTTTTGTACCCAAAACAACTGAAAAAATATTATTTAATAAACCAACTGACACGCCAGTGTCTACATCTGTGAATGTTATTTGGCAATTGTTGATAACAGTTTCTATCAAATTCTCCATGGTTTCATCGGTTGATGCTGTGTCGTGCATATAAAGAGCACTTGGCATCTTCAGTGTCTTGATGGCCTTCTACGAAATGCTCATACCATATTTAAACCCTTGTTTTACAAATAGCAGATTCACCAAAAGCAGTATTAGACATTTATAAAACATGACTGCACCTTATTCTGTTTTTATAGCAAAATTTAACACAAATTCGTCAATCGGTTTTTATATGGAGTAATTGCCAATACCATCAAAACACATGTGACATTTTTGATGGCTGAGAACAGACTAAATAAGTGATATGCCTAATACTGTGTGTGTACCTTTCAAACATGTTCGCCAACGTAACAATGTATAAATTTTGTGAATCAGAATAAAATGACACACAAAATTACAAATTTCCTGTTATCTTTTGAACACACCTCACATAATATCAATTTTGTTTCATTTGTATGTTGGTGCTAATGCATAATGAGACTAGTAATTTTGCTAACTGTAAGGACTTTTTATCACTTCTCTATCAAATGCATGTTAAAAATAACTTCCTATCGAGTGTCAACCCAAGGTGTACATTGACTCTCCATACATAAGTCACTACACTTAGTCCAGTCAGTGAAGGAAAATTGGGAAAATATCTTGTAGTCATAAATTGTTTACACAGTGTTAGGATGGAGCGTCCTGAACAGCATACAAAAAATCCTGGCTGGTGGGATGTAAGGGTTGAGGTTTTTTTAACAGGGGATAGGGTGTTTAGGAGTGTCTTTCTCAAATAATAAAGAAACTGTAGGTTCTAGTGAAAATGCTTCACAGCAGAAATTAAGTTGTATTAAATTTCTTACAAAATAAGGGTCCTATTCATTTTTTCTCTAGTGCTAGTAGTGTCCACACGGCAGGGGATGGAATAATTGCAGATTATTAAAAATATTATTTTAACAGTATAAAATTAAAGTTTATCTTTAAATAAAGTGGGTTAAAATATGTGTACCACGTCTAAGTGCAGTAGTTTCGTGTTCATGGGTACATTGTTTTCCAGTGGTCTAGGGTGAAAAGAGACAATAGAAGGGGAGTAGAATTTGCGCAAATCTCTGCACACTGTTGTACACTGATAAAGGGGAAATTGCTTATTAGTCAACATTTACAGCAGCTGTAGAGTTATTTCAGGAAAGGCAACTTCCCCCACTGTGTGCCATGCTCAGTTTTCAGTGTACAGACGCGTTACACCTCCCCAGCTTTTTCTATCCAGTTGTCTCCTGTAAGTAGACAAAATAACTCTACCATATAAATATGAGCTCGCTCAAGTTATTTTCCATGTATTTTATGAGTACTTTCTGCAAATGTTATATGAGCGGTTGTTCGAACTACATTCTTGTAAGGGCCGGCCAGAGTGGCCGAGCGGTTCTAGGCGCTACAGTCTGGAGCCGCGCGACCGCTATGGTGGCAGGTTGGAATCCTGCCTCGGGCATGGATGTGTGTGATGTCCTTAGGTTAGTTAGGTTTAAGTAATTCTAAGTTCTAGGGGACTGATGACCTCAGAAGTTAAGTCCCATAGTGCTCAGAGCCATACATTCCTGTAAACAGTGACGGAGAAGTGTTTAATTTGTAAGTATGGTGATGTCAGTGGCCTGTATAGTACTAATGGGAAAGGGGCTGGATTGGCAAATGCAATACCTTGCTGCTGTCCATCATTGACTGTGTATTGTAAAGCCTTGTAACTGTGTTATAGTTACTTGGTGGTGAGTTAATGCATGACGAGAAAGTTAATGCGCTGTGATAGGGAGAGGTAGTATGAATCTTCCCCCAGTCAGGAATTGCTGGCACTTGTAGAGTGGAGTGTGCTTACTGGAGCCACTCACCCCACATCCACAGTGTGTCTCCCAAGGGGGGTTTGAATATGCCCGAGGGAATGGGGACTAATCGTGCTCAGACGTAGAGCAGTAATCTGATGTAAAGCATTGCTTGCCTTACATTGAAATATCTGAAGTTCTATAACACCTACGTGTCCTATCTCTGTTGAAGGAGAATGCAGTTTAAGGCCCTGGGTCCCTTCAAATGTTGAGAGAGCTGAGGCTGGGGTGATACATTTTTTACTCCTTATGCTCTGAAAACAATTCCTGACAGTGATAGTAGAGATAATAAAATTGACCTTATTTTATTCACTTTGGTGTGAGACATTTTCAAATACTTATTGACAGCACGTTACACTTGGGACAGGGTCTCCAATGTTTCAGCTTTTTACATAATAGCTCACTTAACAACAGTAAGTATGTACTAATTTATGAAACTTACAGTAACTCAACTACAGAAACATGAACTCTGTGAAGTTATATTCTCTACTCACGTAATAGACCTGCACAGGAAATATGGGGAGGTACAGTCTGTCTACAAAATGAAAAGTGAACAGTCCTCACGGAGGGGAATTAGCCTTTCCTGGAAAAACGCTACAGCTGCCATATAGGATGACAATTAATTTCCCCTCTAGCAGAGAATTACATAGAATTTGTAAATAAGCATTTCTTATGCTCGTGTTATTTCTAAGTCATACTTGCATTCCATGTAGTGGTAGTGTTAACAAATTATGTGCAAAAATAAACATTCTCCAGACATGTCAGCACACTGCATTACCAGTGCTTCATAAGGCACACTGTGGAAGGTCGGCATATCTTTGTGACACACGCTGTAGTCCCCCCCAGGGGATCCACAACTCTTTTGTGGATACGTGCGTAGCGAGCACGGGACCCCGAGCTAATGTGGCCCTCCTTCCTTTCCGGGCTGCATACCTTCCCTTTCCGCATCCTTCCCCATCCCCCATCTTCGCCCCCCCCCCCCCTCACCTCTGGCTCTTTCCTTCCCTTTCTCCCCCTCTGGGAGTATGATTTGTGCCTAAGTCCGGAGACGGACGCTTGTAAATGTACCGCATTCTTCGCCTTCCTTGCTTGTATGTCTTCATCCTTCCTTTGTCCTTCTCTTTTCCTTACCTCTTCTCTTTACCCTTTTCTCCGCTGCGGCGTTTGAGACCCCCTCTTCTTTCCTTTCCCTTTCTCTTTCTTCCTCCCTGTGCGTGTCTGAAGGCCGACCCACGCACTTCCATGCGTAGCCGGTGACGGGGTAACGCGTAATTCCCCGCCCCGGGTAGACAGGTAGGACACGTACGTACCCCCTGGTAACGGCCAGGCCCAGGGAGGGGTGATTACCCGAGCTGATACCTTCCGAAAGTGCCGATTGGTCCCTCCGTCCGTTTGTCGGGAGGTGTGACCTGAGGTGTGAACAATCACCTAAGGCGGGAGTGCCCTCAGAGAGGGCCCCCACAAGGGAGGAGCGCGCCATCGGAGACACCGGTAATCATGGGGGATTCTTCCGCAATGGTTTCTTCACCTTCCACTATCTCTGCTCACAAACGTAAGTTCACTGAGTCTCAGCCACAGTCAGTTCTTCCATCGTTGCCACAGTTCCTTGTTGTTTCTCGGTCTGACGAAGGTCACGACTTCTCCACGGTCAACCCTTTCATTATTCAGAAAGGTGTCGACGCAATTGCAGGTCCTGTAAAGTCTTGTTCCAGATTACGGAATGGCACCCTGTTGTTAGAAACCGTCAGTGCCCTCCAGACACAAAAGTTGCTGCGTACCTCACTACTACACACCTTCCCTGTCCGGGTGGAACCGCACCGTACTTTAAATTCCTCGCATGGAGTCGTTTATACACGCTCCCTCGATGGCTTGTCTGACGAAGAAATTCAGCACTACCTGTCTGACCTGGGCGTAACGGCTGTTCGTAGGGTTATGAAAAGGGTTGACACGAACATCATTCCAACCCGCACTGTCTTCTTGACATTTGACAAAGTTCAACTCCCATCGAAAATCAAAGCAGGCTATGAGATAATTTCCGTTCGCCCTTACGTCCCAAACCCTACGCGTTGCTATCGGTGTCAGCGGTTCAATCACACCAGCCAGTCCTGTTCCAATCCGGCCAAATGTGTTACGTGTGGCAAGGATGCCCATGAGGGTGCTTGTCCACCTCCATCCCCTCGCGGCATCAACTACATGGGTGACCACGCTGCTTCCTCTTGAGATTGTCCCATTTTTAAGGACGAAAAGCTCATCCAGGAAATTAGAGTAAAGGAAAAGGTGTCGACCTTTGCTGCTCGAAAATTATTCGCCAGTCGACAGCCCACCGTGCCTCAGAAAGGAAAATACAGCACTGTCCTTGCTTCTCCTCGGCCAACAAAGGAGGCGGCCACGCAGACTTGCGACCTCACCTTTAGTGCCACGGTCGTCAGATCGGCCAGTGCAAAGATCGCCCGTTCAACCTCACCACTTTCGCTTGCCCACTCTCTGGCTCACCCTTCGTCGGGTTCTGCTAAATCTCGAGCCCAAAAGTCAGACACCAAGACTTCGAAAAAAGAGCATACTCGTGAAGAGTTTTTACGTACGGCAACTTCCCAACCATCGGTTCCTCCTTCCTCTAAACATCATACTTCCAAGAAGGCTACAAAGAAACCCAGTTCCTCTCCTTCTCCACCAAGGCGTGTCCCATCTACAGCACCACCTGGCGGAAATCGCCCTCGGCCGTCTTCTGTGTCGCCGAGGCGCACTGCTGGCGGCCGATCAACCGGCCGATCGCTGGTGGCAGGAGCTGCTCCTGACCAACCTATGGATCAGGATCTTCTGCCTTCGGCTGAATGCCATTCCATGCTGTCGGTCGCAAGCTCAGAGCAGTCGTTGAGTTGACAGCAACCTTGGTCACATTCCTCCATTTTCTGTTCACCCTATGTCCATTATCCACTGGAATATCCGCGGTATTCGAGCCAATCGTGATGAATTGTCGATCCTCTTACGATCCTACTCGCCGGTTATCTTCTGTCTTCAGGAAACAAAGCTGCGTCCCCATGACCACTTTGTTCTCCCTCATTTTCAGTCCGTCCGATATGATCTCCCCTCTGTTGAAGGCACTCCAGCCCATGGAGGACTCGTGATTCTTCTCCATGAAACTCTCCATTATCACCCAATCCATTTAAACACTTCCTTCCAAGCTGTCGCCGTCCGTCTTTCCCTTTCCGGATACACGTTCTCTCTTTGTACTGTATACATTCCATCGTCCACACCAAAGGCACGAGCTGATCTCCTTCATCTCCTTGGTCAGCTTCCACCCCCATATTTGCTGGTTGGGGACTTAAATGCCCACCACCCGCTTTGGGGATCTCCACATCCTTGTCCACGTGGCTCACTATTGCTAGACGTCTTCCACCAAGCAGATCTAGTTTGCCTCAACACTGGGGTCCCTACATTTTTGTCAGCCTCCACGACAAATTTATCTCATTTGGACCTTGCGGTCGGTACTGTTCCGCTAGCTCGGCGCTTCGAATGGTTTGCCCTTGATGATACACACTCGAGTGACCACTTTCCATGTGTCCTTAGACTGCAGCCTCAACTGCCCTACATGCGCCCGCGACGCTGGAAGTTTGCCCAAGCCGATTGGACACTTTTTTCGTCTCTTGCGACATTCGATGACCGTCACTTTCCCAGCGTCGACGATGCGGTCACACATATTACCGACGTTATTCTTACAGCTGCGGAACATTCAATACCACGCAGCTCAGAATTGCCCCGGCGCGCCCCAGTTCCTTGGTGGAACGAGGCATGCCGTGATGCAATATGTGAGCGGCGACGTGCTCTCCGTGTTTTCCGCCACCATCCTACTTTGGCCAACTGTATCCGCTATAAGCAGTTCCGAGCGCGATGCCGTCGTGTCATCCGCGATAGCAAGAAGGCAAGCTGGAAATTCTTTATTAGCTCATTTAACACCTTCACTCCCTCCTCGGAAGTTTGGAGTCGGCTTCGACAGTTCTCAGGCGCACCTAGTTTCTCCCCGGTCTCTGGGCTCACTGTCGCACATGATACATTAGTGGACCCCGTCGCAATTTCTAACTCATTGGGTCAGCACTTTGCTGAGATTTCGAGCTCTTCAAATTACCCGCCAGCGTTTCTCCCAAAGAAATGTGCTGCGGAAGTGCGACCTCTTGCTTTCTCCTCTCAAAATCGCGAAAGCTACAATACTGCTTTCTCCTTGCAGGAACTTCAACATGATGCACTCTCTTCTTCTCGCTCCTCCGCCCCAGGACCAGATGGTATCCACATCCAAATGTTGCTGCATTTATCAACCCATAGTCTGCGTTATCTCCTTCGCCTTTATAATCGAATTTGGACCGACAGTACTTTTCCCAGACGATGGCGGGAAGCTATTGTCGTTCCTATTCCGAAACCTGGAAAGGACAAACATCTCCCCTCTAGCTATCGCCCCATTTCTCTCACGAGTAGTGTCTGTAAGGTTTTGGAGCGTATGGTGAATTACCGTTTAGCTTGGTGGCTGGAATCCCGCAGTCTTTTAACACCTGCCCAATGCGGATTCCGAAAGCATCGTTCTGCAGTTGACCATCTTGTTGCTCTCTCCACTTATATCATGAACAATTTTCTCCGGAAACGCCAAACAGTAGCAATATTTTTTGATCTGGAGAGAGCATACGATACCTGTTGGAGGACAGGCATCCTCCGCACACTGTTCTCTTGGGGCTTTCGAGGTCGGCTACCCCTTTTTCTTCGCGAATTTATGGCAGAGCACACATTTAGGGTGCGGGTGAACACTACTCTCTCCTGTACTTTATCCCAAGAAAACGGGGTACCCCAGGGCTCCGTGCTGAGTGTTGTACTGTTTGCCATTGCCATCAATCCAATTATGGATTGTCTCCTTCCTGATGTCTCGGGCTCCCTCTTTGTGGACGATTTTGCGATCTACTACAGCTCTCAACGGACCAGCCTTCTTGAACGACGTCTTCAAGGATGTCTCGATCGCCTCCACTCTTGGAGCATCGAAACCGGCTTCCATTTTTCTCCCAGTAAGACCGTTTGTGTTAATTTTTGACGACGTAAGGAGTTTCTTCCGCCCTCCTTACATCTAGGTCCTGTCAACCTTCCGTTTTCAATCATCGCTAAATTCTTGGGTCTTATGTTTGACAGAAAACTGTGCTGGTCCTCCCACGTTTCCTATCTTTCGGCTCGCTGTCTGCGATCCCTCAACACCCTCCGTGTCCTGAATGGTACCTCCTGGGGAGCGGACCGAGTGGTCCTTCTCCGCCTCTATCGGGCCTTAGTGCGCTCGAAATTGGACTATGGAAGCATAGTCTACTCCTCTGCTCGGCCGTCTATTCTTCGGCGTCTCGACTCTATCCACCACTGTGGATTGCGTTTAGTGTCTGAAGCTTTTTACACCAGCCCTGTGGAAAGCCTTTATGCTGAGACTGCTGAACCTCCGCTGTCCAATCGGCGAACAGTACTTCTGAGTCGTTATGCTAGCCATCTGTCTTCCATGCCTGCTAATCCAGCCCATGACATTTTTTTCGACGCCTCCTTTGATGTAGGGTACGCAGGCCGCCCCTCCTCCCTACTACCACTGGGAGTCCGCTTCCGTCAACTGCTCCATTCTCTTTCCTTCCGCTTTCCTAAAACCTTCTTGACAACTTGGGGTACAGCACTGCCTTGGCTCCGTCCCCGGATCTGCCTGCTCAGTGACCTTTGTCGATATCCCAAGGATGGTACCTCTTCACTTGTTTATCGTCGGGCATTTGCTGGTCTATGTGCACAAATGACGGACGCCACATTTATTTACACCGACGGCTCGAAAACATCGTTAGGTGTAGGAGTGCCTATATTGTTGGCGACACCCCAAATCACTTTCGGCTTCCCGACCAGTGTTCGGTTTATACTGCGGAGCTTTATGCTGTTCTCCAGGCTGTCCACTACATCCGCCGCCATCAGCAGATACAATTCGTTATCTGCTCAGATTCTCTCAGCTCTCTCCTCAGTCTCCAAGCTCTTTATCCTGTGCACCCTCTGGTCCACCGGATTCAGGACTGTCTGCGCTTGCTCCACCTGGGGGGCGTCTCCGTGGCGTTCCTCTGGCTCCCGGGACACGTTGGTATCTGTGGAAATGAGGCGGCCGATATTGCAGCCAAGGCTGCAGTCTCTCTTCCTCGGCCAGCTATTCAATCTCTTCCCTTCGCCGATCTACGGAGTGTTCTATGTCGACGTGTTGTTCATTTATGGCACACACATTGGTCGACACTTAGCCATAATAAATTGCGGGACATAAAAGCTCTTCCTTGTGCTTGGACCTCTTCCTCCCGAATGCGTCGTCGGGAGGAGGTAATTTTAACTAGACTTCGGATAGGGCACTGTCCTTTTAGCCATCGACATCTTTTAAGCGGCGATCCTCCCCCACTCTGTCCCCACTGCTCTCAGCTGTGGACGGTAAGACACGTTTTAATTGAGTGCCCCTATTTTAATCCGTTACGCTCCCGTCTCCAGCTATCGCCGGATATATCGTCGATTTTAGCAGATGACCAGCCGACCGCGTTCTCAAGTTTATTAGTGCCAGTGAAATGACGTCAGTGATTTGAAGCTTTTTTTGGGGACAACCAGCCCCTTTCTGTAGTGGATTTTTAAGCCTTCTTTCTGCTTTTAGTTTCTCCAATTTTATGACTTTCGTTCCCATTGCTGCTGGTTTTCAATTTCGGTTTTTTACTGGTTCCTAAGTCACAGACCGGGCGCTAATGACCATAGAAGTTTTGCGCCCTAAAACCAAAACAAAACAAAAACAAACAAAAACACGCTGTAGTCACTTGTTGTAATATGTTGGGGTGAATAAAGTGGCTAATCACTTGTTCGATTTTCAGTTTGCAACCCTATGAAGGAGGGAAGTGCATTAACACAATCCAGCAGTGTACCTTTCCTTGCATTTCTACTGTACCCCCCCGCCCCCCCGCCCCCCCCCCCCCCACCCACCCACCCATCTCCTGTCCTCCCCTCCCCCTCCCCGTGTCATTTCACGCTGTTATGCAGTTTCTCTCTTAATGCGGCTCTACTATGTTTAGGTATGGCACAAACATTTAATATTCATTTTCAACGCATTTAATTTAAAGATAAACTGAATTTTATACTGTTAAAACAAAATTTTTAATTATTGCAATTTTTCCATTCCCTGCAACAGGGAAACTATTAGTTGCAGGAAAAAAAATGGATTGGAGCTTTCTTTGTAAGAAATTTAAAGTAGTTCAACTTTGTAGTGAGAAACATGCTTCTTAGAGGCCACAGTTTTTAGAATAATTTGAGAAAAACAAAATGTCTCCCCCCACCCCCCACCTTCCGACACCCTTGGCCCAGCCTCAACATTTTACACCCCACCAGTCAGGAGTTTTAATATTGTTAAGAACACTCCATTCCAGTGCTGTGCAAAAATTTGATGCTACCCAATCCCCCCAAAATTATTATTTTTATTTTTTTCCTACAGGGCTGTTTTTGTGGAAAACTGAAATGTGTGCCTTTACCATGTTGGACTCCATTTGTATTACATCATTTCTCTATGGTGGTAAGTTGTTTCTGTGACTTGAAATTTTTGTGAAGTGTTACCTTTGAGCAGTGCATAAGGCTGTGCTCTGGTAGGGATGAGAGTCAGATCATTTATGTAGTTATTGAACGCTGCATGTACTATGTATGGTCTGTGTTGTTATGATTTTTTACAATTTTGATAGGAGCCTGTGGAGGAAATCAAAATGCAATAGGTTAAGGAAGGTGCATTTTGTTGCCAGATAATACCATTATACTGCATTGTCCCAGGTTTATGCCCTACTTGATACCTCATGTGGCCTGGAAGAGGGGATCATTAGCACTGCAGTGGTGGCAGCTGAATCCATTAATGAAGGCAGAGGAGGAGGAAGTGGGGCAGAGACTTGGTTGTTCATGTTCTCTCACATTTTTCCTACACATTATTCCTGGGGTGAAGTTGCGATACATTTCTTGATCTGTCTTTGCCTCCTTGGGGGGGGGGGGGGGGGGGGGGGGGTCTGGTATCATTATTATTTTGCTATAAGCCTTCTGTTCTTGACAGTGCATTTATTTTGGTGCAGGAGGTCTGCTTACATTGATAGTGAGATACAAACAATAAATACCACATTTTCACACTTGTGCAAATAAAAATAACAGTTACTGTCTGTCTTATTCCGTTAGCCCTCCACCCCTACCACTTCCTCCCCCATGCTAACCTCTCCCACTCCATGCAGTACTGATTACAAAGTTGTATTATACAAGCTCTTTTGCATTTAAATCTAATGAGTGAATGAAATTTCTCAGGATTTATTTGATACCCCGAAGGAGCTGCAGTATTCTGGAGTTACTGTGGCTGCTGACAGTGATTATTAAACTCTGACACGAAGTGAATCGACAAAGGTAAGTAGCATTGTTTCTTCTATAATGAACTAATAAATACGCATGTGGGGATATTTTCATGGCCTTACGACTTATGTGGATGATTAGTGGTTATGAGGCAGACCATTTTTTTTGTACAGTTAGTGAGAAAGCATGTAAATATTTTGTCACAGTTCGCCTTCTCATTGTAAAGTGCCTACCATATGACTATGGTACAAGGGTGCTGCTGCCCTGGGTAACTAACTGACTTTCCTTAAAATTGTTTCTGAACTGATACAAAGCGCTCAACAACTTCCCATTTGCTATTTGCTATATGTGTTGTGCGGATTTAGTGACTTTGTTATGTTGCTTCAGGGCTTGCATAGGTACTACTTGCTTACTGTGTGTTATTATGCTGAACAGTTTAATTTTGAAAGAGTTTTGATTAATGGCTGTCCATTTGATTTCTTGTTAGAGACTGGCTCTCCCAAGGCCATCAGTAGTTCTAATGGAATGTTGTCTACTCCCGGGGCCTTGTTTCGACTCAGGTCTTTCAGTGCTCCGTCAAACTCTTCACGCAGTATCGTATCTCCCATTTCATCTTCATCTACATCCTCTTCCATTTCCATAATATTGTCCTCAAGTGCATCGCCCTTGTATAAACCCTCTATATACTCCTTCCACCTTTCTGCCTTCCCTTCTTTGCTTAGAACTGGGTTGCCATCTGAGCTCTTGATATTCATACAAGTGGTTCTCTTCTCTCCAAAGGTCTCTTTAATTTTCCTGTAGGCAGTATCTATCTTACCCCTAGTGAGACAAGCCTCTACATCCTCACATTTGTCCTCTAGCCATCCCTGCTTAGCCATTTTGCACTTCCTGTCGATCTCATTTTTGAGACGTTTGTATTCCTTTTTGCCTGCTTCATTTACTGCATTTTTATATTTTCTCCTTTCATCAATTAAATTCAATATTTCTTCTGTTACCCAAGGATTTCTATTAGCCCTCGTCTTTTAACCTACTTGATCGTCTGCTGCCTTCACTACTTCATCCCTCAGAGCTACCCATTCTTCTTCTACTGTATTTCTTTCCCCCATTCCTGTCAATTGTTCCCTTATGCTCTCCCTGAAACTCTGTACAACCTCTGGTTTAAACCTGGTTCCTAAATCTCTGTCTTACCATTATATAATCTATCTGATACCTTTTAGTATCTCAAGGATTCTTCCATGTATACAACCTTCTTTCGTGATTCTTGAACCAAGTGTCAGGTATGATTAAGTTATGCTGCGTGCAAAATTCTACCAGACGGCTTCCTCTTTCATTTCTTACCCCCAATCCATCTTCACCTACTATGTTTCCTTCTCTCCCTTTTCCTACTCTCGAATTCCAGTCACCCATGACTATTAAATTTTCGTCTCCTTTCACTGCCTGAATAATTTCTTTTATCTCATCATACATTTCATCAATTTCTTTATCATCTGCAGAGGTAGTTGGCATATAAACTTGTATTACTGTAGCAGGTGTGGGCTTCGTGTCTAGCTTGGCCACAATAATACATTCACTGTGCTGTTTGTAGTAGCTTACCCGGACTCCTATTTTGTATTCATTATTAAACCTACTCCTGCATTACCCCCATTTGATTTTGTATTTATAACCCTGTATTCACCTGACCAAAAGTCTTGTTCCTCCTGCCACCGAACTAATTCCCACTATATCTAACTTTAACCTGTCCATTTCCCTTTTTAAATTTTCTAACCTACCTGCCCGATTAAGGGATTTGACATTCCACGCTCCGATCCGTAGAACGCCAGTTTTCTTTCCCCTGATAACGACGTCCTCCTGAGTAGTCCCCGCCCGGAGATCCGAATGGGGGACTATTTTACCTCCGGAATATTTTACCAAAGAGGACGCCATCATCTTACAGTTAACACACTGTAATGATTACTCAGTAGAGCGGCTGTGCTTTTGTAAGGTTCAAGCATTGTTGATGCACCATTGTTTCAGTACCAAGAAAATGGGGTTTTAGTACATCGTATTTAATGCTATACTTTTCAAGAGCTGCTAACAGTGTACTGAAAATACTCTTTTCCTGTCCTTACTATAATAAATTTCAGCCTCCAGTTCCATAAGCAAAGAAACTTTACCTAGGTTTGGGCTATAATAATGTAGTCTTCTTCAGAAATGTCACAATATAAGATTAAAATCAAAACACGCCAGATAGTGGCCTTGTCAAACTTAAAATGTTAGTGTACACAGTCATAAGAATGCGTCACTCCTACTAATGTTCGGCCGATAGACGGGCCATACAGGTGGGCCGCGGGCGCTGAGTCGTAACTGGGCGCCGCGGGCAGCGACGCAGGAGCGACCAGAAAATGTTAACTGAGATTATCATGGAAAATAGTTTATTACAATAGTTCTGAGTGTTAATGGCATTAAAACCATAAGTCACTGAAATTACCATTCCATAAAAGGCAAAGAACCTGTAACAAGTGTACTGTACATAAGTAAGAATAAACATTAATTGATACAGGGTGTATACGGCGCGGGACATCCGGGAGATCCGTGAAAAACCCGGGAATTTTTTAGATATTCGGGATTTTTAATTGTTTTAGAGTTCAGTTAAATTTTTGTAGGTTTGACGTGTAAGATCTGATACGCTGACAAAGAATTTTAGGCCCACTACTGCTGAATAATACTGCAGCAATGAAACATAAATCAGAGAATAACACCAAAATAAAAGTTTAGTTCATAGAAAATGGGTAATTTACGCAATGCACAGACCAGTTTGCCAACACCGAAAAGTGTCAAAGGCCTTAGGTCGATGATTATGCAGTACGACTGAAACTACTAAAGTGCATTCGATGTGCGTGACGTCACAATTGTTTACATTTCTAACAGGTCACTGGAAAATATTACTAATAGTGGCTTGAGAAGCGTTACTTTCAAAGTAAATTTCCACGCCAGATGTAATGTGTGAGAATATGCAGTGAATTTCTTAAATCACAGGGCTTAATAACTCTCATTCAAAACGTAACACTTTGAGGATCAGCCATTTGAAAAATGTTGGGCCCAGAAGATAAGTCATTTATGCCACTGTTTAAAATTTTACCGCCACATTTGTATTTGATACGACTTACGTGTAACACACGCTAAAAAAAGACCGAGATCAAGTTAGTTTTCATATTTAATGTTGTTCTTTCATATTTATTTATTTAGCGTATGGCATTTAGACACAATTGTTATTACAATCAATATGCAAAATTGTAATAATTTGGCATTAGATATTCTTACAGTTATTACAATAGTTATACAGAATTATACAAAATTATACAAAATTACACATAATACACATGTTACAGTAGTTATACAAAGTTATAGTAGTTTGGAAGTAATTACAAACAAACATCTAATGAGTTAATATATGCAATTGATTCTGGAGTCGCCATCAGGAAATCTTCTGGAGTCCCATCATAGGCTGTCCTGGGGCAGTCTTCTATTATGTGCTGGATAGTTTGATTTTCTCCACATTGACACAGCGGCGATTCTGTCATGCCCCACTGGTAGAGGGAATAGGCGCATCTGCCATGTTTAGTTCTAATTCTGTTTAAAGTTGCCCAGGTTTTGCGTGATAAGTCAAAACCTGGAGGCTTCTGGGAGATACATGGAAGTTTGCTGATGTTCTTTAAGGACCATTCTTGGTGCCAGGCGCTGGTTATGTTGAATTCTTCCTCTGTTGCAGATGTGGCTATTGCGGTTCTGATGGGTGACCTTCTGGAGCGGAGACGGCTTTGGGTGGCATCTTCAGAATTCTCATGGATGGGTAGATTCCGATTGCTCATTATCTTTTTGTACTCTCTTATAAGAGCGTTTGTGCGGCGTAGGTTAGGGGGTGGTATGTGGCTTAGTACTGGGAGGCATTCCACGGGTGTAGTCTTTATTACACCAGCGATCATTCTCATTGTGTTATTGAGCTGTGCATCGATTCTATGGGTGTGGGGGCTGTTTAGCCATACCGGCGCACAATATTCGGCAGCGGAGAAGACGAGACTTAAGGCTGATGTCCGTAACGTAGTAGCTGCCGCTCCCCATGTCGTTCCACAGAGCTTCTGTATAATGTTATTCCTTGTTTTTAGTTTCTCTGCTGTTTTCATTAGGTGACCTTTGAAAGAGAGTGTTCTATCGAGGGTCACACCTAGGTACTTTGGGGTTTTATTGTGGGTAAGCCATGTGGTCTCGAATTTTATTCTGAGCTCCCTCTTAGCCGCTTTATTGTTTAGGTGAAAACATGATACTTCTTTTTTGTTGGCGTTAGGTTGCAGGTGCCATTTTCGGAAATATTCTCCCATCTTCTCCAAGTCAGCTGTTAGGGTCTCCTCTGCCCCTTCAAATGACTGACTTCTCGTTGCAAGGACCCAGTCATCGGCGTAGCCAAACTTCTTTGATCTTGTTTCCGGTATGTCTGCAATGTAGAGATTGAAGAGGAGTGGTGCAAGCACCGATCCTTGAGGTAGGCCATTTTTTAATTTCCTCAGTGAACTAATATTTGAACCCATGGTGACTTGGATCGTTCTGTCATTCAGCATGTTGTTTAGTAGGCGAGCTGTTAGTTTACATGGGATTATGCGGAGGAACTTATAAATCATGCCTTCTCTCCAGACTGTGTCGTAGGCAGCTGACAGGTCTATGAATGCTGCAGAGGTTTTAAGCTTTCTTTGGAACCCAGCTTCAATGTACGTCGTGAGTGAGAGAACTTGATCGACACAGCTGTGGTTTGGTCTGAAACCTGCTTGTTCGATTGGTATAGCATTGAGTATTTTCTGGCAGATTCTATTGTAGATGAGCCTTTCTAACAATTTATATATTACTGACAGTAGTGCTATGGGCCTGTAGCTCTTCGGTGAGTTTATTGGTTTCCCTGGTTTTAAGATGGCTATTATTTTCGATCTTTTGAGGTCACTAGGCACATTACCGGTTTGGATGATGTCGGTGAAGAATCTCGCCAGCCAGAGTTTTGTGTATTTACCGCGGTGTATCAGGAGTTCTGGGTTAATGCTGTCGAGTCCTGGTGCTTTCCCTGGCTTGACCTCTTTGAGTGCTGTTTCTATTTCTTTGAGTGAGAAAGGGAGAGCGTATTCAGTTTCTGTCGCCTTATTCCTCAGATTCCTGAGTTCTCGTTTTATCTTGATCGTGTGTGCTCTGTCACTAGGGGCTCTGGACGTGGCCACTATATGAGATGCCATGGTGTTTGGGGAGACGTTTGCTGTCTGTCTTTGAATAGGTGCTCCACTTCCTAATTTCCTTAACAGGGTCCATGCTTGTCAGCTTGAAGTCTGGAAATTCAGGCTCTCCATTGCTTCTGTCCATTTACGTTGTCTTGCAGTATCAAGACTGTGGAGAAGGTCATCGGCCAGTTCTTTGTCGCCCGTCTTGAGGAAGCGCTGGTAGAGCTCGTCACTGTTTTTGGACCACCCTGGGACATACTCTCGTCGGTATCCCCTAGGGATGTGCTTCTTGGCAGTGCTTATTACTGCTCCGATGAATCTTCTATAGTTTTTATGGGTAGGTGGTATCCATCCTAGACATTTATCAAGGTCTCGAGAGTACTTTTCCCAATTTGCGTTCTTGAAATTCCATCTGGGGCAAGGCATGGAAGTCACCAGTGGGATTTGGCTGCCAATTTCAATAATGACTGGTCGGTGCTGGCTATGAGGAAAGTCGCACAGGACTTTACGGGTAGCTGGTAGTGGTTGGTTATTTCCGTCAGTTGAGGTGAAGCATAGATCCGGGTTGTATTCCTGCTCCCAGGCAGCTGATCTGAATGTGTAACGGTCTTTCGCATCAAAGATAAGGTTAAGATTTTCATTTTCAGCCCATTTCACCAAGGTTTCACCATTAGCATCACACTCCTTATATTTCCACTGTTCGTGGTGGCTATTGAAGTCTCCCAGATAGATTGCTGGGTGAGGTTGAGCCTGAATTACTGATCTTGGCCGTGGAGTGGTTGGAGGTTTATAAATATTTGTAACGGTTACGCTCCCAATTTTTACTGTGACATTATGGATTCCATCACCTGACGACGTGGAGATAAGGGAGGCATTTTCTATATCATGTCTGATGTAGGTTGCAACACCATGGGTATGGTGGTAAGTGGCACCAAGTAATTCAAATCCGGGTATTTTGCCCCTTTTCCGCAGTTGTACTTCAGTACTACAATGTGTTTCCTGAATGGCGATCAGATCAATGTTGTCTTTCTTCAGTAGTTTTGATAAGTATTGGCACTTAGAATAGCTTATGCTCTCTATGTTGAGATGGCAGATTCGGACCGTAGGTCCAAGTTTCGTTGTTGGCATATCCTTAGGAGGACGTTTTTTGTGTCTACTTGCATAGTCAGGAGAACCTTTCACGGTTTGTCTAACTGCCATTATGTGCTTTCATAGATAAAAAATTATGCAATCGATGGCAAAAAGTATAATTGATCTTCAAAAAAAGTACATAATGTGTTACTGAGCAATGTCACAAGTCTTTTCACGCCAGAACACTTAGACTTTTCTATAGTATAGAAAAGACGAAGTGTTCTGGCATGCAGAGCAATAACAGCTTCTTTTCTACTTTTTTTGTCGGTGAATTCTCTCTTCGTCTCCGAACAGCTCTAACGTTCGCTACTACTTCTTTCTAACTAATTCTATAAATGAACAACTGAACGCAGCACCAGTCAAGCGACAGGTAGCGGGACATCCGTATCTTGCTCTCGTACGAAATTAGTCCAGTTTTAGAGCGAAAACCTGTGTTAAGCGCAGCTACTATGTACCCCGCTCTAAAATTTGCTTTCAGTAAGGACAAGTATGTCTTTTACCTCTTCGATTCCTCAATTTTTCTGATTTTATTATTGTTTTTATTTTAATACAAAAGCTTGCGGTTTAATCGTTGTTAAAGACCTTTAATTACTTTTGTTTTTAGAATAATAAGAGATTTTTTCCGTAAAATATCTTGTGTATTTTTGCAGTCTTTTATTTTCGGATTTTCATGTTGCTAAATTTTACCTCTGGTCTTTATTTTAATACTTAATTTCTTATTTGTTTTATTTTTCAAATATTTTTGAATCATAAAAGTTATTGTTTGAAATGTATATTTAAAAACCTATGGGAGTTAGCAATTCAAAATAAATAACGCTATCGTATTCATTTGTTTTAAAAATATTTTATTAAAGAAACATTTTAATTATTGTTAGACAATACAACAAATAATTTAGAAGGAAGCACCATGTTTAACAACAAATACTGTAATTTAGGAATTGACTTTGGAGAATAACTTACTTGGAGCTGTGTGCGAGAGCATTGATTCGTTCTGTAATAGATTCTCGCTCTGTCTGAGCGTTTTGAATGGTCTCCACAAGTTTTGCCTTCTTCTCGTTAAGCTTTCTTATTTCTGCGCCAACAATCTTCCTTTTAGTCAGATGGTCCTTTTTCCCGGACGACTCGTCGTTTCGATTTTTGAGGTCTTCAGCATATCGATCTCGTGAGTTTCTTACAGAGTGTATAAGCGACTTTGGTATAGACACTCCTTGGACTCCGCCGTGTGTCTTGACTGCGTCGTACACGTCTTCTGCTCACTACAGATTGTTCCCTCATGTTCTCGAAGAGGCACTTTTGTTCACCGAGAATCCTCGCTCCGCAGCTGCTTGACCGTGCGATTTCCATTGCCTTCTTCAGCTCGTAGCACTTTGCATTCTGGTTCTTGAGACATTTCATCCAGAACTCATCCAGCCGTTGCTCCTTTTTGTTGAATGTTTCGAATTTTGTTTTGCAGTTACAACAGAAGCGTATTGCGCTTCTGCTTTATCGGCACATCCACCGTCCATCCAACTGCTCTCCACCAAAATCTGTAAAAAGGAATGTAATCGTTTGAGACCAGCCTCCCTGCACGCTATTGTGGGATCTAAGCAGCTTACAGCTTTTGTCAACCTAAAGTGTAGGGGAGATTTCTGCATCAACTTTGACACGAGCTTGATCATTCCTCTCCTGCATTCGTTCCGGAACTTAGCGATTTCAAGGGCTGTGAGAGACCTGCACTTTCTGAACTCATTCTTGACGGTGAACCCAATCTTGACGTGGTTCACACCCAAAAGATTGGATTCTTTGTCCAAATTAACTGACGGCGAGATCTTCGTCGGCTGGACAAATCGTGTCATCGTTGTCTCCATTATCTCTGTCAAAGCAGAGTGGAGGAACGGTGCTAGCGGCAAATCGGATTGGAAATCCTTTAGGAAAGGTGTCAAGTCTCCAGCACGAGTCTTGAAAAAGGCAATTTTCGGACCGAGTAACTTGTCCTTGAGGTGATCCTCCAGTACTCTGTAGCTAGCACATTTCGGTTTGTTTTTTTCTTCCAGCTTTGCAACAGATATTCGCAGAAACGGAAGCATTACTAGAAGTCGCTCAGCGACTTCCACATTCTCCAGCCATCGGATCGCGCAATACTTTAAGGGAAGCAGTTCCGATTTAGTTGTAAAAATATACAGAGCTCTTCTGGCAGGGACATCCTTAAAAAGATTGTACAAGACACGTAAAAACTGAATTATCATCCACTGTGTTTCCTGAATTGCGGACTTGAAGGTGTGATGTCACCGCCAGACACCACACTTGCTAGGTGGTAGCCTTTAAATCGGCCGCGGTCCGTTAGTATACGTCGGACCCGCGTGTCGCCACTATCAGTGATTGCAGACCGAGCGCCACCACACGGCAGGTCTAGAGAGACTTCCTAGCACTCGCCCCAGTTGTACAGCCGATTTTGCTAGCGATGGTTCACTGACAAATTACGCTCTCATTTGCCGAGACGATAGTTAGCATAGCCTTCAGCTATGTCATTTGCTACGACCTAGCAAGGCGCCATTATCAGTTACTATTGATGCTGTAAAACATGTACCGTCAAGAGCGATGTTCACCAATTATGGATTAAAGTTAAGTATTCCAGTAGTTACGTACGTTCTTTGCTACTATAACGTCCTTGTCCAGTTCCAGACCTCACGCCAGCCTGCGTGAGCTTAAACACGTGCCTTTTGGCTTCCTCCTAGTGGATTGGCTGTCTTGCCAGTCCACAACAGAAGGCGCCGTGAACAACGTGAAACCCACACGTTCCAATTTCTAATAAAACGGTATCTACTCCTTCAATTTCGTTCAAAAAATTTTTAAGTACCCTTATGAACGCGAAGCTGACGTTAGGGCCGCCCATCGATACTTGTAAAAGTTTTTTCATTGCTTCGCCGGCAATTTTTTTCTTGAAGGACTAGAGTAGCTTAGCTGCCGTCGAACTGTCTAAAAAAGCCGATTCATAGTAACGGGTGCACACTTGATTTTTTTTTTTAATGTCCCGATAACGCACTAAAATGTCCATCTGACTTCTTTTGCACACCTTGTTCAAGGATTCGTCAAAACAAACAACAATCCGTGATGCGTTTACGAGGTCAGCTTTAATTTCAGACTCAAAGAAGGGAGCTAGTCCATATTGCACGATATAACCGATTTTGTCCTTTTCATGCTCTTGGCCACTTCACTGTCGGGGAACAATGCGGGGAAAGGCAACACGTCGTTCGCAGAACTACGCAGACTTGGGTGAAACGATGCTCTCCAAACATCACAATATCTCTGCCTTTGTTACTTCGTCCTTCGTCCTTTATTGTCAGTCATCCTATCAATTCCTCTGTTTATCCCCGGGTTTTGACACTGCAGTGACATCCTTCTGCGGAGGCGCAGCAATTCCAGCGGCCAACTGTTGTTGACCCAGCTGAATCCGCAGATGTGGCAGTGGAAGTAGAATCTGTTTGCTGCGTTGAAGTGGTCGCCGCCGGTCGGGTGAAGACGTACACACTTGCTTTGCTTCTCATGGCTGCTGCTTTCTCGATGTGCTTTTTGGATTTTGTCATGTGACTTGTAAGAGCCGATCTTCCCATAGTACGGATGTTAATGAGGGTCCCTGAGCATAATACACATTTAGCACTATAAAGGTCTGTGGGTCCTTTCACCAACCAGTCCTTGAATGCTGGAGCTGAAAGCCAGCTATCTTGAAAACCAATCGACATGGCGGAGTCGCAGTGATTCTTGGTGGGCAACCTTTACTGGAGAAAGAGGAACGATGGATGTAAATAAGGCTGCGTCTCGTTATTACGCATAATGAAATATGACACAATCAGTGTTACCTACCCTGTCAGTTTATAAAACTTTGTCCCGCACGTGCGCAGAACTGAATTCAACAGGACAGCCGAGCGCACTGACTACTGACAGACTGTGATTTGAAAAGTGAGCGAGGCACGTTTGACAAAGCTGTCTCTGCCAAGCAACAATCGGCGTTAATTATGATATCATTAGTAGAGCTGCGTTTGTTGACCCTTTAAGAAACTATGAATGACGACTTATCAAACAGTCTTACTCCAGTAATCTGTTGTAAGTGTCTAGCAAATTTTACATGTGCAGTACAGCACCTCAATTGTAAAGACGAAAGATACTAAGGCTACCGCGCTCATCGACCAAAGTTCTGAAGGCTTCGCCACCTTAGCGTTCTAGCTTATTCTTTACCATGAGGCTTCTTCCCCCCCCCCCCCCCCCCTCTCTCTCTCTCTCTCTCTCTCTCTCTCTCTCTCTCTCTCTCTCTCTCTCTCTCTCTGCCGGCTGCTATTGGTTACTTGCCCTCGTCTCCCATCCACGATTTCTAAGTTATGAAGTCTACCGGTTACGAACGACTTGGCCTCCCAGTTACTTTACAGCTGAGGCGCTGTACTGTTTGTAAAATTTCCGAAGTGCTTTAGGACTTGGTAGACCTTCCGTTGTACATATACCGATTTTAATTTAAAGCCTAGATTCTGTACCAGCGTTCATGCTGATTCACTTCTAGAGGAATGATTTACGCGCTTAATTTTAAAATATGGTTTTACTTGACATCCAGTATATTGATAATGTCGATTTTTAAGTATCCTTCCGTACCTAGAAACGTAATAAACGCTGTTAATTGTTGCCTTCACGTTATGTTTTCTTGCTGTTCTTTGACGTACTTGCAAGCCCCCTCTCCATATTTTTCTGCTAATCAAGTCCGCAGTAAAGGAAACACTCTGGATGATAATTCAGTTTGTACATGCCTTGTAAAACCTATTTAAGGATTTCCATTCCAGAGTATAGTCCGTGAGACGAGTGATTGGTACTGACAGTTCCGGCGGGCAGACGGCGCTGTTGCCGATCGTGGCTCACAGCACGCGGCGCCCTGTCTGCTACACGCATTCTCTAGCAGCAGAAATAAAAGCGAGACAAAATACAAGTCGTATTGGTACGCGTGAATTTATTTAAAGTTGATGCTTGAAATATATTAACTCGAAAACTGATAAAAGCTATTTAGTACAAGTATCTAAGATGCTGAAACATAATAAAAGTTATTTGTTAAACTTCACAACTGAAATGAAAACTGTTTTCGCAAGTTGTTGAACATTAGCAGTTTTGGTTTCCATTGTTAAGTATTAGCATTATTAATTTGTTCTACTACAAGCTACAGAATAATTGGTCAGTGTATTAAGAGTTATAATCTGAAGAAAGTACTCACAATATGATGATCTGGTTGTAGATCTATAGCAAACTCCCTCCTTACATTCCTGAATACGTTGTAGTTACTGTAATGGAAAAACACCACTCACATCACTGTCAGAATCTGATTTGACATTGTCTTCCTCAGCACTACTCGAACTATCACTGCTCTCTCCCAGATGTATAAGTAAATTTTCGATGCGTTCTTCCACAACCCCTTCGGTTTTGGCCGCCTCTCTGATGGCACTTGCAGTGCTGTTTACAATTTTAGCCCACGCCTCGCTTGTCACTTTATTGATAGCTGCTGGAAGGAGAGTTTCCACTTCAGAGATCGTGAATTTTTTATTGGTTGCAGCAATGTAATTTTTTATCTGCGCCCACACTCCTTCAATTGCATTGAAGTGACAGTGGTATGGAGGAAGCCGAACGATTTCATGCCCGTGCCTTTTAGCAATCTCGTCAATTACATATGTTGGAAATTGGGGTTTCTTTTGTGCCACAATTTCGAGCAGTTCCGCCTTCCTTAAATCTTCTCTGAAATCTACTTTTCGCCGTTTCAACCACTGAATGATATCGTCTTTTTTTGTTGCCAAGGTTGGTGCCTTATCGTGAACAACGGAATGATAAGGCGCATTGCCCATAACAATCACTGATGGACTAGTCAGATTCGTCATAAGCGATGTCTCGAACCATTCTTGAAATACTACACTGTTCATTTCTTCATGGTAATCTCCCGTCTTTTTTGACCGAAACATTTTCAAGCAGTTTGGCACAAAACCTTTCGATGTTCCTGCATGTAAGACAATAGTACGCCCTCCTTTGCCAACAGGCACTGCCATTGTCCCCTCGGGCGTTCCATCATTCCAGCCTCTATGTAAAGAATGGCTGGCATTGATCCAAGTTTCATCTAACCACACTATACTTTCGAATTCCACACCCGTGATCCTGCGTAGAAATCTGCACCGCCATGCAACTACATCTGTCCTTTCCATTAATATTTTGCATCCGTTAAACAGTGAATAGCTGAAGCCTATGTCTTTCAGCACTGTACGCAATGAAAATTTGCTCCCTTTAAAAAGATCGTCTTTCTGAAGCGACACCAGTAATTTAGATAGAGTGGGATGTTCTCTTCTCTTATAATAGCTGTATATATGACGACGAATAGCGTCTTTCTGAAAATCGTCCAAAGCTGTCACCTGCTTATGTCTCGGTCGCTTCTTTCCTGGTGTGTGTGCACCTTTGTTGTGCCACTCTCGTCACAATCTACAGTATACTGTTCTTTCCCTATCTTTACAACAGTGTTCTTACTTATTTTCAATGCTGCTGCAGTTCTCTTCACAACATTAACAACAGGAATTAAGGGCCCACCTTTGTCCTTTTCTTTCTCAATGTAATCCCTCACAGAGCACACGAATTCACGGGCCTGGGTGTGTAGCACACTTTTCTTCCTCCGTTTCACTTCTTGTGTTGGGCTGGTACTACCCGCCGCACTAGACATTGTTTACAACAAAACATTAACAAAGAAACACTAAAAACAACAAAAACGAAATAAACTGCGAATTCAACTTCAGACAAACGACGAACGACCGCACCGCCTGCACGCAAGTTTCATAGGCGCGCGCCACCGGGTTTCAGAGCGGCAACGTGGCCCTTGCTACCCGTTCAAAGTCAGGCCGTCATTGGCTGCCTGCCTGCGGTCGCTAGGCAACGGAAAGACGCTACCGAGCTGTCAATACCAAAGACTCTCCCTAATATTGTATGTGAAAGTTCAGCTTTTCGTGAAGATATAGTGTACTTACATTACTTTCAACCATTAACCTTTCGTCTTTGTATGGTCGCGCTACTTAACAATGATCCTGCCAGTGGTTGATTTCATAACATGTCTTATGCTCTGAACGAGGCCCACGAGAAAGACAGGCCGCGGCGCATACGTCACGAAGAACGGCCTGACCTGGCTCGTTCCCTTAACTCAGCGGGCAAAATGCTTTTCTGAATCTGTTAACTCGCAACTGGGTGCGTGCATACTAACGAGAATTTCATCTTGTACTGGAATCCGTTATTATGAAGTCTTACTGATTACTGTTCGTACAACAAAATTTAAAGTCAATTCTCGATAGAAGTGGTATAAGCGCTCGTTTACAGCATTTAGTCTCTTCTTCGTAACAGTTCTTTCATAGAAGATGTGGTGCCATACGCAACTGATAGTCATTTTTGCATGATTTTAATTGCCAAATTAGAGCCTGTTAGTAGGCCTACGGACTTCCTATCATTGTAGGATTAATAATAGTGAATTCCAATAGACGATGCAATTCTCGTTCGTACGTACACATCTAGTTACGAGTTAACCGGTGTAGAAGCGTACTTTGCTGAGTTGAGTGAGCTCGGCCTACCTTGGCAACGTACGCGCCGCGGCCTGTCTTTCTCGTAGGCCTCGTGCTATGAATAACTACCGTCATTCGCTAGCGAGATCACGTGGCATGAGCTATGAGTGGCTGACAAAAGTGCATCGCTCAACGCAATCTCTATTTTAGAGCTTCGGAAGCTACCGTGCTGTAATTTGTGTATATACTTTCGCAAAATGAAAATAAACTCTGTGCATATTGTCTCGCATCAAACATCTTTCCAAACGCATTGTTTTTCCTGGATTTCGTTTCCTAAAGTGCTGGGACGTCTTCCGCCGGTATAAGACCTTTACGATTCAAAGGACTGATAGGTTTTACAGCTCCGAGGGAAAGTATACTGTTGCTTCACATGTATGTATTTTCACCCGCTTTATACGTAATTTCATCCGGGAGAAATTGTGTTTTTAACCGGGAAATCCGGGAAAAATCCGGGATTTTTTTTTCTTGTTCACGTAGACACCCTGTGATGACATTATTTGTTACAACAGCTAAAAATATTGCTGGCAAATAAACCATAAAACCTCACACTAAATGTACTAAAAACATTGCACGTTTGATATTCAACAAGCACTGTCAACAGCTGGGTATAATTCCTAATTATATAAAAGTAAAGCAAGTTCAAGCAGCAGCATAGAAAAAATTATGAAGCACAAAGGAGAACAAACTATGACTGAAAACCAAAATAAGGCAATTACACAAGAAGGGCTTGCTAAACAGACGTCTACTCAACATGTACACAGATGCACCAAACCACATGGAGCCCACAGTATATGACAACATACGTAAGTACATTCAAGACGTAGTCGACAAGGAGTACTTGACTATTTGCAATACACATGAGGAGAAGCTGCAGACTTCGACATCCAAACAAAGCAACAAATCCAATAATAAATGACAAAAACACACAAACACAAAACATTTTACAGCAGAGTCGTGAACATAAGATATAAATTTTGACCAAAGAGAAGTTACAGTTCTGTGAGAGGCAAATGACATTATATAGCGTAAAGGAACCTTATTAAGAAAAGGCCATAAGTTAAGGTTAACAGTGCCTGAAATATGTGGAACCTGGCTAAGAATTAACGCCTGTGAATGATAATAAGGGCAATTGTCTCATACATGTTAGCGGTTATATATACAATATGTGATCAGCAATTAATACATAAGAAAACCAGTAGGCTGTATGTCGTAGCCAGCTACTGACGTAGGTAGAAGATCATATAAAGTAATGGATTTATCGGATGATAAGTGCGTTCAATACCACAAAACATTATGAAGGCGGTATAGCCAGTGGTGTTGTATGCAAACTGTATGAAGCTTTTAAATATAAATACACCATTTGATGTGTAACAAATTGTGAAACAGCATTGAACATAGATTAGTGTATTAAATATGCAGTGTATAATCGGGGAATACCCGAAGCTACTAATAAGAACAAAAAGGCTATATGTCGTAGGCAGGTACTGGCGTGGGTAATAAGCAGCATACAGTATTAGATTTAAAGGGTTAATAAGTAGTACGTAGGGACGTACTACGCCACAAGTCATTATAAATGCAGTTATAAGAAGTCATGTGTATGCAATCTTAACGAAGCCCATAATTAGAGATACACCATTTGACGTGTATCAATTATGAAGAAGCCTGAAACTTATAGAAAATAACGATTACGTGAAATGCGTATGTAAACATGCAGTACCCTCCATAAGTTTGGAAACACATAGTAATTATAGACAATGGAAAGGAAATACAATATAACAATGCATTTTGTTGTTTTCCAAATGTTTATTAAGCTCAAATAATACACAGGAAGATGCAACAATTAAAGTTTCGATTCCTCAAAATAGCCACCCTTTGCTTTCATCACTGGCTTGCCCACTCTCGGCATGCGCTGCGTCAGTTTTGCCAAGGTTTCAGTTGGAATTAATCTCCATTCTTGCTGCAGGACCTCCCACAATTGTGACCCACTCATGATTTCCCGTTTTCTGATCATCCTGTCCAATTCATCCCATAGCAGCTCAATTGGGTTACAATCAGGGGATTGGGGCAGCCATTCCATGTTTTTTAATATTTTACGAACCTCTAGAGACTTCACATAGTTCTGACACAAGCGAGACGTATTTTTCCGGTCGTTGTCTTGCTGCAAGACAAACCCTTTCCCAATCAGACGCAAACCAGATGTCTTAGCATGTCGCTGGAGAATGGCGTGATAATCTTTTAGGTTCATTTCTTTCATATATTTTCACCAAATCTCCGACTTTCCCTCCAAAGGATCTCCATACCATCACAGAAAACACCCCCCCCCCCCCCCCCCAAGCTTTACAGTTGGAATTACGCACCGAGGATTAAAGCGTTCAAGGGGTAAACGGAGTACAAATTGACGGCGTTTACTTCCAATTATTTCAAACTTAGATTCATTAGTGAATAAGACTCCTTCCCAATCCCCCGTTGGCGTGTCTTAGCCCACTGAAGCCTTTTCTTCTTGTTAACAGGGCGCAACAGTTGTTTCCTTGTTTGTTACATAACCTCGGAGGTTGCCTGCTAGGCGTCGTCTCACAGTTGACTCACTCACCAGTGTATCCATCGTTGCGTTTAGTTCAGCAGTCAATTCACGGACAGTTATTAATCTTTTACGTTTACTGGTCACTACCAAATACTTTTCCTGGCGTTCTGATATTTTCCTTGGTGCTCCAAAGCGAGGACGATCTCCATAGGAGCCCGTTTCAGGATGCCGGTGTATGGTTTTGATAACTCCGCTGATGGAAATCATCAGTTTCTTTGCTATTTGTCAGACACTGTTGCCGTTATGGTGCAAAGTGATTATCATTACCTGTGATTCATAAGGAATCCAGCACTTTGGGGCCATTTTCAGATACTTTCGCGGCGTGTTATACCTTTATGCAAACACAACTACAAGTGAACAGAAATGTAAACAACATATCTCTACATAGCCATGCGGTCCACTCGCGCCACCTGCCATGTTTCGTAGAACTGCTTGTACAGGTAACGGCGGTTTACGTAAAACGGAGCAATACTAATATGTTTCAGTATGTATGTATATGTACAATAATTAAGTGTACAATACGTGTCATTATTAATCGTTATTTGAGCTTTCTATTCCGTATTCTAACCAATAACTCACATAGATCACTTCCATCTTGCTCCGTTGTAATACACAGCATGGTGTTTCCAAACTTACGGAGGGCAGTGTAAAGATAAGAAGACACTGGCATCGGGCAACATGGAAAGTCCCGCATCATCTTGGTTGATGAAGCAAGGGCTGAAATCCTTCGAAGTAGTTCTTCATTTTCAACAGCAATTGGTAATTAAGCAAATCGTCTTTATTGTAAAGGAGGTGTTTGAAAATTTGCATTTCTTCGAGTGTATTCCTTTAGCTTCTTGGTTGAAGAGCTCTGTGTTTATAAGTGGGTTAGGGGCATGGGCCATTTGGATTAGATGTTCCGCAAATATCGAGCCACGGGTGCCATCTCCACTTTTTGTGGGTAAATGCTCTTTGTATATAGCCGATAAAACTCTTCCAGTCTGACCTATGTAATAACTAGGGCAATCGCTACAGGTAATTTTGTAAACACCTGATCGTGACAATTTATCATTAGTGTTACTTAGGTTCTTTTTAAGGCTATTATTAGTGGAATAGGTGACTTTAAAGCCCCGACTCTTTAAGATGCGCCCTACTTAGTAACAGGCTTTGCCTATAAACAGGATAGAAATGAAATTAATGGAGTGATCTTTATAAGCGCTACCTAATGTAGATAAGGTCGTAATGTTTCTGTGTGTTTTCTTGTCATAGATCTGTTTCACTGTATTTGGATTGTAACCATTATTTTGGGCAATATATTCAAGTGTCTAATTCATTCTGTAAATTGTCTGAAGATAGCAGAATAGGTGGTGCTCGGTATATATGAGTGGAAAAAGGCCATTTTGTGGGCTTTGGGCTGTGTGGAATCAGCAGGAATAATATCAGAGAAAGTGTCTTTACGGAAAATTTTAAAACTTACTTTGTTGTCACCTTCTGCCAATGTTAGGTCAAGGAATTCAAAGTTCTATTAGCTGTTCCAGTTTCTTGAGTGAAGCTTATTATCTCGTGGAGGTTGTTACACGCGGTGAAAATCTGATCTATGTGATCATGGGTGCCTTCAATTACAAAAAGTAAATCATCTACGTATCTTGCATAAATAATTTATTCTGTTCACGAAATCAGGGTAATTTTGGAAAAAAAAGAGTGCTCCATAGAATTAACAAAAATTTCTGAAAAAATACCTGCCAACGGGCTGCCCATATTTAGACCAAATGGTTGTGAATACAGTCTGTTATTAAATGAGAAGTAGTTGTACTTAAGAATGGTGCGTAAAAAGGGTCATTAATTAAGCTATTTCGATAATGGATTATTTTTTGTGGAAACGAAAATTGGCTTCTAACACTTCCAAGGTTTGGTCTACTGGGATGTTTGTGTATAAACTTGTGATATTGAAAGGCACAAGTTTAGACAAATCAGAACAGGTTAAAATTTTCAATTTATTAGCCAAGTACACCGAGTTTTTAACAGTCTAATTTTCCTTAAACACAAAATTCTGTTTTATTTTATGATGTAAGAACCTGGATAATTTATGATACGCGCTGTTGGTACTATCCACAACATGGACGGATGGGGTGACGAATCTTGTAAGCCTTAAATTGACTCCTGGCCCTTTTTGTAATTCTATAATAACGAAAAAGTAAATACAGGCAACTCCCTCTAAAGGACAGATGTACATGTATTGTTGGAAATCGGCATACTTGCATCCATTATGGTACTGTAGTTTGTACCTGACTCTGTAAGGAAGTGAGCAAGATTCTTTTTCATTTCTTTTCCTGTAAACATGAGAATATATCAACATGCGTGATCAGAATGAAGCAAATTACCTGACTGATAAACCATAAAACTTTTGTAGTTTGATGACTCCAGGATATGATTTAAATGATGCGTGTTTAGCTATTACATTAAACAGATCTGAACAACAAAGCAGTTGCGTCTATTTTTTACCAATGTTGCTTTCCCCATAACTTTCCAGTTTTACTCACACATTTTTTATACTTTGCATTTATTTGCTACGTATGATTTCTACGCATTTCATATGTAATTTGCTCTTTGCTTGCTAACTAATTTTATTATATAGTTTATGGCATTATTACCAGCAACTTCGATACAGCCCTGACAATACTACACGCTGTACCTAAAGGAAAAATTATGAGCGTCCGTGAAGACATGCAAATATACAAGCACCTCAAAAATGATCCTGATGATCTTCTAAATGACCAAACCGAATTCAGAAGCAAACGATTCTCAGATAAATTTTACTCGCTCTTACGATGCACACGCTAATAGTAGCTCAGACTTAGGCTCAGGTTAACGTAGTAATCCAGTGTATTAGGATTTTTGTTGAACGACGAATATTAATGTAGTGTAGTATGAAATAATTGACATAGAGACGTACTATATTTTATTTTCATATTACTTTCGTTTGCTATGTCGATGACCAATTCATGTATTGAAAATGCATGCAAAGCTGACAAAATGTTACGCCAGCTGTGTTGGTTTCGAATGATGGTGGTTCATGGGACTGACTTACTTTCCGTGTCCGGAACAAGACTTAAGACTTCCAAAAATCAGCAGCCAATATGGCCTTGTCATTTGCCTCCCATAAGTCATTCATTGTGCAGGGCTGGTCTAAATATGGACAGATAAGCAGGTGTTGAGGATCCTGGACAGAACCACACAGACAGAGTGTGTTCTCATTCTCTTTTAGGAAACCCCATTGCTGCAGGTTTGTCTTGCACTTTGGCACTTCCGCCCTCATACGGTTTAGGGTTCTCCAGACTGTGTGTGGTAGGTCTCCACCAGGCGCCAGTTCTTTTACATCTTTATGGGGGTTTCTCAGGTCGATTTCCCACCTTTTCAAACGATTCTCTGCAGCCGACCCTTCCAGGGCTCGGGTACGTGTCAGGAAACTCTTCCTCGAACAAAGTCGTCGGTCAGCAGGCTGGTGTCCATGTAAAGGGTGACGCGTGTCGTTTTCTTGCTTGGTTTTTTCGGCTTCGGCAGCGATGTCGCGTCGTATGTCGGGCGGTGCGAGCACCATGATTAAGTACATCTTGTGCACTGAAGTTGCCCTCAAGCATCCGGTAACAATCTGTGCCATTTCATTCACCGCAACATCAACTTTCCTCGCGTGTGTTGATACAGAACATACTGGAGCAGCGTATTCCGCGGCTGACACACTGAGCGCAAGGGCTGAAGTTATAAGGATTTTTGGGTTTGCACCCCAGGATCCGCTGGTTAGTTTCCTGATGATTTTGTTTCTAGTTGAGACTTTTTCCTTTGTGGCATTACAATGATGTTTATAGGTCTACATCTACATCCATACTCCGCAAGCCATCTGACGGTGTGTGGCGGAGGGTATCTTGAGTACCTCTATTGGTTCTCCCTTCTATTCCAGTCTCGTATTGTTCGTGGAAAGAAGGATTGTCGGTATGCTTCTGTGTGGGCTCCAATCTCTCTGATTTTATCCTCATGGTCTCTTCGCGAGATATACGTAGGAGGGAGCAATATACTGCTCGACTCTTCGGTGAAGGTATGTTCTCGAAACTTTAACAAAAGCCCGTACCTAGCTACTGAGCGTCTCTCCTGCAGAGTCTTCCACTGGAGTTTATCTATCATCTCCGTAACGCTTTCGCGATTACTAAATGATCCTGTAACGAAGCGCGCTGCTCTCCGTTGGATCTTTTCTATCTCTTCTACGAACCCTATCTGGTACGGATCCCACACTGCTGAGCAGTAGTCAAGCAGTGGGCGGACAAGCGTACTGTAACCTACTTCCTTTGTTTTCGGATTGCATTTCCTTAGGATTCTTCCAATGAATCTCAGTCGGGCATCTGCTTTACCGACGATCAACTTTATATGATCATTCCATTTTAAATTACTCCTAATGCGTACTCCCAGGTAATTTATGGAATTAACTGCTTCCAGTTGCTGACCTGTTAGTTTGTAGCTAAATGATAACGGCGTGGTGTTTGATGTTGATGTCCACAATTAGCTGGGTCACCCCTTTGTACCATTCGAAAATCTCCATAGGTTCAACTGTTGAATTTAACGTCTATTATATGCCGGGCGGGTTTTAGTGTTTTCCTTCACATTGTGTTTTTCATCCAGTGCTAAGTATCTGGACAGTAGAAACATATCTATTTATAGATATCTTCCCAGCTGACCACTTTCCTCTGACATCGTACTGAGGGTGAACATAGTTTCCGAGGTTTCGTATCTCACCTGGCAGTGTCACAATCCCATTCAACATATCAATTTTATCCAATTTGCGGGATGTCCAAAACTCCCGTATATCACCTTCAATCAAGTTGTAAAGATAATACTGCTATAGATCTCCCTCAGTGAAATCTAGTACTCGTAGATTATCCTGATTGTTCAATACTAGCAGAGTTTTTGAGCCAGGTTCTCTCCAAGCAATTACGCCAGATTGTACCAACTTTGGCATCACAGATTGAACTCTAGTCAACATCTGTGAAACAGCAATTACATCCACTTCTAAATCATGAGCTGGCATGATGTCATCTGGATTTAGTCTTCATCCCATCGGGCACCTGGGATCGGATTGTTCTTATAAAATTGTTTCCTCACTCTTTCAGGTGTCACATTACCAGCCAGTGATTCTACAGTTTGACGTAGATTTGATGAAGTTAAATGTTCAGATTGTGGTACAAAATAAAGTCGTCCTGCTGATCTAGCGGTATGATTTGCACGCATTGCAGGAACATATCTGGCGCCAGCCTCAGTGAAGGGTCCCAGCATATCAATATACTTCTTAATAAATGCAGGGAACACATTCACAGTTTGAGCCACTTCATGAATTTCAGTTGTTCGTGGCATTCGCATCATCTCCTCTGCATAAATTGACACCCTTCTTTGATTCTTCATATTCTCATACAATCTAGTCTCAAAGACTGCCAAATGTACTCGAAACATGCGGTAAATTTCAGTAAAAACTGGATCTTGAGTACCGCTATAATACATGTATATCATGGAGACTGAAAATCCAATTGAACGAGTAGTAACTGATAACATGATAGCGTTCATCGTCTCCGCTTCTTCCATCTCCTGTAATTTTCTCTCAACTGCATCATCAGATAAATTTGATTTTGAGAGAAGGAAATCATCGATATTCTTAGATAACTGTCTGCCCCTTTCTTCCCTATTCTGGACAGAACGTCGAACAGATCTAGCTCCTTGCGCTGGTCCCCTAGATTTTCCACGACCACGCGTAGCAGAATTTACTTCTTCTTTTTCTGCAACAAATCTTTTCTGCGCCTCATAATCGAAAAACACCTCACGTGGAGCACCTCGGCTAACTCCTCCGTGAAGGTATCCGCTGCTAAAATTCCTGGTATACATTATCACTATTGTCTCTGGCACCCAGTAGACTAAAAGTGGTCAGTGTGCGATCCAAGGTGACACCAAGATAATTTGGACGTTTTACAATGCTCGAGACGTTCTCCTCTCCATGTTGTTGTTGTGGTCTTCAGTCCTGAGACTGGTTTGATGCAGCTCTCCATGCTACCCTATCCTGTGCAAGCTTCTTCATCTCCCAGTACTTACTGCAACCTAAATCCTTCTGAATCTGCTTAGCGTATTCATCTCTTGGTCTCCCTCTACAATTTTTACCCTCCACGCTGCCCTCCAATGCTTAATTTGTGATCCCTTGATGCCTCAGAACATGTCCTACCAACCGGTCCCTCCTTCTTGTCAAGTTGTGCCACAAACTCCTCTTTTCCCCAATTCTATTCAATACCTCCTCATTAGTTATGTGATCTGCCCATTGCATGGGGGCTTAACTAAAAAGAATAATGAATAAATGCAATAACTTTAGTAGCTGTGTGTCCGGTTACAAAGTCTCGTAACCGGTTGGCCCTGAGTAATATTAGCACGCAATCTGACTGCATGAAAAAAAAAAAAAAAAGACAAGGAATTTCCGTTAACACAATTGATTGAGTCCCCTGCAACTATAAAAGCTACGAAACAACAAAGCACAAGTGTAACTGTTATGTGTGTGGTAGTGTGACTCAACGTACATGTATCTGGCACGGTTCTTCCTCAATACGACAAGATATTTTAAACACCATCTACAATGAACTAATTGAAAAACCAGAAATACTATAATTGCACATAGAAACCTTAATTACAAGTCTAATACATAAACACGAGGCAAATGCTTTGTTGACTGAACCCGTGACCAAGAAGCATTGTCATTAAAGAAATGTGATTTTTTTTTTTACCTCAATATATATTGACGAAAAATACACTGTGATCATTGCAACATATTCCCTCTATACATTACACTAACCGAACAGCATCTACTTTCTCGCCCAACAGAACAACAACTGCACTCGACATCCTCTGAACTGGTACTGCTCTCGACATCCTCTCAACAAGTACTGCCCTCGGCAACCTCTGAACTACTACTGCACCAATGGAGGTGTCGGAATAATAATCTTTGGCGCTATCTCTGGCGCTGTGACTCAGTGTAGCCACATTTAATATGCCTCTCCTCCACGGGCTAGAATTTGGTGGTATTTTTGCCAGCATTGGTGGTGAAAATACCACGAAATTCGCCCAAAAAACAGACAAAAATAAAAAATGATATTAATAAGTAAATATTACATAACTAAATAAATTTTGGCTTTTCACTGACCCTTCAATAACCTAATATATAAAAATACAGTAAGGAATACAAATGCTTGCATACATGTGCTTTTACATAATAGTTTACGCAAGTGTCATTTCTCAGAGTAGTTAAACAGTTCAATAAATGACACCAGCAATGACGAATAGGTGCAGGTAAGAGTCTCCTAACATTTCATAAACAGTATATATACAATTAATCAGTTTACACAACTATTCAAATAAAATCTTTTCAGTAGTTCAATAAACAAGTAGCACTCCTCAGAGTAGTTGACTGTTCCAACAGTGGCACCCAGCAATGGTCAACGAGTCTCATAATATTTCATAAACAGTACATATACAATTAATCAGTTTACACAACTATTCAGATAAAATCTTTTCAGTAGTTCAATAAACAAGTAGCACTCCTCAGAGTAGTTGACAGTGCCAACAGTGGCACCCAGCAATGGTCAACAGGTGCAAATAGCAGTCCCACAACATTTCATCAGCAGTATTTAAACAGCTCCAACAGTGGCACCCAGCAATGGCGAGCAGGTGCAGACACCAACAAGTGACATTATCTCAGTAGAAGCAGTGCCATCAGTGGCACCCAGTAATGTTGAACAGGTGCAGATATCAACAAGTGACATCATTTCAGTAGAAACAGTTCCATCAGTGGCACCCAGTAATGTTGAACAGGTGCAGATATCAACAAGTGACATCATTTCAGTAGAAGCAGTTCCATCAGTGGCACCCAGTAATGTTGAACAAGTGCAGGTAACAGTCCATAATATTCACCAGCAATAATTAAACAGTTCATCAGGGTTCATCAGCAGAAATTAAACATTTCCAAGTAGCACCTACCAGTGATAATAGGTGCAAGCACGAACAACAGTTTGAATGCACACACAATTGCTTTTACAAAATTATTATCAATGCTCTTACACTAAACATACAAATTATAATAAACACACAAATGATATCAGATAATTGTCATATTAACTATTACAAATACACAAATATCAGTAAACCTATAATATTTATGGGTGTCAGTGAAAGCCATAACAAAAAAGTAAAATAATATTTAGGAGGTAGGTCGGTACCAATTATTTGGGATTAGGAAAGGAAAACACACAAAACACACTCACTCATCTTTCATCCACATATTAAGTACTATTGTGTAATTGAATAGTGTTGACTGTGTAAATGCAATTCTGTCAAATTTTGATGTTCAACATGTCTATCAAATAGTAGTGGCAGCAGTGTCCTGTATTAGTCAATAATAGTTAGTCATAGTCATCATGTCAAGACCAATGTTTGCCAAACCAAATCAAAATGTACGGTTGCTGAACAACTGTCAGTAAGTACATACTGCTTATTGATTTAAGAAAGTGTGTGTGTAGACAATCTTCCTTCCACTGGAGTGTTCTAGTCTGCGATCTTCATCCTTCTTGTTCCATATAACCCAAAAAAAAGAAAAAAAAATGCTCTCACTTACTTTACCTCTTATCCACCAAAACTCCAATAATAATCACCATCACACAATCTCAATACTTCAATAATACCTCTTCAACACGTCGATACATATAAACCTTATCACCAATATCATTTCACTTCCATAACAACTCTTTCCTCTACTCAGTCTCCTCGAACAAGTACAGATAAAATCCTAGTGCAAACTTCAATTCATCCTCCCATACAACCCGAAGACACAATGTCCACACACAACCTCTGTGTAATCCACCTGAGCTAAATCTTCTACTCATTATGAATTATAAATATATTTTGGTTACCTTGTCCATCATAAAATAAAAGAAATCATGACCTCTAACAGCCTTCAGTTTGAATAACTTTCAGTAAGTAGGTGCGAGTACGTAGTATGAATGATCACATAAGACTTTGAATGAATAAATCGTAATATATCACAGTGTGTACACCACTTCAAGAACCATGGCAAAACAGAAGCAAATATGTGGAGTATTTCTTTGTGTCAAGTGTCACTTGCTATTTAAATTGCTCACGAAGAATGCAGTTTAATAACTGTCAATGGTCTAAAGCTAGTGTTGGTATTTCATGTCGTTAGCTTTCTTTCTATTACCATAAATTTTTACAGCTTCCATAAAACCTCCAGCTCATGTGACTTCAATGAAGCTTCTTGTACCAATGTAGTTCGTAGAATTATAGCAGTTCATTTTCTCATCTTGAAATATAAAGCACTGAGCGTAAGCGCAACATGCAATAGCGAGTAAATATACCAGTAGAGAACAGAATGTCAACAAGTGGATACAGCACAGTCCCTACAACGAGGCTCTGCCAAGCGAACAATCTGTAATTAATACCATAGTGTAACCTAAACTCCATGTTTGTACACAGTATATAAGCATTTCTATATACCAAATTAAAGAGTAGTTATGACAACAAAACAGAAATGTGTAAATATGCAATCCATACGCAAAGCAGCAAATATATATCTTACATAATAAATAGGTTATTAGCATCATATCAGCACAAGCAAATAAATGTTCATATGTAATCTCGATAAGTAAACATGAAGGCGCAAGCAGATAAATCACAAAGTATAACTTACATACATAACCATATCAGCACAACTAATCTGGTGACAATTATAATTTAAATAAATAGGCACAGCAGGCACGTAATAAAAAATATGACATCAGTGAAAAAGCATAGCAGCCAAGCGATGCATAATATACATATGTAACAACCCTGTTAATTAATAAAATATTGTCAAAATCAGTTAACACAAGGTATAAATCGCGTAATCGCGAGCAGCAAATTACGTATAAAGTACATACCTAAGTAGAAATATGTTACCTGAAAAATAAACTCAATTAATAGTTACCATTTTAGTTTATTACCTTCTTCTTCGAAATTACATTCTTCCTGAAATTTTCTCGATAGCAAGTCCTCTTAACGTCGGACACACACAGAATTTACCTGAAGTTCTTAAATATTTTATGCAACTGTATCCTGGAAAAAACTGAACATTAATAACATAGGTTATCATGTCACTATAGCTTTATACTGAATTTAATCGGAGAAATTAGACTGTGTATTTGTCTACGGCTGTCAGTGCATTCGCACTGATCGCTCGATCAGCTGTAGGTAAGCGTGACGTAGAAAGTAATTGTTTGCGGTTAACGACTACCTTGTGCGGCGCGCAGATTGACTCGCTTTGTGTATGTGCCGCCGCTAAAACACGGCGCGGTATCCTTGTATTCTCTGCGTGTTTACGTGTAACTTGTTAATTTCTCAAAAATACGAGTATGTCATTCCACAAAAATTTTAACGTTCGATATATGATGTATTCCCTTAGAGCGCCGTGATTTAAGAGTTTCTACTTCAACATTGTTATCATGAATAATTTTGCGAACTCTATATGGACCGTTATAAAACAGAAAACATCTGCGACACAAGCCTTTTCCTTTGTGAGACAAACGATGAGACTTAATTAACACTTTTTGACCAATTGACAAAGTTTTTAAACGACCAGGACGTTTAGCTGATTTCTCTCTTCTAGCAGCCGAGATGCAATACGTTGTAGAACCAGGTTGACAACTTCAGATTGCCGCAGCTTCCGTGTAGGCGGAAAAGGAACGATTTCAGAAATATGATTTGTCGGTGCTTCATTTTTTAATATCAATATAGGCGGTAAAGAAGTTGAATCATTAGGGAGTTCATTCAGAATGTTTTGAAAATATGAAGATACTGATCCCACGTTCTGTGATTATGATGACAAAAAAGACGACACAGTTTATTGATTTCCTTCATCCATCTCTCTGAAGCGTTAGGTTGAGGGTGAAAAAGTGAAATGAAAATTGGTTTAATCTTACGACGCCGTAGAGTACGAAGCCAAATTTTAGAGCGAAACTGTGATCCATTATCTGATATAACTTTATCAACGTGACCAACTTCTTTAACAAAATGTTTGATGAAAGCATTAGATAGTGAACGAGCTGTTGCTTTGCGTAAAGGTGTAAAACACACATATTTTGATGTCAATTCCACTACTACCAAAAGGTACGCAAAACCATTAGTAGAACGAACCACTGGACCGAACAAATCGACTGCAGCCATCTCCTTTAATTTCTCTGAAATGATAGGAAACAACGGTGCTCTGTGAGAAATAGTTGGCGGCTTAGCCTTTTGACATAATTTGCAATTGGCAAGAACAAATCGAATACGTTTTTCCATATTACTAAAGTAGCAATTTTCTCGTAATTTATGAAAGCATTTTCTGGGAGCAAAGTGTGCATAACTGAAATGTGTATACCAAATCAATTTATTAACCCACTCATCAGGAATGCAAACTAACCAGAGTTGTCCAGCGATTTTCGTTTAAAAAGAATATCATTGCGAACTAAATAATACTGTCTAATCGCTACGCTTTCTTTTCTTCTCCACTTCTCCTTATGTCCTTCCAGATTGGATCCTTGTTTTGCTTTTTAGCGATGTCCTGGAGCGAAGACGAAATAAAATTTTCAAACGCAACACCTTGAATATACACTCCTGGAAATTGAAATAAGAACACCGTGAATTCATTGTCCCAGGAAGGGGAAACTTTATTGACACATTCCTGGGGTCAGATACATCACATGATCACACTGACAGAACCACAGGCACATAGACACAGGCAACAGAGCATGCACAATGTCGGCACTAGTACAGTGTATATCCACCTTTCGCAGCAATGCAGGCTGCTATTCTCCCATGGAGACGATCGTAGAGATGCTGGATGTAGTCCTGTGGAACGGCTTGCCATGCCATTTCCACCTGGCGCCTCAGTTGGACCAGCGTTCGTGCTGGACGTGCAGACCGCGTGAGACGACGCTTCATCCAGTCCCAAACATGCTCGATGGGGGACAGATCCGGAGATCTTGCTGGCCAGGGTAGTTGACTTACACCTTCTAGAGCACGTTGGGTGGCACGGGATACATGCGGACGTGCATTGTCCTGTTGGAACAGCAAGTTCCCTTGCCGGTCTAGGAATGGTAGAACGATGGGTTCGATGACGGTTTGGATGTACCGTGCACTATTCAGTGTCCCCTCGACGATCACCAGTGGTGTACGGCCAATGTAGGAGATCGCTCCCCACACCATGATGCCGGGTGTTGGCCCTGTGTGCCTCGGTCGTATGCAGTCCTGATTGTGGCGCTCTCCTGCACGGCGCCAAACACGCATACGACCATCATTGGCACCAAGGCAGAAGCGACTCTCATCGCTGAAGACGACACGTTTCCATTCGTCCCTCCATTCACGCCTGTCGCGACACCACTGGAGGCGGGCTGCACGATGTTGGGGCGTGAGCGGAAGACGGCCTAACGGTGTGCGGGACCGTAGCCCAGCTTCATGGAGACGGTTGCGAATGGTCCTCGCCGATACCCCAGGAGCAACAGTGTCCCTAATTTGCTGGGAAGTGGCGGTGCGGTCCCCTACGGCACTGCGTAGGATCCTACGGTCTTGGCGTGGATCCGTGCGTCGCTGCGGTCCGGTCCCAGGTCGACGGGCACGTGCACCTTCCGCCGACCACTGGCGACAACATCGATGTACTGTGGAGACCTCACGCCCCACGTGTTGAGCAATTCGGCGGTACGTCCACCCGGCCTCCCGCATGCCCACTATACGCCCTCTCTCGAAGTCCGTCAACTGCACATACGGTTCACGTCCACGCTGTCGCGGCATGCTACCAGTGTTAAAGACTGCGATGGAGCTCCGTATGCCACGGCAAACTGGCTGACACTGACGGCGGCGGTGCACAAATGCTGCGCAGCTAGCGCCATTCGACGGCCAACACCGGTTCCTGGTGTGTCCGCTGTGCCGTGCGTGTGATCACTGCTTGTACAGCCCTCTCGCAGTGTCCGGAGCAAGCATGGTGGGTCTGACACACCGCTGTCAATGTGTTCTTTTTTCCATTTACAGGAGTGTACATCAAACAATAATTGTTTTCTCTGCAGTCCTCCTCAGCACTTTGTTTCAAACTCATAGGTGCACGTGATAAAGCATCAGCAATAATATTTGAAGAACCCTGTATGTAAACAATACTAAAATCAAATTCCTGTAGATACAGCGCCTATCGTGACAATCTTCCATGTGTTAATTTTGTTGACATAAGAAATTCCAGAGCTCGATGATCGGTGTAAACCTTTGTATGTCTGCCATATAAAAAGATGCGAAATTTTGTGGAAGCCGAAACAACAGCCAAGGCTTCAAGTTCCGACGACGACGACGCATGTGACAGAGGGCTGAACCCTCAGATGGGGACGAAGTACTAGCGCTTTATGCGCTTCACCTTCTTAAATGATGTGGTGAGAATGTGGGGTGACATGGCGGGTGTTGTTGTTACTTGACGTTTGTGCTGGTGTTTTTTTTTTAAGTGGAAAGGATAGTCAGAGTGATAGTTTAAGGAGTGGGAAAACGAATGGCCCAATTGACTGGCCGGGGATTACGACCAAGTTACAGAATAAAGCAGAGTAGGAGGAATAGTGAGAGATAGTGAAAACGAAAGGCCATTGTCCTGGCCTCTTCTTCTTCTTCTTCTTCTTCGTAGCGGCGTCTTGATGGTGGTGGCAGTCGGTCTTGGAGTGGTGGGTTGGGGGGGCGGGGAGAGGGAAAGAAGTCAGAGGGTGACAGATGGAGTGAAAAAATGAAGGCCTGTCGTGATTAGGCCAACATTAGGGATTGTGGGTCTGGGGTGGTGGCATGTTGGGGAGTGAATGACATGACATGTTGGGGGGGATGGTCTATGGTGTGAGAGAGAGTAATTATCATGAGGTGAGATGGCTATAGCAAGTGAAGTCATGGGGGGCGAAATAAAAGGTCAGGCCATCGAGTGGTGGCTAGACGGTGAACACGGGTACCCAGGGAAAGGATTAAGGGATTAGGAGAGTGACGGGTTTGTTGGTAAAAGGAGTTGGCTGCAGATAGGATGCGGGTACGAAGGAGCGACACTACAGCCCGGATGTGGAGCTCTTGGGTTGGGAAGTCGAAGGGGAGGCGGAGGGCACGCCGGAGAGCCCGGTTCTGGACGGTTTGGAGTCGGCGGAGGTGAGTGGGGGCAGCATTGCCCCACACCACCACCGCGTATTCAAGGATGGGGCGAACAAGGGAGGTGTACAGTCTAACAGCAAGGTGTGTGGGGAGTGAAGAGGTTGGGTTGATGAGAGGGTAGAGCAGGCATAGCCGCCCCATTGCCTTAAGACGCACTTCGTCGATGTGGGGGTGCCAGGTGAGGCAGATGATAAGGGTTTGAGTTTTGGAGGGATTAAATGCCAGACGCCAGGTCCTAGCCCAATCGGTTAGGGAATCTGTAGCCCCCTGGAGCCGCTGTTGAAGACCTGCCGCACTCCGAGAACGAGAGAAGAGTGCAGTGTCATCTGCGTAGAGAGCTAAATGTACCCTCGGCGCAGAGGGCAGATCGCCTGTAAAGAGGGAGTAGAGTAGCGGTCCAAGTACGCTGCCTTGTGGTACTCCTGCTCTGATTCGTCGTCGTGTAGATTTCCCATCTGGGATCCTGACGTGGGAGGTGCGACCTTCCAAGTATGTGGCTATTAGCCGTACATGGGACACTGGGAAGCCAAGGGAAAATAATTTGTAGAGCAGCCCTTCGTGCCAGACCGAGTCAAACGCTCTGGACACGTCGAGGAGTATGGCCCCAAAGTACTCCCTATGTTCTATGGCGTCCAGTGCCTCTTCTACAAGGCGCAGGAGTTGGTGAGTGGTAGCGTGTCCCTGCCTGAAGCCAAACTGCTCATCAGGGAGGGCTCGTTCTCGGGCAATGTGTATGAGCAGTCGTTTAAGGTACAGCCTCTCAAACACCTTGGAGATGGCGGGCAAGAGGCTGATGGGACGATAGCTGGCAGGGGAACGAAGATCCTTCCCAGCCTTGGGTATGGCGACCACTTCAGCATGTTTCCAGGCAGTGGGATATTGCCTGGTTGTGAGGATGTTGTTGAAGGTGGCTGTCAGGATGGGGATAGTAGCTGGGGGTAGCTGCTTCAGGAGGGCATTCGTCAGCTTGTCGGGGCCGCCAGCTTTCTTGGATTGGAGGTGCCGCAATTGCAGTTCTACCTCCTCTTCATTAATGGGGATGATTTCATCCTCAGGGTCCTGGACGGCAAGGAGTTGAGGGAGTCGTGCCATTACCAGGCGAATATGGTCGGGGTCAACGGGGTCATTGACCGGGGTGAAGTTGTGCGCGAAGACATCAGCCAAGGCGTTAGCCTTGGCGTATGGTTCGGACACAAAGTCATTGCCGACCTGGAGGGGGGGGGGATCCGTTGCTCTCGTCTCAGAAGGCTTTTTGTCAGCCAAGCAGACAGGTCACTCAGGTCAATGGCAGAGATTTTGTTCTCCCATGCCTGATTGCGGTGGTCTTGCACCGCAGCCTTGATTTGGCGCTGCAGTCTACTGATGAGGCACTTGGTTGCCGGGTTCCGAGTGAGCTGCCATTCTCGGATGGTCCGGTTTCTCTCTGTGATGAGGGCAAGGATATGGTGGGGGAGTGGACGCAGATGATCTGGGGGCCGGTGTGGACGGTGAGGGGTCGCTGCTGTTGCAGCATCTAGGACAATGGTGGTGAGGTGTATGAGGGTACGGTCTGCGTCCGTTTGACCGGCAGCAGGGATTGTGGGTAGGGCTGCTTCGACCCGTCTCTGGTAGGACTGCCAGTCAATACCGCGGATGTTCAGGCCTTCACCCGGCACGGTCGGGGTTCCAACGAGATCGATGGAACAGATGACCGGTCGGTGGTCGGAGGCTAGAGCGATGCGGGTGGCTGCAGTGATGGGGTGGGGTAGACCTTTCACCACTGCGATGTCTAAGACATCTGGGGGACGTCCTCCAGAAGGGTAAATGGTGGGGTCGTGCGGGCCGATGGTGCGGGCATGATGCCGCTCAGCGACCCGGAGGAGTCGACGACCTAATGTGTTTGTTAATCTACTGTTCCAGGCAGCATGTTTGGCATTGAAGTCACCGCCAACGAAGACGTCGTTGCCGAGCGACGGCAATGCTTCATAGTCCGGTGTTTCTAGAAGGCCTCGTGGTGGTCTATAAAGAGTCACAAACGTGATGGGACCCCTCACCGTGTGGACGACGACGCCAGTGGCTTCCACAGTGTTAAGTGGGGGGGAGGGGAATAGGGTGGTGGCGGAGGGAGTTACGAACGTACACCGCCATGCCACCATAGGCGGTGGGCCTGTCTGTCCTGTAGCAGGAGTAGTTTGCTACACCAACAAAAACTCCGGGTTTGAGGTGCGTCTCTGCAACAAGGCAAATATCAACCCTCTCATCAATGAGGAACTGTCGGAACTCACCCTGTTGTTTGGGGAGACCATTGGCGTTCCAGATCACGGCTGTCAATCCATGATGTCTAACAGCCATGACTGGTTGGAGTGGGAGTGGTAGTGGTGACGGGGGACATGAATTGGGAGAGGGCGGTGGCAAGTTGGTGTGGGATGGTTTGGAGGAGGGAGTTGAATGTGGTGGAGATTGCTGAGGTCAGTGCTTCAACAACATGAGTGATGAGGTCACTGAGGTGGGTGGGAGCAGAGGATGGGGTGGGGAAAGGATGCTGCTGGGACTGTACCGAGGTGGGAGAGGGGGGTAGCAGTGCTTAACGCCTGCTGGTGGGATGGGGAAGGAACAGCGGAGCGTGACACCCGCCGTGGGGAGGGGGAAGCATGCTTGACACCTGCTGGGTAGGGAGGTGAGGGAAGGCTGTTGGGGGGGGTGGGGTGGGATAGGGTTGGAGAGGAGGGGGGGTGGGTAGGAGCCCAGAGGGGCGGGATGGGAGCGAGACGCATGGGAGGGGTGGTCCCGCGGCGCTGACCCTGCCAGGGCACCAGAGTAACTGCAAATCGTTTCTGGCTTGCCTTGAATGATTTGATTTTTGGGCAGCCCATGTAACTGCCCGTGTGATTACCTCCACAGCAGGCACAGGTGGGGGGTGGGGGGGGGGGGCGTCTTGGGGTTTAGAGCACTCCGAGGAGGCGTGACCACCGGCACACTTCACGCAACGCACCTTGCGGGTGCAGTCAACTGCGAAGTGCGCCAGTCCCTGGCAGCGATAGCATACCAGGGTCATCCTCCTGGAGCGCGGTTTCTCCATCGTTACGCTAACGTGATCGAGGAGCGAGATGGTTAGGAGGGGACGGTTCTCCGGCGTGTCAGGGGGGGAGACGAAGAAGAGTGGGGTGGGGCGTCGGGTTCGAGGGGAAATGATCCTGGATATAACTGTTGTGGTGATGTTCAATGACGTAAGTGCCTTCCTCAGGTCCTCATCAGAGTACTCCATGGGGAGCCCTATGATAACAACCCGGAGGCGGTGGGTCCTTTTAGGGGGGGTGGAGAAGCCTATGTTGAACTTGCTGAGGATGGTAAGGGTCTTATCAAGGTCTGCGGGGGATTAGACATATAGGCGATAGTTATCGTTACCTGACCATTTTATATGGAAGGGGTGGTCGGTGTGGGCAGTTAGGATACCTAAAAGCTCTTGGAAGGGTCCCTTGTGCTGTATGTAGATGGGTGGGGGGGCAGGAGGGGTGGCTGGTGGGGGGGGGGGGCGGGGGAGTGGGTGGGGTGTCTGCGGCACCATCAATAGCCGTGAATGTGTTGCTGACGGGTACGTCCGTCAATGACGTGGTGAACAGGCGACGAGGTGCCGTTTTGCGCGGCACCTGGAAGCCCTCCGCGTCAACAATGGCCTTTTTCTTCTTGGAGAGTCCGCGCTGAGCGGGCTGGGTGGCCTCAGAGTCTGATGAGGTGGCTAACTGACGCTTCCGACGCTCAGCGACCAGGCGCCGATGGTCGTTATCAAACTCCATCGCGCTCCCGTCATCGCTGTCATCGGCCGCGGCAGCCATGTTCGGGTAGAGGAGGGCCTGACGCCGAACAGGGTCGACGTCGTCGTTGGGTGCCGGATGCGGTTTAGGAACGCATATGGCGTCCTCTAAGTCCGGCATGTCGAGTGGCGGTCTGGCGGGGGGGGGGGGGGGGGGTTAGCGGGATCTAGAACGCGGCGCACGCGGGCTTGTCCCACATGAAGGGGGCCCTGATGCGCAGTTTTCATTAATCGCCCAAGGTGCAGTTTCATTGATGACTGCATCAATGAAACTGCGACCGGGAGTGGCAGGGGAGGGGCAGATGATTGTGGATGTGATGGTTGTGGTGGTGATGGTGGAGGTGCAGATTGCGGCGGTCATAGCTAGCGCAATAACGCCGCCGGCTGCGGCTGTCTTCGTTTCGTAGGCCCAGTCGTCACCGTCGTCGAGTACGTGGTCGTTGTAGGTGGGGGGCCGGATGGGGCCGCCGACGGAGCAAGCTCCGCCAGACGGCGATCCGCCACACCCGTCGCATCAGAACACACGTCTGTCTCCCGCGGCATCCCAGCTCGGAATGGTGCGGGACGTTCAAGTTCCGTAATCGAATAATTCTTTTCTGATTTAGAGAGAACACGACTTCCAACTGTAATAGTTTTCTGTACTACAACGCCGTTTTCTTCTATCTCTTGAAATAAGTGTGCACCCAGGCCTTTGTATGATGAGCCCGTCGCCAAACAAAAATCTTTAGATAAATCCGGGTGTGAATGAAGTGGAGCAGAAACTAAAGCATCACGAAGTTGTTCAAATTCTAATTGAGCTTCCTCATCCCAACACCAATTAGAATTCTTTCCAGAAAGTTCACAAAAACGAGGTGTGGCCAAATTGTCCAAATCTAACAAAGCGTCTAAGAAAATTACAGACACCAAGGAAACTACGAACATCACGTTTTGTAGTAGGAACAGCACAATTACGAATAGCGTGTAGTTTCTCTGGATTAGGAAGAATACCTTCTGTATGACCAACAAATTTCACCTGAGAACGACCAAATTCAGATTTTTCCAAGTTCACTTAATGCCAACTCTTGCAAAAATACGTAATAATGAATCCAAAATTTTGTTATGCTCACTCCAAGAACGTTTAGCAATAAGAATATAGTCAGCATATGAAGTAATATTGTCACAAAGATAAACAGGTAAAATTTCGTTTAAACCACGAATGAATGCTGCTGAAGATACAGTAAGTCCAAACGGTAATTTCCGAAATTGATAAGTTACCAAAGGCTAAAAAAGCAGTGTATTTTCTACAGTCAGGGTGGAGTTCTATTTGCCAAAAACTTGCGCGCATATCAATTGTGGATAAAACTTAAATTCCATGGAAATGTTGAAGATCATCTAAATTTTGTGGACGGTAAGTTTCAGGAATGATGATAATTCTTATCTGTATGGAATTCAGAACCAAACTAATTGACCCATCCTTTTTAAGAACTACATGTATAGGGCTGGTATAAGGACTGACTGCTGGCTCAATAATGCCTTGATCTAACATGCATTGAAGTTCACTCTTAACCTTGTCTCTACAAGCCAAAGGAATAGCGAAATGGTGTGTGTTCTTTTACTTCAAATAAATATTGTAAGTCTTGCATAGTTCCTCTGTGATGACTAAATACTGTAGCATGTGAAGTCAAAATTTGGTGCAATTCTTCTCTTGCAACGTCATCTGTCACTTCAGCTTTGTTAACCTTTTCATTAATTAATTCTTCGCTATTAATCATATCATCCATCGCGTCTCTGTATCTATTGTCTTTGTCATGAATGAACACATTGTCGTCATAATACTCAGCGAAGACACCAGAAGTAAGAAACCTTAAACAATTAATGTGTCTGATTCAGATTTCGTTACACACTCGAAAAATTTCAAACATCTCGGCATTCCGACAACAGTCAAGTTCACACTTCCTTCCTTAAAGTTTAAATTTGCCTTATATGTGTTAAGAAACGCCATACCTAATATAATTTGTGTACTGAGTAATGGAACAGTAATAAAATTAGCAGAAAATTCATATCCTTGACCAATGAAATTTAAGTTGGTCTGTTGTTTGAATTCCACACTTTTCCAGAAATAGCTCCGCTAATTGAAGTTTTAGAAACGGGTAACGCAGGACAAGCAATAGTTCTTACACGTATACGAAAAACTGATTAATAACATTCAATGGGCTCCCAGAATCTAAAACCGCAGTAAACTTATTCTTACTCACACATACTTCAATAACAGGATGTAAAAATGCGTCTAAATTATTTTCCTTTTCGTCTAGCAAAATATCTCTCATGTCTTCCAAGACTATGTAGTGTAAAGTCGTAGTGTCATTTTCTGAACCGTCTATATTGCTGCCAGAAGCCGAAGCTACATGTCATTGTCGATTGTTTGCGTCACGTCTTCGATTATTCGCGTCATTTCCCGGATCAATTTCTACGATTTGCACTTGTCTCTTTGAATTTCTGTCACGTGGAGGATGCCAATTAGGTCCCTCCTGTCTGTTACATGTAAATTCTTGGTTGTGTCTGTTATTAAAATTTCTATTTTCCTGGCTATCTGCATGAGTACTTCTTGTGTAATTTAGACTGTCACTTCTGAAATTATTGTTAAATCTAGTACCCTGGTTATTTCTGTAGTAAGAATTTGTATTATTGTATGAATAATTTCTGTCTTGATGATACCATTTTTTCCTGTCTGTTTCGTCTGTCATTTTCAAAATTACCGCTATAACGTCCGTTCCGATCATTATCCCTTTTCTCTGAAAATATGTTGTGATTACCGTTACTGAAAAAATTACAAGAAGTTCCGTCGTCGTTGTCATACTCAAGTTCTTGTAGCAAAGTCTTAAAAGTTTCAATGTCGTCTTTACATCGTCCGGCTAAAGCAATGTGTCTTATAGATTGTGGCAGCTTCGTTAAACAAATGCGAATTAATTCAGTCGCGCTATAAGGGTTGGAAAGGAATTGATTCTTTCGAATCATGTCTTCAAAGTATTCTGCTGGCGTGCGGAACTGACTGTTTAAAATTACGCAGCATAATAAGACTATGTTTGACTGTCTTGCGTGTTTTCGGACCAATATGCCGATAGAAATGCATGATAAAAATCATTTAAATTATTACAATCTCTAATAAATGCGCGTCGCCGGTTCGTTTTACATCAGCATCCTGCAAACTGTCACTTTTGGGTAAAATAGTCATATCCGGTTATTCTTTACTGACTCCTTTTTTAGATAGATTGATAGTTGAAGAATTGTTTTGATAGATACAAAGAATAGTAAGAGTAGGCGGCAGTGCAGAAAACTAAAAGGGAAATAGCACCACTACAGCTTGGGGCCCTGTGCACGCTACGGCACGTATTGACTTAGTGTAGTGAATCCCATGAGGACCTAAATATCCACACATAAATTCCAGTTTGTGACTTAGTGGCCACTTTGGCGGAAGTGCGTACATAAATTGATCTAACCATGAACATGACGTATGTCATTATTAGAATTGCGAAAGATCTAGAATTTCCGAACGGTAAAAAAGAGTTCATAGTCAAAAGTTTTCGCCTCGTGGCGACAAAGACCTACCGCGTCTGTCCCAGTCCGAATGTCGATTATTGACAAGTTCGCGCGCCTGGCGCTCTCTTGTTGCATCTCGTAAATGAAATAAATGATTTTCTTCAAAACCTGCTGTTATCGGTGATTCCAAATTTCTTCTACTGTCTTTTCCTACGACTTCGCTTTCAGTTTGTTTAACTTGCTTTCGTAACGCCTTAAATTCCCTTTTAACGCGTTCATTAAATTTTCCCTGATTTTCAACATGTTTATTTGTATTCTGGTACTCCTCTGTTTCTGCAAATGGCAATGGAGCTGTATCATCTGAATCTCTGTCCCCATTTAAACTAAGACTTGTCAATTTATCTGAAATCTCCTCAACTCTTTCTGATAAGTCACCTATTTGTTCTTTCTGTTTATTTACGTCTTCCGTAAGTGTCGCGACTTGGGTTTCAGTGTTGACACATGTAGTAGTTAACTGTTCATACTGTTGTGTTAGGTTATTTATTCTGTCATTTGGTATGGATTCCTCGATTATTTCAAATATTTCTTCCTTATTGTGTAAGTTTAACTCTGAATATTTTTGTACTATCACACGATCTCTTTCTCCCTGTTCTCTATCCTGTCCGTCTTGTTTAATTTCAATAGAAATTAGACTATTATTGTGAGCATTCAAAATCGGTTGTACTTCTTCTCTAATTTCTTTCTCTAATTCATCTTTCATGTTTTTAAAACATGTCCCTATTCGTGAGTCTAACCATGTTTCCATTGTTCCCATATCAGTTTTAATTGTTCCTATTTGTGAGTCTAACCGTGTTGCCAATGTTCCCATATCAGTTTATAACCGTGTTGCCACTGTTTTTAATTCAGATCCTAACTGTGATCCCAAATTTAATATCGCACTCATCAACTGCTCCATATTAACTGGTTCGAAATTCTTTTCGCCCCCAACATTTCCCGTAAAATTAACTTCCTTCGTCATAGCTGTAAAGCTATCTGTGTTCGATACTATTCCAGAATCTTCTGTCGTTAATCTCGTATTCTGAAGATTTTTTGATTGTGAAAATTTTTGAACTGGTTCCGGACTATTTTCCCGGCTTATTAAATTGTTTTCTACTTCATTATTCATCATACTGTTCTCCTGTGTTGGCGAGTTCGCCATGTTAACAATTTCGTCATTCTGATTATCCATCATTTTTGCCTTTTTCATCGATCGTGTAATCATTTACAAAACATACAAAACTCGTCACTATACGAAAATTACACACACTATAACACCTTATCACCAACAATACCATCTACACGAAATGCTTCCCGACAAACGCGATTAACGAACAATTAAAACCTTCACAATTGCACAAAATTGTCAAACCCATATACGACTCATCAAAAATTAAATGCTACAAAAATAGAAGAATGACAGGACAACTACAAATGTTCAATTACAAAATCGATACTTGCAGTATATACTACAATTACTAAACTACAAATTACTACAACAATATTACTGTTTGCTATTTTTACTCTCAAAAGAATTCCAAGGGACGATCCTGGCAGGGTCGCCACGTGGATGGGGGCTTAATTAAAAAGAATAATGAATAAATGCAATAGCTTTAGTAGCTGTGTGTCCGGTTACGAACCTGTGACCAAGAGGCATTGTCATTAAAGAAATGTGAAATTTTCTTTTTTTTTTTTTACCTCAATATATATTGACGAAAAATACACTGTGATCATTGCAACATCTTCCATCTATACATTACACTAACCGAACAGCATCTACTCTCTCGCCCAACAGAACAACTGCCCTTGACATCCTCGGAACTAGTACTGCCCTCGACATCCTCTCAACAAGTACTGCCCTCGGCAACCTCTGTACTACTAGTACTACTGCACCAGTGGAGGCGGCGGAATAATAATCATTGGCGCAATCTCTGGCGCTGTGACTCAGTGTAGCCACCTTTCACCATCTAATCTTGAGCATTCTTCTGTAGCAACACGTTTCGAAAGCTTCTATTTTCTTCTTGTCTAAACTATTTATTGTCCATGATTCACTTCCATACATGGCTACACTCCATACAAATACTTTCAGAAATGATTTCCTGACACTTAAATCTATACTTGATGTTAACAAATTTCTCTTCTTCAGAAACGCGTTCCTTGCCATTGTCAGTCTACATTTTATATCTTCACTACTTCGACCATCATCAGTTAAACAAATAGCAAAACTCCTTTACTACTTTAAGTGTCTCATTTCCTAATCTAATTTCCTCACCATCACCCGACTTTAAAACGACTACATTCCATTATCCTTGTTTTGCTTTTGTTGATGTTCATCTTATATCCTCCTTTCAAGACACTGTCCATTCCGTCCAACTGCTCTTCCAAGTCTTTTGCTGTCTCTGACACAATTACAATGTCATCGGCGAACCTCAAAGTTTTTATCTCTTCTCCATGGATTTTAATACCTACTCCGAATTTTTCTTTTGTTTCCTTTACTGCTTGCTCAATATACAGATTGAATAACATCGAGGAGAGGCTACAACCCTGTCTCACTCCTTTCCCAACCACTGCTTCCCTTTCATGCCCCTCGACTCTTATAACTGCCATCTGGTTTCTGTACAAATTGTAAATAGCCTTTCACTCCCTATATTTTACCCCTGCCGCATTCAGAATTGGAAAGAGAGTATTCCAGTCTACATTGTCGAAAGCTTTCTCTAAGTCTACAAATGATAGACGTAGGTTTGCCTTTCCTTAATTACTCTTCTAAGATAATTCGTAAGGTCAGTATTGCCTCATGTGTTCCAATATTTCTACGGAATCCAAACTGATCTTCCCCGAGGTCGGCTTCTACCAGTTTTTCCATTCGTCTGTAAATAATTCGTGTTAGTATTTTGCAGCTGTGACTTATTAAACTGATAGTTCGGTAATTTTTACATCTGTCAACACCTGCTTTCTTTGGGATTGGAATTATTATATTCTTCTTGAAGTCTGAGGGTATTTCGCCTGTCTCATACATCTTGCTCACCAGATGGTAGAGGTTTGTCAGGACTGGCTCTCCCAAGGCCGTCAGTAGTTCTAATGGAATGTTGTCTACTCCCGGGGCCTTGTTTCGACTTAGGTCTTTCAGTGCTCTGTCAAACTCTTCACGCGGTATCATATCTCCCATTTCATCTTCTTCTACCTCCTCTTCCATTTCCATAATACTGTCCTCAAGAACATCGCCCTTGTATAGACCCTCTATATACTCCTTCCACCTTTTTGCTTTCCCTTCTTTGCTTAGAACTGGGTTTCCATCTGAGCTCTTGATATTCATACCAGTGGTTCTCCTTTCTTCAAAGGTCTCTTTAATTTTCCTGTAGCCAGTACCTATCTTACCCCTAGTGAGATAAGCCTCTACTTCCTTACATATCTCCTCTAGCCATTTTGCACTTCCAGTCGATCTCATTTTTGAGACGTTTGTATTCCTTTTTGCCTGCTTCATTTACTGCATTTTTATATTTTCTCCTTTCATCAATTAAATTCAATATTGCTTGTTACCCAAGGATTTCTACTAGCAATTGACTATTATCTAAGCTGGACGTTTGCTTGTGATTGCTCTTCTGTGAGTGTAAATTGGCGGTGTCCTTATATACAAACTGTTATTTATTGCTCTGTTTATACATATGTGATTTTTTTTAAAAATCCGGTTGTTTCTGTAATTTTTACTGTGATGTTATGAGCCATACGCTAAATAAATAAAATCTACTAGCCCTCGTCTTTTTACCTACTTTATCCTGTGCTGCCTTCACTACTTCATCCCTCAGAGCTACCCATTCTTCTTCTACTGTATTTCTTTCCCCCATTCCTGTCAATTGTTCCCTTATGCTCTCCCTGAAACTCTGTACAACCTCTGGTTTAGTCAGTTTATCCAGGTCCCATCTCCTTAAATTCCCACCTTTTTACAGTTTCATCAGTTTTAATCTACAGTTCATAACCAATAGATTGTGGTCTTAGTCCACATCTGCCCCTGGAAATGTCTTACCATTATATAATCTATCTGATACCTTTTAGTATCTCAAGGATTCTTCCATGTATACAACCTTCTTTCGTGATTCTTGAACCAAGTGTCAGCTATGATTAAGTTATGCTGCGTGCAAAATTCTACCAGACGGCTTCCTCTTTCATTTCTTACCCCCAATCCATCTTCACCTACTATGTTTCCTTCTCTCCCTTTTCCTACTCTCGAATTCCAGTCACCCATGACTATTAAATTTTCGTCTCCTTTCACTGCCTGAATAATTTCTTTTATCTCATCATACATTTCATCAATTTCTTTATCATCTGCAGAGGTAGTTGGCATATAAACTTGTATTACTGTAGCAGGTGTGGGCTTCGTGTCTAGCTTGGCCACAATAATACGTTCACTGTGCTGTTTGTAGTAGCTTACCCGGACTCCTATTTTGTATTCATTATTAAACCTACTCCTGCATTACTCCCATTTGATTTTGTATTTATAACCCTGTATTCACCTGACCAAAAGTCTTGTTCCTCCTGCCACCGAACTAATTCCCACTATATCTAACTTTAACCTGTCCATTTCCCTTTTTAAATTTTCTAACCTACCTGCCCGATCAAGGGGTCTGACATTCCACGCTCCGATCTGTAGAACGCCAGTTTTCTTTCTCCTGATAACGACTTCCTCTTGAGTAGTCCCCGTCCGTAGATCCAAATGGGGGACTATTTTACCTCCGGAATATTTTACCCAAGAGGACGCCATCATAATTTAACCATACAGTAAAGCTGCATGCCCTCGGGAAAAATTACGGCTGTAGTTTCCCCTTGCTTTCAGCCGTTCGCAGTACCAGCACAGCAAGGCCGTTTTGGTTAGTGTTACAAGGCCAGATCAGTCAATCATCCAGACTGTTGCCCCTGCAACTACTGAAAAGGCTGCTGCCCCTCTTCAGGAACCGCACGTTTGTCTGGCCTCTCAACAGATACCCCTCCGTTGTGGTTGCACCTACGGTACGGCCATCTGTATCGCTGAGGCACGCAAGCCTCCCCACCAACGGCAAGGTCCGTGGTTCATGGGGGGAGGCACCTCTCCATATTCCATTTAATTCGCGATTTGCCTCCCTGTTCTTTAAATGGAATGCACAGACCTGCGTCTTGGAAGGGTTCGGCCTTAGGTGGTTTGCCTCATAATAGTGGGAGAGAGCTTCCAAGGTACTGGTTAATTTCTCCTCTACATCCATAAAATTGTCACCTTGCTGCAACTGCAGTGTCATCGGCATAAATAAATTGGCGCGTGATGTTTGGCACTGGTTGGTCATTTGTATATATATTAAACAGAGCTGGAGCGAGGACGCTTCCCTGAGGTAGGCCATTCCTCTGATTTGTGCACCTGATCTTCTTGCCCTGGACACAGACGAAAAATCTCCAATTATGTAGGAAAGTACCTATCAGTGATGTTAAATGGTATTCTCTTGTCACATTATATACTTTCCTAAGGAGCCATCGATGGTTTACAGTATCATATGCAGGTGAAAGGTCTATGAATGCCACTCCCGTGATCTCTTTCCTCTCAAACCCATCCTAGATATGTTGGATCAGGTTCACGACTTGACCGCAGCACGATTTGCCTGGTCGGAAACCTGTCTGCTGTGGGATGATCTGTTGCTCCAAGACGCTTTCTATGCAACTTAGCATCAGGCGTTCCAAGATCTTAAAAAAGCGACATAAAAGAGAGACAGGTGGGAAGTTTTTTGGATCATCAGAGTCCTTTCCTGGTTTCAGGAGTGCAACCACTCGGGCTTTCCTCCTCATCTTTGGAATATGGAACCTTTCTACACATGCGTTTATCAAACCTAGCTGCCACTGTAGGGTATTACTGCCAAAGTTTTTAATTTGCTCGACTCTTTAAGTTCATCGATACCAGGGGCTCTGTTAACCTTCAAGCTGGACATGGCTGCAGTAAGTTCTGACATTGTAAATGGTGCCTTGAGGTGATGATTTTCCTCTGCCGGATCACGTGCTAATGGTTCCTGATACTTTCTGCCGTGGGTTTTGCCATTCATAAGGAGTGTAGTGGCGACTTAGTAAATTTATCATTTGACTTTGTGGCGTCACCGTTAAGGTTCTTTAACAGTTTCCAAGCCCGCCTACTGTTCACTTTCATGTCCAGGTTCTCCACGAGGTCACACCATTTGGCTTTGCGGTTCTCAGCTATGACTGACATGAGTTCATCGCCTGCTAGAAGTGTCATTGGAGCGTGCTACTGATTAAGTAGCACATGAGGTACTGCGTGACATCTCACTGCCTCTGTCAGCTTGGTTATTGTACACTTGTTTACGAGCTGCTATTGTACTCTTCGATGCCGGTAGCGCGTCTTGTATGATTGACGTACTGTATTGTATTGTAATATTACTATCGTCCTGTACAAATTTTACAGCAAGAGTGGGCAAAAGAATACCTACAGTTTTGTATAACGATGTTCAATCCTTGTGTGTGTAATTCGACGTGCAATCCTCGCGTTTATTCATGATGTTTTAAAAATAAGTCACGTAAGATTTTATGTATAATGATGTACAACCCTCTTGTATGTAATGTGAAGTATAATCTTCACGGTTATCTATGATGGTTTAAGAATAAGTCACGTAAGATTTTACAGCACAGTTCATAATTTTGCAACGAGGGCATACTCTTTGCTTCTTGTTACGGTCGTTATACTGCAGTGGCGTTCCACACATAGTGAAACAATACCTGTAATCCGTTTACGCGCCAAAACCGTTATTAGTAGCCTGCTGTGGTATAATGCATGTGTAACTAGTGATGGGTTAACGAACAAGTGCATGTACAGATTGTGTTGTTTTATGATGTTTGACTACGTGTGCTCGCACTGTGTAACAACACCACGAATGTATTTAACAGGACTGACAACGACATACAAATGTGTCAGCTTAAATTACGCTGACATGGCGTAAAGCCATAACAAATAAGTAACATGACTACGTAGTTAAAATGTTTTGTATAATCGGCATAACTGTAAAATTTTTTTTAAAAACATTCTTAATTTTTCAGCGGCTTTTGATAGTGGCCTAAGCCCGAAATTGCAATAGTGTAATAAAATCCTATAACAGTCACTGGCGTAATGATGTCCTTCAAAACAGGTCTTACAAATGTTTTACAGGTGTGTATGGCAGTTTCCATGCTGCAAATCCCCCCCCCCCACACCCCCACCTGTAGGGCTACACCTCCGGAGGAAGGTTGGTCCCTCAAGGAGGGAGGAGGAGGATATTAGTGTTTAACGTCCCGTCGACAACGAGGTCATTAGAGACGGAGCGCAAGCTCGGATGAGGGAAGGATGGGGAAGGAAATCGGCCATGCCCTTTCAAAGGAACCATCCCGGCATTTGCCTGAAGCGATTTAGGGAAATCACGGAAAACCTAAATCAGGATGGCCGGAGATGGGATTGAACCGTCGTCCTCCCGAATGCGAGTCCAGTGTGCTAACCACTGCGCCACCTCGCTCGGTGGTCCCTCAAGTGTGCGGGATAGGGTTGCTTATGGGGGGGGGGGGGGACAATTTGTTTTTCAAAATGGGACGCCTTATTATTTATCCTTTGGGAGCTATGTTTTCGTCCTTTAGGCCCACATTCTTGGTATTTCGAGGGAGGTTTCTTCCTGTTATTGAGGTCTATCAACTGTAGTTTCTGGTATTCCTGATTGATATTGAAGTATTTTGTAGCTCGTTAATCGTTCTGTAGGATGAACATTGGTACTCGTATTTTGTGCCATTGGGCTGGTTGAACTGTTCACGAGTAGGTCTGCGCCATTCGATTTTTTCGAAGATGCTGTGGTGTTGTGATGCTTGTGATGTTGCTGATTTGTATGTCGACTGTCGGCATGTCAAGTTCTGCGTGGATTTGGTTTGTGCTGTTCCACCATGGAGCGTTAACAATAAGTTTTAAGCATCTGTTCCGTAGTATCTGTAATGGTCTTCTGGTTGATTTACTGGTGATGACCCAAGACGAGCAGCCGTAGAGCATCATGGGTTGAACTATTGCTTTGTAGATGTGGAGTTTGGTTCGGTGGTGCATTTCTTTGCTGGCCAGGAGAGGATAAATTGCGTGGATTGTTCTGGATATTCGCTGTCTTTTGTCTTCAATGTGTTTCTTGAATAGCATCTTGTTTTCTGTTATAACTCCGAGGTATTTGACTGTGGTAGTCCATGGACGACGTCTACGCTGCCCTTGGTTTTGTTGTAGTACGTTATTATACTTGGTTTTTTTCTTTCCACCGCTGTCATTGTCCATTTCGTTATCATGGTGCATTGACGACAAAAGGAGTACTGATTTGTTCCGTTTTGGTACATATGAAAGTAATGTGACATCTTCCTGAAATCTTGAGTGCTCTTCTTTAGACTTTTTGGGTAAAGAGTCAAACGGAATTTCAGGCTTATTTTTTTTTAACGTACCAACAACAGCAATATTCTTTTCTTGTAATAGTTTTTTGATGATTGGGTAAGAAGTAAACCAATTGTCTATCGTCAGATTTCTTCCAGACACTATTCCTGGTCTACAAGACGGAAATCATCATCATCATCATCATCATCATCTTCGTCTGCCTTATTACTGACTTTGTACGGTCCATGGGGTTGTACACCTGCATAAACTTCCAATGTTTTACGTAGTACGTTTTAGAACAAGCCAGGATGAAGACCTTGATCCCATACTTGGCAGGTTTATTTAGGATATACATCCTGAACCTGCACCTGTATGGAACGAGCATTTCGTCCAAAGTAATGTTTTCTGACGGAGCAAGATATGCTTTGCAGTTGCAGACAAACATATCAAGAATGGTTCTTATGGCAGCAAGATTATCTTGTGCTTTTCTTTCTTCCCTTGTATGGATGTTGTCGAACCTGATACAACGAGTCAAAAATCTGAACCTCTTCAGTGACATACTTGCACGAAAGATTTCTAGTCCTGTCCCATCTGCATTCCAAAAGTCTTCAGTATTCATTTTACCGCCATGCAATGTTCCAGCTAAGTAAAGTAGGCCAAAATATGCCTTCAGTTCATCAAAACTGGTAGGCCTAACCACATTCGGGTCACTTGCATAATTGTTTCTAACTGAATCAATGTAGATATTGGTTGATTCAAGAACTGTATCAATCAATGCATTGCTAAAAAATAACTGCCATGATTCTAGCGGTGAATGTACATCCATCGCAGCTCGATTGCTTCCAGGCAAATGCATTGTAATTATGTTGTGACATCTTCTTCGAACGCTTTGTGGGAAACAAGTTTTTCGCCATTTAGTTGCTTCATTCCTTCCTTTGTAATAGCGTATAGGTGACGTACCTGAGTCACTTAGAGGAGCTGTACTTGAATCAGCAATAGCAGGTGCATCGGTGTCGGCAGATGAATGAACATCTTCATCACCACTTATTTCACTATTGCTGTCATGATTAACTGTTTATTTCGAAGTCTGAGTAGCATCAGAATCGTCTGCTTTAGTCTGACCATCTTACAAAATACTGCAAATTTCACTGTAAGAAAGACTTTCTCATGCCATGTCACATATAGTTCACAAAATGGGTTTGCTCCGGCAGAAATTAGTTACGTCAACGGTCGGGCTGGGTCTGATAGACCCGCGCGCTTTTTGAAGGACTGCCAAACAATGAGTAAACAAAGAAAAACCTTATTCACGACAATGCTTTCGCTCGGATATTTCAGGAAGCTAGCAGGGCGCTTGAGTCAAATCAGCAACTATGTGAATATAAATTCAGTGAAACAAAAACCAATGGCTCTCACAGACCCAGCCCGACCATTCTAGGGTTAACAGGGCCAAACAGGGCCGTAGCCGTGGCCAAAGGCAGAACAACACTTTGATATATCAATTGAACCAGTGCCGGATACTAGTAAATCAGTTGCTTTTCTACCTTTTGCTGTAAGTATTTCTTCAAAAATTTCTAGAATCCTCTGTGAACATGATAATAAAAGTGTTCTTTTGGCTTTGCCCCCGACCCTCCCGCCCCCCAACCTCCTGATACTGTGCTTGTTGGCAGCCTAGTCCCTGTACAGTCCACCAGACAGCATTCGTATATCTCTCCCCACCTATACATCACTATACTTTTGTCTTCTGTGCGTCCTCCAGATTGCTGATTGCAGCCCACGTGATAGCTGCATTCCAGCCGTTGTTACTGGATTGCCAATCGTGTGTGTGTGTGTGTGTGTGTGTGTGTGTGTGTGTGTGTGTGTGTGTGTGTGTGTGTGTGTGTGTGATGGACGCCGTGGCCGACAGCTTTGTGTCTGTGTCTTTTAATTGTGTCTGCCTGCAACTTGACGTGTCTTCGTTACTATAAGTAGCAATCTGGTTTTTCCTTCGCTGTTAGAGGATAACCTCTGTAATTACATAATGTCGATCCAGATTGAGCAGAATTGTGATGTGGTTTCCATCAAAGCTACCAATACAGTTCAGCAGACTCAGTAGTTCTCAGTAACGATCAGCAGCTTCCTTGAGTTGGCAAATATTACGGCCATTCACATGCCAGCTATAGTGAAACCTAGGAAAAAATATATCGATATTGGAATCCATATTTGTCCAGGACGTATACGACCCGGGAGATCCGGTACTGTCTTGTGTGTCTCTTGCCTTTACTGGTTTTATGTATCCTATATTTAATATTATGTCACACAAAACAGCAAGTTATTTGCTAATAAACAATAAAGAGTTTTTTTAAGAGTTATTGTTGTCTCGGTTACAAACAATCCCATCCGGTATTAATTGCGAGGTTTATTTTTTTTTTTTTTTAAGAGGGGCAGGATGTCAAACCGGTCGACTGGAAGCAGGAGAGAGACCACCGGGCATTTTAATTTCCACTGCCCTGAATATAGTTTAATGGCATCTATTACATTATATACAGCCCGCAGTTCGTGGTCGTGCTATAGCGTTCTCGCTTCCCGGCGGGGTCAGGGATTTTCTCTGCCTCGTGATGGCTGGGTGTTGTGTGATGTCCTTAGGTTAGTTAGTTTAAGTAGTTCTAAGTTCTAGGGGACTGATGACCATAGATGTTAAGTCCCATAGTGCTCAGAGCCATTTGAACCATTATATACACGTTTGAATTCCACAGAGCGAAATACAGTGACATGTCATAGAAAAATGCTGTGTGAAGAGGCGTGGCACTGCACTTTTGTACTCTTAAGGCCAAATGACATATATTTCCTCGAACACACATGTTTTATGTATCAGACTTTTGAGAAAGATGTGCGCTACAAAATAAACATATTTTCGAAAAGTCGATTTTTAAAAAAAATTTGTGTCCTACCTCAAGCACTTGAGGAAGGCCGGAGTTGTGGGGATGTGGGTAGTCGCCACGTGACCCGTGTTCACGTTTAGTTGTTTTGCTGTTTCCTCTTCGTTTATTGCTCTCACGTCAAATGAATTAAAATACATTCACATAATTACGGAAGGCTAAAATATATTATTAGTTTCAGATTTTATTTTATTTCCAACCTTCTGACAGTCAAACATTAACCGCCTTGCCGAATAAGGAGGTTATTTTTTTCGGTTTGTCAAAGAAATTTGGATTTTATAAATCTTTTCCGCTGAGGCCGTCAATTTCTTTGAAACGAAGTGTTTAATTCCACACTATTGGCTAGTTTAAACTGTTCGCTGCATTTTAAGTGCATGTTTTTATCTTCTAGCAGGTATGGCATTATGCCATGATAAAGAACTAAACACGAGATTATAGTGTACTGGTACTCGAAGAAAATTTACATGCAAATCTGGACATACGAATGTGCGCTTTAAGCCGAATTATGTATTTTAGTACGATTCACGAAATTCCGATGCTCGTGGAGTATCCTCTGATGTCTTGTTTCTTTCATGACATAATCTTTTAATGTTCTACACATACGAACATACAGGCTTCCTCAGTCATCGTAGTTGCTCATGGGCAATGAGTCCTGTTACATGGCACTCTCTTCCAAGAGCCGAAACGAACCTATTTCTGACAGGTCACGGAAAAATATTGCATATGGTGGTTTGCAAAGCGTTACTTTAAAAAAGTAAATTTCCTATATCGCTAGATGAACTGTGTGCGAGAATGTACGATGAATTTGGTAAATCACAGACCTCACTCTTTGAGGACGACCAATTAGAAGAATTTCGAACCCAAAAGATCAGACATTTATTAAAAATTTTACTGGCATATTTATGCTATGTATCGTGTAACACGGGCAGAAAGGATCAACATCATATATGGAAGCTTAGCTTGTCTTGCAAAGCTTTTACATATAATATTGGCCTCGAAGATTGATAAGCTGCATTTCTTGTAGGAACACTATGTATATTAATTGAAACCATTAACTTCTCTTATTTGCATGTTCGTGCTAATTACGTGATCTTGCTATTAGCTGACTACATCACGTGTCCTATGCTGTCATCGGCTGGCGAGATCACGTGACATGAGCTATGACTGGCTTACAAAAGCGCATCGCAATCTCGATTTCAATGCTTTGGTAAGTAACAACCGTGTTTGGTGGAATTCTAATTTATATCTTCGTAATACGAAAATACGCAGCGTACATGTTGCTGCACATCAAAGATCTTCCTAAAACATGCTTTTCCCCCCTGAGTTTCGTTTTCTGAAGTGCCGGGAAATTTTATGCAGGTGGTGTATAAAACCATTACCATTCAAAGGATTGATAAGTTTTTACAGTGCCGAGGAAAAGTATACTGTCACTTAACATACAAAAAGTGTATTTTCACCCGGGTGAAAGTGTATTTTTTAACCGGGAAATCCGGGAATTTTTTCCTTGTCCATACATACACCCTGTCATCGCCTTAAACATATTTACATTACGTTAATTAACACTGGTAAGTCAGTAAGGCTGTACCCATCATCTTTTAGATTTTAGGTTAATAAAGCCAAACACCTTTATCCTTCAAAGGAGAGACAGTGCCACATTGCTAATGCCACATCACTTCCATTGACACTTGAGTCATGTCCATGCCACACCATTGCCATATATCCGTCACACCATGCGTCACATCACCTCTTCTGCCTCGATGGTGGCCCTCCTGCCTTTGACAGGCATGTCACCTTGTGCTAGAACAATATACACTCCTGGAAATTGAAATAAGAACACCGTGAATTCATTGTCCCAGGAAGGGGAAACTTTATTGACACATTCCTGGGGTCAGATACATCACATGATCACACTGACAGAACCACAGGCACATAGACACAGGCAACAGAGCATGCACAATGTCGGCACTAGTACAGTGTATATCCACCTTTCGCAGCAATGCAGGCTGCTATTCTCCCATGGAGACGATCGTAAAGATGCTGGATGTAGTCCTGTGGAACGGCTTGCCATGCCATTTCCACCTGGCGCCTCAGTTGGACCAGCGTTCGTGCTGGACGTGCAGACCGCGTGAGACGACGCTTCATCCAGTCCCAAACATGCTCAATGGGGGACAGATCCGGAGATCTTGCTGGCCAGGGTAGTTGACTTACACCTTCTAGAGCACGTTGGGTGGCACGGGATACATGCGGACGTGCATTGTCCTGTTGGAACAGCAAGTTCCCTTGCCGGTCTAGGAATGGTAGAACGATATGTTCGATGACGGTTTGGATGTACCGTGCACTATTCAGTGTCCCCTCGACGATCACCAGTGGTGTACGGCCAGTGTAGGAGATCGCTCCCCACACCATGATGCTGGGTGTTGGCCCTGTGTGCCTAGGTCGTATGCAGTCCTGATTGTGGCGCTCACCTGCACGGCGCTAAACACGCATACGACCATCATTGGCACCAAGGCAGAAGCGACTCTCATCGCTGAAGACGACACGTCTCCATTCGTCCCTCCATTCACGCCTGTCGCGACACCACTGGAGGCGGGCTGCACGATGTTGGGGCGTGAGCGGAAGACGGCCTAACGGTGTGCGGGACCGTAGCCCAGCTTCATGGAGACGGTTGCGAATGGTCCTCGCCGATACCCCAGGAGCAACAGTGTCCCTAATTTGCTGGGAAGTGGCGGTGCGGTCCCCTACGGCACTGCGTAGGATCCTACGGTCTTGGCGTGCATCCGTGCGTCGCCGCGGTCCGGTCCCAGGTCGACGGGCACGTGCACCTTCCGCCGACCATTGGCGACAACATCGATGTACTGTGGAGACCTCACGCCCCACGTGTTGAGCAATTCGGCGGTACGTCCACCCGGCCTCCCGCATGCCCACTATACGCTCTCGCTCAAAGTCCGTCAACTGCACATACGGTTCACGTCCACGCTGTCGCGGCATGCTACCAGTGTTAAAGACTGCGATGGAGCTCCGTATGCCACGGCAAACTGGCTGACACTGACGGCGGCGATGCACAAATGCTGCGCAGCTAGCGCCATTCGACGGCCAACACCGCGGTTCCTGGTGTGTCCGCTGTGCCGTGCGTGTGATCATTGCTTGTACAGCCCTCTCGCAGTGTCCGGAGCAAGTATGGTGGGTCTGACACACCGGTGTCAATGTGTTCTTTTTTCCATTTCCAGGAGTGTATTTACATTTACAGTTATCGTTTTCCATGGATCCCTTGGAGAGGAGTCTCTGGGATGTGGAAAGAGTCAAAGTTTTTTTAAACATAAATTTTTCTCAGGTACATGGATATTGTACAGTTCTAGTGCTGACAGTTATGAGCTATTATCCTTATGAAGATATTCATCAATGGGGTAGAAGGTGTTGGCTAACAGGAAGTTCTTCAATTCACTCTAAAACCGATCTTTATCACTTACAAAACCTTTGCTAAGCTCTGTTAAGTTATTGAATATGTGAGTACCCATGTATTTTACTCCTTTTTGTACTAATGTTAAACTCTTCTACTCCTTGAACAGATTGTTTTTGGTTCTTGTATTATAATCATGTTCTGCACTATTTTGTGAAAAAAGAGACATGTTGGAAATGACAAAGGTCATCAATGAGTAAATGTACTGAGAAGTAGTAGTTAGAATTCCAAATTTCTTAAAGAGGTCTCTGTATGATGATCTAGGACTGACACCAGATATAATTCTAATGACTCGTTTCTGAATTTTGAAAATGTTCTTTTTGTGAGAGGAGTTTCCCCAAAAGATGATTCCATAACTCAGTGAATGGGAGTATTCCAAATTAACTTCTTTATTTTTAAATCACCTATTTCTGCTATCACGTGTACTGCATATGTAGCTGAACTAAGGCGTTTCATTAAGTCTAGTGTGAGTTTTCCAATTTACATTGTGGTCAATTTGTAGCCCTAAAAATTTGACACTGTCTACAACTTTAATTTTGTTGTTTGAATACATTGTACTTAAAGGGTCAGGTATTCTTTGTGAGGTACTAAACTGCATGTACTAGGTCTTTTCAAAATTCAGTGACAATCCATTTGCTACGAACCATCCTTTGATACTTACAAATATATCATTAGCTGATTGCTCAATATGATCACGGGTACTGTTTTTATACCAATACTTGTATTAACTGCAAATAAGACAAAATTCGCATTTTGTGACACTGCATATGGATAGTCATTAATATATAATAGGATCAACATATATAATAGGGACTTAAAATAGAGCCCTGGCGGCACCCCTTATCTGTTGGTTTCGTATTTTGGATGACTATTGTTATGTGGTAAGCCTGATACAGACACACCGTTTTCTATTAAAAATATAGGATGAGAACCATGAGCCTGCTACACCTGTTATCCCATAATTTTTTATCTTTTGTATAAGGATAACATGCTTAACACAATCAAAAGCTATAGCCAGATCACAAAATATTCCAAGTGGTAATAACTTTTGATTTATTGATTCTAATATATCATCTGTAAAAGTGAATATAGGTTGATCCATTGACAATCCTTTCCAAAATCCAAACTGATTATGAATGACAATATTTTCCTGTACTGGGTGCTTATAAAGTCTATTGTGCATAACCCTTTCAAACACTTTTGAAAATATTGCCAATAATGAAATGGGACGGAAGTTTTCCACTGATTTGTCTCCCTTTTTGTGTAATGGTTTGACAGTAGCATATTTATGCCTATCTGGAGAAGTACCACTGTGGAGCGATTCATTACATAAGTAACACAGTATGTCACAAAGTTCTGAGGAGCAACATTTAGTTACAGTAGTGCTAATTCCATCATAACCACTGGAACATTTGTTTCTAAGAGAGCTAATTAATATTAGAAATCTCTTTTGGTGAGGTAGGATATAGTAGAATTTTTTCAGACTTCTGCAGAAATGCATTTTTTAAATATTTTCAGCTGTCTTCGAGGAACTATGCAAACCGAAGTTGTCTGCTACTGAAAGGAAAAAGTTGTTGAAAGTGTCTGCAATTTTGGAGGTATCTCTAATCAGAATGAGATTTTTCACTCTGCAGCGGAGTGTGCGCTTTTATGAAACTTTCTGGCAGATTAAAACTGTGTGCCGGACCGAGACTCGACTAGGGACCTTTGCCTGTCGCGGGCAAGTGTTCTCCCATCTGAGCTATCCAAGCACAACTCACGACCCGTCCTCACAGCTTCAATTCTGCCAATACCTCGTCTACTACCTGCAGTTCTGCAAGGTTCGCAAAAGAGCTTCTGTAAAGTTTGGAAGGTAGGAGACGAGGTACTGGCAGAATTGAAGTTGTGAGGACGGGTCCCGAGTCGTGCTTGGGTAGCTCAGATGATGGTACACTCGCCAGCGAAAGGTAAAGGTCCCGAGTTCGAATCTCGGCCCGGCACACAGTTTTAATCTGCCAGGAAGTTTGTATCTCCAATCAACTCATTATTTACATTTAACATAATTTCCTCACTTGCATGATTAGTTTTTCCTGTTTCACTTTTTATTGTGTTGCATATAGTTTTTCATCTTGTTATTGATGAAGTCCCATACTGCTTGACAGAGCGTAGGGGACGATGCGGGAGGCCCACACTGCTTTACTAGACAAGGTTGTAGTGGAGGTGTTATGCCATTGCCTTCCTCTGACCGTAATGGGGATGAATGATGACGGCGAAGATGACACAACACTCAGTCATCTTGAGGCAGGTGAAAATCCCTGACCCCGCTGGGAATCGAAACTGAGACCCCGTGCCTGGGCCGGCCGAAGTGGCCGTGCGGTTAAAGGCGCTGCAGTCTGGAACCGCAAGACCACTACGGTCACAGGTTCGAATCCTGCCTCGGGGATGGATATTTGTGATGTCCTTAGGTTAGTTAGGTTTAACTAGTTCTAAGTTCTAGGTGACTAATGACCTCAGCAGTTGAGTCCCATAGTGCTCAGAGCCATTTGAACCCGTGACTGGGAAGCGAGGATGCTACCGCCAGACCACGAGCTGCGGACATAATTGTTATTAGAGGCAGTTATTTTTTCTTGAAAATAAATACATTTTGAGGTTCTAATTACTTTGTTTAGAATTTTACAATATAATTTGTAATGTGACTTCGCTCTGTAGTCATCATTTTCCCTTGACATTAAGTACAGCCTTCTTTTTGTTTTGCAAGATACTTTTATTCCATTTGTAATCAAAAGTTTTGAAACATTTAATCTATTTGCTTTGATTACTTTCTTAGGGGTCCGCCCCAGAAGCTGAGTGGTCAGGCTGACAGAATATCACTCCTGAGGGCTCGGGTTTGATTCCCGGCTGGTCGGAGATTTTCTCCGCTCAGGGACTGGGTGTTGTTGTCCTGATCATCATTATTTCATCCCCATTGACGTGCAGGTCGCTGATGTGGTGTCAAATTTGAAAGACTTGCACCCAGCAAACGGTCTACCCAACGGGAGGCCCTAGTTAGACGACATTCACATTTTTTACTTTCTTAGGGCAGCAGTTTTCAATGTGACCTATGGCTGTATTGGAGAAAGAGATATCTTTCATTTATTCCGGGTGAATTGTATACATCCTCAAACTTTTTTTTATACCTTCAATTCCTGTTTCATTTATTATTCGTATAGTTTCCCCACTTCCTGTTATTAGTTGAATCAGACCCCACTATATCAAATGTAAGCAACTGGGCATCATGATCTGAAATGCCGTTAAATATGATTTATACTGTGATTTGCTAGTATGGTAGTATCTACGGAAATGTTATCAGTAGCAGTGCTGCTGGTACCCATAACCCTGGTTGAAACTGTGCCAAGGGAAGGAGTTTATAAGAAATCGTAAGAGACTCTAGTATGGGTCTTGAGTGACTATCCTCCAGAAAATTTAAATTAAAATCACCACGTAGAATGAGCTCATTATTTTTAGAAGGAAAAAAAAATTGAAGACAGAGTCACCTTACACATCTGAGTCAGCCTTAGAAATCGGCAATAGTGGAGCATTGTCTGAACACAGGGCATCACATGCTTTATGAAAAAAACGAAGCGTTGTCATTGTGGGGCTGCTATTAAGAAAGCCGTGCATATCTGCATGGCAAACAATCTAAAAAGGAAAATATTAGATTTCATTTAAATGCCATTTAAAAGTCAGTATTGGATAGTATTGAATTAAAATGAGAGTAACAATTAACTCAAGTTACTGACTCTACACTAGGACTTGCAGAATTTTAATTCAGCTCTTAACCACAGCAACATCTGATAGCTCATTAATTGCCAACTGTGCAGAGGTAGAAGACATCACTTTGCTCCCAGCAGGAGGCACTACAACAAACAGTTTCCATCCAAATGTAAGAACTTCTCATTCATGCATGGTTTCTGATCGTGGTCCCAGTGAGATCGTCAGCCATTATGTTTTGCAACAGTAACTACCGTAATCACCCTAAGAAATTTAACAGTTGTTTCTGTGAAATACTGAGGTCGATCCAGAAAATCTGTTTGCAGCAGATCGATCAGGAACATCTGAAAAGTCACATCTGCCAAGTCAACATTTAAATTCTTTTGTCCAAGTTGCAAGAGACAGTTTCTTTCCACATGTTTGAGAATAAAATCCCCATTGACTGTAGCATTTCTTAATTGATGGAAATTAATTCGTGTACGTTTTAAGCTAAGAATGATTGCATATGATATGATTGCGACGTACCATCATCATCAAAATTGGAGAATAGTAACATATGACTAAATCAGTTTAGTGGGTATTTGTCTCTGGTAAGTGTGACTCGAATTTTTCCAGAGTTGTTGCACGAAATTGATAACCAGGCAATGTGTTATGTAGACATTCTTCCATTTATTAATTTACATTTCCACTATAACATGACGTCGTATGTGGACTCAACACAGACTAGGCTGACTAAAATGGACTCAGGTGTGGCACTCTCTGATTTACACTCCTGGAAATTGAAATAAGAACACCGTGAATTCATTGTCCCAGGAAGGGGAAACTTTATTGACACATTCCTGGGGTCAGATACATCACATGATCACACTGACAGAACCACAGGCACATAGACACAGGCAACAGAGCATGCACAATGTCGGCACTAGTACAGTGTATATCCACCTTTCGCAGCAATGCAGGCTGCTATTCTCCCATGGAGACGATCGTAGATATGCTGGATGTAGTCCTGTGGAACGGCTTGCCATGCCATTTCCACCTGGCGCCTCAGTTGGACCAGCGTTCGTGCTGGACGTGCAGACCGCGTGAGACGACGCTTCATCCAGTCCCAAACATGCTCAATGGGGGACAGGTCCGGAGATCTTGCTGGCAAGGGTAGTTGACTTACACCTTCTAGAGCACGTTGGGTGGCACGGGATACATGCGGACGTGCATTGTCCTGTTGGAACAGCAAGTTCCCTTGCCGGTCTAGGAATGGTAGAACGATGGGTTCGATGACGGTTTGGATGTACCGTGCACTATTCAGTGTCCCCTCGACGATCACCAGTGGTGTACGGCCAGTGTAGGAGATCGCTCCCCACACCATGATGCCGGGTGTTGGCCCTGTGTGCCTCGGTCGTATGCAGTCCTGATTGTGGCGCTCACCTGCACGGCGCCAAACACGCATACGACCATCACTGGCACCAAGGCAGAAGCGACTCTCATCGCTGAAGACGACACGTCTCCATTCGTCCCTCCATTCACGCCTGTCGCGACACCACTGGAGGCGGGCTGCACGATGTTGGGGCGTGAGCGGAAGACGGCCTAACGGTGTGCGGGACCGTAGCCCAGCTTCATGGAGACGGTTGCGAATGGTCCTCGCCGATACCCCAGGAGCAACAGTGTCCCTAATTTGCTGGGAAGTGGCGGTGCGGTCCCCTACGGCACTGCGTAGGATCCTACGGTCTTGGCGTGCATCCGTGCGTCGCTGCGGTCCGGTCCCAGGTCGACGGGCACGTGCACCTTCCGCCGACCACTGGCGACAACATCGATGTACTGTGGAGACCTCACGCCCCACGTGTTGAGCAATTCGGCGGTACGTCCACCCGGCCTCCCGCATGCTCACTATACGCCCACGCTCAAAGTCCGTCAACTGCACATACGGTTCACGTCCACGCTGTCGCGGCATGCTACCAGTGTTAAAGACTGCGATGGAGCTCCGTATGCCACGTCAAACTGGCTGACACTGACGGCGGCGGAGCACAAATGCTGCGCAGCTAGCGCCATTCGACGGCCAACACCGCGGTTCCTGGTGTGTCCGCTGTGCCGTGCGTGTGATCATTGCTTGTACAGTCCTCTCGCAGTGTCCGGAGCAAGTATGGTGGGTCTGACACACCGGTGTCAATGTGTTCTTTTTCCATTTCCAGGAGTGTATATATAGCCTCCAGCAATAAAAATATTTAATAGCACTATTGGTGCATGAAAATATTTAAAAGTATGATTAAAAGTTATCGATCTTCAATATTCTAAGTAAAGAATTTGTGTGTTTTTTTTTTTTTTACTAAGTATAGAAACATGTTTAACATTATCAGAATTTTGATGGAAATATTTTTAATAGTAAATTTATTGAAATAGCTTCTGTAAACAATCAGACCAAAGTCATTCTGAAGTACATTTCAATTACTAAATAATTTTTCGCATTAACATGTTAACTGAATCTGGAAAAAAAAATGTGAACAATCTCTAATGGTCAGATATGCGATGTATACTTCATGAGTATTTCTAAACTGATTGCAAAATATTGTATTGCCTAGAATGTTTCAAATAGTAATTTCTTTTATAAAATACGCTGCCTGACAAAAAATACGAAGCATCTTGAAGATACGGTAGGATGTTAATGTATCTTAGCGTACACCTGTGCACCAATGGGGGCTATGTTAAAAAAGAAAAAAGAAGACAGTGAGTTAAAATCCACTGTGACAGGTAGAACAGCCAACAGAGTGCATCAGTATATTTAATGTTTAGTGTTTTTACTAGACCGAGTAGGGTGTGGACAGCATTTGACAGTGGATGCTTACTATGGAAGACATGGAGACGTTAAGTACTTGTGTGAGACAGTGTTGCCGGCACCTGACAGAGTTTTAAAGGGACCTCTTGCGTGCATACATTTGTTTGGCTGATCAAATAGTGCAATATCCAGGTTTGTGGGACATTCGAATTGTACACTTGACTGCTGTTGGATTGCGTGGGAATCGAGGACAGACATACTCGTCTAGGTTCCAGTCGACTACGTCTGAGCACCACAAGGAAGGATTGCTGTGCTGTGAGCCAACCACATTGCAGTTACTTCACAACTGCACGTGCCATTCAAGTAATGGACTTCCTACAACATTTTGTGTCGTCATGCACCATTGCTCAGAGACTAGAAGCAACTGTAGCAGGGAATTACTGGCTAACACGGATGCTGATGTTAACGCAAGTGGCTGTGTTTGGAGTGGTGAAGTGACCTGGCCAGATGGACTACTGATGAATGGCACTGTGTAGTGATAAAACGATGAATTGTGGATCTACACTACTCTGGATGACTTAACGTCATGCGTGGCGGTGGCCTGTGGGCATGTCCAACTCATCCAATGTGTTGGGGAGATACAGCGGTATTACTCCTGGCGTCAAGATGTGAGAAGGTGTCGGGTACAAATTCGGGTCACAGCTGGCAGTGATGGAGAGGACTTTGAGGGCACAACGGTACATCACAGACATGTTGCGTCCTTGTGTGTTACCTATTTAAGTGACAATATTTTTCAACTGGACAATGCTTGTCCATATGTGACTCGTGTGTACATGTGTGGGACCATCTCAGATGTCAACACCATCCAGGATATTGAGGACCAATTACAATAGTTGTGGACCAGCTGGCTCAGGAGAGGTTACAGTGACTTTATGACACCATTTTCAAATGAATCAGTGCACACATCCAAACCAGAGAGGGGTTCAACATCATACTGATAAGTGGGCAGTGTTGGGCTGATACTGCCAAGAACGTTATAAATGTGGCTCAAATTTGTAATATCATAACATACCCTATTAACCTACAATATCTCTTCTCATTTCATTTTCTCCTGTCCTTCAGGGTGGTTCATTTTTTGTCAGGCAATGTAACAGTATTGTGGCATCTGACAGAATACATTTAAGTACAATCTACATTTGCCAACTGATAAAAGCTCAAAATCGTGATTTACAAAAAAAGTTTAAGTAATGACAAAAATTCCCCTACTACGTATGTATGTGTGTAACATGCGCCTAATTAGAAAATGTGGATTGTAAACTAGTCTGACATGTTACACCCTGTTTAGGTACTTATATTTCCTGTCACTGTCAGGACGGCAAATTTGTTTGTCTCTTTGTGTTTAATATTATGGAACTGTTCAGTGTATTTTTAGATATTTGTACTCGTGATGGGAGAGCAATTGTATCTCTCTCCATATGTCTGGGCGTAAAACACCTGTGTAGTTGTGAAGGGACATTCAGTAATTAATTACCAACATATAAAGTGAACACAATGCCTATGCAAGCAGTTGAAATGTCTGTAACTGTTCGTTGCCAGTCTAGTGAAGAACCATTTGATTGGTTCATGTTTACATTAACATAACATCTAAGGACTGTTATGTTAACATGTCTTCTTGAAGAAACTTATTTAAGAATGTGTGCTATGATCATTTTTTACTCTCAGAGAACGTGTATCCATCCAAAATACTCTCTCTCTGCTGAACAAACAATATGGTGGTAGTTGCATGAACTGTGCAAGTTTTAATGTGTGAGTGTAAAAGTTTAAAAACAGTCACAAAAATGAAACAAACGAACACCGTGTTGGGCGTCTGACAGCAGTATCAACCTGAGCATTGCATACTCATATATATTCACGTATACAAGAAGATTGACAACTTGCAGTTGAAACAAATCACTGATAAATAAGTGTTGACACAACTCGTTCCATCATTCAAAACAAAGCAAACTGCTGTAAGACTTGTCCAAGATGCATTCCCCCAGAACTTACCGTTCGTCTCAAGGCTTGTACTTCCGCATTTGCTCTGCACTCAAAAATTATTTCACTTGCAAATGTAGCCTATTTTGGACAAACGAAGATGCAACATTTTGAGCCAGTGGAAAAGCATGCAGTGGAGACAGTCTGAATGAACTATCTGTAAGAAATTCAAAATACAACTGATCACTGGTAAGGTCATAGTACCAATGCTTTTGGAGTGGCTGTGGTACGATTGTGTTATTTTTCAGAGGAGCGACGCACTGTCAACAGCATGTATTAAACGGGCATGACTGAGAACAGTCAAACCTGACCTGTAGAGGAAAGATTCATGATAGCAGGTGAAGGATATACAACTCAGAGCAACACCAGACTTAAGCTGATGCTCCAAGGTGTTGGCAAAATTGATTGGAATCTCCAATATTATCTTCCAAGCAGCCCTGCCCTTGCCCCCTTTGGATCCAATGAAAGAAGCTTTGTTTGTGGTACAGTTTGGCAGCAGTAAAATGGCAAAAAAGAAGTACTGACTGACTTCCACTTCAAGGCAAACAATTATTTGCTGAATGTGTAGGAAGACTTGTAAGGAAAATGGACAAGTGTTATGGGTTGTGCGGTAAAATATTGGCTTCTGACTTGCTCTTGTACATGAGGCATAACACTCATGCCATTGAACATTTCCTGGTGCTGTTGTTTTGGCCTCTTGTTTGATTCTGACTTGCTAAGTAGGCACATGTAGATCACAACAGTCATCTATGATTACTTTGTAAAGCATGTATTGCCATTTTGATATTTGTTATTAAAATCATGCACTTCCAGTGTAACATCAGTAGGTCTGACTTGCGAATGAACCAGTTGGTTCAAAACTAGTTGCCAAATATATGTTCTGCAACTGTAATAGCTACACGAGATATGGAAAATGTATTGATTTAACAAACCATTGTTGTTCCATGGCTACATGTTAATTCAGTTACTGAATGATCCTTGTATTATATTTATTTTCACTGGTACAAGAGCAACAGTGTTTGCCTCACCATGTATTTGTCATCGGCGTACTTAGTTGAGGTAAATAAATACCGTGTTGGCAGAGTGACTCTGTTAGTGTCTGAGCATTTCAGTCTACATCATTGATATAGTTAGCATGTTGTATTTCAGTGATACAAAAGCAACCATGTTGGTCATGCCACATATTGATCATCATCAAGATAATTAGTTAATGTAAATAAATATCTTGTTTGGAGAATGACTGTGTTACTCTCACCATGCTTTAGACGACACCAGTATCGTAACTATATTTCATTTCATTGACTCAAGAGCAACAATGTTTATCTTGCCATGTATTTATTATTATCAGTATAATTAGTTGCTGGAAGTAAATATCTTGTTTCAAGAGTGAGTTTGTAACTATCAACATATGTTTCTGCCTGCAATATTATGAGGAAGTACCCAAAAGAAACCAAACCAATTCTTTTGGAAGGCAGAGCTTTTGCAATTCAGTGTTTTGCCACTAGAAGCAGATAGGGTGAACATTATTAGTAAGCTGGGTGCCATCACTGAAGGAGATTAGGACTAATTTCAGGAAAGTGTATAGTGACAATTTTTTGTGTGACTGTAGTTTTTTCAATGCTGAGTTTCGTGAACAGGATACGGTGGTGAAATTGTGCTTTTTGCTCTGCAACAGTGGAACAGAAACTTTTGAAATGTTGAAAATAACGTACAAAGATGATGCTACGGGGAAATCTCAAGTGCATGTCTGGTTTGCTCGTTTCGAAGATGGTGAAATGTCAGTCGATGACAGACCTCATTCTGGTCATCCTTCCACAGCCTGAACGCATGTAAATGGTGCTAATATTAGTGTGTTTATCAAGGAAGGTCAATGACGGACTATTGAAGAATTTGTGGTTCTGTCGGAAGTGACTTGCAGTTCAGTGCAGCGAATTGTGACAGAGGATTTGGGAATTTAATGCCAAAGTCGTACCATGACTGACGACTGCTGAACAAAAAAATTTCACATAGAAGCACACTGTGCTGTGAAACAAGAGTCCTGAAATGATGATGTAAAGCTTTCCAAAAATTATCATAGATGACAGAATTTTATGCTGCGATCCTGAATGAAAGCACTAATGAAGCGAGTGGAAGACTTAAAAGTTCGCCTTGCCTCAAGAAAACTTGTCAGGTGAAATCCAACAGTAAAACAATGCTGATGTTTTTATGTGAGTGAAATCATCCATTCACATATTTGTTCCACAACGTCAGACAGTTAACCAGACTTTCGTCTTGGACTTTTGAAAAGACAGCACAACAGTATGCTCTGGAAGAGGCCTGATTTGTATCAGTAGGGTTACTGGTTTTTCCATCATGACAATCCTCCTACCGCCACAGCCATGTCTGTATGACAAATCTTGACCAAAAATGCTTCGAAACTCTGTTCCTCACTCCCCATACTCACCTGAATGTGCCCTGTGTGACACCTTTTGCTTCCTAGAATGAAGAGAGGCAGAAAGAACATGTTGCCAATGTGAAGAAAAAAAGACACACACACTATCAAGCATCACAAAAGATGAATTTAAACAATGTTTTGAAAAAACGTAGTAACGGATTAAACAAGAGATTTAATGCATGTGGAGAGTATTTTGAAGGACTTTTACCCAAAATGTGGATAAATAAGTTAAAAAGGGTTTCTTTTCAGTACCCCCTATTAGTTACCATATTTCTTGTTGTTGATATAAGAGCAACAATGTTTGCCTTGTCATGTATTTATTATTACCTTGCCATGTATTTATTATTATCAGTATAATTAGTTAATGTAAGTAAATGTCTTGTTGCGAGAGAGACTGCATTACTCTCACCATGTTTCTGCCTACACCAATGTAGTTACTATATTTCTTTTGACTGATACAAGAGCAACAATGTTTGCCTTGCCGTGTATTTATTATTACCGTAAAGTGTGGTTACTTTGGGACAGGTTTTGTGGTTTTTCACGTGCCATTTCAAAGTGAGCAAAGATATTGATGTCTTCCAAGTCTCAAATGATTCCTTTAACCTTCCTCTATCCAAAATCGACTATAAGACATCTACAGTTGTCCTAATTTTACCCCGTCAAGGTATGTAACTTCGGGACGGCTACATTTTTTGCTATATTTCAAACACGAAAGTAGGGTTTGTCCTAATGTTACCCAAATAGATGTTGTTTCATAGCTTTTAGTGTTACATAAAATTAGAAATACAGGTATAAAAAAATTGCTGATACAATTAAAGATGTATCGACCAGTGTTTCCCTCGCTCTCGTCTGGTGATGGCTGTGCAGGAGTCCCTCCATGCTCTTGCCCGTTGCGGCCGCTCTGTGGTCTTTGTGTGGACCCCTGGTCATGTCGGCATCCCGGACAATGAACATGGTAACCGCTTGGCCAAACAGGCCACCAGTGCACCAACCCTGGACATTGGCCTCCCGGAGACTGATTTGCGAGGGACGCTGAATGGCGCGATCTGCCCACACCCAGTAACTCCATGCTATCAAACAGACGACGACTGCGTGGCGGTCATCCATGCGAGCCACTCGCAGAGACTCAGTTGTGCTTTGTCGGCTCCGCATTGGCCACACTCGGCTGACGCATAGTTATTTACTGCGTCGTGAGGACCCGCCTCTTTGTCGTAGTGGGGCGACGTTGACGGTGGTCCACATTTTGTTGGCCTGTCCACTTTTAGCTGTGGTCAGGCAGACATTTGCGCTGCCTGATACGCTCCCTGCCCTTTTAACTGATGACACTGCCATGACAGGCTTAGTTTTGCGTTTTATTCGGGCAGGGGGCTTTTAGCATTTGCTCTAAGTGTCTATTTTTATTTAGTATTGAGTCTGGCTTTTGGCCCACTGTTTTAGCATGAGTTTTTAATACGTTTCTCGGTGGTTGGCTTTTCCTTTTTTTTCTCAATGGTCGGCCAACCACCGTCACATTCTGTGTGATTTTAATTCGTTTTGTCTGGTCTTTGTCTAAGTTTCTCTTGTCCTGTGTTGTCTGTAATTTTTTCCATTTTTCGTTTTTACTCTGTGTTGGTGTTTTCAAGTTCTGGAACAAGGGACCGATGACCGTTGCAGTCTGGTCCCTTTAATCCCCCAAATCAACCAACCAGCAATTAAAGATGAAAAATACAGATACAATGACACATTTGTAAAAACACATGCAAATCTTAATGAATCACCGTTTCAAAACCCTGTATAGTCGTCAACATAAAACATTTAAAGGATCTAAACATCGCCTGAATAAATTGCTAGCTCAGGAATGGTAAAAATCTCTCGACGGCTTAACTGTTGAGGAGTATTAATGGTTTGAAGAACCTCATGTATGTTGTAGACAAAATCATAAGGTTTTTTAGGCCACTTCCAATGAGCACCAGATTTCATCATTGCACTGACACGAATTTCACAGTCGCTTACAATTTCAGTTATTTTTCCTGGATAGAGCCCCCCTTCAAAATTCACAATTACAAACTGTCCTTCATTTAAATCTTCGATTTCTAGGTGAGACACCTCAGGTACCGGTATCCTGCTTCCTTCGTGGATAGCAAATGGTACCGGTGAATACATCACTGAAATCTTCTGATCCTAGGCTGTCATCTGTATCTTGGAGGGACATCACATCTTCTCCATCGGAGTCGGAGTTACCTGTCACTTCTTCTTGCCTACCTCGTCCTCTCAGTTTGGGCTGGCTTGCATTCGATGTAGATGGTACAGATTCTTCTACCTCTTCTGCAGAGATACTTTTGCCTGGTGGAACGGTCAGTTTCTTTCGCATTTTTGTCTGAAGCGGTTTGGTAAGTTCTTCTCTGTGCTTCTCAATTTTCTCCAAGAAAGTGTGTCCTAGAGCTGCAGTTTCTTCAACTGACATCCCTTGTGATGGCAGCCTCTTGAGGACTTGTTCCCTGTTGGCAGAATACAGTCCAGACTTACGAAAACCACTCTGCAAGTTGACGTGAGAGCCAGAGCTAAGGAGGTCGTTCCACAAATTTTTTAGGAGGCGAGGAAACTGATCCTTTGGCACCAATCTGCAGCGACTTCCAGCAGAGGGTGCTTTCCAGTCGGAAAGAATGTTTCTCCAGCGGATCTTCATTGGCCGAATATAGGCCACATTGAGAGGCTGCAGAAGATGAGTTGCATTTGGGGGCAAAGCAGTGAACATTATATGATGATGTTCACAAAGATGCAGCACTTGTTTATTGATGTGGGAGCTTAAGTTGTCTCCAATTAGCACCTTCACGCCATCTTGGTGCCGCAAAATGGGCAACATGAGGTACATAAACCAATCTTCAAAAGTATGGCCGTCGAACCATCCAGATTTGGACCTATTGTGACGAGCTTCTGGCGGTCCATTGGCGGTCCATGTCGCCCATTAATTTTCTGCCTTTATAATTGACGTACAGGGGCGACAAGTTTCTGGCAGCATTCCCGCAAATCATAATCGAGGTACATGCTTTAGAAGAGTTTTGAACTCTTTCAGAATACTTTGTCCCCCTTTTTGTAATGATCTGGTCCTTGCCTGGGTCGTCTAACAAATTTGTTTCGTCGTAGTTCCAAATCCTGTCGGGCGAAACACCAGCAAGTTGTTCTTCTAAGTGATTGAAAAACTGATTAATGACGTCTTCATCAATGGCAGCGCGACCATAGGAGATGTTCTTCGCAGTTCTTTGAGATAATACCTGCTTGTTTCTGAGTAGGAAGCCCTGTGACCATTCTTTACGTGGAAAATTGTCATTGAATCTCGGTTCTTGTCTTCCGATCCGGTCAAGATAAGACTTTACGATGCATCTCAAGTCGAATACACTGACTGGAAAGCCGATTTTGACATCGCCACGATATGATGGACGAAACTTTCTTCCTCCTCTTTTGAGAAAACAGTCCCACGACCAACAAATCTGCTGTGCTTATGCTGACTATTCAGGTGAAGGGTATTCTTTGGAATGCCACATTTCTGAGATGCCTTCCGAATTGACAGCGTTTTAGATGTGATGGCATAGAGAACTTTCTTCAAAGTGTCTTCCGTATAATTCCTGTACGCTCGTGCCCCAACGGGACGTTTGTATGTTCTCCCCATTTTGGAAACGTGAAAGAGAATTTCTCTTCAGGCCAACTTTGGGACATACGCAGTTTCATATGTCAAATCCACTACTAATGATTGGGGGGCTACATTTGAGACAGCGAGAACTGCTGTATTTTTTTGTTTTTATTTAAATGTCAATGAGAATGGGTTTTGCAATATTAATTAAAATAGTAAAGTAGTTCATTTCGTATACTGAGTCTTCTTAAATGCAACTTTGGGACAGTCCGGACATAACCCCACTAATGTATGATTTTTCACAAATTTGTGGGCCATGAAGCATTCGTTAATAATTATGATTTGACTGCTCTAAAACTGTCTTATGGCATGAACAAAGAAATATACATACCTGACAACAATCTTCAAACGACAGTTTTTGTCCCACAATAGAAAGTTAGCACAACACCACAGACCGTAGAAAAACGCGTCAAGAAAACAGCAATGCCATGTGACATCGGTGGTGGGGAGAAAGCTTTCGAATACGGCCGTAAGATGGCAGCACACGCTAACGTTCCAGTCGGCCATGAAAAACGACGATCGGCCTCTTACGTGGCGGAGGTAGATTAAAAACTGAAAAATAGCCGTCAGTCCCAATGCCACCCATGCAGTCCCAAAGTAACCCCAGTCTACGGTATCAGTATAATTAGTTAATGTAAGTAAATGTCTTGTTGTTAGAGAAACTGCACTACTCTCACCGTGTTTCTGCCTATGCCAATGTAGTTACTATATTTCTTTTGACTGATACTAGAGCAACAGTATTTGCCTTGCCGTGTATTTATTATTATCAGTATAATTAGTTAATGTAAGTAAATGTCTTGTTCTGAGAGAGACTGCATTACTCTCACCATTTTCTGCCTACACCAATGTCTGCCTTTCCATGTATTTATCATTACCTTGCTATGTATTTATTATTATCAGTATAATTAGTTAATGTAAGTAAATGTCTTGTTGTGAGAGAGAGACTGCATTACTCTCACCATGTTTCTGCCTGCACCAATGTAGTTACTATATTTCTTTTGACTGATACAAGAGCAACAATGTTTGCCTTGCCATGTATTTATTATTACCTTGCCATGTATTTATTATTATCAGTATAATTAGTTAATATAAGTAAATGTCTTGTTGTGAGAGAGAGAGACTGCATTACTCTCACCATGTTTCTGCCTACACCAATGTAGTTACTATATTTCTTTTGACTGATACAAGAGCAACAATGTTTGCCTTGCCATGTATTTATTATTACCTTGCCATGTATTTATTATTATCAGTATAATTAGTTAATATAAATAAATGTCTTGTTGTGAGAGAGACTGCATTACTCTCACCATTTTTCTGCCTACACCAATGTCTGCCTTTCCATGTATTTATTATTACCTTGCTATGTATTTATTATTATTACTTTAATTAGTTAATGTAAGTAAATGTCTTGTTGTGAGGGAGAGTTTGCATTACTCTCACCATGTTTCTGCCTACACCAATGTAGTTAACTCTATTTCTTTTGGCTGATACAGGAGCAACAATATATGCCTTTCCATGAATTTATTATTACCTTGCTATATATTTATTATTATCAGTGTAATTAGTTAATGTAAGTAAATGTCTTATTGTGAGAGAGACTGCATTACTCTCACCATTTTTCTGCCTACACCAATGTCTGCCTTTCCATGTATTTATCATTACCTTGCTATGTATTTATTATTATCAGTATAATTAGGTAATGTAAGTAAATGTCTTGTTGTTAGAGAAACTGCACTACTCTCACCGTGTTTCTGCCTATGCCAATGTAGTTACTATATTTCTTTTGACTGATACTAGAGCAGCAGTATTTGCCTTGCCGTGTATTTATTATTATCAGTATAATTAGTTAATGTAAGTAAATGTCTTGTTCTGAGAGAGACTGCATTACTCTCACCATTTTCTGCCTACACCAATGTCTGCCTTTCCATGTATTTATCATTACCTTGCTATGTATTTATTATTATCAGTATAATTAGTTAATGTAAGTAAATGTCTTGTTGTGTGAGAGAGACTGCATTACTCTCACCATGTTTCTGCCTGCACCAATGTAGTTACTATATTTCTTTTGACTGATACAAGAGCAACAATGTTTGCCTTGCCAAGTATATATTATTACCTTGCCATGTATTTATTATTATCAGTATAATTAGTTAATATAAGTAAATGTCTTGTTGTGAGAGAGACTGCATTATTCTCACCATTTTTCTGCCTACACCAATGTCTGCCTTTCCATGTATTTAACATTACCTTGCTATGTATTTATTATTATCAGTATAATTAGTTAATGTAAGTAAATGTCTTGTTGTGAGAGAGAGACTGCATTACTCTCACCATGTTCCTGCCTACACCAATGTAGTTACTATATTTCTTTTGACTGATACAAGAGCAACAATGTTTGCCTTGCCATGTATTTATTATTACCTTGCCATGTATTTATTATTATCAGTATAATTAGTTAATATAAATAAATGTCTTGTTGTGAGAGAGACTGCATTACTCTCACCATTTTTCTGCCTACACCAATGTCTGCCTTTCCATGTATTTATTATTACCTTGCTATGTATTTATTATTATTACTTTAATTAGTTAATGTAAGTAAATGTCTTGTTGTGAGGGAGAGTTTGCATTACTCTCACCATGTTTCTGCCTACACCAATGTAGTTAACTCTATTTCTTTTGGCTGATACAGGAGCAACAATATATGCCTTTCCATGAATTTATTATTACCTTGCTATGTATTTATTATTATCAGTGTAATTAGTTAATGTAAGTAAATGTCTTGTTGTGAGAGAGACTGCATTACTCTCACCATTTTTCTGCCTACACCATTGTCTGCCTTTCCATGTATTTATCATTACCTTGCTATGTATTTATTATTATCAGTATAATTAGGTAATGTAAGTAAATGTCTTGTTGTGAGAGAGAGACTGCATTACTCTCACCATGTTTCTGCCTACACCAATGTAGTTACTATATTTCTTTTGACTGATACAAGAGCAACAATGTTTGCCTTGCCATGTATTTATTATTACCTTGCCATGTATTTATTATTACCTTGCCATGTATTTATTATTATCAGTATAATTAGTTAATATAAATAAATGTCTTGTTGTGAGAGAGACTGCATTACTCTCACCATTTTTCTGCCTACACCAATGTCTGCCTTTCCATGTATTTATTATTACCTTGCTATGTATTTATTATTATCACTTTAATTAGTTAATGTAAGTAAATGTCTTGTTGTGAGGGAGAGTTTGCATTACTCTCACCATGTTTTTGCCTACACCAATGTAGTTAACTCTATTTCTTTTGGCTGATACAGGAGCAACAATATATGCCTTTCCATGAATTTATTACCTTGCTATGTATTTATTATTATCAGTGTAATTAGTTAATGTAAGTAAATGTCTTGTTGTGAGAGAGACTGCATTACTCTCACCATTTTTCTGCCTACACCAATGTCTGCCTTTCCATGTATTTATCATTACCTTGCTATGTATTTATTATTATCAGTATAATTAGGTAATGTAAGTAAATGTCTTGTTGTGTGAGAGAGACTGCATTACTCTCACCATGTTTCTGCCTACACCAGTGTAGTTACTATATTTCTTTTGACTGATATAAGAGCAACAATGTTTGCCCTGCCATGTATTTATTACTATTAGTATAATTAGTTAATGTAAGTGAATGTCTTGTTGTGAGAGAGAGACTGCATTACTCTCACCAAGTTTCTGCATACACCAATGTAGGTACTATATTTCTTTTGACTGATACAAGAGCAACAATGTTTGCCTTGCCATATATTTATTACTACCGTGCCATGTATGTAGTATTATCAGTATAATTAGTTAATGTAAGTAAATGTCGTGTTGTGAAAGAGACTGCTTTAGTCTCACCACGTGTTTCTGCCAATGCCAATATAGTTGTAGTTTTTTATTTACATAGTTTTTGAAATATACCCCATCCTTCTGGGAGGCATCAACTGAATATACAAGGACCTATTGCAGTTTTATTATAAAAGCATTAAATGTGTGCTCTCTTATGGTCTTGTTTACATTGACATGAAACACAAATCAACAATTAATGCAATGTGACACTGACAGCAGTAAAGTTTTCTTTTCTCTCTCAAAATCTGGTCTAGTGGCAAATCGGTGATACCATGTTCCAGCTTGTCATTTCTAGAATAATTTTTTTTTTTTTTTTTTTTTTTTTTTCTTTAGATATCTGTATGGTTCTGTAATTTCGGTGACACAATTCGTGAATGAAATGCCATGTGGTCCAGCTTACCGCCATTCTCTCTGCAGAGCTGCCTCTTTTATGCTGGTGTGAATACTGGATGAGTTGGATTTGTAGTATCGTAGTTTGTACTCACTGTCATCACACTGTTGTCATTCCATAAAGCCACTAATGTATTAGAGGAATTGTTAAATGTGAAGTCAAATGCCGCTTTAGGTTTCTTCTTCAGTTCATCTCATTTATGTGGATTGCAATGTTTACCATTTCTGTTGGCTGTTATTGTACTCATGGCTGAAACATTTCTTAGATGGAACCCATGCAAAAGATGAAATGCAGTAAGTAGATTATCAAAATGATATAATGGGAAGGAAAGTTGCCTCTCACTCAATAGCGGAGATGCTGAGTCTCAGATAGGCACAACAAAAGACTCTCACAGTTACAGCTTTCGGCTGTTATGGCCTTCGTCAGCAGTAGGCATACGCGTGTGCGTGCAAGCGCAACTCTCTCATATGACTGCAGTCTCAGGAAACTGAGTGCAGCAGTGTGGTTTCAGTTGCGTGAGACTACAACCGAAAGCTATAATTGTGTCTTTTTGTTGTGCCTGTCCGTGACTCAGCATCTCCACAGTATGGAGTTCCCATTGTTTGATTATTAAAATGGTATGCGTACAGCAGCTCTTCTAGCTGGTTGTCATTTGTCATGTCAGCTCCTTAGCAAAGACATTGTCAGTATAGTTTTCTAGCAGTGTACCAACGCCCTATTACGCTTGGAGCCGTGCCAGAGACCCATTACTTGGAGCTCCACAGCAGAAACAAACCCATATCTTATAGGTTGGTCTCTTACATTGTTTTGCCCTTTGCTACCCAAAATAAGGATCTTTACTTTGTAAATTTATACCTCCTGAATGATGATAAATGTGTTTAAGAGCATATTACGTCAATGTTAGTGACTTACACTGGTAAAGTGTGCTTTTATTGCCAAAATATAGTGTAAACACGTGCACTTACATCACAGCAAAAGAGAAATGACAGAAAACTTATTATCTGATTTTTGTATTCATAAAGCTAACGTAATTCTAGAATGATGTACTAGGTCACTGCCATCCTGTCCTTTGCTATTTTAAAATGATACTTCGAGGCAATGTGTTAACAGTTATTTCTCAAAGGCTAAGGGCAGATTGAGACGCGTATAGCACGTGAGACACTACACTACACTACACTACAGCGCGACATGCACATTCCACACATGTCGCGCGGGTCCAACGCATATTGAGACGCGTACACGTGTTTGCATCCCGCTCTGCGCTGACAGAAACGAAATGCGCACACACTGTAATCTTTCTCAGAAACTGGTTCTCCATAAGCTACTGAACTCTGCGATTGCCAGTTACTTGCTTAATGAGGCACTCTGTTCCAGAATTCTGCCGCAGTAGCTGTTGTGAGAGGAGTTTGTGCAAATTGCACTGTGTTTTGACAAAGGAAGAACAATTAAACCTGTCATAAAGGGAAATGTGGTCGTTACTCATAATTGGTGATGTTTCTTCGAATGAGAAAACGTTAACAACTCACACAAAAATATAATGCCAGTTCTGTTGGAATTTTGGTTGAATCCCCATAACCTATCGTATTTTTAACGCTGAGCGACTAGGATGGAAACTTATCAAATGGTTTTATTCCTCTCTTCATCTGAGCAGTATTAAAATGATGACGAAGTTCCTTCAGGCGGAATGATAGGCACATGCTGGATGCTGGTTACTCACCTACGTCTTGCGAAACTGACAGTTGTGATCGCGAATAAAATAGTTGCTAGTAATAAAAATAAACAATTGATCTGTCGCAAATAAACAATTGATATGTCGCACAACACAATGGTCATTGTATTGTCAGCAGTCAGCACCGGAGGATAATGCGCGCGTGTGCCTTGTGAGCTGGAGTTCGAAAAACGTTGTCATGAATGTATATCTGCCTTTATCAGCAGTACATTCCAACAAATTAAATATATTTAATCATGACACCGTTTTACATATTCCTACTTTTGTAATAATACCGACCATTCTTTTCATTTGTGTATCCCGTTGTATAATTAGTTTGGCTCAATTGTTGCGTGCACATTATCAGCGTAAACAATTAAAACATTATTTGTGACTGCTTGTCGACTGTTTCTAGCTTGCAGTGGAATTGGTATGTCCACATGTACATCCATATCCAAGTAACGATAGTGAAACTTACGTACTTCATATCTTGGACGCTTTTTAGCAGAAGCACGATGGGGTCATATCTTTGCAAATTACGCCTTTTCAACTTTTTGCAACAGATCCTAGAGATACGTCAGCATACCAGGCAGCAGGTAGATAACCTTGTTTTACTTTACTGCCTTGCTTCTAAATCACGTGATTTTATAATATTCCTTACTTCCGTATCCACTACGCTCATGATTGCTGTTCAGGCAGCTCAGCAGTTACTAAACTGTGCATTGTTCTTCACAAAAGAAGAAACAAAACAAAAGAACTATACAGATATTTGTAACTGAAAACTAGTGTGTGCTAACTTTAATAGACGGTGCGCTGAAACGGCGAAAACAGACACTGCTATGGTGATAAAATTCCGTAGGGGAGACCGGGACTAGTTGTTACAAATATTTTTGGAATCTCGTATTCCTCGACACAAAACACGTATCTCGATTGGACAGATGCCAAAAGTTAGCCCATTATTTAGTCTTCACAATGAAATTTTTGTCATAAATGTAAGCTCAGATTGTTAAGCTCTATATCAACTTTTTTGCTAACTTGTATGATGTAACAAGTCCGCTGCTCGTCTCGCGGTAGCGTTCAATCCGCGCTGAGTGTGCATTCAGCCCTCTACACGGAAGACTGTACTCTACTCTCATTCTCGGAGTGCCGCCGGTCTGGAGCAGCAGCTCGCTGATTCCCTTACCGAATGGGCTAGGACCTGGCATCTGCCATTCAATCCCTCCAAAACCCAAGCCTTATCATCTGTCAGCGCCATATTCCCATTTGGCTCCCGCAGGATTCTGTCCTCAGTACCCCCATCCCTTGGACTCGTGCTGCGAAGTACTTGGGCATTACGCTGGACCGACGCCTCACTTGGCGCCCCCACATTGACGACGTGCGTCAAAAGGTGATAGGGCGGCCATGCCTGCTTTACCCCCTCATCCATTCCACCTCTTCTCTCCCTCCTCACCCTGCTGTCAGAAAGTACACCTCCCTTGTTCATCCCATCATTGAATACGGAGTGGTGGTGCCTCAGCTGACTCCAAACCATCAAAAATCGGGCCCTCCAACGTGCCCTCCACCTCCCCTTTGACTTCCCCACCCAAGAACTCCACATCCTGCCCAAGCTGCCATTCCTTCACTTCACTTCCGCATCATTTCCGCAGCCGCTCCCTTCTACCAACAAACCCACCACTCTCCCAATCCCCTAATCCTTTCTCTGGTCACTTGTGTCGACCGCCTGGCCACCACGCGCTGGCCTGACCTCCTCTTGCGCCCCCCCCCCCCCCCCCTGACTCCATATTCGCTAGTCACTTTCATGTCACTTCATCTTTTCCATATCATCGCTTCATTTCATCACCATGTCATGCCATCAATCCCATATATTATAAACCCAAGCACACCACCAAGTACATCCCAGCCCTTCATGTAATTCCCATTTCGAACTATGAAGACTGAAGGTGAAGTGTCCCAGGGGTACTAGTACTTCACAACCTGCCGAGGTTAAAAACCTCCTCATGTGCGAGCAAGTGACCTGTCACTGGCGTTACTTCACAACCTGCCGCGGTATAAAGCTTTCTCATGTGCGAGCGAGCGACCCAGCGCTGGCGCGTGGCATGTCCCAGTTGCCTCTCCAAGCACAAGAGGTGCCTCCACGCCCACACTGGCATGATAGCCAACTCAATATGTCTACTGCCATCTCTGGATAATGGGTTTAAAGGCGGTATTCTTGGTGAAGGTCCATGTTGCGTGTGTAGCGTGGAGCATTGCTAATGATATGTAGCACTTTGTTGTGTATTATCTGTAGGCACGCAGTCGTGTAGGAGCTGCATATCCCCAGACGGGAGCTGCTTATGTCATCAGAGGTCTAATCAGTGTCGTGTATATGGACCTCGACACCCTTCTATTCAGTGTGCTTTCCCTGTTGAGCATTGGGTACAGCTGTTTGAGCCTTGCGTGTGCTCTGTTGGCAACGTATTCGATGTGGTCCCCCCCCCCCCATGTGATTTTCCAGTCCAGCGAGACACCGAGGTATCTGACTTCCTCTTGGAAACTTATTGGGCGTTTATATGGTGTTATCTGTCTACTGTGTTGGTGTTTGCGCAGTAGTTTTGGTCTGCATGTAAACAGAACTGCTTCACACTTGTCGACGTTTGCTTTAATACGCCATCGCTCCAACCAAGGCTCAGCTGTTCTGAGTGCTGTCTTTATTCGTGAATTAATGTTCGACGGTTTCCAATCTTGCACAAGGATGGCGGTGTCATCTGCGTAGTGCCTAACGTCGTGTTTTGTGTTGCTGGGAAGTCGTTAATGTACAGGTTGAACAAGATGGGCCCTAGGATGCTTCCTTGGAGTACTCCAGCTTGGATACCATCTTTTGTTGATTGTTTACCATGCACGGTAGTGTTTAAACACCTGTTCGTGAGATATGAGTGTGTGAGACGTACGAGTCTGTCCAGGAAACCAGCTTCTCTTAGTTTGTGTATGAGGCCATTGTGCCAGAGATGGTCGAAAGCTTTTTCGATGTTCAGGAACACGGCCCCTGTGGCTTTTCTAATGTTGTAGCCGCGTTTTATATGTTCGACTACATGTAAGAGTAGCTGTGTTGTCGAGTGGTGATTCCAAAAGCCGAATTGCTCCGGTCTTAGAGTGTCATTGGCGATGCAATGCCCACTGGTAAGTCTTAATATTACCTTTTCGACAATCTTGCTGAGCGAACACAGCAGGTTGATGGGTCGGAAATTTTGTGGGAGGGAGTGGTCTTTCTCCGGCTTCCTGAACTTCAGGACCTTGGCCGCCTCCCAAAAGTCGGGGAAGTGTCGGTGTTTTAGGATGGCATTCATTAAGTGTGTAAGGTATTGTACGGCTTTATCTGTGAACTCCTGGAGGACACGGTTTTGAATGCCATCAGGCCCAGGGGCTTTCTTAGCGTTGGTGTGCTTGATAGCCCATGTGATTTAGTTTGTGCTAGTGCGTCTAATTTCGTCGCGCGAGGGCTGGGCTACAAGTTGTGTAACCTCCTCGTCCATGTCAAGTGTGAATACTGGATCTGAGGGAACCAGATTCGGCATGAAAGGCGCTGCAAGTGTTGCGGCCATAAGCTCTGCCTTCTCCGTCGCAGAGTAGGCTGATCCGTCTGGTCTTTGTAGCGTGGGAATGTAATGTTTCTCCCTGGTGAAATATCTGGCTAGCTTCCACACGCCAGGACGTGTGGTATCTAGCCAAGCGAGTTTCTGTCCCCATTGCTCGTTTTTGAATGTTTGTATTTTATCCCGTATTATGCCCTGGACAAGGTTATAAGGTCCAGAGATATAACACTAGCAACAAAGATCCGTATTGTGAGGGCTATGTTCTTTCCAGTTGTGATGTATGGATGTGAGACCTGGACCATTAGAAAGGCTGAACGGCGACGAATTGACTCCTTCGAATTGTGGTGTTGGAGGAAACTTCTTAGAGTTCCATGGACTGCAAAGAGAACCAACAGATCAATATTGGAGCAAATTAAACCAGATTTCTCCCTGGAATGTCTAATGTTAAAACAAAAGCTGACCTACTTTGGACACACAATGCGAAGGCATGCCCCGCTGGAAAAACATTAATGTTGGGGAAGATTGAAGGAACTAGAAGAAGAAGAGGTCAGAGGATGAGATGGATCGATGGCATCATAGAAGCAATGTGTTCCAACCCGGAAGGTGCAAGACAGGAAAAAGTGGCGTGATTTGGTTCATGGGGTCACGAAGAGTCGGAACCGACTAAACGAATAGAGAGAGAGAGAGAGAGAGAGGGGGGGGGGGGGGGGGAGAGAGAGAGAGAGAGACATCGATACCAGTGCGGTGCTGGCTCTGTTGAACATGACCCTGACGGCCATGCCCTCTAGTCTCTCAAGCGCAGGGAGCTGGATGTTTGTGTGTTCTATGTCTCTGTGTATGATAACTGTGCCGCCTCCCCTCCTGCCATCCGCTCGGTCGGTACGATTAACACAATACTCTGGGATGTTAAGTTGTTTGCGAGGCGTGAGCAGTGTTTTGTTCACGAGCGATTCGGATACCCTTTCGCTCTATGAACGCGGCCATTTCGGCTTTTTTTTGTTTGCGATACCGTTGGCATTCCAAAACAGGATCTGTGTGGTTATGTTAGCGTCTGTGTTTCGGGGCTCGTGTGGTGTGTTATCCATGTAGTAGCGTGAAAAGTGGTGTGATAGTGGCTTGGCCGCTAGTCCAGTTGAGCATGCCCGACATGAACTGCGTGAAGAGTTGTGTGACGCACCCCATAATCCTCATGATTATTTCTATGGTCGTGAGTACAGGGAATAATGTCTCCATTATTCTGCGGAATGTTGACGTAGCGTTGGGTGTGTCGGCCTGTGTGTTCTTGGTCGTGTTAACGGCCGCTGGTGCCTGTGTTGGTGTCTGGTGAGGGCTGGCCTGTGTGTCGGCTGTTCGTGTGACAGTTGTGGGTGCCTGTGTGTTCGCTGTGGTGAGTGGGTGTGTAGTGTGGGTTGTCGATTTGGTGTCCGGATCGTGTTCATGAGGATTGGTGTTCTGTTGCCTGTGTACTTGTTGTGCTGTGGTCGTGTTCCTCCTGTCTCGATTGTTTCTCTTTCTCCTCCTCTGACGCTGTGGCCGTCCTTGTGTTGGTGCGTCTTCTGTAGCCTGTGGTGGGCTGCAGTTCGCGATCTCAGGGGGTAGGGTGTGTTTTACTTCTGTCGTGTGGTGTACCCGATGTGGGTTAAGTGGTGTTAGGGGCTGTCTCTGTCTGTTGTGTGTCTGTTGCTGGGGGTTTTTGTTGCGTGTTTTCTGAGCTCTGGGGCTCCTCTGACGGTCCCACTCTGCTGGGAGTGCCAGCGACCACTCCAGCGAAGGATATTCCACTTCTTACTGGGCGTGGGGGCGGTATCGGAACTGTGATGGCAGTGGGTTTGGCATGTTTAGCTATTTTACGCCTCAGAGCTTCTTTGTATGCTATGCACCCCATGTAGTTCTCGGATGAGTAGCACCACAGTTGGCGCACTTGCAAGGTGCTGTGTTGGGGAGTTTGCAGTGTTGGGTCGTGTGACCGCCAGGGCAAATGCGGCAGCGGGGAGCGAGACCGCATCGGATACCCGCGTGCGCAAAACGCCGGCAGTTGTGGCATTGTTGAGGGGTGCACGGCGTGTTGTAGATTTCTACATTGACGACCATGTGAAGAAAGATCTTCAACAGGTCGCGGGACTTGGCCGTGTCGGCCAATTCCGCCATGTAGTTGTGCAGTGATATTTCACTATAAAAAATACAGCAACCAGCCACTTTTTTATATGCGTTTCGGGTTTGCACCCATCTTCAGCTGGCAAATTACATGTATCTTCGGTTTCTACAGTGGTACAATCTCGACAACAGTTTGGATGCATGCAGCTGGCCTGTGGAAAAGCAACGATTTCAATCATTTACTTCAATTTCGCGAGTTTGAAGTTACGCACTATCAGCTGTTCATTTTACCTACATTCTCCTCTCCTTGTTTCTTTCTTGGCTTTTCTTCTTTTTTGCAACAACACAAACACTTTTTGTCACGCATTTTAACACAGGCGCACTGCGTTATCCGCCATGTTGTCGACTGACAGTTTTTGTTCACATACACTAGTACTATCACACAACTATTTTTTCTTTTAATAAGAAAATGTACCAGAGAGAGGGCCTGGGTATGGGTAGCTGCCTTGCCAGTTTGCTTGCAGATATTTTCATCAATAACTTAGAATGTACATTTTTTAAAGAAAACCCCCAGATAGTAAACAAGATAATTTATTACAGAAGGTATGTTAATGATATAATAATCTTATTTGATGGCACAGCAGAAGAAATTGATAACCTTGCACAAGAAATGAATAAAATGCATCAGAACATCATCTTCACTGTAGAACACCAAACAGAAGTAGGTTTAAATTTTCTGGATCTCTGCATAAGTAGCTCCAACAAGAAACAGAAATTTCAAGTATACAGGAAACCAACATACACAGATAACACAATTAATAAATCATCCTGCCACCCGGATAAACATCAGATGGCTTCATACAGAGCAATGCTAAACAGAATGCACAAAATACCACTAGAACCAGCTGACCAAATAGAAGAACTAAACACCATCAGAGCAATTGCTTACAGTAATGGTTACAATCCAAAATTAATAGATGAACTAAACTCTAAGATAAATCCCCACATAACCAAATACAATAACAAAACAGCATTAAAGAGTACCACAACACAGCCAAAAGAAAAATATGTAAGCTTGCCATTTGTAGGAAAGCTGTCATATAAAATAGCAAACCTGTTCCGAGGAACAGATATCAAAATCGGCTACTATACAAATAACAAAATAAAGGACAAAGCTATCCATAACACTAAAAATAATACCAAACCGTACAATCAGGAATATACAAACTTAACTGCAACTGATGTCCAAAAACATACATAGGCCAAACAGGGAGAAACTTCAACATGCGGTTTCGAGAACACATGGATGCTCTTAGATTAAAAAGCTTAAATAAATCCACATTCGCCCAACATGTAGCAGAAGAAGAACATCAAGTAACAGACATATCCCATAGCCTAGAAGTTCTCCACCTAGCCAACAAAGGAAAAAGAAATCGAAATTTATTCACATAAACATGTATCCCCTACCGACATACTTAACGAGCAAACAGAGCTACCAAACCGAATATTTCTGAAAAACTTCCACACTCTACTTATCAAACCACTTACTAAGCACAATCAAGAAATAACATAATCTAATATAAACCCAGCAAATGCATGTAATAAAATACAACATACAAATCTTAATTCTAAAATCTTAATTCTATCTTTGTTATATTGTAAATGTATGAATTACTGCTTTGTATAAATGTGTTATGCTAGTTTGTTATCTTCAATACTGCCAAAAAAAATGTATACATCGTACTTAGAATTAAATGTGTTATGCTAGTTTATTATCTTCAATACTGCCCCCCAAAAAAATGTATACAACGTACTTAGAATACTTCTATCACTCAAGTCAATGTTTAGAAAACAGTAGCTTATCTTAGAACCTCAAAACTTTCGTAAAATATAACTGTCCATGGATAAACCGCTTGTATGTGAACAAAAACTGTCAGTCGACAACATGGCGGATAACGCAGTGCGCCTGTGTAAAATGCGTGACAAAAAGTGTTTGTGTTGTTGCAAAAAAGAAGACAAGCCAAGAAAAAAAACAGGGAGAGGAGAATGTAAGTAAAATGAACAGCTGATAGTGCGTAACTTTAAACTCGCGAAATTGAAGTAAATGATTGGAACCGTTGCTTCTGCACAGGCCAGCTGCGTGCATCCAAACTGCTGTCGAGATTGTACCACTGTAGAAACCGAAGATACATGTAATTTGCCAGCTGAAGATGGGTGCAAACCCGAAACGCATATTGGCATAAATAAAACGCATTAAAAAGTGGCTGGTTGGTGTATTTTTATAGTGAAATATTATTATTCACGGCCACGGAGCTCAACAGTCCAAATAAAATGGAAACTTTGTTATTGTTGTTTGTGCTGTGTTCTCGCTGTGCCGAACTCTGTCGTTCGGTTTACCCGAATGCACTCCCACCAGAGAGCGGCAAGTTCTTCGTGCACTGTCTCGATTGGGGTTCGTGAATCTATCCCCTTGATCACGTACTCCTGTGTCTTTTCACGGACTGTTTTGTACGTGAAATGTTCTACCTTCCTTTCCTTAAGAAATTCCAGTAGCTTTGAATAGTCTGTTCTGTTTGCCACGTACAATGCGGCGTGGTCCCCAGTGAGTTTTGAGTAGTATGTTGTGGGGTTGTGCTTTTTGCTAAATTCTTTGTTTAGGAGACTAAGGTCTCCATAGTTACTTACAATGGCTGGTGGGAAGCCAGTCGTGGGTTTGTTTGGGTTCTGCGTAGCTGCTTGTGAGTTTGTGAGTGCTGCAATCGCAGGGTTGTTCGTGTTGGTGCCTGTGTTGACGTTGTTGTTAATTTGCGGAGTAGTTGGAGTTGGCAACAGCACTCGGCGGCTGCCTCGTGAGTCTTGTTTGTATGTTAGGTGGTTGTCTGCGTCGCGGACCAACCTTGCTGCCACGATCCGTCTTCAGTTTTGGTAGTGTCCTCCGTCGGCTCTGGCTCAGATTCTGTCGGTGCCTGGGCCGGCAGAGGTGAGAGTGGGCATATCTTTCGGTTTTTCAGCAGGCTCTTGTGGGGTGAGTGTTGCTGTTTGTGAGTGTTCACTGCCCATCAGCAGTGCGATCAGCTGTTGCTGGTCTGCGATCTGCTTGTCCTTCGAGGCGACTGCCTCTTGGAATGCGGACAGTGGGACGGAAATGATGATGGGAGTATCCGGCATTACCGCCTTTGCGTGTTAGGGGTGGGGAAATGAAGGAAAGATCAGACATCTTTGCTGCTTCGAGGAATTTTATTCGGATAGGGAGGGGTGTGCGACAATTTTGCTCTTTTCTTTTCGAAATGACAATTATTGCTTTTTCGGCGAGAGTGCAGTGTATTGAGTCCCTATGGAAGAGTGGAGTTACTACGACCTATCTGCGCGATGTGCAATGCGCGGCGCAAGAGAGCGCCGGTAGAAGAGAGCGGCCAACAGTGCGCGCGGTTATCCGACGTGAACGGGCCCCTGGCACTGAAATAACCCTACCAAAGAACGGGAGAGTCCCGGTGGGGAGATTTGCAACCGAAGTTGCGGGAAGTTGAGCCGAAACTCTTGCCACTTAGCGCCCGGAAGCGTTAAGCGGCTTGCGCTGGTTCGTGGCGCTCAGAAGAGCGTCACCGGGTGCTACACCAGTTGTGACCACTCCGAGGAGCTATCAGACGGGGAGCTACGCCAGGTGCAGAGAGCAGCTTTCCGCTCGGGTCGGCTGCTCGACTGCGAGTGCCCCGTCCCAGTCGCGTAGCGTCCCAATTTACGCGGTCCCATTTGAAACTGTGAAATTACAAAAATGCGCGCTGCGCCGCGTCGCGCCACACGCGCTATACGCATCTCAATTTGTATGTGCGCAGAGAAATTGTGCAACACATCAACCAGGTTCGGCAGTCATTCCATTTTCAGCAGACCAAGTACTCTCATGCACATAGAATAATACTTACATAACAATGAAAGCTAAATGTTTTAAACAATGGTACGAGTCAGTGTATACTTTTGCCATCTATTGGAAGGTCGAATATAGTAGTAGTATAAGAAGTTTTAAGCTTCTCTATAAATATCATGCCTGAAGGGCAAAGGCAGTATCTGAGTTAACATAATTAGATAATGTAAATAAATTCTTTGTTGCAAGAGTGACTGTGTCACTCTCATCACATGTTTCTGCCTACGTCAGTATAGGTACCCTTTGTCTTTTGACCAATGCAAGAACAACAGTGTCTGTTTTGTCATGTATTTATTATTATCGACATAATTAATGTAAGTAAATATCTTGTTGCGAGAGTGACTGTGTTACTCTCAGGACATGTTCCTGGCTATGCCCTTATAGCTACCATATTAACAACACTGTTTTCTTACCATGTATTTAGTTTATTCATAGAGACAGCTGGGATAGCCGATACTTACCCTAGCTCAGTACAGGTGAAAGTCACACAAAACTGATAAAAATAATTAAAACCTAGGTTTTGGAACCTTTTTCCTTCATCAGGGAGGATAGATCAGGAAGAGGAAAAAGAGGGTAAGATGGTAATTTGGATGCAGGTCACTCAATCTAGGCTATGAGGGAAAGGTAAGCCGAGGGGGAGGAAAGTGTAGCACACAACACTTCATAAGTATTGTGCCACCTTTAAAGGTAAGAATATCGATTGAGAAATAAAGAGGTATGTGTGTGATAAATAATATGAATAACAGTAAGAAGAGAGAGATTACATAATAAATAATGAGAAATGGAAAAAGTATAAAAGAGGAGTAAAGGACTAAAGAGGATATAAAGCGGAGTTTAACGTAAATTGAGTCCAGGGGAATGATGCGATGAAAGGATTTCTTGTAACGCAAGTTTCCATCTGCGTAGTTTGATAGGACTGGTGTCGGATGAGAGCATTCGAATGGCTCGTGGGTAGTAGTTGATGTCTAGTTCCATAAAGTTATGTTGTAGAGCATGATGTACTCTGGGTATTGGGCATTCCCCAAGTGGACAGTTGGTCTGTACTGATTTCACATACTCACCCAATTTGGTGGTTGTCATTTCAACATAGATTATTTATTTTGGTACCTTTCTCATCTTAGTATTATTCATCTTATCTATCTCACATATTCCCCTTCATTATTCTGGAACAGTACATATAATATGCTGTCTTTCACTTGTTTTGACAACCTTTACACCATCTTTCCTTACCTTCTCAATGTTACCTCATAACCTATATTGTAAGTGACCTACATCCACTTTCCCTTCTTTCCCTTTTTTCCCCTCCAACATGTTTCATCCCTGATGAAACAAGGAGTTAGTTGAAAGCTAGGTTTTACGATTTTTGTCAGTTTTGTGTGGCTGTCAGCTGTACTTACTGTTTCTGTTTTCACTGTTAAAAGAACAGCACTTCTGATGCTGGCCACATTAACTGACGCCAGATTTACGGATCTTCAATATGCCATAGTGATGTAGTATTTATTTAATATCAGATTGTTTTATTCTTACACTTAGCCTTAGTCTAGTCCAGTTTAGTCTAGCCATTATACTGTCTTTATTTAACAATGAAATTTATCGAACAGCTGTACACTTTAGAAGTTGTTTTATTTTCACTATGCATATGGGGCCTGAAGATGACATAATGAAGTGCCAAAACTGGCACTTCATTATGTCATCTTCAGGCCCCATATGCGTAATGAAGTGCCAAAACTGTTAGCGAAAACAAAATAAAATAACTTGTCAAGTGCACAGCTGTTTGGCGAATTACATTGTTAAATATTTGATCAGCCACTGCCCCATGTCCACAATGGATCAACAGAGATAATAGTGTCAGGTGGCTGAGCTGTAGGTGAAGCCTGTAGACTGTGTGATGGAGTTGGATGTCTGTCTGTGTGACATGGAAGTCTTTGTTTAATGGTCTGCTGACCAACTGCTTAGTCATAGTGATGATTTCTATCTTTCTGTCCTGGAACAAGTTGCTTAAATTAGGCTTGAAGGTGCATGTGGTCTTTTATCACTGTTCCCTTCAGGATTTCTGATCATCTTGCTGGCAGGGATGAAGAATATGCAATCTTCAAGAGGGCAGAGGTCTTGAAAATCGATTGAGTTTGCTATTTTGTGTCGGTTGCAGCAAGCATGTGATGGACGCCATGTAGGCTCCCTGTCAGGTGACTTTGTGCTTGACTTGAAGCTTGCTGCATCTACTAAACTTGTGATGGCCGCCACACGTTAAGCACTTTGGGTTTTTGGTGGTGCAATTTTCTGTGTTGTGCTCGAAGCTGAGGTATTTACCGCACTGGAAGGCTTGAGGAGCTGGTAGGTTTGGGGTTCCATTTTGTGTAGCCTTTGAAATACATGTGCTCCTTAGAGGTTATAGTCTTCTTTCGAGCAGTTGTGCTCCATAGAGGGAGTGACTTGTATTTCTGCAATTGGGTGACCGTTTTTGTTTATTTATTTTTTTAACTGAAAGAACTCGCCGTGGTTTTTGGTGTATATTCTTCTGTTAGCTACTCTTATTGCCTTGTCTGTGGTATCCATTTGGTTGATCACTTTGTTGATGCACGAAGACGTCATGCCTGGGTGGGGGAAACAGGGGCTCTGATTTTTTCCTGTGACTACAGTGGACGTATGTGTACCACTCTTAGGAACTTTTCAGTGTGGTCTGACTCACCTAAATGATCAGTTTTAAATGGAGCTATGCCCCTGTTAACCTGTTAGTAGATGTTTGTAGACAGTGATCTCCATTGTGGAGTTTCAGCTGGGAGTTATGTTGCTTGAATTGGCCACATAGTGCATGCTGTATGTCTCCAGGGACATTTGCAGTGATGTGTGTAAAATATGTGTTAACCCTTCCCGGAAACTTGTTGTTCAGGATGTTAAGCTGTTGGAGTGTGTGCACTAGTTTTCAGATGTCATGTGACAAGCAGGATCCGTCAGAGTATGGCTAGGCCTCTGCCCATTACTCAGAAGCATCAGTGGACTGACCCTGAATGCCTTCAATCTGAGCTAGTGGGATTAGAAATTTTGATTCCTTTACATTTTGTCGTGTTTTTTGTTTCAGTGTAAGAATGTGTTAAACTCTTAATCTGTGAGTTATCGTGTTTTCAGGGTGTTTGTAACTTACATGAAATGGTTCAGAACCTAATGAAGAAATGAGCTTAAAGGGAAAATTCTGTGATGTTGCGTATTACTTAGTTTTATGCTGTATGAGTGATATGTCAGTGGGCATGTTTGTATCCTGATGCGTATTTGTGTGTGTGTTTGAGATGTACCAGGGCACGTCTGTGATACTTCTAACAGCTCTGTTCTGGAAAACTTGGATCTAATTCAAATAAGTTGCGCAGAGGTGCCATAGATCTCACAACCACATAACAAGGATGAAAGCATCACCATCTTCCAAATAAGGTATTTTGCTCTGTTGGTGATCCCATTACTCTAGCCTAATGGGTAAAAATTACAGAAACCAGCTGAACCTTTATTACGGTACATTGTTTGTATGTGCTTGCAGTTGAATTTTAGGCCTAAATACTGTACTTAACGGTATCATGCCAGGGGAAATCCTGTTCATCGATGGAGATTTGGAGGTCTCCTTTTGATGGTGAACATGGTAGTGTTTCATTCTTTGTGAGTTAACTCAGTAGTGCAATAAGGGGAAAAGTGAAGGTATTTATGCAGCGGGGCATTGCATATGCAAAACTGCATAATTCCGGTTTAGTTGGTAAGGGTAATCAACATTGTCATCTGTGATGAATGGCAGATGAATGTGGACTCACATAGGAAATAAATTTGTGTATATGTTGCAGTCAAAACCAGTTGTTTGCTAAATCACATTATCTGCAATAGAAACTAACTTATACTGAATGCCTTTGTTTCATCTAGAATTTTGTAGATATAACTTGAAGTTACTGCTATACATGTTGAATTTTAGATAAAACCAATTTTAACTTAGAACACTAGACAAAACCTGTTTTAGCTAGAGAAACGTGTTTGGCAGAGAGAATTCAGTTAAAAGCAATTAAGTGTTGATTGCAATTCTAAAAAGAATATGTTCTGTTTAGTACAGTGTTATCATTCACTAGAGGAACATTTTTAAGGAACATCACAGAACCACGATAACAGTATTAATTAAAGCAATTGAAATTAATCGTAAATTAGAAATATATTAGTCTGATACATTTAACGAAAGTAGCTTGAGCTTAATAATGATAAAAATTTAAAAAGGGGATAGGTAAGTTGACCTCACTTGTTATTATAAGCCAGATAATTGCAACATTTTGAGTTACACGGACTGCCTTTTTTTCCTTACAAAAGAACATTTTTTCCTCACAAATGCACATTTTCACATACACGCTTTGGTGCACACAGCAAACAAATTCTTGGTCTGTTACTAAGGTTGCTGCGCTGGCAGCAGATGTATATTTCTGCCACTACTTCTAGTATTAAGAATTGTTCTTTGGACAAGTCGAATTTGGACCTGAAAAAGCACATTCACTTACCTCGTTTAAAAGGCGATTAGGTATTTTATAGGAACTTCTACGCACTATGCATATCACAATAAAAATATTAAACCTTAAAACATTACTGAATTACTTGCATATCTAGCAGCATTTCACAGTGGCTCATTTTCAGTGTTTGAACCAAGGAGCAACTGAAAGTCTTTGTGATGACATTTGTCTCTAATTATTGCAATAAGTTTAGCAATATTTATTTTGCACAGTTTTTGTGAACTGGTTCTGACACACCGTTTTAAACTTGAATCCACGATCATGGCTACGACTGTTCATTTGTGAATGAAGTATAGGTTTCGAAACAGACCCTCTTTTTCTTCACACTCTTCTGACGCTGGTATGTTTCGTACACTGATAAATATTATCTCTATTGTTATGTTTTCATACTTTCTTGAAGTTGCAATTTTTAGTCTGCGTGGACCTTCATGGCCAATTGCATAATGATCTGCCTCAGTAATACTGAAAATTGCCCCGAATATAGTGCTCTCCAATTACACACGAATTGTTGCTAACCACGAGCAGATGCAGCAACAAATAGATAAACATGTAATAACTAGATAATAAAGAAATAAAAATAGGTAATGCAAAGGTCTATATATACTGATTTGATCTTGTCTTTCAAATTAGGTTCTGGAAAGACCTCCACGTGCTTCATTTCACTTTCGCGTGTTGCCTAACATGTTCATATACAATGTGCGCAACCCTCGTGCATCAATTCTCAAAATTTCATTACGAATATTGTCCTTCAGATCTTCTAACGTTATTGAGTGATTAGACTGCCCCAAAGATAAGTCACAAGTGTTTAGGTCTGGCGAATGCGGCCACAGTCCTTTGCTGACAGCCCTTTCTTCTGTGAATCTGTTATGAATTCTTGAGATTGACTTGCGTAAAATTTGACAGGTCGCCCCATCCTGTTGAAATACAGCATACGTACCTCCATGGGGGATCAACTGCGTAAAACTCCTCAAACATTCGCCTATACACAGCAGTGATCACAGTTTAAAAAAATGCAATGCACAGTCTGACATGCTGATGCGGTACACGATGATCCGATGTTTTTCTCGGTGAAGAGGCTCCTCGTTAATGGTATATAGTGGTATATAGATAGTGTAGTGACCAGTATGTGATGTTCTGGGACTTAAAACGACCTCTCCAACGGAACCAGGTTCCATCACTCATCAAATACAACAGCGGATACAACACTTGTTTGACATAGCCACTTACAGCAATTCACGCGTTTTGCCTTATCTTCCTCCTCAGCTTCTTGGACACGCCATTTTGTACGGGTGCATTCCTATATGGAAAAACACGTTGACAAGTCCTACGCGAAACGTTCACTTGTTGCGATAATTTACGCGTCGACTTCTTTGGATTCTGGATAATTCCTCCTCGAATATCCGCGATCACAGCAGGTGTACGAACGGACGGGGCTCGATTCTTTTTTGCGTTTGCCGATGAGCCTGTAGTACACCACTTTCTCACCAAGTCCTGTACACTGCTCTTTGATGGTATTGAAACGCTAGAAAATTTCTTGCAAAATGTCCCACGTTTCATTAAAGGAACCGGTAGAACGCCTCCACTATTGATTCTTTCTGGAAGAGGATACGTACATACATCACACGTCTTAACCAAGTCGCAGCGGCTTTATTACTGACAATACGAGATGTAGTCGCGACAGCTTCGAAACAATAGAGGAGAATTTGCGGTCGACACTGTGGAGTCTGGTGCTCTGGGCCGGTTTGTCGTGCACCACCCTGTAAAATTGTATTGCTCTTCTCCTAATGTGTTGGTATAGTTGAGTCCAGCTTGATTTGTGTATCTTCTAGTCATAGTGTTGAAAGGATGAGCACATAATTTTAATCCCTTATATTCAAATTCAAGGTTTATGGACATGTTCATTGCAGCTCTCAGCCACTTCACATATTTGTTTGTTCTCCAAACTTCAAGCATTGAAAGAAGAGGTGTCCCTTCTATAATAGTGGAAGAAATCACTTTTTGTATGTCATCTATACCATTTTTGTTTATTCTAGCTTGAAAAATTAGATCTTTTGTGAACAATTCAAGAAGCTTTATGGAAGAATCAGCTGGTTTGTCTTTCAACACATGTATATTTGTTATATGGAAATTATCATGTATTATTGCATGTTTCATAGGAATCATTCTTCCTGTCATATTAGAAGTTATAGGTAGAGTCCTCAAGCGTCTATCCATAGAATACAGAAGCACTCTTATTTGTGTAGGAAGTAACATCTTGCTATCTAGAGAAAGCTTCACTAATTGGTCCAATTGAAACCTATAAGCTGGTGAGATTGTATTGTCTGGTATTGTCAAATGTGGAAATAATGTTTCTTTGATCAAGGGGATTCTTAATTCATGAGGAATACCCTGTAGCACTTACTAGGCTTCTTATCTTCCGCGTTCCACAAATAATAACTTTGAATCAATATAGTATTCTGTACTGTTTCTGTGGATTTTTTGAAATAGCTAATTATGCTTCTTCAATTTCATTTACTACTTTATCGTAAGTTTCTTTTGTCATCACGGTGGTACATTGGGGTGGTTTTAAGTTTTTGTTGATAACATCCTTCTCTTCATAACTTTTCTTGATTTAGATCTGCCACGAGAAATGGATAGGCCTAGGGAGTCTGGAATAATGACGATAACCTAAGGAAGGTGAGAATTTCTGAGTGCTGCTTTTGCCTCGGTGTTTTGGAATTCAAATTATCTGGCCAGATGCAACAACCAGGTAATAGAGAGATGTCATTTATTGGAACTATTGTGCTACTCTTCTCTAGGCCTAATGGATCATTCTGTTATTTTTCAATATTTTTTAAATAAGGGCAAGCCGTAGGTGGATTGATGTTACGATCATTTCCATTCGGCTCACTTGTAGTCACCAGTGAATCATCTGATGCTGTGTTTAGTCCTATTGGATCATCAACGGCAACTGGTACGTTAGTTAGCTTTTGAAAAACTATATACACCAAGAAGTCGTCATCTGGATTGAGAGGATGGATCCTAGTTTTGACAAAATGACGTTTTCTGGTCTTCGTTTTTTTTCTTTGTGCTCGTCATCCGATTCTTTCAGGATGCGTTCGAGCTGCGTGACTCGTTTCTTTGTCGCCACTTCGCGCCGTGTCGGCGCTGGGCCCGGCGGGCTGGCTGCTGTGGGTGACAGACAGACACAGCTGGCGGCCTCCACACACCGGCTAGTGGGTGAGGAGGACCTGTGCATCAGTTTGCATTCCCTGCGCTTTCGTTACCGCGCGCCTCCTGGTTCCGTAGATGTCTTAAGTAGCCTTTCGCTATTGGTCCTTCTAAAGTTGGGGTGATCTTCTTAGTGAAAGTCTTTTGGATGGCTTTGTTGCTCTGCACTGGAGCTTTGAGACGATTCGTGAGATTACGACTCGCTTACTCCAGCCGTAACAGGTCTGGCCACCTAGAACTTTTCGGCGGTTTGCTTAAACCGTCTTCTTAATGTTAGTATGTCGGCGACGACGTGTATGTCCTCCGAGGGGAAATCTCGTGGGAGGTGGAGTGCCAGTTTCAAAGCCTTATTTTGGAATGCCTGAAGGCGGTGTATGTTGGTCTCTGCTGTTTTTCCCCACACTACCCTTGCATGTTCTAGCAGGGGTCGTATTGTTGCTTTATACAGTGTGAGACCTTATTGGGCAGTTAGCGTTGTTGGGGGCTTAGCACAGGGTATAGTAGTCGCAGCAGGCCTTGTGCTTTCGCCCTCACCTCTTCTATATGTTGGCGCCACGTCAGACCTTTGGCTATCGTGACGCCAAGGTATTTGACACTGGCGCTCGACTCTACTGGACATCTACGTGCTGACATCGGTGGTAACCCCGGTGGGATCTGTCTTCTTGTGATCATTATGGCCTACGACTTTTCTGCATTGTACAATAGCCGCCATTTGATGGCCCGCTCCGTCAGGTCGTCTGTGACCCTCTGTAGTCGCCTTTGCACGATGGCTGGGCTTCTGCTGCGGCCGTAAACTGCGGTGTCGTCAGCGTATAGGGCAAGTTTGATCGACTCTGTACGTGGCGGGTCCACTGTGTGTAACGAATAAAGGGTCGGGCCAATGACCGAGTCTTGTGGTACAGCCGCGAGTGTACGACGCTCTGTGGAAATTCCACTGGCAGCCCGAAAGTGAAACGCCCTGTCCTGAAAATAGCTCTGCAGGAGACTCACGTCCGCTGTCGGAACCCACAGTTTGTAAAGGATGCCGTCGTGCCACACGGGGTCAAAGGCACGAGACAGGTCGTGTAGAAGAGTGCCGAACTACTCGCGTCGGTCAATGGCTCTGAACCTCTTCCATTAGACATAGTAGTTGGTGGACCGTCGAGTGACTCTGGCGAAAGCCGAACTGTTCATTGGTATGATGCCCTCGCTCTCCAGTGTGCCGGTGGACGCGCAGAATGTATAACTTCTCAAACACCTTTGATAGCGCTGGCAGTGGGCTCATAGGACGGTAGTTCTTCACCAAGCGGATGTCTTTCCCTGGCTTGGGAAGAGCTACCACCTCTGTGTGTTTCTAGCACGATGGGAATGTTCCAGTCTGCAGTATGATGATGAAAGCATTGTCTAGAACATCCGCTGCGGTGGCCGGCAGTTGTATCAGAACAGCGTTTGTTACTAAGTCTGGGCTTCCTGCCTTTCTGCTGTTGAGTGTGCGACGTTGCGCAGCGACTTCGGCTGGGCTCATTGGTGTGATGGCTTGGTCATCATCCCTCGCTGCCAGGAAGACGGGGAGGCGCTTCCTGACGAGCTGTATGTGATCGGCGTTCACGGGGTCTTCGATCAGCGTAAAGTTAGCGGCGAAAGTGTCTGCCAAGGCGTTTGCCTTTGCATTCGGCTCGCTAACGTAATCCGCGCCGATCTGCAAGGGCGGCATCTTCATCGATCGGCGCTGGTAGGTTTTGACTACCTTCCAGACGATGCCGTCTTCGATGTTTAGTTGAGCTATTTTATCTGCCCACGCTCGTTACCTGTGGGCGTCCAGAGCCGCTTACATATGGCTCTGCATCCGGTTTAATGTCCTCCTTATCGCCTGGTTGCGCGACCTTAACCACTCTCGGTGTAAACGATTTTTGGCCGTAATTTCGTCCACGAGGTGTTGTGGGGACTGCGCTGGTTGCCTGAAGTTGCCGTCGTCCTCTGTCCTCGCCGCTACAGCAGCTGGTAGGGGCTTGAATGATGCCTCTCGTGATATGTTGTACAGCAACTTCTGCAGCAAAATGCGCTGGGTCGGGTGTTTCCGCTAGCGTTTCGGTGACTAACTCTTTGTAGCGGAGCCACTCTATTTCCTGCAGGTCTAGTCCTCTGCCGTCTGGAGGTGCGATGTCTGCTTCCAGTAAGAATATTTTTGGGAGATGATCTGATGACATCGGCATCCTAGCGTTGGTAGTTACATTCTGACGTATTCCTTTTACAACGATGGTATCCAGTACATCGGGATAGCCGCGTGACGGATATATCGAGCGTTCGTACAGGCCGATAACTACCGCCTCGTGACGTTCTGCAAAACTCACCACCACCACCGCAAACCTGACGGTACTTCCGTCCACTGAAATATTGAAGGATCGCTCTGGGCCTGCCTTCAGAATGTATAAGAGGTTCGAAATGGCGTTTTTATGGGCAAGAACGATAGAAATAAGAAAATGGACAGATCAAAATATCAGCAGAGACCCAACGGCGGTGAGACCGTCAGTTGGGGCGATACCGGCGCTGAAGTATCAGTGTCGGATGAGGGTAACGGACGTCTCCAACAGCACGACAAAGAACCGAAAGGTGATCCTGAGGAGAGTTTTGGAGAAGGGCAAGGGTGTTCGAGGCGCGTAGGCGAATTTGGTGTACAAGCGGCGGAATGCGGAGAAGACGGCGGATGTCGTGGTTGGAAACGTAACGCGGAGCGTTTAGTATGATACGGAGTGATTTGCTCTGTACCACCTGGGCCTGGAGAACATGGGTGTCAGCAGCCAGGCCCCACAGTTCGCAGCCGTACAACAGGAGAGACAAGACGCAGGACGTCCAGATGAACAGCTTGGAGTGGACCGGAAGGCCGTGGCCCTTCAACAGGGGGTATAGTTTGTGTAACATTCCATATGCTTGGTGACAGACACCATCAACGTGGGGTTTCCACGTGAGGCGGGTGTCAAATGTCAGACCGAGGTAAGTGACTGTCTGGGACCATGGAATACGACGACCTTCAAGTTCCACCAGGCGAGCTGGCGGAATCCGTTTATGAGTTAAAAAGGATGGCCTGTGTCTTGTCTGCGTTGATCTTGATCTTCCACTTGTTGCTCCATTGGGTGATCAATTCAAGGTGGCGTGTCAGATGTAGAGCAATGAACTAGAGGTTGCGATGCGAAGTGAAAATAGCGGTATCATCCGCATAGAGGGCCAGTTGGTTGGGGACACGGGACGGGATGTCGTTGGTGTAAACGGCATACAGAACTGGGGAGAAGATAGCCCCCTGGGGCACACCCGCTTCCACGGCCCGGATCGAACTCCGGCTTCGGCCTTGAATAACGTAAAATGATCGCCCTGTTAGAAAGCGCCGGAGAATGTGGATGATGTGGAGAGGGCAGCCGTAATCGGCAAGCTTGTAGAGTAAACCCTCATGCCACACCCGGTCATAGGCCTTCTCGATGTCGAGTAGAACCATGCCTGTACCTTGACGCTCCAGCTGCGCCCTGCGGATGGTGTTGTGAAGGTGGATCAGCTGGTGGACCGTGCCATGGCCAGCCCAAAAGCCGAACTGTTGTGGAATGAGGATGGAATGAGCATCGAGGAAGGATTGAAGGTGGGAGAGGATAATGCGCTCTAGGATCTGCCGAGGAACTTGAGAAGAGAAATGGGACGGTAGTTCTGTGGGAAGAATGGATCCTTGTGGGGTTTGGGGAGGGCAATGACACGGGCCAACTTCCAAACAGGAGGGAAGTAATTGTAGGAGAGGCAGCTGTTGTAGAGTTGAACCAGGTAGTTAAGCGCAGCTGGAGAGAGGTGGTGAAGAAGGGCCAGCCGGATACCGTTGGGACCCGGGGCCTTACGGGATGGAATGCGACTGATGTATTCCGCCACCACTGGGAGTGTGACCGATGGAAAGGTGGTGTCGGTACGACGGCGAAGGGGCTGACGGACCCGACGATGGACACGGGTCTCGTGGGTATCAGCCTCGTCGTCGTCGACGTCGTTGAGGCGTAATTGCCGCTCAAGACTGTGTGCCAGGGCCTCCGCCTTGTCCTGAGGCGAGTAGACCAAGCCTTGGGGACCATGGAGGGGCTGAGAAGGGGGGGGAGAGATGTAGTCTCCTTGACTATACGCCACAGTCGGTCAGGACGGTCGGCGGCCTCGCGAAGGCGTTGGTTCCATGCCTGATCATGGACCTGCTGTAGACGGACGCGAAGCTCTTGTGCCAATGATTGCGAGATTCGCTTGTCGATTGGGTCTCGGAGGCGTTGCCACCGGCGACGAAATCGACGTTTGGAGCGATTCAGTTCCTGGACGTCTGGTGGAAGGTCCAGACGACGAGGGGGCTGGAGGACTCGTCGAGAAGAAGTGCGATAGCATTCAGTGAGAATTGTTGCAAAGCGGTCCGCCGACGGATCGATGTGGCTGCGGCGGGTAATAGGCGGAAGCTCAAGGACGTGTAGGTCTACGAGCTGTTGGTAGCGCTCCCAGTCGGTGTTGATCACAAAAGCCAGACGGAGCTGGTCCTGAGGGCGAGCATCCAGGAATTCGAGGATCACCGGATTGTGATCGGAATCAAGTTCCGAGATCACAGAAATCCGGTAGATCCACAGGATATCCCGAGCCAAGAAGATGTCTAGAATGTCAGGACGGTAGAACGGCATCCCCACGTCCCGTGCTCGGAGTTTAAGTCCCCCCCCCCCCCCCCCACTAGGACCTTGGGGCCCAGGTGGAAGAGGACATCCAAGTCGGCCGGGAGTATAGCACGAGCAGGGGAATTGTAGGCCGCGGCAAGAGTCGAGGACTGTCCGTATAGATGTATATCAATCGCCGTAGCCTCCAGGTGTTCTAGGTGCGGAATCTGTCGAAGCCGGTGCGTGAGGCACTGCTTGACTAAGACAAGAGTACCGCACTGTGGCCGATCCGCGCGGTCACATCGATATACATAATAGTTGGGGATAGTAAACTGCTGATGTGACTTCAAGTGCGTCTCGGAAATGAGGGCTATATCGATCCCCCTATCATCGAGAAGCCCTCAAGAGAATGATGTTGGCGAAGAACACCATCAGCGTTCCAACTGACAATACGAAAAGGGCGACTTAGATTAGGGTCCATCAGAGAAGTAGGAGATGAAAGCTGACAGAATTATCATGAGTTTACTGAAAGGATCGGAAGCTGAATTGAGTTGGCGGATAGTGGAACGGACAATAGAAATGAGTTTGTGAATGTTGAACTGCTGCAACAAGGCAGCAAGATCAGCAAGATGGTGAGAAGGGGGGAGGGGGAGGGTGGGGGGCGGGGGTACAGGGGGCTCTGGGGAAGGGTTTGCAGTTCCCCAAGCAGAGTGGGTCGCTGTCTCCCGGCACGAAGCAGGACGACGCGGAGGCAGAGGCCCCGAGCCGGCAGCAGAAGAAGAACTCTGTAATCGCCGGCTATTTATGTTAGTCCAAGGCAGCAGGATGGTGAGAGGGGGGGAGGGGGAGGGTGGGGGGCGGGGGTACAGAGGGCTCTGGGGAAGGGTTTGCAGTTCCCCAAGCGGAGTGGGTCGCTGTCTCCCGGCGCGAGGCAGGGCGGCGCGGAGGCAGGAGAGGGCTCTGGGGAAGGGTTTGCAGTTCCCCAAGCAGAGTGGGTCGCTGTCTCCCGGCGCGAAGCAGGGCGGCGCGGAGGCAGGGGCCCCGAGCCGGCAGCAGAAGAAGAACTCTGTAATCGCCGGCTATTGATGTTAGTCCGCCGCGAGTTCCACGCAGCATCCTTCGCATTAAAGTCCCCTCCCAGTAACACTTCACCTGCGAGTGCTAGCAGTTAATCGATGTCGTCACTGTCGAGGTGAGCTCTTGGCGGCCTGTAGACGGCATCAAAGGTTATTCGGCCTTGAGTGGTGCCCACGGCTACGGCTGTTGCCTCTGTTGCTGTCAGTGGCGGCAGTTGTACTTGGTGGTGTTTCAGGCCTCGTCTGACACAGACTGCCGTTCCTCCCCCACCTGTTGGTCGATCATATCTGAAGCACACGTAGTTCGCTACGCTGACTCCGACCCCAGGCTTCAAATGCGTTTCTGAGACTAAGCAAATGTCTATACATTGGTCTCGGAGCATTTGCTGGACTTCCGCGTCTTATGTACACAGACCATTCGCGTTGAACACGCATAGCTTAATTGCTCTGAGCGGCTCCTCCATGCTGCTGCGGTAAGAAATTTGTGTGGAAGGCCTGGTTAACAGCGGCCGTCGTTGCAGCAGGGAGCTCGCTGATCACGTCGTGGACGTGGTAGCGGGCGGGCTGCGTGCATTGTCCTGAGTCGCAGTTGTCACTGCGCCTCCATGTTGTTGTAGAAGTCTATTACGGCTTTGGCGTTGTTCCTTCTATAACACTGGGCAACAAAAAAATAATTTTTTTAATGTTTCGAGCACTTCATGAGGCAATTCCTACTCATTTTGCGTTGAGAAAAACAAATATGACAATGAAAATTTTTTATTAGCTCTAGTTTCTATGATATACAGAAGGTGGAGAGGCGTGTTGGTGTTTGAAACACTCCGAGGAGGCGTGACCACCTGCACACAGCACACCTCGCGGGTGCAGTCACCCGCAAAGTGCGCCAGGCCCTGACAGCGATAGCACACCAGGGTCAGCCTCTTGGAGCGGGCCTTCTCCATCGTCACACTAACGCGATCGATGAAGGTGAGGGTGGAAAGGAGGTGGTTCTCCGGCGTGTCCGGAGCGGAGACGAAGAAGAAGGGGGTGGGGCGATGGGTGTGAGGGGAGATGATTCGTGAGATGACTTTGGGCGTGATGTTCAATGCAGTTAGGGCCGCCCTCAGGTCGCCATCAGTGTACTTCATAGAAGTCTCTGACGACGACCTGCAGGTGACGAGACTTGGTGGGGTGGGGAGTGGAGAAAACTGTTAATGGTGTGGAGGGTGTGGAGGACTTTAATAAGGTCCTCTGGGAACTGGACAGACAGGCGGAAAAGGTCCTCTTCTGCCGTTTTTATGTGGAAGGGGGAGGTAGTGACAGAATTTAGAATGTCAAGGAGTCCTTTAAAGGGCTTGTGGTGGTGGGGTGTCTGCAGCGCCATTAATGGCCGCAAATGCGTTGCGGACGGGCACATCCGCAGCAGTCGCGGCAAGTTGGCGGCGCGGTACCGTTTTGCGCGGCACTTGAAAACCCTCCGCGTCAACTACCGCCTTCTTTTTCTTTGATTGCCCGCGTTCCGCAGGCTGGGTGGCCTCCGAGTCAGAGGAGGCGGCTAGCTGCCGCTTCCGACGGTCAGCGACCGGGCGCCGATGATCATCGTCGTAATCCATCAAACTCCCGTCGTCGCTGTCGTCGGCCGCGGCAGCCATATTCGGGTAAAGGAGGGCCTGCAGCCGAACGCTGTCGACCTGCTGGCCCCCCTCCTCTGCGGCGTCGCGGAGAGCGATTAGTTGCTCGGTCAGCCCCTCTTGTATGTCGGCGTCGGTCATCAGCGCCTCGTTAAGTTTTTCCTCTGGTGCGGAAGACGTCGGTTGTGGGCGGCACACAGCGTCCTAGATATCAGGCATGTCGTGGGTGGGGGGTGGGGGGGGGGCAGAGCGTGACCTTGAGCGCGGCGCACGCGGGCTTGTCCCACGTGAAGGGGGCCCTGATGCGCAAAGTTCCCTATTCCTGGCCCTAGGTGCAGCCTCATTGATGGCTGCATCAATGAAGCTGCGACCGGGAGTAGCAGGGGTGGGGCAAATGACGGTGGTTGTGGTGGTGATGGTGGAGGTGCAGATAATGATGATAGGAATCGGCAGCGCATTTACGTCGCTGATTGCGGCAGGCTTCGCCCGCTTCGTAGTTCCAATCGTGTCCGTGGACGTATGGGTGGTCGTCGTAGGTGGGGGGCCGGATGGGGCTGCCGACGGAGCAAGCTCCGCCGGACGGAGATCCGCCACACCCGTCGCTTCGGAGCGCACGTCCTTCCCTCGCGGCATTCCAGCTCGGAATAAGCGGTTAGATGCGCAGACGGCTGGGCAGACGCAGACGCACATGACTGAGGGATTGTACCCTCTGCAGTTGTCGAAGCTCTGGCGTAACTAAGACGCTTCTCCTTCTTACTTGAAGATTGGTGTGCGATGTCATGGCGGTTGGATGTTTGCTTGACTTTTGTGCAGGTTTTTTTAAATTTTTATTTATTTTTTAGGGTGAAAGGATAGTTAGAGCGATAGTGGAAGAAATTGGAAAACGAATGGCCCAATTGACTGGCCAGCGATATTTTTTTTTTTTAATGAAAGAAGACAGGACAGTAGAAGTGTGCGGATGACGAATGGACCATTGGCTAGCCGAGAATTATAACTAAGTGATAGAGTAAAGGATAGGAGGAGGAACAGTATAAGTTGAGAGAAAACGAAAGGCCATTTTCCTGGTCTCTTCTTCCTCTTGGCGGCATCTTTTGATGGTGGTGGCAGACAGTCTTGAGGTGGTGAGGTGGGGTGGCAAGAAAGAGAAAGAAGTGTGAGAGTGACAGATAAAGAAGTGAAAAAGGAGAGCCTGTCATGATTAGGCCGGTAGTGGGGAGGGTGTGGGGCTGATGAGGGTGGCATTCTGTGGAGGGTGGATGACATGACTAGGGGAGATGAATCGATGATATGAGAGATGGTAGTCTACATGAATTGAGGTGACTAGTGTGTGCGAGGTCATGGGGGACGGAATAAAAGGTCAGGCCATCGAGTGGTGGCTAGACGATGGACATGGATGCCCAAGGAAAGGATTAAGGGATTAGGAGAGTGACGGGTTTGTTGGTAAAAGGAATTGACTGCGGAGAGGGTACGGGTACGAAGGAGCGGCATCTCGGCCAGGATGTGGAGCTCTTGGGTTGGGAAGTCGAAAGGGAGGTGGAGGGCACGCCAGAGATCCCGGTTCTGGACGGTTTGGAGTCGGCGGAGGTGGGTGGGGACAGCATTGCCCCACCCCACCACCGCGTATTCAAGGATGGGGCGAACAAGGGAGGTGTACAATCTAACAGCAAGGTGGAAGGGGAGTGAAGAGGTTGGATTGATGAGAGGGTAGAGCAGGCATAGCCGCCCCATTGCTTTATGACACACGTCATCTATGTGGGGGCACCAAGTGAGGTGTTGGTCTAGGGTAACACCTAAGTACTTCTCAGTACGAGTCCAGGGGACTGGTGTACCAAGGACCATCACCTGAGGGAGCCGAATGGGAATATGGCATTGGCAGATGATAAGGGCTTGAGTTTTGGAGGGATTAAATGCCAGACGCCAGGTCCTAGCCCAATCAGTTACGGAATCTGTACCCCTTGGAGCCGCTGTTGAAGACCTGCCGCACTCCGAGAACGAGAGAAGAGTGCAGTATCATCTGCGTAGAGAGCTAAATGTACCCTTGGCGCAGAGGGCAGATCGGCTGTGAAGAGGGAGTAGAGTAGCGGTCCACGTACGCTGCCTTGTGGTACTCCTGCCCTGATGTGTCGTCGTGTAGATTTCCCGTCAGGGATCCTAACATGGAAGGTGGGACCTTCCAGGTATGTGGCTATTAGCCGTACATGGAACACTGGAAAGCCGAGGGAAAATAATTTGTAGAGCAGCCCTTCGTGCCAGACCGAGTCAAACGCTCTGGACACGTCGAGGAGTATGGCCCCAAAGTACTTCCTACGTTCTATGGCGTCCAGTGCCTCTTCTACAAGGCGCAGGAGTTGGTGAGTGGTTGCGTGTCCCTGCCTGAAGCCAAACTGCTCATCAGGGAGGACTCGTTCTCGGGCAATGTGGATGAGCAGTCGTTTAAGATACAGCCTCTCGAAGACCTTGGAGTTGGCGGGCAAGAGGCTGATGGGGCGGTAGTTGGCAGGAGAACGAAGATCCTTCCCAGCCTTGGGTATGGCGACCACTTCAGCATGTTTCCAGGCAGTGGGATATTGCCTGGTTCTGAGGATGTTGTTGAAGGTGGCCGTCAGGATGGGAATAGAAGCTGGGGGTAGCTGCTTGAGGAGGGCGTTTGTCAGCTTATCGGGGCCACCAGCTTTCTTACGTTAGAGGTACTGCAATTGCAGTTCAACCTCCTCTTCATTGATGGGGGTGATTTCATCCTCGGGGTCCTGGACGGCAAGGAGTCGTGGGAGGCGTGCCTTTACCAGGCGGATATGGTCGGGGTCAACGGGGTCATTGACCGGGGTGAAGTTGTGCGCGAAGACATCAGCCAAGGCATTAGCCTTGGTGTCTGGCTTGGACACAAAGTAATTGCCGACCTGGAGGGGGGGGGGGGGGATCCGTTGCTCTCGTCTCAGAAGGCTTTTTGTCAGCCAAGCAGACAGGTCACTCAGGTTAATTGCAGAGATTTTGTCCTCCCATGCCTGCTTGCGGTGGTCTTGCACTGCAGCCTTGATTTGGCGCTGTAGTCTATTGATGAGGCACTTGGTTGCCGGGTTCCGAGTGAGCTGCCATTCTCGCTTGGGTGGTCCGGTTTTTCTCTGTGATGAGAGCAAGGATGTGGGGCGGGGAGTGGATGCAGATGGTCTGGGGGCCGGTGTGGACGGTGAGGGGTCGCTGCTGTTGCAGCATCTAGGGCAATGGTGGTGAGGTGTATGGGGGTACGATCTGCGTCCGTTTGATCGACAGCAGGGATTGTGGGTAGGGCTGCTTCGAATCGTCTCTGGTAGGACTTCCAGTCAATACTGCGGATGTTCAGGCCTTCACTCGGCGCGGTCACGGTTCCAATGAGATCAATGGAACAGGTGACCGGACGGTGGTCAGAGGCTAGAGCGATGCGGGTGGCTGCAGTGATGGGGTGGGGTAGACCTTTTACCACTGCGATGTCTGGGATATCAGGGGGACGTCCTCCAGTGGGGTATATGGTGGGGTCGTGCGGGCTGATGGTGCGGGCATGATGCCACTCAGCGACCCGGAGGAGTCGACGACCAGATGTGTTTGTTAATCTACTGTTCAGGCAGCATGTTTGGCATTGAAGTCGCCGCCAACAAAGACGTCGTTGCCGAGCGACAACAATGCCTCATAGTTCGGTGTTTCAAGAAGGCCTCGTGGTGGTCTGTAGAGAGCCACGAACGTGATGGGACCCCTCACTGTGTGAACAACAACGCCAGTGGATCCACATTGTTAAGTGGGGGGAGGGGAATGCGGTGGTGGCGGAGGGAATTTCGCACGTACACCACTGTGCCACCGAAGGCGGTGGGCCTGTCTGTCCTGTAGCAGGAGTAGTTTGCTACATGGACAAAAATACCAGGTTTGAGGTGCGTCTCAGCGACAAGGCAAATGTCAACCCTCTCATCAAGGAGAAACTGACAGAACGCGCCCTGCTGTTTGTGGAGACCATTGGCATTCCAGATCATGGCTGTCAATCCGTGATGTCTAACAGCCATGACTGGTTGGAACAGGGTGGTGGTGGGGGACATGGATTGGGAGAGGGCAGAGGCAAGTTGGAGTGGGATGGTTTGGAGCAACGAGTTGAAAGCGGAGGAGATTGCTGAGGTCAAGGCCTCAACAACATTGTTGATGAGGTCACCAAAGGGGGTGGGAATGGGGGACTGGATGGGGAGAGGGAGTTGCTGAGATTGTACCAGGGTGGGGGTGGGGGCAGCAGAGCTTAACGCCTGTTGCCGGGGTCGGTGGGGAACAGCGGAGCGTGACGCCCACTGTGGGGAGGGGGCAGTGCATGACGCCTGCTGGGAAGGGAGGAGAGGGAATGCTGCTGTGGGAGGAGGGATAGGGATGGAGAGGAGGGGGGGTGGGTAGGAGCCCAGAGGGGCAGGATGGGAGCGAGACGCGTGGAGAGGGTAAGTCCGCGACGCCGACCCACCCAGGGCACAAGCGTAACTAGTGCCCGGACGGGCCGCCGCCGAGGGCCCTGAAAATCGTTTTTGGTTCTGACGTGCCCTAAATGACTGGATTTTTGGGCAGCTCATGTAGCTGCCCGTATGATTCCCGCCACAGCGGGCGCAAGTGGGGGGAGCGTCCCGGGGTTTGGAGCACTCCGAGGAGGCATGACCACCGGCAAACTTCACGCATCGCACTTCGCGGGTGCAGTCACCCGCAAAGTGCGCCAATCCTTGGCAGCGAAAGCATACCAGAGTCATCCTCCTGGAGCGGGGCTTCTCCATCGTCACTTTGACGCGGTCAAGGAGGGTGAGGGTGGGGAGGAGGCGGTTCTCCGGCGTGTCAGGAGCGGAAATGAACAAGAGTGGGGAGAGGCGGCGGGTGCGGGGGGAAATGATCCTGGAAATGACTGAGGGGGTGATGCCTAATTTAGGGCCATCTTCAGGTCATCGCCAGAGTACTTCATAGGAAGCCCCCTGAAGACGGCCTGCAGGCGGCGGGACTTGGTGGGGTAGGAGAAGTATGTGATGTTGGAAGTGCGGAGTGTGTGGAGAACTTTACAGAGATCCTCTGGGGACTGAAGAGAAACTCTATACTGGTCATTGGGATTTGATTTGATCTGGTAGGGGGAGGTGGTGACGGTGTTTAGAATATCTAGAAGTTTTTTGAGGGGCCGACTGTAATCAATGATAATGATAATGGGCGGGGGGGAGGGAGGGTGACTTTCGGGGGGGAGGGGGAGGGGCAGCGTCTGCAGCACCATCAATGGCTGCAAATTGGTTATGGACGGGCACATCTGTTGCCATCGCTGCGGATTGACGGCGAGGTGCCGTTTTGCGCGGTACTTGGAATCCTTCCGCGTCGACTATGGCCTTTTTCTTCTTAGACTGCCCGCGTTCAGCAGGCTGTGTGGCCTCCGAATCGGAGGAGGAGGCTAACTGCCGCTCCCGACGCTCAGCGATCGGGCGCCGATGGTCGTCATCGAACTCCATCACGCTCCCGTCATCGCTGCCGTCGGCCGCGGCAGTCATGTTCGGGTAGAAGAGGGCCTGAAGCCGAACAGGATCGACCTGCTGGCCCCCCTCCTCTGCGGCGTCGCGGAGGGCAATCAGTTGCTCTTGCAGTCCCTCCTTTATGTCTGCGTCTGACATCAGTGACGGCGCAAGGTCTTCATCAGGTGCCGGAAGCGGTTGTGGGACGCATACAGCGTCCTGTATGTCCGGCATGTCGAGTGCCGGTCTGGTGGGGGGGGGGGGGGGAGGGGTGAGCGGGATCTAGAACGCGGCGCACGCGGGCTTGCCCCACGTGAAGGGGGCCCTGATGCGCAAATTTCCCTAATCGCCCTAGGAGCAGCTTCGCCCTAGGAGCAGCTTCATTGATGGCTGCGTCAATGAAGCTGCGACCGGGAGTGGCAGGGGAGGTTGTGGTGGTGATGGTGGTGATGGTGGAGGTGCAGATGGTAGTCATCGGCAACGCAATAGCGTCGCCGGCTGTGGTTGTCTTAGTCGTTTTAGTTGACCCAATCGTCACCGTTCCCGTGTGCGTGGTCGTTGTAGGTGGGGGGGCCGCCGACGGAGCAAGCTCCGCCGGACAGCGATCCGCCACACCCGTCGCATCAGAACGCACGTCTGTCTCCCGCGCCATCCCAGCTCGGAATCGCGGCTGGGCAAGTGTGGCGAGAGCGGTAGCGACCGGGCAGTGAGCGAGCACTGGAGGGGAAGTGCCGCCCAATTTTGTGAACATTATTTTATTATTTCTATTATTATGCTATTAACATTATGAATCTTGCTACGAAATGCATAACATTAGTTATGTAATGTTTGCGATGTAGGTTATGGACTGATTTGTGGTGCATGCAGGAAGTATGACGTTTCTGTTGAACCTGCAAATAGAAAGTTTTCATTAGTGGCCACTCTACTGCATTCGTCTGGATAGTGCTTAAACAATCAGTGAGAACAATGCTAAATCACGGAGGACATGTCACAATTCACATGCTTCACAGGTAATATGATAATACATGCAGCGGACGACGTCCCTGACTACCACGTTCAGACTTTAAAACAAAGAGAATACACAACGTCTGTTTTTTGTCCACTGACCTTTTATTATTCACCGTCCTCAGACTGCAAAAGGTTGGAAATCATAATCATCGCTAGTGTCATCAGTATCGCTGGCACGTATCTCAATAACCATTTCTTCCAGTTCGCCTGTCAGTTTTTCCTGATTTGCATCTTCCACATCTTTGCAAACTGCCTCCAGTTCGTGTACAGTAATGTAGGAAAATTTTTCTTCAGCTAGCTTCCACACATCCTCCAACTTGAACGTAACATCGTTTGTAGCCACCCAGTTCTTTACCGTAGCCCATACCATTTCTATAGGATTTAGTTCAGGATGGTAAGGAGGTAAACGGAGAACAGAATGACCATAAGTGCCAGAAGTTTATCCACAGTGTAAATCTTTGTGGGTTTGTTGCTTTCTATTAAGGGAAGCAGTTCGATCTTCGTGCTTCCCTAGTGAAATGGAATTTTTCGGGAATTTAGCCGATATTCCATGTCACCTTTTCTGCTATGCATTGTTGGTGGTTTTTCATGCAGAACATTGTGATAACTAGCATTGTCAAGCACAACAACGGAGTTTTGCGGCACATTCGGTATTAGTTCGTTTTCCAGCCGCCTCGTAACAAATATAGTCGTTCAGTCTAATTATGACACTACTGTACGTATGTAGCACAATCAGAAGTTAAAAGATAAAACAAGTACCTTGAAAAATTTTCAGTATTCATTTCTGCATGATAATTTCCCGTTTTAGTGCCGGATTTGAAAATTAAAAGTGCATTTGGCACAAAACCTGATTTGCCTCCTGTGCTCAGAAAAATCACATAAAGGCGTTAATAACACCGACGCTATTTCTGTCGCTGTTTTGAAGAACACGTTGAAATTCAAAGGAATGCTTACTATCTCCTGATCTACAGTATTGTAGACCAGAAGAATTCGAATGTTTCCTCTGACGTTTAGACACATTAATACGTTACAGTCTACATAACTACTTGTCCTTATCAGATATTTTTGTTACCTGCGTGTATTATAATCGGACGTTGTCCTTTTGAAAGTGGCGCCTTTACTCCCTTACTTGAGCCATCTGTCCACTCTTGGGGCGTAGTACGCGAACTGTGAATATAGGTTTCATTAACATATATGATAGGTCTATCCTCTTCGCGGTACTTTATTTTCTTTAAGCATTCAATACGTTTACTGCGTATTTCTAAACGTTCCACAAGCACCTTCCTGTTATATTGTTTTGCGCCACCTGATAGATATTAAGCACGTTAATTGCACAAAAATTGATGCATATAAATAGTACTTTGACATTAAAAAAACCAACGTTCCGGAAGCCTTAAGTTTGAAGTACGTGCCGTAATGAAGAAATACTCCCCTTAAAAGACGTATTTTTTCTTATTACGGGATAAAGTGCCTTTACTGTGGGACACTGTTTGTGACGTGGAAATTGTGTATCAGTCTCCGCACAACTTGTTCATCAAAATCATCTAAATGTAAAATCTTTTTCTCTTTATTCCTCTTTTTTGCGGGAGTAGAGAAACCCTCGGAACTACCGGCAACTACTTTTTCTCCCTCTTTCTTTATTCTCCGTATTGTTCGAAGTGACACACCAGTAGCAGCCTGCGCTCTTTTTAGAACACTTTTTACTGGATTTGCCCCTCTCTTTTGCCTCGTGTGACACAAATATAATTACATTGAAAATAGTCTCTGTTGCCTGTCTGTGCAGAACTCTTCCTGCCCGTATAGTGATGGCAGACTGCGGTGCCGTGCCGTGTGTACGTGCACTAGCTGACAGGCTGAACGGCGGGGTGGACTCGCCCAGCGCTGCGGACGGAAACTCGTGTCTGCGCATCGGCCACCTTATCCTGTGCGGACTCTTACGTCCGTTCGGCGCGGCGTCGCTGACTCGGCTCGCTAGGGGCCGAGGCCGTGACACCATTCGTTGAAACTCCCGTTTCCGGGTTTCAGAGAATTTACGAAGTTTCAGCATATGAAATACTATTTCTTCCATAAGTAGCCTTTGTGTACGCTTTAGTTTTCCGTGCATGTTGGTTTTCCGTGTTTTCTGGTGTGTAGGTTTCTTGCTACAATTGGTCTTCGTCAGTGTGCCTGGCGAAGTTGGTGTGGCCAGCGCAGGTGCGCCCTCCGCTCTTCACGACTGCCGATTTCGTGGATCTTCACGTTCTGCGATGCATTCGGTTGTGTAGTCCTTGGACGTCTGCTATCTCGTGTAGCTCTTCGCTTGGGAAATCCGGTGGTAGATGGAGTGCCCATTTCAGTGCTCTATTTTGCGCCACTTGTATCCATTTTAGGTTCGTTGGTGCTGTGTTTCCCCATCGACCCCGGCGTGTTCCAACACTGGTCGTATGAATGTTTTGTAAAGTAACACTCCCAGGTGATCCGGCTGTGAAGAATTCGGGTTTAGTATGGGAAACTTGCTGATGCATCCCAGTCTCTTGTGGAGTGTGACGCCCAGTTATTTGACGGTTTCTCTCCAGGGGACTAGTCTTCCACATAGAGTTATCTCCTGGAGGTCAGTCGGCAGATTTCGGTGAGCTGTACCGATGGCTTGTGATTTGGTGGCGTTGTACGCCAGCCTCCACTTCGCCACCCAGCCTTCCAGGCTCGTGGCTGCGCTTTGCAGTCGCCTTTGCAGAAGTTGCGGCTGCGGCAGTACACTGCAGTATCGTCCGCGTACAGGGCGAGTTGCACCCGATCCGTACGCGGAAGGTCGGCAGTGTACAGCGAGTAGAGCACTGGACCCAGGACCGAACCTTGCGGGGCTCCGGCGAGTATTCGGCGTTCTGTGGAGATTCCACAGTCTGCCCGTACGTGAAACGGACGACCTGCGAGATAGCTCTGCAGGAGCTTCACGTGTGGCCCAGGAATCCCCAATGTAAACAGTTTATAAAGGAGACCTTTCTGCCGCACTGAATCAAATGCACGAGACGCTTCAAGCAGAAACGCGCCGAAATAGTCGCGTCGAACCAGGGCACAGAAATCTTCCTCTGTGAGCCAAAGTAGTTGATGCGTGGTAGAATGCCCCTTCTGGAATCCAAATTCCTCGTCGGGCAGGAGGTTTTCCGCGTCGACATGGTTGCCCAGACGCTGGAGGTACAGCCTCTAAAAGATCTTCGAGAGCGCTGGCAGAAGACTGATCGGGAGGTTGTTTTTCGCCTTCCCTAGCTTAGGGAGGACCACGATCTCGGCGTGCTCCCAGCACTCTGTAAATTCTCCTGTTGTGAGGATGGAGTTGTAGATCTTCGTGAGGTGCACAGCTGCCATTGGCGGCGGTTGTTAATGAGTTGGTTGGTGACGAGGTCAGGGCCTTCTGCCTTTCTGCCGTTGAGCTGGCGCAGCTGGAGCTCCGACCTCATCTTCGGCGATCAGTTGGATGACGGTTTCAGCATCTTCGGCCACCATGAAAACCTGAAGTCGTTCCTCTACGAGCGCCACGTGGGGTCTTCCACCGAGGTGAAGTTTGCAGCGAACACGTGCGAAAGGGCGTTGGCCTTAGCGTCCGGTTCGCTGACGAAGACGTCGCCCATTTGCAGCGGCGGTATTTTGGCGGTGCAGCAGAAGAATCCTTTCACCGATTGCCTCGCTGTGCCGTGCTCCGTTTTCAAAGACGCGACTTTTCGCGCCCATTCTTCGAGCCTGTGGGCGTCGGCGGTCGCTTTGATTTCCCACGGCATTCTATTCAGCTGCCGTTTCGTAACGGGATTCGGGTGATGGCAACGGCGATCGACGGCGACGGACAGCGGTCAATTGCACTGACGTTTTCAAAACACGTGACGTCACGCCGCGGCGTGGGAGAGCGCGGACACGGAATTTAGCGGCAGTCAGTAGTGAGCCAGTGGGTGTGTTGGACCTTCCATCGAGCTACGGACCCCCTTGAAGACGTCTCCCGCAGTCGGAGACGAAACGTTGGGAATTGACACAGAATTCATCAACCGACCACAGCATAACAGCCCGGATAATTATAATGGACATGATATTTCCGGCCGTAAAAGTCTACATTTTAGTATCTTGGCGGAGCTAACAATGAACTGACACTAGTGCACGCGGCTGGCCTGTGGGACCCTAGACCTCTTTGTTGTGAGCTAACCGGAAGTGCTATTGTTGAAATACCAGACACAGCATACCGAACAACTCCTATTACACTCACTCAAAGGTACTGAGAAGATGGTCTCTTGGAAACAACTTTCAGACATTGCATTAATGTGAAAATATTCTCCTTGGTCTGACAGACCACCAGCGTGTACTGACTGGGCAACGTCCCGCAATCCACAACTCGCAGAACGGGCCGGCAGCCGATGTCCCGTTTCTCGCATTGTTCCCTCCGCGCTGCCGCTGTCTTTGAACGCGCTCGAGGAAGGCTATGTACTTTCCGCAGCCCCTGTGGTTTCCACCGCACAGGGCGCAATTTGGTGTGAAGTCATTGTGCGGGACTTCTTTAATCGGGCAGTCGCGAGATAAGTGCTCCCCTGCACATCTCACGCACCTCTCGTCCTTGCCGCAGTGCTTCTGTACATGTCCTAGTTGTTGACACCGGAAGCACTGTGCGTACGGTTGCTTCGTGCGCAGGTTTTCCAGTGTCACACTGCAGTTGGCTATCAGGCAGAGTTGAAACAACTGCCTCTTGCGCTGTGTCTTTGGGGCGTATACGCACAACAGCGGCGAGTCTTTCCTTGTCTTTGGGTTTTTCATCTTTGTGATACTCAGTCAGCGGCGTATCATTTCTTCCAGCCCTTCTTTTATGTGACTTGGCTCCGTTTTAAAGGAGAACCCTCTGTAGACGGCTTTCAGCGGTTTCTCCCTCGTAGCCGAATACGTAAAATGGGGCAAGATTGCGCACTTGAGGTTTAAATAGCTATATATTGAAGGAAACGTCACAAATTACAGTTATATTTTAACTGTCATATAACAAGCAAAATTCAGATGAAATGCCGGAGTCCGAAAGTCATAGAAACAATTTAAACTGTAATTCGCACTTAGTAAAAAAAAGTAATGAAAATGCGCAGTCTTACCCGACCGTGGGGTAACAGTGCGTTTCTAGTGGGGTAAATTTGCGCGGTATTATCAAATGAGAAAAACATATGTGTTTTATTATACACTCCTGGAAATTGAAATAAGAACACCGTGAATTCATTGTCCCAGGAAGGGGCAACTTTGTGTGCCTGTGGTTCTGTCAGTGTGATCATGTGATGTATCAATAGACACAGGCAACAGAGCATGCACAATGTCGGCACTAGTACAGTGTATATCCACCTTTCGCAGCAATGCAGGCTGCTATTCTCCCATGGAGACGATCGTAGAGATGCTGGATGTAGTCCTGTGGAACGGCTTGCCATACCATTTCCACCTGGCGCCTCAGTTGGACCAGCGTTCGTGCTGGACGTGCAGACCGCGTGAGACGACGCGTCATCCAGCCCCAAACATGCTCAATGGGGGACAGATCCGGAGATCTTGCTGGCCAGGGTAGTTGACTTACACCTTCTAGAGCACGTTGGGTGGCACGGGATACATGCGGACGTGCATTGTCCTGTTGGAACAGCAAGTTCCCTTGCCGGTCTAGGAATGGTAGAACGATGGGTTCGATGACGATTTGGATGTACCGTGCACTATTCAGTGTCCCCTCGACGATCACCAGTGGTGTACGGCCAGTGTAGGAGATCGCTCCCCACACCATGATGCCGGGTGTTGGCCCTGTGTGCCTCGGTCGTATGCAGTCCTGATTGTGGCGCTCACCTGCACGGCGCCAAACACGCATACGACCATCATTGGCACCAAGGCAGAAGCGACTCTCATCGCTGAAGACGACACGTCTCCATTCGTCCCTCCATTCACGCCATTGGGGCGTGAGCGGAAGACGGCCTAACGGTGTGCGGGACCGTAGCCCAGCTTCATGGAGACGGTTGCGAATGGTCCTCGCCGATACCCCAGGAGCAACAGTGTCCCTAATTTGCTGGGAAGTGGCGGTGCGGTCCCCTACGGCACTGCGTAGGATCCTACGGTCTTGGCGTGCGTCCGTGCGTCGCTGCGGTCCGGTCCCAGGTCGACGGGCACGTGCACCTTCCGCCGACAACATCGATGTACTGTGGAGACCTCACGCCCCACGTGTTGAGCAATTCGGCGGTACGTCCACCCGGCCTCCCGCATGCCCACTATACGCCCTCGCTCAAAGTCCGTCAACTGCACATACGGTTCACGTCCACGCTGTCGCGGCATGCTACCACCAGTGTTAAAGACTGCGATGGAGCTCCGTATACCACGGCAAACTGGCTGACACTGATGGCGGCGGTGCACAAATGCTGCGCAGCTAGCGCCATTCGACGGCCAACACCGCGGTTCCTGGTGTGTCCGCTGTGCCGTGCGTGTGATCATTGCTTGTACAGCCCTCTCGCAGTGTCCGGAGCAAGTATGGTGGGTCTGACACACCGGTGTCAATGTGTTCTTTTTTCCATTTCCAGGAGTGTATTTTGTATGAGATCTAAAATTTTAAAACCTCTCCCCCACCGGCCTGATTTAGCTTCACTGATCAGGATAGTAAAAACATGCGTATATTAAGGGAATTTTCATTGACAAAGCAGGCTTATCACATTCACACAGTTCAGTACTGTTCTATCCTGATTAAATTAAGCTTAACTTAAATTCCATAAGGCAGTGAAGCAATTTCGAAGTCTCGGTGCGACGAAAATTGTCAGTCGATCTCCTGGAAACATTTGTAATAATTATTAACTTTCGGTGATCACATGGGGAAGACCGGAGATCTGGTGATAAGACCGTGTTAGCCTATTTATTTGAAGTAACTGGATATCTTGAGCATACAAAACGGCAGGTTCGTCCAGTGTAAATCAGACGTTCCCCACTGATCACGTGCAACACAGCGTAGTAAGCAGACAGACACTGTCAATAATAATAATAATCCGTTAAATAATACGCGAACACATTTACTTTAGTTTAGTTCAGTTCATGTATTAAATTCCTTCTGATACAGAATCTCATCAAGATGGCGACTAGCTCAACAATACATACATATACATCCTTCTTTCACGACTAATCGGCAAGAAGTCCCCTATTCTTTTCATAAGAGAAAACATAGATAGCAGAGAAGCTATTCCGTGGAGTAAATCGACGCTCCAAGGAATAATTGGGCTTGAAACTACTTTGCATTAATAATCGGTAAGACAAGAAGAGATATTTCGAGATATGTACTGAGTTATATGATGTATAAAATTTCTGTAAATATCGCGGAGAGACCGCTGCAAGAGACATTACATCGCCCCTCGCAGCGAGCAAAGTTGATATGTATCCACTTTGCGAGCTAACTATTGGCTTAGCTAACTCGTTAGAATTTGTGGAACATACGTTACTATAAATTTTAAGAAGTTAGTAAGAATTTTTTGATTACAAGAATTGAAAGAGATTTGGTATCTTCGTTACCTAGATACCTAGTTGTTGCTTTCACGTGTACTGGGGCATACCCGCATCCCACGTACACAACCAGGGAAGATGGACTTATATAGTTGTTCATCAGGTCTACCTATTCAGGAACTGGCCTTCACAGGGAAACCCCGGAAAACCTGGAGGCTTAGACCCCAACTAGGTATCACAGATGATAGGAAAGACAGAATAATTTAGAAATTTGAGAGTTATCTAGAATTCATAGGAAAGATAAAATCTGCCTCATAGCCAAAAAAAACTTTACACATGCATTTTTTTTTACAATCTTCTGAAAAATGTTCTTCATCGATGTCTTGCTGAACTGCGGTGAAACTGATCGAACAGGAACATGGGACACGGCACGGAGGACAGGCGTCGCATTGGCGTACCGGACAGGAGACGTAACGGATTTGAGAGACCAGAAGGAACCTCAGGAACAGGTACTCAGGATTGTGGCATGAAACAATCGAATTCGTCTAAGGAATGGTCAACTATTGAAGATTCCTGGAAGAGAATGGTTAGTCGAAATTTTCCAGATTCATTTTGAACTCAAATATGGACCTGATCCATCCAATCTTCCATCTGAGGAATGGGAAAGTCCATTCGTCTTATACTTTCCACACTTAGGTGTCTTAATCGAAACTGTAGTTGCACAATATCACAACTCCAGATCGGAAAACAATTTTGAAAACATGGGTAATTTCATCCATCTTCTTGAGTAAGCGAAAGGTTCTAATCCTGGTTTTAATTATTTATTTATTTATTTATTTTTCGTTGGCTTTTCCAGGTGGAAGTAGATCTGAATCTTTCCTAATTTGGTTTCAAGTACGAATGTGGATACCGTGTCAGAATGTTAAAAGCTTTATTATTGGAGACAATTTCCAAAAAAAAATTATATCTTACTCATATATGATTAAAATGAAATTGTGCTGAAAGAGAACGTTTGATTAAGTCTTGCTGTATGACCTCTCCAGCTGAAATTAATTTTTCTCTTTTATACTCCAAATGCCGCATTTTCTCATGAACATATATGAATCCAATATGTATATGATTAAAATGAAATTGTGCTGAAAGAGAACGTTTGATTAAGTCTTGCTGTATGACCTCTCCAGCTGAAATTAATTTTTCTCTTTTATACTCCAAATGCCGCATTTTCTCATGAACATATATGAATCCAATATAACAATAAACAAATCCAACTGGAAAATGACTCATTATTATAAATTCAATGAAGAACTTTCTTATTAATTCTAATTTTATAAACACACACTAAGCTGGTTAATTAAATTCTCTTGAATAGAATTTAGCTCGCGCCATAAAAAAACCAGCGAGTCTTTATATCTGTGGACAGTAGCAATCGATTCTAATTTCCTAACGCGGTTCATTTGTTCTCCTGTGAACTGTCATTACAAACACTAACTTCACACGCAAGCGCCGTATTCGACCAAACAGTTCCAGTAAACTTATTCTCACTGGAGATTAACACTCCCTGAATGTATATTATTTCACACGCACAAGCTTCTTTGGTGATCATTGTGTAGACAGATAAACCGTAAGTCTTCACAGCAGCAATAGCTACAGTTCCACTTACTTTTCTAAATATTCCTATACTATCACAGAAGCAATCGCTTACTGTTCATTGAACTATCACAGATGCTTGGCATGCTGTCATTTAACCTATCACAGTAGCTGAGGCATACTGTCCTTCGCACTTCATTTTTAACACCCAAATACTTCATACAGACTTTTCATTTAATTTGAAACACTTTTCTTAAAAGTACCTCTTTAGGTATACATGGGGAAATAATCCTTTTATTCTTCCAGAATCCGGATATGCTAATAAATACGCACCAGGATTCGATATATCAACTATTATATATGGACCTGTATAAATTAGATTCCATTTTCTAATGGTCTTCTTCAACCTTGATGACTTGATGTGTCTTCTTAAAAGAATTTTTTGTCCGATATTGAAAGTCTGAATCCGTTTGATGTTTCTGTCATGGATTTCCTTTCGCTGTCTTGCTTTCTCCGTAATATTAATGAGAGCATTGCGAATTTTTTCTTCCCATGACATTTTGGTGTCCTCGAGTTTAGGCAAGTTATCTACCCAAAAGTTTCTTTCGTTATCTCTGAACATCAGTTCATTCGGGGTAAAGTTTGTAGAACTATGAGGTAAATTATTATAAATCTGCTCAAACTCGGTCAAATAGTTTATCCAGGTAGTTTGTTTATCATGACAGTACGTTCTCATGAATCTGTTTAGTTCTCGAAAAACCCGTTCAATTAAATTCCCTTGTGGATGATAGCAAGATGTAAATATCTGTTTTATTCCTCGTTGTGATACTAATTTTCTCCATAAATATCCAGTAAATATCTTCGCATTGTCGGAGTTACAGATTTTGGAATCCCTGCATGAGGAATGTAGTCATTTACAAACTTTACTGGGACAGCTCTTGCAGTTGCTGATTTTATAGGATATAGTTTAACATATTTTGTAAACACATCACAGAATCCAATAATGTACTTAACACCACCTCTGGCTCTAGGAAGTGGTCCACAAATATCACATGATATAAGTGATCTTGGTGCTTCAGGTATTATTGAGTGAAGCGCAATTTTATTTCCCTTGTTGTCCGGCTTAGCCTTTTGACATAGAATACATTTCTGGATGACTTTGTGCACTTTTCGCCTTATATTTGGGAAGTAACAATAATATCTAATCTTATTAGCACACTTTAGAACACCAACGTGACCCCAGGTCAAATGTGTAAACCAAATTAATCGTTCTTCATATTCTTCGGGTATGCAGACACACCACTTTGGATTCTCAGCCTTCCCAGATTTAAAAAAAAAATATTATTCACAAGCCGCTAGTATTCCAAATTGGCCATAGGATTTTGTTGATTGAATTGTCGTATTATAGCAGTCCATCGTCGATCCTACTTCTGAAGCTGAGCCATTGTCTTACATAAATGAATATAATATAACTTGTAATTATTTTCTTGAAGAAGAAGCACTGGAAATTCTGCCTTATTATTTACATCCAGTTCAGGTGTTATTCCTTCTGGAGATCTTGACAACGCGTCAGCTATAATATTTTCTTTTCCGGCTACATGAATAATTTGAAACTGATATTCTTGCAGCGCCAGTGTCCACCTTGACAAGCGAGGATGCAACTTACAAATTTGTAAAAACGCTAGTGATTGGTGGTCACAATAAACGGCTATCCTTGAGCCATATACATAATAATTAAACCTTTTCAAAGACCAAATAACTGCTAAAGCTTCTAATTCCGTAGTGGTATATGCTCTTTCACAGGTGGATAAAACTCTGCTAGCAAATGCAATTGGACAAAAGGTTTTTACACCATCGATGTACCTAATTTGAAATAAACAAGATCATAATCCGACATCTGATGAATCAGTGGCTAAACAGAATCCAACATTCATATCAGGGTGGTATAATAACGGAGCATTTATCAGTTGATCCTTAATTTCACAAAAAGCCTTTTCACAATCTTTCCTCAGGAGCCGGTTTAGTGCTTCAGAGTTCATTGCTTGAGTTTTAATAAATCGACGAAAAAATGAAGCCAAGCCTATGAAGCCTTTCAGTTGTCTTCTGTTTCTTGGAGTTGGAAAATTTTTTATCGCACTAATCTTCGCTTCTGTTGGAAGAATTCCTTTTGCATTAATCATATGTCCTAAGAATTTAATTCTCTGTAGAGAAAATTGGGATTTTTTTAGATTTGCAGTTATACCAGTTTGTTTGAACACAGCAAAAATCCTCCTAATAAGTTGTACATGTTCCTCCTAAGTTTTAGAGGCAATTAATAGATCGTCCACAAAAATTGTTATTCGTCTACGTAGTTCTGGTCCTAGGGCATAGTCCAACGCAGAAATAAAAACTCCAGAGCTGATATTGAGACCAAACGGAACGACCTTGAACTGATAGCTTCTCCCTCCATATATAAAAGCAATATATTTTCTTGAGTCCTTGTCTAACTGGACTTGCCAGAACGAACTTCTCAAATCAATACTGGTTAAATAGGATACATCTTGAAATTTCTGTATTAACTCATCGATGTTCTCCGGATGTGTGCGCACAGGTACTATAATTTTGTTAATTTCCCTTGCATCTAATACCAATCCTGGCTTTGGTACAACGAGCAACGGAGAACAATATGGGCTGTTCGACGGTTCAATAAGATTCCAGTTTAACATTTTTTGTATCTCTTCCTGAACTGGTTGTTTTAATCGCCAGGGAATGGGATAGTGTGTGCGGCAAAATGTCTTATGGAGCTTAACCTGTAATGTACAAACATATCCTCTAATAATTCCGGGCTTTTCATTGAAAACTGACTCATATTCTGTTAATATATTGAATAATTGTTCCCTCTGACTGTTAAAGCATCATCAAATATTGAGTACATTTGAATTAACAATTCTTGTGGGATCTTCCCTGGCATTCCGTTTGGCAAAGTATTGTGGCACCATATAGAGAAAGTTCTGGCTAGGAATGTATCGCAAATCATCATAATCTGCTCGTAGTCGAAAGCACACCACTCTTTGGATATGCTGTCTTCAAACTTGATCAAACATAGGTGCCCTGTATAATATATCTTCTCCACTCCACATATGTCTTTTTGGAATTATTTCCAGCAGTTTTCAAATTGATCTGTCTCCTTCTCTCTGGATTTTTGGATTGATCTTCTCAATGTCATCCAGTCCCATGTATATCCTAATCTTTTCACGTCTGATTCTGATATCCCGTGTGAGATTGGCGGCATGACAGTGCCCAGTTTCTCATGAACTGTTTTGACAGTGTTCAGGATTATTTTGTATGAATCTGTGTAGTGTCTCGCTGCCCATTGATTTGTAACCAAGTCATCTCTAAACAAAAGCTGGAGAATTTTCCCATAGAGGATCTCTGTGTCTTTTTTGATGAGGAATCTGTTTATTTTCAACCTTTTAAGATCCTTTATTGCTCTTTGCATATATGGAGGACTCCTAGATACGTCTTCCACGACACACTTTCTGATCTCAGTTCTTATGGGGGATTGTAAATGAGCATCCGGGATCCTCGGATGCTTATCTCCTGAAGTGAGGTCCTCATATTCATTATCATCGTAGTTTTCTTCGAATATCATCCTTCTCCCCTTGGTTTTTCTAAAAATATGTCAATATCATTGTTCATGTTCAATTAAACACCTCTCAAATTGAAATTTGTTTTTTGTTTCTTAATTGTTAGGTAAACACTGTGGATCTTGATATCTATTAATGGTCACATTAAATTTAACTAAACCTGTAACCAAAAAGGATAAGGTGTCATTTTTTCTTAAATAATCAAATTAAGAATAGAGTTCCATATCAAAAATGAGCCAGTGGCGGTTTACAAAGGAAAAGGAATCTCTGTTCTATGTCCAGTGTATGAAATCTCATCTCCTGATTATCAAAATATTGAGTAGGGTGATTAGATAAATTCAGTTCTGCTTCTCAATTTTCTTTCTCAAGCTTTTTACCTCTCTTGTAAGTGATGTAATCCTAGTCAATGCTGTATATATGGCCCCCTCCATTCTATCAATAGCACTAGCCATATGTTCAGGAGTGAACAAGGAATAATTATGACTATGGGGACATGTGAAACCCTTTGGGCACCGAGTTGGGTAATAAGAGCAAACAGGGGGTTCTTCTTGACCTCTAATAACAAGAGGTTTCACTGTCTTCCCTTCTTTGTTAATTGTTTTGACTTTTCTCCTAATCCCCGATGATGTTGAAGGTTCATCGGAGTCCTGGATGCTGCTTAATTTAGCTGTAAAGTATCTGATCCCACCATTCTGGAATTCCCCTGTTAGATCTTCAGAAGACACACCCCCGGGACCATGCGTCTGGGGCCCGAACCTAGTGCGGGAAGATTTCATTCTTTTGCTGCCCCTCTCATCATCTATGGGTGAATTTCCTTTCCTCCTTTCTCTCTCTTCCTGCCCGGTTCCATCCTGTGCTGCTGGGCTTATTGGAGCTTCCTTCTCTTGATGTTCCCCTATTGTTGGGGTCACTTGCTTGTCTTCTTGATCTCTCCGGTCATTCAGAGAAAGTCTCCTACATGTCTCTCTACTGCACCCTGTTTCTTCCTCTTCTGGAGCACCCACCCTTTCTGGTTCATCAGGATCATTCTCAGAGCTGGACTCTGATGGATCTTGGGGTTTGTCTTGATCTCTTGTTGATGGGAATTTTTCTCTCTCTTTCTGCTGCTTTCCCCAAGTCCTCGATTGTAGGGACATCCTATCTCCCTTCTCTTTCTCCTTGGTTGTTTTATTTTCAAGGAACCCCTTTTCTTGGATACGGGAGGTGTCAGTCTTAATTGTAACTTTCCTAGAAACTTTGGGAGGTGCTTGCGTTTGTGATCTCTCAATCCTTGGCCGCGAGCCTGCACGTGTTGTGAAACTTACTGATCTTTTGATGTTTGACATTTCTGGACATGCGTTGTACCTTTCCCTTTGGTTTTTCTAAATGTACAATTATTTGATCCTGAAAATTGTTAACATATGATCAAATTTCTGTAAATATCGCGGAGAGACCGCTGCAAGAGACATTACAGTGTCATTTAGTTCTTCGTCATTTATTTAATTTATAGCGTACATAAACGTAATATACCTTGTTTCTCAGCTAATAACAGTTACTGTTGAAACAATATTTGACCTAATGAACAAATCTGGGCCTATCATCAAAAACATGCAAAAGTATTCCTGTCGGACGAAAATCTTTTTAACAGAGATTACAAATGAAGTGTCCAGAACCTTCATGACAAGAGCAGGATTCATGCCACCACTCCTCGCACTTGAGACATTGAATCCAGTTTCTGTTGGTGGATTATTGTATTTTTCAGTACAGCCTGGACAGTGAAAAGTTTGTGAATTTTCCCTAGACGTATTTAAGTTTTGCTTTGCTTTCTTTTTGTTTGCTTGATCAGAATCAAACAGTTTCCTCTTCGGTTTCTTCATTTCTTGTTCTGTTGATTGGTATTCCAGTTGCTTCTCGAATGGGGTCCCAGATACTATTTCTGACTTCTTTCCTTTCTTATTTCTTTTTTGGTAATCTTTTCTTCTTTGCAAATGAATTATTTCTTTTGGGGAAACGTAGGTACTTGGTCCTGGTTGTGGTTCATTTGTAGACGTCTCTGAACTTTGGCTCTGGAGAGATCCAGTTTCAACTGTGGATGCATCATTAAATTTGTCACTTTGGTCTGCCTTGAACGTCTTTGTTGCCTTCGTCATTGTGGCCGTCCTTTGATCAGCATTTCCAAACAATTCAGCGATACATTCTTGCGTAATTACATATCCAGGGTGGTTAATGAGCCAGTGGTCGCATTCCTGTGAATAAAAGTCCTTCAGTGGCTTGAAAAAGCAGCGATCCAGTGGCTGCATTTTGTGGCTGCTGTGTGGAGGAATGGTAAGCACGTGAATGTTATGGTCCCTGCACTAAAGAACGGCGTTCAGACTCAAATGTGACGAGTGATTGTCCAAAATTAACAAGACTGGAGTGTCTTCTGTTGGCTGTGTATGTTTTTCAAAATGTTGTAGCCGTGTGAGATACAAATCTGAGTTGATGTATCCATGTTCCGAACACATCATTAGCGACCCAGGAGGGGCACCGTTCTTCAAACTCTCCTTCATCCTGTTCCGAGGAAATATTATTCCTTGAGGGATCTAACTCCCCCCCCCAGCTTCCATACTACATACAACCGTTATCAGCTGACCTCTTTCTGCAGATGCTATTTTGCCTATGTGCTGCTTGCCGCATGTTGCAATCACTTTTGGGACTTTGTTAGGAATAGTTGTAATTCCTTACTCATCCATGTTATATATGCGATGAGGTTCAAATTTATATCTCTCCATCAGCGACGAAAGATTGTCAAATAAGATGCTCGTTTGCTGTTTTTTTCTTTTCTGTGTGTGTGTGTGTGTGTGTGTGTGTGTGTGTGTGTGTGTGTGTGTGTGTGTGTTCACCACGTGGTGAATTGGGTCACACATTTATGGTTTCAAAGCACAAATACAAGAAGCGGTTCTTTTCTTAGGGAACGACTATAAAATGAATTTGTCACTACAACGGAAAACTAAATCACCATGGCAGAAACCTTCCGATGATTCAAGGTATACGTGGGCCGTTAAGAATTAAACCATTACAAAAGTTCGCCTTAATTCAGGAAAATCCGATGTTTCAACGTATTTATCCCGCACAAAACAGATTAAATTAGCACTGGAAAAACCTATCGGTTACCAAGAAACCATAAAAAATAGAAAAAAAATAAAACCACTCACGCAAAACAAACTAGTCTCACATTGGCACGAGATATAAGTTCACTTGCTGTTCCTAATCATGTTCAATAGTGGATGCTCCACACGACGATGTCCCAAAGGAGCAAAGCCAATTTCCTCCACAACTATTTTTAAACACGATCATGACCTATTATTAACCAATTGTACCACAGTCCGAGCAGAAATTCGTAAGGTTTCAGTTAGGCTGAACGACTCAAATATTCCAACGAATTTAACATAGGAAAATCGCGATTAACCCTACCTCCTACTTTGTCATTACTACTAGAAGCCTTACTTAGGAGCTGCGAACCGTACTCACCAACCGCCTAGAGAAGAGCGCCTGCTCTGCACAAAGCTCCTAGCAAACCCTGGCTGAGATGGAAGCGACCAGAGGGATCGTTTCCGCCTCCAACCTGACAAACACACAAATCTCGGGACAAAAGGGATGAACCTCGGATGAACCTGTTTTCTCAGGTAAGCAATTCTAAGTTGGTGAGCCTGTGAACCCTGCCCTGCTCCCAGCAGACGACAACCAACTAGCTTCCACCACAAAATAAGCCCGAAAAGATACGTAAAACACTCATTCAGTCACATTCACCTACACATAAGGTAACATAACGGAGGGGCATGATAAATATGGCTCATGATTTCACGTAGAACATAAAATTAGAATACAATACATTGAAATACTAGTGCAAGGCACTATTTGCTTGCATTTTACGTTGGATATATAGTGAATTACTTTCAGTTCCACTGCTCAGTCTTTCTGGGAGAGTTAATAAGCAAAATCGCAATTGCGCAGTGGATCAAATGAGACGTAACTGAATCATATGAGGCAAACATGTATGAAAAGACTCGACAGAGACGTTTCAAATGCAGCACCAAATGACATTCATTCGTCCTCTTCACTTGACATAGGTTACTTTGTGTACTCTCATTAAGAGATACGCTATCAGTTCACCGCAGCAGACTATGCGAATACGTAGAAATGTTGGTCGCTAGTGTAAACAGGAATGCGAACAACGAACAATGCTGCCAACCTGTTGAGGGAACAAGTTGCACACAATGTTCCGAACAAAAACATGTTCTGAGCTCAATGTAAACGCGCCTTTACAGATTCAGTTCCTATATTTGTTGGCACTGGCTCAACTTCCGACAAAAAAGCACAGTCGGGGAATGCAGACATATTCAGTGGAATTATTCCGCATGCCTTGAAGCCACTTGTACCATTTTCGACGGTGACTGATTTAGCCCACGCTGAATTGAGCAGTTTTCCAAACTGAAGAATGTTTATTTTCCTCCCTGGATTATTTATCAAGGAAATGTTGCAAGCTTTGTAAAAATAAGAAACTTCCTGGCAGATTAAAACTGTGTGCCCGACCGAGACTCGAACTCGGGACTTTGCCTTTCGCGGGCAAGTGCTCTACCGTCTGAGCTACCGAAGCACGACTCACGCCCGGTACTCACAGCTTTACTTCTGCCAGTATCTCGTCTCCTACCTTCGTAAAAATAGTTTTTCAGTGACTTGAAAAATGTTCGATCCAACAGTTGCAACCAGTGGGCTGTATGTGGAGGTAGACTCATTAAAAGAATCCCATGTTCCTCTGCAAACTCTTAAGTTTCGAAACAGCTTGTGTGATCGTGCTTCCATCAAGTATTAACAGTACTTTTCCTGCTGGTTTCCTGGGGGTGAAATGGTGTTTTAGCCAATCCAGGAAAATAGACATGTTTACATATGCAGATTTTTCAGACATTCTTAAAATTGCCCCAGATGGCATTCCATCCATAAATTCCTGCTTTAGGGCTTTTCCCCTTCATTATGGAAAAGGGTGGAAGATATGTTCCTTCGCCATTGACACAAGAAAGAACAGAGATTCTCTCCTTTCTCGCCAGATGTGACTGACGCAACGTTTCTTGAAACTTTAATTGCTAAAACACTGCCAGGTTTGTTGTTCAGCTGCAGCCCAGTTTCATCCATATTGTAGACGTGGCCTGGTTTGCCAAACCATTCTTTTTCTCGCATGACATTTGCAAGAAGCTTGAAATGGCTCAAATGGCTCTGAGCACTATGGGACTTAACATCTGTGGTCATCAGTCCCCTAGAACTTAGAACTACTTAAACCTGACTAACCTAAGGACATCACACACATCCATGCCCGAGGCAGAATTCGAACCTGCGACCGTAGTGGCCACGCGGATCCAGACTGAAGCGCCTAGTACCGCACGGCCACACCGGCCGGCAAGCTTGAAATACTCTTTCACAGTGTCCTTATTCATCCCTTTCGCTCGAGCAGCTGACACACCTTCCGCTCTTCTTACAACTATATTGGGATTACGTCTACGAAAGGAATGAAGCCAGTCGTAACCAGCCTTTTTTAATTCCGTATTGAAAGTGAATTAGCTGAAAGGCTAAAATACAATACAGATGCCATACTCCTTACCGAATCTCTGTATGGTACAAAAGCTCGCTCTTGAAGTTTCTTAATGTGAGCGATGACTTTTCGTTCATTCTCAATACCCAGTAAAGGCTGAGGTCCCGTATTACCCTTAGAATAATTTTTTGACTGGAGTCTTCATTTCGATGTAGTTTTAGGTATACCAAAAGCTTTAGCTGCAGCATTGACACCCATGATATTGTCCCGCACAGCATGTATGGCCTTCATCAATCCATCTTCGGTCCATTTGTCTCGCTCACAAGATCTGGTCCTTTTGTAATTATTTGGCATTTTTCTGAAAGAGAAAAATACCAACTATGGAAAAACGTGTTATTCGATCAATTTTTAAAATATTAATGTAATTTCCACGGTGACTTAAGCTATATTTAATTGTGGCCCATCTCTCCCTAATTAAAATGCATGGTCCATCACTCACAAATAGAACTGGTCCATCTATCCCGATTGTCTGGGAGAGATGGACCACCCCGATTCCAGTCTGCAGTTTTAGAGCTCGGTGGCCATTTTTGGTTAGGTACATGCCAACACATTGTCAAGCTTTTAGTAATAAAACTGCAGGAATACTGTGCCATAATACTAAAAGGACGTAATTGCATGATAAAACTTTTCATCTTACGAAAACAGAAAATGTGAGTAAGCTCTTTGTTGAACGAGCGTCGAGCAAAAGTGTTGTTGTCATTATCGTCTTAGTTCAGGAGAAAAATCGCAAGTGAACGGTGCTGGTCTCTAGCGGTGCAATCACGAAATACGTCGCTGGTCCGTCTCACCCAGTGGTCCAACTCATCCCGAGTTACCCTATTGTTCCGACATTTTCACTCCCACTTTGTTGAGGTCGTCACCAGACACATTCACGCTGTAATTGTCTTTGCCTATGAGAAAGTTCAGTACGCGAAAGTGGGCTGAGAATTTGATCACCAGCGGCGCCGGCGTGCGTCGCTGGTGTGGAGGTAGCGCCAATTTCTGCTCCTCCTGAATCACTGAGTGCGTCACAGCTGTTGCTGGTGCCTACAGGTGCTGCTGCCGGCTGTGTCGTGGCTTTCGCAGTCTTCTTAGCTACAGTGAAGCCGTCGTTGTCCACCTTGCTCTGTCTGCATCTCCTCGTCTTCACTCTCGGTGTCATTGCCGAGAGAGGCAGCAGATGCATGCGGCAAAAGTCCGACGGGGAGCTGGAGTGCTCCGTCGCTGTCCTGCTGCGTGATGGTGACGTCCGCAGGCGTATCCATCGGCTGCTGCTCCGATTCACGACACTCGCGAGTGATCTTTAGCACTGACTCACCGACGCGGAAAGTGTGAACACGGTTTATATGACTACCCTCGACGCTCGTTGGGGGAGGGGTACTAACAGAGACCCTCGGTAGCGTCCCTGGCGTACTCGACTCGACTCGACCCTAGTAGCGTGGAGGGACGCGGCCCTGTCCACCAGATCAGTGGTACGCATGTTAGCGGGCTCGGGAGTGGAGCGCTCGGCGCGTGCGTTCGTCTCGCTCGGCATCGCTAACTCGAGTGATGAGCGTCTCTGCTGAATCTTACTTCGCATGATGGTGTTATGTTCTTCATAAGGGGACACTACTGTAGTGTGGCTGAAGTACTGGTAGAATTTCTCTACAGTGCCTTCAAAATGTAGGATTTCAGTGTCCTTTTCGATTCTTCTTAGTGTTAAGCTTCTGGTTTTCTAGGTTGCCCTGCTTCTTGGGCGTAGTAGATGATGATGCATGATGCGGTTTTTTTTTCCGCAGCAGTATTGTCTTGGTGCTACGTCATTCTCATGTAGCGTTGAGTGTTAATCAGGCATGGTGGCATCGTCTGCTGGCCGTCTCAGCAGGCCCGGCCAGCGAAGTGTGCGCCGCCAGTGTGGACGTTGTCCCAAGTTCCTTATAAGCAGGTTGTTTGACGCCCCCGCTTTGTTGTAAAAGTTTGTGGCCGCTTCTTCGAACCTCCTGCGAAGCGGAACCATGTCCGCGACCACGTGTGTCTCCTCCGTGGGGAAGTCCCGTGGGAGGTGTAGAGCTAACCTGATCGCCCTGTTCTGCAGTTTTTGCAGCCGCTCCAGGTTTGTTTGCGCCGTGTTGCCCCACACTACCGCCGCGTATTCGAGGAGAGGTCGAATTACGGACTTATATAGTGTGAGGCCGACGCGGGTAGGCAGCGTCGTAGTGGGGTTTAGCAGTGGGTAGAGGAGTGCTTTGCCCCTGATGCTCTCCACGTGTGGCCTCCAGGTGAGTTGGCGGTCCAATGTGACGCCCAGGTACTTTGCAATTCCGCTCCACGGGACCGGGACGCCTCGGACCGAGACTGTAGGCGCGTCGTCCTTGAAGTGCCTCGTCGCTATGATGATTGCTTGTGCCTTTTCGCCATTGTAGGCAAGACGCCATTTTTTCGCCCAGTCTGTGAGGGCGTCGGTGGCCGTCTGGAGTTTGCGCTGCAACGCCTCGACGCATCTGCTGCGGCTGTATATGGCTGTGTCGTCCGCATACAGGGCCAGGTGGGCTGTGCACGGTGGGTCGGCTGTGTACAGCGAGTAGAGCGTCGGCCCAACGACCGAGCCTTGTGGTACACCCGCGAGTATACGACGCTCCGTGGAGATTCCACTGTCCGCTCTGACGTGGAACGTTGTGCCCTCGAGGTAGCTCTGTAAGAGCTTCACGTGCGACACCGGGACGCCCAGGTCAAATAGTTTGAACAGGAGGCCCCGATGCCACACCGAGTCGAAGGCACGCGACACGTCGGGCAGGAGAGCGCCGAAATACTCGCTTCGATCGATGGCACCGAACGCCTCCTCTGTTAGGCGCAGCAGCTGGTGCGTCGTGGCGTGTTGACTCCTGAAGCCAAACTGTTCGTTTGGTAGGATCTCTTCTGCCTCGGTGTGCGCCCGCAGGCGGACCAGATACAGGCGTTCGAATACTTTCGATAGTGCCGGAAGCAGGCTGATTGGCCTGTAGTTCTTCACGCTTCTGATGTCCTTCCCTGGCTTGGGAAGGGCTACTATTTCAGCATGCTTCCAGCACGATGGGAACTGTTTGCTGAGCAGCACCTGGTTGAAGATTGACGCGAGGACGTCGGCTGCCACGTCCGGTAGCTGCTTCAGCATTACGTTCGTTACGTCATCTGGTCCGCCTGCTTTTTTACCATTTAGGTGGCGAAGTTGCAACTTAACTTCGTCGGATGAGATCGGCGCAATGGCGTCTTCTGCTTCGTCATTTCCCGCGTCGAGGAAGACGGGGAGGCGCTCTTCTACCAGCTGGATGTGGGCGGCGTCTACTGGGTCGTTGATCGGCGTGAAATTCGCGGCGAACGCGTCCTCTGCCTTCGCGTTCGGCTCGCTCAAGAATTCAGCTCCCACTTGAAGCGGCGGAATTTTCTGCATACGGTGTAGGTAGCCTTTTAAAGCTCTCCAGGCCGAGCCGTCTTCGATGTTTTTTAGTTGCGCTGTCTTGTGCGCCCACTCCTGGTTTTGGTGTGCGTCTACGTCGGCCTTACGTGGCTGCACATTCTGTTCAGCTCTCGTTTTGTGGCTGGGTTCCTTGTCCTTTGCCACTCACGCTGTGGGCGGTTCTGCGCGGTAATCTCTCGGATGTGCCGTGGCAGAGGGTGTGGCCGGCAGTCGATGTTGTCATCGTCTCTGACCGGCGTGGCAGCGGACGCGGCATCAACTATCGACTGTCTGATGTGCTGAAGTGCTGCGTCTGCTCCGTGTTCCGCCGCTTCCGGTGTGGCCTCAAGGGGTTCGGCGACGGCGTTGCGGAACTCGTCCCAGCTGATATTGCGTATGTCGAGACCTCTCCGCTGTCTTGGGAGAGCGTCGGCGTCGAGGTCAAATATGACCGGTACGTGGTCGGAGGACATCTTTGGCCGCGTGCCGGCCGTGACGTGCAGGCGGGCGCCCTTCATGATCATGATGTCCGGGATATCCGGGTGGCCCCGGTTTCGTGAATAGATTGTGGGGTCATGAGGGCCAGTGACAACTTCTTCGTGTCGTTCTGCGACTTGTACTAGTCGACGTCTCCTTGCCTTGGTCGTCCTGCTATTCGATACCGCGTGTTTTGTGTTGAAGCCTCCCCCAAGTATGATTTTGCCGGGGAGAGACAACAACTTGTTGAAGCTGCCAGGTAGTAGTGCTCTTCTAGGCGGTCTGTGACAGCGACGAATGTGATGGTGCCGTGTGCCGTCTCCACTCATACGGCAGTCGCTTCCACTGTTGCGGGATCAGGTGTTTGGGCGCGATGGTGCCGAAGAGTCCTCCGTACGTACACGGCTGTACCGCCTCTTTGTGTTGCCCTGTCGTCCCTGTAGCATTCGTAGTTTGCTACGGCGACTCGGATGCCAGGTTTAAGCCACGTTTCTGTGACGAGACATACATCGATGTTTTCGTCTCTGATGAGGTGACGAAATTCGCCTGCTTGCTTCATGAGCCTCTCGGCGTTGGAGACGCAGACTTTTATTCCCCTTAGCGTTTCAGGCGTGATGGATGCTGCACGGTTGTATGGCGGATGCAACCCTCTTCACTACGGCCAAAAGCTCTTACATTTGCTGCATCATCTACTCCATGCAGCAGAACATCCTTTCTACGCGGTCGGCGTTGCCGCTGACATCATACACTTTGAATGTGTCGTGCGTTCAGTGTCTTCTTTCCACTGTAAAAACTCATCTTCATTTGAGAACTGCAGATCTTCGGAATTAACTTGAATTTGATGAGCAGTTTGTAAGTGATCTATCCAACCTCGTTTGGAACTACTTTCAAATGGGCACGATGTACACTTGAAGAACAATCCCCCTTCCTGCAAACCATGAATATTTCGTTGGAGGCTATACAAATTATTTTTAAGAGAAAAGTTTTGTCGCACACGTAGCACTGATAAGAAGCCACAGTAGCTTTAGTGGCAACAGGCAGCTCCTGTTGATGGTTTTTGCAAACATGCTGACTGAGATTCTTTCTGTAATTATACTCTTGCTCACACACTTCGCATTTAAAAGCACAAAAGACAAACGCTACACCGTAATCACAATCAGTAAAAAAAGACGCACAACAAAATACCACGCGCATTCCGCACTGACAATGATTTAAAAACAAACTAAAATACCACGCGCACTGCGCACTCACAATGATTTAAAAACAAGTGACGCACAAAACCAAAATAGCACGTAGACTCCGCACTAACAAAATAAACTACTGCAAATAAAGAAAACAGCAACACCACGCGGGCCTCAATCGGTAAATGCAGGTACTGTTTCCGGTCTTCCGTTGCGAGGGAACTATAGGGAGTGGGGTGAGGTCCCGTTCGTGAGCGATCTATTGGGGGTGGGGTGAGGAGCCGTCGTGAGCGAGCTATAGGGGGTGGGGTGAGTGTCGCAGGGAGGTAGAGTGGGGGGGGGGGGGGGGATCCTCGCTGGGATCCTCGCAGGTTTTAACGTTTGCTCATACCAGCTGGGCTGAAGTGGATGGAGTCTGTTTGTACTGTTCTTGGGTCCCCAGCCGGGTGCAGTCGTTTCCAAACCACGATATTTCGACAGCGTTTCTTGCCGTCTTCTTCAGGCGATACCTACAGATTGAGCGTCTCCCACACACACACAACGCATAAGGAACGTGTACCAAATAAGGCCCACCTAACGTTTAGGATTTTCGTATTCAGTATGTGTAAGTGGTAAGATTCCGAGATCGTAAGTGCATCATCCTACAACTATATTGAGTTCAAAAATAAATGAACATTGAAAGTTTATTTAAATAATATCATCATATTAAAGAAAATGTTTAACCCTTGCAAGTGGTCCTTGTTGTAAGTTTATTTTAGAAATAAGTGGAATGAGATGATACGTAGACCTTTATAATTACTTGTTTTTACAAACGCTGCATACAGAACTGTAGGTTCTTACTGCTTAGTAGCTCTTCAGATTTTTACATTCAATCAGCAATCAAAATTGTTCTGACAGCAGTAATTTTCCTTATCGTAATAGGAACAATAATTCTAATCCTTACATTTTCAGTGAACACATGAATAATGATTTGTGAAGCTGGTTTGGCTCATTTAAATCATTTTTTACAGGTGGGGCACAGGAAAATAGCACTTCGTCTTTTCGTGTCAAGCCTACATAATCTTCAAGCACATATTTCATACATTTTCTGCAAAGTCTCATGTCGAATATCCTGTCTTCACAGCATACGTGACAAAACCAGCCAACCTCTTGCAACACTTTCTTAGAGGCAGAACTACTGCTTGCTTCAGTGGAGTCTTTATTTTTGCCTTTTTTCTTCTGAATATTCATTACTGAGGGTGAAATTTTTTGGCGGCGTGAATCTGCCTTAGACCCAGTACTTTCGTTGGTGTTTGGTTTTTCTTCTTCAGCTTTGGGGTTTGCAAAATTTCCTTGAAAGAACACTCTAGACTTCAGGTGCGTCACTATCATCGAGACTGAAGTCACTTGAACTATCCTTTACTGAATATGCCTCGCTTTCTGATGAACTGGAATGAATGGACTGGCGCCCCTTTTTGCGGTAAGCCTTTGGGACTGATTGAGTCTCTGGCAGTTTCCCTGTTTCAGGGGCAATTGTCATGTCCTCTTCTAGGTCAGGACGCTCTGATGGACGAGAGGGAGCAAATGCAGTGTATGGGTTTCGTGCAGCAGGGATTTATCCTTTTCACCCAGAAGCTATCCAGACATGACATTTACTGGGGATGTTGCTTTTGGCCACACCTTGCTGAAGATTTTTCCAAACAAACGTTTATTAATTGCTCTGTTTTCTTCCCTTTCATGTGTAGACCAGTACAGCTGAACTTCGTCATCCCAGTAAGACTCAAACGGCTTGAACACTGATTTATCCATGGGTTGCAGCTCATGTGTTGTGTTGGTGGGCAAGCAGTAAAGTCTGATATTGTGCTCTTCAGCAACGTCGCAAATTTTCGGGTCCAAATGTGACGGTGCTCCATCAAATATCAAAATAACATCTTTTGCAGGCTTGTATTTGGCAAAATGATGTATCCATTTGATGAATGTCGCAGTATTCATTGAGCCCTTATCTGTCATTTCTACTGCAGTCCCAGGTGGCAAATAGTCTCCCCGTTCTGGCTTGCGTCGCTTTCCTTTGAAAAGTATCATAGGAGGAATAACCTGTCCAATTGCATTCCCACATGAGACAATGGTAACATTTTCCCAATGTTCTGGGGCAACAAAGTGCAAGCGTTTCACACCTTTCTTGGCTAAAACATCAGGAGACTCGTGGAGTGCGAGGCGACATCCATTTTCGTCCATATTGTAGATAAGGTGGGGTGTCAAATACCTCCAATTCGGACAAGACCGTTTTCAGTTTCTGAAAATGATCATTTACAATAATCTTATTCAGTTTTGCAGCTCTTGCTGGATTCAAGTGTTGTGCCTCCCTTCTTGCAATGTCTGGGTGTCTTTGTAGGAAGAGCTTGAGCCACTTGCGTCCAGCCAATCTCTTCGTCTCATTAAAAGGATTCTGCACACTATTCTTTTCACAATATACATATACACATATTCTGAGCACTTTTGTTGTAATTGGATACCCAACTTCAGCGAGTCGAAAAATTCTTTGGCAAAGTTCTCTTTCCTGAGTTTCGTTCAAATAAGTTTTTCGTCCCAAAGGTTTGGTTGTTAGTCCAGAACGTATGTGGTTGCGTAATGTACGTCGAGGAATCCCGTATGTTTTGAAGCGGCTCTGACGGGCATCCCTTCGGCAACAGCTTCTACAGCTCGTTATTATCTGCATCCCATGTTGCAATTGAAATTTAATTTACAGATAGTAAATACGTGTTCCATGAGGTTTCCCAGGATACACTGAACTTAAATATGCATTGCAGTTATGCACAGCTCCATACAACAGGGTGGCTAATAAGGCCCGCCCGGGCCTTGTTTGGAGCGCCACGGATGGGCCTTATTGGGAACAACCAGTTTAAAACGCGTGTGCGTTAATTGTTTCAAAAGAAACTTACTGTTAGGAAGATAATGCAGCTATCTTAATAGAGCACAATTTTCTGTTCATAAATACGTATTTACTAATACAAACGCTTCATAACCGAAACGATTGCATTAGATGAAACGTACCGTGCAAATAAGAAGCAGCCCTCCTTTGCTGAACGCCGTAGCACAACAGAAAGTAAAATGGCCAGCACGAGAGCGGCTGCGGAAATAGTTGTTGCCTTGGCCACTAGATGTCACAAGCTGTCACTACCAAAGACATTTCGCGCTGTTTTCAAACTTTCTATGCTAGAAAATGAGAGTGGGCTTTATTAGGAACCGGGCCTTATTTGGCACATGTACCTTATTTGACGTACTCGGTCATTGAGCAGACTTTTGGTGGAGGTTTGTTGTCCTTTGACATTCCCTCAAAACTTATATGTTAAATTTTTGCTTGTGACATGGACCTTACTTTTTGTTTTGACCTAACTTTTTATGCAGGGTTTCATGAACCACTATTGTGTGTTTGTGTTTGATTGTGTTTTTAATTTAGGATGCACTTTGGCCTCCTGTATTTTACATTTTCAGTGGGGTAGTTCCCTAGGTTGTTTATTATTTGGTTGTCAGAGTGACTTGCGGTTTGGTAAAATGCTGCCGCGAGTTCTCTGAATCTTCCTTTTAACATCTTCACTCCCGTTGCCTCGTGGGTGTCGGCAGTGGGGAAGCGCATCCTAACGTGAATTTCCCGTCTGAGTGCCTGATTTTGGACTCTCTGCAGCCTCTGCAAGTGCGTTTTGGCTGCATAGCCCCAGACTGGGCAGGCATACTCGATGATAGGGCAGACAAGCGTACAGTACAGCCTCACTCCTGTAGTTGCCGCCAAACTTTGGATGTGTAGAAGGGGGTAAAAGTCGTTGAGTCTTGCGCTGGCCTTTCTTCTGATGTCGTCGATATGTGCGCGCCATATCAGTCTTTTGTCAAGGGTGACACCCAGCTATTTGGCCGTAGCCCTCCATGAGATGTCATGTCTGTGTAGTCGTACTTGTCTGATGCAATTCTGCCCACCTGCACGACACGTTTGCCTCTCCTTTGGGTGAGCATTAACGCTTGCGTTTTCTCCCCATTTATTGTTATCCGCCGTTTCCTGGCCCAGGCTTCCGTCTAGTGTAGTAAATTTTGTAGTCTCGCAGTAACCATCCTCCTATTTGTGCTAACGGTGAAGAATGCCGTGTCATCGGCGTATTGGGCTGTCTGGATCTGTGCGGCAGACAGTGTGTCGGCCGTGTACAGGTTGTACAGTACCGAGCCCTGTGGTACCCCAGCCCTGTTGGTGCGCTTTGAGGACCTCGCAGTGTCCACTTTGAAGCAAAATGTGCGGTTGGCTAGGTAGCTCTTCAGGAGCTTAACGACGTGGCCAGGGAAACCTATTGTGTACAATTTGTACAGTAGTCCGGTGTCCCACAAACTGTCAAAAGCCTTGGCTACGTCTTGCAGCACTAGGCCACAGTAGCCTTTCCGGTTAAAGACTTCTGTGGCGTCTTCGACCACTCACTTGAGTTATTGGGGTGCTGAGTGTTGGTTGCGAAATCCGAACTGGAATTTGGGGTGCATGTTCTCTCTCCGTAAGTGCCTGTCTATGCGCACTAAGAGGAGGCGCTCGTACAGCTTGCTCAGTGTTCGGAGTAAGCTTATGGGAAGATGGTGCTGGGGAAAGATGGAATTGTTTCCAGGCTTGGCGATCGCGACCACTTCCGCGTGTTTCCACTATTTCGGGAATTTTTGTGACCGCGTGATTTCGTTCAACGTTTCTGTCAGTTTTTCTATCGGTAGCTGGGCAGTTGCTTAAGCAGTTCATTGGTGAGGAGATCGTGACCTGGGGCTTTCTTTTTGGGCAGCGATTTGACTGGTTTCGCTACCTCCTCCGCTGAAAAGGCAGGTGGATCGTCATTGACGTCGTCATCCGCCGCCAGAAATGCGGTTACTTGTCTGCGGATCATTCTTTCATGTTCGTGATCCTGCGCCTCGGAGAGTGCGTTGGCTTTATGTTGGGCGGTGAACACTAGTCCTCTCTCGCCGTGCATCCTTGCGCGTCTTTTAGTCAACTGCTTGGTGGCTTGCCAGAGGCTGTTATCCTGCAGTTTGGGAGCTGTAAGGCGGTTTGACCATTGCTGGTTTCTGTGCTCAGTGAGGGCTACTCTAAGTTCTCTCTGTAAACTAATGAGCAGCCTCCTGGTTATCGGATTTCGCGTCAGTTCCCATTCCTTCGCGGTCCTGTTTTTGTGCCTGATCTGCGGAAGCAGCTGGGGAGGCATTGGTGATTGCTATATCGATTACATCCGGGTTGTTTCTGTGAAAGTGTATGGGCTCTTCGGGGGCCCACACGTGCATGTGGTGGATGCGCGCGATGCTTTTTAATTGTCGGCCAGCTTGGTTCGTCCTCCTGGAGTTCCAGTCGGAGTGCTTGGAGTTAAGGTCTCCTCCAAGTATCAGTTTGCCTCCAATTTGTCCAAATTTGACGATATCGTCTTCAACTAACCTGTGGTTTTTGGATTGTCGATATGGTGACACCACAATTACCGAGTCGGTGGATGTCTGTATCTCTAGTGCTACTGTTTCCAACTGCGTCATTTCTGGTGTATGAATCTGGTGGTGCGGTATCCCCTTTTTATATAGATTGCTACCCCGCCCCCTGCAGTTGGTCGGTCTCGTCTGTAGCAGAGGTAGTTCGGTGCAGAAACGCTGATTACCGGTTTCAGGTTGGTCTCCTGCACCATGCATATGTCTATTTCTTCAGCTCGCGCATTTTGGCTCGTCTTGGAGCGTCGTTCGGCACTCCCTGGACGCGAGGCTTGCAGCGCTCCGCACGCAGCGTGGCGACATGTCACAATAATAATTAACATGCCCGATAATTTGGCAGTTGAAGCACTGAGGTGCCCTCAATATCTGTTCGAGTGGTTCGGTCGTTATTCCGAGGCCCATCAGTCGGGTTTCCTGGAACAGCTTCCGGTGCTGTGGAGTGTCAGTTGATGTGGGACAGTAGAGTGGGTCTCGGTTATTTGAGCCCTGTTTGCGCACAGATCTTACGTCGTATCCTTTCGCCGTTATGGCGTCTTTGATATCGGCGGGGTCGATGCGTGTGGGGAAGCCTCTCAAAACGACTTTCGGTGTCTGCTGTGCGACTGTTGGTGTGTGTAGTGTAGTGTGGTGTTTTGTGCTCTTTCAGAGTGTTTTTCACGGTAGTGTTTTTGTAAGTATCTGGGAATGTGGCAATTATTGGTGACAGTTTCTCGTGTTCTGGTGGGTGTGTATTTTGTTGTGTCGTTGGTGGTGGAGGTGCTTGATGTGTTTGCGCGTCTTCGTCGAGCGCGGCGAATTTGTTTTGTGTGGCGCAGGCAGTGCCGGCCGCGGCTGGTGGCGGCGTGGCCCTGGCCGTGCGCCGCGCCAGTTGGAAGGTCCCGTTAGCTTCCGGCTCTTTGGCTGTGGCAGGCGCGCGGTCTGTAGCGGCGATGGTGCCTGTGTGTGCCGGCTCTGGGCTCTGGGGCGAGTCCGTGGCCGGTGTGTCGTGTATTTGGGAGGACGTACTTGGTTTTGGTTCGTCGTTTGTAACTATAGTCTCGTCTGTCACTGATGCTTCTGCGGGAGACGCGTCCGTCACAGTGGATTCCCTCGCAGATTCGTTGCTTGGGCCTGGAGTGGCCGTCTCTGCAGCTGTGTCCGTCCTCTCTGTGGCTGTTTGTGTTTGAAACACTAGGGAGGGGGGAGGGGGGGGGGAGCAGCATGGGTGCCCATACTACTCCCTTGGGTGACTTGGCGCGCTTTCATTTCTCTCTGATGAGCAATTTTGCCGTCGTCTTTGGGAGGATTTTTCTTTCGGCTTTCCTCTCGATTTCCCTGGTGTATTTCGTGTCCTGTTTTGCCTGTTCCCTGCGCTGTTCTAGTCTCCTCCTCTCCCTACGTTTTTCGGTTCTCATAACCCTCTGCATCAGCTTCCTCTCCTCTTCAGGGTCGAAGTGTGGGAGGACATTCTGTATTAACGGGTTGTTGAGTATAGAGCCCAGTCTCCTGTGGTCCCTCCTTTCTACTGTAAAACTCGTCCCTGCTCTCGTGACGTCGATCTCTACCGAGTCCTCCATCTCCGCGCGCGCGGTGGGAGTGGCAAAGTCAAGGGCTGCCAAAGGATTGCTGAGTGCGGCCTTTGTTGGCACCGTTATACGTTTCCGGCCAACACTCAGCCCTAACGCCTGACGTGCGCGGGTATACTGGCCGGGGAGCAGTGCCTGGCGGATCTGGTCGTCTTCCAGGCCCTGACACGCAAATGCCCTACTTCTCGGGGTACCAGGGAGATACCCCGCGGCAGCTGAGGCGCTCGAACTGGACGGCAAAGCGGCCCGCGGCAACAAGAAGACGCGCCTGGCGTCGCGGCAGTGGTAACTGCAAAGACTCCCAAGGCGTTGCTCCAACTCGCCGAACACAACTACAGTTTTCTCAACGGAACACGCGTGTGTTCGCACCGGCTGATGCTCAGCGTATGCTGAGTGTCTCCGTCGTCGTTGTGCGAAGTGATGCTCGCTAGTGTGGCCGGTTGCAGAGTCCTCTAACAAGTTGGTTTGCTGACCTCTCGGCTTTTTCATAAAATGTTGTCGCTGCTTCTCTGAAGCTTTGCCGCAGCGGATCGATACCAACGACGTGGTGGAGCTCCTCGGTAGGGAAATCCTTAAGTAGATGGAGAGTAAGACGTAACGCCCTGTTTTGAATTGTTTGCAGGCGTTTTAGTTTGGTGTCGGCCGTGTTGCCCCAGACGACCGCGGCGTACACCAGCAGCGGTCGTATGACGTCCTTATACAGTCTTCGGGTAGCGTTGTCGTGGGGTTGAGCACTGGGCAGAGCGGCCTCAATCTACCCAGTGCCTTTCCTCTGATTGCTTCTGCATGTTGCTGCCATGTGAGACGCCGGTCTAATGTGACGACTAAGTATTTGGCGGTGTAGTTCCAAGGTACTGGCACACCACACACCGAGACTGTCGGCGCGTCTTGGCGGATGGAGCGATTGGTGATGATTATCGCCTGACTCTTTTCTCCGTTATAGGCGAGGCTCCACTTTCTTGCCCACTCTGTGAGTTCGTCTGTGGCCGCCTGTAGACGCCGCTGCAGGACGTCGACGCTCCAGCTCCTGCTGTAGATCGCCGTGTCGTTCGCGTAGAGTGCCGTCTGGACGCGATTCGTGCGTGGCAGGTCGGCGGTGTAGAGGGAGTAAAGCGTCGGGCCGATGTAGAGCCTTGAGGTACACCCACAAGTATTCGGCGCTCCGTGGAAATTCCACTGGCTGCACGGACGTGAAACGTTCTTTCCTGCTTTCTTGCGCTGAAGGTGGCGAAGCTGCAGTTGCACTACTTCTGGCGAGGCGGGCTGGATCTCGTTGTCCTCTTCGCGTTCGCGTAGGAAGGCTGGTAGGCGGTCTGCGACGAGGCGGACGTGCTCTTCGTCAATTGGTTCAACCATTGGGGTGACATTTGCAGCGAAAGCATCAGCCAGTGTATTACCCTTGGCGTCTGGTTCGGTAACAAACCTGTTACCCACTAGCAGAGGTGGTATGGGCTGCGTGCGGCGTAGGAAGCTTTTCATGGACTTCCACGTCGTCCCGTCCTCGATATTTAGTTGTTCTATTTTCGCAGCCCATTCGGCGTTTCGGTGCGTTTCCACGCCCCCCCCTCCCCCCCCCCCTCCCGATGTGGCGGCGCATGCGATTTAATTCCCCCTTGGTGCGCGGGTTTCTCGTGAGCTGCCATTCGCGTTGGAGCCTGTTTTTGGCAGCTATGGCGTCTCGGGTGCATTGCGGGAGTTGGTGAGGGAAGTGTACTTCGCGGGTGTTGCGGCCGTGGCTGCATCCGTGATGGCTTGTGACAGGTGCTGTAATGCGGCGTCGACGTCGGGGAGTGTCGTGAGTGCTTTCGTGACGTTCGCTCGGTACTCTTCCCAGTTTATGCCTCTTAGGTCGAGTCCTGCGTTGCAACGGTGTGACGTCAGCGTTGAGCATGAAATGACTGGGAAGTGGGCGGACGCGAGTGCCGTTCGCGTGCTGGCCGCCACTTGCTGCCGTGTGCCTTTTAGTATGACGAAGTCCAACACGTCCTCCCGTCCGCGTGTTGGATATATGGTTGCGTCGTGAGGTCCTACTGCGACCGCGTCGTGACGCTCTATGACGGGTTGTAGCCGTCTGCCGCTGTTGTTGGTGAGGCAGCTATTCCATGCCACGTGCCTTGCTTTCCAGTCGCCTCCAAGTATAAGGTTTCCTTGGAGGGACAGGAGTTTGTTGGCGTCCGCGACATCTAGTTGTCCGCGCGGCGGCCTATAGACTGCAAACAAGGTGTTTCTGCCGTGGACAGTGTCGACTGCGACGTCTGCTAGCATGTCAGCTTTCTCTTCAGGTCGATAAGCTGTTCGTGAAGTGGCTGACTGTTTGCCACCCGAGTGGGTCGGGTGTGAAGCTGCGGAGCTTGTCTGCCCATCGCTGGTTACGATGTGCATCAACACCGGCTCTGATTTCTCGTTGGAGTTGGTTGACACGGCGCTTGAGAGCTGCATTGCGCGTGAGGCGCCATTCTCTGCATAGTCGGTTTCGCGTCCGGATGGAGGCGGGGATGTCCGGTGGCAGGCTGGGCACCACAGGGCGAAGCGGCTGCGGCGGCGGTGTGGCTTCATGTAGGGCGTCGGTGACAATGTCTGTGAGTCGGTTAAATGAATCTTCAGTGATGTCTTCGTCGTCAATGTCGGTGAACGCAGAGTCTACATGTTCGCGGAAGCGATCCCAGTTAGTTCGTCGTAAATTTAGTCGTCCAGGTACGTGTTCTGCTGTCACTCCCAGGCTGAAGAGGACCGGAAGGTGGTCGGAATTTAGTCCGTGTATCACGTCGGCGTCTAGGAATTGTGGAATTCCTTTCGTGATTATGATGTCAATGCATCTGGCACACCCCGCGAGGGATAGCATGTAGGCTGTTCAGGGCCACACGCATGGGCGTGGGCTTCTTCAAGTGCCTGGAGGTGAATTCGACCACTCCAGCTTGTTACTGTCGAGTTCCATGCGGCGTGCTTGCAGTTCAAACCTCCTGCTATGATGAGTTTGCCTGGCACACGTAGGAGCGATCTTGCGTCTTCAAGAGTGATGATTCTTCGTGGACTGCGGTAGACCGAGATGAATGTGATGGGTCCTGTTTGAGTTTCGAGAAGAACTGCCGCTGCTTCGATGTGCTGAGTGATGGGCGGATGAACTTCGTGATGTTGGATAAGATGGCGGTGCCCCCTGCGTGAGTCTGTAACAACGATAATTTGCAATATTGCTGTGTATGCCTGGCTTTAGGAACGTCTCGTTGACGAGGCAAACATCAATGTTGTAATTGTAAAGGAACTGTTGCAGTTCGGCGATGTCTTGAGTAAGGTTGTTTGCATTATAAGCAACAATCCTTAGTTCATCCAGCCTTGGCGCTCTAGGCATGCTGGGGTGTTCTTGTAGCTTCGATGGCTGCCGTGACGGCTCTTGAGTCCGCCGTGTCGACTGCGGCGGCGATGGTGTTGGGCAGCTGTGCTAGCTGCTTTGTAACATCGGCCAAGGTGGTGACGATGCTTGTTAGTAACTTGATGATGTCTGCGTCGTTCTGTGGAGCTGTTTGAGGCTGTTGGCGCTGGCTTTGGGAGGCGGTAGGAGCAGTAGGAGCAGCTTCTGTTTGTTGAGCAGAGGCTGCAGCAGCGTAGGCCGTTGTTAGCCGTGCCTGGGCCGGGTTGCGAGTACGTAATGTAGGCCAGGAGCGTCCATCAGCAGGAGGCGGCGGTGGTTGCCGTCGCGGTTGCGTTGTGGAAGTGTTCTTAAGTGGTGGTAGTCCTCTTCTCCTGCTGCTGTCCTCCTTATGCTTCGGACAAGACCGGAAGTTTGCTGTATGAGGGCCGCCGCAGAGTCCGCATGTCGGTGTTTTTCCCTCTTGAAGTGTGCACGTTCGGCTGTCATGCGCACCGCCGCATTTGACGCACATAATCGGCATCGTACATAGACGGGCGACGTGTCCGAAGCCCTGGCAGCGGAAGCGCTGTATTGTGCCCCGCGTCTTTCGCAGCTTTTCAACTGTGACCGTTAAATTGAAGAATCGCGTAACATTGAAAATGCCGCGATGCCGCGGAGAGTCCTTTAGTATGACAACTCAGTGTCCATAAAGTTGGTTAGTGCCTGGCATGTGATGGGATACGTTGCTTCCAAAGTGGACTACCATCTCCTCCAGCTCTTCTTTTACATCTTCGTGCGGTAGTCTCTTGGGAATTCCTTTGATCAGGGCTTTGATGGTAGGCGGTCTACCCGCCTGGAAAGTGTAGTTCGGGATTCCCTGTTTCCCGAGCGTGTCCATTACTAGTAGGGTAGACTGGGTATGGTTGTGACTCTTTTCATTTGATTCCCTTTATTGTTGTTACTATGCTAGTTAGATGGAGTAAAAATGTTTTTTATAGTACAGTGTACATTTGTCTAAATGAAAATATTAAAATTTTGTCGCTAGTTACAATGGTTATCTCATAGGAGCAAATTAAAAAAAAAAAAAAAAAAAAAAAAAAAAAAAAAAAATGTCACAACCGACCACACCCCACGGTGTCAAATCCATCCGTCGTCAAATGCAGATTCTGAAGCGTCGTCACCATTCCTTTTTATATTGGGTTGGAAATAGCTGGTGATGAAGCTTCAAAGAATGATGTTGTACAGAGTGAGGTTAAATATGTTACATTTGTAGTTCGCAACAGAGTGTATATGACCTTCTGTAAAAGGAAAGGTACAGTTAGTTTCTAAATAAAGTTTATTATTTACAGCTAATGTCTGAGTTGGAATTTTTTTATGGAAACTGGGACCATATCAGGAACTATGCAGACGACCTTCGCCTCGCCTTCCTTGTTCCTACTTCGCAGCAACGAATCGACGATTTGGCATTAACATTTTATGGAAATAAAATTAATTATTCTGCTGCTGTTATTGTGTTGGAGGAGCTTTGGTTTTATAAACCTAATTTGGAACAATTGATAGAGCAATTTAGAGTAGCATACAGAGAATCTGTATTTATGCCTAACGGTGTACGATGTGCGCATCGTTACTACGATTTTAGGCAGGGTAGATACAGACCATTGTGGTACAATTATTAGAACCTCAATAGTTATCACACAGTCCTTCTCAGACGCACAGCCGTAGGCCATCCTAGGAAATGGCCTCACGCTCAGTGAGGTCTCCTACTCAGGGTAGACCAAAGTATAGGCTTGTACGCAAGTTGGAAAAAGAGAAAGAGAGATGGCAGTGCAAATGTCAGTATCATTATTGTTTACATTTTAGATGGCAATCATTGGCGAGGCTCTATTACGTTCTGGACATTTCAGGATGTTTTATAACCATTCCCGGTTTATTCTTAACATTGACTGTCACAGGTCGTCCTTCTACAATACGTTTCAAAATAGACGCATATGGACGCCACCGAAGCCAATCGAATTCCTCAAATACTATAACATTATGTAAACGAGGATCATATCCCCCAAAACCAAATTCCGAACAAAATGGAAGATATACATGTTGCTTCCGCGATACTACTGGTAGCAATTTCATAGTCTCTTCTTGTGTATCCCAATGCGGTACGCACGTTGTTCGCCATCCTGAAATGTCCAGAACGTAATAGAGCCTCGTACTTTCTCCAATACACCCTGATCTTCAAATATTTTTTTGTTAGCTCTGTCATCAAGTGTTAATCGCTCTACCCTAACATTAATTCTATAAACATACGTTACAATCTTGTTAATAATTACAGAGTCATATTTATTAGAAAAGAACTTAAATTCATCAGTAATGTCATAATGTTTCAGTGTAGTAAAATTATGGGCATTTTCGTCGAATTTCTCAGTGGCTCCCATTTTTCCGTATTCAAAACGAACACCATCTGATTGTGTATATTCTGTACGCCACTTGCACATTCGCCCGAAATACGGCCTAGTCAGAATGTTCCGACGGCGTATCCAACGCCTCGGTCGTGCACGGCGAAACCTGGTCATCATCTTCCTCCGACGAAATGGATCAGTTTTATTGCAACTAATATCTAACATAATAGCAACATAATCTTCTGTAAAAATTTAACTTTCATGAAACAAAAGAAATATAATCTTGGAACACTTTAATAGCTTGTTATTAATAAGGAACTCTAGCACCTATAGCTGTTATTATAACAGTCATCATATTACAATCAGCAAAAGAATTTAACTAAAATATCAAACTATACAATATAATAACTGTGTTGACATACAAAACATATAAATAAACAGGCATTATAAAAACCAGTGAAACAATCTTAAAATGTCTTGTTCAAGGAAAATCTAAGCATTTGTGTAAATATGATCACAAAAAAACAAATAACAGTAGAAATATAAGGTTGATTCTTAGTTCTAAAAGTGCAAAAGTACGACACTGAGATCTAGTGTGACTCATCACAATTATGACAAATGAAAGCAATGTGATTCCATTTTCTTTACAAAAGTCCAGTGTGTTGATGTGGATGTGTGAGGAATGGTTATCCAGCAATAGCAACACTTTATGCGTTTGAGAAGCATTAGAGAATTTCTTAAAATGTTGGAGAAATACTAAGAACGATTCATCTTGCATCCATCCTGAAGGATTTGCAGTCCCAATTGATCATACAGGCCCATCCCTAACTAAATGATAACGATAACGAACTCGTGGAAATATAAATAGAGGAGGCATAGTATTCCGCAAGGCATTTACTGCAAAAGCAACTGTGACTAATGTGCCTCGCTCAGCTGAAGTAAGAGCTCCCACTTGGCGTACCCCACGTCTTGCTACTACCTTGTCAGGCTTTTGGACAGTAGTGACGCCTGTTTCGTCAACATTGTATATATCCTGCGGTTCATATTTGTCTGTCCATAACAGTTTGCAAATTGTCACAAAAAACTTTTACATTTGTTTTATTAAACCTCGTTGCTCTTGAAAGGCTAGTTGCTTGAGCTACGCGAACAGAGTGTGAGGGATTTGTTGTGGCGTAACAAGCTAGCTACGCCACACTGAGAAGGGAGCCGAAAGGCACGCGTACACACACGCCGACTGGCGTCAAGTCTGGAACAGGATACGTTAGGACTGCTATAAAGAAAATACGTAGCTTTGGAATATACTTAACTTTTAATCATTCCTTGTGATACATCTCTCTTGACTATACAAATGAGACTCGTAAGATACATGCACTGTTACAATTGGCGCCTTGCTAGGTCGTAGCCATTAACTTAGCTGAAGGCTATTCTAACTGTCTCTCGGCAAATGAGAGAAAGGCTTCGTCAGTGTAGTCGCTAGCAACGTCGTCGTACAACTGGGGCGAGTGCTATTCCGTAACTCGAGACCTGCCTTGTGGTGGCGCTCGGTCTGCGATCACACAGTGGCGACACGCGGGTCCGACATGTACTAAATGGACCGCGGCCGATTTAAGCTACCACCTAGCAAGTGTGGTGTCTGGCGGTGACACCACAGGATTTATATTCATGAATGAACGAAACCATTCCTCGCCAGTCATCTCATTCTCGAGCCAAGTAGCAGGTCGCTTCAGATTGTATTTAGTACAAAGTTCGAAAGCTAGCTTCCGCACCTCTTTCGGAGAAAGGCCAAAATATATTTCTGCGCATCGTGTTATATGAAGTGCCAGCTGCTGTTCCTGCTCCTCAGATAACACTTTATTATGTGCGACATATCCCATGCTGACGCTCTCTTCATTCTGGCCTGCAGTGACTCCATCGCGTTTACGAATGTATCGTAGCAAAGACATGCGATTAACTTCGTGCATTTCCGCGGCTCTGCGTATAGAACTCCCGTTTTTCCACTTCTTTATAAGCGTCTTCATATTTTGTAATGTCACGCTGCCCTCTGTCAGTCTTCCTCAACCTCTTTCTGGGCATCTAGAAAAAATAATTATCTTCGTGTCACAACGGTACCCAGAAAACATGTCACAACCGTACCCAACGCGCTCCTTCACAAGGAAAACATCGCAATGGCAATACAAAATTTTCTACGTGCGATGTAATCACTGATATTAAACTACTAATGTTTAACGTTTAACGAGAAGAAACTCTCATTACTTTATCAGTACACATATAGCAACAATCATTAAAAGAAATGAAATCAAGAAACTTACTTTTGACTGTTGAAAAGTAATGTAGACCGTTGCTAGCGTTATTGTCGCGCGACGGCTGACGCAATACTATGACACAAGTCCAGACAGGCACGCCGCTTTTGTCTCCCTCCCACTCTCCACGTTATTCTTTTTTGTTTGGCTAATATGGCGACTGTCACAACCGTACCCTGGCACAACCGTACCCAGTCTACCCTACATAATCCTCTGTGGACGATAATATGAGCTTTAATAGGTCCTCCCCGATCTGCTTCACCGTAAATGACTGTGTACAATTGTCTTTCAGCCAGTTGCGCAGCTTCTTATAGTCCTGCTTAAATTACAGGACGATCGGCGGCACTTTTCTAGAGGCTGCAGTTGGCCGTGCTTGGTCGGGCGTGGTGTTTTCGCCGGCGTCTTCGTCGTGATGCTGTTCTGCTTCCTCAGGGCGCTGCTGTTCGGCGCGGCCTCGCTGGTGGGCTGCCAGGGATGCAATGGCTTCATTTAAAGTCGCTCCCGTTCCTTGCAGTGGCTGGTAGCGGTTGGAAACTTGTAGTTCCCGAGCAACAATGAGCGAGCGGTCTAGGACGCGCTTGCTTCTTGGCCGGAATCCGTCAGTGGGCGGCTCGTCCCGCACAAATAGCCTATCAGTTGTGCGTGGGCGAGATCTTCTCTCCCTCTCATCTTCACGACGACGCGCAATGCGTTCGTCTGCAGCGTTGTCGGCATCCGTGTCATAATTGTAGTCCATCTCGGCGTCCTGTAGCTGCTCCGCAGCGTGGGTACTATTACTTCCCCCCGCTGCGGGTCGGTTCGTCATCGGTGTGTCGGCTGATGGCGGGGCGGCCGACGGGGCAGGCCCCGCCGGACCGCGGCCGGCCGACACGTGATCGCTCGCTTCTCGCGCACGCGCAGACACCCCCTCCGTCATGTGCGACATCTCAGTCGGCACTTCTCCATCCGCTTACTTAAGGCTAACTTAAATTAGCTGCTTTGTGCAGAGTTTACCTTGCGGCATTTTCTGCTTCTGCTGAGGTGGTGTGTGTTTATGTTATCATCTTTATTTTTGTGTGGCATCTGTGGGTGCGGGACGTTGTGGTTTCATCAGTTTTGGGGTTTTCTTGGTCTTCAGGTCATGATGGGGGATGGCAGTGCTTTTCTGCTTTCAGTCTTCATCGGTCTAGCATGGCCACTGGTCGTCTAGGTAGAGTCGAAATACGAGAAGGCCGTTCTCCGGCGACAGCTCCGATTGTTCGTTTAGGAATTGGTAGAGGGCGCCCATCCGTTGAATGACCTTTATCCTCACATCTTCAATGTGAGGCTTCCACGTCAACCTTTTATCCATGAGGACCCCCAGGTAGCGGACGGTGTCACTCCATGGAATTTCAACGTCGTAGAGGCGGGGTCTTCTTTTCGGTGCAGTCCACTTCCTCGTGAAGACAATGGCCTGTGTCTTCGCCGGGTTAAACGCAATGCGCCATTTTGCAGCCCAATCTTGCGAGGCGTGGCAAGCTGCCTGAAGGCGAGGGATCAGCACCTCGCGAGTCGGCACTTCGCCAGCGCGTGCTCCGTCCACCTTCTTATGGCTATCTTATAGCTATGTGGCGCAGGGTTTACTTGTTAAGCATTGCCTGCTTCTTCTGGGGTTGGCGTGTGAGGTCTGTGCTTCTTTATTTTTATGTGTATCTGGTGTGTGTGTGGGACGGGGGTTGAACTTCTTTGCATTATTGCGTTACGGAGTTTTGTTTTGTCGTCGATATGTGGTTTCTTCTGAGACTTTCATGGCTGCAATTGTTCGTCTTGTTGTTACGTCGTTTTTATCGGTCCAGTAGTGCAATTGGTCTCTTGTATCGATCTCGTGGGTTCTGTGGTGCTCCTAATGCTCGTATGAGTGGGTTGTCGGCTTCTTGTGTCTTGCTGTAGAATCGTCGTGCCAGGTCTTGGTGTCTCTGCATTACTTCAAGGTCTTCTGCGGCTTCCTGTAGGTAGCGGTGCGGGAACTGTGAGTGTACGTGAAAGATGCGTCGGAGAATTTTGTTTTGGAGAGACTGGAGTCGTTGGATGTGCGTCTTTGCTGCACATCCCCAGACTTCGGAGGTGTAATCCATGATGTACATCCTGAAGATTAAAATTCCGTTTTCCACTGAGAGGTCAGAGTCTTCGTTAATGAGGGCGTACAATGCCCCTATCCTCTGCTTTACTTTCGCTCTCACGTCTTCTATGTGGAGTTTCCATGTCAGTCGTTTGTCCAAGATGACTCCCAGGTATCTGGCGGAGACGTCCCACGGTAGTTCTACGTCGTAAAGTCGGAGATGGCGTGGAGGCATGGTCTTACGTCGGGTGAATATGACGGCTTGAGTCTTGGTCGGGTTGAAGCTGATGCGCCACTTGGCAGTCCATTGCTCAAGGGTGTTAAGAGAGCTCTGAAGGCGAGGCACGAGGACTTCTCTCCATCTGCTTCTCGTGAAGATCATCGTGTCGTCTGCGTAAATCGCTTTTTCCACCCTCGGCTGCGATGGGATGTCGGAGGTGAATATCGAGTACAGGACTGGACCAAGGATGGATCCTTGCGGCACTCCGGCTTTTATATGGCGATCTGATGATATTGAGTTGTCAATCCGGTCAGCTAACGTGCGAGTCTTCAGGTAGGAGGCTATTACTCGGGTGTATGGCTTCGGAAATTGTAGTCTGTTGAGTTTCCAGATGAGGCCTTTGTGCCAGACAGTGTCAAAGGCTTTGGTGACGTCCAGCAGTACGGCGCCGCAGAATTCCTTCTTGTTAGTACGACGCAGCAGATACTTCGAGCCGTCGAATACATCACTGAAGCATTTTAGTCCGCTGCGGAATCCAAATTGTTCTTGTGGTAGCACTTCATTTCGATTGATGATGTTTTATAGTCTTGGCAGAAGGATGTGCTCGAATAGCTTGCTGATTTGTAGCAGGAGGCTTATAGGACGATAACTCTGTGGGTGGTGGCGATCCTTTCCCGGTTTTGGTACTGCTATAACTATTGAATGCTTCCATTGTGATGGGTATGTGGCGGTGGTGATGATCCAGTTGAATATGGCTGCGACTCGCACGATCGCTGTCCAGGGCAGTTGCTTCAAGACACGTCCTTGGATGTCGTCTGCGCCGGGTGCTTTGTTCGAAGGTAATGCCCGGATGCCAGCCTGTACTTCTTCTGCGCTGATGGGCGGAATAAGGTCGTCTTCTGCGTCCTCGTCTTCGTCGTCTTGTTGTTGAAGTATGGCGTCTGCTTCCCTTTCAATGGTTGCGATGCGCTGCGGGTCAGTCCTGTCGTTGAGTGGTTGAAAATTTGCTCCGAACGTATCTGCCAGCATGTTGGACTTGTCTTCCGGTCGGTAGGCGGTTCTGTCTTGGTGCTGAAGCGGTGGAATTGTCGTCTTGCGGTTAGTGAAGAATCGTATCATGTGCCAGTGCATTGGGTCAGGAGTGAATGCACGAAGTTTGGGCGCCCATTGTTGGTTTCTGTGAGCGACTATGGCAGCTTTGATGTCTCTTCGTAGTCGATTAATTAGCTGCTTGAGGTGCGGATCTCGCGTGACACACCATTCGCGGTTGAGTCGATTCCTGTGTCGTATTGAAGCGAGAATTTCTGGAGGCAGCCCGGAGTTTGCAGATGCGGCGTCTTCAGCGGTGGTGTGGCATGAGTGAGAGCTTCAGTGATGGAGTCTGTGAATGTTGTGATGGATTCTTCTGTGATGTCATCCTCGCCTTGCAACACGTCCACAGAGAAGGTGACATGCTCTCGGAATGCGTCCCAGTTTGTGCGTCTGAGGTTGAGGCGGCCGGTGTGATGATCTGGTGCGATGTGGAGGTAGAAGATGACGGGAAGATGGTTGGAATTGAGCGCTTGGATGACTTCTGCTGTCATGAACTGAGGGATGCCCTTCGTAATGGATATGTCGATGATGTCCGGGCGTCCGCGTGATGGATAGCACGTCGGCTCTTCCGGTCCGCAGACATATGCGTTTGCCTCTTCTGTGGCCTGTAGAAGAAGGCGACCGCTCATATTGGTCGTCAAAGAGTTCCAAGGTGCGTGTTTTGAGTTTAGATCTCCGGCGATGAATAGTCGTCCGGGCGCGCGGAGCAGGTCTCGTGCGTCGTCCAAGTCCAGCACAGCAGTTGTCATGGGCTGTGGTATACTGATATGAATGTGATGGGTCCGGTTTGCGTCTGCACAGAAACAGCGGTGGCTTCGATGTGGCAGGTGATGGGCGGCTGAACTTCGTGATGAGTGATGGAGCGGCGGATGAAAATGGCGGTTCCTCCTCCGTGCGTCGGTCGGTCCGTCCGGTAGCAACTGTAGTTTGGTATATTTGAACGGATGCCTGGCTTTAGAAATGTCTCGTTGACCATGCAGATGTCGATATTGTAGTCAGTCAGGAATTGCTGCAGTTCCGGAATGTCGTGGGTCAGGTTATCTGCATTGTACGTCATAATGCGTAGTTCTTCGAACCGTGGCGCTCTAGGCATGTTGCTGTGTTGTGACTGCTGTGGTTGCCGGCAAGGCTCTGCTGATCGTTGCCTCAATGGTGGCAGCGATGGTGTGTGGAAGTTGTGCGAGCGTTTTGCTCGCTTCCGCAAGCGTCGGTGCAATTTGCGTGAGCAGAACGTAGACGTCAGGTTGTTCTGGCGTAGGTGGCGGCGGTCGTGGCGCTGGAGGTGGCTGCTGTCGATGCATTGTCGGTGCTGCCTGTCTTTGTGGTGCTGGAGGTGATGGCGGTGGTGCAGTGGGAGGGAGGCCCTGCTTCAGCGCATCTGCAGCGGAGAGGTCTGCGCGTAGTCGATTTGCACGATGTTGCATAGGTGTAGGCCAGCTTCTCTGGTCCGTAATCGGTGCTGGAGGAGGCGGCGGGCGTTGCCGTCGAGCAGAAGGCTTCATTGGTGGCAGGCCACGGAACCTTCGACTGGCTTCCTCGTGTCTAGGGCAGGTGCGGTAGTTTGCAGGATGCGCCCCGCCGCATAGTCCACAGGTTGGTGTGTCTTCTTTCGGTCTCTTGCACTCTCTGCTGTCGTGGTCTGCACCGCATTTTACACAGACAGGCGGCATAGTACAGTAGCGAGCCACGTGATTGAAACCTTGACAGCGGAAGCATTGAACGTGGCCGCGCGAGCGACGCAGACGTTCAACCTTGATTGAGAGATCATAGATTCGTGTCAGCTGAAAAATGCTGCGGTGGTCTGGCGTGTCAGGCAATATGACGACCCGATGTCCCGTCATCTGATTTGTTCCTGGCATGCGGTGATGTTCTATAAGTGTCGCTATATATCCAAGTTCTTCCAGTTCTTCTTTGACTTCTGCGTGCGTTAATGACACGGGAATTCCTTTAATCAGAGTCTTCAGTGTCGGTGGTCGGACTGCTGGCGTGGTATACATCGCGATGCCGTCTTCCCCGAGTTTTCCCACCACTTTTACGTAATCCTCCGTAGTATTCAGGATCAGTTTGAGCGTTTCCCCGCCCGTCTGCTTGACGGTGATAGATGCTTTGCAGTGCTGTTTCAGCTATGTGTGTAGTGTCTTGTATGATTCCTTGTAACGTATGATTATCGGCGGAGTCTTCTGATATGCTGCATGGGCTGGCTGTTGTGGCGCAGTCGGCTGATCTGCTTCCATTGACTCATCTTCTTGTCTGCGTTCTTGTTCATTTTGTGCGCGTTGTTGCGCTTCTCGTTGCTGCTGTCGTTCGATGAGGTCGGCTGTTGCGTTCAATGACGCCCCCGTCCCTTGTAGAGGCTGGTATCTGTTTGATATATTCAATTCTCTTGCGACTACAACTTGTTGTAGCCGCGCCTGTTTCTTTCTTGGCGGCAGTTGGAAGTCGGCGCCGCTTGTGCTTGCATGTGCACGCTGGTCGTCGTTCGAGAAGTCACCGTCTCCTCTTCTATGGTTCTTTCCTTCTCTCAGCGCTTCAGCACGTACCATGTCATCATCGTCACCTGGCAATTCCGGTGTACAGTCCATGTCGGCGTCCGTAGGCAGCTCCGACGCGAGGGTACTAATACTTCGCCTCGTGCCGGGTCGAGTCGTCATCATAGGTGTGCCGGCTGATGGCGGGGCGGCCGACGGGGCAAGCCCCGCCGGTCCGCGGCCGGCCGGCACGTGATCGCTCGCTTCTCGCACCCCCTGCGTACTATGTGACATCTCGGTCGACACTGGTACTCGACTGCTCGCCAGCGCGTGCAGCAAGCACAGAAGACCGACAGCCGCTCCCTCTGCCGTCCGCGCCCAGGCGTTAAACAGGCGAGGCGGCAGGCGCTGCAGGCATTCCGAGCCGTGATGCCATACCGAGCGGACCGCAGTGAAGAAGCGAAGGGTGTGGCGGATCGCCGTCCGGCAGAGCCTGCTCTGTCGACGACCACATCCGGCCCCCCAACGGCAACAGCTCAGCAGACGCCCGTGGATGACGAGATGGAATGCAGCACGGACCAGCGCAGTCGTTGTGCGACCTCAGCTTCGGCGGAGGTAGCGAGTGGCGCGGCGGACGGCCGCACGGCGGGGCTTGCCCCGACGGCGGTCACAATCCGCCGCCCACCTACGACCGACCGGTCCAGACATACGGGCCTTACCGAGAGAGGCAGGCGCGCACTTTCGGCGGATGGGGGCACGCCCCTGCACGCCGTTGCCCGCGTGCTCGATGTTGGTGGCCCGCCGGCCGTACCCTCGGCCTCGCGCTCGCCACAGTCGACCGTTCCGCAGACGCGAGACGTAACAAAGTCGGGTCACGCACCTGAGGACACCACTTCCACGGAGACAGCGCCTACCGGGGACCCAGCCCACACGCCGGAAGCGGAAAGGCAGCTCGCCTTCCTGATGGGCATCAACCCAGGCGCCAAACCATCTCCTGAATCAATTGAAGTGGTGCAGAACTCGCGCAAGCGGCCAGCTGACGCGAGCGCGGAAACCGACACCAAAACGTCCGCCACTAGCCCGTCTAGTAGCGCGCCCACGCTCCTCACCCAGCGGAAGGGATCCAGGACTCTTCCCCCGACCGTGGACGACGAGGGTTTCATGCGCCCTCCCGTAAGCACACAGCCAGGGCTGTGGTGCTTGCACAACAGTCGTCGGTGAACACCGGTAACCGGTTCTCTGGCCTCTCTAATGGTGCCAGCGAGCCCATGGAGAGCCAGCAGCAGCAGCAGCAGCAGCAGAAGAAGTCGCCCCCACCACCTCCCGTGGTCAAGTGGACTGGCGGCTTCCGTGAATTTAGAGAACAAGATAAAGCTGCAGTCCAAGGAAACGTGACGTTCCGTGTCGCAGGGCGCGACGTGAACCGCGTCTTTACGAAGACCGCAGAAGACTACCGTGGGGTCACGGACCTCGCCGAGAGGGAGGGGCTGCACAGCTTCACCTACTCCTCGGAGGCGGTGAAGACTCTCAAAGTTGTCTTCCGCAAGCTCCCGTTCAGTGTGGACCCTGGATACTTGCGGGAGCTGCTCGAGGACCTGGGCTTCCCGATACGCGCCACGGCGCGTATGAAGTCACCCAGGGACTTCTCCGATATGTCGCTGTTTATGGCGGTTCTCGATGACACCGTCGAGAATCGCAAAATATTCCAGCTGACCCACGTGGCCGATGTCGGCGGCACTGTGGAGAAGCTACGCAGAAGACGCGGCCCGCCGCAGTGCTTCAATTGCCAAGGCCTGGACCACGTAGCGAAGTACTGTAAGATGCCTGCCCGCTGTGTCAAATGCGCGGGGCACCATCCCAGTCGGGAGTGCAAAATCCCGCGGACGGACGCGCCCACATGCTGCCGTTGCTACGAGAAGCATGTGGCGTATTACCGCGGCTGCACTGCCTTCCGGCGTGCCGCAGCAAGAAGAGGACATCAAAAAAAAAAAAAAAAAAAACCTGGAAGGAGCTCTGCTTCCGCTGCCACCGATAAGGCACCTGCCAAACCGGTTGAGCAGCGCCGTGCCGCCCCCGCTGTCGTCCAGGGGCGTGGCAGTCAGTCGGAGCCTTATTTTGTCGTGTGTTGTCCCAAGTGTACCTGCCTTCGGCGGTCTCTACTTGTTTTTGTGTGTTTCAGGATAGGGTAAGTTTTTCGTAACTTTATTTTTAAAAACATTGACAGGAAACTGGGCTCTCTCTTTTGGGGTCCTTTGTTCTTCTGGGGTTTTGTCCTTTCTTGTTAACTTAGGAATTTTAATTTTTTCTTATTTTCTTGCTTAGGAAATTTCAGCGCTTGATTTCTTGAAGTTCTTGGTGCAGTTGATGGTCTATGATATTGAGGTTATTTGTCTATTTGAATTATTTTGTTTTTAAGTTAGCTTTGTTCTATTGATTTTGGTACTTCATACTTGTGCCACGGTTGTGGTGCTATTGTTGCAACAGTTTTAATTTGAGGGGTAGAATCTCGGCATATGTCTATTTCTTGGAAATTTTTTTGTGCATGATCTTGGATTTTTTTTTCTATTATTGCCTTCTCCTGTAATTGTGCATGCATTTCAGCTACCCTCGTCCACCGAGGTACTGCAAGAGACCACCTCAGGCATGTATTTTGAAGAATTTGTAACTGCTTAATGTTGGTTTGACATCTAGTGCCACATGCTGCCGCTCCGTTTAGTATTGCTGGCTGAATGGTTGACTTGTATAATTGTAGTTTGGTTTTCGTGTTCAACTCTTTACTTTTGAAGAACGGAATGAGCATATTCATCATTTTTTGAGCGGTTCTTTTTTTTCTATTGTGTTCTCTTTGAATGTTAGTGATTTGTCCAAATGTATACCCAAATATTTTGTCTCGGAGCTCCAGGATATGGGTTGGTCTGCGACTTGTAATTGAGTTGTTAATCTTGGTAGTCTCTTCTTTGTAAAAAATACTGCAGCTGTTTTTGTAGCGTTAAAAGTGATTTTGTTCTGTTTTGCCCAGTCTTCCATTATATCAATTTGTCTTTATGCTCTTGTTGTAATGAGTTCGATGCTTCTTCCGGATGTGAGGAAGGCCGTATCATCCGCATATAAGCTTTGAGTTACATGTGGTAGAGTCGGTATGTCGTTGATATAAAGATTAAATAATATTCCTTGTGGGATTCCGGCTTCAGGTACTTTTGTAGAAGATCTTTTGTCTTGTATAGTAACGGAGAATTGTCTATTTTGTAAGAAGCTGTCAATGATTTTTACGCAGCAATCTGGGATCGGTGTGGTCTCATGTAGTTTTACTATTACGTTTTCTCTCCATACTTTGTCGTATGCTTTTGAAATGTCAAAAAAAGACGGCTGTAGTAGATTTACTAAGGTTAAAATTATGCTGGATGTGTTCTGTAATGCGGATTAGTTGTAGCTCTGCTGATAATTTTGAGGTAAAACTGAATTGTTCTGGGCGCATGATATTATGTTCGATGAGGCATAGCTGTAGGCATTTTAAGATAATTCTTTCGAGTACTTTGCCGAGTGTCGGCAGTAAACTGATTGGTCGGTGATTTACGGCTTCTGCAGGGTTTTTGCCCGGTTTTGGGATTGGTACAATTGGTATTATACTCGTCGGCAAATAATTCCGCTTTTTGTAGTGCATCAAATACTAATCCGTCTGGTCCGTTTATCGCTGTGTGTGGTGTCGGCTGTCTTCTTATGTTTTTAACAATTTTCTATTCGTCACTTGTCTGTAATAGGAAATTGTCATTTTATCTTCCCACAGTTATTGTCTCCATTCTATTACACTTCGGTGCAATTCTCTTGACAATCTTTTCATTTCTGGTTTGTCGTAAGGGTTGTGGAACTGTTGCCAGCGTCTTCTGTGTCTATTGCGTTCTATTTTGAGTTGTTCTAATAGTGGTGGGAAGGTGTCGTGGTATATTTCCGGATTTGTATGTATTGTGAATGCTCTTTTTGCGGCTGTTTTTATTTTCTTGGTGAGAGTTTCTATTGCGATATTGATTCAATTTTTGCTGTCTAGATTCATTGTCGGGCGGATGTTGTTTGATAAATATCTGCTGTATTGGTCCCAGTCGATTTGTATTTGTTGTGTGAGTGGAATTTGTAGAGCTACTCGCTGGACGAGGCCGAGGACAGGTAGGTGGTCGGATGACAGGTCGTTGATGGTTCGTAACTGTAGATTTGGATTTATATTCTTGATTAAGGCAATGTCAAGGACATCTGGAAGTTGGTTTTGGACGTCGGCTTGTGCCTCGTATAGTTGTCGTCCTTTTCTGTTCGTTTTGATGGAATTCCAAGATTCATGCTTAGCGTTCAGGTCTCCTATCATTAAAATCTTCGGAAAACGGTGAAAAATTGTAGTCAGGTCTTCTTTGATTAGTTGTTTATTGGGGCTGATGTAGGCTGCAATTATTGTTATGTCTCCTATGGCGGTGTGGACGGTGATGGCGGTTGCTTCTAATGACTGGAGTGGTGGGAGTGTTTCTAGATGATGTACTATGTTTCTTTTTATGAAAATGGCGGTTCCTCCTCCTCTTCTATCTTGTCGGTCTGTTCTATATGCATGCATATTACGGAGTCTAAAGGTCGTCGTCGGAGTAAAGTGCGTCTCTGTTATTGCTATTATATCGAGTCGGTGTCGAGCGTTAAATTCGTTGAGTTCAGTTTGTTTCTGCTTGAGTCCGTTAGCGTTCCAGTTACAAAATTTTAGGTGTCGTGTGTTGTTTTCGTTTGGCATTCTTTAATGCGCAACGAAGGCTTTAATTATTCCTTCAACCAAGTTGAGGAATGATGTGATTTTCTGTTGAAAGTGAGTGAGTAATGTTGCAATGTCCGTCAATGCTTGTGAGAATGGTTGCATGAGGTTGGCCGAGGTCATGAAACTCGCGTCTTCGTGCATTGTGCTTGGTCTGTTTGCAGTAGCATCTGAGTAATATTTTTGATCGTTAGTGGTAGAAGCAGGGCCATTTCTTCGAAGACGCTGATTTACGGATGATTTTATCTCTGGTCTGGTTTGTTGTGTAGTTCTTGGCTGAACAGTGGATGGTTGTGATGTGGATGGTTGCTGGTCGGGATGAGGTTCCAGGTTGAGACGAGGTTGATATTTCAGGAACAGCTTGTTGTATGATGTGTGTTGTGTGTCTTGTTCGGTTTTGCAGGATGGTCTTTCGGATTCTGTATTTGCGAAGTAAATCTTGGTACTTCTTACACCCCAAGAAGGAGGCAGGATGTGCTTCGTCACAGTTGACACATTCAGGTGGTGATGTGCGTGGTGCGGTGCAGTTTTTCGATTCGTGTGAACCCGCGCAGCGCACACAGCGCGGCCGTAGTTCGCAATAGCTGGCGGTATGTTCGAACCGTTGACACTTTTTGCATTGCGACGGTCCATCTTTCGGTTCATATGTTTCTACTTGTATTTTGGTGTGTAATATGTACTTGAGGTCGTAGATTTTGTTGCTGTCTTTTCCTTTCGGTAGTGTCACGGCATATGTTGGCAGTGGGATGAGTGCGTTTGTTTTTCATCACTTTTTTATATTGATAAACTTTTGCTTGTGTAAAACCTTTCTGTTGTAAGGCGTAGGCCAATTTTTCTTCGGTTATCTGTGCTGGTAATTTTTTGATGACGACTCTTAGTTCTTTGTTTTCGAAAGCCTGGTGAGTAAAGAAAGGGATATTGTATTTTCGGAAAAGTTGCAGTGCTTTGGCGCGGTCTTCTAAGGAAACAAAATGATATTTAACTCTGTCTCCTTGGTATAGTGCTTTTAATGTCCCTGTTAGTTCTTTTTTAAGAGCATTGTTGAGCTAAGTGTAGTTGTCTGTGTAGTAGATAGTGATGGGTGGATTCCTGTAGTTCAATTGTTCCGCCTGTGCGCTCGCTCGTGATTGGCTGTTATATTGGCCGCTGTGATTGGTTGATTTGTCTCCACTGGCGCGATCGGCTCGAAACGGTTAGCTGTTGGGATTTCCGCTCTTCTTTTACGTGGGTTTGAAATGTTTTGCCGTGTCCTGTGTTGTCTCTTATATTGTATAGTAGTGAATTCCTGTTCGTCCTGATCTTGGTTAACGTCTTGCATCTCTGCATCTTCCGCTTCGGAAGAGGAGAGCGCGTCGGATGATTCGGATGATGTTGTCATGTGGTTGTCTTGCATTTGATTTTTGTCGAAAGTGTGTTCTTCTGATTGCTGTTGTGACGTGACCAGGATGTGCTGGGCACTGCTATTTGTATTTTCTTGTTGTGGGGCGTCTTGGTGTCTTGTTGTCGTATTGATTTCTGTTTCTTGTGTCTTTGATCTGTTGTTATACATGCCTGAGGATGGCCTACTCGCGTTGTCCTTTCTACCCCTATCAAGGCTGCCTTTGCGTGGGGAACGCAGGCTTGCCACCCTCGGGTGGTACCCTGGCTCCCCGGCGTGCCCTACTCTTAACAGGGCCAGCTAGCCCGGTCCGCTAACCTGCTCTACTTTGGATGCTGGTCATACAGCGCTTGCTGCTCGGCCTGGCCGATGAGTCGGAGCTTTTTTTGTGTGTGTGTGTGTGGGGGGGGGGGGGGGCGCGTTCGAGGCCAGGGATCTATCCCCTGGGGAGATTGGTCCCTCATGTGTGTAGGGTAAGGTCGCTTACTTGGGACACCATTTATTAATATTATATAGGTAGCATTTTGTCATCTTTGGAGATGCCTTTGGGCTCAGGTTGGTCCTCTAGGCATTCCTTCTTGGTGTTCTGTTGCTTTTGATTTGTAGTCTTTCTTTTCCAAAATTTTGTTTTAATTTCTTATAATCGTCAGGGGTACTCTGTGCCATGGGGCTGGCTCAAAAGTGGCAAGGTTCTCTAGTTGATTCCTAGCACGTCTGAGCCGATCTACCTTTTCTATTAGCGTTCTTGTTGTTTCTGTTATCTGTTGTTCTACCTTCGGCATTTGAAGTTCGTGGTGTATCAGTTCGATGTTTGTCCACCATGGGGCGTTGAGTGCGAGTTTAAGATATCTATTTTGTAATATTTGTAGTGGTTTGGCGTTAGTTTTGCTTGTGATTCCCCAGGAAGAGCAACCATACAGCATCATGGGTTGTATTATTGATTTGTAGATTTTCAGTTTCGTTGATGGTAGCATCTCCTTACTGGCAAGTAGTGGGTATATTGCATGGATTACTTTGTTGATCCTTGTCTTTTTCTCTTCTACGTGCTTCTTGAATAGCATTTTTTTGTCAGTTGTGACCCCGAGATATTTAACGTCATTGGACCAGTCAATGTGTCTTCCATTTAGTTCGATTCTGTCATGGAGGATGGGTCTTCTGCGAGTGAACATAATTGCTTTTGTTTTTTCCGCGTTTATTTTGACTTTATTTAGCTTCGCCCATTTTTCTGTGATGTCGACCTTTTCTTGGAGCCTTCGTATTTTGGTATCCAGACGACAGTGACTTGCTAGTAGCGCCGTGTCATCCGCAAATTGTGCGAGTAGAGCGTTTCCAGTTAGTGGTATGTCATTTACGTAAACCGTAAATAGAGTGGGCGATAACACGGACCCTTATGGGATTCCTTGGTCCAGCTGTCTTGTTTCGGATCTCTTGCCGTCGATTTGTAAGTAGAACCTCCTGTTTAAGTAGCTGTCAATGGTTTTTAGGTAGCAATGTGGGATAGCCATCAGGTCTTTTCCTTTTGATTGGGGGCACCATTTATTTTCATAATGGGGTCTCCATCCTTCTCTTTAGAGGTTCTTTCAGCACGTTTTTGGCTCTTTAGGACCTCAGTTCTTGGACTTTTGTGAGGCTTTTGGGGCTGCCTCGTTTGTTTGGTTTGGGATTGGTTTTCCCTGCCTGTAGTAATTTGTGCCTATTTTCTCGTGGTTTATAATGGGTGCTTGTTGTTTGATGATATTGTTAGATGTTGCTAATCTGGTTTATGACGTTCAGAACTAGACCTCTCTCTATCGAGGTTTCTAATTGTTAATCCTATCTCTCTCGATGTTTTCATCCTGGAGGAGACCTGCCGTTTCTTGATGTTTCCATCTATCTGGTTTGTTCTGATCGTTTAGCCTGTCGGTCTTGATGTTTCCATCTAGCCTACATGCTACTGTCTAATTATTGCTCGTGGCACTCGTACTTTGTGCCATGGTGGTGGTTCATAGGCTGCGATTTCGTTCAGTTGTTCAAGTCTGGCTGAAAAGGTGGCCCGACTCACGCCTAGTCTCGTTGCTGCGTCTTTGATTTGTTGCTCAATTCTTGGGATCTCGAGTTCTTCGTGTATGACGTCCGTGCTGGTCCAGGGTGGCACGTTTAGGATGAGCTTTAGGCAGCGGTTTTGGAGAACTTGCAGTGTTTGGCCGTTGGTTTTGCTTGTTATGCCCCATGAGGAGCAGCCGTAGAGCATTGCTGGTACTATTACTGATTTATAGATTTGTAGTTTTGTGGCCGGGAGCATTTCCTTGCTGGATAGGATCGGGTACAGTGCGTGTATTGCTGTTATTGTTTTTGCTTTCTTGTCTTCTACGTGTTGTTTGAAGAGCATTTTGTTATCTAGTTGGACCCCCAGATATCTCACGGAATATGTTGTCCGTTGATTTCTATCCTTTCTTCCAGGATGCGTCTTCTCCTGGTGAAGAGGATGGCTTCGGTTTTTGTTGCGTTTATTTTGATATGGTTAAGTCTTGCCCACTTTTCGGTGTTGGTAACTTGTTCTTGCAGGCGTCTGATGGTTGTGTCTAGCCTTCTGTTGCTGACGAATAGTGCTGTGTCGTCAGCGAACTGTGCGAGTACTGTGTGTGGCGTGGTGGGCAGATCGTTAACGTAGACCGTGAAGAGCGTTGGGGAGATGACTGAACCTTGGGGGATTCCTTCCTCCAGGGTTTTCGCTTCTGATCGTTGGCCATCAATGTGTACATAGCACCGTCTGTTGGTAAGATAGCTGTCCACTAGGCGTAGGTAGCATTTGGGTAGATCTGTGTTTTCGTATAGCTTGACGATTAGGTTGTCCACCCATACTCTGTCATACGCTTTCTCTATATCCAATAGGACGGCCGCCGTGTATCGAGGTGAGTTCATGTTTTTGGTTACATGTTCTGTTATCCGCAGCTGTTGCAGTTCTACCGATAATGTTGATTGATACGCGAATTGTTCACGTCGTATTAAGTTGCCGTCTAGCAGCGGCTGGCGTATTCTAGGTATCAGTGCCCTCTCCATTACTTTGGACATATTGGGAAGGAGACTGATAGGTCTATGATTTTCGGGTTTACTGGTGTCTTTTTCCCTTTTTCGGTATTGGGACTACTTTGCTCGTTTTCCATGCTGTGGGGTGGTAGCTCTTGATGATGCAGGCGTTTATGATTCTTGTGAGTAGTACCAATGGTTTTCTTGGTAGGTGCTGCAGCTGTTCGTTGGTTATTTTGTCCGGGCCGGGGGCCTTTCGTGCGTTTAGGTGTTTGATCACGTTTTTAACTTCAGCTGGGGTCGTTAGTTCTGGACGGTCGTCGATGGGTGTGTCCCTTATTTGTTGTACTGTGTGCATGATGTGGCGGTTGATTTCTTCTTCATCTTTCAGGGCAGGCTTTGCTTGTCTCAGTTTTCTGAGATTTTTGATGAGTCTCCAGTCGGCTTTTAGATTTTGGCGGAGCGTGAGTACTGACATTCTGTCCTCCCACATCTCCGCTTTCCATTCTTTGGCTCGTTTGTGTATTTCTCTATTGAGTCTGTTGACTTCTGTCCTTTCTCTGGGGTCTCTTGTTCGGATCCAGCGTCTTCGTGCCTGGTTCTTGAGGAATTTCAGGCCCTGGATGAGTGGCGGCAGTGTGCTGCATTTGTCTTCTTCAAATATAACTGTTGTCGATGCTTGTGTGTGTGCCTTTTGGATCGTGCTGGTGAGGGTACTGATGGCTTCTTCTATTTGTTGTTCAGAGGTTAGTTCGATGGTGGGGTTGGTGCCGTTGTTGAGCCACCTCTCGAACTGGACCCAGTTGACTGTTGTTGTGCAGTGGGGTCGGGGTGGTTCTAGGGCGTTGCTGATGTGCCCCGTGACTGGGAGGTGGTCGGAGGTTAGTTTGTTATGGACTTGGAGGCTCAGTTCTGGGTGTAGGTTTTTGACTATGCAGACATCCAGTACGTCTGGCCGGTGGCGACTATTGAAAGGTGATGTGTTCCGGTGCGGTGACGACTGCTTGTAAGCGCCCTTCCAGTTGTTGGAGTTGAATTCCTCTGTCGTTGTTTCTTCGCGAATTCCAGGCCTCGCTTTTCGCGTTGAGGTCGCCGCACAGGAGAACTCGGTCGTGGGTTTCGAATATTTGTGTTAGGTCCTGTTCGTCGTAATTTACACTTGGACTGAGGTATGCAGCTACAACTGCGATTTTTCCCCGTGTTGTCTTTAGTGTGATTATGGTTGCTTCCAGTGACGTCATCCTTGGCGTTGGTTCTGGGTGGAGTGATATCTGCCCTGATGAAGATGGCTGTTCCGCCACCTAATCGGTTAATACGGTCCGTCCTATGGCTAATCATGTTGCGGAGTTTGTAGCTCTCTTGTTGTTGTAGGTGTGTGTCTGTAACACACAGAATGTCAATTTTTTGTTCTTCAATGAACTCGTTTAGTATTTCCTTCTTTCGTTTAAGGCCGTTTGCATTGAAGTTGCAGAATCGGAGGTTTTTCTTATGTTGATGTCTATAATCCATGTGATGGTGTGAAGAAGATTATCACTCATCCGATGATTGCTGTGATTTTCGACACGATGTCGGTTGCATTGTTGAAGTTAACGATTGTTATGGTTATGGTTTGTATGATATTTGACCACTAGAATCGCTCCCATAAGTCTTTGATTTTATTGATAAAGTCGAGGACGGCTCCTATTCCGTTGTTGGTTTGAGTTGTGGTGTCTGGTTGTGGGATATTTGCCCACTGTCTTCGTCCCATCCTGCTTGTTTCCGCTGGGGTGGGCATGGCCGTTTGTTTGATACGTTGTGTTGCGTTTGTAGTGGTGGGCCTTTGTGGCCTATTCGCGTTGTATGCGCTGATGGCCTTTTGAAATACTTCACAGCCGCTGAATGACCCTGGGTGTCCGGTTTGATTGCAGTTGGCGCAGTGTGGCGTCGTGTTTTTTGGAAGTGGGCAGTTGAACGCCCTGTGGTCACCGCCACACCTGACACACCTGGTGGGCATCTCACAGCAGTTGGCTGTGTGGTAAAAGCCTTGGCACCTCTTGCACCGAGGAGGCCCGTCTTTGCTTTTATATGCCTCTACTGTCACCTTATTTAGTGTTGTAGATGGCTTCGTTTTCTGTCTATTTTTCAATCGTGACACAATAGATGTCCATTTCGCGTAGTTCTTTCGTTTCTTCATTTCGTTTTTTGTACTGGTGTACATTTGTGGGTTTGAATCCCAAGCGTGTGAGGTCCTGTTCAATTTATTGCTCTGTTATGGATTCGGTTAGGCCTTTTAGGACTACTTTTAGTTCTTTGTCTGCTGGGGGCTGGTGCGTGTAGAACTCAATCTTTTCTTGTCTGAAAAAACTGAGTGCTTCTCACAGAGCTGAAGTGATATGTAATTGACTTTCCTTTGTGGATGGCTCTGATTTGCCCTTCCATCCTTTTTTTCAGCGCCGCGTTCAGGGTTAAATAGTGCCCTTGGTACTGCACGGTGATTGGCGGTATGCGCGGTCTTTTTGGGACCGTTCGTGGTGCTGTTTGGGTATTATGTAGCTGTTGCTGTTGTGATGTTGACGGGGTTGACGGTCCACTGGTTGCGGCGCCCGCTGGGTCACGGCTGTCGTGGGACGCACCGAGAGCTTCCAATTTGTTTTTTGTCTCTATTGTGAAGGGTTTAATTGTGTTTCCGTTGACGTTCTCGGATTTTCTGCGTTTTCATTTGTTTTTCTTGACGAGTTGGAGCTGGCAGACGACGGTAATGGAATATTCCATTTCTTCATCGCTGGAGAAGGCGGCGGCGAGCGTTGTGCTTTCGGCATCTGATGACTCAGCGTCGGATGTTGGGTTGTGGTAGTCGCTGATATGGAGGTGTTTCAAGGGTAATCTGTGGTCGGCGGCCATCTTGTCGTCCTTGTCATGGCGCTCCTGTGGCGAAGTTGCTGCCGGGCGATGGTGTGATTCTCCGTCACGGTGGCGTCGGCGGTGGCTCGACTCAGACCTAGACCTGTCCACGGAATCAGTCTGTGCCCTAATTTTCGATCACCATCTAGAGGCACGCTGACGTACCCCGGTCGGGGGGACGGCCACCTTTCGGTCGTCCGCCCGATGAGGAGGCCCTGGTCCCTCGTTTTTCCCTGTGCTAGTCATTCCCTACAACATCTGGCTAGTCCAGTGTATCTCGCCTAACACTGTGTTCGTCCTAGCTCTACTACTTGGCGGCAGTTTGCTTTTTGACGGCGAAAGACGCTGTAGCCTGAGAAGGTCACAGCGTTCCCTCCGCACGTCCACACAGCCGAGTCGGAGCGCTCTCGCATCATGGTGTAGTGTCTTCTAAGGTTGACACTACTGTTGTGTGGGTGAAGTGCTGGTAGAATCTCTCTACCCTCCCTTCAACATGCGGGACAACAGTGTCCTTTCAGTTTCTTCTTAGTGTGAGGCTTGTGAGTTTCTAGGCTGCCCTGCTTCGTGGGCGTTGTGGTTAGTGATGTTTGCTGCGGTGGTTTTTTTTCCGCAGCAGGTGTGTCTAAGTGCTACTTGACACGTAGCGATGTGTGCTAATCTGGCATGGTGGCATCGTCTGCTGGCCGTCTCAGGAGGTCCGGCCAGCGAAGTGTGCGCCGCCAGTGTGGACGTTGTCCCAAGTTCCTTATAAGCAGGTTGTTTGACGCCGCCGCTTTGATGTAAAAGTTTGTGGCCGCTTCTTCGAACCTCCTGCGAAGCGGGACGATGTCCGCGACCACGTATGTGTCCTCCGTGGTGAAGTCACGTGGGAGGTGAAGAGCTAACCTGATCGCCCTGTTCTGCAGTTTTTGCAGCCGCTCCAGGTTTGTTTGCGCCGTGTTGCCCCACACTACCGCCGCGTATTCGAGGAGAGGTCGAATTACGGACTTATATAGTGTGAGACCGACACGGGTAGGCAGCGTCGTAGTGGGAGGAGGAGGAGATTAGTGTTTAACGTCCCATCGACAACGAGGTCATTAGAGACGGAGCACAAGCTCGGGTTAGGGGAGGATGGGGAAGGAAATCGGCCGTGCCCTTTCAAAGGAACCATCCCGGCATTTGCCTGAAGTGATATAGGGAAATCACGGAAAACCTAAATCAGGATGGCCGGACGCGGGATTGAACCGTCGTCCTTCCGAATGCGAGCCGTAGTGGGGTTTAGCAGTGGGTAGAGGAGTGCTTTGCCCCTGATGCTCTCCACGTGTGGCCTCCAGGTGAGGTGGCGGTCCAATGTGACGCCCAGGTACTTTGCAATTCCGCTCCACGGGACCGGGACGCCTCGGACCGAGACTGTAGGCGCGTCGTCCTTGAAGTGCCTCGTCGCTATGATGATTGCTTGTGCCTTTTCGCCATTGTAGGCAAGACGCCATTTTTTCGCCCAGTCTGTGAGGGCGTCGGTGGCCGTCTGGAGTTTGCGCTGCAACGCCTCGACGCATCTCCTGCGGCTGTATATGGCTGTGTCGTCCGCATACAGCGCCAGGTGGGCTGTGCACGGTGGGTCGGCTGTGTACAGCGAGTAGAGCGTCGGCCCAACGCCCGAGCCTTGTGGTACACCCGCGAGTATACGACGCTCCGTGGAGATTCCACTGTCCGCTCTGACGTGGAACGTTCTGCCCTCGAGGTAGCTCTGTAAGAGCTTCACCGGGACGCCCAGGTCAAATAGTTTGAACAGGAGGCCCCGATGCCACACGGAGTCGAAGGCACGCGACACGTCGGGCAGGAGAGCGCCGAAATACTCGCTTCGATCGATGGCACCGAACGCCTCCTCTGTTAGACGCAGCAGCTGGTGCGTCGTGGCGTGTTGACTCATGAAGCCAAACTGTTCGTTTGGTAGGATCTCTTCTGCCTCGGTGTGCGCCCGCAGGCGGACCAGATACAGGCGTTCGAATACTTTCGATAGTGCCGGAAGCAGGCTGATTGGCCTTTAGTTCTTCGCGCTTCTGATGTCCTTCCCTGGCTTGGGAAGGGCTACTGTTTCAGCATGCTTCCAGCACGATGGGAACTGTTTGCTGAGCAGCACCTGGTTGAAGATTGACGCGAGGACGTCGGCTGCCACGTCCGGTAGCTGCTTCAGCATTACGTTCGTTACGTCATCTGGTCCGCCTGCTTTTTTACCATTTAGGTGGCGAAGTTGCAGCTTAACTTCGTCGGATGAGATCGGCGCAATGGCGTCGTCTGCTTCGTCATATTCCGCATCGAGGAAGACGGCGAGGCGCTCTTCTACCAGCTGGATGTGGGCGGCGTCTATTGGGTCGTTGACCGGCGTGAAATTCGCGGCGAACGCGTCCGCTAGGGCTTCTGCCTTCTCGTTCGGCTCGCTCACGAATTCAGCTCCCACTTGCAGCGGCGGAATCTTTTGCATACGGCGGAGGTAGCCTTTTACAGCTCTCCAAGCCGAGCCGTCTTCAATGTTTAGATGCGCGGTCTTGCGCGCCCACTCCTGATTTCGGTGTGCGTCTACATCGCCCTTGACATGACGGCACAATCTATTCAGTTCTCGTTTTGTGGCTGGATTCCTTGTCCTGTGCCACTCACGCTGTAGACGGGTCTTCTGCACGATAGCCTCCCGGATGTGTCGTGGCAGAGGGTGTGGCCGGCAGTCGATGTTGGCGTCGTCTCTGACAGGCGTGGCCGCTGCCGCGGAGTCAACTATCGACTGTCTGATGTGCTGAAGTGCTGCGTCTGCTCCGTGTTCCGCCGCGTCCGGTGTGGCCTCAAGGGAATCGGCGACTGCGTTGCGGAACTCGTCCCAGCTGATATTACGTATGTCGAGACCTCTCCTCGCCGACGCTCTCGCAAGACAGCGATCAAATATGACCGGAACGTGGTCGGAGGAAATCTTTGGCCGCGTGCCGGCCGTGACGTGCAGGCGGGCGCCCTTAATGATCATGATACCCAGGATATCCGGGTGGCCCCGGTTTCGTGGATATATTGTCGAGCAGGCACCGCCCGCTTGTGTTGGCCATCCTGCTGTTTCAGACAGCGTGCTTCGCGTTGAAGTCTCCCCCCAGTATGATTTTTCCGGGGAGAGCCAGCAACTTGTTGTAGTCTCCCGGTAAGAGCGCTCCTCTAGGCGGTCTGTAGACAGCGACGAACGTTATGGCGCCGTGTGCCGTCTCCACTGATACGGCAGTTGCTTCTGTCGTTGCCAGTTCCGGTATTTGGACGCGGTGGTGTCGTAGCGTTCTCCGTACGTATACCGCTGTGCCGCCTCCGTGTGTTGGCCTGTCGTCCCTGTAGCATTCGTAGTTTGCTACGCCGACTCGGACGCCAATCTTAAGCCACGTTTCGGTGACGAGACATACGTCGATGTTTTCGTCCCGTATAAGTTATCGAAATTCGCCTGCTTGCTTAAGGAGCCCCTCGGCGTTGAAGACGCAGGCTTTTATACCCCTTAGAGCTTCAGGCATGATGGCTGCATGGTTGGATGGCGGATGCAACTTTCTGCACCACGGCCAGGTGCTCAGACATCTGCTGCATCATATTCTCCATGCAGCTGAGAATCCGTTCCACGCGGTCGTCATTGCCGGCGTTGCCGCCGACAACATGGCGCGCGTCGGCCTCCGCTTGTCCGCTATAGTCTGTCTGTAAACTGAAGAGCGAGCAAGCGAGTCCCCACTCTGCCTACCCTGCTACGTCACAGGGCGCTTCTACAGGCTGTTTCACAACGTAGTACCGGCCCTGCGGCGGTGCGCGCTTCATATCTGTGGCGACGCCGCGTACAGATACGTCCCGGCTGTGTTTATTTTTAGACAAATGCATTAAGAGTATAAGGAAAACAAAAGACGATAGCTTCTTCGAAACAAAACATTATAGAGTAAATAATATTAACATAAGAACGGAAGTCAGTATTCTACTACAAACATAGAACCGAATGCCTCTTCATGTGAATGTATGTTCCTCTATTCGTAAGACGAACCAGATATAGTGCAATCAACCTGTAGAATTTAAGGCTTGTTCTTACTAAAATGTAGAAGTTTTCTTTAAAGGGTCTGCATTGGAACTTAACAATTCTTGCAACACGAAGAGTGTTTAAAAAGTAAGCAGAAATTTATAATTCCGTGTTTTGTATTAGTTCGGTTTGCACTGCTTTTTTTGCCACTCTCTTCGTAAACATGTCTGAAAAGTATCTGTGCAATGTTTTGCATATTGGGTATTTACCCAGTTCTCAGTTGTCAAATGGTTCAAATGGCTCTGAGCACTATGGGACTCAACATCTTAGGTCATAAGTCCCCTAGAACTTAGAACCACTTAAACCTAACTAACCTAAGGACATCACACACACCCATGCCCGAGGCAGGATTCGAACCTGCGACCGTAGCAGTCCCGCGGTTCCGAACTGCAGCGCCAGAACCGCTAGACCACCGCGGCCGGCTCTCAGTTGTCAAAAAAGTTATATGTGTTTTGGTAGCATCAACTATTATTTGTTTTGTATAAAAATAGATTAGAGAATCTGTACTAAATTTTGTTATAAGAATGGAATAAAGTGTATCAAATTTTTAGGAATGTTAAATATTGCTTTTGGTGAGTCTCTTATGAGTAAACCCAGAACACACAAGTGGTATAAACATTTCAAAGCAGGCCTTAAAGGACAGCAGTTTTACAAGAATGGGTGAGATTAAAAATGCAGTCAAAAGGCCTATGAACTATCCCGAGGAAATAATTCCTAAAGTGTTTTGGGAATTGGAAAAAGCACTGGCATAAGTGTATAGCATGTACTGGGGAATATTTTGAATAGGATAACATTGTTGTAGATTAACAAGTAAAGTTCTTACCAAAAAATAAAAATTAATATGTGAACGCACCTTGTATGTCAAGCTTTTTACATAGAAGTCCAGAATCGGTATACGTGTCTCGAAAGAAATTTCAGTAGTGTTTAGATTAGCTATTGCACACATGTTTTAAGCAATATTCCTTAGAATCATGTGAATAGTAACCGAGATAGAGTTTTAGTGACAGAGTATATTCAAATGCTGCTGTTCTCTAGGCATTAAATGTATTACGTGATTGAATCACGTTCTGCTAGCGAAACGTTAATTGATTTTACCATGAAGCTCTCAAGTTATTCCTGGTTTTGTACAACAAGTGTTAATGGTATTTATTGCTTTGGACAAGATTTGACTGTATTTATCTTGGAAAATCTTTTACTACCATGTACTACATTTCTACCAAAAGAAATTTCATAGTGTATGAGCAGAGTCAGGCTTGAAAGAACACACAACATATTTTTCAAAAAAATATTCATTGCCTGTTTACATACATCGTATTTTAGAGGTCATCATCAACATTGTCACTATCATTACTGTCGTCGTCGTCCTCGTCGTCATCACTTTCTAAATTAATAACTATAGCGTCTATTATGTCTTCCATAACCCCATCCTTAACCCAATATTCTCTTTCAAGTTTCTCCACATGGAGGCAGTATGCACTCCAGTCATCTTGACTTATCGTTTCAAAACCTGTAACAATTGGGACAAGTTTTTGTATACGCTCTCTTTCGGTTACGGCAAAATTTAGTTCGGAATAAAACATGGAAGCTCAGAAAATGTCTACATACCTTCTTTCACCAACTGCAGCAACTTCGTCATGCAAATATCTCCAAGAATATTTCTTCCTCTGACGAAATTCTTGAGCTTTGCCCACGCCATTTCAATTGGATTTAAGTCACAGTTGTATGGTGGAAGTCGCAGCACAGTGTGTCCATGGGCTTCAAGTATTTTATTAATTTCAAATACTTTGTCTTCCGGCTTATGTTGTTTAATTAAATCAAATAATTTTGTTTTTCTCATTGTCAACTCAGCTTCCACCTTATTTTTTAATAACCATTCAATCATTTCGCTTTTATTCGAGGACCTAGTTGGAGCTTTGTTGTGTTCCTTGTTGTGATATGAAGCGTTGTCCATAACAATAACACAGTTCGGTGGCAGATTCGGAATCACTTTATTCGATATCCAATTAGAAAAATTTTCGTAGTTCATTTGCCCATGGTAGTCTCCTGTTGCACAACCCGCTTTATAAACCAACTGTGCGTTGGGTAAGAACCCATCTTTTGATCCAATATTCACCACTATAATCCTATTGCTTCCGCTAACATTGTCCATAATGCCCTCAACGCCAGGGCCCTGCCAACATTTTCTGTAAGTAATGTTATTGTCCACCCAAGTTTCATCAATATAAAAGAATTTTCTGCCTAGCTCCCTTAATTTCCTCACTTGGATCAGATACTTACATCGCCAGTCAATTATATCCGTTCTTTCTACGAGAATCTTTCGTTTACTTACAGATCTTTTCCAGGTAAATCCCATTTCACGCAATGTCTTGTGTAAAACATCTTTCTGCCAAGGAAAATGTATTTTTTGTTTCACGGCATTAAGCAATTTCCGTAATGTCGGCACTATTTTTTGGTTTATGTAAAAGTCCTCCATCGTTTGTCGAATGACTGATTTTGTGAAACTGTCTATGACGATGGGTTTCCTCCCTAAATTATCAGTTTTCCTTCGCGGCGATTCCAGTAAACCATGCGGCTTGTTTTCACGTTCCTTCCTTATGCGTCCTGTAGTGGCGAGGCTGACGTTTGCATAAACTGCAGCCCTTTGATTGGGGCTGTTAATGTTAACCAACAGTTCTTTTTGTGTTGCCTCCTTAACACACGCTGTAATAACGTTAGAGACGACCGAACGCTCGTTACTCCGCAAATACCTCCTCTTCTTCGTATTCCGCACATTTTCTTGCAATGCAGGGCGATTATCCATCACTTCGGGATACTGAAGTATATCAGTGAGTACACAAAGTCAACTGACTGACGCTGGCAACAAAGATTCCACAAACAGAAACGACGTATATCGGTATATCACTGCACGCTGAACTACACCGCTAGACGGGTAACAGGGCAACTGATTTTGGGTGGCCCTGTAGGCCAGTGGCAGCGTTCTTCCGCGAAAGGCCACTTCCCCCACCAAAGGCGCTGCTCGCTCTTCAGTTTACAGACAGACTATATCTTGTCGGACGCCGACAGTATGGCGGGGCGCTGTGGGACGCCGCCATCTTGGCTCCGGGAAGTCCTTGGGGCTCGCCATGTTTGGAGCGGCTGCCTATCGTTGGTCCGCTGCGCGTGCCGGCGGAGCCGGGACGGCTCGCGCTGATTGGTCCGCTACGCGCTGGGTCGTTGCAGGGTGGGGAGCCTGGTGCTGCGGGGGTGCAGCGGCCGGGGCTACCTGCCTACGCGGCAGCGCTATGGGCGGGGCAAAGGAGCTTTGTCCTGCAGCTGGGCCAGCTGCCTGGGATCGACGCCATCGCGCTGGAGGCGGGGCTTCGCTGCGTGAGCTTGCGGCTGCGCTGGTGGCAGTTGGGTTACGTGCCGACTGGGCTGCGGTAGGTCTGTCCGCCATTGCTCTCCGATGCGTGGGGAGCGGGGACTCCATTTTGTGGCGTTGCATGTCTGCGACTTGGTGCGCTTTTGCGGTCGTTGCCCTGCCTCGGCGGCCGCCTCTCCTGTTGTTCCGCTTCTTCCGGGGCTGGGTGGTGCGCTGGCGGGAACTCTGCCTTTGTGTTCCTGTGTCTTTGTTCCCGCGCGCGCGATAAGCGAAGTCGAGGAGCACTGGGCAGCCACGGTAACTTACCACGTGTTTGCCTAGGAGAGCTTGCATGTCGGGGTAAAATCTTAATGTGGCACCCCTTTCAGCGCGCATGACTGACGAGTGTTGCTCGCCGCACTTCACGCAGTAGTCTGGCGTTGCACAGTACTTACTGACGTGGCCAGATTCCAGGCAGCGGTAGCATTGTGCGTAGGCTGCCTTGTTGCGCAGTTCTTCAGCTTTCACCTCCACATTGCCTATTTTTTTGAGGCTGAAGAGCTGCCTGTTATGGGTTGTGTTACTGGCTATTACCAGCATAAGTGGGCCACGCCTGCGTGTGCGAAAAGGGCGCAGTCTTACGACCTCGTCGACAATGAATCCCATATTCTCAAGGTCCTTCTTTACTTCAGAAGGTCGGATTGTGCGCGGTAAGTGATTGGCTTCGTTCTTAGGGGGCTAAACGTGTAGTGTGACCATTTCTTGTCCTGCACCAACTGAGACACTTTTTGGTAGTCTTCAGTTGTGTTTGTGCACACTTGTTCATCACCCGACACGCGCACTGTATAATTGTCTTTGCCAATGCAAAGGCTGATGGCGTTTTGCAGTTCTCTAAAGTGTTCGTGAAATTTAATGACTATTGGCGGCGGTTTGCGACGCTGTTGCGCCTTGGGCATTTCAATGTCCGCCTTCTCCGCGTCACTAAGGGCGCCAAAGCTGTTACGTTTACGGGTGTGGTGTCCTTTGTGAGCACAGCCTTCGCAGTTTTCCTCGCGGTGATGAAGCCGCCCCCCCCCCCTTTTTTTTTGCGTTGGCAAGGGCACTACCTCCGGAGGAGGTTGGTCCCTCAAGTGTGCGGGGTAGGTTTTCTTACTGGGGACACCATTTATTTGAGAAAAGATGGGACACCTTGTTTTCATTTGAGAGCCTTTGGGCACAGTTTATTGGTCCTTGAGGCCCACAGTCTTGGTATTTTTTATATATATTTATTGTTGCTTCGTTGTTCTGTTGACCTTTTCTATTGATTTGCATCTTGGTTCTTAGTTGTATTGTAATATGGATAGCGAAACTCTTCTTTTTTGCCAAGGGGCTTGTTCTACAGTTGCTAATTCTTGTAATTGCTGTCTGGTAGGTCTATTTTTTCGAAGAGTCTTCTTGTAGAGGTGTTGATTTGGTTGTCCACTGTCGGCATGTTTAGTTCTTCGTGTATTCGATTTGTACTCTTCCACCATGGTGCCTTAAGAATGAGCTTTAAGCATGTTTTGAAGTGTTTGGAGTGGTTTCCTGTTGGTTTTACTAGTTATGCCCCACGACGAGCAGCCCTAGAGCATCATAGGTAGGACTATAGCTTTGTATATGTTTAATTTTGTTCTTTGAAACATTTCTTTGCTGGCCAGAAGAGGGTAGATTGCGTGTATGATTCTTGATATGCGTTGTCGTTTTTGATCTATGTGTTGCTTAAATAACATTTTATTGTCTATTGTTACGCCAAGGTATTTTACTGATGTTGTCCATGGTATTTGCGTTCCGTTTAACTCGATGTGGTCGTGGATTTGTGGTCGACGGCGTGTAAATATTATGGCGACTGTCTTCTCTGGGTTTATTTTGATCTTGTTTAGATTGGCCCATTTTTCTGTGTGATCAACTTGTTTTTGCAGTCTATTTATTATTGTTGATAGTCGTCTGTGCGTTTCTAGAAGTGCTGTATCGTCTGCGAATTGCGCTATTGTCGAGGTTTCTGTTTTCGGGTTGTCATTTACATATACGGTGAATATGGTTGGCGAAAGTACCGAATCCTGCGGTTTTCCTTCCTGTAGTACTTTGATAGTTTTTTACACGACCGGAGATGCTTTGTACAGATAGATAGCAAACGATCAGCACACAATCATTTTGATGTAGCATTCAGGTATGTCGGTCTGGTCTTTTAGTTTCGTGACTAGGTTGTCCTCCATACTTTATCGTATGCTTTCTCGACGTGTAGAAAAATTGCGGCTGTATACTTGGAGAGGTTCATGTTTTTAGTAATATGTTCTGTAATACGGAGGATCTGGAGTTCAGCTGACAGTTTTTCTTGGAATGCAAATTGTTCTTGTCGGATGATGTTGCCGTCAAGTACTGGTTGTCGAATTCTTGGGAGCAGGATGCGTTCCAGGAGCTTTGACATTGTTGGGAGTAGGCTTATCGGTCTGTAATTATGTGGTTGTTTCAGGTCCTTTCCAGGTTTTGGGATAGGTACTATTTTGGAGATCTTCCATGCTTGTGGGAAATAATGGTTGATTAGACAGGCGTTGATGATTCTGGTCAGAAGGACTAAAGGCTTTCTAAGCAGGTTCTGGAGTTGAATGTTGGAGATGAGGTCCGGTCCAGGAGTGGAGTTTGTGCCGAATCGCTTGATAATTGTTTTTATTTCAGCAGGAGTGGTTAGTTCTGGTAGGTCGCGAGGTGGTGTCTGACGTATATTCTGGGCTGTAGCTGTCACATGTTGTTGATATTGCAGTATGTCAGGTTGTAGGTTTCCTTGAGGTTCTATTGTATTTTGTTGTTCGTAGGTTGCTGCAAACAGTTCTGCCTGGCTGAAGGCGTCGAAGATGAGGTTGTTATTGTGCAGTAGTGCCGGTTTGTGTGTTTTTGTGCGTCGCAGGTTTTTGATTAGTTTCCAATCAGCAGGTCCAGTTGTTTGGTTTGTGGTTGAATTTGGTGCCTGTTGTGTCTGGGTAGTTGAGGGTGATTCCTGATTTGTCTGGAGATTTGCCCATGTTTTTGCGTCCTCTGCGGCTCGCTTCGGCTGGAGTTGGCATTGGTGTGTTCTTTATGGCTGGTTGAATTGTTGCTACTGCTGGAGTGGTGGTTCGTGGTCGTTGGGCTTGGTAAATGCGTATTGCTTTCTGGAATTCTTCGCAGCCGCGAAAGGACGCGGGGTGGCCATCTTGATTGCAGTTTACGCAGTGTGATGTAGTATTTACTGGTAGGCTGCATTCTCTTGCTCTATGGGCGCCACCGCAGCGGACACAGTGAGTTGGCATAGAACAATAGTTTGCGGTGGGAAAGAAACCCTGACATTTTTTACATTGTGGTGGACCGTCTTTGTTTTGATAAGATTCAATCGTCACCTTCGTGTCAAGTATGTAGCGGACGTGGTAAATGGCGTCGTTTTCAGGTTTTCTGTCAAGTGTTACGCAGAAGACATCCATGGGTCTTAATTGCTTTGTATTATTGTCTCTTTTCTTGTATTGGTGAACGTTTCTCGGCTTGAAGTTGAGGTATCGTAAGTCCTTGTCTACTTCTGCTTCTGTGACTGTTTCTGGTAAACCTTTAATCACTACTTTTAGGTGTCTTTACTCATCAATCGCTCAATGAAAGTTGGAAATGTTGTGGTGATGAAAGAAGTCGAGTGCTGTCCTTTGGTCTTTCATTGAGTCAAAGTGATATTTGATAGTGTCTCCTTTATAGATAGCCTGTATTGGTCCTTCCATGTGCTTTTTCAATGCTGCGATGAGCGTTAGGTAGTGGCCTTTATATTGGATAGTAATGGGCGGGATCCTTGGTTTCTTCGGGATGGCTTGAGGAGCGTTTGATGATGATGGAGTTGGTTGGGTTGCAGTTGCTGGATTTCTGGTACTATTGCTTCGTTGAGGTGGAGGTGAGAGAGGTTCAAATCGGTTTTCTGTTTGAATGGAGAATTGTTTGTGCGGTGCAGTGTTCTTCCGTTTTGCTGTTTTCCGTAGGGGAGGGGTTTGGAATTCCCCTTCCCCATCGTCTTGTTTCATCTCTTCTTGCTCAGATATCTCAGGATCTGAAGAGCGGTAATATTGTGAAATGTTGTCTTCGTCGTATGTTTGATTTGTGTCTTCATTTGTCGAGTTTTGCTATGTGTCCTGTCGTGCTGCGTCGTGATTGGTTGGTTGGTTTTTTCGGGAAGGCGCCATGTTGCTGTCTTGTTGTGCCTGTTGTAGCTTCTGAATTTGTTGTCTGAGTGCGTGTTCAACCTCTGTTTCTTGTGTGTTGGTGGTATTTGGCTCAGACCTACTCGCGCGATCTACCTGAGCCCTGTTACTAATTCTTTGCCTGGAAGGCCGCAGACGTACAGCTCACGGGGCGCCGGCCTGCTCTCGGTCGGGCCCCTGCATCTGAGGCCCTAGGTCTTCATCGTTCCCTTCGCTATCCATTCTATCCCCAGCTATTCCAGGGAGGCTCTCCTAATTCCTATTTCGCCCTGTCAAACTATCGACACGACAATTCCGCAATACGTTCACAACGGTGCGATGTAAAAACGCCGGCCCTTTGTGAACGTCACACAGCTCGCGCTGCTCGGCGCCCGATGGATGCCGCCACTGCATCATGTTGAGGGATACCTGTGCAACCCTCCATCGTGGGGGACAGGTCCTCGTCTTCTTGCTTGAAGTTCTGATCGCCTTTCGCAATCTTGCCTTTATCAGGTTTGATTCTTATTAGTTTCTATGCTTTCGGTTGTCGAAGTTGCTCTGCATCCTGAGCTGGGATTAGGTATGATGCTTGCCTCACCTGGGTGAGGCAGTTTGACTTTGTTGCTACTGCTTGGTAGCTCTTCTTCAATCCTGTTCTGCGTCGAATCGACGGCGCAGCAGGTCAGGCCGGCGAAGCGTTGCCCGCTAGTGTGGCCTGTTGCCGAGCTCGCGCCCCGGGGGATTTGGTGACAGTTCGGCTTTTGCATAGAAGCTGGCCGCCAGTTCTTTGCACCGCTGTCTTAGCGGTTGAACGTCTGCGAGCCTGTGCAATTCCTCCGTCGCGAAGTCCCATGGGAGGCGGAGTGCTAACCTGAGGGCTCTGTTTTGAATTGACTGCAGTCGCCTTAGGTTTGTTTCGGCCGTATTACCCCATACTACGGCCGCGTATTCCAGTAATGGTCGAATGGCGGCCTTGTAAAGGGTGAGGCCGACCTGTTATGGAAGTGTGGAGGTCGGGTTTAGTAGGGGGTATAGCAGTTTCAGTCGCCCCAGTGCTTTCCCCCTAATTTCTTACTTGCCTCCAAGTAAGTCGACGGTTCAGTGTGACCCCCAGGTACTTAGCTGTGGCACTTCATGGGACTGGGACTCCCCGTACTGCGACGTTTGGAGTGTCTTCACGCAGGTGGCGCGTAGCAACAATGAGGGCTTGGGATTTCTCCCCATTATATGCTAGGCGCCACTTTGTTGCCCACTCGGTGAGGGCGTCTGTGGCTGATTTCAGTCGCCGCTGGAGTGCATTGACGCACCTGCTGCGGCTGAAGATCGCTGTGTCGTCCGCATACAGAGCGAGATGTGTGCGATCTGTATGCGGAAGGTCTGCGGTGTATACGGAGTAAAGCGTCGGCCCAAGGACCGAGCCTTGAGGTACACCCGCAAGTACCAGGCGCTCCGTGGAAATTCCACCATCTACTCGAACGTGAAACGTTCTGCCCTCTAGGTAGCTCTTGATGAGCTTCACGTGTGACACAGGTACCCCCAGGTCAAGTAGCTTGAACAGGAGGCCGTCGTGCCACACGGAGTCGAAGGCACGAGACACGTCGAGTAGGAGAGCGCCGAAGTACTCACGTCGGTCGATGGCACCGAACGCTTCCTCCGTTAGGCGCAGCAGCTGGTGCGTTGTTGCGTGATGTCTCCGGAGGCCGAACTGCTCGTTCGGTAAGATTCCTTCCGCTTCCATATTTGCCTGCAGGCGGGCTAGGTATAGTCGTTCGAAGACCTTCGACAATGCTGGAAGCAGATTTATCGGCCGATAGTTTTTTGGTTGGCGAGCGTCCTTGCCTGGTTTGAGAAGGGCGATCACCTCTGCGTGCTTCCAGCATGTCGGGAAAGTGTTCGTCTGTAGCACTTGGTTGAATATGCAGGTTATGCGAGTTGTAGCCTCGTCCGGCAGCTGTTTTAGGATCAGGTTTGTAACGTTGTCTGGCCCTCCTGCCTTCTTTCTGTCCAGACGACGGAGTTGTTGTTGCACCTCTTCCTCTGAGATGGGCGTTAGGCTGTCCTCTTCGTCGTTTTGCGCGCGTGGGAAAACCGGGAGGCGTTCTGCAACTAGTTGGATGTGGGCGGCGTCTACAGGGTCGCCCACAGGTGTAAAGTTCGCAGCGAACGCGTCTGCTAGGGCGTTGGCCTTTGCAGACGGCTCGCTGACATAAGCCGCGCCCACTTGAAGCGGAGGTGTTCGTTGCACTCGGCGGAAGTGGCCTTTTACAGACCTCCAGCCTGAGCCGTCCTCCAGGTTCAGTTGCGCCACTTTGTGCGCCCATTCTAGATTTCTGTGTCTGTCCACCTCGGCTTTGATGTGACGACACATTGTATTTAGTTCGCGCTTGGTGGCAGGGACCCTGGTGCGCTGCCACTCGCGCTGGAGCCTGTTTTTTGCCGGTGCGGTTTGCAGTCGTCAGGTTGTCTCCGCTCAGGTGTAGCTGTGGCCGCGGCGTCCGTGATGCTGCGAGTGAGGTGGTTAAGTGCAGCTTCGGCGCCGGGCGTTGCCGCGTCAGGGGCGTCGTCGAGTTTCTGGGTTACTGTTACTCGGAATGTGTCCCAGTTGATACCGCGCAGGTCCAGCCCTCTGCGCGATTGATGGATGACATCGGCGTTTAATTCCACTATGACAGGCAAGTGATCGGATGACATCTTCGTTAGGGTGGTGGCTGTCGCGTGTAGACGCGTGCCCTTCAGGATCGCGATGTCAAGGACGTCAGGCTGCCCGCCATTTCTGGGGTAAATGGTCGGGCTGTGCGGTCCTATGACTATCGCCTCGTGTCTCTCAGCCACGTTGAGCAGCCGACGGCCGCTGGTGTTAGTGAGTCGGCTGTTCCAGGCCGTGTGCTTAGCATTGAAGTCGCCCCCTAGTATCAGCTTACCAGGGGGCGACCGTAAAGCGTTTGCATCTGCTGCGTTAAGCGCCCTCCTTGGCGGCCTGTATACCGCGCAGGTTATTTTCCCTACTCCCGTTTCGACTGCGACGGCTGCTGCTTCCATCAGTTCTGGAGTAGGTACATGGTAGTGTGCCAGCGTGCGTCGCACATACACGGCCGTGCCCCCGCCGTGCGTCGGCCTGTCGTGTCTGTAGCATTTATAGTTCGCTACACCCACTCGCACGCCAGGCTTGAGGTGGGACTCCGTGACCAGGCAGATGTCAATGTCTTCTTCTCTGATCATCTGTCTGAATTCGGCGCCCTGCTTGTTGAGACCCTCTGCGTTGAAGATGTAGATTTTCAGGTTTCTTGCGCGCTCAGGCATGATGAGATGCTGCAGGTTTGATGGTGGATGCTACGTGTTGCACCACGGCCATGAGTTCTGACATCTGCTGCAGCATTTTCTCCATGCAGCAGAGAATTCGTTCTATGCGTCCGTCGTACCGTGTGACTCACGTGCAATTCCTTGCACGATTTGAAGCAGGTTAAGCAGGTCAACTGCTGTTCCTGCGTGTTGGATTCTCTAGATGGATGTGGTCCTCACTTTATGGTAGGTCTCGAATTCACACTGTGGGTCGTCCTCACTGGGTGCTGGAGTTATTCCAGCAACCGGTCCGGCCATCTGGTCGCTGGGCGCCAGTGGAGTTGGTTTCCCAGTCCACTGACCAGCGGGTTCCTGGACGTCCTCGCCGACTCGTAGAAGTTCCGTGCGAGCGCGCGGAAGCGGCGCTTCAGCATCGGAACTCCCGCGATGTCGTGAAGCATACGGGTGTCGTAGTCCCTTGGCAGGTGGAGCGCCAGCCGAAGGGCTTTGTTCTGCACCCGTTGCAGCGTCTGGACGTGTGTGTCGGCGGCATTTCCCCACACCACGGCCGCGTACTCCAGCACTGGCCTGATTAGTGCTAGGTAGAGCGTGAGGCCGCAGTGGGGGGGGGGGGGGGGGGGCAGTGTCGTCGTGGGGTTGAGGAGGGGGTAGAGCGAGCGCATCCGTCCAAGCGCCCGGCCCCTCAGCTCCCTGATGTGTGGACCCCAGGTCAGGCGTCGGTCCATAGTGACGCCGAGGTACTTTCCAGTGCGCGACCACGGGATGGGGCCTCCCATGATCCGCACTTGCGGCAGCGCGTCGGGTATACGGCGGCGAGTAAACACCACCGCCTGGCTCTTCCCGGCGTTGAACTTGAGCCGCCATTTGGTGGCCCAGGCTCCAATCTCATTGCAGGCGAGCTGCAGGCGGCGGCGCATCAGCTGCGCGCTCATGCTGCACGTGTACAGCGCTGTGTCATCGGCGTAGAGCGCCAGATGGACCCTCGGCGTCGTCTTCGGGACGTCGGCGGTGAAGAGAAAGTACAGCAGGGGGCCAAGGACGGACCCCTGCGGCACTCCAGCACGTATGTGGCGCGCCGTGGACACGCCACCGTCTGCACGCACATGGAACGTGCGCCCTCGCAGGTAGGACTGGAGTAGGCGGACGTGCGACACGGGTACCCCCTGTACCAGCAGCTTATACAGGAGGCCGTCGTGCCACACGCTATCAAAGGCCTTGGAGACGTCGAGCAGTACCGCCCCAAGGTACTCGCGTCGCTCCAGGGCCCCCATCGCCTGCTCCACCAGTCGCAGTAGTTGGTGCTGTGTCGAGTGCCCACTGCGAAAGCCAAACTGCTCGTCAGGAAGCAGGCCTTCTTCTCTGACGTGGCGCTGTAGCCGTTTGGCGAGTATCCTCTCGAAGGTCTTCGAGAGGGAGGGCAGTAGGCTTATCGGGCGATAGTTCTGCGCCAGCCTGGGGTCCTTGCCAGCCTTCGGAATGGCGACCACCTCTGCGTGTTTCCACGCGTCAGGGTAGGTGCCGGTGCGGAGGATGGCGTTGAAGATCGCTGCTTCCGGTGGCAGCTTCTTCAGCAATGCGTTGTCGATCTTGTCGCAACCCCCCGCCTTCCTGGGCTGTAGGGAGTCGAGGTGGTGTTGCACTTCCTCTGCAGTGGTTGGCTCGAAGACGTCGTCCGCCTCCTGATGGGTCAGGTACAGCGGAAGACGCTCTTGCACCTCCTGGATGGTCTCTTCGTCGACCACATCGTCCACAGTGGAGACGTTCTCGGCGAAGGTGTCCGCGAGCACGCTGGCCTACATGTCGGGCTCCGCGGCGACGTAGCGGCGAACTTGAAGCGGCGGGATGCGCTGCCCCTTGCGCAGAAAGCTCCTGGTCATGGCCCAGGCGCTTCCGTCATCGATCCTGAGCGTGGCTATTTTGCCAGCCCAGTCCCGATTACGGTGGTGGCCGACGGCCGCCGAAATCTCCCGGCGCAAGCGGTTTAGCAGCCGCTTGGTGGCGGGGTTTCTCTTGATCTGCCACTCACGAAAAACCCGGTGCTTCTCCCTGATCAACGCCAAGATGTCCGGCGGAAGCTGTTTGGAGTTGTCCTTCGGCTTCCGCGGTCCTCGCGGCGCCGCTGCATCTGCCGCCGTAAGTGTGTAGTGGGTGAATGCTGCTAGTGCTGCATCCACCCCCTCCTCGTCATGATCAGGTGTGGCTGCGACCGTCTCCGCCAGGTGCTGCTGGAAGTTCGCCCAGTCGGTGTTGAGGCGGGCGCTGCGGTGCTCAGGAGGCGCCGTACGTTCTGAGTCCAGGTTGAAGATCATTGGCAGGTGATCGGAAGACAGGGCACAGCGAGTGCTCGCGATCGCGTTGTGTGCTGCCCCTTTCACAATCGCGATATCGAGCACGTCGGGACGGCCGCGCGCCGGGTAGTGCGTCGGATCGAAGGGACCGAGCACCACGGCGTCATGGTCGTTAACGACCCGATGTAGCCATAGATAGCCGTGCGCGGACGCGGACCGCCGAGAGAGCACCCAACGCCAGCCGCAAGTGCGGATCATGGGAGGCCCCATCCCGTGGTCGCGCACTGGAAAGTACCTCGGCGTCACTATGGACCGACGCCTGACCTGGGGTCCACACATCAGGGAGCTGAGGGGCCGGGCGCTTGGACGGATGCGCTCGCTCTACCCCCTCCTCAACCCCACGACGACACTGCCCCCCCACTGCGGCCTCACGCTCTACCTAGCACTAATCAGGCCAGTGCTGGAGTACGCGGCCGTGGTGTGGGGAAATGCCGCCGACACACACGTCCAGACGCTGCAACGGGTGCAGAACAAAGCCTTTCGGCTGGCGCTCCACCTGCCAAGGGACTACGACACCCGTATGCTTCACGACATCGCGGGAGTTCCGATGCTGAAGCGCTGCTTCCGCGCGCTCGCACGGAACTTCTACGAGTCGGCGAGGACGTCCAGGAACCCGCTGGTCAGTGGACTGGGAAACCAACTCCACTGGCGCCCAGCGACCAGATGGCCGGACCGGTTGCTGGAATAACTCCAGCACCCAGTGAGGACGACCCACAGTGTGAATTCGAGAAGACCTACCATAAAGTGAGGACCACATCCATCTAGAGAATCCAACACGCAGGAACAGCAGTTGACCTGCTTAACCTGCTTCAAATCGTGCAGGGAATTGCACGTGAGTCACACGGTACGGCTGCTCTCTCGGCGGTCCGCGCCCGCGCACGGCTACCGCCGCTGGCGCAGGCTCCGGTTGACTGCCACGAGCCTGGACGTCAGCGGGGGCGGCAGGGCGCTGCTCAACCGATTTGGCGGGTGCCTTGTCGGTGGCAGCGGATGCGTAACTCCTTCCGGTTTGCACCTGCGCGGAACGCGCTGGCTGGCCTCTTCTTGATGCAGCGCGCCGGAAGGCAGTGCAGCCGCGGTAACACGCCACATGCTTTTCGCCGCAATGGCAGCATGTGGGCGCGTCCGTCCGCGGGATTTTTCACTTCCGACTGGGATGCTCCCCCGCGCATTTGACGCAGCGGGGAGGCATCTTACAGTACTTCGCCACGTGGTCCAGGCCTTGGCAATTGAAGCACTGCGGTGGTCCGCGTCTTCTGCGTAGCTTCTCCACGGTGACGCCGACATCGGCCACGTGGGTCAGCTGGAATATTTTTCGATTCTCGACGGTGTCGTCGAGAACCGCCATAAATAGCGGCATGTCGGAGAAGTCCCTGGGTGACTTCATACGCGCCGTGGCGCGTATCGGGAGGCCCAGGTCCTCGAGCAGTTCCCGCAAGTATGCAGGGTCCATACTGAACGGGAGCTTGCGGAACACGACTTACAGCGTCTTCACCGGCTCCGAGGAGTAGGTGAAGCTGTGTAGCCCTTCTCTCTCTGCAAGGTCCATGACCCCGCGGTAATCTTCTGCCGTCTTCGTTATGACTTGGTTCAGGTCACGCCCTGCGACTCTGTACGTCACGTTCCCTTTGACGACAGATTTCACCTTCTCCCTGAATTCGTGGAAGTCGCCAGTCCACTTGATGACCACGGGAGGCGGTGGGGGCGACTTCTGCTGTTGCTGCTGCTGGCTGTCCGTCCATGGTCTCACTGGCATCATTGGAGAGGCCAGCGAACCGATTGCCGGTGTGCACCGCCGACTGTTGCGCAAGCACCACAGCCCTGGCTGTGTGCTTGCGGTCGGGGGAAGGGTCCTGGACCCCTTTCGCGATGCTTTCCGCTGGGTGCGGAGAGTAGGCGCGGTACCAGCCGAGCTGGTGGCGGACCTTTTCGTGTTGGTTTCCGCGCTCGCGTCAGCTGGGCGCTTACGCGATTGTTGCACCACTTCCCTGGTTTCCGGAGGTGGTTTGGCGCCTGGGATGAGGCCCACCAGGAAGGCGAGCTGCCTTTCCGCTTCCGGCGTGTGGGCTGGGTCCCCAGTAGGCGCCGTCTCCATAGAAGTGGTGGCCTCAGGTGTCAAGGCAGTCTCTGCTGCTGCTCGCGTCTGATGAACGGTCGGCTGTGGCGCGCGTGAGGTCGAGGGTACGGCCAGCGGGCCGCCAACATCAAGCGCGCGGGCAAAGGCGTGCAGGGGCGTGCCCCCATCCGCCGAAAGTGCGCCCCTGCCTCTCTCGGGCACGCCCGTTCGTCTGGACCGGTCGGTCGTAGGTGGGCGGCGGATTGTGACCGCCGTCGGGGCAAGCCCCGCCGTGCGGCCGTCCGCCGCGCCACTCGCTACCTCAGCCGAAGCTGAGGTCGCTTAACGACCGCGCTGGTCCGTGCTGCATTCCAACTCGTCGACCATGGGCGTCTGCTGGGTTGTTGCCGTTGGGGGGCCGGATGGGCCCGCCGACAGAGCAGGCTCTGCCGAACAGCGATCCGCCACACCCTCCGCTTCCACACTGCGGTCCGCTCGGTACGGCATCACGGCTCGGAATGCGTCCGTCGTCCGCCAGCGGCGGTAGTCATCCGCGGGCGCGGACCGCCGAGGGAGCACCCTACGGCAGCCAGGGTCGCCCGCTGGCGCGGACGGCGGAGGGAGCGCCCTGCCCACGAGCCAGCAGCCGCACGGTCCGCTGTTCGAGCCCAGGAAGCAGTATCCTCTCCCCGCGCTGACTTTACATCCGCAGCGAGCGTCGCGGATGAGGTCAGGGCCTTGAGGGAGGACTTCAAGCTGCTCCTGCAACAGCTCCCGCAGATGATCGCGTCTGCAGTGCAGTCGGCCGCCCAGGCCACCACCGCACCAGCTGTTTCCACACCCAAACATGGGTCGGACAACCAGGGTGTAACCGTTTGCGTGTGAAACGCGAACAGCATTCGTTCCCAAGCGGGAGAATTCCGCCAGTTTCTGCGAGACGAACACGTGGACGTCTGCCTCGTCACAGAAACTTGGCTGAAGCCGGGCGTGGACGTGCGGGCGGCAAACTTCCGCTGCTACCGCACCGACCGGACCACCCACGGCCGCGAAACGGCGGTGTACGTAATGACGTCGCTGCGTCGCCACCAGGTGCAACTCCCCGAGACGCCAACCCTGGAGACGACCGGCGTCGTGGTCAACACCTCCGTGGACCACGTAACATTCGTGCGTGCCTACCGACAGCCGTCAGGACACCTCCACTCCAGGGACATCGAGACGCTGCTGTCGATGCGCGGGAACCTGTTCATCGGCGGCGATCTCAATGCAAAACACCCGGAGTGGAACTCCAGGGTCACCACCATCAGCGACAGACGGCTTCTCCGGGTCGTGAACGACCACGACGCCGTGGTGCTGGGTTCCTTCGACCCGACGCGCGGCCGTCCCGACGTGCTCGACATCGCGATTGTGAAAGGGGCAGCACACAACGTGATCGCCAGCACTCGCTGTGCCGTGTCTTCCGATCACCTGCCAGTGATCTTTGGCCTGGCCACAGACGGAATGGCATCACCTGAGCATCGCAGCGCCCGCCTCAACACCGACTGGGCGCACTTTCAGCGGGACCTGTCGGTCACAGCCACACCTGATCCTGACGTGGAGGGGGTGGATGCGGCATTCACCCACTACTCACTTGCGGCGGCAGATGCAGCCGAAGGAGAAGTGGAGCTTCCGCCGGACATCCTGGAGTCGATCCGAGCTGCATATACAAACAGGCGCAGAAGAGGAAACAAGACAAACACAGGGCACTGCACGACATTCCACGTCCAAGGTCGGCGCCAAACTCAGATAGGAACGGCGTAACGTTTGCCAAGGTTGTTCGTCCTGGCGGAACAGCACAGTCTGCGGAACCTCAGTGCCCCCTCACACATACACAAACAGCCCCTGCAACAACACAGCAGCCACAGACAACACCAGAAAAACAATACGTATACATGCGGGAGTACGCCAAGGAAGCATCCTAGGGCCCTGCTGTTTCACCTCTACATAAACGATCTCCCAACCATACACAACACAACGGTGGCAATCTACGCGGATGACACTGCCACCCTCGCACAATAGTGGAAACCATCAAACATTACGTCACGATTACAGACCACATTCAGTGTGGCTGAGGCTTGGTTAGAGAAATGGCGTGTTAGAGTAAAGGTCGACAAGTGAGAAGCTGTTCTGTTCACTAGGAGACCGAAGCAACTGCGCAAACATAGAGACTGCAGACCAATAACACTGCATGTATGCCCAGTACGCTTCTGTAAGAAAGTCAATTACCTCGGTGTCTGGCTGGACCGGAAATTACTCTTCGGGGACCACGTACAACACATGACCAACAGAGCAAGCACGAGGCTCAAACATCTCTACTGTGTGTTCAACAGGCATAGCACAATGAATAGACGGGTGTCGAGGTCCATGTACATGACACTCATTCGACCCCTGATGACGTACGCAGCCCCTGTCTGGGGATACGCTGCTCCCACACGCCTGCGCCACCTGCAGATCATACAAAATGAAGTTCTCAAAATCGTAAGCAATGCTCCACGATCCACACGCATCGCGGATCTTCACCGGGAATATCGACTTAAGACTCTCACGGAGGTAATCCACAAACTCACCACAAGACTATACAGAAACTCCAGACATTCGCAGAACCTGTTCATTCTGAATCTGGGGAACTACGACCACAACCATAGACGGAAACATAAAGGACCAAAAGATATACTTGCAAGGGCTTAACATTTATGGCCAAGTACACGCAAACACAACGGTACAGGTGAGCCCTTGCTTATCAGCCCCTTGGAATACATCTGCCGAAAAACAGGCACCACGCAGGGAAGCCGTACCGTACACTGCATGCAGACAAGCTATACCCACCCCCTACACAGTGAGATGATCTATGGCCGATCTCTCACTAATATATAACGATCTTGGCTGTTCCAGGAATGCAGCGGCTGCAGCAGACTGAGATACATCGGCATTGCTTGCCTCGACATTGATGCATGATACCCATACTAACAAATCCAATCTTGCATGAACTATCGCAGCTAGTAAGCCACTACTGCTCTTACTACCCATCCCACTGACGCAGAGGTTTTTTTTCCCTCGGCACGAGCCTTGGCACTTTTTTCCCTCTGCTCTTCAAATTACTACCCTCATTCGCGTTTCGTCCACAATCGATCACATGATTGACCATGTTAATGCGTAATCTTATCCAGACGCACGTATAACATCATAGCCCAGCATCCTGTGATCCACTGATTAGACAACTAACATGTTGACGGAGGTGACAGTAGAACTTCGGTTTGGTCACCACTTTGGTGCGGGTGTGGAGGGGCCCCATCTCTCGTAAAAAAAGTGCTGGTCCCGGCAGGGTGGCTGTTGTGAACACAGAGCATAGACCCTGCAGACTTTCGGCGCAAATTTAAAAGAATGACTGAGCAAAAGCAAGGTGAAGAAGCACCACTCATCGTCAACGGCGAAATTACGAACTCCGAGAAAGAGAAAGCAGCAGCATTCCTGGAAGTGCTAAAAGAAGTATATACTCACCCACAAGACGACAGGTTCGATGATCAGCAGCAGGAAATAATAGAGGCGGAAACCAGAAATAATAGAGGCGGAAACCAACAAACACCTGGAAGAAACACACTACAACATACATGACAAAGACCAAATGGCACTCCTGACAGACACCGTGACAAGAGAAATAAGACAGGCAGGCAGTAGCTAGCGGAAAACCAGGCACTGACGGCATCACACGTAGACACCTGAGATTAATCCCAACAAACCCCCTGCGGGTTCGGGGGTAAGAATAGGCCCGTGGTATTCCTGTCTGTCGTAAGAGGCGACTAAAAGGAGTCTCAAACGTTTCGGCTTTATGTGATGGTCCCCTCTCGGGTTTGACCTCCATCTTTCTAAATTTTTCCAAAGAGTGAGCCAATTGGTGAAGGGCGCTTTACATGGTGCACTGTATCCGTCGTGCATTGAGACCTTTTAGCCGGCTTTCTCGTCGTTGCACTGGTGTACCGCTCGTTTTCCATCTCTTGGGCGAGGAAACATCCCTGGGTGCGATTACCACGCTGCACTGTGCAGTGTTGCTTTTAGCTGCGACGACGACCTTGGACATTTTTGCACCTAAGATCCAGCACGGTAGCCAGTCCGTTGTGGTGGGGCCACTATGTACCCTGTTGGTTGTAGCCCCCTGACAACACAGGGATCGCTCTACTGATACCTGTGCCGTTAACTCCCCACGTATGCCAAGAGTAGATGCCTATCCTCCTGGGGTATCAGGACTCCCGGCAATGGCGATCCTGCCATGTGGCTCTTGCTGAGGCTGGGTGGCGCCCGTGGGGAGGGCCCATGGTCGGAGTGGGTGGCATCAGGGCGGATGACCCGCAATGAAGTGTGGTACATCGTCTCTCGCTGATGGCCAGCCGCCAGCAGTCTCTAAGCATTCGAGGGCTCATTTTAAAGCTAATGTGTATGACCCCAAATCGTTCCCCTCCCTGGCCGCACCGTGGGAGGAACGAAAGTCTATTAATGCCAGTGAAACATATTCGTCCCGGTATCTCGTCTGTACCAGAGCTGATGGTGAATCCTTTGTATCTGTGAAGCCTCAGTTCTTTGTAGACCTTTTAGAGAACAAGTTTGGGGAGGTGGAGGGCTTGTCCAAAATGCGGTCCGGTTCAGTCTTGATAAAAACAGCATCCCCTGCGCAGTCACGGGCCTTGCTCGCTTGTAAACAGCTGGGGGATGTTTCAGTTAATATCACGCCCCATAAAAGCTTAAATATGGTGCAGGGTATTATTTTCCACAGGGATCTCCTTTTACAGTCCAATGACAAGATGCGCGCCAACTTAGAGTGACGAGGTGTCCATCTCATCCGGCGCGTCCACTGGGGTCCGACGGATCATCAAGTTGCCACCGGTGCCTTCATCTTGGCCTTCGAGGGTGACACATTACCTGAGAAGGTCAAGGTGATGGTGTACCGTTGTGATGTCAAACCATATATCCCTCCCCCCATGCGGTGCTTCAAGTGTTGGAAGTTCGGCCATATGTCTTCAGGCTGTGCTTCCAGCCTCGTATGTCGCGATTGTGGTCGACCATCCCGTCGTGATACTCCCTGTGCCCCACCTCCCATCTGTGTCAACTGCGGAGAGCACCATCCGCCTTGCTTGCCGGACTCTCCGATTCTGCAGAAAGAAAGGAAAATAATGGAAATCAAGACCCTGGACCGACTGGCGTACACTGAGGCTAAGTGGAAATTTGATCGGCTTCATCCAGTGCGTATGACATCTTCTTATGCCGCAACTGTCACTCCTGCTACAGTTCCATTAGCTCCAGTACTTCCAGTCAGCTCTCAGAGTCGAAGAACCACACGTGCCCCCTTGATGTGGCACTAGACTCCCTGTTGCTCATGCTCCATCTACTTCAGGAGCAACACCCCCCAACCATCGGGGACATCAGTTCCCCCTTCCCAGCCGGAGAAGCGTAAGCCTTATTCGGCTCCTCTCGCCAGGAAGGGGTCCCTTGAGGACCTCCTTTTGCAAGTTCCGACCAGTATAAAAGTGCAAACCCGCAAGTGCCTCAAGCAACCACCATCCCTGGTCTTAGGGCCTCACGGTCGTCGTCCATCCCTGAGACTGGCCCAGCGAAGCCCTCCAAGCCTGAACCACAGAAGGCACAGCGAGATAAGCTTAAAAAGAAAAAGGTTCCCAAGAATACCGACATTGCGTTGGCACCTGTCCCACCACTTCCTACAAGCTCAGTGTCTGGGGACGAGGTCGAGATTCTGGCGTCTGCTGAAGACCTGGATCTCGCCAGTCCCTCAGACGCCATGGATGTCACTCGTGCTGGTACTGAATCGGTGGGACGCCATGGATGTCACTCGTGCTGGTATTGAATCGGTGGCAGCGAGTGAACAAGCGGCGTAAACTGCCTTCCCAGCCCCTTCACGCCTTTCAGAGCCATGGACAATCTCGTACTCCAGTGGAACTGCAGTGGTTTCTTCCATCATCTAGCTGAGCTCCGACAACTTATCAGCCTTCACCCTTTCTTTTGCATTGCTCTTCAGGAAACTTGGTTTCCAGCAATGCGAACCCCCACACTCCATGGCTATCGGGGTTATTATAAAAACCGGGCAGCGTATGAAAGGGTGTCTGGTGGCGTCTGCATCAATGTCCTTAACTCTCTTCACAGCGAGTCTGTCCCTCTACAAACACATTTAGAGGCTGTCGCTGTTCGGGTGTGGACGCCACAGGCTGTTACCGTCTGCAGTCTTTACCTTCCACCGGATGGTGATGTCGCACAACATGTCCTGGCTGCGCTGATAGCCCAATCGCCGCCACCTTTCTGACTTCAACGCCCATAACCCTCTGTGGGGTGGGTCAGTGGCAACAGGTCGAGGCGCCACCATTGAGCGTTTATTGGCACAGCACGATCTTTCGATTTTAAATGATGGTTCCTTCACACACTTCAGCGTGGCGCATGACACGTACTCCGCCATCGACCTTTCGATCTGTAGCCCTCGCCTCTTACTGTCTATCCAATGGAGTGACCACTTTCCGATCTTTCTGTCACTGTCACTGCCACAGTGTCACTCTTCTGGGCGCCCTTGCAGATGGGCTATGAATAAGGCTGGGATTTGTTCTCCTCCATTGCCGCTATTGAGCCTCTTTCTAATGACACCACCAAGGTTAGATGGGACCAGCATCGTTACTGTCGCAGAATCTGCCATTCCCCGTTCTTCTGGGTCACCTCGGCGGAAGACTGTGCCTTGGTGTATGCAGCTTTGTTACGAAGCACTTCTGCACACACTTCCAAGTTGCCTATGCGCTTTAATTGGAAAAGCTTTCGGTTTTCCTCTGTTATTTGCGATCACCAGGAATAGCGTGTTTCATTATGCAGCAGGAAGCAGCTTCAGCCATTTTCATACTGCATGTTAACCCTTTGACTGCTGGGGACGTGTTAACTCGTCATACCTCGCCGTTCCCCCGGCGGGCCCGACGTATTTAAGCGGAGCCCTTGTCTTTAGTAATCGTTAGCGCTAGGATTTCACCCCAAACAAGTCCCGCCTACTCACCCCCTCTGGAACAAGGCCCGACCATTCACCTCTGGTTTTCCTGGTCTTTGTTCGTCGCCTGGGCATCGTTTCAGTTGATCCACGTGGTTTCCACGTTTGGCTGCACGTTGCGGTATATCATTGGTTTTTTAGCCGTTCGATTTAATACATTTCGCGTGTGAAATGTTTTTTATCGTGTTTTGTGTGTGGAAAGTGTTTTATCGTGTTTTGCGTGTGAAAAGTGTTTTATCGTGTACCATTTGTTATGAACTATTCGCGTGTGAAAAGAGTTTCGTGTGTTGTAATAGTGTTTAATAATGAGTTCTTTTAAATGTGAAGTTTGCGGAAACGAGTACAGTTACCGCAAGACTCTGAAGAGGCATATGTCCACAGCCCATCCACGGAAGCTGAGCGAAATGATGCCTCCTGTTACAGATAAGGAACCTTCGTGTACATACCAATGCTACATATGCGACAAGAATTTTACTTGTAAAAAAACGCCACCAACAAAATATTCATGGCCAACCACAACAGAAAGTGTTTAAGTGTACGATGTGTGCATTTGGAAATGATCCATCCAGCACTTTTTAGAATCGGTTTCAGTCTGCACATACATTATGTGTGAAACCAGAAGCCCTGGAATCCTCCAGTGAAGAAGAATTTTTAAAATGGAAAGAAGAAATGAAATGTGCTACATATTCCAAATTCATTAAAAGCAGTGGCACTAAATTTTACGATGATGGCCCCCACATGTTATTACGTTTGCCATCGCTCAGGTCAGTTTACCTCCAAAGGTGATGGGAGACGACATCTGAAATTGACAGGAAGCAACAAGATTAATGGAAAGTGCCCTGCAGAGATTAAAGTCCAATACAAAGAAGGAAAATGCCACGTTACTTTTGTGTCCACTCACGTTGGTCACGATCTGGACCTAAGTCACCTCAAACTGGCGGAAAAAGAACGGATGAAGATAGCTGAAGACATAGCTACAGGAATTCCATTTCCTACTGTCCTCCAAAAAATTCAAGAAACTGTGCAGGATTTGCACAATATTGCAGCTGCGTATAACCTGTCATCAAAGTCAGTTAGACATTCAAATGATGCGATCAGCGTTGAAGCTTGGGTGCAAGAAGTGCAGCAAAGTGACAATCCATGTGTATTGTTCTATAAGCCTCAGTTCAGGGTGCAGACAATTGTTTCTTGAGAAGTAAAGATTTAGTATTAATTAAAATGAACAACGCACAAGGCGAAATATTAGCTAAATATGGAAGTGATTGTATTTGTGTCGATGGAACTCATGGCCTAAATGGCTATGATTTTGAGGTTACAACATTACTTGTACTGGATGATATGATGCAAGGATTTCCACGTGCTTTCCCCATATCTAACAGGAATGACTCAGATGTTTTGAGTATATTTTTCAATCGTGTTAGGTCTCAGGTTGGACAAATTTCCCCAAAAGTATTCATGAGAGACCTGGCAGAATCGTATAGTATCGCTTGGAACAAAGCAATGGGACCTCCTGAAATGAGACTTTTCTGTACCTGGCATGTCGATAGAGCCTGGAGGACCAATATTATGAGCAAAATTAGAAGTTTAGACAAGAGAAACGAGGTGCAAAAACTTGTTAACTTATTAATGCAGGTAAGAGACGTTGCTGTGTTTCAAGAATCGTTGGTAAAAGCATTGCAGAAACTCAACAGCTATTCAGAGACTTCAGAGTTTGGTCACTACTTTAAGAAGTATTATGAAAAAAATGTGAAGTATTGGGATATTGTCATAGGATGTGAGCCAGACTCAACACAAACATGCCCCTGGAGAGAATGCATAAGACATTGAAATATATACATGCTAATGCAAAGCAGGTGAAACGTTTGGATAAAGGTATATCCACTCTGATGTTCCTTGTAACAGCAAAGCTGTTTGACAGGCTCATTGTCAGCCTGAAAGGAAAGTTAACAAGTAAAATGAAAAACATTTGCCGTAAGCACAAATCCAGCATTCTGATGAATAAGGACTCAATTAGGAAGGTAGACAGAGGTTGGGAAGTACCAGTCACAAAATAACATGAAGTTTACCTTGTAGAAGAAAGTAATATCCTCTGTAACTGTAAAGTAGTGTGCACTGACTGTAAAGTGTGCATTTATAGGTATTCCTGTACGTATATTGATTACAGCATTAAGTTAAATATGTGCAAGCACATACATGATGTTTGCCAACTAGACAGTACGGAGCAAAATCCTTTTGAAATATCTGAATTACATATCTCCAACATTTGTAGCTACTGCATCTTGTCGTTCATTAATGAGAGAGAAGTGATTCTGAAGCAAGTAAGTGGAAATGCTAATTCCTGCAGCCCAGAAGCATTGGCAGAAGAGAAGAGAAAAATTATTTCTAGGTTTTCAGCAATTGTTTCTGGTATGTCAGCTACTGAAGTTCAGCTGGCTAACAATATGGTGACTTCATTGAAGACTAACGTAGGTGCTGTTCGCACCAGTAGTGGTATCTCTTACATTAGCCCACAAATAAGTCTAAAGAGGAAACTTGTGCCCCAGAGGAGGCTGTTTTCAACAAAGAAGACAAGTTCCTCACACCGCATATCCGTGGCAGTTCCTAATGCAGAAGAAACCAACAACATCCTGAGAACACTTCTGAATGAAGGTCTGTACCATTAATTTGCAACTATTTGCTGTTAATAGTAAAATATTTTAAATGCTCATGTGCCCAAATCTGTTGTGATTAGTTCTACACTGGGATGTAGTATGAACATTCTGACATGAAAATCACTTCACGTTTTTATCGTTACATAACATGCCTCATACAAATGAAGATAGTGACATAAGTGCCCTGTCAATTCCATCACTTTATACTAACTGATAACCATAATCTAGGTTATAATACACATGTAGTTACTCCTTCGGGTAGACAATATTTTACATGTTTATCACTGAAGACAATAATCTATTGTGGTAGTGCATATGGTGGTACTTCTTTAGACAAACACGGCTACTACTTGCCATTATCATCATTCGGTGCATTTTCTACAGTATGATATAGTATCAATAACGTTCAGATATCTTCCCATGTGTGCTTCAGTATTATTATTACTATTTTGTCATACTTCCCCTTTCAGATTTTATTTATAAATTTCATGTTCATGTGATGTGGAGTTTTTTCATGTAGCTTTAGTCTGTGACTGAATCACTCTTCCCTGAAAAATCTGTGGGTTTTGTTTTAGCTCCCACTATGGCTTGGATAGTATTTTTGGTAGTCTAAAAGCATTGAGGAAGTTAGTTTTCTCAGAACTCCAAAAAATAATACATTAGGTAATGACTGATGAAAGTATAAAAAATATATCTTGTGTTTATTTTATTTCAATGATATTATTTATGGTGTTCATGATTTTGTTTTGTTACTTAGTATCCTGTATACCTGCTAACTCCACAATATCTTTTTAATTACTGGTACACATATCTTTTTGACACTTTTTTTTGATCAAATCGTGTATTTCACATATAAATTCCACAGACTGTTTTGTGATGAAGTGAACAATTCCTGGGTTAGCATAGTTTAATTATTTTTTTACTTGCTGTGGTGTGCTGCTGTATTTCCACTCTGTCATTCTATCAGTATTGCTGGAACTTGCAAATAAGTTTGAACTTAGACTGAACCAAGCATGACGAATCATTGTGTACTCTGATATCATCCTCTATGCAGATGACTCACAAGTAATAGGCTGCTATAACACTGATGAAAATTTAATATGCCGCACTGAGTAAATGCTTGGAGAATAACGTGCTTTCTCTGTATGGCAGATTAAGTATACCATTAGAATTACTGAGTGACAACATAGTGGCACACACAGCAGTGAGACATGCAACGTGCATCCCTGTTATGTGATGGTAATTCCATGAAGTGGACCACACTGCATCTGATTTATCTTCTATTTCACACATACACAGTGCCATTTTTCTGTTCTATGTATGGAACATGATTTAAAATCCTGTACCTGTCAGTATGTATGTGCTACAAACTTTGAGTCAACCAATGCAGCAACAGCTCCAAAATAGCACACCAGGTATGAGATTAATTCTGTGTTATGCACAATACTGAAATGCCTTGTGAGAGATCTCTATATTCATGTATGCCCAATGTTACTTCCCTGTTCCAATATACAATGCCTGCATTCTGATTTAATGTTTAATTGTTTACTTACAGGACAGACACTGAGACTTGTGTGGTAGTGACCATTTTCCCATCTTCCTTTCACTACCCCAGCGTCGATCCCATGAACGCCTGCCTTGATGGCCATTTAGCAAGGCAAACTGGGAAACGTTCTCCTCTGCTGCCACTGTTGAATCTCTCCCCCACGGTACCATCGATGTGGCGATTGAGACACTGACTGCAGCGGTTGTTTTCGCTGCGGAACATACCATTCCTCGTTCTTTAGGGTGCCCCAGGCGAAAGTCAGTGCCTTGGTTGTCTCCGGAGGTCGCTGAAGCCATTGAAAGAACGTCGGCGGGCTCTTCAGCGACATAAGCGGCACCCGTCTTTGGAGAACCTAATTTTTTTCAAGTGTCTCCGTGCTCAGGCACGGCGGCTCATCAAAAAGCGGAAACAGGAGTGCTGGGAGAGGTACGTTTCCACCATCGGTTCCCGTACTTCACCCTCCCAGGTGTGGATGAAGATTCGGCGCATCTTTGGATTGCAGCACTCTACAGGTGTCGCAGGGCTTATCATCAACGGGGCGGTATCCACCGATGCCGATGCAATCGCCGAGCATTTCGCTCAGCACTATGTTCGGGCCTCTGCGTCGGGGAATTACCCTCCCGTGTTTCGCGCGCTCAAACGCCGGGAGGAAGGCAAACGGCTTTCCTTTGCTTCTCGCCACCCTGAGGCGTATAACGCCCCATTTAGTTTGTGGGAACTCCAGAGCGCCCTGGCACAGTGCCCCGATACCGCCTCTGGCCCAGATGGCATCCACAATCAGATGCTCAAACACCTTTCCCCGGACTGTCAGCGGTGTGTTCTTGCCTTCTTCAACCGCATATGGGGCGATGGTGTCTTTCCGTCGCAGTGGCGGGAGAGTACCGTCATTCCGGTGCTGAAGCCTGGTAAGGACCCGCTTAATGTGGATAGCTATCGGCCCATCAGCTTGACAAATACTCTGTGCAAGCTATTGGAACGCATGGTGAGTCGACGGCTGTGTATGCTGCTCGAGTCTCGGGGTCTTCTGGCTCCGTGCCAGAGCGGCTTCCGTCAGGGCCGTTCCACTTCCGACACTTTGGTCTTTCTTGAGTCTGCAATCCGCACTGCATTTTCCATGCGCCAACACCTCGTCTCTGTCTTTTTCGATCTCTCCAGAGCATATGACACGATGTGGCGGCACCATATTCTCGCCACGTTGCACGGGTGGGGTCTCCGGGGCTCTCTCCCCATTTTTATTCAGAATTTTTTATCTATTCGGACATTCCGCGTTTTAATTGGCACATCCCATAGTTCACTTCATATCCAGGAGAATGGCGTTCCACAGGGCTCTGTATTGAGCGTGCCCCTTTTCCTTGTGGCCATTAATGGCCTTGCAGCAGCAGTAGGGTCGTCTGTCTCACCCACGTTATATGCTGACGATTTCTGCATCTTTTTTAGCTCCTCCACCATTAGTGTTGCAGAACATAGGTTGCAGGGAGCCATACGCAAGGCACAGGCGTGGGCCCTAGCCCATGGGTTTCAATTTTCTCCTGCGAAGACTTGTGTTGTGCACTTTTGTTGGCGTCGTACTGTCCATCCCCACCCTGAGCTCTATCTTCAGGATGCCATGCTCAGTGTTGTTGACTCTTACCGTTTTCTGGGATTGCTGTTCGATTCCCGGCTTACTTGGCTTCCACATATTCGTCAGCTCAAGCGTCTGAATGCCCTCAGCTGCCTAAGCAACACAACTTGGGGTGCAGATGGTCACACGCTGCTGCAGCTCTACAAAGCCCTTGTGCTGTCCCGACTGGATTATGGGAGTGTGGCGTATGGCTCAGCATCGCCCTCAGCGTTGCAACTGCTGGATCCCGTTCACCACTGTGGGGTTCAACAGGCGACAGGAGCATTCCGCACCAGTCCTGTTCATAGCCTCCTTGCTGACGCTGGGGTTCCTCCACTTTGTATTCGGCGTCAACAACTCTTAGCCAACTATGCTGCCCATGTCCGTTGTTCGTCCCGTCACCCTAACTATAGTCTCCTTTTCGAAAATGTGGCAGTCCATATCCCACACCGGCGGTCACGATCAGGCCATACAATTGGGATCCGTGTTTGGTCGCTCCTTAAGGACCTCGGGTGTTTGCCTCTTCCATCTGCTTTCCAGGTCCGCCCACATACACCACCTTGGTGTATTCGTCGGCCGCAGCTTCGGCTGGAACTTTCCCGATGGCCAAAAGATTCAGTTCCTCCTGCAGTCTTGCGCCGCCAATTCCTTGCTCTCCTAGGCGCATACCATGCCTCGGATGTTATCTATACCGATGGCTTGATGGTTGATGGCCGTGTGGGGTACGCTTATGCTCATGCGGACTATGTCGACCATCGCTCCTTGCCGGAAGGCTGCAGTGTTTACACCGCAGAACTGACAGCCATTTTTCGTGCCCTTGAGCATATTCGTACCAGCACTGGAGAGTCCTTCGTCATTTGCAGTTACTCGCTCAGTAGTCTGCAGGCTCTTGACCAGTGCTACCCACGCCATCCCATTGTTGGTGCCATCCAGGGGTTCATTCACGCTCTTGAACAGCGTGGTCGTTCGGTGGTGTTCATATGGACCCCGGGACACGTTGGGATAGCGGGAAACGAACTCGCCGACAAGTTAGCCAAAGAAGCTACCCGCAAACTGCCGTCGGAGATCGGCCTCCTGGCAACTGATCTCCGAATGGTTTTGCACTGTCGGGTCTTTGGGATGTGGGGAGACGAATGGCGCACTCTGTCTGCACCCAACAAGCTGCGGCAGGTAAAGGTGACCACGACTGTTTGGGGTTCCTCCATGCGGGCCTCTCGCAGGGATTCTGTTGTTCTGTGTAGGCTCCGCATTGGTCACTCTTGGCTGACGCATGGTCATCTGCTGCGTCGAGAGGACCCCCCTCATTGTCGCTGTGGTGCGAACATGACGGTGGCCCATATATTGTTGGAATATCCTCTTTTAACCGCTCTCAGGCGTGATTTTAATCTCCTGGGTGATTTATCCTCTCTTTTAGGTGACAATGTCTCTATGGCAGATTGGGTTTTAAGTTTTATTCGCGCAAGCGGCTTTTATAGGTCCATTTAAATTTTTTTAACATCACCCTCTTTTGAGCTGTATCTTTTACTTAGTTTTGTGTTGTAATTCGACTCCACCCTAAACTTTTAGGCTGGAGGTTTTAACGTGTTGCAGAGTGGCTGGCTCATCCTATTATTTTCGTGATCAGCCAGCCACAGTCTTCTGCTGTGCAGTTTTAATTCCTTCTGCCTTTGTTCTCTATGTTGTTTTTGTTACTGTGCTCTGTTTTCCGGGTTGTCTTACAATGGACCATGGGGCTTTTCTTCCCCCGGAATTTTTCTTTTAGTGCTTCGCCTGACTGGTGGATAGTTTCCCTGTGCTCTGTGTTTTTATGAAACAAGGGACCGATGACCTTTGCAGTTTGGTTCCTTTAATCTTTAACCCAACCAACCAACAGACACTGAGTATGAGCAGCAAGCTTTTGGCATGCCATGGCAGCAAGAGCTTCCTCACACCACACCAGGTATGAGATTAATTCTATGGTATGCACAAAACTGAAATACCTCTTGGGTCATCCTTATATTCATGTATGCCCAATAGTTCTTTTCTGTTCCAATACTCAATGCCCGCATTCTGATTTAATGTTTACTTACAGGACCTGTCAGCAAATGAGTTTAGGAAGGTGCTTTTGATATACCATGAAAACAAGGGCTTACACACAACACACCAGGTATGAGATTAATGCAGTGTTATGCACTATAGAGAAATGCCCCGTTGTTCATCCCAAAATTCACATATGCTCAATGTTACTTTTCTGTTCCAATGCGCTATGTCTGTGCTCTGATTTAATATTTACTTTCAGGGCCCATCAGTTTGTCTGTGTGGCACAGCAAGTGTCACTGAACAATGGCAGCAACACAGCCAACATGCCACCTATGTCTGTCCCTGTAGCTGTGTGGTTAGAGAGACTGATAGCTACGCAGGGTCCCAGGTGCAATTCCTTGCCAAGTCGGAGAGTCTATCCTCTCGGGGGCTGGGTTATGTGTTGCATTTCAAAATAAGGTAAAATTGTGATAATGGCAAATCACCAAAGTGGTATCATCTGGTGAAGACTTGCATTAGGCAACCGAATGGTCCTGCATAGGATCTCCCAGACAGAAATGCCACATGGTCATTTCTTTTCACTCTAGGTATGAAACTGATTCTATGTTATGCACATTATTGAAATGAGTTGTGAGTTATCTCAGAATTCGTATATGCTCAGTCAATTTAATATTTATTTGCAGGGCTGTAGAGTAAGCATTGAGTAGCTGTGTATACTATGATGCATTGTCATGACTGTCACCTAGCATGGCAATACAGTATGCCACTGTAATGGTGTCAACAGTGTTGTGTAGTTTGTCTGCTCCAATGGATGGTGGTGTATGAGAAATAGACTTGTCAGGAAGGCCAGTCGACCTCTTTACCCCAGGTTTGCATTTTGGCCAGTGGATATTTGGAGCAAATCCAGTAATACTCAGGTATGAAAACGTTTATTTATTTATCTTTAACATCACAGGATCGTGTTTCCATATCTGCATCCATCCCCCGTCCCCATTCCCAGGGAGACGGGTCATAACTATTTTGTGAGTTTGTGCATGGAGCACATGAGGCTCCTAGTAATTGAATCCTTTCTACTTTTCCAGGCTGCATTAACTCTCCCGTGCTCGTCCATCCCTGTCCTCACTCCTTCCCATCTTCCCTTTCTTCATAGCTCTGTTTCCTTGCTTATACTGGCGTGGCTATCCTGGTTTTTTGCTATCCCTTACAGTTTTATTCTTCTTGCTTTTCACTTTCCTATTTGGAGTTTTTGGTCCCTCTTTGGAGTTGAACTCCTCTAAATTTTGTCTCCATGGTGTGAGCCAAAATTGGGAGCACCACCATACATGAAGTCTTTGGCTTCAGGTAAAAAATGGAAGAGCTGGTAAGGCCTCATGCCATTGTCCTTTTCATGCTCTACAGCTAGCACAGTACTCATTTCATGTGCTTGGGGTGTTATGTACTCTTTTGGTTGAGTCATCTGACAACACAGGGATCACAGTTCTGATAATTGAGCTGCTACCTTCCCGTGTATGCCTAGGAGTATCCCAGCAACAACTCCTATTCCAAGTGGCCCTTGATGTGACTGAGTAGTGCACAAGGGAAAAGCCCCTGATTGGTTTTGGTGATATCAGGGTGAACACTTTGTGTATCAGACATTTAAAACTTAAAAAAAGAAAAACGGCCGTTCTATGGCTATCCTTTAGTCGGGAATGACTCTTTTCATGTTACCTCTTTTGAACCTATAACTTTCCCCTCCCTGGATATCCCTTGATGGGAGGAGGGTCAGACTCACTGGCTTGGGATGGAGATCTCTTCCTGCTACCTGGTCTGCATCAAGACTGACAGGGACACCTTCCCACTACCAGCCCATTATTTTTGGTGGAAACTGTCCAAGACAAGTTTGGCTGCTCTATTGATCATATTTTCTGCTGCTGAACAGTCTGTGGCACTATGCCTGTGATAATCTTCACAACATTTTCATGTCCATTACTCCTCAACAGCCTTTGAATATGTTTCAGGGTGTCATTCCTCATAGGGACCTCATCTTCCAAACTGGTGATCTGCAGGCCAGTCTGGAATGGCAAGGTATTCATTTTGTTCAGAAAGGCCCTAAGGACAACCACACTGATAATTACCACTTTATTCTGGTCTTTGAAGGGGGTACCCTCCCAGAAAATGTCAAGGTTATGGTTTATCAGTGATGTAAAGCTATATGGTTTCACATCACAAATTCCTTTTTGCTCAGTCTTGGGCTGACTCTTGGGTTCCACCCCCTACCCAATAAACTTCTTGCAACAAGGGGACTCTCACTGCATGGCCCACAGCAGATCTACCATCCTCTGCTATCTTTGTATTGGTCATACCAGGTTGACTCAAGCCTCTTACTCCATAATGATCTCCCACCCCCACCGTCATCCATATTTTACTAGACTCCCCCAACCTTTTGGCCTTTCGCATTAAATATGCTCTTCCACTCTCCATTGTTACAGACGTTAGCAGATGACCTTGCGTAGTTACATCTGTCTTCGGTTATCATCATAAAAGTGGTTTGTCCCGTATATTTAAGTACCTGAATTGTCTTCCATAATTGGAGGCCTTCATCATTGCCTTCATGCCGGCCAGGTTACCCTCCCCATTTTGTGCTCTTTCCTCCCCCCTCCGGGTTCGGGGGTAAGAATAGGCCCGCGGTATTCCTGCCTGTCGTAAGAGGCGACTAAAAGGAGTCTCAAACGTTTCGGCCTTATGTGATGGTCCCCTGTCGGGTTTGACCTCCATATCTCAAAATTTTTCCGAAGAGTGAGCCGATTGGGGAAGGGCGCCTTACATGGTGCATTGTGTCCATCTTGCGTTGAGAACTTTCGCCAGCTTATTCGTCGTTGCGTTGCAGTCCTGCCCCCTGTACATCTCTTGGGCATGGATACGCTCCTGCGTGCACTTTATGCCAAGCTATGTGCAGGGCCACTTTCTGCAATGACGGCGACCATGGACCACATGTCACCTAACATCCAGCACGGTAGCCAGTCCGTTGTGGTGGGGCCGCCATGTACCCTGTTGGTTGTAGCCCCCTGACAACACAGGGATCGCTCTACTGATGCCTGCGCCGTTAACTCCCCACGTATGCCAAGGAGTAGATGCCCATCTCCCTGGGGCATCGGGACTCCCGGCAATGGCCATCCTGCCAGGTGGCCTTTGCTGTGGCTGGGTGGCACCTGTGGGGAGGGCCCTTGGTCGGAGTAGGTGGCATCAGGGTGGATGACACGCAATGAAGCGTGGCACATCTTCTCTTGATGGTGGCCAGCCACCAGCAGTCTCTAAGCGTTCGAGGGCTCATTTTAAAGCTAACGTTTATGACCCCAAATCGTTCCCATACCTGGCCACACCATGGGAGGAACGAAAGGCAATGAATGACAGTGACGTGTATTCGCCCAGGTATCTCGTCTGTACCAGAGCTGATGGTGACTCGTTTCTATCCGTGAAGCCTCAGTTCTTTGTAGAGCATTTAGAGGACAAGTTTGGGGAGGTGAAGGGCTTGTCCAAAATGCGCTCTGGGTCAGTTTTGATAAAAACTGCATCCTCTGCCCAGTCACGCAGGTTACTTGCTTGTGACAAGTTGGGGGATGTTAACGTTACCATCACCCCACATGAGAGTTTAAATATGGTCCAGGGTATTATTTTCCATCGGGACCTACTTTTGCAGTCTGATGACGAGCAGCGCGCCAGTTTAGAGTGCCGAGGTGTACATTTCGTCCGGTGCGTTCATCGGGGTCTGAGGGACAATCAAGTAGCTATTGGTGCCTTCATCTTGGCCTTCGAAGGTGATACATTACCAGAGCAGGTCAAGGTGATGGTCTACCGATGTGACATCAAACCCTATATCCCTCCCCCGATGCGGTGCTTTAAGTGCTGGAAGTTCGGTCACATGTCCTCTCGCTGTACTTCTAGCCTCACATGTCGAGATTGTGGACGCCCATCTCATCTCGATACTCCATGTGCTCCGCCTCCCGTCTGTGTCAACTGTGGAGAGCCTCATTCACCTTGCTCGCCGGACTGCAGTATCTTACAGAAAGAACACAAAATCATGAAATATAAGACCCTGGACCGACTGACCTACACTGAGGCTAAGCGGAAATTTGAATGGCTACATCCCGTGCGCATGATGTCATCTTATGCCTCCACTGTCACTCCTGCTCCAGCTCCTTCAGCTGCAAGATATACAGTCAGCTCTCAGAGTCAGAGGACCTCACCCGCCCCCTTGACGATGGGGGCCCCTTCTCTCGCTGTTGCTCCCACACCATCTACCTTGGGAGCAGCACCCACTAAACCACTTCTAAGCCGGAGAAGCGTAAGTCTTCTTCAGCTTCTCTCGCTCGGAAGGGATCCCTTGGGTCACTCCCTTCGCAGATTCCTACCAGCGGCACAGCAGACACCAACCAGTGGCTGAAGAAGCCACAGGTCGCTGGTCGACGGGCATCGCGATCCTCTTCGGTCCCGGAGACTGACTCCAATAAGCCCTCTCAACAATGGCAACCAAAGGAACAGCGAGAGAAAACGACTTTAAAGACCCGTAAGAACAAGACACCTGCAGTGGCACCTACTCCACCGCTACCTAAAAGCTCTGCGTCTGAGGATGAGGTGGAGATCCTTGCATCCGCTGAGGACCTCGATCTCGCCGGTCCCTCAGACGCAATGGATAGCACTTGCACAGGTGCTCCATCGGAGGCAGCAGGTGACCCAGCGGTGTAATCTGCCTTCCCAGTCCCGTCACGCCTTTCTCAGACATGGACAATGCCATCCTCCAGTGGAACTGCAGCGGTGTTTTCCACCATCTAGCTGAGCTCCGACAACTTATCAGCCTTCACCCTTTCTTCTGCATTGCTCTTCAGGAAACTTGGTTTCCAGCAATGCGAACTCCCGCCCTCCATGGTTATCGGGGTTGTTATAAGAACCGGGCAGCTTATGAAAGGGTGTCTGGTGGCGTCTGCCTCTATGTCCTTCACACTCTGCACAGCGAGTCTGTCCCTCTCCAAACACCTTTAGAGGCTGTCGCTGTTCGGGTGTGGACGCCACAGGCTGTTACCGTCTGCAGTCTTTACCTTCCACCGGATGGTGATGTCTCGCAGCACGTCCTGGCTGCGGGGATAGCCCAATTGCCGCCACCTTTCTTGCTACTGGGCGACTTCAACGCCCGTAACCCTCTGTGGGGTAGGTCAGTGGCGACAGGTCGAGGCGCCACCGTTGAGCATTTATTGTCGCAGTTCGATCTCTCGATTTTAAATGATGGTGCCTTCACACACTTCAGTGTGGTGCATGGCACATACTCCGCCATTGACCTTTCGATCTGTAGCCCTAGCCTCTTACCGTCTGTCCAATGGAGTGTGCATGACGACTTGTGTGGTAGTGACCGCTTTCCAATCTTTCTGTCACTACCACAGCGTCACTCTTCTGGGCGCCCTAGCAGATGGGCTATGAATAAGGCTGACTGGGATTTGTTCTCCTCCACTGCCGCTATTGAGACTCTCTCTAATGATGACATTGATGCGGTGGTTCAATCGGTCACCACCGGCATCGTTACTGTCGCCAAATCTGCCATTCCCCGTTCTTCTGGGTCCCCTCGGTGGATGACTGTGCCTTGGTGGTCGCCTGAGATCGCTGCAGCGATTAAAGATCGCCGGCGGGCGCTCCAGCGTCACAAGCGACATCCCTCTATAGACCACCTTATCGCCTTCAAACGGCTGCGTGCGCGGGCCCGCCTCCTTATCCGCCAAGGCAAGAAGGAGTGCTGGGAGCGGTATGTGTCCACCATTGGCCTCCATGTCACTCCATCACAGGTCTGGGCCAAGATTTGACGCGTCTACGGCTATCGGACCCCTGCCAGCGTCCCTGCGCTCTCACTGAATGGAGCAGTTTGTACTGACTCCGACGTCATTGCAAACCACTTAGCAGAGCATTTTGCTATCAGTTCCGCTTCTGCGAATTACCCCCAGGCATTCCGCTCCATTAAAGCGCGGATGGAACGTCGGAGCCTTTCTTTTTGCACAAATACTTCTGAATCCTACAATGCTCCATTCAGTGAGTGGGAATTTCACAGTGCCCTTGCCGCTTGCCCAGATACCGCTCCTGGGCCCGATTGCATCCACTGTCAGATGCTGAAACACCTTTCAGTGGACTGCCAGCGACGTCTCCTCGACCTTTACAATCGTCTCTGGGTCGAGGGTGAGTTTCCGTCGCAATGGCGGGAGAGCATTGTCATCCCCGTTTTGAAACCGGGCAAGAGCCCTTTGGAGGTGGACAGCTACCGCCCCATTAGCCTCACCAACGTTCTTTGCAAGCTTCTCGAACGGATGGTGAGCTGGCACTTGAATTGGAGCCAGAAGGCCCCGAGACTCCAGTACCCGTCTCGGGGTGGGTTCCGTAAAGGCCACTCCGCCGCCGACAATCTGGTGAGCTTGGAGTCAGCCATCCGTACTGCCTTTGCCCGCCGTCAGCACCTGGTCGCTGTCTTTTTCGACATGCGGAAGGCGTACGATACGACATGGCGTCATCACATCCTTTCTACGCTTCATGGATGGGGTCTTCGGGGCCCTCTGCCGATTTTTATCCACAATTTCCTGTCGTATCGTACCTTCCGCGTGCAAGTCGCAGCCTCATATAGTTCCTCCTATGTCCAGGAGAACGGCGTGCCGCAGGGTTCTGTTTTAAGTGTCTGCCTGTTTTTAATAGCCATTAACGGGCTCGCTGCGGCCGTGGGAAATTCTGTCTCCGCTTCCCTGTATGCTGACAACTTCTGCCTTTACTACAGCTCTGCTGGCATTGCAGCTGTTGAACGTCAGCTACAGGGCGCTATCCACAAGGCGCAGTCTTGGGCTGTAGCTCATGGGTTCCAGTTTTCGGCAGCCAAGACCTGCGTTATGCATTTCTGCCGGCGACGTACTGTCCACCCGGAGCCGCAGCTTTCTCTTAACGGCGAACTTCTTTCAGTAGTGTAATCACACAGGTTTTTGGGGGTTTTCGATGCCCAGTTGACTTGGCTGCCTCATATCCGGTAGCTCAAACAGGCGTGTTGGCGGCATCTCAATGCTCTGCAATGTTTGAGCCACACCCGCTGGGGTGCCGACCGATCTACCCTGTTCCGGCTCTACCAGGCGTTAATCCAGTCTCGTCTCGATTATGGGAGCCTGGCTTATGGCTCAGCTTCCCCATCTTCGTTGCGGGTGCTGGACCCAATACTCCATAGCGGAATACGCCTTGCCACTGGTGCTTTTCGCACCAGCCCTGTGGACAGCATACTAGTGGAGGCAGGTGTCTCTCCACTGCGGTTACGACGCCAACAATTACCGGCTGCTTATGCTGCCCATGTTTTTAGCTTGCCCGGGCATCCAAATTACCGTGTCCTGTTCCCGCAGTCAGTCGTCCATCTGCCAGACTGTCGGCCCCGGTCGGGTTGTCCGATCGCCGTACGCGTCAAGGAGCTTCTCTCCGGACTTGGGTTTTTCCCTGTTCCACCTCCTTTCCAGGCACCTCTGCGTACACCCCCGTGGTGTGTTCCTCGCCCTTGCCTTCAGTTCGACGTGGCACAGGGCTGGAAGGACTCAGTCCCTCCAGAGGCCTTCCACCACCGCTTTTATTCCATCCTGGCCACGTATCAGGGCTCTGGAATTGTTTACACTGACGGTTCGATGGTTGCTGGTCATGTCGGGTATGCGCTAACTCTAGGGGACCATTCCGAACAACGTTCCTTGCCGGCTGGCTGCGGCGTTTACACTGCTGAGCTGGTCACAATCTTTCGTGCCCTAGAGTATATCCGCTCCTGCTCAGGTGAGTCGTTCGTTATCTGTAGCGATTCCCTGAGCTGTTTACGAGCTCTCGACCAGTGTTTTCCTCGTTCTCGTCTGGTGATGACTATCCATGAGTCCCTGCATACTCTTCCGCGTTGCGGCCGCTCTGTGGTCTTTGTATGGAGCCCCGGTCACGTCGGTATCCCGGGCAATGAACGTGTTGACGGCCTAGCCAAACAGGCCACTAGTGAACCCACCCTGGACATTGGCCTCCCGGAGACTGATTTGCGGGCAGTCTTCTGCCGCAAAGTTCTCTCGCTTTGGGATACTGAATGGCGCAATCTGCCCACGCCAAACAAACTCCGTTCTCTCAAGGCGACGACGCGTGTGTGGCAGTCATCCCTGCGAGCCACTCGCAGAGATGCTGTTGTTCTTTGTCGGCTCTGCATTGGCCACTCCCGAGTGTCTCACAGTTATTTATTGCGTCGTGAGGACCCACCTCTCTGTCGCTGTGGGGCGGTTTTGACAGTGGTGCACATTTTATTAACTTCTACGCTTTTAACTGTGCTCAGGCAGACATTTGCGCTGCCTGATACGCTCCCTGCCCTTTTATTAGATGACTCTGCCATGGTGGACTTGGTTTTGCGTTTTATTCGGGCAGGGGGTTTTTATAGTTTAATCTGAGTGTTTGTTTTTTAGTGTTGATTCTGGCTTTTAGCCTCTGATTTTAAACTGAGTTTTTAATGTGTTGTTGGTGGTTGGCTTTTCCTCTTTTTTTTCTCTATGGTCGGCCAACCACCGTCACACTCTGTGTGTTGTTTTAATTTGTTTTGTCTGATCTCTGTCGGAGTGTTTCTCGTTCTGTGTAGTCTGACGTCTTTCCTGCTGTTCGTTTTTTATTCTCTTTGGGCGGTTTTAATTTTTTTTTGAAAAAGGGACCGATGACCATCGCAGTCTGGTCCCTTTAATCCCATAAATCAACCAACCAACCTCCCCATCCCTCTATTCTTGTGTCATCTACCCCTGGTGTTGTCCCGATTGTGTCACAGTCATGGTGTGATGTGGGGACCGGCGTGGATTTGCAGTGATTCCAGCACCCTGTTGCACATAGCATAATTGAGGCACATTGTGATCTCCCCCCTCTCCTGTTCTTTACTCTTCGTGCCACCCCAGTGTTCCTTCTGCATCTTTGTTTGACTGTTTTCTATTGCCATCGACTAGACTGTGCTGTTGGTGTGTTGCTCCCACAGCCTCTGACATTTTGGATCTTGGGACCGATGACGTCACCATGTGGTCCCTCTCCCCATTCAAACAATCAATCAATATCTGCATCCAAAAGACAAGCAGTGAGACTTAGTATCTGCTCTGTTAGCATCTGTGTCAGGATGTTACTTGGATTAACGACAAGTTTGAAATTATTACTTGTTTCCAAATGCAAAAGGCATTTTTGTTCCCTGATAAATTAGGGATACAAAACTATGTGCCTGTATTATGGAAATAACAACCAGTTAAAAATAAAACATTCTGGAATATGAGAAATTTGGTTACAGATAACTTTTGAAATAATGGGATTTTTAAAAAAAAGTAAAATATGTACTGCAAAGTAGAACCAAAAAGGCTTTCAGCTCAGAGTTATATTGCTACATTCAGAATTACTTATCCACTCATTCCTAATTCCACCACCATGTGTTTATACTGATCCTGAAATAATATTTATTTATGAAATTTATTTTTAGGTAAATGAGTTACATTATCAGGAAAATTGATTGTAAACAATAAGATGTAGATATATTCCCAGCTAGAACAAGAAAATATATATTTGTTTAACAGTTGTAATATATATTACTTTTCAATCCAGCTAGATGAGTAACACTCATACAAGTTTATGATTGCAACTTACTCTGTTGTAATTTAGGGATGGTGCATGGTCAACAACAGCATTGCACTGAGTCTTAATCACAATCATCACTGCCCAGCTTGACATGGGAGCGGATTGACCTAAGAATGCTAACATTCTTGGCTGGTGGCAAAAGCAGCGTCAGTTGCTGGCCATGCATAATATCCCACATATCAGCAGAACTGCCATACCAGAGGCTGGTGAAGAAGAAAGAAAGATCGACGTTTGTTTCTGACGACTTCACCTTTGACAGGATGTCAGAGCACAAGCTCTGGTACAGAGGACAGAGAAGAAAATCAGCCTTGGCCATTCAAGGGAACTATCCCAGCATTTTCCTTGAGTGATTTAGGGAAATAATGGAAAACCTAAATCTGGATGGCAGGACATAGAAGAGAACCAACATGTTCCTGAATAGGAGACCAATGTGCTATCTAATGTGCAATAAACCTTCATCCAGAAGTGTTCTCAGTAACTTGTTGGTTAATTCTGTATCAGGAACTGCCATGGGTATGCAGCTTGAGGAATTTGTTTTGTTCACTGAAAACAGTCTCCTCTGCAGTGCAAGTTTTCTCTTGTGACTCGTTTGTGGGCTAATGAAAGAGATACCACTACTGCTGTGAACAGCACCTACATTAGCCTTCAATGAAATCATCATTTTGTTAGCCAGCCGAACTTCAGTAGCTGACATACCAGAAACAATAGAAATATTTTTTCTCTTCTCTTCTGCCAATACCTCTCAGGCATAGGAACTAACTTGCTTCAGAATCATTCTCTCTCATTAATGAAAGAGACATATCTCCAACATTTGTAACTAGTACATCTGGTAACTCAGAAATTTCAAACAGATTTTCTTCTGTACTCGCTAGTTGGCAGACATTATATGCTTGCACATATTTAACTTAATGCTATAGTAAATACACGTGCAGGAATACCTGTGACTGCACACTTTACAGTCAGTGCACACTAATTTACAGTTACATGAAGTTTATCTTGTAGAAGAAAATATTATTCACTGTGACTTTGTGGCTGGTACTTCCCAACATCTGCCTACATTCCTACTTGAGCCCTTATTCATAAAAAAAATACTGGATTTGTGCTTACAGTGAATGCTTATCATTTTACTTGTTAGTTTTTCTTTCAAATTGACAATGAGCTCATCAAACAGCTTTGCTGTTACAAACAACATCAATGCAGATAGACCTTTATCCAAATATTTCACCTGCTTTGCATTAGCATGTATATATTTCAATGTCTTATGCATTCTCTCCAGGTGCATGTTTGTGTTGAGTCCGGCTCTCCTATGACAATATCCCAACACTTCACATTTTTTTCATAATACTTCTTAAAGTAGTGACCAAATTCTGAAGTCTCTGAATCGCTGTTGAGTTTCTGCAATGCTTTTACCAACGATTCTTGAAACACAGCAACGTCTCTTACCTGCATTAACGACTTAACAAGTTTGTACACCTTGTTTCTCTTGTCCAAATTTTGAATTTTCCACTTATTATTTGTCTTCCAGGCTCTATCGACATGCCTGGTACAGAAAAGTCTCAATTTAGGAGGTCCAATTGTTTTGTTCCAAGCGATAGTATACGATTCTGCCAGGTCTGTCATGAATACTTTTGGGGAAATATGTCCAACCTGAGATCTGTTCAACTGAGACTTAACACAACTGAAAAATATACTCAAACATCTGAGTCATTCCTGTTAGATATGAGGAAAGCACATGGAAATCCATGCCTCATATCATCTGGTACAAGTACTGTGGTAACTTGAAAATCATAGCCATTTAGTCCATGAGTTCCATCAACACAAATACAATCACTTCCATATTTAGCTAATATTTCATTATATTGTTCATTATAATTAACACAAAGTCTTCACTTCTCATTTCAGGGCGAAGATCATTAATTGTTTCTTGAGGCTTATAGAACAATACACATGGATTTTCATTTTGCTGCGCTTGCTCCCAACTGTCACTGCTGATCACATCATTTGGATGTTTGAAGACAGGTTTTATGCAGCTACAAAGTCAGTCAATGTTATGCAAATCCTGCATCAATGTAAGATGCACTCTCCCGAAATTCCCAAAATTTGAATTCTGCACTGTTTCTTGAATTTTATGGACAGCAGGAAACGGGATTCCTGCAGCAATGTCTTCAGCTATCTTCATCTGTTCTTTTTCTGTCAGATTCAGATGACTTAGGTCCAGATGGTGACCAACATGAGTGGACAGAAAATTAACATGGCAGTTTCCTTCCTTGCATTAGACTTAAATCTCTTCAGGCAATTTCCATTGATTTTGTTGCTCCTGTCAATTTTAGATGGCTGCGCCCATCACCTTTGGAGATAAACTGACCTGAGAAATGGCAAATATAATAACTAGTGCCAAAGCTTTTAACAAATTTGAAATGTGTTGCACATTCCATTTTAAAAATTCTTCTGCACTGGAGAATTCTAGGCTTCTGGTTTCACACATAATGCTTGTGCAGACTGGAAAGGTCCATCCAGCACTTTTTAGAATTGGTTTCAAATGCACACATCGTACGCTCGAACCTTTTCTGTTGTAGTTCACCAAGAATATTTTGTTGATGGCATTTTAAACTGCCTTTACAAGTAAAATCCTTGTCGCATAAATAGCAGTGGCAGGTACACTAACATTCATTACTTGTAACAGGAGGCATCATTTCGCTCAGTTTCTGTAGGTGGACTGTGGATATATGCCTTTCAGAGTCTTGCAGTAACTGTACTCGTTTCCGCAAATTTCACATTTAAAAGCTGTCATTTTAAAACACTATTACAACATACAGATACAAGTGGTAAGAACAGCCACAATGTACAATATCTCTTTAAATCAACTGCTTAGTTCATGGTTCAATACTAGAAATAAGACTAATCTACAGTAAAGATGTAAATGTAGTTACTTTGGTGTAGAAGGTGTTCATTGTTCAAGAACACACCATATAAATAACTTGTCTCTTCAAAATATGTAACTAGTAATACATTCAATTTAAGAGAAGATTAAATAGTTAACTGGTGGCCAACTTCCTCTACTCCATTCACAAATTTGTTTGTAGAACTAACTGATGTACCAAGTGTACCAAATAACATAAATTTTATGGAAAATTTTACCTCTGCATGTTCGGATGAGTAATATGTTCTGTGTAAATATGTGTGGTAAACCAATTTTCGGTTTGATGGTGCATGGCTACAAAAGGTTAAGAATTTTTTGTACACCAGTGTATTGTGGATTTACACATTGTATTTAAATTTTATTATTACTGCTTAAATGAAGATATGTTTAAGACTACTTTATTTACTTCACATCCATGAAAACCACTTCACATAGAATCTGTGGATGACGTGTTAGCATATTTATTCTTTTGTAAATAGATGTATCATGTATGATCTCACTGTGAGCTTGGGACACTGGACGGTATTATTTAATGTATACACTAATTTATTTGTAATTGTGTCTGTTACTTTTTTTCCCTTTTAAATGACCTTTGGGAGTTATTTGTCTGTAATTATTTTACTCATGAGTATTGTCTTCATTGCTTAAGTCTCTCAGTATTTTTGGAAAATGGGAAGTGAGCCAGTAATGATGTTTGGGTCCCACAATCAACAGTAATCATAATTTAATTGGAGTTCTGAGTTATTTCAAAACACTCAAGAAAGATTATTATTTTGGGTGAAGCTGGGACACATGCTTCTGTCCCTTTGGAAATGTTCAGAGTTGTTTCATTGTAGTAAGCACTGAAAAATCTTTTTAATCATTTATAATAGAGTTAGCACACCGAAATTATTTCTGACTGTTGAAGTCAGCATTACTGTTGTGTGTATCACACTACCGAAGCCAACTGACAATTTGACCTATCAGAAGTCCACTTGTATGTCACTTACACTTTGTTTCCACATTTGTTTGATTCTGATGTATTAAGTTGTTATAAAAATTTTACTGAGGCAATAAAAGTATGTCGTATTAGAATTTGTGTGTGTTTTTTTTTTTTTTTTTTAATTTCCTTGCTCATGTCACATAGTTGCAAACTAGTAATTGTGTGGGAGATCTGAAGTGGTGCTGCTGAAACTTCACAGTAATGTAATAGCTTTGTGATTGTGTTCTGCATAAGACACTTTCATTTGGATCTGTATTGTTAATCTGGATGACAAGAAATTTCATAACCATTTCTTACTAGCGAACTTTTTCACATGATCTTTGTAACACAAGGATTCAGTCGTATAAAAAAAAATTAAATTGATGAGAAAATAATGTTCAGAATGTACTTATGAATTACTAAATTATCAAATGTGTTTGCTCTTGTGCACCTAAAGTATAGCAAGTTGTTTCATTAGGTACAGAGAAATGAAAGTGCTACCACAAGAGCCTGTCTATTTGGTCTAGGTGGCACTATTAGATGTAATCTGGAATACCAAAAATTTTCATATTCTCAAAATATTTTACTAGCTGAAAATACTTTAATATGTACTACAATATCCAAACCTTTTACTTTGGCATGAACAAGCAACAATTTTTTAGCGCTTGGAGCATTATGCAGAAGGCCTTTGAAGAGAAGTGGCAATACTTGTAACTAACAGAGACAAACATATCAATAAAATTCAGATAAATCATGAAATATATAATCGTTACAAGTTACAATATGCAATTCACATAGACTTCCCATCCACATTCAATTTCTAGGGAAGTGCTTTTGTTGTGTCACAATGAATTTTCAACACACATGAAAGTTAGAGTTTTGAACCAACATAAATTTAAAACTGAGCTAACTGCATAACTCAGTAACCACCATTTAAAGTTATTGATCTGTAGAAGACTATGTTAATCCTGAGTTACTATGTACATATCAGAGGAAGAGTAAATTTCTTTTGTATGTACCTACTTGTGCATTTACTGGTATATGTATATCACCCTAGAGCATCTTCCAATAATTCATTAATACCTCGACTGCAGCTGTTCCGAAAGTGGCAGCTTCTAGGAGAGCAAATACTGACAACATATTTCACTTCCTGAGGATCATTTTATATCAGATGGGTCAATTCCCTGACAAATGTAATGAACACATTCATTAATGGTTCACTTGATGAAAACAACACAAAAGGTAAACATTTTCAACTAAAATATCTGATTTCTTTCACACTTGCTGCGTTAAATGATCATGGTTAGTGATGTAAATTTCCACAGAGTTGCCATATACTTCTACAGATTGTTAGTTTTTCAAGTTTGGAAACAAATTAACACATCTCAAGATAAATGACTATAATTATTATTCTAACCCATGTGAAGCAATGGAACTTCTATTACTGAAAAAGAAATTTGTAGGGTTTTATACATGGATTCACGTACTCTAGTTACCCTTTACTGTGTCCCTCCCTACTATAGATTTTTATCGGCTAAGAATAATGATGGCCATAAGTGTGGTGCAACCTCTTTTAATTTCAGTTTGTTCTTCTGTGGTTTCCTTTAATAGAAGAACATGCAGGAGTGTATGATGTCTTTCACTTCCATTTTCATCAGTAAAATAAATAGCCAGCCGATGTGGCCGAGCGGTTCTAGGCACTTCAGTCTGGAACCACACGACCTCTATGGTCACAGGTTAGTTAGGTTTAAGTAGTTTTAAGGACATCACATACATCCATGCCTGAGGCAGGATTCAAACCTAAGTTCTAGGGGACTGATGACCTCAGATGTTAAGTCTCATAGTGCCCAGAGCCATTTGAACCATTTGAAAATAAATAAGTGTCCTTTTATCAGTTTATTTTCTTAAATGCATAAATGATATAGCAATCCATTCATGTGGTTTGTAGCTCCACAAAAAGTCAAATAAAAAAGCTGAGTTTTGAAATGAAATAAATTTTGTCTTCTTGTGCATCAGTTCAAAAGTCGTAATGTACAATTTCTGAAATTATACAATATTTAACACTATAATGAGGTATAATTTATATTTTTACAGAAAATGGGCAGATGATGATTTGCTGAAAGTGGATAAACAACCATGACTTCTGGTACATTACATTTGGTATAAAATGTTAGTTTGCTATTTCATTGTTTTAGTAAATCATTAGAGACCACCAAAAAATTTCATACGATATTTGGAAATACCTTTTTATATTTTAGAAATGGTACAATAAAGTAGTTCCTTTAACTCATTTACTGCCATAATTGGCTGCAGTTACCAACACAGAGCCTGATGCTGTGTGCTTGCCAGCATGGTGGTGAAACACCCATCACTGTACATGCAGCATTCAGTGTGTTTGAAGGAAACAGTCCGGAGAGCACAATAATGATTTAAGTGAGATCATATTGTTCATCAGAATGAAGCAAGGAGTACATGCTGAAGTAATGAACAAATCACTATTTACACAGCAGTGGCTTACACAGATGCAATGGAATATGAAACTAGACTGATAACAAATCTGCAAGATGATAAGCTAGGTGTTCATGCTTTTAATCAGAAAAGAGAACTTCAGGAAAAAAACTTATAATCTTAAAGTAATGGAAATATTCTGTGATGGAAACAGAGCATCAGCTTTGGCTTTGTGTGAAAGCTAGACAAACTCTTTTAACTGACTGCATTTCTTCTGTACAATGTACAAACTCCCTAAATAAAAGATGTAATAATGTAAGTTCCAGTGGTGAAGGTGAAAACCTAAGCTGACCAGGTACAACTGCATTGGAATAATACCAGGTCTCTCCCAAACACTCAAGTGCACAGGCTCTGTACCATCGGGAAATATACAGTAAATGAGATTATTGTTTCGAAATGGCACGGACTTCCAGTTCATACCTAATGGCAACCAGAGTGTTCAAGAAGAAACATTCATAAATTCTTTCATTGCTTGTTGCATTAGTGAAAACTTTTCATTGTTTAATATGCAGTGGGTTATTATTAAACCACATTCTGAATGAGAACATTAGCACTAATTGTTGGACAACATGCCATGTAACAATGTGAAAAAATGTAGTTAAATCGTTTGACAGAAAGGGGAATAAATTTGTATGGCCAAAAGAGAATGATACAAGTTGACAAGAACCTATCACAGAATATTGGGAAAAATTTAATTTCGGTACTGAAAAATTTAATCTTTCACATTACATCTGTTAACTTAATGCTCTTCATTTGGTCATAAACATGAAACTGGATTATATCCTTTCACAATAAGTTATACTAAGCATGTTACATCTGCAAAATTTCATATATTGAGTTCCACGAGCCCAAAACAGAGCCAGTAGTATTATTTAATTGCCTCACTCTATATTAACACTAGGTTTTAATTTTTTTAGGAGAAAATGTGTACGGAGTGCTTCATAAGATCTTAGTTTTGTATGGAGATACCTTAATATGAACAACATACAACCAAGTAGCTTATGGATTTCATTTTCATGTTATTCCTTCACTTACAATTGTACAAATGATATGTCTGTAAGGATGGAACTGTCCACAGATGTTTTAAAAAATTTACAGTATACCACCTATCTCTCCCTTGGATTACGGAAGTGTCCGATTCCACATGTCTGCTTTGACCCATGAGATCATAAAGATGGCGGAAATGGTTATTCTATGCGCCCCCATAATGACGCCTATGATGTGACTACATACACACGGCAACAAACACGAAAATACGTATAAATAAGAGGTCAACCGCAGCTGACGATATCAAAACAACGCCAACAGCAAAAACCACGGAAATTGGAATCAGACGTTTCCCTTGACCACAGCTGACAATACCAAAACACCAATATCTACATATAAAACTACAAAAATTTGAATCGATCATTTCCCTTGACCATGTAGGTCAACCACAACTATTGATACGAAAAAACCAATGCCTACAACTATGTAAAACAAAACCACAAACCACAACACCTCAAAAATTCAGAAGTCAAACATCATAAACTAGGCGCCGTATTGAAGTCACACACCACAACACCGTAATGTCATGGGTAAGAGCAGGCGGGGGAATCGGACGCTTCCGTTGACCCCTCTCCCTCACACACTGTCATCAACACTTTGCCAGTGAAATTAATTTGAGTTGTAGAATATACAATGACGCTGGTACTGGTTAACATATAATAACAAACAATTAAAAAACGGAAGTGCTTCTTTACTCATATTGTGGTGAACTATAAACGTACAGTTCAAAAGCTTTTCCAGCACATTAAATCTATTGTAATTTCTCAATTGTGGTGTCACCGCCAGACACCACACTTGCTAGGTGGTAGCCTTTAAATCGGCCGCGGTCCGCTAGTATACGTCGGACCCGCGTGTCGCCACTGTCAGTGATTGGAGACCGAGCGCCGCCACACGGCAGGTCTAGAGACTTCCTAGCACTCGCCCCAGTTGTACAGCCGACTTTGCTAGCGACGCCACACTGACAAATACGCTCTCATTTGCCGAGACGATAGTTAGCATAGCCTTCAGCTACGTCATTTGCTACGACCTAGCAAGGCGCCATTACCAGTTTATATTGAGATTATAATTCTGTATCATCAAGAGCGATGTTCTACAATTATGGATTAAAGTTAAGTATTACAGCAACTGCGTCCGTTTTTCCAAGTTCTCATTTCCTTGTAATGTTCCAGACCTCACGCCAGCACCTACGCCTCCCTGGTGTTTGCCCCGTCCGTCCGTCCGTCTGGACTTGGCACAGGGACCCAAGGACTCGGTTCCGCCTGTGGCCCTCCGTCGCCGTTTTCTTGCGCTCCTCGCCTCATTTCCGGGCTGTGAGCCTGTCTACACTGATGGTTCCCTGGTTGATGGTCGCACTGCCTACGCTTTTGCTCATGCTGCCCATGTTGAACAGCGCTCCTTGCCGGCTGGCTGCAGTATTTTTACTGCAGAGCTGGTGGCCATATTGCGCGCTCTTGAGCATATGCGTTCCTGCTCAGGTACGTCCATCGTCATCTGCAGTGACTCCCTGAGCAGCCTCCAGGCCATCGACTGCTGCTATCCCTCTTCTCCCCTGGTGTCCTCTATTCGGGAGTCTGTTTCCACCATTACCCGCTCTGGTCGTTCGGTGGTCCTTGTTTGGACGCCAGGTCACGTTGGCATCCTGGGGAACGAACGTGTTGACAGGCTGGCCAAAGGGGCGATCGACGCCCCAGCTTTGGAGATCGGCCTTACGGCTCGCGATCAGCAGCTGGTGTTGCACCGTAAGGTGCTTGGGATGTGGTCTGTTGAGTGGCGTGGCATGACAGCCCCGAATAAACTGCGGGCTGTCAAGGAGACGACCGATGTGTGGCGCTCCTCCCTGCGGCCTTCTCGCAGGGACTCTGTAATCTTGTGTCAGCTGCGCATCGGCCATACCTACCTGACGCACGGCCATCTTTTGCGTCAGGAGGATCCCCCCCTGTGTCGGTGTGGGTCCCGGCTGACGGTCGCCCACATTTTATTGGAGTGTCCTCGACTGCGCACCCTCCGGCAGTCTTTTAATCTCCCGGGCACTTTGCCTTTGATTTTATGCGACGATGCCTCCATGGCTGACAATGTTTTACATTTTATCCGTGGTAGTCCTTTTTATGGTTCCATTTAGGGGGTCCTGCACCTTTCCCTTTCTGTGTCTTTTGTCCTCGCGTCTCTCAATATTTGTTGTTGTTTTGGTGTGTCGTCGGATGGTTGACTCTTTCCCTTTTTTTTTGTTCTTGTGGTCAGTCAACCAGTCTCCGGCCATCTTCTTTTCTTCTATTTCTTTCTGTCTGGTGTTCGTCTGTACTCTTCTTTTCTGTAGTGTTCGTTGCCTAATTTGTGTTCTTTAGTGCCTGGGGGGGGGGGGGGGAGAGTCTCCTTCCCCTTGGGGTTTTATCTGCTCCGCTACTTTATGTCTCGCCTGTTTTTGGAATGGGGGACTGATGACCTTAGCTGTTTAGTCCCCCTTAAACATCCCAACAACCACCACCACCACCACCACCTCACGGCAGCCTGCGTGAGCTTAAACGCGTGCCTTTCGGCTACCGGTCATAGTGGATTGGCTGTCTGGCCAGTCCACTACAACAATTGTGCCTTGAAATCAATTTTTAAAGCTTATGCAAACAGACATTAATTTAACATTCACTCCAGAAAGTCCGAAAATTATATATTGTTAGGTGTTAAATTTTGCCAGATAATTAGAAGACCCGTTTGCTGTGGAGATACCTGGCAGAGCTGAGACCAATTGTGCACTTTTTTGTAACATAAGAGAAAACAATTTAGCACCGAATTCTTTAAATACGAGAACTCAGTATTCAGATGAACAGCCTACGAAGAAACATGCTTCAATTCGAGAAAGAGCACCCAAAACTAAAAATGGAAAAACCTACCCTCAAAGAATAATTTGCTTGGAGAAAGTGGAACCACAGTATACTTGACACTTCAGTTTCAGAACCTAGACAATATATGTGAAACAAGCACCAATGTTCACTGTACTTCCAAAGAGCATCAAAATTACTTTGTTCAGTGAATAACACGAAAAAACAGCTTGGATCGATCTAGCAAGAACAGTTTTGTTGAAAAGTTTTAGGGGTGGAACAAGACGTAGCACAGCATGAAGGACGTCTTACAGCCGTGAAGCACTGCAGCATTTATTTCCTCCATAACTGCTCTGTGACAAACATACACATCATCATTTTTTTTAAATGGTTTGAATTACATTTACGAAATTAATAAATCTGTTGGTTAAAAACAGACAGGACAGAGAATAACGACAGATTATTTTCCAGAAACGTTTGCAGCAGCATGTTGCACACTAATCACACAGAAACAGCCACAATTCTTTATGATCTCGTTTTAATGCGCAAGGATGGCATTGGAAGAATTTACGAGTTAAAATTCTCATTACCCATGCAAATACTAACGAAATATGTGATAAAGCAAATATCTTACTGCTTTCATTAGGCATATCTACTTTACCGCATTCCTATATTCTTTAATTTTCGTGAGCTACTATGAGGGCCTACATACACAAAACGACTTTGACTTCTTTCTGTATAACGTTGATTTTAGACAGTAGAGTTATTCGACTGAATCCGTGGCTTTACTACGGACGTAAAGCCGGGTTCACACACGCAACGAAAGTATCGCCACAAAGTCAAGTCATTCTGGAGCGGCGCTGTGAACTACCGTTCACACAGGACGCCACAAATTCTTCGTAATTGCGCAGTTTGCAAAATGGCTACACTTGTCTCAGCTGATTAAAAGGCTGTACATATTACTAAATAAGATGTTTTGGAAACATAATAAATGTAAAATATTACTTACCAAAGCGTTTCTCGTCTCTCTAGTGTCGATTACATGTTTTAAGAACCGGTCTGCAGCTTCAAACCAAGCAAGGGTGGGTTTATAAATACCATCTGTAGACGCACCACTCTTAAGTGATTTCAGTACTTTTTTTATATTAATTCATGTAAGCATTTCGAATGCTTCGAATTTTTAATTTTGTTGTAGCTACATCAATTCCAGGTACACATTCACGCATACTGTTTACTATTTCAATTAATGCAGCATCTCTCAAATTTCTGTCTTTCTATGATTCGCTTTTGCGGTTCCAAATGCATTCTTGTTCTTGATACACCTCCAAGAATCTCATCATTGTCGCTGTTGACCACGCTTTCGACATATTAATAGCAAACGCACAAACAAAAGCTCTATCTGCGAACCAATACGCACTAGAAAGGTTTGAATCCAGCCGCGAGGTAGCAATCGAATGACGTTATTCGACTGTGGAGAAGGCAAAATGGCGCAACAAAGTAGAGCCTAGTTCAACTTTTTGTGGCGTGACAAAAGTTGCGCTTCTTAAATGGCGCCACCGAAAACCAGGCGTTCACACATGCAACTACAAAGTAACTGAAGTTCGCCATTAGCAGTGGCGATACTTTTGTTGCCTGTGTGAACCCGGCTTAACAGATTCAAGACCATTGTTTTCGCATTGTATGTTTGCTCTGCTGTTTTCCTCAAATGAACGTATTATAATAAGTGAATTAGTTATATTTTGTTTTCTATTGCTGGCGATGCTTTCAGTTCTCTATAAATATTTTTTTTTCTTTAATAAAACACATTCATATTATACGACTATCCAGAAAAACTTAAATTTCTTATCATTACTGAATTTCATCGCAGCCTAACATGTGTTGGACTGTGACGATAGCAACTTTGATGTAGCTTCCAGCTTGCGGAACCGGCGGCTGTTTAGGGGAGGGCCTTACACTACGGATAGGCATGGAAGGTGGTGAATGGGCGGGACTTGTTCCGGGTGAAATCCTAGGGCACGTGTTGACGGGTGCCGTGCCATCGGACTTTCCACCGCTAGGGAACTATTTTAGGCACGCTGCGTCACATCTACCTGAGCGAGACAGACGTGTAAACAAGCAGAGCTGTCTTTCCGCCCTGCTTTTCCAGTAGCTGTTCAGTGGTGTGACTGCATAGTTCTAGAGTGCGTATATGTTTGTTGCTTTGTTCCCTCTTTGCCGGATTCTATATCGCTTCCCGTGTTTTCGTCACATTTTTTGTTTCCTATGGGAGAAATGTCATGCCGACGTGGTTGCACAGGTAAAGAGATTCTGGATATGCTCACAAGGAGCGACTGTGAGTGTTAATTGTCTGATGTTGCTAGTCTAGCAGTTGTGAGTCTTCAACAAAATCTCGAAGCTGTAGTCCTCAGCCCTTTACATCAAAGTGGAACGCAAGTATTACAGTCAGCAGTTCGTCTGAATCCGAGTGATCAGAAAATGACGTTTAAACGGTTCGGAAGAGAACTCGCTTAAGTGACACGTCTGACTGGAAAGAAACCAGTTTGCAGCCGTTAAACCATTACTTTGATGATCGAGTTCAGGACACAAATGTCAAGTAGATACTGCCACAAGCATTCTTTTATTCTTGTGATATTTATGTCTGAAAAACTGTTGCAGTTTATTGCAGACGAAACAAATCGTTTTTACGTTTGACAGTCGAGTATTCACAGATTCTGTAGTATTTTCTCAGGTGTAAAGTGGAAAGCCACTGGATTTGAGAAAATGTATTGTTTTTTGCTATTTGTCTTCTAATGGAGCAAGTTAAGAAGTTAAAATTAAGTGATTATTGGTCCACACCAGTTTTCAGCGAAATTATGTCACGAGACCATTTTTGCCAACTTCTGGGAATGCTACACTTCAGTGGTACTGCGAGTACTGGAGGCGACGGTCTATTTAAAATGAGGACAATTGACTAAGTTCGTAAGACGTTAAACAATTCATTTCGTCCACGTAACAAGCTTTGTATAGATGAAAGTCTCTTGCTGTTCAAAGGACGGTTATCTTTTAAGCAACTTATTCTGACTCTACTTCGCTTGGTTGGAATAAAGACATTTGTACTATGTGACTGACTGAGTGGCTATATTTTGGATTTTTTGTATATACAGGCGCAACAACAGAAATTGGGTACCACAATTAAGCGGAAAGTGGCGACCTAGTGGCAACTCTTGTTGTTGTTGTTGTTGTTGTTGTGGTCTTCAGTCCTGAGACTGGTTTGATGCAGCTCTCCATGCTACTCTATCCTGTGCAAGCTTCTTCATCTCCCAGTACCTACTGCAACCTACATCCTTCTGAATCTGCTTCGTGTATTCATCTCTTGGTCTCCCTCTACGATTTTTATCCTCCACGCTGCCCTCCAATACTAAATTGGTGCTCCCTTGATGCCTCAGAACATGCCCTACCAACCGATCCCTTCTTCTAGTCAAGTTGTGCCACAAACTTCTCCCTAATCCTCTTCAACACCTCCTCATTACTTATGTGATCTACCCATCTAATCTTCAGCATTCTTCTGTAGCACCACATTTCGAAAGCTTCTATTCTCTTCTTGTCTAAACTATTTATCGTCCATGTTTCACTTCCACACATGGCTTCACTCCATACAAATACTTTCAGAAACGACTTCATAACACTTAAATCAATACTCGATGTTAAAAATTTTCTTCAGAAACGCTTTCCTTCAAATGCCAGTCTACATTTATATCCTCTCTACTTCGACCATCATCAGTTATTTTGCTCCCCAAATAGCAAAACTCCTTTACTACTTTGTCTCATTTCTTAATCTAAATACCCTCAACACCGCCAAACTTAATTCGACTACATTCCGTTATCCTCGTTTTGCTTTTGTTGATGTTCATCTTATATCCTCCTTTCAAGACACTATCCATTCCATTCAACTGTTCTTCCAAGTCCTTTGCTGTCTGTGAGGTTCGCCGATGACATTGTAATTCTGTCAAAGGTTTTATTTCTTCTCCATGGATTTTAATACCTACTCCGAATTTTTCTTTTATTTCCTTCACTGCTTGCTCCATATACAGATTGAATAACATCGGGGAGAGGCTACAACCCTGTCTCACTCCCTTCCCAACCACTGCTTCCCTTTCATACGCCTCGACTCTCATAACTGCCATCTGGTTTCTATACAAATTGTAAATAGCCTTTCGCTCCCTGTATTTATGGGGCTGTATTTGGAAGAGGGTCATATTCTATAGGTCGATAACTGGTACTCTAGCTCGGACCTGTTCCTCTTGCTTCACAACCATGGAACAACCGCATGTGGCACTGTTCGTAAGAAAAGGTGCAACTTCCCAAAACTACAGAAGAATTAAAACTAGGAAAAACTGAATTTTAGTCCACTGACACGATCCTTGCTATTAAGTGATGTGATATGAGAGAGGTGTGCATGTTGACTAAAAGTCACACAACACAAATGGTTGAAACAGGGAACATTGCCAGACATACTGGCGAAAAAATAAAGAAACTACAATCTACTGTAGATTACAATTTGAGTATGGGTGCAGTTGACCGTTGTGACATATTACTGAGGTCAGTGGGATCAGTGTGTAAGACTGTGAAATGGTACAAGAAATATTTTTTTCACCTTCTGGGTTTGTGCATTCTAAATTCTCATGCTCTCCACCGGTCGGTAGCAGGGCGAAAAATGGCACTTGCAGAATTTCGCCTTTCTCTCGTAGGGGAAGGCGTTACGATAACGAGAATCCTCTGCGATTCACAGGGAGACATTTTCCGGCGGTTGTTGTGAGTGAACTTTCGCAGAAAAGTACGCTAATGCGCAGATGCGTGGTTTACACGAAACAGAAAGCGCGCCGGGAAACTAGATCCCAATGAAAAACTTGCAACGTTTCATTACGCGATGAATTCTGGTTTGAGACTTATCATAGAAAGAAGCATTATTAATCATTGGGAATTAAATCTGAAAAAAATTATTGACACTTCTAAATGAATTATTACAAAAAATGCATATATGAATCTATTTTTAACTTTGCCAGTGCCGGTCCAAAGCCCGGATCGAAAAGATTTTAAATTATTCAAACAATGCCTGATTTCTTCGTATGTTGCCGTTTGCTGGCAAATGAACCGACTTTGTGACTGAGAAAATATCTGTACAGCGGCAAATGTAATTACTCCGAGTAAATTGCGCCCGTATAACAAAATCCTTATGTTAATCAATGTACGATACACACGTGACATAGACAGTTACATTCTTTTATCCTTCGTTTTTGTACAAGTAGACCGAATGTGACGTATATTTGTAGTACTGTTTTCCATAAGAGATTTCAAACGTCTTTGATCAACGAGAAATAACATGCCAAAGTGAAAATTGTTCTCAGTGCGACTTTTCTCGCTACTTTGCCTCTGAGTTTAATTTCCAGTATTGGCTAACAACACTGTTCTGGGGAGTGTGGGGGGCTTAAAATTGGTTGTTCGAATGAGACTAGCTTTGAAGCATTAATAAAAAATGGTATTGCTAAAAGAAGTATCGAATATACCCTGGTTGCATCTTTACAAATTAGTCGGAAAGATGTTGATTTTTATGAAGATTATTGGAAGATAGTACGGGAATAAAAATTTTTATTTCATATTTTTGTGCTATCAATTTCTTGCACTCTAAATTTCATTGTTGTCATGCGTTCACTCTACTAGATATGCTAATCCGAAGTTTACATTGTTTTCGGGCCTGATTTCCGTGCCCAACTTTCATTCCAATTACACAGCTTGGAATGTTTTATAGGTCCTATAACATAGTTTTCAGCAAAATCAGAACGAAAATAACTCATTTTTGATGTTTTCACAAAGTCTTCAATTTTGCACTTAAATATAAAGTTTTATTTGCGTAGTAATTCCCAGTACTGAATGAATTAAGAACCTTGTATTGTTAGGTTACTACATGTCAAGTTTCACGTTCGTCATACCGTTACTCCAGGAGATGCAAGAAGCCAAACTTTGTAGGTAAAATCGGTCAATAAAGTAGGCGCCCGAAAAAAATTCAATTTTCTTGCTCAATATGGCAAGTAAAATTCTTTTCATTATTATTCTTAAGACAATGCATAAAGTTGTACAACATGGGCAACAGTTTTTGTAAAGAAATAAATATTGGCCGAGTTATTACAGCTCAAAGTCGCCAAAAATTCACGCTGGCTTTGCGCGAGTTGTAACCAGTCCAGAAGTATTCGGCGCATGGCGGGTTGGACAGCGCGGGCCTCTCGTCTCCAGTCCGGCGGTGGCTCCGAGGGACAGATGGGCACGCAGCGTAGGTAGCCGGAGTACGCCGCTGGCCGCGGCGCCTCAGAGCGCCAAGCAGGTGCTGTGCCTCCAGCAGTCAAAGGGTTAACAGCGCGACAATCAAGAGCACAGCAACAGACACTGGGACTGTGCACGATTTTTGAAATAAAAACTACACAACTACATCGTGATAGACAAAAACGTTGATGGCTGTTAATACATTAGAATATCTTAAAGTTTCATTTAACGTAAGTTCCAAGATCGTAACCACACCAGTGTACGTGTGGTACAGCTTGTGACCAATCATCAGTTTAGTTTGTCAGTAATTGAGAGTAGTGCGAAGTGGCAGGAATGTCGCATGCATCCTGCCATAACCTTAGCATATTAACTGTCCAGTACATATCAGTTGATGTGGGAACGGTTATTTGTGTTTCATATTATATGTATATAGGTAATCAGTTGCTATTAGAACTATTTCTCTCGCAGAAAGTAACTACAACTTTGCTACTGCATTGTTAAAGTGAAATGTTAAAATCGCGCGTTTTCAGGTCTAAGCTAATATGTAAGCTGAATACTGAAGGTAAAATTCGAAGCTTGATATCTGATGCTGTTCACTTAATGGAGTAAGTGTAGGGCCCTGTAATACAACACAAAAATACACGCAACGAGATGAGATTCATTTACCCCTGTACAAGATAATCTAATTGAGGGAAGTTTTATGTGAGATCTGGAAAACTGTTCTGTTTCTTCAGGTACCAACAGGGTCTTAAGTTTATTGCCTTTCTCCCACCAAAATATTAAGTCTTGGAGAAATGTAAATAGCCTGTCTCTTACGTTTAGTATTATTGTACGTAGAATTCCAGTGGATGATTAAATATGTTACTCGTAAGAGGTTAACACAACCAAACGCCTCAGATGTCATTACTATACGTTTTTACTCTGCTGATATTCTTCTTCTTTGGGTATCCAGATTGTGAGATTGAGAATTAATGATATTGATGTATTGTATTGAACCGGGGACCTAGAAACGACAGAGTGGCTTTGGCCCGCCGTAGCCCTCAGTGGTTCACAACAAGCAACAGCAATCGACCCGCCCCACACCGAACCCAGAGTTATTGTGCGGTTCGGCCCCGGGGGACCGCCCCCCCCCCCCCCCGCGCAGGAACGTCTTGTACCAGGCGCGTGTAACCCCAAATGTTTGCGTGGTAGAGTAATTATAATTTACACCATGTCAGCTATTGCTGCGTAAACACTATCTCCACGTACGCGTACAAGGGGAACCAGCCCGCATTCGCCGAGGCAGATGGAAAACCACCTTAAAAACCATCCACAGGCTGGCCGGCACACCAGACCTTGACACTAATCAGCCGGGCGGATTCGTGCTGGGGACCGGCACGCCTTCCCGCTCGAGAAGCAGCGTGTTAGAACGCGCGGCTAGCCGGGCGGGCCCGAAGTCATTACTATACCTTTTTACTCTGTTGCTCTAATTCTTCTTTGGGTATCCAAATTGCGGGATTCAGAATTAATAGTACTGATGTGGGGAACACGAATTTGCTATAATTTTAAAGAAATTTCTCAAAAATTTCTTCTGCCGTGGAATACTTCACCTGTCGATTCCATGTTTTGCCTTTTTTTTTTTTTTTCTTTCTTAAATGTGATGATAGTGTACCCATTCTGTCAAATATATGACGCAGAAACGTGCACGATTTCCAATATCCTTTATCTGTCAATACCACCTTCCTGCTTCAGTTTTTTCTTTGTTTCTACAATTTAGTATCATGACAGTTAACTGTCTAACTATATAACAGGCTACTTCATGACCACCCAAAATGAAGGGTTAAATTTTGTACATAACAAAACCTCTACATCGTAATGAGTGTATGTGGCAGAAAGTTTCTTAGTACATTTTCTATTGTGTTAGACAACACTGACTTCAGCTCTTTGATGATAAAGAAACGTGCATTCTCCATGAAAATATTTGCATAATACATAAGTACTAACAGGCCCTAATGTAAGTAAATCTATACTTTTATTTAAATACCACTCACAAATATCTGACCTGATTATTATTGTACACACCTGCATTCATTCCAGATATGCCTCCATGAAATGCTTATTTTGCAATACTTGTGTCTGAAATGCAAATATTTCATTGTATAATTTTCCTGTATATAACTGATGTGCTTGATACTTAGTAGAAATTGTTTCCAAGTCAATAGCCAAGACCAATAAAAGTTATGGATATCGTATAAGTAGTCAAGTATTTTCCATTTCAGATCACCTACAATACTCAAATACTTCAGTAAGTGTAAAATCTGTAAAAATATTAACATGTTGCATACTGTTTACAATACTTAGTAGCTTTCCATACTATGTACGAGATAAAACACAGTGAGTGTTTTTCCACACAATAATGCCACAACTTATTAGGCACATTCTTTGAGAAGGTTGTAGATGTGCTGTATCTTGCGTTACTGCAGACGTTAGTCACCTATACTGCCAATAATTAACACAATGTATCCTTACAAAATACTACACAGCTGTGTGATTTCTGGCCAGCGGTTATTTCCGTAGCAGTACGAAAATACTTGTTCACTTCAATGACTACCCTCTCTGGAAGTATCACAGGCTTCTACGATCTTTAACTGGAGTCGGGAACGCAGTTACAAACTTCTAGGTTACCTGTAGTGGGAGCCCGTTAACTCCCAGAGAAGAAGAATTGTTATCGTATTCGATAACTGCCAGAGGAAAATACAGACGTTTGACAGTTATTTCTATAGTCGCTCGTATTCCTTATGGTCACTATTGGTACTATCCGCCCAAAGTATGTTGACAAACAGCGCGGTGGATCAACGACCTTTTGTGTGAAATGCCTTTACGGTCGCTCCCATCAGCCAACGCTGAGACACTAACTGAAAAGAGTGATTAGTGTGAGCGCACCGAAGACTAGTACACAGTTCTACGAATAGATGGCGTGCGGTCTCACAGTTATTTCCATGACGTATAGAACACCTTCCAGATGGTCTATCCCTCTCCTTTGTGGCCAGATCTCGGATGATGCGAAAGCGTAGTACGAGCTTCGGTAAACAGTGGCGCGAGGCACTGTTGGCAGTTATTTAAATAACTGCTTGAATCAGAGATAACCGATTGCTGAGAAGTAGCAGCTTATCTATCAGCTACGTTATTTTTTTGCTACCTCTAGTGCGCGGGCTCTGGCTCAACAAAACTAGGGCATAACTAGCTGCCTCGGTCGAGCTGCAGATGGCATGTCGCTGGTTGCCGGCTATACGACACGATCCCTCTTTGTCCCACTTTAAAGAAACACGATCCGCCTTCCATGGTTAACCTTCATGCGCTCGCGCTAGAAATAGTCACGCGAGCGCTTGCGGCGGCGCTCGGCCGACCGCCCGAGAGTTTTCATCAATCTCTTGAGGTTTTCCGTTTTTAAAGGTCATATTTCCACAAAGTATCGACATAGGCTATCTCACACAATATTACAAACACATTTGTAATCAAAATTATTTATTTAACAATAAAATATACAATGGAATACAAAAAGGAAGCCAAATACCCAAATGAAATATAAGAACATTTTTTTGAATTGGAATGTTTTGGGACTATATGATGTAATACTTAAGACAGTGAATACTTCTAGTCTTAACTCGTCACAAGAAAAGCTAATTTTGTATTGAAAAAAGAATTTTTGATTGAAAACATCACAAACATTTATGTCAGATGAAAAATTCTGATCAGTCTGTATCCATTTCATTTTCGTTTTGACGCTGACAACAATTATTGCACGTAACTGTCGTGGTTGAATGTCGTAGACAGACATTTCTTCCACATTCACCGTATTCTCGCTTTGTTTTTATATTCTTTTTTTAGCCACACAAATAACATATTCCTCTCCTTGTAGGGGTTGATACAGCTGGATAAACTACGTCACTCTCTCTAATTTTCCAAAAATACTAACAAATCTTTTGATAAATGCTTCAATTTAGCTCTTTCTTTCAGGTTTTCGCTCATCAGTTCCAAAGATAACGCATGTAAGAATTGTCTTCTCGTTTTTTCTTTCATATTACCTGTGTTGAATTGAAAAATGCGTAACGAATTTATTCCTGCCAAGTCAAGTAAGCGGAAAAATATACATGCAGGCCACCTTTGTGGTCTTCTTGATGTTGATACTGTAGACCTCATGTGCTCCAGAATTTCAACTTCACCTTTGGTTGCATTATAGTCCGTGATTTGTACAGGTTTTTTGGTACTTCATCAATTATGTCGGTATAATGCATTGTGGAGAGCACTACTACAGCTTTCCTTTTTTTTGTTTCATACAAATCAAAGTTTTGTCATCTTGACAACCGAACATGTAGTCTCCTGCCACTGCATTTTCATTTACTGTCACAAATTCTGGGGGAATTTCTTTTTTATTTTTTCTCATTGTACCTAAAAAAGTGAGGCCTTTGCTAAGGAGGTATTCAGCCAACGGGTAACTTGAAAAATAACTATCGGTTGTTACATTTCTATCTGTTCCTTCTATGCATTCAACCAATCTATCGACCAAGTCGTATGGTTTGTTGGAGAGTACGTTAGGGCCTGGCACTTGTTTTCCGCAGTACACTTCCAAATTATATGTATAAAAAGTGCGTGCATCACACAATGCATACATTTTTAACCTGTATTTGGCTGATTTCTGAGACATGTACTGGATGAATGAACATCGTCCTCTAAACGCAACCAACATCTCATCAATAGTAACAAATTCCCCTAAACTGAATGATTTTTGGCTGTTAGCAATGAAAGAAGACGAAATTTCTAATATATGAGCAAGTTTCTCCATTGCTTGACGTTCCAATCTCGTGTTTAGGTCATCAAATCTTATAGCTCGTAGCAAAAATCTAATTCTATTTAGGCTGAAATTGGCTCGCAAAATTGTCAGACCTGTTCCACTGCTATTGAAATATTCAGAGAAATTTGCACAGTTTCCTCTTGACTGCAATAAAAAACAGAGCACCAAACAATGCTAGCATTTCAGCCGTTGTCGTCGGCTTATAATCCCTTTCACGTACTTCAGAGTCTCTGCTTCCTTCTGCCAATGCTTGACGTGCCAATTTTTGCCTTTCAATATAAATATTCGTGTACCTTACGATCCCTTCTACCATTTCGGGGGTTGTTATACACTGAAAAATTTCCAGTCAAGTTTCAGATTGTCTGGCTTGTCCTCTAGAACCTGGTAGAGTTTTGATTATATTTTTTGACTTTGATTTTGTGCTGGTAATATTGACACTACTATCCCAAATAGTTTCCATGTTCTTACCCATATAAAATCTGATGTCATTTGTTGGTAGCTCCTGGTGATCTATGTCATTTTCTCCCCCGTTTTGCAAATCAATTTCCGACTCACTTTGATGTATATCATCTTCAATCCATTCTTGTTCATAATCTGGGTCATCTGAAACGTCATCTTCTAGGGATTCCTCATGGCCTTTCCCCTCTCTCTCCAATTCAGCCAAGATTCTATGTATGTCATCAGATGTAAGGTTTCGTCGTTCCCTTTAACACTTCGTCATTCTAAGAAATTTCTGTTGGCAAAAGTAGCAATTATTTTTAGTTTTTAAAGTAGAAAGAAAAACAGAATTTGTGAATGGCAAAATTTATAGAAAGTAATGCACATTCACTAGAGAATTGGAAGAGTCTATAAAATTGAGGAATCATAGGGGAATTACAAAAAGAAATACTTACATTCCGAAGTAGACGAGTAGAATAAAGTCTCGTAAGCGCTCTCAAGGCGGTAACTGATCGCTTTTGTAAGTGCCGTGAGCGCTCGCAAGGCGGTAAACTGACCGCCGAACGTGTTCGGATCTATTTGCCTCTCAGGACAAGTTCAGAGAGGTGCGACTTGGACGAACTTTGAGCAGCATCTGTCGGAAAAAGGTGAACTAGAGAATACATGTCCCTCCCGCTGCCTCATTATCTTTGTGGAGTAACTATGGCGCGAAACTGCAAAAAGGCGGTCACTTCACCGCCCGCGCGAGCGCTTAAACGTTAATACTATCGGGACGGACCTGACTTCCGAGTTCACTTTATACGTGTGGCCCGCACGCCAGAAACCTCTCGTTACGAATAGACGGTGTCCATCCAGTGTGACAATTCGTCATTTGGCACTCAGATTGGAGATTATATACGTCCATAGTTCTCACGCCATGTCCAGCGTACGTACACTCCTGGAAATTGAAATAAGAACACCGTGAATTCATTGTTCCAGGAAGGGGAAACTTTATTGACACATTCCTGGGGTCAGATACATCACATGATCACACTGACAGAACCACAGGCACATAGACACAGGCAACAGAGCATGCACAATGTCGGCACTAGTACAGTGTATATCCACCTTTCGCAGCAATGCAGGCTGCTATTCTCCCATGGAGACGATCGTAGAGATGCTGGATGTAGTCCTGTGGAACGGCTTGCCATGCCATTTCCACCTGGCGCCTCAGTTGGACCAGCGTTCGTGCTGGACGTGCAGACCGCGTGAGACGACGCTTCATCCAGTCCCAAACATGCTCAATGGGGGACAGATCCGGAGATTTTGCTGGCCAGGGTAGTTGACTTACACCTTCTAGAGCACGTTGGGTGGCACGGGATACATGCGGACGTGCATTGTCCTGTTGGAACAGCAAGTTCCCTTGCCGGTCTAGGAATGGTAGAACGATGGGTTCGATGACGGTTTGGATGTACCGTGCACTATTCAGTGTCCCCTCGACGATCACCAGTGGTGTACGGCCAGTGTAGGAGATCGCTCCCCACACCATGATGCCGGGTGTTGGCCCTGTGTGCCTCGGTCGTATGCAGTCCTGATTGTGGCGCTCACCTGCACGGCGCCAAACACGCATACGACCATCATTGGCACCAAGGCAGAAGCGACTCTCATCGCTGAAGACGACACGTCTCCATTCGTCCCTCCATTCACGCCTGTCGCGACACCACTGGAGGCGGGCTGCACGATGTTGGGGCGTGAGCGGAAGACGGCCTAACGGTGTGTGGGACCGTAGCCCAGCTTCATGGAGACGGTTGCGAATGGTCCTCGCCGATACCCCAGGAGCAACAGTGTCCCTAATTTGCTGGGAAGTGGCGGTGCGGTCCCCTACGGCACTGCGTAGGATCCTACGGTCTTGGCGTGCATCCGTGCGTCGCTGCGGTCCGGTCCCAGGTCGACGGGCACGTGCACCTTCCGCCGACCACTGGCTACAACATCGATGTACTGTGGAGACCTCACGCCCTACGTGTTGAGCAATTCGGCGGTACGTCCACCCGGCCTCCCGCATGCCCACTATACGCCCTCGCTCAAAGTCCGTCAACTGCACATGCGGTTCACGTCCACGCTGTTGCGGCATGCTACCAGTGTTAAAGACTGCGATGGAGCTCCGTATGCCACGGCAAACTGGCTGACACTGACGGCGGCGGTGCACAAATGCTGCGCAGCTAGCGCCATTCGACGGCCAACACCGCGGTTCCTGGTGTGTCCGCTGTGCCGTGCGTGTGATCATTGCTTGTACAGCCCTCTCGCAGTGTCCGGAGCAAGTATGGTGGGTCTGACACACCGGTGTCAATGTGTTCTTTTTTCCATTTCCAGGAGTGTACTTATGACGTCACTAACTCGGCTGTCCCTGTGCTTAAATTTTTTTATTGTCCTGTTAACACTGTCAGGAGTGTAGCATCTGACCTCCGTTTTAAGTGGCTGAGCAGCGTGAAGTGTAGCTGCTGCTTCTCAGTAACCGGTTATTTCTGTCAGTTACGTTATTTTTTTGCTACCTCCAGTGTGCGGGTTCTGGCTCGTCAAAACTACGGCATACCTAGCTGCCTGCTCCGTACCGGTTTCAGTGGTTTCGCAAGGCAGCTGGCACTCTCTTGTGTTTCATCCTCCTCTATTCTGAGCTCTTCATCCGCAATCGATACAGAAGAGTGGATGTATGGTCTCTGGTATTCGCGGTCAAAGGTGCGCTGCATCGTGGTGTTACTCGTCATGTTGCTCGTTGAAAAACTCCCCAAACAGTTGTGAACAAGAAGACGATCGCTCACGGCGAGCGGTTACGGCAGACAGCTAACGCTGGCGGCACGCATGTTCCCAGGCGGTCATCCGTACAAGTAGTAACACGTCACGGTATTGCTTAACTTCAGTGATCGGACGAGAACGGGTGTATTCAGCATGTTACGGCAGTTGGCGCCACTACAATGTAATGGCACGCCACAAGTCGCCGTCGGCTCTTCTCCAGACACAGACAATCGTAGTTGGCCGCAATCGGGCCATACGTACAGCACAATGGCCACTTGCCCCAAAGGCGCTGCGTAGCGTACGTACTAGAAACTTGGACATGACACGCATCTTACGCCCGGCGTCTCGGAAGCAATTGTCGAATTGGCAGCCGCCCCCCCACATTCATGCGTTAGACGATGTTCGACACACCACCTGTCATTCGTTTCCGTCACTGGCGAGGGACACATTTTGTTCCTGCTGTGTGGCGCAGGACTAACACGCTGGTATTTGAGTAATTTGCGAAAACTGCCCACTGCATTGGTGTCAACCCCCTTCCGTCCCGACTTGCCCCGACTGCCGCTCTCAGCCTCTCGGGTTTTGGCCCATATGGCAGGGGCTACGCGGGGGTTTCCTACAAGGGTGCAACAGGTAGCGAAACTGTCCCTAGCAACCGGTTCCCTAAAGAGGTGTTTGGGAAGTGAGCCTCCCCCACTGCTTGTCTACCCCAGTCGCTCACCCTGAGTGCAGGTGTTGTCACCGTTTCTCAGACAGTGTCGTCGTCGATAGATTTCGTTCCGTGCGTTTTCCTATACGACTTCTGTTCCATGCAGTGTACACGATGGAAGTGATAACAACAAAAGGGAGGCCTCGTCTTATCAAGGATGGTCGTCGCTACCGTATTTATAGGAAAAATGAAGAATATACGAACTGGATGTGCGTCAGTTATGAACGGAGTAGGTGCAAAGGCCGTTTAAAAACTGCGAATGGTGAAATCGTTGCTCAACAGCAACATTCTTGTCCACCTGACAACACAGATATGGAGAGTTCGCGAAGAAAAGACAGTGCCTGTAGCCGAAATTTTTAAGCAGGAATTTCCAGATTTGAAAGATAAAGGATTAGAATTCGTGGCTTATATTCCGAATTATGACAGCTCCAAGAGTTAATTGTGTAAAGCGAGAAGAGGAGCTATTGGGACAACCCAGAACCCTTTCTCTAGTTCAGAAATATACCTTAGCGAAGATCTTTTGAAATTAATGGAAGGTAATAGTTTTATGAAGATTGATGATGGCTCTGTTCCAGGCAAGAGACTTATAGTATTTGCTTGTGAAAAAGCAGAGAAAATCCTTTGTGACAATGGAACTGTGCTTATGGATGGGAAATTTGACAGCTGTTCGAAACAGTTCAAACAATTGTACACAATCCATGTCGACATCGGAAGTACAGAAGAGGCAACTAAGATATTTCCTGTTTTATTTGTTTTGCTGCCAAACAAAAGTAAAAATTCATATGAAAGACTTTTTCTGGACTGAAATCTAAGATACTTGGGTGGTCACCAAAAACTGAATTCATTGCTTTAATTGTAGCCATTTCAAAATCTAGCACTGCAGTGTTCCCTGAAACACAACTTTCCGGTTGTAATTTTCACTTTAATCCCAGTTCCTGTATCTTCTTCCACAGACACTGGTTAATGGAAGACTACAGGGATAGGGAGGAAGTGCGATTGTCGCATGTGTGCTGCAGTGGCACATCTTCCACGTAACACTGTAGATGATGCGTGGATTTTAATACTGGAACAAATGCCCAGTGGAGAGAAGATCACAGCATTTGCAGACTATATGGTTGATCAGTGGATGGAAAATCCTAATATACGTATTGAAATGTGGAATGTTTTTAACCAACGACACAGAACGACGAATGCTGTCGAAGGTTGGCATAGAAAACTGAACTCATCAATAAATCAGAAGCATCCAAATGTGTATTTTCTGATTCAAAAGCTGAAGGAGGAGGCAGTGAATGCTATTTTTGAAATTAAAGAAGATTCCATTTGCCTACCTCTTCAAAAAAGAAAAAAAAAAGGTACATAGATCTTGACAAAAGATTAAAAGACGTTATGAAAACATATGAAGACTCTGGAGATTTAAAAAGATGTTTAAAATCTCTAGCGTTTATACAAAAAATTGAATAAGAAATTACGATTGATAAGAAAAAAAAGGTTATCAATTTGCTACTGTATTTTTTGTTGTTGTTCAACATTAATCAACAAAAAATAAATGAAATGAAAAAAAGATGAAACAAAAACATCCCTTCACATTTTATCCATGTCAGTCGGAAAGTTCACAGTTACGATATTTATTTGTAGTCGGAAACACGAGGGAAGTCTAGAGATTCGAAAAGTTGGATGATAAAAAAATTTACTGTGATGTTCTGTGTGAAAGTTTTGGGATTTGCTGTTGGCCTTAAAAATATTGTTGTTTCAAAACTGTATGTGTAAATATAGCACACGTTTTACCAGCATCAATAATTTCGTAAAGTTAATTTGCCGATTCTGGAGTTCCGCCAAATACAAATACTTAGTCTCGTATGACATATATGACGAATCTTATTCACAAAAGTGCTTTTAACGGTATTTCTAAAGTTCTAATACAAAATCTGCTATTTATTGAGCATTTAACTCAACAAAACTGAAATTTTACTTGGTAAATTTCTTACATAACATGTTCGCTCGTCCTGTGAAGCTTCCAGAATTTTTGGTGAGGAAGGCGGAATGAGGACTTTGACAGAAAAGTGGGCAACCAGCTGTCGGAGTCCTTTAAACACGATCATATTTGCCTTTATTGTGCTCCAACAGAAGCATTTTTCAGCTGATGACTGTGTAGTTCATTTTATAAAGATGAACTTCCAACTTGATGAACTTAGGTGGAGTCATCTATATTAAGCAACGAATTTTATCATCTGTAGACATCAAGAACAACACTCTGGTTAGATGCGGCGTATAAAGTCTCGACAACTATAGGAAATATTCTCTAATTTCTTTCAGATGAACACGCCCATTGTCGCGTAAATCTTTATCTAATTACTAACAGTAAACCCGGCGTTGCCCGGATATTTATTCATCCCAGTTTTATGTCAGTTCATCCCCTCATCTCTCTTGTCCATTTAATCCTATCTCGTCTCGCTCTATCCACCTCCCCCTTCCGCCCATCCGTCTCTCTTTCCATCTCCTCCACATGCCCCCCCCCCCCTCTCTCTCTCACAACACTTCCTCCTCCTCTCCTTCTCCATCCATCTTCCCGTCTCTGCCCACCTCCTCCTCCGCTTTTTCTAATAGTACATCAAATTCACAATAACACCCCTAATTTATGTATTACAGTGTTCCATTAGTCATTCACCACCTTCCCCCTTTCTCTGTTTACCTGCTGTTCCGTCTCTCTTTTAATCTGCTTCTCTCACTTCTCTGGATGCACCTCCTCCCCGCCTCCATCACGTTCTCCTCTCTCCGTATATCTCCTCCTCCGCCTCCGTCATGCCATCTCCTCTTTCCCCGTCTATGAAAAAATACGTATATCTGCCAACTTTCATGCTGACTGACGATACAATGTGGAATTTATTTAAAGGTACGCCAACCCTCCGCCATCCAGCATACGTTGGCTTGTATAAATGCCTTCACCACGAAAACATACATACATGAGCCAACTCTCAAGCTGATCAGTCAAACGGTGTGTAATTCTGTTGTAAGATACCCTCCACCATACACCGTATGAAATTTCACGTAGACGGTGAGATTCCCCTTGTTTTGAAGATCAAATGTACAAAATTTCATCAAGATCGGAGCAACTCTGTGGCTTTTGTTGGAATCCGTAAGTAAAGTACCCTCCACCATGCACTGAACGAGATTTTTTGTAGACAGTGACCATCCTGTTGGTTTGGGAAATAGAGCGAGTGGGGTGTATAAAAATTAATCCCTATGCCGATTTAGTTGCGAAACATAATAATAGAAATCTTACGTGATTTCTGTTGTTCGAATCTGTCTTATAAGGGGCAACATAGCTATTAAATAATAGCAACGAGATTAAGAGAGCAGTCACTTTCAGTGTTACATAAAATAACATTATACCTTGTAAATTATCACGACACAAAATGAAGATGATAAGAAATGTAGGACTTCCTTCCGTTTGCGTTTGAAACTCTCGGAGAGCTCCTGTGTGGTGAGGAGGGTGGGAGGGGGCAGCAAGGGGAGCCACGATTTGTTTTGCCGGTCCGGGCCTCTGACAGGTTTAGTGCGCCGCTGCTCGTAGGAAACCCCACGGTAGGAAACCTCACGACACTATGACAGGAGAGGCACGGGAAACATCTGCAAGAGGCGCCAGCCGCGAAAAGCTGGGCGAAAACATAAAGTAACTAAATGCATCTTTCTTTTTTATTTTGTTGTTAGAAAATGGTCTTTTATTTACAAATTTGGAAAAATCACAGTGCTGCAAAAAATGGGATCTGTGCTACACTACTGGCCATTAAAATCGCTACACAAAGAAGAAATGCAGATGATAAACGGGTATTCATTGGACAAATATATTATACTAAAACTGACATGTGATTACATTTTCACGCAATTTGGGTGCATAGATCCTGAGAAATCAGTACCCAGAACAACCACCTCTGGCCGTAATAACGGCCTTGATACACCTGGGCATTGAGTCAAACAGAGCTTGGATGGCGTGACAGGTACAGCTGCCCATGCAGCTTCAACACGATACCACAGTTCAAAAGAGTAGTGACTGGCGTATTGTGACGAGCCAGTTGCTCGGCCACCACTGACCAGACGTTTTCAGTTGGTGAGAGATCTGGAGAATGTGCTGGCCAGGGCAGCAGTCGAACATTTTCTGTATCCAGAAACGCCCGTAAAGGACCTGCAACATGCGGTCGTACATTATTCTGCTGAAATGTAGGGTTTCGCAAGGATCGAATGAAGGGTAGAGCCACGGGTCGTAACACATCTGAAATGTAACGTCCACTGTTCAAAGTGCTGTTAATGCGAACAAGAGCTGATCGAGACGCGTAACCAATGGCACCCCATACCATCACGCTGGGTGATACGCCAGTATGGCGATGACAAATACACGCTTCCAATGTGCGTTCACCGCGATGTCGTCAAACACGGATGCGACCATCATGATGTTGTAAACAGAACCTGGATTCATCCGAAAAAATGGCGTTTTGCCATTCGTGCACCCAGGTTCGTCGTTGAGTACACCATCGCAGGCGCTCCTGTCTGATGCAGCGTCAAGGGTAACCGCAACCATGGTCTCCGAGCTGATGGTCGGTGCTGCTGTAACCATCGTCGAATTGTTCGTGCAGATGGTTGTCTTGCAAACGTCCCCATCTGTTGACACAGGGATCGAGACGTGGCTGCACGATCCGTTACAGCCATGCGGATAAGATGGCTGGCATTTCGAATAACCCTCCTGAACCCATAGATTCCATTTTCTGCTAACAGTCATTTGATCTCGACCAACGCGTGATCTCGACCAACGCGAGCAGCAATGTCGCGATACGATAAACCGCAGTCGCGATAGGCTACAATCGGACCTTTATCAAAGTCGGAAACGTGATGGTACGCATTTCTCCTCCTTACACGAGGCATCACAACGTCTTACCAGGCAACGCTGCTCAACTGCTGTCTGTGTATGAGAAATCGGTTGGAAACTTTCCTCATGTCAGCACGTTGTAGGTGTCGCCACCGGCGCCAACCTTGTGTGAATGCTCTGAGAAGCTAATCATTTGCATATCACAGCATCTTCTTCCTGTCGGTTAAATTTCGAGTCTGTAGCACATCTTCGTGGTGTAGCAATTTTAATGGCCAATAGTGTATTTGAGAAAATATCTGTGGGAACCTACATTTTCGTCATTTTCCTGGAATTTTCGGCAGTTTTCCTTCACATATTATTCCTTAAATTGAGATAATAAATTTTGTATCGTATGTTTATTACAGTAATCTAATTCGTATGGAAGGATGAGAACAGTAGCATGAAAAGAGAGGGTGGCGGCAAGAAGGGGAAAAATTAACGGCCCAGCGGCGCATATTTTTTTTTTTTTCGTAACGTAATAAACGTGTATTTACAAGTTAACAAGTGCGCAGTACTTTTGTCAAAAAGTATTTTGTTTGGATTTTCCTTTGTTCTGTTTTTCACAATACTGGTTTGTTCAAGTCTCTTCGTTTCTTGTTGCATCCTGTTTATTTTAAGATAATTCGCAAGCAGTTTTGTAATTTTATTTTTAGTCCTTTATCTTTGTGTACCAAAGCGACATTTAATTTTTTGGCAGCCATTTTGTTTTTGTTGTTGATATTTAAATATTTATTTGTATGAGTTAGGTAATACTGCCTTTTCAGAGTGAAAAAGAATATGATTTTAATTTGATGCCCTAATGTAGCATCTTAGTGAGAATTGTTTGCAGTTTTTACATACCGGGTATGACACACACATTAAAAGAAATAAAGGATATATAAAAATACCATACTGTACTTAACAAAAAGCAAATTTGAAAATTTTGTTGACGGAGAGAGAGAGAGGGGGGGGGGATCGCATTTTACTTATGGAAAAATATTATATTATGCAAATAGTAGTAAATAACCATAATATGATACTGATATGAATTGGAGTGTGATGGCTGGTTTGTGACACACAATTTAAGTAACCCACCTACATGTGGCGACTTACTTTTGCCACATTATTATGAGGATAGGCAAAACAAGACGAAAGACACATAGAAAACACTATGATCAAACACTTTTTCTGTGGTGTTACATATACATGTTACAGCGAGTGAAATATAGTGCGACCAACAACATCGTAAGTGTATATGTGTTTAAAAGTGTACAGCGTATTCTCCCTCTGACGGTTCGGCATTTCCAGACGGAACGCTTTTTTTTTTTTTTTTTAAAAAAAAAAAACCACTGACGTTCTCATTTGTTTGCCGTCTGAGTAATTGGCCGTTTCACCGAACGACGCACGGTCTGTCGACCACACTTTACTTTTTATCCCTCGTAACAATATGGCGAAGGACATTTAATCATTAGTTCAGCACCTCCATTTCTCTGTGGCTTATTTTATGGACCTTTCTCCAAGTTTGTTTCTTTACCTGTCATTCCTTCCATCGACTGCGCTTAATGTGTAGTCGTTTTTAACTCCTCTTCGTGGTCTACAGTTCTGACGTAGGGCGGAAAAACAACTAGGATCATACGGACCCAAGACAAAACAAAACAGAAACAAAACAACATTCGTGGAACACTGCGGTAACATGCATTTGTAGTTCCTTTAACTCCTGAGGATATGGGTGTCCGCAGCAGCGACGACGAGGTAGCGCATCTTTAATGGTATTCGGCTGATTTCTACGGCGCCTCCTCCTCAAAATCTGGTGTGTAGTGTTTTAGTAGAGACGACGTGGCACAGTCAACATCTCTGTCAACCGGACAACTAACACGGGAGAGAAGAACTGTCAGGCAACCACACACGTACATATTGAATCTTATCAACTGAAGACATAAAGTCTGAAAATGAGTGTGATCATATTTTTCTTGGCACATTATTTGATCAAGAAGGACCTGTAAAATAATTTTTTTACATTTGACTATGACCGGTTTCAGCTATTGCCATCTTCAGATCATAAAATCAGGGTGTCCAGTGATTTTAAGAAAAAAAAATTCCCTGAGTTTTCCAGGTTTTCCTGGTCCATTTTTGTATTTTTCCAGGGCCTTGTTGTGCTTAGTCTCTAACAAATTTACCCATATATAGGAACCTAATGGGAGCCTTACTACTAGGTGAACGAAAAAAAACTTGAAAAAATGTTTTATTTTTAAAAAAAAGAAACATACCAGTGTTTGACCGAATAGTTCAAGTGTCAAAAGTAATATGGACAAAAAATTACAAGATAAGAACAGGTTTCAAATGAAATGAAACACTATTATTAAAACATTTCCATTATGAACAAATAGATGTTGGTAGCACACAAGGGTATAAAAAACCATTATCGACTTCAGTATAAATTATAATTGTATGTGAATTTTATTTCTAGAGGTGCTTGTGAAAAGTGTAACACAATAATTATTGAAAAATGTAACAGTTGTATGGTAATGACACATATATGAACGCTAATTCAAATCACAGACAAGAATTTTTAATTATATAACTTCTTGTTCGATCTGAGTAATCTATCAGCACTCACTAAAAGTGATACTTGCTTTCCGCAAAGCCTTGGCAGGCATCCTCAACTTGAAAATGGCACCTGTATCTTTTGTGAAAGACACCTACAACCGTTTGCATGAGCAAATATCACTACAAAATTTCTGATTATTGGTTAACTTTTAAGTTGAAAGTTTGAGTAACTTAACTGGAATGGTAACGGAAATAAGACGGAGCTGTGAGACAAAGAATTTTATATGACAACAACATTTTATTTAATAAAAATCATGAAAATACCTCCTTGATCACTCACTTTACTTAATGGCACGGTTATATGGAATGCTGGTCCGTCATCAGTGATAAAAAAAAAATTAGTAATTTTATGCAACCTAACTATACGTCCTAACTAAGATGACTATAGGAGCCACCACGCAGAGCATCTATACTCACAAGAGTCTCAGCAGGGAATGCCCAACCGTCTCCCCTCGTCCGGGGTCCACACACGGTGGCTGGAAGGGCTCAGAGAGTCTGCACAGCGTCTATTTGCCAACCTAACGGGGCCTGCTATCGCGCGGGGAACTTACATCTCTCTGGTCTAGTGCAGTCACACTCTACTTGATACAATGGTTGGCTAAATTGCATCTCCACATTCTGCTGTGGAGCAGACAACCCATGCATACGTCAGCAGACGACCCGCATTCACATTAGTTGACTATAGCCTACGAAGATTGATAATGTAACATAATTCCGGATTAAAATTCCCTGAGTGTCGGAAGGGCACCCAGATGTGTTTTGAGCGTGTGACTCTTGTAACAAGCCATGTAGCGGCTCACATGCTGCTCGTTTTTTTTCTCAGAAGGGGAAGGTTATGTAACGGCTCCAAGTGTCCTTGCTTTGGAAGGGCATTATCAAAGAGTTTTTTAATCATAGTGGCAAGAGCTACGGCAAGTAAATATATGGTTGACCACTAATTTTAAGTACACAACATTCTAATAATCGAATATATACAACATAATGTGTGGAAATTATTAACTATTAAATTATTCTCCTTCAATGAATATCATAAATGGCTCTGAGTACTATGGGGCTTAACAGCTGAGGTCATCAGTCCCCTAGAACTTAGAACTACTTAAACCTAACTAACCTAAGAACATCACATACCTCCATGCCCGAGGCAGGATTCGAACCTGCGACCATAGTGGTCGCGCGGTTCCAGACTGAAGTGCCTAGAACCGCTCGGCCACTCCGGCCGGCTCAGTGAATATCGACACAACCCTAACGCAGTAACATATCGGCCCATGCCCTTCTGAAACATCATTGCGCAAAACATACATGATTTGACTTAGTATTGAGTCTGAACGAAAGTCATTTCATCTATTCGCTAAGCCAAGCATTCCGTTTTAAATGTTATGTAAGCGAGTGCAATTTTGAAATTGTTACCAAAGACATGATCATTTTCTACGTTTTAAACATTTGAAATGCTTGTGTACAAATACGTACTTCTCATAAAACATGTATACAAATCGATAACCAACTTTTGAGAACTAATATTATTAGTATCTTTTCGTAAGTGTGTCCTCCTCTGAAATAATCTACAAGACAAAGTTCAGTTAATACAACATTCCCCAGCTTATTTTGGCACTTCATAAATATTTTCCATTTTTTTCAATTGGCAAACAAATATGATTGACATTTCTGATATTATCATATAAAGTCGTTAAAATACTTTTAAGTTTCATTACAGAACTTCGGATTAAAGTGGTAAAGTCCTTTCTTTAACACTGGTCCATATTTTCTTTAGTTAGAAAACAAAAGATGTTTGAAAGTAGAATTTCCTTTTCACTACAAAAATCACAGATTTTAAGAAATCAGTCCGTATCATTAACATAAGAACATTTTTGAAAAATTACATAAAGATAATATGAGTATAAAATCAGGTCCGCTAAAAAAACAAAAACACACGCTCTACCTTTGTTAAATACGTGTCACTTTCGAACACTTTTATACACTTTACTATTGGGCTTGGGGCATTTGGAGGACATCCGTGTTGGGCTACTTGGTGAGCGGAGGGAGGAAACTCGTTGTGCAGGTAAGGACTGTAGCTGTCCCTCTGTCACGCAGATCAACTCCTTGCCTCTCGCCTCTCCCTCATGATTTGGCAGCAGCTCAACAGGACCTGTGGTGCCCCATGTTTACAGCAGCAACTGAACACGGCTGCACGTGTTTCCGCATCAGGTTAGCATCGACCTCCAGGGCCGGATGAACTCACCCCAGCTGTCATCGCCTCTTGACGCGTCGCGACTGCCTGGATCCACCTGGCAGACATCTTATAGTAGTGTGGCCTTATCAGCAAGTGTTGTGCGGACAGCCACTACTCGAGACGTCACTCCCTCGGTAGCTTCATTCCCCTTTCTTCCTTCTGCAGTCCTGCCACGCCCAACTCTGGTGGTGAGTCTGACATGTCTCTTGATTCGGTACTGCAGACACTGTGGGTGTGGTGGTGTTGCTAACACATCACCACTGATGCCACTTCCCTTGAATGCACCCGTCCCTCTTCTCTCATCCATCCTGCCGCATCGCAACGCCTGACCTAGGGTAGCCAAGCTCACCTCCTGCGGTCGCCGCAGTCTTCAATTTTGTATTTGGCAACTGCTGCCAAGCTGGCAGCGCATCGCCTTACGGGTTGTCCATACAGACTGTCCGTGACGATTTGGCGTTTCTGCGTGACTCCCCCAGTGTTGGGGGGCATGTCACCTGTCAGTGTGGGCGCTTGGCAGGTGCGGGCAGCATCCGGCAATCGGGGAATTCCAGGTGCATCACGCTCACCTCATCGTCAACTGCTAACTGCCTTCGCCTGTAGCCTCCACTTTTCCCAGCTGCCAGCTGCTTCTTGATGGGAATCTGTGCTCAGGGGAACACTGTTCTCAGTACACCCTTCATAATAGTTTTCTAACATTTATCTCTTCTCAATGATTCTTCATATTATGCCTTATGGGCTTTAACATTCAAATTATATTTACCATGGGTTGTGATTCAGCTGACTATTACGTAAGCAAATACTCTATCACTAATTTACAAAGACACAGTAAAAAAAGAACAGTGTTCAGGGAAAGATGTGTTTAAAAGTAGAAGTATTTATAAGTCTTGATTCTTAATGCACTGGAACATAAATTACCTCAGTGCAACATATCCAGAGGATAAAATCGTGAAAATTGACGAGCTACAAATTATTCTTTCAGAAGGAAGAATTATCAAAGGTGTTTTCCTAAATGAACACTGGCTTATGGAAGATTCAATCACAGTTTTAAACAGAAAACATACAGTAGCTACCAGTTTTTGTAGGAAAAACAGAACCCATGATGGCTCCTATATACTGGCTAACAACTCATTAGAATATAAAGAAAGAGACAATGTTAATTTTGTTAACGAAGAATTTGTATTTGAAAGTTGCTGTGTAGAGCTAGGACAACATAATATTATTACTATTATCTCAATATACAGGATTCCAAGTAGTGATGTGACTATATTATTTTTAGAGAAATTCCAGTGTCTCCTACATAAACTCACAAAAGAAAAGATGAAAGGAAATTGTAATTGCTGCTGATTTTGACATAGTTGACAAGGTGGTTTCATTCTGCGTATCTAAGTTTGGTGAAATCAGTGAAAATTAGTCTAAAGCCATATTCTTGAATTAAGTCAACAGAGTAAATGAGTGAACTGCAACACATATAGATGATATTTTAACAAATAATGCATTTAATGACGCTTCCAAATTCTCTTTAGACCTAGGTATCTCAGACCACTCTGCTTTGTTCATTTAATAACTGAATCCTGTGGATCTGAAATTTTTGCTGATAATAGGTTGGTTAAAGTGGTGACAATACATAGGGCTCCTGGGCATTCTTAAAACAGCTTGAATCAGTTTTGTTAAAAATGTATTCAAAGGCTGAGCCATTTAGTCATTCTGGGTGACTTTAATGTGAATTTCCTTACAGACAATGCCAACAGAATAGAACTAGAACATTTGTTAAAACTCCAGTAGTTGAATTTCCTACCCAAGTGACAGATGCCAGTGTATGTCTGATTGACATCTATATTGATAAGTTTAGTACTAGTCACAGGACTATAAGTCAAATTCTCTATGGTTTGACTGACCATGATGGGCAGTTGCTTACTCTTAGTAACATATGTTTGAGCATTAAATGTAAACCAGGTTTTAGATTTTTCACAACAATCAATGTGGAAACATTAGAAAATTTCAATAAGCTCCTGCAGCAGATTGACTGAAGTCCAGTATATAAAGAAGGAAATGTTAAATTAAACCTATTCACAGATGAATTCATGTCCTTTTTTGAAGCAGTATTTCACAAAATATGAGTACCAAGGCTTGAAAAATGAAACCCTGGATTACAAAAGCGATAAAAATTTCATATAAGACAAAAAGAGTACATCACAAAGATGTTCTGGTGAGCCTGCTGTAAAAGAACATAATAAATCATATTGTAAAATATTGGAAAAGAGTTATAAAGAGCTCTAAAACATTATATACTAAATCGGAAATAGACAACTCAAACAATAAATTAAAAACCATCTGGAGTGCTATCAAAAGGGAGTAGGGGAAAAAAGGTGATAGTGTTTCAAACATAGAAATAAGACATTGTAGTTGTTTGATTAAAGAAACTGATGTTGCAAGCCTTAATGAGCACTTTCTAACAGCTTCTGAGAAAACCAGTTGTGAGGGCTCGATCAATGAGGGTATGGACCTCCTGAAAAAATCTGGATTGCGCAAAGGAAGTAAAAAAAAAAAAATATATATATATATATATATATACACACACACACACACACACACACACACACACACACACACACACACACACACACACACACTAGCAAACTGGAAAGTGCTGGTAGATAGGCACAATAAAAAACACACACACACACACACACACACAAAATTTCGAGCTTTCGCAACCCCCGGTTGCTTCGTCAGGAAAGAGGGAAGGAGAGGGAAAGATGAAAGGATGTGGGTTTTATGGGAGAGGGTAAGGAGTCATTCCAATCCCGGGAGCGGAAAGACTTACCTTAGGGGGAGAAAGGACAGGTATACACTCACGCACACACACATATCCATCCGCACATACACAGGCACAAGCAGACATTTGTAAAGGCCTAAAAATGGTTCAAATGGCTCTGAGCACTATGGGACTTAACATCTGTGGTCATCAGTCCCCTAGAACTTAGAACTACTTTAACCTAACTAACCTAAGGACATCACACACACCCATGCCTGAAGCAGGATTCGAACCTGCGACCGTAGCAGTCGCGCAGTTCCAGACTGAGCACCTAGAATTGCTCAGCCACCGCGGCCGGCTCAGTGAAGAAAACATACACTTGTTCTGTTGTAATGACCAATTTACTTGACTCAGTCTACAACAGGAAAACTCGTGTTCAAAAAATTTTGATAAGTTTTTAAACAGCTTTATACATATTTTCAGTGAATCTATTCCACCTGTAGTCTGTCACAGAAAGGCAAGTAATAAACTAAAGTGGAATACTACTGGCATAATAATATCTACTAACAGAAAGAGACAGCTACGTGCTGAGCTGAAATCTAATAACAGTCCTGAGTTCATTAACTACATTAAATCACATGAAAAATATTTAGGAAGGTTGTAAAAGCAGCAAACAAAAAGGCAAATACTAAATTTATCAGACAGCACAGAAATAAATCCATGGCAGTATGGACACTTGTCAAATCTAAACTTCAAATTAATCTTAGCCACCAGGAAATTTCTAACCACCAGGAAATTTCTAAAATAAAGATACAAGACAAAATAATTGTAAATCCTGCTCAAATTTCAGAAAATGTTACCAGATTTTTTATAACAGCAGCAAAATCTGAATTGTTGTAGATGAAGATAATTTACATTTATTTGTGTTAAGTCAGAGCATGAATGAGAGTCTAATTAAACCTGAAAAAGTACGAGTAAAGGATGTAGAAAAAAATATTAAACATAAGAAATAAAAATTCTGAGAGATGGGATGAAATACCTGCTACAGTCATCAAAGCCACTTGAAGGAGGCTACTTTGCACATGTTCTAAAATATGCCGAAGTGAAACCATTATTTTCAAAAAGCTCTAAAGAACATATGGGAAATTACTGTCCAATTTCCCTTCTTCCTGTGTCTTCTAACATATTTGAAATGATCGTTGCAATCCAAATACAAAATTTCTGTCACAATGCAATATAATCTCAAAAAATCAAGACAAAAATACAATTTATGCAATCAAAGTAAGTTATTTCCACCTCAGATAAATCAAAAAAAGCTGCAGAAACATTCTGTGACCTATCCAAAGCATATGACAATGCAAAAATACTTAATTACAGACTGTGCCTTACAATGGTGTGAGTCATATTTGACAAGGAGACAGCAAAGGATAGTCATGAGACAAAAGAAAATACTCCTCGAAATGGAGAACTTCTCACAGGGGGGTACCACAAAGATCAATTATAGTCCCAATACTACTACTTTTTTACAAAATGATTTACCCATAAACATAAGTCATCATTCGGTTTTATTCGCTGATGACACATCAGTGCTGATAGAAAATAAAAATGCAGAAGAAATTCCCAAAAATGTTATAAAAACTCCTGAAAATCTAGATGTGCTGTTCCATCTAAATAGCCTATATTTCAAAAACACAGCTTATGCAGTTTAAGACAATTCAGAAGTCTAGGACTAAATGATGCAGAATGCGTTAAGTTCTTAGGAATCCAGTTGAACAGAAACCTGTCATGGTCATCACATATAGACTATTTAAAATATGAACGGAACATCCTGGCATTTGCTATGTCAATCTTGGTCAGTGTCACTGCCACAGACATGAAAAAGGCAGTGTACCATATATGCTTTGAGGCAATAGTGAGATATGGCATTGTCTTTTGGGGAAATGTTAGCAATTTGACAAGAATATTAAATTCACAGAAACAAATGATAAGGAACACGTGTAGTGCAAAGCCAATAGAATCTTGTTGGCCACTATTAAGAGACCTAAACATGTGTTCCCTCACTGTATTTATGTGAAATAATTCTTTCCATAAATAGTAATCCAGAATTGTTTGCTCCAAATAACTTCCGGCACAGATATGAAATTAGAAACAAAGAAAGTTTCATGCTTCCTACACATAGACTCAATGTTTTCTTGCAGATCCCACAGTATATAGGGATGAAAATCTATGATTAGTTAAAAAAGACAAATTTCTGAAAGATTGAAACTGATCTAGTAAAAAAAAATTATATAGCACTCTGGTACCAAAATGCCAAAGTGAAACCCCAGTTTTACGTTTTCATGAAAAGACGCAAAAAACTCGAAGTATAGGAATACGCAGAACAGATGAAAATGTTGGAACCCCCCACCCTCTGCCCCCCCTCCCGCCCCCCCCCCCCCCCCCCCCCCCGCAAATATGAGCAAAAACACATGTTACTGGCATATATGATTACAAATCACAACCCTCTCCAATACTTTGTAAGAAATACGTCTAAGTGAAAGAAATTAAAAGTACAATACAATTCTTATGCAATAATTTGTGGCAATGCATTTCATCAGTTCTTAAAAAATGACAGATGTGTAACAGAGAGCAAGTAAAAACTCTTCAAAATATTGAAATTGGTATTTGGGTACAAGGTGTGTGAACATGGGAGTAGCCAGAGATGCACGAATCATTTACTCCATGCAAGTGCAGCAGATGTTATATATAAGTTTCTACTCTTTGACTGTTCGTTCAGTGAGTTTTCTTGTTCGAGTTGGAAAAATAAAGCATTTTGTGCAAACCTGTATGTGGGTTTAATTTGTTGCCTACATAATTGGTGACCCTGGGAAAAATAAGAAAAGCTCTCGCAATATTGTGTGGCAGTTTCGCCAAAGATGGAAGAAGCTAATAAAATTGTGCAAGCAACCAACGACGAGATCGACAGCTAAGCCAAGATATTGGGCTTTTGAAGTTGCAACACTGAAGAATGATAGCAAAATGGAATCTATGAATTTGCAAGCTCCAGTAGTAGCAGCCACACCACAAGCATACTCACATACCAAAGATTTTTCACACACGAACGTGCCGTTATCGACCACGCCACGGTTGCAGTTAAGAGGGTCTCCAGTCACGTCTATGCAACCAGACATATGGTTCACAATAATAGAGAATATCTTTGAGGAACAACATATAATCGAAGACCGCAAGAAATTCACTCTTGCGATTAGCAACCTGGATCAGAGGGCAACAGCGATAGTCTCTGATATGATCATACATCTGCCGCTCCAATAATCATACACCACACTTAATATGGCATTGATCGCTTGCTGCATGAAATTATCTGAACAGGGATTTTCCCAGGTGATGAATCAGGAGAAATGAGGGGACAGAAGTCCATCTGAATTATGGAGACATTTAAGCACTATAGTCAATGCACACGTGATATTCAATGAATTTTACTGCATGTCTGGCAATAGCAGCTGCCTCATCAAGTTCAACCACCATTGATTGTGTACGAAGGACAGCCTCTCGACAAACAACGGCTTACAGAGCTTTCGCTACTCTACAGTCAACGTTTTCGTAGTGTCCGTAGCAACATCATCTGCCACCTCTGCAACGAAAGCCAATGATGATTCATCGGAATGGTTAGAAGAATAAAAATTAAGCCGTGCAGTCACATGTTAGAGACAAAGACCAGGCAGGGGGGCTGAGGGGATCAGGAAACTGCAAGACGCGATGGAAAATATGGCTACTCAGCTACATAACGTGGAGCTGCAGATGTCCATCAGGTCCACCAGTAACAAGAAGAGGACACACTTCAAACAGGATTAAGTTCACACCGAAAATTTTTGCTGACATCACAGATAATTTGGCCTCAAGCTATGAGAGCCACAAAACCTTGTGGATACCCAAACAGCGAGGGCAGCCCACTTTAGGCACCACAGGCTGCGGCACTCACAAACGGTGTCGTATACGAACAAGGAACCAGGTGACAGTTGCAGGCAGCAAACGCATAGTCAAGGTAAGGCACTTGAAGGCTTCCCATATGCTATAACTTTATGCCACTTTGATTCACCCTTGGAGTATAAGCTAACATCGCACAAGTGACTCTCAACTTCCTGACAGACACTGGCTCAGAAGTGAATGCCTTGCTGACCCCAAGCTTTGTTAAGGAGGACACGTGGAAGCCTTTGAAATTGATAGCAGTTAACAATTCAAGTATAAACACATACAGTTATAAAGAGCTCACAATAGATATTTATTTATCTACCTGTTACAAGTGGAATTTTGTAGTGGCAGATATTTTACAGTCAATCTTAAGTGCAGATTTCTTGTCTCATTTTGCACTCACCGTGGACTTGCCAAATGACTCTTTTATCATGCCCATATTTGATCTGAAAGTAAAAGGTTTTTGGTGCAGTGCGGCAGAGGCTGTTGTAGGAGTAGTCAGTAGCTGAACTATATGGCTCCTTGTTGGGGAGACTGTAAAGATTACAGCAGTTAAACATAATACAGTGCATTATATATGCACCACCCCAGGTCCACCAGCATCAAGACACATCCACAGATAAGCCCCACAGCAATTAGCAGAGGCAAAAGCTGTATTTGAGGAGCTGCTCCAGGCTGGAGTAATTAGAAGGTCTGACAGTTCTTGGGCGTCCCCTCTCCACCTTGTAGGCAAGAAAGATGACACACGGCGTCCCTGTGGTGACTACCGCCGATTGAACACAACACGTGAACACTCCTGGACAAGTACACCATACCAAACATTCAAGAGTTAACCTATACTCCTTGCGCGTGCAAAACTATTCTCAGTACTGGATTGTCGTAAGGCATACAATCAGATGCCTGTGGCTCCAGCTAAAGTGGCAAAGACGGTGGTGATCACACCCTTTGGGCTATTCAAATTTCTGTTTATGCCACTCGGACTCCACCAGGGGTGGGACGCATGTTTAAGGTTCATTGATGAAGTACTCCATGGATTATCTTTCTGTTATGCACATCTGGATGATATTTTGGTATTCTCAAAGGTTATTCAATCACATGATAGACATATTTAGGAGGTACGACAGAGACTCATTATGTTGTGTCTAGACAAGACAGCCTAGACACAATGAGAGGAAGCCGAAAGGCACGCTTTTAAACTCACGCAGGCTGGCGTGAGGTCTGAAACAGGATACGTAATGAATGCTATAAAGAAAAGTACGTAGCTTCTGGAATACTTAACTTTAATCCACAATTGTAGAACATCGCTCTTGATGATACATGCTTCATATAATAAATATCAATTGAATACGGCGCCTTGCTAGGTTGTAGCAATTGACTTAGCTGAAGGCTATGCTAACTATCTTCTCGGCAAATGAGAGAGTCTTCGTCAGTGTAGCATCACTAGCAAAGTCCGCTGTACAACTGGGGCGAGTGCCAGTAAGTCTCTCTAGACCTGCCGTGTGGTGGCGCTCGGTCTGCTATCACTGACAGTGGCGACACGCGGGTCCGCCGTATACTAATGGACCGCGGCCGATTTAAAGGCTACCACCTAGCAAGTGTGGTGTCTGGCGGTGACACCACACATTACATATGGAGTAGTGTATACAGCCATTACCGGAGAAGGTCGACATGTTGTGCAACCTACCCAAGCCTACAGATTACAAACAACGTAGACGGTATCTTAGTATGGTAAATTTTTACCGGCATCATTTACCAATTACCGCTGAAACACAGGCCTGCTTATGAATGCACTGGCTGGTAAGAATACCACAGGAAAGCGGAAGCTGCAATGGACACCAGAAATGACCAAAGCTTTTGGCAACTTAACAAGGAAGCTTAGAGGAGGCATTGTTACTTGCGCACGCCAATACCTGCAGCACCGTTGACTATTGTAGTAGACGCCAGCCAGGTCACAACTGATTGCAGTCTTGCAACAACAGGTCGATGGGACATTGGCAACCTCTTAGTTTCTTCTCAAAGAAGCTGCAACTCCGACAGAGGAAAATGGAGTGCATATGACAGAGTTGTTGGCGATATATGAAAGCATCAACATTTCTGCCCATATATTGAAACCAGACCCCGTAACAATTTTCACTAATCATAAACCTATAGTGTCAGCTTTCAGTAACATCAGCAATACGTTCTGGCGTAACCACAGTCGCCAGAACAAAGATGCAGAATGGAAGACCAGAGAAGGGCAGTGTGGAAACATCGGCCAATGGTGGGCGCAATTGGACCATGCAGCGTCAAGAGCGACACCTGGAAGAAATGAATATAACTGCTGCTTCTGCTAGCCTTAGCCACTCAGATCACCTCAGTGTACTGATATTAGTGGAACGTATTTGTGGAGCGTGCTACAAGAACCCCTAGTTGTGATCCTTATCTGATACTTGTCTGAACTTTAACTATAATGAAGAATCTTACTGTTTGCATGTTACTCGTGACAACGATGTATCTCCAAAGTTAAGTTTTGTCAATTGCTTTCTAGAAATAAAACTACTAATTTTAATTGTTTGAATGATTGTATAGCATTCCATAAACGCACCATCCTTTAGGCATCCTGTACGTGACGAGTGCTTGCCAAAACAGTCCCGGCACATACAGTTTGTCAGTCAATTCACCACAGATATAAGGTATACTAGAGGTGCGGAGAATCTGGTTGCAGATTACTTTTCTCATGTTTGTGATGTGACAACCATAATAAACTACGAAGAACTAATGACATTGCAGAAAGCGGATCTGGATCTGCAGAAGTTATTGACAGACCACACAACAGGGTTATACTTGCAGTCAATACTTATGTCAGGAAGAAGGCATGGTGCAATATATCACGGCAGAAGCCACGTCCATACATTCCACAACCATTCCGTAAGGCGGCATTTGACAGTGCTCCTGGCCTGGTACACCGAGAGGCAAGTGCCACGATCAAGTTACTGACAGCAAGTTTCATCTGGCCATCAATTAAAGAGGGCAGCAGGGAATGAACTCGAGCATGCCTACAATGTCCGCGCTGCAAAGTAGGATGACACGTTCACACGGAAATGGGGAATTTCACAGAATCACTAGCAAGTCCATCTGGACTTAGTGGGTCCACTCCCATTTTCGGTTGGCTATAAATACTTGTTAACAGTGGTAGACAGTGCAGGAGATGGGTGGAGGCCATTCCGATCACTGACATAGTGGCAGAAACGGTTGCTTTGGGTGCCCCCTTCATATCACAACAGACCAAGGCCGCCAGTTTGAGTCTAGTCTGTCCAACAAGCTTGTTAATTTATGTGGGTTCCAGCACCACCATACAACAGGCTACCATCCAGCAAGCAATGGTATGGTGGAGACATGGCACATGACGTTGAAGGCAGTTCTCATGTGTCATGTGTCATCAGAGAAGCGGGACAGAAGCATTACCATTGGTTCTCCTTGGATTACAGACCGCATACAAGACAGACATTGGTGCCTCAATGGTAGTATTGGTGTAGGGGGAATCATTGAGAATCTCAGCAGATTACCTAACCGCTGCTGTCACATCACTAATGCCAACAAACCTCTCACATGAAATCTGTGATCATGTGGAAACAATGAGAAAGCCTACAGTATCTAGACATGGTGAGCAACCAGTTCTTGTGCACAAGGCATTTGCTGACTGTACACATGTCATGCTCCACACAGTGTCAGAGCGCCACTGCAACCTCCATATATTGGGCCTCATCAAATAGTTTGACGCAACACCCATACTATGGACATCTCACAGAATGACAAAACTATTAGTGTGTCCATAGAGAGGGTAAAACCAGCATGGGTCTTACCAGAACCGGAATACGGTGACATTCAACAGGATGAGAAGAATCAAAGTTTGGAACTCATTAAGCAGGATATGGCAGACGAACCCATGACAAGAGGACATGGAACCACAACATGACAGCCCACACCGGCTCCCTCATCCTCACAGCACCAAGTTGTCCATACAAGAGCAGGGAGACAAGTCAAGTTTAAATAACCATTTATCACCAATGCTCCACACTTTAAAGGAGGGGGGGGGGGGGGGGGGGGAGGGGGGGCTGTGTGGGAACGTGGGAGTAGCCAGTGATGCGTGCTTTACGCCATGAAAATGCAGCGGATGTTAGATATGAGTTTTTACTCTTTGACTGTTAGTTCAGTGAGTTTTCTTGTCCAAGTTGGAAAAATAAAGTATTTTGTGCAAGCTGTACGTGGGTTTAATTCATTGCCTACAAAGGTAATCGAGCTCTTTTCCGCCATACTACAACTACAAATTATACGTCCAAAATATGCATTTTTGAGATCATCCTTTGCGCTCACCCAGGAAAAAGGCAAAAAATTTATGAATTAAACCAAAAGCATGGCAGCAGATAAGTGGTTAAACCATAAGCATAAATGCAGAGATCTGCTTAAGATATACTTTGTCACCATTGCTGTTATTGTTTAATGCTTTTCTTATGAGCCGCACTTCATATACTCACCACCATTAAAGTGTTATTTTAGTCTTGATGAAACAGAGATGTGAAGAAATGAGTTTACTTCCCAACTGATGTTACAAGCTTATTAGAAGGCAGCTCAGTGAATTTCTGTACACTGTGTACAAAGTAAATTTGAAAGAAAGCTCAGGTGCTACAGTTTCGCTTCATAGCCTCTATCATTGCTGCCAATCACACGTGTGTGTGTGTGTGTGTGTGTGTGTGTGTGTGTTGCAAAGTACATACACAAGTAGTGTATGTAGTGTTGCAACTGTATCATCTACATCTACATCTACACCTACATTTATACTCCGCAAGCCACCCAACGGTGTGTGGCGGAGGGCACTTTACGTGCCACTGTCATTACCTCCCTTTCCTGTTCCAGTCGCGTATGGTTCGCGGGAAGAACGACTGTCTGAAAGCCTCCGTGCGCGCTCTAATCTCTCTAATTTTACATTCGTGATCTCCTCGGGAGGTATAAGTAGGGGGAAGCAATATATTCGATACCTCATCCAGAAACGCACCCTCTCGAAACCTGGCGAGCAAGCTACACTGCGATGCAGTGCGCCTCTCTTGCAGAGTCTGCCACTTGAGTTTATTAAACATCTCCGTAACGCTATCACGGTTACCAAATAACCCTGTGACGAAACGCGCCGCTCTTCTTTGGATCTTCTCTATCTCCTCCATCAAACCGATATGGTACGGATCCCACACTGATGAGCAATACTCAAGTATAGGTCGAACGAGTGTTTTGTAAGCCACCTCCTTTGTTGATGGACTACATTTTCTAAGCACTCTCCCAATGAATCTCAACCTGGTACCCGCCTTACCAACAATTAATTTTATATGATCATTCCACTTCAAACCGTTCCGCACGCATACTCCCAGATATTTTACAGAAGTAACTGCTACCAGTGTTTGTTCCGCTATCATATAATCATACAATAAAGGATCCTTCTTTCTATGTATTCGCAATACATTACATTTGTCTATGTTAAGGGTCAGTTGCCACTCCCTGGACCAAGTGCCTATCCGCTGCAGATCTTCCTGCATTTCGCTACAATTTTCTAATGCTGCAACTTCTCTGTATACTACAGCATCATCCGCGAAAAGCCGCATGCAACTTCCGACACTATCTACTAGGTCATCTATATATATTGTGAAAAGCAATGGTCCCATAACACTCCCCTGTGGCACGCCAGAGGTTACTTTAACGTCTGTAGACGTCTCTCCATTGATAACAACATACTGTGTTCTGTTTGCTAAAAACTCTTCAATCCAGCCACACAGCTGGTCTGATATTCCGTAGGCTCTTACTTTGTTTATCAGGCGACAGTGCGGAACTGTATCGAACGCCTTCCGGAAGTCAAGAAAAATAGCATCTACCTGGGAGCCTGTATCTAATATTTTCTGGGTCTCATGAACAAATAAAGCGAGTTGGGTCTCACACGATCGCTGTTTCTGGAATCCATGTTGATTCCTACATAGTAGATTCTGGGTTTCCAAAAACGACATGATACTCGAGCAAAAAACATGTTCTAAAATTCTACAACAGATCGACGTCAGAGATATAGGTCTATAGTTTTGCGCATCTGCTCGACGACCCTTCTTGAAGACTGGGACTACCTGTGCTCTTTTCCAATCATTTGGAACCCTCCGTTCCTCTAGAGACTTGCGGTACACGGCTGTTAGAAGGGGGGCAAGTTCTTTCGCGTACTCTGTGTAGAATCGAATTGGTATCCCGTCAGGTCCAGTGGACTTTCCTCTATTGAGTGATTCCAGTTGCTTTTCTATTCCTTGGATACTTATTTCGATGTCAGCCATTTTTTCGTTTGTGCGAGAATTTAGAGAAGGAACTGCAGTGCGGTCTTCCTCTGTGAAACAGCTTTTGAAAAAGGTGTTTAGTATTTCAGCTTTACGCGTGTCATCCTCTGTTTCAATGCCATCATCATCCCGTAGTGTCTGGATATGCTGTTTCGAGCCACTTACTGATTTAACGTAAGACCAGAACTTCCTAGGATTTTCTGTCAAGTCGGTACATAGAATTTTACTTTCGAATTCACTGAACGCTTCACGCATAGCCCTCCTTACACTAACTTTGACATCGTTTAGCTTCTGTTTGTCTGAGAGGTTTCGGCTGCGTTTAAACTTGGAGTGAAGCTCTCTTTGCTTTCGCAGTAGTTTCCTAACTTTGTTGTTGTACCACGGTGGGTTTTTCCCGTCCCTCACAGTTTTACTCGGCACGTACCCGTCTAAAACGCATTTTACGATTGCCTTGAACTTTTTCCATAAACACTCAACATTGTCAGTGTCGGAACAGAAATTTTCGTTTTGATCTGTTAGGTAGTCTGAAATCTGCCTTCTATTACTCTTGCTAAACAGATAAACCTTCCTCCCTTTTTTTATATTCCTATTAACTTCCATATTCAGGGATGCTGCAACGGCCTTATGATCACTGATTCCCTGTTCTGTACATACAGAGTCGAAAAGTTCGGGTCTGTTTGTTATCAGTAGGTCCAAGATGTTATCTCCACGAGTCAGTTCTCTGTTTAATTGCTCGAGGTAATTTTCAGATAGTGCACTCAGTATAATGTCACTCGATGCTCTGTCCCTACCACCCGTCCTAAACATCTGAGTGTCCCAGTCTATATCTGGTAAATTGAAATCTCCACCTAAGACTATAACATGCTGAGAAAATTTATGTGAAATGTATTCCAAATTTTCTCTCAGTTGTTCTGCCACTAATGCTGCTGAGTCAGGAGGTCGGTAAAAGGAGCCAATTATTAACCTAGTTCGGTTGTTGAGTGTAACCTCCACCCATAATAATTCAGATTTGAATACGGAAGTCTTTAAAATGTTCTATCACAAAACCCTTGTTCTATTTCCATGTGGCATCTCTGTCATAGAACATCACCAGCATGAAAAGCATATTTTCGGCACTTCATAAAATGCTTTCATCCCTACCTGAGCTCCCGTCGCTGAAGGTCCACTCCCCTTCTCCACATATCCAGTAGGTGAGCTCATTTTATGTGTGTTAGTGTGGTGCGATGGCTGTTCTGTCAGCCAACAAGAGCTCACTATCCATAAATGGGAGACATTTCCTTGATTATGACCGAGCATATTCTTCTAGACTTGGTGTTTGAATTTAAAAGGTTGTTGACTGATATTGTTGCTGAATACAGTACATCAGAAATACATGTAAAAAGATGAGACTGAGTTCTAAGTGGCACAACAAAAGGTGCTGTCTGGGCCCCTTTGTCACGTATTGGCTCGGTCCAGAACACTTTGCGTCGACTGTCTTGTTTTTACATTACCACTGCAAACTGGCAGTAGGTGTATCAATTGCGCATTGAAGCTAAATATTGCAAGTTGTGCTGATGGTGGATTACATCAGCATTTCCTCTCTCACATCTCTCCTCTCAAGAATGACCTAAAATATTCCATTAATTTAAGTGAGACATTGAGTAAGAAATGAAAATCGAGATACCCCTTACAAGGACAAAATGTAAAATAAGGGAATTTTTAGCATTAATCTTATCGGTTTCTCAGAGGGACTATGAATTCATTGTGTAGAACCATGAAAAACATTAAATCAGAGACTGTAAAATCTAAGTTCCACTGTGTTACTTTATTGATGAATTTTTTTTATTGATGATCTGACCATTTGAGCAGTATATATATATATATATATATATATATATATATATATATATATATATATATATTTTTTTTTTTTTCTAGTATATGTATTCAATGTACAATCTATTATAGTTATAAGCTTGGCGAGTCTCCTGTACACTAAATCAATATCATGTACGTTATGAGACAATAAAATTCTGATTCTGAGTAAGATCATTTCATCAACACATGTAACTATGCTTTGGCACTTTTATTACTACCATAAAATACAGATTCGAGACCTGTCTTACAATCAAACAAGAGTACTGTATCTTAACTCTTTTCCTTTCTGGCTGCCAATGTGTCTACATTTTACAAAAAAAAATAATACACTACTGGCCATTAAAATTGCTACACCAAGAAGAAATGCAGATGATAAACGGGTATTCATTGGACAAATATATTATACTAAAACTGACATGTGATTACATTTTCACGCAATTTGGGTGCATAGATCCTGAGAAATCAGTACCCAGAACAACCACCTCTGGCCATAATAACGGCCTTGATATGCCTGGGCATTGAGTCAAACAGGGCTTGGATGGCGTGTACAGGTTCAGCTGCCCATGCAGCTTCAACACGATACCACAGTTCATCAAGAGTAGTGACTGGCGTATTGTGACGAGCCAGTTGCTCGGCCACCATTGACCAGACGTTTTCAGTTGGTGAGAGATCTGGAGAATATGCTGGCCAGGGCAGCAGTCGAACGTTCCCTGTATCCAGAAAGGCCCGTACAGAACCTGCAACATGCAGTGGTGCATTATCCTGCTGAAATGTAGGGTTTCGCAGGGATCGAATGAAGGGTAGAGCTACGGGTTTTGCCATTCATGCACCCCGGTTTGTCGTTGAGTACACCATTGCAGGCGCTCCTGTCTGTAATGCAGCGTCAAGGGTAACCGCAACCATGGTCTCCGAGCTGATAGTCCACGGTGCTGCAAACATCGTTGAACTGTTTGTGCAGATGGTTGTTGTCTTGCAAACGTCCCCATGTGTTGGCTCGGATCGAGACGTGGCTGCACGACCCGTTACAGTCATGCGGATAAGATGCCTGTCATCTCAACTGCTAGTGATACGAGGCCATTGGGATCCAGCACGGTGTTCCATATTACCCTCCTGGACCCACTTATTTCATAATCTGCTAACAGTCATTTGATCTCGACCAACACGAGCAGCAATGTCGCGATATGATAAATCACTATCGCAAGAAGCTACAATCCAACCTTTATCAAAGTCGGAAACGTGATGGTACGCATTTCTCCTCCTTACAAGAGGCATCACAACAACGTTTCACCAGGCAATGCCGCTCAACTGCTGTTTGTGTATGAGAAATCGGTTGGAAACTTTCCTCATGTCAGCATGTTGTAGGTGTCGCCACCAGCGCCAACCTTGTGTGAATGCTCTGAAAAGCTAATCGTTTGCATGTCACAGCATCTTCTTCCTGTCAATTAAATTTCGCGTCTGTAGCACGTCATCTTCATGGTGTAGCAATTTTAATGGCCAGTAGTGTATGAATTAGTATGAATTAGACAGACAGAAGAGCTGACCTGTTTTTAGACCACAGGACATAGTTTTAATTTCTGAAATGGAACATCTCTTGAATATCTATGATTCCAATAGAGTTGTTAGAAGGTGGTTTTCCTGCTACTTTTTAGGTGTACTGTCACCATGGCTCTGTCACAATTATGAAATGTGACTCCCAGGCAAGGAAAGAGTTTAGAAGCAAGTTGAAGCATAATGGACCTAGGACAAGGAATTAATTTAGTGGAATTTTGTAAGTACTAGAGCCTGTTTCTTAGTGTATATTTTTGTCGGTAATTATTATTATTATTGTTGTTGTTGTTGTTGTTGCTATTCTCACTGTGGAAGAATTGCAATGTGAAAAGGATGAAGAGATGCTGAGGATGTCCATTGATTCAGATACAGACAATCCCTCCTATCAACCAGATGAATCTACTGATTCTGATGAGTAGCCAGACAATGTTGCAATTTGTAACTTTCTTTCCTCTGCCATCTGTAATTATAAAGGCAAGTATTCAGTCTTGAACACAGAACCTCCCTTGTAAAGAATGTTACAAAAATTGCTGAGGATGTAACTAGGGCACAACAAGTAAAGCATCAAAATCAGGATTGGGAAATTTTAGATGATAGAGCTCATGTTAAGAACGGTAACAATGCTAGAAAATGAAAAAAGATGGCAATTAAAGAGGAATGGAAAAGAAATCAAAGCAAAATCAGTTGATAGCATCATGTAGCACATACTTCAATAAATAATTCCGTTAGGTCCTGCAAGAAATGTGAAGCCAAAAGATTGCTAAAATGTCAGAGACAGTGCAGTAGTAAGTTTACTGAGCAAGACAGACAAAATATCCTACTGGGGTCTTGGATTAGTTGAGCTACAAAGGCAGTTCCTAAATAAGTTAGTGGAGGAAGAAGAAAAACAAAGTGTGAGAACTAAATATGATAGGTCATGAAAGAAGAACACCACAAAATTATATCTAATAAAGGGAGCTGGTAAATTTCAAGTGTGTATGCCGCATTTACTCATGACTTGACATTTCTGAAGCCTTTGTAAAAAACACTATTAAAACAAGATATGAGCATTATGCAACTGAGAAAGAGAGAAGAGGATGTCTTGAGCCATGTATAAAGAAACTAGAAGAAAGCTGAGAGGCTATAAGGAAAGAAATTAAGAATTTTCCTACACTTCCTTCTCATTACAAGAGGAAACTATGTACAGAAGATAATTTACCTGCTGATATGAGTATTAAAGTAACGTATGAGTTATGTCAGAAGCAATGTTTTGAAGCAGAAATTATGGTTGTACTGACAGATTTTCACTACAGAATTGAATCTGACATTACATGTGTGATGAATGTTTAAAAATTTTCACATCTTTCAGCTGAGGAAAAGGAAGACTAAGTTTTTAAAAGGGAAGAGGGAGAGCAAATGAGAAGGGAAGATATCGCAAAGGAGTTTGAGAACTTTGAAAAAGAAACTGCAAGAAAAGGTGAACCTGTGCTGTCTGAATTTTGCAAGCTGTGCTTTATTGCCCTAAAGTGAATGCAAAGGCGATATTCTATAAAAGAAGGTTCTCTGTGTACACTCTCATGGTTCTTAACTAGGGGGAAACAAAACTGATTGCTACATGTGGAATAAGACAACAGCAAAAACATGTTCCATAGAAGTGGCTTCATGTGTATGGAAATTTGTGAAAGATCATGCACTAGGAAAAATAGCAGCCTTGTTTTCTGATACTTGTGGGGGGCCAAAACAAGAATGCCAACACAAACACTGTGTGTTTGCATGCAGTGAATATACTAGATATTCCAACTACAAACCAATGCTTTTTTGTGCTTGGACATTCAGAAATGAAGTAGACTCAGAAAACGTAAATGTGTGAATGTTTTTGATGCCACTGGCTGGTGCAGTATTGCAAGAATGACCTCTGACAATCGCAGATTTACAGAAATGGATAATACTTAAATTTTATGTTTCAACCAGCTACAGAAGAAACTAATTCAGAATTTTTTTAAAAAAATCTGTTGAAAATAGAGAAACTAAAATGGCTTAAGATTGTTTGGATGCAATATTGGAAATATCAACCTGACATAATACTTTTCAAGCATTTGTATGATGATTCTGAATTCCAAATTCTGCACACCTAGAAAAGACATAGCCTATGAAATGCAACAAGTCTGGGACATAAAAACAATATTCTGTGCCCAATATATGATGGTCCTCTCCGTGTAAGTAAAGAAAAGAAAAACGATTCTTTAGATTTATGTAATAAGGGTATTATTCCTCCTAGGTAACATCACACATTATATCAAGGACTCAATATTGCTAATGAGTTAAAAGTGAGGATATCACAGAATAGACTTCATATATTCTTTTGTCACTAGTTCATCATCTTAGCTATTTCATTTAAACCACTTTTGGTTTACATTACGCATTAAAAAATATGTGTCTTGTCATTTTGACACAGTAAAGTACAAGCATTAGACAGCTGTGAGAACACAACTGTATTTTGAAACTTCCTGGCAGATTAAAACTGTGTGCCCGACCGAGACTCGAACTCGGAACCTTTGCCTTTCGCGGGCAAGTGCTCTACCCACATCCTTTCGGCTTTCCCTCTCCTTCCCTCTTTCCTGATGAAGCGACCGTTGGTTGCGAAAGCTTGAAATTTTATGTGTGTGTTTGTGTGTTTTTTTATTGTGCCTATCTACCAGCGCTTTCCCGTTTGGTAAGTTATGGAATCTTTGTTTTTAATATACCACCACAACTGACACCCAGAACTTGGGGGTCCAAATTTATTTACCAATTTACTTATATACTTAATAGAGTACATAATACTAACCTGATGTATATCTGAGTTTAAAAAATTGTCAAAGCTTATTTATGAAATATAGTGCGGCTCCATAGCAAGCATTACTGCCTACCATGCAGCAGGGGGCCCGGGTTTGATTCCCGGCAGGGGACTGGGTGTTGTGTGTTCTTCATCATCATCTTCATCATCATTGACTCTCAAGTCACTGATGTGGCATCACCTAAAAAGGACTTGCAATACGGCGGCCGAACTCCCCCGAATGGGGCCTCCCGGCCAACAATGCCATATGATCATTTCATTTCATTTTTATGAAATATATTTTATGTAAGTAATAATGAGTATGGTGCATAAGTTAATTATGTATATATAACATTGTTTCATGTACCATTACCACCATTCATTGTACCTGAGAGACAGTCAAACCTGAGAGACGAGACTGCTGCAGTGGAGAGTTTGGGTCCACAGCTTTATGACAATATAAGAGGTGTCTGAACCGAGACAAACAGCAGCATTCAAGAACCAATTACAAAAGGTAAGAGGGTGATTGCAAGTGCTTCTGGGCTGGGAACCAAGAGAAGGAAAGGTATCGGGGGGCCATGCACTGTGGTGACTGTGTAGTCTAAAAATAATCACAGTGTTGTTCTTACTGTTTATACAGTACTTTTGCCACAAATATTTTTAGAAAGATTCATTTGCTACAGCTTCACTGACTTTGTGTAACAAAGCTTAGGGATTTTGAGTCAAATAGGTGATCTGTTATACACTGTTCAGACAATATGCTGTGTGGCAATTAGCCAAAGTCAAGTTTGATTATATGGGAGATTCATATGTGTATAGTAATGTTTAAATAATCGTTTGCGCAGTATAACATTTATTAACATTACACTGTACATGTGTTGCTAAAGGTGTACTGCACAAAGTAACTTACTTAAAGGCGCAGGACACATAGTTAGCTTAAAGTGCACTATACAAAATTTCTTTATGATATGTTCAATATTTTTCTGTGTGTTTTGTGTAATTTAAATGTTTCTTGTGCATGCTATTTCTGTGTATTATATTTTTCTGTGTGTCTCTGCTGTGATAGTGAAACTGATTCTGAGTAAAGATGGTTAACACATGGAGGGATACGTGAGTAGAGGATGAGAACATGTCCAAATTTGAAGTGGATGATAATGTCCAAGATTTTGCATTAAATAAACAAGGTGAAATGTAAAGCTCATGAATTCCTGAAATGGAAAACGAGCGACATTGCATAGATAATGCGTCTTTAGATTCTAGTGCAGAAACTCAAATGAGTAAAAACATTCACACAACTGATAGTGTAGAGAAATGTGATGCAACGGCATCAACAGCTGATGTGTTGCCAACATCACCACCTTTACCAGACTTTCTTGCAGTGCTTTTAGCACAGCTTGACATGAGAGACAACAATGTGAAAAAAGAGAGCAAGAGCGAGATGCTCAATTTCTAACAAAGTTCAATAGATTCTCGACCAACGCAACAAGGCGATTGTTTCATATCTGCACAAGAAATTGATATTGTCAAAACAGCAAGTTGCAGGACTTGTAGGGCAGAACAAAAACATCCAGCAACAAGTTTCAAATTTAGACGATAAAGTAGACCACCATGACAGAGCGCAAACATGTTTGGGGGAGCCAAGTGAAAATCATCAGCAAAACTGTTGATGATATTACACAAGGTTTATAACAACGAATTGACGAGCATCTGTCAGACGAACAATTTCAGTCATGCTTGGCAGAACCATTGCATGTGACCCACACGTCGCCAGGAAAAGAGCAGTACGGAAACATACCGATTAATATTCCCAGCATGGAGACATCAGCCAGCGAGAGTATGCAGCTGCTCTCTCCATGAAGTTACACAGGCATTATTGCTATGACAGATGCATGCGTGCTACCAACTGTAGCACAAGTTAAACATGAGGAGTCATTGATTACGCACCGCCAGTTCCAAACTTTCAATGACGAAAAGAAAAGTGTTCACCCAGTGATTTTCGTAAAAAGTATCAGAAATGTGTTGTCCTTATCTTGAAATGAACACTAGAAGATACAGACTGTAATACCCTTTATAACCGGTGATGCGGCTCTGTGGGCAATGGAAATTGCCGATCAGTGTCCGATGTTTCTGGATTTTGAAAGTAAATTCTTGGCAAGATTTTGGTCTTGGTCAGTACAAGAAAGATCATGCAAACAGGTTTATAACCCCAAGCATTTCAATCCCAGACCCGGAAACCTTCAAACATATTTCGAACGATACTTCAACAAGACCCGATATTGGGACGAACCAATGCAGGTGTGGGATGTTTTGCGAATTTTAAAAGGAAAATTACTGATTGCTATTCACAAAAAATTAGTACATGTCCCAGATACTGACCTTGAACAATTTGTGGCCACAAATGGTTCCCTTGACCCTATTTAAGAGGATGCTCGACAGAATGAATACGGGAATTCAAATAATGGTCAGGGGAACAATAAAGCACTAAATCAAGGCAACGGCAGTCTGCGAAAGAATGGATTTGCACGTAATAGTGAATATCCTCATGGGGAAAACTATACTAAAAGTACCAACATGATGAACAATGCGCCAGCAGGCAATGGTAATTGGCGTCGCAGTAGTTATGATGGTAATCATTATGCTAATGTGAGCCAGTGTCCAACCAAAAGTGGAGGAGATAATTTTAACCAGAAGAGAAGACCCGAAGAAGGAGGTAATACCCTCTTCGCTAATAACAGCATGCGAACGAGTAATGAGCAGTGGCAACGAACAGGGCAGGCTAACTGGCAGTCGCAACATGCAATGCCAGCAGGCCATGTACCCGTTAACCACATTAATGCGATTCCGATGCCACCACCCCCACTACAGCCACAAAGTGACCCATCACAAGTGCATGTGTCACAAATCCACCTTGCACTGTGAAGGGCGGTGTAAGGATAACTGATGTGACAGATCAGGTACTGGCAAAGTGTGACAGGTTGTCAAACTCTGGCAGATCGCTGTAGGCCCTACCCAGACTGTTGGCAAGCCAAAAGAGGGGGGAAGACAGAATGTGAATATTCATTTATTACGATATAATGACGTTTGTGACATCAATGAGGAGTTGACGATTGATCTGTGACAGATGGGACAATCAGAAGTAGAACTAATGCAGGCTGCTTTTCAGGGGCAAATAAATGGCATATCGGTGTCAGTGATTCTGGATACAGGTGCTAGTGGCTTCGTTATTGATGAACAGTTGTTTAAAAGTATAGATCGGATGAGGACATTGCAAATTCTGTCGGTTGAGAATTGTAAGGTGGTAGGTGCTCTACGGGACAGGGTACAATTCATAAAAAATCAGGTGCAGGCTGAGATAACCAAGGAAAACGAAGACATCAAGTGCTCATTCCTAGTGGTAAAGAATCCAGTGGTACCTTGCATCTTGGGGTTGGATGTGCTTAGGGAAATGAAGTCTAAAATAGACCTCTCCTGAGCCATCTGTATCTTATTCTGCCAAAACTGACGAATTGACCTGGCACTAATTAGGATCCTGGACAATTATTGCTGGCATGTCCGTGTAACGAAAGCTGATCCACATGCAATGTGCATTAAAGACGGTGGGCCTACGGAGAACGATAATAAACAGGAATCCGACTGGGCACAAGAAACTGTCACCATAAAACAATATATCAATGAAAAGGTAGCCAAATCAGCCTATCTGAGTCAGCAACAACAGCTGAACTTATACAGTTGTTGAACCAATTTGCAGCAGTTAAAAAAAAAAAACGTGGAATTATTTGTGGATACGAATTCAATATGCAAGTACAACCACACACTACATTCTGTTGAACTACCTACCCAGTGCCTTGGACAAAAAGGCAAGCTGTGGGGAGAGAAATACTGAGAATGCTGCTTTGGCAGATAATAGAGCCATCAATGTCACCTTACAGTAGCCTGCTGCTAGCTGTGACAATAGCAGAGGCAGTATCAGATTGGTGTTGGATGTACGAGATATCAACAATATAATTATACATGTATGGACGAGGCCCGAAAACATTTGGAGCAAATCCAGAAATTTCAAGGCGTCAAATACTTGACAAGCCTTGACATGAAGCCTTCCTACTGGCAGTTTCCCTTAACACCAGGCTCTAGCAAAAACACTGCATTTATATTTGCCGGTCGGAGTTGTCAGTTTAGAGTTTTGGCATTTGGGCTGAATGCCAGTGCAGGTGTATTTATTATGGCACTTGAAACTGTATTAGGGCCTGACATTTTGGAAAAGGTGACTGTCTATGTAGACGACATCTTGGTAGCATCCGAAACACGTGCAGAACACATGGAAATTTTACACTGTATCTTAGAAAGGTTTTCTGAGGTAGGTGTTACTGCCAATATCACGAAAACCAAATTTGGGCGAGAAGAAATTAAATTTTTAGGGCTCATTACTTCTCCGGTGGGTATCTTACCTAACTCGAAGAAATTACATGTGATAGAGGAGATGCCTTGGGCCAACAACAAGAAGTAACTAAAAGCGTTTACAAGAATGGCATCATTTTTAGGCCTTTTGTCCCTGCTCAGTTACTAAATAATGAGGATTTGTTAAATCTGTTAAGAAAAAACCGACCATGGGTATTTACAGATGCATGTAAAAGAGCATATAATCAGCTTAAAGAGGCACTGGTAAATGCTGAAATACTCCGTCATCCTAACATGACGCAGGATTTTTATCTTGCGGCAGATGCTTCCATTTGTGGGTTAGGTGCCTGTCTGTTTCAAGCAGACAGCATAGGACAACTGACAGAAGTAAAAATAATTGGATTTGCAAGTTGAGTCCTGAATTTGTGTGAGCATTCCTACTCCGCTACGGAACTGGAAGTGCTCGCAGTGGTATGGGCATTAAAGAAGTACCACTATTATGTCTATGGCAAGAGAATAATCATATTTTGTGACCGCCAGGCACTTAGCTATGTACTTACATGTAGGTGGCTTCATAAACATCTTACGAGGTGGGTTTTGGCACTCCAGGATTATGACTTCCAAATTAGGCATGTCAAAGGCACGGATAATGTTGTTGCCAGTGCATTCTCAAGGTTACCACAGGGATTGCCCGAGTTTGCAGGACTGGTTGAACAATCAACTGAGTTCAAAATTTTGTCGTTAAAAGACTCCAACAGAAGGTAAAAATACTTATGTATGCACCGAGAAATCAAAGAAATGCGACGAGGTGGCCCAATTTGGGAAAAAATAGGTAACTCGTTGAGGAATAATCCAGATGGAGAATTTGGAAAACTTTATAAGATGCACAATCATCTTTTATATCACAGGATGCATGAAGCTTCCGAGAACTGGTGCATCTGCATACTTACACAAGCAATAAACAATTTAACCTGGTACACCCATGATTATTGGGGACGCTTCGGTGATAAAAAATGTGCCAGTATACTAACCAGGTATTGCTATTTTCCTAATCTACATGGGAAGATCAATGAACTCGTGAGGTCATGCCTTATCCATCAGAAGACAAAACCTAGTACACATAGTACTAAAAATGAGCTGCATCTAATCGTTCTGGCAGAACCTCTACAGATCACAGCTGTTAATGTAATGGGATCTTTGCCAATACCTAAAGATGGGGTAAAATCTATCATTGCAGATTTCGATATCTTTTCAAAATACCTAAAACTATATCCAACATCTAAGACAATTATCAGAAAACTCGTGACCGATTATATCCCAAGTATTGGAAAACCAATAACTCTTGACAGGTAATGCCAGCTACTTTAAAAGTCAATGTTGGAAACAGTTTCTACAGGACCAAGCAATTAGACATATATTAGTATCATATTTTAATCCTAGCGGGAATCCCGTAGCACAATGTTTCAGTGACTTAAACAGATTCATCATAGCCTATGTGGCTAACCAATAGACTAAGTGGGTGGAACTTGTATCCATCTTTGAAAAGATATACAACGAAGTACCACATTAGTCCACAGGATACACACATTGTCAAATAGTTATGACAAATTCGCAGTGGTATGGGCATTAAAGAAGTACCACCATTATGTCTATGGCAAAAGAATAATCATATTTTGTGACCACCAGGCAAATAGCTATGCACCCAGTGATCAAAAAGTCAGTATAAATTTGAAAACTGAATAAATCACGGAATAATGTAGATAGAGGTACAAATTGACACACATGCTTGGAATGACATGGGGTTTTATTATAACCAAAAAAAATACAAAAGTTCAAAAAATGTTCGACAGATGGCGCTTCATCTGATCAGAATAGCAATAATTAGCATAACAAAGTAAGACAAAGCAAAGATGATGTTCTTTACAGGAAATGCTCAATATGTCCACCATCATTCCTCAGCAATAGCTGTAGTCGAGGAATAACGTTGTGAACAGCACTGTAAAGCATGTCCGGAGTTATGGTGAGGCATTGGCGTTGGATGTTGTCTTTCAGCATCCCTAGAGATGTCAGTCGATCACGATACGCTTGTGACTTCAGGTAACCCCAAAGCCAATAATTGCACGGACTGAGGTCTGGAGACCTGGGAGGCCAAGCATGACAAAAGTGGCAGCTGAGCACACAATCATCACTAAACAAAGTGTGCAAGAGATCTTTCACGCATCTAGCAATATGGGGTGGAGCGCCATCCTGCATAAACATCATACGTTCCAGCAGGTGTTTATCAGCCAAGCTGGGGATGATGCGATTCTGTAACATATCGGCGTACTTCTCACCCGTCACGGTAGCAGTTATAAAACCAGAATCACGCATTTCCTCGAAGAAAAAAGGCCTGATAACGGTAGATGTGAAAAATCCATCCCATACCATGACTTTCTCGGTGTGCAATGGAGTTTCCACGACAGTTCTAGGATTTTCGGTAGCCCAAGTTCTGCGGTTGTGGGCGTTGACAGACCCTCGGAGCGTGAAATGAGCTTCGTCGGTCCACAAAACGTTACTCAACCAATCGTCATCTTCCGCCATCTTTTGAAATGCCCACACCGCAAAGGCCCTCCGCTTCACTAAATCGCCAGGTAACAGTTCATGATGCTGATGGATTTTGTACGGATAGCATAGGAGGGTACGCCTCAGTGCCAACCAAACAGTAGTGTACGGAATGCCGGTGCGACTGCACGAGCGCTGACTTCCCCGTGCATAGATGAACCTGCTACAGTCTCCATTTCTTCCTGAACTGTCTCAGCAGCATTACACCTTGTGCTCGGTCGGCCACTACGGGGTCTATCGTCTAAACAGCCCGTGGCTTCGAACTTCTAAATCATTCTCACCACAGCTGCATTTGTCAACGGACCTTTACCTGTTTGAATCCCCTTCCTATGGCGATAGGATCGTAACGCATAACTAGCACATTCCCCATTCTGATGATACAGCTTCAGCTTCACTAAAAGCGCCTTTTCAGGTAACATCAACATGCTGCAACTGCTGGCACATCTGATTCTCTCTCTCATTACAGCTCCTTTTATACACGATTGTCATGCGCAGTCACTGACGTTTTGCTGTCCAGCGCCATCTGTCGGACATTTTGTGAACATTGTTTCTTTTTTTTTGGTTCTAATAAAACCGCATGTCATTCCAACATGTGTGTCAATTTTTACCTCTCTATCTACATTATTCCGTGGTTTATTAATTTTTCAAATTTATACTGACTTTTTGATCACCCGGTATTTACATGCAGGTTGCTTCATAAACATCTTACAAGGTGGGTTTCGGCACTCCAGGATTATGACAATATCAAGAGAGCAGAGGTTACAACGAGCTTTGCTGTCACTGCAACACCATGCCGTGAAGTTTGATAGAAACCTGAATCAAATATATACCTACAAAATAGGAGACTTGGTTATGTTGAAAAACCACCCCAAGGCTTATAATATTAAAAGAATAAATAAAAAAGTGGCAAATTTTGTATACTGGGCCACACCTAATAATTAACGTACCACATGATGGGTGCTACCTGTTGGCATACCCGGAGACAAAGAAGATGTAAGGTTGTACCCTGACAGAGCCTTAAAGGCCTTCATATCTTTGAATGAAGAAACTGATACTTGTTGTTGTTGTGGTCTTCAGTCCTGAGACTGGTTTGATGCAGCCCTCCATGCTACTCTATCCTGTGCAAGCCTTTTCATCTCCCAGTACCTACTGCAACCCACATCCTTCTGAATCTGCTTAGTGTATTCATCTCTTGGTCTCCCTCTACGACTTTTACCCTCCACGCTGCCCTCCAATACTAAATTGGTGATCCCTTGATGCCTCAGAACATGTCCTACCAACCGATCCCTTCTTCTGGTCAAGTTGTGCCACAACCTTCTCTTCTCCCCAATCCTATTCAATACTTCCTCATTAGTTATGTGATCTACCCATCTAATCTTCAGCATTCTTCTGTAGCACCACATTTCGAAAGCTTCTATTCTCTTCTTGTCCAAACTATTTATCGTCCACGTTTCACTTCCATACATGGCTACACTCCATACAAATACTTTCAGAAACGACTTCCTGACACTTAAATCTATACTCGATGTTAACAAATTTCTCTTCTTCAGAAACGCTTTCCTTGCCATTGCCAGTCTACATTTTATATCCTCTCTACTTCGACCATCATCAGTTATTTTGCTCCCCAAATAGCAAAACTCCTTTACTACTTTAAGTGCCTCATTTCCTAATCTAATTCCCTCACCATCACCCGACTTAATTAGACTACATTCCATTATCCTTGTTTTGCTTTTGTTGATGTTCATCTTATATCCTCCTTTCAAGACACTGTCCATTCCATTCAACTGCTCTTCCAAGTCCTTTGCTGTCTCTGACAGAATTACAGTGTCATCGGCGAACCTCAAAGTTTTTATTTCTTCTCCATGAATTTTAATACCTACTCCGAATTTTTCTTTTGTTTCCTTTACTGCTTGCTCAATATACAGATTGAACAACATCGGGGAGAGGCTACAACCCTGTCTTACTCCCTTCCCAACCACTGCTTCCCTTTCATGTCCCTCGACTCTTATAACTGCCATCTGGTTTCTGTACAAATTGTAAATAGCCTTTCGCTCCCTGTATTTTACCCCTGCCACCTTTAGAATTTGAAAGAGAGTATTCCAGTCAACATTGTCAAAAGCTTTCTCTAAGTCTACAAATGCTAGAAACGTAGGTTTGCCTTTCCTTAATCTAGCTTCTAAGATAAGTCGTAAGGTCAGTATTGCCTCACGTGTTCCAGTGTTTCTACGGAATCCAAACTGATCTTCCCCGAGGTTGGCTTCTACTAGTTTTTCCATTCGTCTGTAAAGAATTCGTGTTAGTATTTTGCAGCTGTGACTTATTAAACTGATAGTTCGGTAATTTTCACATCTGTCAACACCTGCTTTCTTTGGGATTGGAATTATTATATTCTTCTTGAAGTCTGAGGGTATTTCGCCTGTTTCATACATCTTGCTCACCAGATGGTAGAGTTTTGTCAGGACTGGCTCTCTCACTTAACTGAGTGAAAAACTCAACTGAACTGTAAATAGTTAGTAGTTTATAAGTTATAGTTTAAGTGTAGTTAGGATTTGATTTTCAATTCATATGCCTTTGCAGTTCATTTGTATGCATTGGTATGTATGTGTGACTATATAAGAGTGTATATATGTAAGCTATTTGTTTGAATGGGATGTATGTATCTGAAGGTACACATCTGGACAAGGTTATAGTTAATGAATCCGATTTGAGGCTCAAGGCACAAAATTTTACTAGGCATTGTGCATGGTTGCCTGAGCCTGTTTCAATCATGATTTGCTGAGAAAAAAAAATCTACTGAGATGATAGGGGGAAAAAAAGGTTGGGGCAGATGTTTAAATTCTGCACAAATACCAGCCTAGAAGTGCTTGCAGTCTTACCGTCACATGTAAGGCAACTGCAAGCGCAATAATCGAAATGAATTTGAATCAGTGTTGAATGTTTACTGATGTCAGATACACAAATTTACTGAACTCTCGAGTCCAGAAAGACCAATTGGTCAGACTTTCTAAGAAAGAAATGCTGGCTATAACACACACTGTTTAAATAACTTTAACCACAAAAGGTACTGATTTATGTTATATGTGAAATGAGAAACTGTGATTAACGATGCATGTTTCTTTCATAAATAGAGCATTATGTGCTCATAAATTCCAAGCTCTGTGTGAAACTATCTGGACACTCAATCAATGATATGAGGATAAAGTGACTCAAGAGTTGGAATATAATATAAAAGTGAACTGAAAGATGGTGTAAAAGCACAGCGAAAATGGACTGTATTTCACAGTTGATGACTGACAAATATGTCCAGTAAACTAGTATAGTTTAAAAATTTCCAGCATACATGGTGAAAATGTGATAAAAGTGGAATGTAGTATGCAGTGATTCCTGTCATAAACAGTGTTAAAATCATGAACAAAACAGACTTCCTATGGATGGATAATCCAATGTGGACTGTGTTAAGATGCAATACTTGTGTGACAGTGAGCAGTCAAATGCTACAGGTGACGCAAGTGCCAACATAGGAATCTCAAAAAGTATCACCGCAATGTATTTGCACCGAATGCTTACCACAGTGAAATAGTGCAGTGCAAAGTTTGTGAACAAGAAATAAAAGCATTAATTAATAAGAAAAAGTGGAATAAGTGTTGATAAAAGCTGAAATCTTATTTGAAGGACTGGATCTCATATGTTCAAATACCTTATCAGCCGAGATATAAACAGTTTACACGTATGATCGAGGAGTGAATGAAGACTACTAGCATTCCCTTTCAGCCTCTCCTGTACGTGTAATTGTTTAATTATGTAAATGAACTAATGCTTGGTGAAATGTTTGCATGTCATGCGTGAGGCACAGTGGCAACCTGGCATCCCAGACCGCACAGCTGATGGGCGCTGTGCGACGACCAATCTTCGGCTTTCACTGCTCATGTCAAAGCTCCGGTCACCGAATCGTCACCCCATGTGGCATGCTGCTGCTTACACTGCTGCCGTCACATACTAATGACTCGCCATCTGCATCTCAACAATTTCATCACTACCAAAGAGGATTTCTTTAACAAATTGACAATACATGCTTTTGTACGATGAAATGAGAAACACATAGTTAAATGTTAAATGTAAACTTTCTTTTCACCAAACATTATGTAAAGGTGATACTCATAACAAAAAACTGATTTTTAAAACAAATATATACAAACATAACTGTGTTGATTCTGTAAATTGTGTGCCAGCACATTACAAATCTACACTTGTGTTGAGAACACAGGCACATACAATATGTCGATAAATAACACAAGAACGGAAAGCCAAAATGAATGTGTGTGTGTGTGTGTGTGTGGGTGTGTGTGTGTGTGTGTGTGTGTGTGTGTGTGTGTGTGTGTGTGTGTGTAAGCGCGCGCGCTGCGCGCGCGCGAGCTCACTCACATGCGCATGTAATGAAACTATAAAAAGTGTACAACATGTTCAATGTAATTTGATTTAATGTACTTGTCAATGTGATGTAAAAGTGAACTTTCGGACGACTATATGAATTAATAGTGAGTATGTTCACTAAAAAATGCTCACGATGTTTGGGTCCCATGTGGTGGAACACCACGTATGTTTATTAAAAAAAATCAAATGGAGTTTTTGCATTCTGATGAATAATTCGTCATGTGATGATAGAAGTGTTAAAGTGCAATGTGTTTTTGTGCAACGAACATTAACATTTGGAAAAAAAAGAAATTATTTTTACAGAAATAAAGATTATGATATAGAACCTTCATTATTTTATCTGTGTTGGTCAAGAACTCCTTTGTTTTGCCTTGCTAATGAAAAATTATTAAAATAATATATTACCTTTCATGAAAACAGAAATATCTCGGGTATTAACTGTCCTTTTAAAATTGGTACATCACTAAACCAGCTGCTATCAGGCCCCTTGTGAACTAATTTTTATTACAACATTCCGTATAATATACGCAGGTTTTTATTAATAATAGCAGCCACTCACACAAACTTAACCAAAGAAGGCAGTGAGATCCGTGTTGTGTTTCAAAAATTGCTACGTATGCATTGCAAAAATCCAAAGTCTACATAAATGCTTCTGGGAATATTGAGTTTGCTTAGCAGTCTCATGCTAGCCAAAATCAGAACCCTTTGCTACTGATGATTTCTCTTTAAATCAAGTACCACCCTAACTACATGCATAATTTCACAAAATATTTCATTAGCATCTAACATGTGACTAGAGTATGGAACACCTAGTAGAAAACCACAATGAATGAAATATACTTCTTAATTACTGTAGAAACGTTTGTGAAAACTACAAGAATGTACTCATCTTAGGGATAAAATCCTTACAGCAATTTATCGGAAAACACTGGTTTTTGTGGTTACAGGTCCTTGATCTGAAATGAGCAACTTCTAAATTATTTGTGCACCCACCAAAAGCAAAATGCAATAATAAAATTAATGACATTCAACTTGCTATACTCTGACATACAAACAAACTTACATCAAGAAAATGTACTGGCACAATAAACAGTAGCAGAGGTTCTAACACACCATGAGCAATGGCACATCTGAGGCAAGATGGGGAAGCTACCACCTTAGCAAAGATTTCAGCATACCAAAATTAGAAATGCCAAAATTTACAATCTGTACACAAGAACAGCCAGGATTTATATGCAGCATTCAAACAACCCAAGGGATATACAGGAGGACAAGAAAGAAAACAGTACCAAATCAGTCTATACAAAAATCATTCAATGAAAGTGAATACCAATGACACAATAAGCTTCGACTGAAGTCATGTACAAAAAAATTAGTTGGTCAACCCTTACATAAACATAAATAGACCATTCACAAAGGAAAACAGCAACAAATCATTTTTGAAATGTACTTGAGGACAATATTATGGAAATGGAAGAGGATGTAGATGACGATGAAATGGGAGATACGATACTGCGTGAAGAGTTTGACAGAGCACTGAAAGACCTGAGTCGAAACAAGGCCCCAGGAGTAGACAACATTTCATTAGAACTACTGACGGCCTTGGGAGAGCCAGTCCTGACAAAACTCTACCATCTGGTGAGCAAAATGTATGAGACAGGCGAAATACCCTCAGACTTCAAGAAGAATATAATAATTCCGATCCCAAAGAAAGCAGGTGCTGACAGATGTGAAAATTACTGAACAATCAGTTTAATAAGTCACAGCTGCAAAATACTAACGCGTATTCTTTACAGACGATTGGAAAAACTGGTAGAAGCTGACCTCAGGGAAGATCAGTTTGGATTCCGTAGAAATACTAGAACACGTGAGGCAATATTGACCCTACGACTTATGTTAGAAGCTAGATTAAGGAAAGGCAAACCTACGTTTCTAGCATTTAAAGACTTAGAGTATTCCAGTCAACAATGTTAAAAGCTTTCTCTATTTCAAATTCTGAAGGTGGCAGGGGTAAAATACAGGGAGCGAAAGGCTATTTACAATTTGTACAGAAACTAGATGGCAGTTATGAGTCGAGGGACAGAAAAATTCGGAGTAGGTATTAAAATCCATGGAGAAGAAATAAAAACTTTGAGGTTCGCCGATGACATTGTAATTGTGTCAGAGACAGCAAAGGACTTGGAAGAGCAGTTGAACGGAATGGACAGTGTCATGAAAGGAGGGTATAAGATGAACATCAACAAAAGCAAAACAAGGATAATGGAATGTAGTCGAATTTGGGTGATGCTGAGGGAATTAGATTAGGAAATGAGACACTTAAAGTAGTAAAGGAGTTTTGCTATTTGGCGAGCAAAATAACTGATGATGGTCGAAGTAGAGAGGATATCAAATGTAGACTGGCAATGGCAAGGAAAGCGTTTCTGAAGAAGAGAAATTTGTTAACATCGAGCATAGATTTAAGTGTCAGGAAGTCGTTTCTGAAAGTATTTGTATGGAGTGTAGCCATGTATGGAAGTGAAACATGGACGATAACTAGTTTGGACAAGAAGAGAATAGAAGCTTTCGAAATGTGGTGCTACAGAAGAATACTGAAGATTAGATGGGTAGATCACATAACTAATGAGGAGGCACTGAATAGAATTGGGGAGAAGAGGAGTTTATGGCACAACTTGACTAGAAGAAGGGATTGGTTTGTAGGACATGTTCTGTGGCATCAAGGGATCACCAATTTAGTATTGGAGGGCAGCGTGGAAGGTAAAAATTGTAGAGGGAGACCAAGAGATGAATACACTAAACAGATTCAGAAGGATGTAGGTTGCAGTAGGTACTGGGAGATGAAGAAGCTTCCACCGGATAAAGTAGCATGGAGAGCTGCATCAAACCAGTCTCAGGACTGAAGACCACAACAACAACAACAACAACAACTACAAAAAAATGAAGAATTCAAAATAACACTGCTAGTTCCATCACCACCATAAAATACCATGGATTTTTTATTTTCAAAAACTCTGACCGCCATAGCAAAACCTCTCACTGCATCACACAAAAAACCACTCCTCCTCAGTCAAGTGGAACAAATTATGCATTTGTGTCACCTACAGACAACAATTAGAACATTAAGGATAGACCAATTAACTACTTATAAGGAATGCAGAAAGCTTACAAACCCAGGCAACAGAGCTCAGTGAGCTTCTAACAATGACAGAAAATGTATCACTTTCACCTTACAAATGTTATGATAAAAAGTGTATTCCAATTAAGAAACATGTAAATGCACAGAACTGGTCGAAGAGGCGGAAGAACAACCCTATTGTACATATTGTCCAGTGAGGCTAACAGCTATCTCTAATTTTTCATTAAGAATATTAATTTGTATTGGTCGATTCTGATTCATTGTGGCCTACGCATCAAGTAGAATTGTCACCTCAGAAAAGGTTATTCATTCCCCTCAAGGGCTGACAATGAATCTGCTGCCAATGGGCAGAATGTGTGTAATCAATAAGGAACAATGGGGACTATTACTTGTCGACTGCCACCCACTTGCCGAAGAAAGCTCTCTCTTGCATCAGCACCCAGCTAGCCAAGGATGTGTTCCCTTCCTGACTCCCTTGTGAAGCTAGGACAAAAATGGTAAAGTTCTGTATCAAAAGTGACCATCTCTTGGCCACATGACAACTAAACGATGGCTTTGCAAACCATCCTGGGTACATCCAGCTGCAACTCATACAAGAAATAACCTCCATATGGTCCATGAAAATCTTCATCTTCTCTTCAAACACACGTAAAGATATAACTTGTCTATCTTAACCAGTCACAAATTTCACCTTGAAATAGGGTATCATGAGATTCCAATCATTCAGTCTGAAATGTGTGCCCTTGTGTTTCGTGGCAAACATTGGCCACAAGTTACATATCTGTTGATAACTGTGATACAGTTATGTGGTGTCATTGTCACAAATGTCTACAAACCACCAAATGCACTCTGGCCTGATTTTGTGTTAAGCACAGCATAACGCCCTGCAATTTATGTACGCTGACTTCAATAGTCACCATGAACTTTGGAAGTACTCTGACAATGATGAAAATGAAAGCATGCTTGCAGAATGGGCTGAAGAGAACAATCTTCATCTATTGTTTGATGCCAACAATCAAGGTACTTTCAGGTCAGCTGCTTGGGGGAATGGTTAAAATCCTGGTTTCTGTTTTGTTAGCTGCAACGAAAGTGGCTTTTCCATCAACACCACAGGAAAGATGATAGATGCCTTTCCTCACAGCCAGCACAGACCAATAATAATACAAACTGGTTGCACAGTCCCTGTCACATGATCAACTCCACATGCCCGATGGAATTTCCAGGGAGCTGACCGGATGAAGTTTTCGACAGAACTGGATAAGAACATTTGTTGGATTCCTTAATCGTATAAGAACTACTGGCACTTCACCGTTTTAGTAACAGTAACAGCTAAAAAGTGTATGCCACGAGGATACTGAAAAGAATACCTCCCAGCATGGAATGATGAAACACTGTACCAACTCTTCCAGCAAAGTGGAGGCCCAAAGAAAGCCACAGAACTTTTGTTGAGCTTGGAAGAAACAGAGAGAAACTGTTGAAAATATTGACTTCACCCACTCTAACAGAGAAGCATGGAGCCTCAAGAAAACTGTGAGCAAGTGCACCAGTATGCAGGAAACATCCAGAAGTAACACCTTGCCAAAGTGTTTCTCACATCATTACTACATCAAGAGTGGCTCCTGACAAGAAAAATATCAAATGTGTTAGATTGAAGCTCCATAATGTGATAAGGATGGCATCTCCCTAATCTGAAAACTCACATCCCTTCACAGTTTCAGGCAATGGCATGGGACTGAAGGATCTCTAACCCTTTAAGGCAGCTGAATTTGATGGCATCCAGCCACAATTCCTTATTCATATGGGAGGATATCCTGTGAAATTGTTGGTAGAATTCTTCACTCACACCCTGTTGACTGGTCAACTTCCATTGGACTTCAAGAAGACAAAGATAATCTTTCTTTTGAAACCTGGCAAACACAGCAACAAGGTAGAAAGCTATTGCCCTATTGAAGTTAAAATCTTCTGGGTTATTAGGCCACGTCATGTTTCTTCTAAAATTTTAGAAGAAACATGATGCGGCCTAATAACCCGGAAGATTTTAACTTGAGTGACAACAAAAAAATGGTTCAAATGGCTCTGAGCACTATGGGACTCAACTGCTGAGGTCATTAGTCCCCTAGAACTTAGAACTAGTTAAACCTAACTAACCTAAGGACATCACAAACATCCATGCCCGAGGCAGGATTCGAACCTGCGACCGTAGCGGTCTTGCGGTTCCAGACTGCAGCGCCTTTAACCGCACGGCCACTTCGGCCAGCCTTGAGTGACAACAGCCACAAAAGCCTGCAGACTTACATATTGCCCTATTGTCCTCCTTAGTTGCTGTTATAAGCTTTTTCAATGGCTGATACATAAAAGAGTTGGGTTGTTGTTGGGGGAGAAGACCAAACAGCAAGGTCATCGGTCTTATCAGATTAGGGAAGGAAGTCAGCCGTGCCCTTTCAAAGGAATCATCCCGGCATTAGCCAGGAACGATTTAGGGAAATCACAGAAAACCTAAATCAGGATGGCTGGACGTGGGATTGAACCATCGTCCTCCCGAATGCAAGTCCAGTGTGCTAACCACTGCACCACCTCACTTGGTAATACATAAAAGAATAAGTAGCTCTATCGTAGAGCATATTTCAGTTGATCTGGCATGCTTCAGACCAGATGTAGCTGCCACGACCAAGTATTGTCTCTTACATCCTTCATAAAAGCAGAATATCAAATGAAGCTGAAAAAATCTGTAGAGATGTGAGCTACTGCTGCCTTCAACACGGTCTAGAGGGAAGGCCTTATTTGTTCATATAGAATGATGGCCCACCTGCTTAACAACAGGGTAAATTCTAGATAATCACTGGAAGCAAGATAAGAAAGGAGAGGAAGCTTAACAATGGACTGTTCCATAGATCAGTTCTCTCACCATTACTGATCAGCTAGTATTTATCGGACCTACCTGACACTTTGTCCAGAAAATTCTGCTATACTGACAACCTGGTTCTAGCTCTACAATGCCAGGAAATGGAAGCAAAAACAGGAGAGATCCTACCCACAGACTTGTCTGTACTGGACAATTAGTTGAAAATTTGGAGACTTCAACCCAGGGTGAGTAAAACAGAGGTGTCTTGCTTCCATTTAAATAATAATTTGGTGAATATGAATTTAATGTAAGTTTCAGAGGCAGAATTCTTGTCATAATTGGAACCTAAAATATATTTGTGTCATCTTGGACCACACACCATCCTTCAAACAGTACCTTTTGAACCTGGCTCAAAAGCTGAGGACTCCAAACGAGATCTTTCATACGTTATGCGGAACAACTTGCCGATCTTCAGCAACCACTCTCTCATCTTCAGCCTTGAGTTTGGTGTACACAAGTGCTGAGCATTGTGCTGCTGTTTGGATGGACAGTCATCATACAAGGCTTGTTCACATCTAGCTGACAACTAGAATACTACAAGCACATAATATCCAGTACAATCAGATCTACTCCACTTCATTGGCTTCCACTGTTAACCTGTATTATACCTCATGATATATGCACATCTACTGCCCTTAAGAAGGAATTCCACAAGATCTCCAACAATCTACCTGTGCACAGTGACCTGCCAATTTTGAATCTTAAAAGGCTGAATTCATGCCACCCAATCCTGTGTGATGCTGCTGACATTGATGCCAAGGATTTTAAATCTGTTGATGAATGGAAATGTCGGTCAGAAGCAGTAACAGATGTGTATCTGTGCATAACATCTCTACAGGTGGTAGACTTCCAAGTGGATCCCAACTACCAAGCAAGACCTGGACTGCCCTGAAATGAATGAGATCAGGCCACAGCCAAATGGAAAAAGCTGCCTAATCCAAACTCTGAATGTGCATCTTCACACCAAACTGTTCACCACATCGTCAGTGACTGCAAGATTTGAGCCTGTCATGGTGATGATTGCTTACTGCTGGCAACTCCCTATGCAGTGCACTGCACTGAAGGGCTGGGTATCCAGTTGTGAGACACCAGCCTACTGCATGCTGCCTGGTCGCAGTGATGCAGTTGCACAGCTGCCGCCGAAGACTGGAGCATTTGCAGGTTGCATCCAGTAATGGAACCAATGCCAGGCTCTTGCCATCGCACTGAACAAGATTCAACTAATCTTAAGTGTTGCTATACACCATCCTGCAGCCATAAATGTGCCTAGCTGAGAATGCTAAGCAAGTAACAGCCACAATCACAGAAACAACTGAAAACAGCAAAATATTTCTCTTAGTGTTCACTTTCAGGTGCAGTTGAAATGGAGTCCTTCAGCAACATCCTAACATTTGTATGGGTTTTACTGTCCACATGCGTTGTGAGTTTAGTTTGTAAGATGTCCACTACACTCTCAATAATGGAAGATAGTGCATACACGGGCAGTAATAATCCACTTATGGTTTTACAGAATCAGAATCTTAACAATCTTGAATTCCAGGAATAGACAAGAGCAAAGCAAGAGTTACCAACTGACCGAAAAGCATATTTAAGCAGTTGTGCAGCTCTCAATTAGCCCATTATATGCTAACTTCTTCAGTTACATCACTGTCATATCTAGTGAACCAGTTTTCTGTTATATGGTATCCCACCTCGACAAGTTTGAAAGCCTGCCAGAAGTCACGGATCCAGACAACAGCCACTAGTTAGCATTCCTAATATTTGCAAATGCTGCTGTCACTGCCTCAGCACTACACGTGGTCCATGCCCCACACACCAACCGTCGGCACCCACGGCCACGCTATAAAGCTGGAGTGCAAAGGTCTGGACCTGAGTCGTATTTCGACTATGCTATCATTTGATTATTATATGCAGAATTGTTTGGTTCTGTGTGTTGCTATGTCTAATGCTCCCGATTTGGTTTCCACTCTGGACTAGTCATTCTGCACGTCACTTTGCTGTTTGTCCATAGCTGTAATTGCTTTTTGTGGTTTTCAGCAACTCACCATCAACACCCTTGGCCGGTTGGCCAGTGCCTCCTGGTTGTGCACAATTCCAGTTATTAAATGTTTTTACCTTCATTTCGCGATTATGGTTCAAATGGCTCTGAGCACTATGGGACTTAACATCTGTGGTCATCAGTCCCCTAGAACTTAGAACTACTTAAACCTAACTAACCTAAGGACAACACACACATCCATGCCCGAGGCAGGATTCGAACCTGCGACCGTAGCGGTCCCGCGGTTCCGGACTGAGCGCCTGAACCGCTAGACCATCGCGGCCGGCTTTCACGATTATGGATGGCTATTGAGGCAGCATGGCTCAATATTTCTGCAGGGGACTTCTGATAACTTGCCGAGTCTGTACCATGTGGAATTGCTGTGCTGTGTCAGACAAAAGGGGATCTGACACAATATTAAGAGGTATCCCATGACTTGTCACCTCAGTGTATGTGATACCACAATCGAAATCAAGGGCACTTACATGATATTAAGAACCTTCAACATCGTAGCACGTCAGCAATCGTTGGTTAATATATTAAAAAACTAGAAACCCGCCTCGATTGCGAAAAAAGCACCTAGTGCTAACCTAGGTTTCGGCGTAGATAACTACGCCTTCTTCAGAACAATAAAACCCACAAGTGCCTAAGAAGACCTTTGTCAATGATTAAAAGAACACCATAGCTATACATTTCTAAACGGAAAAAAGGAAAACACAAACAGTACATATGTACAAAGTCAAAACCACTACTTAACTTAATGGTGTACGCTCCACCTCACACCGGCCTATGTTCGATGGGCCATGACCCGCCATGAACTGCAGCTACAAATGGTCGCTCTCTTACACGCCCGACCCGCTACCTATGCACATGCGCAAGACAAGGGAAGTTACTTGAATGCACATGCGCATACGTATACAAGAAAGTTTATACATGGGTCGTGGCTAAATAGCCCATATATTCCCAACTGTGGATCAACGTATATAAAAAAATTGAATGGATAGAATAAGAGACGAGCTAAATAGGAGATGAAACCTAAAAATAACTGCACACGGTTGCTTATGCTAGGAAAGAAACATATATGAAGCTACCTATGACAACAGGAGGAACTCTTAAAAACTATTCCTAAAGCCAATAGTTAGCTTGGGGGGGGGGGGGGGGGGGGGGGGCTGAGAGGGGACGTGATCTAAAGACCTTTTACGATGAAGGTGATTTTAGCCTGTTGAACACCTCACGTTTTATCCCCTATATCTTTATTACCACGACGTCTTTAGATTACGTCCCCTCAGTCCCCCCCCCCCCCCCCCCCCTCCCCAGGCTAACTATTGGCTTTAGGAATAGTTTTTAAAAGTTCGTCCTGTTGTCATAGGTAGCTTCATATATGTTTCTTTCCTAGCATAAGCAGCTGTGTGCGGTTATTTTTAGGTTTCATCTCTTATTTAGCTCGTCTCTTATTCTATCCATTCTATTTTTTTTTTTTTATATATATATATACGTTGATCCATGGTTGGGAATATATGGGCTATTTAGCCACGACCCATGTATAAACTTTCTTGTATTCGTATGCGCATGCGCATTCAAGTAACTTCCCTTGTCTTGCGCATGTGCATAGGTAGCGGGTCGGACGTGTAAGTGAGCGACAATTTATAGCTGCAGTTCACGGCGGGTCATGGCCCATCGAACATAGGCCGGTGTGAGGTGGAGCGCACACCATTAAGTTAAGTAGCGGTTTTGACTTTGTACATATGTACTGTTTGTGTTTTCCTTTTTTTTGTTCATAAATGTATAGCTATGGTGTTCTTTTAATCATTGACAAAGGTCTTTTTAGGCACTTGTGGGTTTTATTGATCTGAAGAAGGCGTAGTTATCTACACTGAAACCTAGGTTAACACTAGGTGCTTTTTTCGCAATCGAGGCGGGTTTCTAGTTTTTTAATACACTTACATGATTGTTTGTAAGGGATGTGGCCTAAACCTCGGGGTATGGAGTATTTATAATATTTTGGATAATGAATGGAGACTTGTAAGTAGCAATAAAAAGTTTCCAATTCTGACCTTGTTAAAAACCTGCATAATGGCGACTTTTATATCATTTTCTTTAAGAAAAACATCTGACTGAAATATATTTTTTCCTTTCCATGAGAGCTGGTAGGGGGAGGAGGTGGGACATGGCAGCCCTCTTGGCCATGGGTATGGGTGCCTATGATGGAAATGAACAGGACACATGATGAAAACAAAGACAATGTATCTTTTCTTCTCGAGCATGAACCACAAACAGTGTAAATGATCAATAAGCAATCTTACAGAACTACAACATCCACATTGCAAATGTTGCAGAAATGTGGATATTAGACGATTAGTGTACAATTCCACAACACAAGGCTCATGTTTGACACCACACAGACAAGAGTAGAGGGGTGACAATGTACACATGCAACTCGTGGGCTGTGCAAGTATTTCCAGTCACAAGGAAATTCTTACGACTCGGAAGCAGTATTTATACAAGTCATACTCCACTCTCACCAGCTCATGGTCATGTGGCTTTGCAACCTAGTAGCTTAAAACCTACCAGGAGCTACTACTAGCACACAGGCAAACTTTTCCTGTCAATGTTGACAACAATGTGTTATCCTGCCAACTCTTCACTATCTGGTGTACTTGACAGCTAGTGTAGTCAACATTGAAATGCACTTCTCATATCCCAGTCTGGCAACTCTGAAAGCCCACCAGACAGCAAGGAATGGAACCATGGCTGCTACACAGGTATGTTACATCCATGAATCACGGTACCAAACAGTAGCACCACACTCAGTTGTGTATTCACTTTGCTATCATCTCATTGTCGAAAACACTGTTGCTTGTTGGTCTCAGCTTTCACTACATCTCAGGTTCTCTTTCTTCGGATTACTCATTGGAATTTTTTTTTTATCTGTACCACCATCTCTACTTCTCCATTCCTCAATGTTTGTGTTTTCATTCTGCAATCCTCTTTTGACTACCTCAGGTCAGTTAGTCTAGCCTCAGTGAGTTTCTCTTAAATCATTCCAGACATTCAGTCAAATCTTGGTCACAATAGTACTCACATCACTTACCATAATGCAGCTTGACATGGAAGAGCATCCAAAATTTTGTGAAATTTAGTATTCTTAACAGGTACAGGCTTGACTTCTCCTCCTCTAAGAAGATATCAAATGTATACCCATTAATCAAAATTTCTTCCAAATTAAACTGTTCAGCATAACAGCTCTCAACATACACAGTAACAAAGTAATATCTACGTAATCCCTTATATAAAATAACATAATATTATGTCACTGGACATGCACAAAACACATAGCAAATGGGAGGGCATAAGATTTAATGTTTAACATTTGACATCAGTTCAGACACAATTTAAGGAAAGAGAGAAGTTTTCAATCATGGCGAGCCACAGCCATGTAGAATTTTTTGAAAGAATAAACTGTATACTACTGTATTGTTCTCCTATACTATCTAGATTTCAGCTTTTATGCAGTTATCGACTACGATGCTAAAAGTTCTTAGACAAGATATGACATGTTAATGATTTAAGAACTTTAAGAGTTATACTCAATAATGGCATAAAAGCTTAAATCTAGACAGTACAGAAGAAAAATACAGTAATGTATAGTCAAATGGAGGTTTATCCTTTCAAAAATATAAAGAAAGTGATTTATAAACTGCGATAGCATCATCATCATCGTACCATAGTCATATGCTTAACCACAAGAAGGCAAATTATTACTTCTCTTCTTTCTCACCGATTGTAGCCACGAAAAATTGTCTGGCTCCAAATAGTGAGCCTCCACATGCATATGTAACACCAGGATAATAATGCCACTTGACCGTTTCTTAGTTCATAATAGAAGAAAGAATACTCATTACCTTTTGTCAATTCACTTCACAATATTCTTAGTTCATAATGGAAAAAAGAGTACTGCTTACCTTTGTTGATCCATTTCACATGAAAGTTTAATACACACTGTCAGCAGCCATAATAAATCCAGACAAAAGCAGCTTCTTCACATTTTTCAATCAGCCCTGAGGAATTTAATTCACTATTTAGTTACATAAACAAAGGAACTGGTACAACAGAACCATATAGTTACGGGTTGACTGGTGGGGGGAGATAAGCTGGGATGGTGGTGAGAGGTAAACTTCAGGTGGGGGGTTAACAGAATAAGACAAAAAGTAGCTGTTGTTTCTATTTACATACAAACTATAATACAAAATTTATGGTTGTTGGTTGGCTGACTGGGGGAGGGGATAAAACAGTGAGATCATCGGTCCCCTGATCTAAGGTGGCAGAAACCAAGAGAGGAACTACAGAAACAGCACAGTCCAGTCAAGCGGACAGGAAAATGGGCAAAGAGGTAAAAGGAACATCAGGGCTGCAGGAGGTGGGGGAGGCGGCAGGAGAGGAACAGAGAGAGAGCAGGGACCCCTCGGAGACACTATGCATGTTGTGGCACTCACAATGCTGCTGACCCTTCCTGATCCTCACACCATGCCATGATCACAACACAATGGGGACACAAGTAAAGGGGAAACAAATCAGCACGAAAGACAAGCAAAATTGTAGGGAAAATGGGTAGAATTTAGGGAAAAGGAAAAGGGGGAGGGAGGGAGGGGGGGGGGGGGGGGGGGAATGTGGCCGGTGCGGAGGCAAGGCCAAGGACACCATAGCCAGCACCAATGCGAGAGACTTCAATTCCAGAGGAAAATTCAGGCACTTACACCTGAGAGGACAAACTACCTTCACAAACAAAACTGAGGAAAGGCTTAACCACCACAAGAGTCATCCAATCAATAACCCACAGGACAAGGCGAGTGGTTAGAGCATATTTAGTGTGAAGGGCCAAAAGCAAAATTCAATCACTGTGAGGAGGGCCCCGCAACTGCAAAAGGGAAAGGGGGCGGGGCAGCAGCCAATTATGAGATATAAAAACCATGGGTCAACCTAGTATGGCCGATACGAAGACAGTGCGGGATGACAGATCCCTACTTGGAGTCGCTGACAGAAGAGCACCTCGAAGGTCATTATATAAGGGGTAACCCCCCCCCCCCCCCCCCCCCCCCCCAAAGAGTTGGCCACCAATTGAGCAAAAAGCGATTCGACACAAATCCAGTCCCCAGAGAGGTCGCAGAGAATTGGAGGTGGGAGGCAGGTGACCCCCCCTTCCCCCCAGCCAGACAATCAGCAAGCTCGTTACCTTATACCCGGGATACCCATATGGCCAGGAACCCGAAGTAAATCAACCAAACATGCAGCAAAGTCAGGATAGGTGAGAAGGTCATGGATCATGGATACGAGAGACCAAGGCGTGACAGGAAAAGCACTGAGCTACAGCCTGAAGGGCACTTATTGAGCCCATACATAACAAAACTCGTGTGAGGGAAGATCCTTTAATAAAGCAGAGAGCCCAATAGATGGCCATCAGTGTCATGGTACACACGCCACACATGGCAGGCAAGAGATGTACATGAAGGCATATCACACAAGATCGGCAGATTCAGAGCCATCAGAGTAAAATACATTATCGTCCTGAAACTCCCGTAAGAGCAGGTGGAACAACCAACCAAACACCATTAGAGCAATGGGGTCTTTTGGACTCTGGATGTGATTCATCCGAATCCAGGGTCGAGGAACTAACCAAGGAGGGATGGTAAGGAGGCAATGTGGGGAAGAGGACGAGGGGAGATGGAAATTGTGACAGAGAGAAACGAGGTGGAGCCCAACTGGTAAACTCATCCGAGGGTGGGCAGCCAACGAGCAATGTCTGAAGCTGCAAAAAGAAAAAGAACAGAATGAGGAGTGTGAGCAGGGGAAAAGTGGATAGTGACAGCATAGGAAATCAGGAGCTGGGACTACTGAACCAATACGGAAGGGATCACAGCATCAATGAAGAAACTACTGACAGGGCTAATTCGAAAGGCACCATTGGGCAGTGATCCCAGTGTCAATCAGAAGACTATTGGTATGGCTAGTGTGAAAGGCACTGGTGGCTAAATGGATACCACAATGGTGAACTGAGCCAAAGTGCACCAGCATGGAAGAGGCAGCTGATGCATAAACTTCACAATGATACTTTGGACGAGACAGAACTAACATCCAATAGAGGCGGAGAGGAGTCAAACAATCCATGCTACAAGAGGTGCGGGCAAGGAACTGAAGGACATTGAGTTTACGAAAGCAACCAACCTTCGGAAGGCAGGTATGGGGCAACCAGGTAAGCCTTTTGTGAAAGAAAGACTCAAGAAACTAAATTGGGGGACCACGGTCAGGTGTTGCAGTGTCAAGGTACAGCTCCGAATCAGGATGGACTATAGTACGGAGACAGAAATGCACAACCCTCCACTTAAAGGGAGAGCTTTGAAAACAGTGTGAGAGTGTCCATGTGGAAGAATGGCACCCTGGAATTGTTGCTCCACATATGCCAACGAGTGGTAGCTAGCCCAAATTTAGGAATCATCGACATATAGAGCAGGGCTGCTCAACAGTCCAGCAGAGGCTTCAAGTCCATTGTAGTGATGAGAAAAAGGACACATGATACAGAGTCCTATGGAATGCAATTCTCCTGGGTCTGCAGAGAGCTGAAAAACAGTACCAACCCACATACTGCACAGATGGTGGGACAGGAAATGGCGAATAAAAATTAGGAGGGGGCTCCAAAAGCCCCACTCATGGAGCATAATGGGATGTCATGGTGCCAAGATGCGTCATGGGACTTACGAAGATTGAAGAACACTGTGACAAGATGGTGGCACTGAGAAAAGGCCTGCCGAACTGCAGTTTTCAATCAAAGCAGATGATCTATCAGGACCGTCCCTCCCGAAAGCCGCACTGATAGGAAGATAAAAGATCTCAAGATTCGAGGGCCCAACTGAGCCGACAAACCACCATCCATTCGTGCAATTAGCAGGGGACACTGGTCAGGTTCACTGACAGGTAACTATGACCAACTATCAAGGGACAACGGACCATTGCCCAGCTTAAGGAAAGGAACAACAATCCTGTCTCTCCAATGAGAGGAAAAAGCCTTGTAGCCAAATACACCTGGAGGAGGTATTGTCATTGTGAAGGACTGAGGTGCTGAAGCAATTGATTATGGATGGAATTAGGGCCAGGCACTGAATCGTGGGAAGAAGAGAGAACCAGAGGAAGTTCCCAAACAGTAAACGGTTCATTGTAGGAGTCCACCTCACAAGGTGTATAACTTAAGAGGGAAGCTTCAGCCCACTGTTTCCAGAGGAGGGAGGCAGCTGGATAGAAGGCTGGTGCTGATGCTGTCACAGACTAGGTCATGATGTGTTCTGCATAGCCCACATCTGTGATGAAGGGACAAAAGAACTTAGGGAGGGGACAAAGCATTCCCAACACAACTACTTGCTCTGTCTGATTAAATACTGGGCTTTAGCAAGAAGACATTTAAAGGTAATATGACTGGCAAAGGGCGGGTGTCACTTAAGATGTTGCATGGTGCAAAAGCGATCATGTGTGACACTGACAATAGCCATGCTCCACCACAGAATTGTCCAGCAGCAAATGGGGCATGTCAAGCAGGCAGTGGTAATGCAGGTGGCACGAATTATCTTATCGGACAGATCACAAAAACTTCTTCAATAGAACCTGACAAAGAAGGTGTAAACATGACCTGGGAAGTACAGGGAAGTCAATCAGCATGTCGGAAAGCCCAATGGGGTAACCTGGCCATCAGGAGGTGGGAACTGAATGAGAGATTCAACAAGAAGTGGTCAGCATTCCAGTGTAAGGAGGGAAGAGGGGGGGTGGGGGGGGGGGGGGGACTGAGCAAAAAAATCAATGGCAGAGGAAGTGCCGTAGGCAGAAGTGAAAAAGAGTAGGAGAACCATCATTAAGAAGGCACAGGTCATGGTTTGCAAGAAATTGGTCAATAAGGAGCCCCCGACTAGATAAAATAGCACTGCCCCACAAAGAGTGACGGGCATTGAAATCCCTAAGGAGGAGAAGGGGAAGGGGAGTTACTGAAGGAGAGCAGGTAGGGCAGCGGGTTAAGTGACCTGTCAGGAGGAAGACGGAGACTGCAAACCAAGACTGCAGAGTCTGAGTGGATCCAGAAGGCAACTTCAAGATAAGAAGGGGGATCCATTTCTAACAATATCCATATGGACCAATGTGCAAACGCCACTAGAAGTCTGCAAAGGGGCAACCCAGTTCTGACATAATCCACAAAATTTACGAAAGGTCGGAGAGTGAGCACCAGTAAAATGAAATTACTGGAGAACGACACAAGCTGCCAAGTAAAAGGAAATATTGGATTTCAACTCTGCATAGTATCCATTACAGTTCAACTAATTAGCACGGAACAGGGATCCAAATGCGAGGCAAATGGGCTGGAGCCAATCACGCCACCAAGTCACCAAAAAGGACGGTGACATCCATAAATAAGAGGTCACACACAGACTTCAAGGGGACACCAGAGGGGCCTTGTTTCTTCTTGTTCTCTTTCGTAGGTGAATGAGGACAGGACACAGAAAGAGAGCACACTTCTGCAAGATCCAGGAAGAGGGAGGGTGGGTGACCTTAGGATGTATCGAGTGTGAGTCCTGTGGCCAAGTTGTGGCAGTAGGCCTCCAGACACTGGGAAGAAGGTGCCCCATCTCCGATGGATACCAAAGATGAGGAACATTTCTGAGCCAGCGAGGGGGAGGGCCACCTGGAAGGCAGGGCGAGGGAATTGCAGAGGAAGGTGAGACAATAGGGAGGTGGGATTGAGGAAAGGACATAACAGAGGCAAAGCTAGATGTCACTGACACAGGGTGAAGAATGTCACATTTCTGATGAGCATCAGTGTAGGATGAACTGATTAAGGGGCTTACACTCCTATATCTTTTTGTCCTTCTTATAAACCAGCCAGTTTTTTGGAGCTTAATATGTTTCATACGCAAAGTATCCACCCTGAACCACCCAGCCTGATCAGGGGCTCTCACCGTGCATGTCACGCAGCCACAACATGGGGCCGTACGGCATGGCAGCTGTTACCGAGACTTCCAGAGCTCCAGAATGACAAGCAACCACTCCTAGGCAAACACAGGGAGGCAACAGCTCAGATATCAGAAGTGTGATCCCTGTGTTGTCGTGGGGCTCAGCCAGATGGGTACATAACAGCACCACCACACAGACTGGCTGCATGTGCTGGAGACCTAGTGGGGTATGTGGAGGGGGGGGGGGGGATTTAGAAGGGGAAGTCAAACCCCAAAGAGGGGCAAAAAATGCCAATAAGGAAAGGTTAAAAAGAAAAGGCAAGGGAATCAAAAACCAGAAGGAAAACAAGAAACTAGACAGATAGCCAGGCTGACATAAGTTAGAAAACCAAGAGAGGAGTAGGAGGGGGCAGAGGAGAAGGAGCAAGGACAGGGGGGAGGGACATGGGGAAGCAAGTGCAGCCCAGGAAGAAAGAATGGGCAGCAACAGCTCAGAGCCTCGTGTGTGCCAAGCACACACTCATGAAAGAGCTGGGAGCTCCCTGGGGCGAAAATACGGGATTTATTGTTTATATTTCAGTGTCTAGGTGAGCGGACCTCAAACACAAAAACAAATGCACACTGTCCAGAAAGAAGACCATACTCGGGCTTAAAACAAAACCACAATGCTATCACATTATGGAAGCAATCCACCAGGATAGACCACAGAGAGACACGTGATGACATGATCTAAATGGTTCAAATGGCTCTGAGCACTATGGGACTTAACATCTATGGTCATCAGTCCCCTAGAACTTAGAACTACTTAAACCTAACTAACCTAAGGACATCACACAACACCCAGTCATCACGAGGCAGAGAAAATCCCTGACCCCGCCGGGAATCGAACCCGGGAACCCGGGCGTGGGAAGCGAGAACGCTACCGCACGACCACGAGCTGCGGACATGATCTAAATAACTCCACTACTTTTAAATAATTGAGGTAGATGTGAACTACACTTTTAAATTAGCATTGATTACTGTGTACACCTCTGTACACAACAGTAAGCAGAGGTGGGCTATAGAGTGGTGTGGCAACTGTCATCGTAGCAAAGCTGGACAGGAGCAGTAACAATGCGTAAACAAGTTAACACAACAAACAGAAGATTTACTTGACTTATTTCTCCAAGCATACAAAGACTCATTTCAAGTACCGCAGCAAGAAATAGAGTTCAGTTGTCAACTTCATAAGGAAGAGATGCCAAGCACTTGTGGAGTGAGTGGCTGCTGCCAGCTGTCCTATATCGTGGCAGCAGAGGCCCCTTGTGGTATATTACTGCTGAGGGTGTGCCCTACTGGGAATGCACCATTCAGTTCACCAGATCACATGCGACCACCATCGTTGTCAGACAGAACTGGCAATTATGTTGCTATGATGCTCGTGGGGTGGTACTGAGGCATGATACCACATAGATTGTTCAGGATGACCCAATTATTTCAATTATCATGTATTTTTCAGCAAATGAGTTAAGAAACTAATAAGAATTCCAGAAATTACAAGAAGAGGAAATCTAGACCCTCATATACTGCCAAAAGTCTTCGAGCAGATATTGAAGGTGTTTGACAATAGAAATCATCACAGTGAGCAGTGTCAAGGAAGTTTGGCATTCCTCAAATTGTAATTCAATCCTGGGTTAGTAAAAAGACAAATGACATTGAAGTGACTATTGATGGTGGTCGGAAACCTTGTCCCAGTATTCAAGCAAGAAGCTGCTATCGAAAAATATTTGTTGGCCCATTCCAAACTTGGATATTACTGTGATCTTAAAGAACTCTTATACTTAGTTGGCAAATATATTGAAGTAAACAAACAGGTATCACCATTTAAAAATAATGTTCCTGGAGATTACTGGTATCTGGGATTTATGAAGGGACATCCAAGATTGTCGTTAAGGAAAGCAGAACACTTACAGAAACAGAAACAAAATGCAACTGATCCAGACACTGTTTATGACATCCACAATAGTTTGCAAAAGTAATGCAATGAAAAAGTTTAACAGATAAAAATGAAGGCTATTTCATTTTTAAGGCAAATGAAAGTAATTTTCAGTGTGACCCTTCACGTCCCCTTCTCATAGGTGAAAAGGGTAGAAATCATCAAGAATATCTGGAGGTTCAAGCAGAGAATCAACTATCCTTGCCTGCATGTCAGGAGATGGCTCTTTGTTACCACCAATCGTTGTTTTTCAAGGTGTTGCAGTTCAGGCACAGTGGACCCCAGATAAAACTGCATCTGGTGCACTCTACACAATATCTAAGAATGGTTGGATGGAAGAACCGCAGTTCTATTCATGGTTTACCTAGCAACTGATATCATTTGTAAATGAGCTTTGAGAAAGAAAAGAACAGCATGATCAGAATGTTGTGTTGGTTTTTGATGACCATAAGAGTCATGGAAGCTTAGAATATACTCAATCATGAATAGGAATCAATCAACCACATAAAACAAGAGTATTCAAGGATATGTTGACTCATGAAAGGACAAAATAATGGGAAAATATTAGGGCTTAAGTTTATGATGTAGGGATCGGCCCATGAATCCAAACAACACCAGGTGCAAACCAGCAAAAAACCTTCGACACAACAAAATGAATAAAGTTCATAATCATATCTGCAAGTTCAATCATATGCAAAGAGTAGTTGTGAGAAGTATCTAGCTTCAATCAATGTTTGTACGTTCTCCTTGAGTACACACACACACACACACACACACACACACACACACACACAGTGAGGGGTACCCAACACAGAGCTAAGCATGAGTCTGTCCACAATTCAAGATCCAATCACAAACAATATTGCAATACTCAGGATATGTATAAGTAAACAGAGTCATCTTTAGCTTTGAATAATGACACAATCAAGTAGCTCAAGAACTAAAATCAGAGTATGAAAGCAGACATGTATATGCCTTTTTATATTGTTCATACTAGCATATGTCTTCCACACTATTTCCTAACTGTCCACCCAAACTAACCTACATACATAAAGACCTAGAAGATTCATTTACATATGATAAAAAAATACATACTGATTTAAAGTTACATAATGATCGGAAAGTTAATCCCTCTACATACATTTATGCTGAATAACACTGTCTTTAGCAGTCTTGGCTAACGATACACAAATATTAGTCACAACACAAATCCAGTTGACAGATGCTCGAGAACGTTACACAGCACCCATGATGTCTTGGAAGGTCACTGGTCCAGCAGGGTACAGCCACACAGCAGTGTGGGGAGTGGATCTGCCCACACCTCGCAGTTTCCTCCTTAGAGTTCTCATCACACACTCCAACGGATAGGTAACTTTCTGTCTAGCATTCACGTCAAATCCCGAAACATTGTTTGTGTACTAAATATGTTGTTCAATACCTCCTTCACATCACATGAGATATGTTGTCCTTTTTTCCTTTTAAAGTCAGTTATATGGGATTTACGTCAGTTGAGATTAAAAAGTGTTCATATATGAAACATTAATAATCAGAGTTAAATGCAATAAAAAGAATGTACTAATAAGGTGATACATGCAGATATGCTCAGATACTACTCCTAACTTTTGCAGTACAAATTATGAATATTGTCCCATTTCAAAATTGCAGAAGGATCTACTCACTTAGTCTTATGGCATATATGTATCTAATTCTAACCCACATACCTGTATAGTGTATCATAGATTTTACTCAGTCTATCGATAAGACAAAACTTTTGAAAATCACAACATCTAACATACTAAGTTCATGATACATAAAACACTGTTATACAGTTTTATGAATCTACAGATAGATTTAAACTCAGTCAATGGGTAAGAAAGGACTCTAGAAATTACAAGATCTTACATACTAAATTCATGGTATGCAAATCACAATTACATAGTATCAAAAATCTGCAGACATAGTGAATATTTTTTTTTCCAGACTAGGTATCATTACACATTCACGTTCATATATCTTGTCCTCTATACTAAATGTTAACAGTAGTTGACATTTTACATATTTGCTTTGCTTATCACTAGCTCCTCTTATCTTTATATGTGCAATGGGCATTTCCACAAAATTCTTACTACACTGTATCTCATCTCTAAATTGCTCAGATATGTCACAAATTGGGCTACCTGTATCAATCGAACAGTTCCCTTCCCACTGATCAATCTTCATTTTAATGTAAGGACATCCAAAATCTGAATCATCATCTCTGCTATTGGACACTTCATGTAAAAGGTTACTTTCAATTTCATCGAAAGGTACATCTACCCCGTTTTTGGAGAGTTTTATCAACTTTACTGGTATCATAGCATTACTTTGGTTACTCATGTTGTCAGGTAAAGATTGAACACACTGAATGGATTCCATAGCACAACTAAGATCACTTATTACACAAGGAACACAAAATATATTACTGTCAAAATTACATTCCCTACTTAGATCTTCTTTTACTTCATTCCACCAATCTGGATACAAATTTTGACTACCCACACCTAACTTACTTCAGAATGCACATTTATCTATGTTGTTATAAATTTGGTCCCAAATAAATTTCAAAAAGTTTTCCCCTTTATTCATTAGGCTCACAGATCACTCACCTTTACTGTTTGGATCATTATTCTGCATGACATTAATGAAAAACTACTTTGACTAGACCGATGGATGTGATGATGTAAGTAGAGTCATGGAATATCACTTACCTTACCTGTTTTCACAAGTAACTCTGAACCTTCATTATTCTTAAACTCCACAAAAACCTTATACTCATCATCATATTTTCCAAAATTACTACATCAGCAACATCATTAACAATACAAGTCTCATTCTCATCAAAGTCACACATCTCACCTACATTCATTTGCAATGAACTGCCAGTCTCGGACTTCCCAACCTCGGTCATTTCACAGCTCTCATTTACATCTATTTCAAAAATACCACCTAATTCAGATCCAATACAGTCATTACCTGTTTTACATGCACCAATAACAATGTTTTCTGACCAAGAGAAAGCATTATTAGTACATACTACATCAAAATTCACATTCGGGTTTGTGATTAGTATTTACATCATTACAAGTAAACATAGTATTCCAAAACTTTTGATCGAAACTTAAATAAGAAACCTGATATTCCTTCTCTTCAAATTCAGATACCTGTGCCACATTATTAATACTGTTATTATCGCCCAATTGTAAGTGTAAATTGGGGGTCCTGTACCTGTTGTGTCTCCTCGCCCCAAAACTGTGGACCTTCATTGAGGTGGACCACTGTTTTCCAAATAGTTGCCTCTATGATTTTTCCCTATTATATTGCCCATTGTTCCTATTCTGCTGATATTCAAAATTTCTGTCTCTAATACCATTTTGACCCTGACTGAAGTTACCACTATCTCTGTTTCCGCAGTTGTTACCATTGTGATTTCTATCATTACAACTGTTATGGTATATGCTCCTTTCTACTGCTCTATCTAGACTGTCAACATATCGTAAAAATTGGTCAAGGCAATCATCAGGTCCATGTACTAAATCCCACTGCAACCTATCTGGCAATCTTCATTTTAGATCGTCAATCAATGTCATTTCATCAAATGGTTTGTCAAGATGAGTTAATTTCTTAAGTTGATTCTTACAAAAGTCTTTCTGGATACCATCCCTATTCCTATTATTTGGATCATTCAGAAATTCACTTTTAATTCTCCCCTGTTCAGCTTCCGACTAAAATTTATTTTAAAAACTTTTTGTGCAACTTTTTTTTTTTTTTTTTTTTTTATACACTCCTGGAAATTGAAATAAGAACACCGTGAATTCATTGTCCCAGGAAGGGGAAACTTTATTGACACATTCCTGGGGTCAGATACATCACATGATCACACTGACAGAATCACAGGCACATAGACACAGGCAACAGAGCATGCACAATGTCGGCACTAGTACAGTGTATATCCACCTTTCGCAGCAATGCAGGCTGCTATTCTCCCATGGAGACGATCGTAGAGATGCTGGATGTAGTCCTGTGGAACGGCTTGCCATGCCATTTCCACCTGGCGCCTCAGTTGGACCAGCGTTCGTGCTGGACGTGCAGACCGCGTGAGACGACGCTTCATCCAGTCCCAAACATGCTCAATGGGGGACAGATCCGGAGATCTTGCTGGCCAGGGTAGTTGACTTACACCTTCTAGAGCACGTTGGGTGGCACGGGATACATGCGGACGTGCATTGTCCTGTTGGAACAGCAAGTTCCCTTGCCGGTCTAGGAATGGTAGAACGATGGGTTCGATGACGGTTTGGATGTACCGTGCACTATTCAGTGTCCCCTCGACGATCACCAGTGGTGTACGGCCAGTGTAGGAGATCGCTCCCCACACCATGATGCCGGGTGTTGGCCCTGTGTGCCTCGGTCGTATGCAGTCCTGATTGTGGCGCTCACCTGCACGGCGCCAAACACGCATACGACCATCATTGGCACCAAGGCAGAAGCGACTCTCATCGCTGAAGACGACATGTCTCCATTCGTCCCTCCATTCACGCCTGTCGCGACACCACTGGAGGCGGGCTGCACGATGTTGGGGCGTGAGCGGAAGACGGCCTAACGGTGTGCGGGACCGTAGCCCAGCTTCATGGAGACGGTTGCGAATGGTCCTCGCCGATACCCCAGGAGCAACAGTGTCCCTAATTTGCTGGGAAGTGGCGGTGCGGTCCCCTACGGCACTGCGTAGGATCCTACGGTCTTGGCGTGCATCCGTGCGTCGCTGCGGTCCGGCCCCAGGTCGACGGGCACGTGCACCTTCCGCCGACCACTGGCGACAACATCGATGTACTGTGGAGACCTCACGCCCCACGTGTTGAGCAATTCGGCGGTACGTCCACCCGGCCTCCCGCATGCCCACTATACGCCCTCGCTCAAAGTCCGTCAACTGCACATACGGTTCACGTCCACGCTGTCGCGGCATGCTACCAGTGTTAAAGACTGCGATGGAGCTCCGTATGCCACGGCAAACTGGCTGACACTGACGGCGGCGGTGCACAAATGCTGCGCAGCTAGCGCCATTCGACGGCCAACACCGCGGTTCCTGGTGTGTCCGCTGTGCCGTGCGTGTGATCATTGCTTGTACAGCCCTCTCGCAGTGTCCGGAGCAAGTATGGTGGGTCTGACACACCGGTGTCAATGTGTTCTTTTTTCCATTTCCAGGAGTGTATATAGATTTAACCAAGACAGAGCTTCATCTTCAAGATATCTTTTAATAAATTTAATTTTTTTACCGTCACTCATGCCTGACACAAAACTACCCCTACAGTGGTGCAGAGAATCCACTGGATGTAAATTGTCTGATGCAAAACTTTTGATAGGAACGTTTGACCACGCAATACCATTTTTTAAATGCAGATTGTTGTGAATACAATTTTCTTGAACTAATGAAATGTTTTGGCTTAAGACATTTACATTAGTTAGCATACTGTTTTCAACATTTAAAATTTTTTGATCTAAACTACTAAGTTCTGTTCCATTTTTTCCTTTACGACGCTCTGTTGAACTCCGACATCATTAACATCCTTCGCTTGTTGTGAAGACTGTGTAACTAACTCATTTTCCAAAACAATAAATTTACTTCCTAAGACATCCAATTTTTCATTCATACTTTTTAATCCATCTGATAACCCATTTTTTATCTCTGAAACCTGATTACTAAGTTGGTCTATTTGGTATTGTACACTGTCCATTTTACTATTGTTTTCAGACAATTGTGTTTTCATTTCCTCTAATTTTGCCAAAAACAACTGCAAAATATTGGTTTTCACTATTTCTTTGATTTCTACACTTTCACATGGTTTAAACATGTTTTGGCTGGGTCCTACAGTTTTCACATTTACATCACTACCCTCATCTCTATTCATTTTCCTGGCAATTACATGAGTCCGCCGGAAAAAAAATAAAAAAATAAAATAAAAATAAAATTAATTTCACAAATAGTTTGTACTTATCTTTTTTGATGCCCTTCATCGTAGTTGTCAAGACCTCTTTCAATTCTTCTAGTCTGTCATTGTTGATATCATACGAAATTCTCGTCACTGTTGATATGACTTTGTTGGGCACACATCACTGTTCTTTCTTCTTCTGCGACAGATAAACTTCGTTACTAGTCAACAGATCACAGCTGAGGCCCACACTTGCAATCTTACCCTCCCACACATCACTATTAAAATTCTCTGTCTTTGCACAAATTTTGAAAGCTTCGAGAGGCATAAGATATAAACAAGTAAAATATTTTACTTATCTTCATTATCTCATTGTTGTTGTTGTTGGCTCTAATTGTTGTGTCTAGAGGTACATTCATGCAGCTAAATTTTGATTTAATGTTTTGGGTTCCTCACAATGAAATAACTGATGAAAATTTACCTGTTGCTGTGAGTTTCTTTTTATTTTATCGCAGTCTTCTAAATCACACCAGCATTGCAATTTTCACTTCTATCATACCACAAATTACATTATTGGTGACACAATCAAAAACACATCTGATTCCGCCAGAGGCATGCTCACCAAAACTAACTTTCCGTGGTACTAACAATATTCCAATGAGTTTACAAAGCAAAAGAGTTTACAAACTTTCTTGACACAAAAAGAATCTTTACTGATTTATATCATTATTTTATAAATGAGCCCAGAATTAAGTGTAATAATTAGCATTAGATTGTGCAATTAATAATATGAATTTTAAGTATTCCAGAAATTTGATAACTTCAAATATATTTAAAAGAAGAGTAATTTTAACTATTAGTATATATTGATTGTAACAAATTAATTTCTTTTTATACAGTTTAGTTTGGAGCATAACAGACTGTATACAAAATCATATGAAGTTCATTCAGTTAAACAGCTGAAAATGTTCACCTATACCAGATTCGAGAGCATAAATGATATCGGTTATTTCTATTAAAAAATAGAGGTAATATTAGAGGAGGGTGACCCATTATATGCTGAATAACAGTTATGCTTATCAACATATTTATACAGCTTCAGCTGCTGTCAATAATAATAATAATAATAATAATAATAATAATAATTATGCATAATGTGTCTGAAAGAGAGGCAGAATTGTTTTTGTGGAATTTTGTTGTTTTGTGCATAATTAAGTACAGTTTAGTATGGGATCTTGCCCACTCATCCTAATAGGGTGCCTACGGGATGAAGCATTCTCGGAATGCTATACAACCATTTCAAACAAATAACATTAGTAGTTTTATTTCCAGAAAGCAAACTGACAATACTTAACTTTCTTTACAGCAAATGTCTCTAGAGAGAGGTGAAGTGAAAACAGTACAGTTCCTGGTATACACAGAGCCCAAGGAAACATTTGATACTGACAGCGTAGCACTAATCATGTTGCAGACTCAGGCCAATCTTGTGTGGCCGAAGCTAGCAGGAGCTGCATTTATATGCAGCTGTTGCATGTGGCGCGGTCCATTTCCGCGCACCACTGGATGCCAATTCTTCACAGCATTCTCTGCTCTTGCATTCCACCTCTTTGTTCCAGCGTATGTGGTTATGCCAGAACTTTTACAGCAAGAACCAAATAATGTCTAAGCTTTCACTACTCTCCAAAAAATGGCTCGGAGCACTATGGGACTCAACTGCTGAGGTCATTAGTCCCCTAGAACTTAGAACTAGTTAAACCTAACTAACCTAAGGACATCACAAACATCCATGCCCGAGGCAGGATTCGAACCTGCGACCGTAGCGGTCTTGCGGTTCCAGACTGCAGCGCCTTTAACCGCACGGCCACTTCGGCCGGCCACTACTCTCCATTAACATTTTTGTGTACATGGAGTTTTCGTGATTTTTATTTTTCTAGACAAATATACAAGATCCCTGCTTCACATATTAGTTGACGAATTACCTTCCGTGCTGAAAATCAGACATTCTTACATTGCGCTCACACAACAACTTACACTTGTTACACACTTCGTTGTTAAATGTTCACTTGAAGACGGTGTGCTTTTGGCCCTTATGGTTCCTAGCACCTCATTTGCATTCTAGTCAAGTGACCTTGTTTACTTGAATTCATCACTTTCTCGGACAATGGATCTGGCATAGGAGGCCCTAATTTCTTTGCGGCTAATTTTTCCTGGTAATTTTCTTTACTGTTAGTGCTAAATACAAATTCAACAGAGTTCATGTTGACACTGCACAGGAAAGCCGATTCCTGCACAGTGAACAACCAACTCCAGACACAAACTGCTGTATGCAGAAATTATTAAAGTCAAGTAGTACTATCTGTCAACAAGGTCACTTGACTAGAATGCAAATGAGGTGCTAGGAACCATAAGGGCCAAAAGCACACTGTCTACAATCCCATATTTAAGTGAATATCAGAGAAACCAGTGAGACTGCTTTTCGTGAATGTTCATATACACATACAATGTGGGTCTACAGTACAGGTAAACCTGACCCACCAGATGATCAACAGCTGTCAGAAGCATGAATAAATGCTACAGTCTCACGATCGACAATGATGTGCTTTATGGCTTTCAGTTTCTCTAATGGTTTACTGTAATGTACTAATCTCATTCAGAAACCCACAAAAGAAGCTTTTCTATCACTATCTCTATAACACATACTGATGACTGATCTAATTTTACTTTATGGTAAAATGTAAATGTCATGTGACTAGGGCCTCCCGTCGGGTAAACCGTTCGCCAGGTGCAAGTCTTTCGATTTGACGGCACTTCTGCGACTTGCGCGTCGATGGGGATGAAATAATGATGATGATGATGATAATAATAAGGACAGCACAACACCCAGTCCCTGAATGGAGAAAATCTCCAAGCCAGCTGAGAATCGAACCCGGGCCCTTAAGACTGGCTTTCTGTCATGCTGACCACTCAGCTACCAGTGCAGACACTATATAGTAAGTGAACTGGCATATCTGTGGAGTGTGCTACCGCCTCGTGGGACTTGTGCCAAGTGACATGGATAAAATTCTGCTGCAGTTGCTGCCACCTGGTGGTATTGACATAAACTTGTAGTTGAGTGGCAAGGGCCAGCAGTGCATGCCATGAACTGCACACATTGTTTATCAGATCTGTATGTATTTGGCCCATAAGGCAATGATGTCATGCCAGTTGAGCATGCGCAGAAGCTCCTTAAAATGTGCACAAGTGAAGGTGCACTCACAACCCTGGTGCCAAGTTTCATTGAGTCTAGAGGAACAATGTTGCACAACGCAGTAGATTTCATGCCGCGTATTTCAGATTAGCACAACTACATTATGTTTAACATTATTCAAAGAAAAACAATCAATAAATCTGTAAGGTGTCTTACACAGCAGCTGCCACTGGAGCAAAGCATGTTACCAACACCAAGTGACAAACGAACTGTGGCCATAAAAGTTTAAAAGTTGTGCTTTCAGAAGGTCATAATTACAGCCAAAATTTTCAAGGGTGATTGATTGCCGGAGCTGATATCTTGCAAGAGTACTTTTCTCTCCTTAAAATATGAAGTCAAGTTGATGATGTTTCTGTGAGAAACTTTGGTATCGATTCTTGAAAGATCAACCTCTCTTATGGTATAAAAAATATAAAGTCTCCTTGTTTCTACTGATAGAAAAAATTAGTATTTGTGAAACATGCAGAAAGTGGTCACAATTACACCATCTGACTATCAGTATTGTCAAGTGCAGCTCTTGGCTCTGAGCACTATGGGACTTAACTTCTGAGGTCATCAGTCCCCTAGAACTTAGAACTACTTACACGTAACCTAAGGACATCACACACATCCATGCCCGAGGCAGTTCCAGACTGTAGTGCCTAGAACCGCTCGGCCACCCCGGCCGGCAACTGCAGCTCTCAACTGTTCTAACTCTGCTTGTGCTATTGCCTGGTCACATCTGAGTTTCACAATTTGCTGCACTTTCTCTATTATCTTATAGCACAATGCACATCTACCACAGCGTTAAGACTACCAACATCACTATTCAGTCTAAATGCTTCACAATACCCAATATGAAAAAAGTGTACACAGTCTTCAAACTGTCTACTGTTTCTCACTACTCTGCAGTAGCCTACACACTTGTCCATTGCAATGATAGATTTTTGAACTAGAGAGATTACTTGGCAATAGCCCCTCAATGAAACATTGAAATTACTGGACTTTTGTGGTTCTGTTTAATGAACATATGATAACAGTACCTGACTTAAAGAAGAAACATGTGTATGTGTAAACATTACAGGATTACCTAAATGTTAGGGTATTAAATATTCGCCATGAAAGATGGTGTTTCCTGTATGTGGTTTAACTGCCACTACATCAGATCCTGGGATCAGTTTAAGTAGTGTTTACTACACAAGAATAAAATAATCAGTTGTTCCACTAAAATAACATAATGCAATTCATTACTTTTATCCACTAAATTTAAGAAAATCCACCCTACATAAATAGCGTTTAATGTTTGCAACAGCATCACAGTATTTAGTTTCATTGTCCTTGGAATTCTGACTAATCACTGTTTGACAATTATTGCAAATACACTTACACTAACACTTCTACAACTGTATATGTTCTAAAACTAAACTATTGAACTATCACTGTTACAGCAACTTTTTAACCATAAGACATCGAAATTTGGCAGCACTTGCAATTTTTAGTGACATTTACAGCATCAGTGTTACCAATAGTTCATGAAACTGATTTCCACTAACAGTCTTGCGAAGAATGTAATTCCAGACAACCTTCTAATGCCTACTACATTCAATTTTGGGTGTGCAGCAGCCATATAAATTAAGCTTCTCCTTCTTCTTCTAAAACTTCTGTTGTATATCATTAGACTGATCCAAAAGACTGACACTCCAACACTCGCACCATCCTTTCTAACTCGTGGCCATGCTACTGCACATGTGGCCACGGATACACATATCATTAGACTGATCCAAAACACTGACACTCCAGCACTCGCTCCATCCTTTCAACTCGTGGCCATGCTACTGCACATGTGGCCACGGATACGCATGTACCAGGAACGTTGATCAGCAGCAAAGAAGTACAATGTGCATGAATTATATCTGTGGCTGTGCAGTCAATCCGTATTGTGATGTCAATGTATTACCCTGGGCTTTTCTGCTGCAATGTCTTTGTAAGTTTATTACAGAAAGTGTCAGAGCCCACAACTTATCCAAGCTGATGTCGCTGTCTCTATTAATTAAAAGCGAATTTCAATTGCCTGTCTAGCCACTGATGCCCAGAAAGATGATGGAGACACTAAAATTTCAACATTCTCATACAATATAGAGTGAACAGTATCACTACAGCATTCTGCCACAGCCATATACCTTTCATGGACTGTACGAATCATCTGTTCAATGTACAAGAGGCCACGTTCACAGGAGATTGCATAAAAACCAGCCTTCCAGAGCATCAGATAATCTTTAACAGAACACAATAGTGCTGCTGTCTTCGACAGAGGACGAAAAATCACTTTCACTTTGTGCTTGCTGAGGATCTGCCCTACTTTTGACAATACACTTCCCACATATGGCAGGAAAGCCATGGATTTGAAACTTTGTGTGTCTTCTTGCGCACTGCTTATTGTCACCTTTTTGTTTCATTCATAGCACCTGATGTATCTGCTGTGGAGAATACTTGCTGGCTTCAAAAACTCTCTTTAAGTGTAGCAACTTGTCCTGCAAGCTGCTCCCATCAGCAGTTACGTGTAATCTATGACCTAAAGTTCTGAGAACCCCCGTTATCTGTGAAGGGTGGTGGCAGCTATTTGCACATAAATATAAATCTGTATGCATCTGTTTCTGATATACTGTATGACCCAAGGTGCCATCATCTTTGCATAGAACCTACACAACCACAAATGAAAGGCATCCTTCCTTTTCAGTTTTCATTGAAAAATGGATTTGTGCACAGATGGAATTCAGATGGTTTAAAAATTCTTGTAATTTATATTCAACATGGGGTCACACTATGAATGTGTTGTCAAAACACCTCCAGAATAAGACAGCAGATTCCAGCACCTTCCTTTCCTTGAAGTTCATAAATAAATTGGCCACCAAAGGTGCAAGGGACACCACCAGTCCGTTCAAAAATTTCATTATTAAATAAAAAGCTCCCTAAGAAAGATGTTGCTATGCATTCAATAGTGAGTAGCAATGGCTCTGCAAACTATGGCTGTGTGAGACACTTGGCACCATTATTAAGACCTCTTGCAGGAAAATGTGCATATCACATATGCAACTCTGTGGACTTCATTGGAAAGCTAAAATCTCTGAAACCCAAGAGTTCTGATCTATTTGTCCACTTTGATGTGGTGTGTTTATTCACAAATGTTCTGCTTCCAGAATCCTTAACATTTATTGATAGAAGATTTCAGGTTTTTTCGAACTGTTTTGTTCAAACACACAATGACCTCAACACACTTTCCTGTTATACGTGGGATATGTATAATCAAAAATAGGATGGATATTCAGCAAGCGCAAAGTGAAGATAATTTTTTGTTCTACACCAAAGACAACAGCACTTGTGTTCCATTAAAGATTATTTGATGTTCCAGTAGGCTGGGCTTTACAAGATTCCATGTGAATGTGGCTTCTCATATGTTGGACAGTGATTCATACAGTCCACAAAAGGTGTACATAACACAGCAGGTACACCCACCTCTTTCAGCCAAATAAACTGGCTGTGGCAGAATGCTGTATTGATACTGGTTACTATGATGTACAAAAATGCTGAATTTTTAGATCTATATCATCTTTCTGGGACTTGATGGTTACAGAGGCAACTGAAATTCACTTTGTGATGAATTCCACTAATAGAGATTGTGGTTTCAGCTTTGGTACGTCATGGAATCCAGTGTTTTCTCTAATTAACCTACAAAGATGTCGTGGCAGTGCAGCTCAGAGTGACACAACAGCACCCCAGTGTGGATCGACTGTGCATTCATTGATATAATACATGCACATTGTACTTCTTTGCCACTAATCATGTCTCTGGCACCTGTGTATCTGTGGCCACATGCACATGGTGAGGTCCACAAGATTAACGGGACGGAGTGCATTCTGGAGTGTCAGTCTTTCAGCTCAAACTCAAGAAGGCTGAAAAATATACACAAAATATTAGAAGAAGTTGGATTTATGTGGCTGTACACCTGAAATTTAATGGTACAGTGACTGTGCTGCAAAAACATGAATATGCACATCTTTCAATAATTTTAAAGCAGAACACACATATCCTGTTTGGTATTGTGCATAACGGTAGACACTGCCTTACACACCACAGACTGGTTAGTGTTCAATTATAACAAAGCTTCATGAAAACTTTTGTTGCCACCCAAGCATGCCACCACAGGAATTAGGTTAGTGTACTAGCTGACTATACAGTATTGAAACAGGCAGTGTCATAGCTTCAAGGAAACGGACCACTGGATGTGGCGGCAGAGCAGTAAACAGAAAAGTTCAGTGCAGTGTGGCTACCAGAGAGCTCACAACAGGCACAGACGGTTGCGAGACCAATGTGTTGATCCGGTAATGGCAATAACATGCAAATCAGAAACCATTTGGAAGCAAAAGACATCGTACAAACTTGAGAATAACCAAAGAGCTAGTCCAAAGCAAGACAATCAGGTCAGTTCTAAAACATTGAATGCTGCATGGTACGTAGCTTCATACAATATTGGAGACCGACTGTCAGGCTGCCACACTGCTACATAACACTGTCATGTGATCACCTAAACCAATACAAGCACCGCGCATAGGAAGGATTGTATGCTATTGACTTGACACCTCTAGGGTCTCTTATCATACATGTCAACATTAGCACTGTATGTCAGTAGTACTGGAACTGTCGGCTAGGGGTAGAGCCTGACTAGTAACCAAAAGAACCCGAGTCCTGTCTTTGAACAGAGTCACAGCCTAACTTTTGAATAAAAGTCATGAGTAAAGACTGCCAGAGACTCCTGGCATGAGCAGTCACCCTCATACTGGTAAAGACCTTATCAAAGGGAATAGAGGAGGGGACAGAACTTCGGAGCCATCTCCTTCCCTTGAGACAGTGAACTGCTCCTAAAACGTAGCAGTATCAGCAATGCTCAACAGCATCAGGGTGCAGAAGGAAATGGATACCACTGCATTACAGGCAGACAATGTGTATCAACAGAACACATGGCCTGTAATTAGGAAAGTGACATTATGATCTCTCCACTGGGCACAGAATGCAGAGTAGTCCCCTATTTGGACCTGTTGCATATGATCGCCAAGTGGGAGATGATCGAGAGAAAAAGATTGAATAACTATCAAAGGGATAACACACTACAAATTAGAGTGCAGAATGTATGACTTTTGAAGGTGATAGGGAAACTGAACAATCTGAAAAGGGAAATGTAGTGGCTCATTCTAGATGCAGGGGGAACAGGGAATGGAAATGGAGAGAAGCAGAGAGTGGAAAAGAGTGGTAGGTGCATAGGCAGGAAGTGGCTCACAATGAGGATGATCAATGCTATGTTCACAGGTGGCATGGCCTCTGAAAGTCTGTGAAAGCCACAGCCATGTCATATACCAGCTCCGCTGCAATCATTGTACAGTTGTTTATATTGGTATGACTACCAAGCAAATGTACAGCAGGATGAATGGCCACCACCAAACTGTGGTCAAGACCAAAGTGGACCACCACACGGCACAACATGAAGCTGAACATAATATGCTTGATTTCAATGGCCGCTTCACAACCTGCGCACACTGGATCCCCCCTTTCACCACCAGCTTTTCTGATCTGAGCAAATGGGTGTTATCCTTACAACTCATTCTTTGTTTCCAAAATTATCCTGCTCTCAACAAAATTATGCTAACCCAACAGTTCCTGTCCCATCTGTCCTATCACATATTCCCAATTCACATCCTCTCAGCCTCATTGTGGACAACTCTCTGCCAACATACCCACTAGTCTTTTTTCCTCTCTGCTCCTCTTCTTTACCACTTACTATTTCAGGCCCTCGCTTCCCCCACAGTCTCGCAATGCTGCTTCTGGCAGCCTTGTCCTGTCACCTTCTGGTCCCCACACGCTTCATCAGATGGCACTTCCCTCTCCCTGCACCTATACCTGCTATCTGTGCCACTTCCCTGCTGCTTTCATTCCCTGTAACAGCTGCAGTCTGGCCAGAACAGCAGGAAATAGCACTTGTGTAAATGTGGGTGTGTTTTCCTAACTTTTCTGAAAAAGGTTTTGATCAAAAGGTCAGTGTGCAACAGTCTTTTTGTTGTGCCTGCCTACAAGTTATACATGCAATAAGCAGCAATATATTCTTTGCACAATTGTTGATACTGTATCTGAACATTCCACTGTTAGAGAAGTGAATGAGGATATCAAAAGGGTAATTCAGTACATAAAAGGAGATGATAATCAAGGGGCACTAGAGTGCAGTGGTCGGGCAAGCAACAGAAGAAAGTTACAGGAGAGTATCAGGTTGATAGTGGGAATGAAAGAGGACAAAGGCTAGCTGATATCTGCAATAAATTTCAGCTAGAAATAGTGAATACACAGTTCAAAAACCACAAGACGAGGCGGCATAATTGGAAAAGGCTTCAAGATATCAAATTATTGCAAGTTAATTACATCATGGTCAGACAGAATCAGATACTGGGTTGCAAGACTTACCCAGGAGCAGATACAGATCTGGCTTACAAGCCAGTAATGATTCATACAAGCCAGTAATGATTCAGGACAAAAAAAAAATTGCATTTCACAATAAATGTGAACAGAGATGTGAATTCTGCAGCAAAACGAAATGCAAAATTACATCAAAGACGTTATTTCACAGCGAATTGAATCCAGATGTACTATTTCATAAGATATAGTTTGAAATAGCTTTATTTTATGCCTATGAATATCAAAAATATAAAAGGTTACTAGTTTTACACATCATCTAGAAAAGCCCAATATGGAAAGATGATGCGCTTAAGTGCATGTTTGCACAATAAAAAGTGCATGAATGCAACAACGAAGCAGAGCAGCCAATGCTCTGGTACCATGCTAACTGAGGGCGTAATGCAACACAGTACCACAGTCTAATATAGCTCTGCTCAAGTGACAGCAAAAGGAACCACAAATTAGCCCCCACACTCACCATATACAAAAAACAAAGATGCTGTGACTTACCAAATGAGAAAGTGCTGGTAGATAGACACAACAAAAAACACACACACAAATTTCAAGCTTTCGCAACCCAAGGTTGCTTCATCAGGAAAGAGGGAAGGAGAGGGAAAGATGAAAGGATGTGGGTTTTAAGGGAGAGGGTAAGGAGTCATTCCAATCCCGGGAGCAGAAAGACTTACCTTAGGGGGAAAGTGGTATCCTGGGATTGGAATGACTCCTTACCCTCTCCCTTAAAACCCACATCCTTTCATCTTTCCCTCTCCTTCCCTCTTTCCTGATGAAGCAAACTTGGGTTGCGAAAGCTTGAAATTTGTGTGTGTGTTTGTGTGTTTTTTATTGTGTCTATCTACCAGCGCTTTCTCGTTTGGAAAGTCACAGCATCTTTGTTTTTTATAAATATGAATGATAGTGTTTACATTCACCAAATATGGTATTCAGCAGTGTAACAGTGTAACTTATTTGCCACTTAGAGCACTGTTGTTGCAGCATATAACAAAAATCAGCGGGAGTGCAGTGTGCATTTTTATGTTGGCTTTAGTTCAAAAGCTGGTATGAAGCAGACTCTTAAGGCCATTTCACACTGACCATAACATCACTTCAGAACATTTCACAATGCATTTCAAATGCCAGCATTCACTCTGGCCATCAATCGACCATCACATCGCATCAAGATTTCTTGGGGATAAAATTTTTGATGGTGTAATCGTCTGCTAACATCAAAAGTTAATCTATTTTTGTCACACAAACCCATGTTACAGTAACAGATTTTGTGCTTTTGTGTCTTTTTAATCTTTATTTTATTATTGTGCTTTGTTTTTGTGGCAAATTGCAGATGTTCCATGATGGCTTGAATATTTTTTGCAAGTGAGGTCAGATATCTGAAAGTAAAAAATTATTTATGTTTTACAACAGGTTAGCACAACAGAGCTGATGCCCACAGTGCATTTAAATAACAACATAAGTCGATGAAGCAATTTTCATTAAATAATATTTTAAGTGAAAAAGGCAGCTGTAATAAAGGAGAAAAATATAGTTGAAACTTCCTGGCAGATTAAAACTGTGTGCCCGACCGAGACTCGAACTCGGGACCTTTGCCTTTCGCGGGCAAGTGCTCTACCATCTGAGCTACCGAAGCACGACTCACGCCCGGTACTCACAGCCTTACTTCTGCCAGTATCTCGTCTCCTACCTTCCAAACTTTACACAAGCTCTCCTGCGAACCTTGCAGAACTAGCACTCCCGAAAGAAAGGATATAGCGGAGACATGGCTTAGCCACAGCCTGGGGGATGTTTCCAGAATGAGATTTTCACTCTGCAGCGGAGTGTGCGCTGATATGAAACTTCCTGGCAGATTAAAACTGTGTGCCCGACCGAGACTCGAACTCGGGACCTTTGCCTTTCGCGGGCAAGTGCTCTACCATCTGAGCTACCGAAGCACGACTCACGCCCGGTACTCACAGCCTTACTTCTGCCAGTATCTCGTCTCCTACCTTCCAAACTTTACAGAAGCTCTCCTGCGAACCTTGCAGAACTAGCACTCCCGAAAGAAAGGATATAGCGGAGACATGGCTTAGCCACAGCCTGGGGGATGTTTCCAGAATGAGATTTTCACTCTGCAGCGGAGTGTGCGCTGATATGAAACTTCCTGGCAGATTAAAACTGTGTGCCCGACCGAGACTCGAACTCGGGACCTTTGCCTTTCGCGGGCAAGTGCTCTACCATCTGAGCTACCGAAGCACGACTCACGCCCGGTACTCACAGCCTTACTTCTGCCAGTATCTCGTCTCCTACCTTCCAAACTTTACAGAAGCTCTCCTGCGAACCTTGCAGAATTAGCACTCCCGAAAGAAAGGATATAGCGGAGACATGGCTTAGCCACAGCCTGGGGGATGTTTCCAGAATGAGATTTTCACTCTGCAGCGGAGTGTGCGCTGATATGAAACTTCCTGGCAGATTAAAACTGTGTGCCCGACCGAGACTCGAACTCGGGACCTTTGCCTTTCGCGGGCAAGTGCTCTACCATCTGAGCTACCGAAGCACGACTCACGCCCGGTACTCACAGCCTTACTTCTGCCAGTATCTCGTCTCCTACCTTCCAAACTTTACAGAAGCTCTCCTGCGAACCTTGCAGAACTAGCACTCCCGAAAGAAAGGATATAGCGGAGACATGGCTTAGCCACAGCCTGGGGGATGTTTCCAGAATGAGATTTTCACTCTGCAGCGGAGTGTGCGCTGATATGAAACTTCCTGGCAGATTAAAACTGTGTGCCCGACCGAGACTCGAACTCGGGACCTTTGCCTTTCGCGGGCAAGTGCTCTACCATCTGAGCTACCGAAGCACAACTCACGCCCGGTACTGACAGCCTTACTTCTGCCAGTATCTCGTCTCCTACCTTCCAAACTTTACAGAAACTCTCCTGCGAACCTTGCAGAACTAGCACTCCCGAAAGAAAGGATATAGCGGAGACATGGCTTAGCCACAGCCTGGGGGATGTTTCCAGAATGAGATTTTCACTCTGCAGCGGAGTGTGCGCTGATATGAAACTTCCTGGCAGATTAAAACTGTGTGCCCGACCGAGACTCGAACTCGGGACCTTTGCCTTTCGCGGGCAAGTGCTCTACCATCTGAGCTAGTTCTGCAAGGTTCGCAGGAGAGCTTCTGTAAAGTTTGGAAGGTAGGAGACGAGATACTGGCAGAAGTAAGGCTGTGAGTACCGGGCGTGAGTCGTGCTTCGGTAGCTCAGGTGGTAGAGCACTTGCCCGCGAAAGGCAAAGGTCCCGAGTTCGAGTCTCGGTCGGGCACACAGTTTTAATCTGCCAGGAAGTTTCATATCAGCGCACACTCCGCTGCAGAGTGAAAATCTCATTCTGGAAACATCCCCCAGGCTGTGGCTAAGCCATGTCTCCGCTATATCCTTTCTTTCGGGAGTGCTAGTTCTGCAAGGTTCGCAGGAGAGCTTCTGTAAAGTTTGGAAGGTAGGAGACGAGATACTGGCAGAAGTAAGGCTGTGAGTACCGGGCGTGAGTCGTGCTTCGGTAGCTCAGATGGTAGAGCACTTGCCCGCGAAAGGCAAAGGTCCCGAGTTCGAGTCTCGGTCGGGCACACAGTTTTAATCTGCCAGGAAGTTTCATATCAGCGCACACTCCGCTGCAGAGTGAAAATCTCATTCTGGAAACATCCCCCAGGCTGTGGCTAAGCCATGTCTCCGCTATATCCTTTCTTTCGGGAGTGCTAGTTCTGCAAGGTTCGCAGGAGAGCTTCTGTAAAGTTTGGAAGGTAGGAGACGAGATACTGGCAGAAGTAAGGCTGTGAGTACCGGGCGTGAGTCGTGCTTCGGTAGCTCAGATGGTAGAGCACTTGCCCGCGAAAGGCAAAGGTCCCGAGTTCGAGTCTCGGTCGGGCACACAGTTTTAATCCGCCAGGAAGTTTCATATCAGCGCACACTCCGCTGCAGAGTGAAAATCTCATTCTGGAAACATCCCCCAGGCTGTGGCTAAGCCATGTCTCCGCTATATCCTTTCTTTCGGGAGTGCTAGTTCTGCAAGGTTCGCAGGAGAGCTTCTGTAAAGTTTCGAAGGTAGGAGACGAGATACTGGCAGAAGTAAGGCTGTGAGTACCGGGCGTGAGTCGTGCTTCGGTAGCTCAGATGGTAGAGCACTTGCCCGCGAAAGGCAAAGGTCCCGAGTTCGAGTCTCGGTCGGGCACACAGTTTTAATCTGCCAGGAAGTTTCATATCAGCGCACACTCCGCTGCAGAGTGAAAATCTCATTCTGGAAACATCCCCCAGGCTGTGGCTAAGCCATGTCTCCGCTATATCCTTTCTTTCGGGAGTGCTAGTTCTGCAAGGTTCGCAGGAGAGCTTCTGTAAAGTTTGGAAGGTAGGAGACGAGATACTGGCAGAAGTAAGGCTGTGAGTACCGGGCGTGAGTCGTGCTTCGGTAGCTCAGATGGTAGAGCACTTGCCCGCGAAAGGCAAAGGTCCCGAGTTCGAGTCTCGGTCGGGCACACAGTTTTAATCTGCCAGGAAGTTTCATATCAGCGCACACTCCGCTGCAGAGTGAAAATCTCATTCTGGAAACATCCCCCAGGCTGTGGCTAAGCCATGTCTCCGCTATATCCTTTCTTTCGGGAGTGCTAGTTCTGCAAGGTTCGCAGGAGAGCTTCTGTAAAGTTTGGAAGGTAGGAGACGAGATACTGGCAGAAGTAAGGCTGTGAGTACCGGGCGTGAGTCGTGCTTCGGTAGCTCAGATGGTAGAGCACTTGCCCGCGAAAGGCAAAGGTCCCGAGTTCGAGTCTCGGTCGGGCACACAGTTTTAATCTGCCAGGAAGTTTCATATCAGCGCACACTCCGCTGCAGAGTGAAAATCTCATTCTGGAAACATCCCCCAGGCTGTGGCTAAGCCATGTCTCCGCTATATCCTTTCTTTCGGGAGTGCTAGTTCTGCAAGGTTCGCAGGAGAGCTTCTGTAAAGTTTGGAAGGTAGGAGACGAGATACTGGCAGAAGTAAGGCTGTCAGTACCGGGCGTGAGTCGTGCTTCGGTAGCTCAGATGGTAGAGCACTTGCCCGCGAAAGGCAAAGGTCCCGAGTTCGAGTCTCGGTCGGGCACACAATTTTAATCTGCCAGGAAGTTTCATATCAGCGCACACTCCGCTGCAGAGTGAAAATCTCATTCTGGAAACATCCCCCAGGCTGTGGCTAAGCCATGTCTCCGCTATATCCTTTCTTTCGGGAGTGCTAGTTCTGCAAGGTTCGCAGGAGAGCTTCTGTAAAGTTTCGAAGGTAGGAGACGAGATACTGGCAGAAGTAAGGCTGTGAGTACCGGGCGTGAGTCGTGCTTCGGTAGCTCAGGTGGTAGAGCACTTGCCCGCGAAAGGCAAAGGTCCCGAGTTCGAGTCTCGGTCGGGCACACAGTTTTAATCTGCCAGGAAGTTTCATATCAGCGCACACTCCGCTGCAGAGTGAAAATCTCATTCTGGAAACATCCCCCAGGCTGTGGCTAAGCCATGTCTCCGCTATATCCTTTCTTTCGGGAGTGCTAGTTCTGCAAGGTTCGCAGGAGAGCTTCTGTAAAGTTTGGAAGGTAGGAGACGAGATACTGGCAGAAGTAAGGCTGTGAGTACCGGGCGTGAGTCGTGCTTCGGTAGCTCAGATGGTAGAGCACTTGCCCGCGAAAGGCAAAGGTCCCGAGTTCGAGTCTCGGTCGGGCACACAGTTTTAATCTGCCAGGAAGTTTCATATCAGCGCACACTCCGCTGCAGAGTGAAAATCTCATTCTGGAAACATCCCCCAGGCTGTGGCTAAGCCATGTCTCCGCTATATCCTTTCTTTCGGGAGTGCTAGTTCTGCAAGGTTCGCAGGAGAGCTTCTGTAAAGTTTGGAAGGTAGGAGACGAGATACTGGCAGAAGTAAGGCTGTGAGTACCGGGCGTGAGTCGTGCTTCGGTAGCTCAGATGGTAGAGCACTTGCCCGCGAAAGGCAAAGGTCCCGAGTTCGAGTCTCGGTCGGGCACACAGTTTTAATCTGCCAGGAAGTTTCATATCAGCGCACACTCCGCTGCAGAGTGAAAATCTCATTCTGGAAACATCCCCCAGGCTGTGGCTAAGCCATGTCTCCGCTATATCCTTTCTTTCGGGAGTGCTAGTTCTGCAAGGTTCGCAGGAGAGCTTCTGTAAAGTTTGGAAGGTAGGAGACGAGATACTGGCAGAAGTAAGGCTGTGAGTACCGGGCGTGAGTCGTGCTTCGGTAGCTCAGATGGTAGAGCACTTGCCCGCGAAAGGCAAAGGTCCCGAGTTCGAGTCTCGGTCGGGCACACAGTTTTAATCTGCCAGGAAGTTTCATATCAGCGCACACTCCGCTGCAGAGTGAAAATCTCATTCTGGAAACATCCCCCAGGCTGTGGCTAAGCCATGTCTCCGCTATATCCTTTCTTTCGGGAGTGCTAGTTCTGCAAGGTTCGCAGGAGAGCTTCTGTAAAGTTTGGAAGGTAGGAGACGAGATACTGGCAGAAGTAAGGCTGTGAGTACCGGGCGTGAGTCGTGCTTCGGTAGCTCAGATGGTAGAGCACTTGCCTGCGAAAGGCAAAGGTCCCGAGTTCGAGTCTCGGTCGGGCACACAGTTTTAATCTGCCAGGAAGTTTCATATCAGCGCACACTCCGCTGCAGAGTGAAAATCTCATTCTGGAAACATCCCCCAGGCTGTGGCTAAGCCATGTCTCCGCTATATCCTTTCTTTCGGGAGTGCTAGTTCTGCAAGGTTCGCAGGAGAGCTTCTGTAAAGTTTGGAAGGTAGGAGACGAGATACTGGCAGAAGTAAGGCTGTGAGTACCGGGCGTGAGTCGTGCTTCGGTAGCTCAGATGGTAGAGCACTTGCCCGCGAAAGGCAAAGGTCCCGAGTTCGAGTCTCGGTCGGGCACACAGTTTTAATCTGCCAGGAAGTTTCATATCAGCGCACACTCCGCTGCAGAGTGAAAATCTCATTCTGGAAACATCCCCCAGGCTGTGGCTAAGCCACGTCTCCGCTATATCCTTTCTTTCGGGAGTGCTAGTTCTGCAAGGTTCGCAGGAGAGCTTCTGTAAAGTTTGGAAGGTAGGAGACGAGATACTGGCAGAAGTAAGGCTGTGAGTACCGGGCGTGAGTCGTGCTTCGGTAGCTCAGATGGTAGAGCACTTGCCCGCGAAAGGCAAAGGTCCCGAGTTCGAGTCTCGGTCGGGCACACAGTTTTAATCTGCCAGGAAGTTTCATATCAGCGCACACTCCGCTGCAGAGTGAAAATCTCATTCTAAAAATATAGTTGTTTATGAATTTATCAGTTACACAAGGGGGGAAAACATAATTGATCAGGTCAAAAGGCTCTACTTATTCCCTTATAAGTATTGTATGATGTGTTTGTATGTATATATTTTTGCTGGAAAACAAATGTCAATGTTTTGAAATGTTGTTTCACTTCTCATAACACACAAAACTGATCAAGAACATACATTATGAAGTTTGCTTTGGCCATTAATAAACTTTAGCATAGTCAGTTCCTCAATTCTGATACTATAATCTGACTTTTTGTATCATGGATGACTGAGCGAGGTGGCGCAGTGGTTAGCACAGTGGATTCGCATTCAGTATGACGTGTCTGGCCATCCCTTAATCACTCCAGGCAAATGCCGGGATGTTTCCTTTGAAACTTCTTTCGTCATCCTTCCCTAATCCGATGGGACCGATAACCTCACTATTTGATCCCTTCCCCCAAATCAACCAACCTATCATGAATGGTAAGTCGTAACCTCACTTTCACCATTCAGTATTGGGCTAAGCAAACTGACATGACGTGATGGACAATGTGAATACACACTGCTGCGACAGTGTTGTGAATGAATGTCAGTGTGAATTGGCCTTTAATGTGGTGGTTTCTGTGGCAGGTGTTTTGAATTGTGGTTGTGTCAAATACTGCTAGAGGTTGGGCCTGAACTATCCTCATTTACAATACTCTCAAATCTGCCATCCTCAATAAGCAATCGCACGGTAGCTGGTGTTTATGACTTTTGTTGTGTGTTGCTCATTATTTTCTTTTCTTATTTTGAAATGCATGAAAAGACTAATCTTAGTCCATCACTGATTTCAATTACAGCTGTCTCAGCACCAGAAGTAGCAAGCCACTGCAAAGTGCATGGCAGCAGAAGGTACTAAGTACTACTGTCAGTCATTTCCTTTCCTGTTCCACTCACAAATAGAGCGAAGGAAAAATGACTGTCTAAAAGCCTCCGCATGAGCTTTAATTTCTTCATAGTCCTTGCACAAAATGTACGTTGTTATCAGCAGAATTGTTCTGCAGTCAGCCACAAATGTCATTTCTCTAAATTTCTGCAATAGTGTCTGTGAAAAGAGCATTGTCTTTCTCCGGCATTTCCCATTCTAGCTCACAAAACATTTCTGTAATATTTGTGTTCTGCTTGAATCTACCATTAACAAACCTAGCAGCACACCGCTGAATTGTTTCAATGGTTTCCTTTAATTTGACCTGGTAGGGATCCAAAACACTCTTCCAGTACTTAAGAATGGGTCACACCACCATTCTGTACACCATCTTCTTTATAGATGAGCTAACACTTTTCCAAAATTCTCCCAACAATACAAAGTTGAGCATTCGCCCTCCCAACTACCGCCTTGATGTGCTCATTCCATTTCATATTGCTTTGCAACCTTATGCCAAGATATTTTATTGATGTGACTGCATCAAGCAGCACATTACTAAGGCTGTATTTGAACACTGTTTTTCCTACTCACCCACATTAACTTACATGTTTAGAGCAAGGCTGCCATGGATCACATGAACTAGAAAGACTGTAGAAGCCATCTTGCATCATCTTATCGTCAGTCAACTACGACACCTTCCCACACATCACAGCAAACAGCCACAAACTGCTGCTCACCCTGCCCATCAGATCATTCATGTCTATAGAGAATAAGAGTGGTCCTAATCACACTTCCCTAAGACACTCCTGTTAACACCCTTGTCTCCTATCAACACTCGCCAATGAGAACAATGTACTGGATTCTATCACTTAAAAACTCTCTGACCCACTCACATATCTGGGAACGTAATACATATGCTTGGACCTTCACGTACATTCTGCAGTGGGCACTGTGTGTCAAATGCTTGCTAGAAATCTAGGAATATGGAATCTCCCTGTTGTCCTCCACCTGTGATTTGTTGGCTATTATGTGAGAAAAGGGCAAGCTGAGTTGAGCAAGAGTGGTGCTTTCTAAATCCGTGATTATTTGTGGACAGAAGCTTTCCTGTCTCAAGGAAATTTATTATATTCAAACTCAGAAGATGTTCAAGAATTCTGCAGTAAACTGATGTTATGGATGGTGGTCTATAGTTTTGCAGTTCTGCTCTTTTACCTTCCTTATGTACAGGAATCGCCTGCATTTTTAAATCTGCTTCGGACTTTGTCTTGGGCAAGAAACTCACGATTAGAGCAAACTAAATAAGGGGCCAATGCCACAGAGCACTTTCTGTAAAAACCAAAGTGGGATTCTATCTGGACATGGTATTTTATCTGTTTTCAACCTCTTCATTGGCTTCTCTACACCAGGGACAACATGCAGGAGTCTATGCAACAGTCAAATGATGGTATATTTGTACAGTCTTCCTGTGTGAATGATTTGTTGAATGCAAACAGAAGTTATTTTCGATTCTCTTTTATGCTAAGTGCCTTGTCGGTTCTATTTGTTGTGTTGTGAAGTATGGGTTGCATGGCTATGAACATCCACATAATGTGAAAATTAATATGTGGTAGATTTTGTAATTATCAAATTAAATGGGAAAGAAAAATGTCAAGAAACACATTAAATCAGATACATATTCACTTCATCGGCAGGAAAAGGCTACTTCTCCTCAACAAAACAATCACTTGTTGAAAGTTTAAATACAGGCTAAAGAAGAAAACATTCCAGTTTGGAAAAAAACTGAAGGTTTTGAAAAAGCAAACACTCCAGATGATGATGATGATGATGATGATGATGATGATTTTGGATACAGGGTGCTCAACAGCATGGACATCAGCACCCTGACAAAAATTTGGTGTGTGTGTAGGCGGGTGGGGGGTGGGGGGGGGGGGGTGGGGCGGGGGGCAAAGTCTGCCTCCAGTTGTGGAATAGTTTGTAACACATTAAAGTCCACCCCTCCTTGCCAGCACTTCACAGATGAGGCTCAATGGTTCACAACATCTCAGAACCAGCTGAACCGAGGGCTGCGGTGAAATCAGAGTGCAAGGCACACAGCCAAAATATGATGAACTGAAAATGGTACAAATAAATTTCACTGAGAGGTGGACCCTCAGGAGGAATCCCCGAGTTAAAAAAGCTATGTCCTATACACAGTCTGGTAAGTAGCACTTACTTCCATTGGTAGAGTTGGCACGAAGTACACCATGCTTGTGTGATCAATTTGACTAATCCCAGTTTATTTTCTGCCACCTCCAACAATACAATTTCCCACTGACACGATTCATCTGTCAGATAGTGAAATGACAGTGTGCAAGTGGATGATGGCACATTGATGTACAACACCATCAAAATACACTCCTTTGGCTACTTTAATGTGAATGGACAGATAAAAAAAATCTACTCACCAAGCGGTGGCAGGGGAACACACAACACACACCAAAGGATTTAACTTTCACAAGCTTCTGAAGCCAGTGGCTTCTTCTTCTGGCAGAAGAGTAGAAGGTTAGGAAGAGGGGTGAAGTAAAAGGACTGGAGAGGTTTAGGGAAAGGGCTACAGTTTAGAAAAGTTACTCAGAGCCTCGGGTCTGGGGAGCTCTACCAGAGGAGGTGAGAAGGAAAGACTGATTGCTGCGGACTGACCGGACGAGATTTGAAAACCTGAGAACTTAAAGGTAGAAGACAGGGTTATATGCAAGACAGAGATTACTGCTAAAAGATGGTGCACAAGTTAATAAGAGTGAAAAGCTAAGTGCATTGTATGTAACAGAGGGGGGACAGTGAAATATAGACAAGTCAGGAAATAAAAGATGTAGAAAACTGAGACGGAGTGAAGGAAGGAGTAGTTACTGTGAATAAATGCTGAGACAGAAGTAATTAACATAAATTAAGGCCAGGTGGGTGGCGAGAACTAAGGACATGTTGTTGTGATAGTTCCCACCTGTGGAGTTCTGAGGAACTGATGTCTGGGGGAAGAACCAAGATGGCGCATGTGGTGAAACAGGCCCCAAGGTCATGACTGCCATGTTGTACAGCATGCTCTGCAACAGGATAGAGTATGTTGCCTGTGTACACCCTCTGCCTATGCCCATTCATCCTGACTGATAACTGGGTGGTAGTCATGCCAATGTAAAATGCCAGTGTTTACATAACAACTGGTATATGACATATGTCATTTCACAGGTGGCTCTACTTTTTACATGAGCATGACTACCACCCATTTATCAGTCTGGATGAATGGACATAGACAGAGGGTGTATACAGACAACACACAATATCCCGTTGTGGAGCATGCTGTACAACATGTCGGTCACGGCCTCGGTGCCTGTTTCACCATATGCGCCACCTGAATTCTTCCTCCAGGCACCAGTTTCTCAGAACTCTGCAGGTGGGAACTAGCATTACAACAGGTCCATGGTTCCTCCCTGGCCTTAATTCATGTTAATTCCTTCTGACTCAGCATTTACTCACAGTAGCTACTCCTTTCTTCATTCCATCTCGACACTCTACATCTTTCATTTTCTGACTTGTCTATTTTTCACCATCCTCCCACCCACCTCTGTTACATACAGCGCAATCAGCTTTTCACTCTTATTAATTTTTGCACCATGTTTTAGTAGTAATCTCTGTCTTCCACTTTTAAGCTCTCAGACTTTCAAATCGGTGCAGTTCCCAACAATCAGTCTTTCCTTCTCATCCCATCTGGTAAGTCTCCCCAGACCTGGGGTTCTGAGTGACTTTTCTAAACTGTACCCCTTTCCCTAAACCTCTCCAGTCCTTTTCCTTCACACCTCTTCCTTCCCCTTCAACTCTTCTGCCAGGAGGAGCCACTGGTTCCGAAAGCTTGTGAAAGTTAAATCCTTGTTTGTGTGTGTGTGTGTGTGTGTTATCCTGCCACTGCTTGGTGAGTAGGCTTTTTTTTTTTTTATCTGTCCATTTACCTTTGACTACTGTCTTAGCTGTGTCATTTTCCTGTACGCCAATGTTTCCACGTACTCAGTGAAAGATCACCTCACCACCTTGCCATGGTGTTGGAGCTGTTTTGAGGAGTCGTGGAGGAGCTGTATCAAGTGGTCTGCAAGATACATTTGGTGGACCACTTTTAGAGCACTGAGCAAGTCAGAACAGTTGAGAAACTTTGCACTGTGATGCATGTGCACTCCAGTGCTGCCATAATGCCACACAACTATGCACCTCAATTTTCAAAGTGTTCCAGAAGGCTGGTTGGTTGGTTTAAAAGAGGGGGGCAGGGAGGGAGGAGAGGGTAGGGGCCAAACTGCAAGGACATTGGTCCATTGTTTCTGCTAAAACAATTACACAAGAAAAAGAAGAAAATGACACATACAGCACAATAACAGGAGAAAGGAAGAACCACAAGAATGACAGGAGGACAACCAACACTACTATGCACAAAACAGGAAAAGAAAAAGACAGAGAGAAGCAAGAAACGGGTACAAGGGGTAAAAACAAGTGAGCAGATGACCGTGGCTGGCTGACCATGAGAATAAAAAGGAAAAGCCAGCCACTCTGTGACTCATTAAAACATTCACCCTAAAAGCATTAGAGCGGAGAACACAAAGGGACACAGGACATGCGCTAAAACATATATAGAATGATAAAACCCACCATTACGTATAAAACATGAAACTAAATTAGTTGATGAGGCGTTGTCAGCTAAAATTAATGGCAACAAGTCCAGTAACTGATCAGTCCGTCACAGGGCAGCCTAAGGAGGACAGCTCACCAAGATATGGGCCACTATCAGCCAGGTACCACACCGACACTGAGGTGGGTCATCAAGGCACAGGAGGTAGCCATGTGTCCCCCAAGCATGGCCAATGCCAAGCCACGGCAGAGAACCACAGAGCCCCTGCGAGAGGCCCACATGGAGGACTGCCACACATTCGTAGTCTCCTTAATGGCACACATTTTGTTGTACGTGCTGAGGTTATGCCATTTTGTCTCCCAAAGCTGTGAAACCTTGTGGCGTAGTACTGAACGCAGGTCAGTTATAAAGAAGCCAATCTCCATAGTCTGCTTGGCCAGCCTGTCGGCAAGTTCATTGCCTACGATTCAGACATGACCTGGGGTTCAGACAAACACCACTGAATGAGTGGACTGTTCCAGGGCACAGATGGACTCCTGGATGTTCACTACCGAGGGATGATGAGAGTAGCACTTGTCAATAGCTTGTAGGCTGCTCAAGGAGTCAGTATATAGAAGAAACGACTCCCCAGCGCATGAACGGATGTGCTCAAGAGTACGAGATATAGCCACCAGCTCAGCAGTCAAAACATTGCAGACATCGGGCAAGGAATGCTGTTCAGTATGTCCTCCATGGACATATGCGAAGCCTATGTGACCATCAGCCATTGAGCCGTCTGTGTAAACCACTTCATGGGCTCGGTACATGTCAAGAATTGAGATGAAGTGGCAGTGGAGTGCCGCAGGGTTAACTGAGGCCTTAGGGCCATGTTAAAGGTCCAGGCGAAGCCATGGCTTAGGCATACACCATGGAGCTGCACATGAGTGGATCTCGAGTATAGGTGGTAAAGGCAAGGACTCCAGTACGGAAAGAAGGGATCGGACACGAATTGCAATGGGAAGCCCTGACCTGGGCCGCTGATGCGGGAGACGAACTGCTGTGGGTGGGAAAAGGAGACAGTGATTCGGATGCTCAGGATAACTACAAATGTGTGCAACGTAACTGGCCAGTAGTTGTGCACACCTAACCTGCAATGGAGGGACTCCAGCCTCCAGAAGGACGCTGGTCACCAGACTCATCCAAAAAGCTTCTGTCACTAGGCGAACGCCACAGTGATGCACTGCATCGAGTAAACACAACACTGAGTGTGCCGCCGAACCATAAACCAGACTCCCATAGTCAAGGCGGGATTGAACAAGGGCTCTGCAGGTCTGCAGCAGCGTAGAGCAATCTGCACCCCTGTTGGTGTTGCTCAGGCAGCAGAGGGCATTGAGGTAATGCCAGCACTGCTGCTTAAGCTGATGAAGGTGAGGAAGCCAAGTCAATCGGGTGTCAAAAGAATCGATACGTCTCCACTATGGTGAGTGGATCATCATTAAGATAAAGCTCTGGTTCTGGATGAACGGTACGATGCCGACAGATATGCATAACATGACTTTACGGCCGACAAGTGAAACCGTGGGCTGGAGTCCATGACTGTGCATTGTGGATGGCTCCCTGTAGGTGCCGCTCAGCAACACCAATACTGGTGGAGCAGTATGAAATGCAGAAGTCATCTGCATACAGAGAAGTTGCGAGGGACGGCACTACAGCTGCTGCTAGACCATTAATGGCCACTAAAAATGGAGAGACATTCAATACAGAGCCCTGTGGCACCCCATTCTCCTGGATACGGGGAGGACTATGGGAGGCACCAACTTGGACATGGAAAGTACGAAGTGGTAAATCAAAAAATCCGGCAACCAGGTATTTGTGTCTGGAAAAGGCTGTTCAGATGGCAGACGCGAGGGACACAAGATTATCAGTGGTAGAGCGATCCTGGCAGAAGCTGCTCTGACATGGAGCCAGTAGGCCAGGACCCAACCCAACCGCCAACACACCATATGTTCCAGCAGCTTACAAAGAACATTGGTGAGGCTGATGAGCCAATAGCTATCCACATCAAGCAGGTTTTTACCAGGTTTGAGCACCGGAATGATGATGCTCTCCCGCCATTGCGGTGGAAACACGCCATCGCACCAGATCAGGTTGAAGATGGTGAGGACATGTTGCTTGTAGTCAGATAAGAGATGTTTAAGCATCTGACTGTGGATCCGAATTGGCTCTGGAGCTGTGTCGAGGCAATGTGCAAGGGCACTGAGGAGCTCCCACTCTGTAAATAGGGTGTTATAGGATTCACTGTGGCCTGTAATGAATGAGAGTACTTTCCCTTACAACCGTCCTTTGCGAGTGCAAAAGGGAGGGGGGGGGGGGTAATTCTCCGACACAGACGCTTGAGCATAGTGCTTAGCAAAGTGCTCGGCAATCGCGTTTGCGGCGGTAGATAACATGCCATTTCTGTTAACACCAGGAACACCTGTTGGTGTCTGTTACCCGAAAACACGCTTGATCTTTGCCCAGACTTGAGAAGGTGATGTATGGCACCCAATGGTCAAGACATATCTCTCCCAACACTCCTGCTTCTGTCGTTTGATAAGTTGGTGAACGGGGTATGGAGCCGTTTAAAGGCTATGAGGTGCTCCAGGGAAGGGTGCCACCTATGCCGCTGTAGAGCTCGCCAGCGCTCCTTAATTGGGTCAGCAACTTCCGGCAACCACCAGGGGACTGCCTTTTGCCGGGGGCACCCTAAAGAGCGAGGGATCGCATTTTCTCCTGCAGAAATGATTGTGGTAGTCACCTGCTCAACCATCACATCTATGTGTGGAGGAGATTCAATAGTGAAAGTTTCCCAGTCCACCTTGTTTATAGCCCATCTGAGCAGGCATCCATGGGCCTGATGCTGGAGAAGTGACAGGAAGATGGGGAAGTGGTCACTAACACACAGGTTGTCACGTGCTCTCCAGTGGATAGATGGGAGAAGTCGTGGGCTGCAAATTGATAAATCAATGGCTGAGTAACTACATTGAGCCACACAGAAATGTGTGGTGGCCCCAGTATTTAAGAGGCAGAAGTCAAACTGAGACAGTAAGTTCTGACATCTCTGCCTCTGCCAGTAAGCACGGTGCCACCCCACAAGGGGTTATGGGCGTTAAAATCTTCCAAAAGTAGGAAAGGTTTAGGGAGTTGATCAATTACTGCAGCTGATACATTCAGGGGTACTGCACCATCTGGAGGAAGATATACATTGCTGACAGTTATTTCCTGAGTTGTCCTTATTCTGACAGCCACAGCTTCAAGAGGGGTTTGAAGGGGCACAGTTGCACCACAGACTGAGCTTAGGACATAAACGAAAACTCCACCTGACACACGTTTACAGTCGCTACAGTTCCTGTAATATCCCTTATAGCCGTGGAGGGCAGGGGTCTGCATCGCCAGGAACCAGGTTTCCTGGATGGCAACGCAGAAAGCAGGTGTAAAGCTTAACAGTTGCTGTAGCTCGGCCAGGCAGTGGAAAAAAATGCCGCAATTCCACTGGAGGATGACGTCGTCATTAGACTGGGAAGACATAGAACATTCAATGAGGCAGTTTATGCCTCAGGGTCACCTGCTGCCATTAACTTATTGTCTGACCAGTCCATTGTGTCTGACAGTCTGGCGAGATCTAGGTCCTCAGCGGACGCCAGAATCTCCACCTCATTCTCAGATGCAGAGCTTGTAGGTAGCGGTGGTGGTGGTGCCGCCACTGCAATTTCCTTGTTCTTGGGGGTCTTCTTTTCTGATTTCTCATGCTGTTCGTTGGGTTTCACTGGCTGGGAGGACTTCACTGAATCAGTCTCCGGGGCTGAGGATGAGCATGAAGTCCTACAACCAGCTGCTTTCAGGCTCTTCAGCCACTGGCGGGTGTCATCTTTCCCACTAGCAGAAACCTGGGAAGGGAGTGACCCAGGGAACCCCTTCCTAGTGAGAGGAGCCGAAGAAGACTTATGCTTCTCCGGCTCAGAAGTGGAGACTGATATCGCCGATGGTTGGAGGGAGGGGGGGGGGGGGTGTTGCTCCTGAAGTAGATGGTTTGGGAGAAACAGGAAGGAAAGTGCCCCCCACCATCAAGGAGGCAGGTGTATTCTTCCTGTTCTAAGAGGCAACAGGAATTCGAGGAACTGATGGGGCGACAACTGTTCTTGTAGCAGCGGCATATGAGGAGGTCATAGCTACAGGATGTAGGCACTCAAATTTCCTCTTCACTTCAGTGTAAGTTAGTCGGTCCAAGGTCTTATATTCCATGATTTTCCCCTCTTTCTGTAAAATATTGCAGTCTGGTGAGCAAGAAGAATGATACTCTCTGCAGTTGACATAGCTGGGAGGTGGGGCACATGGAGTACGGGGATGCGATGGACATCCACAATCTCGACCCGAACTTCCAGCACTTAAAGCACTGCATCGGGGGAGGGATATATGGCTTGACATTACAGCAGTAGACCATCACCTTGACCTTCTTGAGGAATGTGTCACCCTCGAAGGCCTAGATGAATCACCGGAGGCAACCTGATTATCCCTCGGACCCTGATGGATGCGCTGGACAAAATGAACACCTCGCCGCTCAAAATTGGCGCACAGCTCATCATCAGACTGCAAAAGAAGGCCTCTGTGGAATATAATACCCTGGACCATATTTAAGCTCTTATGGGGTGTGATGGTAACAGAAACATCCCCCAACTTGCCACAAGCAATTAATGCCCTTGACTGGGCAGAGGATGCTGTTTTTATCAAAACTGACTCAGGGCGCATTTTGGACAAGCTGTCCACCTCTCCAAACTTGTCTTCTAAATGCTCTACAAAAAACTGAGACTTCACTGAAACAAAGGGGCCCCCTCAGCTCTCGTACATATGAGGTATTGGGGTGAATAAGGTTCACTGCCATCCTTAGCCTGGGGTTCCTCCCATGGTGTGGCCAGGGAGGGGAATGATTTAGCATCGTACTTTTTTGCATTGTAGGTGAGAAGGCCACCAGGCAGTATGGCCATTGCTGGGAGTCCGATTCCCCAGGGTGACGGGCATCTACCCCTTGGCATATGTGGGGAGTTAACGGCGCAGGCATCAGCAGAGCGATCCTCGTGTGTCAGGAGGGTTTTTTTTTTTTTTTTTTTTGTGGCGCTCAACTACTAAGGTCATTAGCGCCCAGTCACAAACATTAGTGCACTAATAGCATAGAAAAACGCAAGGGGGCAACACCAGAAAGTACTTACAAAAATGCAAATAAACAAAATAAAAGAGTTAGATCTTTTTGGACAAGTCCATCAATGTAATAAAACTAAGGATACTAGCAGCTGCTCGAGCGTCATCAGCTAAAAGTTCCTGTAAGGTAGACAGCAGACACAGGACAACACGAAAGTGAATAAAATGGGGACAGGACAATAAAACGTGGCGCGACTGTCAATGGATGACCACAGGGGCACTGTGGGGCGGGCTCACCGGACAAAAGGTAGCAGTGGCTAAATCGGCAATGCCCAATCCGCAACCTGGCCAAAATGACCTCCTCTCACCAGGAAGGGCGTGAGGAAGTCGTCCAAGCCGTCAGGATCGGTTTGATAGTCCTAAGCTTATTTTCATGGAGAGAGGACCAAGCCTCATGCCAAAATGATGAAACGCGCCGACAAAGAACCCCACTAACATCAGTTGATGGGACACAAAAGGAACCTGTCCGAGGCAGGACAGCAGCCTTGGCCGCAGCATCAGCAGCTTCATTCCCAGGCACACCAACGTGGCCAAGTATCCACAAAAAAGGGACACGGGCACCAGTATCAGCTAGCAACTGAAGGGACGGTTGAATTCATTGCATGAGAGGGTGGACCGAATATGGGTCACAGAGACTCAGAATGGCGTTCAAAGAAGCAGAGCAGATAGCATAGCGAGAATGACTGATAGAGAGCAAAAAGCTCAGCTGTAAAGCTTGAACACTGGTCAAGGAGCCGGTATTGAAAGGTATCATCTCCAATGACAAAGACACATCCAACACCAGCAGTAGTCTTGGAGCCATCTGTGTAAATAAAGACGTTATTAGCGAGCCTCGAACGAAGTTCGACAAACCCCGAGCGGTATATCGAATCCGGGGTCCTCTCCTTTGGGAGAGAGCTGAGCTCAAGGTGAACGCGAACCTGAGTCTGTAGCCAAGGTGGTGTCAGGCTCTCACCCACTCGAAAAGTCGTAGGAAGGGTAAAATCAAGCTGCTGAAGCAGGCGACAAAAGCGAACTCCAGGAAGTAACAGGGCAGAGACATACAGCCCGTATTGGTGGTCGAGAGAGTCATCAAAGAAGGAGAAATATGACATGTGGTCGAACATTGACATCAGTCGGCAGGCATACCGACAAAGCAACATATCATGCCGGTAGTTTAGCAGTAATTCGGCAGCTTCGGCATACAGACTCTCAAAAGCGCTAGTATAGAATGCTCCAGTTGCCAGACGTAAGCCCCGATGGTGGATAGAGTTTAGACGGCGTAAGATGGACGGCCGGGCAGAAGAGTAGATAAAGCTCCCATAATCCAGCTTTGGGGACCGATATAAGCAAAGCAGGACCATTCAATCTGCTCCCCATGACGTACCGCTGAGAACATGGAGGACATTTAGGGAACGGGTACAACGTGCAGTAAGAAACATGTAGCACAGCAAAGTTTCCTGTCAAAAGTAAGACCTAAAAATTTTGTTGTCTCCACGAATGGGAGAGCAATGGGACCGAGATGTAAGGATCGTGGAAGAAACTGTTTGTAACGCCAGAAGTTCATACAGGCCGTTTTTTCACCAGAAAAACGGAAACTGTTAGCGACACTCCAGCAACATAGACGGTCTAGACAATGCTGAAGACAGCGCTCCAGGAGACATGTTCTCTGAGTGCTGTAGTATATCGTAAAGTCATCCACGAAAAGAGAGCCTGAAACGTCAGCTAGAAGGCAATCCATTATCGGATTGACAGCTATGGAAAAAAGGGCCACGCTCAAAATGGAGTGCTGGGGCACCCCCATTCTCCTGGCGAAAGGCATCTGACAAAACAGAACCCACACGTACCCTGAACATTCGAACCATTAAAAATGCATTAATAAAAAGAGGGAGGCGACTGCAAAGGCCCGAAGTGTGCATGGTGCAGAGAATGCCCACCCTCCAACAGGTGTCGTAAGCCTTCTCCAAATCGAAGAACACAGCCACCGTCTGGCGCTTATGCAAAAAGTTGTTCATAATGAAGGTCGACAAGGTAACTAGGTGGTCAACAGCAGAGCGACGCCTACGAAAGCCACATTGAAAATTGTTAAGGAGGCGTTGAGATTCAAGGAGCCAAACCAATCGAGAATTTACCATTCACTCCATCACCTTGCAGGTGCAGCTGGTATGGGAGATGGGGCGATAAATGGAAGGAAGGTGTTTGTCTTTTCCTGATTTCGGTATGGGAACAACAATCGCTTCACGCCAGCGTGTGGGTGCATGACCTTCAGTCCAGATGCGATTATAGGTGCGACAAAGAAAGCCTTCACCTGCATGAGAAAGGTTCTTCAGCATCTGAATATGGATACCATCAGGCCCCGGAGCAGAGGATCGGGACTGGGCGAGTGCACTTTCCAGTTCCCGCACGGTGAAGGTGGCATTGTAACTTTCACGATTCAAAGACTGGAAAGAAGGTGGCCGTGCCTCCTCTGCTTGTTCTCGGGGGAGGAAGGCAGGGTGGTAATGGGCAGAGCTCGAAACCTCCGCAAAAAAGCGGCCGAAGGCATCTGAGACATCCTCAGGATCCACAAGGATTTCATTCGCTACAGACAGGCCAGAAATCGGGGAGTGGACCTTGGTGCCAGATAGCCGGCGCAGGCCACCCGAGGCAACCGAAGAAGGAGTAAAACTGTTGAATGAGCTAGTGAAAGCCACCCAGCAAGCCTTTTTGCTTTCTTTGATAACACGACGACATTGTGCACAGAGCCGTTTGTAACTGATACAGTTCGACATCGTAGGGTGGCGTTGGAAGGTGTGTAAAGCACGTTGCTGAGCACGAATAGCGTCGCTGCATGCTGTAGTCCACCAGGGGACTGAGACTTGACGTGGAGAAGAGGAAATACGAGGGATGGAATATTCAGCAGCAATGAGAATAACGTCCATGAGTTATACAATCTGAAGTTTTGATCATGGAAGGTCACTAGGGAGGTGAAAGGCCCCCAGTCGGCTTTGGATATGTTCCAGCTAGTGGAACGTGGAGAAGGGGTGTGATGCAGGAGATGGATTACATAGGGGAAATGGTCACTCGAGTATGTGTCAGACAGAGCATACCACTCGAACCGACGCCCGAGTTGGACAGTGGATATCGAGAGGTCCAAGTGGGAATAGGTATGCGTTGCGTCCGAAAGGAAGGTAGGTGCACCAGTATTTAAGCAGACTAGATTGAGGTGGTTGAAAAGGTCTGCCAAGAGGGAGCCTCTAGGGCAGGATGCTGGAGAGAATCAGTTGTATCATGTCTGCCCTAGTAAAGGCAGACGATGATGGAGTGTAAACAGTACAAATGGAAAATGTGAAAGTGGGGAGAGTAATTTGGACGGCAACTGCATACAGATCTGTGTGCAATGTGACTGGATCGTAGTAGACATCATCCCGAACCAGCAACATGATCCCTCCATGAGCCGGAATACCTGCTACAGAAGGTAGGTCAAAACGCACAGAGGTATAGTGTGCCAGGTCAATATGATCGCCTGGCCGTAACTTTGTTTCTTGGAGACCTACGACAAGCAGGCAGTGCATTCGAAGGAGCAATTTTAGTTCCCCCGGTTAGACCGAATACCGTGAATATTCCATTGAAGAAGTGCCATTATGAAAACGAAAAGAAAAAGAAGAAACAAGAAAGGGTCACCTCGATGGCCGCTGAAAGCCTGGCTTCAAGGGAGCACTGCTGCTGCAATCGCTAGGTGGTGAGTCATGGTCCATCAACTCAACAGTTGCGTCTGCCACCTTCCTGAGCTGCTCAGGAGGGGCAGGTTCCTCCGCCGATGAAAGGAAGGCCAGATGATCAGTTACCAGCAGTTGGGCCCGGCAAAACTGAAGATGGCCAGGGATGGCATCCGCTGGGTTGCGCAGGAGAAGAAACGCACCTCGGCGGGGATCGAGAACTCTTTTTTTTTTTTCTATGATCCTTCTTTGAAGAATTACGTTTTGTCAAAAGAACAGTTGATTGCTGTGAAGTTTGTGTACTAAAGAAATCTTCATGTGTCAGTTCTTTTTTGAAGGTCTGAGCATCTGATTTAGAGGTCCTCATCTTAGCAGTAGCAGATGATGATGATTGAGCCTTAGGGTTCGTGGGAGGAAGAGGAGACGTTGATCGGGCGATCTTAGCACTGGCCTACCTGACGACCGAATCGCTAAATGTTAGATCTCATGTCTGTGTACCTACCTCCCTGGTAGGCCGAGGAGAGGCGAGAACAGTACTGTATTTACCTACTGGAAGCACAGTGGGCTTTCTGCTATTGAATAACTTGCGAGCAGCTGAGGTCGACACCTTCTCTTTCACTCGAATTTCCTGTATACTTTTCTCATCTTTGTAGACGGGGCAGTCGTGAGAGGAGGCCGCATGGTCGCCCATACAATTGATGCAACGAGGGGACAGAGGGGGACAGTCACCCTCATGAGGGTCCCTGCCACAGGTAACACATTTAGCTGCACTTGGACAAGACTGCTGTGTATGGTTAAACTGCTGACATTGGCAACACCTTGTAGGTCTGGGTACATACGGCCGAACAGAAATGATCTCTTAACTCACTTTAATTCGTGAAGGCACTTGCACATTGTCGAATGTCAGGAATATGGTTCGGGTCAGTATAAGGTCCTTGTTCACCCTTTTCACAACCCGACGGATGGCCGTCACTCCTCGATCAGACAGGAAAGACAGCATCTCCTCAGTTAGTCCATCGAGTGACCTGGTATACACCATGCCACGCGACGAATTCAAGGTGCGGTGTGCCTCCATCCGTACAAGAAATGTGTGTAAGAGAGTGGCTCAAAGTAATTTTTGGGCCTGGAAGGCGCACTTGGTCTGTAACAGCAAGGTACCATTGCGCAACCGAGTACAAGATTTCACTGGTCCTGCAATCGCCTATACACCCTTCTGAATGACTAAAGGGTTGACTGTTGAGAAATTGTGACCGTCAGATCTTGTGATAACAAGAAACTTCGGTGCTGGTGGTAGAATTTTCAGAACAGGAGTCTCATCTAGCTTTCTTTTTTGGGCAGAATACAGGGAAGAAGAAGAAGAGAAATCCATTGCGGATGAGTCCCCCATGATTGCCAGTGTCTCCGATGGTGTGCTCCTTCCTTGCGGGGGCCCTCTCAGAGGGCACTCCTGCCTTAGGTGATTGTTCACACCTCCCAAGAAACGGACAGAGGGACCAATCAGCACATTCAGAAGGTAACAGCTCAGGCAATCACCCCTCCCTGGGCCTGGCCTTTACCAGGGGGTACGTGCGTGCCTTACTTGTCTACCCAGGGTGGCGAATTACGCATTACCATGTCACCAGCTACACGTGCGAATGCATGGGTCGGCCTTCAGACACGCACACGGAGGAAAGAAGAGAGCAAAGAGAAAGAATCTCAGAAGCCAAAGCGGAGAATAAGACACGGAAAAGAAGACAAGGAGAGCAGGGCAAGGAGAAAGAGGCAGAGATAGAAGTAAGAGCATGAAAGCAAGGAGAAGAGTGAACGTTGGGAAAGACCAATAGAGGAAGAAAGCGTGAGGATGGAGAAAAACAAAGGAAACAGGATCCTGGAGTTTTCAAACGTCCATCTCCTGACGAAGGCTCGATACATTACTTCCAAGAAGATAGAGTGTGAAGGGGAGGGGGGGAAGGATTGGGGACGAGGAGAGATGGGGAAGGGGGGTAGGGCAGCCCAGAAAGGAAGGAGAACTGAACTAGCTCGGGGCCCCGTGCTCGCCACACACGTATCCACAAAAGAGTTGTGGACCCCCTGGAGGGGTGGGGGGTGGGGGTGGGGGGGGGTGTCAGGAGGCTACAACCAACAGGGTACATGGCGGCCTCACCACAACGGACCGGCTACCATACTGGATATGAGGTGCAAGGAAGTCCATTCTCATCATCAGCACAGAAAACAACCCTGCATGGTGGATGGAGAAAACCCAGGAAGGTGTCCCCACCCAAGAGATGGAGGATGAGCGGGACTGCAATGCCACGACGAGAGAGAGGGCTAAAGATCTCAATGCACGATGGACACAATGCACCATGTCAGGCGCCCTTCCCAAATTGGCTTGCTCTTCGGAAAAATTTGGCAGAATGGAGGTCAAACCCTACAGGGGACCATCACATTAAGGCCGAAACAGGAGAGACTCCTTTCAGTCACCTCTTACGACAGGCAGGAATACCTCAGGCCTATTCTAACACCCGGACTTGTAGGGGGGCAGGCGGTTCCAGAAGGTGCACTTTGAAAACCATATCAGGAAAAACAGCCAAACAACCAGTGGCTTTCTCTTAATGGGATCTGTCTGTATTAAGAATAACAAAACTGTGGTATGTACTTAAAACTGAAGTAAGCAAAGTTGTAAAAACATAAACTGGAATAGATTGCTACTTACCACAAAGAAGACAAGTTAAGTTGCAGACAGGCACAACTAGAAGACACTTACACAGGGCTTTCGGCTACAGCCTTCATCAGCAACAGAGACACACACACCATTCATACGCACAAGCAAGTACACCTCACACACACAACTGTCAACTCCCGCAGCTCTGGCCAGAATGCAACTATCATGTGGGATGGACACAGCTGGGGGCTGGGAAGGGAAGCGAAGGGAAGGGAAGGGAAGGGAAGGGAAGGGAAGGGAAGGGAAGGGAAGGGAAAGAGATAGTAATGTAAAGGTGGGGGGAGAGAAGAACACTGTCTGACTGTGTGTGTAGAGACTAGAATGCCAGTAGGTGCAGTGTCAGGAGGTTGTGGGGCAAAAAGGAGTGAAAAAGGGGAGAAGTGGGGAAGGATGTGTGGGTGCACTGGCACAGCGCGGTAAACAAATAGAGTGGAAGATGAGAATGGGGAGGAGATGATAGGACAGAGGAGATGGAAACTGTGGGGGAAAGCATGTTACTATAGGTTGAGGCTGGGATAATTACAGGAGCAGAGAATGTGTTGTAAGGATAATGCCCATCTGCACAATTCAGAAATGCTGGTAGTGGAGGGGAGGATCCAGATAGCTGTGCAAGCAGACCACGCTGTGGCACAACGTGCAGCTGAACATAAAATGCTCGATTTCAATGGCTCCTTTACTACCCAAGCCATCTGGATCTTCCACTCCACCATCAGCTTTCCTGAATTGCACAGATGGGAGTTGTCCTTACAATACATTCTCCATTCCTGTAGTTATCCCAGCCTCAACCTACGGTAACATACTCTACCCACACTCTCCACCCAATAGTTTCCATCCCCTCTGAATGGACAAAGCCCTTAGTAATTTGACCCTTGCAGCAAATGGTAGCAGAGATATTGTGTGTGCTGAAGTCCCCCATGAGGAGGAATTGGCAGGGGAGTGCCTGGAAGAGTTCTGTCAGTGCATCTGAGGTGGAAAACAAAGAACACACTGAGATTTTAACTGGTGTGAGAAGTTCCACTGCATCTGCTTGTGTGGCCGTGGTAAGATGGACAGGAGAGGGGTATCTGGAATTAACCAGAACAGCCACTCCAGTCTTAGCCCTATCTCCAGTTGCAGCGTTTTTCCTGCACGGGTGGTAGCTCATACATGCAAAAGTATTGGTGACTTTAAAATGAGTTCCTTGTAAGCAGATGCAGAATGGTCTCTCCTGGGCCATGCGTTGTCATTCTTCCATATGTGATCAGTATCCATTTAAGTTCCACTGCAAACAAGTAAGTCCCTGTGGGAGCCATTTATTAGTGACAACTGTCTTTGTACTCCCTCCTCAGTGGAGAAGATGTAGCTGGGAGGTCAGGGGGAACATTAGACGGTGCCCAGCTGTTCAGTTCCTTGATGTAGATGTCAACATCCTAGGCACTAAAATCATCATCGGAAGGGGAGTACACTCATTGATCCGAAGGTTTAGCTGCCACTTTTTGTGTGATGTTTTTTTTTTTACTTATGGAAGGAGTTGCTCATATGGCTAGAGAGGATGGCTTAATGGGCAACTGATGGTTCCAAGTATGTCGACAACAACTTCCAAAAGATTTCGTGTTGAAGTGTAGCTTTTCTCACACAGGCACTATTACTTGAATCTGTAGTCTGGATTGTGTGGAAACATCACACTTGACGATTGGCTTCTTAAGGGTTGAAGCAAAAGTAGCAGCAAACAGCACAGATTGCATAGCTTTAAAAGTTTTTTTTAGCTTCACAATAGGGCATGCCCTTTTAACTTTCAACTCCTGATGAATTTTCCTTTCCTCATTATAAGCCCCACACTTCTTACTCCATATTAGATGATCACTGTTTATGCGTTTTGAAGGAAGTGTACAAGAATCGTCTGTTTCATGAGCTAAGCCTCCTATATTTCCCCCCATAGCCTTTCCATTACATGCCATAGTGGTATGACCAAATATTTGACACATGAAGCATCGCATTGGGTAACAAATAGTTGAACCTTAAAATTGCTATAACTTGCAAGAATATGTTCAAGTGATTCTGGAGTATGAAAAATTAAAATAAATTTAGCAGTTTTTTCCAATGTGCAATTGATTCTCCTTGTATTAAGAATTAAGGGTTTTATGTAACTCAGCCACAACATGGTAGTCACCCAAGGCCTTGTATCACAAAAGCATTGGTACTTGCTTTGCCTATGTTGTGTGACACTGTTTGTTAGCCCCCCCCCCCCATTGAGGTCTGTCTGGCTTCAGTGGCACTACCAGTAGCTATCCTACTGCCGGCGTAGCCCTCAGCATCACTGAGGCATGCAAGCCCAATGCTTAAGGTGCCTACGATAAAGCAGTGTCCCCCCAAGAGTGCCAACTTTCCAGTCAAAAAGTTCCCCAATCAGTACTTTTTTAAACAGCCATTTTCCTAGCTCTAAGGATTTGCCTTCACTCATGTAGTGTGACAACCATTTAAACTTGTGCGTCTAATCACTTGGGAAAACAAATTAGAGAGAGAGAAAGAGAGAGGGAAGGAGGGAGGGAGAGGGAGAGGGAGGGGGGGGGGGGAGAGGGAGAGAGAGAGAGAGAGAGAGAGAGAGAGAGAGAGAGAGAGAGAGAGATGAGAGATTTTATGAAAATAATCCTATTTTTGGCAAAAAATATATGCTAATTTTCTGATCCATAGTAGTGATGAAGAGTAGGCCGAAGTTTAAGAAACTCGTCCAGAAGAATCATTATGCAAAGAAGCACCACACCAAAGTAATGACAAAGGATATATGATATGCATTTGAAGTACAAAGTGGCTATAGATACTGTGATAATGAAAGCCATGGTAGACAGTTCAGCTGGAAAGCAATGGACATCTCTAACAAAAACATGAAGATATTCCTCAATTAACTGCCAAGAGAAAGAAATACAAAAAATGTTCATGGCAATTCAGTATTACAGAAATGAATCACTTAGTAACCAAACAAATAGGAAGCTCACAGAATCCAAGGCAAAATGGCTGCAGGAAAAATGTGAAGGAATCAAAAAGAACGGGTTGTCAGAAGGGCTGATTCAGCACAAAGAAAAGCCAAAACATCCTTTGGTGAAATTAAAAGCAAGTGTGTCAACATTTCCATTGCAATGGGAATAGGCATAATGGATACACTGAAGGCCTGTATAAGGGTGAGAAACTGTGTGATGACAAAATTGGTGAAGAAATGCGAGTCATAAGGCAGAAAGGATAGATAACATTCCTTCAGAATTTCTGAAATCAGTGGAGGAAGTGGCAATAAAGGAGAATCTCTGAGCATGGAGCTACATTATCAGACTTTCTCCCATGAACCATGGACCTTGCCGTTGGTGGAGAGGCTTGCATGCCTCAGCGATACAGCCTTAGGTGCAATAACAACAGAAGGGTATCTGTTGAGAGGCCAAACAAACGTGTGGTTCCTGAAATGGGGCAGCAACCTTTTCAGTAGTTGCAGGGGCAACAGTCTGGGTGACTGATTGATTTGGCTTTTTAACATGAACCAAAACAGCCTTTTTGTGCTGGTACTGTGAACAGCTGAAAGCAAGGGGAAACTACAGCCATAATTTTTCCCAGGGGCATACAGCTTTACTGTATGGTTAAATGATGATGGTGTCCTCTTGGGTAAAATATTCCGGAGCTAAATAGTACCACATTCGAATTTCCGGTCAGGGACTACTAAGGAGGATGTCGCCATCAGAAGAAAGAAAACTGGCGTTCTATGAATCGGAGCGTGAAATGTCAGATCCCTTAATTGGGCAGGTAGGTTAGAAAATTTAATAAGGGAAATTGATAGGTTTAAGCTAGATATACTGGGAATTAGTGAAGTTTGGTGGCAGGAGGAACAAGACTTCTGGTCAGGTGAATACAGGTTTATAAATACAAAATCAAATCGGGGTAATGCAAGAGCGGGTTTAATGATGAATAAAAAAAATAGGAGTGTAGGTAAGCTACTACGAACAGCATAGTGAACACATTATTGTAGTCAAGAAAGACACTAAGCCCACGCCTACAACACCAGTACAAGTTTATATGCCAACTAGTTCCACAGATGATGAAGAGATTGAAGAAATATATGATGAGATAAAAGAAATTATTCATATAGCGGAGGGAGATGAAACTTTTTTTGTCATGGGGGATTGGAATTCAACAGTAGGAAAAGAGAAGGAAAAGTAGCAAGTGAATACGGAATGGGGTAAGGAAAGAAAGAGGAAGCCGCCTGGTAGAATTTTGCGCAAAGCATAACTTAACCATAGCTAACACTTGGTTTAAGCATCATGAAAGAAGGCTGCATACAAGGAAGAGGCCTGGAGACACTGGAAGGTTTCTGATAGATTATATAATGGTAAGACCGAGATTTAGGAACCATGTTTTAAATTGTAAGACATTTCTAGGGGCAGATGTGGACTCTGACCACACTCTGTTGGTTATGAACTATAGGTTAAAATAGATTAAAACTGAAGAAACTGCAAAAAGGTGGAAATTTAAGGAGATGGGACCTGATAAACTGAAAGAACCAGAGGTTGTACAGAGTTTCAGAGAGAGCATTAGGGAACAATTGACACGAGCAAAGGAAAGAAATACAGTAGAAGAAGAGTGGGTAGCTTTGAGAGATGAAATAGTGAAGGCAGCAGAGGATCAAGAAGGTAAAAAGATGAGGGCCAGTAGAAATCCTTGGGTAACAGAAGAGATATTGAATTGATGAAAAGAGAAAATATCAAAATGCATTAAATGAAGCAGGCAAAAAGGAATACAAACGTATCAAAAATAAGATTGACATGAAATGCAAAATGGCTATGCGGGAATGGCTAGAGGACAAATGTAAGGATGTAGAGGCATATATCACTGGGAGGGGGGGGTAAGATACTGCCTACAGGAAAATTAAAGAGACATTTGGAGAAAAGAGAACCAATCCTATGAATATAAAGAGTTCAGATGGAAAACCAGTTCTAAGCAAAGAAGGGAAAGCAGAAAGGTGGAAGGAGTATATAGAGGGTCTATACAAAGGCTAAGTACTTGAGGGCAACATTATTGAAATGGAAGAGGACGTAGATGAAGATGAGATGGGAGATACGATACTGCGTGAAGAATTTGATAAGAGCACTGAAAGACCTAAGTCGAAACAAGGTTCCGGGAGTAGACAACATTCCATTAGAACAACTAGTAGCCTCCAGAGAGTCAGCCCTGACAAAACTCTACCATCTGGTGAGCAAGGTGTATGACAGACAAAATACGCTCAGACTTCAAGAAGAATATATTAATTTCAGTCCCAAAGAAAGCAAGTGTTGACAAAAAGGACATAATAAATAGTGCCGAACAAGACTTTGCTTATTGCAAAGGTAGGCAGAAAACAGGTAATCTCGGAACAGCAAGTGCCGGTAAAACTGAACTGTATGCCGACAGCCGAGGACGAAATATAGCCACTGAATTTCAGCGTACAAGCAGTCAGAATTTTAATTTTAATTGCACAATTAAGCCAGGAGCAAAATTCAGTGCTGCTACGTCAATGAGTCAAGAAAAAGTTTCCTCATTGAGCAAAAAGGACTTTTCCATCTTCCTGGTGGGATCAAATGATGTCGCTAGCAACGAAAAAAACGATCTCTTAATCTCCCTAAAAAGAAAACTGTATGAGCTGAGAGGAACAAATGTTATCGTTTTTTTCAGTGCCACACTGTTATATCTTGATAGAATGGTCCTGTGTAAATAAAGAAATTGAAACTGCAAATAAAGAGATGCAAAATATTTGCAAGCGGTTTGAAAATGTAACATCAGCAATTTAGGTAAAAGATTTCACACAAGACACGGTTCTCATCTAAATGCACTTGGAAAAAATGTAATAGTAACAAAAATTTTAGAACTAGTAAATAAAAACTCAAATGTGCAGTGTGATGATAGAAAAGTCATACCTCTCATGGACGGGAAGCGTGTGTTACCTGGAAACTCCAATGTGAAATCTGCTGTCAGTGAAGCTACACCACTCCAAGACAAATGTGAAATTTTATCATTGCAAGTGAACACCCCAAATGTTAACAATTCACACAAAGGCACAGCAGTTGTGGAACAACAAACACCAGAAATAAGTGAAACAACAGTAACATCATCATTATCATCAGAAGCAGCAACATCAACAACAGAAACAGCAGCAGCAGTAGCCGAACCAACAACAACTGGAGCAGCAACACAGCACTACTTAAGGAGGAGCCAAAGGAAAAATACATCTGTGTCATTCAGTGATAATTTTTTATGGTTTCAAGCCAAGAAGAAAATAAAAATGTGAAAAACCAGCCTGCTAACTCACAGATAAGTCACAGCAACATCTTATTTTTAAACATTCAGGGTCTTGAAAGTAAAGTTGAAATTCTGGAGGAGTCATTGCCACAGAATAAGTATTCTTTCTTATGTCTATCTGAACATTGGCTTAAACCAGAAGAATACAATACTATGTACCAAAAGGTTATAAACATGGAAGCAGTTTTTGCAGATCTCAGTACCGTATTGGTGGTACTGTTATCTATGTTTCAAATGAAATAGATTGTAGGGCACTAGATCTTAGTTGAGCATGTGTAGAGAAACACTTTGAAATTACCGGGACCATATGTGATATGATGAAAGTTATAGTGTGTATCTACCATTCCCCTGACTCAGATGATAAAACTTTTTTAGATAATTTAGACAGTGTACTCTGCTACATAACGAACTGGAAACAATATGTAACTGTAATTGGGGGAGATTTTAATTCAAGCTTTGATGTAACATGTAACAAACCCAATGTAAATAAGTTACTGAATATGCTAAGGCAGCACAACTTCCATCATGTAAATTCAGAACAAACAAAACTCAAAGCGTGCTTGGATAATGCTTTTGTCAACTGTGCTCATAATATGTACTCCACCAAGGTAAATGAATTTGTTTTCTCAGACCACTCCATGTTAACAGTAGAGTTAAACCATTTTATGAAAGGGGATGAGAGCAAGGCTGCACAAAAGTTAACCATATCTAATACTTTAATATTAACAAAACACAATCTCAGAAAACTAACACACCAGCTGAGCGTAACAAACTGGGACAAATTATTTCAAAACTGTGATTCCAGTGCCCAAACAGTTTATGAAACATTCCACAATTACTTAATAGGTACTTTAAAAGCCCATTTTGTTCAAAAGAAATATCATAAAACAAGAAAGGGTAAATTGTGGTACACCAAAGAACTACTGTTGAAGAGCCTTGCCAAAGTAAACAATTCTTATGAAATTAAGGATCTCGAAAAAACCACTAAGAAACTGTATAAGAAAGAGTTATAATTGGTGAAACAAATCTCATAAAAAATAGTAAAAACCAATGCAAAACAGCCTCGTCAGTAATTAATATGGTTAAAGGTGAAGTCAGAAACTTTGATAAGACAGTCCCAGTACCAGCAGATACATTCAACAAATATTTTGTTAGCTGTGCAGATGATATCAAAAAGGTGCTCAGTAAACCCAATGTAAAATGTATAGATTATCTTAAGAGTGCAAACCTAAATCATAATAGGGCCAGGTCATCATTGAAACACTTTAAAGAGGTACATCAACATGAAGTTCTTAAAAAAGTCAAAGAAACGAAAAATTCATACAGTACAAATCATTTTTAATACGTCAAACAATCTATTGAAAGAAATCATACATTACATTGCAGCACCATTAACATGTTCTATAAACCTGTGTCTCATAGAAGGAGTTTTTCCTGATCCTCTCAAACTATCCAAGGTGACTCCACTCCAGTCTTTAAGAAGGATTTCAAGTCAGATCCTGCAAACTACAGACCAGTCTCACTAATTCCAGTACTAGGAAAAGTCTTTGAAGGCATAATACAGTATATCAGCAGATGTATGAGTACCTAGAACTAAATGATATGTTAAGTGCATTACAGTTTGGTTACAGAAAAGGAAGGTCAGCTATACATGCCATAGAGCTCTTAGTCAGAGACATTTTAGCAGCATTCGAGGACCATGCTCACACAGAGGTAACCTTATGTGATCTGAGCAAAGCCTTTGTGTTGACCACTCACTTTTGCTCTCTAAACTTGAGTACTATGGAATATGTGATAAAAGTTTAAAACTCATCAAATCATACTTCAATAAAAGGAAACAGGTGGTGAGTTCAGGAAGTCATCTGTCAAACACACTTGAGGTTCAACACGGAGTGCCACAGGGATCTAAATTGGGATCACTTCTCTTCCTTGTACACATAAATGACTTACCAGGAAATACAGATGTAAAGACGTATATGTATGCTGTTGATACAACTTTTCTACCTGTAAACCATGTATTTGATAACCTTGTAAATGATATGAAATTGGCAAAAGAAAATGCAACACCACGGTTTAATGCAAATGGTCTACTATTAAATGAAGAAAAGACCCAGAATATGTGGTTCAGTCTATTAAAGACTACAAAAATAGAAAAACAAAAGGCAAAGTTTTTAGGTATCATACTTGACAACAGTCTAACATGAAACTCTCATGTTGATCACATAGTGGTTAGGTTGTCAAGAGTTATATATTTGTTGAAGAGACTGATGTGTTTTGTGACATTTGAGTACATAAGGACAGCGTACTTTGCCTTTTTTCAATCTGTTTTAAGGTATGGGTTAATACTCTGGGAAAACAGCAGAAAAATAAATGAAATTATGGTGAGCCAGAAGAAAGCAATCAGAGTAATGGCAAAGGTAGATAATAGAACACATTGTAAAGCACTGTTCATTAAATATAGAATTTTAACAGTTATTAATTTATATGTTATTGACAGTGTTAACTACATACTTGCTGAACTACCTAATTTAAGTGTAACAAATCAAAGGCATGACTACTATACAAGAACCTGTACTTCTCTGCTGTTGCCACAAAATAGATTAGCTAAAATTAACAACAGTCATAAGTATACGGCAATTAAAATATATAACAAATTGTCTAAGTATGCATCAATCAAGCCTGACAAATTATTTAAAGAAAATGTACATAACTTCTTGTTAACTAATCCATTCTATTCATTAGAAGAATATTTAGAAATGCCCAGTATCAACTTAAACATGTAAAACTTTATTTTGTAAAATTAATAGGTTAAGTGAACTGACGAAGTCTATTGCATGTAATAATGCTGAATGACCAATAAAGAATCTGAATCTGAAAGTGAAAATTACTGAACTATCACTTTAATAAGTTATGGCTGCAAAATACTAACATGAATTCATTACAGAAGAAGGGAAAAACTGGTAGCAGCTGACCTTGGGGAAGATCAGTTTGGATTCCATAGAAATGTTGGAACACGTGAGGCAATCTGATCCTATGACTTATCTTAGAAGATAGATTAAGGAAAGGCAAACCTACGTTCCTAGCATTTGTAGACTTAGAGAAAGCTTTTGACAATGTTGACTGGAATACTCTCTTTCAAATTCTGAAGGTGGCAGGGGTCAAATACAAGAAGTGAAAAGCTATTTACAATTTGTACAGAAACCTGATGGCAGTTGTAGGAGTTGAGGGGCATGAAAGGGAAGCAGTGGTTGGGAATGGAGTGAGACAGGGTTGTAGCCTACCTCCGATGTTATTTAATCTGTATACTGAGCAAGCAGTAAACGAAACAAAAGAAAAATTTGGAGTAGGAATTAAAATCCATGGAGAAGAAATCAAAGTTTTGAGGTTTGCTGATGACACTGGAATTCCGTCAGAGACAGCAAAGGATGTGGAAGAGCAGTCGAAAGAAATGGACACCGTCTTCAAAGGAGGATATAAAATGAACATCAACAAAAGCAAAATGAGGATAATGCAATGTAGTTGAATTAAATCAGGCGAGGAGCAAAATAATTTATGATGGTCAAAGTAGAAAGAATATAAAATGTAGGTTGGCAACGGAAAGGAAAGTGTTTCTGAAGAAGAGAAAATTTTTAACATCAAGTATAGATTTAAATGTCAGGATGTATTTTCTGACAGTATTTGTATGCAGTGTAGCCATGTATGCATGATGAATAGTTTAGACAAGAAGAGAATTGAAGCTTATGAAATGTGGTGCTACAGAAGAATGCTAAAGATTAGATGGGTAGATTATATAGCTAATGAGGAGGTACTGAATAGAATTGGGGAGAAGAGGAATTTGTGGCACAACTTGACCAGAAGAAGGGATCGATTGGTAGGACACAGTCTGAGGCATCAAGGGATCATCAATTTAGTATTGGAGGGAAGCGCGGAGGGTAAAAATCATAGAGGGAGACTGAGACATGGATACACTAAACAGATTCAGAAGGATGTAGGTTGCAGTAGTTACTTGGAGATGAAGAAGTGTGCACAGGATAGAGCAGCACAGAGAGCTGCATCAAACCAGTCTCTGGACTGAAGACCACCACCACAACAACGACAATCCCCACGGTAGCAAGGGTAGATAAATGCAAAAAATACTGCATGGCTCATGCATCCATATTGCTGACAGAAAGAATGGAAAACGAAATTAAGATCTGTTAGATGATGATCAGTTTGGTTTTTGAAAGGTAAGAGCGCCAGAGTAGCAGTTCTAAAATTGCAATTAATAATGGAAGCAAGATGTGAGAAAAATAAAGAAATGTTCATAGTTGTCAACATGGGAAAAATGTTCAACAACATGGTGCAAGACGTTCATCACTCTGAGAAAAGTATGGGAAAGCTATGGGGAAAGAAGTATAATATCCAGTATGTACAAGATTCAAATGGGAACAATACGAATTAAGACAAGAATGAAACACCCAGATTAAAAAGATTGGAAGACAGGAATTTATTTGAAGTCTCCCTTCTTGTCGAATCTACACACCAAAGAAGCAATGATGAAAATAAAAGGAGGTTCAAGAGTTGGATTAAAATTCAGGGTGAAAGGATATCAGTACCAAAATTCCCTAATAATAGTGCTCTCCTCAGTGAAAGTGCAGAATTACAAAATGTGTTGAATAGAATTGATAGTCTACTAAGAACAGAATATGGACTGAGAGTCAACTGAAGAAAGAGGAGTAGCATATACATGATTAGTGATAAACTTAACATAAAAATTGGGGACCACAAAGCAGATGAAGTTAAGGAATTCCGCTACCTTGGAATCAAAATAACACATGATGAATGAACAAAGGAGAAAATCAAAATAGACTAGCACATCCAAAGAGGGAATTCCTAAGCAAAAGAAGTATTCTAATATCAAATATTAGCCTTAATTTGAAGAACAGTTTTGTAAGAATGTACATTCAGAATGCAGCACTGTATGGTAGTGAATCATGGACTATGGGAAAAACAAAAAAGAAGAGAATCCATTTAAGAAATTGTTACAGCCTTTACTTAACAACCAGCAGCAGCGTCATTTGTGTCGAGTTGTCAGTACTAACAGACCACCAACACTGCATGAAATAACCACAGAAATCAATGGAGATCTATGACGAATGTATCCGTTAGGGCAATGTGGAGAGATTTGGTTTTAATGGGCTATGGCAGCAGATGACCGACGTGAGTGCCATTGGCAACAGCATGACATCACCGGCAGTGCTTCTCCTGGGCCCGTGATCATATCGATTGGACCCTAGACAAATGGAAAACTGTGGCCTGGTCAGATGAGTCCCAGTTTCAGTTGGTAAGAGCTGACAGTAGGGTTTGTGTGTGGCACAGACCCCATTAAGCTGTGGACCCGAGTTGTCAACAAGGCACTGTGCAAGTTGATGGTGGCTCCATAATGGTGGGGGCTGTGTTTATATGCATCATTGGCCAGAAATGATTATGGAGAAATGATTTGGAGACCATTTGCAGCTATTTATGGTCTTCATGTTCCCAACCAATGATGTAATTTTTATGAATGACAATGCACCACATCACCAGGCCACAATGGTTCACGATTGGTTAGAAGAATATGCTGGACAATTTGTGCAAACGAATAGGCCACCCATATTTCATGACATGAACCCGAGCAAACATTTATGGGTCATAATAAAGTGGTAAGTTCACACACAAAATCCTGCACCTGTAACACTTTCACAATTACAGACAGCTGTAGCTTGGCTTGTCTCAGTATTTCTGCAGGGCACTTCCAACAACTTGTGGAGTCCACACCACATCTAGTTGCTGCACTACGATGGGCAAAAGGAGGTCTGACACAATATTAGGAGGTATCTCATGACTTGTAACCTGAGTGTAGCTTTACTCCTTTATGAAGTTTGTTGTAAGCAATCAATCACTGTTCAGTATCAGAAGCATTATTAATGTAACACTAGAATGAGAAATTATTTTCGCTATATACATCAGTACGACACTCAGTATATAGTAAACGTAACTTCATCAGTAAATAAACCCTCACCTTCGTCACAGCTCTACTCCATTATAAAATTTTTAAATTATTGAGGTACTAACTAGCACGCAAATTTATTACATCGATACCAATCTGCCAAGACACAACTGAATTCCAGGAAAACCACTGTATGGTTTACTGCACTCTCCACAGTTATCCATAGATTTTCATACTGGAGAACCCCAAGGTCAGAGCTTACTCACTCAATGGTTAGACCTCATCTGATCACCTCCAATCAGGCCACAAGCATGGACCACAAAGATACCTGTAAGCTGCTCAGATCTGTATTTGCAAAAGCCATGTCAAATATTAAGAAACAGGGTTCCCTGCACAGGATGACTCTTTACAACAACAGAGGAGCTCACCTGCTGAACTGAACCTCGTGTACTCTACAGTGTACCACACCGGCACTAATTAACGATATTATTTTATCTACCCTCCATTTACTTCTTATGTGGACCCCTTTTATTAGAACAAACCAAATCTGTATTGTAATTATGTTACTCAAACCAAAACAAAAAAAAGCCTGGATATGTTGGATGACAACTACTCAAGATACAGCAAATGTATATAATCAACTACAAGTATATTCAGATATACCCCTTCCCCCCAAACTACTGTGTTGAGTATTTCAAGAATTAAAAGACATCTACCATTACACAAATTTAAAAAAAATATACATTTATATAGACAACTATTATTTTAAACAGCTGTGTGGACCATTACATATATTCATAAAAGGATTTAGAAACGGATAAATCTTAGAAGTTAATGTAACGAGAACAAATTACTTCTCCAGTACAATTATCATTTACATTTTTCTCCTCATAAAAATCAGGAATTACATTACTTCCCACGATGTTAAATTGCCTTGCAATTGTTCCACTCCTGCACCACACAACAAAGGGGACAGATATATCCTCAGACTAGATGGATTTGCTACATGATTTATACCAGATTCTGAAGATATGCTGGGGTAATGTATCACTTATGCAACAATGAAATAATTCTCTGTATGTTAAAACTACTTAGACTGAAAAAAGTTAATATGTTGATGCATATAGAGTAATGGAAAGCATTGCACTATTCCACACACTGTCCATTTTCCACTGGGTGCCTATCATATTACTACAAATGTCATCTTTATGTCATCTTTATGTCAACTACAGCAAGAAACTAGATTTCAGTGACAACTGACTACTTTGATTATGCCATTACATTTGCTGTAATACTACAATAACGTAACTGTGTTTCTTTCCGTATCAAGAAATTTTAGAATTACTTCTTGAAACACTGCTCCCTACAACTCACCTTTCAAATTCATTTTGACTGTGTGTGTTTGTGGAAGGAGGGAGGGGGGGACGCGGGCCTGTAACGAAAAGAACACAAATCTTAACTTTTGTAATGCCTACATTAAAGTAGCCATGTTATCCACAAAATATGTACCTCCTAATACTAAATCACACAACACAAGCCTACAAAAACAACAAGGAAGCTTCAAGGTATGCTACTAAAAGATGCTGCTTTGATGGAGTGGCATGGTCGTATGAAGTAAGGAGCACAAGTTTTGTACACAAAGGAAGGAAGGGGAAAAACATTTATAAACTAATTTCATTAAAAATTTTGCAATAAAATTCAGAGGCATTAAGAAAATTAGAAGAAACAGAAGTTATTTCTAATGAGATACTCATATATTTATTTATATTATGACCAAACATGTACCAAAAGAAAATGAAACAGGTGTTACAGTCTATGGAACTAGGAAAGACCACAATCCTCCAGTAGAAATTGAAGAATGTGCCACAATGCATTTAAGATTTGGAATCAAGTACAGCACCCCATGAACTGCCTTTTTTTTATATAGCATTCTGGGAAGTGTAATTCTACGTCTACACCTCTAGTGGAAATAGTTTCCTAATCAAGTTAGAAGTTCTTCTGAGTGAGGCTATGATGCAACTACCAAGCACTGGCAATGACAGGTTATCTAAATGAGAATACAAGTATTAGTTATTAACAAGCGCCTACATTCTTACATTACCAATTCACAGTACAAAAAGATGCAATGGAATGTCACAGAAATTAAGAGATTATGTAATTACTAATAAACTTCAGAGTAGACAATATATTCAAGTGCTAAATACAATTTCATATCAGTAAAATGCTGTAAAATCTTGGGTGGAATTCAAATGTTGGAAGGACTATGGAATAAAGGTAACCACTCAACAGAGAGGCCTATGTGGGGCATTAAATGTTCAACATGTAAACGAACACAACAAAATGTTACTGAGTTTATGGGCAATGCCTTCTCCAAAGCTAATTAACACCCCCCACACACAGTGACTGCTCTTAAGGTGGACAACACTGAAAGCTCAGCAGCGTGCCTTCTGACCATAAAATTCCAAATCATTACAGTTAACTAGCAGAGATGGTACACAAAAACGTGAGCTCGTGACAATATTTGTGGTGGTAATGAATACAACGGCAGAAAATTTGGGTTACAGTGTGATGCTTCGTCCTCCTTGAAATCTTGATATTGGTTATTGACTGATCGTTCGCGTAGTCCGAGGTCAAGGTTGGGCTGAAAGATAACAATTTGGTTTTGAGTTGGCGAAGCCAACGAATATGAATGCCAAGTGACAGTTGTGAAACTTGCGAGTAGCAGCACTTTCGCGCCATATTTGAACGCACTTTTCGTAACAAAAAACTGGAACTGCAATGTTATTTCAGTTGTTTCACAAAACTTGGATATCGAGGTATGTTCGATAGCAGTCGTTGGCCTTCGATCAGTGACACTGACAACGGAAACATGCGACAAACGCCATAAACAATGTGGTGACTATAACGTGATATTATTGGCGATGATATTTTTTTGGTGTGTCACCACAACCCCTGTATTTTAGTATCACATTTGTTGAATTCGTAGACTCTCAACCGGGCTGTCACCTTTCATTGTAACCTATACCTCGGGCTAAGCTACAGATCAATGTGTCACGACAGTTTTTTTTTTCCCCCCTTTCTAATACGTTGGCTTCACCAACTAATAACAAAACTGTGAATACATGCATGACGTGACAGCAACATCACAGGCCAAAGCCAACGACTCTTTTCGAGCATTCCTCTTGACCCAGGAAATATAACACACCGGTCTTGAGAAGTATTTTTATGCATATTATGAACAAATGTCGTAAATCAACTGCGAAAAAATGTAAGGGGTATCCAATTGATATAAGCAAATTTACGGAAAGATAAGGTTGGGGAGAATAATCACTCGTTAGAAATGTGACTACTGCTGTTCAACACTAACATGCTTCATAGATAGTGTATGTCCTGTTATATACGTCAAAAAAAATTATACGAGCGAACGATTTAACAGCATTCAGGGCCATAAGCACAGGAGGCTTATGAGACACACTCGTTTTAACATCAAGTCCGCAACACACAGTTGTGATAGTAACGAATCTGAAAGCGATAACTATTGTATCATGTAATAAGACAACAACAGATTGTTAGGAAATAGTATCATCACCTATGTTATCAATCAAAAGCTCAAGTGCATAATAGTACGGTATTTAGACGTTATTTCGGATAAACTATTTAAAAATGCATTTGCAAAACACTTTTACATCTACCAATGATTTCATGAAACAACTGGTGTATGACATCTCCGAAGCAAACGGGTAATATTGCGATTCAGGCATACCGGTATCTAAAGTTATATGTAGTCATTTTAATAACTATTCCGTAGTTAAAATGATCAGAAACTTCAAAGCCTGTTTGCAAGAAGAAATTGACTGTTTCATACTCAAAATATGCACTGAACATCAGGAGCCAGGTCACAGTATTTCCTTTTACGTACAACACACCTGTAAAACTGATGTCGTGAAGGAAATATTAATCCACAGGCAGAAATAGAAAATGAAATTCCGAATAAACTTCTGGATTTCGAAACCTCGCTGTAGTTTATTATTATTATGTCTGCAGACTGACGAAAGAGCGCACTCTCAGCATCTAACTACTTGACAACAGTAACTACGCCGCTGGCACTATATTGTGGAAGTCGGCTGGAGCGTAAACAAAAAGTAGAACTATCCTTAACGTCACAACAGTATTTTTTGTTGCATTTGTACTATTTTTTTGCTTGTAAAGTAAGTAGACACCTACTATAAGTGAATCAAATACTGCCTACGTTTATTTCTCTATAACTAAGCATCTAGCATGTCACAATACAAAACTGAGCGGTAAGCAGCTACCCAAAAGAAAGTGATCTTGAAGATATCACGCATTAATTATTTTTCATTATTTACGGCTGATACGTCTGCAGCTGAGGTCGATAGATAAGATTAGATTCAGCTTCTGTTTCACTGACCCAAAAATGAGATTCTCGTGAATGTGGAACAAGTCGGAAAGTGTAACATAAAAAAAAACATAAAACATATGAATACAATACTCACTACACTTTCAAAAGCTACGGGAGTCCTCTTTACGTTTTGACCAGTAGGAAATAAATGCAGATTTTTTTCCCTCTCTATTCCAAAATACTCCCTCATCGAACACCCAAATTCCCTAGTCCGGCTATGCACTACGCTTTTCTTCCTTTGTTTCACTTCATGTGATGGGTTTACGCCACTTATCGCTCTAGGCACGGTGTGAAATTAAATAGAAGTGAATAAATGCCCAAAACGAAATAAATTACGAACTACACTTCTAGATAAAAAAACGCGAAACTACACCGGTTACATTTTTCACACACACCGTTAACTTACCACATCGCGAACGATTCCACACGCAGCGCAGCAACATGGACTGTGCTACATGCTTATGCGCAGTCCGTCATTGGCTGGCATCCTGCGGTCGCTTAGCAACGAAAAGACGTTACTCATCTCCCAGACAAAAGACTGATCGAATTACGTGGAACTGAAAAGGAAAACAAGAGTATCGGCCACAGTCGTTCCTTGTAGCATAGCGCTGACTTGCCGTTGTGTTCTTTAGTCCAAGACGTTTGATGCAGTTCTCCACGCTACTCTATCGTGTGCAAGACTCTTCATCTCCGAGTAATTACTGCAATGCACATACTTCTCAATCTGCTTACTGTATTCATCTCTTGTTCTCCCTCTACGACTTTTTAGCCCCTCTATTTTCGTCCAGTACTAAACTGGCGATCCTGATGGCTCAGAATGTGTCCCAACAACCGATCCCTTCATTTACTCAGGTTATGCCACAAATTTCTTGTCTCCCCAGTTCTGTTCAGTACCTCCTCATTAACTACATGATCTACCCATCTAATCATTAGCATTCTTCTGTAGCACCACATTTCAAAAGCTTCTATTCTCTTCTTGTCTAAACTGTTCATTGCCCATATTTCACTTCCATACCTGGATACACTCCATACGAAAACATACAGAAAAGAATGAGATTTTTCACTCTGCGGCGGAGTGTGCGCTGATATGCAACTTCTGGCAGATTAAAACTGTCTGCCGGACCGAGACTCGAACTGGCAGATTAAAACAGTTTTAATCTGCCAGGAAATTTCACATCAGCGCTTACTCCGCTGCAGAGTGAAAATCTCATTCTGGAAACATCCCCCTAAGCTGTGGCTAAACCATGTCACTGCAATATCCTTTCTTCCAGGAGTGCGAGTTCTGCAAGGTTCTGTGAAGTTTGGAAGGCAGGAGACGAGGTACTGGCAGAACTGAAGATGTGAGGACAGGTCGTGAGCCGTGCTTGGGTAGTCTCCACGTGAATCGTGTTTACATTTCGCGATTTTGCTGTTTTCTCTTTGTTTCAGCTCTCACGTCACATAAAAACAAAACAGATTTCTGTGGCTGGGAAGTATTAAGTGAACTGTCATACATTCACGTAATGTTCAGACATACAGGATGCTCAGTTGGCAAATATGCTATTGTAAAACAAATTTTGTATCATACAGTAAATAAAAGAACATTACCCCAGCACCAGTATAACCAATGTTACTCTTCCTTTCCACTTCAGTTTTATGATCCATACAGACTAACTACATACAATTCTATTTCGTGTATGATCTTGAATGCACAATACTTTCTGTAGGCATCGTGCACTAAAACCAACTTGTGATGCAGTCGAAAATGCGCTTGTTTTTAAATGTTGGAAAGCCTACCAAGACATTTTCCGAGCAAATGTAGACGGCAACAGCTGAAAAACGCCGTTATAATTCCGTAGGTTTGCCAACAACATTCAAAGATAAGGCAATTGTGATTCCATCACAAGGTGACAAAAAACGAGTACACAGAAAATATTTTACATTCAAGAGTAAACACAAAATAAATACTTCTGTCTGTATATAGCTGTCCCGGAAGAATAATAGAAGTGAAGAAATGGATGACATGAAAGAGCTGCTTTGACCATGCTGATGTTCGGAAGTAAAGAAGTAATGTCTTCTTTTCTTCGTCCGTAGAGTAGCCAATTTACATGGGAACTCTCATGCTACTTGTGGCATTATTTCCTTGGACTGCGACGGAGAGCACGCGACTGGCCGCCGTCCGCAGCGCGCAGTATTAACTAGCGCGCCCGAATGAGTCTCTTTTTCTTAGCTCACCATGGAGCCTTTCGATACGACTGTAATTGTCCGGTGTTAGGATGTCAGACACAGTGATGATGGGTGCGTGTAGCGTGCGTGTTTTATAATCCGCCTTTTTTAATAAAACTGTTTAAACTTGCTTCCCGTGTTCACGTATTGCCGTACCTCAAGGGCCCTGACAAAATATTCGTGTAATCATAATCCAAGGCAACAACACAAAAAAACCTTATATTGGCCTTCAGAGGCACAGCTCAGAAAATTATAGAGATTCAAATAACAGAAATTTCCTCGGAATGTTAGAGCTCTCGAGTCATTACGATCCAGTTTTTGCAAAACCCATGAGCGTGGTCAGAGGTGACAAGAAGATGGAAAGTGTTTTATAAGTGCGTTATCTGTCAAGTGAACCTCAGAATGAATTTATTTCTGGTTGTGCCCATCACGTCAGGGGTGCCATTTTGGACTATAAAGAGAATGAGAAGTATTATTGAATTACTATGTGCTTGTAATAACCTTATATGCAGCCCATGCAGCTGAAAGTTGCCATAAGCAGATACTTTTTTTTTGGAGCGACTCAACTTCGCGACAACATGTTCAATATCAGGACACCGCAATGGGAATTTCTGAAACTTTGTTTTGGAAAGTTTTTAGATTCCATGACTGATGAACGTTGGAGCGCTCGCTTGACGCTGCAATCCCAATTGCAACTCACCAGAATAAGATTGCCGTTTCTGATGAACCTCCCAATAAGTTAAATTTGTCAGCTGAAACACGTTCTGTGATACGGTTTTTTTTATGGATTATGTGAGTTCATTCAAGTTTTTAATGAAGGCGTCAATTTATCCAAAGTTGTTGGTACCAAACGCCTACAGAAGCAAATTATTAAAAGCTTGAAGTACTACCTTTGATGTTGAGGTACGACACTTTGCGAGCTTATTAAATTGCTTAAAATATATTAGCGAAGATGGGACGCCATCGTCCCTGATCTAAACTTGTTGCCAGTGCAGTTAATATCGATTCTGACTTTCTGGAGGCGCACACGATGACGAGGAAATCATTTCGTGGTAAAGCCAAGAATGAAGTGACAGATGTGAATCCACAAGATTTATTGAAGATAGATGAATTTTATGGCATTATTGACAATCTCGTGTCTAACTTGAAAACTCGATTAAAAACAGTGAAGATTTTATATGGAACATTTTGGTTTTATGGACATACTTAAAGACGACTGGCGATCAGGTTGCTGAGGCGTGCGAGTTATTTATCTATGAATACCATAATGATGTCACAATAGATTTAAAGGAATAAATTAAATATCTGAAAACAATTCATAGTTTAGGCTTTGAATATGTTGTTGTTGTTGTGGTCTCCAGTCCTGAGACTGGTTTGATGCAGCTCTCCATGCTACTCTATCCTGTACAAGCCTCTTTATCTCCCAGTACCTACCGCAACCTACATCCTTCTGAATCTGCTTAGTGTATTCATCTCTTGGTCTCCTTCTATGATTTTTACCCTCCACGCTGCCCTCCAATACTAAATTGGTGATCCATTGATGCCTCAGAACATGTCTTACCAACCGATCCCTTCTTCTAGTCAAGTTGTGCCACAAACTTCTCTTCTCCCCAATCCTATTCAACACTTCCTCATTAGTTATGTGATCTACCCATCTAATCTTCAGCATTCTTCTGTAGCAACACATTTCAAAAGCTTCTATTCTCTTCTTGTCCAAACTATTTATCGTCCATGTTTCACTTCCATACATGGCTACACCCCATACAAATACTTTCAGAAATGACTTCCTGACACTTAAATCTACACTCGATGTTAACAAATTTCTCTTCTTCAGAAACGTTTTCCTTGCACTTGCAAGTTTACATTTTATATCCTCTCTACTTCGACCGACATCAGTTATTTTGCTCACCAAACAGTAAAACAGTAAAACTTTCATTTCCTAATCTAATTCCCTCAGCATCACCCGACTTAATTCGACTACATTCCATTATCATTGTTTTGCCTTTGTTGATGCTCATCCTATATCCCCCCTTCAACACACAATCCATTCCGTTCAACTGCTCTTCCAAGTCCTTTGCTGTCACCGACAGAATTACAATGTCATCGGCGAACCTCAAAGTTTTTATTTCTTCTCCATGGATTTTAATACCTACTCCGAATTTTTCTTTTGTTTTCATCACTGCTTGCTCAATATACAGATTGAATAACATCGGGGATAGGCTACAGCCCTGTCTCACTCCTTTCCCAACCACTGCTTCCCTTTCATACCCCTCGACTCTTATAACTGCCATCTGATTTCTGTACAAATTGTAAATAGCCTTTCGCTCCCTGTATTTTACCCCAGCCACCTTCAGAATTTGAAAGAGAGTATTCCAGTCAACAGTGTCAAAAGCTTTCTCTAAGTCTACAAATGCTAGAAACGTAGGTTTGCCCTTCCTTAATCTAGCTTCTAAGATGAGTCGTAGGGTCAGTATTGCCTCACGTGTTCCAACATTTCTACGGAATCCAAACTGATCTTCCCCGAGGTCGGCTTCTACTAGTTTTTCCATTCTTCTGTAAGGAGTTCGCGTTAGTATTTTGCAGCTGTGATTTATTAGACTGATAGTTCGGTAATTTTCACAATTGTCAACACCTGCTTTCTTTGGGATTGGAATTATTATATTCTTCTTGAAGTCGGTATTTCGCCTGTTTCATACATCTTGCTCATCAGATGGTAGAGTTTTGTCAGGACTGGCTCTCCCAAGGCCGTCAGTAGTTCCAATGGGATGTTGTCTACTCCGGAGGCCTTGTTTCGACTCAGGTCTTTCAGCGCTCTGTCAAACTCTGCACGCAGTATCGTATCTCCCATTTCAGCTTCATCTACATCCTCCTCCATTTCCATTATATTGTCCTCAAGTACATCGCCCTTGTATAGACCTTCTATATTCTCTTTCCACCTTTGTGCTTTCCCTTCTTTGCTTAGAACTGGGTTTCCATCTGAGCTCTTGATGTTCATGCAAGTGGTTCTCTTTTCTCCAAAGGTCTCTTTTATTTTCCTGTAGGCAGTATCTATTTTACCCCTAGTGAGATCAGCCTCTACATCCTTACATTTGTCCTCTAGCCATCCCTGCTTAGCCATTTTGCACTTCCTCTCGATCTCATTTTTGAGACGTTTGTATTCCTTTTTGCCTGCTTCATTTATTGCATTTTTATATTTTCTCCTTTCATCAGTTAAATTCAAAATATCTTCTCTTACCCAAGGATTTCTACTAGCCCTCGTCTTTTTACCTACTTGATCCTCTGCTGCCTTCACTACTTCATCCCTCAAAGCTACCCACTCTTCTTCTACTGTATTTCATTCCCCCATTCCTGTCAATTGTTCCCTTATGCTCTCCCTGAAACTCTGTACAACCTCTGGTTCTTTCAGTTTATCCTGGTCCCATCTCCTTAAATTCCCACTCTTTTGCAGTTTCTTCAGTTTTAATCTACAGGTCATAACCAATAGATTGTGGTCGGAGTCCACATCTGCCACTGGAAATATCTTACAATTTAAAACCTGGTTCCTAAATCTCTATCTCACAATTAGATAATCTATCTGAAACCTGTCAGTATCTCCGGGCTTCTTCCATGTATACAGCCTTCTTTTATGATTCTTAAACCAAGTGTTAGCGATGATTAAGTTGTGCCCTGTGCAAAATTCTACCCGGCGGCTTCCTCTTTCATTTCTTAGCCCCAATCCATATTCACCTACTACGTTTCCTTCTCTCCCTTTTCCTACTACCTAATTCCAGTCACCCATGACTATTAAATTTTCATCACCCTTCACTATCTGAATAATTTCTTGAATATATTTGAATATATTACTTTGTGGCGATTACAACGGTTGAATAAGACGCACGTGCTTAAAATATTAAGTTTGTTCCCGAATGTATGTGTAGCTCTGCGCACCATTTGCGCTCGTCCACTGACTGTAGACGAGGCTGATTGTATTCGGCACTCTGACTCGTGTTTAAAGTGGTCTCATATCAACTACGCATCAACAAAGCTTCACAGATTTGGAAACCTTGGCAACTGTGATTCAAACATTTCCCGAACGGAAGGCTCGCAAAGAGACATTGACAGTGTTAAATGCAAGTAGGCTATAATATGCTACTCATTGCGCGAGTCGTTGCTGTCAAGCGAGTGTGCTAATGTCTCAAGACTAAAAGACCATATATGGACACATGCTTTACTGCAAATGGTTTCCGACGTAGAACTCGCTTATCAGTTTTGAACTGAACGTTTTTCTCTGATAATTCGAAAATCGCACACTCCAGCGAAAACGTGTCTCAGTACACAATTAAACTAAAGTAAATTTTCTACCGGAAAGGTCCTATTTATTTTTTGTCTAGGACTAACAGTTTGCACGGAGATATCGCGATAATGTTGAAAATCTCGCGCGACGCGCGTGCGCTGTAGCTTGGAAGCTTTTTGTAGGCCAGTTTTCCGACTCGACAGACCACAAGCGTCCTGTATCAAAATGTTTGTCTCAGCTTCCTCAGTATTACTGTGGTACGTTGTAAACAATGATAATGAATAAAACAGAAAACAAATAGAAATGTACATTAAAAGCGCTCTATCTCGGAAACCATTCGTAATAGGGAATATACCCACATCAAGTTTTTTGTTCAGAATCAAACACGTACCTTCCCTCCTGACTCACCTTGTACATAGCGCTAATGTATATTATGTGGGGACGTCACGGAACAAGTGGAGATAGAAAACCACGTCGCAGCATTACTGGCACAAGACATTTCGTCAATGTACAAATCAGTATAATATTTAGCCTTTTGTCTTAAAGTTAAGTGAAAGTAAATTAAATCATTTTAAAAATAAAATTAAATGAAGCTTACGCACATTTTACAATTTCCATTTTTGGATGGCATCTGAAGCCGAACTCGCAAGTTCGTCAGTCGTATCAGTTTGTGTAGATTATAGTTGCGCTATCATCCAGTTCCCTGGCTTCGGTGGTCTTGGGATCCTGATAACTTGATAACTGTCTTCGTTACTACTTTTAAAACCAGTTTATTATTATTCTTTCAGTCTCCTACTCCATGAATGCGTCAAGGCACTAGTATTCTTTCTCGGTATGTTTAATCTTTGCTCGCTCACTCATGACTGACATGAGTGCTGCGTCAGTTATTTCAAAGGCGCAGTGGGAGATACGGTTGACACGGTTTTTATCTTTCTCCATTTCCTGTAATTTTGAGTGTGACTGAACATTGTACAACGCGTGTCACAATAACCACTAATAGTTTTCTGAAATAATAAAGGGTACGAAATCACATATTTAACCTATGTCCAATAATGTGTCGTTTTGAAATTGCACTGGTATGAGGAAATTGTATCCTGTAACAAAAGTTCTATAAGGACTTCATTGCAAAACTAGTGTGAAATTTAAAATATGATATTAGCAAGGGCACATCACGCAAGTGTGTTACTGTGTTTTTGCTATGAAATTATAATCAGATACAATGAAAATTGGAAATACATTTATAGTTGTTTAAATTCGTAGTTAGCGCAGTCTACTGTTATTTTGATTAAAAATGTCTGTGGAAATCAGAAATGTGACAGCAGAAAATGTAGACGGAAAAAATTACATACCGGAGGCAGCAAGTAGTAATAGTAGGAGCTGTTACTCTGATAAACCTGTTTATAAACTCTCTACTCCGCGCTGCAACACTTCGCGCCATTTCTTTCGGGCGCGTCCGTTTTTTAAATACAGTACAATGACATGTCGTAATCTCCGCGCATTCTGAATCTCTATTTAGGAAGCCTGTCTATCGCCACTTTCGTAGGAAAACAATATTATGCATTTTAATACTCGAAACTAAGTAAACAAATTTCGTAGAAGATATTGTGTTCAAAAATGTTCAAATGTGTGTGAAATCTTATGGGACTTAACTGCTAAGGTCATCAGTCCCTAAGCTTACACACTAATTAACCTAAATTATCCTAAGGACAAACACACACACCCATGCCCGAGGGAGGACTCGAACCTCCGCCGAAGATACTCTGTGACCAATAGTAATAAACCAACTTTAATACTTCATGACTTCTGGTAATGATAACAACTGAAGCACAGGCATCTAATCTCGGAGTGATGATCACTGATCTTCGTGTAGAAAACGGTGCATCTGCAGACACTGTATTACTGAAGAGTGATATTTACATCCTTGCCCTCTACGGCACCAAAATAGCAGGAGCTGTTACTGTGATAAACCTGTGTATAAACTCTCTACTCCGCGCTGGAACACTTCGCGCCATTTCTTCGGGGACGTCCGTTTTCTAAATACAGTAGAATGACATGTCGTAGTCTCCGCGCATTCTGATTCCACCTACTGCACCACGAACAATTGTTAATTCACTCGAGTTCCGTCGGCAGTATCTTTTGCAACGTAGTTCACCGTAGTGTAAGCCAGCGAAGAAACGCTCCAAGGCGATTATGCTCGTCATGAAAAGGAAGAAAAGTGGGGAACCAGCTGTCTCAGTCCACATTCCATCTTCGACACCAAAAGTTGTGGCATGTCAATGTACTGGCGCTCTTTTAACAGAGAACATTCCAAATCCGTGTACCCAGTCTCTCTTCATAGTGAAGCTTTCGTACTTAGCATCTCCCTCTCACTGCCACGGTCTATACAGGGTGATTCTTGCTAACGTTTAAAAACCCCACGATGCAAAAACGGCTAAAACCGTTTTTTTGCTGACTGAAGAGTGGACGGGTGTACTGCTGGTCCATAGTGTCCAACGGGAACAATATTTCGGCGATCAGACATGTCGCCATCGGCAGGTGCGCTGATGAACTGAGCCACTGTTTTTTTTTTTTTTAAGAAAAAAATGGTGGAGCCCCTCCACGCCAACACCGGCATGATTACCAACTCAAAAGGTCTACTTCCATCTGCATAATGGTTAGTTTTCAATACAGTGAGGTGTTGCAGGATGTGGATACTGCGATGTTTGCGTACGTCTGCTTAAGTTTAACCATTAATACGCGCTCTTCTGGAGATAGATGGGATCTAAAGTCGAACGAAGGATAGCGGTGTGAAGGACAGAGGGAAAAAAAGTGCCAAGGTAAGAGCCAAGGGAAAAAACCTTTGCGATAGTTGGGTCGGATAGTAAGAGCAGTAGCGGATGTCTTGCCGCCTGCGACATGTCATGCAAGGGGGCTTTGTTAGTAGTGGGTATCATGCAGGTCGATACCTTTGACGTTGTGCGGTGTCGTTACTCGGCAGCTGCCGCTGGGTGCCGGTGTTGATCTCTCGGTCAGCGTCGGCATACCTACCCGGTGAGGTTGGAGTAAAATGTTGTGGGGTTGTGTCTCTTATTAAATTATTTGTTTAGGAGACTACGGTCTTCGTAATTGTGTATAATTACTGGTGCGAAGCCAGCCGAGGACTTGTTCGGATTCTTCGTAGCTGCTTGTGTGTGCTGCAGTCGCAGGGCTGTTCGTATTGTTCCCTGTGTTGCTGGTGTTGCTATTTTGCAATGTGGTTGGAGTTGGCAGCAGCACTCGGCGGTTGCCTCGTGAGTTTGTGGACTCACTTGTTTGTGTGTTTTGAAGCGGTTTGCGTCGTGGACCTGCCTGATGCCACGGTCCGTCTTCGGAGCTGTTGCTGTCTTCTGTCGGCGCTGGCTCCGGTTCTATCGGTGCCTGAGCCGCCAGAGGTGAGAGCGAGGTCATATCTCTTGTTTATACAAGAATATACAGCCTACAGTTGCAGGTTAACTTTATCGTTTACCTAGGTTTCAACGTTAATAATAACGTCTTCTTCAGAACCTGCAAAAAGTTAATATTATAATGTGCTAGTAAATTATATTAGATATGGTCATCCTACAGGATGCAACGTGTAGTACTTACATAAAATATTATTTAAATGTTTGCCTAAAACAAGCCATGTCCTAAGTCAACTTTATAAAACTTGATGCATAACCATAAGTTTTATAAAGTTGACTTAGGACATGGCTTGTTCTACGCAAACATTTAAATAATATTTTATGTAAGTATTACACGTTGCATCCTGTAGATTACCATATCTAGTATAATTTACTAGCACATTATAATATTAACTTTTTGCAGGTGCTGAAGAAGACGTTATTACTAACGTTGAAACCTAGGTAAACGATAAAGTGAACCTGCAACTGTAGGCTGTATATTCTTGTATAAACAATATCAGTTGCTGTCGCTGCATAAAAATGTTAAAATTATCATATCTCTTGTGTTTGCGACAGGCGCGCGCGCGTTTGTGTGTGTGTGTGGGTGTGTGTGTGTGTGTGTGTCGGTGTTTGTAAGTGTTCACCCCCCCCCCCCACCCAAATCAGCAGCTCGATCAGCTCTTGCTGATCGGCGATCTTCTGGTACTTCGAGGCAACTGCCTCTTGGGACGCGGAGAGTGGGACGGAGATGCTGGCGGGAACAGCCGGCATTCCCGCCTCTTGTGCTGCAGCTTTACTGCGGGTTACTGGAGGCGACATGCAGGGAGGAGCGGACATCTTTCCTGCATCGGGACGTTTTATTTGGATAACTTCGAGGGGGCGTGTACGACAATTTTGCTGTTTTCGAAACGACAACTTTTGCTTTTTCGGCGAGAGTGCAGTATATTGTGTACGTACAGGAGAGGGGAGACCCTACGACCTATGTGCGCGAAGTGCAACGCGGGGCGGAAGAGAGCGCGGGTAGAGGAGGGCGGCCTGCAGTACCCGACGTGAACGGGCCCCTGGCACTGACAAAACCCTGCCGAAGAACGGGTGAGTCCCGCTGGGGGGTTTGCAATCGGGGGTTGCGGAGAGCTGAGCCGAAGCTGTTGCCGCTTAGCGCCCGGAAGCGGTCTTTGTAACTACCGCTAGCGAGAGGCTTAAGCTGCGGCTTTCGATCAGCGACCCCCCCCCCCCCCCCCCCCCCCCCGACCACTCCTGCTTCTGGCCGTGGCATAATGCGAGACGAGCAGGCGCGATCTGGACTAACTGCAGTTCCACAACTTACAGACTCCTCAGTTTAAAAAACCAACTTTACCCAATCCGAAACGGAGATGTTGTTTCGTCAAAACACCTAGAATTTCTCACGCAAAATGTGGATTCCTCCGTTTTATACGAGTTATTTTCCGAAGAAGAAATCGGACCATACATGCGTATTCAGATTCTTAAAGTATCGTTATTTGTGAAAATCCTGTACAACACTACGACACAGGCTATATTTCATCGAAATGTTCTCTCATCAGCAGAAAAATTCTGTTCTTGTCAGCCTAAAATCTGCCACATCCTGCATCACAGGATGGCTCATGACGGAATGCTGAGAGCATGCTCTACCTCCGTCATACGATGCCTTCTCACTTTCGAACTCTCTTAAAGTAACCAAATGCTTCACCGACGAAGTATGTCAAGGTAGCAGCACAGAGGAGTTGTATATATCAGGTTTCTACTGCGTATCACTTTATAGGTTCGCTAATATACCTGATTTTTATTATAATGATCATCTCTTCCTGTGTAAATGGGAGACTGAAATTCTGTTAGATCTCGCCGCAACGAAAACGTGTCTTATTACCGCTCCAACTCTCCAGTCATATCCACGATACTCTCGCCCTCGCCTCCATCCGCCTGGTGGCGCGTCGTTGATATCGAACTGATTGACTAATTAATTAAATTGATGATGAGAGTCCCCTTACATAGTGAGTAATTCTTTTTCTGTAATCGGATTACACTTGCAAGGTAACCGTTGCAGTCACTTCCGTGACCTTTCTGTAGGCTTCCCACAGGGCAGGCAGGCACTTCTTCCGATACCAAAATGGGTGACAACCGTCGTCAAATAGCTGAGCTGTCTCTCGGTTACCGTGCCATCCTGGTGGAAGTAAGTCATTTAGAATTCAGCTATGCTGCTGCCGAACTAATCGTACTGAGGCCTGTCGGTCTGTGGGGGCAATAGGCCGTTTCGCTCTCTTTTCCACCCTCGTGACACATCCACCCCCATCCGCGCCGCCGCCACCGCATCGCACGTGGACAGCTTCCACTGCTGCCGCTGGGTAGCAAATCTCAGAGCTGTACTGCTCCAGGCCGACAGTCCACCACTCGCTAAGAAGGACAGCTGTTAATGACTCCAGACTCGCAAAAGTTGTCCTATCCTTCCCAGGACTGGGCGCTTAAATGTCACTGGGGTACATGCCAGGATGCTGAACAAGTTGCTTCCCCTCATCCCTCCTGCAAACCGAAACGTTGTGAGATGTGTTTTCGAAATATCCCAAATGGACTGACCCAGTGAGCAGTAGCAAAATACCTGTCTACTGAGCGCCACATTCCAGCCGCCTATGAGTCGGCAGATCTAGGTTTCTCTCAGAATACAGCCCTACAGAAGTGTTACTAATTGGCTACCGCTAAATTAGTGGGCGGATGCTTCGTGAACTGCAATGGGAGTCCCTGGAGGGAATGCACTGTTCTTTTCAAGGAATATTATTCAGAATCGACGTTTGAAGCTGACTGCAGAAGAAGTCCACTGCGGCCAACATTCATTCCACGTACGGGCCACGAAGATAAGATAGGACAAATCGACGCTCATTCAGAGACATACAGACAGTCGTTTTGCCCCTCGCTCTGTTTGCGAGTGGAATAGGAAAGGAAGTGACCAGTAGTCGTACAGGGTACCCTCCGCCAAGCACCATACGATGGCTTGCGAGGTATGCATATAGATGTAGATTTAAATTTAGTCTACCTATGAAGATGTCACTCCATCCATTTACAGGCGCTTAAAACTCACGGAAGAATGTTGTCTCTTATTTATTGAGAAAACAAAGACAGAAATTCTGCTGCTGATTGTCTCTCTGTAGAACTCTTCGTATTAGCCACTAATTTTCTCATTGCAGTCACTCCGCGAGACGTATAAGAGAGGTTGTAATATGTTTACCCGCAGCGGTACACAGCTTACCTCTCAATTCCCCTTTCGTCAGAGTATCGCCTACCAGTGTTTCCACGAATCCTCCGGTCTTCGGTACGTAGCATTTAGATACAACTGATTCAACGATAGGAGATGTCCGCCGCCAAGTTACAGACCCCTGTTAATTATGCCGAAATCACATCACGCTCCGACAGCACTGTTCCATTAGTTAGTTAGAAGGCCGTTTAGTCCTCCACCCGTCACTGGCTGTGTAAACAGCTATCACTACGAGAAAAATAACACACTAACGTACAGGAGGAAATTCACAACCGTGCAGAGTTCCGCTCAAAGAAATTCAAAAGCATAACATCTACAATTGATCGATATCGAATGGCCGTCTATAAATACCCTTGGTACGTAATCTAATGTTCTCTATCGTATTCCTATGATTACCACCTTGCAAATACTAAAACGTAATGGTGTCCCACTCTTCGTTGACTGCACAGTGCCCCCCCCTTCTCTCTCTCTCTCTCTCTCTCTCTCTCTCTCTCTCTCTCTCTCTCTCTCCCTCCCTCCCTCTCCCTTGTTATTTTTTTAACATCCAACGGAGTAAAACTACGAACTATAGAAACTTGGCTAACATCATCTATAGAAAACTCAATAAGATTTTAAGACGTCTCTCTATTGAGCTACATCGGAAACAACTACCGTCTGTGTGTTGATGTGTTGACATCGACCATCGACCCCATTAAATATACTTGCGTTGGTGGACTGGAGCAGGCGGACAGTGATCGAAATCGCTTCCACGGACCTGTGTTAACTTTTGTCGCCTGTACTGGAGGAAAACCATATCTCACAATCACAAGTGTACACATACATAGATTTTTGTTTCTCTACAATGACTCTGAGGTTGTGTCTGGTGTTAAACCAACATTAACATGTTTCGATCCATTGGCTCTCACAGAAAGCTGGACATAGCATGGTGCAAACTATGCTGCTCCCACAACACACAGGATGGTTCAAATAACAGACAGAGGCGGTGTTTCTTATGTAACGTCCCCTTAGATAAATTAATGAATTACAGTGCTGATAAACCTCTTACGTCATTTGATTTTCAAAGAGCTGAGCAGAACTGAACGTACTCAGACATTTCGCTCTTTACTTATTCTGATCAACACTAAACTGACACACAATATTTTTAGCGCAACGCAATCTGACTTTCAATAATCCCTACAAAAGAATGGTCGTGACTAACAATAACCTATACCTTTCATGAATCACTTACCTCACAAAAATCTTCGTTACTCGAACTACTGCAATACAGCGAGCGCCAATACTGCCAGCTAAATAAAATATTCTAACTACTGAAGGCACTAAATACTGATAGGCATAGTCAGAAAAGGAAAGATTTTGATAGAGAACAAACAATGTATTTACCTTAATAGTGTTCAAAAGTCATAATATATACAGGGTGAGTCACCTAACGTTACCGCTGGATATATTTCGTAAACCACATCAAATACTGACGAACCGATTCTACAGACCGAACGTGAGGAGAGGGGCTAGTGTAATTGTTTAATACAAACCATACAAAAACGCACGGAAGTATGTTTTTTAACACAATCCTACGTTTTTTTAAATGGAACCACGTTAGTTTTGTTAGCACATCTGAACATATAAACAAATACGTAATCAGCGCCGTTTGTTGCACTGTAAAATGTTAATTACATCCGGAGATATTGTAACCTAAAGTTGACGCTTGAAACCTCCGACGTTCAGTTGCGTGTTGTAACAAACACGGGCCACGGTCGGCGAGCAGCATCTGCAGGGACATGTTTACGATGACGACCGTGTTTACGAGTGTGGCTGTAGTGCACTGTTGTGGTTTGGTCTAGCTGTCGCAGTGCCCGCATGTAGCGCTTGCTGCTATCGTTATTCTGCATTCGTCTCCGCACGCAGACCAACTGTAGTACACCGTGTTACCAGACGTCTGTGGTAGTGTAGTGTTGTAGGAACTGTGACCATGGTGTATTCGAACTCTGAAAAGGCGGAGATGATACTCATCCATGGCGAGTGTCGACGAAATGCAGCTGAAGCCTGCAGGGTGTATTCAGAACGGTACCCGGACAGAGAGCATCCAACGTGCCGCACATTGCAAAACACCTACCGCCAACTGTATGCAACAGGTATGGTCGTAGCACGCAAACTGGTCCGTAACAGGCCCGTCACAGGAGAAGCGGGTGCAGTTGGTGTGTTAGCTGCTGTTGCCATGAACCCACACATGAGTACACGGGACATTGCGAGAGCCGGTGGACTGAGTCAAAGTAGTGTCATGCGCATACTGCATCGTCACTTCTTTCACCCATTTCAAGTGTCGCTACATCAGCAATTACATGGTGATGACTTTAATCATCGAGTGCAATTCTGTCAATGGGCATTAACAGAGAATGCGTTTCAGTTCTACCTGTTTACCGATGAAGCGGGTTTCACAAACCACGGGGCAGTGAATCTACGGAACATGCAGTACTGGTCCGTGGACAATCCCCGCTGGCTCAGACAGGCAGAGCGACAGCGACCGTGGACTGTAAATGTATGGTGCGGAATCATTGGCGACCACCTCATTGGTCCTCATTTCATTGCAGGGGCCCAAACAGCTGCAATATACATCGCGTTTCTACAGAATGATCTGCCAACGTTGCTCGAAAATGTCCCACTGGAAACGCGTCGACGTATGTGGTATCAGCATGATGGTGCACCTGCACATTCCGCAACTAACACTAGGCTGACCCTTGACAGGATGTTCGACGGGCGTTTCATAGGACGTGGAGGACGCATAAATTGGCCACCCCGTTCTCCTGATCTTAACACCTCTGGACTTCTTTCTGTGGGGTACGTTAAAGGAGAATGTGTACCGTGATGTGCCTACAACCCCAGAGGGTATGAAACAACGTATTGTGGCAGCCTGCGGCGACATTACACCAGATGTACTGCGGCGTGTACGACATTCATTGCGCCAGAGATTGCAATTGTGTGCAGCAAATGATGGCCACTACGTTGAACATCTATTGGCCTGACATGTCGGGACACACTCTATTCCACTCCGTAATTGAAAACGGAAACCAGGTGTGTACGTGTACCTCACCCCTCATGTAATGTACATGTGCGTCAGTGAAAAAGACCAATAAAAAGGTGTTAGCATGTGGGCGTAATGTGCTGTTCCAGTCTCTTCTGTACCTAAGGTCCATCACCGTTCCCTTTGTATCCCTACGTAATTCGGTGCTCTCCGATACACAGCGGAGGAGTGGTACTCAAGCGTCAACTTTAGGTTACAATATCTCCGGATGAAATTAACATTTTACAGTGCAACAAACGGCACTGATTACGTAATTGTTTATATGTTCAGATGTGCTAACAAAACTAACGGGGTTGCATTTAAAAAAATGTAGGTTTGTGTTAGAAAACATACTTCCGTGCATTTTTTAATGGTTTGTATTAACGAATTACACTAGCCCCTCTCCTCACGTTCGGTCTGTGGAATCGATTCGTCAGTATTTGATGTGGTTTACGAAATATATCCAGCGGTAATGTTAGGTGACTCACCCTGTGTATCAGTTCATGGCATCCAGTCTTACAAATTTACTCTTTCTGATGGACACAAGTCCAGATCGTCCGCTCTCAAAACTCCGCCATCTCTCTCCCCACATCCACCACTGTTGGCGGCTCACCTCCAACTGCGCAACGCTACGCGCCAGGGTTGTCATATCCAGACAGCGCGATTCTCGTACCAACCTCATGAAATTCTCGTATTTTAGTAAAAATTCTCGTACGTTTTGAAAATTTTTTATTCGTAGTATATATATATATATATATATATATATATATATATATATATATATATATATATATATGGTGTTACAAAAAGGTACGGCCAAACTTTCAGGAAACATTCCTCACACACAAATAAAGAAAAGATGTTATGTGGACATGTGTCCGGAAACGCTTAATTTCCATGTTAGAGCCTATTTTAGTTTCGTCAGTATGTACTGTACTTCCTCGATTCACCGCCAGTTGGCCCAATTGAAGGAAGGTAATACTGACTTCGGTGCTTGTGTTGACATGCGACTCATTGCTCTACAGTACTAGCACCAAGCACATCAGTACGTAGCATCAACAGGTTAGTATTCATCACGAACGTGGTTTTGCAGTCAGTGCAATGTTTACAAATGTGGAGTTGGCAGATGCCCATTTGATGTATGGATTAGCACGGGGCAATAGCCGTGGCACGGTGCGTTTGTATCGAGACAGATTTCCAGAACGAAGGTGTCCCGACAGGAAGACGTTCGAAGCAATTGATCGGCGTCTTAGGCAGCACGGAACATTCCAGCCTATGACTCGCGACTGGGGAAGACCTAGAACGTCGAGGACACCTGCAATGGACGAGGCAATTCTTCGTGCAGTTGACGATAACCCTAATGCCAGCGTCAGAGAAGTTACTGCTGTACAAGGTAACGTTGACCACGTCACTGTATGGAGAGTGCTACGGGAGAACCAGTTGTTTCCGTACCATGTACAGCGTGTGCAGGCACTATCAGCAGCTGATTGGCCTCCACGGGTACACTTCTGCGAATGATTCATCCAACAATGTGTCAATCCTCATTTCAGTGCAAATGTTCTCTTTACGGATGAGGCTTCATTCCAACGTGATCAAATTGTAAATTTTCACAATCAACATGTGTGGGCTGATGAGAAACGCAATTGTGCAATCACGTCATTAACACAGATTTTCTGTGAACGTTTGGGCAGGCATTGCTGGTGATGTCTTGATTGGGCCCCATGTTCTTCCACCTACGCTCAATGGAGCACGTTATCATGATTTCATACGGGATACTCTACCTGTGCTGCTAGAACATGTGCCTTTACAAGTACGACACAGGATGTGGTTCATGCACGATGGAGCCCCTGCACATTTCAGTCGAAGTGTTCGTACGCTTCTCAACAACAGATTCGGTGACCGATGGATTGGTAGAGGCGGACCAATTCCATGGCCTCCACGCTCTCCTGACCTCAACCCTCTTGACTTTCATTTATGGGGGCATTTGAAAGCTCTTGTCTACGCAACCCCGGCACCAAATGTAGAGACTCTTCGTGCTCGTATTGTGGACGGCTGTGATACAATACGCCATTCTCCAGGGCTGCATCAGCGCATCAGGGATTCCATGCGACGGAGGGTAGATGCATGTATCCTCGCTAACGGAGGACATTTTGAACATTTCCTGTAACAAAGTGTTTGGAGTCACGCTGGTACATTCTGTTGCTGTGTGTTTCCATTCCACGATTAATGTGATTTGAAGAGAAGTAATAAAATGAGCTCTAACATGGAAATTAAGCGTTTCCGGATACATATCCACATAACATTTTTTCTTTATTTGTGTGTGAGGAATGTTTCCTGAAAGTTTGGCCGTACCTTTTTGTAACACCATATATATATATATATATATATATATATATATATATACAGCTTTACAAAACCTTATTTACAAATGAATAAAACTATGAACAAGAATTTGTAATTATGAAACAAATTCGATGTCTACATCTTCTTCTTCCTGTTTCGTTTTATAAAGAGTGTCCGACGTCATTTTCTCGTACATTTCGTGTGTTGGCTCAAAAGTTACACATGTTCCGTTGTTTCCTGGTCGTTCTTTAATGCATTCAGAGGCAAGAAGTGCTCCATTCAGTGTACTGGTTTGGAGTCTGTTCCTAATTTTGGTTTTCATGCGGTTTACTTGAAGTTGAACATGAAACTTCAATAACCTGACAAGTATGAAATCATATTATTAACTAGTTATTAGCTTCATTGCTCTACATACCTTAGAAAAACCTCTTTCGCAGTCTGCATTTGAATGAGGTAAACTCAAAATTGAGAGAGCGAAAACGCTCAGTTCCTTAAATTCTTCAGATTCGTTATTTAATATATTCCAAATTTCATCCGGTGATTGTTCCTTATGTAGTGAGTCTGGGAGACAAGCCAAAACCAGAGGGAGACGGCTCCACTGGTCGTCATCTGTAGTTTGTGCTAAATCGAGATCTGAGGGAGGAATTTTACGTGGCAACAGTTCCATTAAAGGCGGAAACTTGGTGACAGGGCATTTGTAGGATTGAGTGCGGCTAGTTTGGACAGCACTTTATCTTCCATATCATACCGTAATTTTATCTGGCAGGAAGCTGTCTGTAATATTTGAGAATTAATAGCTCTCATTAGGTATGCCACACATAAACACACAAATGTATACTCACCACAAAAAAGTTCCTGCATCGATGATAAAAATCGTTGATAAGATGTGGGTGATTCTTTATCTCTGGTGTGCCAGCGGTCTTCAGAATTTTCACACCCAAATACAGTTGTGAATCTTCCAGACGATGAGCTGCATTTTTTGGGTCAACATCACTGAGATTTTTTCCCATGACATAAGTGCGTTTCATGAAATACAGAAGTATTTCTGTATAGAGAGCTCTAATCTTGTCAAGAAGGTCAACAATTACTACTGCTCTAGGCTGGAAATACTCGTTGAAAGTAGTAAATTTTGGTAGAATCCACTCTAAGAATATATAATACATTTTTGCAAAGGAGTCATGTAAACAGTTAAAAACTTGTTCAGCACTTAGAACTCGCTCAGAAAGCCATTTTTGGTTAAAAAACAGCATTAGAGCATCCCAGTTTTCCAGCACTGTCCTAACAACCGCGATCATTGACAGCCAACGTGTCTGTGAAGGATGTAGTAATTTGTGTGGTTCCAAGTTTAAAAATACCTGGAATAAAACATAATGTTTAGCCTATTTCCACACAATCGGACGTAAAATAAAGTCTACGAGATATAAAATGCTACAATACCTGAAATTCCTTTAACTCTGCCTGCTTCTTCGCACTGAGTTTGAAAAAACCATAAATATTCCTCGCGAGGTCCTCACAAGCTCTTGGAAGGTTCTTGCACGCCTCGCTTGCGCATATATGCACCGAATGACAAACACACTTCATTACAAAAATTCCCGGGCAGCTATCTCGGAATCTGCTTGCTACAGAATTACGAACTCCCATCATAGTATTGCAACCATCTGCTCCAAAGCCAATAATATTGGCAAATGGAATGTTATGCTGTTGAAACGTTTTTACTACACCATTGTAGAGATTTTCTGCAGTAGAAGCTTTCTCAATATTTAAGTCTCCATCTTCATAAACTTTATATAGCTCCCAAAATTTACTTTCAATACAACCCGTAAAAGGAGAAGTGATACAAAGTGGTAACTTGACAGGAAAATTTATTTTAGAATTAATTTGGTTATTATTTTAGAACTAGCTCTTATTGTTACTCACCTGAATCTTTGTCATAAAAGCGGATCGCCACGCACGAATTTTTCACAGTTCCGATATCGGTGGACTCGTCCGTCATTATGCTAAATTTGGCGTGTTGTAGTTTTTTCGCCAACACTTCTTTGTGTGACGTCCCAATAACATTAGAAACAATGGCACGTGCTTTGTGCCGTTTAAGAGTCATTGCCCTTGCAATATACGAGTCTGGAAAAATATCTTTTAACAAACCGGATAAATGGTCAGCAGCTAAAAATGCCACATTATGTTCTGCTAAGAATGCTGATAATTTGATTTCAGCTTTAGCAACCTTCCTCTTAACTTGTTGTGCGTTTGTGACAAATTGAGCAACTGAAGGCTGTCGCACGGTAACAGACTGCACCATGTTTAGGTGCTTCTTACTTCTGGAATGGTTTTTAATATTCTGGATTTCGGAAACCATGCTGGTATTGCAATATGTGCATCGCGCCCTGAGCGGATCACTATCGCGCACCAGCCAATTACGTAAACCTGGCATATGTAGCCACTCATCACGAAATTTTTGTTGTCGATGGACAGGCCGTTCTGTCTTCGAGATTTCACCTCTTTTTAGACGTTTTTTCTCCGGCGTGCACGAAAGTTTCGTGCTTGTGTTTTCATATTCACTGTCACTTCCCATTTCTCCACTCACAGTAACACACAGTAACCCGAAACACTTACAAAAAGAAACTACACAGTAAATGAATTTAGCTAAACGTACTCGTAATGACTATACGCGAAATACGCATTGTTAAGAGTATCGTTTGTTGAAGACGAAACAATATCGTCTGTGAAATGTCTTTCGTTTGTACTTAAGAGTTCCACAGTATTGTAGGGTAATTAGGGCTACTGTTAATTGCTTTCCAATAATATTCGATTAAAGTTCCATTTAGTGCTTTGAGATTCGTTGGCCGCTCTATTTCTGAAACTTAACAATTCGAACTGAGTGAAATATGTCACGCAAAGCAAAGTGATTCGTTATTGTTAGCTTATTTAATTTATTTTCCAGGGCCAGACTTTGAACTAAGCCTCATTCTCGACTTTAATCGTTTTGTCATGTCGGTAGTTTGGCGCTCTCTCTCCTGCCTGAAATTTGTTGATTGGTACAGACTGCATGGATTCGTAACAGTTTCTAATCATTTTTAAAATATAACAGATGAATTGATTATTTTCCAGACAAATGTGTATAATGTATATTTGGTAAAAAATTTGGACCCGCCTCCATAGTCACGCGACTTGGCGTGGTGTCACGAGCCACGAGCCGGCTACTACTAAGGTTCGAGTTCCCCCGTGGGCATGTATGTTTGTGTGATGTCTGTAGACTAAGTTAGGATAGAATAGGGTAGATGAAGTCGTCTGTAACGACTCCAGTTATCGATCGGATTAAACGCTAAAAAAAAAAAAAAGTTTTAGGCAGGATTCTCGTATGTTCGTGTACGATATTCACTTTTGCCTCGTACATCGTACAAATGACGAAATTCTCGTATGCGTACGAGAATTCACATATCACAACCCTGCTACGCGTTGTTCACATCCAACTGCCCAACATTACAATAGCGAATATTCAAACAATGCCAACCAGCCACAGACTGCACGCAGCACAGCCAGTGATTTTCATACAGAGCGCTACGTGGCGTTACCAACATAAAAACCTAAACAGCCTACTTACACCTATTGACAAAAATGTGGAAGACATCGAATCATGTGGAAAGTGAAAGAGCCTGCGGCGTTGTGGAGCGCCGTCCGAAGGTGATGACCTCTACATTTAATGTTATCTTCCTCACTGACATGGATGCAGATGTCTCGGTGTTCATTTTCGAAGATACCCAGGGCGTTGGTTCCTCAGGTTGGTGATGCATTTTGCACCCAGGTAAATGATCATTGTTCCGGTGTCCTGAGTGGTAGTCATCCTGGCCTTCAAATGTTTGGACTAGAGATGGACAAACTGAACACGTAACTGTTTCGAAACAAATGAAACAGTACAATGTAATGTTTCGATACGCTGTTTCGAAACAGTGGAACAGTTTGTGTTTAGTTATCTAATAATCCTACACATTTTATCATCTTGAATGTCTACTCTATAAGTATGTCCATATAAACACAAATGAGGAGCGAGAGCGCTAATCATATTGCAGAAAGTATGAAACTATCACTTAGGCGTATAGGCATTTCGTATTTCCTGCAGAAAATGCACCGCTTTCGTGTCGTGTGACTTTCATACTTTTCAATTGGCTGAGGACAGCCATAGCTGAAGACAGAAGAACCACCACGAACGGAACTGGAGGTGGGAGCAAACTGCAGAAATTACGGATATGCTACTGGGATTCCCACATTCCGTTAGTATGGGTAATATATCCATCCTGCTAATTTCCATGCACACAAAGGGAATCATTGTGGATAATAGGCACATTGACTATAGACTCACAAATAATTCGAATAAATGACAAAATATAACAGAAAAAAATTTTGTCTTTCAAGGTGTTTCGAACCGTTACTATAAATTCACCATGCTCTCCAGCCCTTCCCGTTCACCATTACACTATAAGTGATATGTCAAACAGATTGCTTGCAATTATACCTACATCAAATTTATGTATGTGTCTAATAACTGTCACTCTACGCCTTTTTTATTCAAAATGTTGTAGGTTTACTTGTGTTTCTTAATATGATTACTGTACATGAACAGAGAAGCGCATGTAAAAAAAAAAGTGTAATTTAACTGAATGATTTTCGCATATTTATTATTTTGAATGTGAATAGTATGCGTTGTTTTATTGTTTGGTTCGTGTTTATAAAGCAGATGTTACGCCATTTCGGAATAGGACAGTCAGCTAGAAGCGAAGCTTTATTTTCGGATATCTTAAGCTTCATGCTATTGCTTGTCAAAAAGATCTCGACACTCTTGAAAGTGTTTCATGGAGTGGTGTGTTATGTTTCAGTACCTGTGCCGGCCCGAATCTTGTCCTACACAGAGCGGAATGAAACATCACTGTTTCGATACAATTAGTCCGTTCCAAGCACAGGTGGACTGAAACAGCCTTATTTTGAAACAACGATACAGTTTCTGTGTCTGGCTCGAGATCGAATCTGGTCCTGTTATTCGAGACAGGGGCGGAATGAAACACCACTGTTTCGAAACAGTGAACCACAGCCGTTCCGAAACACTGCAACAGTTCCACGTATCGATACACTGCATCGAAACATAGAAACAGTGGCCAAGTCTAGTTTGGACACTGCGTCTTTAATTTTTACGACTAACAATGCATATCCACATGTGGAATAAGGAAGTATTCTGCAGGGCTTAAACCCACAGAGCACGGATAGTGTGCACCATCAGTGTGAGTCCCACCGGCGGAGGAATGGAATGATTTTCATACACTCAGGCGAGTATGTAAGTACCCTCGCCCCTCCACTTCATCTTCAAGGGAAGAAGAGGAAGGAGAAATGCTTGAAGCTAGACAACAGGGTAGAGAGAACAATAAAAATTTTGAAAAGCAGGCAACATTAGGTCTTGCTTCAAAGCCATTGCCCATTTCAGAAACTGAACTAAAACTGTTAAAAAGTAATGTATTAAAAGGGTATAAAGGTTACTGAATCCTCGGGTTATTTAGTTAAAATTATTAAGTATGTTTATCAACATTTTCGGCGCCAGTGTTAAGGTATGTTTAGAAGTAGAGTGCACTGCAGTCCTTGCATAAAAATGTCGAAGACTATTTAGGCTGATTTTAAACACGCGGAAATGAGAAACGATCAGTTATTTTGACAGTCCAAAGACTGTGCAAAATGTGATGGCTATCAGCCGTTATTAGTTGTAAAAATTAAAGAGAGTTTCGGGCCTCTCAAGAGTATCCCTAAATAGCTTAATGATGAAACTAGCTGGTCGCAGCTCGGTTCACTAGCGTTTAATCAACAAGCAGTGGGATTTGAATTAACGAAGCCAACATTAAACATCACTCACATCACCTCACCGTCCTGTCACCAGAAACTGCAGTTCCATCTTTCATCTGTAATTTCCTATTTAGCGATCATATTTTCTTTCTCTGTCTTGAATGTTGTCCCGCGACAAGTTATTAATGAGTTTCTTGCCGCATGGGACATCGTTCTTCTTCTTAACCGTTCAGATACCCATCTCTTCTTTCCTTATTGTTGTTTTGTACTGTCGGCCATAGGAATTAAAATAACCACAAACGCAGCGTTGGAAATGATTAGGGAACATTCGCATTCTTTTCACATCGTTCCTTTCCTGTTCCTCCCATTGCGACGGGCTGTTTCTATCGCAATTAGTAAGTGTGGTAAGAAACTACCGTACAGACGGAGGGTGAATGGGGCTATATTCATGCTTGAAATATCTAGTTACATATTGGTATAGTCGATGGTATTGCTCACGTTTCCCAACAGTTTTAAATATTTCCATTTCCGGATTCTGAAAAGAAGCTCTATATTTCGGTGCAATGGAACAGTAATTGGAAATACGGTGGTATCAGATACAACTACTGTATCTAAAATCCATCTGCGTTGTGGGGCACTATCAACAATTATATCAGTATTTTCAAATGGTAACGTGATTTCAAGAATCCAGGACGTCGAAGGAGGCCCCTTTCGTACTGGCTGCGTGGGGTAAGATGCGGAGGCGGCGTCTGAAGGCGGACACGGCGAGCAGGAGGAAGGGCCTTCCTTGCCTGGGGGATCGCTACTCGAACTGCCTCGCGAATGCGGTGGCGGCAAATGTCCGGCAAACCCTGACGCCCGCAAACGTCCGCGATCGCAACTGCACGGAATTCAGTAAATTGCCGAAGCATGCTCAACAAGTGCCCCTAAAAAGTACTGAAGCTCAAATGATACTAGACACAGAAGTCTGGTTAAAACCTGAAACTGACAGTAGTAAGAAATTTGCGAAAATGTAAACGTATAGCGAGACGATTTGAAATGCAGGTGACGTATTTGTCGAAGTAGACAGGAAACTCAAATCCACCGCTGTAGAAATTGAAGCTGCATGAGAAACTGTTTCGGCAAGACTCTGTATCGAGGGCGGGCATAAAACTGTAATAGGTTCCTTCTGTCGACCACCAGACAGTCCCGATGTAACCGAAAATCTTAGAGAAAACTTCAGTTCACTTGTACGTAAGTTCGCTGATCATATTGTAATCAATGGAGGAGACTTTAATCATCCAACATTAATTTGGACAGTTACAGTTTTGTTGGTGGTGGGGTAACAACACAGCCTGTGAAACATAACTAAATGCCTTCTTTGAAAACTACCTGGAAAAGATAGTTTGAAACCCCACTCATGATGAAAATATATTAGATCTGATGGTAACACACAGATCTGACCTCTTTGAGGATGTCCACATCAATGACCATGAGGCAGCTATAGCAACGATGGATACCAAAGTACAAAGAGCAACTAAAACAATGATAAAAACTTATACGTTCAGCAAACGGGACAAGGACGCAGTAGTGTCATATCTCAGTGAAGAACTTGAATGTGTAGCTCAGGACAGGAACATGAATGGCGTCTATAGCTCAAGTTTTTTAAAAAGAATAATTGACCACACACTGGACGGATCTGTACTCAGTAGAACTGTTCATGATGGGAGCGATTCTCCACGGTATACAGTCACTTAAAGGAACTTCTAAAGAAACAGATACTACTGCATGGCAGGTATAAAACAAAGCTTAGGGCTATAAATAGAGAGATGCCGAATGAAACCGTTTGGCTATGAAGAGAGCAATGCCTGATGCCTTCAATGATTACCATAGCAAAATACTGTCCGAAGATCTTTCACAAAACTCAAGTTATGGTCGTATGTAAAAGCTGTTACTGGCACCAAATTTAGTGCCCAGTCATTCGAGGACAAAACACGAACTGAAATTGAGTCCAGTAAAGGAAAAGCAGGAATGCTAAACTCTGTATTCAAATGTTCATGTATGAAGGAAAACCCAGGAGTATTGCCCCTATTTAATCCTCGTACCACTAAGAAGATAAGTGAAATAGGTAGTAGTGTCAGTGGTATTGAGAAACAGCTGAAATCGTTAAAACTGAACAAAGTTACAGGGCCCGATGGAATCCCTAGCAGATTCTATACCCAATTCGCGGCTAATTTAGCCCTCTGTTAACTACAGTGCGCTACAGATCTCTCGAACAAGAAGCCGTACCTATTGGCTGGAAGAAAGCACAAATCACACCTGTCTACAAGAACTACCGCCCAGTATTCTTGACATCGATTTATTATAGAATCTTAGACATATTCTGATAGCAGACATAATCAGGCATCTCGAACAGACCGACCCCCTCCAAGCCAACCAGAACGGTCTTCGGAAATACAGATCATGTGTAACCAAACTCGCACTTTTCTCACGTGGCACACTGGAAGCCATGGATCAAGATAATCAGGTGGCTGTAGTGTTTCTCTGTTTCCGAAAAGCATTTGCTCTACGTTTATCATCATAAGTGTGAACATATGGGGCGTCGAGAGGGATTTGTGACTGGACCGAGGGTTTTTTCGTAGGGAGAACGCAGCACGTTGTCTTGTACGGAGAGTCATCGACAGATGTAGGAGTAACTTCAGGTGTGCCCCAGGGAAGTTTGTTTACTCATTTCCTGTCCATGTTGTGTATTATAGACCTTGCGTACAATATTAATAGTAACCTCAAACTTTCCGCCCATGAAATAGTTACCTAAGATGAAGGACAGACTGAATGAAGCTGCACAAATAATCAGAGTTTGATAACATTTGTAACTGATGCAAAGATTTGGAACTTGCTTTAAATGTTGAGAAATATAAAACTGTGCACTTCACAAAATAGAAAACACAGTCTCCTACGAATATAGTATCAATTCCTCACAACTGCAGTCGGTAAACTCGTACAAATACTTGGGTCTAACACTTGCATGGGACGCGTCTGACCTCGAACGCTCGGAACCGCACGAAACCGTACTTAGAGTACCGCTAGATCATAAAAAACGGTGATCTGTGTCATTTCCACGCAAAACGTTGCATTCTACGGCAAGTGTCAGTTTAATAGAGAGAAACAAACCAACATATGAGGGAAATTATACGTCATTCAACGGCGTCATTGTACTATCACATTTTCAATCAATAGTGCAAATGCGGGATTTCGATGAACTGGTTAAAACAAAGTGAAATAGAACAATGAGAACACCTCAGTAAAGCCACGTTTTTACATTCAGAATCACTCCCACATTCAAGCAGTCCGATAATAAAAGTTACGTTAATTTCAGTTTCAAATGACGATATGGGTATGTCAGTGTCATAGATAACCTGACTTTCGCCAAGCATATTGCTACATAGGCGCATGCTTTGGTGCAGAAAATTGATTGTAAATCACAGAGCGAAGTGTGACCATATACCTTAACTTGGGGTTTGGCACATTGTACTCCTACAAAATTAGTAATCCTTCTGATACACATTTCATATTGTCCAAAGAAGTAAACATCATGGGATTCGCAATACTTTCGGTGGCAGTATCTTCAGCTTAACATCTTTGTTTGGAAAACTTGTATCTATAAGTGCACGATCTCTATGACCTGACGAGTAACCACACAGCAATAGGCTCTTTTCACTTGTTCCTTTTTCCGGCCAAAGACTGAAGTTAGGGAACGTTTCATGTTTTTAGTAATTTCTACACTTTTACTTGCCTTCACATATTTGTTTCGTGGGCAGGTTGTTTCAAATGACTTTGAAATACTTGGACCGAAAGCGTCTTGTGCCTCTTCAAAACAAATGTACAATTTGACACTGATAAAGACACATCAACTGTATTGCTGTGAGTAGAGTTACGTACAGACTGCAACACGCTAGCTGTAGTTTCCTTTCCTCTGTGAGACAGTGTTGATGATGAAGACATTTCATATCCGAATTGACTCTGGTCACTGTACCAAACATTTCCTTTAACCACACCCTGCTCTCTCATAAACACATTCACTTGCTCCATAAAATGTTGTGCCTTCTGACGTATACTACATCTTTTATTTACTTACGTGTGACAAATATACGAGGTACATTCAAGTTCTAAGGCATCCGATTTTTTTCTCCGGACTGGAAAGAGATAGAAACATGCGCATTGTTTTAAAATGAGGCCGCGTTCATTGTCAATATATCCCAGAGATGGCAGAACCGTACGGCAGACGGAATTTTACCACCAGCGGCGAGAATGAGAACTGTTTTAAATACTTAAAATGGCGACGTTTTCCTTACTTGAACAGCGTGCAATTATTTGTTTTCTGAATTTGCGTGGTGTGAAACCAACTGAAATTCATCGACAGGTGAAGGAGACATGTGGTGATGTAGTTGTGGATGTGTCGAAAGTGCGTTCGTGGGTGCGACAGTTTAATGAAGGCAGAACATCGTGTGACAACAAACCTCGGGCTCGTACAAGCCGGTCTGACGACATGATCGAGAAAGTGGAGAGAATTGCTTTGGGGGATCGCCGAATGACTGTTGAACAGACCGCCTTCAGAGTTGGCATTTCTGTGGGCTCTGTGCACACAATCCTGCATGACGACCTGAAAATGCGAAAAGTGTCATCCAGGTGGGTGCCACGAATGCTGACGGACGACCACATGGCTGCCCGTGTGGCATGTTGCCAAGCAATGTTGACGCGCAACGACAGCATGAATGGGACTTTCTTTTCGTCGTTTGTGACAATTGATGAGACGTGGATGCCATTTTTCAGTCCAGAAACAAAGCGCCAGTCAGCTCAATGGAAGCACACAGATTCACCGCCACCAAAAATTTCGGGTAACCGCCAGTGCTGAAAAAATGATGGTGTCCATGTTCTGGGACATCGAGGGCGTAATCCTTACCCATTGCGTTCCAAAGGGCACTACGGTAACAGGTGCATCCTACGAAAATGTTTTGAAGAACAAATACCTTCCTGCACTGCAACAAAAACGTCCGGGAAGGGCTCCGCGTGTACTGTTTCACCAAGACAACGCACCCGCACATCGAGCTAACGTTCCGCAACAGTTTCTTCGTGATAACAACTTTGAAGTGATTCCCCATGCTCCCTACTCACCTGACCTGGCTCCTAGTGACTTTTGGCTTTTTCCAACAATGAAAGACACTCTCCGTGGCCGCACATTCACCAGCCATGCTGCTATTGCCTCAGCGATTTTCCAGTGGTCAAAACAGACTCCTAAAGAAGCCTTCGCCGCTGCCATGGAATCATGATGTCAGCGTTGTGAAAAATGTGTACGTCTGCACGGCGATTACGTCGAGAAGTAACGCCAGTTTCATCGATTTTGAGTGAGTAGTTAATTAGAAAAAAAATCGGAGGCCTTAGAAGTTGAATGCACCTCGTAGTAATATGCCTGAATCAAATGGCATATTCAGCCTTAAGATTGTCGATGAAAGAAATCGAAGCTCTCAAATCGTCCAAGCTAACCATTTTAGATGGTTGTAGTGGCCACATTTGCAGATGCCAATAGTGAACTTGCTCTATCAAATTGCAATATTACATGCATTTTTATAGTTTGTAATTGCGACAGTCTGTCTCCTTTGAACCGAACCCCTGCTCGCCTTCTGCTAGACAGAATTGATCTGTAATTTGATTTACTTTTAATGCTCTTATAGCACCTGGTTAGTTTGCTATAGGAATTGAAGCCACGGTTGTAACCGTCTTAATAAATGTTCTCTAGTAGACTGTCATCAATATCTTCTAACACAATGGGCCTCGAATTTTTGGGTGGCGATAATTCGTATTCATTTTGACTGGACTGTTCCTGTTGTTCTGCAAATGAGCGACGTGTAATCCTTGAACATCCAGCCACCTTCAGGTCCAGGTTCTTCCTGTCCTTCAGGATCAGCATATCTAGTGTAACGTCATATATTTCTGTGTTATTCCCATTATATTTTCAAATTATTGTGTTATAGTACATATCTGCGAACTCTGTATCCTCGACCCAGATTTCATTTCCATGTCCACCATGTCGCAACTTTGTACCTAATATTTTGACCACATTCATAGCAATAATTCTCTTCACAATATCACTATAAACAGTTTACACAACAGCCCGCGTGCGAGCACATGCAGTAGTTATACCATCCACACAACTGAAGCCGGCCGCGGTGGCCGAGCGGTTCTACGCGCTTCAGTCTGGAACCGCGCGACCGCTACGGACGCAGGTTCGTATCCTCTCTCGGGCGTGGATGTGTGTGCTGTCCTTAGGTTAGTTAGGTTTAAGTAGTTCTAAGTTCTAGGGGACTGATGACCTTAGAAGTTAAGTCCCATAGTGCTCAGAGCCATTTGAACACAACTGAAACACTTGTAAGTGCAGCTGCAACATGCTGCCATTTGATGGCGTCAGTAGAAATGTGCGGAGTTTTGCATGGAAATGACAAACACCACTGTTGTTTTTATGATAGAGTGTTAATCTACACATAGTGTCGTGCGGCTCCGAGCATTCGAGCTCAGGGGTGTCCGTTATTAGTAGGGACGTGAAATGGAACGGTCACATAGGCTCACTAGTTGGCAAAGCAGACAGCGGACTTCAGTTTATTGCAGAATACTAGGGAAATGCGCAATCTACAAAGGAAAACGGTTACAAATCACTCCTGCTCAAGTTTGTGAGACCCGTACCAAGAGGCAAAAAACTACATCTACTTTTACATAAATCCTCCCCAACCAGCTGAGGGTACTTACGGCACCACTAACAGATTGTCCTCTCTCTCCCCCCCCCCCCCCCCCCCCCTCTACCCTGTTCCACACGCGAAGCCGGCCGGAGTGGCCGTGCGGTTGTAGGCGCTGCAGTCTGGAGCCGAGCGACCGCTACGGTCGCTGGTTCGAATCCTGCCTCGGGCATGGATGTGTGTGATGTCTTTAGGTTAGTTAGGTTTAATTAGTTCTGCGTTCTAGGCGACTGATGACCTCAGAAGTTAAGTCGCGTAGTGCTCAGAGCCATTTGAACCATTTGAACCACACGCAAATGGCGCGTGGGAAGAATGAGTGTCGGTAAGCCTATTAGCGCTGGTTTCTCGAAATTTCTCATCCTGATTATTTCACCAGATGTAGTTTCAACAGTAAAACTCCCCTTGATGCACAACACCCCTCTTGTAATGTCTGCCAATGGAGTTTGTCGAGAATCTCTGTAAGGCTCTCCCCTGAGGGAAATGCGCCGCGCTTCGTCTGTGCTTCCCTGTCTCGTCTGTCAGTCGTACCCGGTGAGCATCCCCGATTGGTGAACAGTACTCAAGAATCTGCCGAGCAAACGCCTTATAAGCCCCTTTTTCGTGGATGAGTTAGATTTCCTGTGAATCTCAGTATGGCATCTGCTTTTGCTGTGTTTGTTTCACGTGTACATTCCACTTAATATGACACTGGATATAGTGAGGTATTAGACAATAGATATTGTTCCTAGCAATTTATCATCAGCAGTGTAGTTTTAGGCCTACAAGAGTGGATTTCTTTACCTTTTTTTGCTCAATATGTTACATTTACTTACGTTCAGGGTCAACAGCCAGAGCCTGGGCTATTTATCAACCCTCTGTAGATCATTAGCAAATCGACAGCCTTCCTGGCGTTGCCACTTTCTTATAGACAACTGCATCATCTGCAAACAGTCTTAAAGACGCTTTCCACTAGTTCATTTATATACAGTGTAAACAGTAACGGTCCTGTCACACCTCCATGGGATCCTCTGGAGATTACCTTTACATGTGTCGATTTTGTTCCATTCAGAGTGATGTGTTGAGTTCTGTCCGAATCCACTCGCAAATCTGGTCCGATACTCGGTAATCGCTTATTTTTTTTCACTAAAAGGCAGTACGAGACGGCGTCAAATACCGTCCTGAAGTCAAGGAACGCGGCATCATCCTGAGCGCCGTTGTCCACGGATCACAGCGAGGAACAGAGCTGGCTGAGTTTTGCAATGCCACTGTTTGCGAAATCCATGTCGATTTTTGTAGAGGAGATTTACGTTCTCCAAAATCGTCATAGTACGTGAGCGTCAAACATGTTCAATAATTCTACAACAGACTGACATCAACAGTGTAAGTCTATAACTATGCCAACGCTTTGCTTGCAATCTGTAGTGGGCCCTTGTCCTTTGAGGAGAGGGTGTGCTCGGAATAAGATATACAACTTTTGCTTGTGATTTTATTTGTGTGATGTGGTGTGCGTACTGTAAGACCTTCGGTACACACACCATCAGATTATTTGACTTGTCGCTCTAACGAAGTAGGCGGGTGTCAGCAATATGTCTCGTGGTCTTATCGCGGCGTGTTTATCTTCTGCCGTTAGGTCAGACGATAGAAAGGCCACTTGCACGCTTAGAGTAGCAGATTGACGGTGACCAACTTTAAACAGAACTTGATTAATTTTCACACACATTTATTAAAATAATAAAAATCATAGACATTACGTAACTTGATTCTGGATGCTATTTACAATTGACAGTCTGAAGTTCCTTTGGTCTTGGTACGTTAATCTTATTCTCACATATCTCTGATACTTGACAAAGTGTCTAGCCATTTATCTTCATGGCTATGTACAGGAATATGGTAATCTTATTAGGCGCAGACTGAAACTTGACTATAGACTGGTACAAACAAATGTAGGCTGGTACAGACTAATGCAGACTTGTACAGACTGACTAATCGGAGATCTGTACACTCGTTATAATACCTCGAGCGTTCAGGTATCTCTGCGCGAGTGTGATCCGCGAGGAGAAAAGGTTCTACGCTGGCAGTAATCTCATTGGCTGCGTTACATATTAATACGCGGATCGGCGGAAGCTGAATTTATTCCGTCTCTAAGACAGCGCCATCTCGTAGTGCGGAGACGGACAAGCGCTGCGCCTGCGCTGTTGTGCTTGGCGGGGCGCGCTCTATTGGGAAAGTTGTGTACGCACTGACTACGCGGAACCATGTACACAACATGTGATTATTCCGGGAAATATATTTATCACTTCCCGCCTAAACATGTTATCGGATCATGGCAGGGCAACTCCCCGCCACCAGTAGAAAAATGGTGATTGTGTAGCTCGTGTTTTGTTGTGAAATACAGGCACATAACCTGATAGGTGGTAAGGTTAATTTTAACCTTCCAAATGTGGCACCACTGGACTGTTATGCTGAAATGTTGCGCTAATTTTCTGTGGATAAAGTGAAGTTTGCGACAGCTCTTAAATATCACAGGGTCGTCGGCGTAAAGATCTGTTTCGCTACCTACCTGTTTAAGTATGTCGTTTCCGTAAACAGCGTACGGTACATAACGGGGACTCACCCAGTTCTGCAATATTCCTGCCTCAACTCATCGTATCTGGCTGAAACGGGAATTATTCCCTGCAAGTAACTGCCGCGTTGGCAGGAAGGAGCCTGTGGTCCAGATTATGTGCCTGAGGCACACGAATTGGTTTAATTTATAGGTGACGCCAGTGTGCCCGACTCAGTCAAGAATTTTTGAATGTCTAGAGACAGTGAGTGCTCCTCTACTCTCTCTGACGTCAGCTATCCCGCGAGAGCCGTCCTACATAGTTTCAAGACCCAGTATGGTGTGAGGAATGTTGGCATATACAGTAACCGCCTACGTGTCGCTCGGGTAGTGACGGCAAAGACAAGTTAAATTACAGAGCCATTTAAGCAGTCATTCCCACCGACATCCATACGCAACTGGAACGAGAAGAAAGTCCAATACGTGAGACATTGGTTTACAGACTGTGGGCGTGGGTGTATAGAAGGCAGAGCCTCAGAGTGTTGGAGTCATACCTGAGGGGGGACGGCGAGCAGCGCAGACCTGGTACGAGTTTCACACGGTTTCCTTGCGCTCTTATAAAGCGAGAAGACTTGAACAGCGCACAATAATATTGGTCATCCGGGCAATTTTATTGGAAACAAATGAGACTACAGATTGCACTTTTTAACCCTATGCCGCCCTGCGACACCACAGTGGTGTCGTGAGCATAGTATCGCGCAGTGGCCGGCGACAGCACGTTAGTATCTTTTGCGTTCTGTTGGTGTTTTGTTTAGGTAATAATAAGTTACACACGTCAACAAGTGTTTTGTTTTTAGAAGTACTTGTGCCTTTCCATCATGGCGGACGAAAGAGGCAATAGGATTATTTACGATGAATGCGCGGACGTCTTGTCTGACGTTTCGGACGACTTGGCCGGTAGGGGAAGAAGACATGGGATATTTAAAAAAATGAAAGTGAAGCAGAATCGTAGGAAGATAGTGAAATACGTCCAAGAAGAATTCGGCGAACGCTAAGATTGCCAGCTGATTCGACTGAATCAGACGAAGAAGGCAGTGCACAGTGGTCAGACTTTCATTTACCGAGGACCAATAACAAATTTGAAGGATCCCCGGGTCCAAATATATTTCCCAAAGATACACAGAGCGTATTTACTGGGAACGACCTGTTTGAATATATTAGCAACGAAATCAACAAGTACTACAGTCAAAATTGCAATAGGAGGAAACTGGATTTTAAAAATGCCAAATTTGTCGACGTTACGGGACCCGAACTTAGAAAATGGTTTGGGCTTGCTATCCTCTGGGAATTCTAAGAAAAGCAAGGATCAATGATTATTGGTTAACGAATCCGTTCATAGACACACCGATATTTGGCAAAACGATGTCCCGCAACCGATTCAGACAAATATTATCATTTTTACATTTTTACGACAACAACAATAAACTGGATAGTGCCGACCCGCTTGTCAAAGTGCAATTCGTAATCGATTACTTTTCCAAAAAGTTTAAAGAAGCATTTAATTTAAGTCAAAACATCTCAATTGGTGAAGGAATGATACCGTGGCGTGAACGGTTAAATTTTAAAGTTCACAATCCGTCGAAAATTGATAAATACGGCATACTCATTCGGATGCTGTGTGATTCGAGTACGGGATACATTTCCTCACATTCCGGCGCTGGACAGCCTTTAGCAAAAACAGTGACGGAAGTATTCATACCTTCTGATGGAAACAGGCATCACCTCTGCATGGATAATCATTATAACAGTGTAGAACTTGCAGAGAAGTTACGTGAAAAGAAAATTAGAGTTTGTGGAACGATACGGCAAAATAGAGGATTTCTGGAAAATTAAAGCGCGCAAAAGCTTGTCATCAACGGGAAGGTGACAAGCCGCCGGCGACAAGCAAATGAATTTGTACGAGACGTGCGGACGGCAAAGTGTTAATACTGCCTAGCGAGACAGCGGCTGTTAAGGTAATCGTTATGAGTAATTTAGCATACAACCACTAATATTACGAGCATAATCCGTAGCAACGCGCTTTGGGAGTCAAATTTCCATCATTTGACTGTCTAACTTAATCGTCTATAAAATGCATAAGGTCAAAATGGAGGAACAAATAAATTTATTCGCACATGAAGTCTTCGTCTTACTCTAGAAATGCCAACACCACATCCCCTGCTCCGCTTATCCGTGTTTCCACGCATTCTCCAAAGCGTTGCTTCCGTGGGCCGCTAAACAGCGGTCACATCAGCTGCCTCACAGTGCACCGCTAGTTGGTAAACATGTGTACTTACGGCTCTGCCAGACTGCACTGAGCCACCAGCCGTTACTAAACATTCCAAAGATGGTACAAAGCGATGGAGAGACACCGTACTAGTGGTAATCTGTGCCAAATTGTTCACATCTATCGTAATAACGCCACCCTCAAAAAAATGTAAAAGCCGTTGAGGAAGGCATTACAATTCTCCCTAAACTTAACTCGTTGGATTGCTATTTCACGTTCCTCTAGCAGGTCCGGTTTTTTTTCCTTTCCTCTTTAAGTCCTCTTTTACGCCTTTCACATGTTTGGCAACCACCTATCTGCCGTAGTTGCCCAATCTAAAGTGTTTATATGTTCCCTGTGTCTTGTAGTAAATTTCCTACCTGTTTCTCCTATATGTTTCGCTTCACACTATGTACACTGTATTTTATAAACGCATGCAGCAGGAAATGTCGGGTACATTCTAGAGGTGGCAAATCGTCTTAGTCACAAGGGCAAGAAGAAACGGAAAAAGGAAATAACAAGGAATAAGAAGATCGTCACTTTACCAGATTTTGGGAAAATTTCACAGAAACAGGGGAAATTTTTTCTGGCATACAATCTTCAGTTGGTGTTCGCAGCAAACAGCTTAGTGAGATATACTGTAAAGCATGATGCTGACAACAGGATAAGTAAATTTGATCGGATAGTTAATATCAATAAGTGTATCAGGGAATCTAGAGTTGGCGTTATTAAAGTAAGACGACGACTTCATGTCCGAATAATTTTATTTATTTTTATAGGTTGACCTCGAATGCTTTTGAAGTCCATTTGATATAACTCAGACAGGCATATGATGGGAGTTTCACTCGTAAAACGCATTGTTGTGGGTTATGTTCCTAATATTAGTGGTTCTGTGCTAAAATATTTGTAACGACTGCACATTTAACAAAGTCAAACTCAGTCCATTGGTGATTCGTGACTTGATGTTGGGGACGAGGTAGGGGTGTCCCATTTCTGTCTCGGTCTTGGTTTTAGTGTTACCGATTTACCATTGCCTTTCTCCGCCCGTTATAAACCATTAGTGTATCGATCGCTGACTGTGATGGGTGCTTGTGCCATGCGGAGGCTAACTTCTGTTGTGGATGAGTGCGGAAAGAAAGGTACGAACGTGAAGGAACCTGCTGTTGGCAGGCAGTACGCGCCTTTCGAGTAAAACACTGAGGAGGCTGCCGGGTTTGAAGGCTGACGACCCCCCCCTCCCCCCAAACCACCCACGCAGCCAGCGCCAGACGGCGTCACTTCACGAGACATCGGCCACGTTCTGAAGTACCACGGTCAGACTGACGTGCAGTCTCATGATCGGAAAACTTATTTCTCCACCTCTTCTCCTCATTTGCGATAAATACCGGCGCTGGAATTTCTTCCAGCATCAGAATTAGAACAGCTTGTTCCAAATCGAGCACCACTGATGCAATGCTTGTCAGATATCACGACTTGGCACGTGATTTGTGTGGTGTCACCGCCAGACACCACACTTGCTAGGTGGTAGCCTTTAAATCGGCCGCGGTCCGTTAGTATACGTAGGACCCGCGTGTCGCCACTGTCAGTGATTGCAGACCGAGCGCCACCACACGGCAGGTCTAGAGAGACTTACTAGCACTCGCCCCAGTTGTACAGCCGACTTTGCTACCGATGCTACACTGACAAATACGCTCTCATTTGCCGAGACGATAGTTAGCATAGCCTTCAGCTACGTCATTTGCTACGACCTAGCAAGGCGCCATTATCAATAGATATTTAACTTGTGATGCCTGTACCGTCAGACCAATGTTTACCAATTATGGATTAAAGTTAAGTATTGCATCAACTACGTACTTTATTTGCTACTATAAATTCCCTTAACTGTTCCAGACCTCACACCAGTCTGCGTGAGCTTAAAAGCGTGCATTTCGGCCTCCTCTAGCAACACGGTGTTGGCTCTTCTGCCAACACTTCAATTTGAATACAAATAACCTAATCCAATTCGTACCACATAATGTGAGTCCGTCTGGCAATCCAGATTTAGGTTTCTCGTCGTTTCCGTAGATCACTTAAGACAAATTCTGGAATTATTCATTTTGCGAAGATCGTCGATTTTCTTCTCCTGTTTTGTCCTGTTCCGTCTGTAATGACCTCGAAGAGCCGTTAGACCCCCAAGCTTCCTTTTCTCCTCACGAATGATGTGGCGTATTGGTCAAGAAATGAGCTTCGTATTCGTAGAGAGTGGTTTGCAAACCAACATCCAGCCTTCATGAGTTACGCTTCCGATTGCTCTGTAAGTCGCCTCAGGCGAATAACAAGGTGATTGCTTTATATTGGCCCCGTGCTATCCGTATGCAAATGAGCTATCGCAACGTTCCCAATAATTTTGATTTGGAGAGGTTACACTGCAACCTTTCTTCTTTCTATCCTTAGCGACTAATAGCGAAAGCACTAGTTTCAAATTTCGCAGGAAGCTCATTTATTTGGTAGAGATTGATTCGTAGCGTCTAACTCATCATTTTCAAATGACGTAATAGTTTTAAAAGCGCTTTGTGTACGAAGGGTGAGATCATTTTGAGTTTCATTACAGACGGACACACACAGCTCACTTTCAGTGTTTGCTATGCCGAACCGAGTAATGTTTTTTGGGCGACAGATGTTCAGCGACGTGATAGTTACGGAATTGTGAGACATGAAACAGGAAGCAGATCTTGAAGTAAATTTGTTCTTTCAAAGCCCTATGAGATAATTTACAAGTGGTAATCACAATTCGTTTGAATTCAGGAATCGACTCATCGTGGACGTGAGGGGACAAGTGTAACGTGCTGCGAATACATAGAAAGAAAGATCTTTATCATTTAGCTACAATATAGCAGGTCAGCAACTGGAAGCACTTAATTCCATAAATTATCTGGGAGTAGGCATTAGGAGTGATTTAAAATGGAATGACCATATAAGACCATATAAAATTAATCGTCGGTAAAGCAGATACCAGACTGAGATTCATTGGAAGAATCCTAAGGAAATGCAATCCGAAAAGAAAGGAAGTAGGTTACAGTACACTTGTTCGCCCACTGCTCGAATACTGCTCACCGGTGTGGGATCCGTACCAGATAGGGTTGATAGAAGAGATGGAGAAGATACAATGGAGAGCAGCGCGCTTCGTTACAGGGTCATTTAGTAATCGCGAAAGCGTTACGGAGATGGTAGACAAACTCCAGTGGAAGACTCTGCAGGAGAGACGCTCAGTAGCTCGGTACGGGCTTTTGTTGAAGTTTCGAGAACATACCTTCACCGAGGAGTCTAGCAGTGTATTGCTCCCTCCTACGTATATCTCGCGAAGAGACCATGAGGATAAAATCAGAGAGATTAGAGCCCACACAGAGGCATACCGACAATCTTTCTTTCCATGAACAATACGAGGCTGGAATAGAAGGGAGAACCGATAGAGGTACTCAAGGTACCCTCCGCCACACACCGCCAGGTGGCTTGCGTAGTATGGATGTAGATGTAGAGGTGTATTGTAAAGTCACTGCTGTGTTCTGTCTGTACTGTCGGCGTGAACGAACCGTACCGTCCAGGCCAATTTGATAAGTTTTGTCTACCTGACGGTACTAGTCGAAAATAACAAAAATATTAGTGTAACATCTCTTGGCTGTTATAAGGGATCTTTTCCAATAACTTTTATTTCGTGCTTTACGATTATGTTGCAGTATAATAGAGAGAAGAATCTAATAGTTGACTTCATAACACTTTCAAATGGTTCAAATGGCTCTGAGCACTATGGGACTTAATTTCTGAGGTCATCAGTCGCCTAGAACGTAGAACTAATTAAACCTAACTAACCTAAGGACATCACACACATCCATGCCCGAAGCAGGATTCTAACCTGCGACCGTAGCAGTCCCGCGGTTCCGGACTGCAGCGCCTAGAACCGCACGGCCACCCGACCAAAAACGGCGTTAGTTTGGAGTCAGTGGAACGCACGCTACATGTTGTCTGTGTCGGAGCTGTCTTTGAAGTAACCGATTTGTAACGGTTCGCTGTGTCACCGTGGCGCCAGCTGCTGCTGCAGATGGAGTGCGATACGACAGAGCCTTCCGCTCAAACGCTGGTCTCCTCTCTCTGGAGCGCCACGTGCCCGTCCAGAGTCCCGTCTTCTTGCAAATGTACATACTACGTTCTCCCGACCACCGTTGCCACCAGTGGTGAACAGTGGCTATATTCCTGCCAAGTCCTTCTGCAATATCGCTGAAGCAACATCCACCTTCTCGTAGCACTGTTACACGACCTCGTTCAAATTCAGTCAAGTGTCGATAATTGCGTCTTCGTCGCCTTAAAGCAGGGACGGCCAAGAACGCGGCACGTGTGCATGCACGCGTGCCGAGCTTTCACACGCGTGCGGGTCGCTCCCTTCTGACGTCACACGTCCCCCACTACCACACCAGCAGACTGCGCGCGCATTCGCGGAACTACGAACACGCCGCATGCGACAGTGCATTCGTGTAAAGAATACCTCCCTGCTAGCATGTGGCTTAGTTTCATATTACGACATTTGATAATATTAAGCTCTGTACAACACATCGTGTTAGCAATACCGAATCGTTGTTGGCTGTTGGTACACCTACAGAAAAATAACAATAACGCTGGGTTTGAAACTGCATTACACCAACAATATCGTGCTTCTCACATCGTCACTCGTAAAATTCTTACAACATTAAAGATGAGATATAGAAAGGGACGTAAAAGTAGTCTACAGCATGCAGTATGATGTGGAATAAGTGATTCCAACTACATGTGAAACAAGCAAATTTTATTATCTGGAACTACTGTACAGAATTTGCAATAACTACAATTCTCAACAAAACATATGACAAATACAACAAAATTATCACCATTAATTTAATTATTTTTTTCTCGCTGTAGACATAATAAAGTTCATAACCGGCACAAACTGACGGCACACGGATAAACGTAGACAGTTTCTCGTATTTTCGTCACTCAGATTGCCACGTAATCGTGACTTATTTAGTTTCATAATTAAAAAAAAAACCTTTCGTACACGTATGTCGATCCAAACATTGATATAACTTTTGCAACCTTCTTGTGGAGACGTTGAACCTCTTGACGAGGAAAACCTTCGTAAAAAAATTTGTCCTTTAAACGGGAGTTACACTGCAGATCGATCAATTCCATTTGCAAATGCACTGGGGCACTTTAAACTGAAACGGCAAAGGGTCTAGAAAATAGTTCAAGAACAGATGTCAGACTGACAGTGTCCTGAAAACGTTTACAAAATTGTGCCTGTAGTTCCTCCAACACAGAAACGAATTCGTCAGAAGTTGCGTTTTCTCTGACTTTCTTTGTCATGAGTTGTTCCTTCCACAATGTGAATTTCTTATTAAATGCATCCACTTTTTTCATCAGTCCAGAAATAAGCTCCTACTCGCCTTGCAACGTCTTATTGAGAGCGTTCGAGTGTGTAGTCAGATCAACTGAAAAGGTGAGGTCTGCAATCCATTTTGGATCTTCTAATTTTTACTCTGCCTTTCCTTTTTCCTTCAGGAGCTCAATAATAGCGAGTCATAAATTGAAAAACCTCTCGAGGCATGACCCTCGACTTAACCAACGTATTTCCCAGTGGTAAATAACATCTCCATACTCTTCGTTCAGTTTCATGAGAAACTGTTGAAACTGGCGGTGTACTAAGCAATGCGATTTCAGAAAGTTTACTATGGTGACTACCAACTTCATCACGTGCTCCAAATTTGCATATTTAGCACAAAGAGCTTCTTGGTGTACAAAACAATGATTCCGTACAAATCTTACGTCGATCGTCCTAGTTTTTTACGCAACAATGCTACAAGCCTATTTTGAGCCCCCGAATTGCTGGCGCTCCATCCGTGGTGACTGAAACTAACATTTTCCAGTTCAGGTCGACGGCTCCAACTGCCTCTTCAACTGCTTTTAGTAAGTCGGTACCCCTCGTTGTGTCTTTCATTGGTACTAAATCTAACAGTGCTTACGTCACGTGCAAATTTGTGTCGACTCTGTTGTGGAGTGGCAAGACAGCCAACCCACTATGAGAGGAAGCCGAAAGGTACGCGTTTTAGCTCACGCAGGCTGGCGTGAGGTCTGGAAAAGGTCAAGGAAATTAGACTAGCAAAAAACGTACGTAGCTGCTGGAATACTTAACTTTAATCCATAATTGGTGAACATCGCTCTTGACGGTACATGTTTTACAGCATCAATAGTAACTGGTAATGGCGCCTTGCTAGGTCGTAGCTAATGACGTAGCTGAAGGCTATGCTAACTATCGTCTCGGCAAATGAGAGCGTAATTTGTCAGTGAACCATCGCTAGCAAAGTCGGCTGTACAACTGGGGCGAGTGCTAGGAAGTCTCTCTAGGCCTGCCGTGTGGCGGCGCTCGGTCTGCAATCACTGATAGTGGCGACACGCGGGTCCGACCTATACTAACGGACCGCGTCCGATTTAAAGGCTACCACCTAGCAAGTGTGGTGTCTGGCGGTGACACCACATACTCCACGAACATAAATCGCTAGTTGTGCTGTGTCCGAAATGTCGGTCGACTCTTCCAAAGCAATCGAGAATGCAATAAACTTGCAGGCACTTTCAATTATCTGCCTGTAGACATCCGCTGCCATACCAGCTATGCGGCGAGCTATTGTCTGTCTGGAAAGACTAATTTCACTAAACTTCTTTACTTCCAGTGGCGGCAAGAGTTCCGCCACGTCAACAATACAACCGAGCGGGGTGGCTCAGTGGTTAGACACTGGACTCGCATTCGGGAGGACGTCGGTTCAATCCCGCGTCCGGCCATCCTGATTTAGGTTTTCCGTGATTTCCCTATATCGCTCCAGGCAAATGCTGGGATGGTTCCTTTGAAAGGGCACGGCCGACTTCCTTCCCCGTCCTTCCCTAATCCGATGAGACCGATGACCTCGCTGTCTGGTCTGCTTCCCCAAACCAACCAACCTCAACAATACACTCCTTGATGAAATCACCACCACTGAAAGGCTTATTCGCTCTTGCAACTTTGAGCGCTATTTTGTAGCTTGCTCTTAAAGACATGTTCGGTTGCAGGCTAAAAAAAGGAAACAAAAATTGAGTGAACTCTGAATTCGAATTCTAACGACAAATATGTACGAATACAAACATCAGAAGCACAAAGATTTGCAAGGGGTACTCACGTTCGGTCCGTCTCGCTGTATAACACTACGTCTTCTTAATTCCGCCAACTTGTTTGATCTATCAGCCCCAACTAAATAATTAAGTTCTTTGTGTGTGCCCGGAGAGTATGCGACTGCATAATAGACATTGAGAATTTTCATCCTTCTCTTCGAAAAAATATTGCGATTCCCAAACAGCACTGAAGGCTAGTAACGTTCTGTCACTACCCCGCCTCTTTGTGAGCGTGTGTTCCATTGCAACAACCACTGAAAAGTACAGGGTTATTACAAATGATTGAAGCGATTTCACAGCTCTACAATAACTTTATTATTTGAGGTATTTTCACAATACTTTGCACACACATACAAAAACTCAAAAAGTTTTTTTAGGCATTCACAAATGTTTTATATGTGCCCCTTTAGTGATTCGGCAGACATCAAGCTGATAATCAAGTTCCTCCCACACTCGGCGCATCATGTCCCCATCAATGAGTTCGAAAGCATCGTTGATGCGAGCTCACAGTTCTGGCACGTTTCTTGGTAGAGGAGGTTTAAACACTGAGTCTTTCACATAACCCCACAGAAATAAATCGCATGGGGTTAAGTCGGGAGAGCGTGGAGGCCATGACATGAATTGCTGATCATGATCTCCACCACGACCGATCCATCGGTTTTCCAATCTCCTGTTTATGAAATGCCGAACATCATGATGGGAGTGCGGTGGAGCACCATCCTGTTGAAAGATGAAGTCCCTGCTTGCTTTATTCGTCGACTTCCGCGGGCTACGCGTGAAACTTGCACGCGTTCAACCGTTTCTTCGCTCACTGCAGACCGACCCGTTGATTTCCCCTTACAGAGGCATCCAGAAGCTTTAAACTGCGCATACCATCGCCGAATGGAGTTAGCAGTTGGTGGATCTTTGTTGAACTTCGTCCTGAAGTGTCATTGCACTGTTATGACTGACTGATGTGAGTGCATTCCAAGCATGACATACGCTTTCTCGGCTCCTGTCGCCATTTTATCTCACTGCGCTCTCGAGCGCTCTGGCGGCAGAAACCTGAAGTGCGGCTTCAGCCGAACAAAACTTATGAGTTTTTCTACGTGTCTGTAGTGTGTCGTGACCATATGTCAATGAATGGAGCTACAGTGAATTTATGAAATCGCTTCAATCATTTGTAATAGCCCTGTACTTACAAACTTCCTACGAATCGCTAACAAATAGCGAGGAATAAACACGGCTGCCACTACGAATCAACTAACGCACCCTATGCCGGATGAAACGATGTTGCATCGCACAACTAGTCTAACGTCGCGCCGTGCCGAACAGTGCCGCGAAAGACCGAGGAAACACGAGGAGTGGCGAGGCGGACCGAGTCCTGGACGGCACGCGTGCAGCACATCTGTACACGCGTGCAGTTTGACACGCCGTGGCCGTCCCTGCCTTAAAGGCATTCCTGACTAAAAGCAACTCACCACATCCAATCTCAAAGGTAACTAACGCACACAACCATCACAGCGTGTATTTAAAGCAAACGCTATTTCCATTCTCATAGTGACACTATTAGCGCCACTCGTTAGCGACTGGCGTGAAATTTGAACAGACATCTTTCAGGTGTAGAAAAAGGCCTACCAACTCTCGTTTATTTCGCACAAGCCCTTCTTGGAGCTGCGATTTTTCTTTCCGGCAGTGCCGTGTGATGTAGAAAGGGTTACCAACTCTTTAAAGTGGAGATACGGGATGGTAGTACGTAAGAGAAGTGAAAATAAGGGACAACTGTAGAAAATAATGAAACTAAAGTTGACTATTCATACAGAATAACAAATGGTGAATAATCGTTGTATTATTCTCAATAAAAAAATTATATCACTACATCAACAACACAAATTACATACATTCCTGCAAATACAAACAAGGGAAAAAAACCACAGTACAAGCAGAGAAAAATAAGTTCAACTTAGATGGTTATTTCAAAATTTCAGTATAATCGAACACACGTTTGGGGGCCAAAACATACGTAATGAGATCTTCAGCTTCTGTGAGACCACACTGCATGTTTTTTGAAGTACACGAATCGCTGAACACTCCCTTCGTCAGTTTCACGTTGCAGTCCAACTGAGGTTAAGTTTTACATTGTCATACACCAGGGGCGGGCAGACGTTGCACGCGGCTCCTGAGCGCACAGCGCTGCACGTGCGCTGCTCGTGTGCAATCGTCAACTGGGGCAGTGGCGACGCGGCAGTGTAGTGCGAGGCTAAGCCGTGGACGTTGATGCGAAGCGACCATTACATAGTGAACGTTGCATTTCAATAACCGGAAAATGCAGAGTGAATCAAGGAAACAGAGAAGTGTAGATTTGCCAACTTTTAAAAAGGAATGGGAGAATCATTTTTTCTTAGTGCAAAAACGCGAAAATTCGAAATGTTCAATATGTGGCAGTATTCTCGCTGGTCAGCGGAAGAAAGTATTGAACGCTATTATAATAAATATAACAAGAACGAGTACAATTTATTGTGGGATTCTGAGCGGATGGTGAAATTGACTGAGCTTAAGAAGAGCGATCTGACAATACTAGATGAATCTGACGTAAGTTGCTGTTGTCACGAGAGATTTGCGACTTTTTTCGCCATGTCTCTCATCTAACTGATTTAACATTTTATTGAGCACTGTTTTCAATTTTTCAGGACGACAACAATGATAGCCCAGCGGTACGTGCAGGTTATAAGATTGCCCTTAATATAGCGAGAGCTGGAAAACCATTTGCTGAAAGTGAGTTTATAGAAGAATGCATCAATGACGCTGTTGATTTACTTTGCCCACTGAATGCAAATCAGTTTCGAGCTATCACTCTTTCTCGGCAGAGACAGACTGTAAGTCGTCGTAGAAGTGCCATGGCAGGTGACGTTTACCGTCAATTAAGGAATGCAGTGCAGGAGTTTATTGCATTTTCCATCGCAATTGATGAGTCCACAGATATTTCAGACACCGCGCAATTAGTGATTTATGTCCGCGGCGTGGACACTGCTCTGCACATGACAGAGGATTTTTTAGATATGATATCTTTAAAAAGCACGACCACCAGCGCGGACATCCTAAACGCCGTTGAAGAAGCTGTCGAGTCAGTTGGCTTAAACTGGGAACGTTTGGTGTCAGTGACAACAGACGGAGCACCTGCAATGAAAGAGGAACAAAGAGGATTTGTTGGAACAACAGCTCTCGTCAGGGAACGCAGTGCGTTTCCATACTCTGTATGTTGTGCGAGAACAGAATTGCAAAGAATATGTTTCCGTACTTAGTGCAATAAAAGAGGAAATTCTCAAGCCATTTGGGGATATATAATATTTATCCCATGCTTTTGAATGGTTCTCGAGACCATCTGCTGTTTCTGTACATGATATTCATCCCAATATGCAAATGGAATTAATATATCTACAGTGTAATTCTCGTCTGAGAGACAAATTCCTTTTGGCAAGGCGTGTAATAGACTTTTATCACGACTTTCCACAGCAAGAGTTTCCTCGTCTCCAAGGTGAAGCCGCGAAGAGAATGTCAATGTTTGGCTCGAGATTTTTTTTCCGTTATCAAAATCAATAAGTCTCTGTTAAGAGTAAACATCAGTGATGAAAATTTACGTAACTGTTTGCGTTTGCCTGATCTAGAAATTTTGTTCCAGACGTTAAAAGTATTGTAAACTCCACCTGTGATAATTAAATAAAACGTATCGTAAGTAGTAGGTACTGTTTCAAACCATGATTTCTTTCAAGCACTCCTACTAACCTTATTCCTTCATTCAATAAAGCAAGCTAGGAAACAAAACACATTACAGACGAAGGAGCAGAGAGACTGTATGATGGGGAGGGGAGAGAATCGGGTGGCCAGCTTGCCCCTGTGTGCACGCAGAACACCTGTTAACTGCACGTGTGCAAGAGCACCGCACACGTGCACGATTCCTGCCCGCCCCTGTCATGCACGAATACCAGTTCTCCTGCAGTTGCGCTGCGTAATTCTTTTTGTGACGTGCCGCTCAAGAAGTCAGATTTATTGTTTGCCGCCTTAACTTCCCTTTCTCTCTCCTTGTCACTTACCAAGTCACAAAAAAAAGCTAATCAGTCACTGCTGCATTATCTAGATTAAGAAACGAATAACATAACATAAATAATGACTATAAGCTGATATTCACACAAAGGAAAAGAAGTGACAAAGAGCATTAGAGCAATCATCATCTAATGGTTGGAGTTCTGAAAATACGGGATATGTCTTGAAAATTACGGGATTCGGGATTTTCGTCCAAATGAAGTGATACACGGCATTTCCTGGGTTATACGGGGTGGTTGGCAACCCTACGTACGGGCGTCGTCAGGTTTTCCTGTAACCGCGCGCCCCGCAGTTATTTTGAAGAGACGTCGCGAACGTTGGGCTGCCAGATGGCAGCACGGGAGCCTACCGTCCCCACCCCTTCGCCGGACGTCCCACACCCTTACCTACCCGACAGTCGACTGTTAACGCAACGCAGTCGTATTCGAGACTAGGATCCGGGAACGTTGGGGATTACGTATCTGTGAGAAAATACAGAATTTTCTCGTAATTTCCTTAGGTCACCGGAAGTGGACTGCCAAACTCTCGCCTACAACCTTTCATAAACTGAACGCACTCTCCTCAGTTTCTGGTGACTCTGACGTCAACGAGTCGCTTATCCGGTGTTTTCTTTTTCCTTTTTTTTTTGCTTGTAATGCCTCTACTAGCGTTTGTAGATTATTTCTGTATTGTTTCTCACGTCTGGCATGTTAATAAAAAGTAAGAACGAACACTACAATGGCGAGTCAGACTGAAAAAAAAACCATTTCAATAGAGTTTACTGCGGACTTTGTGTCTCAGCTGAGCGGTTATTTAAATATATTACACTGAGAAGGGAGTGAGGCAGTGATGTAGACTATGTCTCATGTTATTAATCTGTACACAGACCAAGCAGTAATGGAAAGCAAGGAGAAATGTGGGAAAGAAATCGAAGTTCAGGGAGGAGAAATGAATATGTTCAGGTTTGTCTGTGATACTGTAATTATGTCTGAGGCAGCAAAGGGCTCGGAAGATTGGTTGAATGGAGGTGGTAGTGCATTGGAGAAATTTTATTAGATGAACGTCGGTAAATCAAGGTAACGGAGTATATTCGAATTGGTGAATCAAGGTAACGGAGTATATTGGAATTAAATCCTATAGTGCTGAGAGCGATAGATTAGGAAATGAGACGCTAGAAGTATCAGGAGAGTATCGCCATTTGGGTTGTAAAATAATAGACAATGCCGGAAGTAGTGAGGATATAAAATATACGCTGGAAGTAACGATGCAGCGTTCTTGAAAAATAGAACTTTGTTACGATGAAATATAAATTGACTACAAAATATTATATCCTAGCTTGTGAGACAGGGAGGACAGTGAGATCAGGATGTAATGCGTGCGGCCGGTTAACGACCGTTCTCCTGGCACACCGGCCAGCCTGAGTGCGGTTTTTAGGCGGTGCTCCACGCTGTTTCAGGCAAATGCTTCTTTATTCCCAAGTCTATGCCTCATGAAATACAAACAGTTAAAACGCGATAACACGGAGCGGTGGCGCACACGACTTCCAGCCCTTCGGTTAACTGAGGACTGTGGCGACAGGAAGTTTAAATGAAAATAAAGTTGCCAAATCACGAAAACAGTGGACTCTGTAAGGAGGTGTGTGTGCCGTTATGTATCAGTGAAATGTGGACGATGTAAAGTGCAAACAACAAAAGTGGGTGGGTGGGTGCCGAAGAGCTATTGAGGTGAATCGTGTACAGAAGACCTCTGTGGCACAAGTAGACGATAAAAGGGTAGGTGCATGGAACACACTCTGAGGCATTACGCAATAGTTCATTCTGTGATGGACAGAAGTGGCGAGTAGAAGTTTTAGCGGGAGACCAGAGCATGAATGTAGTAAGCAGAAGATAGAGCACTGCAAAGGGCGTCGTCAAAACAGTCTTCTGACTGATGACTACGCCAGCAACAACCAGCTCCGGATTCTGATTATTTGGACTGGGGAGAAGGAATGGGTGGGGGTGGGGAGACATGGGGGCAGCGTTTGTTATTTTTCTACCCACCACCCGCCCAAAAAGATAGCTTATTCCCACCTCCACTTTTGACAATTTTAATGTCCACAGACGTCTAAAATCTGAATAATAATTGCAATAAAATACATAAATGTTTTAGTGCAATACTAACAATGGTAATTTGTTTACAGTAGTGCCTAGTATATCCTTTTAATACAAGTTGCAAGAAATTACTATTCTGAAAAACACATCGTCTTACAAGCAAGCACTCGTTCGAAAATCTGATAAGCACGTCTAATGCAACTGAATTAAGAAGTCTGAAGCTGTCAAAAGTGTGAGGAAGTCATAATTTGCACTGAACATTGGGGGAGGGGGGGGGGGCACGTAAACGGAAGAAATGCTGTCTCTTTCAATAGTTTCCACTTCTATTCGTGACAGTCGGTCTTCCTTGTCACTTTTCTCGGGTGTCTTTCCCTTCCTGTCTCGGTTCACTCGACCTGTTGATAAATGTAAATGACGTGTGGCTAGGGCCTCCCGTCGGGTAGACCGTTCGCCTGGTGCAAGTCTTTCGAGTTGACGCCACTTCGGCGACTTGCGCGTCGATGGGGACGAAATGATGATGATAAGGGCAACACAACAGCCAATCCCTGAGCGGAGAACATCTCCGACCCAGTCGGTCGGAACCCTGCCGGACTTGGTGCTGGCAGCGCGTGAGGCCGGCCCCTGGGTGTTCGCCTTCTGTTGTCTGCAATGTTCCCTGCACGCACTCATGTCACGCTGACAGGTAAAAGCGTGTAAACTGGCCTGCCTTTCAACGTAGCTTTCTGTTTTCTTAAATTATCATCTCTTAATTTTCGTCTTTATTTTCCGATACTACGCTGAGAAATTTGGAAATTTACGCTTTTAGTAAAATATTGTGGGAGTAGTGAGGTGGGAGGCGTCCTCACCGTCGTGAGTCCCTCACCTCCATCCCCCCCCCCCCCCCCCCTGGATCTGCACGTGACAACAACAGGTAAAAACGAGGCGGAAACATAACAGAGGTGCAGGCGGAAGTAGTCTCGGCGGGACCTGGGTAGAGTTGTCAGGTATCTCGATTTAGTCGGTATTGTCCCGAATTTCCAGCTGAAATACCCGACTTGCGATTAAACCTCGTCTGGATAGGTAAAAATGTAAATCGCACAAAAATCGACAGTATTTTCTATAATATTACGATCTCCACTTTAGATTGTTCGTTATGGGTTTAAAACTGAGAAGCAATCTTATAAAAGGTACTGAAATTTAAAATTCTGCTTTTAATGTCAGTCTGAGAACTAAGCTGGCAAACTTTACTCAGTAGCCGTTGCTTTCGAGTCACAGTGCTTAGTCATTCTCTGCAAGAACAACTAAGCAGTGTTCTGAAGTGTGCTTCCTCTGGGGCGTCCTCAGTCGTCTAGAAGTCAGAAGCAGTAGCCGGCCGAGACACAAACAGGAACAGGGAACTAACCGATATTGTGACTTTTACGAGTTTCTAATTCACCTGAGTGCAGGTAGATACGTTTTTAAATCGCTCCGTATTAATCTAATCTATTTGACACAGTTCCTGCGTTTTCGTCAGGGTCTACAGTGGGGTTGCGCAGCACGTGCCGATAGTCTGATTATCTGCATGGTTTAGTTTTTCACCGTCTTTAGTATGGACAGGGACTGCGATTGTTGTGTGCGGATGCGAGCCAAATTGCTGGCACTTCACTCTCAGATGCAGGCTGCGATGGCTTCGGTTACACAGCTTGAGGCTGCAGTGGATTGACATCACTGTTGTGGGCCGGCCGTGGGGATCCAACGGACGTCCGAGTCCTCCATCGGTCCTCACCGGTGGCCAGCCCAGTTACTGCTCCCACTGAGGCTGACCCCTCACCTGTGGTCGACTAGGAGGTCGCCCCGGGGCGTAGCAGGAGGCGAAAAACTTCCCAGGCGGCCGCATGTAAAGCATCCCCGTTTGTCTGCCGAACAAGTTCCAGGTGCTGTCTGTGGCTGACACTGTCGCTGAGCCAGATGCTGTCGCCTGTCCTGTTTCAGAGAAAACACCTCAGCCTGCAAGATCCGGACAATCACAGAGGGTGGGATTATTGGTAGTTAGGAGCTCCCATGTTAGGCGCGTTATGGGGCCCCTTAGAAACATGGCTGCCACGAAGGAAAGGAAAACCAATGTGCACTCCGTGTGCATACTGGGTGAAGTCATTCCAGATGTGGAACGAGTCCTCCCGGATGCTATGAAGATTACAGTGTGCAGCCAACTGCAGGTGGTTGCTCACGTCGGTACCATTGATGTATGTCACTTTGGATCAAAAGAGATTCTCTCTGGTTTCGAGAGGCTAACAGATGTGGCAAAGATTGCCACTCTTTCTTGCAAGACGAAAGCAGAGCTGATCATTTGCAGCATAGTCGACAGGACCGATTGCGGACCTCCGATACAGAGGCGAGTGGAGGGTCTGAATCAGAGGCTCAGACTGTTCTGCGACCGTGTAGGCTGCAGATTCCTCGACGCGCCAATGGGTGCTTGGGTTTCGGTTTCCGCTGAATAGGTCTGGAGGCGGCTACACGGGTAGCAGGGGCTGTGTGGCGTGGACTGGGCGGTTTCTTAGGTCAGAGGGTCTCGGGAAAATACAAGAAGGGCTTCAGTCAAAGAGGGTGCAGGTCGAACACAGGAAGAACGTAGATACAGGAACAATCGGTATAACGGTTGTAAATTGCCGCAGCTGTGTTGGGAAAGTACCAGAGCTCCAGGCGCTAATAGAAACCACAGATACTCAAATCGTTATAGGCACTGAAAGCTGGCTAAAGCCGGATACAAGCTCAGCGAAATTGATACAAGCTCAGCCGACATTTTTGCGAAGAACCTAACGGTGTTCCGAAAGGATAGGCTAACCACGCTTGTCGGTGGCGTGTTTGTTGCTGTTAAAAGTAGTCTAACTTGTCGCGAAATTGAAGTAGATAGTTCCTGTGAGTTAATATGGGTACAGGTCATTGTTGGCAACCGGAATAAAGTAATAATGGGATCCTTTTACCGACCTCCTAATTAATGATAAAGTTGCTGAAAGCTTCTAAGAAAACTTGAGTTTGATTTCAAACACGTAGCCGACTCTTACGATTATAGTTGGTGGTGACTTTAATTTACCCTCGATATGTTGGCGAAAATACATGTTTAATTCCGGAGGTACGCATAGAACATCATCCGAAATTGTGCTAAACGCATTCTCTGAAAATTATTTCGAGCAGTTAGTTCATGAGCCCACACGAATAGTAAACGGTTGTGAAAAAACACTTGACTTCCTAGCAACAAATAATACTGAGTCAATAAAGAGCATCAAAACGGATACAGGGATTAGTGAACACAGGGTTGTCGTAGCGACACTGAATACTGTAACCCCCAAATCCTCCACAAATAAACGAAAAATATACCTATTCCAAAAAGGCAGATAAAAATTCACCTGACACCTTCTCGAGAGACAATGTCCACTCCTCCCAAATTAATAATATAAGTGTAGGCCAGATGTGGCTTGAATTCAAAGAAACAGTATCGGCAGCAGTTGAGAGATTTATACCAAATAAATTGACAAACGGCAGAGCTGATCCTCCTTGGTACACAAAACGGGTCAGAACACTGTTGCAGAAACAACGAAACAAACATGCCAAATTTAAACAGACGCAAAATCCCCAAGATTAGCGATCTTTCACAGAAGCTCGAAATTTAGTGCGGACTTCAATGTGAGATCACTACCCTCTCCGCGCGATAGCAATGGAGATACTATCGAAGACAGTGCTGCCAAAGCAGAGTTACTAAAAACAGCTTTACCAGATGCCTTCACAAAAGAAGACGAAGTAAATATTCCAGAATTCGAATCAAGAACAGCTGCCAACATGAGTAACGTAGAAGTAAATATCCCCAAAGTAGTGAAGCAACTTAAATCACTTAATAAAAGCGAGTCTTCTGGTCCAGGCTGTATACCAATTAGGTTCCTTTCAGAGTATGCTGATGCATTAGCTCCATACTTAACAATTATATACAACCGTTCGCTTGACAAAAGAGCCGAACCTAAAGACTGGAAAGTTGCACACGTCACACCAATATTCAAGAAAGGTAGTAGGAGTAATCGACTTAATTATAGGCCCATATCGTTAACGTCGATATGCAGCAGGATTTTGGAACATATATTGTGTTCAAACATTATGAACTATGTCGAAGAAAACGGTCTATTGACACACAGTCAACATGGGTTTAGAAAACATCGTTCTTGTGAAACACAACTAGCTCTTTATTCGCATGAAGTGTTGAGTGCTATTGACAAGGGATTTCAGATCGATTCCTTATTTCTCGATTTCCGAAGGCTTTTGACACTGTACCACACAAGCGGCTTGTAGTGAAATTGCGTGCTTATGGAATGTCGTCTCAGTTATGTGACTGGATTCATGATTTCCTGGCAGGGAGGTCACAATTCGTAGTAAGTGACGGAAAGTCATCGAGTAAAAGAGAAGTGATTTCTAGCGTTACCCAGGGTAATGTTATAGGCCCTTTGCTGTTCCTTATCTATATAAACGATTTGATAGACAATCTGAGTAGCCGTCTTTGGTTGTTTGCAGATGACGCTGTCGTTTATCGACAAATGAAGTCATCAGGAGATCAAAACAAATTCAAAAACTATTTAGAAAAGATATCTGCATGGTGCGAAAATTGGCAGTTAACCCTAAATAATGAAAAGTGTGAGGTCATCCTCCTGAGTGCTAAAAGGAATCCGCTAAACTTCGGTTACACGGTAAATCAGTCTAATCTAAAGGCCGTAAATTCAACCAAATACCTAGGAATTACAATTACGAACAATTTAAATTGGAAGGAACACACAGAAATTTTGTGGGGAAGGCTAGCTAAGACTGCGTTTTATTGGCAGAACACTTAGAAAATGTAACAGATCTACTAAGGAGACTGCCTACACTACGCTTGTCCGTCCTCTTTTAGAATGCGCGGTGTGGGATCCTTACCAGATAGGACTGATGGAGTACATCGAAAAAGTTTAAAGAAGGGCAGGACCTTTTGTATTACCGCGAAATATGGGAGAGAGTGTCACTGAAATGATACAGGATTTGGGCTGGACATCATTAAAAGAAAGGCGTTTTTCGTTGCGACGGAATCTTATCACGAAATTCCAGTCACCAACTTTCTCCTCCGAATGCGAAAATATTTTGTTGACACCGACCTACATAGGGAGAAACGATCACCACGATAAAATAAGGGAACTCAGAGCTCGTACGGAAAGATATAGGTCTTCGTTCTTTCCGCGCGCCATACGAGATTGGAATAATAGAGTGTCGTGAAGGTGGTTCGATGAACCCTTTGCCAGGCACTTGAATGTGATTTGCAGAGTATCCATGTAGATGTAGACGTAGATGTAGATACAGAAATGACGAGCGTGTCAAAGCATCGAAAAGAGAAGCGACCGACGACTTGCAGCGTGGCATGAACTACTCTGACAAACGATTTGACTTTGAAGAGACCGTGTACAAAGCTATCAAACCACTTTCATTAATAGGGGAACAGTGCTTAGTTTTAGAATTCGTAGAAGTGACGTCTCTAGATGAACTTCGTGTAGGCGAGGATTTTACGTTCGAAGAATGTGTGCAACTGAACACGTTTCTTAAGGATGAAGAGCAGAATTTTTTAAGTTGAAGTCGGATGATAAGTGGATGAATTTTTTTCGACGTTATGAAAACAGTGAAAACTAGTACGAAGTTTTCTGTTTCATATTTTTTATACCTCATTCCACTGCTGCTCTAGATCGAATTTTCAGGCTGATGAACGTTTAGCGAGCTGAGAGAAACTCAACAACACAGTTATAAATTGAATTAACGGTGAACACGATTCAGTCAGTTACGTTCCTGCAGTTTCCTTGTTTTATCGACGGAGAAGAAGGGAAGATCCTACTAAGAAGGTTGAAAAGCAAGCAATATGGCAAAATGCAGTGTTTTGTATTTTGTGTTTTAAATTTTAGCCTAAGTGCGTTTTGTCTAGGTTTCGTAAAAATTCACGATTTAGTTCAGATAGAACGTGGCAACGCTGGTCGCGAGTACTGATGGGAACAACCGAATATAAACATTCGACTCAGTCAGTTGTTGGGAAAGAATCCCATCACTCGGCTGTACGTTTACTTACCGGTTGAATTATCCATTCATTTCTTGGAATGTAACCGACTTGTGGCAACAACCAACGAGTTTAATTTTCATAGAATGGCTATGCCTCCGCTATGTTTGAAGCAAATTGAATACCCATTTGGCATTTTGTGTGTAATCAAGGGCGTCGTCTGCTGTGTCACCACTCGAAATTGATTTCGATTAACTTCGAATTGCTCATGCCAGCTTGAATTTGTCTCAAAAAACAGTATGTACAGTGGCAGCAACAAGGGAAGTTTTTGTCGAATTAAGGATAAACTTTTCGATGTATTGTGTTGTTGTACAAGTTCGTAGCCTTTTTTCCGAAAGTTTAATAAACACATCACATACATAGTCATTAATAATATATTCTCCTTGACTATTTACAAGTCTCCCAACGCTGAACAGACCCGAAGAACTCGTCGAACCTTGTTCGGAGTGCATTCTCATCTGGAAAGCAAGTCCCTTGAAGTTTGTTCGAAAGAGATGGGAAAATGTGGAAATCTATTAATTGAGAAGTCTGAACAAATACGTAAGTGGGACACCTCTGGAGACAGGGTGAAAACAATGAATAAACTTGATACAACCGTCAGGGGCTTGTGTCAGTCGACTATCTCACGTTTGTGAAACCACTGAAATCCGGAGAGTGGGTGGCGAACATCCATACAGCAGACGTGGCCGCAGAGACTGGTTACTCTCGACTGAAAAAACCGATTGGCCAACCGGTTATTAGAAAACATCCGGTTGTCCCGTCTCTAACCCTAAGTACTGTACAACAGTACAGCTTAGTCGGCAGAGCGAAGGTAAAAATTGCGGGTTCTAAATCCAGCTCTAAGGTATTAGGCAGCTGTAAATGGGAGGACACTCCGTTGCAGAGTGAATGGTCCATTATGGGCAATAAAAACGTACAGCAAGTAAGAAAATGCGAGAAAAAAGTAGTTGTGTGGTGGAACGGCGCCTATTCCCGGGCCCTGGGCCACCCGGACTTTTTTTTTTTTTTTTTTTTAACGTATATAGACTTTTATTTACAAAATAACAAATTCGTTTTACAAAATACAGTTTACATTTTACATGTAGAGACGAGACAATCCATTCTTTATTTTTATTTTTCTGTTACTGTACTGTCCAGGTAATTATTTCATTTGGTATTTTTTTTTTAATTTTTTTTAATATTTTTCGAAAAGTCTGTCAGTCAGAGGTTTTTTTAGTTGTTTCTTGCACCGTTTATTGTTGTAGTTTAGCAATTTAGCTTTTCTGAGCCTTTGTACGCTACATTTATACGTAGGCAGAGTGAATATGGAGTAAGCATTGATTGTACGATCTAGTTATTTACAGAGAATAATTAGTATATAAGAAAACAAAGTTATTTTATGGAATTTTACTTATTACTAGTTATGGTATTATTATTGTTATTATTTTTGTAGATGTTTTGAGTTGAGGATGTACTCTATTCATTTTAAAATACTGTTGTGCTATTACTATCCTCTTTTTAAATCTTGTGTTAGAAAACAAGGGGGAGGTATTTTACGTTGGGTTTTGAAAAACGAGACCTTAGTGGGACATGCACTAGGCATGAAATCAGTTTGATAGAAATATTAACGAGTGTATCAGTTGTCAGCTCTTGTTTGATGGGTAAAGTGGTATCCATAGGGGAAACCCTCATGAAAAACTATCTTAACATATTAAACAATCCATGACAAAAGAAAAAGGACATTACTATTTTAGCGAATTATTAAACCTATTTTTTTTCGATTGAGCAAAGAGCAATACACTAGGAAGCATTATATAGTGCAATTTTAGAGCTAGTTTACTATCGGTGGTGCGTGAGAGTGAGGAAGGCTGAAAGGAGGAAACTATTCGTGGTGGCAAGACAGACATATATAAGCATGTAAATCACTAGTTTGTTGTACTGATAGGCCTGTAATAGTTTTGTGGTACTCACAGTTTCGCACACCTCTCGATTGCACACGATGGAAGGTAGAAAAACAAAAAAAAACACAAAAGACAAAGGGACACTCGGAGCTACGGTTATATTGACACTATATTGTAAACTTTTACGCGTTCGATCACTTTTCACTGTCACTTTTTTTTTTCTTTTTTTAATATAAAGCACTTTAGCACTGTAACACACGCATCACTGTTGGTGCTTTTGGGATGTGGGAGGACATCTGCGACTGCGGCAAGGGCGTGGGGGGGTTTGCGGCGATGGCAGCGGCGGCGGCGGCGGCGGCGGCAACGGTGGTGGCGGTGGCGGACACGTCACGTGGCGGCAGACAGGGCGTCCCTGAAGGCGGCGGTCAGCGGGATCTCCAGGAAGTTGTGGAAAGTCTGACGATATGTAGCGCGTTGTTTTGCCCTCTTGTGCTCTTCCCACAAGTCCGTGAGGAACTGCACGCTGTCTGACTGCTTTTTGGCAATGACTGCGTGTGCAGTCATGGCGAGTATCCACATCGTGGCCGTTCGTTTTGGCCTAGGGAACGGTTTCGCGTCAGGGACAGTGAGAGCCGTGACTTGGATGTTTCTTGGGTCGCTTCTGTTCATGTGGGCTATTATCTTCTTGCTTGTCTCCCATATGTTGCTGGTTGCCCTGCATAGGAAACGGTGCTCTACAGTGTCCTTTTCGTTGCACGTTTCACAATTGGGCGATTCTTTTATCCGGATTCGCGCCAGCCTCTCGTTGGTCGGTACGGTGTTGTGCACTACCTTGTACCACGTAGATCTGGCGTGCTCCGGTATTGCTTTTTCTGAGATATTTCTCCAGACGACTGGCCAGTCGTGGTCTGGAGATTTTATCTCGATTCTTGTTCTGTGTGTTTGCCCTCTTAGTGCGCCGTAGATGTTTTTCGCCGTCCTTAGCTGCGGGTTTGTTACGGTGGGCAGTGCGTAACTTTTATCGAGGATCAGTTGCCTGATGTGTCGCATCTTAAACGGTATGTGACTGGTGTCAACCGGCGCTTCTTCTGATCGTGGCCTGTAGATGTTTATTAGGCAGGCCGTGATGCTGTCTTTGTTTTTGCTCTCCATTTGGATTGCTCTGTGGAGCAGCAGCGCAGCACACTTTGTCCTGACGTCCACCAGCCCCAGCCCTCCTTCCTCCTTCTTCAGTGAGCACGTCGCCTGCGATACTTTGAATATTTCCCGCCTCCACAGCAGGTAGTAGACGGCTCCTTGTATCGCTCGGGCGATTTCTGTTGGTGCACTCAATATCTGTGCCACGTACCAGGCTTTCGACAGGATCGTTGTGTTGATCAATTCTGCTTTTTGTCCTAATGTTAGATGTCTACTCGAGTGAGTCCTGGCGAGCCCTCGTATTGTATGTAGGGTTGTTCGCCAGTTCTGTGTCGCCATCTTTAGTGGGCATTTTTGGATGAGTATCCCTAGTGTTTTGTGGGTCTCGGTTACTCGATACCACTCCCTGTTGATGGTCAGACTTCCGTTGCCAATGGGGAGCAGCACGGTTTTTCTGGGATTGACCCTTGCTCCCGATGCGTTTTGAAATGTTTTGATTATCGGTTCTATTTCGTCTATCTCCTGCTCGTTGTTGACAAAGATTCCCACATCGTCGGCGTAGGCCATGCATGTGACCTTCTGCTGCCCGATTTGGTAACCGTGCAGGCTTGCAGCCAGTTTACGTAGCAGTGGATCAAGCGCTGCCGCGAAGAGGGCCATGGACAACGGGCAGCCTTGCCTTACTGACTTGCCTAGTTTTAACCTTTTTGTTGTCCATCCATTTACAGTTATTATCGATGAGGCGTTCTTTAGAAATTTTCTTATAATGTCGGTGAATTTTTGTCCGAATCCGAGTTTGGTTAACGTTTGCAGGAGATATCGGTGGCTGATCCTGTCGAAAGCCTTGTGGAAGTCAACAGAAATTATTGCTGCGGTCGTTCTGCTGGTGGCGGCGTGCGCAATTACGTCTCTGTATGCGCAGGCGGCGTCGAATATGCTTCTGCCGAGCACTGCACACGTTTGCCACGGGCTGATCGCCTTCATTAACGCAGTCTTGATGTTATTTGCGAGGCATTTCGCGGCAATCTTGTAATCTGCATTCAGCAAGGTTATGGGCCTGAACTCTTCGATGTGTTTCGCTGCCTTTGTTTTTGGGAGAAGGATTACCGTCCCTTCCAGAAAGGAGGCCGGTACTGCTGTCCCGTTTAGGATTTCGTTCACCATTTCTGTCAGATGTCTTCCTACTTGGTCCCAGAGCTGGCTGTAGAATTCCTTGGGGATGCCGTCGGCTCCTGGTGCTCTGCCGTTTGCGCTGTCTTTGAGGATGGCTCTCACCTCATCCTCTGTCACGTTTTCGGTCAGTAGCGCCCGATCTTGATCGGTCAAGAGCCGACGTGTCTCCAGCAGGATGTCTGCCGTTTTGGCATCGTCCGTCTCTTCGCTTCTGAAGAGCTTTTCGAAGTGGTTTTCCACGTGGTCCACAATTTCCCGCTTTGTGGACAGCTTGTTTCCGTCCTTATCGAGGAGTTCGGAGATAACCTTGCTGTTTGCCCTTTGCCTTTCCCTGACTAAGTGGTGCAGTGTGGCGGGCTCATCCTCGATGACGCCGTGCGTTTGACTGCGAGCGATGACGCCTTCCATTCGCTGCCGTTTCATGTTGAGCAGACGTGCTTTTAATCTTCTCACGCGCGTCAGGTACTGTAGGTCGTCAGCAGGGGCGTTAAGCGCGTCCTTAAGACAGAGTGCGTAGAAGTCTGCTGTGCTTTTCTTCCAGTATGCTTTTTCCGCGCTGTATCTGATCAGTGCTCTTCTGATCGCTGGCTTGGCAAGTTCTGTCCACCACTCTATAGTGGAGTTGTATGCGTGACGTCTTTCTGAGCATTTCCCTACTGTGTCGGAGATTTCCGACCGTAGTTTCTCGTCTTTGAGGTGTTTGACGTTGAGTTTCCATCTCGCCTTTTGTCCAGCGGTCTTTCTTCTCGGCAGGTGGATTTTGGTTTCGTATGCGCAGTGATCAGAGAAAATCACTGGGCAGACCTCTACGTGCGATACAGAGGCGGCCAACTCTCTGCTCACGTACACCCTGTCTAATCTGCTTTTCCCCGTGTTGTAATGAAAAGTGAACTCTGTGTTCTGTTTGTTGAGCAGACGCCACGAGTCGTCAAGTTTTAGACGCCTTATGAGCTCTTGCAGCTCCATGCATAGATTCGGTACCGGGATCTGATCTTCTGGTGCAGCTACGCAGTTAAAATCTCCTCCTAGCACAATGTTGGTGTCATTCTGCGGGAGGAGTTCGCAAATGCGTTCGTTGAAATATTGTCCTCTTGCCCTCTTCTTTTCTGAGCCCGACGGTGCGTATATGTTTATGAACACCGTTCCTGATATTTCTAATGCGATCCCGCTTCCATCTACCATCAGTTTTGGCTCCCCTGTCTCTATTTCTTCTCTTATCATAATCGCTGTCCCTCGTCGGGTTTCGGGGTCTATGTTACTGATAACTTTGTATCCGGGTACCTCTTCTATTTGTGTCGTTACCACCTCCTGCAGGAGAACTACGTCTGCGGTTCTATGCTGCAAGAATTCTGATAGGGCGTCTAATTTAACTGAAGAGCTCATTCTATTGACATTGCATGAGATGATCGTGTGCGGTGTTTTACTGTGCATTTATAACGAGGGTCGTCGGGCGCTTTGCTGGGGCGGGTCGGGTGTGTGCTGTGGCCGGTCAGGCCGTAGGACGACGTCCTCGGGTTTGCTGGTGTGCGTTACGGTTTTTGCGGGTGGTGCGTCTGATGATTCTCCATCAGATGTCTCCATCCGTTCTGCGTTATCGTGGCTCCTCCTGGCGCCTTTCCTTTTCGGTTTTGTCGGCTTTTGCCGCTCTGTGTTGGTGTCCTTCCTCTCGTTGTCCGACTCTTTGAGCATGCGCGCAATTTTGTTAACAGATTTCTTGATGTTGGCCTCGCGCATCTCACTAAACGTTTGTGGCGTGTTGCTGCTGGGTCCGGCCGTCTGGCTGGCCACAGCTGCTTCCTGGACGGGGGCGTCGACCTCCGCTACCTTCTGCCGTCGGATGGCAGGTGAAGGGGCGGGGGCTGCGGCCACCTCGCACTCCATTGTGCCTTCGCCCTCCGAGTCGGAGCTGAGCTGCCGTTTCTCTCCCGCGCTACCTGCGCTGGCCACGGCCGGGGCCGGGACGGCGGCAGGGGTTGGGGGAGCCGCTGGGCTTTCCGTGGCGGCGGTCGGGGCTGCCGCTTCCGCTGTCGCTTCTGTGGCTGCTACGGCTACGACCGGCTCTTCGTTTAAACGTGGCGCTTCTCCAGCTACAGCTCCGGCGTAGTTGCCGGTAATTTCCTGTTGCTCGGCATTCGTATTCGGTTGCCGTGGCAGTTGCGCCGGTCGTTTGTTTCTTGGGCAGTTTGCGCGCATATGCTCTGTGGAGTTGCATATGGAGCACGTCTGGGGCTGGCCATTGTACTGCACCACTCCCCTGTGCCCTCCAATCATCACGAATGATGGCACGTGTTTCTTTAATACCATCGTCACCGCCCTGACGCCCGAGTCGACCTTGTATCTGTGTCCCGTTCCCCAGAACTCGCGGTTCACCGACAGAACTTCTCCGTACAGTCTGATACATCGTGCAACTTCCTCGTCCGGCACTTCGAAAGGCAGATTGTAGACCTTCAAGTGCCTCACACCGTAGCCAGCGTACGAGATCTTTACGTCACTCACAGCACCGTCCCTGTGCGTGAATTTCCGTATACCACCGCGGGTGGTCACCAAGGTTTCACATCGTACGAGCGTTTTTAATTTAATGAAAAGACTGTATACTGTGAAGTCCAGCATCAGTCCCTCAAGTTCATCCTCCTCTATCCTCAGTTCACTAAACATCCAATCCTCAATTTCAAAGGACGTTGGCCTAACGAATTCCCGGTCAAATTGCAACTGCAGCGTCGTATTAGATCGGTTGTAAGTAGTCATTTTGACTCACCAAATCGTTGAAGCTCACGTTAAGGCGACGAAACAGCTACGGCTGGCGCGGCGCGGGAGCCGGCAGGCGACGGGCGCGGCGCGGTAGGATGTCGGGCGGCGACGGCTCGGCGGCCGGTAATCCTCGGCTACCTGGGACGCACAATAGCGAGCGGCACACGTGTTGCCAGGCAGGGAAGAACCGCCGCCTCGCTAGCGACTACTCCGGGCCTCGGCTCCCTGGCTGAGACTTGGCTGCGCAGTTCGCTCTCATAGCACGTCGCGTCTTACTGTCTCGATCGGCCTCGGCCGCGTTTCGTGCGGCGTCGCGAGGCGAGCAGCGCCCCTGTCATCAGGCGGCTGTCGAGCACGGAGAACCCCCTCACACCCCCGGGTCAATGGTCGGGGACGCCGCCGCGGTCGTTCTGGAGCTCTCCAGAACGATCGAAACTGCGTGCACAGCCGCAGTTTTCTCCCACACAACGGCTCCCCAGTCGCTTGGGTTACAGGAGCGCGCCACCGCTCCCAGCCGGTAGTCGCCGTTCTGGAAGCGCACGACCTCCGACGTCGCACGGAACCTACAAGGAGAATTTTCTCAATTGCCACCATACTCATTTTAACCAATTTTAGTGCATTCAGATTACTAAACAGTAAGACATTATCCAGTAAAAATCACGCTGGTGACGGAATTATAATAATACGACGCAAAAAAAATCTAATTTGCTGGGAAGTGGCGGTGCGGTCCCCTACGGCACTGCGTAGGATCCTATGGTCTTGGCGTGCATCCGTGCGTCGCTGCGGTCCGGCCCCAGGTCGACGGGCACGTGCTCCTTCCGCCGACCACTGGCGACAACATCGATGTACTGTGGAGACCTCACGCCCCACGTGTTGAGCAATTCGGCGGTACGTCCACCCGGCCTCCCGCATGCCCACTATATGCCCTCGCTCAAAGTCCGTCAACTGCACATACGGTTCACGTCCACGCTGTCGCGGCATGCTACCAGTGTTAAAGACTGCGATGGAGCTCCGTATGCCACGGCAAACTGGCTGACACTGACGGCGGCGGTGCACAAATGCTGCGCAGCTAGCGCCATTCGACGGCCAACACCGCGGTTCCTGGTGTGTCTGCTGTGCCGTGCGTGTGATCATTGCTTGTACAGCCCTCTCGCAGTGTCCGGAGCAAGTATGGTGGGTCTGACACACCGGTGTCAATGTGTTCTTTTTTCCATTTCCAGGAGTGTATTTTCCATTTTCACTATGGTTTCTGTTTCGCGGCCGATCGGACCTTAATAAGCGAATAGCTCTCGTACATCTCCATCTACATGATAACTCTGCAATCCACAGTTAAGTGTGTGGGAGAGGGTTCATCGAACCACCTTCAAGCTATTTCTCTACTGCTCCACCCTCGAACAGCGCGCGGGAAAAACGAACGCTTAAATCTTTCTATGCGAGCTCTGATTTCTCTTATTTTATCATGATCCTTCCCCCTATGAAGGTGGACTCAACAAAAGGAGAAAGCTGATAATTGAAATTTCATGAGAGGATCCTGCCGCAACGACAAACGCCTTTATTTTAATGATTGCTACCCCATTTCACGTTTCATATCTATGGCGCTCTCTCCCCTATTTGGCGATTGTGCAAAACGAGCTAGCTTTCTTTGAACAATTTCGATGTCCTAAGTCTGATGCTGACCCCACATCGCACAGCAATACTCCAGAAGAGGACGTACAAGCGTTGTGCAGGCAGTGTGTTTAGTAGACCTGTTCCATTTTCTCAATGTTCTGCCAATAAATCGTTGTCTTTGGTCTGCTTTATCCACAACATTATCTATGTGATCGTTCCAACTTAATTTGTTCGTAATTGTAATCCATATCATCATCATCATCATCGTGTCCTCCTCGCCGTGTCCGGTATTTAGTTGAATATACAGCCTTTAGATTTGTGTGATTTATCGTGTAACCGAAACTCAGCGAATTCCTTTTCTTACTCATGTGCGTAAGTTCACACTTTTCATTATTTAGAGTGAGTTGCCACTTTCCATACAGATATCTCCTCTAGTTATGTAATTTGCTTTAATCATCTGATGACTTTATAAGACGGTAAATGACAGTATCATCTGCAAACAATCTAAGAGTGCTACTGAGATTGTCTCGTAAATCGTTTATGTAGATTAGGAATAGCAGATGACCTATAAAACTTCCTTGGGGAACGCCATATATTACTTCTGTCTTACTCGATGACTTTCCGTCAATTACTAAGAACTGTGACCTTTCTGACCTGAAATCACAAATCGATTCGCACAACTGAGACGGTACTCTATAGGCACGCAATTTGATTAGAAGTCTGTTATGAGATACGGTGTCGAAAGCCTTCTGAAAATGTAAAAATACCGAATCAGTTTGACATCCCCCATCAGTAGCACTCATTACTTCGTGGGAATAAAGAGCTAGTTATATTTTCTGAATCCGTGTTGGCTATTTGTCAATAGATTGTTTTCTTCGAGGTGATTCACAATGTTCGAGCACAGTATATGTTCCAAAATCCTGCTGCAAACCGACGTTTGCGATATGGTTTCGTAATTCAGCGGATTACTCCTACTTCGTTTCTTGGGCATTGGTGTGACTTGTCCAACTTTGCCGTTTTTTGATACGGGTATTTCGTCGATTGCATATGACCGCTAGATATAGAAAGCAAGCCATCTAGTATACAAGCAGGACCGGAGGTCTTGCCTTATTCAGTGATTTAAGCTGCTTTGCTACACCGAGGATATCTACTTTTAAGTTACTCATGTTAGCAGATGCTCTTGGTTAGAATTCTGGAATATTTACTTCGTCGTCTTCGGGTGAAGCATTTTCGGAAAACAGCATCAGTAACATCATTGTTATCGTGCAGTGAAGGTATTAATTATGCCTCTCCGCTGATGAACTTTACGGACGACCAGAATCTTTCTGGGTTTTCTGCCAGATTTCGAGACAGTGTTTAGTTGTGGAAAGTATTAAAAGCATCTTGCACTGAAATTCGCGATATACACTCCTGGAAATTGAAATAAGAACACCGTGAATTCATTGTCCCAGGAAGGGGAAACTTTATTGACACATTCCTGGGGTCAGATACATCACATGATCACACTGACAGAACCACAGGCACATAGACACAGGCAACAGAGCATGCACAATGTCGGCACTAGTACAGTGTATATCCATCTTTCGCAGCAATGCAGGCTGCTATTCTCCCATGGAGACGATCGTAGAGATGCTGGATGTAGTCCTGTGGAACGGCTTGCCATGCTATTTCCACCTGGCGCCTCAGTTGGACCAGCGTTCGTGCTGGACGTGCAGACCGCGTGAGACGACGCTTCATCCAGTCCCAAACATGCTCAATGGGGGACAGATCCGGAGATCTTGCTGGCCAGGGTAGTTGACTTACACCTTCTAGAGCACGTTGGGTGGCACGGGATACATGCGGACGTGCATTGTCCTGTTGGAACAGCAAGTTCCCTTGCCGGTCTAGGAATGGTAGAACGATGGGTTCGATGACGGTTTGGATGTACCGTGCACTATTCAGTGTCCCCTCGACGATCACCAGTGGTGTACGGCCAGTGTAGGAGATCGCTCCCCACACCATGATGCCGGGTGTTGGCCCTGTGTGCCTCGGTCGTATGCAGTCCTGATTGTGGCGCTCACCTGCATGGCGCCAAACACGCATACGACCATCATTGGCACCAAGGCAGAAGCGACTCTCATCGCTGAAGACGACACGTCTCCATTCGTCCCTCCATTCACGCCTGTCGCGACACCACTGGAGGCTGGCTGCACGATGTTGGGGCGTGAGCGGAAGACGGCCTAACGGTGTGCGGGACCGTAGCCCAGCTTCATGGAGACGGTTGCGAATGGTCCTCGCCGATACCCCAGGAGCAACAGTGTCCCTAATTTGCTGGGAAGTGGCGGTGCGGTCCCCTACGGCACTGCGTAGGCTCCTACGGTCTTGGTGTGCATCCGTGCGTCGCTGCGGTCCGGTCCCAGGTCGACGGGCGCGTGCACCTTCCGCCGACCACTGGCGACAACATCGATGTACTGTGGAGACCTCACGCCCCACGTGTTGAGCAATTCGGCGGTACGTCCACCCGGCCTCCCGCATGCCCACTATACGCCCTCGCTCAAAGCCCGTCAACTGCACATACGGTTCACGTCCACGCTGTCGCGGCATGCTACCAGTGTTAAAGACTGCGATGGAGCTCCGTATGCCACGGCAAACTGGCTGACACTGACGGCGGCGGTGCACAAATGCTGCGCAGCTAGCGCCATTCGACGGCCAACACCGCGGTTCCTGGTGTGTCCGCTGTGCCGTGCGTGTGATCATTGCTTGTACAGCCCTCTCGCAGTGTCCGGAGCAAGTATGGTGGGTCTGACACACCGGTGTCAATGTGTTCTTTTTTCCATTTCCAGGAGTGTATTTCGAGCGCCTGTAGAACTTGGCCAATCTTGAGAATTTTCCTTTCTTTTAAATTTGGCACGGTTTTTTTCGTTGATTCTGCATCAGTGTTCTGACCTGTTTTATGTATCATAGCATCTCTTGTTCATTTATGCGGTGCATGTCTCTCAGTAGGCATCGAGACTACTTGTTTGAGTTCGAACCATATCTGGTCTACACTTACATATTCACATTGGAAGGAGGGGATACTGTCTTTTAGGGAGGCCTCAAGAGAATTTTTATTGGCTTTTTTAAAAACAGATTTTGCGTTTACTTTTAGTAGGTTTTAATGTTACAGTATTCAGTCTCGCTACAACCACCTTGTGGTCTCTAATCCTTGCACCGGTCCATCATGATGCGGCGTGCATACTTAGTATGGATGTCGTCAGTACTGCGCAGTGATAATAAAAACATTAAAAACAGCTTAAGCGGCTTTTCAATCCCCAAGATGATCAGTCGCAGCTGTGATTGCCTGTCTACAAGGTTTTCTACACTTCACACAATGCTTCTTATGTATAGTCCTAAAACGCTTTTTAGAAATACTTACCTGACTGATGATTTTTCCCTTTATTCAAATGCATGCCATGTTTTGTTAAGTGCTTCCTTTCCAGATCAGCTATGCTGAGAAAGAAAGCATTTGAAGTGGACTGTCGCATAACATGCAGCTTATACGAATGGCATCGGAATTTTTGTACTACAGTGCTTTCAATTCCATTCATTTGCATCTCATTTGCTCGCCACCGAGGTCTCATGGTCTCATGCGCTACTTTTAAAATGCAAATTTCATGCCGTTTTCATCGCATTTTATTTTCTTCTGAAAAATTTTAAACAGAATAAAAATTGTGCCATATTGTTTAGAATTCGAATTAGAAACAATATTAGTTAACATTTAATGGTAACTTCAATGGAGAGCTGTAGAAAATGTAAATAGTAGACACAAACAGCGCTAAAACCCGCTGTCTGTGCCACGCCACATTACGCAACACAACGCCACGGTCCTTCTTCCCCTGTTGAGTGACAAACAGGAGGGCCTCGAAAACCAAGTACAGCGCGAGCGTAAATATTTATTATTTAATTACTTTTTCCAAGTTTCAGAGAAAGTGCTCCATGAAACTTAAAACTGAAATCAACGTGTACAAAAGAGAGGTTCAAGTCTGTGCTTAATACATGAAATAAATGTTTCTAAAAATTGTGGTAGTTATCGTTATGTTATTGATATATATCTCCATCAACAATAGACATTCAGCTTCAAAATTAATCGTAGTTCACTGAAATCCAGTATAAGGTTCTTGAGTTACGCAGCAGACAATCTGTCTAGTTTGGAAAATAACGGTGAATTTACCGAATTTCAGCTCCAAAATTAGTAAACATTTAAGAGGTAATTTCATGAAACTTATTAATTTTTACAGTAATTGCCACATGAAGAAGTTATTAATGGTTTTAGAAAACACGAAGTAAATTTTCTCATTTTTCGGCCTATCTGAATGGAATAGCCCATGTGCCTCAGCCTGCCGACGAGCTGCACTTGGCAGCAAGATTTTCCTCCGGCATATTACCTTGGGTCAGTGTCGGCTTAGTTTGGCCTCTATGAAATGCAACTCAAGAGCATTGAAATTTTGGCTCTCTATGAGCTTTTTGGACGTCAGGGAAATTCGGTAACGGACGTTTTATAAACTTCACTGTTGAAAAGTTGTAAGGAGATAGTTTTCTTTATTCGTACAACTGTTTTGTATCCATTACCGACGTTGTAACAGTTCCATGTTAACTCATGTTGCCATCTGAGTGGTAAAAGTTGTGTTTTTTCCTAAGCCCGTCTGTAATAATGGGTAGCCGTCCTTAATCCTAATTTTCTGAGTATTGAGTATTTTGGGTGCCGCTATTTTGACTATACTCTGTTTCTTAAAACTTCTGGTGATCAACTCTTTCCGGGTTTTCTATCTGACTGGATATGAAACAATAATGCATGTTATCTAATCGTTTTAAAAAGGTAAATGACGCCGAGGATCTGAGATTTTTAAGGTATATTAATTGTGGCATTGACAAATTCGTGAGAATTGAGATTTTTGTATTAGTAATTCGGTTTTGTGTTTTGTTCTAACGTGATTAGTAAAAACATTTCCTGAATGTTGTCGCATTCCTAGGTGCCACCACCGTATCAGAATTTTCAGTAAATACGACATGTGTTCCAATTCCAAGCGTTGGAACAGTTTATGACACTTCAGCTGCTGATATTTTGGGATGCTGGTCTGAATGAACGTATTGTACTTGCAGAACTGAACCCCCCCCCCCCCCCCCCAGAACACAAAATTATCTACGCCCCTGTTATAGCACTGTGGTAAAAATGATAGTTCAGGCCCGACATCTACCGGTAGCAGACTAGCAGGCTAACAACCACGGATCAATCCCTACAGCCTCCCTTCCGCACAAAAAATAGAACAAAACCAATTAAAAACTGCAGACTTTCTTTCTGCAAATGTTTGATGTTTTTCGCCAAACCAGACAGCAAACTCGATGCTATTCAAAGGTAGCACTCTTTTTGCGCAGCGATTTGTTAGTACAGTCCAGTATTATTAATATAGCAGATCACACCTGTAAAACGAACACAAACTCGTAATCAGTTTTTGTAAGAACGGTCGTAGCACCTGCCGCTGTCTCAGAGGTCGACTCGTCTCTGTTGGTTGTACCCTGTAACACCTTGCGTACAGACGATAAACTGTTCTGAAGAGCTGCCGCAGCCTGTCGCCTAGAAGACCATCTTGCATCTTGCTGCTGAAAAACTGCAACATTCTTTTTAAAAAAATGATGATCATTATGACTGACACTTCCGCGGAGTGCACGTCAACAAGGTTTACACTATGTGTTGCACAAGGCACAAATTTAGGTCCTTTTTTGGAGGGGCGGGGGGGGGGGGTATATTTCCTTGTACGCTTTCCTATGTTCCTGCCTTGTTCGTACCATTATCGAAGCCTTGGCCACAACAGTTTTCAATACACAAGCTACCACAGCTTGCGCTGTATTTCTTCCGACAACCTTCTTCCAGTTTTTTGATGACTTATTATGTAATCAACAAAATTTTCTTCTATTTGACATTTCCCACCCTTAATACAGACATTCGTAATGATTTTAGTCATCTGTTCTAAATATGCCGCATATGTAGTACAAAGAAACATAAGAGACAAATACTTTGCATTTTCACATTGCTCATTATTTCAGATAGAACCTTATTTTCCAAAATCTCTATAACTTCGTTCTGAATTTTAAGAGACAAATAGCATAGAACATGTTTTCAGCTTCTAACGTTTTCTATGTGCTCAAACAGTTGAAGAGTATAGTGACTATTAAGCTCCAAAGTATTCCAAAATACATCATAGTTTTTGTTACTGATGAATCTGAACCTCTCGTTAAAGGTATGTAGTTTCGGGCGCAATGGAGAATTACATACACAAAACATTTAAGAACACAACTCCGCTTTTGTATTCCAATTAGCATGCTTTTTAGGAAGTCAGCGTCAATAGAAGTACTGGTTTCCATTCCAATTTCTAATTTTTCCACTTGACGTATGAGTTTCGGTGAGTTGATGATGTTTCGTGAACATGAATGAAGGGACTCAAGTTTTTCCAATCACTGACTCCTTTCTCCAAATCAGAAAATGAGGATTTGTCGTCTTCTGAAAAAAGAACGCAAGTGAAACGAAATAACGTGTCCTTAGACAGGCCGTACAACGTCCATCGCCTTTTTTACTTTTTCACAGTTTGGCAGAATTTTAAAGAAGTGTTTCGGAGACCAGTGCCTTCCGTCATCTGTGTAGGAAATGTGTAGCTGTTTAAGTCAATGTAATTTCTAGGTTTCATTCAACAAGTTTACAACGAACTGTGTCGGATAGAAAATTTGCCGGTCACTTCTTGGGATCATCATACATTATTTGTATTTCCGCATTAATTGCATCAAACGTATAATTTACGTTAGATGTAGAGTCTCTTCCAGCATCAGCAGAACTGCTACTCAGTGCAACAGACTTAGCTGTGGTACGTTTCCTTCTTCAGCGTTAGTGACCACCTCTGTTGGTGCGACCTGACTGGCTGTTTCCTTCTGACGCAATCTTACTATTTTGATTTTGTAGTACGGTACTGTCATGTAGATCTACTTCTAACAGGTCTGTTTCTTCTTGTTGTTCATTCACCAGCCTGTTTTCAAGTGGTTTATTTACTTTTTTAACTTGATTTTCTGAAGATCTTACTGGGCCAGTTTCTGAAAAGAAAGCAATTTGTAATATAAATGAGAAATTAACCATCCCTATATCCACGCTCCCCATACAGTATTGTGAAATTTTGTTTTGTTTGAACGTTCCTGAACTTTAAAACTGCGCTTGTCGGCAATTTGACAATTATATCAGAAAAGGGGGGGGGGGGGACTAAGAAGGGAATTTAACACGCTTGTTCTGTTACTTCAAATACAGTTCATTTTATTTAGAAATGTTTAGGGTAGAGGTTATGATAAATCCAAATTTATGATTTTTTACTACGATACATGCGCACATTTGTAATGAATATCAGCTAAATGTGTTCTCCACGTCTCAGTTTGTGACACATGTGAGTAGTATTGTTAATTCTTTCATAACAAGATTATGGTTTACGACCGCAGCCGGTAGTAATAATAAATGAATACAGTACAGCTGAGTGGATAAACAGCTCGTGCAGGGCAGATTAGTTACTTAAGCTAAAAAAAAAAAGGTTGACTGGATTTTTCGGTACTTTCTTAATATTAATATGTACTCATTATTGCTTCAACACCGAGAAATAAGTTAAAGACAAAGTAGAACAAAATTAATTTAGAGGTGCGTGTCGGGAAGAAGACGATCAAATCATACTAATGGCAGCACCAAGGTAGTAAACGCCGTTTAACCACACTGGGGTTCAAAAGATTTTACTTATTTTTTATTTATTTGTTACAGCGATACTGCTGTAAGTATTCATCGCTGCTGTATACGAACTGTTGCACCATCATACGCTGACATTTATCTTTATTTCTTTATTATACATGTTTACTCTTCTGTATGTGCTTTCAAGCTGACGTTAAGTGCATTTCAAGTATTGAGCAGGCACCTGGTAGAAACTGAGGTGAGATGGCAGCACTACCACTAGCAAGCTTTGCTATTTTGAAAGATGCACCCAACTCAAGTGCTTCATTTTTTACCTGTTGCCGGCCGGAGTGGCCGTGCGGTTCTAGGCGCTACAGTCTGGAGCTGAGCGATCGCTACGGTCGCAAGTTCGAATCCTGCCTCGGACTTGGATGTGTGTGATGTCCAGTTAGGTTTAATTAGTTCTAAGTTCTAGGCGACTGATCACCTCAGAAGTTAAGTCGCATAGTGCTCAGAGCTATTTGAACCATTTTTTTTATCTGTTTCATAATACCATAGACAATTGCCAGTAAGATACTAGATTTTATAAATGATTTGTATTTGCCACTTATTGTCACCCTTCTCCATTTATGCAAAGCTTTCATTCGTTTAGTTCATCCTTCAGTAACCATATTGAAATTTAAAATTTTACCGCCCTCAAAAACATGCCGTTCTGGGCGGTGGCACGTTTCGCCCTAACCTCCCCCCCCCCCCCCCCCCCCTTTCCCTGTTAGAGCCGTTCTTGTACACGCGGTGTATGTAGACGTAGCTGAAGATCAAGAGGTGGTGACAGATAAAATCGTCGACATATTTCGGTACAATCCTGTCATCAAGAACATCGGAACGCATTGCGGAACAGCAATAGTGAATAAGGCGGTCATTCCTCGTCAAGCATAATCTATACTCGAAAGTGGAAGGGGGATATGGTCCTAGTCAATATATTTATGACTGCAAATTGGCGGATTTTCGCGTGAACCTTTTATATGCGGAGGTGGTGGATTCTGGTGAGCCGGAAGCTGGCGCGAGGGCCGATTAGGGCAGACAGCGGCTGCGGGAGAAGGCAGGACAGGTAAACCTCACACAATGGCAGTGACGTCAGGGGAAAACCTCTGGAGACCACTAGTCTGGAGGCGCGGGACGGCTTCGGCCCTGAGCTCGGCAGTCAGTGGTGGATGGTGCACAATATTTACACTGCCTAACTAAAGGTGCGGATAAAATAAATAACGATCAGTCCCCAGAACTAAATTTCCCTCTTCTGCACACTCCCGCACACAACACAACATTAACTCCAGATGCTTCCCACAACCTCTCTCTCACCCTCTCTCTCCCTCCCAGCCCTGAAAATACACAAACATACATAGGCACACACACAGACACACACACACACACACACACACACACACACACACAAACTGAACACCATAAACGCCAACAACATTGCAAATCTGTGCGCCTCAACCAGACAAATTTGCCACGAAACAAATGAATATTACACAGCCACAACAAAACGCAGTGGTGGCGAAAACACGGTGCAAGATCGAAAAATCGCAGAAAATTCCTGTGATACGACAAAAGTGGTAGAAATCAGCGTGTTGCCGCACCACAAACAAGGGAGACAAGCACAACAACATCAAAGCTTTAAGTAACACGCAAAATAACCGATAGATACTCATTTTCGCTCGAAAGACACAAAAATAAAAATTACGTTTTGCTGTTTGCAAATGACAAGTTGTAGATTGTGTAGCAGACTCACAGCTACCAACATGAACATTCAATAGCTTCATCTAAGATAATATAAACTAATGCAAACATCCATCCTTTTCCAGATCAGTTATAAAATCGGAACTTCAGACGTACTGTAATAAACAACATACCATGCATCAGCCCAGTAATACATATCTCAAAGGCGAACTGTTAACGAACCATGTATGCGACAACAATCACTTCATTCACAAATGTAAATATTTTGTACCAAATCTTTCCTCTGAACGTTAACATTTACAAATGGTTCAAATGGCTCTGAGCACTATGGGACTTAACATCTGTGGTCATCAGTCCCCTAGAACTTAGAACTACTTAAACCTAACTAACCTAAGGACATCACACACATCCATGCCCGAGGCAGGATTCGAACCTGCGACCGTAGCAGTCGCGCGGTTCCGGACTGCGCGCCTAGAACCGCTAGACCACCGCGGCCAGCTTAACATTTACAGAAAGGAAATAAATGGTTCAAATGGCTCTGAGCACTATGGGACTTAACATATAAGGTCATCAGTCGCCTAGAACTTAGAACTACTTAAACCTAACTAACCTAAGGACATCACACACATCCATTCCCGATGCAGGATTCAAACCTGTGACCGCAGCGGTCGCGCGGTTCCAGACTGAAGTGCCTAGGACCGCTCGGGTACACCGGCCAGCAAAGGAAATAAAGCACAAAAAAAAACATGCTGAAAAATATGTGGGTAAAACAGAACTTCAAAGGTGTCTTGCATACGCCGGAATTCCTCATCCAGTTTTCTTAGCAAGAACGGAAATAAGAACTGCAACACCACAAGCTGATTGAATAACAGGCAAATATAACAACATGCAGAGAGGAAAAGGAAGGTATTACTGACGGAAACGCTTTTCTCTGGCACAATGGAACAACTACTTTAGAAATTATGTTTCATGGAGTGTGCTAGCACAAATAAAAATTTATATATTTGTTAATATTAATCATCTTATGACATACGAGATATCGTTTCAAACAATTCTGTGTTTGTATTGATTAGCTCTCGTTACGGGAATCAGTATAGCGAGGCAGCATTGACATGCCACACTGCCACACCCGACACAGGTGCGCAGTCACAAAGAAATAGAGTAGTGAATGGATACTGACTGACACACACCTGTATGCCATTCAAGAATCACAGTAGGAGTATAATTCAAGGTCTGGATGTGAAACTGACACATATTCACATAAATTAGTTGAATAACTCTTTATTGGGATGGTGCATAAGTTCGTAGCCTTTTCGTCTTGCATATTGGTATTCCTGTTGCTATGGGTTTACTTTCGAATATCATATTTATTTGTAGTTCACAGTTGCTATTTGAGTTACCAAATTTCTCATTTAGTTGATGTTGTTGTTATCTTCAGTCCAGAGATTAGTTTGATGCAGCTCTCCATGCTACTCTATCCTATGCAAGCTTCTTCATCTCTGAGTAACGACTGCAACCTACATCCCTCTGAATCTGCTTAGTGTATTCATCTCTTGGTCTCCCTCTACGATTTTTAACCTCCACGCTGCCCTCCAACACTAAATTGATGATCCCTTGATGCCTCAGAACGTGTCCTACCAACCGATCCCTTCTTCTAGTCAAGTTGTGGCACAAACTCCTCTTCTCCCCAATTCCATTCAATACCTCCTCAGTAGTTATGTGATCTACCCATCTAATCTTCAGCATTCTTCTGTAGCACCACATTTCGAAAGCTTCTATTCTCTTCTTGTCTAAACTATTTATCGTCCATGTTTCACTTCCATACATGGCTACACTCCATACAAATACTTTCAGAAAAGGGTTCCTGACACTTAAATCTATACTCGATGTTAACAAATATCTCTTCTGCAGAAACGCTTTCCTTGCCATAGCCAGCCTACATTTTATATCCTCTCTGCTTCGACCATCATCAGTTGTTTTGCTCCCCAAATAGCAAAACTCATCTACTACTTTAAGTGTCTCATTTCCTAATCTAATTCCCTCAGCATCACCCGACTTAATTCGACTACATTCCATTATCCTCGTTTGGTCTTATTGATGTTCATCTTATACCCTCCTTTCAAGACACTGTCCATTACGTTCAGCTGCTCTTCCAGGTCCTTTGCTGTCTCTGACAGAATTACAATGTCATCGGCGAACCTCAACATTTTTATTTCTTCTCCGTGGATTTTAATTCCTACTCCAAATTTTTCTTTTGTTTCATTTACTGCTTGCTCAATATACAGATTAAATAACATCAGGGAGAGGCTACAACCCTGTCTCACTCCATTCTCAACCACTGCTTCCCTTTTGTGCCGCTCGACTGTTATAACTGCCATTAGGTTTCTGTACAAATAGTAACTAGCTTTTCGCTCTGTATTTGACCCCTGCCACCTTCAGAATTTGAAAGACAGTATTCCAGTCAACATTGTCAAAAGCTTTCTCTAAGTCTACAAGTGCTAGAAACGTAGGTTTGCCTTTCCTTAATCTATGTTCCAAGTTAAGTCGTGGGGTCATTAGTGCCTCGTGTGTTCCAACATTTCTACGGAATCCAAACTGATCTTCCCCAAGTCAGCTTCTACCAGTTTTTCCATTCGTCTGTAAAGAATTCGCCCTAGTATTTTGCAGCTGTGAATTATTAATCTTATAGTTCGGTAATTTTCACATCTGTCAACACCTGCTTTCTTTGGGATTGGAATTATTATATTCTTCTTGAAGTCTGAGGGTATTTTGCCTGTCTCATACATCTTGCTCACCGGATGGTAGAGTTTTGTCAGGGCTGGCTTTCTGAAGGCTATTAGTTGTTCTAATGGAATGTTGTCTATTCCTGGAGCCTTTTTTTTTGCTGTAGTCTTTCAGTGCTCTGTGAAATTCTTCACGCAGTATCATATCTCTCATTTCATCTTCATCTACGTCCTCAGCCATTTCCATAATAATATCGCCCTCAAGTACGTCGCCCTTGTATAGACCCCCTATATAGACCTTCCATCTTTCTGCTTACCCATTTGTGCTTAGGACTGGTTTTCCACCTGAGCTTTTGATATTCATACAGGTGGTTCTCTTTTCTCCAAGGATCTCTTTAATTTTCCTGTAGGCGGTGTCTATCTTATCCCTAGTGATATATGCTTCTACCTCCTTACATTTCTGCTCTAGCCATCCTTGCTTAGCGATTTTGCACTTACTATCGATCTCATTTTTGAGAGGTCTGTATTCCTTTTCGCCTGCTCCATTTACTGCATTTTTATACTTTCTTCTTACATCGATTAAATTAAATATTTCTTCTACTACCCAAGGATTTCTACGAGCCCTCGTATTTTTAACTACTTGATCCTCTTTGGCCCTCACTATTTCATCTCTCAAAGCTACCCTTTCTTCTTCTACTATATTTCTTTCCCCTGTGTTTGTCAATCGTTCCCTAATGCTCTCTCTGAAACTCTCTACAACCTCTGGTTCTTTCAGTTTATCCAGGTCCCATCTCCTTAAATGCCTACCTTTTTGCAGTTTCTTCAGTTTTACTCTATAGTTCATAACCAATAAATTGAGGTCAGAGTCCACATCTGCCCCTGGAAATGCTTTACATTGTAAAATATGGTTCCTAAATATGTGTCTTACCATTGTATAATCTGTCTGAAATCTTCCAGTGTCTCGAGGCGTCTTCCACGTATATAAGCTTCTTTCATGATTCTTAAACCAAACATAAGCTATGGTTAAGTTATGCTCTGCGCAAAATTCTACCGGGCGGCTTCCTCTTTCATTCCTTACTCCCAATACATATTCGCCTAGAACTTTTCCTTCTCTCCCTTTCCCTACTAACGAATTTCAGTCCCCCATGACTATTAAATTTTCGTCTCCCTTAACTATCTGAATAATTGCCTTAAGTGCATCATACATTCCTTCAATCTCTTGACCATCTGTGGAGCTAGTTGGCATGAAAACTTGTACTACTGTGGTAGGTGTGGGCTTCGTGTCTATCTTGGCTAGAATAATGCGTTCGCTATGCTGTTCGTAGTAGCTTATCGGCGCTCCTATTTTTTATTCATTATTAAACCTACTCCTGCATTACCCCTACTTGATTTTGTATTTATAATCCTGTAATCACCTGACCAGAAGTCTTGTTCCACCTGCCACCGAACCTCACTAATTCCCACTATATCTAACTTCATACTATACATTTCTCGCCCGCATCTCGTGGTCGTGCGGTAGCGTTCTCGCTTCCCACGCCCGGGTTGCCGGGTTCGATTCCCGGCGGGGTTAGGGATTTTCTCTGCCTCGTGATGGCTGGGTGTTGTGTGCTGTCCTTAGGTTAGTTAGGTTTAAGTAGTTCTAAGTTCTAGGGGACTGATTACCATAGCTGTTAAGTCCCATAGTGCTGAGAGCCATTTGAACCATATACATTTCTCTTTTTAAATTTTCTAACCTACTTGCCCGATTAAGGGATCAGACATTCCACGCTCCGATCCGTAGAACGCCAGTTTTCTTTCTCCTGATAACGACATCCTCCTGAGTAGTCCTGGGGACTATTTTAGCTCCGGAATATTTTACCCAAGAGGATGCCATCATGATTTAAATATACAGTAAAGTTGCATGCCCTCGGGAAAAATTACAGCTGTAGTTTCCCCTTGATTTCAGCCGTTCGCAGTACCAGCACAGCAAGGCCGATTTGGTTAATGTTACAAGGCCAGATCAGTCAATCATCCAGACTGTTGCCCCTGCAACCACAGAGAAGGCTGCTGCCCCGCTTCAGGAACCATACGTTTGTCTGGCCTGTCAACAGATACGCCTCCGTTGTGGTTGCACCTACGGTACGGCTATGGTACGGCTATGATACATGGTGGTGGGGGGCGGCAATTAGTTATTTGGAGATAAGTGAGTGGAGTTGTACACGCTAGAAAATGGAGTGCCAAGCGTAGAAATCGGAACATCTCCGTTGTATTCTTCTGTTTGAATTCAATACAGGTTTGACAGCAGCGGAGACAACCAGAAACATTTGCGACGTGTATGAGCATAATGCCACTGAACAGAGCCAGGAAAGAAAATGGCTTTCTCGTTTTAAGGACACTTTAGTGACTCTCCTCGTTCAGGAAGGCCTTTGGGGTTTGATGGATATCGTTTAAACGCATTAATCCACAATGATTCACGTGAATGTACTGGAGAACTCGCAAATGTGATCAACTGTGAGAATTCCACCATCGGGCGACATTGCATGCAGTGGGAATGCTTCAAACATCGAGTGTATGCCTACCGCACGCTTTAAACCAAAATCACAAAATCTGCGGGTGGCCATATGTACATCTTGCATCTCTTCTGCTCGTCATAATTTGGTTCGTGAACATCACCGATCATTCCTATCCTGTGTCGTTACTGGTGACGAGAAAAGGAGTCTTTATATTAACACAACGAAAAGAAAGCAATTGTTGAGCCCAACCGAAGCAGATACTCCCCGCAAAATGACCTGCACGCATTCACAAAAGTTAATGTTGTGCTTCTAGCGGAACTGTGGCGGTGAGGTATACTGCAATTTACTTCCCACCACTGCTGACATTTATTAGTGATGCTACACCGCGGTAACGCCTGTCCGCATTCTGTTAGACTGACAAAAGGGGAAGTCATTCCGCACCTACAATTTCCACCTCGTGTTGCGCTATCAGATTTTCACATTTTTCCAGTCTCTGTCGAACAACCTTGAAGGAACTTCTTTTCCGGATGAAAAAGCGCTCCGAACATGGATCGACGAGTACTTTGCATCAGCATCCGGTTATGTCGACAGTCGCGGCTAGAGAAGGTACCCCATCGTTGCAGACTGTTGTAAATAGTGAAGGACAACGCAGGGTGGTCCATTGATAGTGACCTGGCCAAATATCTCACCAAATAAGCATCAAACGAAAAAACTTCAAAGAACGAAACTCGTCTAGCTTGAAGGGGGAAACCAGATGGCGCTATGGTTGGTCCGCTAGATGGCGCTGCCAAAGGTCAAACGGATATCAACTGCGTTTTTTTTTTTTTAAATAAGAACCCCAATTTTTATTACATATTCGTGTAGTACGTAACGAAATATGAATGTTTTACTTGGACCACTTTTTTCGCTTTGTGATAGATGGCGCTGTAATAGTCACAAACGTACAACTACGTGGTATCACGTAACATTCCGCCAGTGCGGACGGTATTTGCTTCGCGATACATTACCCGTGTTAAATTGGACCGTTTACCAATTGCAGAAAAGGTCGATATCGTGTTGATGTATGACTATTGTGATCAAAATGCCCAACGGGCGTGTGCTATGTATGGTGCTCGGTATCCTGGACGACATCATCCAAGTGTCCCGACCGTTCGCCGGATAGTTACGTTATTTAAGGAAGCAGGAAGTGTTCAGCCACATGTGAAAAGTCAACCATGACCTGCAACAAATGATGATGCCCAAGTAGGTGTTTTAGCTGCTGTCGCGGCTAATCCGCACATCAGTAGCAGACAAACTGCGCGACGATCGGGAATCTCAAAAACGTCGGTGTTGAGAATGCTACATCAACATCGATTGCACCCGTACCATATTTCTATGCACCAGGAATTCCATGGCGACAACTTTGAACGTCGTGTACCGTTCTGCCACAGGGCACGAGAGAAATTACGAGACGATGACAGATTTTTTGCACGCGTTCCATTTAGCGACGAAGCGTTATTCACCAACAACGGTAACGTAAACCGGCATAATATGCACTATTGGGCAACGGAAAATCCACGATGGCTGCGACAAGTGGAACATCAGCGACCTTGGCGGGTTAATGTATGGTGCGGCATTATGGGAGGAAGGTAATTGGTCCCCATTTTATCGATGGCAATCTAAATGGTGCAATGTATGCTGATTTCATGTTCTACTGATGTTACTACAAGATGTTTCACTGCGTGACAGAATGGCGATGTACTTCCAACATGATGGATGTCCGGCACATAGCTCGCGTGCGGTTGAAGCGGTATTGAATAACATGACAGGTGGACTGGTCGTCGAAGCACCATACCATGGCCCGCGCGTTCACCGGATCTGACGTCCCCGGATTTCTTTCTGTGGGGAATGTTAAAGGATATTTGCTATCGTGATCCACCGACAACGCCTGTCAACATGCGTGAGCGCATTGACAACGCATGTGCGAATATTACGGAAGGCGAGCTACTCGCTGTTGAGAGGAATGTCGTTACACGTATTGCCAAAATTCATTGAGGTTGACGGACATCATTTTGAGCATTTATTGCATTAATGTGGTATTTACAGGGAATTACGCTGTAACAGCATGCGTTGTCAGAAATGGTTCAAATGGCTCCAAGCACTATGGGACTTAACATCTGAGGTCATCAGTCCCCTAGACTTAGAACTACTTAAACCTAACTAACCGAGGGACATCACACACATCCATGCTCGAGGCAGGATTCGAACCTGCGACCGTAGCAGCAGCGTGATTCCGGACTGAAGCGCCTAGAACCGCTCGGCCACCGCGGCCGGCGTTCTCAGAAATGATAAGTTCACAAAGGTACATGTATCACATTGGAACAACCGAAATAAAATGTTCAAACGTACCTAGGTTCTGTACTTTAATTTAAAAAACCTACATGTTACCAACTGTTCGTCTAAAATTGTGAGCCATATGTTTGTGACTATTACAGCGCCATCTACCACAAAGCGGAAAAAGTAGTCCAACTAAAACATTCATATTTCTTTACGTACTACACGAATATGTAATAAAAAATGGGGGTTCCTATTTTTTTAAAAACGCATTTGATATCCGTCTGAGTTATGGCACCGCCATCTAGCGGGCCAACCATAGCGCCATCTGGTTTCCCCCTTCAAGCTAAACTACGTACTACACGAATATGTAATAAAAAATGGGGGTTCCTATTTTTTTAAAAAACGCATTTGATATCCGTCTGAGTTATAGCACCGCCATCTAGCGGGCCAACCATAGCGCCATCTGGTTTCCCCCTTCAAGCTAGACAAGTTTCGTTGTTTGTAATTTTTTCGTTTGACGCTTATTTCGTGAGATATTTGGCCCGGTCACGATTAATGGATCACCCTGTATATTATAGATGACTAGAGTCTCTATTAAGTGTATCTGTTGTGTTTATTAAACATAGGAAAAAACGCTAACAGCTTATGCACCAACCCAATACAACTAAATATGCAAATTAACAGAAAAGATAAGAAATTATATAAATCCAAATGTTTTTTCTCGCTCTCGTAAACTGACATACTGCCGGGAGAGCGGTGTGCTGTGTGTGTGAAAAGTTACGGGACTCACCTGCTAAGGTCATAAGTCCCTAAGCTTACACACTACTTAACCTAAATTATCCTAAGGACAAACCCACACACCCATGCCCGAGGGAGGACTCGAACCTCCGCCGGGACCAGCCGCACAGTCCGTGACTGCAGCGCCTTTGACCGCTCGGGTAATCCCGTGCGGCAGCGGTGTGCTGACCACATGCCCGCCCCTACGTATCCGCATAATGTGGCGCCTGAGGGCTGAGGATGACAAGCCGTCCATCGGTACCGTTGGTGCTTCACGGCCTGTTCAGGCTGAGTTTTTTTAAATGTGTTTGTGATCTTGAGTCCGAAGACTGATTTGATGCAGGTCTCTACGCTACTCTGTACTCTGTCCTTTGCAGCCCGTCTTTGCATAACTACTGCAACGACATCCATTGGAACCCGATCACTGTACTCATCTCTTTGTTTTTCTCAACCATTTTTACCCCAAAGCCTTCCCACCAATATTAAACTGATGGTCCCTTGAAGTCTCAGAATGTGTCCTATCAACCGATGTTTTCTTTTAGTCAAGTTATGCCAGAAATTTCTTTTCTCTCAATTCTGTTCAGTTCCTCCTCATTGGATGCATGATACTTGTACTTAATCTTCACCATTCTTCTGCAGCATCACATACGTGAACTATTTATCTTCCACGTTTCACTTCCATACAGGACTCCACTGCAGACAATTCCCTTCAGGAAAGTTTACCTAACACTTAAATTTATATCGATGTTAAAAAATTTCCGTTCTTCAGAAATGCATCTCTTGTCACTGCCATTTTAATAATTTTTAGCATATTGCAGCCCCGTCAACAACTGTGATAGACTAATATTTTGAAGAATCAGCCTCAGTTGCGCAAATTTTCTACTCTTTACCGGGCTTCGGCTAAATTAATCTAGCCTTCTTCAGAAGCTTAAAATTACTATAACATGCCCGAGTAACTATATATGACGGTAGTATCTGTTCCCGAAAGAACAGTTACCGTGGATGACCATGCAGCTTTGCTAGAAATGAAATGATAATGAAATGGACGCCCTAACTGCAAACAGGCGTTGATTTACTTCATTGGGGACATGTTGAAAATGTGTGCCCCGACCGGGACTCGAACCCGGGATCTCCTGCTTACATGGCAGACGCTCTATCCATTTGAGCCACCGCGTGCACAGAGGATAGTGTGTCTGCAGGGACTTATCCCTTGCACGCCCCCCGTGAGATCCACTACGAATGTAGTGGTGTGGACATGTTGGGAATGTGGATCTCTACGAATGTAGTGTTGTGGACATGTTGGGAATGTGGATCTCACGGGGGGCGTGCAAGGGATAAGTCCCTGCAGACGCACTATCCTCTGTGCCCGTGGTGGCTCAGATGGATAGAGCGTCTGCCATGTAAGCAGGAGATCCCGGGTTCGAGTACCTGTCGGGGCACACATTTTCAACATGTCCCCAATGAAGTAAATCAACGCCTGTTTGCAGCTAGGGTGTCCATTTCATTATCATTTCATGCCAGAGTAAGGCACAGTCAACATTAAAATTAAAACCCATAGTACAGTGGTACCATGTCGAATTAAAACTCCTTAGCTGAGGTCCAGTCCCGGCATCTCTTCACCACGCGGTCGATCGGCAGCGGCAAATACGTTTTGAGTGCCAACGTTTTTGCCGCTGCCAACCGACCGCGTGGTTTGAGAAAAGTGAAGCAGTCCCAGATAACACAAAACTGAAAAATTAATTTCAAAACAACTATAACCTGAAACAAAAAATCTGTTCCACTTGTTTTATTAGCCTCTTATGGATATGTAAACTGTGAAATTCCGGTTTTATTCCTCGATTAGTTTTTCGAGAAAAGGTACACTATAGAAGCAATGGTGACAAAATTCGAATCCTTTTAAATGTATGTCGATGCGCATTTTCAAACAAAAATTGCACAGAGTGTCGAGCATCATATCGTACGTAATGGTCTCAAGTTTTACTATTTTAACTGTAATATTTTTGGAGATACGTATGTTTAAGTACAAAAATGCATTTTGCCCTGCGTCTGTCCTTAAAGACGTTCTTGACTAAGATAACCACGTCCAATCCCAAAGGTAACTAACGCTTACAACCGTCACAGTGTGTAGTCAGAGCAAACCTGATTTGCATCCTCTTAGTGGTGCAACCAGCACTACTCTTACGCGATCGGCGCGGAATTTAAATAGGCATCACCTTGCATATGTAGAAACACGCCTACCAGCTTTCGTTTTTGCCATACAACTGCTTCTCGGTACTGCGATTTTTTTTTCCGTCAGTGTATATCATATGGCATTTAACTACAATGTTCGTACACTGTTCTGACGAACGACACTAGCTCGCTGCCGAATCTGTGGTACTGTGCTGCTGCGACCACTGTGGGGCGAGCGGCGCTGCGCTCTGACGTAAGCGGACTTCGGGCGGCGGCGGCGTACGGAACCTACCAAGAGCGGGTCTCTGTCGACGTCTCTCGTTCGTGGCTGCGTCTGGCAGCGACTCTCTTTAGCTTGTGGTTCCGTCGTGAGGTATCAATTTTACTACGGGACCTTACTCTTCGGACGAGAGCACATCCTAAAGAGGCACAAAGCAACACCCTGGAAGATTATTGATCGATTAATCTCCTCATTTATGATCTACAAATTGTAAACACCAGATTGAAACCGTTTCTCGGGTTGGCACTCGGGTCTTACAAAACGGTAGTCGGCAAAGGCTGGAGGGCTACGAACGTTTTGTGCGAATATAGACGGGTTTTACAGTTAACTTGGTTAGGGAAATAAAATGACGAAACATAGCTTTTGATGAGATCAACCACAAATTTCCATTAAGTGTAACGCATAGAATGTGAACCAGTGCACATTTCCCACATTTGATACAACATGATTACCCAGAATCTGAACTCTTAATCACACTGTGTCTATCAGTCAGTACGTTCGTCTATCTCATCATCATCATCATCATCATCATCATCATCATCATCATCATCAGCCAATTCAGTCATTAAATGATGTGGCCTCTTCGAGTCGTGGATTCAGGTAGGCTTTCAGCAGTCTTCTCCAAGTGGGACGGTCTTGGGCAGTTCTCTGCCAGGTGTTACCAGCGGTCTTCTTGATGTCTTTGTCCAATCTGTCTGGTGGTCTTCCTCTAGGCCTCCAGTGCTCTCTCGGACTCCACTCCAGTACTAGCTTCGTCCATCTGTTGTCTTTCCTTCTTGCGACGTGGCCAGCCCACTTCCATTTCAAGGAACCTACTGTCTCAAGATGTCGTTAACTTTCGTCACAGACCGGATGTCATCTGCCCTTTTCCTATCCTTTCTTGTATAGCCCAGCATTGATCTCTCCATGGCTCTCTGTGCTGTCCTATGTTTCCCTTTTGTAAATTAGTTCAGTGTCCATGTATCGCAGCCATACGTCATCATAGGAAGAATGCATTGATCAAATACTGCTTCCTTCAGATTTACTGGTATTTTTGATCTGAATACTGTTGAATTCTTCCCAAATGCTTGCCAGCCAAGCTTGATGCGTCGATAGATTTCTGGCCTTATGTCTCCCTTCATATTTATAATCTGGCCAAGGTAGACATATTCACTGACCTCTTCTAATAGACTGTCCTTGACTTTCACATCTCCAGCTGGGACCCATTTGTTGGACATTACTTTTGTTTTGGAAAGGTTCATGTTCAAGCCAACCAGCTGACATTCCGATGCAAGATCTGTAACTAAGTTTTGGAGCTCAGCGAAGTCTTTGGCCAGTAAGGCAATATCATCAGCAAATCTCAAGTTGGTAAGCCTTCTTCCATTAATTCCCTTACCTTCCCCGCTCAGCTTTGTCATAGCCATCGTCTATCTATGACTCTGCAAACCAATGGCGGGGAACTGCTACTTTTAAATTTGCACTTACATTTAAAAGAAATGGCAGTTTTCAACACGAAAACGATCTGCCACACACGCGGACATTAGCGTTCTTATAAGCACAGATCGAAGGATGAGTACAGTTCGACGGATGTACCAACTCCGTCGGTGGGAGGTTAAACGAGTATGAATTGAAGATTATGGCCATAGGACCTAACAGCGGTCAAAGAAAATACCTTGGCTGAAGAGAACTGGTACGATAACTCAGTTAGGAATGATTCTAATACTGAATCCACACGCCGTGACTTTGTAGGCTAAACTGCGAGCAATACGCTCAGTACTTCAAGAGCCACACTGAAAGAGTACAGCTGCTCCGGTCACTAAATCGCCTGAAACGAGCACTGTTTACTAACATCTACATACATTCTCAGCAAAACGTATGACACAGCAGCGCTGCTACCTATTCCAGCTGACATCAGACGTAATAATTTGGTAGCCGTATGCTGGTATGTTTGGAGAAAAAAGCATTTTCAAGGTCTCACTTCAATCAGTGACTCTGGACCGCAATGACGGCGATTTGGGTGTCAAGGGTGTCCGTCCTCACTGCACACCTATGTATATAAACCGAAATAAAATATAGTAATAGCCAAATACCTGCTCACCATCTCAGCCCCAAGAAACAACACTACACCAGTTAACGTGGGACATTTTAGTGCCCAACTAGTACATGTCCATAAATATTACACCGAATTAAGGTGTATACAAGAACGCCCTCAGAAGTTTCACACTCGCAAGATTTATATGTCGCTGGCTAGAGTACAACTAAAAAATTTCATAGAGCAGAAATATCCAAACAAAAATTGGAAAAATACCTGGACGAAGATGAACAACAAAATATTCACGTTAGACGTAACATCTGTGGGATATAAATTGTCATTGAGAAGGTTCTCACGGGGAAAAATTGTACAAGATCCAACTAAAACCTGACCGATATTGTGACCACTGCCAATTGTTAGACATGTATCTTTGTTTGCAGAAATCGTTCTAAGATTTGGAACCGGAAAAAAACTAGCAACTATGCAGTTGCTCTATCCAGGCATCCACTTCTACCTCAGCACAAAACATAACAGCTATGTATGGCTGCTCGAACAATTCTAACCAAAGTAATTAAAAACAAAAATGCAACGTTTTCATGTAGAAAAATACCATTCTGTTAGTCGACCGCAATATTATTGCAGCTCGGTCGGCTTGTCGTGTGAATCAGTGCATAATCTGCGTGAGTAATATATGTACAACTGAACTGAAAATATTGACAGTGAGATGCGTTTTGCTTAGTCGCCACTGCGCTCGTTTACCGTAACGTCACCAAGCCTTTCCTGTAACAGCCAAGTGCAATAATTTTGTTTTGATTCCAGCTGTCTGTGCCAGCTTTGACACTTGGGCTTTTATGCCTCATATACGATGTTCTTCGCATTTACCTTTATTTGAATACGATCTTGACATATGCAGTCCCCATATTGCAGCCTACTGTTTTATGATGTCCAGCGCGGAACGTGTTGACATAAACTGCACCTTTATTCGTCTCGTTGCAGCTCAGTGGCCTGGTTATGTCGGAAGGTTACAAGCCGCCTAGATTGACTCCTTCCATTTATACTAAATTAGTTCGCCCCGTGCCACTACTGGCGATAGACAGGACACTTTAATTGCATCCACTTAAAGCCTCATAACGTCGATTTATTACAGGGAAACGTACTTTATAAAGTGGTCGTCGGTAAAGAGGCTAATAGCTCCAGCCTGCGAATACGTGAGAAAAGCACAGCCCGCAGCAGGTGCATCGCGGGCACTCAAAGCTTTGTGTAGCCACCGACGGATGCTCGCGGAAGCTTTCGGTGTTTTTCATTAAGTCGGGGTTAGTGGTCTGGTGCACGGCTCGCCTCTTGAGATGGCGAAGGGCAACAGTTTCGAGTGCTTGCTGGGACACCACAGTTTGTGGGGGAAGGGTGCAAGTCTTGGAATGTTGGTTCAAATGGCTCTGAACACTATGGGACTTTAAACACCTGAGGTCATCAGTCGCCTAGAACTCAGAACTAGTAAAGCCTAACTAACCTAAGGACATCACATACATCCATGCCCGAGGCAGGATTCGAACCTGCGACCGTAGCGGTCGCGCGGTACCAGATTGAAGCGCCTAGAACCGCTCGGCCACACCGGCCGGCCTCTCAGCATGTTGGGGCAAACCACTGTGAGTACAGGAACGTCGCATAGGGCACGTCACGTCGTTTTGACCTCGGAAAGCTCAGAAGTGTTAAACAATGCTCTGATTTGCCCATAGCCGGCTGATGTCAGACGGGAATTTCTAGCTCAAATTAGTGAGGAAGATGTGCTCTGATTGGCCCGCGACTGGCGACGTTCTGGGGTGGAAGTTTGTTAAACGTGGCATTGACACACTGTTGGCGGAAAAGGGTAACGTTTTTCCTGTTTGCCGTTTGCGGCCGTATTGGCGCAAACTGGGAGCTAGTAGAAGAAAAAAGGACACTCTTGGTTTGGTTAGGGATGGATACAGGTCGCTGGTTCGAGACATCGTGGCGCTTGGAGATGTCCTGACGATCGAGATTCTGATTCTTCACTGCGACCACGGTCCTCCGACCTATTGCCAAAGCAAATTGGTGAGAGTGTGCAGCAGCACGGCTCACTAATTGAGGGTTAATGTACAGGCAGGAAGCACACCGTTGTCACAGCTCTGCTAAACAGCGTTCGTGCCTTATTTGTTTGATGTGGTATTAAATAGACCACTGGAGTTTCTAAATCAATCGTTGAGTAGTATTGAATTTATGGTTTTATGTGCAGTTAGTGTAGTGTTGACAGATTGCCAACACTACGCACATTCTTTAAGGGAGGCGGCCATTAAGCAAGCAGGCGGACTTGATGGTCTGAAACAGGATACTTATGAATGCTACAAAGAAAAGTGCGTAGCTGCTGGAATACTTAACTTTAATCCACCATTTGTATACAGCGTTCTTGATGAGACATTTCATACGATAACTATCAAACTATCGATTGCTATGTAAGGCTAATGGCGCCTTGCTAGGTCGTAGCCATGGACTTAGTTGAAGGCTATTCTAACTATCTGCTCGGCTAATGAGCGATGCTTCGTCAGTGTAGTCGCTAGCAATGTCGTCCGTACAACTGGGGCGAGTGCTAGTCCGTATCTCGAGACATGCCTTCTGGTGGCGCTCGGTCTGCGATCACATAGTGGCGACACGCGGGTCCGACATGTACTAAATGGACCGCGGCCGATTTAAAGCTACCACCTAGCAAGTGTGGTGTCTGGCGGTGACACCACAGTTAGTATACGGTAACCATACCTCCGCTTGCCTATCTTGTTATTTGTCGTCAGAAATTAACTTTTTTTTAGAGTGCTGATGCTAATACTTTGTAATTGTTTAATATAATAAATGATCGGTCAATGTTTTATTTCATTTTTACTTCAAGGAGCACATAGTTCCCATCAATTCACTGATTAATTCTGTTGACTGAGGAGATAGTTATATAGTAAGATTATTGCAATTTCCCAACTTATGATTCTTTGTTAGGGCATTTCAAGATAGCGATTGGGTTGTGTGATTTACAGTTAACACGGAGTCTTAAGGGGAGTGTGATAGAGTATGGGTCGGTCCATTACTCTAAAAGCTTTCACAGCCTCACGCACCGCAGGGTATTGCAACGTCTGTGTATATACGATACATCCACAGTTCCACAAGAAGAATATACTGGCTGTGCTTTTCTATGCCATTAGATCGACGTCTGGAAAGCCTTCGAACTGCCTAAAGGCGCTTCTGTTTTTATGGTGGAGACAGAAGGTCTTTTGGAAGCACTCAAGTTTATATCTTCAGCTCCGTTCTTAAACATATTAATCGGGTCTGACTCAAGACTGTCCTTAAAAATATTCAACATCGGAGATGGAGTAGAACCACCAACCATTATATACAGGGTGGGGTAAATAAAAGTGATCCAAACGAGTGGACACAATTGGACGTGAATTTGTGGCAGCATTAACAGAGGAGGAGAAAACCTACAGTTACTTCGAGCAGGATGGAGCAACTGCCCATACAGCCGGCCGAACCTTGCGGTGCATTTACAAAATCTTCACGCCTGACAAGAGTCGTTATCAGAGGTCAGTCTGGCTGCGGCCGTATTTGGCCATCCAGGCCACCTGGGCTGTCAGTGTGCTATTGTTTTATGCAGGGAGCCCTCAAGTCTAAGGTGTGTCACAGCAGGCCTCATTGCCTTCAAGAACTGTAGCAGAACATTTTGCATGCAATTCCAGCAGCCCAGCTTCGATCTACCTTTAGTAACTTGCCCCAAAAGTGCCAAGAGATGAATGGTGGTCGCTTTCAACATCTGCTATAGCCAAATTTGTACTGTATTTCCTTTCCTCTGCTGTGTTTCTTTGTACCCTGGAACTCTGTTCTTCGTGGCACTTTTTACCCCACCGTATATTAGACGTAGTATCAGAATACTTCGCAGTACATAGAGGGGCAGACGATCTCTTTGTTGTGGGTGCATTCTCACACTGGCATCTGCTGTAATGAAAGGTGGTTATCATGCTGTGGTTCAAGAGGACATATCTGAACGATTTCCACCATACGGCTCCGCTTCAGCCACGCCACCTTGTCTCTTCATCTGCATCGGATCAACATTTACAGTTCTCCTGCGCATGGGTGTGATCATGAGTCAAAAGCTGATGTAAACCATATCTCGTTTTTTTGCCTAAAATTTGACTGAATATTTAGACTTCCTGAAGACATTGCTGAATATGGGATACCACCTTTTTCAATCTGCTTCTCTTTCATTTAGTAAAGATATTCGCCTTTATAAACTGCGGAAAGTGAAAATCTGTCAATATGCATTTATGAATTCTCTTGTTACAATTTAGTGTACACTGTAACCATATGTTTTAGACGGCTAAAAACATGGTTGCAATCTACACTAAATTGTACAAAGAGAATCTAAGCCAAATAAATAAATTAAAAAAATTTCGTTTTGAGTAGTAAATTAAAGACATTCCACAAATACAAACAATGGTTTCAAAGATTAGTTCTTCATTTGTTTTAAGTCATCAGTATTCTGATTGGTCTAATGTGGCCTACCACCAATTCTTCTACTGTGCCAACTCCTTCATCTCAGAGCAGGACTTGGAACCTACGTCCTCAATTATTTGCTGGATAGTCGGCAAGACTTAGCACAACCACGAGCACCTCCGAACATGTCCAACGTAGCCTTGGACGAAACGTCAGGGACTGAAGAGTTCCACGGACCACGGCCATACAACCCGGAAAAATTCTCAGCAGCTTGAACCTCCGGTCGAGAAAGCCTTCATTGTATGACTAGATAAAGGCATGTTTTGTAGACACAGGTAGCATATCAGCTCCTTTATATTTTTATTGTAAACTATGAATGAACTGTTAAGTTTTAAGTTGTCTCCTTATGCTCCTCCCGTTTCTAATCTTTGAAAGTAAACGGGGCATTGTACTTCACTGCTACCACACTTGGTAAAATACTTTCAGGCTAGGGACGGTGGCATTCTGTAATACAGCTGACGTCCGACAGCCAGAGTGAGCGACTGCCGTGCAGACCAGACGGGACAGGCCTTGCTTACTGCACGTACCACGTGATAGGCCACGCCGCACAGTAAGACGGACATTGTTGTCTCAGTAATCCTGTATCAGTTCTTATGCCACGTGTTTTTTCCTCCTTTCTGTCGGCACTCTTATTAAAACAGACTGACCTCTTTTCCCCATTTTCTACAATAACGCAACATTTCAGAGCTATCCTAATTCAACAAACAGAAATTGCTTGTTCTTTAAAAAAGTTTCTTTAAAAACGAAAAATTTTCTGATTTGATCCATTTTAATTTTTAGCACTGCTGCTATGACTGATGTATGTTTCTGTTTTTTACCCATTTATGTCGGTTATTCAGAACTAAACTACCGGTATCGGTTGTAACCGGCCGGTGTTTCGCATGCCATTTAGTCGGAACGAAGTGAAGCTGTGAGGGCGGGCCGTGACTCGTGCTTGGGTGGATCAGACGGCGGGCGGACTTCGCACACTCGAGTCGGCGGGCTGGGGCACAGTTCTGTCGCGGAGGGAGAACCTTCATAGCGCGTAAACGTAATAGAAAAAACATTAGGAAGGGTAAGGGCTAAAGGGAACTAACACCAAATCCATCCAAGACGATAGCCGTTCAAACCACAAACATAACAGCCGGCCGGAGTGGCCGAGCGGTTCTAGGCGCTTCTGTCTGGAACGGCGCGCCCGCTACGGCCGCAGGTCTGATGTCCTTAGGTTAGTTAGGTTTAAGTAATTCTAAGTTCTAGGGGACTGATGACCTCAGCAGTTAAGTCCCATAGTGCTCAGAGCCATTTGAACCATTTTTTTAACCACAAACATAACATAACACGGAAGAATTAATGGATGTCACAACACGTAAATGAGAAATGTTGATAATATAACAAGTTTCTGTAGCCCATTACTGCGACACAAACTTACGCAGTAGCTACCATCAATGTAAACAGAAAACGTACAGATTCAAGAAGGTTACGTTTTGGGCGTTACGTTAGCACTGCAGGCTTAGATGTGGTACTGCTGACAGTTTGACGAGCACTCCAGGTTATAATGCCCTCGTGAAGACAAGGACTTGGCGATACTTGTAAATATTGGTCAACGGCTTCATGGAAAAATGTATGCTGTTGCCTACGGAACCATCATTGATTGTGGCCAGGAGTGCACCTCTTTGTCCGAAGCAAGTCGATGGCCGCGAATGTCTTTCTTCAGGGTTCCAGTAATATGGAAATCGCATGTGGAGATATTGGGACTGTCTGGAGGATGTGCAAAGTCTTCCTAGCGAGACTTCTGTAGTGTAGTCGCAATAACCTTGACAGCGTGTGAGGGGGCACTTTCCTGCAACGGAATGATGGCGTTTCTACTACACTGCAGAAGTCTCGCTGGGAAGTCGCTACACATCCTCCACAGAATCCCGATCTCTCTCAATGGAGCCCTGAAGAAAGACGTTCGAGGCCGTCGCTTTGCTTCGGACAAAGAGGTGCACGCTTGCGTACAAGGATGGTTCCGTAGGCAACAGCAAACATTTTTCCATGAAGGCATTGGACGAATTGTCTCACAGTGGGACAAATGTATCAACAGTTGTGGCGATTTCTTTTGAAACAATGAACAGTTTACTTAGTTTTCTTCATCTGTATTATTTCATTAGATTCCCTCTTAGAAATAAAGAAGAATGCTGTGCGAACCTTCCGGGCAAGGCATGGCTACAAAATTTCGAAATCTCCATTTCAGTGTTATTTACCCACTATCAAAAAATGATACCAACATCTGAAGGCGTGAATTTCGCACTGGTGTAATATTTGAGTTCCTAATGCATCTCCAGATTCCAGTTATTTTAGGAGGAGACTTCAACGTGCGTCCGACCTAAATAAAAGAAGATACAGAATTTTAATTTCAGTAATGATTTGCCAACTCTTACTATGGAACTACAACTAACCGATACCTGGAAAGTCAGACAGCCCTGTGAACATCGCTTATACCGAATGTGACTGGTTCATCAGAGAGCAGAGTGGAAATAATTTACGCACAATAATTGGTCTTTCTAGACAACGAGCGAGCTTGCGAGACGAGGCCGATGGACTCTCCGGATGCCTCGGCCTATCGTATCGCATTCCAGAGTATTCCGCTGAGGACTGGCACCTGGCAGAGGAAGTGCGCCTTCTTCCATGACTGACAACCAGAAATAGACGTCAGTCTGGTTTGGCAAAAGGCGCTTATTATGCAAAGTACTCAAAGGGAACTGGCCTTCTAAAGACGCCAAACCTAAATTAACTTACAGTGATGGAAAAAAATTACACCAACAAGAAGTTGTGAGACACAGACGAAAGTTATATACTGTATTCGAACAATATGAAGTACCTCAAAGAAAACGATTTAAGTCCTATGGACAGGGAATGTCAAATTGATTCCATTATTTTTAGATTTGCAGAAGGCTTTCGACACCGTTCCTCACAAGCGTCTTCTAATCAAACTGCGTGCCTACGGAGTATCGCCCCAGTTGTGCGACTGGATTCGTGATTTCCTGTCAGAAAGGCCACAGTTCGTAGTAATAGACGGAAAGTCATCGAGTAAAACAGAAGTAATATCCGGCATTCCCCAAGGAAGTGTTATAGGCCCTCTATAATTCGTGATCTATATTAACGATATAGGAGACAATCTGAGTAGCCGTCTTACATTGTTTGCAGATGATGCTGTCGCTTACCGTCTTGTAAAGTCATCAGATGATCAAAACGACTTGCAAAATGATTTAGATAAGATATCTGTATGGTGCGAAAAGTGGCAATTGACCCTGAACAAAGAAAAGTGCGAAGTTATTCACATGAGTACTAAAAGTAATCAGCTAAGTTTCGATTGCGCAATAAGTCACACAAATCTGAGGGCTGTAAATTCAACTAATACTTAGGGTTTACAATTACAAATAACATAAATTGGAACGATCACATAGATAATATTGTGAGTAGAGCAAACCAAAGACTGCGATTCATTGGCAGAACACTACCAAAGAGACTGCTTGCACTACGTTTGTCCGCCCTATTCTGGAGTATTGCTGTGCGATGTGGGATCCGCATCAGGTGGGGCTGACGGATGACATCGAAAAAGTACAAAGAAGGGCAGCTCGTTTTGTATTATCGCGAAATAAGGGAGATAGTGTCACAGACATGATACGTGAATTGGAGTGGCAATCATTAAAATAAAGGCTTTTTTCGTTGCGACGGGATCTTGTCATGAAATTTCAATCACCAGTTTTCTCATCTGATTGCGAAAACAATCTGTTGGCACCCACCTACATAGGGAGAAATGATCATCACGATAAAATAAGGGAAATCAGGGCTCGCACGGAAAAATTTAAGTGCTCGTTTTTCCCGCGCGCCATTCGAGAGTGGAACGGTAGAGAGACAGCATGAAGGTGGTTCGTTGAGCCCTCTGCCAGGCACTTTATTGTGAATAGCAGAGTAATCACGTAGATGTAGATGTAGAAAGTTGGTAGGCGTGTGTTTACATCTGACAGACGATGTCTATTCATAAGAGTGGCGCTGGTGGCGGCACTATGGGGGTTCTAATGAGGTTTCCTATAAATACAGGTTGTAACGGTCGTGCGCGTTAGTTACCTTTGAAATTGAACATGGTGAGTAGGTATTAGTCAAGAAAGCCATTAGCGTAACAAACAACCCATTATCAACACCTCAAGGGGTTTAAACGAGGTCGTGTAACAGGACTACGAAAAGCTGGATTTTCTTTCGGCGATAATTGAGAAAGACTTGGCATGAATGTAGCATTATACATGACTGCTGGCTGCGGTGGTCACGAGAATATGCGGTTTTAAGAAGACCGGGCTCCGGACGGTCACGTTGCCTATGGAGAGGGAAAACCATCGCGTTGGGCATACGGCTCTCTCGCGTCGTACTGCATCTGCAGCAGAAATATGAGCGGCAGTTGGCACCACAGTGACACAGCGAATCGCAGGGGCCGCTCCGAGCCATAAGGCCCGTAGCGCGCATTCCACTGACCACAAACCGCCGCCATTTGTGACTTCAGTGGTGTCAAACGAGGGCTCATTGGGACGCAGGGTGGAGGTCTGTTGTGTTTTCTGACGAAAGCTGGTTCTGGCTCGGTGGCAGTGTGTTGGTTACAGGGCGGGCAGCAGGGGGTCTGCAACCAACCTGTCTGCTTGCTAGGTACACTCGACCTGCACCTTGAGTGCGATTTCGTATGACAGCAGGAGCGCTCTTCGTGGTTTTCCTACGCACCCCGACTGCAAATTTCTACGTGAGTCTCGTGACTCGATCTGTTGCGCTGCCATTCACGAACATCATTCCAGAGGGTGTTTCCGCCGACATGTTGTGTCAGCCTGCTCGACCACCAGACCTGTCCCCAGTCGAGCACGTGTGGGACTTCATCGGACAGCAACTCGTGTGTCATCCACAAACAGCATTAACTGTCGAGAAAGTGCAGCAGGCGTGGAATCCATCCCACAAACTGGCGTGCGGCTTCTGTACAACACAATGCATACACGTTTGCATGCTTGCATTCTACATTTTAGGAGTTACACTGATTATTAATGAATCAGAATTTTACGTTTGCAAAGGCTTATGTCGCGCTTGCATTAACGTGATCTTGCATTGTTGATCACTTAAATGTAGTAGTTCTACAGATGTATTCTTGAAATTTCGTTTTTCTTCTTCTGTAGTGGTCAATCCAAGGATTGGTTTGCAGCAGCTACAAGGCAGCTTGTCTCCATTCTGTGAGTCTTTCAGCTTTTCTCTTCATTTCTTTGTAGGTGTTACATCCCACATCTTTCACGATTTGATCCATGTACCTCAGCCGTGGCTGCCTCTTCGTCTTTTTCCCTCGACATATCCCTCTATGATTGTGTTCGGGAGTTCTTTACGTCTTAATAGACGGCCTGTAAATTGCACTCTCCTTACTCTCCTTTTAAGAATGAAACTCCAGAAGCTTCTCTTCTCATCTGCTCTTTCCAGAACCACTTCGTTTGTGACCTTGTCGATACATTTTATCTTGAACATGCGTCTATAGCACCACATTTCCTATCAAAAAGTAAAGAAATTTCGTTACTCTACATTAATTATATTTGGCGTTGCGATTTTTTGGGTTAGTGTATCTTCTCAAAGGGTGGGCAGCAAGAAATTTCATTACACAGCATTGAGGCTGCTGCGGAGTGACCCTACGCGTTTAATGCGAAATATCCGGTATATGTAACGAATCGTGGCTACAATCACAGATCAAAATAAAAGAACTGTGCAGGTCACAAAATATGTACACATGATTTTGCGGATTTAACGCAACAGAGATCAGTAAATCACATGGTACACGCCGAGCGATATTCAATATATTACTTCCGAGAAAAGAGACGGGACCGGTGTGATACGCACGTGTATGTAAAAGTGGCGTTAACGCAGCACGACACCGTACACGCATACATCGAATCAACTAACAGAACTCATGCTGTTGCATTTCTTGACACCACGAGTAAAATATCGGCAGGGCAGAACGAGACTTTACTGACTCCCATCGCGACTTACGAGCTGGAGAGTTTACTACAGTATGCGTCGCAAAACAAGTCGGCGGGACCAGACGGCCCGTCGGCAGAATTTCCCGGGAAAGACTGGCAGATATCTGGAGAATAGCTGACCCATATATGTAACGAACTCCTATAAGGCTCTCTGAATTAACGAATGCAATCGTCGTGCTAGATGCCCCTCCCCCAAAGAAATGAGATGTCAACAAACGTGTATTAGCACATGTACTTTTTTATGCTGTCTGGTGTTTCAAAAGTCTAATCAGCAAACATCGCGTTTCTTTACCGCTTTAGCGACACCAGGTAAGAAATGTTAATATATGTATTTATTTATTTGTAGTATGTTAAGTGGAGACTTGTTATTTAAAAAGATTTTGTTTCTTTTCTTTCATGTCGAGCGTGGCAGCAAGGTGATCGAGTGGGGACTCCAGACGCGGCGGACGACGAGAGCTGACCACTATTGCATCGTGGTCGACGGCCGGCGGCTCGAAGAACCGTTGAAACATCATGCTGACCATTATTAAAATGTGTTTTATTTTTTTTTAATGAAAAGGAGTTCAATGTTGAACGTGGAATGATAAAGTTTGTAAGGGGATTTAAATTGGCTATCAACTGTTAAATAAACTTCGAGTTGGAAGTTAAAACAGTCAGTTGGCTCTGTTGTTACGACATACATCGTAAATAATAGTTGTGTGTGAAATTTTGCAAATTTTATTAAAATTCAGACTTCTTGAAGAGATTCTGGCAGAATTTTATCAGGAGTGTGGACGATCTTTAATAATTAACTAGTTTAAAGTTTTATTAATGAGAAGTGGACACCTATTGACATTTTGAAAATAATCGATACTCTGAAATGTATTAAAATTCTGTTTTAAGGTCAAGAAGATCGGTTTTAAAGAGGAATATTTCGTTAAATGAGAACAAGATTGAGTCTTTAGTGGTATTAATTAATTATTTAAGGAAAAATGAGGAGAATTTCTATTTATTCTGGCAAAGATATCAAGGACTGTCAGACCGCACAACGAACATATAAAAACTCTGTGACTTTGTTGAGCTGTCAAATTTTTTTTTTACGATAAAACTTTTTTTCAACAGGGACTGGTGAATTTTGCTGCATCTATCCGTATCTTCTAGGTTGAATCTGCTACAGCTTAATGTTTTTTTTCTTTATGGATTTTTCAAGTAACTGGGAAAAGAACTTATAATTTGATCTGCAGCGGACCGTCGATATTGGGCACACGGTTAGGCTGTTGTGAAGCCTGTTAGTTTTCAGATTGCCTTTCTTTCCCCTGCTGCAGACATCGTTGCTGAGTTGCTGAGACAGGATCGGCGGTTCAGCGCAGACGTGGCGGCCGTGACAGGACATCTGGAAGGAGAAGCCGCCGAATGGGGCAGGCCAGTCCATTACAGTGATGTTATTGTCGTGTAACCACTCCGCCATAGTCCGTGCATTATGAATATGTGCTCGATCGTGTTGAAAGATGGGAATCGCCATCCCCGAATTGTTCTTCAACAGTAGGAAGCAAGTAGGTCCTTCAAACATCAATGTGCTGCGATAGTGCCATGCAAAACAACAAGGGGTGCAAGGCCCCTCCATGAAAAACACGACCACACCATAACACCACTGCCTCTGAATTTTACTGTTGGCACTGTTGCAGAGTCTGGGTGTCGAACCCGGGACTCTAGATGGCAGAGCTGAAGCTGGGACCCACCGCGCCGCATTTTGTCAGGAGGCCGAGCAAGTTCAAGAGAGTCACGGGGCAGTGCAGAGTGATACAGCGGTATTCGGTAACATTTGTTTATTTCGATAATTTACAGTACTCGATGTGTGAAGCATAGTGTCGGCGTGTCCCACAGGTGCAGCCAGCTCAGACTCCTGATCTGCCGACGCCGCTGCTGCCGCCATCACGACCGCCCTGCTGGAAGTCGGTCCTCGCCGCCCTCCGCCCCGTTTGGCCAGCTCTGTCCGACCATGGGACAAAGGTGGGCGTACTGGTCACCCGTGGCCCTCGGGCCGGAGCTGCTCCCAGGACAGGATCGGCCTCGAACCCGCGCCCTCCTGGATGCTGTGCCGCAACTGGATGCTAGTGGTGCTTGCCGGACGGCAACACCCGCCGCCGTCTCTGGCAGCACTGCTGTGCCTCCCGCGGTACGCCGGGTGGGAAGCGAACGTGGCCCGTAGACTCGAGTGGAACCGAGCCCCTCCTGGACCCGCTGCAGACCTCTGTCACTGGCCTCCTTCAGGCAGACCGTGTGATCTCCAAGTTCCAGGCTGCCATTCCGTCCTTTCCCGGTGTTGTGTCCCCAGAGGTGGAATATAGCCCGAACAAGTACATAGAAACAAAGTACAAGTTTATGCAGAATACTTATAACATTGCTGTCAGACTGGCCCCTATAAGCGTAGACCAGTACAGGTCCGTCCCGACGCTCGACTGACCTGGCACACTCTGTCCCAAGCTAAAATTGCCCATCTATTTATATTGGTTTCTCCCTCGATTCTGACGTAGTGTCAGAGAGAGATAGAAACTATGACAGGGATAAATTCCCACGCGTCAGCCATTTACAAATCGCCACTCTTGGCTCTGGCCTAGTGCCCCATCTCATACATCGCAATAACTTAAAACAAATCGTGCGTGCAATACCGCTGTCGCAGCTCCACAGCCGCGAGTACCATGTTTACCTTGCCTGGCACGCTAGCTGTCGACTGTTACCACACTCTGCCAGCGGCCTCAGATTTCATCGCCCAACCGCGCCTTCATTGAGTTTTGATGTAATTTCCGTTTCCCTCGACTAGGACTGACACTAGCGCAGCAGCACTACACACGCTGGCAGATGACGTTCACTGGCATTCGCCATATCCTCACCCTGCAATCGGATCGCCACATTGTGTTTCGTGATTCTTTACTTCACACAACGTTTTTCCACAGTTCAATCGTCCAATGTCTACGCTCCTTACTCCAAGCGAGGCGTCGTTAGTCATTTACCGGTGTGACATGTGGCTTATGAGCAGCCGCTCGAGCATGAAATCCAAATTTTCTCACCTCCCACCTTACTGTCATAGTAATTGCAGTGGATCCCTCTGTAGTTTCGAATTCCTGTGTGATAGTCTGGATAGATATCTTCCTATTACACATTACGATCCTCTTCAACTGACGGCGGTCTCTGTCAGTCAACGGACAAGGTCGGCCTGTACGCTTTTGTGCTGTACGTGTTCCTTCATGTTTCCACTTCAATATCACATCGGAAACAGTGGACCGATGGATGTTAGGAGTGTGGAAATCTAGCGAAGAGACGTATAACACAAGTGACACCCAATCACCTGGCCATGTTCGTTAGTTTCGCAGAGAGCCCCATTCTGCTCTCTCACGATGTCTAATGACTACTGAGGTCGCTGACATGGAGTACCTGGCAGTAGGTGGCAGCACAATGCACCTAATATGAAAAACGTATGTTTTTGTGGGTGTCCGGATACTTTTGATCACATAATGTACCTGTTTACGACAGTAACGAACTTTGATTTCGACGCTAAATTTGTGTATATCCTGAAGCACTGCATTCAAAGCATTCGAAGCAGGATGAAAACAGATAATACGCTAACGGAATACATTCCCAGTCAACGGGCCTTAAGGCAGTATTCTCCCCTGTCTTCCACATCATACATGACTGCAACGGAGGCTCTGTTGAGAAGATTACATTCGAACCTCCGTAGTCGTACAGTCCACAACACCAGGGTTAGCAATACCTACGCACAATCCCGAAGTTGTAAAAGACACAACAGAGCCAAATTGTTTTTAAAAACGAGGTCGTTCCCCTTTTCGGAGCGCAGCAAATCAACGTACTTTTAGCTGGACTCTTTCTCTGTGCCTCAAATGCTAAAGATCAAACCTCCAATTTCAACACGTCACCAGAATTCGGCTATTTAGTCAAGGAGACGAACCTAACTGACGAATAGGACGATAAGGACGGTACAGTGCCTGGTTTTACGTCCATCGCAAATACTTCCGCAAGTCTGCAAGATAGAATTTACGTCTCCAACAACTTTGAAGAGCCGGCCCTAATCTGCTGATGTCGCGACCACCAGTTTTATACATCATGTAGCATATACATGTGTATCAGACACGGAAAAAGGAAAAACTGTGGAGCAGGAGCAGCGTGGGAAGTGAGCGTCGCACATTGACGAGATGACGAGGGCCGCGAACGATTCAGCCAGATATAGGAGCAATGTGAACGGAAATTAGCGTCGTATAAGTCTGCGGTAATCTGCTGGCTCAAACGTAGCAAACGCAAAATGCCACAAATGTTGATGAGCTACTCGCGAGAAAAGACACTACTGATCCAAGAAAACGAATGCTTCTTACTTGCAATTTCTTGGAGACCTTTACCGACTAGACGCCTCTTATTTCGTAAATTATGTGAAGATCCAGAAAGTAAAAACTAAAGATTTAGTGCCAAAGTGGAAACTGTTACATGGATACAAAATTTGAGCGAGGACGCAGGATAGTGTTCACCACGAAGAAACCTGAATATATCCCGTCATACATGACTTGAAGAGTGCACAAAGAAAAATACTGACAGAAATTAAAAGGAAGGACGGGACAACAGTACACAAAATGATATAAAGGAGGGGATCTACAATAGCTTCGCTGATTTGATGCCCAGTAGCTCTGTTAACAACAACGCATTAAGAAGCCCTCCTATAGATCTACAGAGAAGTGAATAATGCAATAGCACACAAGTCTATAAGCAAATCGAGGTGTAGTCATGGAGTGCCCGCAGAGTTTCTTCAGATTTTCCAAGACCAAACGAAGATCATAGTGTTATGCATATAAAATGTAGTATTGACCAGTGACGCAGTAATCGCAAAAGGACTTTACAGAAGGAATTGTTATTTTATTACTCAAAAAACTACGAAGTGCGCTTATAGAGAATCTCGGACCATACCAGTGCTATCTACACTCTAACGCGCGTAGTAACCAAATCTTACCAAACCAGCATGCTCGAGAATAGATCGGTCATATGCACCGTGTACGGTTGCAGAGTTATGTGAGCCACAGCAGACGTTCTCAAATTAACTCGCTAAGTGTCACCGATAAATACGTATACCATTGATCGTAAATGCTGTTTATTATTTAATTTCCTCCAAACAATCGACTTTGTTGGTATTAATATATTCACAAAAGTTTCTCTGTTCAGTATGAATACCATTTGTACGTTTCTAAGTTGGTAGGTCTGAGATATCAGTGAACGAGAGAGTAATACACTCCTGGAAATTGCAATAAGAACACCGTGAATTCATTGTCCCACGAAGGGGAAACTTTATTGACACATTCCTGGGGTCAGATACATCACATGATCACACTGACAGAACCACAGGCACACAGACACAGGCAACAGAGCATGCACAATGTCGTCACTAGTACAGTGTATATCCACCTTTCGCAGCAATGCAGGCTGCTATTCTCCCATGGAGACGATCGTAGAGATGCTGGATGTAGTCCTGTGGAACGGCTTACCATGCCATTTCCACCTGGCGCCTCAGTTGGACCAGCGTTCGTGCTGGACGTGCAGACCGCGTGAGACGACGCTTCATCCAGTCCCAAACATGCTCAATGGGGGACAGATCCGGAGATCTTGCTGGCCAGGGTAGTTGACTTACACCTTCTAGAGCACGTTGGGTGGCACGGGATACATGCGGACGTGCATTGTCCTGTTGGAACAGCAAGTTCCCTTGCCGGTCTAGGAATGGTAGAACGATGGGTTCGATGACGGTTTGGATGTACCGTGCACTATTCAGTGTCCCCTCGACGATCACCAGTGGTGTACGGTCAGTGTAGGAGATCGCTCCCCACACCATGATGCCGGGTGTTGGCCCTGTGTGCCTCGGTCGTATGCAGTCCTGATTGTGGCGCTCACCTGCACGGTGCCAAACACGCATACGACCATCATTGGCACCAAGGCAGAAGCGACTCTCATCACTGAAGACGACACGTCTCCATTCGTCCCTCCATTCACGCCTGTCGCGACACCACTGGAGGCGGGCTGCACGATGTTGGGGCGTGAGCGGAAGACGGCCTAATGGTGTGCGGGACCGTAGCCCAGCTTCATGGAGACGGTTGCGAATGGTCCTCGCCGATACCCCAGGAGCAACAGTGTCCCTAATTTGCTGGGAAGTGGCGGTGCGGTCCCCTACGGCACTGCGTAGGATCCTACGGTCTTGGCGTGCATCCGTGCGTCGCTGCGGTCCAGTCCCAGGTCGACGGGCACGTGCACCTTCCGCCGACCACTGGCGACAACATCGATGTACTGTGGAGATCTCACGCCCCACGTGTTGAGCAATTCGGCGGTACGTCCACCCGGCCTCCCGCTTGCCCACTATACGCCCTCGCTCAAAGTCCGTCAACTGCACATACGGTTCACGTCCACGCTGTCGCGGCATGCTACCAGTGTTAAAGACTGCGATGGAGCTCCGCATGCCACGGCAAACTGGCTGACACTGACGGCGGCGGTGCACAAATGCTGCGCAGCTAGCGCCATTCGACGGCCAACACCGCGGTTCCTGGTGTGTCCGCTGTGCCGTGCGTGTGATCATTGCTTGTACAGCCCTCTCGCAGTGTCCGGAGCAAGTATGGTGGGTCTGACACACCGGTGTCAATGTGTTCTTTTTTCCATTTCCAGGAGTGTAATATGTATATTTAGCGATGGTCTTTGAGGCAGCCATATTCAGAGCTGGTTCTGTGTTCAGCTAGCGTTTGCCGCCTGTGGATTTGTCTGATATAAATGGCAGAACGTTTAATTCATTGAAACATGTCCTATATTGGTATAGTATGAGGGCAATACGAGAATCGTGTGTAAGCATATTTAAAACTAGTTTTCTTCTACGCCTTACATGGTAGGAAATAGACTGTCATGAATTCAGTTCTTAGTGATTGTATGCTGGTTGGTTGGTGTTTGGGGAAGGAGACCAGACAGCGTGGTCATCGGTCTCATCGGATTAGGGAAGAATGGGGAAGGAAGTCGGCCGTGCCCTTTCAGAGGAACCATCCCGGCATTTGCCTGGAGTGATTTAGGGAAATCACGGAAAACCTAAATCAGGATGGCCGGACGCGGGATTGAACCGTCGTCCTCCCGAATGCGAGTCCAGTGTCTAACCACTGCGCCACCTCGCTCGGTGGTGATTGTATGCTGTGAAATGTTGCTTCTAATGAAGAATGAACATTGCAGTTAATATTGTTTCACAAATTATCTGGAAGATGTTAGCCGCTGAGGTAGTATAAGTTATATCCGTTGACAGTGAACATGTAGGATGATTGCTGAAAAAATCTAGCATTACAGAAAGTTTTAAAAACTGAATGTAACAGATCTGTTATTTACTCGATTTTGATTGGTTTTTATAGAGGGATCATACTGACATCCGTGAATTTTCCTTTTAGATCTATAAGAATGACATGGAGCTGGGATAGGTTCTTGGGAGAAGAAGTTCTCGCCGATTCTGTAATGAAATGCTGGGAGGATGTTACAGAGGAGCACGCAGGAGATTCAGAATTTGGAGAAGACTCTGGTACAGATGATGTGGCTACTATTTCTACCGTTTCGAACACTGCTACAATAACCGATGACAGTCTTAGTAACAAATATCAAGTGCATCTGTGAATGAAACGTCTAGTACAGATTCAGCAGGCAGATTGGACTGTTTTCTTGAAAAAGCATTTAGGCAGGTCGTGAAAATGGGTCTGATACTGTCATGACTGTAAATGTGGTTTTATATGCGTGCCCTTAAGTTGGTTGTGAACCGCTTTCCTTTCATGGGATATGTCTTCCCCCTGAAGGCATACGTTTACTAACAGAAGTTGACATTTACAGTTTGCTTCAGATGTTCTTAAACTTACTAGTAAAACTACCACGTATGATTCTGTTCTCCTGATTCATTGGTGTGAATACTAACTGTAACTCATGGTAGTCTTGGAGAAACTTAATAAATTGAGCTGTTTTACTGGTCCTAATCCCACAGAGTACACAATGACACGTGTTTAATTGTTGTCCTACCAAGGCTATTTTGACACTTAGAGTTAAAATGCGCTATATATAACTATACTTTCAAAAAGCGTTATTCGAAATGATCAAAGCAATGGGCTTTTTCATAACGTTTTGTCTACTTCATACTCAGAATATTAAGGAAAAATTCGTACAGACCTCTAATAAACTGTCCACACCGAGAACAAGTGATTGCAAAAGTTCAGTAAGGCAAGGCTGTTCAGTGTCGATGGCCTTGTTCGCATTTGAATCTCTGCTAGCCAGTCTGCGACAACAGCTAAGGGAGCTGAACACAAATGCACAAAATGTCGTGTGTAGGGCATGCGTAAATGACATGGATTTCGTGGTTACGAATGATCACCAGTTTTCTCTTCCGATTGCGAAAACATTCTGTTGGTACCCACCTACATAGGGAGAAATGATAATTACGATAAGATATGAGAAATCAGGGCTCGCACGGAAAAATTTTAGTGCTTGTTTTTCCCGCGTGCCGTTCGAGAGTGGAACGGTAGAGAGATAGCATGAAGGTGGTTCATTGAACCCTCTGCCAGGCGCTTTATTGCGAATAGCAGAGTAATCACGTAGATGTAGATGAGATGTAGACAATGAAGTAGAGAAGGCGCAAGGTATTGGCCAATAAGAAGCGGCGCCAAGAGCAATGTTAAGTAAATCGGAATCTAATATTATTCATAATGGACGTGGAATACCTGTGCAAAATACAGGACAACAACTGGGTTGGTGCATAAGTTGGAGTGTTTTTCCATATGTTTTATAAACACAACAGAGAAAGATAACAGAGATTTTAGCCATCAATAACACATTCTCGTTCACTATTTACAACAGTCTGCCAACGCTGGAGTAACTTTTCGATTCCGCGATTGTAGAAATCACGTGGTTTTGAAGCGAGGAATTCGTCGAGCCACGTTCGGGGCGCATTTTCATCCGGAGTGTACGTTTCCTTAAAAGGTTATTCAATAGAGAGCGTACAAGGCGAAATCTGAGGGCGCAATATCAGAGGAATAAGGTGTGTGCGGCACGATTCCCCAACCCACCTCTTGTACAGTGTTGTTTGTCAGTCGAGCAGAATGCTGGCGGGCGTTATCGTCGAGTAATATCACTTCAAGCAGTCTTACTGGTCGCTGTTCTCGTTTTGCGTCTGGAAGACGCCTCAGCTATCGACAATAAACGTCAGCTGTGACGGTTACACATCGGGGAAGCACTTCGTAGTACACCGCACCATCGCTGTTCCACAAGATGCTTAACATTATCTTTTGTGGACGTGCGCAGGTCTGTGTACGGCGAGTTGCTTATATACAGGGTGTTACAAAAAGGTATGGCCAAACTTTCAGGCAACATTCCTCACACACAAATAAGGAAAAGATGTTATGTGGACATGTGTCCGGAAACGCTTAATTTCCATGTTGGAGCTCATTTTAGTTTCGTCAGTATGTACTGTACTTCCTCGATTCACCGCCAGTTGGCCCAATTGATGGAAGGTAATGTTGACTTCGGTGTTTGTGTTGACATGCGACTCATTGTTCTACAGTACTAGCATCAAGCACATCAGTACGTAGCATCAACAGGTTAGTGTTCATCACGAACGTGGTTTTGCAGTCAGTGCAATGTTAACAAATGCGGAGTTGGCAGATGCCCATTTGATGTATGTATTAGCTCGGGGCAATAGCCGTGGCGCGGTACGTTTGTATTGAGACAGATTTCCAGAACGAAGGTGTCCCGACAGGAAGACGTTCGAAGCAATTGATCGGCGTCTTAGGGAGCACGGAACATTCCAGACTATGACTCGCGACTGGGGAAGACCTAGAACGACGAGGACACCTGCAATGGACGAGGCAATTCTTCGTGCAGTTGACGATAACCCTAATGTCAGCGTCAGAGAAGTTGCTGCTGTACAAGGTAACGTTGACCACGTCACTGTATGGAGAGTGCTACGGGAGAACCAGTTGTTTCCGTACCATGTACAGCGTGTGCAGGCACTATCAGCAGCTGACTGGCCTCCACGGGTACACTTCTGCGAATGGTTCATCCAACAATGTGCCAATCCTCATTTCGGTGCAAATGTTCTCTTTACGGATGAGGCTTCATTCCACCGTGATCGAATTGTAAATTTTCACAATCAACATGTGTGGGCCGACGAGAATCCGCACGCAATTGTGCAATCACGTCATCAACACAGATTTTCTGTGAACGTTTGGGCAGACAGCGTTGGTGATGTCTTGATTGGGCCCCATGTTCTTCCACCTACGCTCAATGGAGCACGTTATCATGATTTCATGCGGGATATTCTACCTGTGCTGCTAGAACATGTGCCTTTACAAGTACGACACAACATGTGGTTCATGCACGATGGAGCTCCTGCACATTTCAGTATAAGTGTTGGTACGCTTCTCAACAACAGATTCGGTGACCGATGGATCGGTAGAGGCGTACCAATTCCAAGGCCTCCACGCTCTCCTGACCTCAACCCTCTTGACTTTCATTCATGGGGGCATTTGAAAACTCTTGTCTACGCAACCCAGGTACCAAATGTAGAGACTCTTCGTGCTCGTATTGTGCACGGCTGTGATACAATACGCCATTCTCCAGGGCTGCATCAGCGCATCAGGGATTCCGTGCGACGGAGGGTGGATGCATCTATCCTCGCTAATGGAGGACATTTTGAACATTTCCTGTAACAAAGTGTTTGAAGTCACGCTGGTACGTTCTGTTGCTGTGTGTTTCCATTCCATGATTAATGTGATTTGAAGAGAAGTAATAAAATGAGCTCTAACATGGAAAGCAAGCATTTCCGGACACATGTCCACATAACATATTTTCTTTCTTTGTGTGTGAGGAATGTTTCCTGAAAGTTTGGCCGTACCTTTTTGTAACACCCTGTATATATAGCGTTAGAGCATACGCTACCCACACACCCGATTTTTGAATCTTCTCAATAGCGTGCAAATGTCGCACTATGGGTGAATGATGACAGTTCATCACATCTGCCAGTTCTCGAGTACAACGCCGTGAAGCATTGCGGATCAATGTGTTTAAATGATCTTCATGAAACCCCGAAGGTGGCCAAGCGGTTCTAGGCGCTACAGTCTGGAACCGCGCGACCGCCACGGTCGCAGGTTCGAATTCTGCCTCGGGCGTGGATGTGTGTGATGTCCTTAGGTTAATTAGGTTTAAGTAGTTTTAAGTTCTAGGCGACCGATGGCCTCACAAGTTACGTCCCATAGTGCTCACAGCCATTTGAACCTTTTTTTGAAACCCCGAAGGTTTTTCTGAACGTGTAGATTCACTAATGTCAAAACGATCCTCCTTAGTACGAGAAAACAATTTTCTTGCCGCTCTGTGTCCAATGGCATTAGCCCCGTACACGGCGCAAATGTTTCTGGCTGCCTCCGCTGCCGTCCTCCGTCTACTGAACTCAGACAGAAGAATATGTCGGAAATGTTCCGATTTTTCCACTTGGCACTCTTATTTTCTAGCGTCCACAATGACACTATCTTTAAATGCCAAGATGACAATACGTATACTCAAATAGGAATAGTGAACTACAAATAAAAAAATTACAATCGATAAATAAACACAACAACCGAAATAACAACATGCAAAACAAAAACGCTACGAACTTATGTCCCAACGTAATAAGTATGGCCTTCCATATGAAAATATTACGTACTTGGCTACAGATGCAACATAAAGCACCTCATCGCTTCCAGTTGCAACAAAAATTTCGCAAACATACGAGTAACTGTACAAGAAATGGTTCAAATGGCTCTGAGCACTATGTGACTTAACTTCTGAGGTCATCAGTCGCCTAGAACTTAAAACTAATTAAACCTAACTAACCTAAGGACATCACACACATCCATGCCCGAGGCAGGATTCGAACCTGCTCGGCTCCAGACTGTAGCGCCTAGAACCGCACGGCCAACTGTACAAGAGCACGGTTTGAGAAACGCCACAAAGTTCAGAGGACAAGACTTGCAAATACGTATACCGTGTCAAAAACATCTGTGGTAGAGTGATACACATTTCTAGAGACACGGCTACCATAATCACATCAGCCTCGGGCCACTGCGTAACCTGCCGAAACATGTGCACATTTAGACTTGATCCTAAACTCTCACTGCAAAAAAGGGCGGAGTAAAGCTTGTGGATGTTAGCATGAAGTACAATGCTTTACGTGTACGTGCAGTGCATAACCTATGGAGGAGCTCATCCAACAGCTTAACACCTCACTCTCTCAGAGAAAGTACCCGTGTTAGCGTGGAACCGCGTGGCAGCGCCCGTCGCAGGGCGGGGCAGCGCGCCGAGTGTGCGAGCAAAGACCGACTGTACACGGTGTGGCGCGGGAACTTGCTTATTTTAAAAAATTATAAAACTTAAAGTATTGGAGATATCAATATAATTCTCTTTTCTTCACGAAGAACTACATCTTAATGTTTTATCCCATCAGGCTTTGAAAGTGATCTCTCCTTTCAGCTCAATGCATTTGGAGACCCGAAATCGGAAGCTTCGGTCCGCTTTGTGATGCATTTCTCTGTCCACGTTTTGTCTGTCTACGTTGGTAAGAGCAGCACGAATGTTGTTCCGCAACTCACCCAGTGTCCGTAGACGTTTGGTATACACCAACGATTTAAGATTGCCCCGTAAGAAAAACTCGCAGGCAGCTAAATGCGGCGAGCGTACTGACTACTGAAGGTCATCCCTCAAAGAGATGAGACGATGGGGGGAGTGTTTGCGCAACAGTCGTTGACGTTCGTGCCGTGTGGACGTGGACATAATGCTTGGAAGACGCCGTAACTGCCCTATCATTCCCTTGGAGAAACGGTGGGGCAATAATATCAATTTTGGTTAACGCACACCAGACAGCCACACATTTACGCGGGCTCCTCGTCAAGTTCTCGGGGGTTCGTGTCACTCCAATATCGCAGGTATCCAGACAAATGAAAATGTGCCACGTCGCTGAAAAAGACAAGGGCGTCGCGAGTCAGGTTTTCGATCAAGGCTTCACATACATTATTTCGTGAAACGGAAACGCATGAATCTGTGCTGCGCGTTTCAGATATGGGCGTTCCCAGCGCCGCACTCTGTATAATTGTCCTGCCACTGTTAACGAGAAACGTCTTACAGTGACAAAACATCCGTTATCTGGTTCCACTTATTTCAGTTATAAACAACATTGCTCTCTAGTTTCAATGGCTACTGCTGCTACTGTTAATATTTTTACAGGTGTTGATGTGCGTCCGAAAAAGGATATGTATGGTTTAATGTCCCGTCAGCGTCGAGGTCATTAAGAGACAGAGCACACGCTCGGAATGATTCGAGGCGAAGGGAGTCGGGAGTGTCTTTTGAAAGGAACCATTTCGGCATTATCTTGGGGCGATTTACGGAAATCATGCAACACTTAACACCTAGAAGAGCGGATACGAAATCAGCGTCAGTTTGCTGGCTCGAGATGTAGCGGTGGCTGAGAATCCTGCGCGTTGCCTGGGACTATGCTGGTCTTGCTTCTTCCGGCCACGGGCTCTGCTGCCGAGACACACCCTAGCACCGACGCGGTGGATCTGCCCCCACAGCAGGGTGAGTGGCGCGTGGTGAAGCGTTCTCGTCGCTCGAGGGGGAGGCCGGCCGTCTGGCCTCACCTATTCTTGTATATGTTCCTTCAGCACAGTTCGAGCAAGCTCACTCGTATATGTGTTTCCTAGTTACGGGCAGCTCCGAAGTTAGGCGCGTTATGAAGCCTCTCAGGAAGATCACGTTCGGGGCGGGAAAGAAAGCCAACGTGCACTCGGTGTGTCTGTCAAGGGGCCTCATCCGAGGCGCGGACACGGCCTTGCCTGCGGCTATCGAGCGTGTAGGGTGCAGTCGTCTGCAAGTTGTTGCTCACATCAGCATCAAAGAAGCCAGTCGCACGGATTCTGAGGCCATCCTATGTTCGTACATGTGGCTGGCAGAGGTGGTGAAGGTTCCTTGTCTCGCGCGAGGTTTGCAGCATTGCTTCCAGAGTTGATCGGTGGCCTTTGGTCTGGACCCGAGTTAAGGGCCTCAACCAAAGGCTTTATCTACTCTGTGACGGTATTAGCTGCAGATTTCTAGACCTGAGTTATTGGGAGGGGATTTATACATTCCCTTTGATATGTTAGGGGTGCAATACACAAAGGAAGCGGCTACTCGGGTAGCAGAGTAATAGTGGAGTGCATATGAGGGATTGTAAGTTAGGGGGCAGTTCAAGCTACTCTGATCACCATTCGTCGGTCGATACGCAGAAAGGGACGTCAAACCATGTTCAGGGAAAAGATATTTCGACTGTCACAATTTTAACAACGAGTTGTCGAAGTACACTACGGGCCATTAAAACTGCAACACCAAGAAGAAATGCAGATGATAAACGGATATTCATGAGACATATGTATTATACTAGAACTAACATGGGATTACTTTTTCACGCAGTTTGGGTGAATAGATCCTGAAAAATCAGTACCCAGAACAACCACCTCTGGCCGTAATAACGACCTTGATACGCCTGGGCATTGAGTCAAACAGAGCTTGGATGGCGTGTACAGGTACAGCTGCCCATGGAGCTTTGAACACGATACCACAGTTCATCAAGAGTAGTGACTGGCGTATTGTGACGAGCCAGTTGTTCGGCCACCATTGACCAGACGTTTCCAACTGGTTAGAGATCTGGAGAATGTGCTGGCCAGGGCAGAAGTCGAACATTTTCTCTATCCAGAAAGGCCCGGTCAGGACCTGCAACATGCGGTCGTGCATTATCCTACTGAAATGTAGGGTTTCGCAAGGATCGAATGAAGGGTAGAGCCACGGATCGTAAAACATCTGAAATGTAACGTCCACTGTTCAAAATAGCGTCAATGCGAACAAGAGGTGACCGAGACGTGTAACCCATGGCACCGCATACCATCACACCGGGTGATACGCCAGTATGGCGATGACGAATTCACGCTTCCAATGTGCGTTCAGGGCGATGTCGCCAAACACGGATGCGACCATCACGATGCTGTAAACAGAACCTGGAGTCATCCGAAAAAATAACGTTTTGCCATTCGTGCACCCAGGTTCGTCGTCGAGTACACCATCGCAGGCGCTCCTGTCTGTGAAGCAGCGTTAAGGGTAACCGCAGCCGCGGTCTCCGAGCTGATAGTCCATGCTGCTGCAAACGTCGTCAACTGTTTGTGCAGATGATTGTTGTCTTGCAAACGTCCCCATCTGTTGATTCAGGGATCGAGACGTAGCTGCACGATCCGTTACAGCCATGCGGAGAAGATGCCTGTCATCTCGACTGCTAGTGATTCGAGGCCGTTGGGATCCAGCACGGCGTTCCGTATTACCCTCCTGAACCCACCGATTCCTTATTCTGCTAACAGACATTGGCTCTCGACCAACGCGTGCAGCAATGTCGCGATACGATAAACCGTAATCGCGATAGGCTACAATCCGACCTTTATCAAAGTCGGAAACGTGATGCACGATGCATCACAGCAACGCTTCACCAGGCAACGCCGGTCAACTGCTGTTTGTGTATGAAAAATCAGTTGTAAACTTTCCTCGTGTCAGCACGTTGTAGGTGTCGCCACCGGCGCTAACCTTGTGTGAATGCTCTGAAAAGCTAATCATTTGCATATCACAGCATCTTTTTCCTGTTGGTTAAATTTCGCGCCTGTAGGACGTCATCTTCGTGTTGTAGCAATTTTAATGGCCAGTAGTGTATTTGTAAAGAAGTTCCTGAATTTACCGCCCTCCAGCAAAGTTCTCGCACTCAGATTATTCTTGAGGTTGAGAGCTGGCTGAAACCTTAAGTGGAAATATCTGGGATATTTAGTGAGTCAAGGAATATATATCGGAAGGATAGATTAGACGCCTTAGGAGGCATTCATTGAAGTTGACAAAAATATTGTCTCTAGTGAGGTCGAAGTTGAGTGTGACAATGAAGTTATCTGGTCACGTATGAAGGCGTATTGAAATGATCGTGTGGCATTGTTGGCTGAATGGTCCCATTCGCGTTCGGCCGCCAAGCGCAAGTCTTATTTCAGTCGGCACCACACTGGACGACTTGCGGCCGATGATGAGGATGAAATGATGATGAGGAGAAAATCTCCGACCCGGGCGGGAATCGAACCCGGGCCTAGTGCACGAGAGGCAAGCACGTTCCACCCGGCTAAGCAGGCGGACACATATGAAGGTGCATCCACACTATTCGTGTGACTCGAGCCTTATGGGTAACGTGGGCGGAGGTGCTGTCGGCTCCGAGGACTGTCCGCGAGCCGCCCGGGCCTGGCTCGGCCTGTTGTCGGTACATCAAAGGGTTGCAGGGCGGGCTGCGCGGGTGGTGTGGGCGGCGGCGGGCCTTGATCAGCCGGCTCGCCGCACTCGACCAGTTCGGGCTTGCTTTTTTTTCTTTCCTTCCTGTGTCGTGGACGTCGGTTTTTCTTTTAAAATCGAGTTGACCGAGGATTTTACTATTAAATTCATAAATATTTATGAACGATGACCTGTGTTGTGGGATACCACAAACTCCCATTATAAAATAAAGTCCACAAAAAAGTGGAATTCCATTATGACAGAATTCCGCACAGATGTGGCCAAATTAAAAAAAAAAAAAAGATCAGCTTATCAGTCACTTATAGGAAAGCCTATCAGAAGAAAAAACCTGGGAAGTCTGGTGCTGGTCATGAGGAAGTGAACGCTCCAAATTGGTTCAGTTTCAAAGCATTTGAATTTCTGCACTGTTAATATCGGCTGTGGAAGGCAATCAACAAAGAAGTACGTAAAAAATATTAATTTTGGGAAAAGAATAAAAAAAAACCTGTTAACAAACTCAATGAGGTCCGGTATCTTTTGGTTTCTGTCTTAGCGGTCACTTAACTTTTATCTTTCTCAGCTTATATTTCGGTCCCTGTTCATTTGTATTTTTAAATTTTTTGTTGTTATTTCTTGACACATTATTAAACGTATCACATATTATCTTAAAATATTTTTGTGCTTATTTTAGTTTATTATCATTGCTATTAGGAATATAGTAATTGCTTATGGTTTTCAAATTTAAAAAATTAAAAAAATATCTAATTGTGATAAAAATATAAAGTTGGTGGCAATTCAGAGGCAGGCTGCTAGATTTGTTACTGGTAGGTTTGATCATCACGCGAGTGTTACGGAAATGCTCCAGGAACTCGGGTGGGAGTCTCTGGAGGAAAGGAGGCGTTTTTTTCGTCAATCGCTACTGAGGAAATTTAGAGAACCAGCATTTGAGGCTGACTGCAATACAATTTTACTGCCGCCAACTTACATTTCGCGTTAAGACCACAAAGATAAGGTAAGAGAGATTAGGGCTCGTACAGAGGCATATAGGCAGTCATTTTTCCGTCGTTCTGTTTGCGAGTGGAACAGGGAGGGAATATGCTAGTTGTGGTACGAGGTATCCTCCGCCACGACGCACCGTATGGTGGATTGCGGAGTATGTATGTAGATATAGATGTAGAAAATGAGCTCTGAACATCACAGATTTAAAAAAAAAAAAAAAAAAATTATTTTTTTGACAAAAAAGCTACCGAATCCTCTTAAATGTGATTATGGCAGGAAAAGTTGACAGAAAAAAAGTCGGTAATAAGTAAATAATAATGCATAATACCTATTGATATACGAATTTCCTGCATGCGTGCTGGGTCAGCAACTTCTGTTAACCAGTACAACGAAAAGCCAACCAGAATCGCAAATTTCGCTTTATTTATTCACTCGATGGTTAGTTTCGGGCCAGGACCCATTTTCAAATCGTCGTAACATAGTCAAAAATGATATTTCCGAAAAGGCAAAAACTTTGTCAAAATGTGCAAACGAACAGTGAGTTACTTATATGTGTGAGATGTAACTGTTCGTTTGCACTTTTTTGACATAGTTTTTGCATTTTCGAAATACCATTTTTGACTGTTACGATGGTTTAACAATGAGTCATGGCGCGAAACTAGTCAGCGAATGTAAAATTGCAGCATTGGCTGGTTTATATATAGATAATTTAAGGAAATAATAATAATAATGAATTAGGAATGAATGAAGGTAAAACCTCACATAGACAGATAGTTGAAATGTGTGCAGTCAGGTAGTCACTAGAATGTTGGCAGCTAATAGCTGAAAATAAGTATTCTTTAAAAGTTACTGTTAATCTTGCCATGCCAATCTCTCGTCTTTGCACATCAAATAAGGAGCGAATTCATCTCTAATGTCTTGGGCAGTCTGTGTTGAAGGTCGTGGAATATTCGTTAATCGTGCAAACGTTGTAGGAGAAGTGGTCTCCTTTCTCCAAGTTTCAGGGATGAAGTGTCCGTTCTCCTCATGATCCACTGCTCCTACAGGAGTATAAATTTGTGTGGGAGCAGAACTTTTTCGCAAGAAGGTATAGAAGTATATACAAATCATAATAACATTCGGGATTTCTCAGGCTGTAGTAATACAGGCTTTCTTAGTATCCTGAACACTGAATAAAGTATCCTGTACGCATTTTCCACAATCCACCATGCTCTTGAAAGTCTGTAGTCAAACATTCTTTTCATTGACCTCCGAGGTTGTCCATTATACGGCTTCACGATATGATTGTTGAGGGGAAACGTGTCGTCTGCGACAATAACATAACGTACGTTTTTCTGCCTACCTAGGAGAGCATGATCGTCCTGTAAAACCATAGTACCATTCCTCATATTATTAAAAAAAGATTTCCGAAAAACACCTGTAAAACCATAGTACCATTCCTCATATTATTAAAAAAAGATTTCCGAAAAACACTGCCGTCTGAAATTCGACGTTGGCAGTCCACGTCAGCGTACAAAAAACAACAGTCAGTGTCCACTAGACCGAAAAGAACATTACTGAAAAAGTCTTATAAATGAAAGATCGCTTCCAGAATAAGCTGGGTCTTGGTCTGCGCAATGTTTGCCACCCATTGCACCAAGGAAAGATCCATTTTTTAAAATATTCCTTTGCTATCAGCAACAACTCTTGTCGTGTCTGTGACATCTGCAAAAGATAAATAAAAGCTAATAATTCCTAATAATATAAATAATTATTAACAGCAGTAATAATAATGGACAACGTAATAATAATTAAATCATATAAATGCGTGATAATAGGAAGGTAATAATTATAACGAATTTTTACATTTTACTTATCAAATTTATATTGCTCCCAATTTCTTAAGATTATCGTCGTTTTTGCCCCGTATTCTTGCATCCATTCTTTTATTTTCTTTGCTTTGTTATTGTTTGTGTTAATGTATTGTCGCTTTATTTTAGCAGGAACTGAAGGAGGATTTGGAAGAGAAGAGGGTTGCGAGCATGGATATAATCGAAGGTACAACGAGCATTTGTGAAGAAATCAGTAATCAAGAATTGGACCATCAAACAACGCAAGGCAACGAAGTACCACCCACACCGACCACTGCAAGAAGCAATTTGCTTCATCAGCTTCATCAAGAGAAATTCAGAAAAAAAGGGCGAGAATCTCCGCATATTAGAGGCTTATATTGCACTACAAACTGCTATATATAAAAGTAGAGAATAGTTTGAGGCCCATGGAGAGTAAGTAGCTAACGTTCTACGATCCATGGACAAAAGGACATGCGCTATTGTTAAAAAAGAATTTTCCGACACGATTTTCAGGGTAGAAAACGGCTGTTTCGAACATTCTAGATCAAGTTCAAATAAGAGCGACTTCAGTTTCTCGTCGTATTTATCTGTTCCTTCATCCCAATATGTCATGCCCCTGATCAGATGCAAACCAACATCCAAGAGACATCTACTGCTATCGCTGACAACACCGAACAAGGGTCTCCACATTTTCTGGATTTCCTTGATTTATAATACTTAATGAAAAGTAATAATCTTTGCGTTTAATTTTCTTTACTCATTTTTAATAAAAAATTTGTTTATTATTTTTTGCTTAATAACTAATGAATAAAAATGCGTGAATAAAAAAATTTGTATAATTTATTAACTTACCTTTACAAACTCCTTCAAGATGCCAGTAAGAGCTGCACATACTTCAAGAACAACCTTTGATATCACCTTCTGGGAGACTTTAAACAAAAAACCGAGGTTGGAGTGGGGATGGTCGGTTGCTACGTATCTGAGCGTAAGTGCCAACAGCTCAGTAACTGGCATAGCTTTCCGAAATTTGCTGTCAGCTTTTCTATCTTCAGTCCATCTAAATTTATCAAATATTCAGAATCAGATGTGGACATACGGTGACAAGTCTCGGAATGCATATTTTCACCGTCCAAGTCATCCATCACATCACTCCCTCTAAACCTTTTCCTGCTTCTGAAAACTGTCGTTATCCGCCACCTTTCTTGGGTCTCGGTTGCATCTTCTTCTGTCTCGTTCCTCAGCTAACAGGCACAGCGCAAGGGAGCTGGCTCTTGGTGTAACCACTTGGTCCATTTTTAAATTAGGGAGCTGGGGCGAACCGATGCTGACGAGTCAGGCAGAGCCTGGCAAGCAGCTGGGGCGGCCAACTGGGAGGCAGCAGCAGGGGCAAAAGCACACTCACAATAGTGTGGACGCACCTCAACACGTCTCTGAGATTATTAGCACGTCGTGGAACGTATATCGGAAAGAGAGGTTAGAGCTATAGCAGAGGGAGTGTTCACTGCAGTTGACAAAAATATTGTCTCTATTGAGGCCGAAGTTGAGTGTGACAGTGAAGTCATCTTGGTCGCATATAGCAGGTGATGGTGAAACCAAGCTGGAGGAGATTTTAACCTAACGCGCACAGACTGGGATGTCTATGGATTCATTGCAGGGGGCACAGACAGACAGGCGTCGTGCGATTTTGAACACGTTTTCTGAAAACTGTCTTGAGCAGGTAGTACAGCAGCCCACGCGTAATGCAAATGTCGTTGAAAATGTAGCTACAAATAGGCCGGATCTTATCAACAGTGTCAGCATAAAGACGGAGATCAGTGATCGTCATGTCATTATAGCAACTATGGTTGTTGTAGTTTTTGTTGTGGTCTTCAGTCCTGAGACTGGTTTGATGCAGCTCTCCAAGCTACTCTATCCTGTGCAAGCTTCTTCATCTCCCAGTACCCACTGCAACCTACATCCTTCTGAATCTGCTTAGTGTATTCATCTCTTGGTCTCCCTCTACGATTTTTACCCTCCACGCTGCCCTCCAGAACTAAATTGGTGATCCCTTGATGCCTCAGAACATGTCCTACCAACCAATCCCTTCTTCTAATCAAGTTGTGCCACAAACTTCTCTTCTCCCCAATTCTATTCTATTCAATACCTCCTCATTAGTTATGTGATCTACCCATCTAATCTTCAGCATTCCTCTGTAGCACCACATTTCGAAAGCTTCTATTCTCTTCTTGTCCAAACTATTTATCGTCCATGTTTCACTTTCATACGTGGCTACACTCCATACAAACACTTTCAGAAACGACTTCCTGACACTTAAATCTATACTCGATGTTAACAAATTTCTCTTCTTCAGAAACGCTTTCCTTGCCGTTGCTAGTCTACATTTCATATCCTCTCTACATCGACCATCGTCAGTTATTTTGCTCCCCAAATAGCAAAACTCCTTTCCTCATTTCCTAATCTAATTCCCTCAGCATCATCCGACTCAATTCGACTACATTCCATTATCCTTGTTTTGCTTTTGTTGATGTTCATCTTATATCCTCCTTTCAAGAGACAATTCATTCCGTTCAGCTGTTCTTCCAGGTCCTTTACTGTCTCTGACTATGGTTACGGAAGTTAATAAATCAGTCACGGAGGTTAAGAGAGTGTTTCTGCAAGAAAGAGCGGATAAGCAGTTATTCGCATCTCACTTACAGAGCGAACTGACGTCACTTGGTGCTAGTAACATGGACGTGGAGCAATTATGGGTAAAGTTTAAGAAGATTGTAAATCGTGTGTCTGGAGATTCATGTGTCTAGTAAATGGATTTCCACCGTGGTTTATAAACGACATTCGGAAAACGCTGAGGAAGCAGATATTGTTGTACTCTCGGCTGTGAAGAGAACACGCAAGTGACGACAAGCAAAGTTTGGTAGAGATTCGTGCGTCTGTGAAAAAAATCTATGTGCGAAGTCTACAGCAACTACATCCATCGTATCTTGCAAAAGATCTGCCAGAGAACCCGTGAAAATTCCGGTATTGTGTAAAATCGCTAAGCGCGTCTAACGCTTTCATCCAGTCACTCGTTGACCAGTCTGGTGTGGCAGATGAAGACAGCAAAACGAAAGCCAAACTTTTGAACTTTGCATTTAAGAAATCGTTCACACAGGAGAACAGAACAGTTTCCCAATATCACGACATAGTAATAAGCATCCCTGATTCAAAGAAGCTACTGAAAGAGTTGAAAATATATAGGCTAAATCACCAAGTCGGTGCGGATTTCCGATTCACTTTTATAAAAAGCAGTCTACTGCGCTCGCCCCTTACCTATCTTGCATGTGTCTCGAATCTCACGCCCAGTACAAATTCCCAAGCGAGTGGAAAAAAGCGCAGGTAACTCATGCATATAAGAAGGACAAAAGAACGGAACAGATAAATTTCAGACCAATATCCCTAATATCGGTCTGGTGCAGAATCCTTGAACATATTCTCAATTGGAACATAGTAAAATTTTCTTGAGATTGAGAAGCTTATGCTCACGAATCAGCATTGTTTATGAAGCATTGCTCGTGCGGAGGTCAGCTTGCCCTTTTCTCCTACGATATACTGCGAAATATGGATGAAGGGCAATAGGCGGACTCCATATTTCTAGATCTCCGGTAAGCACTTTACACAGTGCCCCATTTCAGGCTGTTAACGAAGGTACCAGCATATGGAATAAGTTCACAGATAAGTCAGTGGCTCGAAGACTTTCTAAGTTATAGAACCAAGAATTTTAGAAAAGTGTGGTAAAGGAGACGCTGATGCGACCTATTTTTTAGTACTGCTCGACTATTTGGGATCAGTGCCAAGTCGGCTTAAAGGAATACATTGAAGTAATTCGGAGGCGGGCTGCTGCATTTGTTACCGGTAGGTTCGAATAACATGTAAGTGTTTCGAATATGTTTCGGGAATCAAATGGGTGTCCCTGGACGGAAATTCTTTTCCATTCACACTACTGAGAAAATTTAGAGAACCAGCATTTGAAGCTCACTACAGAACGATTCTGCCACCTAGAACGTAAATTCGCCTAAAGACCACAAGAATAAGATAGAAAATAAAATGACACCCTAGCTGCAGACAGGCGTTGATATACTTCATTGGGGACATGTTGAAAATTTGTGCCCCTACCGGGACTCGAACCCAGGATCTCCTGCTCACATGGCAGACGCTCTATCCATCTGAATCACCGAGGACACAGAGCATAGTGCGCCTGCAGGGACTTATCCCGTGCACGCTCCCCGTGAGACTCAATTCCCAACATGTCCACACCACTAAATTCGTAGTGCGCCTAATACATATTTGCCCATCATACTCATTACTCGTGGCAGATTAATCTACCAAGTCCCATGAGAGTTTGGGCATAGCGTGTGCGTTCGCACAAGAAGGTCATTGGCCGGGAAGCCATATTTTAACTATATGGGAAGGTAGTATCTATTCCTGAAAGAACAGTTACCGTTGATGTCCATGCAGCTTTCGTTAGAATGAAATGATAATTAAATGGAAACCCTAGCTGCAAACAGGCGTTGATATACTTCATTGGGGACATGTTGCAAATGTGTGCCCAAACTCTTACGGGACTTGGTAGATTAATCTGCCACGAATAATGAGTATGATGGGCAAACATCTATCAGACGCACTACGAATGTAGTGGTGTCGACACGTTGGGAATGTGGGTCTCACGGGGAGCGTGCAAGGGATAAGTCCCTGCAGGCGCACTATCCACCTGTGCCCTCGGTGGCTCAGATGGATAGAGCGTCCGCCATATAAGCAGGAGATCCCGGGTTCGAGTCCTGGTCGAGGCACACATTTTCATCGTGTCCCCAATGAAGTATATCAACGCCTGTTTGCAGCTAGGGTGTCCATTTGATTATCATTTCATTCTAACGAAAGCTGCATGTTCATCAACGGTAACTTTTTTTTCGGGAACAGATACTACTTTCCCATGAAGATAGAAATTAATACTCGTATGGAGCCACGTAGACAGTCGTCTTCCCTCGCGAGTGGAACGGGAAAGGAAGTGAGCAGTAGTGGTGCAGCGTACTGTCCGCCAACATCGCACGGTGGCTCATGGAGTACCCGTGTAGATGTAGATGAACTGTCGCGAGTCACTCGATGGTTCGATAGACAGATTTAGTGAAGCAAACGCCTTTTTTTCAAATCAGTATTAGGAAATGACTGATTGGTGAAAGTCAAAATATTCCAGAAGGGGAACACCTGTCTGGACAACTGAATGGAACTCCTTACGCTGAAGTAGTTGATGCATGTCTGCCACAGTTTGCCGACCTTCGTTGAAAGCTTTTACCCAACGTGCCACTGTTCTGTACGGCAATCCCGATTCCCCGCACGCCTCTTGAAGACCTTGATGGCACTGTCGTGCTGTACGACCTCCGGCACATTCAATCTTGATCCAACTCCGTTGTTCCTCTTTCAAAAACTTGGTGACGCCGCTACGTTAGACCGCTCGCTCACAAGTGACTGTTTCCCTCGAATGTGCGCACTCCGGTGACGTGGAACGGGCGATTCCATTTGGTCAGAGGTAAGGTAGGTACGTCAACAACGTGTGCTGTCAGCGGCAATAGTAGATTCCATTGCATAGTGTCTCCACAGCAGTGTTGCCACTATTTAAGTTCCAACCCTTCTCAAAGCATAACATCGAGTGAACTCGCTGAGGAAGACACGGGACTACTATTAGTCAGCTTGTCTCGCTTCCTCAGTGCAGGCGCAAGGCGCACGAGTGGAGCTTTCCTTACGAGAGAAAAATTCGAGTGATTTTTAGTTCAGCATAATGCTCTGTTCAATGGCACCTATTGTCTTAAAAAGAGGCCCATACTAAACTGATGAACAAATTCCGTCTTTTGTATTCATTGCTTATTGCGAAGATGATTATGCAATAAATAAATAAATGAAATAACTACTGTTTACGATCTGTATTACGCAATTCGTCTGCTATCTTCTACCATACATCTTTCTTTAACTTATTGCTTGTATAATCCGAATGAGTAATATCATAAAGCTAGGTTATCCTGAACAGAATGAATCAGGTATTGCATCAAAACCAGATATGGCTGTTATCCTTTAGGAAGGATTTTTGCAGAGGCGCTTAAAACTTGTTTTATCCTAACTTTCAACATATAGCATTACTATATACTGCATCCAACTGACCCGTGCTGCTGGTTAAATCAACATTTAGCGTTATTGTGTGCGTACGAGAATACTTGGTTTGCTGAAAATGGATTATCCGTCTGATCTTCTAGTATACGTGTAAGTGTAACTTCTCTGTGCACAAATGTACTAGAGAAATAACTATTGACTTATTCCCTCAGAATGCCAGATTAATACAGTAAGGATAATATGGATATTGGCACGTCTGATATGACCTGTATGTTTAAGCACATCCTTCTACAAAGACATTAGGTTTATGCATATAGAAATCTGGTACAATATTTTCCGCCATTTCTGTTTTGCCGTGACATGTGCTTGTACCATATTTTAACAACAAAAGCATACTATAAAAACATAAGTCACTAAAATGTATATAATGTTGTGTTGGCAGAAGAGCCAACACCGTGTTCCAACTGGAGGCCGAAATGCACGCGTTTTAGCTCACGCAGGCTGGCGTGAGGAGGAAAGAACTATACTGACGTGAAGTCTGGAACATGACAAGGAATGAGAATTCAGAAAGCGGACGTAATTATTTTGGTAACTAACTTTAATCCATTAATGATGAACGTCGCTCTTGACGGTACATAATTCACAATATTATCTGTTAGTAACTGAATATGGCGCCTTGCTAGGTCGTAGCAAATGACGTAGCTGAAGGCTATGCTAAACTGTCGTCTCGGCAAATGATAGCGTATGTAGACAGTGAACCATCGCTAGCAAAATCGGCTGTACAACTGGGGCGAGTCTCTCTAGACTAGACCTTCCGTGTGGCGGCGCTCGGTCTGCAATTACTGATAGTGGCGACACGCGCGTCCGACGTATACTAACGGACCGCGGCCGATTTAAAGGCTACCACGTAGCAAGTGTGGTGTCTGGCGGTGACACCAGATACAGGGTGTTACAAAAAGGTACGGCCAAACTTTCAGGAAACATTCCTCACACACAAATAAAGAAAAGATGTTATGTGGACATGTGTCCCGAAACGCTTAATTTTCAAGTTAGAGCTCGTTTTAGTTTCGTCAGTATGTGCTGTACTTCCTCGATTCACCGCCAGTTGGCCCAATTGAAGGAAGGTAATGCTGACTGCGGTGCTTGTGTTGAGATGCGACTCATTGCTCTACAGTACTAGCATCAAGCACATCAGTACGTAGCATCAACAAGTTAGTGTTCATCACGAACGTGGTTTTGCAGTCAGTGCAATGTTTACAAATGCGGAGTTGGCAGATGCCCATTTGATGTATGGAATAGCACGGGGCAATAGCCGTGGCGCGGTACGTTTGTATTGAGACAGATTTCCAGAACGAAGGTGTCCCGACAGGAAGACGTTCGAAGCAATTGATCGGCGTCTTAGGGAGCACGGAACATTCCAGACTATGACTCGCGACTGGGGAAGACCTAGAACGACGAGGACACCTGCAATGGACGAGGCAATTCTTCGTACAGTTGACGATAACCCTAATGTCAGCGTCAGAGAAGTTGCTGCTGTACAAGGTAACGTTGACCACGTCACTGTATGGAGAGTGCTACGGGAGAACCAGTTGTTACCGTACCATGTACAACGTGTGCAGGCACTATCAGCAGCTGATTGGCCTCCACGGGTACACTTCTGCGAATGGTTCATCCAACAATGTGTCAATCCTCATTTCAGTGCAAATGTTCTCTTTACGGATGAGGCTTCATTCCAACGTGATCAAATTGTAAATTTTCACAATCAACATGTGTGGGCTGACGAGAATCCGCACGCAATTGTGCAATCACGTCATCAACACAGATTTTCTGTGAACGTTTGGGCAGGCATTGTTGGTGATGTCTTGATTGGGCCCCATGTTCTTCCACCTACGCTCAATGGAGCACGTTATCATGATTTCATGCGGGATACTCTACCTGTGCTGCTAGAACATGTGCCTTTACAAGTGCGACACAACATGTGGTTCATACACGATGGAGCTCCTGCACATTTCAGTCGAAGTGTTGGTACGCTTCTCAACAACAGATTCGGTGACCGATGGATTGGTAGAGGCGTACCATTTCCATGGCCTCCACGCTCTCCTGACCTCAACCCTCTTGACTTTCATTTATGGGGGCATTTGAAAACTCTTGTCTACGCAACCCCGGTACCAAATGTAGAGACTCTTCGTGCTCGTATTGTGGACGGCTGTGATACAATACGCCATTCTCCAGGGCTGCATCAGCGCATCAGGGATTCCATGCGACGGAGGGTGGATGCATGTATCCTTGCTAATGGAAGACATTTTGAACATTTCCTGTAACAAAGTGTTTGAAGTCACGCTGGTACGTTCTGTTGCTGTGTGTTTCCATTTCATGATTCATGTGATTTGAAGAGAAGCAATAAAATGAGCTCTAAAATGGAAAGTAAGCGTTTCCGGACACATGTCCATATAACATATTTTCTTTCTTTGTGTGTGAGGAATGTTTCCTGAAAGTTTGGTTGTACCTTTTTGTAACACACTGTATATAGCATTAGAGCATACGCTACCGCCAACTGGCGGTGAATCGAGGAAGTACAGTACATACTGACGAAACTAAAATGAGCTCTAACATGGAAACTAAGGTTTCCGGACACATGTCCACATAACATCTTTTCTTTATTTGTGTGTGAGGAATGCTTCCTGAAAGTTTGGCCGTGACTTTTTGTAACACCCTGTATAATATATTCTTAATCATACACTCCTGGAAATTGAAATAAGAACACAGTGAATTCATTGTCCCAGGAAGGGGAAACTTTATTGACACATTCCTGGGATCAGATACATCACATGATCACACTGACAGAACCACAGGCACACAGACACAGGCAACAGAGCATGCACAATGTCGGCACTAGTACAGTGTATATCCACCTTTCGCAGCAATGCAGGCTGCTATTCTCCCATGGAGACGATCGTAGAGATGCTGGATGTAGTCCTGTGGAACGGCTTACCATGCCATTTCCACCTGGCGCCTCAGTTGGACCAGCGTTCGTGCTGGACGTGCAGACCGCGTGAGACGACGCTTCATCCAGTCCCAAACATGCTCAATGGGGGACAGATCCGGAGATCTTGCTGGCCAGGGTAGTTGACTTACACCTTCTAGAGCACGTTGGGTGGCACGGGATACATGCGGACGTGCATTGTCCTGTTGGAACAGCAAGTTCCCTTGCCGGTCTAGGAATGGTAGAACGATGGGTTCGATGACGGTTTGGATGTACCGTGCACTATTCAGTGTCCCCTCGACGATCACCATTGGTGTACGGCCAGTGTAGAAGATCGCTCCCCACACCATGATGCCGGGTGTTGGCCCTGTGTGCCTCGGTCGTATGCAGTCCTGATTGTGGCGCTCACTTGCACGGCGCCAAACACGCATACGACCATCATTGGCACCAAGACAGAAGCGACTCTCATCGCTGAAGACGACACGTCTCCATTCGTCCCTCCATTCACGCCTGTCACGACACCACTGGAGGCGGGCTGCACGATGTTGGGGCGTGAGCGGAAGGCGGCCTAACGGTGTGCGGGACCGTAGCCCAGCTTCATGGAGACGGTTGCGAATGGTCCTCGCCGATACCCCAGGAGCAACAGTGTCCCTAATTTGCTGGGAAGTGGCGGTGCGGTCCCCTACGGCACTGCGTAGGATCCTACGGTCTTGGCGTGCATCCGTGCGTCGCTGCGGTCCGGTCCCAGGTCGACGGGCACGTGCACCTTCCGCCGACCACTGGCGACAACATCGATGTACTGTGGAGACCTCACGCCCCACGTGTTGAGCAATTCGGTGGTACGTCCACCCGGCCTCCCGCATGCCCACTATACGCCCTCGCTCAAAGTCCGTCAACTGCACATACGGTTCACGTCCACGCTGTCGCGGCATGCTACCAGTGTTAAAGACTGCGATGGAGCTCCGTATGCCACGGCAAACTGGCTGACACTGACGGCGGCGGTGCACAAATGCTGCACAGCTAGCGCCATTCGACGGCCAACACCGCGGTTCCTGGTGTGTCCGCTGTGCCGTGCGTGTGATCATTGCTTGTACAGCCCTCTCGCAGTGTCCGGACCAAGTATGGTGGGTCTGACACACCGGTGTCAATGTGTTCTTTTTTCCATTTCCAGGAGTGTATTTATCATCATTCAGAGTGTACAGATTTTCATTGTTCGTTATATTAGTTTGAGGACACTGATTAATGTTACTGTTGTTTCATAAATACACACATAAAAATCCTATTTCCCAACATTTGCCTCATAAGCTCTAATTTTGTTATAAGAAAATAAAGTGCAATAATAAGAAGTGAATTACTGTGAAAAGCAGTGTGTGTGTGTGTGTGGGGGGGGGACTGAAAAAGAATTTAACTTCAGATCTGACAGTTGCAATATATTAGTGAGCACACGGTGACTGTGCCAACAAACAATCATGCTATAAATACGACTGTTGCAGTAACGTAATTTTGAATTCGACAGAATAGAGGGATAGCAATTTAACAGCCAATTTCAACAAGTTTATGGGTGCAACTAATAAAGCTCACCAAAATATGTCACTCTATAGAGTATGTAGCAGGCCTTAGAAATTGTCCCTCCACATTACTGCATATCTTGTCAATGTAATCGAACGCAGTGCATGGAAGCTCAACAGGGAGAGTAGAGATAAAATCGACCACGTTCATTTTATCAATGAATCGTCACTGCAGTTCTGCCATGTTGCTACGCAAACAGGAAGACCGTCTAAAATTGTAAAAATTTATTCTATATATGACAAGCTGGAACATATGTCACAGATCTGCAACTACAACCTGTTTTGAGAAAGAAGACATAATTTCACTATCGCCAATGTCAGGAAAAACCTACAATATAGTGCATTAAATGCCGTGCACCACTTCTTATTTTATATGTAGCTGGTATCTGCACAGACATCATTCGTGATCTTGCAGCTCTCGAAGCATGAAGTTATAATTAAATATAGACCTTTCGCTGCTTACAGGCGTTGCTAAATATCACCGGGGACAGTTGAAAAATGTGTGCCCCGACCGGGAGGCGAACCCGGGACCTCCTGCTTACATGACAGACGCTCTATCGGACTGAGCCTGTATAGATATCATTGGTGATCTTGCAGCACTCGAAGAATGAAGTTATGCTTAAATCTAGACCTTTCGGTGCTTGATAAATATCAACGGGGACTGCTTGCTTTTGTTATTTCATACTGTTCCATAAGAAATAGTAAGATAGTATTGACACTTAAATAGTGACATTGTGTTAAGTGCATGTATTTACAGCAAAGACCTTCCAGAAGGGTGAGGTATTTTTCAAAAACTGTGTAAATAAAAAAAGGAAAGAATATTATATACATGTAACTTTCATTATAATTAAAAGATAAATTAAAGTTTTCATTAAAAATAAAATTAAAAATAATCTGGGTTAAATGCTGCGTGTATTTACAACGAAATCGAGCTGACGCGCACTCTGCCGCTGAAAGCTCAGTGCTGGGACCGCGGCCAGTAGGCATCTACATCTACATGGATACTCTGCAAATCACATATAAGTGCCTGGCAGAGGGTTCATCGAACCACCTTCACAATTCTCTTTTATTCCAACGTCGTACAGCGTGCGGGAAGAATGAACACCTATATCTTTCCGTACGAGCTCTGATTTCCCTTATTTTATCTTTGTGATCGTTCCTCCCTATGTAAAGTCGGTGTGAACAAAATAGTTTCGCATTCGGAGGAGAAAGTTGGTAATTGGAATTTCGTGAGAAGATTCCGTCGCAACGAAAAACGCCTTTCTTTTAATGATGTCCATCCCAAATCCTGTATCATTTCTGTGGCACTCTCTCCTATATTTCGCGATAATACAAAACGTGCTGCCTTTCTTTGAACTTCTTCGATGCACTCAGTCAGTCCTATCTGGTAAGGATCCCACACCGCGCAACAGTATTCTAAAAGAGGACGGACAACCGTAGTGTAGGCAGTCTCCTTAGTGGGTCTGTTACATTTTCTAAGTGTCCTGCCAATGAAACGCAGTCTTTGGTTTCCCTTCCCCACAACATTTTTTATGTGTTCCTTCGAATTTAAATTGTTCGTAATTGTAATACCTAGGTATTTAGTTGAATTTACGGCTTTTAGATTAGACTGATTTATCGTGTAACCGAAGTTTAACGCGGTTTTTTTAGGACTCATGTGGATGACCTCACACTTTTCGTTATTTAGGGTCAACTGCAACTTTTCGCAGCAGGCAGCAGGCCATGGTATCCTACCAATAAATCGAATCATGTCATTCGGTTTACCTACAACCGTGCATACACGATAGCTCCACGCACTTATATTTCCATATGTTTGTACGATTTTAAGTAACGGTACCCCAGATGCGACTCATTCATCATGTAGTCATTTGCACGGTTCACAGCATGTACAGGTCGCCTCTCCTAAGAGTCGTCAAGTGCGTTTTCTCTGGTGTTTCTGCAGATAGTCTCGGATTCCCTTTTGCATTGTGTAGCGGGAGGCAGCCCAGACAAACACTACTCGTCACGTATTTCATACGACGCCCAATGTCGACGGAGAGAGTCGGTTTGTTTCGTGTTACAAACAAATTGATCTTTAAAGTTGATTTTATTTGCCCAACCGATAGAGCGGTCCCCGATTAGTTTAGTGCAATATCTGTTTTGGCGATTTATCTCATAATAAATATGCAAAATGTTGTGTTGGCTGAAGAACCAACACCGTTTTACGAGGGGAGGCCGATATACACGCGTTTTAGCTCATGCAGTCTGGCGTGAGGAGGGAAGGACTATACTGACGTGAGATCTGGAACATGACAAGGAATTAGAATTCAGAAAGTGGACGTAATTAGTTTGATACTTAACTTTAATCCATTAATGATGAACGTCGCTCTTGACGGTGCATGATTCACAATATCATCTCCTCAGAATACATTCAAAGTTGCTGAATATGGCGCCTTCCTAGGTCGTATCAAATGACATAGCTGAAGGCTATGCTAAACTGTCGTCTCTGCAAATGAGAGCGTATGTAGTCAGTGAACCATCGCTAGCAAAATCGGCTGTACAACTGGGGCGAGTATCTCTAGACTAGACCTTCCGTGTGGCGGCGCTCGGTCTGCAATTACTGATAGTGGCAACACGCGGGTCCGACTATACTAACGGACCGCGGCCGATTTAAAGGCTACCACCTAGAAAGTGTGGTATCTGGAGGTAACACCACACAACCAGTCACTTTTTTTTAGTTTTTTGATACGATTTATTCATCCATGAACATGTTTACGAGCCGCTGCAGGCTCATCATCAGATGGAGGTGTTACAAGAACGTTATACCGTCGACCAAGTGCAGCTACACGCAGTGCGATGACTGCACTGCCTTGCGGTATCCGTGTCAAATCTCTTTCTGTAATGTACATTATTACGCTATATACACTAATATAGACAGTATTTAGCTGGACTTGGTTTTACACTCATTTACAGAAAGTAAACTAAAAACTAAAACTAAAAAAAGCGACTAGTTACCAGATAAATCGCCACTTAAAACAACCGCAGTTCGTCATCCACAATGGATATACTGAAAATATCTGTTTTATTGAGATGTGTTAAGCCTCAACGCCCTAGGTGCGGTAACACAGACCGCCGGCGTTCATTGTTACCCTGCTGCTAACGCATAGCGGTGCGGTAGGAGATTGCAGCGTTGTCTGCTTGTTACTTCCCGAACCTGAAGAGGGTTCCTTCGTCAGTAGCCACTTTAGTGCGACGTGAACACTTTGGTATTACTGCTTCTTTCATGCTAGCGGTCCCCGAGACCGCACCTGCGACTTATGTGTTACGTATTCAGTAGCCAAGTCTTCACCTGCTGTTCGTGTTAAGGACCTTGACTTTGAGGATATTGTTTTCAAATGGTTTGAGTACAGTTTAGGAAGTGGTGTTGGATTAGATAATGGCAACGAAAGTGAAAGTGAATATAATTCAGAATAGAAACAGTGCGAATGTGAACACAATTTGTTTTGTCACCTGTGAAATCCTTGAATGAAACAAGATATCAAAGTAACGAAGACGGAAATGTACAGGCTGAATATTTAGCTAAAGGTTCTGCTAGAAATATATTTAGTTGAAAGATATGTCGCCCGCCTCTTCGAAAGATGGCCATTGGCATTATTTTTCCGCGTGTTGGATAGAAGTGCGGTGAATACCTTTGTCCTTCACAATTCCTAGAAAAACGCTACTCAGGTGAGCCGCTTTAATTTTTTGTGAAGCTTGCAATCTCGTATGTGACACCAAAGATCAAACGCGAGTCTAAACTATTACATAGCCCGTGAACTTCGTGTACCCTTCGCCGTGTTTTAGGTATATCAGAAACAAGACTAGAAGTCGTTGTAGAACAACTGGAGAAACGCAAAATATGCTCCACCTTTGACCCAGAAAAGAAGAGAAAGAGGTCTTACATTTTTCATTGGTGCAAGAATCCAATCTAACTTGATTTCTCTACAAAAATTTTCAGAGAGTGCAAAGAAAACGTCTGAGAAGTAAACTAAAAACCTGAAAATTACTAGCGTAATTTCCATTTTTTCAAATGTTTCATGGAATTTTTTATATTTTTATTATTACATGTATAATAAAGAATAAACATATAGGAAAAAGTTTAATCTAGGGTGCAGCATATTTGAGTTTTTATAGCTTCACCATTATCATGTAATGTTACGTTCATTTTGTGCAGTTTTCTACTTGAATGCATTTGTTCGTAAAAATAAAGGCTAAAATTTGTTTGAATAAATTTTTTGTGTGGTATTAAAGTAGCCTTTTTCGTTAAAAAATTGAACTATTTCACTGAAACGGCTAAACGCAGTTTTTATGGATATTTCAACATAGCGGTCTGTCGGACCACACATGGGTCAGAGCGCGGAAAAAAAAAAAAAAACAAGACTTGGGAAGCTGTAAGGGACAATAGAACTCGAAGAATGAACAGGACTCCAGCAGTGAATGACTGCTACTGCTGTGTCGTTGCTCGCTTGCTTTTTACTCTTCTTGTTTCACTGTTCCTGTTAATACCTACTGGTAAAACCAATATCGCTCTGGAGTAATGTTGGACGGTTCTATCGATAGGCCAAGTGAAATTCCGCTTTAATAATCGGTTTGTTAAACGGGAAACAAGCCGATCCTCTCCGTTGACGGCGTCGCATGGAAGACGTGCTGAGCTCTGCTTGTTTGGGGTGACTCCAGCTAGACAGTACGAACACAAGTAGCAAACACCTGCTGACACACTGGAGAAACTGCGCCTGACGACGACTCTCAGCAGACGCACCCTGCAGCTTAAAATCTATTTACGAATATTTTTATGTTGCAATACCGTGCCTTGTGACGCACTCGTAGTTCTGCTTTGCTGACGACAGATGCCAACGTTTCCCAATATAAGGGTAATTACCCTCTGGGGAACGATATGGAAATTTCTCAGGAGTAAAAACAAAACAGGCCCGATTATGGTTCATCGAGACAACCACTGCCGAATAAAGACCTATAGCAGACTTTTCCACACATTGCAGTGTTTATCAGAAAGCAATGCCTGTCCTACGAAAAACTGCCATCCACTTAGCAGTCGGCACAATCTTTTGTAATTTCTTGAAATCGAGCAGAGTATCTCCCTGGTTCGCCTGTTATCCAATTGGCTTGCTTCATATCCAACCAATTTCATTTTAAATTAAAAAGGTCAGCGTTCGCCGTAATATTGATGGTTTATTGATAGCAAAATCGATTTTCAATCACTTAGTGATCATCTTCAGTGCTGTGGTGTACAAATTAAACTCATAGGCACTGGTATCAAGTTGTTATCAGTAACCAAAGCTGAGAAACTGACGAGATTCTGATCGTTTCTCAGCTTTGGTTACTGATAACAACTTGATACCAGTGCCTATGAGTTTAATTTGTACACCACAGCACTGAAGATGATCACTAAGTGATTGAAAATCGATTTTGATATCAATAAACCATCAATATTACGGCCAACGCTGATCTTCCTTTAAATTTAACATACATGGTCGCTGTGCACACAGCACTCCATGGAGTCGCCAATCAACAACTTCCATTTCATTTACGACACCTTCACTGTTTCATTACAAACAGTATTGTAAGGTGCTTAAAATGTTATTAGGAAGGCAAAAAGTATGTGGTATGCAGATAGAATAGCTAAGTCTCAGGATAAAATTAAAACCATATGGTAAGTCGTAAAGGAAGTTGCTGGTCTGCAGAGACAGGTCGAGGATATAGAATCAGTGCGTAGTGGGAATGTCCGTGTTACTGATAAGTCGCATATATGTACAGTATTTAATAATCAATTTCTGAATATAGCAGGTGAACTAAATAGAAACCTAGTCCCAACAGGGAATCATATGGCGCTCTTACAAGCGGAGGCCGCCAATTGTGAAATTCAGATTCGATTCATACTGCGCATAGTAAAAGCTCATGGCCAGAGGTGTAATGTGGCAAAGCACCAAGATGCACTTCTCAGCCGTTGTCGAGAAAATCGGCAGTTAATAGAAACCGTTGCGGTGAAATACTCGCTACGATTCAAAATTTCCTACAGCGTCGTGGCGCAGCGGAAGCGATCGGGTTCGTAATCCGGACACCGGGTCGAATCTCGCGCCATGCAACCATTTTTTTTTTAGTATTTGTTTTTTGTAATATATATATATATATATATATATATATATATATATATATATATATATATATATCGTGGGGTCTCTACTCTAATTCGAACGTTTGACTTACACTATACGTATTCGTTTCGGAATATCGTTTCTACGTCTTCCGTTAACTACACGTGTAAACATTATGAAGACAATTAATAACATTTGTGAAATACAACTTTGTTTGCGGAAAACATAATCATGTTCGAAGTCGCCAGTTTTTCCACGACAAACGACTTTCAACAACTTATTATATGCATAATTGTTGCGACTGATTGCCGGGAATATACACTCCTGGAAATTGAAATAAGAACACCGTGAATTCATTGTCCCAGGAAGGGGAAACTTTATTGACACATTCCTGGGGTCAGATACATCACATGATCACACTGACAGAACCACAGGCACACAGACACAGGCAACAGAGCATGCACAATGTCGGCACTAGTACAGTGTATATCCACCTTTCGCAGCAATGCAGGCTGCTATTCTCCCATGGAGACGATCGTAGAGATGCTGGATGTAGTCCTGTGGAACTGCTTGCCATGCCATTTCCACCTGGCGCCTCAGTTGGACCAGCGTTCGTGCTGGACGTGCAGACCGCGTGAGACGACGCTTCATCCAGTCCCAAACATGCTCAATGGGGGACAGATCCGGAGATCTTGCTGGCCAGGGTAGTTGACTTACACCTTCTAGAGCACGTTGGGTGGCACGGGATACATGCGGACGTGCATTGTCCTGTTGGAACAGCAAGTTCCCTTGCCGGTCTAGGAATGGTAGAAAGATGGGTTCGATGACGGTTTGGATGTACCGTGCACTATTCAGTGTCCCCTCGACGATCACCAGTGGTGTACGGCCAGTATAGGAGATCGCTCCCCACACCATGATGCCTGGTGTTGGCCCTGTGTGCCTCGGTCGTATGCAGTCCTGATTGTGGCGCTCACCTGCACGGCGCCAAACACGCATACGACCATCATTGGCACCAAGGCAGAAGCGACTCTCATCACTGAAGACGACACGTCTCCATTCGTCCCTCCATTCACGCCTGTCGCGACACCACTGGAGGCGGGCTGCACGATGTTGGGGCGTGAGCGGAAGGCGGCCTAACGGTGTGCGGGACCGTAGCCCAGCTTCATGGAGACGGTTGCGAATGGTCCTCGCCGATACCCCGGGAGCAACAGTGTCCCTAATTTGCTGGGAAGTGGCGGTGCGGTCCCCTACGGCACTGCGTAGGATCCTACGGTCTTGGCGTGCATCCGTGCGTCGCTGCGGTCCGGTCCCAGGTCGACGGGCACGTGCACCTTCCGCCGACCACTGGCGACAACATCGATGTACTGTGGAGACCTCACGCCCCACGTGTTGAGCAATTCGGCGGTACGTCCACCCGGCCTCCCGCATGCCCACTATACGCCCTCGCTCAAAGTCCGTCAACTGCACATACGGTTCACGTCCACGCTGTCGCGGCATGCTACCAGTGTTAAAGACTGCGATGGAGCTCCGTATGCCACGGCAAACTGGCTGACACTGACGGCGGCGGTGCACAAATGCTGCGCAGCTAGCGCCATTCGACGGCCAACACCGCGGTTCCTGGTGTGTCCGCTGTGCCGTGCGTGTGATCATTGCTTGTACAGCCCTCTCGCAGTGTCCGGAGCAAGTATGGTGGGTCTGACACACCTGTGTCAATGTGTTCTTTTTTCCATTTCCAGGAGTATATATATGTATATATATATATATATATATATATATATATATATATATATAATATATATATATATATGAATTGCAAAAAACAAATACTAAAAAGAAAAACGTTGCATTGCGCGAGATTCGATCCAGCGACTTTCGGATTACGAACCCAAGCGCTTACCGCTGCGCCACGACGCTGTAGGAAATTATAAATCGTAGAGAGAATTTCACCGCAACGGTTTCTTTTAACTGTCGATTTTCTCGACAACGGCTGAGAAGTGCATCTTGGTGCTTTGCCACATTACACCTTTGGCCATGAGCTTTTATTATGCGCAGTATGAACCGAATCTGAATTTCACAATTGGCGGCCTCCCCTTGTTAGAAAAAAGTGTTCCGGGACTGTTGCCCGAAATGCTCCTCCATGATACTGACAAGAGGGAGATTGAGTTAATAATTAAATCACTAAAGACCAAGAACTCTCATGGATATGACGGGGTATCTAGCAGAATACTGAAGTATTGTTCTATGTATGTTAGCCCAGTTCTCAGCCATATCTGTAACTTTTCCTCCAGGAGTGGTCGGTTTCCTGACCGATTAAAGTACTCTGTAGTGAAGCCACTTTGTAAAAAGGGAGACATTGATAATGTTGACAATTTTAGACCTATTTCTATGCCATCGGTGTTTGCTAAAGTTATCGAGAAGGTTGTATATACAAGGTTACTGGAGCATTTAAATTCACATAATTTGTTGTCAAATGTTCAGTTTGGTTTTAGAAATGGTTTAACAACTGAAAATGCTATATTCTCGTTTCTCTGTGAGGTTTTGGACGGATTAAATAAAAGGTTGCGAACGCTAGGTGTTTTCTTTGATTTAACGAAGGCTTTTGGCTGTGTTGACCACAAAATATTACTGCAGAAGTTGGACCATTATGGAGTAAGGGGAGTAGCTTACAATTGGTTCGCCTCTTACTTTAAGAACAGAAAGCAGAGGGTAATTCTCCGCAATATTGAGAGTGGTAGTGATGTTCAGTCCCAATGGGGCACTGTTAAGTGGGGCGTTCCCCAAGGGTCGGTGCTGGGGCCACTGTTGTTTCTTATTTATATAAATGATATGCCTTCTAGTATTACAGGTGATTCAAAAATATTTCTGTTTGCTGATGACACCAGCTTGATAGTGAAGGATCTTGTGTGTAATATTGAAACAGTAACAAATAATGTAGTTCATGAAATAAGATCGTGGCTTGTGGAAAATAATTTGATGCTAAATCACCGTAAGACTCAGTTTTTACAGTTTCTAACTCACAATTCGACAAGAACCGATATTTTGATCAGACAGAATAGGCATATTATAAGCGAGACGGAACAGTTCAAGTTCCTAGGCGTTCGGATAGATAGTAAGCTGTTGTGGAAAGCCCATGTCCAGGGTCTTGTTCAGAAGCTAAATGCTGCTTTATTTACCATTAGAACAGTATCTGAAATGACACTTCAACACGAAAAGTAGTCTACTTCGCATATTTTCATACGCTTATGTCGTATGGTATTATTTTTTGGGGTAATTCTTCTGATTCAAAAAAGGTATTTTTGGCTCAAAAACGGGCTGTTCGAGCTATAAGTGGTGTAAGTTTGAGAACCTATTGTCGACCCCTATTCAAAAATCTGGGAATTCTGACATTGCCCTCGCAGTATATATTTTCTTTAATGTCGTTTGTTGTTAGTAATATTAGCCTATTCCCAAGAGTTAGCAGCTTTCACTCAGTTAATACTAGGCAGAAATCAAATCTGCATGTAGAATGCACTTCCTTGACTCTTGTGCAGAAAGGAGTGCAGTATTCTGCTGCATCCATTTTCAATAAGCTACTACCACAAGAACTCAAAAATCTTAGCAGTAGCCCAAACTCTTTTAAGTCTAAACTGAAGAGTTTCCTCATGGCTCACTCCTTCTATTCTGTCGAGGAGCTCCTGGAAGAGCTAAAAAATTAAGCAAATTCCAGTGTTACATTGTTGATTTTCTTCATTTAAACTTACGACTTGTCACCTGAATATGTTTTTTTTTTATATTTCATTTTATCTGTTTCTAATATCGTGTTATAATTTCATGTATTGACTCGTTCCATGACCATGGAGACTTCTTCTTAATTTGGTCCCACGGAACAATAAATAAATAAATTATTAACTCGTTTCCCTTTCTGTCTGAGCGAGTAATTTGTGCCAGGCGTCACTTTGTACACAGTGATTACAAGAAAAATTTCACGGCCGGAGTGGTCGTGCGGTTCTAGGCGCTACAGTATGGAGCCGAGCGACCGCTACGGTCGCAGGTTCGAATCCTGCCTTGGGCATGGATGTGTGTGATGTCCTTAGGTTAGTTAGGTTTAATTAGTTCTACGTTCTAGGCGACTGATGACCTCAGAAGTTAAGTCGTATAGTGCTCAGAGTCATTTGAATAAAATTTCAGTACCACGCACATCGGAAACTTCACTTTTGTGAAACCGAGGGACCGAGCGATCTTGGAGTTTGACTTGGTTCATCAAACCGAATGAGAAACAGGTAGTATTGTTTTATTGCTTTATCATTTCTTGATTCAACAAAACGCGTACAAAATAAATGAATGATACTATATCGTTACAAAAAAAATTTTAAGTCTCAAACGTCTATGATGTATACAAGCAGATTTAAATGTCTGTAGCCGACCTTGCTCTGGACCGATGACCTTTGTAGTTTCGTCCCTTTAATCTTTAACCCAACCAACCAACCGACCTTGCTATAAATTTTCATTCCTCGCTTCAGTCCGCATGTATACATAAAAGTTAATGAGTTCTACTTGTTTAAATGTTAACTGAACATGTAAAGTTTCATTCGCAGCTGCCGTTTCTTGTGTTCAGCCCCCCCCCCCCCCCTTACATACAAAGCCACTGAGAAGCGCTTCCCCTTCTCCTGGGCGCCTACCATGGAGGTAGAATAAGGGGAGATGGCGCTACAGACTTGGGCTGTACGTTGTTTTGAAGCCAGTGGGCGGGGCTTGCCGCCATCTTGGATCCCCCAAAACATTAGCAGACGAGTGTTTACAATTGCTTCTTGTTCGTTATTTATGTCGTGTGCACGTGATATTTGTTTTATATAGTAAATGTTACTCGGTTTTAGTGAACAACACAGCATAAGGAACGCAACTTCAAACGTTTTTCTGGTCTTAAATGCGTATTCGATACAGTAATACGTAAAAATATTACGCTTCTTGCCTCAGTACTGTAATTCCTTTTTGTTTATACACTTAGAATAACCGAGAAGAGACGTATGTGCTATGAAAAGCGTGCTTTTGTAATCCATTTCTATTCACTTTCATTGTGTTTGTGTCGATAATTGATAAAGCCAGAACTCCAAAAACAATGATTGATAGTTTAGAGGCACCGATTTGTATTCGTTGCATTTTCAAGTCAAATGCAAATTTTAAATGTTCACGTTTGCAAGAAACTTACCTTATTTCCTTTGGTGTCCCATAGATGTATGCAGGGTATGATATAAACAAGCCAGCTGTCATGTCAACAAAGTGAAAAATACGTTAAATTACGAAGGAACAGAACTGAATTTAAGATTGTCAGGCCCATTGCAATTTCCACATCTGCTTTCTTTTTAAATTGTACCTACCAAATGACATTCAGCGTGGCAAAGAACAGAAATTTACAGGGTAATACGACAACACAGCGATTAATGTAATGATCTAAGCCTGGACTTCGATAGGGAACTTTGCTTTAACAAATATGTAACCATTTAAGTACTTGTAATTTAATCACTGTAACAGGTGTTCCACACATTTTACTGAAGATTTAATTAACTACATGTAGTTACATTAGTTTTATATTAAATTATTGCATTTTAAAACATTAGTCCCCATTTCCAGGATATTTCTTGCCAGGACTTTTCAGTTACTTCAGAATAACCACACAGTGAAAACCAAGTGTAATGCTCACTTCCAGACAGCTCTTCGCCTTGGATTGATAGAAATCTAAAGTTAAATCACAGAAATAAAACCAAACTGTAAAACTTCACAGTGCATCAGAATTTCAAGTATATATAAGAAAATAGCGCTTCAATAATTCCACTTACGAATGAAATGTGATTTGTTTAAACTTTAGACTACAATCAGAACGATTAGTACACCCGTGAGCGACGCAAGCCCGGCATTTTTTATCAAAACACTTCACGACTACACGGAATCAAACCACCAGAAGCGAATGTTTTGGGGTAGCTAACATGGCGGACCTTCTCTTGGGTCGGCTTCAAGTTTGTGACGTCATGACAACTCCTCTTATGTTTACCTCCATGGCGCCTACAGACGTGCAGCGCCACGGCGCACCTGTGGCGCTCAGTGGCACTCAGTGGCAGTAGCGCCAACGGGCCACCGCTGGGAAGCAGGGCTACCAACTGCGGCCTAAACGCGACGACCCCCGGATGCACTGCCGACCGGCCGAGCAGCGGCTGGCGCCTCGTTAAAAAGTCGTGTCGTACTCGGATTGCTGTTATTTGGTAGTATAGTCTCTCGGTAAACTGAAGAGCGAGCGAGTCCCTACTCTGTCAATCCAGCTACGTCACAAGGCGTTTCTACAGGCTGTTCCACAACGTAGAACCGACCCTGCCGCGGCGCGCGCTTTAAATCTGTGGCGACGCCGTGTACAAATACGTCTCGGCTGCGTTTATTTGTAGACAAATGCATTAAGACCATAATGAATACGGAAAACGATAGCTTCTTCCGAAACACAACATAATAATATTAACATAAGAACGGAAGTCAGGATTCCACTATAAACATAGGACCGAATGGCTGTTCATGTGAATGTAAGTTCCTCTATTGCTATTCGCAAAACGAACCCCATATAATGCAATTAACATTTAGAATTTAAGGCATGTTCTTACTTTGTGTTTCTACTAAAAGGTAGAAGTTTTCTTTGAAGGACTACATTGAAAATTAACAAATGGTTCAAATGGCTCTGAGCACTATGGGACTTAACTTCTGAGGTCATCAGTCCCCTAGAACTTACAACTACTTACACCTAACTAACCTAAGGACATCACACACATCCATGCCCGAGGCAGGATTCGAACCTGCGATCGTAGCGGTCGCGCGGTTCCAGACTGTAGCCCCTAGAACCGCTAGGCTACCCCGGCCGGCGAAACTTAACAATTCTTGCAACAAAGTAAGCAGAAACTTATAATTTTGTGTGTTGTATTAGTCCGATTTGCACTACTTTTTTGTCACTGTCTTCGTAAACATGTCTCAAAAGTATGTGTTCAATGTTATGCGTATTGGGTATTTACTCTGTTGTCAGCTGTCAAAAAGGTTACATGTGTTGTGGTAGCATCAACGAATATTTGTTTTGTACAAAAATAGATTAGAGAATCTGTATTAATTTTTGTTATAAGAATGGATTAAAGCGTATGAAATTTTTAGAGATGTTAAATATTGCTTTTGGTGAGCCTGTTATGAGTAAACCAAGGACATACAAGTGGTACAAACATTTCAAAGCGGGCCTTAAAGGACAGCGGTTTTACAAGCATGAATGAGATTAAAAATGCACAGTTAAGAGACCTATAAACTATCCCGAAGAAACAGTTCCTAAAGTGTTTCGGGAATTGGAGAAAGCACTGGCATAAGTGTATAGTATGTAATAGGAAATATTTTGATGAGGACAACATTGCTGTGGATTAACAAAATGGTTCAAATGGTTCTGAGCACTATGGGACTCAACTGCTGTGGTCATAAGTCCCCTAGAACTTAGAACTACTTAAACCTAACTAACCTAAGGACATCACACACATCCATGCCCGAGGCAGGATTCGAACCTGCGACCGTAGCGGTCGTGCGTTTCCAGACTGGAGCGCCTTTAACCGCTCGGCCACTCCGGCCGGCGTGGATTAACAAATAAAGTTCTTACCAAAAAATAAAAATTAATATGTGAACGCACCTCGTACGTCAAGCTTTTTGCTTAGAAGTCCAGAATCGGCGTACATGTTTCGAAGAAAATTTCAGCAGCGTTTAGAATAGCTATTGCGTACATGGTTTAAGCAATATGTCTTAGGATAAGGTGAATAGTGACCGAGAGAGAGATTTAGTGTTCCATAAGCATCAAAGGTTTTACATGATACATGAACTGTCTATAACGATGGGTTTTCTACCAAAATTATTAGTTTTCCTTCGTGGCGATTCTAGTAAACCACGCGGCTATTTTCACGTTCCTTCGTTATACGTCCTAATGCGCGAGGCTGACGTTAGCATAAATTGCAGCCCTTTGATTGGGACTGGTAATATTAGCCAACAGTTCTTTATAGGTCGCCTCTTTAATTCACGCTGTAATAACATTAGAGACGATCGAACGCTCGTTACTCTGCAAATACCTCCTCTTCTTCGTGTTCTGCACATTTTCTTGCAATGCTAGACGATTATCCATCACTTCCGGATATCGAAGTATATCAGTAAGTATACAAAGTTAACTGACTGACACTGGCTTGCTCGCTCTTGAGTTTACAAACAGACTATACGGTCGTGGCTTGGGTTGATTTGGCGGAAGAGATCAAGCAGCGAGGTCATCGGTTTCATTCGATTAGGGAAGGATGGGGAAAGAAGTCGTCCGCGCCCCTTCAAAGCAACCCTTCCGGCATCTGCCTGAAGCGATTTAGGGAAATCACGGAAAACCTAAATCAGGATGGCCGGACGCGGGGTTGAACCGTTGTCCTCTCGAATGCGAGTCCAGTGTGCTAGCCACTGCGCCACCTCGCTCGGTTTACGGTCGAGGAGGTCATACTATTGGCTAGAGACGAAAGTCAGTGCACAAGATGTCATATTTAAAGCTGAAAAACATCAATCGATATGCAGTATGGTGTGAGGAATATTCAGACAAACTGCAGAAAATTGAAGTTTCCACTGGAAGTTGGAGGCAAACGTTGGTGAGCGTCACACACATTTCTTCCCGCTTCTGTAGAGTGTCTTGACATGTCATGTAACCCACAATTCGTGAAAGACTCTTCAAATATATATGTCTCGATCACGAACAAAACTGTGCGCTACGCAGCAAGTTTTTGTAATATCTTTAGCAAATTCTGGAGGTACATTCAAAGCCTGATCAAAAATTGTGCACTCTTTAGCAAGAATGCCAAAAGTACATTCAACATATGTTCTAACCCTACAGAAACGATCTTAAAACTCTCTGAAAAGAAATTGTGTCCGAGTTAACGCAGTAAGAAAGATGACGTACCAAAGCATTAATCACTAACCTTTGCAAGAGGAAAGTAATCATAGCCTTCGTACAACTGGCCGCTCTGAGGAAATTTAATCTCATTGTCACTCAAATTCTTATGAAGCAACGAATTCTTGATGGCAGATCAACCTGCTGATGTTCTGCTTGCTCCAGCGTCACTGAATCTGAGTCTGGTGGAATCACAGCCAGGAAACAAAGACTGCACTTTGTTGGCAGAACGCTTAGAATATTGGCAGAACACTTGGAATATTGCTGCGCAGTGTGGGATCCTTACAAGATAGGATTGACGGAGGATATCGAAAAAGTGCAAAGATGGGCAGCCCGTTTCGTGTTACCGCGCAATAGGGGTGAGAGTGTCGCTGATATGATACATGCCATTCGGGAGTAGTAGCGAAGTAGTACGAAAATGGTTCGATGAACCCTCTGCCAGACAAGTGTGAATTGCAGAGTAACCATGTAGATGTAGATGTGTGTAACTATTTTAGCTGTGGTTGCCCCAGTTTTAAAATTATCTTTAGCCATAGCTGTCTTTTTAGTGTCATATTATTATAATTCCGTCACCAGCGTGATTTTTAGTCGATAATGTCTTGTTGTTTAGTGATCTGAATGTACTAAAATTAGTTAAAATGAGTATGGTAGCAGTTGAGAAAATTCGCTTTGTAGGTTCCGTGCGACGTACGAGGTGGTGCGCTTCGAGGGTAACGTCTTCCGGCTGGGAGCGGTGGCGCACTCCTGTAACCCAAGCGACTGGGGGGCCGTTGTGTGGGAGAAAACTGTGCCTGCGTACACAGTTACGATCGTTCTGTGAGCTCAAGGACGACCGCGGTGCCGTCCGTGAGCATTTGGTGGGGGTGCGAGCGGATTTCTCGTGCCTGCCAGCCGCCTGATGAACGGGGCGCTGCTCGCCTTGCGACGCCGTACGAAACGCAGGCGAGGCCGATGGAGACAGTAAGACGCGACGTGCTATGAGAGCGAACTGCGCAGCCAAGTCTCAGCCAGGGAGCCGAGGCCCGGAGTAGTCGCTAGCGAGGCGGCGGTCGTTCGCAGTCCAGGAGGTTAAAGGCGCGGGAGTAGGCGCCGTTCCACCACACAACAACTTTTTCTCTCGCATTTCCTTGCTTGCTACTAGTACTGCGCTGTACATTTTTACTGCCCACAACAAACCATGCACTGTGCAACGGAGTGTCCTCCCATTTAAAGCTTCCTGGCACGTCGGAACTGGCGTACTGGGATTCGAAACCGGAACTTTTGCCTTTGTTCTGCCGACTGAGCTGTACAGTGTCGACTTAACGCCTAGCGGCGGGACAACCGGATGGTTTCTAATAACCGGCTGGTCAATCGGATCTTTCAGTCGAAAGTAACCAGTCTCAGCGGCCACGTCGGCATTACGGATGTTCGTCACCACTCTCCAGGTTTAATTGGTTTCACATAACGGGAGGTAATCGACTGACACAAGTCTCTGGCCGTAACATCAAGTTTATTCTTTTTTTTCACGCCGTTTCCAAGCAGGAGTGTTCCCACTTAAATAGTTGTTCAGACTCCTCAGTTAACATTTGGGTCATGAGTGCAGGTGCCATCTTTTTTAGAAACAAGTAATGTAGTTTCTTACAAGAAGAGGTAAATAGAAGTATATTTCTGTAAATGATATATTTTCAAAATTTGTGTGTTTAATTACTCGGCCGGCCGCGGTTGCCGAGTGGTTCTAGGCGCGAAGTCCGGAACCGCGCGACTGCTACGGTCGCACGTTCGAATCATGCCTTGGGCATGGATGTGTGTGATGTCCTTAGGTTAGTTAGGTTTAAGTAGTTCTAAGTTCTAGGGGACTGATGACCTCAGATGCTAAGTCCTATAGTGCTCAGAGCCGTTTGAGACGTAATTACTCGAATAGGAATTTTTTGTCCTTTCGGAATAAATATCAGTTTTGGGTAGTTAATGCTACATTGTAACAATTTATTGAAGCTCTGTCCCTCTCTTCCTGCCGTTTTGAATCCATCACCGATAATTCTCTTTCGGTTAATGTTACGGCGATTGACCAGGAAGTACATAGGATACAGTGTCTTTTAATTATTCGATGACTTAATCAATCGTTTTTAAAGGATATTTTGCCACTTCCTGTAAATACTTTTTGGTGAAAAATATTAGTAATCATTTGTTAATATTCTTTGGGTGGTGAACAAGCCCAGGATTCGACTTAGACCTGTTGAAAACGACTTTCAGAGAGGCCGACAGAAAGCCTGCGGACTTAACACAAATAATGAATAGCTGAGTCAGTATACAAAATTACGCCAACGACCTTGCCGCAGTGGTAACACCGGTTCCCGTTAGATCACCGAAGTTAAGCGCTGTCGGGCTGGGGTAGTACTTGGATGGGTGACCATCCGGTCTGCCGAGCTCTGTCGGCAAAGCGGGGTGCACTCAGCCCTTGTGAGGCAAACTTAGGAGCTACTTGATTGAGACGTAGCGGCTCCGGTCTCGGAAACTGACATACGCCCGGGAGAGTGGTGGGCTGACCACATGCCCCTCCTTATCCCCATCCAGTGACGCCTATGGGCTGAGGATGACACGGCAGCAAAGAATTTAACAGCTTTTACATAGTTGAAATAATTTAAAAAGAATGAGTAATAAATGTAGATGACGTTGGTTGCACTGCTGAAAAAAATTTGCTGGCAAAAAAAGATTGGTTCCATTTCTGTTTACTGTCAACCTAACTTGACTTTTCTGTTTCCTGTACATGTGCTCAGTACAGTGTCTAACAGTGGTTGTAAAAACTCTGCTGACAGTTTTTGTTATATTTGTGGTGAATAAGTGATTAAAAACACCAAAAAACATTATAGACTTTGTGAGAAAGGTTTATCTATCATACTTTGGATCTAAACTTGGTGATCAAGATAAATATTGGGCGTCGCGTAAAGTATGTTAGGTGTTTGTTGAAGATCTGAGAAAATGGTCCAAAAAGGAGAAAAAAGCCTTTAGATTTCGTTCCTATGATATGGAGGGAGCCAAGAAATTATTATGATGGTTGCTACTTTTGCAGTGTTGATGATACTGGTCATAATTCGAAAAACTAGAAGGTAATAAGCTACCCAAACCTTCCATCCACCATCCGACCAGTAGGGCGTGGTTAAGATTTGCCGGTTCCTGAACCACCAGATGATTTAAATTCTATTCCAACAGACGTATTTTCTGATGTACAGTCTGATTTAGATGAACCAGATGATGATGAGCTCCACTGTAATACAGAAAGTCTAAAGCACGGACTGTTTACTCAGATCGAGCTTAACGATTTGGTTAGGGATCTAGGCTTAACGAAAGAAAATGCTGAATTGCTTGGCTCTCGATCAAAAGAAAAGAACTTATCGGCAGTGAAACTACATGTATAGAAAGAGAGAGCAACAATTTTCCAAGTTTTTTTTTTTTTTTTTTTTTTTTTTTTTTTTTTTTTTTTTAACAAGAATGTAATTCAATATACTGCTCACACATTCCCAGTCAGGTGATTGAGTTTGATATTGAATACGTAAAGGAAGACTGAGAGCAGTTTATTGATTCATCCAAACCTAGTGATGGAAAAACGCTACCAAGGCCCCTGGAACACCAACATGAGGGGGGACTAATGTTGGTCACTTCACAGAGAAGTTCAGCAAGCGACCCATCGCAGAAAAAGCTATGCAAGAAGCTTTTCTTTTTTTTAAAAAAAAAAAAAAAGAATGAGAGAGAGAGAGAGAGAGAGAGAGAGGTAGAGAGAGAGAGAAAGAAAATACAAACCAATTCCAGTTGACAAGTGAAATCTCTATTATCACGTATCATTGTTTTAAGCAGCTTACTGTAAATACACACCATGCTTATGTTGTAACAAAGTGTTTCATTAATTTCCCCGTTTACCATATAGCATAGGATTTTTATACTATATAAGAAAAAGCATATTGCTCGAACACTATGGGTGGCACGAAAAACTAAAGCTAGATTTGGATTCAGCTCATAAAAATCTATAAAGATCAGCTATCAAAGTAAAAAAAAAGTTTTTTTTTTAAAAAAAAGTTTTGTTGGCCTGTGTAATTCAACCGATAAGTAAACATACAAGGGAATGACGGGATAGTTTTCCAACAACCAACAGAATCGATCGTTTTTATTAGTTTGTTCCCATCAGTACCCACGACTTGCCGACGCACCTTCATTTCCGTCAGGACCTCTTTTTTGCATGCTCCTCTCCAAAGAATATTTTACTAAATGCGTAAATTTCCAAATTTGTCAGCGTAGTCCACTTCTGTCCATCACAGAGTGAACTATTGCGTAATGCCTGATAGCGTGTCCTCTGTACCTACCCTTTCTTGTAACCTATTTGTGCCACGGAGGTCTTCTCTACACGATTCACTTCAGTAGTTCTTCAGCAACCACTCATCAAATTTTCTATTTTCCCTGACAGGAACCACATTTCAGGGGCTTTATCTTTTCGTTTTGTTGTTTGCACTTTCCATCGTCCACATTTCACTGATACATAACGCTGCACACACCCCTCCGCATAGGGTCCACTGTTTTCGTGATTTGACAACTTTATTTTTATTTAAACTGCCTGTCGCCCCAGTCCTCAGCTAACCGAAGCGCTGGACGTCGTGTGCTCCGTCTCTCTGTGTTATCGTGTTTGAACTGTTCGTGTATAGTATTTCATGAGTCACTGATGAGCTTGAACCAGCGTGGAGCACCGCCTAAAATCCACAAACGAGGCCGGGCGGTGTGTCAGAAGAACGGTCGTTATCCGGCCGCACAGATTCCATCTTGCTCTCACTCGCGTCACTATCTCACAAGCTACCGCCTTAAAGTAATCCGAGCAGGTAGTGTTTCATATTTGATTTGTATTCCAACGTAACAAACTTCTATTTTTCAGGAACGCTTTATTGTTACTGCCAGTGTATATTTTATATCCTCACTGCTTCCGGCATTGTCTGTTATTTTGCAGCCCAAACGCAGCCCCGGATCTACGGTATTTCAGAACCGAGTCAAAAACTTGATAGTGGCGTCCCTCTTCCCCCTTCTCCCTCCTTCTCGAGCGTTTGAGTTAGGGCAAACATTTTAAAAATGTAGATTTTTCAAAAATATGCTCATTTTGTAGAGCACATCTTTCTGAAAGAGTTTGATATATAAAACATGTATGTTCGAGGAAATGTAAGACATGTTATTTGGTCGTAAGTGTGCGAAACTGCAGTACAACGCCTCTTCACACAGCGTTCTTCTGTCTTACGTCACTGTATTTCACTCTGTGGAACTCAAACGTGTATATTTTGTAATGGAAATCATCGAACCTATATCCAGGAGACTGGAAATTAAAATATCCTGCAGTGCTTCTTCTACTTTCAGTCGGCCGGTTTGACATGCTACCTCCCTTAAAAAAAAGCTCATAATTAATACTGGATGGGATTAGCTGTGACCGGGAAAATAAGAACTCCAGAAAATTTGCACTCTTCCATGCCTATTAACAAATAACTTTCTATTTTGTGTGACATAAAATTAAATATAGGAAACATAAAACCAATAGAGACAAGAGACAAGAGACAAGAAAGACAGTACCATTTCTTCAATCCTTAGGCTCCGGCATTTTTTTCTCTCTAATCTTGCTACAGCTTTACATGGCGTGCTTTACTTTCTGCGAAATAATCTATTACCTCATCAAAGTTCGTCAAATGTTTTGCTACAAGGAAAATCAAAATGTCGCCTGATACTGAAAAAGCTGTTTATACGAATAGAATCCAAGAGTGGTGTGGCTTCTCGATCTGATTACATCTATTTCTTCACTGTCTGCTAGACAAAACGAAATAGGTCTTTCCAATATTGCAGCAATTGAAACGCACGCCAAATAAGCGAGATTATTTTGGCGCAAAAGGTCCTTTTTATCTACCTCATTTACATAATTAACATGACATAATATAATTCACGAAGTACCAATATCAAATGATTATTAGGCCTATACAGCCAAAAGTTTCTATGTTATGGAATAGTTTCACATTTCATTTATATGATCCAGTTTCTCAGCAAAAGATCGAAAAGCAGTATAGCACGAAACTTTCATATAAATTTGGATTCGTCATATTCTTCCATATAATTTGGTTGATGTCTCCGTTTCTTCTCTTTCCTCGTTCTAACAAACAATCTGTCATCACTAATTCTGTACCTGTTCCTGCCGTTGTCAAAACTTACTCTCCAGGTAACCTCACTAACCCTGTCAGAATCACCGATTCAGTTGCCCGCGTTTATTTATACGGCTAGGCCTTGTTATGTGTTCGTACAATGCGTTTTCCGCTCTATTCCAAGAACAGAACTTAAGCGGCTGCTAGCAGGGGACTGTACTACTGATCCTTAGTAGTGTAGCGAAATGGCAAAAAATTTCTGTCAAAATTTCATTTTCTTGGATACACAGAGAAGAAAATACGAAATGTTTCTTAGCTGTTATTGCTGTTAGTCGTCTATTTGCAGCCTGGTAGTCTGAATCTATGGATTTCGCTGGTAATTATAACAACGCTTATCATTCGCACACCCAGTCAACCATATAAACGAACAGCGATTGGTAATCACCCGTTCGGGTTTATTAGGCTCAGCTCGTATAGCCCTATCCCCTATTGTCTGCGGGAAAGTTTTCTATTTCTTGATGTAATGAGGATTCCCCCAGCAGACATCAAGTACACTACGCACACATTCAAAAGTCAATTTATGATTTGTTCAGAAATCAACTTAGAATGTGTTCAAAAATATCTAAAAGCCAACAGGGATGCGTTTCGAAATCTTATGAATAACTGATAGACCAACGTGCGTTGGATGCTAGGCGCTTTGTGGAAAAAGGTTTTCTTCCTTCAAGAATATGTGTTTGGCGCCCCCTGCAATTGCCTGGCGGGGCAGATACTCCGGTTTGCCCCCACCTAGATTCGGGCTTGCCCAAAACGCAGTACTCTTCTGGTGCTTTTAGCGTCTCATTTCCTAATCTAATGCTCCCGACACCATAAGATTTATCGATGTTCATCTAATAACATTTCTCCAGTGCACTATCAGCTCTATACAGCCAATCTTCCGAGCCCTTTGCTATCTCATTCAGAATTGCAATATCTCCGGTAAACCGCAACATATTTATTTCTTCTCCCTGAAGTTCCATTTCTTCCCACATTTCTCCCCGGTACCCATTACTGCCTCCCCCCATGAACCATGGACCTTGCTGTTGGTGGGGAGGCTTGCGTGCCTCAACGATAGAGGTAGCCGTACCGTAGGTGCAACCACATCGAAGGGGTATCTGTTGAGAGGCCAGACAAACGTGTGGTTCCTGAAGAGGGGCAGCAGCCTTTTTAGTAGTTTCAGGGGCAACAGTCTGGATGATTGACTGATCTGGCCTTGTTACACAAACCAAAATGGCCTTGCTATTCTGGTACTGCGAACGGCTGAAAGCAAGGGGAAACTACAGCCGTAATTTTTCCCGAGGACATGCAGCTTTACTGTATGATTAAATGATGATGGCGTCCTCTTGGGTAAAATATTCCGGAGGTAAAATAGTCCCCCATTCGGATCTCCGGGCGGGGACTACTCAAGAGGACGTTGTTATCAGGAGAAAGAAAACTGGCGTTCTACGGATCGGAGCGTGGAATGTCAGATCCCTTAATCGGGCAGGTAGGTTAGAAAATTTAAAAAGGGAAATGGATAGGTTAAAGTTAGATATAGTGGGAATTAGTGAAGTTCGGTGGCAGGAGGAACAAGACTTTTGGTAAGGTGAATGCAGGGTTATAAATACAAAATCAAATAGGGGTAATGCAGGAGTAGGTTTAATAATGAATAAAAAAATAGGAGTACGGGTAAGCTACTTCAAACAGCATAGTGAACGCATTGTTGTGGCTAAGATAGACACGAATCCCACGCCTACTACAATAGTACAAGTTTATATGCCAACTAGCTCAGAATATAACGAAGAAATTGATGAAATGTATGATGAGATAAAGAAATTATTCAGGTAGTGAAGGGAGACGAAAATTTAATAGTCATTGGTGACTGGAATTCAAGAGTAGGAAAAAGGAGGAAAGGAAACATAGTAGGTGAATATGGATTGGGGCTAAGAAATGAAAGAGGAAGCCGCCTGGTAGAATTTTATGCAGAGCATAACTTAATCATAGCTAACACTTGGTTTAAGAATCATGAAAGAAGGTTTGTGATGTTACAAAATAGAAGTGATGTTGTTATTCAATGGAAAGTTGGAAATTGAGATTTAGCTTACTGTTTTATCAATCACAATTGGCGTAAGAATCATGGATTGACCATTGTCATAAAATATTGCATTATGAGATGTGATTAGTTTTTACTTGCAGTTTCGCGTGGCTTGAGGCAGTCACAACTAGCGTGCTATTGATTAAGAAATCGCATTATCGTCTTTCTAATTACTTCACGATCGTAGATACGATCATACCCGGTTGTGAAGTTATTGTTATGACAAAACAATTTCCTAAGGGACCAGAAAGTTCTTAAGGGCGCAAAAACAACTGTAACATCACACAAAAGGGAAATTCAGTATTAAAGCTGATGCAAGAAGACGATAAAACAGTTTTCTTTTTATCAATGTAACACACACATTGGACTGCTGATCTCCGTGTCTGTAATCTTAGCAAAATGCATAATTAAAATGAAAATAATACTGAGGAGATGATAGGAATGAGCACTGCTAAATGATTCAGTATTCCCAGAACAAATATTTATTATAAACTAAAACATATATCGTACCTTAAGCTTAGTACTACAATGACGGTAGATTTTTATGTCCGTATCATGTCCATTGAGCGCTCTTTTATATAGCCATTGTCTTTTTTGAGCCGCTCGTGCGTCGTCACGGTAAGTTATAACAGTTCTTTACACTTCACTCAAACTTAGACATAACACGTTTTTATACATTTAGTAAAAATTAGATCAGACTGCCACAAATCTGCGTCCGTCTTACTTGAGAAAAACAGTACAAGTCTTTTTTAGCGCTCAAGGCTTCATTTGTTCTCCAGCGAACAAAATAGTGAAGGATCGTATATCTATCCGTATTTTTCTGTTTTTATTGCCACCCAAAGATGACGAATTACATCATTAGAAAATTCCACCGTCGCTATGCGACGCCTTATTATACATTAATCATTATTTATAAACAAGTATTTGCCTTCTGGCTGAAAGTATTAACTACTCGTATTTGCTGTTTTAATGAAGTCAAAAATAGCGAATATCACATTGCCTCCCATGAGGAGAGAGGGAATGCCGAAGGATTACCTCGATCCTCATGTCCTCATGAGATATTCGTGATTTTTGGTGTGACATTTACATAATGTTACTGGCGTACTATGTACATGATTGAAATTACATTTATAAACATATATCAGATATTTATCATTTTTCAAAATAAAGTTTTTCATTCTTTGTTCATCAGTCACTTCATTCCATAATACCAAGATTAACATTTATGTGCATATTTAAGTTTGGTCCATATTTGCTTATAACAATAAGTGAACGTTTATTTCGCGCTTCAGGGGATAGAATTCAGAAATTACTTTCTCTTGAGCTTAACAACTAATACATGAGTACAGTGAGTGCTTATTTTCACTAAACTAGAGTGGACAATGTTCGAGCATCCGTTGACTCATTGTGGTTCAATTACAGTTTAATAACGTAGCACTACACTTCGTGATGCTTTCACTTTCTGTGTTAGCTGTCTACGGCGTTCATCATGCCGTACATCTGTCCTTTCCACTGTGGTGCCAGGAATTCAAGTGGCTTCCCGGGTCTTTATTTACAATATGAAACAGAAGAAGTGGAAAATTATTAGTATAACTTACAACCTATTGGATACATTTGTTAAGGATCGGGACTGGTCTGGAGTTTAGGGTCTTCCTATAGTGCACATTCATTTTCTTTGTCCATCAAGAGACAGGATTATAATTCATTTTAGCAGTGTTCAGGAGTGCCGGTATTAATGGCTTTAAGGTCTGAGCAATCTAACAATCTACTTCTTACTCATCTTAACTTCAACTCAAGAAAGTTGCTTAATTTACGTATGAAGATGTAGTCACACAAGTGTACAAATGTCTTTCCTCCAGTATGTACGATGGAAGTCATGGCGGTTAGCAGTTTAAAGTTTGGATTGTTTCGTCACCCACACGTCAGCCACTCACAGCGGCTGCACAGTGTTGCGTGAGCTCCAATACTCAGTATCCGTTCGCGCTCATGCTGTAACTGAGTTGCTCGACGTCGATTGCTCCTTTTTTTTGTGAACTTAGTAACACGCGAGTGCATCGATACACACACCTCGCGCGCGTTTTCCATCGGAGGAGCCGGACACTGAAGCTGCCTCCATACTTCTCTGTCAACTGCCTCCCATGAGGCTCACAGGTAAGTGACGAGGAATGTTTTAGCTTTCGCTGCACTTATAACAACACTGAACTTTGCGTTGCACCTGTTGTCGTAGCCTTGTCTTCTTTTTACACTTGCAGTACAACACTACCACTAATATACAGTGAACAGTTATTTTTATTATGCACGTCGCACTTCAGTGTGCATCTTCACACAGCATTCGTGCTTAGTTCCTTCGCCGATAGAGTTCATTTACAAAACAATCAATTTTGCAGGTTTCCTCCATTGGTACAGAAAGACTTATATTCTACTATTTACAAAAGATCACTTACGAGCTAATATTTACATTTAATGGTCACTCATTTTGTTAAGTCCAGTGAACAACTGCCTTATGAATGGACTCTTTATATCTCAAGGTTTAATTTCACTAGTGAACCTAAAAATACTCTTTCAAACTTTCTTTTAAGGGCTCATCTCCTCATTATGAAAACTACAGGTTTCGCAACACTCGTTGCATTTATTCTTTAGTGCACCCAAGATCATTTTCTACTGCCACGCAGCATATCTACTACTTAACGAGTACGCATTTAACGCTGAATCTTTTTTTTTTTCTTTGTGCTTGCCAATTTTTTTTTTTTATATTTGAGGGCAGACTGGATAACAATAGGTCTCCCTCTTCGCTTCATGTACTCAGCAATCGTTCTCCGTTAAAAAAAATAGGGTAACGAGTGTCTACTATTTTTCGCATGAATGGAATTACCGACAGTTCACTGGGTTTACGCAACCGGTCCATAACAAACATTACCAAAGCTAGCGAAGTTCATCACGCTACGTGTCTCATTTCTCATAAGCACAGCTTTGCCTCGAAGCACACGTGCCTTTTACAAGTCGACCCTTGGTCTGGGTTAATGAACCAGGATCAAAAGCAACGGGCACAAGGAAAATGGATTTCATAAGAGGAGTGTCTCAGGAGACATTTTTGCAATAAAATCTGCATGTAAATAAAATTATCATAATAAACATAGGCACATATATAAATTTCAACCTCTTTCATTACAGCATGCCTTGCTACTTCTACGTCTTACTCTGGTTATAGTCAGTATTAAGTTTAAATATCACTGCATTGCTTGTTCTTTAGATTAGCCTTCAATTAGGGTATTGAATGGTCGCTAAATTACACTACAAATCTTCTGAAGATCTTTACTTGGACTTATTTATGATACAGGGGGCTTGCTGTGTGGTTATTTAGTACCTTGATTCTACTGAAATCAATTCGTCAGCTAACATTCCTCATATACTCTTTACATTGGGCTCAGATCACAGGGTAATAGTTTACGTTCATAGCAATTAATGGCCTCGTGGAGTACTTACGCTACATTATTGATGCTTCATGGTTTGCCTCTATTTGTACTGTATTTCACCTAACTTAGTTTACTACAGCTTATTGTCTCCTTGCGTGAACACATGTGGGTTACCACTTGTTTTTCCATTTAACAGCACGCTTTAACTGAACTTTAAACTATTTCTTCTACTCCTGTCCACTGTCTGGAGTGTTTGAACATGTACCCTTTTTTTTTTAAGCAGGTAATTTGGGCTTTTACAACAGAACTTCAAGTACTTACATTACTAAAAATAAATCTATAAATCTTCTTGTACCTTGAGAGAAGTGCTTATTTACGCATCCTCCTCCATTTCTCACCTTTACATATTTATATAGATCCTGGCAATCACCTCGCAAGCACATTTTTTTAGTACTAACTTAAAGCTAAATTGAAATTCTTTCTGCAACCATAATTTCCTGCTTCAGCTTGTTGAAGAAATATCAGTTCATGTCCATCACTATAAACAATTTTTCCATACTTAACATTTAATACTTAAAGTTTACATGTAGTAGCCGTTACCATGTAGTCAGTGCGCTGTTCAACACAATAATTATCATTAACAGTTCACACAAGGAAATTTCCAGTACGCAAGAGGCAAGAAACCAAAACAGATTCTATCTGCAGTTGAAGCTGCGTCTGTAAACTAACTCTCTGTTTCAATGGACCAGTCGCTCCCGATATGGAGCAACCCTGAATCGGCAATGATAAAACTTTTGAAACAGAAGACACCTGTCTGAAGAGACATGATGACATCACATTGATGTTTGCTCAAATCTTAATCGAAGCCTGGACCTGTTCATCATAAATGTTGTTAATGTCTTGAGCTTCTTTGTCATGTGCAAGGTCATCTCGTAAGTCGGTCTCATGGTCGTACCGTATCGCATTAACATACTCAGAATCAGAGTATTTGTTAGTGCCCCCACTCAAAATCCGCAGCGACCTCTTGGAGGCTGAAAGGCGCTGCCTCTAATTTTCCGCAGGATGTTTAACCTGTTTGTCATTCATGGCCTTAAGTGTTTGTTCCGTTTCATATTGGTGCTGGTTATGTGCTACAAATGCCGGTGTAGAGGGGTAAAATCCACTGGGTGCATTCACTTGTGAATAAAATACTTAAGACGGCTGCTGTCGCCCGATCTTTTGGTTGTCGGCAGAACCATTTCCTTGTGAAGGAAAGTTCGCATTTGGTACCGTTTGAAAATTGTTCCGCGGTCCTCTATTCTGTGAAAAGTTGTTCTGATGTGTTGGGTGGCCCCCGCCTTGCCCATGCCACTTGCTATTTTTCGACCTATAACTTTGATTGTACACTGGCCCATTTGAAAAATTACCAATCGTTTGTGGAGAATTTCCATACTGCTCAGGCGCAGAATTAAAGGGTGGGTTTCCGTACTGATGTTGTACCTGGTGGTTGTAAATTGGGTGGTATCTCTGCTGATTACTGTAATTGGTTTTCTGCTTCCGTTTATAGTTATTGCCGTTTGCGTTTTCATAACGGCTGGCAGGTTGGTACCCGCGATCACAGTAGCGCACTCTCTCCTTCGGCGCATGTATTCTGCTGGCTGCCAGGGAAGAATTTGCCGCTGCCAACCTTGGAGCGCATATCCTCGCTAATTAAATCTAAGGAATCCAGCACAGAAAGGAATACATCCGTGTCTTCTTCGGACACATTTACTAGTTTCTCTAATAGACACAGGGAGTTTGCTTTTGAGAATCATAATTACGTCCTTGGAAGAAATCGGAGAATCCCAGAATTTAATTTTTGCTAGATACTTCTCGAAGTATCGCCGGAGACTTCCATGTTTCTCATTGAAAATTTCCGCACCATACACCTCCTTCCTTAATCTTTGCTGTACCCCATTACTCCAAAATTTTGCCAAGAACATTTTCTCAAATTCTTCATAATTCCTACACGTGTCTACCATTTCCGTTCCCCATAATGCTGCATCACCAGAACTAAAGCCAGTGACGAACTGAATACGCTGTCTGTCTGTCCAGCTCCTGGGAAATATGCCGGAAAAATTCTTTAGGAACACGATGGGGTGTATTTCTCGCTTCTGCGGATGAAAAACAGGAAAAGTGCGATGCTTAATCACACTTTCCTCTTGCATTAAACTCACGATTGTGGGCGGATCATTTATTTTCCCTACTCGGGACTCAACAGGACTGTTGTTTTGCATGTAATCAGGCGGTGAACGATAAGGAGTTGACTGACATTCGTCACCGTCTAAAAAGTTGTTCCCTATAGTTTGCGTATGCGTGTGCGGATTTTCTACCCAGTTTCTCAGCATTCTGACTTCGTCCACTACTTGCTGCTTCCACTCGGGAAGATCCCGTGTAAGTGTCCTCCGAATCTGTCCCAATTCGGAAACCACTGTGTCTCCCGACTTACCAGGAGCAGCTAAGATTTCATAAGTTACATCCTTGACAATCTCCCTAAGCTCCTCCCTGACCTTCTTTTCGATAAAAATATCTTTACCCTTTACCCATTCACCGTAGTGTTCCGACAATGCCTCCGCGTGTGCTTTCACGGTGCTCTTAACCTGTTCTTCAATATTGATTGAGTCTATCTGCCTCGACAGATCCTCCACTACACCTTCAATGTCAGATACTGCATTTCTAACTGAGTTTATTTCTTTGGTAGCTGCCTGAATTTTTGTGTTTAATGTTCCAGATACTTCAGCTATTTCACTTTTCACCTGTTTCTGCATTTTCTGAATTTGATCACTGATCTTAGTTTGCACCTCACCCAAATGGGTATTTAATTCAGCCGTTATTTCTTTATGCAGATCCGTTTTGATTGTGCCTAGCTGTGTTTTTAATGATTGGCTTACAGCATCTAATCGGGCGTTAACAGTCTCATTTTGTGTTTTTATAGTCTCATTTTGTGCTTTTACTGATTCGCTTACAGCATCTAATCGGGCGTTAACAGTCTCATTTTCTGTTTTTATAGTCTCATTTACTGCGTCAAACTGTTGTTTCAGCATTTACATTAACGCACCGAGGTCATTTGTAGCTGCAGCGGGAAGAATTTGGACTTTAGGGTCACTTTCCCCTGTTACAGACATGGTTAGTTCAGTTTCCACACGGGAACCTACCGTTCGCGATCGTAAAGGGTATGGAATACTATTAACGTCTTCACTCCCGTCTCCTGCTGTCACCTGTCTCTGTTTACTATCTGCCATTTTCGTCAGTAAACCACGTGCTACGCAAGGCTTTCGTCGTTTGTCAGTGACGTGGTGAGTCTGCTAAGAGCACCGCTCTCGCGTGAGCAACAAATGAAATTCTATCTGGCGAGAAGACAAGATGGAACCTAAACGTTTCAGACAAATGAATGAAGATGCTCTTCACTGCAAATTGCACACACTATCCACCATGTTGAAAATGTAATACAGCTATACTAACAATGAGGAGAAATAATTTCTATTATCAGACTACGAAGAATTTTACTTTGAAAGATAAAATGAAGCAGATTTTCTATAGCGGGTATGAGATAGAAAGGATGTGGATCGACTTGGAAAAGCAACGTTGCTACTGAAGCACTACACTGCGTATGCAAAATTCTGACTTATTTTTTGATGGCTTGGTTTGCACTAGGTTGTCTCAGCAAATTCGCGTCTCTTTTCTTTTCCTTTCTCTCGATAATTAAACTGCGTTATCGACCAGCGTATTTTCTGTCTTACTCACAGAGAGATGATGTGTACATGAAACGACAGAACATTTATTAACACAAGCACATAGAAAATTTTCCAAGAATTTGAACTAATTTTTGGTCAAGTCCCTTTCGGGCGCCAAGTGTGATGTTACAAAATAGAAGTGATGTTGTTATTCAATGGAAAGTTGGAAATTGAGATTTAGCTTACTGTTTTATCAATCACAATTGGCGTAAGAATCATGGATTGACCATTGTCATAAAATATTGCATTATGAGATGTGATTAGTTTTTACTTGCAGTTTCGCGTGGCTTGAGGCAGTCACAACTAGCGTGCTATTGATTAAGAAATCGCATTATCGTCTTTCTAATTACTTCACGATCGTAGATACGATCATACCCGGTTGTGAAGTTATTGTTATGACAAAACAATTTCCTAAGGGACCAGAAAGTTCTTAAGGGCGCAAAAACAACTGTAACATCACACAAAAGGGAAATTCAGTATTAAAGCTGATGCAAGAAGACGATAAAACAGTTTTCTTTTTATCAATGTAACACACACATTGGACTGCTGATCTCCGTGTCTGTAATCTTAGCAAAATGCATAATTAAAATGAAAATAATACTGAGGAGATGATAGGAATGAGCACTGCTAAATGATTCAGTATTCCCAGAACAAATATTTATTATAAACTAAAACATATATCGTACCTTAAGCTTAGTACTACAATGACGGTAGATTTTTATGTCCGTATCATGTCCATTGAGCGCTCTTTTATATAGCCATTGTCTTTTTTGAGCCGCTCGTGCGTCGTCACGGTAAGTTATAACAGTTCTTTACACTTCACTCAAACTTAGACATAACACGTTTTTATGCATTTAGTAAAAATTAGATCAGACTGCCACAAATCTGCGTCCGTCTTACTTGAGAAAAACAGTACAAGTCTTTTTAGCGCTCAAGGCTTCATTTGTTCTCCAGCGAACAAAATAGTGAAGGATCGCATATCTATCCGTATTTTTCTGTTTGCCGCCCAAAGACGACGAATTACATCATTTAGAAAATTCCACAGTCGCCATGCGACTCCTCATTATACATTAATCATTATTTACAAACAAGTATTTGCTTTCTGGCTGAAAGTATTAACTACTCGTATTTGCTGTTTTAATGAAGTCAAAAATAGCGAATATCACAGGTTGTATACATGGAAGAACCCTGGAGATACTAAAAGGTATCAGATAGATTATATAATGGTAAGACAGAGATTTAGGAACCAGGTTTTAAATTGTAAGACATTTCCAGGGGCAGATGTGGACTCTGACCACAATCTATTGGTTATGAACTGTAGATTAAAACTGAAGAAACTGCAAAAAGGTGAGAATTTAAGGAGATGGGACCTGGATAAACTGAAAGAACCAGAGGTTGTACCGAGTTTCAGGGAGAGCATAAGGGAACAATTGACAGCAATGGGGGAAAGAAATACAGTAGAAGAAGAATGGGTGGCTTCGAGGGATGAAATAGTGAAGGCAGCAGAGGATCAAATAGGTAAAAAGACGAAGGCTAGTAGAAATCACCGAGCGAGGTGGCGCAGTGGTTAGACACTGGACTCGCATTCGGAAGGACGACGGTTCAATCCCGCGTCCGGCCATCCTGATTTAGGTTTTCCGTGATTTCCCTAAATCACTGCAGGCAAATGCCGGGATGGTTCCTCTGAAAGGGCACGGCCGACTTCCTTCCCCATCCTTCCCTATTCCGATGAGACCGATGACCACGCTGTCTGGTCTCCTTCCCCAAACCAACCAACCAACCAACCAACCTAGTAGAAATCCTTGGGTAACAGAAGAAATATTGAATTTAATTGATGAAAGGAGAAAATATAAAAATGCAGTAAATGAAGCAGGCAAAAAGGAATACAAACGTCTAAAAAATGAGATTGACAGGAAGTGCAAAATGGCTAAGCAGGGATGGCTAGAGTACAAATGTAAGGATGTAGAGGCTTGTCTCACTAGGGGTAAGATAGATACTGCCTACACGAAAATTAAAGAGACCTTTGGAGAGAAGAGAACCACTTGTATGAATATCAAGAGCTCAGATGGCAACCCAGTTCTAAGCAAAGAAAGGAAGGCAGAAAGGTGGAAGGAGTATATAGAGGGTCTATACAAAGGCGGTGTACTTGAGGACAGTATTATGGAAATGGAAGAGGATGTAGATGAAGATGAAATAGGAGATATGATACTGCGGGAAGAGTTTGACAGAGCACTGAAAGACCTGAGTCGAAACAAGGCCCCGGGAGTAGACAACATTCATTATAACTACTGACAGCCTTGGGAGAGCCAGTCCTGACAAAACTCTACCATCTGATGAGCAAAATGTATGAGACAGGCGAAATACCCTCAGACTTCAAGAAGAATATAATAATTCCAATCCCAAAGAAAGCAGGGTTGATAGATGTGAAAATTACCGAACTATCAGTTTAATAAGTCACAGCTGCTAAACACTAACGCGAATTCTTTACAGACGAATGGAAAAACTGGTAGAAGCCGACCTCGGGGAAGATCAGTTTGCATTCCGTAGAAATGTTGGAACACATGAGGCAATACTGACCCTACAATTTATCTTAGAAGAAAGATTAAGGAAAGGCAAACCTACGTTTCTAGCATTTGTAGACTTAGAGAAAGCTTTTGACAATGTTGACTGGAATACTCTCTTTCAAATTCTGAAGGTGGCAGGGGTAAAATACAGGGAGCGAAAGGCTATTTACAATTTGTACAGAAACCAGATGGCAGTTATAAGAGTCGAGGGATATGAAAGGGAAGCAGTGGTTGGGAAAGGAGTGAGACAGGGTTGTAGCCTCTCCCCAATGTTATTCAATCTCTATATTGAGAAAGCAATAAAGGAAACAAAAGAAAAGTTCGGAGTAGGTATTAAAATCCATGGAGAAGAAATAAAAATTTTGAGGTTCGCCGATGACATTGTAATTCTGTCAGAGACAGCAAAGGACTTGGAAGAGGAGTTGAACGAGTTGGGCAGTGTCTTGAAAGGAGGATATAAGATGAACATCAACAAAAGCAAAACGAGGATAATGGAATGTAGTCGAATTAAGTCGGGTGATGCTGAGGGAATTAGATTAGGAAATGAGACACTTAAAGTAGTAAAGGAGTTTTGCTGTTTGGGGAGTAAAATAACTGATAATGGTCGAAGTAGAGAGGATATAAAATGTAGACTGGCAATGGCAAGGAAAGCGTTTCTGAAGAAGAAAAATTTGTTAACATCGAGTATAGATTTAAATGTCAGGAAGTCGTTTCTGAAAGTATTTGTTTGGTGTGTAGCCATGTATGGAAGTGAAACGTGGACAATAAATAGTTTGGACAAGAAGAGAATAGAAGCTTGCGAAATGTGGTGCTACAGAAAAATGCTGAAGATTAGATGGGTAGATCACAGAAGTAATGAGGAGGTAATGAATAGAATTGGGGAGAAGAGGAGCTTGTGGCACAACTTGTCTAGAAGAAGGGATCGGTTGGTAGGACTTGTTCTGAGACATCGAGGGATCACCAATTAGTATTGGAGGGCAGCGTGGAGGGTAAAAATCGTAGAGGAAGACCAAGAGATGAATACACTAAGCAGATTCAGAAGGATGTAGGCTGCAGTAGGTACTGGGAGATGAAGAAGCTTGCACAGGATAGAGTAGCATGGAGAGCTGCATCAAACCAGTCTCAGGACTGAAGACCACAACAACAACAACCCATTACTGCTTGCTCTGTGTACAGACTGTATGACAAGAGACGTAGGCTACACCACTGCGTCACTCCCTTCTGAGTTTAACATACTTTTAATAACAACTCCTCTGAGACATGAAGTCCTCAGTAGACACTGTTGAAATGTTTTTTGCAATGTGATTCGTCTTTGTGGACCTTGTGAAGGGCTGAGGGCGAGAATCTGGCTGTCCATTCGCAGTGATTTAAGGAAACCAAGAGAAAATTCGGGAATTTCTCACGAATAGTAGTCCCCACCCCTCACGCATCCAGGTCTCGAGCTGTAGTGTGTTGTTGCGCCTGTGGGGCAGGTACTACGGGTGGGGGCCGCGGCGCTCCTGGCCAGTGGGTGGGGGAGGTGCTTGCCAGCTGCCACCTGGCAGGCGGATTGCCGCTGTAGCTCTTCTAAATAAGTGAGGCCCGCCGCGCAATACACGCCACAGAGGCAGAGTCAAAGACTCACATTACTAGACGGGCAAAGACGCATCTTTTACTGAAGCCGGCCGTTTGGTGCGGTAAGATGGACGGTGTAAGGCTTACGAAGCGGTCTAAACAAGATCTGTAACATAGTAAATACACTACTGGCCATTAAAATTGCTACACCACGGGGACGACGTGCTACAGACGCGAAATTTAACCGACAGGAAGAAGATGCTGTGATATGCAAATGATTAGCTTTTCAGAGCATTCACACAAGGTTGGCGCCGGTGGCGACACCTACAACGTGCTCACATGAGGAAATTTTCAACCGATTTCTCACACACAAACAGCAGTTGACCGGCGTTGCCTGGTGAAACGTTGTTGTGATGCCTCGTGTAAGGAGGAGAAATGCGTACCATCACGTTTCCGACTTTGATAAAGGTCGGATTGTAGCCTATCGCGATTGCGGTTTATCGTATCGCGACATTGCTGCACGCGTTGGTCGAGATCCAATGACTGTTAGCAGAATATGGAATCGGTGGGTTCAGGAGGGTAATACGGAACGCCGTGCTGGATCCCAACGGCCTCGTATCACTAGCAGTCGGGATGACAGGCATCATACCCGCATGGCTGTAACGGATCATGCAGCCACGTCTCGATCCCTGAGTCAACAGATGGGGACGTTTGCAAGACAACAATCATCTGCACGAACAGTTCGACGACGTTTGCAGCAGCATGGACTATTAGCTCGGAGACCGTGGCTGCGGTTACCTTTGACGCTGCATCACAGACAGGAGCGCCTGCGATGGTGTACTCGACGACGGACCTGGGTGCACGGATGGCAAAACGTCATTTTTTCGGATGAATCCAGGTTCTGTTCACAGCATCATGATGGTCGCATCCGTGTTTGGCGACATCGTGGTGAACGCACATTGGAAGCGTGTATTCGTCATCGCCATACTGGCGCATCACCCGGTGTGATGGTATGGGGTGCCATTGGTTACACGTCTCGGTCACCTCTTGTTCGAATTGACGGCACTTCGAACAGTGGGCGTTACATTTCAGATGTGTTACGACCCATGGATCTACCGTTCATTTGATCCCTGCGAAACCCTACATTTCAGCAGGATAATGCATGACCGCATGTTGCAGGTCCTGTACGGGCCTTTCTGGATACAGAAAATGTTCGACTGCTGCCCTGCCCAGCACATTCTTCACATCTCTCACCAACTGAAAACTTCTGGTCAATGGTGGCCGAGCAACTGGCTCGTTACAATGCGCCAGTCAATACTCTTGATGAACTGTGGTATCGTGTTGAAGCTGCATGGGCAGCTGTACCTGTACACGCCATCCAAGCTCTGTTTGACTCAGTGCCCAGGCGTATCAGGGCCGTAATTACGGCCAGAGGTGGATGTCCTGGGTACTGATTTCTCCGGATCTATGCACCCAAATTGCGTGAAAATGTTATCATGCGCCAGTTCTAGTGTAACATATTTGTTCAATGAATACCCGTTTATCATCTGCATTTCTTCTTGGTGTAGCAATTTTAATGGCCAGTAGTGTATTTGCGCACTAGTTAAGCTTAATACATACAATGCAGAATCGTGTTATGAGAAGAACATCAAGATACATATACACACGTTTAAAGCAGACTGCGGTTTCCGTAAGAACATGCAAACGAATAAAAAACACTTGTTACCAACAATAAACAGCACGCCTTGCTTACAGGAGCACTTCCACAACGAGCATATTATTCGAAGAAAAGCCTGAGTTGATCAGAACTGATTAAAACACACCATGAGCTACATCTGTTAAGACTAGCTTTATTAAATTCCTGAAGTAGTTGGTGTTAGAGCTACACGTGTTTTAGACTGAAGTCAGCTGATAGGTATCCCTGCTTAAAGGAAGCCCCTCTAACAAAGGAATCACCTTCAGAGGAGGTCAGGCATCCAAGAAGTGAAGGAATTAGCATATTTCATCAAAATATAAGAGGTATTAGAGATAAAGTTAGTGAACTGCTTATAGACGTTGACTCTAACATTATCGGTACATCAGAGCACCACTTAAATAATTTGACAATTCAGAGGGTTCCTTTACCAGGATACAGGTTAGCTGGCTGTTTTCCAAGAAGTTCTTTGCGGAGTGGGGGAGTGGCCATGTACGTAAAGAACAGTATTCCATTTGAGTCCTAGACGTATCACGGCATTGTACTGAACAGGTATTTGAATGTTGTGCGGGGGCAGTTGAATTTAGTGAAACTAAACGTCTAATTGTTGTTGCTTATAGGTCCCCTATGAATTTAGAGCATTTCTGCTCAAGCTAGAGAGGGTTCTTGGTTCACTTTATAGGAAGCACCAAAAGTCAGTTATATGTGTTGACTTCAATATTAATTTTGTAAGTTACTGTGCAAGAAAAATGATGTTAGAAGATCTAAATTCGTGTGATCTGATGAGGATTGTGTTGTTTTTCCAACCAGAGTGTAGGGGAACAGTAGCAGAGCCATAGACAATATTTTTATTCATTCTTCATTACTAGATGGGCATTCTGTTAGTAAAACGGTGAATGCCTTTTCAGACCATGAGGAACAAATTTTAACACTGAAAGGTTTTTGTACTTAAACCAATGTTACATATAATTGGAAACTATGTAGAAAAGCTAATCTGACGGCAATAGAAAGTTTTTTAAACTTCGTTAAGGAACAAGAGCGGCAGGATGTTTATGGTGCCGATTACATATATGGTAAATACACACATCAAAAAAAAGTTTTGCATCGCCCAGGTTCCCAGAACTCCTGAAGATATACCTTGACTGTGGGTATTGTACACAGACACAGTCCCTTTGACTGTTCAGAGATGTCACTAAACCCACCCAAATATGTAAACAATCATGCATGAGCAGCGCCTTTTAGACGGAGGGGGTTCAACAGCCGATCAGTTCTAGTCATTCCACCAGTAAGGATGTACACGGCTCGTGTTGTCTGTAGTTCAACCACGCCTAGACGGGGCGGTTCGATCGCGTCTGCATTTTTACTTTGTGCGAGGACGGGCTCTGAACAAGCGAAGTGTCCAGGCGTCTCAGAGTGAACCAAAACGATGTTGTTCGGACATGGAGGAGATACAGAGAGACAGGAACTGTCGATGACGTGCCTCGCTCAGGACGCCCAAGGGCTACTACTGCAGTGGATGACCGCTACCTACGGATTATGGCTCGGAGGAACCCTGACAGCAACGCCTCCGTGTTGAATAATGCTTTTCGTGCAGCCACAGGACGTCTTGATACGACTCAAACTGTGCGCAATAGGCTGTATGATGCGCAACTTCACTCCCGTCGTCCATGGCGAGGTCCATCTTTGCAACCACGACACTATGCGGCGCGTTAGAGATGGGCCCAACAACATGCTGAATGGACCGCTCAGGGTTGGCATCACGTTCTCTTCACCGATGACTGTCGCATATGCCTTCAACCAGACAATTGTCGGAGACGTGTTTGGAAGCAACCCGGTCAGGCTAAACGCCTTAGACACATAGTCCAGCGAGTGCAGCAAGGCGGAGGTTTCCCACTGTTTTGGGGTGGAATTGTGTGCGGCTGATGTACGCCGCTGGTGGTCATGGAAGGCGCCGTAACGGCTGTACGATACGTAAATGCCATCCTCCCACCGATAGTGCAACCATATCGGCAGCATATTGGCGAGGCATTCGGTTTCATGGACGACAATTCGCGCCGCCATCGTGTACATCGTGAGAATGACTTCCTTCAGGATAACGGCATCGCTCGACTAGTTGCCAGCATGTTCTCCAGACATGAACCCTATCGAACATGCCTGAAATAGATTGAAAATGGCTGTTTATGGACGACGTGACCCACCAACCACTCTGAAGGAGTGGCCAAATCGCTGAGAATGATTGGGACAATCTGGACTAACGCTGTCTCTGTGAGGTAATGTACGGATTAAACTAAAGGTTTGGAATGCTAGGCATATTTTTTGATTTAACTAAGGCGTTTGATTGCGTAGATCACAAAATATTGCATTACGGAATACGGGAAGTAGCTCACTGCTGGGTCACTTCTTACTTTACCACCAGACAGCAGAAGGTTATCAGCCACAGTGTTGAGAATGGCTGTGATGTGAGATCTGAGTGGGGCACGGTCAAACGGGGGTGGGGAGCAGGGGTCAGTACTGGGGCCACGCCTGTTCCTTATTTGTATCAATGATGTGCCCTCTACTAGCATTACATATGATTCTAAACTATTCCTGTTTGCTGACGACACTAGCTTGGTGATAAAGGATGTTCTGTGCAACATTGACACTGCTTCAAATAGCGCAGTTCATAAGTTCATCGCTTGTAGAAAATAAACTAACGCAAAATCATAGTAAGACTCAGCTTTCACAGTTTCTAACACACAATTCAACAAAATCCGATGTTTTAATGTCACAGACTGGGTATATGATTAATGCAACTGAACAGTTCAAATTTCTATGTGTTCAGATAGATAGTAAACCGTCGTGGAAAGCCTACGTTCGGGATCTTGTTCAGAGACTTCATGCTGCCATTTTTCAATTCGAACAGTATCTGAAGTAAGTGATAGTACAAGAAGAAAAATAGTCTACTTTGCTTATTTTCATTCGCTTATGACGTATGGTATTATATTTTGGGGTAGCTCTTTCCATTCTCAGAAGATATTTTTGGCTCAGAAACAGACGGTTCGGTTAATAATTGGTGTAAATTCGCAAATTTCTTGTCGGCCGCTGTTCATTAGTCTGGCTATTCTGTCACTGGCTTCTCAATACATATATGTTCTTTACTGTCGTTTCTTGTTAACAATATCAGCTTATTCCCAAGGATTAGCAACTTTCACTCAGTTAATACTAGGCAGAAATCCAATCTGCATTCGGATCGCACTTCCTAGACTCTTATGCAGAAAGGTGCGCAGTATAATGCTGCAACCATTTTCAATAATCTACCACAAGAATTCAAAGATCTTAATAATAATCCATGTGCTTTCAAATCGAAACTGAAGAGTTTCCTCCTTCTATTCTGTCGAGGAGTTCCTTGTAAAATTAAGCTTATTCCTGTGTTATATTGTTGATTGCGTTTACATTAACTTACGGCTTATCTTTTTTAGGGTTCATAAACATTTTATTTTATCTGTTATTACTTTTATGTTTAATTTCGTGTACTGGCACGTTCCATGACGTTGGAGATTTGCTCCTCAATATGGTCATACGGAACTCGACGTGCAAAATAAATAAAAATAAAAATAAACCTCTTAAAACACATATTAATTATTTAAACACTGCCGGTATTTCAGCTAAGACAAAACTGTAAAATGATCATTTAGGCTTACATACAGTGCTAAAGCAAAAATAAGGAATCTGTTTCTAGTTGTGCTAGCATTAAGACATATTCCTTTCGTTGTATCTTCTGTCAGCTGTACAAAAAATTACAGCCAAACACGACTCATGTATTGATCATTATGTGAAAATTTTAAAGGTAATGTAGTTATCAAACTATCAGTTTAATAAGTCAAAGCTGCAAAATACTGACGCAAATTCTTTACAGACAAATGGAAAAAACTGGTTGAAGCCGACCTCGGGGAAGATCAGTTTGGATTGCGTAGAAATGTTGGAACACCTGAGGCAATACTGATCCTACGACTTATCTTAGAAAATAGATTTTTCAAATTCTAAAGGTTGTTGTTGTTGTTGTTGTGGTCTTCAGTCCTGAGACTGGTTTGATGCAGCTCTCCATGCTAGTCTATCCTGGGCAAGCTTCTTCATCTCCCAGTACCTACTGCAGCCTACATCCTTCTGAATCTGCTTAGTGTATTCATCTCTTGGTCTCCCTCTATGATTTTTACGCTCCAAACTGCCCTCCAGAACTAAATTCGTGACCCCTCGATGGCTTAGAACATGTCCTACCAACCGATCCCTTCTTCTGGCCAAATTATGCCACAAACTCCTACCCAATTCTATTCAATACCTCCTCATTAGTTACGTGATCTACCCATCTAATCCTCAGCATTCTTCTGTAGCACCACATTTCGAAAGCTTCTATTCTCTTCTTGTCTAAACTATTTATCGTCCATGTTTCACTTCCATACTAAAGGTGGCAGGGGTAAAATACAGGGAGGGAAAGGCTATTTACAATTTGTACAGAAACCAGATGGCAGTTATAAGAGTCGAGGGGCATGAAAGGGAAGCAGTGGTTGGCAAGGGAGTGAGACAGGGTTGTAGCCTCTCCCCGATGTTATTCAATCTGTATATTGAGCAACCAGTAAAGGAAACAAAAATTCGGAGTAGGTATCGCTGGAGTGGAATAAAAACTTTGAGGTTCGCCGATGACATTGTAATTGTGTCAGAGACAGCAAAGGACTTGGAAGAGCAGTTGAACGGAATGGACAGTGTCTTGAAAGGAGGATATAAGAAGAACATCAACAAAAGCAAAACGAGGATAATGGAATGTAGTCGAATTAAGTCGGGTGATGCTGAGAGAATTAGATTAGGAAATGAGACACTTAAAGTAGTAAAGGAGTTTTGCTATTTGGGGAGTAAAATAACTGATGATGGTCGAAGTTGAGAGGATATAAAATGTAGACTGGCAGTGGCAAGGAAAGCGTTTCTGAAGAAGAGAAATTTGCTGCCACCGAGTATAGATTTAAGTGTCAGGAAGTCGTTTCTGAAAGTATTTGTATGGAGTGTAGCCATGTATGGAAGTGAAACATGGACAAGAAGAGAATAGAAGTTTTCGAAATGTGGTGCTACCGAAGAATGCTGAAGATTAGATGGGTAGATCACATAACTAATGAGGAGGTATTGAATAGAATTGGGGAGAAGAGGAGTTTGTGGCACAACTTGAGTAGAAGAATGGGTCGTTTGGTAATACATCTTCTGAGGCATCGAGGGATCACCAATTTAGTATTGGAGGGTAACGTGGAGGATAAAACTTGTAGAGGGAGACCAAAGGATGAATACACTAAACAGAATCAGATGGATGTAGGTTGCAGTAGGTGCCGGGAGATGAAGAAGCTTGCACACGATAGAGTAGCATGAAGAGCTGCATCTAACTAGTCTCAGGACTGAAGACCACAACAACAACAACAACAATGTAGTTATACCAGTTTATCCCCAGTTTCCACTAATGTTTTATCAGTAAGTAAGCAGCTGCATACGCTTCCTTTGCGCTCGCCTCCCTATTGCGATTCTAAACGGTACTGTACACGCTATTGCCGGCCTAGTAATGTACTTGACGATTGGCGTGGTGGCTGTCTTGAACGGCCGGGCGGTGAGGATCGGTGGGGGAGGCAGCGTCGGCCGCTTGTAGCTGTGCTGCACCACTACCCGCGTTTTGCGCTTGACACGGAGGCGGCACTCGCGGAAATATTGCCCGCTGAAGTGACAGTTGAATTGTAAATAACTTAATTTGTTGATATATTCATGCTAGAGAGTTTTGCCTACAACTTGTGTTTTATTTATCTAAAACTATGAAAAATAAAATTAGGTGCCGGCCGTAGTAGCCGTGCGTTTCTAGACGCTGCAGTCTGGAACCGCGAGACCACTATGCTCGCAGGTTCGAATCCTGCCTCGGGCATGGATGTGTGTGATGTCCTTAGGTTAGTTAGGATTAAGTAGTTCTAAGTTCTAGGGGACTAATGACCTCAGAATTTGAGTCCCATAGTGCTCAGAGCCATTTTGTTTGAATCAAAATCATCATCGCTTGAGGGCGTGGTATTGATCATAACTTCATCAATGGCCATTTCTATTATTCCGTCTCGTGTCCAATACTCTTGTTCAAGCTGCTCCACATTCCTGCACTAAGGTCCTGTGTAGTAAAAAAACTGAAATGATCGGATGGCATTGTGCAGTAACGGAAAGGAAAGCAACATTAACAACATTCTGTAATATTTTCTTCGACATGTCGCCTGTGCCACTGTCTTTCCTGAAATTTTGTTTTATTTTGGTCTATGGCAATTCTGTCGGGTTTAGTTCGCAGTTGTAGGGCTGTAAGCAAACTTTTGTGGCCTCTACTGTCAGCCATTTTATCCAAGACGTACAAATTCAAGGCTCGGTTGTTTTCCTTTATTGTAGGTAACAGTCCAGCCTTCCTCACTGAGACTTTGCAGTCTATTTGGCCGTCCTGCAACCACTCTAACATCGTAATCCTGAAATCATATTTATTAGCCATTCTGTCGAACTTAAATGGTTCAAATGGCTCTGAGCACTATGGGACCTAACAGCTGTGGTCATCAGTCCCCTAGAACTTAGAACTACTTAAACCTAACTAACCTAAGGACATCACACACATCCATGCCCGAGGCAGGATTCGAACCTGCGACCGTAGCAGTCGTGCGGTTCCGGACTGCGCGCCTAGAACCGCGAGACCACCGCGGCCGGCTCTGTCGAACTTACTGCTGTGGTATGGCGCATTATCCACAATCACAGAAGTGGGTGGAATATTAGGAAACACCATATCTGCAAACCCCCGCCGGTCGAGGTGGCCGAGCGGTTCTAGGCGCTACAGTCTGGAACCGTGCGACCGCTACGGTCGCAGGTTCGAATCCTGTCTCGGGCATGGATGTGTGTGATGTCCTTAGGTTAGTTAGGTTTAAGTAGTTCTAAGTTCTAGGGGACTGATGGCCTCAGAAGTTAAGTCCCATAGTGCTCAGAGCCACTTGAACCAATTTTTTGCAAACCCCCTCCCGTCGACGTCCGCTAGTTTCGTCAATTTCAACAAGTTCGCAAGTCAGTGGAAACAATTTCTTTTATCAGACTTCCTGAAAAATTAAAACTGTGTGCCAGATCGGGTTCCCAGGTTCGAGTCTCGGTCCGGCATACAGTTTTAATTTTTCAGGAAGTTTGAAATCAGCGCACATTCCGCTACAGGGTGAAAATTCGTTCTAGTTGCTGCAAGTACCTGCCGAATTTGCCTTTTCGTGTAAGTTGTGTGTTGAGTACTGTTGCGAAAATGTCATTGTCGAAAAGGAGAACGGCATAAAGACAGATGGGCTGCAACAAATGTACCGCTGGTACCGCTAAACACACAATTAGCACCACCAGACAAGGGAGTGCGAAATCAGTTTACCAACGAATTTGTTTCAGCAGGAGGGAAAGCAGAATGGCAGCACAATAATGCATTACATTCGTTATAAAGGTAGTAAGAATTGCTTGCAAAAGTCGAAGAGTGATGAAGAGGCAGTCTCGGTGAGATACTGCGCCGCATTTTTCTTTCCTGTTATCGACTGCTTGATTACACGTTAGACGACAGATGTTCGGAATTTGCATACGAATTCCTCAAAAGTTTGTGATCTAAGTGAAGGTCTCTAATTTTAGTTAACTGAATAGTGTCTTTTTGTAAGATCAATATGTACGCTCTATTTTTTTGTTTTTCGTTACGATTTTTACTCATCAATAATAATGCAACAACTGTGGCAACTGCTCTGGTCTTTAACAATAACTGCATTTCTGTAATAAGTCCTTGCGGCGAATTCCTGATATAAATAATCCACAGTAACTTGAATACCTAAATTTGAGTAAGTTTTTGTTCTAATGTAAACAGATCAGCAAGTTCTTACGGAAGTTACTCGCTAGTGAACGCAAGCGTAACTTTAGAAACTAGCTGCAGCTTGACGTTAGCAGCGCTCGGAGACAAATGAATATTTCTCGAGAAGTGCCGATTTTCTTCGCTCCTGGCAGCATTAGCAAAATCGTCAAGCTTCGTGGCCGAACAGCACAGCTCGGCAGAGCTCAGGAGTGGCCCAGCACCTGTATAGTCCACCGCGAGTCTGTCTACGCAATTACACTTACAAGGGAACCTCCCCATCGCACCACCCTCAGATTTAGTTATAAATTAGCACAGTGGATAGGCCTTGAAAAACTGAACACAGATAAATCGAGAAAACAGGAGGAGGTTGTGTGGAACTATGAAAAAAACAAGCAAAATATAGAAACTGAGTAGTCCATGCGCAAGATAGGCAACATCAAGCGTCGTGTGAGCTCAGGAGCGCCGTGGTCCCGTGGTTAGCGTGAGCAGCTGCGGAACGAGAGGACCTTGGTTCGAGAGAAAAGTTTAATTTTTTATTTTCAGACAATTATTATCTGTCCGTCCTTCTTTCCGATGCGAGGTAACTGCGCCGTAGTATGGGGACGCTACACTTAAACAAACACACACGTCGTCCGTCGACTACAGCGCACGGAAAAGAGTATTCCTGCTAAGGAGGCAGTTGAATGTTCGCTACTTTGGACGAGACTGCATTAAATACGTGAGATGTATTTCGTGGGTAATATGAATCCAGAAAATACATCACACGTATTTTCCTGTGGAGGAATCGGTTGACCTATGACCTTCGATCAAATGTTTTCGGTTCCCATTGGAGAGGCACGTCCTTTCGTCTACTAATCGCACGGTTTTGCGGTGCGGTCGCAAAACACAGACACTAAACTTATTACAGTGAACAGAGACGTCAATGAACGAACGGACAGATCATAACTTCGCGAAAATAAAAAAAATTAAAATTTCCACTCGAGGGAAGACTTGAATCAAGGACCTCTCGTTCCACAGCTGCTCACGCTAACCACGGGACCACGGCGCTCCTGAGCTCACCGTATCCTTGATGTTGCCTATCTTGATCATGGACTACTCAGTTTGTACATTTTGCTTATTTTTTTTCACAGTTCCACACAACTTCTTCCTGTTTTCTCGATTGATCTGTGTTCAGTTTTTCAAGGCCTATGCACTGTGCCAACTTATAACTAAATCTCATGGGGGTGCGATGGGGAGGTTCCCTTGTTAGATTCCGACTCTGATTCGGAACTCAGGAACGTTGCTTTGCTGTACAGTGCATACAAAACAGAGAAAGACGTCTATGGAAAAGCAAGCACATGCAGAAGCGAATAACACAAGGCGAATTTGTGTTGTCTACGAAAGTTCCTGGGCGCTGATGACCTCGATGTTGAGCGCCCATAAACCCCAACACACACACACACGAAAGTTCCTGATCAAGTACTCAGGGAAAGCTTGCAACTTAACAGACGGCAGTTAGAAGAAGTTCACACACTGACAGAGAAAGACATAAAAGGAAAACCAAGTCACATTCAGGAGCCCATAACCAGAAAAGAAAACTAGGCTTTATGTTTGAAGTACGTAACTGAAATATTTTTCTCTCAATATTTATTAAAGTTCGGAGAAACAATTTCCATCTGTTTATATATCAAAAAAATAAACGTTATAACAATGTTTATATCGAACATGCTGTTGAAGTTACGAATTACGTATCAAGATATTGAAGTATCAGACGAACTATTTCCTGTGTTGCGCGACGACGTCGAAGAATGATGAGGAACTACTGATTTATTCAAATTTCCTCTTCTGTTTCAGATACTACCCGAAACACTTTCTTCTTTACCGACACTGGGTAGGCCTTAGGTAACTATTTTGTGGGTAAGTACAATGGCATCAAAAATCCATGCAAAGCGTAGTTTCCGTAATGCAGTGATCTCTCGCAAACACTGCCTCTTTTCTTAGCTCTCTCTTCGTCGCTGTTAGGTACTTACAAGAATGATTTTATTGACATCTCTTTTCTTCTGCTTCTTCGACTACGGTGTCCCCTGTTCGTCTTGTGCTCCGTTTCTCTGTGCGTCTATTACGCCAGCCCCTCCGCCTTCATTTGCAACTCCCGTTGTTGCGTCTTCCTCTTCCAACGTATTTGTTGCTGTATTTACGCTGGACATATATGGAATTAAAAACTGCATCTGATTTTGGTGTGACCATGGGCGGACTGAAGTCGCTGCATGGACACTCTCCTTCTTCTGCCTACGGACGGCAACTCGAAGACAGTCCCTAGGTATTCAACAATTTTCGTTCACTATTTCCCCTGCTAGTACAAATTCCTGAATTTAGTTTCTCAGATTTTGGTACAAAGTGTCACAAGAAATGTGAATAGTTACATTTTCGAATAGTTTTGCCCCAATTCCACTTGCCATACAAGAAGCAATCTGTGAATTTCTGTACACCTGCGACAAAAAACAATTAATAACTTCTTGTCTACTCTGCTTATGCCACGTAAACAGATGCTTGCTGTCTTTTTTTCATTTTAGGTATTTAACGACGGGACACGTTTAAAACCATCGCTGCAAGCTACCACATGGGTCAGAACACAGTGTCAAGGATAGTTTATGATGTGCGTGGAAGATCATTGTACCATCTACAATCCATCTATCTATTTGAGCCTACAAAACCTATGTGGGAATGTATTGCTTCTGACTTTGAGACGAAATGGCTATTTTTCAACTGTCTTGGAGCTGCTGATGGGAAACATGTCACCTTGCGAAAACCTCTATTATCTGGTTCCTCATTTTTCACTCATAAATAGTATTATTCTGTAGTGATAACAATTTGCCGTCCGGATGTCTCGCACAAATTCATTCGCTTGGCGCCGGCAGCGCTAATTCGGATTACTTGGCTCGTCGCCGGCCGCTTGTCACCTTTCCGTTGATGACAAACGTCAAACACATTGACTTTTGCGCGCTTTAATTTTCTGGAAATCTTCTATTTTGCCGTATCGTTCCACAAACTCGAAGTCTCTTTTCAAGTAACTTCTCTGCAAGTTGTACACTGTTATAATGATTATCCATGCAGACAGAGGTGATGCCACTTTCCATCAGAAGGTGTCAATAGTTCCGTCTCTGTTTTTGCTAAATACTGTCAAGCGCCGGAATATATCTTGATTGAGGAAATGTATCCCGTAATCAAATCACATAGCATCCGAATGAGTATGCCGTATTTCGTAATTTTCGACAGATTGTAAACTTAAAAATTTAATCCCCCACGCCACGGTATCATTCCTTCAACAATTGATATGTTTTGACTTAGATTAAACGTTTCTTTAAACTTTTTTGCAAAAATAATCAATTGCGAATTGCGCTTTGACAAGCCGGTCGGCATTATCCGGTTTATTGTTGCTGTCGGAAAATGTAAAAATGATAATATTCGTCTGAATCGGTTGCGGGTCATCGTTTTGCGAAATATCGGTGTGTCTATCAACGGATTCGTTGATTAATAATAATCGATCCTTGCTTTTTTACAATTCCCATAAGGATAGCAAGCCCAAACTATTTTCTAAGTTCGGGTCCCGTAACGCCGACAAATTTGGCATTTTTAAAATCCAGTTTCCTCCTATTGCAATTTTGACTGTAGTACTTGTTGGTTTCGTTGCTAATATATTCAAATAGATCGTTCCTAGTATAAATTGTACGATATCCTCGACGCTCTGTGTATCTTTGGGAAATATGTTTAGACCCGGGGATCCTTCAAATTTATTTTTTGTCCTCGGTAAATCAAAGTCTGACCATGGTGCACTGCCTTTTTCGTCTGATTCAGCCGAACCGTAGCGTTCACCGAATTCTTCTTGGACGTGTTTCGCTATCTTCCCACGATTCTGTTTCACTTCCATTTTTTTGATATCCAATGTCTTCTCCCCAACCGGCCAAGTCGTCCGGAACGTCAGATAAGACGTCCGCGTATTCATCGTAAATAATCCTATTGTCTCTTTCGTCCGCCATGATGAAAGGGCACAAATACTTATAAAAACAAAAAAACTTGTTAACGTGTGTAAGTTATTGTTACCTAAACAAAACACCAACAGAATGCAAAAGATACTAAAGTCCTCTCACCGGCCACTGCGCGATACTATGCACATGACACCACTGTGGTGTCGCCGGCCACTGCGCGATACTATGCACAAGACACCACTGTGGTGTCACCGGCGACTGCGCGATACTATGCACACAACACCACTGTGGTGTCGCTGGCCACTGCGCGATACTATGCACACGACACCACTGTGGTGTCACCCGCCACTGCGCGATACTATGCACACGACACCACTGTGGTGTCGCTGGCCACTGCGCGATACTATGCACACGACATCACTGTGGTATCACTGGCCACTGCGTGATACTATGCACACGACACCACTGTGGTGTCGCTGGCCACTGCGCGATACTATGCACACGACACCACTGTGGTGTCACCGGCCACTCCGCGATACTATGCACATGACACCACTGTGGTGTCGCCGACCACTGCGCGACACTATGCACACGACACCACTGTGGTATCACTGGCCACTGCGCGATACTATGCACACGACACCACTGTGGTGTCACCGGCCACTGCGCGATACTATGCACATGACACCACTGTGATGTCGCTGGCCACTGAGCCATACTATGCACACGACACCACTGTGTTTTCACCGGCCACTGCGCGATACTATGCACACGAAACCACTGTGGTGTCACCGGCCACTGCGCGATACCATGCACACGACACCACTGTGGTGTCACCGGCCACTGTGCGATACTATGCACACGACACCACTGTGGTGTCACCGGCCACTGGGCGATACTATGCACATGACACCACTGTGATGTCGCTGGCCACTGAGCCATACTATGCACACGACACCACTGTGTTTTCACCGGCCACTGCGCGATACTATGCACACGACACCACTGTGGTATCGCTGGCCACTGCGCGATACTATGCACACGACACCTCTGTGGTATCACTGGCCATTGCGTGATACTATGCACACGACACCACTGTGGTGTCGCTGGCCACTGCGCGATACTATGCACACGACACCACTGTGGTGTCACCGGCCACTGCGCGATACTATGCACATGACACCACTGTGGTGTCGCCGACCACTGCGCGATACTATGCACACGACACCACTGTGGTGTCACCGGCCACTGCGCGATACTATGCACACAACACCACTGTGGTGTCACCGGCCACTGTGCGATACTATGCACACGACACCACTGTGGTATCACTGGCCACTGCGCGATACTATGCACACGACACCACTGTGGTGTCACCGGCCACTGGGCGATACTATGCTCATGACTCCACTGTGATGTCGCTGGCCACTGAGCCATACTATGCACACGACACCACTGTGTTTTCACCGGCCACTGCGCGATACTATGCACACGACACCACTGTGGTGTCGCTGGCCACTGCGTGATACTATGCACACGACACCACTGTGGTATCACTGGCCACTGCGTGATACTATGCACACGACACCACTGTGGTGTCGCTGGCCACTGCGCGATACTATGCACACGACACCACTGTGGTGTCACCGGCCACTGCGCGATACTATGCACATGACACCACTGTGGTGTCGCTGGCCACTGAGCCATACTATGCACACGACACCACTGTGTTTTCACCGGCCACTGCGCGATACTATGCACACGAAACCACTGTGGTGTCACCGGCCACTGCGCGATACCATGCACACGACACCACTGTGGTGTCACCGGCCACTGTGCGATACTATGCACACGACACCACTGTGGTGTCACCGGCCACTGGGCGATACTATGCACATGACACCACTGTGATGTCGCTGGCCACTGAGCCATACTATGCACACGACACCACTGTGTTTTCACCGGCCACTGCGCGATACTATGCACACGACACCACTGTGGTGTCGCTGGCCACTGCGCGATACTATGCACACGACACCACTGTGGTATCACTGGCCACAGAGTGATACTATGCACATAACACCACTGTGGTGTCGCTGGCCACTGCGCGATACTATGCACACGACACCACTGTGGTGTCACCGGCCACTGCGCGATACTATGCACATGGCACCACTGTGGTGTCGCCGACCACTGCGCGATACTATGCACACGACACCACTGTGGTGTCACCGGCCACTGCGCGATACTATGCACACAACACCACTGTGGTGTCACCGGCCACTGTGCGATACTATGCACACGACACCACTGTGGTATCACTGGCCACTGCGCGATACTATGCACACGACACCACTGTGGTGTCACCGGCCACTGGGCGATACTATGCACATGACACCACTGTGGTGTCACCGGCCACTGTGCGATACTATGCACACGACACCACTGTGGTGTCACCGGCCACTGCGCGACACTATGCACACGATACCACGGTGGTGTCACCGGCCTCTGTGCGATACTATGCACACGATACCACTGTGGTGTCACCGGCCACTGCATGATACTATGCACACGACACCACTGAGGTGTCGCTGGCCACTGAGCGATACTATGCACACAACACCAATGTGGTGTCGCCGGCCACTGAGCGATACTATGCACACGACACCACTGTGGTGTCACCGCCCACTGCGCGATAATATGCACACGACACCACTGTGGTGTCGCCGGCCACTGAGCGATACTATGCACACGACACCACTGTGGTGTGGCTGGCCATCGAGCGATACTATGCACACAATACCACTGGGGTGTCACCGGCCACTGCGCAATACCATGCACACAACACCACTGTGGTGTCACCGGCCACTGCGCGATACTATGCACACGATACCACTGTGGTGTCACCAGACACAGAGTGATACTATGCACACGATACCACTGTGGTGTCACCGGCCACTGCGCGATACTATGCACACGACACCACTGTGGTGTCACCGCCCACTGCGCGATACTATGCACACGACACCACTGTGGAGTCACTGGCCACTGCGCGATACTATGCACACGACACCACTGTGGTGTCACCGGCCACTGCGCGATACTATGCACACGATACCACCGTGGTGTCACCGGCTACTGAGCGATACTATGCACATGATACCACTGTGGTGTCACCGGCCACTGCGCGATACTATGCACACGACACCACTGTGGTGTCACCGGCCACTGCGCGATACTATGCAGACGACACCACTGTTGTGTCGCCGGCCACTGAGCGATACTATGCACACGACACCACTGTGGTGTCACCGGCCACTGCGTGATACTATGCACACGACACCACTGTGGTGTCAACGGCCACTGTGCGATACTATGCAGACGACACCACTGTTGTGTCGCCGGCCACTGAGCGATACTATGCACACGACACCACTGAGGTGTCGCTGGCCACTGAGCGATACTATGCACACAACACCACTGTGGTTTCACCAGCCACTGCGCAATACTATGTACACGACACCACTGTGGTGTCACTGGCCACTGTGCGATACTATGCACACGATACCACTGTGGTGTCGCCGGCCACTGAGCGATACTATGCACACGATACCACTGTGGTGTTACCGGCCACTGCGCGATACTATGCACACGACACCACTGTGGTGTCACCGGCCACTGCGCGATACTATGCACACAACACCACTGTGGTGTCGCTGGCCACTGAGCGATACTATGCACACGACACCACTGTGGTGTCGCCGGCCACTGAGCCATACTATGCACACAACACCACTGTGGTGTCGCCGGCCACTGAGCGATACTATGCACACGATACCACTGTGGTGTCACTGTCCACTGCGCGATACTATGCACACGACGCCACTGTGGTGTCAGCGGCCACTGCGCGATACTGTGCACACGACACCACTGTGGTGTCGCCGGCCACTGAGCGATACTATGCACACGACACCACTGTGGTGTCACCGCCCACTGCGCGATACTATGCACACGATACCACTGTGGTGTCGCCGGCCACTGAGCGATACTATGCACACGATACCACTGTGGTGTTACCGGCCACTGCGCGATACTATGCACACGACACCACTGTGGTGTCACCGGCCACTGCGCGATACTATGCGCACAACACCACTGTGGTGTCGCTGGCCACTGAGCGATACTATGCACACGATACCACTGTGGTGTCACCAGACACTGAGTGATAATATACACACGATACCACTGTGGTGTCACCGGCCACTGTGCGATACTATGCACACGACACCTCTGTGGTGTCGCCGGCCACTGAGTGATACTATGCACACGACACCACTGTGGAGTCACTGGCCACTGCGCGATACTATGCACAAGACACCACTGTGGTGTCACCGGCCACTGCGCGATACTATGCACACGATACCACCGTGGTGTCACCGGCTACTGAGCGATACTATGCACATGATACCACTGTGGTGTCACCGGCCACTGCGCGATACTATGCACACGACACCACTGTGGTGTCACCGGCCACTGCGCGATACTATGCAGACGACACCACTGTTGTGTCGCCGGCCACTGAGCGATACTATGCACACGGCACCACTGTGGTGTCACCGGCCACTGTGCGATACTATGCACACGACACCACTGTGGTGTCACCGGCCACTGAGCCATACTATGCACACGACACCACTGTGGTGTCGCCGTCCACTGAGCGATACTATGCACATGACACCACTGTGGTGTCGCCGGCCACTGCACGATACTATGCACACGATACCACCGTGGTGTCACCGGCTACTGAGCGATACTATGCACATGATACCACTGTGGTGTCACCGGCCACTGCGCGATACTATGCACACGATACCACGGTGGTGTCACCGGCCTCTGTGCGATACTATGCAGACGACACCACTGTGCTGTCACCGGCTACTGCGCGATTCTATGCAGACGACACCACTGTGGTGTCACCGGCTACTGAGCGATACTATGCACATGATACCACTGTGGTGTCACCGGCCACTGCGCGATACTATGTACACGATACGACGGTGGTGTCACCGGGCTCTGTGCGATACTATGCAAACGACACCACTGTGGTGTCACCGGCCACTGCGCGATACTATGCAGACGACACCACTGTGGTGTCGCCGGCCACTGAGCGATACTATGCACACGACACCACTGTGGTGTCACCGGCCACTGTGCGATACTATGCACACGACACCACTGTGGTGTCACCGGCCACTGTGCGATACTATGCACACGACACCACTGTGGTGTCACTGGCCACTGGGCGATACTATGCACATGACACCACTGTGATGTCGCTGGCCACTGAGCCATACTATGCACACGACACCACTGTGTTTTCACCGGCCACTGCGCGATACTATGCACACGACACCACTGTGGTGTCACTGGCCACTGCGCGATACTATGCACACAACACCACTGTGGTGTCACCGGCCACTGTGCGATACTATGCACACGACACCACTGTGGTATCACTGGCCACTGCGCGATACTATGCACACGACACCACTGTGGTGTCACCGGCCACTGGGCGATACTATGCACATGACACCACTGTGATGTCGCTGGCCACTGAGCCATACTATGCACACGACACCACTGTGTTTTCACCGGCTACTGCGCGATACTATGCACACGACACCACTGTGGTGTCACCGGCCACTGCGCGATACTATGCACACGACACCACTGTGGTGTCACCGGCCACTGTGCGATACTATGCAGACGACACCACTGTGGTGTCACCGGCCACTGCGCGATACTATGCACACGATACCACGGTGGTGTCACCGGCCTCTGTGCGATACTATGCACACGATACCACTGTGGTGTCACCGGCCACTGCACGATACTATGCACACGACACCACTGAGGTGTCGCTGGCCACTGAGCGATACTATGCACACAACACCACTGTGGTTTCACCAGCCACTGCGCAATACTATGTACACGACACCACTGTGGTGTCACTGGCCACTGTGCGATACTATGCACACGATACCACTGTGGTGTCGCCGGCCACTGAGCGATACTATGCACACGATACCACTGTGGTGTTACCGGCCACTGCGCGATACTATGCACACGACACCACTGTGGTGTCACCGGCCACTGCGCGATACTATGCACACAACACCACTGTGGTGTCGCTGGCCACTGAGCGATACTATGCACACGACACCACTGTGGTGTCGCCGGCCACTGAGCCATACTATGCACACAACACCACTGTGGTGTCGCCGGCCACTGAGCGATACTATGCACACAATACCACTGTGGTGTCACTGTCCACTGCGCGATACTATGCACACGACGCCACTGTGGTGTCAGCGGCCACTGCGCGATACTGTGCACACGACACCACTGTGGTGTCGCCGGCCACTGAGCGATACTATGCACACGACACCACTGTGGTGTCACCGCCCACTGCGCGATACTATGCACACGACACCACTGTGGTGTCGCCGGCCACTGAGCGATACTATGCACACGACACCACTGTGGTGTTGCTGGCCATCGAACGATACTATGCACACAATACCACTGTGGTGTCACCGGCCACTGCGCGATACCATGCACACAACACCACTGTGGTGTCACCGGCCACTGCGCGATACTATGCACACGATACCACTGTGGTGTCACCAGACACTGAGTGATACTATACACACGATACCACTGTGGTGTCACCGGCCACTGCGCGATACTATGCACACGACACCTCTGTGGTGTCGCCGGCCACTGAGTGATACTATGCACACGACACCACTGTGGAGTCACTGGCCACTGCGCGATACTATGCACAAGACACCACTGTGGTGTCACCGGCCACTGCGCTATACTATGCACACGATACCACCGTGGTGTCACCGGCTACTGAGCGATACTATGCACATGGTACCACTGTGGTGTCACCGGCCACTGCGCGATACTATGCACACGACACCACTGTGGTGTCACCGGCCACTGCGCGATACTATGCAGACGACACCACTGTTGTGTCGCCGGCCACTGAGCGATACTATGCACACGACACCACTGTGGTGTCACCGGCCACTGTGCGATACTATGCACACGACACCACTGTGGGGTCACCGGCCACTGAGCCATACTATGCACACGACACCACTGTGGTGTCGCCGGCCACTGAGCGATACTATGCACACGATACCACTGTGGTGTCACCGGCCACTGCGCGATACTGTGCACACAACACCACTGTGGTGTCGCCGTCCACTGAGCGATACTATGCACACGACACCACTGTGGTGTCGCCGGCCACTGCGCGATACTATGCACACGATACCACCGTGGTTTCACCGGCTACTGAGCGATACTATGCACATGATACCACTGTGGTGTCACCGGCCACTGCGCGATACTATGCACACGTCACCACTTTGGTGTCGCCGGCCACTGAGCGATACTATGCACATGACACCACTGTGGTGTCGCCGGCCACTGCACGATACTATGCACACGATACCACCGTGGTGCCACCGGCTACTGAGCGATACTATGCACATGATACCACTGTGGTGTCACCGGCCACTGCGCGATACTATGCACACGATACCACGGTGGTGTCACCGGCCTCTGTGCGATACTATGCAGACGACACCACTGTGCTGTCACCGGCTACTGCGCGATTCTATGCAGACGACACCACTGTGGTGTCGCCGGCCACTGAGCGATACTATGCACACGACACCACTGTGGTGTCACCGGCAACTGTGCGATACTATGCACACGACACCACTGTGGTGTCACCGGCCACTGCGCGATACTATGCACACGATACCACGGTGGTGTCACCGGCCTCTGTGCGATACTATGCAGACGACACCACTGTGGTGTCACCGGCCACTGCGCGATACTATGCAGACGACACCACTGTGGTGTCGCCGGCCACTGAGCGATACTATGCACACGACACCACTGTGGTGTCACCGGCCACTGTGCGATACTATGCACACGACACCACTGTGGTGTCACCGGCCACTGCGCGATACTATGCACACGATACCACGGTGGTGTCACCGGCCTCTGTGAGATACTATGCACACGATACCACTGTGGTGTCACCGGCCACTGCGCGATACTATGCACACGACACCACTGAGGTGTCGCTGGCCACTGAGCGATACTATGCACACAACACCACTGTGGCTTCACCAGCCACTGCGCAATACTATGTACACGACACCACTGTGGTGTCACTGGCCACTGCGCGATACTATGCACACGATACCACTGTGGTGTCGCCGGCCACTGAGCGATACTATGCACATGACACCACTGTGGTGTCGCCGGCCACTGCGCGATACTATGGACACGATACCACCGTGGTTTCACCGGCTACTGAGCGATACTATGCACATGATACCACTGTGGTGTCACCGGCCACTGCGCGATACTATGCACACGACACCACTTTGGTGTCGCCGGCCACTGAGCGATACTATGCACATGACACCACTGTGGTGTCGCCAGCCACTGCACGATACTATGCACACGATACCACCGTGGTGTCACCGGCTACTGAGCGATACTATGCACATGATACCACTGTGGTGTCACCGGCCACTGCGCGATACTATGCACACGATACCACGGTGGTGTCACCGGCCTCTGTGCGATACTATGCAGACGACACCACTGTGCTGTCACCGGCCACTGCGCGATTCTATGCAGACGACACCACTGTGGTGTCGCCGGCCACTGAGCGATACTATGCACACGACACCACTGTGGTGTCACCGGCCACTGTGCGATACTATGCACACGACACCACTGTGGTGTCACCGGCCACTGCGCGATACTATGCACACGATACCACGGTGGAGTCACCGGCCTCTGTGCGATACTATGCAGACGACACCACTGTGGTGTCACCGGCCACTGCGCGATACTATGCAGACGACACCACTGTGGTGTCGCCGGCCACTGAGCAATACTATGCACACGACACCACTGTGGTGTCACCGGCCACTGTGCGATACTATGCACACGACACCACTGTGGTGTGACCGGCCACTGCGCGATACTATGCACACGATACCACGGTGGTGTCACCGGCCTCTGTGCGATACTATGCACACGATACCACTGTGGTGTCACCGGCCACTGCGCGATACTATGCACACGACACCACTGACGTGTCGCTGGCCACTGAGCGATACTATGCACACAACACCACTGTGGCTTCACCAGCCACTGCGCAATACTATGTACACGACACCACTGTGGTGTCACTGGCCACTGCGCGATACTATGCACACGATACCACTGTGGTGTCGCCGGCCACTGAGCGATACTATGCACACGATACCACTGTGGTGTCACCGGCCACTGCACGATACTATGCACACGACACCACTGAGGTGTCGCTGGCCACTGAGCGATACTATGCACACAACACCACTGTGGCTTCACCAGCCACTGCGCAATACTATGTACACGACACCACTGTGGTGTTACTGGCCACTGCGCGATACTATGCACACGATACCACTGTGGTGTCGCCGGCCACTGAGCGATACTATGCACACGATACCACTGTGGTGTCACCGGCCACTGCGCGATACTATGCACACGACACCACTGTGGTGTCACCGGCCACTGCGCGATACTATGCACACAACACCACTGTGGTGTCGCCGGCCACTGAGCGATACTATGCACACGACACCACTGTGGTGTCGCCGGCCTCTGAGCCATACTATGCACGCAACACCACTGTGGTGTCGCCGGCCACTGAACGATACTATGCGCACGATACCACTGTGGTGTCACCGTCCACTGCGCGTTACTATGAACACGACACCACTGTGGTGTCAGCGGCCACTGCGCGATTCTGTGCACACGACACCACTGTGGTGTCGCCGGCCACTGAGCGATACTATGCACACGACACCACTGTGGTGTCACCGCCCACTGCGCAATACTATGCACACGACACCACTGTGGTGTCACCGTCCACTGCGCGATACTATGAACGCGATACCACTGTGGTGTCATGAGACACTGAGTGATACTATGCACACGATACCACTGTGGTGTCACCGGCCACTGCGCGATACTATGCACACGACACCACTGTGGTGTCACTGGGCACTGCGCGATACTATGCACACAACACCACTTTGGTGTCGCCGGCCACTGAGCGATACTATGCACACAACACCACTGTGGCTTCACCAGCCACTGCGCAATACTATGTACACGACACCACTGTGGTGTCACTGGCCACTGCGTGATACTATGCACACGATACCACTGTGGTGTCGCCGGCCACTGAGCGATACTATGCACACGATACCACTGTGGTTTCACCGGCCACTGCGCGATACTATGCAGACGACACCACTGTGGTGTCGCCGGCCACTGAGCGATACTATGCACACGACACCACTGTGGTGTCACCGGCCACTGTGCGATACTGTGCACACGACACCACTGTGGTGTCACCGGCCACTGAGCCATACTATGCACACGACACCACTGTGGTGTCGCCGTCCACTGAGCGATACTATGCTCACGACACCACTGTGGTGTCGCTGGCCATTGAGCGATACTATGCACATGATACCACTGTGGTGTCACCGGCCACTGCGCGATACTATGCATACAACACCACTGTGGTGTCACCGGCCAGTGCGCGATACTATGCACACGATACCACTGTGGTGTCACCAGCCACTGAGTGATACTATGCACACGATACCACTGTGGTGTCACCGGCCACTGCGCGATACTATGCACATGACACCACTGTGGTGTCACTGGGCACTGCGCGATACTATGCACACGACACCACTTTGGTGTCGCCGGCCACTGAGCGATACTATGCACAGAACACCACTGTGGCTTCACCAGCCACTGCGCAATACTATGTACACGACACCACTGTGGTGTCACTGGCCACTGCGCGATACTATGCACACGATACCACTGTGGTGTCGCCGGCCACTGAGCGATACTATGCACACGATACCACTGTGGTGTCACCGGCCACTGCGCGATACTATGCACACGACACCACTGAGGTGTCGCTGGCCACTGAGCGATACTATGCACACAACACCACTGTGGCTTCACCAGCCACTGCGCAATACTATGTACACGACACCACTGTGGTGCCACTGGCCACTGCGCGATACTATGCACACGATACCACTGTGGTGTCGCCGGCCACTGAGCGATACTATGCACACGATACCACTGTGGTGTCACCGGCCACTGCGCGATACTATGCACACGACACCACTGTGGTGTCACCGGCCACTGCGCGATACTATGCACACAACACCACTGTGGTGTCGCCGGCCACTGAGCGATACTATGCACACGACACCACTGTGGTGTCGCCGGCCACTGAGCCATACTATGCACACAACACCACTGTGGTGTCGCCGGCCACTGAACGATACTATGCGCACGATACCACTGTGGTGTCACCGTCCACTGCGCAATACTATGCACACGACACCACTGTGGTGTCAGCGGCCACTGCGCGATACTGTGCACACGACACCAGTGTGGTGTCGCCGGCCACTGAGCGATACTATGCACACGACACCAATGTGGTACGCTGGCCATCGAGCGATACTATGCACACAATACCACTGTGGTGTCACCGGCCACTGCGCGATACTATGCACACAACACCACTGTGGTGTCACCGGCCACTGCGCGATACTATGCACGCGATACCACTGTGGTGTCACCAGAAACTGAGTGATACTATGCACACGAAACCACTGTGGTGTCACCGGCCACTGCGTGATACTATGCACACGACACCACTGTGGTGTCACCGCCCACTGCGCGATACTATGCACACGACACCACTGTGGTGTCGCCGGCCACTGAGTGATACTATGCACACGACACCACTGTGGAGTCACTGGCCACTGCGCGATACTATGCACACGACACCACTGTGGTGTCACCGGCCACTGCGCAATACTATGCACACGATACCACCGTGGTGTCACCGGCTACTGAGCAATACTATGCACATGATACCACTGTGGTGTCACCGGCCACTGCGCGATACTATGCACACGACACCACTGTGGTGTCACCGGCCACTGCGCGATACTGTGCAGACGACACCACTGTGGTGTCGCCGGCCACTGAGCGATACTATGCACACGACACCATTGTGGTGTCACCGGCCACTGTGCGATACTATGCACACGACACCACTGTGGTGTCACCGGCCACTGAGCCATACTATGCACACGACACCACTGTGGTGTCGCCGTCCACTGAGCGATACTATGCTCACGACACCACTGTGGTGTCGCTGGCCATTGAGCGATACTATGCACATGATACCACTGTGGTGTCACCGGCCACTGCGCGATACTATGCACACAACACCACTGTGGTGTCACCGGCCAGTGCGCGATACTATGCACACGATACCACTGTGGTGTCAGCAGCCACTGAGTGATACTATGCACACGATACCACTGTGGTGTCACCGGCCACTGAGCGATACTATGCACACGACACCACTGTGGTGTCACTGGGCACTGCGCGATACTATGCACACGACACCACTTTGGTGTCGCCGGCCACTGAGCGATACTATGCACACGATAATACTGTGGTGTCACCGTCCACTGCGAGATACTATGCACATGACACCACTGTGGTGTCAGCGGCCACTGCGCGATACTGTGCACACGACACCACTGTGGTGTCGCCGGCCACTGAGCGATACTATGCACACGACACCACTGTGGTGTCACCGCCCACTGCGCAATACTATGCACACGACACCACTGTGGTGTCGCCGGCCACTGAGCGATACTATGCACACGACACCACTGTGGTGTCGCTGGCCATCGAGCGATACTATGCACACAATACCACCTTGGTGTCACCGGCCACTGCGCGATACTATGCACACAACACCACTGTGGTGTCACTGGGCACTGCGCGATACTATGCACACGACACCACTTTGGTGTCGCCGGCCACTGAGCGATACTATGCACACGACACCACTGTGGTGTCGCCGGCCATTGCGCGATACTATGCACACGACACCACGGTGGTGTCGCCGGTCACTGAGCGATGCTATGCACACGACACCACTGGGGTGTCGCTGGCCGTTGACCGCTATATCGCGCAAAGACACCACTGTGGTGTCGCCGGACGGCATAGTGTTAATAGCTAATCGCCGACGTTTATTATAGATTTACTTCTGTGGACGTCTGTTCAGGTGGCAGATTTAGTGATGCAAATAATTTTTCAAGGTCAGTGTTTGGAAGAATGTCTACTACAGGAGCTAAATAGATTCTTGGACAACAAAACAGGGCCCACTTTGTTTTCATAGGTGATGAAGCATTTCCGTTATTAAAAAGCTTAATACGACCATACCCCAGACGCAGAGTTACTGCTACCGACAAAAATAAAATTTTTAAGTACAGAGTTTCTCGTGCTCGTCAAACTGTAGAGCGTGCATTTGGCATACTGAGTTCCAGATTTCGCGTGTTTAAACGGCCTTTTGAGTGAAAACTGGAGACTGTAGATAGAATTGTGACCGATACATGTGTATTGCATAATTACTTGAGGACTGAAAACATTAAGTGACCTTGCCGAAGAGAAGGGCATGGGACCACTGAGTACTAACTAGGGAGAGCATGGGACCACTGAGTATTGATTGCTCTAAGTAGGTGCAGAAGCACTCGTGAAGCTTTTCTGGCGAGAGAAAGAATTAACGAGTGTTATAAATCATCCGAAGATTCTGTTTAATTGCAGTAGACATACATATTGTATAAGTGGATGCGTGTGTAGGGTGTGTGGTGGAGGGGGGGCGAGAGGGGGGGGGCTGCGCTCGTGTGCGTGTGTGTGTGTGTGTGTGTGTGTGTGTGTGTGTGTGTGTGTGTGTGTGTGTGTTTCACACATCTCTTCCTAAAACTATTTCAACCACACTTGGTACAGTTATCCCTTACAGTCAGGCAAGAATCAACGTGGGGGTAAGAACCACCTACGTATCACATTTCAGGAGATATGACGTCGTAAACAGTGAGCCGAGTGAAGAAGGCCGTACCACGTATGAAATTTTAGTACATTTATTCTTTACTACAGTCGAGTCAACTTAGGGAGATTCCTGATACGTCGCAGCGCTTTGTAAGCAGCTGCGCTCTGCGTACAGAAACAGTCTGGGATACCACACTCACACGTATGTTGTTCCTGTTGTGGTCTTCAGTCCTGAGACTGGTTTGGCGCAGCTCTCCATGCTACTCTACCCTGTGCAAGGTTCTTCCTCCCCCAGTACCTACCGCAGTCTACATCCTTCTGAATCTGCTTAGTGTATTCAACTCTTGGTCTCCCTCTACGATTTTTACCCTCCATGCTGCCCTCCAATACTAAATTGGTGATCCCTTGATGCCTCAGAACATGTCCTACCAACCGATCCCTTCTTCTAGTCAAGTTGTGCCACAAACTTCTCCCCAATCCTCTTCAACACCTCCTCATTACTTATGTGATCTACCCATCTAATCTTCAGCATTCTTCTGTAGCACCACATTTCGAAGGCTTCTATTCTCTTCTTGTCCAAACTATTTATCGTCCATGTTTCCCTTCCATACATGGCTACACTCCATACAAATACTTTCAGAAACGACTTCCTGACACTTAAATCTATACTCGATGTCAACAAATTTCTCTTCTTCAGGAACGCTTTCCTTGCCATTGCCAGTCTCCTTTTTATATCCTCTCTACTTTGACCATCATCAGTTATTTTGCTCCCCAAATAGCAAAACTCCTTTACCACTTTAAGTGTCTCATTTTCTAATCTAATTCCCTCAGCATCACCCGACTTAAATCGACTACATTCCATTATCCTCGTTTTGCTTTTGTTGATGTTCATCTTATATCCTCCTTTCAAGACACTGCCCAACTCGTTCAACTGCTCTTCCAAGTCCTTTGCTGTCTCTGACAGAATTACAATGTCATCGGCGAACCTCAAAGTATTTATTTCTTCTCCATGGATTTTAAAACCTACTAAAAATTTTTTCTTTTGTTTCCTTTACTGCTTGCTCAATATAGAGATTGAATAACATTGGGGAGAGGCTACAACCCTGTCTCACCCCCTTCCCAACCACTGCTTCCCTTTTGTGTCCCTCGACTCTTATAACTACCATCTGGTTTCTGTACAAATTGTAAATAGCCTTTCGCTCCCTGTATTTTACCGTTGCCACCTTCAGAATTTGGAGGAGAGTATTCCAGTCAACGTTGTCAAAAACTTTCTCTATGTCTACAAATGCTAGAAACGTAGGTTTGCCTTTCCTTAATCTGTTTTCTAAGATAAGTCGTAGGGTCAGTATTGCCTCTCGTGCTCCAACATTTCTACGGAATCCTAACTGATCTTCCCCGAGTTCGGCTTCTACCAGTTTTTCCATTCGTCTGTAAGGAATTCGCGTTAGTGTTTTGCAGCCATGACTTATTATACTGATAGTTCGATAATTTTCACATCTGTCAACACGTATGTACGCTATGTATATTTCTCTGTACGACTGTTCATACATAATTTGAAAAGTGTTATTTCAATATTTTTTTGTTTTTGTTTGCAATAGAAAATTGGAAGAATGAATACCCGGGGAAATGCCGTGATTGCTATTGGAAGAGTTACTTCTCTTGTATGTAAGTCGGCATTGTGCCTTTTGTATTCAGTCACGATGCAATTTCTGTGTTTCATCGTCAATGTGAAGGTCCAAGGAATAGAGTAAACCTGCAGTGGTGTATCGGAATCTAGTACCACTTTCCCAGGGTTGGATAAAAGCACAAACTGTAAGAACAGTTACTCCTCTTGTATATAAGTGGGCATTATGCATTTTGTATTCAATCCCGATACAATTTCTGTGTTTCATTGTCAATGTCAAGGTCAAAGGAATACAATAAACCTGCAGTGGTGCATCGCTATCCAATACTGCTCCACCAGCAAAGTCTCAAAGCACAAACTAAAGTAAGAACTACTCTTCTTGTATATAAGTCGGCATTGTGAATTTTGTATTCAATCACGATGCAATTTCTGTGTTTTATCGTCAATGTGAAGGTCCAAGGGATACAGTAAACCTGCAGTGGTGCATCGGAATCTAAGTCTGCTCCCCAAGGAAAGGCTCCAAACATAAACTCTTAGAAGAGTTATTTCTTGTTGTAGTAAAGTCGGCATTTTGTCTATAGCATTCAATCCTGATGCAATTTCTGTGTTTCATCGTCAATGTGAAAGTCCAAGGGATACAGTAAACTTGCAGTGGTGCATCGAAATCTAATATTGCTCTCCCAGGAAAGACTCAAACCACAAATAATTAGAAGAGTTACCCCTCTTGCATGTAAGTCGCCACCATGCCTTTTGTTTCCTATCCCGATGCAATTTCTGTGTTTCATCGTCAGTGTGAAGGTCCAAGGGATACAGTAAACCTGCAGTGGTGCATCGGAATCTAATACTGCTCTCCCAGAAATGGCTCAAAGCAGAAAATCTTAGATGAAATACTTTTCTTGTTGTTAGGTCGGCATTGTGCCTTTTGTATTCACTCCCGATACAATTTCTGTGTTTTAACGTCAATGTAAAGGTCCAAGGAATACAGTAAACCTGCAGTGGAGCATCGGAATCTAATACTGCCGTCCCAGAAAATGCTCAAAGCACAAACTGTTAGAAGAGTTACTTCTCTGCTATGTAAGTCGGCATTGTGTCTTTGTATTCAACCCCGATGCAATTTCTGTGTCTCATCGTCAATGTGAAAGTCCAAATGATACAGTATACCTGCAGCGGTGCATCGGAATGTAATACTGCTCTCCCAGGAAAGGCTCAGAGCACAATCTCTTAGATGAGTTACTTTCCTTGTAGTTAAGTCGGCATTGCGCCTTTTGTATTCAATCACGATGCAATTTCTGTGTTTCATCGTCAATGTGAAGGTCCAAGGAATAGAGTAACCCTGCAATGATGTATCTGAATCTAATACTACACTCCCAGGAATGGCTCAAAGCACAAACAATAAGAACAGTTACACCTCTTGTATATAAGTGAGCATTATGCTTTTTGTATTCAATCCCGATGCAATTTCTGTGTTTCATCGTCAATGTGAAGGTCTAAGGGATACAGTAAACCTGCAGTGGAGCATCGGAATCTAATACTGCCGTCCCAGAAAATGCTCAAAGCCCAATCTCTTCGAACAGTTACTTTCCTAGTAGTTAAGACGGCATTGTGCCTTTTGTATTCAATCACGATGCAATTTCTGTGTTTCATCGTCATTGTGAAGTTCTGTGGGATACAGTAAACCTGCAGTGGTGCATCGGAATCTAATACTGCTCTCCCAGAAAAGGCTCCAAGCTCAATTTCTTAGAAGAGATACTTTCCTCGTAGTTAAGTCGCCATTGTGCCTTTTGTGTTCAATCACCATGCAATTTCTGTATTTCATCGTTAATGTGAAGGTCCAAGGAATACAGTATACCTTCAGTGGTGAATCGGAATCTAATACTGCTCTCCCAGGTAATGCTCAAAGCACAAACTAATATAAGAGTTACTCCTCTTGTATATAAGTCGGCATTGTGAATTTTGTATTCAATCACGATGCAATATCTGTGTTTCATCGCCAATGAAAATCTCCAAGGGATACAGTAACCCTGCAGTGGTGCCTCGGAAATTAATACTGCTCTCCCAGAAAAGTCTCAAAGCACAATCAATATGAACAGTTACTCCTCTTGTATATAAGTCGGCAATGTGCCTTTTGCATTAACTCCCGAAGCAATTTCTGTGTTTAATCGTCAATGTAACGGTCCAAGGGATACAGTAAACCTGCAGTGGTGCATCGTTAACTAATACTGCAGTCCTAGGAAAGGCTCAAAGCAGAAACTATTAGAAGAGTTACTTCTTTTGTATATAAGTCGGCATTGTGCCTTTTGTATTCATTCCCGATGCAATTTCTGTGCTTCTTCGTCAATGTGAAGGTCGAAGGGTTACATTAAACCTGCGGTGGTAAATCGGAATCTAATACTGCTCTCCCAGGAAAGGCTCAAAGCACAATCTCTTGGAAGAAATACTTTCCCTGGAGTTAAGTCGGCATTATGCTTTTTGTATTCAATCCCAATGCAATTTCTGTATTTCTTCGTCAATGTGAAAGTCCTAGGGATACAGTAAACCTGCAGTGGTGCATCGGAATCTAATACTGCTCTCCCAGGAAAGGCTCAAAGAACAAAATATTAGAAGAGGTACTACTTTGGATGTATGTCTGCATTCTGCGTTTTATATTCAATCCCGATGCAATCTCTGTGTTTCATCGTCAATGTGAAGGGCCAAGGGATACAGTCAACCAGCAGTGGTGCATCGGAATCTAATACTGCTCTCCCAGGAAAGGCTCAAAGTATAAACTATTAGAAGAGATACTTCTCTTGTACATAAGTCGGCATTGTGCTTTTAGTATTCAATCACGATGCAATTTGTGTGTTTCATCGTCAATGTGAAGGTCCAAGGAATACAGTAAACCTGCAGTGGTGCATCAGAAACTAATACTGCTCTCCCAGCAAAGGCCCAAAACACAATCTCTTAGAAGAGTTACTTCTCTTGTAGTTCAGTTGGCTTTGTGCTTTTTGTATTTAATCACGATGCATTTTCTGTGGATCATCGTCAATATGAAGGTCCAAGAGATACAGTAAACCTGCGGTGGTGCATTGGAATCTAATACTGCTCTCCCAGGAATGGCTCAAAGCAGAAAATCTTAGAAGAGTTACTTTTCTTGTTGTTAAGTCGGCAAATTGCCTTTAGTAATCAATCCTGATGCAAGTTTTGTAATTCATCGTCAATGTGAAGGTTGAATGGGTACAGTGAACCTGCAGTGGTGCTTCGGAATCTAATACTGCTCTCCATGGAATGGCTCAAAGCAGAAAATCTTAGATGAGTTACTCTTCTCGTGGTTTTGTAGGCATTGTGCCTATTGTATTCAATCCCAATGTATTTTCTGTGTTTCATCACCAATGTGGAGGTCCAAGGGATACAGTAAACGTCCGGTGGTGCATCAGAATCTAATACTGCTCTCCCAGGAATGGCTCAAAACAGAAATTCTTAGAAGAACTACATTTCTTGATGTTAAGACTGCATTGTGACTCTTGTATTAACTCCCGATGCAATTTCTGTGTTTTATCGTCAATGTAACGGTCCAAGGGATACTGTAAACCTGCAGTGGTGCATCGGAATCTAATACTGCTCACCCAGGAAGGGCTCAAAGCAGAAAATCTTAGTAGAGTTACTTTACTTGTCGCTAAGTCGGCATATTGCCTTTTGTATTCAGTCCCGATGCAAATTCTGTGTTTCATCGTCAATGTGAAAGTCCAAGGGATACAGTAAACCTTCAGTGGTGCATCGGAATCTAATACTGCTCTCCCAGGAAAGGCTCAAAGCACAGTGTCTTAGAAGAGTTACTTTCCTTGTACATAAGCGCAATTGTGCATTTAGTATTCAATCACGATGCAATTTTTGTGTTTCATCGTCAATGTGAAGGTCCAAGGGATACAGTAATCCTCCAGTGGTGCATCAGAATCTATTACTGCTCTCCCAGGAAAGGCTCAAAGCACAAACTATTAGAAGAGTTACTCCTCTTGTATGTAAGTCACACATTGTGCTTTCAGTATTGAACCACGATGCAATTTCTGTATTTCATCGTCAATGTGAAAGTCCAAGGGATACAGTAAACCTTCAGTGGTGCATCGGAATCTAATACTGCTCTCCCAAGAAAGGCTCAAAGCACAATCTATTAGAAGAGTTACTCCTCTTGTATGTAAGTCGCGCATTGTGCTTTCTGTATTCAATCACGATGCAATATCTGTATTTCATCGTCAATGTGAAAGTCCAAGGAATACAGTAATCCTGCAGTGGTTCATCGGAATCTAATACTTCTGTCCCTCAAAAGGCTAATAGCACAAGCTATTAGATAAGGCGCATTGTGCCATTGAGTATTCAAACCCGATGCAGTTTCTGTGATCCATCGTCAATGTGAATGTCCAAGGGACACAGTAAACCTCCAGTGGTGCATCGGAATCTAATTCTGCTCTGCCATTAAAGGCGACGAACACGAACTCTCAGAAGAGTGTTTCTTTTTTTTGTAGTTAACTCGGCATTTTGCCTATAGTATTCAATCCCGATGCAATGTCTATGTTTCATCGTAAATGTGAAAGTCCAAGGGATACAGTAAACCTGGAGTGGTGCATCGGAATCTAATACTGCTCTCCCAGGAAAGGCTAAAAGTACAAAATATTAGAAGAGGTACTACTTTGGATGTATGTCTGCATTCTGCGTTTTATATTCAGTCCCGATGCAATCTCTGTGTTTCATCGTCAATGCGAAGGGCCAAGGGATACAGTCAACCAGCAGTGGTGCATCGGAATCTAATACTGCTCTCCCAGGAAAGGCTCAAAGTATAAACTATTAGAAGAGATACTTCTCTTGTATATAAGTCGGCATTGTGCTTTTAGTATTCAATCACGATGCAATTTGTGTGTTTCATCGTCAATGTGAAGGTCCAAGGAATACAGCAAATCTGCAGTGGTGTTTCGGAATCTAATACTGCTCTCTCAGGAATGGCTCAAAACAGAAATTCTCAGAAGAGTTATTTTTCTTGATGTTAAGTCGGCATTGTGCCTTTTGTATTAATTCCCGAAGCATTTCTGTGTTTTATCGTCAATGCAACGGTCCAAGGGATACAGTAAACCTGCAGTGGTGCATCGGAATCAAATACTGCTTTCCCAGGATTGTCTCGAAACACAAACAATAAGAACAGTTACTCCTCTTGTATATAAGTGGGCATTATGCATTTTGTATTCAATCACGATGCATTTTCTGTGAATCATCGGCAATATAAAGGTCCAAGGGAGACAGTAAACCTGCAGTGGTGCATCAGAAACTAACACTGCTCTCCCAGCAAAGGCCCAAAACACAATCTCTTAGAAGAGTTACTTCTCTTGTAGTTCAGTCGGCATTGTGCTTTTTGTATTTAATCACGATGCATTTTCTGTGGATCATCGTCAATATGAAGGTCCAAGGGATACAGTAAACCTGCGGTGGTGCATCGAAATCTAATACTGCTCTCCCAGGAATGGCTCAAAGCAGAAAATCTTAGAAGAGTTACTTTTCTTGTTGTTAAGTCGGCAAATTGCCTTTAGTAATCAATCCTGATGCAAGTTTTGTAATTCATCGTCAATGTGAAGGTTGAATGGGTACAGTAAACCTGCAGTGGTGCTTCGGAATCTAATACTGCTCTCCATGGAATGGCTCAAAGCAGAAAATCTTAGATGAATTACTCTTCTCGTGGTTTTGTAGGCATTGTGCCTATTGTATTCAATCCCAATGTATTTTCTGTGTTTCATCACCAATGTGGAGGTCCAAGGGATACAGTAAACGACTGGTGGTGCATCAGAATCTAATACTGCTCTCCCAGGAATGGCTCAAAACAGAAATTCTTAGAAGAACTACATTTCTTGATGTTAAGACTGCATTGTGACTCTTGTATTAACTCCCGATGCAATTTCTGTGTTTTATCGTCAATGTAACGGTCCAAGGGATACTGTAAACCTGCAGTGGTGCATCGGAATCTAATACTGCTCACCCAGGAATGGCTCAAAGCAGAAAATCTTAGTAGAGTTACTTTACTTGTCGCTAAGTCGGCATATTGCCTTTTGTATTCAGTCCCGATGCAAATTCTGTGTTTCATCGTCAATGTGAAAGTCCAAGGGATACAGTAAACCTTCAGTGGTGCATCGGAATCTAATACTGCTCTCCCAGGAAAGGCTCAAAGCACAATGTCTTAGAAGAGTTACTTTCCTTGTACATAAGTCGCAATTGTGCATTTAGTATTCAATCACGATGCAATTTTTGTGTTTCATCGTCAATGTGAAGGTCCAAGGGATACAGTAATCCTCCAGTGGTGCATCAGAATCTATTACTGCTCTCCCAGGAAAGGCTCAAAGCACAAACTATTAGAAGAGTTACTCCTCTTGTATGTAAGTCACACATTGTGCTTTCAGTATTGAACCACGATGCAATTTCTGTATTTCATCGTCAATGTGAAAGTCCAAGGGATACAGTAAACCTTCAGTGGTGCATCGGAATCTAATACTGCTCTCCCAAGAAAGGCTCAAAGCACAATCTATTAGAAGAGTTACTCCTCTTGTATGTAAGTCGCGCATTGTGCTTTCTGTATTCAATCACGATGCAATATCTGTATTTCATCGTCAATGTGAAAGTCCAAGGAATACAGTAATCCTGCAGTGGTTCATCGGAATCTAATACTTCTGTCCCTCAAAAGGCTAATAGCACAAGCTATTAGATAAGGTGCATTGTGCCATTGAGTAATCAATCCCGATGCAGTTTCTGTGATCCATCGTCAATGTGAATGTCCAAGGGACACAGTAAACCTCCAGTGGTGCATCGGAATCTAATTCTGCTCTGCCATTAAAGGCGACGAACACGAACTCTCAGAAGAGTGTTTCTTTTTTTTGTAGTTAACTCGGCATTTTGCCTATAGTATTCAATCCCGATGCAATGTCTATGTTACATCGTAAATGTGAAGTCCAAGGGATACAGTAAACCTGGAGTGGTGCCTCGGAATCTAATACTGCTCTCCGAGGAAAGTCTGAGAGCACAAACAATAAGAACAGTTACTCCTTTTGTAAATAAGTCGTCATTCTGCCCTTTGTATTCAATCACGATGCAATTTCTGTGTTTCATCGTCAATGTGTGGGGCCAAGGTATACAGTAAACCTGCATCAGTACATCGGAATCTAACACTGCCCTCCCAGGAAAGGCTCATAGCACAAACTCTTAGAAGAGTACCCATTCTTGTAGTTCTGTGGGCATTGTGTGTTTTGTATTCAATCCCGAAGCAATTTCTGTGTTTCATCGTCAATGTGAAGGTCCAAGGGATACAGTAAACCTGCAGTGATGCATCGGAATCTAATACTGCTCTCCCAGGACATTGTCAAAGCACAAATTCTCAGAAGAGTTACTCCTCTTGTATGTAAGTCGTTATTGAGCCGTTTGTATTAAATCCCGATCCAATTTCATCGTCAGTGTGAAGGTTCAAGGGATACAGTAAACCTGCAGTGGTGCACCGCAATCTAATACAGCACTCCTAGGAAAGGCTCAAAGCACAAACTATTAGAAGAATTCCTTCTCTTGTATATAAGTCGGGATTGTGAATTTTGCATTCAATCCCGATGCAATTTCTGTGTTTCAACGTCAATGTGAAGGTCCAAGGGACACAGTAAATCTGCAGTGGTGCATCGGAATCTAATACTGCTCTCCCAGGAAATGCTCAAAGCAGAAACTCTTAGAAGAGTTACTTTTCTTGTTGTTAAGTCGGCATTGTGCCTTTTGTATTCAATCCCGGTGTCATTTCTGTGTTTCTTCGTCAATGTGAAGGTCCTAGAGATACAGTTGACCTGCAGTGTTGCATCGGAAACTAATACTTCACTCCCAGGAAAGGCTCAAGGCACAATCTGTTAGAACAGTTTCTCCTCGGGTACATAAGACGGTACCGTGGATTATGTATTCAATCCCGATGCAATTTTGGTGTTTCACCGTCAATGTGAAGGTCCAAGGTATACAGTAAACCTGCAGAGGTGCATCTAGATCTAATACTGCTCTAACAGGAAAGGCTAAAAGCACAAACACTTAGAAGAGTAACTCCTCTAATATATAGGTCAGCATAATGCCGATTGTATGCAATCCCGATGCAGTTTCTGTTTTTCATTGTCAATGTTAAGGTCCAAGGGATACAGTAAACCTGCAGTGGCTCACCGCAATCGAATACTGCTCTCCTATGAAAGGCGCAAAGCACAAACTATTAGAAGAGTTACTTCTCTTGTGTATAAGGCGGCATTGTGTATTTTGTATTCAATCCCGATGCGATATCTGTGTTTCACCGTCAATGTGAAGGTCCAAGGGATACAGTAAACCTGCAGTGGTGCATCGGAATCTAATATTGCTCTACGAGGAAAGGCTCAAAGCACAAACTCTTAGAAGTGTTACTTTTCTTTTAGATAAGTCGGCATTGGGCATTTTGTATTCAATCCCGATGCCATTTCTGTCTTTCACCGTCAATGTAAAGGTCCAAGGGATACAGTAAACCTGCAGTGGTGCATCGGAATCTAATACTGCTCTACGAGGAAAGGCTCAAAGCACAAACTCTTAGAAGTGTTACTTATCTTTTAGATAAGTCGGCATTGGGCATTTTGTGTTAAATCCCGATGCAATTTCTGTGTTTCACCGTCAATGTAAAGGTCCAAGGGATACAGTAAACCTGCAGTGGTGCATCGGAATCTAATACTGCTCTACGAGGAAAGGCTCAAAGCACAAACTCTTAGAAGTGTTACTTATCTTTTAGATAAGTCGGCATTGGGCATTTTGTGTTAAATCCCGATGCAATTTCTGTGTTTCACCGTCAATGTAAAGGTCCAAGGGATACAGTAAACCTGCAGTGGTGCATCGGAATCTAATACTGCTCTACGAGGAAAGGCTCAAAGCACAAACTCTTAGAAGTGTTACTTTTCTTTTAGATAAGTCGGCATTGGGCATTTTGTATTCAATCCCGATGCCATTTCTGTCTTTCACCGTCAATGTAAAGGTCCAAGGGATACAGTAAACCTGCAGTGGTGCACCGGAATCTGTTACTGGTCTCCCAGGGAAGGCTCAAAGCACAAACTCTTACAAGAGTTAATCCTCGTGTATATAAGTCGGCATTGTGCTTTTTGTATCAAATCTCGATGTATATTCTGTGTTACACCGCCAATGTGATGGTCTTAGGGATGCAGTAAACCTTGCAGTGGTGCAACGGGATGTAATACTGCTCTCCAAGAAAAGGCTAAAAACACAAACTCTTAGAAGAGTTACTCCTCTTGTATATAATTCGGTACTGCGCCTTTTGTATTCAATCCCGTTGTCATTTCTCTGTTTCATCGACAATGTGAAGGTCTAAGAGATACAGTTAACCTGCAGTCTTGCATCGGAATGTAATACTGCTCTCCCAGTAATCGCTCAAGTCACAATGTCTTAGAAGAGTTGCTCCTCTTGTACATAGGTCGGCTTTGTTCCTTTTGTATTCAATCCCGATGCAATTTCTGTATTTCACCGTCAATGTGAAGGTCGAAGGGATACAGTAAACCTGCAGTGGTGCTTCGGAATCTAATACTGCTCTACCAGGAAAGGCTCAAAGCACAAACTCTTACAAGTGTTACTTTTCTTTTAGATAAGTCGGCATTGGGCATTTTGTATTCAATCGCGATGCAATTTCTGTGTTTCACCGTCAATGTAAAGGTCCAAGGGATACAGTAAACCTGCAGTGGTGCATCGGAATCTAATACTGCTCTACCAGGAAAGGCTCAAAGCACAAACTCTTAGAAGTGTTACTTTTCTTTTAGATAAGTCGGCATTGGGCATTTTGTATTCAAGCGCGATGCAACTTCTGTGTTTCACCGTCAATGTAAAGGTCCAAGGGATACAGTAAACCTGCAGTGGTGCATCGGACTCTAATACTGGTCTCCGAGGAAAGGCTCAATGCACAAACTCTTAGAAGAGTTATTCCTCGTGTATATAAGTCGGCATTGTGCTTTTTATATCAAATCCCGATGTAATTTCTGTGTTTGACCACCAATGTGAAGGTCCTAGGGATACAGTAAACCTTGCAGTGGTGCAACGGAATCTAATACTGCTTTCCAAGGAAGAGCTCAAACACAAACTTTGAGAGGTGTTACTTTTCTTGTAGTTAACACAGCATTGTGCATTTTGTATTCAATCTAGATACAATTTTTGATCTTATCGTCAATGTGAAGGTCCAAGGAATACAGTAAATCTGCAGTGGGGCATCTGAATCTAATACTACTCTCCCAGGAAAGGCTCAAAGCACAAACTCTTAGAAGATTTACTCCTATTGTATGTACGTCGTCATTGTGCCTTTTGTATTCAATCCGGATGATATTTCTGTGTTTCACCATCAATGTGAAGGTCCAAGAGATACAGTAAACCTGCAGTGGTGCATCGGAATGTAATAATGCTCTCCCAGGAATGGCTGAAAGCACAAACTCGTAGAAGAATTACTCCTCTTGTATATAAGTAGGCACTGTGGCTTTTGTATTCAATCCATGAGTCATTTTTGTGTTTCATCGTCAATGTCTACGTTCAAGAGATACAGTTAACCTGCAGTGTTGCATCGGAATCTAATACTGCCCTCCCAGGAATGGCTCAAGGCACAAACTCTTAGAAGGGTTACTTTTCTTGTAGTCAAGTCGGCAATGAGACTTTTGTATTCAATCCCAAAGCCATTCCTGTGTTTTATCGTCAATGTAATCGCCAAAGGGATACAGTAAACTAGCAGTAGTGCATCAGAATCTAATACTGCTCTCCCAGGAAAAGCTCATAGCACAATCTCTTAGGAGACTTACTCATCTTGCAAATGTGTCGGCATTGTGGCTCTTGTATTCTGTAGCGATTTAATTTCTTCGTTTCATCGTTAATGTGAAGGTCCAAGGGATACAGTAAACATGCAGTGGTGCCCCGCCATCCAAAACTGCTCTCCCAGGAAAGTCTCAAAGTACAAATTATTAGAGGAATTACTCCTCTTGTATATAAGTCTTCATTGTGCATTTTGTATTCCATCTCGATGCAATTTCTCTGTTTCATTGTCAATGTGAACGTCCAAGGGATACAGTAAACCTGCAGTGGTGCATCGGAATCTAATACTGGTCTACTAGGAAAGGCTCAAAGCATAACCTCTTAGACGTGTTACTCCTATTGTGTGTAAGTCGGCATTGTGCCTTTTGTATTCAATCCCGATGCAATTTCTGTATTTCATCGTGAATGTGAAGGTCCAAGGTATACAGTAAACCTGCAGTGGTGCATCGGAACCTAATACTGCTCTGCCAGTAAAAGCTCAAAGCAGAAACTCTCAGAAGAGTTTCTTTTCTTGTTGTTAAGTCGGCGTTGTGCCTTTTGTATTCAATTCCGATGCAATTTCTGTGTTTCACCGTCAATGTGAAGGTCCAAGGGATACAGTAAACCTGCAGTGGTGCATCGGAATCTAATACTGCTCTGCCAGTAAAGGCTCAAAGCACAAACTCTTAGAAGAGTTACTGTTCTTTTAGTTATTCGGCATTGTGCGTTTTGTATTCAATCCCGATGCAATTTCTGTATTTTATCATCAATGTGATGGTTCATGAGATACAGTTAACCCGATATGGTGCATTGGAATCTAATACTGCTCTCCCAGGAAAGGCTCAAAGCACAAACTTTTGAAGGAGTTACTCTTCTTGTAGTTAAGTCAGCATTCTGTCTTTTGTATTTAATCCCGATGCAATTTCTGTTTTCATCGTCAATGTGAAGGTCCAACGGATACAGCAAACCTGCAGTGGTGCATCTGAATCTAATACTGCTCTGCCAGTAAAGGCTCAATGCACAAACTCTTAGGAGAGTTATTTCTCGTGTACATAAGTTGCCATTGTGCCTTTTATATTAAATCCCGATGCAATTTTTATGTTTCATAGTCAATGTGAAGGTCCAAGGGATACAGTAAACCTGCAGTGGTGAGTCGGAATCTAATACTGGTCTACCAGGAAAGGCTCAAAGCACAACCTCTTAGAAGTGTTACTCCTCTTGTAAGTAAGTCGGCATTGTGCCTTTTGCATTCAATCCCAATGCAATTTCTGTTTTTCAAAGTTAATGTGAAAGTCCAAGGGATACAGTAAACCTGCTGTGTTGAATCGGAATCTAATACTGCTCTCCCAGGAAAGGCTCAAAGCACAAACTATTACTAGAGATGCTCCTCTTCTATATATGTCGGCATTGTACCTTTGGTATTCAATCCCGATGCAATTTCTATGTTTCTTCGTTAACGTGAAGGATCAAGGGATCGGGTAAAACTGCGGTGGAGCATCGGAATCTGATTTTGCCCCCCCAGGAAATGCTCAATGCACAAACTCTTAGAAGGGTTGCTTTTCTTGTAGTCCTGTCGGCAATGAGACTTTTGTGTTCAATCCCGCAGCCATTCCTGTGTTTTATCGTCAATGTAATCGCGCAAGGGATACAGTAAACTAGCAGTGGTGCATCAGAATCTAATACTGCTCTCCCAGGAAAAGCTCAAAGCACAAACTCTTAGATGAGTTAATCCTCGTGTATATAAGTCGGCATTGTGCTTTTTATATCAAATCCCGATGTAATTTCTGTGTTTCACCGCCAATGTGAAGGTCCTAGGGATACAGTAAACCTTGCAGTGGTGCAGCGGAACCTAATACTGCTCTACCAGGAAATGCTCAAAACACAAACTCTTAGAAGTGTTACTTTTCTTTTAGATAAGTCGGCATTGGGCATTTTGTATTCAATCGCGATGCAATTTCGGTGTTTCACCGTCAATGTAAAGGTCCAAGGGATACAGTAAACATGCAGTGGTATCCCGCAATCCAAAACTGCTCTCCCAGGAAAGCCTCAAAGTACAAACTATTAGAGGAATTACTCCTCTTGTATATAAGTCTTCATTGGGCATTTTGTATTCGATCTCGATGCAATTTCTCTGTTTCATCGTCAATGTGAACGTCCAAGGGACACAGTAAACCTGCAGTGGTGCATTGGAATCTAATACTGGTCTACTAGGAAAGGCTCAAAAGCACAACCTCTTAGAAGAGTTACTCCTATTGTATGTAAGTCGGCATTGTGCCTTTTGTATTCAATCCCGATGCAATTTCTGTATTTCATCACGAATGTGAAGGTCCAAGGGATACAGTAAATCTGCAGTGGAGCATCGGAATCTAATACTGCTCTCCCAGGAATTGCTCAAAGCACAAACTTTTAGAAGAGTAACTCTTCTTGTAGTTGAGTCTGCATTGTGTCTTTTGAATTCAATCCCGATACAATTTCTGTATTTCGTCGTCAATGTGAGGGTCGAAGGTATACAGTAAACCTTCAGTGGTGCATTTTAATCTAATACTGCTCTGCCAGTAAAGGCTCAAAGCAGAAACTCTTAGAAGAGTTACTTTTCTTGTTAGGTCGGCGTTGTGCCTTTTGTATTCAATCCCGATGCAATTTCTGTGTTTCACCATGAATGTGAAGGTCTATGGGATACAGTAAACCTGTAATAGTACATCGGAACTAATACGGCTCTCCCAGGAAAGGCTCATAACACTGTCTCGCAGAAGAGTTACACCTTTTGTATATATGCTGGCATTGTGCCTGTTGTATTCGATCCCGATGCAATTTCTGTGTTTCATCGTCAATGTGAAGGTCCAAGGTATACAGTACACCTGCAGTGGAGCATCGGAATCAAATACTGCTCTGCTAGAAAAGACTCAATGCACAAACTCTTAAGAGACTTACTCCTCGTGTAAATAAGTCGGCATTGTGCCTTTTGTATTAATTCCCGATGAAATTTTTTTGATTCATCTTCAATGTGAAGGTCCGAGGGATACAGTGAATGTGTAGCGGTGGATCCGAATCTAATACTGCTCTCCCAGGAAAGGCTCAAAGCACAAACTCTTAGAAGAGTTACTCCTCTTGTATATAAGTCGTCACTGTGCCTTTTGTATTCAGTCCCGGTGTCATTTTTGTGTTCATCGTGAATGTGAAGGTCCAAGAGATACAGTTAACCTGCAGTGTTGCACCGGAATCTAATACTTCTCTCCCAGGAATGGTTCAACGCACAATCTATTAGAAGAGTTACTCCTGTTGTATATAAGTCGGTATTGTGCCCTTTGTATTCAGTCCTGATGCAATTTCTCTATTTCATCGTCAATGCGAAGGTCCCAAGGATACAGTAAACCTGCCGTGGAGCATCGGAATCTAATACTGCTCTACCAGGATAGGCTCCAAGCACAAACTCTTAGAGGTGTTACTTCTCTTGTATGTATGTGGGCATTGTGGATTTTGTATTCAATCGCGATGCAATTTCTGTATTTCACCGTCAATGTGAAGGTCCAAGGGATACAGTAAACATGCAGTGGTGCATCGGAATCTAATACCGATCTACGAGGAAGGCTCAAAGCACAAACTCTTAGAAGAGTTACTTTACTTTTCGTTTAGTCGGCATTGTGCATTTTGTATTAAATCCTGATTCAATTACTGTGTTTTATCATCAGTGTGAAGGTCCTAGGGATAGAGTAAACCTGCAGAGGTGCGTCGGAATTTAATACTGCTGTCCCAGGATAGCCTCAAAACACAAACTATTATAGGAGTTATTCCTCTTTTATATAAGTCGGCATTGTGCATTTTTTATTCAATCCCGATGCGATTTCTGTGTTTCATCGTCACTATGAAGGTCCAAGGAATACAGTGAACCGGGAGTGGTGCATCGGAATCTAATACTGCTCTACCAGGAAAGGCTGGAAGCACAGACTCTTAGAACAGTTACTTTTCTTTTAGTTATTCGGCATTGTGCATTTTGTATTAATTCCCGATGCGATTTCTGTGTTTCGTCGTCTTGTGAAGGTCCAAGGAATACAGTGAACCTGCAGTGGAGCACCGGAATCTAATACCGCTCTCCCAGGAAAGGCTCAATGTACAAACTCTTACAAGAGTTACTCCTCGTGTATATAAGTCGGCATTGTGCCTTTTATATTAATTCCCGATGCGATTTCTGTGTTTCACCGCCAATTAAAGATCCAAGGGATATAGTAAACCTGCAGTGGTGCATCGGAATCTAATACTGCTCTCCCAGGAAAGGCTCAAAGCACAAACTATTATAAGTGTTACTTCTCTTGAATATAAGTCGGCGATGTGCATTTTGTATTTAATCGCAAAGCAATTTCTGTGTCTCACCGTCAATGTGAAGGTCCAAGGAATACAGTAAACCTGCAGTGGTGCATCGTAATCTAATACTGCTCTACCAAGGAAGGCTCAAAGCACAAACTCTTAGAAGAGTTACTTTTCTTTTAGTGAAGTCGGCATTGTGCTTTTTGTATTAAATCCCGGTGCAATTTCTGTGTTTTATCTTCAATGTAAAGGTCATAGGGATACAGTAAACCTGCAGTGGTGCGTCGGAATCGCAATACTGCTCTCCCAGGAAAGGCTCAAAACACAAACTATTACAAGAGATACTCCTCTTGTATACAAGTCGGCATTGTGCATTTTTTATTCAATCCCGATGCAATTTCTGTGTTTCATCGTCAATTTGAAGGTCCAAGGGATACAGTAATTCTGAAGTGGTGCATCGGAATCTAATACTGTTCTCCCAGGAAAGGCTCAAAGCACAAACTTTTATAAGAGTTACTTTTTTTCTTGTAGTTATGTTGGCATTGTGCCTTTGGTATTCAATCCCGATGCAATTTCCGTGTTTCATCGTCAATGTGAAGTGCAAGGGATGCAGTTAATTTGCAGTGGTGGATCGGAATCTAATACTGCTCTCCCAGGAATGGCTCAAAGCACAATTTATTAGAAGAGTTACTCCTCTTGTATATAAGTCGGCATTGTGCACTTTGTATTCAGTCCTGATGCAATTTCTCTGTTTCATCGTCAATGTGTAGGTCCAAGAGATACAGTAAACCTGCAGTGGTGGATCGAAATCTATTACTGCTTTCCCATGAAAGGCTCTAAGCACAGACTCTTAGACGCGTTAATCCACTTGTATATAAGTCGGCATTGTGCCTTCTGTATTCAATCCCGATGCAATTTCTGTATTTCATCGTCAATGTAAATGTCCAAGGGATACAGTAAACTTGCAGTGGTGCACAGCAATCTAATACTGTTCTCCCAGGAAAGGCTCAAAGCACAATCTCTTAGAAGAGTTACTTTTCTTTTAGTTAAGTCGGCATTGTGCCTTTTGTATTAAATCCCGATGCAATTTCTGTGTTTTATCGTCAATGTGAAGGTCCAAGGAATACAGTAAATCTGCAGTCGTGGATCGGTACCTAATACGGCTCTCCAAGGACAGGTTCAAAGCACAAACTATTAGAAGAGTTACTCCTCTTGTGTAAAAGTCTGCATTGTGCACGTTGTATTCAGTCCTGATGCAATTTCTCTGTTTCATCGTCAATGTGAATGTCCATGGAATACAGTGAAACTGCAGTGGTGGATCGAAACCTGGTACTGCTCTCCCTGGGAAGGCTGAAAGCACAAACTCTTAGATGAGTTACTCCACTTGTATGTAAGTCGGCATTGTGCCTTTGAGAGGCACCCACATGCCGTGCTCATAATGTGGCATCAAGCAGTCAGGCCTGCAAGATGAGTGCTCTGCCAAGCGAGTAACATGTACTCTCGTACTCACAATTTAGTTACAAATTATCCTCCTGTATGAATAATACGCAACAGAAACACGCTTCTGACTATCAGTAATTTACAGAACTCTGACTGTTCACTACGCACTGGCAATACCACATTTTCTTTCCTTTTTATTTAACGGCTTTTATCAGCACGTGGCCATCGCACTGAATATGAGTGGCGCACACATTATAAATTCTGGATATCATGACAACATACAATTCGAAGGAAAAGGCCACCAATCTTTTTCTTTTCACTATCTTATTTATTCCGATAAATTCTATAACCTAAACACACAAATTCTATAACCTACAACAATAACACATGAGAAATTCTGCCCAGTGGGCATGGCTTAACATTGGTGATTCTCTACCTTATGGTCTCGTAATTATTTAACGCTGCAGTGCACTTTCTGGATAGGATGGTGGATCTTTTATTATTTCTCACACTTCGGCTCTCACAATCATCATCAGGAAACTATCCTCCAGACCGAGCAGTACAAAAGGAACACGCATAACCCACTAATCTTTTGAAACTACCTCGCTACTCTCCCATGCAAACCACACATACCCAAATTACATGACATACACCACACTACAGTATGAAATACTACACAGGGAATAGTGACAACATTTTCACTTTCAGCTTTCCCACTTCAATTAATATTTATCCCAGTTTCACACGACACTGCCCCACTTCGTAATTCTACTTTCCTACTATGAACTCTGGAGAAATATGGACGTCTTCCTGTGCAATGCAAGCCAAGTGGCGTTGCTGGATAGACGGCCGACTCACCTTGCTTCTCTCTCAGAGTTTGAATCTAGCGTCACACGGAATCATATCACACAAAGTAATATTAAGAACGTATTCATCACACACGCGAGTCCTCAACTGATACCATGGATGAGTACTTCTCTTTATCTTTTGTCTCATACACAGTTTGAGACTCACACAGTACTCACCACGTTGAAGTACTCGTCTCTAATTTCAAGTCCTGCACACGCCATTTCTTAAATATTTCAACTTATGGTACACACGCTATTTCTTAAATATTTCAACTTATTGTACACACGCTAATAATTCAGCTTAACTTAAGCACACGGTAGTAATACAACTTATTGCTACACGTGGTTTCATTGTGACCGTTGGTCACTGCCAAAGATTACTACAATCCCATTAATATTACCTGCCTGACATTTAATTCTCCCCACAAAAGTTCCTGAAATAGAGAAATTATTATTTCAAACTACTCTTAAATATTCCACAAGCATACCATGTCTCCACTCTTTTGTCTTTACGGAGCACAACTAAGACAGGTCTTAACAGCACAAGATCCAGCGGCAGAGTGCTGAAACATGGCCGTTCTTCAGGTCCTCTCGCACCTCTGTCGAAGTGGGGCAGCACCTTGCTACCATATTGGTCAGCCACATTTCAGGCGCTCAAAGCTCAGGTAAATTTCATCTCTTTGGTCCCACCAAAGGTGGCCAAAGGATCGTCTCAAAGATGATCATATATTCACATTCATAATCTGCAGTTAGCAGACGACCATACATTCTTTCATTTCACAGATTTCACCAAACTGGATGTAGGGATTTATTTTGAGGGAGTGCACATGTGATCAATTAAATAAATAAATTGTCATTCTTTCCCACATTGGTATCTGGCTTCGCTGTATTGATTCAAATTGAGTTATTTTACAAAACAATGTGTTGTTCTGACAAAAATAATGAAGTATGTTGTACCTATTTTCAATGTCGGGCGGTACTGTACCCTTTCACCACCGGCTACCCATGCAGAAAAAAATGGCACGGTACTATCCTTTCAATGCGAGGGTAGTTCCGAACATTTTTTTTGAGAAAACTGTATTAGAACAAACGTAGCAAGTCATCAAGATAACCAGGAGGAGACCTTAGCCCCAGGTGACCTCAAATAGACGACCAAATGCTGTTACTTTACCAAATTATTGACACAGTTGTTGCATTATTGTACTCTCCACAATCCGGAGTAACGTACAGATACAAATCCAAATGACAAATAAAAAATTACATCATACAAATAAAAAATAATGGTGAGATAAAAATTTGCTTAGTTACCGGGATCTCCATTACTTTTAGGAGTAATCCTAACTTCAATAATTCTAAAACAAATAAAAAAAATACTAATTGTACTCATAAAATTTTAAATAGCTCACCGTCCAAACACAGAACAAGTAATCTGACATTCATAAATTGCGTTGTAATAATCTTTACACGGCAATGTCTATATACAAGACAAAATCAACAAAAGAAAAAAAATTCCGTACACTAGTTACACATAGAAGTCAGGCTCCACATCAGTACTCTAAAATATACATCAGACCTACAGAGAAATAAAAATGAGAAGAAAAACAATGAAATATACCACAAGTTACATACTGGTTACGTAATATAGTCAACCTAAGACATCATATCATACCTCGTTAACTATCATCACTTAAGCAATTGCCACCACTACTCGATTGTGAGTTTAACCTTATCCTTGTCCACCAGTGCAAATACCTGATGCTGAGCCAGTCAGTCCATCAGCTTTGATCAATACACGCAGTAAATAGTTTAGCAATAAGTGCTTGAATCCACCAGTAGCTCTCGTATCTTACTCTACTGCTCATTTCTCTGTTGTTACACATTTGGGCGACAAGAACTTGCATTTCGACTAGCCTTCGTTACACTTTAATGTGAAATATCACCACTGTGATAATGCAAATAATTGGCTTCAGTCAACACACCAACAAGATCATTACGGTCCACGACATCAAAATGCATCAGTTAATTCCGATATTTGTTGTGCATTGCAAACTCTTGTCCCCTGTGACAACCTTACTGACCAATGCAACAAGAGCTGCTACGTTAGTATTACGCCAGTGGCTAATAATGAAAGCATCATTGTACCAAATATTCTAATAAACATGCTGCGTGAACTGGTAACCCAGAACAAACAAAAAGAAAACACTAACTGTTCTAAACACAAATGTTAATGAAATACAAATACACTTGCTGTCCCTTCAGGAATGAAACAAATAAAAAAAATTTACACAATTACAAGTAAAAATACATTATTCCCTATCTTGCGAGTCACACGGAATCATTTCATTCTGTGATTTTCTTGGGGTCAAAAAAGTTGCTGACAGGTTCCCCAGAAACACTGTCTCGGTGTCAAAGCTCTCCCATGGTTACCCGGACTAAAGTCTTTAAGTCACTCAAATCGGCATTTTGAACACGCACTGAACAGTAAACTGTATCTCACATTAAACACAAATGTCATAGTCACTATCAGAGTACCATCCACACGAATCTGGTCGTCCAGAAATGGTCCTACAACTACTATTACCCACGGTTTAGTCCTTTCAGTTCATGGTGTAATTAAAAGTCGTAAGTTCCAACAAACAGCACTTATTCCCGCACCAATTAAAGAAATGTCTCCCACTACAAATGCAAATGTCAATGTCCCACTTTAGTTTGTTGCGTTCATACAATAATTAGTCACCAAACGACAACTGTCCTCTTTAAGTATACCAAGCGTCCCACACGCAATTCACAAAGCACACTTAACAAGTCACTGCCAAAAGTTTATGGATCCCACCGTTCAGTGGTCAAGACAAAACGAAACGATCGTCCTGTCTGCTAAAGACAAAATCTTTTCCACCACTCACAACGTGGAAACACCAGTCCTTCACTTTCCACCTTATGGAGACATACGAGCAGTCATCTTGCTTCACGGCTCCACAGTCCAGTACTAGTTAATAGTTGCTGGTAACAAATGCCCGCCGGACTCTGCCCCATGTCGTTCATTCTGCCGTGGCGCTGCCGCACGAGCCGTTGAGCAGAAGAAACCACCCGCTGTTGCCTCCGCGGGATACTTTCCCCAGTCGTAAGGGTGGTGGGACTTATAAATGGCAGCCAGTGGTAGGTGCGTGCTGCCCCAGGCCGTTGACCTGCTGTAGCGGGCGCGTGGAGTGTACCCCGACCGACAGTGGAGTGGGGTTCGCCGCGGCTGTGTCGCCTCTCCCATGGCGAAGTCGGCTTGGCCTCCTTCATTTTTTATGCGGTAGGGCGCGTTCCGCGTAGCACCTCAGCGCTACGACACCCAATCAGTCAGAGCCTTCCGTGCATCTCGCAACATTTCAGACAAAAGGATATTCTTACAGTATTGAAATACTCATTGATTACATGTATGATCTATTAGATGCAATGGAAATAAAGAATCTTTGTTATAAAAAATATAAAATCATGCACCCTAGTTTTCTACACATACATCAACATTTATGTGTTTTGTATATACAGCCCACACTTGTGCTATTGATTGTACCTGTTGTCCCTCATACTAAACATGAAAGTGTAAAAAAAACAAAAGGAATAAGGAACAATCTATACAGCTCATAATTACAATATGAAATAGTAGACAACTCTAACATCCCATCACAGTGAAATTATTAGAAACTGTTGATTCTGAAACTAAAATATACAGTGAACCTTTGTGCTTGTGACAGACTGAAATTAATACCCCTTGAAAGTGTTCTAACAAAAAAATAAGAAATGATCTACACAGCTCACAATTACCCACCACATGTTATTAAATAGTAAACTACTTTAACATCCTAACACCATAAACATTTTAGAAACTGATGACTCTAAATCTACAACATACAATGTACCTTTGTGCTTGTGACAGACTGAAATTAGTATCTCTTTATATATTTTACATTTTATTATATATAACAACATTTCTAGGACACGTATGTACCATCCACATGTCAGATCCTGACCTGCCATCGAGGTTCATCCCAATCAAACAATAAAACACAATAATGTTTTAGTTATTTATCGGTAGCATCCCCTTTACAGGAGTGTGCGCATTGATCACACTACTCTACGACTCTCACTCACCAGACATCACATTTCCCTTCTCATTCAACCCATTAATACACTAACAGAATAGGTCTAGAAGTCAGCTAACCTTAACACCACCACACTCACGACAACATACCATACCTTTGCTCCCTTATACTCAACCACATAACACATGAAGCTGTTTCGGAGATAGCTTTCCAGTCTCCGAAATCGTCCTTTCACTCTGGCACCTCTCTCCATCGGCTTACCTCTGCATTCACTTTACAGATTATTCATCCTGCTAAATATCAACTTAGAATTGCGACATTTCATCTAAGAACAAAAAATACACAAATTATTCATCCTGCAAAATAACTGTACACATTCTTGGTACCGTTTTGATTAGTTATACTGGTACCAGGCTTCAACAACAACAACAACAAAAATTAATTTTTTCATATAGCAAATGTTATGGTAAGAATTAGATTTACACTTATATTACATCTTACGTCAGTATTCCACAACGTTCACCATCCGGATGTCATACTCCCTTTATGTCCTTTCACGTTGTGCAGTTGTCCTCATCTCTTCATTCGTATTTCGGCGCTCCGTCCGTCGATTACTCCATCATTTCCTGGTCTTCCTTCGCCATTCGCATCAATCTCGATTGCAGCATACACAGGCCTCTCTGTAACATACCTCTAAGACATCTCCACATTATTAGTTCTACTCACCTTTATTTACCACTGTTTCATCACGTCGAATCTCTCTTTATTAATCACACTGCTTCACGTCGCTTCTTAAATATCACCTTTATCCACTACTATTCATCACGTCGCTTCTCCATCTACCATCTTTATCCACTCATTAATCATCACGTCGGTTCTGCTTGATCCTTATTCATATGACAAAAAATACGTACATACACCACTCTGTCGACTCCTGTTCATGACTCATTCGACCAGTCTATTCCGTCATACTTCCTGACATCCCGCCTGAAAATTCTTATGTTCGATTCGCCCCTGCACAACGTTCCACACCACAAATAAATACACTGACTATCTACCATAAATTGCCTACTTTCGATCTATCCTTAACTTTTCCATAATTTGATGTTAGAAATGTGATGAAGCCCACGAGATTGTTTTCCCTTGATCGTCTCAATCAGTACAGCATTTTCATTGACAATCCGCCTCACTCTGAATGGTCCACTATACACCGTAAACAATTTGCTAGTTAGGAATCTGTGCTTCTTTGATAATCGATGAGTTTTAATTAGAACCTTGTCTCCTACTGCCAATTCGATCTTACGGATCTTTCCTTTCTGCTTCTCCTGCCTATCCTTAGCTGCTTTCTTAATACGCTCTATCGCAACCTTGACAATTTCTGTGTGCCTCTGCTTTCCTGATCGCGGAAAATCAACCAGCTCCCTGACTCGATCTGGTGGTGGTTCATTCTTTAGTACCGTAATTGGTGATAAACCAGTTGCTCCATGTGGTAGCTCATTGAGGATGTCCTGAAAATCTTTGAGAAAAATACTCCAACTTCTATGTTGCCTATGGCAATAGATCTTACACAACTTTCCCAGTTCTTTTACCACTCTTTCACTGGGGTTACTTGCAGCATGGTATCGGGATATGAACACCGGTTTTATCCTTCTTGTCTTCAGTGTGGTTAGCCATTGTCTGGATCTGTATTGTGGTCCATTGTCACCTATGAACTTTTCTACAGTTCCCACTTCTCGCAAAAAGTTTTTAACGATCGCTGCTGCCACTGTCCTTCCCGTCGCACGTTTCAATGCGGTAAAAGTCACACACTTTGACACCAATTCCACTGCTACTAAAACATATCTCTATACCTGCACTGACTTAGGTAGCGGGCCAAACAAATCTGTTGCTCCGAATTCCCTCAATCTACCTGGCACTATCGGAAAAAGCGGTGCTTTGCATGAGATAGTTAACGATTTTGCCTTCTGGCACAATTTGCAACTACCAAGCACGTTCTTGATCCTCCTCTCCATACTAATGAAATAAACTGGTTCCCTTAACTTCTTACAGCATTTCCTTGCCCCGTAATGCTCGTAACTTAGGTGCGTGTACCAGATCAACTTGTTGACTATTTAATTTGGTATACACAACACCCAGTCCTGTGTGTTCGGATTTCTACGGTAGAAAAGGACCCCGTTCTGAACTGTATAAAAGCACGCTATATTGGCATCTAAGTTCGCTCTAACTCTGTCCTTCACCATTCTCCATGACGCGTCTTTATCCTGCTCTTTCGCGATATTTGTGAGTACCGCCACTATGTATTTCTCGAACGGCACGCCCTGCATATACAATATGTCATATCTGTTCTCGTTTACTTCCTCATCAAAGCATTGACCATGACCTACTGGGTTCCTTGACAACGCATCTGCCACTATATTCTGTGGCCCAGGAATATACATGACCGAAAACTGAAACTCCTGTAAATAGAGGGCCCACCTAGCGAGTCGTCTATGGTTAAGTTTGGCCGACATCAGAAACTGTAGTGACTTGTGGTCAGTATAGATTTTAGTATGCCTTCCATACAAATAGTATCTAAACTTACTAAAACCTCATACTATTGCCAAAGCTTCAAGCTCAGTTACCGTGTAATTTCTCTCAACTTTGCTAAGCACTCGGCTCGCAAATGCAATAGGTTGTTGTATTACTTCTCCTCCTTGCTCTTGCTCTTGGAATAATGTTACCCCAAGTCCACTACGGGAACTGTCCGTGGCCATACAAAACTCTTTCCCTAGGTCTGGATGCCTGAGAAGAGGTGCCGATAGCAGTGCCTTCTTTAACGCCTCAAATTCATCCTGCGCGACAGGGTCCCAATTCCCTACCGTTTTCTTTCCAGTCATCTGACATAGTCTGGGTGTCGCTGCACCCCGAATCTTAATGAACCTCTTGTAAAAATTGATTAATCCTAAATAACCCAGTAGCTGACGTTTTGTTCTTGGCACCGGAAAATCTCTGATTGCTTCGAGTTTGTCTGGATTTGGTCTTATTCCCTCTGGTGTCACAATGTGACCTAGAAACTCGATTTATTTTCGTTCAAATTCTAACTTTTCCAAATTCACGGTTACCCCATGTCTCTCCAGTGCACCGAGCAATATGCTTAACTTTCTATTGTGGTCTTCCCAGTTTCTTCCGGCTATCAGGACATCATCCACGTACTGTGTTACCTTATCTTTTATTTCATTAGGAATGACAGTATTTAGGGCTCTGATAAATGCCGCGGATGATACATTTAATCCAAATGGTAGTTTCCGGAATTGATATGATTTCCCGTAGCACAAGAAAGCAGTGTATTTTCTACACCCCCTATCTAACTTCCCCTGCCAGAAACTCATTCTCAAATCAACTGAGCTGAGAACTCTGATCCCGTGGAACTTTTGTAGCAATTCGTCAAGTGTCAGCGGCCGATCTGTCTCTGGCTCTATTATCTTATTAATCCTTTTTGCGTCCAAAACTAATCTAATTGACCCATCCTTTTTTTCAACACAAACTAAAGGGCTGTTGTACGGACTGGATGCTGGTTCGATAATCCCTTGTTGTAGCATGCTTTCGATCTCAGCTTCCACTCTTTCTTTGTACACAACAGGTATCGGGTACACTTGGGCCCTAAACTGTTTATGAGGCTTGACCTTGAATCTATACACAAAATTTCTTATTGTACCCGCAGCATGTTTAAATACTAAATGCCAGATTTTCTCCCTGATCTCCTCCTCCAAGCATTTATGAATTTCCTTCTTCTCTTGTTCGAACCCCGTATTCTGTAACTGTCTACCGGACTTTACCGCCAGACATAATGCTAAGTGTGCGTTATCTTTAGCAAATAAGCAATCGTCGAATCTTAATGTAATTTCCTCCGAATCTCGTTTCAACTCCATCGAACCATTTCTCATGTTAACGACTGCTTTATATTGGTTCAAAAAATTAACGCCTAATATCCCATCAACAGTTAGAGATGACACAATCATGAACACTGTACTAAACCTCTTCGCCTGGCACACAAAGTCTACCTGCGCTTGTAACTTCACCTCGATTCCCTTTCCTGTAACTGCCCCTCTCACTGTTGTCCTTTGCAATGCCAACGTTGGCCATGGTTTTGTAAGACTACAACACTTAAACACATCTTCCCTCAAAACACTCATTACACTGCCTGTGTCGATGACACAAGGTATGATTATATTATTTATTTCTACGCTAATTATTGGGTGGACTTCACTCCCCACTTCTCGTACCTCCTCTAACAGATTCTCCCTTAGTTTTCCGTAATCGATATACCTAATATTTACATCATTAATAGTCCTGGTTTGTACCCGTCTATCATGTAGTCACCTTCTTGTCCCTCCATCATTGTGACAGTGATTGTCCTGTCGTGAACCCAATGACTGCCTATCCTCTCTTCGCCCATTATTTTCATTTTCCCTTCTTCTTCCATCTCTGTTCCATCTTCTATTTTCCCGGTTTGCCGGTCGATATCCTCATGAAATCTGCCCCCTATTTCCTCGCCATCTTCCATTTCCGTCATTCCTCTGATTCCATGCTCTCCTGTCATTCTGATAGTTTCTACAGTTCCTATCCTCGACTCTGTCTGACCTATGAGTCGTGTCGCCGTTCACAATGTTGCTCTCATTACCCAGTTCCTGTAACAAGTGCTGAAATGACGCGGAATCGTCTAAGCCTCTGTCTGCTATCACTATATCTCTGCGCAATCTCACTGGCAACTTCGTTATACAGATTCTAATGAGCTCCCCAGTTTCGTATGGCACATCCAAATACCTATTTCGTCTCAGCATTTCCTGATAGCACGACACTAGATCTCTTATACCACCTTCGTTACAATTTGGCATCATCAATATGCTTTGCTTAACCGGGTCCTGCTTACTTTTCGACCAGAATTCATTTAAAAACTTGTCACAAAATATCTTGTAGCTACTACAGTCTTTAATAACTTCCTGTATTTTCGCTCTAGCCTCGTCCCTCAAATGGTTACACACAAACTTCATTTTGAGGAGCGGTCCCCACGATGAAGGTAATGAATCTTGAAATTGAGACAGCCACAGGCATGGATGTTGGTAATTATCAGGATCCGGAAAACAAGTGTATGTTTGTATCGACACGAAGTGCCTCCTAAATTCTTCTTCCGCATTTACGTTTTCCGACCTTGGACTATACCCAGTTGGGTTTGCCACCTGTTTTATCCGACACAACCGTTCTTCTAACTCTCTGAGTTCGTCTTCCTCTTTCTGCCTATTTTGGTTTTTTGAATTTATGTCACTCTCCCTCTGCAGTCTACCTGGTGGTGTTTCACCTTCGCTTCTGCACGCTAATTGCAACTGTGCTAGTTCTTCCCTATGTTTCCTATTTGTTTCTAATTGTGCCTCTTTAAACTGTAATAGTGATTGTATCTCCTCCTGGTCGGCATAAACCTCTCGTTGCGTACTGTCAGAGCCTGTTTCGCCTCTCATACTGATCTTTTCTACATCTGCACTAATCGTATTCATTCTGACCACTACCTCCACAACTTCATCCCTGTGTTTATTTAGCGCCACTTCCTGCCAGGTGACTTGAGCTTCCACGCTGTCTAATGCCCCTTGTTTATCTGCAAGTAAGTCCTCCACTATCTCTTTGATTCGCTCATCCGGCAACACGTCCCTACGTTCTGTAATATCGCTCTCTATTGCACTTATTCGTACCTCCAAATTATTAGCTTTTATCTTTCACGGCATCACTTACTTGCTTCAACGCATCCAGATTCTTCTCCCCCTCATCTAACCGATTATTAACTGCGGACAGGCGCTCATCGATAACTGTGTGTAGCTTCCTCATTGCCTCTTTATTTCCCTTATCCATTGCCTCCAATCTTTCCTTATTTGCTTCCAATCTTTCCTTAGTCTCCCTATCTCTCTCCTTATTATCTCTATCCATCGCTTCCAATCTTTCCTTATTTGCCTCCAATCTTTCCTTAGTTTCCCTATCCATCGCTTCCAATCTTTCCTTATTTGCTTCCAATCTTTCCTTATACTCCCTATCTCTTTCCTTATTATCTCTATCCATCCTCTGTAAAAACTGCAGTAGCACATTGTCATCTGCTACTTTCGGTGCGCTCACCTCATTCGCCTGAGAAACCGTAGCTTCGCCAAGGATAGCTACACTTTCACTGCATACCTGACCTAGTCCCGTCTCGCCCGCGTCGTCGGGAAAAGCGCCTGGTTGCGGACAAAGCCCGCTGCTCAAAGGATCACCTAGCTGTGGTGCACTGAACAATTCAGCCCCTTCCGAGTGTTTGCCGTTCCAGCTCATTAGCCCATGGTCGACACCTACTTCCTGCTGCACTGCTACGTTCACCCCAGAATCACTATTCTCCATGGTGACTACACTTTTTGACTGCGACCTAGTTACAATGGACTTTACGCAAAAAAAAATTATGCAACGATATTCCAGCCTTGGACGATACAGCAATTAATTACATAAAAAAATAAAAGATCCTCACCAAACCAGAAAGAAATTGCAAAAAAAAAAAAAAAAATTTACTCCTTAGCGCTATCACAATACATTCCAAAAAAAATCTTAACAGCAAACCCTAACAGCAAAATCCTGGTAGGGTCGAAATTATGAGAGGCACCCACATGCCTTGCTCATACTGTGGCATCAAGCAGTCAGGCCTGCAAGATGAGTGGTCTGCCAAGTGAGTGGAATCATTCTCATTTATCGAGTAACATGAACTCTCGTACTCACAATTTAGTTACAAATTATCCTCCTGTATGAATAATACGCAACGAAAACACGCATCTGACTATCAGTAATTTACAGAACTCTGACTGTTCACTACGCACTGGCAATACCACATTTTCTTTCCTTTTTATTTAACGGCTTTAATCAACACGTGGCCATCGCACTGAATATGAGTGGCGCACACATTATAAATTCTGGATATCATGACAACATACAATTCGAAGGAAAAGGCCACCAATCTTTTTCTTTTCACTATCTTATTTATTCCGATAAATTCTATAACCTAAACACACAAATTCTATAACCTACAACAATAACACATGAGAAATTCTGCCCAGTGGGCATGGCTTAACATTGGTGATTCTCTACCTTATGGTCTCGTAATTATTTAACGCTACAGTGCACTTTCTGGATAGGATGGTGGATCTTTTATTATTTCTCACACTTCGACTCTCACAATCATCATCGCGAAACTATCCTCCAGACCGAGCAGTACAAAAGGAACACGCATAACCCACTAATCTTTTGAAATTACCTCGCTACTCTCCCATGCAAACCACACATACCCAAATTACATGACATACACCACACTACAATATGAAATACTACACAGGGAATAGTCACAACATTATGACTTTCAGGTTTCCCACTTCAATTAATATTTATCCCAGTTTCACATGACACTGCCCAACTTCGTAACTCTACTTTCCTACTATGAACTCTGGAGATATATGGACGTCTTCCAGTGCAATGCAAGCCAAGTGGCGTTGCTGGATAGACGGCCGACTCACCTTGCTTCTCTCTCAGAGTTTGAATCTAGCGTCACACGGAATCATATCACGCAAAGTAATATTAAGAACGTATTCATCACACACGCGAGTCCTCATCTGATACCATGGATGAGTACTTCTCTTTATCTTTTGTCTCATACACAGTTTGAGACTCTCACAATACTCACCACGTGGAAGAACTCGTCTCTAATTTCAAGTCCTGCACACGCCATTGCTTAAATATTTCAACTTATGGTACACACGCTAGTAATTCAGCTTAACTTAAGCACACGGAAGTATTTCAACTTATTGCTACATGTGGTTTCATTGTGACCGTTGGTTACTTCCGAAGATTACTACAATCCCATTAATATTACCTGCCTGACATTTAATTCTCCCCACAAAAGTTCCTGAAATAGAGCAATTATTATTTCAAACTACTCTCAAATATTCCACATGCAAACCATGTCTCCACTCTTTTGTCTTTACGGAGCACAACTAAGACAGGTCTTAACAGCACAAGATCCAGCAGCAGAGTGCTGAAACATGGCTGTTCTTCAGGTCCTCCCGCACCTCTGTCGAAGTGGGGGAGCACCTTGCTACCATATTGGTCAGCCACATTTCAGGCGCTCAAAGCTCAGGTAAATTACATCTCTTTGGTCCCAACAAAGGTGGCCAAAGGATCGTCTCAAAGATGATCATATATTCACATTCACTATCTGCGGTTAGCAGACGACCATACATTCATTCATTTCACAGATCTCACCAAACTGGATGTAGGGATTTATTTTGAGGGAGTGCACATGTGATCAATTAAATAAAAAAATTGTCATTCTTTCCCATGCTGGTATCTGGCTTAGCTGTATGTGTTGTTCTGACAAAAATAATGAAGTATGTTGTACCTATTTTCAATGTCGGGCGGTACTGTACCCTTTCACCTTTTGTATTCAATACCGATGCAATTTCTGCATTTCATCGTCAACGTGAAGGTCCAAGGGAGACAGTAAACCTGCAGTGGTGCATCGGAATGTAATACTGCTCTCCCAGGAAAGGCTCAAAAGCACAAATTTTAGAAGGAGATACACCTCTTGTGTGTAAGTCGGTATTGTGCCTTTTGTATTGAATCCCGATGCAATTTCTGTGTTTCATCGTCAATGTGAAGGTCCACAAAATACAGTAAATCTGCAGTGGTGCATCGGAATCGAATACTGCTCTCCCAGGAAAGGTCAAAGCACAAACTATTAGAAGAGTTACTCCTCTTGTATATAAGTCGGATTTGTTCCCTTTGTATTCAGTCCTGATGCAATTTCTCTGTTTCATCGTCAATGTGAAGGTCCAAGGGATGCAGTAAACCTGCAGTGGAGCATCGAAATCTAATACTGCTCTCCCAGGAAAGGCTCAAAGCACAATCTATTAGAAGAGTTACTTCTCTCGTATATAAGTCGACATTGTGCATTTTGTATTCAATCCCGATGCAATTTCTGTGTTTCATCGTCAATGTGAAGGTCCAAGGTATACAGTAAACCTGCAGTGGTGCATCGGAAGGTAATACTGCTCTCCCAGGAAAGGCTTAAAGCACAAACATTCAGAAGAGTTACTTTTCTTGTAGTTGAGTCGGCATTGTGCCTATTGTATTCAATCCCGATGCAATTTCTGTGTTTCATCGTTAATGTGAAGGTCCAAGGGATACAGTAAACCTGCAGTGGTGCATCGCAATATAAAACTGCTTTCCCAGGAAAGGCTCAAAGCACAAACTCTTAAAAGAGATACATTTCTAGTAGTTTAGGTGGCATTTTGCTTTTTGTATTCAAACCCGATGCAATTTCGTTGTATCCTCGTCAATGTGACGGTCCAAGGAATACAGTAAATCTGCAAAGGTGCATCTGACTCTAATACTGCTCTGCCAGTAAAGGCTCAAAGCACAAACTCTTAGGAGAGTTAATTTTCTTTTAGTTAAGTCGGCATTGTGCCTTTTGTATTCAATTCCGATGCAATTTCTGTGTTGCATCGTTAATGTGAAGGTCCAAGTGATACAGTACACCTGCAGTGGGGCATCAGATTTAATATTGCTCTCCCAGGAAAGGCTCAAAGCACAAACTTTTAGAAGAGTTACTCGTCTTGTATGTAAGTCGGCATTGTGCCTTTTGTATTCAATCCCGATGCAATTTCTGTGTTACATCGTTAATGTGAAGGTCCAAGGGATACAGTAAACCTGCAGTGGTGCGTCGGAATCTAATACTGCTGTAATAGGAAAGGCTCAAAGCACAAACTCTTAAAAGAGTTACTTTTCTTGTAGTTTACGCGGCACTACGCTTTTTGTATTCAATCCCGATGCAATTTCGGTGTTTCATCGTCAAATTGACGGTCCAAGGAATACAGTAAACCGATAGTGGTGCATCGGAATCTAATACTACTTTCCCAGGAAAAGCTCTAAACAGAAACTCTGAGAAGAGCCATTTTTCTTTTTGTTAAGTCCGCATTGTGCCTTTTGTATTCAACCCCGATAAAATTTCTGTGTTTTATCGTCAATGTAAAGGTCCAAGGGATACATTAAACCTGCAGTGGTGCATCAGAATATAATACAGCTCTCCCAGGAAAGGCTCAAAGCACAAACTCTTAGAACAGTTGCTCGTCTTGTCTATAAGTAGGCATTGTGCCTTTTGTATTAATTCCCGAAAAAATTTCTGTGTTTCATCGTCAATGTGAAGGTCCAAGGGAAACAGTAAACCTGCAGTGGTGCATCGGACTCTAATACTGCTCTCCCAGGACAGCCTCAAAGACAAACTCTTAGGAGAGTTACTTTTCTTTTAGTTAAACCGGCATTGTGCCTTTTGCATTGAATCCCGATGCAATTTCTATGTTTCATCGTCAATGTGAAGGTCCAAGGGATGCAGTAAGTCTGCAGTGGTGCATCGGAATTTAAAACTGTTCCCCCAGGAGAGGCTCAAAGCACAAACTCTTAGAAGCGTTATTCCTCTTGTATGTAAGTCGGCATTGTGCCTTTTCTATTCAATCCCGATGCAATTTCTGTGTTTCATCGTTAATGTGAAGGTCCAAAGGATACAGTAAACCTGCAGTGGTGCATCGGAATCTAACACTGCTGTAACAGGAAAGGCTCAAACCACAAACTCTTAGAAAAGTTACTTTCTTGTGGTGAAGTCGGCATTGTGCCTTTTGTATTCAATCCCAATGCAATTTCAGTGTTTCATCGTCAATGTGAAGATCCAAGGGATACAGTAAGTCTGCAGTAGTGCATGGGAATCTAATACTGTTACCCCCGGAAAGGCTCAACGCACAAACTCTTAGAAGTGTTACTTTTCTATTAGTTAAGTCGGCATTGTGCCTTTTGTATTCAATCCCGATGCAATTTCTGTCTTTCATCGTCAATGTGAAGGTCCAAGGGATACAGTTAACCTGCAGGGGTGCATCGGCATCTAATACTGCTCTCCAAGGAAGGGCTCAAAGCACAAACTCTTAGAAGAGTTACTTTTATTTCAGTAATGTCGGCATTGTGGCTTTTGTATTCAATCACGATGCAATTTCTGTCTTTCATGGTCAATGTGAAGCACGAAGGTATACAGTATACCTGCAGTGGTGAGATATCTGGTACTGGTCTCCCAGGGAAGGCTCAAAGCAAATACTCCTAGAAGTGTTACTCCACTTGGATATAAGTCAGCATTGTGCTTTTTGTATTCAATGACGATGCAATTTCCTTGTTTCATCCCCAATGTGAAGGTCCAAATGATACAGTAAACTTGCAGTTGTGCATCAGCTTCTAATACTGTTCCCGCAAGAAATCCTCAAAGCAGAAACTGTATGAAGCGTCAGTCCCGGGGTACAGATGTCGGCATTGCGCCTTTTGTATTCAATGACGATGCAATTTCCTTGTTTCATCCCCAATGTGAATGTCCAAGTGATACAGTAAACTTGCAGTGGTGCATCAGAATCTAATACTGTTCCCGCAAGAAATTCTCAAAGCAGAAACTGTGTGTAGCGTCATTCCCAGTGTACAGAGGTCGACATTGTGTATTTTGTATTCAATGCCGACGCAATTTCTGTGTTTCATCGTTAATGTGTAGGTCCAAGGGATACAGTTAGCCTGCAGTGGTTGTAACATGCGCGCGGGGCACACAATACTCGTTAAAGCCTGTACTATGGTAAGTGAGCGGGGTTCACCTTATGAGAAAGGATTTTCGTATAGATATCGACCGCATGTACCTAAATGCTGGCAAATCAGACTTACACCCACTCTGTAATAACAATGATCCGTCAAGCAAGTTCGAAATGCAATTACACGTCAATATGGACCAAGAGCAACACTGAAGATGCTACCAGTTTAATGATGTTACGGTCGCCAGCCTAATTAAGCATTAATTTTGTTTCTTCCCTTTACAAGTTGGTGTATATTCATACAAAACTTTATTAATCTGATTAAAATCGGGCATAGGTCACCCTAAAAATAACACTTTCGAGCCACACACAAAATGTCAATTTTGATAAAGATAAAACAGTGATAAATTTTGGCTTTTATATTGACTTTAACTTTTGCTGGTCAAACCAATTTAGAAGACTTCAGAATTCAAATGAATAAGAGGGGGGGGGGGGGGGGGGGGGGGAGGGGGGAACCTGAAACTGTTATGATCACTGTATGAAAAAAATTGATTACTGAATTTATTATGCGTTCAAGATTTCCAGTATATAAGTTACTACTCTATTCATCTTATTTACCGCTCATTTAAATTACTTTATATCTGTCTCGAAATAACTGAACTTCATTACTACATCAGTATTAAAGTTATCTTTCAACTTCGTTAGACCTTCGTTATTAATTTACTGGTTCATTAATAAAACATAGCTAGGTCTGCAAGTAATTATTATTAACACAAAATAATATTTTTCATTTTGGGACACTCGGATTGCACAACATTTGGAAAGGACGCTGTTTAGGTTAGTTGTGAGGATAATTAAATGATGGGAAAGTTCTAGTAAAATTTAGGTTATTATTGAACAGTTCACTCTATGGCCCATACGAATACAGTACTAAAAGTTTCAACCTGCTTGTATCGACGCGGCGGTTGGCGGGCGGCGATAGGGCGAGGCACAGAGCACACATACAACCACAGCTATGGCTCTTGACGTATCGGCACTTTAATTCTTCTTTGCGACGCAATACTTTTCCATTTAGTGCCTATGGACTTTTGCCATGCTGTATGGGCGTTGGAACGGCATACCCGAGGCTCAGTGAAGCTACGTCTTCCAGGAGAGCCTCCTCGCTCCAGAAGGTGTTGCTCAAACCAGTGCCAAACTCCAACTACTACTGAGCCCGTTGTGCCGTGCAGTGCGCGCGTGGATTTTCCCGCGCTCGCCTGCCATCCACGTTTTACCGCTCCCTTACAGGCAGGGTATTCACCCTAGGTTTTGCATTCTACATATTGTAACACATTGCCTACGTATGGACCAGACGCACAGTTACAATTTTAAACATCTTACAACAGTCTCAACATTTGTTACATTTCAATTCTATTACAATATTGCTTGACATTTGAGATAAACATTAATACTCACATTGAAACTTGTTTACAGTTTTCTTAACACAATGGCATGAAACAAAAACGAAATGAAATCAGAACATCAATTACACAAGTTTATCGAAAATCAGAAGAAAAAAAATTACTTATATGTGCAATAGTACAGCGTCGTTGTTTTTACACATGCTCCTGTTTCCAGTAAATTTCACTAACAATGGAACCTCGCCATCGCACCCCCCTCAGATTTAGTTATAATTTGGCACAGTGGATAGGCCTTGAAAAGCTGAACACAGATCAATCGAGAAAACAGGAAGAAATTGTGTGGAACTGTGAAAAAAATAAGGAAAATATGCAAACTGAGTAGTTCATGTGCAACATAAGCAACATCAAGGATAATACGAACGCAGGAGCGCCGTGGTCTGGTGGTTAGCGTGAGCAGCTGCGGAACGAGAGGTCCTTGGTTCAAGTCTTCCATCGAGTGAAAAGTTAACTTTCTTTATTTTCGCGAAATTATGATCTGTCTGTTCGTTCATTGACGTCTCTGTTCACTGTAACAAGTGAAGTGTCTGTGTTTTGCGACCGCACCTCAAAACCGTGCGATTGGTAGACGAAAGGACGTGCCTCTCCAATGGAAACCGAAAACATTTGATCGCAAGGTCATAGGTCAACCAATTCCTCCACAGGGAAACACATCTGATATATTCTATACGACAATGGTGACGACATGTGCGCCACATAACAGGAATATGCTGTCGACCCACATAACTTGTGCACTTGGTGATTGGGTAAAAAGATTCTTCTACTTTGCCTGATTTAGGTTTTCTTGTGGATGTGATAATCACTCTCAAAAAAGTGATGAAGACATAAGAGTTTGTCACATAAACTGCAACAAATGAATGCAACAGTTCCACAGTCGCACAGTTTTCCCTGTGCTCTGTCAAAACATATGTTTTTAACGTTTTCAAATTTTTCAGTGTGTAGACCGTCAAATCCTGCATATGTCCAAGCAAACCTGAACATGTCCCTGAATTTTGGAGAGTGAAGTTGATTATGTATGAGTACCTGAACTTTGATAATTGACACATGATCACGTAAACAGTACTGCTCTGTGTACCTGTGCAGCTTCGCAAAATCATAGAATCTTTTCACAAAGTATTTCACTTGCCGAAAACCAAACACATCTAACGGTTGCACAAGAGGTGTACAACCTGGAGGAATGGCAAGCACGTCTACTCCCACACTAAAATTTTCTGAAAATAAAGAATTAATCTTTTTACTCGAGGGAAGACTTGAACCAAGGACTTCACGTTCTGCAGCTGCTCACGATAACCACGGGACCACGACGCTGAGCTGACACTATCCTTGATGTTGCCTATCTTGTGCATGGACTACTTAGTTTGTATATTTTGCTTATTTTTTCATAGTTCCTCACAACTTCTTCCTGTTTTCTCGATTGATCTGTGCTGAGTTTTTAAAGGCCTATCCACTGTGCCAACTTATAGTCAAATCTGAGGGGGGTGCGATGGGGAGGTTCCCTTTAAGTGCAAATTTGATGGGAACACTAAACTTTATAATTATACAAGGGTTCTGAATCTTTGTGTGAATGTGCCATCATAAAATTTTATATCACAAAACTTCCTTTCACTCACATCATATAGGTCTATACTTTTTAATATATCGAGAACATTTACCTATCATTTACGTAAGTGCCTTTGGCACAGTCCAACCTCCTATCACAACATGATTTAAATAGCAAATTACTTATCATTATTAAATTTCTCAGAGAAATAAAATCAAAATCTGGAACACAAACACATAACTACAAAGCATATACAAATACCTATATACACTATAAAACAATTTGTTGCTGCTTGCATTGAATGGCAGTCCATTTCCTTATTTACTAATAAACACAAAATACTATTTAGAAAAATCACTACATATATTTCCTGCCTATTATTCAGATTTGGGCAGTCCATTTCGCATCATTTCATCACATCACCTGTACCACACTTACAATTCTCCTTTGACTATTTATCTGCCCTCTTTGGTGTTTGGCAGTCCTTTATATAATGACTCACGTACTGCCCACCTTGATTTTTGGCAGTCCCATCTTTTATCTGGCTTGCAGCATTTGCTTTTTCTTTTCAGTCCTGTTTTCCATACACCTTTATATTGATAGTACATTTGGTAATCTGAAACTTACATAAGTACATTAGCACACTGACAATGGTATACATACATTTACAAATACTTGTTACATTTAGAATAAAATAATTTCATCGTTAGATACAGCACATTTACTGCAGATTGATTTCTGAGTGAACTTAGGTCACTCACTCCTAGGAACATATAGTTTCAGGTCCACAACGTTTCTTACACCTAAAGGTCTCCTGGATTTTGGGTAGATCAGGTAGTAAGCATTATCGTGTGGAATGTTCTGTATTATATACAGTCCATTATAAATATATTTAAATTTGGAAATTTCATGGTTCAGTTCACTAGATTTTTCGTGGGTCTTTAAAAGAACATAATCCTCAATTTTAAATTTTGAAACTTTCAGGTTTTTATCATGTCTTTTAGATCTAGATTCAGCTTTTTGCTTTGCCCTTTTTCTGACTAATCCTTCCTTTTGACTCAACCCCAAGCTTGTACAAGGTGGAAACTCTAATTTTTCCTCAATTAAACTTTTACTTCTGCTGCCTAACAAAATTTCTTCCGGTGGGAACCTAGTAGATTCATGATGTAAGGTGTTCATTACAGGCTCTAAATCATGCTCCTTCCTGTTTTTTCCACAACGCACCTTGGTCGACCATGACATTGTCCCAAGATACATTCCTGACCCGTGAACCATTTATATCTGGTGGCTTTCTCAGTTTCTGGAGTTCAAAGTCTTTGCTTACTTGAACTCTTTGCAAAATTGACACTGAGTCGTCCGGTGGCTCCTTTTTTCTGTGTTCAGTGTCAACATCTGGGTCTTGTTTTGAAACTTTGTCATCAGTAGGTACAGTATCGCAATTAGCTGTATTCCCATTATTTTCACTAGTACCAAAATACTCGTCATCTGAACCAGCGTCAGAATCCGACCATTCTGAACCGTTTTCAGGTTCTACCGTAAAAGCTTTCCTGAGACAGGCACTAAGTTCTTCCTCTGCATTTTCGTCAGGCTTTGATTGTAACTCAATATCCTCTTTTGGCAAAACGACCTCATTATCAGCTTTACTCACATCCACTGTTACTTCATATTTAGTGTAGTCCTCGTGGACTTCAATTACTCTTAGGTTATTACCTGCCCCTTCCCCACGCTGCCTTTCGGTAACAGCTTGTACTGTTGGTGAATCGTTAACAGAAGTTACTTCCTCGTCAGTGCTTAGGATTTCATCCCCCAATTCCTTCCTATCTTTAACCATCGTCATATTGGCAGCACGCGTACTTTGCGCGGCGCTATTCACTCTCTCCTCTTTAAATTCGGGCCATGTCACCTTATCGACGTCCCTACTATTTCCTTTTTCACTAATTAACCTTCTTGCCTCATATTCCTTCTTAAAATCCTCCCACTCACATTGCTTGGGGCCCTTGTACACATCATCGATGTGCACACGCCAATCAGTTACTTCTGCTAATTCATTCTCGCCATTTACTTCATTGCTAACACTGCTAACTGCACCTCTCTGTGTATCCACTGTTCCATCCACTATTTCCTTCGCCACGGAATTACCACTCGTAATGTATTCGCCAGCTCTTACGGCAATGTTCGTGCCTAATTCTGCCGCCTTGCTAGCGGCTTCTCTCTGAACAGCTGTTCTGCTGGGCTTGGCCGTTGCGCTCTGATGCTCCACTCGCCTGTTAACATGTAGTGCAGTGCGCGGCGAAGATGAGTCATCTGCGCACGCACCTGACGCTTGTTTCGCAACAACACGCTGCGTCGTTCCACGCCTGTCTCTAAGCTGTCTCATAACTTTACTGTCAGTCCGGTAATGTTTCTTAAATCGGGGCCGGTATGTTCTGTCCGCTTCCGTTTGGCCCACAATGTTCGCGGAAATCAGTTTCCCGCGTCGTTATTATTTTGCGCGGTGTATCCTCTACCGCGACCTGGATAACTCCCTCTTCCTCTTCCTCTGCCTCTACCTCTCTGTATCATGTTGACGCGAAAACCATCGCCGTCATTCCTCTCGTCATTATTGCGGTTATTCCTGTTACTAAAATTCTGATAATTGGCACGACTTTCGCGCCAGTGGTCTTCGTCTTCGACCCTTTCGAGAAACGCTTGGAAGCTGCGATGATTGCTTCCCACATATCTCTTCGAATCTTCTGGAAGCTTTTTATATAGCTCCCATACGATTTCAGAATCAGATCTTCTCCCTCTTAAGTGTGTCAACTTTCGCCACCAATATTCGCAGAAATCTTTCAAAGAATTCCTGCCCCTGTTATCATGAAGTTTCGCCATGATAAACTCGCGTCACAAATGATCCTGTTTTTGTTCAGACCAATATTCTTCCGTAAACTTTTGTTTAAACTCTTCGAACGTCATTAGTTCGGTATTCAAGTTAATTCCCCAGCGCTTAGCGTCACCTGCTAAGGCGCTAATTACTACGTTTATCTTCTCCTGACCAGACAAGTGTTCAGGAAACATCCTCTCGCAATTTTTGATGAAATCGAACGGATGCCATCCGTTATGTTTTTTGGCGGGATCGAAGCGTTCCTCACCTTCCAAAAGCTTCGTAATTGGCGTGAGATTACAGACAACACCAGGCCTATCTTTGATTTTACTCTCGAGATCGAAAATTTTGCCTTGAATTTTCGATGTATTTTGTTCACACTTTTGTACACATCCGGTAACTTTTTCGTCTAAATCTCTTTCAGTATCTGAAACTGCGTTTTTCAACTGTGATATTCCATGTTGGCATTCGTTTATGATCTCAGTTTTAAGAAGAAAACTTTTTCGTCTACTTTTGTTTCAACTAGAGGCTCTACTTTCTCTTGGATGTTGAGAACTTCAACATCAACCTACTGTTAATGTCGTCAATTTCCCCTTGCATATTATTCATATTTTTATTAATTGTGTCAATTTCAGATTTCATAGTATTTATAACAGAACTTAAATTACCCACTTTTTGTTCTACCTGTTCGATTTGTTTACTAGTTTTAATTCCTTGTTCTTCGACCTGTGCTTTAAGCTGACCAACTTGTGTTTTAAGCTGCTCGTCAATGTGTGTTGTAAGCTGACTAACCTGATTAGTAACTTGTTTTCGAAGCTGATCATTCTGTGTTTTGAGCTGCTCACTCTGTCCTGCAATTTGTTCGGTTAATCGTTCAAATAAGTCGTTCATGCTCAAAATTTTCACACTGTTTTGTTCTAAGGAATTGGTGTATTCCGATCTTATTTCAAAATTTTCTTTCGGTTCTTTCTTTATCTGTGGTGAATCAAACATGTCAGTGGATTCGTTCACGTACCCACTATCATCTACAAAGTTATCCTCTACTTCCTGTTTTATTCCTTGCTGTATTCGAGGCGATCTCGACATTTCAATCTGTTCGTTAACATGTTCGTGTTATTGTATGTACGCTAATTGTCTACCACTAACGCCATCTGTTATCTGGCCGCATAAACTCCCGTCATTGCCAGCCGCATCTTCCATCACGCTCGGACCATCTACTGTGTCTACGTTCTTGTCCATACTGAACGCAAATTACAATTCACTACCGTACTTGACGTTCGCTGCTATTTACTTTACAGAATAATATTGCAATTCGTGCCACTGAACATCCACAGTTCGGTATTCACGTTAATTTGTGACCGACAACAACTGGATGTCATGTCACCGGGAGCCACTTGTAACGTGCGCGTGGGGCACACAATACTCGTTAAAGCCTGTACTATGGTAAGTGAGCGGGGTTCACCTTATGAGAAATGATTTTCGTATAGATATCGACCGCGTGTACCTAAATGGTGGCAAATCAGACTTACACCCACTCTGTAATAACAATGATCCGTCAAGCAAGTTAGAAATGCAATTACACGTCAGTATGGATCAACAGCAACACTGAAGATGCTACCAATTTAATAATAATACGGTCGCCAGCCTAATTAGGCATTAACTGAGTTTCTTCCCTATACAAGTTGGTGTATATTCATACAAAACTTTTTACTGTCTATTAATCTGATTAAAATCGGGCATAGGTTACCCTAAAAATAGGACTTTCGAGCCACACACAAAATGTCAATTTTGGTAAAGATAAAACACTGATAAATTTTGGCTTTTATATTGACTTTAACTTTTGCTGGTCAAACCAATTTAGAACACTTCAGAATTCAAATGAATAAGAGGGGGGGGGGGGGGGGGGGGAGGGGGGGAACCTGAAACTGTTATGATCACTGTATAAAAAAAATTGATTACTGAATTTATTATGCGTTCAAGATTTCCAGTATATAAGTTACTACTCTTTTCATCTTATTTACTGCTCATTTAAATTCCTTTATATCTGTCTCGAAATAACTGAACTTCATTACTATATCAGTATTAAAGTTATCTTTCAACTTCGTTAGACCTTCGTTATTAATTTATTGGTTCATTAATAATTATTATTAACACAAAATAATATTTTTCATTTTGGGACACTCGGATTGCACAACATTTGGAAAAGACCCTGTTTAGATTAGTTGTGAGGATAATTAAATGATTTGAAAGTTCTGGTAAAATTTAGGTTATTATTGAACAGTTCACTCTATGGCCCATACGAATACAGTACTAAAAGTTTCAACCTGCTTGTATCGACGCGGCGGTTGGCGGGCGGCGAGAGGGCGAGGCACAGAGCACACATACAACCACAGCTATGGCTCTTGACGTATCGGCACTTTAATTCTTCTTTGCGACGCAATACTTTTCCATTTAGTGCCTATGGACTTTTGCCATGCTGTATGGGCGTTGGAACGGCATACCCGAGGCTCAGTGAAGCTACGTCTTCCAGGAGAGCCTCCTCGCTCCAGAAGGTGTTGCTCAAACCAGTGCCAAACTCCAACTACTACTGAGCCCGTTGTGCCCTGCAGTGCGCGCGTGGATTTTCCCGCGCTCGCCTGCCATCCACGTTTTACCGCTCCCTTACAGGCAGGGTATTCACCCTAGGTTTTGCATTCTACATATTGTAACACATTGCCTACGTATGGACCAGACGCACAGTTACAATTTTAAACATCTTACAACAGTCTCAACATTTGTTACATTTCAATTCTATTACAATATTGCTTGACATTTGAGATAAACATTAATACTCACATTGAAACTTGTTTACAGTTTTCTTAACACAATGGCATGAAACAAAAACGAAATGAAATCAGAACATCAATTACACAAGTTTATCGAAAAATCAGGAGAAAAAAAATTACTTATATGTACAATAGTACAGCGTCGTTGTTGTTACATGGTGCATCGGAATCTAATACTCTTCTCCCCAGAAAGGCTCAAAGCACAGACTCTTTGAAGCGTCACACCCTATGTACAGAATCGGCATTGTGTCTCTTGTATTCAATCCTGATCAATTTCTGTGTTTCATCGTCAATGTGAAGGTCCAGGGGATGCAGTAAACCTGCAGTGGTGCATCGTAATCTAGTACTGTTTACCCAGGAAAGGGTCAAAGCACAGACTGTATGAAGCGTCACTCCCCGTGTACAGTAGTCGGCATTGAGCCTTTTGTATTGAATCCCGATGGAATTTCTGTGTTTCATCGTCAATGTGAAGGTCCAGGGGATACAGTAAAATTGCACCATACTTATGGAACCATCTCAGTGCTTAAACGGAACCTGAGAACAAAGAAGATAAATCAACCTATCTACCTGTAGTGGATCCAAAAACTTAACGAAAAACACATAGCAATCAGAATCAAAGTAGACAGTATGAACCTGATCAGATGTTTCACGAATGGTATCAACGAGTCAGTCCTGAATCTCCAAAGATCCGGGCTGCTACGAACCAGTGGATTTGTCGAGACTGTATCTGTCTTTACCTTTTCTCAGAACCTGTCTCAAGCAATACGGTAAATAGCTACAGAAGTATTCTTCTTTTGCATGCTTTTCCTTGTACGATTTGTGTGTGCAGATTTCATGTTAGTTTCCAGTCGAGAGTTACTCATGTGAATTTTAATGAGTTACTAAATTGGATAGGAGGGATTCATGAGACAGAAGTTGCGAGGGTGAAAAGTGGCTGTTTGTCATATACAAGTGTCTGGAATTTGGTATGGCTGGTTTCAACATGTCTATGGTTGCACCTGGTTGAGACTGGGTCGTCAACACATTGGAGGAAACGGGCAGGGTGTTTCAATCCACCCACTCCTACCATTGTCATAAGCAGTACGTCTTCTTGTCAGCTTAACCAGTAACTCATTAACAGTAAATTTGGCATCTCTTACCCTTCTCTCTCTCTCTCTCTCTCTCTCTCTGTGTGTGTGTGTGTGTGTGTGTGTGTGTGTCTGTGGCTGTGTGTGTGTGTGTGTGTGTGTGTGTGTGTGTGTGTGTGTGTGTGTATCAGTACAATGTGACGGACTAGTGTATGTATGGAATGCAAATTGATTTCCATTATTTTAGCACAGTCACTTACGAACCGTCAAAATAGGGCGAATCACAAAGAACAACTTAAGTACACATGTTATTCCAAAAACGTTATCGTGGAAGTAGGGTCCAGAAGGTGCTGGTGAAAAATCACACATTGATAACGTTATGTTTTATTTTAAACTTTCTCAGTAATAAATTATTAAGTTTGGCAATTCTTTGCAAAAATTTCAAAACAATTTCAAATAGCTTGACAATTTTCATTATGGAAAGGAGATTACCAGGTATGACATTAACAACTTGCCAATAATGATATTTTAACTTGATATATATAAGACAACAGTTAAAAACTCTTTAAAAAATAGCTCTATGTACAGAATATTGCAGTGTTTAAACTTGTTATATCAGTAAGGGAACAATTCCAAAAAAAACTTTAAGTAGCTAGCTTGTACTAAGCAAAAATAGTTCTCTCTCGCCTGTTACATAACATATATTTGTTAGAAGATAAATGTGAATAAGCCAACACACAAACGTTCACATTAAAGGCAGTTCCCAAAAAAAAATTTCCTTAGCTCAGTGAGGGGGTGACACGTCTGAAGGGGCCCAGACCACAATAGTCGGAATTAGTGGTCTACAGGGCCACAACAGATCAGCCCCAAAACATGCATTACAAGCCACCATCCCCCCGAGTAACCCAAAACCAGAAGATGTAGCAAGGGCGGTGACTGTACAGACTCTGAACCACAGAGGCACACGACGCCGACCCTAAGTCACCCAATCGAGGTGTGAATGAAAACGGCTCGACCAAGAAGCAATTACCACATTCCCGCGGACAGGCAAATGAAAACTGTGGTGGGAAGACCCCAACAAAACCACTGGTGAAGAAACTCATACAGTTCACTAGAACTTGAAAAACCCCTTTTATATAACTAACTCTGTTACATAAAAACAGTACTCAACTTGTCACACTCCACCCCGAGCGCCGGGAACACGTGCACTTCCTTATTCTCGTCAGAGCCAACCGCTGCCAGTGGTTTCAACGGCCGATAAGAAGACATACGGTCCCACGCGCTGACCTCCTGCACCACGGATTCTAACCTTCATAAGCCACGTGCATGCGGGTCAGGCACACTCAGCCCCTGAGAGCCAAGAGGTCGGCCAAAGCACGTGGCGGGCAGTTGACGACCGCCAACAGCACGGCCTCCACCTCTCTCGGTCGCAGTCCTCGCGCGTCACTTGACCCTACACTTGCTCCACCTCCCGCCAGAGGGCGGTAGCGATCCAGACAGCGCGCCAAACCGAAAGCGCCACCGCAAACACCAGACGCGAAGCGAAAGCACGCCGCCTGACGCGCTTTTCGAAGAGCCGGACACAACTACGGTTCAACTTACTTACTATATCGGCATGTTCCACATGATGATGTAACCATATTTACATACGCCTCCATGTTCTTTATGATATATTTTAGAGGATTCCCAGTTTTACAGTGCAAAATGCACTCTCAACAGCGTTGCACAGTTCTTCGTTTGTTCCATAACGACGTGCAGGTCCGTGCGCCTTCATGACTCCCCATAACGTGTTGTCGGGTGTGGTGAGGTCAGGATTTCTTGGTGGCTATCTCAAGGGAGCTGGACCTGTCCAGCTAATTAAGCAGACACTGCATTTGTCGTTGTATTCGGAGCACTGACACGTGGCCAGCAACAGTGACCTGTCATGACTGTGTGCTGGCCCGCACCCTCTCCAGCAGGCTGTTAGCCCACTGTTCCACTGCTGACGACAACACGGCGTCCCAGCAGGCTGCGCAGCCGCTACCCTGATTTAGCCACGCCAGACTCAAATCAACTCCTACTTGACTAATTACAAGCTCATGTTCCAACTGAAGTTTGGTTACTCAGATATCCCCATCATATTCCTGGCTTCCAAAGTACATATGGGCTAACCGGCAAGATAAGAGAGAATGTATTAATCGTGTTCCCAAATTGGTTACAAGCACTGAAATGGGAAACAAAGTCCTGACATGCGACAGGCTCAGAAACCCACCATCTTCTCACTGCAATCGGCTACCAGTGGTGTGGTAGCGGCTGTAGCAAGTGGAAAGGTGTCGGGATAATATTAAGCCAGACCTGTTTTTAAAACAAATTTCTTAACAAGAAATTCCAATTCAAAATTTACTAAAACAAATCTTGCCCAACCGCTACTTCTTTTTAGAAAAGAAAAGGTAGCCATCACAATACTCTTGACCAAATATTAACCCTGATCAAGTTTTGATGGCAATTAGTAACTATCCAATGACAATTAGAACGACATCAATTAAAAGTTCCACCTGAAACTATGCAAGTACTAACATCAACATTTAAATCCTTAAAGCTGTCCTAAAATGCATATAGTAAAACCTTAAACGAAATTTATAAGCCCAGGTTAACACCAAATTTCAAAACAATTATCATAGAAAACCAGTTTAGCTTCATAAATTATAATAGACAGTAACAATTACATTCTGACTCCTACTCACAAGTTCACACACACACACACACACACACACACACACACACACACCACTTTCACTCGTGACACAATTCAAAATTTTCGCGAGTACTGTATGGAAGTTCCAGGCTGTTTCAAAACATTCTTAGGCTCAGAGAGCCTTCAGGTGAAACCCAAGTGAGGAGACCTGAACTCTTGAATTACAATAGAAGATTATTTATCTCGAAGATTGATCCGCAGCATTAGAATTCATCCATTGCTACCATAGTGCCATTACGACGCCGAAAGCCTGAAATCAACCCTTATTACACACTTCCGTCTTGCGTACACTTCTTGGCGCTACATTACACACATCATTAAATTAGCATGATGAAACCTGAAATAAAGATCTTACCATCGCTTCCACAAGTACATGCACCACAAATGCCTGCCACAAAGACAGACCAGATAACAATCTTTACAACATGAACATATAAAACAGACAGAACACTACCGCTTGTTACTGTTCTCACCCTAGGCAATTTTTATTTTTCATCGCTCCAGTAGTTGTTTCGTTGCTACGCAGTGGGAAAATAATTCTTTATTTCTTTGTTGTGTCGCTGTGTTGTGCTTCTATCGAAGTGCAGACTGTAGACGACTTTACTGTGTGCAGTTGTCATCTGAACGTGTGTACCTGCCTCTAGTTTTTCGAACGAACGTGGAACGCCACATTCACGCTATGGACAAAGTGGAACAAGAAGTGCGAGTTTGTCGCACAGAGAAAGAAATAAAAAAATATGTAAAGTTTCACTCACCAACAAATACAGGAGAAACGCCAGTGTTCTACAACCTATTTAATTGACATTCAGAGAGTTATGTGATGAGTTGGCGCATAAAATCAAGCCCATTAGCGTAAATTCACCTGCTTCTCTTCATGAACAGACCAAGGCTTCCATATGCCGTCACCCATGTGTCTGCAACCCATTGCACTCGTACATACGTTATGTATATTCCCGTACGGGGGGACATGTTAATTGACAGCCGCTTGCCCGGTGTCGGCGGATAAATGCGATGTTGCAGTTCCTGTGTTGTTCAGAAATACGGTAGAATGTTTCTTTGGACATGCATGCGTGTATGTATGCATGCATCTCCGAAAGAACATTGCATTCTACTTCTGAAGAGCACAGATAAAGCAGTATAGTACTGACCGAAAAAAATGGTTTGTTTAGGTCCGTAGGACACGATTGAGTAGTGGTCTGAGGGAAACTTTGTATAGTCCTTTGTAATCAACAGGAATGGAAATGATGAACAATGTGTTGCAAATTGGCTTGCGGAGTAGGATGTAACCTATGGATGCGTATATCTTTAAGTAATGCTTTCAGGTATGCCTACTGACGAAGGAATTGCTAGTACCTCGAAAAATTCAGTGCTTAGCTTTTCCGATTTTTCTGTTCTACCACTCACGTCCTTCGGTTATCTAATTAACGATTCCTTGATAGCCGATGTATATTTGCTGTATACTGCCTATCGATTCCTTCTATTAGTCAGATTGGGCCACTATTGTTCTCGATCACTTCGATCCATTACCTCTTCAATACGTGTTCGATTTAGTCACCTTCAACTTTATTCTTTACCTAATTTCAGATGGTGCGTCGATGGGAGCATGACAGTTGTATTTCCCGCTTGCCATCATCCTCCCATAAAGCCGACGTGTCGAGGGCCAGACCTTCTGACACGTATGGACTGCTTCCCTCTCACTAAGGAATAGGCTGCTGCCCCTCTGTGGACACTACACGTTGGTCTGGCTCCTGCACACACGCCCCCCTTTTGCACGTTGTTGCGTCTACAGTACGGCTGTCTGCATCACTGAGGTACGCACGCCACCCCTCCTGCATGGCATTGTTGCTGAACAGTAGAGGTGGAGGTGGGATTCCAATATTTCAATCTAGACTGTCGAATATTTTCCTTGGTGCGTAAATGACATGCGGGCATCGCAGGTTCTCTGTATTTTCCCTTACACTGATGATCGCCAAGTAAGAGTGATTACTATGATATCTACATGTCTAGTGAATCCTATGAACCCTCTTATTCTTTCTTCATATTCTTCTATAGATTTTTTGAATTGGGTATTTGTATCTGAGTATATACAGTTGGAATTCATTGAATCGATTACCCGTGACTGTAGGTATACGGTAAAGAGCAAATTTATTTTTGATTATTTATATGTCGTATGCATGGAGTTCTTGGTAACAGGCGCAACCTGTAACCGACAAACCATTTCACATCATAAATTTAGAAGCGTATGTGGTGTTACTGGTGCATCAGCAATGAGCGATTTGTGTTCTGTAATGATTTTCGGCAAAGGAGGGGCATACGCGAGGTACTTCGCATAACCCCAGGGGAAAAAAGGTTCCGTGGGTGTCAGGCCCAGAGGTCTAGGTGACAGAGAACGCAGTGCCGCCATGAAAGGACGACGGATTCAGCGTTTTGGTAGGTGCTGCTTCTAAAGTGTGGAGTGGCTTTCGATTTTCTGCTCTTGCACAAAGATGGAAATTCTGAAGTTTATTTTACATTCTCTGCAATGCTTATCGATGTACTGCTAAGTGTCAGCTGCAGCCATCTGTCACCGCTGTAGTGACTTTGGGTTGGCCTGTACTGTTGGCCCCAAACTGCGTGGACTCGGTCGGTGTGGCTGGCCTCCCCCGGCCTGCATCATGACGGCCGCAGCCGCACTGTCGAAATCTGGAAGCAGTTTGGAGCACAAACAGGATATCAGCTGTCCGCAAAGCGGGAAAGGCCTGCGGTCACAGCTGGGATGTGATGCCGCCACTTCTGTCCGCTCTTGCCGCACACACACACACACGTAATACGTGGAGTATTGCTGTCGCACATCCGCAATGATCAGGTTACGCAAATACGCATTCCTCTGACAGTATCTTCCCACTGAAGGTTAAACGCGTGCTTAAATGGCAAGTACATCGATACTGGGTCGAGACATGTCTGGTGACGCTGTTCTCTATGGGAGCTGAATTCCCACGCAATGCCGCCAAATGCTCAGTTGTATCGTTTCAGTATCACAACGTGTAACGGATACTCACTGACCATCGAGTGCAACCAAAGCCATTTCTCATAAGCTTCCATTACTGTTTAATAGTTTATGACGAAAGTAGATTTTCACATCGACTTACAGATAGAGAATCTATAGTTTTTGAACGGTTCAAGGAAGGTGTCGAACTTCTACAATCCTGTAAAACAGTATTTGGGAAGTAAGATCCGATCGGGTGTAAAATGGGAACCACAGCGAATATCTGATGAATCTGTGGCCAGATGTGTTCGTCAGTGAGTCTAGTGTGCTCGTCGAGCGCGTGGCGCTGCTTCATTTCAGTTCTGGGCGCACAGTGAGCGCGTAAAGATGACTGGAACACAGTGTCTGCCGCCGAGTGTGGGTGCCTGCCCTGAGATTTCGCCTAATTTTATGCAACCCCACATAACGAAACTGTCTTGCGTTTCCTCCTTCATAGCAATCCTCGACCGCACACTGCTGGGGCAACGGAGACGCTCCAGAAGGGTTTTCGATGAGAAGTCTATCATCTCCCATACATCCCAGACTTGGTCCTCTCTGAGTTTAATCTCTGCTCACATGAACTGCTCGCTTTGAAGACAATCTTTTGGCACACACAGAGAGCTGCAGACCAGCTCAGAGAATTGGCGGAAAGCACAGGCGGCTGCTTTCTATGACGACGATGTTGAAAAGTTGCTAAAACGCTGACAGATGTCTAAGTCGGGGTGCCGACTGTGTAGAGAAGTATCGGGAAGATGTAGATAACTGTTACAAACAAAAAAATTTAAATTTTCACTATGGTTTTGTATAGGCACATAAGGAAAAGCCGCGACAGCCTACGGTAAAAGTTATTGCCAATGACAATAAACATTAGCGCGGCCACTGCGAGCGTCGGCAAAGAGGTATTTTGCACCTCTGGAAGGCGAAACACAAATGATGGAAACGTTTTTAAATTTTTTTTAATTACTTTTTTTTGACAATTGCTAGAGAGACTCTTTCATTAATTCTCGTGGCGAGAAGACGTATTTCTTGTAACACTGTATGTTGTCTGAATAATAATTTTATGAAAATATGAAGTCTGAGAGTTCGTTTCTGTGCAAACCCACGAAAGTTTTCTTTTCTTCCGCGCATTATCCCAATGTCATGTCAGTGTACCTGCTTGCATCAGAAGAGGAATTCCGATTAAGAATTAATATTGTACACACAGTCAAGAATGAAAATTAATTATTGCGGAAAAAAAACCATTTAACCAACCTGTGTAAATCGAAACGGAAAAGTGAATACAGGAATCGATGCAAGTTAAAAGTGAAAGATATTGCATTCGTTTAAAAAATCTGTAAGGAATCAAAATGACAAAAGTGCGAAAAAATCAATTTGTTTCATTAATTACAATTTTTTTAAAATATAAATGTGCACAACTGGCGACCTGATGACATGACGTTGAGAAAGCCATGAAACCAATTGTGTAAACTATTCAAAATTATTTATGACACTGTATGAAATTATTTTGCATGTACTAATTACTTTCAAATTTACATGTGCAACATCACAATGGTAGCAAAATAACCAGAACCATAAATTATTGTGGATAAAGTAACCAGTTCAGAAGGGAATCAAAAGTGAAACCGGAATTTACGGAAAATTTTGGAAATACGCTGTTTGTTTCGTCGCAGCAAAGGTAGGAGCGCTACCGCTTGCTTAGCTATGCTTGGTGGCGTCTCCTGCGTAGTAATTAGACATCCTTTTCCGTAATTTCCCTTTCTAAAAGTGTGGAGTAAATTTTTTAGAACTTTTACGTAATGATTAGCGAGAGAAAAGTTTGAAGTTTTTGTGTCATAGCATTTCGTGCGTCATAGAAGCAGCCAATTAACGCTTGACGACACGTAAATCGTATGTTTAAATTTACAAAAAAAAAATATATTTCACCTTTCTGTTTTCCAAAATTTTTAATTTTAACATTCAATCAAAATGGCACAAAAATCAGTTCCCATTAGTGTTGACAATGGCAAAAACGAAATGAGCCAAAATGGCATACAATTGCAAGACAGGAAATACGAGAACCTTGTCTGGAAGACAAGGCGTATTAAGTAGTTCAGAAATGAACATAACCGAAGTGACAAGTGCTAGTGAGCTTTCACAGAGCTGTAACTTTGATGACACGTTGATGAGAATAGATGAAACTATATCACGTATCTCAGCGAGCAACATTCTGCTCGCACAGTAGAACATAGAAACCGCACATAACATGATTTTTGACGACACTTTACCGTCACCCATCACACGAAATCCAAACGTTGATTTACAAAGTACTGTTGTTAACCAAAGTACACTAGATAGCAGCCAAAATGGCGCACTTGCCGCGATACTTCAAAAGCTTGATAGCTTGAGCACCGAAATAAAAAATACATACACCAATTTGTGAACAGACCTAAATTCAAAATTTGACGGTTTGTCACAAAACCTTAGCATAGTCACACGAGATATAAACAACATAAAACAAGATCAAAAACAAGTTTTAAAAGATTTTCAGGATACAGTCACATAACAGATTAGTGATTTGACAAAGAATTTTCGGGAGGAAATGAATGTAAAATTTAGAGACATGGAAAAACAGCTAAAGCAATATGTACTTTCCGAAGTAAACAATGACATTACGGAAATAAATCAGAAATTAGACGCACATAACGAGCATAATGATACAGTAGAGCAACAAATGAAAGCGATTAAAGACACACACACAAACTTCGAAGCTACACAAACACAGTTAACTTCCACAGTAAAGAACATGTCTACTGTAGTGAACAAACTGCATAAGGATTAAGAAAATATAGCAATAGCTATTGATGAACTCACTTCAAAAGTAGTATCACTTGATATCGAATCAGTCTGTGTCAAAAAGGAAAGAGACAAAATTAAAGAAAATTTATCTAATGTAATTTCAGAAGCTGAAGCTGGTACTTTGGACAAAACTAGTACCGCAGCGGAAAAGGTAGCGAAGGAATGCAGATTAATCAATGATGTAGTTGAAAAAGTTGTTCAGAAAAAGGAAAATGATATTATCGACAAAGTGAACACCAATTTGCAAGCTACAGAGCAGAGGATCCGCAACTACTTAGGTGAAACTGATACAGAGACACCAGGTGTACACATAAACAAAGTGCCAGCCACAGCAAACCAAAGTAATGTATGCACACAGATCATGGCAAACCATACAAACAATGCCAATAGTAATGACAGAACGCAGAGTGTAAGTTAACAGGGCATAACACCAGAACCAGTACCTACGAGAAATGTAAATAATTATGAGAGCTATGTAAACACAACACAAAATGCAAACAGTTTGTCCACTGTATTTGCTGAGGAAGGTCTATTAAGACACCGACAATTCCCAACATTTACAAGTGAAGGTAAGAAGATGAATCCTGTTGTGTTTATTAGTGGTTTTCGACATGTGTTTGCTAGAAATTGTACGGAAGCACAAAAGATCATGTTTGTTGTTGGGTACACGCAAGGCGATGTGCGTTTGTGGGCGACCGAGGTAGCTGAGCGTTGTGCCACATATTTACAATTTGAACGGGCATTTCTTGACAAATACTGGTCAGAATCCGTACAGGAGAGACTTAGGCGAGAGGTTTTTAACCCCGCCCCTTTTAATAGCAAATATGGTAGCTTGCAAGGGTGTTTTGAGAAGTATCTCAATAAAACACGTTACTGGACGACTCCTGTTTCTCACGTTAATGTTTTAAAAATTTTAAAAAGTCGTTTGCCACCACACATTCGTGAGAAATTAATTACTACACCCGAACACGACACAGAATATTTTTATCCATTTTAGATTCAATCGATCTAATATATGAGAAGAAAGTAATAACAAACAGGGCGTCAGACAGCCAAACACCACAACGACATAACTCGAGTGGTCAATACAATAAGCCAGACGCCGGGGCTGGCACGCGCAACCGCAATGATAAATTAACCGTGGTAATGGATACGGGAATGAAAATGGCAGTAACAGGAGATTTAAACAAAACTTTGCGTATAACAGGAACCATTACGATCCAGGCTAATTTCTATCACTTCTCTCAAAACTACGCACCTTGTGTAAATAAAAACAGTCAGCCGTACCAAAGGCAACAACAGTACCATGGCGCACGCCGTACCGCAGCCAACTTTTGCCCAGCAAAATCACAATACGGCAACATTCCACAACAGCCATACGAACACACGAGAAAGCATGTCGCGAACTGGAAACGATACACACTGGGAAAACAATCACACAGTACAACTGATAGAAATTGTCCCGTGTACCGAAGTAGATGAGACTACACCTCAGAAAACCCGAATCGGCCGTAGTTGAGCCCCATGCTATAAACCTTGTAAACGATGGGGGCAAATCAGATTTTCAAACATGTTTCGTACGATTCGGCGACTGTCTGAACAAGATTCAGAAATCCGAACGTTATTGATGCAAAGTAATACACAAAAATCAGACTACAAAAAAATTTGTGAACAGATGAGAATGATACAACATCACCACAATAGGTGGAGAAAGGTAATACAAAATCTCAACCCAAATAGAAACTATAAGGTAAGTAAATGGTATCTGTTATACAAAGGCGATTTGTTTCACCGGAAGCACGAAGGCTCTAATCATTGGTGTGTATGTATTCCAGAGGAATATATCGACGAATTTATCAAACACACACATGAAGTATGGGGACACTACGGAGTAACAAAATGTACAGACAAGATTTCCAAACTTTGTTACTTTCCTAATTTACGATGACGTGTTTCACAAATATTAAAAAATGGTGTTACTTGCCAAAGAACAAAACATCCAATATGTCAAAGTTTACAGAATTACACCTCATACTAGCCAAAGCTGCACTGAAAATGAATTCTCTGGATACCGCAGGGCCATATCCTAGAGCAGAAGGTGGTGTCAAATACGTAATAGCTCTTTATGATATTTTCACAAAATACATCAAACTTTATTCTACCAAAACCACTACAGCCAGTAGCATCATAAGCAGAATTGAAGAGTATTATTTACGAAGAGTAGGGAAACCCAAAATAATATTAACAGACAATGCAGCCTATTTCGTAGGAAGAAAATGGAAGCAATTCATGAATACACAAAGCATTAAACACATCTTGGTAAGTTTTTTCCACCCAGAAGCAACTCCCGTGGTGAGGGTGTTTAAACAATTCAATAGATTTATAAGGACAAATGGTTCAAATGGCTCTGAGCACTATGGGACTCAACTGCTAAGGTCATTAGTCCCCTAGAACTTAGAACTAGTTAAACCTAACTAACCTAAGGACGTCACAAACATCCATGCCCGAGGCAGGATTCGAACCTGCGACCGTAGCGGTCTTGCGGTTCCAGACTGCAGCGCCTTTAACCGCACGGCCACTTCGGCCGGCTTAGAAGGACATACGCTCATAATAAGCATTCAGGATGGATTGAATACGTGACTCCATTTATGCAAATTGCAAACAATCTTCCCCAGTCTTCTACAGGTTTCACTCCTAATGAACTTCTGTTTAACACAAAGCAAACTGACGAATGGGAATCACCCATACCAAAATTACACTACTGAAAAGTTAACTTTACAGGATGAAATCAAACAAGCAGTAATTACATTAGAGAATAGAGCAGAATACAGAAAGAGAATATACAACAAAAAGTTAAAACGAGTTACACATTTTTTCGAAGGACAACGAGTCCTCTTGAGAACGCATCCCAAATCGACAAAGGTCGGCAACTTAAATAAAAATGGCAATTGCTATATTCAGGACCATATATTATTGCATACATACCTTATCCTGGAACTTATAGGCTGGTATATGACAGAACTGGGAGAGACAAAGGTCTCCACCCTCACAAAGACTTAAAGGCTTTTCACGAGTAGTGACACAGGATCACAGCAGTTTTTTTTGTCATAAAATATAAATATTGTCATAGTTTTTATTAGTATTATGACGATTGTTCCCCTTTAGTAGAGCGATTGAACTGGAATTCGTAATTTCATCTTCGGGGCGTTTTTCTTCTTTGCTTCACAAAAGCTCGTGATCCTCTCAGAATGTTTCTTCTTCCGTTCTTCTGTCCATTCATTTTACCAGGCGAGCGCGATGTTTTTTTTCTCAAATTTCACATTTGCGATCTTATTACGGCACCCAGAGCAGTCTTCGAGACTTTTATGTCGATCTGCTGCAGATCCCTCTGGATCTCTCTCCGCCATTCTATGCCGCATTTACTCCTTGTTATAGCATTGAAAAATTTCCTTGTTGTTTTTGGGGTCTTCCATCCTGAAGAGGTGTGTATAAAATAGTCTTACAACTAAATGTCATGGTTTGATAAGTAAAAAATTTTATTGTATGTATTTTTAAATGTAATGTGTATAAACTCAAGTAATTTTCTTGTTTTGTAAGCAAAGGCAAACATTTGACTAGAAGGAAGAGTAAAAACACAGCTTTACGCGAAGCGAAATGGAAGCTGGAGCAGCGTAAGACAGCTGAGAACGCTCAGCCTTGCGTGCTTACGTCAGTACTAGGGAACAGACATTGACCTTGCACAAGCGCAACAGGCTAACTCGCGGCGCAACCGAATATATAGGTGAAGCTACACAAGTATCAAACTCAATTTCAAAATAAATAATAACACGTAACAACTATATTTACTATCAGGGAACGAAAGAATATAATACTACATTTATATCAACATGCGAAGTTGCGTCAATACTAAGATACATACATTGTAACTAGAATTAAAATAAATCATTACAACGAAACATACTGGACGTGTTAGCTAACAAAAAGATAAGATACCGTAGGAGATGTCAAAGTAACTTCCTTTGCAGTAAATGAATAAAAGGATACGAATGCAAGTAAATAAATATATAAACAAATAAGAATGAAATATGAAAAACGTCTGCGAACGAATCTGATGAGCGAGTATATGCGAGGCCTCCGTGGCCTATGAGCTTCGAATCACAATTAGTTTTTAAGTTAGTTGTAAGTTTCTTTTTATATTGCAGCGGCCAGTGCATCGACACGGTGCAGAAGAAGAGATTTACGGCGGGTGTTATGGGTACCAAATGAAAAAACGGGCCGCACCTCAAAGGAATGACTTAGTTATAGGTATGTCTATGTGTATATTTTAGTCATCAGGCAAATGAAGAATAAGAATATATTTCGGCGCAGTGCAACTACAAAACATTTACCCGTACCTACTGACTACAAAGTGCACAGAAACATGGAGGCATGTGACCTCAAACGAAACTAATCAATTCATATCGCGTCACATTCGAATATAAACGACGATATTTCCACATAATCGTGAAGAGGTAAGCATGAGGTAATGCAAAAACTTTTGCGTTACGAACACAAAGCTACACGCAATTAATTATAAGCAACACGGTGGTTTATAGTACATGAGTCGTTAATAAGTTTCGGTTGCATGAAAAAGGAGTTCCCTGATAAGTTATTTAAGAAAGAACCAATAGCATTTCCTTAGTAATCGATAAACCAGTGCCGGCCGGAGTGGCCGAGCGGTTCTAGGCGCTACAGTCTGGAACCGCGCGACTGGTTCGAATCCTGCCTCGGGCATGGATGTGTGTGATGTTCTTAGGTTAGTTAGCTTTGAGTAGTTCTAAGTTCTAGGGGACTGATGACCTCAGCAGTTAAGTCCCATAGTGCTCAGAGCCATTTTTTGAACCATAAACCAGTAGAATAGTATTCCTTGTTCCCTCCCCAACGCAGGAGGCGGCGCCAAAGCGTAGTTAAGCAAGCAAAGCGTAATGTAGAATGTTTTTCTCTGTTTCTCTCTAGGAAAATATTAGATTTTCATAACTGATTTATGCACGATTTGAAAATAAAATGTGAATGCACTAAATGCATATATAGTAACACAATGTAATGAAATGTAAATAATTTATTTGTATTTATGTACAAAGGAATTCTTTTTGAAGCTAACAAACAAACTACAGTAACTAGTAACTATCGTTGAAGAGGAAATTTTGTTATATTTTACTATTTAAGAATTTTCTACGTTTGATACAAGTAATGGTTGGAATGTCAACCTTAGATGTAAGGCCTTGTAATATGCATTGTTATGTCAAAATGTTTACGCGAATTTTAAGTGTATATCGAGCCATATGTTAAAGATGAACTCGAGAAACTAACAAAAAAGGAAAAAAACCTCAAGGACTAAAACAATTCTCACGCCGAAATGAACGACGAAATAGATCGTGGTATCCAAACGCGTGTGCGATAGTGCAACTAAGCAATTGTGGTAATGTCATGCTACGCAATGTCTGATATATTAATCAGCAAACTACAATTGTGCAAGTATGACTTACTTTGACGTCGGGTGTTGATGTGCAGTATTCACCCCACTGAAAATGTGGATACGACGGAGAAGATCCTTCTCGGGCCGTATCAGAGGTGAATTATCTGCCGCAGCGTCGGTTCTTGGAAGGTAAACGCACGTGCACCGCACTCACAAAGCAAATTATTCGACGGATAGTACGGCACGCAGTGTGAAAGTGACACAACAGCGAGAGTGGAAGCGCGAACGACCGTACACAATAATGCGTGGAGCCTTAACGGCTCTTGCACAGCCAACAAACATATTTCGTGCGCACGTGCACAGAGACTGGCAATGTTGCTGGAAGGACGAGTACCCGCTCTCGCAGCACTCTCATGCAAACGCTTAGTGAATTATCATTCCACATGTAAGTTGTGTATTTCCTGTAAGATAATGTGTAAGCAGGGCAAGCTGACATCTCCAACCGAAAATACAAAGAAAAATACAGCGACAAATAAATGTCATTGTACCCTTTTCGACAAAAATTTAGATTTAAGCTGTGCGGGTGTATATAAAACACTGTGCGGCTTCACTGCATCTCACTGCACAGTGTGGGGGCAATTGTACAGGTACATAAAGGAAAAACCGCGACACCCTACCATAAAAGTTATTACCAATAACAACAAACGCTAGCGCAGCCACTGTAAGCGTCAGCAAAGAGATATTTTGCTACTCCGGAAGGCGAAACACAAATGATGGAAACTTTTTTCAATTTTTTTTGAGGAGAAGACGTATTTCTTGTAACACAGTATGTTGTCTGAACAATAATTTTATGAAAATATGAAGTCTGAGAGTTCGTTTCTGTGCAAACCCACGAAAGTTTTCTTTTCTTCCACGCATTATCCCAATGTCATATCACTGTAACTGCCTGCATCAGGAGAGAAGTCCGATTAATATGTCATATTGTACACACGGTCAAGAATAAAAACTAATTATGGTGGAAGAAGAAGCATTTAACCAACTTGTATAAATCTCAACAGCAAAGCGAATACAGGAATCGATGTAAGTTTAAAGTGAAAGATATTGCATTCGCTTAAAAAATCTACAAGGAATCACAATGATAAAAGTGCAAAAAATCAATTAGTTTAGTTAATTATGTTTTTTTTTTTAAATATAAGTTTGCAGTTTCCATTTCGCGACCGATCGCACCATACTCTCCGGATAGCCCTTGTAAATGGTGGTGACTTCAATCAAAAATGGTTCAAATGGCTCTGAGCACTATGCGACTTAACTTCTGGGGTCATCAGTCGCCTAGAACTTAGGTTAGTTAGGTTTAATTAGTTCTAAGGACATCATACACATCCATGCCCGAGGCAGGATTCGAACCTGCGACGTAGCGGTCGCTCGGCTCCAGACTGTAGCGCCTAGAACCGCACGGCCACTCCGGCCGGCTGACTTCAATCCACCCTCGATATGTTGCCGACAGTGTGTAACTAAAGTCGGTGATAGGCATAAAATATTGTCAGAAAATCCACTAAATGCTATTTCCGAAATTTATTTCAAGGAATTGGTTCCGTAGCTAACGCTTGCGAAAACATTCAGTGATCATTTAGTAACAAATAATTCCGAGCAAAATGGGAGTATCATGGCGATTACAAGGATAATTGTAGTGAGACTGAATGACCTAACACCGACATTCACTGAGAACCAAAGAAAAATATATCTGTTTTTAGAAAAAGGAGACAACAGTTCGCTTCATGATTTCCAAGCTGTGTAGGCTTAGATCAGATGTCACGTCAATAAAAAAAATTGAATCAACAGTCATCGAGAGATCTACAACAACATGTGACTAAGAGACGGAACTGCTCTCCCACGGCTCACAAAACGGCTCACTTTCGCAGAAGAAACGAAAGGAAGCTACGTGAAATTTAAAACAATACAATATCTCCAAGACTAGAGATGTTTTATAAAAAGTCAGAATTTTGCGTAGACTTGAGTGCGAGAAATTTTTAATAGAGCCCACAACTAAACTTTCTCTCTACAGCTGGCAGCAAACCAAGAGAGATTCTGGTGGTATGTAAAGTACACCAGCGGCAAGACACTGTCAGTACCATTTCTGCACGACGGCAGCGGTAATGTTACTCACCAAAGCGCCGCTAAGACGGAGGCACTAAACACGGTTTCCGAAATTCCTTCACCAAAGAAGCCGAAGTAAATGTTGTAGAATTCGAATCAGAAAAAGCTGCCGACATGAGATACTCTCGATGTAGAGAAGCAATGTGAACCACTTGATAAAAGCATTTTTTCGGATCCAAACTGTATACCTGTTGGGTCAACTACGGACGACGCTGGTCAAATATCTCCGTATGTAGAAGTCATCTGCAGCCGCTCCCTCGACAAATCGTCCGCACCTGAGGAGTGGAAAGATCCACATATCACGCCTATAATCAAGAAAGGAAACAAGAGAAATACACTGAACCACTGACCCATACGACTAATGGCGACTTTCAATAGGTCTTGGAACACACACTGCGTTCTAAGTTATGAATAACCGCGAAGAAAACGATCTGTGAACACTTACTCAACACCGATTCAGTTAATATCGCGCATGTGAACCACAACCAGCTCCTCACTCACTCAGAGTAATGGTATTGACAAGATATCTTCAACCGATTTCTTTCCACGTTTCTGCCCAGCTTTTGATACCGTTGCTCACAAGCGGCTTATAGTCACACTACGTGCCTATGGAGTATAGTGTCAGTTGCGCGACAATCGCGTATTCCTGTCGGAAAGGCCACAGTTCGTACTAACAGACGGAAAGTCATCAAGTAAAACAGAAATGATATTTGGCATACGGGAGGGAAGTGGTGTAAGCCGTCTGCTGTTTCTAATCTGTGTAAAAGATTTAGGAGACAATCTGAGCAGCCCTCTCAGAGTGTTTGCACTTCATGCTGTCGTTTCCACTATGGGACCCTTACCAGAGTGAGCTGATGGAAGACAACGAGAAAGCTCAAAGAATGGCAGATCGTTTTGTACCAGCGCGATATAGGAGAAACAGTATCACGGATACGATCTGCGAGTTGGGCTGGCAATTAGTTAAACGAAGATGTTTCTCGTTGCGGCGAGACCTTTTCACGAAATTTCAATCAAAAACTTTCTCGTCCTAATGTAAAAATACGTTATGAGTGTCCATCTACATGGGGTGAAATGATGATCGTAATAAAGTACGAGAAATCGCAGGTAGCATAGGGAGATGCAAGTGTCATTTCTTCCCCACGATGTTAGAGAATGGAACTGTACAGAAATTGGCTATAGGTGGTTCAATGAACCCTCTGCCAAGCACTTTAGGGTCATTTACGGAGTAGTCATGTAGACGTAGCTGTAAATGTGTTGTCTCCCCAGGCACTTTCTCGTGGTCAGCACCTGTTTGTGGTTCGGAGACGGGTCTGGTGGAAGTTTCCACGCTGCTATGTGCTCTTCATCTCTGTACAGCCACTGCCGTAATATGCTTTCAACCATCTTACGGTAGTCGAGCGTTGGTCCCCCTCTACATTTTTAACCTCCAGTAAGCCCCTCATTAGAAACTCTACGATTCCTTGATGTCTCACTGTGACCTCTCAACCTAGCCCTCCTTTTACACAAGTTACCTCTTAAGTTTCTATTTTCCCCACGTCGATCCAGCACCTCCACATTAGTTACTCGATCTACGCATCTAACGTACAGCAGTCTTGTGTAGCACCACTTTTTAAAAGCTTCTATTCCCTTCCTGGTAAACTACTGTTCAACATAAGACAAATATTTCCAGGAAAATTTTGGTAAAATTTCTATTTACATGCAGTGGTAGTGTACTTCTCTTTTTCAGAAACGCTTTTCTCATTTTCAAAATCTCATTTCTTGCAATTGCTTTTTTAATTTATGGCCCCTTTGCTTCGTCCATCGTCAGTTGTTCTGCTGCCCATAGAGCAAAACTCATTCCTACGTCATTTTCTAAATTAATTCCTTCAGTAACTCCTGATTTAATTTCATTCCATTCCATTATCCCTGTTTTACTTTGGTTGAAAATCATTTATAACATTTTTTCCAGACATTATCCATTCCGTTCAATTGGCGTTCTATAAGTTTCGGCGTCCCTGGCGGAATTAGTGTCAGATATTGCATCCCGCCTGTGAACTTTCAGTTCGTCACAGAACTTCTCTTGCTAGTCCTTTACTTGTTGCTTAAGAAACAGATAGTACAACATGGATAGAGGCTACAACTCTTCACATCAATTTTGTTTCTGGTTTCTGTAGAAACTATTGATAATTTAACAGACCTAGCTGCAGCAAATATTGTCAAAAGCTGTCCTGGAACCTACAAATGCTCTAAACTATGAAACCAATTACCTAACACTACTGTGTTTCCGGCTTGAAGTTACGTCAGTTTTGTGCTTGCTGTGCTAAAGTCTCACCTGGGGTGAAGCATCACTGCAAACGCTTCGCCACAGTCGGATCAAACAAGCAACTACTGTTGAGTTGCGACTGACCACTGACAAAGTATCATTGTCAGGTGCGTCACATCCATCTGCAGCCATTCGTTGATAGCCAGATCCCTCAGAGCTACGAAATTGCGGAGATGTTGATCACTACGTTTGATCTGGTATTCCAAATGTCCCCTGAAATAGTGTATAGGATTAGGATCTGTTCGCCTAGTGCACCATTCAAGGCGCGCAGAGTGCATGAAGGTTCCTAAAATCAGGAACGTTTGTGTACAGACCTGGGAGATGTAGCTGTCCATAGAACACTCGTCACGAGTGGGTAGTATGAAAGACAACATGTGGTCACCAAGAGTGTTCACGGTAACCTGAACCAGTACGTCCAAATCGCAGTACGAGAAACATCATCATAACATCACAGATGCGTCTGCAGCCTCAACAGCGCGCTCACAGCAGGGCTGGTTAAACAGCTGACTGGACTGTCACTGGCCTGGACACCTCACAACACCCCCCGTCAGCCACTGGACAGCCCCTGTGCTGTTTGGCCCGCTGGGGACGTCCAGCGTTATGTGCCGCTGTGAGCAGTGGCCCTCTCCCCTGTGTGCAGCTCGCTGCAAAATGTTCGCTTGGAAACTGGTTGAGATAAACCTCCATCGACTGGCAGAGATACTTCATTTCTGATATGAAAAGTGTTGTATTTAAAATCAAAAGAGTCTCGCAAAGTATTCCACTGTCCGACAATTCTCATGACAATGGCCTGAAAAGATAGCCATCTTGTCTGTCATGGATGCAACAATTTATGAATTTTGATATCTAAAAACTTTTCAAATTCATGCAATTGATCCTGTCACCTAACACTAGCTTCGTAATGATTGTGAATGCTCCTAGCTAGGTCTTCACAATTTCTGGTAAGACATTTCCAATCTTCACTTTCACATCTGTGAAGAGAGTGACACATGCATTTGAGAATAATTAGGCCAGGATATTTCTCAGTGAACCGCGTAGCAGCAGCGCTTCCCGACCCCATACATAATTACAATCAGCAGAAGCAAATCTGATAATATTGTCTTGAGAAACACGAATGCACTAGATTGCATCATCGTTGCCTTATCATATTCACTATGCTTAGAAATTTCACAAAGATTCCCAGTTCTACTTTAAATTTTATTTATATACTCATCAAATTATCTAACCATAACAGACGACGTATTAACAGATTCTACGTCTGTTGACTCATAAGTGAGAACACTGAACTTTGTGTGTCTCAGTTTCCCAGAAAGACCGTTCTTCGTTGTTCTGGCCCTCCCCTATCATATTGTTTACGATCTGGAAACATTTAGTGCTACACATATGTGTAGCATCAGCAATATTAGAATTAGAAAAGCAATTCTTAACTATGCTCTCCAGGTGATTTACAAGAGTGAAAGGAAGACTGTGCTGCCGCCAATTCTGCCAATTTAAATTCGACAATGTGAGCCTGGTTATTCAAAGACGCATCATTTTTAGCTGATGTCACAAATGTATCAAAATTGTCTGCCTTTTGTATGACACCACCTTCACTTTTTTTGACTTTTTCAGTTTTAAAATGTATTTTAACACATCTCAATTCAGTCCTAAAAGTTACGTTACAGATTCTACACCCAGCCCTTTCTGAGTTAGATTCATCACCGCACAACCAACCTTTACTTTCACGATTACTTTCCCACATTTTTCTGTATTTTTGTTTTCGAATGTTACATTTCAACAAAGCCAATGTAGATTTCTTGGGAGTACTAGGACCACTATCACTTTCACCTGTTTCCAGTGACTTCATTTTGCTCTACTTAACAACTTACAAATCGCTCTCTGTCCTCACGCGAACCACTAAGTTAACTCTAATCGATTTCACTTACGTGTGAGCCCACCGCACACAATGCCAAGCGGTCAGTACTGTGAATTCCCCAGGGAATTCGCCTGGGGAAATAACCTAAGTTGACCTATGCAGCTGCAGCATAATGAAACTGGGTAATCCCACGGGTGCACAGACGGGCACGTAGGCTGCTCAAAATCGTATTTGTGAAATAAATTGCGAAAAATTAAATAAACCGTAAGCATTCAAATAATAAAAAAGATGAAATCGTAACAATAGTAAGCGATCCGAAAGGTGGATCGTATGTTCGTGCACCATCTTAAATTGTCGTAATGTGCGATCGAGGTCGTGCGGTTGGAAAAACTGCAGCAAAGTCCAATTGTCGCCGGACTTCTGGTCAGTGTACATTACTGATCATATGAAACGTACACGCTAACAAGCTTACGAGGAAACAAGACTTCCGGCCACGTCATATTCGTGTGAACTCAAAAACTTTTAACTCTTCCTGATAAGCAATTTATTCTGTAAACAGTGAACAAACACCAGCCTTGTCTCAATGTGTATGAAGTCAAGATATTTCACCGAAGGCTGTTTTGACTTTTCTAGTTGCTTAGTCCAAAAAAATGTGTGAAATCTTATGGGACTTAACTGCTAAGGTCATAAGTCTCTAAGCTTACACACTACTTAACCTAAATTATCCTAAGGACAAACACACACACCCATGCCCGAGGGAGGACTCGAACCTCCGCCGGGAGTTGCTTAGTCAGTCCTTCTGACAAACGTATATCTCTTTTTCGATTTCTTCACTTTTCATGTAGCCATTCTACCTTAGCTTTCATGCATTTCCTGTTTACTTCATTCCCAAATGACTTTTACTTCTTCATTCCTGAATTTCACTGTACATTTTTGGACTTCCCCCTTTCGTCAATCAGCTGAATTATTCTTCTGTTACCTTCTCTGCGTTTCCTCTTCTTCCTTTTAGCTATGTCTCTCTTTCCAAATTGTATAGTTCGTCTTCAACTGAACTGCCTACTGAGCTATTCATCAGCTCTGTAATTAAAGCCTCAGAGAACCTCAACCGTATGTCTTCATTCCTTAGCATTTCTGTATACCAGTTCTTAGCGCACTGTTTCTTCCTGACCAATCTCGTAATATTCAACCTACTCTTGGTTATTACTACATTGTGATCTGAGTCTACATCTACTTCTGGGTGTACCTGTTTCAAACACGGGATCCAACATCTCTTCTCTGATTTAAAAATCTCTGTCTGGTAGTAATATCATCTAACTGGACTCTTCCCGTATCTCCCGAACGAAGTACTTAGAATTACCAGCTGAAATGTATTGAAGAACTGAATTAGTCTTATTATTACTGCCAAGTCGATACTGTCCTTTAACTTTTTCTTCTACTCCTCCTCGAATTACTCATTCAATACCCTCATATACTTTCACCATATCTTCATCTTCCTCGCGCGACATCGACAAGTATATGTGAACTATCTTTGTAGGTTTAGATTTGCTATCGACTCTGATGTGGAAAACCATATTACTGACTCTTCACAGTAGCTCATTCCGTGGCCTGTCTTCTTATTCATAACGAATCCTACTTCTGATACCATTTTTCTGCTGCTGTTGATTTTACCTTACACTCGCCTATCTAGATATCCTTATCATCTTTCAATTTCACTCCACTGACCAGCACTATATCTAGATTGAGCCTTAGCCTTTAATTTTCGAGGTTTTCTAGTTCCCATGTCATGTTCAGTCTGCTGACTCGTAGAATGTTACACATTCGTTGGTTAATCAGTCTGTTTTTCATTGTCACCTCACCCTGTGCCGTCCCCTCCAGGAAATCCGAGTGGGGGATTGGTTCGAAATCTTTTGCCAATGCAGAGACATTCGTGACACTTTTTCAATTACAGGCCACATGTCCTGTCGATACACATGTTGTGTCTTTAATGCAGTGGTTTCCACTACCTTCTACATCGTCATTTTATTGATAACTACTGGTTCTTCTGCCTTATAGGGGCAGATTCCCACCCCTAGGCTGAGAGCGGGTCTTGAACCTTCGTCCGCCGCCGCACCGTCTTTGACAAGGCCACTGGCGAAACGATTCTCACTTGACTCCTTATGCCGGAAGTCTTCAGCTGGCACTGCTCCTGATTTTTATTCGAAAAGTGAGGAGAGCTGAGGTTAGAACTGGCGACCCAGGACGTTTAGATTACTAATCGAGACCCTACCCCATTCTTTTTGTAATCTTATTTTGTGAGGATTAAGACTGCTTAACCAGCTAAGGGATTTTGCACGTACAGATTTTTCTTTTTTGAAAAAAAGAGTATTGGAAAAAATTGACCCATCTGGGATTAGATCCTGTGATTTACCGGTTGAGATCTAAACGTCTACCAACTTTAAAATAGTAAAAGTGGTAGACCGTTTAGCCATGAACCGGTAAATCGCAACATTAAAAAAAAATCCCTACCACATTTGCCAAAAAAAAAAAAAAAAAAAAAAAAAAAAAAAAAAAAACGGAGTTAGTTGGATATGGATCCGCCACTTTCCTTCCCAGCCGCTTTCTTTTTTCTAATTTGAAACGAGACCAACAATGTGTATCAGTAGAATGCAAGTGGGTCCATACAGTTCAAAAATGGCTGTGAGCACTATGGGACTTAACTGCTGAGGTCATCAGTCCCCTAGAACTTAGAACTACTTAAACCTAACTAACCTAAGGACATCACACACATCCATGCCCGAGGCAGGATTCGAACCTGCGACCGTAGCGGTCGCGCGGTTCCAGACTGTAGCGCCTAGAACCGCTCGGCCATTTCGGCCGGCGGTCCATACAGTCTCCTCATCTACAGTGTAATGAGCATAGGGCCCCAGTAGCCCTTGGAAAGCAGGGGGGAGCCTGGATGCAACAGGTTAACACCCAGGACGGGAGTCTCCCCAGACGGAGTTGGTAATCGTTTCTTAAGCCCCTGCCAGCTCGCTTCGTGACCATTACGGGTAAATCTATCTTGTCTACGGAAGGATGGCGACTGCACTGTTCAATGACTCTAAATCCAATACGAAACTGACGGTCATTGGCGAACAGAATGCTGTGTTCCACGTGATACCACAAGGACACCACCGCCAACGGTAGAACAGAAAGACTAAGACGAACCACGCCGTCTTCCAAGAGACTGCGGCGATGACTGTTCACTAGGTGCTGTGCGGTCAACACTCCCCACCACATTAACAAAAGTGTGGCAGTGTGGCGCTGCCTCTGTAGAATATGAGCCCCCAAATAACTAACAGCAGTATAAGATTCATGGTCATGTTTTAACTGGAAATTAAATAGACCAACATCGTCAGGCGGATCAACGCTGCTCGGCCGCAGGCAGTACAATAACCGAGACACGAATTGTGGATTGCATGGTAGATAACACGGAGCACCGAACAAATAACATAGATGCTTCGCTTTCCTTTGAATATCGGAAAGTACCAAACCGGCATGGAAAGATGCACACGCAACCACTTTGTATTGTAATGCCAGAATGTGATGCTTCCATAAACACACAAATGTTTTCCTTTCTAAGCCATCATCACGGGATGGCGAAAGATCTGAGTGATACAATACGTATTTCACAAGAAACTTGGTATTCAAGATTCGACCTCTCTGAAACAGATTAAGGAAACACCTTTCACGTTCCAGAATAGCACCGTGCATCTTTTACATAACCGACTTCCACCTTACTATGTAACCATTTGATGTGGAGAACGATCAATAATGACTCCCAAAGATGTATGCCTATGGACCGCCGTTGCCTAAGAAACGTCAGGATTACCAAAGCACGTTAATTCATCAACCGACGTTTGCCTTCTTTGATGTTGGCACAGATACGAGACCAAAGGCATCTAACGTACCCTTTAGCAATAGAATCTCAGTGGGAAAATGGAGTAACACCATCACATGGTCTGTGAATGACTGTCGTCTCACCCAAGAGGGTCCATCCTTACAACTGAAAGTCATTCCTTTGAAGGGGGGGTTGGAGTAATAGCACAAACAATGACACTCGAATCGACTTCCTAGGCGAAAACCCCGGCAGACGGCAAATGAGGGTGTCGGTTGGTCACTGGGTGTCACTGCAGCTCGGATAAACAAATTTGGCAACACCCTGTGTTCGTGAGTTGTGAACCGAGCGGCTTCCAGTACCTGCAACATAAGGCCAGGGCTAACTGCTCGAATGCTTTGTCAAAATCTACGAAAAGCCAGAACGCCAGGAACATAAGCAGCAGTGGCCATTGATATGACATTCAGCTACTGGGGTCAGAATAGTATAACCAGGAATACAGCTCTGATGGTCAGCAACAACTTTCTCCAGCAATGCAGGCAGCTGGCCTTTCGCTGTCCTCGCCGAAGTCTTATAATCAAAATTGAATGAGGTAACTGCGTGAAATATATCAGTTGATGGCTGACCACAACTTTTATAATTTAACATAATTTTGCCTATTTCAAACGAATCAGGCACAAAGCTCGTCTCCACACTTGGTTCATAGTAATTTAAAAGTAGTGCCCAACAAAAACGAAAAACGTGCATTGAACTTCTTTATCCAACCTCGGCCACTTATGAGCAGACTACCTCACAATAAGGTCATGGACATCATTGCACTGAAAAGCATCTAAAAACACAACATTATGAGGAGGTCAAAGCCTATGATCCACAGGCGAAACAAGGAATCGGATGACATATGGACATTAGTGGATACGTCATTCAGCCTAACATAAGGTGAGTATGCAACATGTCCTTTTGTGCCGTCACAACCTCAGTCTTGAGATACGTGATACATGCATGCAATAACGAGTCAGGTGTCGATTCAGATGACGTAGGGAGGTCAGTTCATCCACTGCCGTCGAACGTGGCTCGGAACGCCTCCTTAACCGCCCCCCCCCCCCCCCCCCCCTCACTCGACCCAGCTTCACTCCTAATAACAGCGCCTTTACACGCCTGATGTCTGCAATCCGCAGCAGAGCCCGATGCGCACGCAAAAGAGAGTAGTAAAATTCTTGTTTCCTCATAAATTGCTGCCCTCTGTCACATCTACGTTTGCCAGAACCTCGGTTTCTTCCTCAGAACCCACTATTCCAAAACGGAGAACTATCACGCAGCTGAACATAGACCGTGGTCCCGCACCTCTCGGTTCACCTCACAGAGAAATCCTCCGAGTGCGCCAAGGCGATCGAAGCATTTTCACCGACTGTCGCGTTTGATTTAAAGTAACAGTGAGTGCACAGTGGTCCGTAAGGCTTGCTGAGATGACAGCCAAAACCCTAACACACGTTAACATCACCGCCTCTCAAAACTCTGTGGACATTTCTGTAACAAAATGAATCACCTCTTCCTTAAAAAATTGGCATAGGTCCAAAGTGCGTCACGTACGGACGATGTATAAAGGAGAATGAAAGTCAGGTGAAGAAGAGTTCACCTTACTCATCTGCCATTATCAAGAATTTCAATCCCTTCAGTGGAGATGTCCTCCCTAAATGTCAAGGCAGTCCCTACGGAACATTCGCGAGCCACATCAAACACTGTGCGGAAAGCAGAGATAGAAAAAGGAGTCGACTAAACTTCTTGCAGGAATACGACATCTGCACAGGACAGGTAGAGTAACTGACGCGAAGAGCTAGCCGCAGGCCCGATACAACCCTGTTGGTATTCCCAGAAAGAAGTGTACGAACCTGGACACTTTAACAACAAGATACTAAATTCAGTCTGCTGGCTGACTTCATCAAAGTGTGTCGAGGTCCATTGGCCAGTCCACTGACGTGTCAGAGGGTGGACGTCTTGAACGTTACCCCCCCCCCCCCCCTCCCCCCCGGGAATGTTTATATTTTTTCTTTTTGCTAGTCACCGCACGGTCAGGGTAAATGCGTTGCTTGCAGCGACTATGAGGCAATACAGCGTCTGCTGTCAGGTACGTAGGTGGCTCTTGAACGTTAACCAGAGGAGGTGAGAAACAATTAGGATCAGAGGCTCTCTCTTCCATTTCTGATCAACTCACATGAGAGGGTACAGGCATCACTACATCTTGATCGACAGGTAGAACTTCTTGGAAACCAATACCCTCCATTTGCGTAATAACAGTATATCATACCGACGTCGCCTGAATGTGTGGTGTCAACGGAACAGAAAAACAGAGGGGGTTGTCAGTTTTTTGTTGTTTAATGATTGTAATACCAGAAGATTCAACTACTTCCCTACATTTATATGTTTCTGCAGGAGATACTGTAACTGTAGGAGGGATAGTAGGAGATACACTTACGACATCACCTTTTCTTTTGTTACCATAGGCCCCCTCCAGGAATGCAGGACTCACCACTACGATATTCATCAACCAACAAACTTACTTCAGGGGGCGATGTGTGAGGAGTACACGTATTCGGAACCCAACTGTCCTGTCTACGACATTCCTTATGTTGCACTACGGACTCTGCGAGTCAGGCAACAACAATTACAGGGCCCTGCTAAGAAGATAAAACTCAAGTGTGAGGAGGAGAAAGCTGCGCATTCCTCTGTTGCTCCATTGCACCCTGGGCAACACGTGGCAGCAGTCACGTGAGCAGTAGAAACGAGATCAACTTCCACCAAGTTACGACGCTGTACAAAGGAGGACTTCAACACAAATACCCTTCACTAGCAATTAGATCTGAGGTGGCCACTTCAGCTGATGACAAAGCTCGTCGCTACTTCCTCATTATATGTTGTATCAATACGATGCACACAAAACTGTAGACTTGAAGGAATGTCGTGTTTTACAACCATCTTCACTAAAAGGATCCTACTATAACACTGCGAACGGTACTGAGTGGACTTGTGCTCGCATCGTATACTCCTCACACCACTAAAAGAGACCAATGTGAACTGTTGTCAGTTTCTGGCAGGAGGTGAGACCCTCTGACATGTATATAGTTCAGCAAGGAGCACCAGACTTATTCAACCATCACAATGATTGAAGAGAACTTGAGAACAGGGAGGATCGCCGATCGGTGTGACCAAGCGGTTCTAGGCGCTGCAGTCTGCAGCCGCGCGACCACTAGGGTCGCAGGTTCGAATCCTGCCTCGGGCATGGATGTGTGTGACGTCCTTAGGTTGGTTAGCTTTAAGTAGTTCTATGTTCTAGGGGACTGATGACCACAGATGCTAAGTCCCATAGTGCTCAGAGCCATTTGAACCAAAAGCTGACCAGGTGCGCGCGCACAGTGGTGAGGCAGTAATCTGGCAACCCTCCCACTCGCCACTCGATGCGGAGCCACCCCTAGACCACGGCTGAGAAAATATCAGAGAAGGATCAGTATCTTATTACATCGCATTTGCAAATCAGATTCCTGTGGTCACAGTGCCACTCGAATTGTTCACTAATTCCTGAATCACTAACTACACAACTCGTCTATAAAATGCGGCAGAGCCATACTTTGGCAACCTGAACATTATCCCACAGACATTTATTCTGTGCGCGTTTGTGTCCGTGTTCCACGTGATGCGTACAGCTGGGGTGCCTGACATTCTCACGCTGTGACCACATACGGAATGTCGACAGAAATCACAAGTGTGTAGCAAAAGCCGTGTCACATTCGACGCCATATTTGCGAGAGGTAACGATCGAATCACGGTCCGTCTTCCCAGATTTATGTTTTTGTGGTTTCGGCAAGTCACCGCACACAACCGGCGCGGATATTCCTTCAATACGAGTACTGTTGATTCCTGTCCTCATCCCATGTCGCCGCTCGAATGGTCTCGACGTCAAGACGACTTTAAACTCTCCGCCTTTTCTTCTAAAGCAAATTTCGCCGCTTCCTTGGAACACTTGCATATTCAATACGATTTTTCTGGAAAAGCTACAGACAGTGATCCATATATCAGTTAAGGCTCGTGCAGAACCTAAATTGACGAGACCTTAAGTTATGTAAGGACCTATCGAGAGACCTGTAGGCCGATGCCAAGGAGGACCCCATTTTCCGAGAAACATATTCAACAACGTTCGTCTCGCCTTAACCGTTAATTTACGTCCGATGATTTCTGTAGTCAGTCCCTACTCGCGTATTCTATGTCAACATCACGAAAATGGAGTTCTAGTAAGATGGAGCCTCGTCTTACAGAGCTAGGCAGTCGACAGCAGTCATTCATTTGACGTTCGGAGGGGGCGTCATAGAACATAGCGGCGACGTTCCAGGCTCTGGAAAATGAGACAAGCCAGTTCCCAGGCTCGCAGCTGTGGAGTACAGTAGAAGGATGCAATTCTCACATTTGATGGGTAACGAACTACAAATGAATTCTTCTGTTGTACACTTTTCTTGTATGGTTTGTACGTGCATTTTTCATGTTAGTTTACAGTCGAGGGCTAGTCCTGTGTATTTTAGCGAGTTAATAAATTGGATAGGATGGTTTCATAAGGCAGTAGTTACAGGGCTAAAAAGTCGTTGTTTGACATATAAAATTTTTTGTGTCTTGGAATGACTGGCTTCAAGGTGTCTCTGGTTGCACCTGGTTGAGTTGGGGTCGTCAACACATTGGAGGAAATGGACAGGGCGTTTCAACCCACCCGCTTCCACACTACATCTTGTCAATGAGGGTGACGTTGTAACCACTTTTACATACACCTTCAGGTTCTTCGTGACACATTTTAGGGCATGCCCAGTATTACAGTACAAAATGCATCCTCAAATGTATTGGGTAGGTCTTCATTTGTAGCGTAGCGATATGAAGACGCATGCGCCGTAGTGACTCTTCATAACGTGTTGTCATGACTTTCTGGTGGCTATTTCAAGGGAGATGGCCTTGCTGGTGAACCCCAACCTGTCCAACCGACTGAGCAAATGTTGATTTGCGCTTGTATTCGGAACACTAGCACGTGGCTAGGAGCTCCACCGTGCAAGAACTCTGTTCTGGTCTGCATCCTATTAGAGCACGCACACGCGCTACTCACCTGGCCCACACTGTTGCCGTGTCGACAGCGTGCCAGCACACTGCGCAGCCGCCACACTAACGCAGTAACGCTACCGTCAACTTTTCCTTGACTAAGTCCGAGCTCATGCTCCAACAGAGATTTGGCTACTCAAGATATCCTCAGCACATTCCTGGCTTCCGTAGTACATCTGGGTTAACTCGCAAAGCAAGAAGGAATATATTAAGTGTTTTCACAAATTGGTCGCAACCACTGGAAAGGGGAGAAAAAGTCCTACCACGCGACAGGCTCAGAACCCCACCGCCTTCTCACTGCGATATGCTACCATTGGTGTGGTAGGAGCAGAAGGAAGTGGTAAGGTGCCGAGCTAACATTAATTCAGGCGTCTTCCTAAAACATATTTATTGAAAAGAAATTCCTACTGAAAATTAGGAAAAAACACGTTGCCTAACCCATCCTTTTTATAAAAAAAACGTAACCATTAAAATATTATTGAGTAAATGTTAACCCTGATCCAGTATCGATGGCAACTAGTAATGATCCAATGACATCAAATTTAAGCCCAAGACAATTAGAATAACATCAATTAAGCGGACCACACCGTGGTTCAGGTCGACAAAAATCGATTTTCGGCGTTCATCATATTCCAATAGATTAAGGATTTATCTGAAAAAATTTTTTTCGAGCATTTATGTGCCACGCCCACTTTTCTATCACCCACTTTTCTGCATTTATTTTAGATCTTTATATCCCCTAAATTGCATGGTAGGATTTTTATTTTTACTCCCGAGTATGTTGGCTATCCTTGGAATGCAACGGTCGGTATTCTTTTGTTTTTGCTGTTTGTAAACAACACGCTTTCAAACACGCGGTTAGTTTTGTTCAAGTGTGATTGCGAGTGGTTGTTATACTTACGTTTGCAGTACTTGTTTACATGTGTTTTGTTGTGTTTATTGAAGATGACGAAACGTAAAGGCATTTTTTTACTTGTTTACATGTGTTTTGTTGTGTTTATTGAAGATGACGAAACGTAAAGGCATTTTTTTACTTGTTTACATGTGTTTTGTTGTGTTTATTGAAGATGACGAAACGTAAAGGCATTTTCAAGAAACTATAATTTAGAGGAAACAAGTTTAGAAAACTTTCTGTACAAGAGGTTATGTCGCCTGGCAACGATGTTTCTAACTGTAGTTCTTCAACAAGTGCATCATCAAAGAAGCTCTCAAAAGAGTTACAACGAATTTACTGTAAGTGACAAGGGGTGCTGTAACATTATTATAAATTTGAGAATATTATCAGATGTAATTTCTAAAGTTGTACAATGCAGACAGTGTGGTGAGTCACAGAGTGTGAAAAATTGTGAGAGTGCCAGTGGGAGAAAAGACGTAGCAATAGCTGTGGATTTAAATTGCACTAAATGCTCAGGTGTGATTTCATTTATGAGTTCTTCAGAACCAGATGCAAGTGGCCCTTATGAAATCAATACTAGATTAGTTTATGACTTACGATGCATTGGCAATGGAATGGCTGCAGGGAGAACATATTGTTCAGTGACGAACTTACATCAATCACCAAATAAATTTGAAAAACTGACTGCATTATTAGAGAAAGCTGTATGTGAGGTCAGTGAGGGAAAGCATGAAACTGGCTGCTAGGGAAGCAGTGGAAGAAAATGATGGATGTTCGGATATTGCAGTTGCACTTGATAGAAGTTGGCAGAATAGAGGACATACTTCTCTGAATTGAGTAGTGACTGCCACGAGTGTAGATACCGCTAAAGTGTTAGATGTGAAGATAATGTCTAAATATTGCAAATGTTGTAAAGTCAATGAACATAAAGAACACAACCGTGTGGCTAATTTTAGAGGAACAAGTGGTGGTACGGAAGTTCATGGACTACAAAAAATATTTCATCGCTCCGTAGAAACAAGAGGCGTACAGTACACCAAATATTTGGGCGATGGTGACAGTAAGGCATACAACAATGTGATGAACTCTAATCCAGATGGAGATGCCATTATTAATATAATAGAATGTGTAAGCCATGTTCAAAAGGTTTGGGAACAAGGCTGGGCCGGCCGGAGTGGTCGTGCGGTTCTAGGCGCCACAGTCTGGAACCGAGCGACCACTACGGTCGCAAGTTCGGATCCTGCCTTGGGCATGGATGCGTGTGATGTCCTTAGGTTAGTTAGGTTTAATTAGTTCTAAGTTCTAGGCGACTGATGACCTCAGAAGTTAAGTCGCATAGTGCTCAGAGCCACTCGAACCATTTCAACAAGGCTGAGAAAACTAACTGTTGGTATGAGAGGAAAAAAAATGTTGTTGTTGTTGTGGTCTTCAATCCTGAGACTGATTTGATGCAGTCCTCCATGCTACTCTATCCTGCGCAAGCTGCTTCATCTCCCAGTACCTACTGCAACGCACATCCTTCTGAATCTGCTTAGTGTATTCATCTTTGGGTCTCCCTGTACGATTTTTACCCTCCACGCTGCCCTCCAATACTAAATTGGTGATCCCTTGATGCCTCAGAACACGTCCTAACAACCGATCCCTTCTTTTAGTCAAGTTGTGCCACAATCTCCTCTTCTCCTCAATTCTATTCAATACCTCTTCATTAGTTATGTGATCTATCCATCTAATCTTCGGCATTCTTCTGTAGCACCACATTTCGAAAGCTTCTATTCTCTTCTTGTCCAAATTATTTACCGTCCATGTTTCACTTTAATACATGGCTACACTCCATACAAATACTTTCAGAAAAGACTTCCTGACACTTAAATCTATACTCGATGTTAACAAATTTCTCTTCTTCAGAAACGCTTTCCTTTCCATTGCCAGTCTACATTGTATATCCTCTCTACTTCGACCGTCATCAGTTATTTTGTTCCCCAAATAGCAAAACTCAAATTGGTTCAAATGGCTCTGACCACTATGGGACTTAACCTCTGAGGTCATAAGTCCCCTAGAACTTAGAACTACGTAAACCTAATTAACCTAAGGACATCACACACATCCATGCCCGAGGCAGGATTCGAACCGGCGACCATAGCGGTCGCGCGGTTCCAGACTAATAGCAAAACTCCTTTACTACTTTAAGCGTCTCTTTTCCTAATCTAATACCCTCAGCATCACCCGATTTAATTCGACTACATTCAATTATCCTCGTTTTGCTTTTGTTGATGTTCATCTTATACCATCCTTTCAAGACACTGTGCATCCCGTTCAGCTGCTCTTCCAAATCATTTGCTGTCACTGACAGAAATACATTGTCATCGGCAAACCTCAAAGTTTTTATTTCTTCTCCATGGATTTTAATACCAACACCGAATTTTTCTTTTGTTTCCTTTACTGCTTGCTCAATATACAGATTGAATAACATCAGGGAGAGGCTACAACCCTGTCTCACCGTTACGTATATTTTGCTTCAACATAATCTCTTGTCTACCTTAGTCTTTCCTTATAAAAACTATTGAAGTTGGTTAGATGTATTTTGTAAACCATGACCTCCCAACAATTCCCACATGAAAACACAGGTTAAACTGTCTTCCAGGCCAATGAACGTAAGATGAAAGATGTTAGGCGATTTCATCAAGCGTGATATGAGCTTAGTGACAAGGTGAAAAGAGATGAATTTATTCTGAGATACACAGCTCAATAAGCACCTAAAAGAGAGAGAGAACTGTGGAGCCGAACAGTCCAGCAAATGCGTGTCTGTCAAGTATTTCGTCAGAGTGAAAGCAAGCAGACTTGTCGGAAGACCTTCTTATCAATACTGAGCATGGGCAAGGACAGAGTGAAAGGAGTGTGTAAGAAGTCATTCACCACAGGTCTGTCACCAGAGGAGAACAGAGGAGGTGACAGGAGGTCTCCTAAGTATCTCAAAATACGAGAAGAGGTTAAAGTCTTCATTGAGAAACTACGGCCAGTCGAATCTCACTACTGCAGACGCAAGTTTACGAGATTGTACTTAGCCACGAAACTAAGAATTCGCAAAATATTGCCAAGTTACAATTCAGGAGCCCTCCCGGAAATAAAAGTGAAGTATGCTTATTTCAAAACAATGTATGTCCTGAATATCAGTTCCTCGCCCTGCAAATGAAGTTCAAAAAAAAGGTTCAAATGGTTCTGAGCACTACGCGACTTCTGAGGTCATCAGTCGCCTAGAACTTAGAACTAATTAAACCCAACTAACCTAAGAACATCACACACATCCATGCCCGAGGCAGGATTTGAACCTGCGACCGTAGCGGTCGCTCGGTTCCAGACTGTAGCGCCCAGAACCGCACGGCCACTCCGGCCGGCTGCAAATGAAGTCAGCCCAACTATCACCGAACGAAAAGTTATCTGCAATGACACAATACCGTGTGCATAAGCTCAAAGCCGCTGCTTTTAAAGCCCTCTTACAGAAAGAAGAGTCAGCCATGAACGAATATTCTTTCGACTGTCAGAAAAATATGTTCTTGGCCAAGCTACCAGATCAAGTGGCATATTACTCCAGGCAATTATATTCATATAACCTTACAATCTGCTGAGGTGGGCCAAAATCTCCTCAGAACAAAGAAATGGTTACGATCTATAACTGACTCGAACATGAAACCCCCAAAGGGTGCAATGAAATGGTTTCCGTTTGATACTACCACCTGAACCATTCTAATCTACAGGAGGTTAGCTGTCGAACTGTATGGCCTGGCCAAAATAAGAATTCTGCAATGGTTGGAATGCTGTGTTATTGCTTGCAGCTTGAATCTCCTAATAACATTCAGGAAGTACATCTACCGCTGTTTTCCCTGCCTCCAGACCATTTATTTTGAAGAATAGAGAAGGTTCAGAGAAGAAACGACATTGTGGATCCTGCAGAATATATTGAACTGTTTGAGAAAGAAGGTACTGTTCTACGGCTCGGAAGTGATTTCCCTATAAAAAACTGCAAACATGGTGTATCTCAAATAAATAAACCTCCAAGTAGATGGCATTTCCGACTTCAGCAGTGTAAAAGAGTTATCTTCAAGAAAGGCAAGTCCGTAGTTTTGTTTAGAGGTGAGCCCAATTATAGGTGTGACATTGGTGTTTTCCGTTCTCTCTTGAGGAAACATCAGATAATTGACATTATATTACCTTAAGTACTCTACTGAACGGTGTGGCACTAAAACCAGAAAATCAAAGGATATCAATAAACTGCTCTCTAAACGGTTTGGCAAAGCGTGGGAAAAGTAACGAGGACATCATCTTGCATTCCAGCCTGAAGAAAAAGGAACATGCAGAGAATGAAGATATCGCTGTACAACTGGACGAAGGGGGAAATGAATGTGGTGATGAAGAAGACATTGACTTCAGACTATGAATGATTTTGTGTTAAATCAGCACTTAGATTATTTTCTGGGTACACATTATTACACTTTCAAAAGTATGTAGGAAAGTAATGTGTATCGTGCAACATTTGCTTGTCATTTTTGGAAAATTTTGTTACATTATGATTCATATTGAGTTTGATTATTGGCATTTCATATTTTTATATACTATGACTGCAATATTTTGTGATTTCAAATAACGTAAATAATAGAAGAACGTCGATAATAATTCCAATTAATAACGAAAATTATCATTATTAAGTTTTAGCCACGTTTGCAAAACCCGCCCTCATCCACGATGACAGTTCCAAAACAGTCGTTATCCAATACCGAGTTCAAAAACACGCCTTATCCAATCTTAATTTGTAAATATCTTACTTGCATGTCACGAATTACATGCAGCTCTCAGATATATTTTTTTCGTTTCCTGAAAAAGTTGCAAAAGTGGATAAGGCGGATTTTGGAACCGTGCGCCTCAACTTTAGCCACACTCTTTGGTTTGTTTACAGTCTTTATGACACGACAGGCTTGTCTGAGGGAAAATTTGTATAGTCTTTTGCAATGAACAGGCCCGGAAATCATGAACAATGTGTTGCAAATTGACTTGCCCGTCAGGATTAAACCTATGGATGCTAATATCTGTAAGTAACGCTTTCAGGTGTACCTCATGACATAAAGAATTCCCGATACCTCCAAGAATTCAGTGCTCAGCTTTTCCGATTTTTCTGTGCTACCACGCACTTCCTTCGGTTACCTAATTAACGATTCCTTGATACCTAATGCATCCAGTCTATCGATTCCTTCTATTAGTCAGATTGGACTACTATTGTTTTCAATCGGTTCGATCCAGTACCTCTTCAATACGTGTTCGATTTAGTCATCTTACCTTCAACTTTATTTTGTATCTAATTTCAGATGCTGCGTCGATGGGAGCATCATCCGCCCATAACACCAACGTATGGAGGGCATGTGGGCTAATTTTGCAGGGCCAGACCTTCTGATACTCGTGTGGACTGCTTCCCTCTAACTAAGGAAGAGGCTGCTGCCCCTCTTTGGGAACCATATGCTGGTCTGGCTGCTGCAGACACGCCCCTTCCACGTTGCTGCATCTACAGTACGGCTGTCTGCGTCACCGAGGCGCGCACGCCACCCCACCGCGGTGTGGCCTTGTTGCTAAATAGTGGAGGTGGGGGTGTGACTGGTGTACTTTAATCCACACTGTCGAATATTTTCTTAGTGCACAAGCGAGATGAGGGTGTGACAGTTTCTCTGGCTCTCCCTTGCAGTTATAATCACCAGGTAAGATTGACTACTCTGATACCTATAGAAATTCTTCCAATTCATATGTGGGATACAGCAAACCAGTGCTTAACAGTATTGGTTAAAAGTAGTCTTGGTTGCAATTTTAGTTTCTTTATTTTTGAACTACGCGTTTCACCTTATTTAGACATCTCCAGCTTGATCTTTATTTTATATTTCTTAGGATCGTTCTAAGAAATATCAAATTAAGATCAACCTGAAGATGCCTAAATAAGGCGAAACGCATAGTTGAAAAATAAAAAAAATAAAATTTTAAGCAAGACTGTTTTTATCCAATACTCTGATATCTATACGTCTACTGACTCCTATGAATTTTGTCCTTATTCTTTTGCATATTCTGATTAAAAAAGTTCTAGGAGACTGATGACCTCAGATGTTAAGCCCTATAGCGCTCAGAGCCATTTGAACCACTTTTTTGCATGAAGCCCTTGGTGACAAGCCCAAAATGTAAGCGAGAAATCATTTCACGCCATACATTTAGAAGGGTATGTGGAGACACCGACCCATCAGAAATGTGCAATTTGTATTCTGGAATGGCAAAGGAGGAGCATACACAAGGTATTTCGCACAATCGCACAATAAGAAATCTGTAGCTGTGAGGCCCGGAGGTCTAGGTGACAGAGAACGCAGTGCCACCATGGCTAGGACGACGGATTCAGCGTTGTAGGATATTCTGATTCAAAAGTGTGCACTGCCTTCCGATTCACTGCTCTTGCACAACGATGGAAGACTTTTGTTTTTTCTGTACTGCTTATCGACGTAGCGGCAAGCGTCGTCTGCAGTCACGAGTCACCACTGTAGTGATTGTGGGTTGGCCTGTATGGCGGGCCCCGTACTGTGTGGACTCAGTCCGTGTCGCCCGCTGTCCTCCCTCGGCCTGTGTCGTCATGTCACCCACAGCCGGGCTGTCGGAAGCGGGAAGCGTCTGAGACCACAACCGGGATATCAGCTGACCGCTAACCGCATGCAGTTACAGCGAGGACATCACACACACACACACACACACACACACACACACACACACACACATGTAAAATCGCCTGGACTCTTCCTGGTGCATATCCGCAATGGTCCACTTGCGCAAATACAACTTGGAGTCGAGAAATCGCGATCCTGCGTTAGTAGCTTTCCGCAAACCGACAGATTTATACCAAACATGTTAAAAGAGCCGGCACGATTCTCTCTTGCCGCAAAACCGCTCACTGTTGCAGAAGTAAAGAAAAAAGGATACGAAACTTAAAACAACGCAATATCACCAAGATTGGCGACGTTTTATAGAAACTCAAAATTTTGCACCGACTTCAGTGCGAGATGCTTTTAATAGTTTCGACAACGGAACTTTGTCTCCACCAGACGCAAACTTCTTCAAGTCGTCAACCACGTGTCCACAATCTGTACTTGTACATCCATTACATATATTCCCGTTCAGAGGAGACACTGTACTTGAAAATCACTTTCCCAGTGTCGGCGGATAAATACGATACTGAAGTGCCTGTGTTGTCCTGAATACGATGCACTTCCTTTCGACATGCATGCATGCATATTGATACATTTGACATGGAAATCTGGGTCTGGTGATGACTCGTGCACAGATAGCGAAATTGCAGAGAGGGACCAACGCTCGACTACCGTAAGAAGGTTTAAATGCACACCCTGCACAAAGACAAAGAGGACGTAGCAGCGAGCAGAGGTCTCCCTGCCACAGCTACGCTGCTGACCGCGAGGAAGGCCGACGGCGGACACTTCGTCTATATCTACATCTGTAATTCACCCACACGTGCCTGGCAGAGGGTTGGTCGGACCACCTACAGCCTATTTCAAATATCGTGCAGGAGAAATAACACATCTTCGTGTAATAACTGCGATTTCTCTTACTTTATTGTGATGATCATTTCTCCCTATGTAGTTGGACATCCACAAAATAGTTTTACATTCGGAGGAGAAAGTTTGTGACTGAAATTTCGTGACAAGTTCTCAGCACAACAAAAATCGTCATTGTTTAAATTACTGGATTACTGGCATCCCAACTCGTAGATCATATCCACGACACTCTCTCTCTGCTATTTTGCGACGGTACAAAACGAACTGCCCTTCATTGAACTTTTTCGATGTCCTGCACCAACTCAGTCAGCCGAGTGTCTCATACCGCACATCGAAATTTCAGAAGACCACGGACAAACGCAGTGTTGCATCTTTTAAGCGTTCTGCTAATAACACAGTCTTTGGATCGCTTTCCCCACAACGTTTCCTGTAACATTGTTCAAATTAGAATATTTCATAATTGCAATTCCTAGGCAATTAGTTGGACAGTTTTTATATTTGTGTATCCGGTACACAAGGGATTCCTTTTTGTATTCACGTGCATGACCTCCCTCTCTGCATTGCTTAGTCAGTTGCCACTTTTTCGCTAAATAATTTGGCATTTGGCAATTGGTTTTGATATTATGCCAACTTTACTAGAAGGCTAACGGCAGAATGATGTGCAAACCACCCTGGGAGGGCTGTTCAAATTGTCTCCTAAATCTTTTATACAGATTAGGCGCACGAAAGGGAATTTTTATAAACCGTCTGCTGTTCCTAAAGTCACTTCTGTTTTATTCGGTGACTTTGTATCAGTTTCTAAGAAATGTGGTCTTTTCGACAAGGAATGCACGATTACAGTCGCACGGGTGGGACAATACTCGTTAGTGACAAATAAAAACACCTACAGCCATCCTTATGGTTTTATTTTGTTCTGTTGCTACCAGTTTCGACGCTTCAATGCGTCATCTTCAGGCAGTTTTGATGCGGTACAGATTGATACGATCCCCATGCATAACCCATCAGTTGCCAGCACTACTGGATTCGCAGATAATGTGTCAGCACACCAACCATCAGCTGTCAACTGAGATCCCCTGTCGACAGCACACATTACTTTGAGTGAGTGAAGAACTAGCTTTGTTTCACGAGAACGATATTTACTGAATCGGTGCTGAGTATGTCTCAACAGATCGTTTTCTCAAAGGTAGTTCATAATGTTCGAACCGAGCATATGTTCCACATCTTACTGCAAATCGACGTTACTGGTATGTGGCAGTACTTGAGGAATTACTCCTATTTCCTTTCTTAACAGTTGGTGTTACGAGCTGAACTTTGCATCCCTTAGGTGCCGACATTTGGTCGAGTTAGCAATTGTAGATGAGATTTGTAAATATGGAAATATTATACCTCCCCACTCCTTAGGGGACCTGACTGGTACAGAATTTGGCCGGGAAAGTGGCCTTTATTAAGTGGTTTAAAGTGGTCCTTTACCTCGAGGATATCTTCTTCTAAGTTACTCACTCGGTCAGCTGTTTTTTATTCGAATTCTGTAACATTTATCGCATTTCGCAACTCCGCCTTAGCGGCACTTTGACCAGTAGCATTACCACCGCCAACGCACAGAGGGGGTACTGCCTGTGTGTCGGCACTGCTGTAGTACTGGTAGCCCTCGTTTCACCCTTTGTTATTCGCGTCACTCCGCTGTACACACGCGAGTAAACCAACATTGATCACAGCGTGTAAAGCTCTACAGGAGGCGGTTGTCTGTGGAAGTGTTCCGGTTCGCAGACTGCGTTGAGCGAGACGGGCAGGCAGCCGCAGTACGAGAGCGGGGCTCTCGACCGCCGGCCGCGCCCACACCAGATGGGGGCGTGTGGGGGCGGAAAGGCGCCCCGGCGCTGCCGCCCTGCCACTGGAAGACCGCACTGGTTGCTTTCACTCCAGCTTCTGCCGCTCTGGGGCAAACACACAACTCGTCTAATAAGTCGGTGACAACATTCAACAACAATAGCTCAATTCCTTTATTAATACAGCAAGACTATCAGGACGATTTACGTTTAAAGCCCGCCTTGGACCTAAGTATCTGAACGCCTATATGTCTTTCCTTTTGGAACATAGTATCAGTCAAACTTAAACGGCGTTCCAAAGCGTACTTTCAAACTTTGCAGGACTGTATCGATACTTCCAGAATGAGATTTTCACTCTGCAGCGGAGTGTGCGCTGATATGAAACTTCCTGGCAGATTAAAACTGTGTGCCGGACCGATACTCGAACTCGGAACCTTTGCCTTTCGCGGGCAAGTGGCCTACCAACTAACCTACCCAAGCACGACTCACGACCCGTCCTCACAGCTTTAATTCATTGTGGAAACATTCCCCAGGCTGTGGCTAAACTATGTCTCCGCAATATCCTTCCTTCCAAGAGTGCTAGTTCTCCGAGGTTCGCAGGACAGCTTCTGTGAAGTTTGGAAGGTAGGAGACGAAGTACTGGTGGAATTAAAGCTGTGAGGACGGGCCGCGAGTCGTGATTGAGTAGCTCAGTTGGTAGACCAGTTGCCCGCGAAACGCAAAGATCCCAAGTTTGAGTCTCGGTCCGGCACACAGTTTTAATTTGCCAGGAAGTTTTGTATCGATAGTGGTCACTTCATGAAACATACGGATCACCGAATTCAGTACCTATGTGAGACAGAACTGCCAAAGTAATGCTCTTCAAGTAAGCAACACGAATATGTTCATTACAATGTTCATACGACGAATGAAGGCTAAAAAATTTGGTTACCGAGTCCTAATGTTTCCTCTAGAGGAGGCGATGAATTTAACTGCACGTCAGCTAGATAATTTGTGCTTGATTGTTGATAATCTCTTGTTTTATTACTAGAACAGAATGTTCCGTAATATTAACTCACCGAAAATCTTGTATTCTTTTCGTAGAAACTCAAATTATCCCTGATCATTCTCCATAAATATTTCATATTATTTTTTAGACTCTTATCAGCAACTTTACCTTCTTCCTTCATGAATAAAAAATTCTAAATATGTTTGCGTATTATTTTTTATTTATTTGCAATGTGCTCCACTACAGTATTTGCGATACTACAAGTATTGTGTGTGTCTGTGTGGAGTGCAGTGTAATATCTTTGTTGCGCGATGGTGAAAGAGTGTGCAGGGTGCAGCGCAGTGCTGGCAAAGGGCCCACAGCCACAGCACCAAGAGGGCCTCCAACATTGAGGCCCCCATCCGACGGTCTCCATTAACTGCGTCGCACGCCCTCGCTTCATCAGGCACTGCAGGCAAGTTTCGAATTTCATACACGACTTTGGAACAAAAGCTGGTAATGGGAAACTTTCTGCCAGCACCTCTCCTCCTCTTGCCGGTAAAACACTGCTGGTGAAAATTTTCTCCATCATTCGAACCAGTTCGCCTCCAGGTTGAGCGGCCCCACAGAACTGTGTGTTAGAGGCTTCGGCCACGTCGGCGGGAATGGCTGCTGATTCCACAAGGGTTAAAGCTGCTAATTATACGGTTAAAGTTGTCTGGCTTCTTTACTTAATATTTCTTTTTTGAAATAAATTCATTTCTTGTTTACTTCCCTTTTCTTTAGACACCGGACAGTAGAGGGGATTCACATTATTAACAATTCGGGCCACCCTCCTTTCACTTTGAACGTTTCACTTCTGTTTCATACTCAAGTCGCAAGTTCATATGTTACAACGCATGGAAAAAGTGAACGACTAATTTTAACTCTGACGTTCAGCACGATAGCATACAGCATTGCTTCAGCCTTTGGACCAATCGCATGACCTAAAGATACTGACTTAAGCCACTCTGACTGAAGTGGGTGAGACAGCTGCGTCTGCTTAGTGAGATGGTTCCGCGGTAAACGGTTCCATTCCAAAGAGGACCGAAATTAAAGTCTTAAATCTGAGTCTCACAGTCAAATCACATACCAACCGCTGTTACCACAGAACGTTCTGTCGACACGTGTGTCGTGCACTACTTTTGCTAACTGCAGAATAGTCGTATCTGATCCGAACCAACTATCACCAAACAAACCAATTCAACCTCTTCTGTACCACCCGTGGTCAACAGCTGTTGCAATGTCTCCTGTTTTGCAAAATTACGTCGCACTGAATGATCCCCACATTAACCCTGACACGTCATTGACCCTGACACGTTAAATTGAACAACCCCATAGGAAACCGTGCTCTGTCGGTAGACTTTAGCTTTCACCAGCTCGCTGGCGCGCCGTCACACGTCTGGTGGCCAACTCCCGACTGCCCACTTCTACTTCTGAACGTCTGACCCTTTTGAGTTAGGCGTGTACTCCTCTCTGCTCGAGACGAAACTGTCTTAGTCCCTCGCGCTAATTTGGAATCGGAACCATTTCCCGAGGTAGCGCGTAATAAAAGTGTTACCCTTGTTGACGTCATGACGTCACAGTCGTAACCGAGTGAGCTTGCAGCAATACGGCAGTTCTCTACAGCAGGTCAGACGGTGGTTCCGCGGTGACGAGGTTTCGGCACTGTGTATGATGAAACTGCTTGCCATCCCACAGAAATGCACTTGATAAAAGTAAAGTATGTTACAAAACTAATGTATATCTAATGTAAATGAAAAGAAAGAAACAGGTAATTCTTAGAAGACGGACATAGATATTCTGCTAAACAATAAATGCGACACACCATTCATATCTTACGTTTTCTGCTGTGTAAGAGGCTGCAGACATCAGAATGTTAGCAATAACATTCACCGGAAAGGCGGTTATTATACTGCCATTAGGGGACTGTAAAGGAATTCGACAAATTATTTACATCACAACTTGAGGAAACAGCATTGAAGAAAGCTCGGCAATGTACAGAGTGGGGCAGCCACAGACCACTTGCCTGGTAGCACAATGCTAATCACTTGTTTCTGAAATAATGTGGGAGATATTTCTTGTGAACTGCAATTTTTATTCAGATTTAACACAGAAGGAATATCGAGAACGTCTGGCACAAGAACGTCATCATCAGAATCTTAGTTCCAGGTTGTAACGGAGTTTGCGGCCTACAGCAGTTGTCACGGCACGTTATCAATTTTGGATCACTATAATTGCTAGCTATGTCATGCTGTCTAGCTACAAACTAAGGATCTGAGGATAAATGTGGATGAGACTTGATGAAGCATTTAGCCTTGAAGATAGCTCGGCGGTCTACATGGTGGAGCAAATAAAAGTGGCCCAGATAACAGAGTCCCAGGGTACAAAGGAACACAGCAGAGAAAAGGAGATACAGTACGAACCTGGCTGTGGCAAATGCCGCCAGTGACCACCGTCCAACTGTTCGCACTTGTGGGTCCTGGTCAGCCAGCTACTGAAGGTGGATCGAAGCTGGACTGCTGGAATTGCTGCAGTCTCAGCCCAAATGTTGTTGGTTGGTTGGTTGGATGGGGAAGGAGACCAGACAGCTTGGTCATCGGTCTCATCGGGTTAGGGAAGGATGGGGAAGGAAGTCGGCCGTGCCCTTTCAGAGTAACCATCCCGGCATTTGCCGCCAGTGACCACCGTCCAACTGTTCGCACTTGTGGGTCCTGGTCAGCCAGCTACTGAAGGTGGATCGAAGCTGGACTGCTGGAATTGCTGCAGTCTCATCCCAAATGTTGTTGGTTGGTTGGTTGTTTGGGGAAGGAGACCAGACAGCGTGGTCATCGGTCTCATCGGATTAGGGAAGGATGGGGAAGGAAGTCGGCCGTGCCCTTTCAGAGTAACCATCCCGGCATTTGCCTGGAGTGATTTAGGGAAATCACGGAAAACCTAAATCAGGATGGCCGGACGCGGGATTGAACCGTCTTCCTCCCGAATGCGAGTCCAGTGTCGAACCACGGCGCCACCTCGCTCGGTCCAAATGTTGTGCCGCAATTCTTAAAGACTATCAGGGTTGTTGCGACACACCCTAGACTTGAGGGCTCCTCAAACAAAATGATCACACAGTGCCAGATCAGGTGAGCTGGCTGGCCAGCTAGAATCATGACCAGACTGGCCTCTGCTAACAACTCTGTCAGACATGAAGATGGTGTAAACGAAGTCGTTTGTTCGGCCGCCTATCTGGGTACATGCTTCCTCCTGTTGGAACCAACTGCTGGTGTTTACCTCCTCTGTTAGTTGCCAGAAACGATTTCAAAATGTTGGCAATGTAACGCCCCGAAGTGAGTCTCTGATGAAAGCAGATGGGGCCAGTAACGTGGTGTGCAGACCTTGAATACCAAACCCCATCGTTCCGACAATGCAGTCATGTTTTGCGGAAATTATGTAGATTCTCTGCTGCCCAGAACCTGTGGTTCTTTGAGTTGACGTAACCACTCAGGGGAAACCAGGCTTAGTCAGACATAAAGAACGGATCCATGTCCAAGCCATTCACTGTTATCTCAGCTAATCACAAAACTGCAGGCGCTAAGGGACGTCTGCTGGTTTTAATGCGAGAACAACAGACTCTCAGTAGGGATGCACGTGCAGGCCCAGGTAGAGTATTCTTCAGCACAATCGACGTGTCATTCCAGTGTCTTGTAACAGGCGTCGGATTCATTTGGTAGGACCTTTAAGCATTTTCTGGTGAACTACAGTCATATTTCCTGGTGTCTGGGTATGTTTCAGAATGTTTTTGACTTTTTCAAAACAGATACGGTCTGACGCCATTTTTGGACTACGCGTTGCTTGGCATTTTCGGCTGGCACTTTGACAACAATAAACTTCTCTACAAACAACTGACCACACCATTCCAATGCCTGTTTTGTCACGTAACTTTTCCAGGACGGGCACCCGCTGCTCCTCTGTGAGTACCATCGTCTCTTTTACACTGCTCCGCTCACACTGACACAGCCCGCACTGGACTCTCAGCTGGTGTGGATCACGTGGCCGGCATATACGTGGTGTCTGCGTCACAGGCTGTTGTCATGTAGACAAATTCAAGTCCAATCCTTGCCATTCGTCCGCGCCATTTTTATTTGCCCCACCCTGTATACAACAGAGTTTGCTTGCATTTCACGTACGATGCACAGACTGGAATGTGAATGACGCTTGGGGATGAAGTGAGACGGAACAGCTGGAAATTCAAGGCCAGTAATTGAGAGAAGGACATACGGAGACCGTGGTTCAAATGGTTCAAATGGCTCTGAGCACTATGGGACTCAACTGCTGTGGTCATAAGTCCCCTAGAACTTAGAACTACTTAAACCTAACTAACCTAAGGACAGAACACAACACCCAGCCATCACGAGGCAGAGAAAATCCCTGACCCCGCCGGGAATCGAACCCGGGAACCCGGGCGTGGGAAGCGAGAACGCTACCGCACGACCACGAGATGCGGGCAGACCGTGGTTTTATTTCGATTTCTTCCCCCAGGTTCCACTTCTGGAGATCACACCTTATTACTGTGTCTCCCCGCACCCCAGCCCCAAGTTTGTTTCTTGCCGTACTTTTGCCGGTATGTGGGACATTACTGACAAAATTCGTTGGGAGACTCTGATGTGAAAGATAACTTTAAAGGTGAGAGTGAATATTATTACTTTTTTTATAATTTACCACCAGATCAAAGGCAGTACTGATATTGGATAAACTAAATGAAACAAATTTTATTTCTGTTTACTTACAGAATAGAAAGAACTTGCGTCCTCATGCATTACCTCTCGTGTGACAGTATTGTGGTGCTGTATTCCAACAGGACAATGCTCGCCCACACATCGCACGTGTCTCTCTGAACGGGCAGTATCGCGTAGAAGTATTCCCTGCCCCGACAGAACGTGTGTGGGACAGCCTTGGACGCCGGGTTCGTCCCAGTTCCAGTATCAACAGCTGTGTGCCTGCTGGCCCCGGCCGGCCATATTGAAAGGTATGTGCTAAGTGCTGATCAGGGTAGCTCCAGAAAATAGTCGGTAGTTACCAACCGCAAGGTGGAACGAGTATAATATCTTTGAGTATTAGGATCTTTGATGGTTAAGAGAGCCGGGGAGCCGTAGATAGGTGCCCGGAAGAAGCAGACGTGTGGAGACAGCTTTAGGGGACGAGTCGCAGCTAGGTGCCCGGAGGAAGCAGATGTGCGGTGACAGCGTTAAGGTTGGTCGCTGCCCCTGACCAAACTTTTGCACGTAAATGAGAGAAGATATATAATCATTTCAAATTGTTTTTTGTTAGATAATGTTCAGAGTTAGGATTTGTAGGTCCAAGGTTTGACGCAATAAGCGTTTAGTAAAATTTTTTTCAAGAGTGATTCGTGCTACGAAAATTTTCAAATGGTAGGTTTTGTGTATGACTTAAAATTTTTAAAATATATATATATTGAGATCAACATTGTGTTTAAATCTAACAGCCTGAATCATAATCCACATCCTTTGCTTGTATTGAACATGAAAATGAGTAGTAAACTAAAGTTACCCACCAATGAAAGTACCAAGTAAACATCAGGGCCAAAAGTTAACTTTCCAGTACCATCTTAATGCCATTGCACAAACGGCGTTATCCTCTTAAACTTGATTGCTGAGTCAAATACATGTTGCATTGCTGGCAAAATGGAGGAGTGCAAGAAACAAGTTCACAGACACTGTCAGATGCAGGTTTGCTGAATAATTAATTTAGAACAATCTTATCACTGATACCTTCACAGACTAAAAGGATACAATTTTGGTTAGATACTTTCACTATAACGACTCCAAGACAGCCATCCCAACCGAATCAACACACGCCTAAGGGGCAGACGCAGTGCAACGTCGTACTGACATTTGGGCTCCTGTGCCCACATCTCTGTAAATTTGAGTCGATTTTGCAATTGCAGAAATAACACCAAATACCCCTTAGACCTGTGAAGTTTCATTTCGTTTTCTCCTGCCCTTCTTTTTTTGTCAGATAGTACATTTTATTCAAATTGTTATTATTACAATTGTAGGTTTCTGTGGCACATTAAAAGTGAGCATGGAGAGGGCGAGATGATAACGGCAAGTACTATACCTGGGCTGGGGAGGGAAGTGGTGGTGGGGGAGGGGGGAGACACAGTAGTAAGGTGCGACCTCCGAAACTGCTACCTGGGGGATGTAATCGATATAAAATTGTTCTGGGAAAGACGAGGAATAGTTAAGGTAAGAGAGCTAGTAAAGCCCTTATTTACTTGACTATGAAGAAACTGGACATGGTGTTATTAGAGTACTAATTAGACCCTAAATCTTAGATATAATTAATTTGCATACTCAGGAAGAATTAGTGACGTTAATGACATGTGGTAACATCTACAACTACATCTACATCTATACTCCACCACAAGCCACTTTGCGCAACGCTGTCACCTCCACCTATTCTGTTCCTCTCCCGTATGGTTCGCGGGAAGAACGACTGCTCTCTAATTTTGTCTTCGTGTTCTTTTCACGAGATGTACGTGAAACGTCCCCTTTGGAAAATTAGTGAATTACTGAGCTGATAGGCCCCTTACGTTATTTGATTTTCAGACAGCTGGGCAGAACTGAACGTACTCAGACTTTTCTCTCTTTACTTATTGTGATCAGCACTAAACTGACACTCAATATTTTTAGCGCAACGCAATCTGACTTTCAATAATCCCTACAAAAGAATGGCCCTGACTAACAATAACCTATAACTTTCTTGAATCACTTACCTCAGAAAAATTTTCGTTTCTCGAACTACTGCAACACAGCGAGCGCCAATACTGCCAGCTAAATAAAAGATTCTAACTACTGAAGGCACTAACTACTGATAGGCATACTTAGCAAATGAAAGATTTTGATAGAGAACAAACAATGTATTTACCTTAATAGTGTTCAAAAGTCATAATATGTATCAGTTCGTGACATCCAGTCTTACAAATTTACTGTTTCTGACGGGCACACGTCCAGATCGCCCGCTCTCAAAATTCCGCCATCTCCCTCTCGACATCCAGCAGTTCTGGCGGCTCACCTCCAACTGCACAACGCTACGCACTGTTCACATTCAACTGCCCAACACTGCAATAGCGAATATTACAACAATGCAAACCAGCCACAGAGTTCACACAGTACAGCCAGTGATTTTCATATAGAGCGCTACGTGGCGTTACCAACATAAAAACCTAAACAGCCTACTTGCATACGTAGGAGGAAACAATACATTAGCTGACTCCTCTAGGGACGAACGTTCGAGTATACTTCGCAGTACAGCACACAGCGAGGCACGGCGCCTGCCACCGGAGCTGGGTCTGCTTCTCCGTGACGTTTCCGCGCTCGCTCAATGAATCTCTCCTTCGGATCTTCTCTGTTTTCTCTATCGGAGTGCCGGCTAACGAGCAATACTCAAGTTTTGGTCCAGCTATCGTCCTGTAAGCTACTTTCACTGTCGTTGGACTGCAGCTCCTGAGAATTCTTCCATTGACACTCACTCTGCCATCTGCCCTACCCTCGATTGTTTTGTGTGATTTCCACTTCAAATCACTCCATACGCGTAACTCCTAGATATATTATGGAAATAATTGCTTCCACAGGGTGTAATCGTACAACGAAGGGTCTTTCTGTTTACGTGTTCCCAGTACACGTTGACCGTCAGCTGCCGCTCCCTGCGCCAGGCGTCGATCCCCTCCAGGTTCAAAATGGTTCAAATGGCTCTGAGCACTATGGGACGTAACAGCCTAACTACCCTAGTACTTAGGTTAGTCAGGTTTAAATAGTTCTAAGGACATCACACACATCCGTGCCCGAAGCGGGATTCGAAGCTGCGACCGTAGCGGTCGCGCGGGTCCAGACTGAAGCGCCTACAACCGCTCGGCCACACCGGCCGTCTCCCCTCCAAGTCTTACGGCATTTCGCAGTAATTTTTTCGATTCGCGACTTCACTATGTACAGCAGCATCATCTTCGGAAAGTCTCGTGGAAATTCTGACGTTATCTACTGGGTCATTTAGCACCCCTTGGGGCATACTTTTAAATTACTTTTTAACGTCTGAAGGTTTCTCTGCGACTAGAGTGACATGTTGTGTTCTGCTTGCTAGAAACTCTTCAGTCCAGACATACAGCTGCTCTGATTGTCTGTACGCACGTACCGCGTGGTTACAATTAAAAAGCAGTTACTCGTAGAGCTCCAGTGTTGGCTCTTATTATCGTGTGGCAGCGAAACTTGGTATATATTCTAATGCCTTAACGCAGAACAGATTTACCCTGAAAAAAAGAACGAGTTCCAATTTCGGCTGTCAGTTGCAACTCTGGAGCTGAGAATGGAAGAAACAAGTATAGAAATTTTTCTTTTGTTTTCTTCAGGGCCAGCAGCGTAATAAATGACTGATAACGACATGGTTATTAGAGAACATTGCACCAAATAGCTGCTTATAATCTTTAATATATGTACACTGTTTCGGCTTTATGGCTATTTTCGAGTACGCCTAGACTGATGTGCCGTCCACATTATATCGTTAGTGGTCCGTCTTACAACTGTCACTGTCTTAATAAGATGGTAATGACCCCAGTATGTTGAAAATAAAACGTGGCACATTGACAGTGACCGGGCCAAATATCTCACGAAATAAGCGTCAAACGGAAAAACTACAAAGGACGAAACTTGCCTTGCTTGAAGGGGAAACCAGATGGCGCTATGGTTGGCCCGCTAGATGACGATGCCATAGGTCAAACGCATATGAACTGCGTTTTTTAAATAGGAACCCGCATTTTTTATTACATATTCGTATAGTACGTAAAGAATTATGAATGTTTTAGTTGGACTACTTTTTTCGCTTTGTGATAGATGGTGCTGTAATAGTCACAAGCATATGGCTCACAATTTTAGACGAACAGTTGGTAACAGGTACGTTTTTAAATTAAAATACGGAACGTAGGTACATTTGAACATTTTGTTTCGGTTGTTCCAATCTGATACATGTACCTTTGTGAACTTACCATTTCTGAGAAGGCATGCTGTTACACCGTGGTTACCTGTAAATACCACATTAATGCAATAGGCGCTCGAAATGATGTCTGTCAACCTCAATGCATCTGGCAATACGTGTAACGACATTCCTCTCAACAGCGAGTAGTTCGCCATCCGTAATGTTCGCACATGCAATGACAATGCGCTGACGCTTGTTGTCTGGCGTTGTCGGTGGATCACGACAGTAAATATCCTTCAACTTTCCCCACAGAAAGAAATCCGGGGACGTCAGATCTGGTGAACGTGCTTCGACGACCAATCCACCTATTATGAAAAATGCTATTCAATGCCGCTTCAACCGCAGGCGAGCTATGTGCCGGACATCCATCATGTTGGAAGTACATCACCTTTCGGTCATGCAGTGAAACATCTTGTAGTAACATCGGTAGAACATTACGTAGGAAATCAGCATACATTGCACCACTTACATTGTCATCGATAAAATGGGGGTCAGTTATCCTTTTTCCCATAATGCCGCGCCATACGTTAACCCGCCAGGGTCGCTGATGTTCCACTTGTCGGTTTACGTTACCGCTGTTGGTGAATGACGCTTTGTCGCTAAATACAACGCGTGCAAAAAATCTGAACGTCGTGTACAGTTCTGCCACTGGGTACAAGAGAAATGACGGGACGATGACAAAGTCGTCGTCATGCAATTCCTGGTGCATAGAAATATGGTACGGGTGCAATCGATGCTGATGTACCATTCTCAACACCGACGTTTTTGAGATTCCCGATGTCTGCTACTGATGTGCGGAGTAGCCTCGACAGCAGCTAAAACACCTACTTGGGCATCATCATTTGTTGCAGGTCGTGGTTGACGTTTCACATGTGGCTGAACGCTTCCTGTTTCCTTAAATAACGTAACTATCCGGCGAACGGTCCGGACGCTTGGATGATGTCGTCCAGGATACCGAGCAGCATACGCCCGTTTGGCATTTTGATCACAATAGCCATACATCAACACGATATCGACCTTTTCCGCAATTGGTAAACGGTCCATTTTAACACAGGTAATGTATCACGAAAGAAATACCGTCCGTACTGGCGGAATGTTGCTTGATACCACGTACTTATACGTTTGTGACTATTACAGCGCCATCCATCACAAAGCGAAAAAAGTGGTCCAACTAAGACGTACTACACGAATATGTAATAAAAAATGGAGGTTCCTATTTAAAAAAAACACAGTTGCTGCGCGTTTGACCTATGGCAGCGCCATCTAGCGCGCCGACCATAACGTCATCTGGTTTCCCCCTTCATGCTAGACGAGTTTCGTTCTTTGTAGTTTTTTCGTTTGATGCTTATTTCGTGAGATATTTGGCCCGGTCACCCTCAATGGACGACCCTGTAGATTAGAAACAGCAGAACGCCTACAGCAGTTCCTTGGGGAAGGCCAGATTTCACTTTTGTTTTACCTGACGACTTTTGTGAATTACTGCTGGGCGAACAGGAATATGGCTGTGATCCGGAAGAGAGACGCCACGCTTCCTGTGGTTTGGCCGTCCTGCGTTACACTTCCGCTGCGCCCGTCGTTATATTGCGCCCGCGCTGCCCGTTTCTGTTCGCTCCCCAGTGTCGCCTGCAGACAATGCAGCCGGCGGGCGTAGTTGCTGCGCTGGCGGCTCTGCTGGTGTCCAACGGGACGTCGGTGCTGGACTGCGTCTGCACCCACCTCATCGACGACGACGACGGATTCTGGTCACCCGGTCATGCCGAATATATAATAAGGTTCAACTACTGTCGCTATTCCGGTAAGTGCTTTTTCGTGCTGTACGGATTCACAGGACGTTATGTACAGTCCTCTTTTCAAACACTTAGAGGAGGCTTGGCTTACACATGCTGTTATCAAAAACTATACGTTTTCTGCCTGACAGTGCAGGAGTACATTTATTAGGGGCAAACTGCATTTCATTCTTAACCTTTTCGATCAGTGGACTTTGTTCACCCTTTTGCGAGTTAGAACATTTTGAAATATTATAAGTTAACCATCTACGTCTCCTACCTGAGCCCAAAACGTTTTCCGTACGTGTGAGAATACATGGCGGTAAGAGGCTGCCAAGTATGATGAGTAGATGTTGTACTGACAAAGCAAGTTCGTGCAGAGGTTGTGAGAAACCCCGTCATAATAGCGCCCTTTACGTATTAATACATAATTATGGAGACTGGCATTGTAGTAAAAAACACTTAAAAATGAATATAGTGATGACAGGCGGCTCTTAACAATTTAGCGTACAGCAATACATCGATAAGGAAGAGAATGTAATGCAAACTAAGTGCAAAATTTCGATCGTTGCGCAGGCGCAGTGAAGAGTGGAAAGTTACGCGTGGGAAGAGAAAATGGCGGACGGCATTGTGAGCGTCAGAAGTTAACATTCGCCGTTCTCTCACCGCGGTGCAGTGGACGTATCCTCAGCGGTACAGCACAGCCGTCAGCGCCTGATGCCTAAAGCGACTGCTCTTTACAACTTACCTTTCCGAATAATTTAATTTTCTGAATTATTCAAAATATTTTTGAAGCTCCAAAACTGCCTTACATTGACCTGACCTCTTTCAAAAATGGTTCTGAGCACTATGCGACTTAACTTCTGAGGTCATCAGTCGCCTAGAACTTAGAACTAATTAAACCTAACTAACCTAAGGACATCACACACATCCATGCCCGAGGCAGGATTCGAACCTGCGACCGTAGCGGTCGCTCGGCTCCACACTGTAGCGCCTAGAACCGCACGGCCACTCCGGCCGGCCCTGACCTCTTTCGTGGGGTCGAATCGTCAGTAGACGTATAGAGAAAGTCCATCTTCCTTTCCATTTAGATATGGATCTACGACTCTGTCCTTGAAATCTGGAGACCTCTGAATCGTTTCCTTTTCAATAGAAAGCACTGCAAAATCAGACAGCCTATCTTCATCTGTGGTACTTCTAAGAAACTGTTCGATCCGCGACAGAGTGGGGAAACACCTCTTTGGTTCACACGTTTTCATGGGGTAGCAGCCGCTAGTTTCAGCAGATTCTTGACGTCGCCAAAAGGTTGTTGCAGGTTATTTCCAATGAATAACTTTATAAGGGCTACTGCGATTCTCTTTTCTTGAAAATTATTCCGAGAATAAATGATTCCAAGTTCTGTTCTTAACTCAGTTTTACGTAACACGTATAGGACTGCGCAGCATCAGAAAGAATTTTTTCGGGACACTTATTTCTCAATGAAAGGTAGAAGTGCTGATGAAGTAAATTAGAGGCCAACAAATGGCTGCAGAATTCAAACCTCTGATTGCTCTGTGGTATTATCAACATCGTCTCTAAATTCTAAGTGATGCTGGTGCTTGCTTTATTGAGATGCGATCAGTGTTGTGTTTTTGTAATTGGCTCTAATAGATATCTACTTGGGGCATCCGCATAGGTGAATATGCCGCATCATATATATATATTATATATATATATATATATATATATATGTGTGTGTGTGTGTGTGTGTGTGTGTGTGTGTGTGTGTGTCTGTGTAGATGATGCACATCGCATGCTGACCCGATTTCAAGCAAACTTGCTACACACATCGCTTACTGTCAGCATACAGTTGCCCTGGGGGTAAGAACTACTTACCTATCATAGTTCAGCAGATATGACAGTCATAAACAGCGAGATGCCCGCCAAACTGCTCATCGTGCATGACGTTTTAATTTATTGCTTCTTGTGTATTCTGCACACAGTTCCAACGTACCTACAAAGTCATATCACATCATTGTCCAGGAGATATGGCGCCATGAACACTGAGATGCGTGAATATGCCGCATCATGTATGAATTTTTAATTCTTTTACTCTTTAGTACTGAGACACATATAGAGTCGAGTCCAGTTAGAGAAACCCTGATACCTGGCAGAGCTTTAGACAGCTTTGAGCTGCGAAGCTCAAACGGCTGTAGGCGAAAACATTAGACGTCTACAGAGCCATAAAGGGTCTGTAGAGACGTTTACAAAATCCCGGTCTAGACATGAGAACCAGCTGTGGTTACACATCAGGAACTTATGCATATTTCTTTGTGCGACTGTTTCGTAACTTTAAAAGGGTTTACACGAATACGTGTAAATGAAATTTTTTCTAATTTACAGAAAAACACAGTTAATTTTTGTTTTCATTTCTAATACAAAATTGCCAAATGATTACCTGTGCATTCCTGGATTTGTCAGCTAGTTATTTTAGAAAATATCTCTAACCGAAAGGAAAATTTTGGGTGTTGGAGGTTTAACGTTAGACCGTACGTCTGATTCACAACTATCGTCTAGTTGCTGGTACCGTCAATGTGTTTAAGACATTCTAGAGCGGCGTCTTTATTCCCATGAACCGTGAGGAATTTTCTCGATTTCAAGTTCTGTCTTATGGATCCATCAGGGAGTCTCCGTTTCACAGTTCCATCTGAAACAGCTACTTTTCGAGGTGAATGGCAGAAAAATATTGCTACCCCTGCAATAGTTCTGAAAACCAGTTTTATTTGTTTGTTTCGACTTGTAGCTTGGGGAAGAATTAAGTTCAGCTGGTGTTCATAACAATCCACGTAATACACGAAATTAAGCTCTTCTCTTACACCTGTTTGGATTTCTGTATGATGGTCACGCATGACGGAGGAGCCGTTATAAATGTGAGAATTTACGTTTTCTTTCGTTTCTTGCACAACGCCGGCGGATACATTTTTAATTGAAGCAGCTAGGGATTAAGCATTGTTACGCGATTCATTTAAAAATATCCAAAATCTTTCTACTGGCTCTTCTGTAGATAACAGAAAACGAAATTGTACAAACAACTGAAATTTAGAAGATGTATCAGAAGTTTCACCTGCTCACGCAGACACAAAACCTGTCATAGCTATTTCTGAATTGATTTCCTCGCGACACACATGTAACGTACACTCTAATAAATTCTTTTGTATGCCGTTGGATGTATCTAAAAGACAGCAGCTCCTTTCATGTTTCTTTCGCAACTGCTCCTAAAGCGAAGTGAAATTTACCCACTCTCTTCTAGGTCTGTTAGATTCTACTGTTTCATTATGTACTCGTACCGGCTGAAAACAAGGGGAAACTACAGCCGTAATTTATCCCGAGGGCATGCAGCTTTACTGTATTAAATGATGATGGCATCCTCTTGGGTAAAATATTCCGGAGGTAAAATAGTCCCCCATTCGGATCTCCGGGCGGGGACTACTCAAGAGGAAGTTGTTATCAGGAGAAAGAAAACTGGCGTTCTACGGATCAGAGCGTGGAATGTCCGATCCCTTAATCGGGCAGGTAGGTTAGAAAATTTAGAAAGGGAAATGGATAGGTTAAAGTTAGAAATACTGGGAATTAAAGAAGTTCGGTGGCAGGAGGAACAAGACTTTTGGTCAGATCTATACAGAGTTATAAATACAAAATCAAATAGGGGTAATGCAGGAGTAGATTTAATAATGAATAAAAAAATAGGAGTACGGCTAAGCTACTACAAACATCATAATGAACGCATTATTGTGGCCAAGATAGACACGAAGCCCACGCCTACTACAGTAGTACAAGTTTATATGTCAACTAGCTCTGCAGATGATGAAGAAATTGATGAAATGTATGATGAGATAAAAGAAATTATTCAGGTAGTGAACGGAGACGAAAATTTAATTGTCATGGGTGACTGGAATTCAACAGTAGGAAAAGGGAGAGAAGGTAACATAGTAGGTGAATATGGATTGGGGATAAATTAAAGAGAATTTTGCGCAGAGCATAACTTAATCATAGCTAATACTTGGTTTAAGAATCATGAAAGAAGGTTGTATACATGGAAGAATCCTGGAGATATTAAAAGGTAGCAGACAGATTATATAATGGTAAGACAGAGATTTAGGAACCAGGTTTTAAATTGTAAGACATTTCCAGGGGCAGATGTGGACTCTGATCACAATCTATTCGTTATGAACTGTAGATTAAAACTGAAGAAACTGCAAAAAGGTGGGAATTTAAGGAGATGGGACCTGGATAAACTGAAAGAACCAGAAGTTGTTCAGGGTTTCAGGGAGAGGATAAGGGAACAACTGACAGGAATGGGGGAAAGAAATACAGTAGAAGAAGAATGGGTAGCTTTGAGGGATGAAGTAGTGAAGGCAGCATTGGATCAAATAGGTAAAAAGACGAGGGCTAGTAGAAACCCTTGGATAACAAAAGAAATATTGAATTTAATTAATGAAAGGAGAAAATATAAAAATGCAGTAAATGAAGCAGGCAAAAAGGAATACAAACGTCTAAAAAATGAGATCGACAGGAAGTGCAAAATGGCTAAGCAGGGATGGCTAGAGGACAAATGTAAGGATGCAGAGACTTATCTCACTAGGGGTAAGCTAGATGCTGCCTACAGGAAAATTAAAGAGATAAAAAATGTGTCTGAGCACTATGGGACTTAACTGCTGTGGTCATCAGTCCCCTAGAACATAGAACTGCTTAAACCTAACTAACCTAAAGACATCACACACATCCATACCCGAGGCAGGATTCGAACCTGCGACCGTAGCGGTCACGCGGTTTCAGACTGAAGCGCCTTTAACCGCACGGCCACTCCGGCCGGCAAAAATAAAGAGACCTTTGGAGGAAAGAGAACCACTTGCATCAATATCAAGAGCTCAGATGGAAACCCAGTTCTAAGCAAAGAAGGGAAAGCAGAAAGATGGATGGAGTATGTAGAGGATCTATACAAGGGCGATGTACTTGAGGACAGTATTATGGAAATGGAAGAGGATGTAGATGAAGATGAAATGGGAGATATGAAACTGCGTGAAGAGTTTGACAGAGAACTGAAAGACCTGAGTCGAAACAAGGTTCAAATGGTTCAAATGGCTCTGAGCACTATGGGACTTAACATCTATGGTCATCAGTCCCCTAGAACTTAGAACTACTTAAACCTAATTAGCCTAAGGACATCACACAACACCCAGTCGAAACAAGGCCCCCGGAATAGACAACATTCCATTAGAACTGCTGACGGCCTTGGGAGAGCCACTCCTGACAAAACTCTACCATCTGGTGAGCAAGATGTATGAGACAGGCGAAATACACTCAGACTTCAAGAAGAATACAATAATTCCAATCCCAAAGAAAGCAGGTGTTAACAGATGTGAAAATTACCGAACTATCGGTTTAATAAGTCACAGCTGCAAAATACTAACACGGATTCTTTACAGACGAATGGAAAAACTGGTAGAAGCCGACCTCGGGGAAGATCAGTTTGGATTTCATAGAAATGTTGGAACACGTGAGGCAATACTGACCCTACGACGTATCTTAGAAGATAGATTAAGGAAAGGCAAACCTACGTTCCTGGCATTTGTAGATTTAGAGTAAGCTTTTGACAATGTTGACTGGAATACTCTCTTTCAAATTCTGAAGGTGGCAGGGGTAAAATACACGGAGCGAAGGGCTATTTACAATTTGTACAGAAAGCAGATGGCAGTTATAAGAGTCGAGGGGTATGAAAGGGAAGCAGTGGTTGGGAAGGGAGTGAGACAGAGTTGTAGACTATCCCCGATGTTGTTCAATCTTTATATTGAGCAAGCAATAAAAGAAACAAAAGAAAAGTTCGGAGTAGGTATTAAAATACATGGAGAAGAAATAAAAACTTTGAGGTTCGCCGATGACACTGTAATTCTGTCACAGACAGCAAAGGATTTGGAAGAGCAGTTGAACGGAATGGACAGTGTCTTGAAAGGAGGGTATAAGATGAACATCAACAAAAGCAAAACGAGGATAATGGAATGTAGTCAAATTAAGTCGGGTGATGCTGAGGAAATTAGATTAGGAAATGAGACACTTAAAGTAGTAAAGGAGTTTTGCTATTTGGGGAGCAAAATAACTGATGATGGTCGAAGTAGAGAGGATATAAAATGTAGACTGGCAATGGCAAGGAAAGCGTTTCTGAAGAAGAAAAATTTGTTAACATCGAGTATAGATTTAAATGTCAGGAAGTCGTTTCTGGAAGTATCTGTATGGAATGTAGCCATGTATGGAAGTGAAGCATGGACGATAAATAGTTTGGATAAGAAGAGAATAGAAGCTTTCGAAATGTGGTGATACAGAAAAATGCTGAAGATTAGATGGGTAGATCACATAACTAATGAGGAGGTATTGAATAGAATTGGGGAGAAGAGGAGCTTGTGGCACAACTTGACTAGAAGAAGGGATCGGTTGGTAGGACATGTTCTGAGACATCGAGGGATCATCAATGTAGTGTTGGAGGGCAGCGTGGAGGGTAAAAATCGTAGAGGGAGACTAAGAGATGAATACACTATGCAGATTCAGAAGGATGTAGGCTGCAGTTGGTACTGGGAGATGAAGAAGATTGCACAGGATAGAGTAGCATGGAGAGCTGCATCAAACCAGTCTCAGGACTGAAGACCACAACAACAACAACAACAACAACCGCAAGTTTAAACGCACTGCAGAACTTAATACAGCCAGTTATTACCTTGGAAAGGACATAGTGATTTCCCCTTACGTTGCCGTTCTGTCGTTCTGTATTTTGCGTGAATGTTGAGCTAAGGTGTTGCTTAATTTGTGTTTTGCAAGGACTGATAAATCTAAATAAGCATTCTTGTGTCCAATAGATTTCTCGCGCTTCTTAACCTTCTGTGTTAGATGACTTACAAGGAACCTGTTGGGTGCGAGATCGCAAAATCTGTCTTTAGTAAGGCTCATTTGAAACTGAAAATTACGAGAGGAAAAGAATATTAAGTGCTAATGTCCATCTGGACGGAGACAGAAAACGAGTGTACGGAGATGATCCTCATGTAGAAATAATGTATTACACTTCACAAAATGGACATCGTCGACATTCAAGGAATGGTCAAAACAAACCGGCTTGCACCGTGAAAACAGAAAAAAAATGGGGCGCCACAGCAATCACAAAGGTTCGCGCCATCAAGATGAAAGGCGAACTCCCTGGGAATCACAAACCGTGCAGAACGTTCAGCTAGGCATCCACTCTTGAAGAATGCCAACAAAAATCACATTGGTGTGACGCGGTGGCGAGGACCGCCGGAGTGTGGTGGCGGGCAACCGAATGCTAAACAGCCCGTCGTGGAACCCATCGTGAAACCGGCTGTCCTTTGAGGCTTTGCTGCAGGCGGTGAGGCATTATTTTTTATACACACGGAAAAGACAGACGTCTGGAGGTTGAATTCATCTCGTGGTTCCAGGTAGTACGAACTACAATGTCATAGACTTTCCAGGAGCGATTGTTTGTTCTTTAGGAGTACGATTTATACACGACTAGCAAAAGCAAAAGCTATTTACACTACTGGCCATTAAAATTGCTACACCAAGAAGAAATGCAGATGATAAACGAGCATTCATTGGACAAATATACTAGAACTGTCATGTGATTACATTTTCACGCAATTTGGGTGCATAGATCCTGAGAAATCACAACCCAGAACAACCACCTCTGGCCGTAATAATGGCCTTGATACGCCTGGGCATCGAGTCAAACAGAGCTTGGATGGCGTGTACAGGTACAGCTGCCCATGCAACTTCAACGCGATACCACAGTTCATCAAGAGTAGCGACTGGCGTATTGTGACGAGCCAGTTGCACGGCCACCATTGACCAGGCGTTTTCAATTGGTGAGAGATCTGGAGAACGTGCTGGCCAGGGCAGCAGTCGAACATCTTCTGTATCCAGAAAGGCCCGTACAGGATCTGCAACATGCGGTCGTGCGTTATCCTGGTGAAATGTAGGGTTTCGCAGGGATCGAATGAAGGGTAGAGCCACGGGTCGTAACACATCTGAAATGTAACGTCAACTGTTCAAACTGCCGTCAATGCGAACAAGGGGTGACCGAGACGTGTAACCAATGGCACCCCATACCATCACGCCGGGTGGTACGCCAGTATGGTGATGACTAATACACGCTTCCAATGTGCATTCACCACGATGTCACCAAACACGGTTGCAACCATCGTGATGCTGTAAACAGAACCTGGATTCATCAGAAAAAATGATGTTTTTGCCATTGGTGCACCCAGGTTCGTCGTTGAGTACACCATTGGAGGCGCTCATCTATGTGATGCAGCGTCAAGGGTAAGCGCAGCCACTGTCTCCGAGCTGATAGTCCGTGCTGCTGCAAACGTCGTCGAACTGTTCGTGCAGATGGTTGTTGTCTTCCAAACGTCCCCATCTGTTGACTCAGGGATGGAGACGTGGCTGCACGATCCGTTACAGACATGCGGATAAGACGCCTGTCAACTCGACTGCTAGTGATACGAGGCCGTTGGGATCCAGCACGGCGTTCCGTATTACCCGCATGAACCCACTGATCACATATTCTGCTAACAGTCATTGGATTTCGACCAACGCGAGCAACAATGTCGCGATACGACAAACCGCAATCGCGATAGGGTACAATCCGACCTTTATCAAAGTCGGAAACGTGATGGTACGCATTTCTCCTCCTTACACGAGGTATCACAACAACGTTTGACCAGGCAACGACGGTCAACTGCTGTTTGTGTATGAGAAATCGGTTGGAAACTTTCCTCATGTCAGCACGTTGTAGGTATCGCCACCGGCGCCAACCTTGTGTGAATGCTCTGGAAAGCTAATCGTTTGCATATCACAGCATCTTCTTCCTGTCGGTTGAATTTCGCGTTTGTTGCACGTCAGCTTCGTGGTGTAGCAATTTTAATGGCCAGTAGTGTATTTTGATCAGCTATAGGCCAACGCAGTGTTCATACCATAGTTGTAGTTCTCTTACATCCGTTCTCCCACTCTTGCTTGCTCTGGCGTAAATATTGCCTACTGACGTTGCCAAGATCACTCATACGAGAAAGAACCATAGGGGGAAGATCACCTGTTACTTCTTGCAGCGCAATAAATAGCGTTCCTGCCAATTTACCATCCGGTTTAACAATCGGCATAAATGTATACGAATGCATTGAGGCACTGGTGTTAGTCGATTTTGATACAACTGTCTTGCAACCTCTAATTTCCAACTGAGCTACCCAAGCACGACTCACGCCCCGTTCTCACAGCTTTACTTCTGCCAGTACCTTCCAAACTTCACAGCAGCTCTCCTCCGAACCTTGCAGAACTAGCGCTCCTGGAAGAAAGGATGTTGCGGAGAGATGGCTTAGCCACAGCTTGCGGGATGTTTCTAGAATGAAATTTTTACTCTGCAGCGGAGTGTGCGCTGATATGAAACTTCCTGGCAGATTAAAACTGTGTTCAGGACCGGAACTCGAACTCGGGACCTTTGCCTTTCGCGGGCATGTGTCTACCAACTGCCAGGAAGTTTCATATCAGCGCACACACCGCTGTAGAGTGAAAATTTCGTTCTAGAAACATCCCGAGGCTGTGGCTATGCCTTCTCTCCGCAATGTCCTTTCTTCCAGGAGTGCTAGTTCTGCAAGGTCCGCAGGAGAACTTCTGTTAAGTTTGGAAGGTAGGAGACGAGGTACTGGCAGAAGTAAGGCTGTGAGGACGGGGCGTGAGTCGTGCTTGGGTAGCTCAGTTGGTAGAGCACTTGCCCGCGATAGGCAAAGGTCCCGAATTCGAGTGTCGGTCCGGCACACAGTTTTAATCTGATAGTAAGTTTCACATCAGCGCACGCTCCGCTGTAGAGTGAAATTTTCATTCTAGTAACGCTTTCACATGTACGCTTGCTATCTGATCAACATAAAAACTGAAAATGCAGATAATATGATGTCATACGAGGCAGAATCGAAAGACGATTGTTTATTTACATGCATTTGTATTTTTCACATCCATCTTTTTTCTGGGCTTGTAGAGGTTCCAGGCTGCGGCTGGAGTGTGTTCCCACGGCCGGAGAACGCGAGCCGACCGCGTCGCGAGTCGTCCAGTGCGGGGGTACAGGGATGAGGCGCTGCGTGGGAAGCCACCCCGCCTGCAGCCAGTGGCTCGTGCGGAAGGGGGGGGGGGGGGGCGCCAGTCACACCTAACTACACTTTGAATTAACGCTCACTGCAGCAGTTTACACAAATTGTCAGGGGCATTCCCTCAATGGCGATATTTCTGGCGCCATTCCCGTGCGGTAAGCTTCAAGTGTCGCTACGCAGTTGACGGGGACAGGCCTTCGCGAGAGTATACGAGAAACTGCGAGCCGTAGAAGAATACATCGAAGGTTACTCAGCGAACCAAGTGAGTGAGAGGGTCCTGAGACACGGCGACGCCGAGGTGAGGTCTCCGTGTTGGGTCAGGGGCGCGGACTTCCCTGTGCACGAGTTAATTACGTTTATTGATATCAGGTGGGTATTACTCGAACGTTGACACTGGTTAATTGCAATAGACGTACCGCAATGGCATCTACATCTACGTGGATACTCTGCAAATCACATTTAAGTTCCTGGCAGAGGGGTCATCGAACCACCTTCACAATTCTCTATTACTCCAATCTCGTATAGCACGCGGAAAGAATGAACACCTGTATCTTTCTGTACGAGCTCTGATTTCCCTTATTTTATCGTGGTGATCGTTCCGCCCTATGTAGGTCGGTGTCAACAATATATTTTCGCATTCGGATTAGAAAGTTGGTGATTGGAATTTCGTGACAAGATTCCGTCGCAACGAAAAACGCCTTTCTATCAATGATTTCCAGCCCAAATCCTGTATCATTTCTGTGATACTCTCTCCCATATTTCGCCATAATACAAAAAGTGCTACCTTACTTTCAAATTTTTCGATGTACTCCGTCAGTCCTACCTGGTAACGACCCCACTCAGCGCAGCAGTATTCTAAAAGAGGACGGACAAGCGTAGTCTCCTTAGTAGGTCTGTTACATTTTCTAAGTGTCCTGCCAATAAAACGCTGCCTTTGGTTAGCCTTCCCCACAACGTTTTCTGTGTGTTCTTTCCAATTTAAGTTGTTCGTAATTGTAATACCTAGGTATTTATTTGAATTTACCGTTTTTAGATTAGACTGATTTATCGTGTAACCGAAATTTAACGAGTTCCTTTTAGTACTCATGTGAATGACCTCACACTTTTCGTTATTTATGGTCAACTGTCACTTTTCGCACCTTTCAGATATTTTTTCTAAATCGTTTTGCAGTTTGTTTTGATCTTCTGATGACGTTATTAGTCGATAAACGGCAGCGTTATCTGCAAACAACCGAAGACGGCTGCTCAGATTGTCTCCCAAATTGTTTATATGGATAAGGAACAGCAAAGGGCCTATAACACTACCTTGGGGAACGCCTCAAATCACTTCTGTTTTGCTCGATGACTTTCCGTCAATTACTACGAACTGTGACCTCTCTGACAGGAAATCGCAAATCGAGTCACATAACTGAGATGATATTCCATAAGCACGCAATTTTACTACGAGCCACTTGTGTGGTACAGTGTCCAAAGCCTTCCGGAATTCGAGGAATATGGAATCGATCTGGAAACCCTTGTCAATAGCATTCAGCACTTCATGTGAATAAAGAGCTAGTTGTGTTTCACAGGAACCATGTTTTCTAAACGCAAGTTGACTCTGAGTCAATAGACCGTTTCCTTCGAGGTAATTCATAAATTTCGAACACAATATACGTTCTAAAATCCTGCTGCATATCGACGTTAACGATATGGGCCTGTAATTTAGTGGATTACTCCTACTACCTTTCTTGAATATTGGTGTGACCTGTGCAATTTTCCAGTCTTTGGGTACGGATCTTCCGGCGAGCGAACGGTTGTATATGGTTGTTAAGTATGGAACTAATTCATCAGACTACTCCGAAAGGAACCTAATTGGTATACAGTGTGGACCAGAAGACTTGCTTGCAACCCGATTCTTCGATTAATAGTAGTAGCTGCCCCCAGTCCCATCAGAAGCGCCTTTCTGTATGTTCAGAGCCCGGCAGTCACACCGGCTGCTAGAAACGTCATCAGAATTTCCAGTCTCCCGGAATAGCTAAGAAACTGTTTAAATACTTGCTGGCGAGATTAGCTCACCGCCGAGTTGACCTGATCTGGGCTCCCCTGACGGGTGTGGCTGACCGTCTGTTTCTTTACACAGACACTACGCCTTCTTCTCTTTCGCTTAATGTTGCACTCTAACTCACTGCGGATTTTTTTCACGCATTTGCTCACAAAGACTTGAGCCGCCCTCGCCAGTTATGGCTTTATCCCTCGTGAGGGAATGAACAGGCAGAATACCCTTTGTTTGTGCAGAAACTTTACGGCAGATGGAAGCAGATCGGCACTTTCTGATGCGTGGCCAATCTCTGCCACTCAGAGCCTTCGTTGCTGCTTCATTTGCGGTGAGGAACCTTTTGTCAACCACACTACCACAACAGTCGCCCGTGTTGCACCTTCTCGGACAAGTACGAAGGAACAAACTGCCATCCCACTGCTACCTCAGACGTGTACAGAACAACGAATGGCAGCGCGTCTGCTAATTACCTGATGAGATATCCCAGGCAAGCACAGCGACAACCGAGGGGAAAAAACAGCTCAGAGGCGCGGCCCGACGATGAAAGCAAGAAAAGAGTGGTGTGCCGATTATACCAATGAGAATTCCAGCTTTCCTGGTTGCAGTTATTGTGATTGTGACGCAGTCTTTGGCGGACAGACTGTGACGAGGGAGGCTAAGTGTGCGGCGCTCCAGGAAGTGCGGGTACAGAACGGCTGGAGCCGTCGTCCACGGCTCAGCCCGGACTGGAGCTCTGGAGAGGCTCCCTCCGGCGTCTGGAGCGCCCTCTCGTCCAGCCTGGAGTCTCCTGTCCAGCCCCGCTCTGGCAGCTCCCACACCGACGTTAGGCCGTCTCTGCCCTGGCGTTCTGCAAAGATTTGTGTGCGCGAGTCTGTATGTCTTATTGGGCAGCTCGTATTTCCCATCTCCCCAATCAAATCACTTAACAGTAAGTGTATTTTTGACTTTAGCAATACTCTCTGCGCCTAGTCACGTACATTCCACGTTCCTCTAGTAGAACTTCTTTCGGCAGAACTCAAGTTCACAACCGACTGACGGCTGTACATGCTTTTGTGTGTCGTCAGCTCGTAGAACTGTCCCAGTCCGCTGTGATCCTATGTGGTGACAACAGTGAGTATTCCAACTGTCTGTCTGACACTTTCTGATATTTGTCGCTTACCGTATTGATAAGTCCAAGTACCCCGAACAGAATGACGTCTTCCATGCCAGTCTGAGTCTGAAACGCATTGGTCGTGTGAAACCCAAATAGTGCTTTTCAGACAAGTCATTTTAAAAGCAACGATTCTAGGTGACCAGGTGGAGTATTTATTAACTTTCGTATAGAATTTCTCTAATTATCACACCAATGTTCATTAAACAGAATACTACCCAACGTGGTGTGGAAAGAAATTTGTGACTGGACTGAGGTACAGACGATGCAGCATGGATGGAGAGTCACGAGAGGTATTGACACTGTTTTTGTTCGTGTTATATGTTGATTCGTTAGCAGAAAACCATTATAGACAACTACACCCTGTAGGGTTACGGTTAATGTTTTTTAAAAAAAAGAAAAAATAACCATCTTAAGTATTCAACCCAGATGCTGATACGATTTCAAAGCGAGACAAAGACTGGCAGCAACAAGCTTTAAATGTTCACAAATATAAAACCGTACTTTTCACTTAGTGAAACGAGTGTAGTGATAGAAGTACTTGGGTGTAACAATTCGTGGAGACATGAAACGGTAGGATGGCATAATATCAGTCACAGATGAAGTAGGTGGTGGACTACGCGTCATTCGTAGAATAGTGCGAAAATGCGGTCATTCTAAGTAGGAGCTTGCTTACAAAACGGTTGCGAAAATCATTCCAGAATACTATTGAAATGTGTAGGGTGCATACCAGATAGGAGTAAGAAGAGGTGACGTGGGGCCTTTACAAAGAGGGTGACAAGGGTGGTCGCAGCCTGGTTTGAGTATCGGAAGACCACGCAGGAATGCTGTAAGAGCGAACCTGGCAGAACACAGAGGCCTGCTATGCTGTGTGAGCGCACAAAGTATAAGGAACCAGTATTAGGCGAGCCGCCCACATATCACTGCCTTGGCGACCAGTACGACAATATCTGAGTAATTGCTGCATACAGACAGAGTGATATACACGAATGGAATGTCGGAAGGCCAAGGATCACTAGTATATAGTAGAGCGGAAAGCACCTTCTGACAGGCACTTGACAGTGGTCGACAAACTATGGGTTTACAAGTACAGTACCTCAAAGGACAGGCACAGTAGACTAGGCAGAAAAGATGATTCTATTTGTAGATGACCGCAGAGGGGGGAGAGGGCTATGCAGGGTACAGAATTTAGTAGATATTTATGGTATGAACAATGGCTCTATTTTGGTCGCACACTGAGTCGATCCTCGGTCGCATGACACATGCTGTCGCGTTACTCGGTACTGATTCACCTCCTCGCGTGCTCTGAGTGGATAGTGACTGGTGGTCTGACAATCCCACCTTAACCAGTGACCAGGTGTTCTCAAAGACTGAGAGATCCGGAGGACATTCTGGTCAGGGCAACAATCGTACACTGATTCTATCGAGCTGGACCAGAACAGCACGGGTGATATGTGGCCTCGAATTATAGTGTGTAAACGTAGTGTCCCACGGATGTCGAAAATAGGGCAAAAGAACAGTCTCGGAGAGTCAGAAATGTAACAGCTGCAATCTGTGTAACCGATTACGTATTGTATACCCTTTTGGCTCCACATGAATTGGGCAAAAATGCGGCTAGTCCCGGCGGAGGTTCGAGTCCTCCCTCGGGATAATTTATATCCCTTAGGATAATTTAAGTTAAGTAGTGTGTACGCTTAGGGACTGACGACCTTAGCAGTTAAGTCCCGTAAGATTTGACATACATTTGAACACATTTGGCAAGATTGCGAAAGAAGAATGCAAGGTGCGACCCACCACTCTGCTCGGGTCCTCGATGCACGGATCGTCCATAGCCATGCTGCAATCAGAACGGAGGCTCACCTGGAGAGACGGCACAGTGTCCAGTGTCCGGTGTTGCACTGTCGGCGCAGCTCTGCCCGTTTCCTCGCCGAGGAGACCGCAGCTGTGGCCGCCTTGCTGACAGCCAGCTGACTCAGTGACCATTTGCTTGTGAAAGTGTGCAGTACACCTCACGCCGTGTCGACTGCTGCTCTCCTATATTTTTAGTGTTTCACTTCCAGTGGCTGCTAGTACTGATGCGGACAGAAGTATTCCGTGCAGACCTCGAGGTGACTGAACCGCGTTTTTCAGTAATGTTTCCGGTCTTTGAGGACTGCAGGCGCCCGGAGCAGCCGTCGGCCGCCTCTGCCGCCGTGGGGCGCCTGATAGCCCGCATGTGGAGCGACGACCCGGCTGGAGGGCAGAAGGCGGAGGCGGAGGCGGAGGCGGAGGGGTGTGGCCGCGCCCTGGCCGAACTGCGCAGCCTCACCCTGCCCCAGGAGAACCAACTCATCGAGCACATCTTCTGCCGGATCGCCGCCGACTGCATCCGCTCCTGCCCTGCGCCGAGGTACGTTCGCCACTCGACGCCGTATCCGCCGATCGTCCGACTAATCCCCCTCGCTTGTCGCTAAATTTGTTCTGAACGCTATCACGCACTTTGCCCACTTTCCGAGACTAAGCGTCTCTCGATAAGCACACACCCGAGGAGGCAGCGCGTCAATACCTTCTGCCGCCACCTCTTCAGTTGAGAGTGGCGGCCGAGCAGTCGATTAATGTGCTTCGTGGCATACGTCTGTCTCCACTTCCTGTCTCCGCATGTCGCTACGGGAGAGTGCAAATCGTCTGATGATGATGATAGTCAAAGACTGAAAGCGGTAACCACCAATAGAGCAGTTGCGATCGAGACTGACTGCCTTACTAAAATTGAATTTATATCCCTATTTCCCACCAATGTAAGTACAGTGTCATTAGAGATGACAATAGAACGGCTGTAGCTTGATGTCGTTGTTAGTTGTAAACAAATTCAAACGTGAACAATAAACACAACCAGTGGCTAAATTACTTATTTTTTCGAAAGAAGCAATTATAGTGAACACCGTGGCCTGTAAGATAGTACTAATGGTCTGCATCATCTGCTACACGTACGGCATTAAAAGCTCCAACATGGTAGCAGTCAGCAACTGTAAAATCGGGGACGCCATAGTAATCAGCCAACCAGTGGCACGTCACAAGTGTATTCAATCTTTTACCTAGGTTTACTGTACATTAAGCCATGTAGCTATGCCTCACCATTTATATGGATCATTTTAGTGTTGACTGAGCCGTACGAGTTGGTTTCTCTTTCCACACAATAACACGTGTTATTACTTCTTTCGAGGAAGACACTTTTATATCCGTTGAAACCTAGGTAAAGGTCCGAATAAGTTTTTGACATACAACTAGTTGGCTGTATGATTCTCATTGTTTTAACACATCATTAAGTTTTATTAAGACAGTCAGATTCAAGCCAGCTACTGCTCGAAGGATCGTGGAATGGCATAGCGATATAACAGCCTCTGGTCTCGAAATTCCCGTCAGTTCGTCGCGGAAGACAGTGCCGGAAGTTTCTTCAGACACGCAACATCCACCTGAGGCCTCCCACTCGTCGTACCAGTCAGCGGGGATGTCGGCTGCCGTACAACGTCTGCAGCTTTAAGGTCGGGTTGGCTAGTGATCGCCTCGAGGTGTTGTAGGGCGCCTGAGCGTTCGTGAAACCACGAGTGTATGCACGCAGCCCTGAGAGGAGAGCACCACTGTCGTCCTCTTCTACACCGCCAGTGTCCACTGTACAGAGGGGTCCAAACAAATGTATCCAGTGTTTAAAAGTCCATAACTGGCAGACTAGGTGACGGAGTTGTCTCATCTTTGGTAGTGTAATAGTTTGTAGTTCCGGCAATCGCCACACAAGCGTTGTATTGCGTTTGTTTGTTTTGTCAGATGACAGTCGCCAGATAACCAGTGTTTTGTTCTTAGCTGCACCTAGTTACTCGAGAAAACATGGCTGGCGCAAGGCTTACATTCGATGAAAGGAAGTCAGTTTTGAAGTGGTATTTTAAGTACGAAAACATTAATGAGGTTCAACGGCAATGGAAAATGATTATCAAACAGAGCCACCGACACGTTTAACTATTCGTCGCATTCGAGACAATTTTGAAGCCGAAGTTTGTGTTAAAGATGTACACAAACAACGATCTGGACGACCTGTAACAGTAACAAGTCCAGCTAACTCCAGTCGTGTGTTACAACAATTCACTCGCTCACCACAGAAGTCTGTGAGACAGTGTGCCCGTGAGACTGGAGTGAGTCGCTCGAGTGTTCGGCGAATTTTGAAGACAGCAAAGTGGAAGTGCTACATCCCACGATTGCTACACGTAATGAACGAGGACGACCCAGGTCGTAGAATGGAGTGCTGCGAGTGGTTTACTAACGTGGTGCGCAACGATGAAGAGTTTGCAGGGATGATTGTGTGGTATGATGAGCCACAGTTCAAACTCAATGGTACAGTAAATCGCCGCAATTGCATCTACTGGGCCGCCGAAAATCCGAACGTCCATGTAGACAATGCCGTGAATTTGCCAGAAGTAAATGCGTGGTGTGAGTTGTCTCACCGGGGCTCGATTGGGCCATTCTTCTTTGATGGCTCAGCTACCGGTGAGATGTACCTTCACAAGCTTCAGACATCCATTTTACTTGCCATCCGAGACTTGTATGGAGACAGAAGAATTTACTTTCAACAAGATGGTGCCCCAGCCCACTACCAAAATCGTGTTAGGGCGTATCTCGACGAAAATCTACCAGGAAGATGGATAGGCCATAGAGGTGCTGTGGAGTATCCACCACGTTCCCCCGACTCCACTGGACTTTTTCCTGTGGGGAACACTAAAGGACGTCGTTTATCGACAAAAGCCATGCACATTGGATGAATTTCGAGAATCCATCGTACATTCATGTGCAAATATCCAACTGAACACGTTGCAATCAGTAGTGCGTGCTGCAGTTTGGCGGCATCGTTTGCTTGTGGATGTTAATGGTGACCTCAGACTTCAAGAAGAATATAATAATTCCAATCCCAAGGAAAGCAAGTGTTGACAGATGTGAAAATTACCGAACTATCAGTTTAATAAGTCACAGCTACAAAATACTAACGCGAATTATTTACAGACGAATGGAAAAACTGGTATAAGCCGACCTCGGGGATGATCAGTTTGGATTCAATAGAAATGTTGGAACACGAGAAGCAATACTGACCTTACGACTTATCTTAGAAGAAAGATTAAGGAAAGGCAAACCTACGTTTCTAGCATTTGTAGACTTAGAGAAAGCTTTTGTCAATGTTGACTGGAATACTCTCTTTCGAATTCTAAAGGTGGCAGAGGTAAAATACAGGGAGCGAAAGGCTATTTATAATTTGTACAGAAATCAGATGGCAGCTATAACAGTCGAGGGGAATGAAAGGGAAGCAGTGGTTGGGAAGGGAGTGAGACAGGGTTGTAGCCTCTCCCCGATGTTATTCAATCTGTATATTGAGCAAGCAGTAAAGGAAACAAAAGAAAAATTCGGAGTAGGTATTAAAATACATGGAGAAGAAATAAAAACTTTGAGGTTGGCCGATGACATTGTAATTCTGTCAGAGACAGCAAAGGACTTGGAAGAGCAGTTGAACGGAATGGACAGTGTCTTGAAAGGAGGGTATAAGATGAACATCAACAAAAGCAAAACGAGGATAATGGAATGTAGTCAAATTGAGTCGGGTGATGCTGAGGGAATTACATTAGGAAATGAGACACTTACAGTAGTAAAGCAGTTTTTCTATTTGGGGAGCAAAATAACTGATGATGGTCGAAGTAGAGAGAATATAAAATGTAGACTGGCAATACCAAGGAAAGCGTTTCTGAAGAAGAGAAATTTGTTAACATCGAGTATAGATTTAAATGTCAGGAAGTCGTTCCTGAAAGTATTTGTATGGAGTGTAGCCATGTATGGAAGTGAAACATGGACAATAAATAGTTTGGACAAGAAGAGAATGGAAGCTTTCGAAATGTGCTGCTACAGAAGAATGTTGAAGATTAGGTGGGTAGATCACGTAACTAATGAGAAGGTATTGGATAGGATTGGGGAGAAGAGAAGTTTGTAGCACAACTTGACTAGAAGAAGGGATCGGTTGGTAGGACATGTTTTGAGGCATCAAGGGATCACAAATTTAGCATTGGAGGGCAGCGTGGAAGGTAAAAATCGTAGAGGCAGACCAAGAGATGAATACACTAAGCAGATTCAGAAGGATGTAGGTTGCAGTAGGTACTGGGAGATGAAGGAGCTTACACAGGATAGATTAGCATGGAGAGCTGCATCAAACCAGTCTCAGGACTGAAGACCACAACAACAACAACAACAATGGTGACCATTTCGAACACCTACAGTGAAATCTTTAAGTTGGGCTTTAAGCTAAGCTTTCACCAAAAATGGGACAACTCCGTCAATTAGTTTGCAAGTTATGGACTTTTCAACAGTGGATACATTTTTTTGGACCCCTGTGTATATTCATCACGAAGGTACAAGAGATAGGCCAACACTTCCTCACCGAGAATGTTCAAATGAACATCCTCGTTCACAAGTCACGCTGACAGAAATACCCTCATAACACCACGGCACCAGCACTGGCTCGAACTAAATCTTCTACACACTGCAGCTTAAACCCCTCGTTGCGCCGACGGTCCAATCGACACATCCATAATTTCAGAAGAGGCGAAATCGCGCCTCGTATGACGACGTTACGCACCTCCATCCAGCTGCAGTCCGCCTCTGTGTCGTTTGGCCAACTCGACACGCGCAGCTGTGTGCACCTCTGTGAGCGACAGTCACCGACTCGAAATGCCGGGTCTTTGTAGCTGCCTTCGCGACGACTGTTCGGCAGCTGGTTCAGACGGACCTGCAGTCGCTGGCGTCTGCAGTTCGTGTCTGGTTTGAAGCCGATCGTCAGTGTCTCGGAGTGACACACTTCTTCAGTCCCTGTCAGCTGGGATCTTTTTACGGTACTGTTCCTATGCTGCCTCACATCACTACGACTGGTACACCGGTCGTTGCAGAACTACGTGTCCATGACTACCCCACGCAGTAGTTCCTTTCTGCCACTCCTCGACACCTCCACTCCGGCCCAGGTGAGCTCCCTGGGGTCACACGAGCGACCGGCTCGTACACACCGCGACCGCCACCCCAGCGCCACCACTGACGTCAGCGGTGGAGGGTCACGTGACCGCCTGGCGCCTCCCCAGCACCACAGCATCCGGCTCTTCAAAGCGACCCGTGTACTCTGCTAAGTCGGGGGGCCAGCATTTCGTCTCATAAGCTTATTTCAAGCTTTCCAGAAGATCTGGGTTTTGTACACTTTTAGGCTACACTTAATTCGCCTAATGATAAGCATCGCCTTGCAAATCAAGTTGGCGAATTCGCACATACTTCATTTTTAATTTCACTCATAAAGGATTAATTTTTTTCTACAAAAGACATGTCGTTTGACGATCACCACACAAGTGTTGTTGTTGCTGATACAGACATACGTGTACTGTTCACTGATTATTTACAAATTTCAAGTTTTCATTCCTCATTTGCAGACAATGTTATTTTAATATCATAAAGGAAAACTTTCTTGACGTTCTGCAACTATTATTCACTTACACTACTGGCCATTAAAATTTCTACATCACGAAGATGACGTGCTACAGACGCGAAATTTCACCGACGGGAAGAAGATGCTGTGATATGCAAATGATTAGCTTTTCAGAGTATTCACACAAGGTTGGCGCCGGTGGCGACACTTACAACTTGCTGACATGAGGAAAGTTTCCAACCGATTTCCCATACACAAACAGCAGTTGACCGCCGTTGCCTGGTGAAACGTTGTTGTGATGCCCCGTGTAAGGAGGAGAAGTGCGTACCATCACGTTTCCGACTTTGATATAGGTCGGATTGTAGTCTATCGCGATTGCGGTTTATCGTGTCGCGACATTACTGCCCGCGTTGGTCGAGATCCAATGACTGTTAGCAGAATATGGAATCGGTGGGTTAAGGAGGGTAATACGGAACACCGTGCTGGATCCCAAAGGCCTCGTATCACTAGCAGTCGAGATGACAGGCATCTTATACGCATGGCTATAACGGATCGTGCAGCCGCGTCTCGATCCCTGAGTCAACAGATGGGGACGTTTCCACGACAACAACTATCTGCACGAACAGTTCGACGACGTTTGCAGCAGCATGGACTATCAGCTTGGAGACCGTGGCTGCGGTTACCCTTGACGCTGCATCACAGATAGGAGCGCCTGCGATGGTGTACTCGACGACGAACCTGGGTGCACGAATGGCAAAACGTCACTTTTTCGGATGTATCCAGGTCTGTTTACAGCATCGCGACAGTCGCATCCGTGTTTGGCGACATCGCGGTGAACGCACATTGGAACCGTGTATTCGTCATCCCCATACTGGTGTATCACCCGGCGTGATGGTATGGGGTGCCATTGGTTACTCGTCTCGGTCACCTCTTGTTCGCATCAACGTTACATTTCAGATGTGTTAGGACCCGTGACTCTACCCTTAATTCGATCCCTGCGAAACCCTACGTTTAAGCAGGATGCACGCCCCCATGCTGCAGGTCCTGTACGGGCCTTTCTGGATACGGAAAATGTTCGCCTACTGCCCTGGCGTGCACATTCACCAGATCTCTCACCAATTTAAAACGTCTGGTCAGTGATGGCCCAGCAACTGGCTCGTTACAATACGCCAGTCACTACTCTTGATGAACGGTGGTATCGTGTTGAAGCTGCATGGGCAGCTGAATCTCTACACGCCATCCAAGCTCAGTTTGACTCAATGCCCTGGCGTATCAAGGCCGTTATGACGGCCGGAGGTGGTTGTTCTGGGTACTGATTTCTCAGGATCTATGCACCCAAATTGGTAACGGCCGTGCCGCAGTGGATACACCGGTTCCCGTGAGATCACCGAAGTTAAGCGCTGTCGGGCGTGGTCGGCACTTGGATGGGTGGCCATCCAGCCGCCATGCGCTGTTGCCATTTTTCGGGGTGCACTCAGCCTCGTGATACCAATTGAGGAGCTACTCGACCGAATAGTAGCGGCTCCGGTCAAAGAAAACCATCACAACGACCAGGAGAGCGGTGTGCTGACCACACGCCCCTCCTATCCGCATCATCACCTGAGGATGATACGGTGGTCGGATGGTCCCGGTGGGCCACTGTGGCCTGAAGACGTAGTGCTTTTTTTGCTTTATGCACCTAAATTGCGTGAAAATGTAATCACATGTCAGTTCTAGTATAATGTATTTGTCCAATGAATACCCGTTTATCATCTGCATTTGTTCTTGGTGTAGCAATTTTATTGGCCAATAGTGTAACCACAGACTGGGATTCAGCTTCTTATGCTATCGTCAAGTGACAACAGGACGGTTGTGATTAAATTCGTTGCAGCTGCACAACATCGGGTAAATTTTTCTCTTGTGGCAGTATCGTTACGTTCTGTCAAGCATCGAAGGATAATTAACTTACTTAGGTCCATTTTTTATCAAATGTGATTATGTCTCCGTTATATTAACTTGTGAAATACTCGACATATCCATAACTCGTTAAGCGAGCTAATCAGTTTGCTGAAAGGCTGACGTGTCACATTCAAAAGTATAATTAGATTACGAAATTGCACCCTAAATCAGTAGATGCGGCATCGTTTACAGGCAGCATTATAACGGTTGATGCCGAAGTAGGCCAGATATAAAATACACACTGGCTACAGCTTGAAGAGCATCCCTGGAAAAGAGGAATTTGTTATTGTTTAATATAAATTTGACTGTTTGCAAGTCATTTCTGAAGATATTTGTCTGGAGTGTAGCCTTGTATGGAAATGAAACATGGGCGATAAACAATTGACACAAGAAGAGAATGAGAGATATTAAAATGTAGTGCTAGAGCAAAACTGATGAAGAATCGGTGTGTAGATGGTTTAATTAATGAGGTGGCACAAAATTGAACTAGAGACAAAAAAGGCGCAACTTGACTAAAAGAGGTGATCAGTTGACAGGACACGTCCTGAGGCGTCAGGGAATCGTCCGTTTGATAATCGAGAAAAAGTGTGCGGAGTAAAAGTTGTAGAGGAACAACAAGTGATGAGTACAGCAAACTTCACGTGAAAGCAGGTTGCAGTATTTATTTGGAAGTGAAGGGGCTCGCACAGGTTAACGTAGCATGGAGAGCTGCACAAACCAGGGTTCGAACTAAGGGACGACACCAAAAAATAGCTACGATAATTATAATGGTAACTGTAATAAAGTTATCTCAAATTAATATATATCGGTAATGGGACAAACGAGAATCCGAATCCTGCTGACAGATGGAAACTGTGTGTCAGACTGGGACTCAAACTCAGTCCTCCTCCTTTTGCGGATATTACTCTCACAAACTGATTGAGACATGAACAACAATATGGGAATTATGGATCCACCTCGATGCACAACACTTTTGTGGTCTATTTATTTATTCCCCAAACTAGTTTCAGCGACAAATATCGCCATCATCAGTGGGTTCTTTAAATCTGAAACATGTTGAAAACAGAACATTTACAAACACCGTAAAACATTACTATATGTGTACTGTTCGATTTTAAATATTATTTTCCTCGAGTGCTTTCATAGCACTTTATTTATTACACATTACAACATGATTTTAAGATTGCTGTTACTGTTTGTTGCATATTTTCTGCGTTCTTCTGTTGCGTTTTCTCGGCACACATCATGTCATCTGCAACTGTATGAGCGACTGTAAGTAAACAAACACACAAATGTGAACTTGCGTATCTCAACGTTATGCAATTTGAATTGCGGTAGTGCTGTGGATACGGTTTTGGTGTGTGCTAGGTTGCTCATGGACTCACGTTCGTTGGGCAGCTTGCAGCTACCTTTATACACAGGAAAACATAACTTCTGCACTTGGTGCATAATCGAAAACATGATGTCATCTTACCATGCGCGTGTGTCGCAGGAAATGTGACTCATGTTGCAGGAAGGCTATGAAAATTACACTGGGACTTATGACGCCCTCTGTTCCTCATTTATGTCTTTGTAAGTGATGGGCAGTGGTTCTTTTGCGTGTGTGTACTTTTTGTTACATGGAGATCACTTTACATAGTGGGGCTATGGTTGTTGTTCATTACATGTTCTGCGATAGTGGAATGTGTGCTGTCACTCTTTAGGGCTCCTATGTTCTCTGTGTACTTGGTACCGAAATTTCTTCTTGTGTGTCCTATGATTGGGCTAGATACGAGTTACATGTGAGTTGGTATATTCCAGCATTCCTGAATTTGTGTGAGGTTTGTCTGGTCTTAGCCTTTTTTGAATTGTGTTGTTTGTTCTGAATGTTGCTGGAATCCCTTGCTTTTTCAAGATGTTTCAAATTCTAAGTTCTATCTTATTACTCTGTGTTAGTGTGTGTCCTTTTCCTGGTGTGATGTGGCCTGCTGTGTTGTCTGTGTGTTCTGCCTCTGGATCTGCAGATCTTTGACTGGGTGGCCTCTATTTTTATGTTTCATTTTTATCTTGCTGTTGAGGTTTATGATGTCTGTTTTATAGTCATTTTCAACAGCATTTCTTTGGATTATATTTGGTTCCTGTATGTAGTTCTCCAGTTTAAGAGGTTTTCTGTTTATCCTGTGAAGTATGTGTGTGAAATCGGCATATTTATGCAGTGTCAGGTAGTTGGGTGAGCTATGGATGACATAGCTGTGGATTTTCTGTAGATTGAAAATTCATGATGATGGTTGTTTCTTGTAACTGTAAGATCCAACATAGTTTCTCGGTTTTTTCTATTTCCACTGTGAAGTGGATTTGTGGGTGTACTGTGTTGGCGTTACTATTTAGCCCTTCTATCTGTTTTGTGTGTCATCTATAAGATGATTACGACATCCACATACTGGCACCAATAAATTATTTCGTATCATCTTGTTTTAAAATGTTGAATATTGTGTTCTCTGTATGATCCAATAAAGTAATGGCTAATGTTCCATTGATGGGGGATCCCATGGGCAACCCTTCTTGTTGCAAATAGAAGTTATTGTTGAAAGTGAAGTAGTTTTGTTCTGTGATTCCCCTAAGAATGGACGAGATTTAATTTACTTGTATATATAGGAATTTCTTGTATTTTAGCTGTTGGTCTATAATGTTTATAGTTTCTTCTGTGGGTATGTGTGTGTACATGGGTGTAATGTCAAAAGATACCAGTTTTGCTGTTTGGAGGATGTTGATGTCCTTAATTTTCTCTCCTGTGTTTTTGAGGCTTGTGTTGTTTGTGTATGTGTAGGAATGTGTGCATGTGTCTGTCTAAAACGTAAGACTGGGCTTTTCTCAAGTCCACCACTGGCCTGACTGGCACAGGATATTTGTGGATCTTTGGGAGGCTTGTTAAGACTGGAGCTTTAGGATTCTTTTGTCTCATTCTTTTTGTCTGGTTCTGTGTGAGGGTGCGGGTGATGCTGTTTAAGAGAGTCTTTAGGTTCCTTTGGTATCTTTCTTTTGCATCGCTGGCTAGCTTGTTTTAGGCGCTACAGTCTGGAACCGCGCGTCCGCTACGGTCGCCGGTTCGCATCCTGCCTCGGGCACGGATGTGTGTGATGTCCTTCGGTTAGTTAGGTTTAAGTAGTAAGTCTAGGGGACTGATGACGTCAGAAGTTAAGTCCCATAGTGCTCAGAGCCATTTGAACCGTTTTGAACTGAGTACCTTGGCTATTTTATTCTGTTCCAGAAAATGTTTCTGTTTGTACCGACAAATAACAATAGAAAAAGACTATTACATGCAAAAGGCTATAGTGGAAGGGTAAAACGGCAACAGAAAAACGCAGAAAATATGCCACAAACAGGGTCAACACTCATAAAACGATGCTGTATTCTATAATAAATGTTTTTACAGGCCCAAAACGCAAGATTTACTTTCGTATATGAAAAACTCTATGTCATAAGCTGGGTTACTGACGTAATGAAGTACAGCGACAATGCATGATATAGAAAAATACACAATCCCACATGATATCTGATTTCAAGCATATGTACCCGTATTTGCTGCTTAATTTTTGCTTACATTTGCACCACTCAGCTTTACCTTCAGTTGCTCCCGTTAAAAATGGTGTTACAAGCAATCTGAGTAGCTCAAGTGCAGGAGTTTCTCTTCGACAAAGGACAGTTTATTATTTAAAGTTTTTCATACCCCAATAATGTTAGTAACGTCCTCGCACTATCACATTCATTGACCTGATAAACGAAGCTTTCCATTGCTCGCCTGCCACTGTCCTCCTTATATACCAGATTATTATGATATTGTTCTGAGATTTGTACATACCACTCGTATAGATGATGCTGTCAGCTGGTTTGATGACTTTTCTGAAGCTATTACGGAAATTTTTGTAAATAGCTGATGGCTATTGATACTGACGTATTCCTTGATAATACGCGGATCACTCTGAAAGAAATGCACACAATTTTTTTAAAAAAAATCCATCTTTTTTTCCACATGTTTGAATGTTTTAGTGTGTGTAGATACATCCTTTAGGAACAATATTTTCATTTCCCCACATAATCTCCATCCCTCTGAACTGCCTTGCGCCATCTTGGAACCAGCGCCTGTATACCCACACGGTAAAATTCTGGACCAACCTCTTGGAGCCATTGTTTGGCAGCGTGCTTAAGGGAGTCATCATCTTCAAACCTTGTTCCACGAAGAGAGTCTTTCAGTTTCCCAAAGAGATGATAGTCAGATGGAATCAGGTCAGGACTGTAAGGCGGGTGTTTCAGTGTTGACCATCCGAGTTTTGTGATCGCTTCCATGGCTTTTTGACTGACATGTGGCCGTGCATTGTCGTGCGACAGCAAAACATCCTGCTTTTGCCGGTGTGGTCGAACACGACTCAATCGAGCTTGAAGTTTCTTCAGTGTCGTCACTATGTATCAGAATTTATGGTGGTTCCACTTGGAATGATGTCGACAAGCAATAGTCCTCTGGAATCTAAAAACAACGTACCCATAACTTTTCCAGCAGAAGGTGTGGTTCTGAATTTTTGTTTCTTGGGTGAATTTGCATGATGCCACTCCATTGATTGCCTCTTCGTCTCTGGTGAAAAATGATGGAGCCATATTTCATCACCTGTCACAGTTCTTCCAAGAAATTCATCTTCACCATTCTCGTACTGTCCCAAAAGTTCGCTGCATACCGTTTTTCTTGTTTCTTTGTGAGCCACTGTCAACATTTTCGGAACCCACCTGACACAAACTTTTTTAACGCCAACACTTTCAGTATTCTGCAAACACTTCCTTCCCCTATCCCAACGTAGCGTGACAATTCGTTCACTGTGATGCGTTTGTCAGCAGTCAGCAATTCGTTAACCCTCTGCACGTTGTCTGGAGTGCGTGCAGTACGAGGCCTACCGCTGCGAGGACAATCCTCTACATTGCCGTGCCCGCTTTCGTCACGTAACCAGCTCGCCCACCGACTAACTGTACTGCGATCGAAAGCAGCATCTCCATACACCTTTTTCAACCTCTTGTGGATGTTTTCCACTGTCTCGTTTTCACAGCACAGGAAATCTATGACAGCACGTTGTTTTTGACGAACGTCAAGTGTAGCAGCCATCTTGAAGACATGCTGTGATGGCACCACTCATGGGAACAGGTTGAACTAAGTTTGAAAAGAAGCGGGAAGGATGTATCTACACGCTGTAAGACTTTCACACATGCAGAATGAAAACTGTATTTTTACAAAAATAGTGTGCATTTCTTTTGGAGTGACCCTCGTATTTGTGCTTTCAATATGTATTATTGTGATGCATTGTGTTTTACACGCTGGCTGTTGGTCGGTTGTAAGAAGGGTTTTTGTACCTGAGCGGACATCAGTTTCCTTGAAAATATGAAACGAACGTATGTCAAGTGTTACATCTGTCATCAAATCTGCGTCCCCTGTTCACCTCTAGCCACTGATGACGCCTTAGAGCGCCACACTGCATATAGCATCGCGGTGCGACGCCATTCGGTCGGCACAACTACCAGGAGAGTTGGTCTGGGCTGCCATCCACCTTCTCGGCTCTGCCGCGTTAGTAGTCAGCCGCGGCAGCCACACTGCAGGGCGACACGTCGACCGTGGCCCACGACCAGTTTTGTTGCCCTTCACGGCGAGCCATACTGGGCTTGCATTTCAGCAAGGTAATGCCCGCCCAAGCAAGCTGACAGATTCCACTACTTGTCTCTGTGCACGCCAAACCATACCTTGACTAGAGAAGTCGCCAAATATTATCTATTGTGCAGAAGTGGTACAAAGCTGTATCACTTTTCAACATAATCTCCCCAACGCTTAAAGTACTTCAAGACTAACAAAGTGCATAAATTCCTTAAGAAAAAAAAATTCTTTTGGTAGTCTGCACAACCACTCATGCACTGCGTGCCGTACCTCTTCATCAGAACGGAACTTCTTTCGTCCCATTGCGTCTTTGAGTGGTCCAGACATATGGAAATCACTTGGGGGCAAGGTCTGGTGAGCCGGCCGAAGTGGCCGTGCGGTTAAAGGCGCTGCAGTCTGGAACCGCAAGACCGCTACGGTCGCAGGTTCGAATCCTGCCTCGGGCATGGATGTTTGTGATGTCCTTAGGTTAGTTAGGTTTAACTAGTTCTAAGTTCTAGGGGACTAATGACCTCAGCAGTTGAGTCCCATAGTGCTCAGAGCCATTTGAACCAGCCACCAAGGTCTGGTGAGTATGGTGGATGAGGCAGACACTCAAAATGGTCTACGTCTGTGGCCGCAGATGATTTTTTAGGAGATCTGTGTATGATGCACTGGTGACAGTGATCCCTCTAGGCATGTAATGCTCCAAAATGACGCCTTTTTCGTCCCAAAAGAGAGTCAGAATAACCTTCCTTGCTGATGGTTCTGTTCGAAACTTCTTTGGTTATGGTGATGAGGAATGACGCCATTCCTTGCTCGCTCTCTTCGTTTCCGGTTGGTGGAAGTAAACCGAGGTTTCGTCCCCAGTAACGATTCTTGCAAGGCAGCCATCACCTTCTCGTTCAAAGCGCCGAAGAAGTTCTTCACAAGCATCAGCACGTCGTTCTCTCATTTCAGGAGTCAGCTGCCGTGGCACCCATGTTGCAGACACTTTGTGAAACTGGAGCACATCATGCACAATGTGGTGTACTGACCCATGACTAATCTGTAAACCTGCTGCAATGCCATTCAGTGTCACTCGGCGGTTTTCTTTTACTACGGCTTCAACTGCTGCAATGTTCTGTGGAGTCACAACTCGTTGTTCCTGACCTGGACGAGGAGCATCTTCCACTGAAGTCACACCATTTGCGAACTTCCTACTCCATTCATAGACTTGCTGCTGTAACAAACATGCATCACCGTACTGAACCTTCATTCGTCGAGGAATTTCAATAGGTTTCACACCGTCTCTACTCAAAAACCGAATAACAGAAAGCTGTTCTTCCCTGGTGCAAGTCGCAAGTGGGGTGGCCATCTTTATACTGATACTGCGACGGTATGTGTGCATCTGCACTATGCTGCCACCTTCAGGTCATTCTGCTCGCTGTTTGTAGCACGCTTACAAACTTACAGGATAACGGCGCGAAATTTCGATTTGTTATTACAAATTTAAGGTTTTCATTTGACTCACCTTTGTATATATTGTTTCACATCGACATATTTTCCATAGGACAACAAACTGTTTGAAAAACCCGGTAATGTGACTACAGGAAACACACTCAGCGGAGTTACAGTGCAGTTTACATGCAAAACTGGAAGGAAAGCTCATCAGCCTACCAAGAAAAACCACTATCGTCGGTTTTGTTATACTGATGATATACTTCATTGTGTAGCCTCACGGAGAATAAGAACTCACAATTTCTAAATTTTCCGAACGATGTTAGTTGTAAGATGAAACACAGTATAGAAAAAGAGTTGAAACATTTTTGAGTGTGCATATACTTAGGAAATCCACTGACGTTAGGCACAGGCCTGCAGGAACCTCACTCATAAGCGTGAATACCTTCATAAAAATTTCAGTCACTATCCCAGACTGAAAGGAGCAGTGCCGAAATGATTGGTGGGCAGGCCTAAAATAATCTGTCAGCACAGTAGCTGGACGAAGATCCCGACGATTTAAGCACTACTCTCAGAAGAAAAGGCTACTCTGAGAAAGAGATAAATAGGGCATACCTCTTTGAAGATAAAAAGCTACGCATGAAAAAGAACCAAAGTTTTACTCCCTGTCATAAAAGCAGTTACACTTCACATCATCAGAGTTTCCCACTTGTTCGATTCCTCTTAGATTCTGTGCAGAACCTCCTCATTCCTTACAAGTCCCCCTAATTTTCAACATTCGTCTGTAGCACCACATCTCAAATGCTTCGATTCTCTTCTGTTCTGGTTTTCCCACAATCCATGTTTCACTACCATACAATGCTGTACTCCAAACGGAAATTCTCATAAATTTCTTCCTCAACTTAAGATATAATGTTTGGTACTAGTAGACTTCCCTTGGCCAGGAATACCCTCTTTGCCAGTGCTAGTCTGCTTTTGATGCGCTCCTTGCTCCGTCCGTCATTGGTTGTTTTGCTGCCCACGAAGTACAATTCCATAATTTCATCTACTTCATGACAGATAATTCTGGTGTTAAGTTTGTCACTGTTTTCACTTCTGCTACTTCTCATTACTTTCGTCTTTTTTCAATTTACTCTGAATGCATATTCTGTATCCATTAGACTGTTCATTCTGCTCAGCAGGTCATGTAATTCCTTTTAACTTTCAATCAGGGTAGTAATGTCATTAGCGAATCGTATCACTGATATCCTTTCACCTTGAATTTTAATCGCACTCCCGAGACTTCCTTTTATTTCCATCATTGTTTCTTCGATGTACAGATTGAACAGCAGGGAGGAAAGACTACATCCTGGTCCGACACACTTTTTAATCCGAGCACTTCATTCTTGGTCGTCCACTCTTATTATTCCTTCTTGCCTTTTGTACGTATTGTATTTTACCCGTTTCTCCCTATAGCTTACCCCTGTTTGTCTCGGAATTTCTAACATATTGCACCATTTTACTTTTCGAAGTTGAGAGATCCCTCAGACGGCCTTTCCCAAGTATACATCCTCCTCTTACGGTTCTTGAAGAGAGCATTCGCTATTACTAGGTGAAATTCATTAGTCTTTCTCCTTTCTCATTCCCTGGTCCAAGCCCATACTCTCCTGTAACTGTGTCTTCCAATTCTTCTCCTACAACTTCATTCCTGTTTTGTATGTCTATTAGATTTTCATCTTCCTTTATGTACTGTATTACCCTTTCAGTATCCTCATATACATTCTCTATTTCTTCATCTTCAGCTTACGACATCGGCGTTTACACCTCTACTATCGATGTCGGTGTTTGCTTGCTGTCAATTCTGATAAGAAGAACAATATCATTGAACTGTTCAAGGTAACACACTTTCTGCCCTACCTTTCTATTCATGACGAAACCTACTCCCATTACACTATTTTCTGCTGCTGTTGATATTATCCTATACTCATCTGACCAGAAATCGTTATCTTCTTTCCATTTCACTTCAGTGGCCCCTACTATATCTAGACTGAGCTTTCACATTTCCATTTTCACATTTTCTAGCTTCCCTATCACATTCAAGCTTCTGACATTCCACACCCTGTCTGGTAGCACGTTATCCTTTCGTTGGCTATTCAATTTTTTCTCACGGTCACCTACCCCTCGGCAGTCTCCTCCCAGATTTCCGAGTGGGGGACTATTCAGGAATCTTTTGTCAATGGAGAGATCATCATGACACTTTTTCAATTGCAGGCCACATGTCCTGTGGATGCACATTATGTGTCTTCAATGTAGTGGTTTCCGTTGCCTTCTGTATCCTCGTGCCATTGAGCACTGCTGATTCTTCTTCGTTTTAGGGGCATTTTCCCACACCACGGAGAGAGTAGTGGCCTTAACCTCTGTCCGCTTCTCCACCCTCTTTGACAAGGTCGTTGGCAGTATGAGGGTGACATCTTACGCCGGAAGTCCTCGGCCGCCAGTGCTGACTATTAATAAAAATTTAAATGGCGGCTGGTATTGAGTCCCAAACCTAGTACTTTTTGCTTACTAATCAAAGAGGCTACCCGTAGAGCAGCTAGAGCAGTGCCACATACCTAGCCTTAACAACAGCCCAAAATTGGACCTATGAAAATGGTTGGGCTGGGGCAGAGACCTGCACCGGCACCTGGTCACCTACACAGCCTTGTACAACGATCTCCAGGCGTCATTCGAAACCTGTACTCGCCAGTGAACGGAACCCGACGCCAATGATTCAGGTTCCATTGCATGTGTCCCCTTAGCCAATTTTTTTGCGCTCCAAGGTCCTAGGTAATTTTTCCGTTCTTGTTCGTAATGGACGCCTAGGGACCAAATTCATCGAATGGAACTAGCTGCTTACTGACTGTGTCGACGAGCCTCCAAGCTGACACCAAACTGAGTGAGTACTTTTACAAACAGAGTCCAGCAAAACAGAAGTGAATCAGAGCGAGCTGACAGCGTTCTGTCTCCATAAAAAAGAGGCACACAGGCAGTTGTACGTGCCCCTGGATGGGATCAAAGTTTTGCACAGCTCCTTCCCTGATTTCCTAGGTGTCACCCTCTGCCTGTCACTTCATTTTCCAAGACGCTACTCCAGGCGGGTGTAAAATGCATGTGCGCAACGGAAAATAATAAACGCTAAAATTGTGATTTGGCCCTGTCTGACTACCCCCTGAAGCAGACCTTAGGATCTCTTAATGGACTTTAACATATAATTTACAATCTAAACATAAATGAATGATGGAGGCAACTAATCCTACTAAATGATAAACGTTGTTCCGCGTCGAAGTGCTGCTTCTCGTACTCGTCTGCGACGATGGAGGAACTCCAGCCACAGATAAACTCTTTCAAGCACTAGGACGGCAGAAGGCGGTCCTCTGACAAATATACTCTAATACTGTCTTCTCCTCTCTGTGTTCTACAGACGAGAAACGCCAACTCCCAACCACAAGGACGGAGTTCAGATCTCAACGTAATTATAGGCAGAGGAAGTGCTCTCGATCACTGAACGCTGCGTACTCAACGACGACTTCCAACCCGGAATCGAAGTCCAGAATCGTATAAGTTGACAACAGCACAGTGCCTAACCGTTCTAACTACAAAATCTCGTGAGAGCAAAGACAGCAAGTCCGTCCGTACCAACAAGAAGCTGATACTGAGCGACCGTCACACACGGGAGCTTAAAACGGAAGACCTCGTCTCTCCACCGCTGGCTTCCCAGCAAGGTTCGGCTCCCCACTCTCGTAATTCCGAAAACGAATCATATTCCCGAAACCACGGAATATTCTCCTTTCCTACAGATTCTTCCGATCGCAAACAAACCTTATTTTAGTATTTCGTCGTCCAGCGCGGAAATTTTGCGAGGCAAAACCTATACCCGTGCAATGGTACGCTTCTGCGTAAAAATCCTTGGAAATAACCCAGCTTGCGTGGTTTGCAAAGTGCCGCTTTTTCGTTCCTCTCACCTGTGTCCGAGATTTTCGGTGTTCGGAAGTATTATCCGGTTATCCCGCCGGCCCCTACTACAATAGCGGCCGGCCGTCACCCTGTTGTGTTCCAGAGCTCAGTTGCAACGACATCCGTCAAGCTATAGGGAATCATTCATTACGCCGTTTTTATAATGAAGACACTCCGTGACCTTTCATGCAATACGCGTTAACAGTTATTTACAAGACGTACGTGACAATGTCAGTTTCCTTTATATATTCATATATACGATGTACAAACTATCACATGATATCTAATTGCGTTTGTAGGTCACAGCAAAGTATGTGGATGAGTTCTTGTAAGGTGCGAAATTATAGCCACCTTACAATTTATGCAGCACTGTGCCAACCTGTAAAAGATGTTTGGCCCTACGGTTAATCAACTGCACCACATTTCTGGAAACAACTGGGAAGTAAATGTCGCCGGCCGCGGTGGTCTAGCGGTTCTAGGCGCTCAGTCCGGAACCGCGCGACTGCTACGGTCGCAGGTTCGAATCCTGCCTCGGGTATGGATGTGTGTGATGTCCTTAGGTTAGTTAGGTTTAAGTAGTTCTAAGTTCTAGGGGACTGATGACCACAGATGTTAAGTCCCATAGTGCTCAGAACCATTTGAAGTAAATGTCGAGAACAAAACAACGCTGCAACTTGACTGGGATATTCAGCTGCTGCACATTGCGCTAAAGCGTGGGAGAACAGCGCACGTACAAATAAGACAGATGGGGCCATGTTGACTATTAATGGCATTGCTACAACAATTCCCACTCGGTAGTTGCTTGTTCTATCCAGTTTTGTCCCTACTAATCTCACAGTCAAGGGTGCCAAGGCGCTAGTTGGTATGACAGAGTCCAATTAGAATACAGTCGTAAATAGCTTGTTCCAGAATCCAGTAACTGAGAAAGGTTGTGCAGTACGATCTTCCTTGTCAAAAAAGCTCAACCTCATCCAAATGACAAAAGGGAGACGTGGCTACATCCGGAAAAAGTAGGCTTGCAGTAGAAGTGCTGCCTGTGGTTATGGCGCGAAGGAGCGGTGAGAGATGTGGTGGGGCAGTGGCCACTCCGTGTTTGTAAAGCTGGACTGCCGTGCTCGTCCTGTCATAATACTGGCTGAACGTTTGCACGGCCATTCTTTTATTTCCAGAGAAACCGTTCAGTTCAACAGAATATGTCATCGGACTCGTATACCAGTCACGGTTTACGCCAGAATACCTGTCTGACACCTCCATTCGTCTCTAATGAGCTGGCGACCTTTATCAGTGGGAAACGTAAAAGCTGGAAAAGGGACAAGTTGAGTTTAGTTTTGACCATACAGTCAAGTTTGAGAGTGCCATCTCTTGCATCAGCTACCTCCGTTCTGTGTTGGAAGGTCGGACTGGAACGTGACAGCGCTGCGGGCGGACCGCGTGAGGCGCGCCGCCCTCTCGCAGTCGGTGCTCGCCGTCCGGCGCATCACGAGGGCCGCCATCGCCAGGACAGAGTGTGAGACCCACCACCGGCTCGACTTTGACTTTTTTGGGAGGAGGTTCCTGAACAAAACCGGTGAGTACCTTATGTGGAAGTAGGTTACGGTGAAAGAAAGTGTAATGCCCTCATTAAGGCATTCTGTAAAAAATCTCCTCTAAGATGATGAACAGATGATCGTGGAGTTGCGCCGGACCTGAAAACTGTGTCCTAATTAAGAACACAGAAACAAAAAACTTAGAACTGGATAATAACCACACTAAAGAAAAGGAACAGTTATCTATTAACAACCGATTGCATCTATGAAAGTAAAATCACCAACTTGGTCTCATATTTGGAGGATAAAAGGAGGACACTTGCAACATATCAGCCGCAGCTATCGATCTCACGTGCAGATATGGGCCATAACTCTGACAGTACGCAGTTGTGACCTTCTGAACACGTAGCTTTTTAAGGCTCGTATACCACTTGTTTGGCCACGCGCGGTCTGAGGCGCCACGGCACGGACTGCGCAGCCCTCCCTCGGGCATGTGTGAGTTCTAAGTACGAGTTAGTTTAAGTGGTGTGTAAGTCTAGGGAACGACGACCTCAGCTGTCTGGTCCCTAAGGAATTCGCACAGGTTTGAACACATGAAGCACTCGTTTCTCGCTCGCTCCGGCCCGCTGCGGCCACCCAATGTCGGAGCGCAAACTACTGTGTGGCACAGTGAGCAGCAGGTTCGTGGTTGTAGAGTCGCTGAAGCAACAAGCAATAGTGTGCCACCTCCGGTGACGGTCAGATTACAACGTTCCAACGTCAACGCCCCTTAAAGTTGTGACTGGTAAGCGTGTGGCTCTTCGACTAATTATTACACGAGGCAAACGAAAGTGTATGAGTGTTTCTTTGTGCCATTATTTGTACCTTGCAATTAGGTGGAGCAATCATAGAGAAGACCCGGTAAATGGAGAGAAGAATAATCGAGTGACTTTAGATTTTTCTTTATGAGAGGATGACGGGGAGAATGATGACGATACCCTTTCACAACAACGTTTTCGCCAAGCAACGTCTCTGATACAGAGATGTAAAATCAGCTACTGACTGATTGAGAAGCTCGCTCTGAAGATGTCACATTTCGCTTAGCTTCTGTCCGTAACAGTGATCTGTGAGTGTGTGTGTTACATACATATAACTGCTGCAGAATTTCAGTACTAGAATATTGCTAAACAATGTTGACCATATACGTGCATGCAAGAACATAGTATCGGCTCGTATTGCTTTCCTGTTTTTCATGTTAAATAATATGCGTTCTCACTACTGGCCATTAAAATTGCTACACCAAGAAGAAGTCCAGATGATAAACTTGTATTCATTGCACAAATATATTCTACTAGAATTGACATGTGATTACATTTTCACGCAATTTGGGTGCATAGATCCTCACAAATCAGTACCCAGAACAACCAACTCTGGCCGTAATAACGGCCTTGATACGCCTGGGCATTGAGTCAAACAGAGCTTGGATGGCGTGTACAGGTACAGCTGCCCATGCACATTCAACACGATACCACAGTTCATCAAGAGTAGTGACTAGCGTATTGTGACGAGCCAGTTGCACGGCCACCATTGACCAGAAGTTTTCAGTTGGTGAGAAATGTGGAGAATGTGCTGGCCAGGACAGCAGACGAACATTTTCTGTATCCAGAAAGGCCCGTACAGGACCTGCAACATGCGGTCGTGCATTATCCTACTGAAATGTAGGGTTTCGCAGGGATCGAATGAAGGGTAGAGCCACGGGTCGAAACACATCTGAATTGTAACGTACACTGTTCAAAGAGCCGTCAATGCGAACAAGACGTGACCGAGACGTGTAACCAATGGCACCCCATACCATCACGCCAGGTGATAAGCCAGTATGGCGATGACGAATACACGCTTCCAATGTGGCTTCACCGCGATGTCGCCAAACACGGATGTGACCATCATGATGCTGTAAACAGAACCTGGATTAATCCGAAAAAGTAACGTTTTGTCATTCGTGCACCCAGGTTCGTCGTCGAGTACACCATCGCAGTAGCTTCTGTCTGTGATGCAGCGTCAAGGGTATCCACAGCTACGGTCTCCGAGCTGATAGTCCATTCTGCTGCAAACGTTGTCGAACTGTTCGTGCAGATGGTTGTTCTCTTTCGAACGTCCCCATCTGTTGACTCAGGGATCGAGACGTGGCTGCACGATCCCTTACAGCCATGCGTATAAGATGCCTGTCATCTCGACTGCTAGTGATACGAGGCCGTTGGGATCCAGCACGGCGTTCCGTATTACCCTCCTTAACCCACCGATTCGATTTCTGCTAACGGTCATTGGATCTCGACCAACGCGAGCAGCAATGTCGCGATACGATAAACCGCAATCTCGATAGGCTACAATCCGACCTTTATCAATGTCGGAAACGAGATGGTACGCACTTCTCCTCCTTACATGAGGCATCACAACAACGTTTGACTAGGCAACGCCGGTCAACTGCTGTTTGTGTATGAGAAATCGTTTGGAAACTTTCCTTATGTCAGCACGCTGTAGGTATCGCCACCGGCGCCAACCTTGTGTGAATGCTCTGAAAAGCTAATCATTTGCGTATCACAGCATCGTCTTCCTGTCGGTTAAATTTCGCGTCTGTAGCACGTCATCTTCGTGGTGTAGCAATTTAAATGGCCAGTAGTGTGCTTGTAGAACCAAGTTTCGAAATACATGGGCCAGACGTGACCGGTCCCACGCGCCTCCTCCCACGCTTTCAACATCAGGGCTGTGGATCCCACCCCGCTGTACAGTTTTTTGCACTCGTGCATTAGGCAGCTGCAGTGGGGCGGATCCGGTGACAGGCAGCCTGCACGTGCCAAAGTTTAAAAAACTGTGCATTCTAGAGGTCATAAATGAATATCGTTACAATTACAGCCAACTTTGTTTTTGAAAGGGCGCAGGGCTTCAGTTGGTAGGGTAGAGATTTTGCAAGAATACCTTTTTCATCTTAAAACACAAGGTCAATATGGTCATGTTTAGTTGGAAGGTTACGAATAATAAACATAAACGTCGAGGAGAAACTTCAGCCGATGTCAGATAAGGAGAGATGATACTAACTCAGCAGTACAGCACACCTCGTCTAGCCTCGATAAGGGCCTACAGTCGGCGACAAAGAGTCCGCAAGTCTCTCCAGTTATGTCCACAAGTCTCTCCAGTTATTGAGTGACGTCACTCAACATACCCGTAGAGCCGCCAGATGGCAGGGATGTCGAGACAGCCGCTTTCCACACGATGGTCCCAGACATTTCCTGTAAGGCTGACATCGGGTGGTTTCGCGGGCACGTCGAGATGCGACACGACGCCTGAGTGGTCGCCAAGCCAGGAGCGTGTCCACACGGCCCTGTGAACGCGGCTGCTGTCTAGGAGCGCGGGGCCGCCCACAAGATACTAAGCACGTAGGTAGGGACAAGTCCGAATCTGAAAATCACTACGTGATGTCGTGGGATCTAGGCTGCACGTACACAAAACTTCAGCACGGATCTCTGACACGTGACCCTTTAAGACTTCCGCCAATGTTCGTTCTGATAAAAGTGACAATACAGAGAGGTGCTGGCACTTTGTTCCGAAGTTTTCTGAGCTGTGAGGCCATCTGGCGGCGGCAGTGTCCCGCTGAGGATGCAGAGGTCCACTACACGCTGCCAGCCCCAGCGGAACACACACTGTGGGTCGCAATGAAGGGTGGAGCGGGTTACCTTAGAAACAGTTTAAAGTGGATTACAAACGGTAGCGGACTTTGGCACTTTTGTACATTTATTTACTTCTTTATACGTTTATTTCACCTGATAAAATTATGGCATTTATGCACTCTCTTACCTATAACCTGACATCTTAGTGGGTCAACATTACGACATGCATAATACACGAGCAGCATGCAATAATGATAATTATACTGCTGCTACTAACAACAACAACAACAACAACAATGGATAGAGACATGAACACACGTTTTTCTTGACGCGACATGCACAACTGTTGATATACATCATCAGTGATAAAATCACTGCAACTGTAGCAGGTTTTATCACTGATGACAGAAATGAAAGCATAGTGCTTCATAAATTCCATATGTTATGCTTTATATCAGAATACACATAATACAAAAATTGTAACTTTGCATCTTTAAAATCACGTAGATGGAGAAAAGGTCAAAATATCGATTTTTGGAGCAACTGTTTCAAACTGTGGATGCATTTCTTTTACACGTTTCTTCGCCTTTCTATTAACAAATTACATAATGATAAAAATGTCAAAATTTTGTGTACTACAATTACATATTATTATGCCTGCGGGACAAACAAGCATGATCGCACACCAGGTTTGGCCTTGAAGCTGAGTGGAATGGTAGGGAAGTCCCCCACCCCCTCTCTCTCTATCACTCTGTCTCTTTCTTTCTTTGTCGCTCTTTGTTTTAACTCGCAACCTTCTCTATCTATCGAAAGCTCTTGCTTCCTCAAAGGAAGTATGCTTCGAAAAGCATCGAGGGACAAGAAAATTCCAGGTAGGTTACACCTTGTTCAGACAGAAATTTCAAAGTCAGAGATTGGACTGTGAGGCATACTCAGGGGCAGATATAAACTCAGATGTCCATTCAGTAGCGATGAAGAGTGGACTGAGGTTTAAGACAATGATCTGCGAGAGTAAATGCGAAAAAAAGTGGGACACTGAAGTGCAGAGCAATCATGAAATGCATCTGAATTCCTCTTAGGCTGTAAATACTACCTTGATGTATACTACAAATACAGCTCAGTTGAACAGGAATGGACGTCTGTCAAAAGGGAATCACAGAAGTTGGACAAACAAAGATAGATATAAGGAGGTAACGGAAAAGAAACATTGGGAAGCAGAAGAAACACTTAAATTGAAGTGTGAAGAAGAAATGACAATGGCAATGGAAGACACTGGAGACCCCATATTAAGAGTCACAGCTTAACCCAGGTTGTGTAGACAGAAGGGATAGGTAACATACCTTCGCAGATTCCGAAATTATTGGCGCAAGTGTCAACCAAAACCTATTCAACTTGGCCTCTACAATATGCGAGAATGGCGATACACTATTAGACACAATCGTGAAGACAAGAGCAGACACTTGTGAGACCTATCACACAATCAGCGTAACACCTCATGAGTGGAATTTGACGACAGGTATATAGGACGGAGTGGAAAAGCAAATACAGGCTATGATAGATGAGGATCATTTTCGCTGTGAGAAGGGTGATAGCCCAAGAGGAGGCGTGACTGATGTTGTAATTGATAAGGGAAGCAAAATTCGAAAAAAAAAATGACGCATTCATAGGACCCGTAGACTTATAAAAATCATCCGGAAACGTAAAAATGTTAGAAATACTGAGAAAAATAAGAGAAATAGGCGACTAAAAATGCGTAATATACAATATGTACAAGAACCAAGAGGGAACAATAAGAATGCGAGACCAAGAACAAAATGCTGTCCCATCTTCCTACAAACACGTGCTGTATGTTCCATTCTTCACCGATTCTGCTTAGAAAGTCTTATCCGTCCAACTAATTTTCAACATTCCTCCGTAGCACCACTTCTCAAACGCTTCGATTCTCTTCAGTTCCGGTTTTTCCACAGTCCTGATTCACTTTGTTACAATCCTGTGCTCCAAACTTACATTCTCAGTTACTCGTCCTTAAGCTAAGATCGACGTTTGATATTAGCTGGCTTTAATGACAGCTCTTTTTTCTTGGTCTCCTTACTTTACCCTCTTGCTTAATGCACATATTGCACCAGACCCTTCTTTCCCTAGAGGTTACACCCATCTCCCTAAAAGTTTCGAACGTCTTGCACCATTTTATACCGTCGTACGATTTTTATATATCTACAAATCCTACGAAGGTGTCTAGATTTTCCTTAAGTCTCGCTTTAATTATCAAGCGGCAACTGAAGAGTCCTTCTCTGATGCCTTTACCTTTCCTAAACTCAACCTAAAATCAAACTGCTCGTCATCTATCTCTTCCTTAATCTTCTTTCCTCCTTATATGTAGCAACTTACTTAAGTGCAATAATTCTTAAACTAATTGTGCGAATGTTCTCACACTTACCTGCCCTTGCAACCTTTAGAACTGTGTGGATAAAATTTTCCGGAGATTTTGATTGCATATCTCCAGAACCATAAAGTCTACAAACCAATTGGATTAATAGTATGGTTTCCAAATCTCTCAATAATTTTCGAAAGTCTTAATGACTGTTCCATATGCCTTCCACATGATTTGGTCGAAAGTCTTTCTAACTCTGTTTGTTCCTGTGGACTGGACAGGCAGGCATCTCGACGACCTCTCACCAGGTCACCTGGTGACCTGACGGCCACAGGCAAAAGCGACACCCAGTGCTGAACACCACAGAACGCCACTCAGTGTCCCCGCTGACTCTGTCTCTACACTATACCACCTATGGTACGGTGTCAGTGGTAAACGACACATGGCAACTACAGATCTCAACCCAGATGATATCAGTCTGTCTGTTATCTCGACCCCAACCTGCTGCTACACGTCCTGCTGTCGCTGCCCTACAGCCAAATGTCACTGTAATGCTCTCGGTACGATGCTCCCAAGTCCCTCATGCCGAAGATTCGATCTTTTACAAAGTCAGAAAGCTGCCCGTAAACTGAACGTACACGTTCATTGGACATTCTCTAATGCGATCTGCCCATGAATAATTCCAGTAGCGCCTCGATCTACATCTGTAGGTATGTCTTTTCTGTACTTAAAATAAGCTTGCATAACGACGAAATTCGAAATATATCACACAGGCATAAAAATAATTGAGTATGATTCTCTAAAAGACATCATAGCTGCCATCTATTGTAAAAAAAAAAATATTTATTTTCACGACTGCAGTTTCGATCTTAAGCCCATTATCAGGTGGTATACAGCAAAAGCTGAAAAATAAATGACAGACGGCATGTACAGAATGGCACTGTCGTGCCATCCATATGGCAGTTATATTATAAAAATGTTAAAAACAACACATCGCTTACATTGCGCCTCAGTAGACGTCAAAAGTTACAAATCTGCTGATATGTATGTATCTCATCGTTGTATGGGTATGTTGAGTCTTGTAACTATGAGAATACATCAGGATTAAATGCAGTTAAGGATCGTAGAAATTGCACGAGGTAGATTTGTTGTTACCGATGTTAACATGAATGAATCCCATCAAATCACTGTTCATGTACAGTGTTTACATGACAACTGAGGCAGTTGGTGGGGGAACATATTCACAAGTAGTTTTTTCTTTGCTGTCACCAGTGATTGTACACCCCACAGTAAACGTTTCATATCAGAGTATCTTAATCTCATGTGAGACCTGAGTTTCTCCTGGCGTATACAACTTTCAAATAACTTCCGGGAATTCAGCCAGGTAACACTTTCAGCAACCGCCGATATTTCGGCGGGAGAACACCCCGCCATTTTCAATGGTGTTCTCCCGCCGAAATATCGGCGGTTGCTGAAAGTGTTACCTGGCTGAATTCCCGGAAGTTATTTGAAATCTTAATATCATGTTTACATTCCTTAACAGAATTTGGCATTCTTTATTATGATACAGTCATGTGATATAAGGAAATAAGATAATAAATTTGTTTATTATGATAGGACGTAACAGTACATATGCTATCTATCGCCAAAGACTTATAGTAGCTTGGATTCCCATAAAAACTGGTAATAATAATCATATATATCGTTTTACATGTGTATTCATTGCAGCAGATTAACATTACAAAGGCATAAATCGCATTTGCCATAACTATCGTACATGAATTGATCCAACATGACAAAAAAAAAGGAAGTACAATAACTCAGACAAAATCTGGATGGAACACTTCCCACAAATTACAGAACACTTCGTGTACTACCATCTAATTATAAAATCTACTAGTAATGGTTCAAATGGCTCTGAGCACCATGGGACTTAACTTCTGAGGTCATCAGTCCCCTAGAACTTAGAACTACTTAAACCTAACTAACCTAAGGACATCACACACACCCAACCCCGAGGCAGGATTCGAACCTGCGACCGTAGCAGCAGCGCGGTTCCGGACTGAAGCGCCTAGAACTGCTCGGCCACAGCGGCCGGCGTGTATTATTAATATGTAAGGTACCATACATGTACAAATGTAGTCATACATTTCTATGGCCCTTAGAATGATTAGGGAGAGAAGGGTTACTTCAGCTGCACTTGCTAAACACCTCATACAGTTTTTTGCTGAATTACTAAAATATATTATTTATGTTAAAATAAAGGCATCCTAAATGTAAAAACGTGTGTGAGTGCACATGACTCTTCCTTGTTTTCATGCAAACCATACAACTCATTCGACATGTTATAAGGACCACTCATATTGTAAAACCAGCATACACATGATTCTGTTCAAATACATATGTCTTATGTTTGTCAGTAAGTCAGTCAAATAGGCGAATGACGCATCCTCATGTACGTAGCCTTCTATTATTAGCACCAAACCTGACTGCAAATCGTCTCAATTCTCCCTTATTGCTGAGCAAGTCGTGTGGGTGATTTTTGAAGTAGTTGCATATTTCCATTTTTCAAGTAGTTTGGTGCTTCTACCCTTAGGCAACCTATGAAGAATTTTTAAGACTGAATCTACGCTAGGTGATGGTACTCCTCCCGCTGTGTTTTATGTGCTCTTTCAATGTGTCACTGGAGTATGTGCTTTGTAACGTCTGGTCAAGGTGTGCATATTATAACTCTTACGATTACTGATGGTGTGTATTGATATAGTTTGAAAATGCTACTTGCATACACCTAGTGAGCTGGTGAGGGCAGAATATGAAAGCTTTGCTTCTACAGTAATCTGATTCACGGGCTTGTTCACTAGTTTGTCGTCTCCTATCTTGTCCAGAACTGCAGGACCTGACTGCGGTTTTCCGGGAGCACCTCTCCAACACCTGGCGAGACTTTGCCAATCTCTTCTCACTCGGTGTGTCGCATGCCTCACAGCTGTTGGTTCCCCTCGCATTTGAAGATACGGTAAGTGGTGTTTTTTGCTCCTCTTATAAATTGTGTTATAGGTACGGGGGATGAGAAAACGACACACACCGCCCGGTCAGTTCTCAGGGTCTGCTTCTCGGTTTATGTGGCTCACCCTGGAGCTATCTTCGGTTCTCCAGTCCTAAAGCTAACCCTCTGCAAGAATTCTGAACCAGCCTCTACTTCTGTGAGCCTTGTGGGGTTATGACACAGGGAGGCTGAGGATAGGGAAGAAAATCGTCTGTATCTTACTTTTTTCGTAGTTCGTCACTACTTCCCTAACAGATTTAGGGAACTTTGCATCAGATTATGGTTTGCAAGCCTGAGCCTGTTTGCTACATACTTAGTGGAGACTGATCTCGAGTGTATTGTCTGGCATTTTGTGTCGTCATCCGCGTCTCTGCTTATTCGGAATCTGTACTCCTAATGAAAGGAGGGACGGGGGGGTTCAGAGATTACATAACAAGAAAAAATTCAGTATTTAATAAGGTAGCAGATAAATTAAGTTTTACACACTGATATGGTTGCTGTCATGGACAATATCGTAAGGATACTTTGCCAATTTTATAAGAAGACAATGAGCAGAAATTGAAGAACATTAGTTTCTTAGTCTACAAACGCTAGAACATAACTATATCTTTCTCATGCACACTGATAAAATTCGTAATTCAAACCGCATTTATTCCACAGAAGCCAAAGCTCGTAAATGTTGCTTCAGTTCTAATTTGTAAGTATTCTATGGTCAGCTATAATTTATGCCACAGTAACAATTGGCATTCGTAAGAATTGCATAAGTTAACATCTGGTCCTATAAAATTACTTCTGCTCAACATGGAGGATCGTCGACTTCAGACCTCCTAGTTAACCTGTACACGTAGCAGATAGTTTGTACAGTTCGGCACGACTGCTCAAGCTCCTCCCGCCTTAACTTTGACGCGACTCCACGACCAGGTGTTAGCGCAGCCGTGACTCGACCCCTGAGCTCCCCACCACCGGCGCCGTCCGTGTGACACGACAATGCCCCAGTGAAAACCGGCAGCTGAGGTCAGTCAGTTGGCGCGTGTTACGTCAGCGCGTGTCTTTGATAAAGGCACTGTACTACTACAATCACAAGAAGAATATTTAGTGAAGACATAAAAACCAATGAAGATCCGTGGCAGACAAACCTGAAAGAGGACGCTGCTTTCTGACATTATTCGTCTTAATCGTTAGGCTTCCTGCACGTGTCCCCTGGCCCAACTCAAACTTTTATCGAGTCTGACGTCTCCGCCTACGAGTAAATACAACCCGGGTTAAACGTAGATAAACATGAAATGTTTCGGCAATAGTGTGCATAAATATGTATGCGTATAAGTAAAATTAAAAATATTATCTTGAAAAAATTATTCCTTTTTTTCTCTGGCATCTGTCAGCAATATGCGAGGGTTGCCCAGAAAGTAAGGCACCGTATTTATTTTTTCAACAGTTCTTCATTGAATATAATGAGAATTACACACACACGAAACAATGCTGTTTCATGTACACGCCTAATTGTTCCAAGTAATCTCCATTCCGTTCTACCGCCTTCCCCCAGTGCGAAACAAGGGCGTGTATGCGCTATCGGTACCAGTCCTTGTCCTGCTGCTTCACTGTGTGAATCACCTCCTCATCGTCCTCAAAAGTCTTCCAGGAATGGCGTCCTTTAATGGCTCAAACAAGTGGAATTCCGAGGGGGCTGTAGGGTGTATGGGGTAACATCGTCCGACCCAGTTCTGCAATGTGTTCAGCAGTCCTCAGATTTGTGTGTGTCCAAGCGCTATTGTGTAGCAGCTAGAACACTCTAGCAGTAGTGGACACCAAAAGATCCTGAGGAAGATCCTAGCAGAGGGGCCGAAACGTCGAACATTTTAGAAGAAACATGACGCGGCCTAATAACCCAGAAGATTTTAACTTCAAAACATCTCCTGGTTTGCTGTGGCGCTGAACTGGCTGGAAACGGGTCGCAAGTTTTCCTAATGTATTGACTTCTGCTTCTGTATTAATGGAAGCGCCTCTTGGCGTCACATCACCGAGAATCACACATTCGCAGTTCCAGAATACGATGACCACGACCTTACCTGCGGAAGCAATTGCTTTGAATTTTTTCTTCTGTGGGGAGTGGCAAAGGTCCCACTCCATCGACTGTCGTTCCTTTTCGGCCTCAAAATGGTGGACCCTAGTTTCATCACCTGTCACAATCTGGGACAAGAAGGCCTTCCCCCTCAGCTTCAAAACGTTACAACAAACCGAGACAAATGTTTTTTTTTCTGTGCGATTTCTGATCCACCGTTAGACACCGTGGGACCAATCCTGCACACGCTTTCGAATATCGACGAGTCCGCATATGCGTCCACACTTCCTTTGCTGATTGACAGGTGCAGCGCCAACTGCCGAGCCGCAACGCGTCTGCCTTCGCGAATGACGACACCAGCTCGCTGCAACACGTCTCGTGTGATACACATGTATGGTCTCCATGACCGCTGCAAACCGTGGAGCTCCGCCGAACCGCCTTCTGATGACCTCACCCTCCGTGCCCAGCGACTAACTGCACTTCTGCGACAGCAGATGCTCCATAGGCTTTGCAAAACCGTTTGTGAATATTCCCCACAGTTTCTGTCTCTGCAGTGAGAAATTCAATGACGGCATGTTGCTTGTAACGTACATCACCTACAGACGCCACTTTGAAACTGTCTAGCAGTTACGCCATCAGTTGGAAGTGGAAGAAATTTGCCGCGCTCACTCAGGAGACTTCAGATAAAACATACGTATCGTTTCGCATTCGTAGCATTGTTTTCGGTTGAGAAAAAAATACGGTGCGTTACTTTCTGGGCAACCCTCCTAAAGCTGATAGTCTTAAAGAAGGTACTTTGTTCAAAAAAATATGAAGAAGACGAACAACTGTATTGTGAAAACAACTCAATTTTTTACTTTCCATTTCTTCTCATATTTATGATGTACCAAACACCTTTGACATTTCGTAACTGATTCATATTTGTTAATATTTGTTACAGTATACACATTTTTATGAATAAGATAATTTTTTAATTCACGGTATGTAAAAAACACTTATTACTGACAGAGAGAGAGAGAAGTTTTCAGTGTGTACGTACTTGTGACAGCAACAGCAATGGCAGCACAAAAACAATAAACACACATACACTACAAATATATAAAATACTTTCTTAACAGGCATTCATATTGCACACGTTCCACACGAAATATATACTCATACACACATGCTCAGTGTGCAATGCAACATTCATAATCTCATATAAGCACACCAAACTGTGACAAACCCATCATCAAACTGTTTCCTATAAATAAACACGGTAAATCGCTTCAGCAAAGAATCTGGGTGTGGAAGGGTCCAAAACCCATTCCCACAGATGAACCACTTGTGATCGTTATAGGACAGCCCTGCTTCCAGCTGCAAATGCAGTATATACCTCAATTTGACGTTCACCGGTGACATTGCAATTCTGTCAGACCCAGGAAGGGACCTGGAAGAGCAGTTGAATTGAATGGACAGTGTCCTGAAAGGAGGATTTAAGATGAACACTAACGAAAGCAAAACCAGGATAATGGAATGTAGTCGAATTAAGTCGAGTGATGCTAAGGGAATTAGATTAGGAAATGAGACACTTAAATTAGTAAATGAGTTTTGCTATTTGGGGAGCAAAATAACTGATGATGGTCGAAGTAGAGACGATATAAAATGAAGACTGGCAATGGCAAAGAAAGCGTTTCTGAAGAAGAGAAATTTGTTAACATCGATTATAGATTTGTCAGGAAGTCGTTTCTGAAAGTATTTGCATGGACTGGAAGTGAAACATGGACGATATATAGTTTGGACAAGAAGAGAATAGAAGCTTTCGAAATGTGGTGCAACAGAAGAATGCTGAAGATTAGATGGGTAGATCACATAACTAATGAGGAGGTATTGAATAAGATTGCAGAGAAGAGAAATTTGTGGCACAACTTGACTAAAAGAAGGGATCGGTTGGTACGACACGTTCTGAGGCATCAAGGGATCACCAATTTTGTATCTGAGGGCAGCATGGAGGGTAAAAATCGTAGAGGGGAGTCAAGAGATGAATACACTATGAGGATTCAGAAGGATGTAGGTTGCAGTAGGTACTGGGAGGTGAAGAAATCGAAAGATTACCTGAACACTATTTGTGGTGCAGCGCCAATGCCTTTGAGGAAGCACCTCTTGTAGTCCCTGATCGGGAAAGCCTTTGAGGCTGTGCAAATTACTGTGCTTTTCATGCAAATTGGTGGAATAGTCCAGCTCTACCTCCAGGACACATCCCTCAACAGCATCAGCACGCACATATTTGATCTTTTTTCCTCCATATGACGACTTCCCATTTGGACATCCATCAGAACCATCCAAATGGTAAAACTTGTCAAATAGTTTGTTGTATTGCTCCTCGCTCATTTGCAGGTTATTTGCCTTGGCATACCTGTGCACACATTGGCAAAGTCACATGCATGTCAACATCAGTCAAGAGTTCGATGCTGATAGGCGTCTTTTTTAACATGGCGTCTCACGAAATCTCAGGCAAACACTATAGAACTTCTCTAAGATGTCGGCAAGCAGATGTACATTGGTGTTCATCATTTTACATGTTCTCGTAAATCAGAGATGCCGAACACCTGCCATACATCCACCAAGTGCTTGTTCTCTGCATTCAGTATGGAAGTGCCTCTTAGTTTGAGAGATTGCAGGGCACTCACTTCCGATTCGGTGTTATGCCACTTCATGTTTTTAGGGAAGATGATCTTTATTACGATCTGACTTCATACATGGGCAGTAGTTAATGCTCTCGCTTGTGTGCTAGCGAAGGAATAGCAGTAAGCTTTACCTGCGTTCAAAGGAATAAGGTGCCCATTTAAACGACTGCAGTAAAAGTGTACGGCGAGTGAAGGCCGATGGAAGCGAATTTTTTCTGCGGAGCCTCATGAATACATTTCCGGACGGCCGTGTCCCGCGGTCTCATTGTGCAGACACGTTTGAACAGCGCCAGTCGGTCGCCCATCACGTCCAGCGCCCAGAAGTCGCCGGCAATAGAAGATGGCAGGCCTTTGTTAGGCAGGGAGCCGTCGGGACAATTGTGTGCCTTCTGCGAATTTCCGTGTGACGTGTCACTGGCGCCCAGACTCCAGACTCAGTTGTGCCACACAGTGTGCTCATGTTCATCTTCTTCTTCTGGCTTAACAATATCCAGGCCATATAGGTGAACCGAATACATGCGGTTCTGGATGCCTTTGGAAGGATATGGAGTTCTGTGAGGAATTCAGTGCGCTGGAAACTTTACCGACCGTGCACATCTGATATTCGTTTTGTGTCCGTATGCCTTGCATTTTTAGGATAATTTCTGTCGCTAGCGAGAAGCGACAATGCAAGGCATTTTATATTCCTCTCATCAAGATTTTGGACATTAATGCATGCTTTTTTATCAGTATATCCTTTGGAAAAGAAATGTAGCTGGACCACACAATAAGTGGATCAGAATCTTAGGAATAGTTATCGAGGTAGACCATTTGGCTGAGCCTCTTGCTGAGCCCCTTCCCGCATCTCAGAAAAGTGACTCAGTATGACCACTCTGGGCTAGACTCTCCCCACGATGTCACGCCTGTTCTGCCGCAGAGTTGGACAATTCTCTTCTCCTCAACGTCACGTCCTCTTTTGGGGGTGCGTAAGTCCACAGGAGAGAACTGCTTTGCCATTATTGGAGGGATGTTATGTATCGATGGCGTATCCAGGCGGCCACAGAGAGGCGTGGGCTGCAGTGTAAGACCGTCGTCTAGTAACTACGCACAGAAGAAGAAAAGACGCAGTTGATAAGTATTTAATGAATTAGAAATAAAAAACTCTATTCAGTCATTATTAATAATAGTAAATTCTGTGTACCTACATACAAAATGATGATGTGTTGCTGAAAGTGTGTTCCAGAAATGAACACAACAACAAAGAGGCATGTTGGTCCTTAAGAGTGGATCGAGTATCGGGGAGTGTGTCAGAGAGAATACTGACCAACCCAAACGACAACACAGGTGTAGAGGCACCAGTAGCTGGTGGTTTTGTCAGAATAGCGATTTTCTCATTGGGCACATCTACACACAAGAATATCTCATAAGAAACAACCAAAAATTAAATAATGTAGGATAATGAAAGTATTAGTACTCACATATCTGTTCCTGAACAATCAGTCATTCCCGGGGATCCTCATCACCATCATCGCCATATTAGTCGGAGGAGAATTATGAGCAAATTTTAAACACATTGTAAATCACGCATTGGACAAGTATGTACCGAAAAAGTGGGTTACGGACGGAAAAGACCCACCGTGGTTTAACAGCGCGATTCGGAGAATGCTCAGGAAGCAAAGGCAGTTGCACTCGCGGTACAAGAAAGTTCGGGAGAATGAGTACAGGCAAAAGTTAGTAGAGATTCGTGCTGCTGTAAAAAGAGCGATGCGCGAAGCATTCAACTACTACCACCGTCATACCTTAGCAAAAGATCTTGCTGAGAACCCAAGGAAATTCTGGCCTTACGCAAAATCGATATGAAGTGGGACAAGCATGTAATGGCAGTTGTGGGGAAGGCGGATAGTCGTCTTGGGTTCATTGGTAGAATTTTGGGAAGATGTGGTTCATCTGTAAAGGAGACCGCTTATAAAACACTAATACGACCTATTCTTGAGTACTGCTCGAGCGTTTGGGATCCCTATCAGGTCCGATTGAGAGAGGACATAGAAGCAATTCAGAGGCGGGCTGCTACCTTTGTTACTGGTAGGTTTGATCATCACGCGAGTGTTACATAAATGCTTCAGGAACTCGGGTGGGAGTCTCTAGAGGAAAGGAGGAGTTCATTTCGTGAATCGCTTCTGAGGAAATTTAGAGAACCAGCATTTGAGGCTGACTGCAGTACAATTTTACTGCCGCCAACTTACATTCCGCGGAAAGACCACAAAGATAAGAGAGATTAGGGCTCGTACAGAGGCATATAGGCAGTCATTTTTCCCTCGTTCTGTTTGGGAGTGGAACAGGGAGAGAAGATGCTAGTTGTGGTACGATGTACCCTCCGCCACGTGCCGTACGGTGGATTGCGGAGTATGTATGTAGATGTAGATTTGCCACATTCAAATCCCATAGCGAGTCATGGCTTATTGCCACTAGAAAGGAAGAAGTAGAAATCGTAAGTATCATTTATAAACAAAAACAGAAATAGTGCTTTACTATATCGAATACGTATACTTAGTATCATCCTGTGCCAAGTTGTTCATCATGAATGACACCACACCATCGTCGGGAAATAGTGACAACAGTGTAGTGTCAGCACTGTTATCCAGTGCGCGTGGGCGCTCACTGCAGGCACCATCAGAATCACGGTTGCCACACGAGCGCTTGACTCCGACCTCAGCGCTGGCTAGCAGTCGGAGAGAGCTAGACCCGGGCCGCCCTCCGCAGGGCTTTTCGCAGGCCCCTCCAGCCACGCAACGTGCGCTGATGAGGAATTCAAGTCCCAGCCGATAATGCCCCTTCTCTCGGCACTAAAATTACTTACACATAGGTCATTGCGACAGGTCGCAGTCTGTAGGTGCATGTTTGGACATTCTTCTCTCAACTTGGTACAACACTCATTACTTACCAGGCGTAAACTATTTTGTGCTGGTACGCGTCTATTTCTAGAAAGAAGAAGAACTACATACATTAAACGAGTGGGATTACGCTGTGACAGAAATGCACGAAATGGAACACGCCGGCTGCCAGCAGCTGCTGATCTGCAGCGTTTCGAGTGACGCATTGCAGACACTTGCAAAATCATCTCGACATTTCTCGAAAAAGAGTGTGGGTGTAAATAAACTTAGCTGACAAAAGAACTGTAAAAAAAAGAGGTCGGGAGTATCTAAATAACTACAAAAATTTTATTAGAAAAACATTTTTTATTGCTCAGCCTTTGTAATATTTGCACATATCTGCAAGAGAAGTAAACCCGTTTTTCTCTCCTCCACCATACACTTGCTTGAGATGTCTCTCTGATGGACATTTGAATGATTCCAATTTCAGGATGGCAGCGTTCTTGAAAATTACGCTCATGCGTACCACCTTCTCGCAACCTTTGACGTTCACGAAGCTGTCTCCGTGATAAAAGTTTCGGAGTGATGTCAGCATGTCCTCATAGGTCAGTCCTGTATCGTCCAAGCTTATGCGATGATCGAATCGAGTCAGCCACGCTGCTGTCTTACAAATCATATCACATTTCATTGCTCTGGACTGCTTCGCCCAGAAAGCGATGCTGCAAGAACGAGGCCGGCGACGATTGAAGAGAATCGTTCAACGTGACAGAAGTGCAAGCCTTCCGCGAACTGCTGCAGGTATCAGTACTGGGGCATCAGACAGTGTCAGCGTGCGAACCGCACAACGAAACATCGTCGATATGGGCTTTCCCAGCCAAAGTCCCACTCGTGTACCCTTGATGACTGAATGACACAAACCTTTACGCCCCGCCTGGGCCCGCCAACTCCGAAAAAAATGGTTCAAATGGCTCTGAGCACTATGGGACTTAACATTTGAGGTTATCAGTCCCCTAGACTTAGAACTACTTAAACCTAACTAACCTGAGGACATCACACACATGCATGCCTGAGGCAGGATTCGAACTTGCGACCGTAGCAGCCATGTGGTTTCGGACTAAAGCGCCTAGAACCGCTCGATCACAGAGACGGGCGCCACCTCAGACACTGGACTGTTGTTGACTGGAAACATGTTGCCAGATCGGTCCAGTCTCGTTTCAAATTGTATCGAGCGGAGTGACGTATAGGAGTATGGAGACAACCTCATGAAATCCATGGGCTTTGCATGTCAGCAGAGGACTGTTCAAGATGGTGGAGCTTGCTTAATGATGTGGAGTGTGTGCAGATGTAGTGACCGCTGATATGTCTAGATACGACTCTGACAGATAACACGTATGTAAGCACCCTGTCTGATCACTTCCATTGTGCATTACGACGGACATAGACATTCCAGCAGGACACTCCGGCAGCCCACACCTCCATAATTGCTACACACTGGTGCTTAAGCTCAGGAGAGTGTCACTGGAGCCAGACTCCACAGACAACAAGATTACTGAGGGGATGCCTTGGAAGAACGTGATGTACACAAGGGATCTCCAACCCCCTCGTGCTCTTACGGATTTATGGACAGCCCTACAGGATTCGTGGTGTCAGTTCCTTCCAACTCTGCTTCAGGCATTATTAGGCACCTGTACCAGTTTCTTTGGCTCTTCAGTGTATGTTTGTATGCTGTAACGTTCGTGTGTTACGCTTTTAACAGACGATCAATGCATTGTAAGTCCAAATGGCGAGAGATATTTTTTTATGTGATATAATTACAATTTTAGAACTTTCAGATATTCCTGCACTTTTACTGGAAAACTTAGCTGTTGCCAAATTTCATGTTCTTAAGTCAATGGGGAGCACCCTATAGCTTCCGATGACTGTGTTTTCGAGCATCAATGTTTGTGACATAAACGGCCGCATCCTTTGATTGGAGTGACTTGTAAGCTTAAAATTTTGATGCCTCACAGGGCCTCGCACATTAATATATGGCATGAATCTGTACTTGGTAGGCCTACGTATACCCGCCCTTAACAAGAAGATTCTTAACAGTCGGACAGGCAGACAGCCACGAAACGATTCTATAAGGGTTTCATTTTACAGGTTGAGAGATGGAACCCTAATCATTCCACAGTATTCTGTTTTCATCCGCCGGAGCAGTTTCGAAATATCTTTTCTGATATAGTTTCTCTGTTAACATCAAAGACGGGCTCATTTTTTTCCCCATTTTAAACACGTAAGGTCAATAAACCGTGCTACATTCCCTCAAACCTTCGATATTCGAGACAGATATATACGACATCGTGTTAGATGCCAATCAAGAAACGGAAATTTTTGGCAAAAGCTAGCAGCCAGGTAACTGACAAACGCTACAAAATTTTGAGTCAAACTGACATTTCATGTGTGCCCAACTAATTCAGATAATTTCTGTGATGTGGAGCGGCTGATGTCTATCATTGCGTTTGTAAACGGTCGTAACATGCGCTCAAGTTCCTTACAGCATTGGTAACGAATAAGATTTTAACGGAATCGTCAACAATCTGACGATTCTATTTTCGAAAATCGTTCAACATTTTGAATAGAATCTCCTCCGAGTCCCAGCCACGGCATGTGGGAACTCGACGCTGCTGGCAGACCCCCAACATTTCCTTCGGACATGATATCACGAGAGTATGCATTTACGCGTATAGATTCAGACGTTTGTGTTGTTCAATACCAAAAAATATCTGCAGCTCTCTCATCATAGTTTCAGAATTGTGTTTATTTAATAAGATACCACTAGGCACCTGCTACACACTGATGTCTTAATCCCTGTAGAAAAGTGAATGTCCTACACTCATACCCTGGCAGTAATTTCAGTTTTATGTAGTAGTGATGTATGTAACTGTAAACTAAGACAGGCTGCTGCGTGTGAATGTTATGAAAGTAATTTGAACTGTTTTCTGTGTGTCTCAGGGTAACCACACGAGTGATCAGCGACTTCACGGTTGGATTAAGGACGTGGAACGTGTGGGAGACATGCTACACACAAAATTAACCGGATTGGTACTCGACACGCAATCCATTATCAAACAGGTAGCGCACTACGAGATAGAACAAGACAAGCCTTCGCTCCTGAAATTCAGGTATAAACCTGTGTACACTCAAATCTTTCTCAAAGTCACTATGATTTGTTAGAGTCTATTTCTCTTTTTTCCGTGGAAGTATTCATTACTGTTACACGAACTTGTAGGATACGTGTCAGGTTAATAAAAGGTGTCCATACAAGATATTACATTACACAAAATATTACATGACACTTTGTATTTTTAATTTTTTTTCTTGGTGGGGGTTGGGGAAATTACCCACTTCCTATATCCAAAAATTCATCTAATGAGTACAAGAAGTCGCCATTAAGAAATTCTTTTAATTTCCTTTTTAAATGCTATATGGCTATCTATCAGACTTTTGATGCTATTAGGTGAGTGACAGCATAATTTACCCCCTTCTGAGCCAAAGTTAGATTTAACCTTGAGTAATAAAGATCATCCTTTCTCCTAGAGTTGTAGCCATGTACACTGCTATTACTTATGAATTCGTTCGGATTGTTAATAACAAATTTCATAAGTGAGGCTACAGTGAAGACCTCTAGCTCTTTAAATGTCTGCAGGATGTTCTTGCATGAGCTCCAGCAATTATTCTGATTACACGCTTTTGTACAATGAACACTCTTTTACTCAATGATGCCATACGAAAGCAGAAAATGCAAATAGACGTGGTAAGCTAATTTACTTATATGTATATCGCCAAAATTTGCAATGACCCTAATAGCATAAGTAGCTGAACTCAAACGTTTCAGCAGATCTTCAGTGGGTTTTTTCGAGTTCATCCCTCATCAATGCATACACCTATAAATTTTGAATATTCTACCTTAGCTACCGATTTCTGATCGAAGCCTATACAGGGTGTTACAAAAAGGTACGGCCAAACTTTCAGGAAACATTCCTTACACACAAAGAAAGAAAATATGTTATGTGGACATGTGTCCGGAAACGCTCACTTTCCATGTTATTACTTCTCTTCAAGTCACATTAATCATGGAATGGAAACACACAGCAACAGAACGTACCAGCGTGACTTCAAACACTTTGTTACAGGAAATGTTCAACATGTCCTCCGTTAGCGAGGATACATGCATCCAACCTCCGTCGCATGGAATCCCTGATGCGCTGATGCAGCCCTGGAGAATGGCGTATTGTATCACAGCCGTCCACAATACGAGCACGGAGAGTCTCTACATTTGGTACCGGAGTCGCGTATACAAGAGCTTTCAAATGCGCCCATAAATGAAAGTCAAGAGGGTTGAGGTCAGGAGAGCGTGGAGGCCATGGAATTTGTCCGCCTCTACCAATCCATCAGTCACCGAATGTGCAGGAGCTCCATCGTGCATGAACCACATGTTGTGTCGCACTTGTAAAGGCACATGTTGTAGCAGCACAGGTAGCGTATCCCGTATGAAATCATGATAACGTAGGTGGGAGAACATGGGGCCCAATCAAGACATCACCAACAATGCCTGCCTAAACGTTCACAAAAAATCTGTGTTGATGACGTGATTGCACATTTGCGTGCGGATTCTCGTCAGCCCACACATGTTGATTGTGAAAATTTACAATTTGATCTCGTTGGAATGGAGCCTCATCTGTAAAGAGAACATTTGCACCGAAATGAGGATTGACACATTGTTGAATGAACCATTCGCAGAAGTGTACCCGTGGAGGCCAATCAGCTGCTGATAGTGCCTGCACGCGCTGTACATGGTACGGAAACAACTGGTTCTCCCGTAGCACTCTCCATACAGTGACGTGGTCAACGTTACCTTGTACAGCAGCAACTTCTCTGACGCTGACATTAGGGTTATCGTCAACTGCACGAAGAATTGCCTCGTCCATTGCAGGTGTCCTCGTCGTTCTAGGTCTTCTCCAGTCGCGAGTCATAGTCTGGAATGTTCCGTGCTCCCTAAGACGCCGATCAATTGCTTCGAACGTCTTCCTGTCGGGACACCTTCGTTCTGGAAATCTGTCTCGATACAAACGTACCGCGCCACGGCTATTGCCCCGTGCTAATCCATACATCAAATGGGCATCTGCCAACTCCGCATTTGTAAACATTTCACTGACTGCAAAACCACGTTCGTGATGAACACTAACCTGTTGATGCTACGTACCGATGTGCTTGATGCTAGTACTGTAGAGCAATGAGTCGCATGTCAACACAAGCACCGAAGTCAACGTTACCTTCCTTCATTTGGGCCAACTGGCAGTGAATCGAGGAAGTACAGTACATACTGACGAAACTAAAATGAGCTCTAACATGGAAATTAGGCGTTTCCGGACACATGTCCACATAACATCTTTCCTTTATTTGTGTGTGAGGAATGTTTCCTGAAAGTTTGGCCGTACCTTTTTGTAACACACTGTATTTATTAATGGTGTCATTCCATTTATTGTGTGGAACTCTATGTACTGTGTTTTGTCAAAGCAGCACAATGAACGGTGTTACTGCTTTGACTGGAGAAAGTACCGATGCTTGCAGATACTTCGCAAGTTTTCGTACTCTGTGGAAACAGTGACGTGGGAAAACCTGTGGCGCCTGACACAAATATTGCGAATGTCCTCACCTTATGCGGGACAAAAAAGTCACCTGCCGGAGAAATTACGCTAATATCGTGTAGTAGCGACTGTAGCCCAGATACTGGAATCAAATCGGCGAGGAAGAGAGGAAACAAGTTACGTTGTTCTCAATAGACGAAGGAAAAAGTGATGAGAATTAAACAAAAAGTGGGAATACGTCAGCAAAGGGGACGAAGCGGACAGCCATGGTTGTTATATTTTGTGCTGTGATTGGTGTGTCTGCAGCATAGAACGTAAATGTACCAAGTTGCGAGCGAGAGGAAAGCGGAATTGTCTCTCGAGTTGTTGACTGTGGAAGGGATTATGTTGGCGGTATGGGGGGTGACATGGTGGCTTCGTATGTGGAAATAAATAAGCTGCCAGTAGGCATCCCAGGTCTTGTGGTGGCTTCTTGGATTACTTTAGGTGACTTGTAGCTATGGAGGTGGAAAACATCGATTAGGATGGACAATTAGACTGGGTCGTGACTGCTGGATGAAAAACTTCCGCAGTTATATCTGAAGAAGTTGGCACAGGAGTCACTTTGGGGACGGGTGTGTGAGAAAGGAAATAATGTGGAATAGTAGGACTTGGACAGAGACAGGCAGTAGCACAGGTGATTGCTAGGGTGATAAAATACATGGTCAGGAAAAATTGTTCTGCAGGATGACTGAAAATGATTTGTAGGCAACTGTTTTTTTTATATTTTTTTATTTTTTAAAAACGCCCTATTGCTAGTCCACATTGGTTATTTTGCGGGAATTTTTTGTTCACTGCTCCACATCTGTCATCCGTATGAGTGGGCTACTGGTACACGGTGTAGGGAGACGTGCAGATAGTGTGATGGGAAAAAGCATGGATATTCTGTCACGCAGTGGGCACGAAGGTAAGAATGGTTGGGGAGGTGAATTTATGGGTAGATCGGAAGATAGGGTTGCACTACACAAAGGATGCAGCTACTCGGGTAGCACAGCACTTGTGCACTGCACATAGTGGGTTTAAGACTAGGCGGTGGTTTGAGGCACTCTCATGCACACAGTCGGTTACACATAGCGAAATCAGACCTCTTTCAGAGTAAATGTAAATCGACTGCAAAAACTTTATCAGTAAACTGTCGAAGTAATCGTAACAAAGTTCCCGAATTTGCTGCCTTCCGCGAACGTTCTCAACCTCAAATTATTCTTGGGACTAAGAGCTGGCTAAAATCTGAAGTAGAATACTCTGAGATATTTAGCGAGTCTTGAAATGTGTGTGAGAAGGACAGCTTAGACGCCGTAGGAGAGGGAGTGTTCATTGCAGTCGACAAAAGTATTCTCTCTACTGAGGTTGGATTTGAGTATGATCTTGAAGTTATCTGGTGGCGAATAACAGATTTAAATGAAACCATGTTAATTGTTGGATGTTTTTACTGGCCACCCAATTCTGCTGTGACAGTTCTACAGTCATTAACAGAGTGTCTACGGCCAATAGTGCGTAAATACCCCGTTCACGCAATACTAGTTGGAGGCGAGTTTAACGTGCCGAGTATAGACTGGGGTGTTTATGGATTCATTGCAGAGGTTACAGAGCACGTGCGGTTGTTAACATCTCACTTAGACAGTGGACCACTATCATTTGTTTGAAGTTCCCTCATAATTCCTCTATGGCTAGTGTTGTGGAACCAGACTGTAAATCGTGCTCCAGGCAAGTATGTGCCCAGTAAGTGGATTAAGGCCAGAAAAGACTCACTGTGGTTTAAAAACGAATTTCGGAAAAAAGCTGAGGAAGTAAAGGCTGTTGAATTTTCGGTTCAAAAGACGTCGGGCAAATGACGACAGGCAAAGATTACTAGAGATTTGTGCTTCTGTGAAAAGATCTATGCGCGAGCGACACAACAGCTACCACCGTCACACCTTCACTAAAGATCTGATAGAGAACCCGAAAAAATTCTGGTCCTATGAAAGTCGCTAAGCGTGTCTACGGCTTCCATTTAGTCACTCGTTGACCAATCTACTTTGGCACCAGAATACAGCAAAAGGAAGGCCAAAGTTCCAAATTCTACGTTTTCGAAATCGTTCAAGCAGGAGAATCGTAAAAAATTATTGTCGTCTGACCATCACACTGAATCCCGTATGTCTTACATAGTGATAAGCACCCTTGGCGAAGAGAAACAACTGAAAGATTTGAAAACAAATATGTAGCTAGTCCGAATGGAATTCGGTTTTTCCAAGAGTACCCTACGTCATCGGCCCCTTACTTAGCTGGCATTTATCAAGAATCTTTCTACCAGCGCTAAGTGCCAAGTGTTGTGGTTGGCAGGAGAGCCAACGCCGTGTTACTAGAGGAGGCCGAAATGCACGCGTTTTAGCTGACGCAGGCTGGCGTGAGGTCTGGAACAGGACAAGGAAATTAGAATTTAGAAAAACGGACGTAGCTGGTGGAGTACTTAACTTAAATCCATTAATGATGAACGTCGCTCTTGACGGTACATGATTCACAATATCAAGAGTAACTGAATATAGTGCCTTGCTAGATCGTAGCAAATGACGTAGCTGAAGGCTATTCTAAACTATCGTCTCGGCAAATGAGAGCGTATTTTGTCTGTGAACCATCGCTAGGAAAGTCGGTTGTACAACTGGGGTGAGCGCTAGGAAGTCTCTCTAGACCTGCCGTGTGGCGGCGCTCGGTCTGCAATCACTGATAGTGGCGACACGCGGGTCCGACGTATACCACCGGACCGCGGCCGATTTAAAGGCTACCACCTAGCAAGTGTGGTTTCTGGCGGTGACACCACATTCCTCCCCCGCAAATCGGCGTACGGTGGTGGCATAAGGCTTCCGCCCGCCGTGGGGAGGACCCCATGTTGACGTATGCGACAAGGTGGGGAGCCTAACAACAGGCGAGGCTGTGCCACCCGCACCCTGCCATTCAGACCGCGGGCAGCTAGGAAACGTCTGAAAACCTTCTCCAGGGTGCACGCCAACATGCGGTGCATGCGCCCGTAGAGAGACAGGAGGGGCCGAAGGGTCGACCTCCATCGGGCCGGGGCACCCGACGGGCGAAGACGACACATGGTCCGGGGCGAGCAAGAGTTCCATGTCGGAGGACAACTGGTCCCGGGAAGCGATCGGCGGCGCGTGACCCAGGGAGGCGCCCGGCGGCTGCAGCGAAACGTCCACTGCGAGCGTCGCCGGCGGGAGAACAGGCAGCGACGGCGGTGCGTCGCCATGGGGCAAAATGGAAGGCAGCGTCGGTAACACTTGGGCCTGAGGCGAGCCAGTAGATTGGTCCCCGGGGCGCTGACCGGACGGCACCGTCGCTGAAAGCAGACGGGGAGCGGCAGAACCCGTGCGACGACAGAGGCGCGGCTGGTTGAGATGCCGGCGCACCTCACCAGAGGCCCCCAAAACCAGATACATAGCGCGGCCGAGGCAGCGAAGAATGCGCCCTTTGAGCCAACGCCGTGAACCTCGGTAGTGGCGATAGTAGACAACGTCGCCTGGAGCAAAAGCAGGTGTCTGTCGCTGCACAGGAACCTGATGCGGCGGATGTAGCAAAGACATCGAGGTTCGATGAGGGCGACCGTGGAGCAACTCAGCCGGCGAGCGACCATCTCGGGGCTGAGAGCGATACGAGGACAAAAAGAGCAATAACGCGCACTCCCGAGAATGCGACTCTTTTAACTTCAACATCTGTGACTTGAAAGTCCTGACCAATCGTTCAGCGGCACCGTTTGACTGTGGCGAAAACGGCGCGGGCGTCAGATGTTGAATACCATTGGCTGTACAGAATGATTGAAATTCTGCAGACATGAATTGTGGGCCATTGTCGGAAACAATAGTCTGTGGAAGACCTTCAATGCAAAAGATAGCAGGTAACGCTTGGATGGTGGGTGATGACGTCGTGGAAGACATCCGGACACCAAAAGGAAAATTATTGAATGAATCTACCACAACCAACCATCGAGCATTCCGGAATGGCCCAGCAAAATCGATGTGTAAGCGGTGCCAAGGGGAAGTGGCTTTTGGCCATGCAAAGAATTTCCGCGGTGGTGCTGATTGTTGTTCGGCACACGCCATGCAAGAAGAGCACATATTCGTAATCGCGGCATCGATTCCGAACCAGGTACAGTGCTGACGAGCAAGTTGTTTCGTTCTCCCTATACCCCAATGTCCTTGGTGGAGAAGCTGTAAGACATAGGACTGTAACGAACGTGGTACCACGACCTTGGACTGATCATTATCAGAACGCAACAGCAAAACACCACGTCGTACAAAAAGACTCTCCTGGTGAGCAAAAAATCGGCGAACCAACGGATCCCCGATCCGTGACTTTGACAAGGGCCATTGCGTAGCAACATAACGCAGAACGGTAGCAAGGACAGGGTCGCCAGCTGTGGCTGTAGCTACACGACGAAAATCAATCGGAAACGACTCGACCACGTCATCGGTTTCCGCATCAATGAACATTCAAGCACGTTCGGTGGAATCGAATGCTCTATCCTCAGCAACAGGCAAAGGGGACAACGCATCGGCGTTTCCGTGCTTAGCAGTGGACCGATACAAGATATCGTAGCGGTACTGCGAGAGGAAAATAGACCAGCGAATGAATTTGTGCGCTGTACGTGGAGGTACAGGCTTGTTCGGATGGAAAAGCGATGTGAAAGGTTTGTGGTCTGTGATGATGGTAAAGTGATGACCATACAAGAAATCATGAAACTTTGTAACACCAAATACGAGAGCCAATGCTTCTTTCTGGAACTGTGAATAATTTCTTTGCGCAGACGACAGCAATTTGGGCGCAAAGGCAATAGGGCGATCGTGCGATCCATCTTTCTGCGCAAGCACAGCACCGATCCCGAAATCCGATGCATCCACCAACAACAAAAGGGGCTTCTGGCGGTCGAATGGCGTAAGGCAAGTATTGGAAAGCAACGCCGATTTCAACTGGCGAAAGGCGGGTTCGCATTCCGTCGTCCAGACGAACGGAACACCTTTACGGCGTAAGCGATGAAGCGGAGCTGAAATGGAAGAGACATGTGGCACATATCTGTTATAGTAATTTATTTTTCCCAGCACACTCTGTAGCTGCTTCAAATTCTGCGGCGAAGGCAAGTCTTGTATGGCACGAAGGTGCGTGGGACTGGGATGTATGCCTTGCGCATTGAGTACATGTCCAAGGTATGGCAAATCACGAGCAATAAACACACACTTGTTCTTCCGCAAGCGAAGACCATTTTGTCGCAAGACCTGAAATAATGTTCTGAGATTGGCCAAATGTTCTTCTTCCGTCTTTCCGGAGATCACAATATCGTCCAGATAATTTCCTGTAGTAGGGACCGACGCACAAACAGTTTGTTGATATTGCTGAAACAATGCAGGGGCGGATGCACACCCGTATGGCAGTCGTTTGAATTAATACAACCCAAGATGCGTGTTAACCACCAAAACGCGCTGGGATTCTTCGTCCACCGGTATTTGAAAGTACGCATCTGCTAGGTCCAACTCCGAAAAATATTTACCCGGGCACAGTTTGTCAAAAGGTCTTCCGGGCGGGGTAAAGGAAAAGTTGCAGTCACTATTTGCGGATTCCCTGTTTCCTTGAAGTCCACACAAAGTCTCAATTTTCCGGAAGGTTTTCGCAAAATTACTAAGGGTGATGCCCAGAGAGAAGCCTGCACACGTTCAAGTACACCTTGTGATTCCAAATCCTGTAATGTTTTTGCGACCTCATCACGCAATGCGTGGGGAACATTGCGCGCTCTGAAAAATTTCGGTTGCGCGTTTACTTTCAGTTCCAAATGTGATTTGCACGCGTGGGTTCGAATCCCATCCTCGTCGCCAATGTTGTGGTTGGCAGGAGAGCCAACACCGTGTTATTAGAGGAGGCCGAAATGCACGCGTTTTAGTTCGCGCAGGCTGGCGTGAGGTCTGGAACAGGACAAGGAAATTAGAATTTAGAAAAACGAACGTAGCTGGTGGAATACTTAACTTTAATCCATTAATGATGAACGTCGCTCTTGACGGTACATGATTCACAATATCAATAGTAACTGAATATGGCGCCTTGCTAGGTCGTAGCAAATGACGTAGCTGAAGGTTATTCTAAACTATCGTCTCGGCAAATGAGAGCGTATTTTGTCTGTGAACCATCGCTAGCAAAGTCGGTTGTACAACTGGGGCGAGTGCTAGGAAGTCTCTCTAGACCTGCCGTGTGGCGGCGCTCGGTCTGCAATCACTGATAGTGGCGACACGCGGGTCCGACGTATACTACCGGACCGCGGCCGATTTAAAGGCTACCACCTAGCAAGTGTGGTGTCTGGCGGTGACACCACACCAAGCGACTGGAAAAAAAGCGCAGGTTGGCTCCTGCGTACAAGAAGTGTAAAGGAACGTATGCTCAAAATATAACTAATATCCTTGACATCGTTTTCTCGCAGAATTCTACAGTATATCCTGACTTGGAATGTAAAAAATTTCCTAGAGACCGAATAGTTCAGCTTTAGAAAGCATCGGTCGTGCGTAACGATACCTGCTTTTTTTTGTCACATGATATAATGAGAACCACGGATGAAGGGCAGCAGGCAGATTCCATATTTCTCGACGTCTGGAATGGTCTGAGCACTATGGAACTTAACTTCTGAGGTCATCAGTCCCCTAGAACTTAGGTTAGTTCGGTCTAAGTAGTTCTACGGACATCACACACATCCATTCCCGAGGCAGGATTCGAACCTGCGACTGTAGCGGTCGCGCGGTTCCAGACTGTAGCGCCTTAAGTAATCGACCCCAGTATGTTGTCCTCGACGGCGAGTGTTCATCAGAGGCAAGGGTATCGTCAGGGGCGCCCCCGGGAAGTGTGATGGTGGCGCGGCTGTCCTCTGTGTACACAAATGATTTGGTGGACAGGGTGGACGGCAATCTTCGATTGTTTGCTGATGATTCCGCGTTGTACGGCAAGGTGTCGAGATTGAGTGACAGTAGAAAGATGTAAGACGACTTTGAAAACATTACTAGTATGTGTGATGAATGGCAGCTGGGTCTTAGTGTAAAAAAAAAAAAAAAAAAAATCCGATGAGAAGCAAAAATATTCGGATACAGCATTCGTAGTGTCCTGCTTGACGCAATCACGTAGTTTAAATGTCTGGGCGTAACGTTAGGAAACGATATGAAATGGAATAAGCATGTGAGAATTCTGGTAGGGAAGGAGGACGGTTGACTTCGGTTCATTGGGAGAATTTTAGGAAAGTGCACTTCATCGGTAAAGGAGACCAGGTATAGCACGGATTGAAAGAAGACATCGAAGCAATTCAGAGACGAGCAGGCACATTTGTTACCGGTAGCTACGATCAGTCTGCAAGTGTTACGAATATTCTTAGAGAGCTCAGGTGGAAATCACTGTAGGGAAGAAGACATTCATTTCGAAGAACACTGTTGAGGAAGTTCAGAGAACAGGCATTTGAAGCTCACTGAAGAATGATCCTGTTGCCGCCAGCATACGTTTGTGGTAACGACCAGGAGAAATTAGGGCTCATACAAAGATATTGAGATAGTCGTTTCTCCCTGGCTCTACCTGCGAGTGGAGCAGGGGGGGAAACGACCACTTGTGGTACAGCGTACGCTCCGCTACGCACCGCAGTGTGTCTTGCGGATAATGTACGTAGTTGTAGATGTAGAAGACGATAGTTGAATTATTGCTTTCATGTACATGAATGTAGTAAAATCTTTTTTCGTTTGATTTACTGTGGAATGGTGCTCTATTTCATTTCTCTTGTCTTATGACGACATGCATGGACGTTTGTGGAGTGATAGGTGGCCCTAGTTGGGTGTAGATAAGGACCATTAACAGGAGTTTGTGACGGTGGCGATGACTGTACACTGGTGGTGGGTGTGGTTGCAGCTCCCAGCTGTGGCGTCTGTGCGGGCGATGGGGTGAGTCACGGGTGTGGGGCTGGTGGTGGCGTCGGTGACGGAGTCAGCAACGTTGCTGGTGACGGAGTGGGTGACTGTGATGGTGATGGTGGCAGTGGCGAAGGAGCTGCCTAATCACACCTCTTTGTGAGTGGTAAAACAATGAAGAGTACGGGGAACGGTGGGAGATTATCGGTGAAGAACTACTAAGAGAGTGCAGGTGAAAGAGCTGAGGTGGTGGCGTAGCGTAGTGGGTCGTAGCATTAAAATGGAGAATATACTTCATACTCGAACTTTTGGGAGGACATTTTCAGGTTTGCATGATCAAAGCGAGTCGGAGGATATACTACATCCGAAAATATTGTCAACGTGAGCAAAAGGGTGAGGGAAGTTGATCAAAAGAAAGAACGCTCTCCGATTTCGTGTGAATAAAACTGGAGGACCTTCTTACAAACGGAATACATTAAAGTGAGCTCTGTAGCATTCTTAGAGCTGAGTAAGTTCTGTTGAGGTTAAGTTTTACCGACTTTTTTGCAGTATCTGCAGTATTCGTGTTGCTTGGAATGCAAAAAAAGATATATGTAGCCCAACAAAGTGCTGAAGAGAGAAACTGCAGACCTTTATATAGGTTTAACAATGAGAACTTTAACTGCCTGGCGAACTGTCCTCCAGAAAATCACGAAAGAAGAGGGGAAGACCTTTCAAACGAAGTGAAAATTTAAAAAAAATTTGTTGCTATTTAGTAGACCCAAGTTTTCAGACTGAGGAACGAGAAATCTTAGGTGTTGGCCTACACCAAACAACCGCGTCACAGGGATTTCCAAATGTTCACCATCGTGTCTCCTCACACCGTAAGTCTTATACTTTGTTATGTAAGAAATAAGTAGGCGGATAAGATACATTAATAACTTGTTTATTACCCAACCTAGCGATCTGTTTTTCGCGACCGCTTCCGTACTTGATAAGCGAGCACAATGTTGTGCGCCGTATTTAACCAAAATAATCTCGTGTCACAGAACTCTGGTATAGGTCCAGTTTGGAGTATATAACAGGTCATGTAGTCTCAAGATTTCGTTCGCATAATGTGTTCACCAAACTTCAGTGATAGAAAAGTTTTCCGCATGTCGAATATTCGGTAACACCGCAAGAAAATGCATTTTCGTAAACTGTCCGTAATCGTCTTAATAATTTGCTGGCGCACATAAAATGTGTAAAAAAGTTAGTGCGCCTCTTCCTGTTTGAGCAAGCCTACATGGAATGATCTGAAATTTAACGTTGCGAGCTGAAATTTAACGTTACGCTTGTTTTCCGTGCCAGACAGGACAGACTACACACACTGAGGCCTCGATAAGGAACAGAGGTAGTGACAAGGAAAACTCTCGTCAGAGAATATAGCTTCAAATATTTTAATCATGTGAGCTTTCCCGGAGAATGTTCTTTTGCTCTGAGAATCCTCTCCAGAGAATGTCCACTTGTTTATTCATACGGACCAGTGTGTCTGTTGGGTGTCAACACAAAGTCGAAAATCGGAGATGCATGGGAGGGGCACAGAGCTCCGACGGCAGTGGTGGGGCTTTGGTACCGCCCTTCTAGTTCGGGCAGCGTGCCATTTCGTTCGTCTTCTGTAGTTCACGTATCACCATTTACAGTAGGCCATCTCTGAATTTCGCCAGTGCACTTAATTACTGGAGTCGCACGATATCTTCCATCAGTACAAGCCGAAACCGTGGATGGCGCACTGGCCCCTGCCCTTCTTGTACTCAAACTGACGACGATTGTCTTCCGTGGTAGTGGTCAGCCGCGCATTTACACAGAGCTTGTAGAAACTCCAGGTCCCTGTGACGAGTGTTCATTGCGTCTTCTGTTGATTTGGCACTTGTGTGTGCAAACGCATGTGCTCTTAATCTGAATATGGTAGTCAGTATTGTATCATTACTGCTGTCTAGTACACTGACAGATTGTCCGGAAGGTTCGAGGTCTCTGTTTTAGTGGAGACTGTACGTTTGCCTCCTTCCTGCATTAAATCCGTTCTTTGGTTGCCTTATGGAATGTACAGATCTATTACATTAAAACCATCTCTTTCCCGAAAATCTTCCCCAACCGAATCTCTGTATAGTGATTATTTAGACGATTGTCAGTATGGACCTTTTTCCTCCATCTGAGGAATGCAAATTACGAATTTCATCACAGCACTGATTGAGTCCTAGCTCGTTAGTGGAGTACTTGTGGTACTGTACATCCAAGGAGAACAGCGCGCTCACATACGCTACGTGGAAATGGTTTGCGAGCCTTAACACCGTGGCGCAACATATGTTGAGACTGAATCGTGGATTTACTTTCAAAATCTTTTCTTAAAGAATTTACTTTATTTACTAGCGATTCATCAAGAACATTAACACATTTAATCACACTAGGTGAGCGTGGAAGTAGTTGCCAGTTAAATTATTTCAATAAATGGAAATTTATTCCTAAAAGCCCTTTTCTTTCTTTGAAACAGATTTAAAATTATAATCAGAAAGCACCCTGTAAATATCACCTTACAATTTATTCAGAGGCAGAAATAACAAAAAAAATTTTTTGACAATATGAGCTTTCGGGCTGAGAACGTTGTCGCTCCCTTTTAACACGGCCGTAGTCACAACCGCTCACAACAACCTCTGAAAGACTACACTGGTGCAAATCTACAACACACCAGATTACTTTAAACTAAAAATTTTAACAACTCACACAAACACATAAACTATGCACCCCGTAGGAGGGATGGAAACGGTACAAAACACTCACATTAAAATTATTTGCCACCGAAAGTGCAACTTGTTTTTAAAAGAACTCTTACGGTGGAAGGGTGGCAACTTTATATACTAAAATGACTATTTAAATAAAAGTCCATGAAATGCAGTCTTACGTAAAATATACAAACATGCTCTACATTACACATATACCGCCTATCAAGATGATAGGCAAGATAAAAACATATTTCAAAAATTCGGCCTTTTCACCTTAAGCAATAAATTCGTTAACACCGAATTCGACAAACATGACAGAGGCAGCTATTAACGTACGGCAGACCGACAGACACAAAGATAAACACTAACTGCCCAACAAATGCGGACGGGAGAGAGACGAGCAAGCTGGGGACGAGAGACTGACCAAGTAACAAGTAGAATTTAACAAGTAAATGAAACAACATATCACGAATCCCTTAACTTCTAATAACTGCGATTTCTAGCGAAGACCTGGCGCAGCACCCCCCAAAACGCTCTCCCGAACCGTCCGCTGCCAGCAGCTTCAACGGACGCAGGAAGGCACGCCGATCTCGCGTCTGACGGCGTCGCAGCTCGCGCCGGCCAGACCGGTGTCGTGGGTTGGCTCCTGCTGCTCTCGTGTCGACCGCGAAGTCACTACCCCTCGCTGTACGGTGCGGCCCACTGGACTCACGTGGCGACCTCACATGCGCCGACACTCAAGACGGACCAGTCATCTTGTGTCCCAATGCGCGACCGACCAACCGATCGATCCAACTGCCAATGACCATTGCCTGAACAAACACGAGCAGACTGGCGGTCTAACACATACTGGCACTCCGGACGACAGACAGACACTGACTGCCCCACACTGATCCGGCTGACCAACTGACCAGACCCGCCGAGACTGACAGACTGACCCCCTGCCGAGCTCATAGCGCCCCTTAAATGCACGTGAACAGGCTACCTTTTCCCTTTCCCACCAGAGGGAGACACCAAAGCTGCGATTGCCACAGCTGCGCCACCGCCAGAAACGGAGGGCGACTGCTTCACACTACGCGCTGTGGCGCGCTCTTCAGATCAGCAATTTTTTTTCCACGGCTCAGAGACGGATTGCTTTCCGATGAAACTGGGGACCCAGATAGGACACGGAACTCATTATCATACTGCTTCATCCTTTAGTTGATAACGCTGTTCTCACGTAACAGGGATAATCGAGGACCATGCTACAAGGAGTATGTGGCAGTATGTAAACTTTCCATCGTTGAAGGGCCATAGGGAATGCAGTTGCTAGGCGCCTCAGTCCGGAACCGCGCTGCTGCTGCGGTCGCAGGTTCGAACTCTGCCTCGGGCATGGATGTGTGTGATGTCCTCAGTTAGGTTTAAATAGTTCTAAGTTCTAGGGGCAGTCAGACTGATTAGGAAAAAAATATCTTATGCTAGATTTTGAGGGTTCCATTCTCATCATGAGATGTACAGAACACTGACCTTAGAACCACATTTTACTCCCAACAATTGCTGTATGATAACTTCCACTCAACGAGAGACCTAAGCCAACCACTCACGAAGCGAGACCCAGCTAATGGCTCACAACCAAGTAAACAAACATTTGTATGGTGCGTTTTTTTGTGTAGTACTTCTGCAAATCAAGCTGCGGATATATCAAACACAGCAGTGTGAAACTCTAGACGGCGACTTACGAGTGTAAGCAGAAACATCATAAAAACGCCACAACTGATAAAACACGTATTCTGAAATAAACACATATTTTTGGTAGTTGGAAAGACGGATTTGAAATACCTTGAGTTATCATATCGCTCTGGCCTTAGCCGGTGGGTTAGCTGAAAGGGACTGAATAAGTGGATCTGTTTGCGTATGAAGATTGTAGGCCAGCTGGAAGCAGAGCTCTCACATAAAGACGAGGTCTGTCGACAGACGTGAATGTACCGTCAGAGTTACATCGCGGCTGTCACATCAATTACTGCAGACACCAAACTCCCTGGCAGACTAGAGACGTGTGTCGGATCCCCGGCGTTTCAGGGGGTGTGCGCTCTCCACTGCAGAGTGAGAATTCGTCCAGGAAGCAACCCCCGAGGCCGCTGCTCACTGCGGTGTCCTTGCACTGCAGCTCCCGTGACAGACGGCGTGCTGTTAGGGCGGGTCTCGCTTGATGCCTGGCTAGCTGGATGTGTATCGACGTCACATTCACCACTGACTGTAAAAATTATTTATTTTACAATTGGAGTTTCGGCTCATATAGCTTTAAGCACTGTGGGACTTATCTGAGCTCATCAGTCCCCTAGAACTTACAACTACTTAAACCTAACTAACCTGAGGAAATCACACACATCCATGCCCGAGGCAGGATTCCAACCTACGGCCGCAGCAGCAGCGCGGTTCCGGACTGAAGCGCCTAGAAAAGCTCGGCTACAGCGGCCGGCTGCAGTTTCGGCTTCTGGGCCATTTGCATGTGGTATTGTGGAAGGTTTCGCTTCAGCTCACGTCAGATTTTAAAATTCTCCCATAGGTGAACAGGTGTGTACAATACACACTGATTAAGTATACAGTTAAGTCAACAGAAATCTGGACAACTTACCTTAAACTGTTACAAATTTGAACAAGTCATTCATCTCCTTAACACGAAAATCACATGATCATTTTCTTGGAATGCATGGGAAATTCTTGTTTTCTAGAAAAAAATGTATCCTGCTGCAAGCGCTGCAGCTCTCGAGTTTGATGTGTCTAATTTACATCTAAAACCATTTCGTGCGATACAGCAGCACAGAACGGAGTGAATTTTCTGCAATAAATAGTTAAAATTAGTGTCTCATTAAAGTGCTCTGAAATCTGGATGAGCTAGAATACTACACTACTGGCCATTAAAATTGGTACACGAAGAAGAAATGCAGATAATAAACGGGTATTCATTGGACAAATATATTATACTAGACCTGACATGTGATAACATTTTCACGCAATTACGGTGCATAGATCCTGAGAAATCAGTACCCAGAACAACCACCTCTGGCCGTAATAACGGCCTTGATACGCCTGGGCATTGAGTCAAACAGAGCTTGGATGGCTTGTACAGGTACAGCTGCCCATGCCCACAGTTCATCAAGAGTAGTGACTGGCGTGTTGTGACGGGCCAGTTGCTCGGCCAACATTGACCAGACTTTTTCAATTGGTGAGAGATCTGGGGAATGTGCTGGCCAGGGCAGCAGTCGAACATTTTCTGTATCCAGAAAGGCTGTACAGGACCTGCAACATGCGGCCGTGCATTATCCTGCTGAAATGTAGGGTTTCGCAGGGATCGATGGAGGGTAGAGCCACGGGTCGAAACACATCTGAATTGTAACGTCCACTGTTCAAAGTGCCGTCAATGCGAACAAGAAGTGACCGAGACGTGTAACCAATGGCACCCCATACCATTCCGCCGGGTGATACGCCAGTATGGCGATGACGAATACACGCTTCCAATGTGAGTTCACCACGATGTCAGCAAACACGCATGTGACCATCGTGATGGTGTAAACAGATGCGGGATTCATCCGAAAAAATGACGTTTTGCCATTAGTGCACCGAGGTTCGTCGTTGAGTACACCATCGCAGGCGCTTCTGTCTGTGATCCAGCGTCAAGGGTAACCGCAACCACGGTCTCCGAGCTGATAGTCCGTGCTGCTGCAAACGTCGTCAAACTGCTCGTGCAGATAGTTGTTGTCTTGCAAACGTCCCCATTTGTTGACTCAGGGATCGAGACGTGGCTGCACGATCCGTTACAGCCATGCGGATAAGATGCCTGTCATCTCGACTGCTAGTGATACGAGGCCGTTGGGATCCAGCACGACGTTCCGTATTACCCTCCTGAACCCCCCGATTCGATTTCTGCTAACGGTCATTGGATCTCGACCAACGCGAGCAGCAATGTCGCGATACGATAAACCGCAATCGCGACAGGCTACAATCCGACCTTTATCACAGTCGAAAACGTGATGGTACCCATTTCTCCTCCTTACACGAGGCATCGTAACAACGTTTGACCAGGCAACGCCGGTGAACTGCTGTTCGTGTATGAGAAATCGGTTGGAAACTTTCCTCATGTCAGCACGTTGTAGACTTCGCCACCAGCGCCAACCTTGTGTGAATGCTCTGAAAAGCTAATCAGTTGCATATCACGGCATCGTCTTCCTGTCGGTTAAATTTCGCGTCTCTAGCACGTAATCTTCGTGGTGTAAACAATTTTAATGGTCAGTAGTGTAAAAAGCCAATGGGTTTGCGATTGTTTGTTGTGTTTCTATGCTTGCTTTAAACTCTGCAAATGTTCCAAGTTTGCGTCCCAGTGTGGCATTCAGTTTTCATCTGACAGGCAATTTCTAATGCACTGCTGAGTGTAAATCCATTGTGGATACTTTTACATTCTCGCGTACACTGTTGGCGGTTACTTATTAGCTTTCAACCTCGCTCCTCGTGTGTTACAGGCGGCCGCTGTTGAGTCCACGCCTCCTGCTCTACCAGCCGTGGAACGTCTTCTTCCACGACGACTTCAGTGCGCTGTGCGAGGAGCGGCAGCCAGAATCGTCGCACATGTTCCGAGTCGCTGACGCACTGTACTCCTTCTACCGTGTCTACTGGTTTACTGCAGCCGATCCCCTAGATACACTCTTCGATCTTTATTTCGAGTCTATGGGTAAGTTTAACACTCGGACCTATCCACTTCATGCTTATACAGTGACGACTGTCCAGTTGTTACAGGAATGAGGTTCAAATATGCTTCTGAATATCTAGTTTTACATCCTACATTATTTCGTATGTCACGTAAGATAATCAGCGGTGCTCTTTCCGAAGTCAGTTTTGCGACTGGCTGGCCACTGTCCATCTGGATCTCTTACAAGCTAAATACTTCATTTCGATGTACTATCGATTCCTTCATTATGCTGGGAGTAAAAAAGGGTATGCACACAAAATTCTGGTGTGTTTAAAGAAGATTAAAGAAATAAATTTTTACGTGGCGCAAGTGTCACAGGTGCTCCCTCTCCCCGCTAGTGGTCCACAAAGGTTTCAACGCCAGTGATGTTCGGAGACTGTGTTCAAACTGAAGCGTGACGAATGATGTTTTAGAGATGAAACTCAAGTGGCAACTGGGTGCTAATAATAGCATAACACACTCGAAACTCGCGGGTGTACCGGCTACAGCCTCAGCCTGACTGGCAGACACTGCAGGTGAGCTGGTTGCCTGTGTCCGGTACACCGAGCAACTCGTCTCCCTCCCGCAGGGGGCGAGCAACGTCTGCAAAAGGGTATTCATCGCACTCCATGTTGAACACCGTCTATGAACATCAGTGGAGGTAAAACCTTCGTGCACGTGTGTCACATAAAGTGTTCCTTTGTACCTTCTCTAAGCAATCTAAAGCTCTGTACATGTAGTTTTTTTTAGACCCATATGGGACTTGTTTTAAAAACGACGATTCGTTTTGGTAGCGTAAGGGCTAAAGACAAATTAATATTTTCTCAATGCTGTAACTGGTGTAGTGTTCTAAATGTCTCATATACGATCCCGGTATAATATTATTCGTGCCCACTAATTTTCTTTTACGAATAATATTTCGATTTGTGACTGAACAGTTAATTGTTCAAGGTAAATTGTTAATATTGTGCTTACAAATGTTAATACTACAAACTGTAATATTGTTGTTGTTGTGGCGGCCAGAGTGGCCGAGCGGTTCTAGGCGCTACAGTCTGGAACCGCGCGAGCGCTTAGGTGGCAGGTTCGAATCCTGCCTCGGGCATGGAAGTGTGTGATGTCCTTAGGTTAGTTAGGTTTAAGTAGTTCTAAGTTCTAGGGGACTGTATGCTACAGCAGACAAATTACTGCAGACACTTAGAAGCATAAAACTGCCACATACAAACAAGTGGACGTGTCGGGGAATAAGAGACTGCTACTTTATCTGTTTGTACTGCTCTCTGTAGGGTGTAATTATGGCTGAATTTGTAATCGACGCGGAGAATAAATGTGTGAGCTGAAGTTAATGTTTGAATGCCTTTAAATACTGGCGAGTAGCGACAAGATATTACAGAGTGAGCAGCTAGAAGACCTTACAGAGTTGTGTGGACAATTAGCTGACGTTAAGCCTGACGTTAGGGGAAAGCTGTCGTCATAATTCAGAGAGACCGCACAGATCGTGGCAGTTTGGTCGAGATAACGAACGAGGGTGGGGGGGGGGGGGGTGGGGGCGGGGGGTGGAGGAGCGGTTACGAATGTCGTCCGGACACGTGATTATGCCGCGGATGGCTTGCGACACCCAGCAGGCTGCTACAACGCCCCTGTCCAAACGAGTTGCCCTCGACACTTTAAAACCTTGGCGCTTCACTGCTTAATTCTTCACGCATCACCGTCCAGCAGAACTAGAACCTAATTGGCGACAAGTCCCTGAGGCAAATGTGGATACCTTTTGTCAGATCCGAATGACCGGCCCCACTAACACTATGACGTCAAAAATTAGGACTCATTTCAACTGCTGAGAATGGCAGCGGCCACGATCTACGTGCTGGCGCACAGAAAGCTGCTATTGTCTTTAATCCCCAGAAGTTTTCCGTACTGTGTGGGCGGCAAGTGGCGCAGGGAATGACGTTTTCTGCATCAGGGCGCCTCTTTGAGAATTAAAAGCCGTTCACATTTTCAGCGGATTATAATGGATATCGCTGTTCGGAAGAAATTACTATGTTGTCACGTGATGGTCGTATCAAAACTCAGATTCAGGAATACTGTTCTGCGGTATTGAAGGAACCTGGCTCCATCTGTCTCCTTACTCTCTGTTTCTCCTGTGAGGAGAATACAGTCGAGCACCCCTACGTCGAGCACGGCTAACAGCGAGCGACGCCGTGGCTGCCGGCAGTGCCAGTGCGACGAGCCGCAGCCGCCCGCGGTGTGGGTTCAGCAGAGTAAACAAGCGACCGCCAGCATCAGCGTCTGGCTGCAGGAAAGCGCTGTGTCTAGGTATAAGCTGAAGATCTGCTCTCATGCACCAATCACCTGCTAGAGCACAGCCACCCTCCCACAGAAGATTCCAAACTGTCCATTGAGATCCCTGAAAATGTGCTATCCAGACACCAAATCTAACAAGACTCTGATCACTACGGGACTTAACTTCTGAGGTCATCCGTCCCCTAGAACTTAGAACTACTTAAACCTAACTAACCTAAGGACATCACACACATCCACGCCCGAGGCAGGATTCGAACCTGCGACCGTAGCGGTCACGCGGTTCCAGACTGTAGCGCCGAGAACCGCTCGGCCACTCCGGTCGGTTCTAACAAAAGACTCAGCCTCCATACACCTGCTAACCTACGAAAAAAGGAAGATATATCTCGTAGTACCAAGTGCACTCACTCCACACCCATTTCCTCTCTAAATCTCTCTCCAATGACTTACTCTTTTGTTTAGTACCACTCATCCACTAAATTGCTTACGCGTATGTCCTTAGAGCCCAGTTTGAAAACGTACTAGCAAGACTAAACATCCAGTAGCTAATTCTTAGAAATGATTCCATCGTTACAATTTGCACAAACCATGATTTCGAAACGATCCACCTACAAAACATTGGAATCAATGCTTCGCTCAATTCCCCTCAGTCCCACTCAACCTCAGTCTCTTTTACTCCACTGCTTTTCACCGCTGTCAACCAGGCTGGTGAACGTCACACGCAGTGGAAGGTGTCACGCAGAAATTAAATTCCCATCTCAGCATCCACATACCCCAAACCTTTCTCACATTTTTACCTAACCCTCGCCCACAACAGACCGTCACATCAGTAACAGAGCCTTTATTTGCTATCGCTCCTATTGTGCAGAACCAAATGAACTGCAACCACAAGCCTACAGATTTCAAAAATGCTTCTTATGTGACGGCTGCCTGACCCAGAATGGGAGAACCAACCGACCGATCCCAATTACAAACAAAACAACCCATCAGTAAAACGAAAAACCAGTCAAAGTTGCAAATTTTTACTTTTTATTCATTCGATGACTAGTTTTCTGCCAAGGTCCATTTTCAAATCGTCATAACATTTTCGAAGGTGTCAAAAATGTGCTATGAACATTTACAGTGCACACAGATAACTCACCGAATGAACAAAAAGTAAAAATTGGCAACTTGGACCGATCTCTCGTTCTACTGATTAACAGAAGTCGTTGACTCAACTTACTCCAGCATACTGGTAGCTCCCAAATGTGCAATCCTTGCACAACTGTATCATCTACACGGACCTAACTCTCGTGACCTGATAAATGCAATGTAAAGGCATTATTCACTACACTAAACTTACCATCCTCATCCCAACAATTCAATGCATTGTATCCCCACCATCCTCAGAACCATAGTTTTCCACACTATCCAGTCAAATTTACCGTCATCATACCAAAAGTTTCTTGTGTCACATCCAAAACATCAAAGACATCCAGTTTAGAAAACCCAATTCTACATTGTCTTTGGCTACCCCAAAACATTAGCTTAAAACCTATACCTAACCTTGGTTCACCACGTAACACATCAGAAGAAAGCAGCAGCATAACATTCCATCCACATTTCTGTTTTCTCAGCTCCAGCAAGATCTACATCATTCACATGTTATCTCAATATTGGAACTATGCCCTAATGAAAATTGTTACAATCACATAACACAGTCCCAGTGTCACCTTACATTCTACAAAGCACAGATAATTGCTACAACATACCACTAGTATTGGTTGCCATTGGCTACATGTGAGATATCCTGATTGCAGCACCTCCTCCTACAGACCAAAAAACCCTGGGACTGTGACACACACTTCCCATAAAGTGAACAATGGATTGGAAAGCGTTCCTTCTCCTTTTTATCCACTCGTCCTAACACCCACACGTTGGCAAACAACGTCAACAAGTCGAACTCCGTGCCTCATATCTTAACGGTATCCTCACTGACCCTCGCTGCACCTACGGAGTGCTCGACAATTCGGTACATGCAGTGTCCACAAATACGACCACTGTGTCTCTTGCTCACAGTTTACAGTACCTGTCCATAACGCCACAAAAATATAGCATTAACAACGCAAGACTGTAAGACGGCGCATTCGAGAAAATGCAGGTGAGAGGCTGTTCGTGACTCCATTACCTCAAAGATGCATTTATATCCTACTGGCTCTAGTCAAGTTGTATGTATGCAAGTTCCTATCCCTGGTATTCATCATTTGGGTTTGCAGCTCCTTGTGTTTTCCGTGTTTGCAGTTAAAATTGTAGGATGTCAGGTCCGCCAGTTACGCAAAACACCGTTTTTTTCTACGTACCCAAACATGTTTCAGCACCACTGTGCCATCACCAGTGGGTTTCCGTTTTATTTACTCTGTAATGTGAACATTCTTTCTGTTAAATGATTACAAACTTAATTGGATATTTAGTTCAAACAGTAGTTCGATTCTTTTGTTAATACCTTTACACTTGGTGTGCATGATTTCTCATCAACCTCGTTTGGTTGCAGATGGCAAGCTACTGGTAATAAATAATACATAAGTGGTCCTGAGAAATCATGCACACCAAGTGTAAATGTATTAACAAAAGAAACGAACTATTGTTTGAAGGAAATATCCAATTAATTTTGTAATCATTTAACAGGAAGAATGTTCACATTTCAGAGTAAATAAAACGGAAACCCAATGGTGATGGCACAGTTGTCCTGAAAGATGTTTGAGTACTTAGAAAAAACGGTGTTTTGCATAACTGCCGGACCTCGCCCCCTACAATCCTATTCCTGGGTTCACCTATGATTTAAGAGTAGGTGGTTCAAATGGCTCTGGGCACTATGCGACTTAACTTCTTAGGTCATCAGTCGTCTAGAACTTAGAACTAATTAAACCTAACCAACCTAAGGACATCACACACATCCATGCCCGGGGTTTTTGAATACTAATCAAAACGTCCTGCCACGAGGGTTCGAACCGCGCTTTACTTTAATGTAGTATAATAATCAACAACAATGATGGAAGCGTGGACAGAGTTTCAGGGCACTCTTTTGCCCTTGGAGTGGGAAACTCCTCCTAGAAGCCTGAAGTGTAACCAATGCTTAAAGACATGAGGGTGCAGAAGGTAATGGAAACTGCTGCTGTGTATCCACAGGACATGTAGTCTGTAATTGAAAAGTGTTGTGATGATGCCTCCATTGACGAAAGATTCCAGACTAGTCCCCTATTCGGATCTGTGGGAGGAAACCGCCAAGGGGACGGTGTCCCAATCAATTACGTCTCCCGTACAGCTCCTTGTCTGACACACCACGCTTCTTTTGTCACTGTAAATCTTGCTCAACAGCATATCTTCATCCGTCTCTATCTCCTCTACAAAGCTCTTAAATCCACCACCCAAATGTGTCAGCTCCATGGCGCCGACGACATTGTCTTCTTTACCCCAACCAGCCTTACAAGCTTCCTAACATTCCTTCTGAATCTATCTCAGTAACTTCACCTCTTGCTGCTACCTCAAAATCAGTTATGTTAAAAACTCAGACAATTATTGTAATAAATACTACCAATCATTTCTCTCCCAGACTTCCACCGTACTGATATACGCGTAATACTTTTGTCAGACACCTAGCTCAAAGCAAGTATTCCGACAACTTCCGTAAAACTAGACGGGCATTTCTTTCTCAGGCATGACGGATGCAACAGACGAGGGGGTGGAGTAGGGGCGTACATACGCTGTGCTGTGCTGTTCATAGAGAGTGCCTGGCAGAGGGTTCATCGAACCACCTTCACAATTCTCTATTATTCCAGTCTCGTATAGCGCGGAAAGAATGAAAACCTGTATCTTTCCGTATGAGCTCTTATTTCCCTTATTCTATTGTGGTGATCGTTCCTCCCTATGTAGGTCGGTGTCAACAAAATATTTTCGGATTCGGAGGAGAAAGTTGGTGATTGGAATTTCGTCACAAGTTTCCGTCGCAATGAAAAACGCCTTTATTTTAATGATGTCCAGCCCAAATCCTGTATCATTTCTGTGACACTATCTCAGGACTGAAGACCACAACAACAAACAATCTCCCACATTTTGCGATTATACAAAACGTGCTGCCTTTCTTTGAACTTTTTCGATGTACTCCGTCAGTCCTATCTGGTAAGGATCCTTAGATTTCAGCAAAGCATTTGATACTGTCGACTTCGACATCTTACTTGCTAAACTTCGCGATCTAAATTTTTCACCAACTGCAGTGCAGTGGTTTCGCTCATACATGACGTCTCGTCAGGAACGCGTCCTGTCCGGGAATATAAAATCAAAATGGCGTCAGGTAGTGTCAGGCGTTCCCCAAGACTCAGTATTAGGTCCTATACTCTTCTCTCTGTATGTCAATGATGTGTCATCAGTTCTGATCTATTGCAAATATCACATGTATCCTGATGACCTTCAGTTGTATCTAAGTGCAAAACCAGTCAATCTTAAGAAAAATATTGAGAGTTTCAATACTGACCTCCACGCACTATCAAAAAACGGTTCAAATGGCTCTGAGCACTATGCGACTTAACTTCTGAGGTCATCAGTCGCCTAGAACTTAGAACTAATTAATCCTAACTATCCTAAGGACACCACACACATCCATGCCCGAGGCAGGATTCGAACCTGCGACCGTAGCGGTCACGCGGTTCCAGACTGAAGCGCCTTTAACCGCACGGCCACACCGGCCGGCACGCACTATCAAAATGGGTACAGAACGTAGGACTAAAACTCAACCCATCTAGAACCCAAGCGGTACTTGTTGGTCACTCTAAGCTCATTAGCCCAAAACATCGCGAATCAGTAACATCTCTTATCGTAAATGGAGCAAATGTCACGTTCTCTCCCTCAGCAAAGAGTTTGGGAGTAATAATAGATGAAAATCTAAATTGGAGAGAGCACGTAATTGCAGTGTGCAACAAAGCATCAGCATCCCATCACGCCCGACAAAAATATAAAAAAACTCCTCCCTTTCGATCTGAAAAAGAAACAAGTACAAACTCTTATACTCCCAGTCATTGACTACAGCGATATTATCCTACAAGAAATCCCTCAGGAAAATTCTCGACGTCCGGAACTGGTCATGAATGCCTGCGTCCAATATACCTGTGACGTTCGACTTTTTGGTCACACCTCACGAGCATACGCACAACTGTCCTGGCTGCGTGCAGACGAACTCAGACATTTCCATACACTCTGTCTCGTCTACTGTCTCATAAATGTACACTGTCCCTTATACCTCTCCTTGTCCTTAACGCTCATGTCTGAACAACATGACAGAAACACACGTTCCCATCATACAAAATCCTCTCTGTTACATTACATCGCTCAGTCACCTTCTCCAAGTCCTTCACGGTAGCAGGAACCCGACTCTGAAATAACCTCACTGCTTATATTAGAGAACTTAAAAGCATGTCCGGCTGCAAAAAAAGCAGTTAATGACGTATGTACTTAAGTAACAGTAATGCCTTCCTCTGTATATGAATGCACTTCACCCCATTACTTCCTTCTTTCCAACTAGATCTTCCTCAGTTCCCAATTTTTCTCATGTTTACCATTACTATTTCATTCTTTCTTTTACTGTTATTATTACTACTTTTATCATAATTTTTATGTATAGCAGCTGTTGTAAAAATTCCGCCAGTATTTACTTTATTATGTCTTATTTATTTTATTCGTATTGTCAGTAGATTAATCTATGTTTCTTATTCGAACTACTGTCATGATGTAACTATGATGTGTACAATGCTGCATAAGTGCTACACTGGTTCGATGTAAGAGCGGGCCTGATGGCCCTAATCTGATCAGGTTAAATAAATAATTACCACACATAAAGATGCCTGAGTGGTGGCATTCGCTTCGGAGGTAAGCTGTTTCGAATCTAAGTGGGTGACGGTAGAAATTTCCACTGCCAGTATTTCCCCAGTAGTGGAAGGGGAGATGGAAGTGTAAAGTTTCTCATCACCAGCCTTGCGTCAGCGTTCTACATTAACTTAGCTCTCCGCAGTACATCACGGCATGTGGGCCTGAGACTCTGTTGACGGTGACGTGTGTAGTGTCGACGATAATCGCCTGCAGAAAATCTTCAGTCTACCACCACAGAGACACTGTGCGTCTAAGCAGCATCACCAGGCGCCAGTGAGAAAGATGCAGTAAGCCATTCGTCCCGCTGTTTCGAGGTGCCACACAAGACGAGATTTTCCAGTTCTGCCGGTGTCTGGCATGAGTTGTGTCAGTCTGAGTTCTGTTATGCCCGTGAGGGCATCAACGGTTCCATGACGAGTGCAGAGAAGCAAGGAGGTTGCACTTCTGCCTTCAGAGGGCAAAAATTTGTCATGGCCAGAAATTTGTCATGGCCATTTCCAAGGGTTGTTGAGGTGGCCATGGTGGGATTTCGTGTTCGCCATTTCAATGTGTTGAAATGTGGCAGAACGACACCGAGGTCACATTGTTCAATAATGCATCCATACACCAGAACAACAAAACATGCTCAAGCTCCACACACGATCCATTACTGCCTTGTCATCGAGCTGAGGTACTGAACACTTCTATTGTACAGTCAAATCAAAGTTCCCATTCATGTACGCTTCAAAAGAGTGTGGTCCAAAAAGCTATTGTGATCACATCCAGGCCCACGGAAGATGAGGTGGATTCCTTTCCAACTCTTGCTGATAGTGGGTATTTTCCTTGGACAAGAAAACAATATTTCTCCTGTGCATACTGTAATATATCACACATTCATTAGGAAGCAACACTTTGAGCGAGGCGTGGCAGAAGTTGTCACAACGAAGTACTGTAGGTTACAACTCATTGCTTCATATCATTGAAAAAGAAAAAACTGTGTACGAAAGGCTTTAGGCTGATGTTTGTTATGAATTATCTGACAGTGTGGTTGTACATTGTTGACCGAGATGCTTGATGTCCAACTCTTCTTTTCCAAGTGGATTTCATTGGGGACTGTTCAGCACACGTTTCCTCTCCCGTTTTATTGCTTCCAATACGTGGCCTGTGTCTGAGACAGCCAGAAGAAACACGACAGTTGCCTCAATCAGGCAAGGCTGCTTTACGAGGTGGATCATGGCAAATGGTCTCATCCTGCCTCTCATCGAGTTTGCTATCTGCGGATGTCAATACACCCATACACCCGCCTCCAATAGCTCTTTTACAAAAAACTGTTGCACCATGGATTCGCAAATCAAAGACTACAGTACTGAAACAAATAATGCAATATTGATAACATGGTTTTTCACCAGCTTCAAAGCAGGAATATCAATAAAACCTATTTCTTTCCTCATTTTTACTATGTCAAGAGCGATACAGGGACTTCTTAAACACCCTGTAGATGAAATGGACTTTTATAGTGACACTGATATCTGCTTTTCTCGATACTCTTAATTTGTGTTGACATGTCGCCATACATACTTTTGGGTAATTGCCACTGAACCTGGACAATGTCTTTGAAGAACGCCCAATCTTATCAGCCAGAGGAGACTTTTCATTCAGATATCTGCAGTGTATGGGCACCACCCATTTTCTACATCTACATCTACAACTATATGTGTACTCTGCAATTCACACTTAAGTGCCTGGCAGAGGGTTCATCGAAACATTTTCATACTGTTTCCCTACTATTCCACTCTCGAATTGCACGTGCGAAAAAGGAACACCTCAATCTTTCCGTTAGAGCTCTGATTTCTCTTATTTTATTAAGATGATCACTTCTCCCTACGTCGGTGGGTGTCAACGAAGTGTTTTCGCATTCGGAAGAGAAAGTTGGTGATTGAAATTTCGTAAATAGATCTCGCCAACAAAGAAAACCGCCTTTGTTTCAGTGACTGCCAACCCAAGTCGCGTATCATATCAGTGACACTCTCACCCCTATGCGCGGTAACACGAAACGAGCTGCCCTTCGTTGCACTTTTTCGATGTCCTCCGTCGATCCTACCTGGTAAGAATCCCATACCGTGCAGCAGTATTCCAGCAGATGACGGACAAGTGTGATGTAGGCTGTCTCTTTAGTGGGTTTGGCGCATCTTTTAAGTGTTCTGCCAACAAAGCGAAGTCTTTGTTTCACCTTCCCCGCAATATTATCTGTGTGGTCTTTCCAATTTAAGTTGCTCGTAATTGTAATTCCTAGGTATTTAGTCGAATTGACAGTCCTTAGATTTGTGCGATTTATCGTATACCCAAAATTTATCGGGTTTCTTTTAGTACTCATGTCGATGACCTCACAGTTCTCTTTGTTTAGTGCCATTTGCCACTTTTTGCACCGTACAGAAATTCTCTCTAGATCATTTTGTAATTGAAATTGATCGTCTGATGATTTTACTAGACGGTACGTTACAGCGTCATCTCCAAAGAATGTAAGGGGGCTGCTCAGATTGTCACCTATCTCATTTATTTGAATCAGGAACAGCAGAGGGCCTATGACACTACCTTGCCGAACGCCAGATATCACTTCTGTTCTAATCGACGATTTACCGTCTGTCACTACGAATTGTGACCTCTCTGAGAGGAAATCACGAATCCAGTCACACAACTGAGACGATACTCCATATGCACGCAATTTGATTAATAATCACTTGTTCTGGAAAGCGTTCTGGAAATCTAGGAATGTGGAACGATCTGAGATCCCTTGTCGACAGCACTCATTACTTGATGGGAATAAAAAGCTAGCTGTGTTGCACAAGAACTGTATTTTCTGAATCCGTGTTGGTTATGTATCAATAAGTCATTTTCTTCAAGGTGATTCATGGTGTTCGAGTAAAGTATATGCTCCAAAACCCTACTGCAAATTGAGGTCAGTGATATGGGTCTGTAATTGAGTGGATTACTCCTATTTTTTGAATATTGGTGTGACCTGTGCTACTTTCCAGTCTTTAGGAACAGACCGTTCGTCGAGTGGCGGTTGTATATGGTTGTTAAGAAAGGCGTTATTGTGTCTGCATACTCTGAAAGGAACCTGGTTCGCATACCATCTGGAGCGAAAGACTTGCCTTTCTTAAGTGATGTGAGTTGTTTCGCAACACCTAAGATATCTACTTCTATGTCACTGAAGCTAACAGCTGTTCTGGTTTCGAATTCTGGAATATTTACTTCGTCTTCTTTCGTGAAGGAATTACGGGAAACTGTATTTAGTAACTCCGCTTTAGTGGCACCACCATTGGTAGGATTTCCATCGCTATCGAGCAGTGACGGCATTGACTGTTTTTTGCCACTGGTGTGCTTGACATACGACCAGTATCTCTTTGGGTTTTCTACCATATTTTGAGACAATGTTTCATTGTGGAAACTATTAAAAGCGTCTCGCATTTACGTCCGCACTAAATTTCGGGCTTCCGTGAAACTTAGCATCCCAAATTCAGAAGAACGCAAAATCCCCAAGACTGTCTTTTTTCGTTGCTCCTGCAACAGTGTTCTGAGTTGTTTTGTGTGCCATGGTGGATCAATCCCGTCTCTTATTAACATATGCGGTACAAATCTACCTATTGCTGTCAATACTGTATCTTTGAATTTCAGCCATATCTGGTCTATACCAACATAAATAGCTTGGAAGGAATGGAGGCTCTCTCTTAGGAAATCATCAATCATCAAGCGAATTTTTATCTGCTGTTTTAAATAGATATTCTGTGGTGACGTGTGGGTGCTATTCTGTCATTCTGCGCAACAGATTAATCTGAGATGTACCCTTTACCCTGTGGCTCCTGCAAGATGCAATTTCCACCCCCACACTACTACAGAAGTCAGACAGATGCTCCTAACGTTCTAAAGAGAAATGCCGGAAAAACTTTTAGCAATAAATATCTTTTGGAGTCGCCCGCTGTAAGGAAAAAGACACAAAAATTCACAAAATTTCTTACGTAACTGGTGGGATACTTGGGTACTGGAGTAGTGCTAGTTATTGTAAGACAAGCAGGAAACTAACGAAAATTATTATTTATTTTGCAAAAATTCTGAGGAATCACAATGGCACTTTTAGTTATGAACTGAACAAGTTATTTCTGGGTTCTTTTCGGAATGTGAAGTTACCTCTTAAGGATAGGATTCGCTAATGAAATTTCTATACAAGATTTAAGATAGTTATTGACTTGGCAGAATGGCTGAGAGCTGCGCCTACTCAACTTGAATAATGATCCGTTAGAATGTTGCTAGGTACAGTTGAGGCTGTCGCATGTGAAATTCAGTGAAGTGTACTGTTGTGGAGGAAATATGGGGCTCGCAAGAGCTGTAGCGCACAATACCGTAAGCTGCGGTGCCTGCTGTCTGCGCCACTTGCTGCTGACAAATAAGATAACTCTCGTTCTATCTGGATTGACCTTCGCCAATCAAACTCTCCCTATGCCTTGATGAAGTCAAGGATTCCTATTCGCCCCTAGTCTACCTATTGGCGTGGTACACTGGTCAGATAACCAGTCCACCACGATGCCACTCAAAAATTCGCTCACAGGCGTTTAACTATATATTGAGTCCTTGCGATTAAGCTTTGTTCACTGTGTTGGCCACCAAACTTATTGTGCGGTGTGAACGGACAGAGTTAGAGTTGCACTCCAATTCGCTCTTGACAGAGGTGCTCTCCCAGTGAAGTACTGAGGAGAGACTTGTTCCTCGCTCTTTGAGTACACGTACGAGCGCGCACGCTCTCGTTACGTGTTCTCGCTCCAAGAGCGACAATGGAACGGCCCCTCTCCATGCTAGATGTGAAGGGGTATATCTTTTGGTGTCTTCCATTACTCCTTCAGCTCAAGGCGTCAGAAATATCATCTGCCAATCAGCATTGCCCTTCTAAAACGGGAGAATGACGTTTCGTTTAAGGTGACTAATCCAGAAATCTGTAGCATCAGCGTTTGGCGTTTACTGTCTCCCTGTGTAAAATCTCTGAAACTGCGTGCTATGTTTGTAAAAAATGCGTAGGCTGGACGCTCCCACACAATGTAGCGGAATTTGCTTTTAAGCCGAACACGGGTTCGTTCTTCCTTTCACTCAGGCAAATGCTGTCTGCTCCACGGGCGGCCGAGGTTGACTCGTCCTCTGAAGGGACCGGCCTCCCGGCGTGCGGTCTGCCACTCTCGAATTAAAATCTCCTGTGACTGTCGTGTCTGGAATGTACGTGTGTATGAAAGCCTCGAGTATTTCAACCACGGTGCGCTTACTTGTTATTTGCATATCGTTTACACGAATTCATACAACATTAACTTTATCTTATAGAGTTTGGGTTCGAATGAAGCGTCTTGATGTGCATAATATGACTGAGCGCGGAATATGTAAGCAATGGAGGTCAGGAGACCAGGACGTCTTACAATATACTTTGCGTTTATTGTTAGTGATACGGTTTTGAGCCTCGCTACATTGACCTTGTGTTCACTAATCCCTGTATCCGTCATTACTCTGTCTTTTAGAAGAGGACGAGGAGTGGCAGCTGGAGGACAGAAGCCACACCACGGTCTCCGTGGACACCGACTGTGTGCAGCTGCTGGCGAACGCCCTGGACCACCCCACATGTCCGCTGGAAGACCTGCCGCCGGAGACCGTGGAGCAGCGTGAGCGGTGCCGCGCGGAGCTGTGGGACGACGTGGTGCAGAGATCGCCCCACGTGCCCGTCACCAGCTACCTGGCCTACACGCAGAGGGTGAACATCAACCTCTGTCTGCTGGCCTGGATGGCAGTTGGCCCATACGGTATCTGTCAGGACGTCCCATTTAGCACGATACGGTCGGTGCACGATGCTCGCTGCTATTTCGATAGTCCTGACGATCAATCGTGTCTGGAATCGAACGCCACAGATGCCATCTGCTCTGTTTCCAGAGCTATTTTGATGCTGAGGTGTCGCGATTTTTCCGCCTTTTCCGATAATTGCAGCATCAATTATGAAAGACCTCTATCACACCCATTGACAGTGGAAAGTGGGGACCTACCGCATCAAAAGGTAACAGAAGAAACACTGAACCACAAAAACAGCTTAAACGACGCCACCTTGAGATACAAGAATTTCAAAATCGACAGCTTAAAGCCTTTGGAAATCTCACTTGTATTGGTAAATATTGTTTTCCGCCTTTGGACTGCCGGAGTATACATGTACCTTCCCCAGTTACGCAACTTGCCTGGAAAGATATTCTTGTCCTTTCAGATCACTTGTATAGTCCAGATCATGTGTTCTGAGGTCGTGTATCGTATGACCGGTTTCCCTGGCTTATCTACAGCAGTGCTGATAGATAGCGGCCTCACACTTCTCAGCTGTATCTGGCTAAACCTATTCTGCTACCACATGTATGCTTGTGTTCGTCACCTCACGCTTCCTGACGACCTGCTACCTGCTGAAGTAAGCAGGTTACTCTGTCGTCAAGTGCTGTATGCGTTAATACCGTGGAGTACAGTATGTGTGGCAGCTGCTGCTTTGGAAAAGACGAGCAAATATCATCTGATCCATAGTCGTGTAGTAGTCCTTGCGAGCATTGCACTATCAGTGTCTTTCAATATGGTTTGTCTCGGACTGATTGGGTACATGTACCTACGCACTCGGTTTTCCATGCGGCAACTCAAAATTTTTGTTAACAATAAATTTGCCTCAAAGAAACAATGTTTTTTCATGTCAGTTAAGGCTGTTATCCTAAGTGGAATAGGCATTATAATTAGAATCGGGTTCCACCAGGCTCAGGAGATAGCGCAGTTTGTGTACTACGTACACCTAGTTACGATGTTGCAAGGACCAGTGCTGTTCGTCTGCTTCGTCTGTAACGGAACGACGCTCCCCTTACTGAAGGACAGGCTGCTGGCGTGGTTTAACCCAACTGGCATCCCTGCAGGGCGAGAACTCTGCTCAGCTGCAGAGAGGAATCTGGCCAGGAGGAACAACGAACAGTCTCCAGCTGCAGAATCCTCACTGTAGGCTGCTTCGGTATTTTTCCCAAATAACTGTCTTCACTACAGACTGCATTAAAGCCAGTAATCAGGTATAAAGATGTACTCTATCTGATATGACAACATTAAATGTGATATCGTACAGCCAGCGCTTAGCGCTTTGCTAATGTCTTCTTCATTTATAGCTGTGTGTTTATTTTAGCCTCTGTCTGCGTATTCTAATGCAGTGAGATTACTTACGAAAATTGTTCCGAAACACTTTGTGTACCCATATATATATATATATATATATATATATATATATATATATATATATATATATATATATTAATAAAACCAACAAACTGCAGGGACGAATCCCAATGGGAAGTGGAGGAAAAAGGTCGTATCAACATGTGTGCAGAAATGCACCGCTACCACAGTAGATGGCGCTGACGAATTAAATTTCCTCTGACCACGTCCCGTGTGTTCCTCGTATATAAGAGACTGCGTGATCGACGGAGCATACTGTAAGCAGCATACGGTGTGGTATTCGTGTCGGGATCAAGCGGGACACAGTCAAACAGATGGAAACAGTCGAGATGCAGCGCAGCTATACCTGAACAAGTGCCGTCACGGAGAAAAACCACACCACACAACATTTCAAACCCTTTTGGACGATTGTGTGATCACGAGTCCTTTCAGTCAGATGTATGTGCAGGGAGGTGGCGGACTGTGCACACACCAGATCCGGAGGACTGGGCTCCACAGAATATTCGGACGAACCCTTGCAAAAGTCCAGGAAGGTGGCCAGCTATTTGCACATACCAGGCTCTCTCTGAATGACGGGCTGTTCCACTGGAGCTCATAATAGGGTTTGTCTCAGTATCCTGTCGAACCCCGTCCTCCAAATCTGGTGTACGCAGACTCCGCCGCCTCCCTGCACGTTCGTCTGCCTGAAAGGACCAGTGGTCACACAATCGTTCAAAAATGGCTTGAAATGTTATGTAACGTGGTTGCCTTGTGTGAGGAAAGCTTGTTTTGGTATAGTCGTGCTGCGTCTCGACCGTTTGGTTGTACAAAATCACCACCTTGCCTTATTCACAACACGCTGCTCTCACTCGTCAGTGTCACCTACTGTGGCAGTGGTGCTTAATTAAGATATGTTGCCTGGAAAAAGGAAGTTTTATACAGATATGCGTGTGAAACTTGTACTTCTATACGATTTGTAATTTAAGTACCACGGCAAGAGACTTTCAAATCTTTGTAAAATGAAAGGAGCAGGGAGATGGCTGAAGTAGTGCGTGGATGAATGTGTAAATGGGTTTGTTGAGCTTATTAGTGTTTCGATTGCATAGAGTGGCTCAAGTAAAAAAAAAAGCAATAAATAAATGTGTAAAATGTGACTCGAAGTGAACGCAGACAAAGTATGAAAGGATACTATTATACGAGATTAGAGTAATTGCGTTTGTGAGACAATATGGTGATTTGTTAAGGTAGACGTTCGTAAGGGTACTGTAGCAGATGTTAAAAATTAGGGTTCCACGTGCTACTCTATAAAACGGGGAAGAACATTACTTAATGGGGCATTTATAGAAACGGAGCCATGGGAGGATAAACATGTGCCAGTAGAGTGAATCCTGGAAAAAATGTGCCACAGTAGCTTAACTAGAAGGACGCACTACGCTGAAATTATTGTGATTTGTAATCAGAAGATGATGTAACATTTGTTCAAATAAAACCTGAGTGATAAAGTGAAGGAGTGTCTGTGTGAATGAAATATTCAGCCCAACTAGAAATCCCGTGGTAAATAATAGTACGTGGACGGATTTTCGGAAATTGTGACAGTACAGCGATCGTGACTGATGTAGCAGGCATCCACAACGCTAACAGCGATTTTGGTGAAGGAAGAGACGCCGGACTGGACGCAAGTGTAGCCGCAGACTGCGGCGCGACCCGCCGCCCTGACACGTCACGAGGCGGGTGGCAGGTGGCAGGTGGCAGGTGGCAGGTGGCAGGTGGCAGGCGCGGGGCTGCCAGCCCGCCATGCTGTCTGCTGACCCGAGCTGCGCCACACTCACAGGCCAGGTCACTACATTACGTCCGACTGTTCAAAGTCAGTAGGGAGAGAGACACTCAAAAAACATCACTCGCAGATTTCTAAGGTAACAAATTAAGATTATCGCTATCTGATTACCCCAGCCAACTCAGTCACTTGTAACTTAAACACCACTCCCACTTCGCTAATATCACCAAAGTTTCCGTGTGCTACAGCTCGCCTAAAACGCCCACACTCATTACTCTGCAACATTCGCAGAGAACGACAGGAATGTGCCTTAGTGGTAATGGATGGGCGCAAACGAGAGCGCCTTTTCAAACTGCAGAACTCTGAAACTTCCAGGCAGACACTCGAACTGGGGACCTTTGCCTTTCGCGGGCAAGTGCTCTACCATCTGAGATACCCGAGCACGACTCACGCCCCGTCCTCGCAGCTTTACATCTCCCAGGACCTCGTCTCTTACCTTCCAAACTTCACAGAAGCTCTCCTGCGAACCTTGCAGAACTAGCACTCCGGGAAGAAAGAATGGTAGAGAGCTTGCCCGCGAAGGGCAAAGGTCCCGAGTTCTAGTCTCGGTCCGGCACACAGTTTTAATCTGCCAGGAAGTTTCGTATGAGCGCACACTCCGCTGCAGAGTGAAAATCTCATTCTGCAGAACTCTGGAACGGGGTTTTGTGTCGCGACGCGGTTACCTCGCCAGAGAGCCCGCGACCCGCCTCGCCAGCGCCACGACCGACTTGTCGATTCCCTCAGCTCCGAGGATCCCCTGCACGGAATCATTCTACACAGCCAGGACCAGCAGAGGACTGGAAGCCCCACCATCGGCCACTCACTGCTGCAGCCCACAGCCGCTTCTGTCACGTTCTGACCTTCTGCTTACGACAGTGCTTGGTGAGAAGGACTTGTTTGGAAATTCACGATTGTTATCCTGTGTCGTAAATCTAAAGACGGACTTAATAACGTGCTAAGCAATATATATTCTGACAATGACAGATGCAAGGTACTTGAGCTAAATGATGGATTACTTCGAGCGTTTGTTCTGCGTCCATCACCTTTCTGGTCTGTACGTGCACACCTTACGAAAACGTCAACAAAGTTCATTTATGCGTACGACATTTTCTTGGTGGGCCAGAACCGCAACGTCTCTGATGCTGAAACCTCTTTATCCACTGATATGGAAGTCTTGAACGTATACTTGAAGAAATGGTGGCTCCACCTAAACCCTCAGAAAACAGTTGTATCTGCATTACTTCTGTGCACAAGACAGTCAGACTACAGACCAGAAGTTAGACTCAGAGGCCAAGTCTTGCTGTACTGCATTACACTGTTAATACCTAGGAACAGCGCTAGATAGAACTCTTATCTTACAAGTAGCATCTTTCAGTTGTAGCAGGTACGGTCTTCAAAAATTTGGTGATACCTTATGGGGAGCTAATGCTCGTGTTTTTAAGATCCATAGCTTTAACCCTATCATAGGTGCTCTGTTGCTGAAGACTGCTGCCCGACCAGGTCCAATAGTGCTCACACTAAGAAGATAGACGCGCAACTCAATCAGGCATTACGAGCTGTATTCAGGTTACTAACACTCTAAGACTTCCTCTTCTTAACATCATCCCACCTCCACCTCTTAGAACATGAGCTGCCCTAAGAGTCTGGAAGAACATTCAGAAGAATCCTCAGCTCCCCGTTCACCGTGATAATGCACAGACAGAACACCAACGCTTTACATCAAGGAAAACCTCATGGGGCACATCAAAAAAACCTTGTTGTGTCCTCTTTGATTGAGAACCATTCACGGAAAATTCCGTGGGATCAGTCATCAGTATTCAACAGGCATCTAGTGGAGACCCATTGATGCAGACAGAAGGATTCGATCTCCGCAGATCACTAGACGAGCACATCTGACTTGTCCAGTGCTAATCCAGTTACAGTATAGGGTGAGCGTTCTTTTGCAGACGATTCAATGTCACTTTCTAAACATTCCACTTTCCCTAGCCTAAATATTATCACAACAGAAACAAGGCCACATGTTGCAAAGTCCTTGAGGTGGCTGCACGCCCTGGCCCCTGCTGTGACGTCACGTAATGATCCAACTGCGCTAGTCGAGACATCTCGTTACCCTCAAACGTCCTGATTCGATTATCTGCATGTTTTATCATCAGGATTTGTAATTACCCAGGGACTGTCTCCCACATCCTGGGATGTATGTCATAACTTCATCAGAGAAGTACGTATGATTTTATCAATTTTGCTGCTCTCATGCATGGTCTTGGTCTCTCGATCCTGAGATGCCCTCAGCTGTGGATACTGAAATAACATTTACCACGACAGTCGTTGTACAGCATCATTTGCCCTATGTCTTCAGAATGTGTGTAATTGGCCTGCAGTTGTGCTATATAATTTTTAAACGTTATTCTGTTAAGTCTTAGGTTTATATATCTCTCTGCATTATAGATGACCTCAAAATCCTGAGTTCATTTCAGAGTGCTACTCTTCATCAGTACATACATGTTAACAGCTTGTGGTTCAAATCATGTAAACGTAGGATTAGCATGTGATCGTGAATATGAAGTTATAGTAGAAGCCGAGAATGTCCGTCGTAATGCTAAAACACAATTTACATAGATGAACTAGGGAGTGCAATGTAGCCCGATGAAGCACACTGAGAGCTTGATGACAACAGACTACAATCCATTTCAGCTTCCTCCTGACATGAACAACTTTAGCAATGAGGCAGCCGTCACCGGCCTGTGTGAAACTCGTACATCAGTTCTCATCGTCATCGCATGACTCTTGGATAAACACACTGCGAAAAGTTTGAAGTGCCATGAAGTTGTGTTGGTTGTAGAGTGTAATATGGATTGCAACAGGCAAAATCGGTGGCAACCATATACGCAAGCGTTATTTAACCATGTATGTTATGTACGTGAATATTGCATACAAGATGATTCAGAACAATGTGTTAATGTATATATGCTTGCAGTATCGAAGTCTGCATGTAGAACTTGGTTTACAGACAGAGAAACCAAACATGTCATTGCTCTTGGTTTGAACACAATACAACCAGTATTTATATCGAAAAGAAACCAATTATTTAAACTACACTGTATGGATGTAACACAGACTGAATAATAAGAAATCTGCCAACGACGTATTTTTTTATTTTTTTGCATGTAAAAAACTTTAATAAACAAAGTAATATACAATGTATGTTTGTCTTTTATTGAAACAGCATCAGTGCGAAACAAATATTATGCAAGATATTTACAGCTATGATAAACAGGTCATAGTAAATTTATTGTACGTATGTTTGAAGGTTTGCAGAATACTAACTCATTGAGTGAATAGTGCCGGTATGGGAGAGTATCAAAAAATTTCGAGAATCTAAGCAGACATTTAAAATAGCACATGCTTCCTGTGAGAACAACGCTTAGCATTGGATGCTGAAATTGTTTACAAATCTGATCTGCCTGTAGATATATCCTTGACAATTCATGCTTAACGCAATATTGCATCATATACATATCTAAAGGATAAGTTGCTACATACAATCTCTGTTTTTGTTTTTCAGCAGTAGGTCCTGGTTACAAAATATTAACAGGTTTCATCTAATGTTATATATCTCCCTGTAAGCGTTCAAACGTTCGATATACTTGAGCTGAATGTTGTTGACCAATCAGTCAACCAAGAAATCATTCTACAACTACACTACTGGCCATTAAAATGCAGATGATAAAGGGGTATTCATTGGACAAATATATTATACTAGAACTGACATGTGATTATATTTTCACGCAATTTGGGTGCATAGATCCAGAGAAATCAGTACCCAGAACAACCACCTCTGGCCGTGATAACGGCCTTGATACGCCTGGGCATTGAGTCAAACAGAGCTTGGATGGAGTGTACAGGTACAGCTGCCCATGCAGCTTCAACACGATACCACAGTTCATCAAGAGTAGTCACTGGCATATTGTGACGAGCCAGTTGCTCGCCCACCATTGACCAGACGTTTTCAATTGGTGAGAGATCTGGAGAATGTGCTGGCCAGGGCAGCAGTCGAACATTATCTGTATCAAGAAAGGCCCATACAGAACCTGCAACATGCAGTCGTGCATTATCCTGCTGAAATGTGGGGTTTCACAGGGATCGAATGAAGGGTAGAGCCACGGGTCGTAACACATCTGAAATGTAACGTCCATTGTTCAAAGTGCCGTCAATGCGAACAAGAGGTGACCGAGACGTGTAACCAATGGCACCCGATACCATCACGCCGGGTGATACACCAGTATGGCGATGACGAATACACGCTTCCAATGTGCGTTCACTGCGATGTCGCCAAACACGGATGCGACCACCATGATGCTGTAAACAGAAACTGGATTCATCCGAAAAAATGACGTTTTGCCATTAGTGCACCCAGGTTCGTTGTTGAGTACACCATCGCAGGCACTCCTGCCTGCGATGCAGCGTCACGGGTAACCGCAGCCACAGTCTCAGAGCTGATAGTCCATGCTGCTGCAAACGTCGTCGAATTGTTCGTGTAGATGGTTGTTGTCTTGCAAACATCTCCATCTGTTGAATCAGGGATCGGGACGTAGCTGCACGATCCGTTACAGCCATGCGGATAAGATGTCTGTCTTATCGACTGCCAGTGATATGAGGCCGTTGGGATCCAGCACGGCGTTCCGTATCACCCTCCTTAACCCACCGATTCCATATTCTGCTAACAGCCATTGGATCTCGGCCAATGCGGGCAGTAATGTCGCGATACGATAAACCGCCATCGCGATAGGCTACAATCCGACCTTTATCGAAGTCGGAAACGTGATGGTACGCATTTTTACTCCTTACACAGGCAACGCCAGTCAACTGCTGTTTGTGTATGAGAAATCGGTTGGAAACTTTCCTCATGTCAGCGCGTTGTAGGTGTTCCGACCGGCTCTAACCTTGTGTGAATGCCCTGAAAAGCTAGTCATTTGCATATCACAGCATCTTCTTCGTGTCGGTTAAATTTCGCGTTTGTAGCACGTCATCTTCGTGGTGTAGCAATTTTAATGGCCTGTAGTGTACATTTGCAAAAAGGCGATGGGGATTCGATATATATATGGCATATACTCACTGCAGAGCTACATTTCCGTGTGTAAACTCGTTACATCAACGCAGGCGTGGAGGCGGCCGTGATGGGGGTAGCAGCGCGATGTGGCTGGGTGGGGGGAGGGGGGGACTGCTGCCATTTTCACCCCAACACCTACGTCACACAGCAGTGGCAGAAGCAGCGTGACGTCACATCAGCCCGCACGTTCACACGGGGAGAGACCCCCACCTCTCGCCTGCGCTAGAGGTGCACAGCCAGTGCAAACAGTGCCACTGCGGGTAGAGCTCTGTGAGTGGTGGATGCAGTAGCACCATCAGCAGTTCCCGTGATAAAGACCGGTTGCCTGAGGTAAGACAGACCACAGACCTAACTTATTCAGTGATTTGGTGTGCTATCAGAAACAGAATTGCACAAGATTGAATTAAAAATGCTATTGGATATCTGGACGCCCTTGTGTTTCTGATGCATGTAAACCTGTTTGGAGTCATAGGATGTCTTAAATTTAAAGAACCCCCAGTATCGTTCATGTAAGTGTCAAGCAATGCAATTCCTACACATCACGATGTGACTGCTGTATTACATTTATTCTACTCCACAAATCTATGACTGCTATCTCAAAGCACTTCGTTCAGTGAGTGGTATGAGAAATATATGTGTGACCTCCTACAAAGTCATAAGAATTTGAAGAAAGAGACCCTGGGAAAGTATAAAGTAACATGCTGTATTTGGACGTTTTTGTATCCATCCATCGTCAGTGTAATAGGAGTTCCTCATACATAAGACTACCGAGAAGTACTACATCAAAACACACGGCTATTAACGTAATAAATAAAGATGAATTCTGTTCTTCATACTGTGGCCTGCGAGAATAATTTGGAGACCCATCCTAAGTGTCCTAGTAAATGTGGAATGTATGATGTTCACAATCATTATAAAAATGATGGCATTGGTTATCCCATGAGAACTGAGGACATAGGTTAATTTGAAAAGCAGTATCTGCATGTCTCTATTCATGTATACACCTTGGATGCATGAAAGGATAGCAATGGTAAGATTGCTCATACAGCTGTCCCTGCATTTCTCAGAATTTACCAGACAGCGGGAGAAACATACATATTTGCTGATCGTCTCTGATGAAAACAATAGAAAGCAGCATTATTGTTGGATAGAGAACCTGTCATCAAATCTTATTCCATCACAGGTGAGTAAACATCGCGGTGTACAGCGTATCAGCCATAAATGTTTAAGTACATCTGGCAATGACTGAAAATTTATCTGAGTAGCAGCAGTACTGTTCTTTAATAGACACTGTACAGAAATGCCGACAAATCATGATAAATTCACAGAATTTATGAACTTTCTCCGCAAAGAGCGAGTACCAATCGTTGTCTATGGAGACTCTGGATGTCTGCTTACATCTGTAGTGCAGTCCGAAGAAGATCCTACTATTTCACAAACTGCCACCACAGAACAACACGTATTCTTTGCAGTGGCATACCAAGTCGTATGTTAATACGATTCATCTCGTAACCGTTTCGAACCATACATTGGTACAGGTGCTGCAAGATAGTTGCTCTCTAAGCTGGAAAAACTTGCAGTGAGACTTGATGATCCTCTCAATATCCCTGTTCATATAATCGAAACACCTGGAACTAAATCATTATATGAGAGTGCATGTAAGTGTTCTATTTGCAGTCATCTGTTAGATAAAACAACTGAAAAAATTGTGGGAATCACTGTAATTTAACTATGATATTCTGTAGCGCAGAACACAACTCGTGTACTTTGAGTAATAAACTTCCCTGGCAAATACAATTTAGGCAGATAAGACGTGCATTTCCTCACTGAACGCTTGAATGCATTAGGTATGCTTGATGATTTGGTTAATGTTGAACCCAATAACCCTGATAAATACATTAAGTTTTCAGAGACTAACGGAAACTATGGACAGCATAGTTGTCTGTCAAACTTATGAGACACACCTCAGAATGCAAGGACCACAACCCAGGGAGAAGCATAATTGTCTGATAATATCGTACATAATTATCCCATGAAATGATGACATATCTCAGGATCGAGGCACAACAGGAGGATAAAAACATAATTTGATAATTAAAAATGCAGGTAATCAAAGCAAAACATCTTGCGTCCAGAGGTCTCACCACTCAGCTGAGTGAAAACTAACATAAGAACAGGACAACTCAACACTGTCGTTTAGCTGCCTGGACTGCAACTGATTCTGCAAAGTCTCAGAGCAAACTTGCTGTTTTGGAAACATAAGCGTCAAATACAAAAATAATGCTTTGAAAAATGAAAAACATCAGCTTTTGTTGTCCTTCTTCGAAGTGGAAAACAAGATAACTGTGTCAACAGTGCAATGATCTGATTTAGTTGCAGAATTCTAAGAGGGCCTGCGTGGAATTTATGCAAGCTGAAAGCGAATAAAATTTGTTTCAGGACCAAATAAGAATACACAAAGTAATTACTTTCTTCTTGATTTTCAAATTAAAAATTTGGCAAAATTTCTCCCTCTCAGAATTATAGAGTGGAATAACCAGTCTAAGGCTGAAATGATGATGGAATTGGGAATCAACTTTTAGTTAAGACAAATTAGTAAACTCAAACATGTTTTTCCATACAGGTATGTTGCAGATCTGTATACTATCTGCGTGATGATAATCTGTGAGTGAGTAGAGAGGTAAATATGTGCTGTTATTTTAGTAATACACAAAATAAAAATAAGTTGCAAATTTTGCTATGTTTTGGTTTTCAAAATGTTTGAATTTCTTTAACAATAGAATATTTAAAATTCCCATAACGTTTTTCCTAAGGAGTGTAACAAACAACAGGAAGCCATAAAAATATATATTCACCAAAACAGTTGTTTTATACATTTAAAAAAATGAAAAGGCCATCTGACAGACCGCTCCACAGCAGTCATCTTCCTCTCATACTAAAGGGAGGTACAGAAAGAAGTAGAAATATGTGGACATGACAGCCTTGAAGAGCAAAACAAATGCTACAGTTTTCTTTCTTTAAAGTGGACAAATACGTTACCCAGTGTGAAAGATGTAACCACATGTCAATTGTGCTAGTGTAAAGCATTATGGCAGAACACTTCCTACACTTATGAGTCATCTGTTAAACAGAAACAGAGGATAACATGGAATTCATAAGAGAGTGCTCATGCATTGACTTTATGAGACCTCTCCAAAAGTCACACACTTAGAAAAGTATTTTTTTTACTTTCACAACTACACCCTCAACAATGAATGTATGTCGTCCTCCATGTTACCAGGTCTGCACTTTAATTCCTTCATGCGTCTGTTAAGTGTTGCTCTTCATGGGAGTTGATCCACATTCCAATGTTCAGGTTATCAAGATTCATGGGTTGTATAGGCAGCTAGTTTATTACAATTACTATACAGTTATGACTAGTAGTGTGCTCCAGACTATCATCAAGACTGTCAAAGAATCTGCAACATATGCTGTACCAGGACATATGATATACATGCAGAAAATATCAGGTATTAAATGAAACCTTTTCTGAATCCAGAAGGTAACAGCAATAGCATATGTGTTTCCTTCAACAAACCATATCTGTTGAAACTGTACTGAATTGAGGCCACTGACAAGAGGCATTCTGCTATGTAATAGTTTGGAAACTGGAAAGTTTCTCTATTGTAGTTTTAGTTAACACCAAAAAGTGACTTCACAATAATGCACCAGATTACCAAAATGCTCTTTAGTGTAAGTGGATGAGCAATGTAGAATGAACAGCAAAATGTATATTTTCATGACTAGCAGTTCAGCCATTTGAGTACGTTCTATCTAATGACACTACTGAAGTTCTTCAATACATCAAAGATGTCTGTAACTCCAAACCTCCAAATGATAAATGTTCACCTTCATGTAGTGGATTTGAAATCAATATAATAATTCGGGAGTACTAAAAAAGAGATCCTTGGATGTGTTCAACTAAGCTAGTTCATGATGATGGATTGTTGCCTTTCCAAAAAGGTTTCATTACGGCAATAAAACCTTTCTTTGATCTTTCCGTAAACCGTATAAAGTATGAATGTCAATTATGGTTTAAATTACAGCTTAAATCAAGATTATGTGTAATCAATCTGAGAAATAAAAATTTTTATAATAATTCTACACCATTTGGAGCAAGGATCTTACCCCCTGGCATAAGGAGATACACCCTGTTCCTACTTGACAACTACACATCAGTAACACATATCCTGTTGTTGTATTATTCTGCTACATCTATTAATCAGCTGGCACACACAAATCCTATTGACAGCTAGCACTGTACCTCTGTTATGCCTGACCTTCCTGGCTGTTCCAATAATTTGATCAATGCTGTTTGTGATAGACCTGCAATTAATGCTGTTGCAAACTCCTCAGCATGGAAATATTGACCTCTATTTCTACTCAGAGCATTCACATGTGCTGAACACAATGTGGAATATCAGTTCTATATACTTTAGTCACAGCTCAATCCACAAATTTCCACACAACATAAAGTCATTCCAAGTACCTGAGCTGGTTGGTTAATACATAAACCTGGATAGTCTGCCATCACATTTTGATTTTACAAGTGGACTCAGTCTCCTCAGTTACGATGTAAAAATTACAAGACTCGGTTTAGGCTAGCCGACAACAGTGTTCCAGCAGACTCCCGTGCACTCTAAATCCGAATATCACACTGGCCCCACTAACACAGGGGAAATGGTTCACTTTACAATACACAGAATGGGAATCTAGCTATCTCTCAGTACTGTAGTGGAGACCAGTCAATGCTAACCTTGTTCGGAATGTGTACTCTTGTTTTTCCTAGTATGTGAACCATCTCCATTATGAAAGTATGATGGAGGACAGACGTTTTCTGCATGTATGGTAAATACACATTGTAAATTTTAAAGAGCTTTATTCCTCGTGTTTAGTGAATGAAATCTGGTAACAAATTCTGTTCTACTGGAAAAATGTTGAACACACAGATCTATCAGATGGCTATCCACTGGTCAGTATCATTTAAGTCTTTTACTAGAATCTTGATAGCACTCTGTTATGTAGTGCTGCGCTGCAAAAGAATATATTGGTGCAGCTAAGTAAAAATTTAGGCATCTTCCCTGACAAGTCAGCAAGTAGAGGAAACCAGGCCAAGCTGTAGTAATCAAGTGGAGTTTCAGTTCGCAGATACCACTAATATTTCAGTTATTTCTGACTGCCCAGCTCATATGGTATGACCCCATGTGTTCTGTAAATCAAACATCTATGCAGCAAAATATCTTAAGAGAGAGGTGCCATCTTTCTGTTGATTGTGCACGATTAAGTAAGAAACTGTAACATACATGCAACAGCAGTGTACTGACACTACAAAATGTAGTACCCAGAGAGAGTGAAATGGAATGTTGGGACATCACGGAGCATTCAGGAAAGCTGATCACGTGGGCAAAGCAGGCCAGTTGTGTCTTTACAGGTTCACAGTATCATGAGAAACACTGAGCAGCTTCACGTAAAAACTGCTCATTTCCATTGTAGCTACGTGTGTCTGTAGCAGAACAGCCTGGATGGGGGACCTAAGTCTTCTCATCTAGCTGGCTATGACATGCTGTGGGACAGCAAGACCCTTTGTGCAGACTCTGATGCTGTTGGTGCAGCACATCATCAATCGACATCCATATGACCATCTTGCAATTCACACATAAGTGCCTGGCAGAGGTTTCACTTAACAGCATTCACATTATTTCTGTACTGTTCCACTCTCTAACAACACACAGGGAAGACGAACACTTAAAACTTTCTGTGCGGGCTCCAATCTATCTTGATTTATTACATTGGCGTCCCACAACATTATTGTCTGTGATCGTTCCAATTTAAGTTGTTCGTGACTGTCAGTTCTACTAGATATATAGTCATTACAATCTATAGAGTTGTGTGATTTATCATGTACTGAAATTTAATGGATTTTCTTTAGTACTCATAAGGATGACCTCGAGCTTTTCATTTCTTGGGTCATATTGGCACTCTTTGCGTCATACAGATATTTTGCCTATATAATTTTGAAATTGATTTTCATACTATGATGTCTTTCTTACTCAGTAAATGACAGCATCATCTGCAAACAGTTTTAAGAGGGCTATTCAGACTGTCTCCTAAACGATTTATACAGATTACAAACAATAGAACGCCCATTACACTTCATTGGGGAATGCTGGATATCACTGGTGACCTTTCTGACAGGAAATTACGAATCCAGTTGTACAACTGCGACACACTCCAATGCGTGCAATTTGATTAGAAGCCACTCGTAAGGAACATTATCGAAAGCCTTTTGGAATTCTATAAATACGGAATCGATTTGAGGTTCCCTGTCGATAGCACTCGTTACTTGGAAGAAAACTGTCTAATGGCATATATTCACTACTGATTCAGAAAATATTTTTCTTACGAATGCCGACTAGCTCTTCATCGTCACAAAGTAATTCGCAATGTTGGAACACAGAAGTCAGTGATATGGGTCAGTAATTCACTGGATTACCATTCTTGATTAGTGGTGTGATTGTGCAACTTTATTGGTTTTCGTTACTGAATGACTGAGTGTTAGCAGACCGTTTGGAGGGCTCCACTGTGACTTCTGCTGCCTTCCACCCAGCATGTTTTCAAGCTTATTTCCATTGTGCTCTATCAGGAGGGCCTGGGGATAGTAGAGTGGTGTGGTTGCGGGGGAAATGCAGTTAGTGGAAATGCTCTTCCTTTCCATTACCACATAAAGTCTGAGGCAGGCTGAGGGGGCAAAGGTGCCTGGAACCTGGTGAATAAAACTTTTGCACAGCTCTGCAGTCTTCTAAGAACCAAGCTTTAGTGATTCAGAATCTGGTTTAATTTCCTCAAGTTACTTGATAGAAATGATTCAGGATGAAGTGTAGAACTGCGTAATTCATTTCATCTGTTTCAGAGTAAACACTGGTTGTGAACTCTGCTTTGTTCATGTGATGTAGTTACAATTCCGGACTTTGCCCTCACTTAGCAGGCTCTTTAACGTTCAAGCTGTTAACATCACTGTTTATTAGGAGATGGCAGAAATAAAATTATACCTGTATTTAATTCAGATGTTAATGAGATTTCCTCGTTTGAGCTATGACCGTAGAGTCCATCCAGTAAATGTGTTTTTGATTCGATACCCACCTCAGTTAAAGCGATCTAACAACATTTCCATGTCCATCACCCTCACTGATACACAGAAAATGGACTGATCACGTAAATTCTAAGAAATCGTGGCTCATTTGAAACATTTGCAGTGGGTGGCATCTTACCACCACATATTTGCGAATTTTATGTAGATTCATGTTAAGCAAGTCATGTATGCAGATCTTTTTGCATACATTCCAATGATACCATGCAGAACTATATAGGTCCAGTATTTTAGATTTTGTCATCTATCATGTCATAATGGACAAAAGTGGATCAATATTCTGTGCGTCCACACGTTAGTACCAGCAGTACAACTTTAGTGTATGTTTTCAAACTTAGTAACTGGGGTCATACCAGACACGTAACTATATCCTTTCGCGTATTAAATAATGCAGTCATAATTTGTACCTCCTCTTGTGATAGTGGGGAAAACATTGTGACCATGTGGACATGTGCATAGCATAACCTACTTCTGTCTCTGCATCTCCTTGAGGATTAGTTTGCAATAAGCATGCAACCGTTTATTTATTTCAGATTATTATTTCTGGGGTGTGAATGAGTGCAAAAAAATCCTACATTCTTCCACCTGCTCTTTTATTGTGGTTACCATTCAGTTGTTCCTTGAGAAAGAGTAGAATGCAAGTAAAATCAGAACACAATTAGTAAGGAATTTCTTCCATGTGAACTGCCATATCTTGAAGTATTGCAGACCCAAGTGTTACTGAATACCAAAAACACAAAAGTTAATCAAAACTAGATCCCAAGGTTAATAGCCATGATCTGTCATACCATATGTAAGTGCCAGACATCAAAGTATTCAAACCAGTGCATGATAAATGAAAGGTAAGACACGAAAGTAAGCATTGTTTCACGGATTAAGGTTTTATGGAATATATCCAGTAACTAAGGCACTCTTTCAAGGTGTCAGCTGTGCACGACTGACAGGTCTGGTGATGTCACACAGCCAGAGACGATAACACCCCCGCTGATCTCGGTACCAGGTAGATGCATCCTGCCAAAGCCAGCTGCCTGTAGTGTAGAAACCTCAATGTTTGTCCTTTATCAAGACACCAAACTGTTATTGTTTATACTGTTTTACTAATGCCCACAGGCATGAGACCAGAATCCACTCACCAAACCTGATGTGACTGCTGGACAGCCTGCTGAATGCAGTCAGCCCTCAGAGGCCACCCAGCATGATAACGTCCCACCCAACTGGCACTGCATCTGGTAATGGAAGCCATCTGGCATCAGAGGTAACTTCTGCCTCACCCTGCATCCCACCACTAAACTTTAGTGAGCGATTCTTGGTTTTGAACACTTTTTCTGCATTACAGGCACAATTAGTCTATAGGATGTTCACTGCAGCTTAAAAGTCTCTTTGCTGAAACATCTTGAGCCTGCAGACCTTTCACATTTCATGAGCAGCTGTAAAGAATGCTACCTGCATTCAGTTACATGTCAATGCTGCAGTTTGTCTGGACACAAGTTGCCAAGCACAATAACAATGACAGCCACACTGTATCGTGGCCGGACAAGATTCGGAGCACTGCTGCACTCCATAACCACAAACTTCTACGAGTGCTGCACATAAGGGTTAATCTTAGTCTCCAGTTGTTTATTTACTATGATGACCCAGCATTTTTTGTATTATCAAATGGAGATTGTGTGCCAGTGCTATTCATGTCTCCATTGTTTGCGCAAAGCGATTGAACTTTTCAAGTGCAACAGTTTTCAGCAACTCTATTATGGCGGTGTAATACTGCATCACGTGAGCTCTTTGGAACTTTGGAAGCTTTTAGTGAGTGTGAACAACCTGAGCTGGTAGAGGTAAAAGCTTCGTTGAATATCTCTATCCCTCCTACAGATGCTGCTGCAACTAATTTGGTGCCTCCTTTTTGCGCAAATTCACTTAGGATGTGTTAGTATTTATTAGCAAATTGTACCTCACAGTACGTGACTTACAACATCGTGTCTCCGTTCAACTGTAATTGAGCAGACTGGCCAGATGAGACGTGCTTGTGTACGGCTAACTTAAGGACAGCTTTCAGTCATCTGAACAGTTTATAAAGGGGCTTTACCAATCCTTTTGAAACAAAACATCTCAACGTTTTTTAGAGAACAGTTTAATGGCTTGTTCCAGAAATTTAGTCAATCTGTAGAAGCATTTTCAGTCATAATTACAAAGGTCAGCACACAACGCTGTGTGTCAAGGCAAAACACGGAAATTTATAGACTTATTCTGCTTAAGGCCAGATGCTGTTTGAGTTTTTTAAGAGCACCTACGGGATATGTCAAGACTACATGATATAGGTCACGTGGAGCAGTAGACAATGATGCAGTGTCATTGGCATCAACATGACTCAGTTTCACTGTTGGATTAAGAAATTTTCGGGAGCATATGGAAGCATTGCTACTTGTTGGTGATGGGTATTGCATGGTCATGGACCTAGATTTTCTGGTTATGTGGCAACATTCTAGCTCCAAACAACCACTGCTAGTGTGAAACTGTTGCAAGTTTCACATGTAATTAAGGTGGTATCAAATAAACAACAGACGTGTAGACTGGTTCAGTTTGCATGGTATGATACCAAGAGGTATGGAAATGATAGTCTTGGTGAGTGTGGGCCATGACCTACCAAGTCAGATGGTGTGTGCAGCGGAGCTGTTGGAATCCTGTAAAGAGATGAATACATTGTATGTAGAATTTTCTGTATGGTAGTGTAGTGATCATAAGAGAAATAGATGTAGATTATATAGTTCTGAGACATCCTGCAGTATGACAATTTAGGTATGTCGAGTGGAGACCATCGTTCCACACCGACTGTCAATGTGTCTACATCACAAGAGAAGTTGAGTCACTTTTGGAAAAAGACAGAAGAGTGATAAGATGCACTGCTACAATTTAGACTTTTTTAGTCCTGTAATAACAATTACAATGCAACATACGGTGCCAATGGGTAGTAACGGTATACTTCACAGGAAACCATACAGTACCACAAAAGATCTACAAACAATAAAGGAAGAACTGCTAAATCAACTGGTTGCTTATGGCATTACTGAATGTAATGATGATCCGTGGGATACAGCTATTTTAATTGTTGCCTAAAAATTCATCAGACAGAACAATAAATTATAGGTTTTCATGTGACTACAGATAACTGTTACAGGATATGCATCAGTGGTACTTCTTACATTCAAATATAATGGAGACTCCAGACAATTTGGGTCTGTGTACATACTATTTGACAGTGGGGTTGAAAAGTTGTTATCACCAGTAGCTAGTAGTTCCTGAAGGCTGGCCAAATACTACACTCACTGTCCCATGGAATTGCTCTCAATATCGCAGGATGCCATTTGGCTTCAAGAATATGTGAGCTACTTTCCGAAGGCTATCAGAATTACGTTGTCAAGACAAGCCATCCATTTCTCTAGTTTTACAGCACTCTATTTCCTAAGGATATGGAAGAGCATGTACAGCTCAGAGTAGGTATTCAAAAGACTGTATAGCAATTTTAACACTGAGTGTTGATAAACGGCACTTTGAGGCAGCAGAGGTTCAGTTTCTCGGTTACATAAATTAGTCATGAAGGGGTGAAAATTGAGCCAGATTTAATTTATACTGTACATATCACCTTGCCAACTGGGAAAACAAAGCTGTTCCATCATTTTAAGGAAAGGTTTTGCCAAAGTTACTGAGATATTATAAGATTCTTTAAGGAATGGGGCAAAAATTCAATGGTCTACTGACTGCCAGGCCGTGTTTGAGAATTTAAAACGAGCATTAACGACAACCCCATCATTGGTGTCTCCAACTTCAAAAAGTAATTTGATCAAGTGACACAAGTTATTTGGCTGTCAGGTGGATTCTTAACCAGGGCATGGAAGCAAGGAACACTCAGTTGTATATGCACTGAGGCATTTCAATAAAGCACAATGAAATTATTCGAGAACGGTAGAGGCTGTCCATTATCTATGGTATTACGTACCTACATTGTTACCTGCAGGGAAGAAAATTTAATGTTGTGGCAGACCTTGCTGTGCTAAAGAGGTTGCTAGGACTAAAACACTCTTCAGCACGAGCAAGTAGAAAGGTTCACGTACTGTGAGCGATGGATAAGAGCACTGCTGAGTGGCAAGAAGCATGGTCTGCTGACACTGACTGCTTACTTTGTGTGTCACAGACTGTGGTTGCGCCCTAAAGGCTTGTTGACTGTAGACTACGCATGGTGGTATCTGCAGCTTTCAAAGAAAGTATTAGGGCAACGATATGACAATGTTTCAGCTTGGCATGGAGCTCGGAGTGCAACTGATCGATCAGTAGCCCAAAAATTTTGGCAGTGGACCATGAGCAGGACTTTGAGACTGGCATGTTGTGCACACAGTATTCAGTTTCTAATCTATTACTCAGACCTCAACTAAAAAGGTGGCTGGAAGCATCCAAACCATTTGAAATAGTGGGGGAGGCTGTTGCCAGACCATTCAATGCAATACCAGGATGCTACTAAAATTTCGTGTTGCTGACAATAACCACAGATCAGAGTACCAATTATATCGCTGATCTAGTAGGAAAGTTATCAGAGTTGCCATGTATTCACAAGCTTAGGACTAGACCCTCCCTATCAATAGCAGAAGACAGCCCATTCATCAAACAATTGCCAAATTTAAATTTATGTATGAACACCAACAAAAGAACAGAGTTGTGACGCACATGTGCTGTATCAGCACATAACTGTAAAAAATTGAGCAGTATTGTGCTCTCACACTATGAGATAGAGGGTTTACTACCTCAAAAGGTGAAAGCATCTTCATGCCGTACACTATTTGGGAAAAATGAGTGCTCAGCACAATATTTTTGGAAACGTCTTTTCTATGTGTCACAGAGCATGAAAGGAAGTGATTACAAACCTGCTCAAGCACGAGGAACAGAGGATAGTAGGTCAGTATGTTTCCTCAGCATAAAGTCGGACAATGGGTTCTGTTGACAAATCCCTATAAATGGCATCACCTGTCAATGTAAACTATGAAGAAAAGCCCTAATGTGGTGTGCTGTGTGTGTTATAGTATTGGCCAGTATGCGATGCCCTATGACTGAAAAAATGTGCATATTTGAGTCACTATGACAAAGGCGAAAAAACTGATACCAATTCCTTTCTGCCAGATAGTTTATCTCCGTAGTATCTAGAATGGGGATCCCAGTTATGTTGGTTCCACACTTCAATAGGTGAAGAGTAGTGGATACACTATGAGATCAGCTGCTTCAAGAAGGAGTACTATTTTCCAGACAAATTGACATCAAACTTACTAGTAACCAGTGGAAGTTGAGATTGTGGCTTCTTCTAACTTTTGTATTCTATTTATTACTTTCCACAGACACATACGTATGAAATTTACTCAATGCCCATCCACCAGAATTTCATGTTTTTAATTGGTATAGTATTGCACCTGCTGAAATTAAATGAACAGTTTCAATTTTATCAAACTCTAGAACTAGGGGCTGTTACTGGCTCTCCAATTAGACTGTAAAGAAAAGAATAGATTTGATAGGTAGACCATTGTCTTCCATATTTAACAAATTTTTAGAAATTTTAAGGGAATTGGGACACACCGCAAACTTTAAAGTTATTCCAGTATTCCAAAACGGTGATAAATTTCTTCCGTATTTACCCGAGTATAAAACAAACCTGATTAGAAGATGGCCACATTTTTCAAGGAGTTGCTTGAGTGAACATCATTTTTAATATATTGTGACTAATCACAATCATAAGCTGTTATAGTATCTGCCTACAAAGTTAACATAATACCCACTCTAAATTTATGCCATTTATTGATTGTTCAGATTTTGATAGTGTAAGGAGAAATAAAATTTAAAAAAATAAAAATGGTTTACATTAATTTGCACACCATTTTCTTTTCCACATTTTTCAATTACCAACCCTGTCATCTGTGGTATCATCATCATCATCATCATCATCTTCTTCTTCTTCTTCTTCTTCTTCTCTGGCATGAGACTATTGGCTCCGAACATAGCGTCTGCCCACTGCTCTCTCAGTGGCTGCGTAGATCCAGCATCTGACACACCGCATTTCGTTCCTGGCTTAAGTCACGGTGACCGTCAACGACATGGCAGCACGAGACACTTCCATATGCCACTGGTCCCCATCTAGACTTTTACTGTCTCCTGTGGTAATGAATACTTTTCTTGAGTATTTGTCCAATTTTACAGCCAACGAGTGTAAAGTGTCGGTGGATTGGCGGGTTAACTACAGATGTGGAGAAATAGTGCACGGCCACAATCCCTTAAAAACCCATATTCTTTCTATTCGGGGTGAGTTCTCGGTCAAGGTGTTGGTGTGCAAACTCCATGTCACTTGTTGACACCTTCAGGTAAGCTCCAGCAAATCTGTTTTCTCACTTGGAATGCTACCCTCAAAGTTTGTACTTTACAGTGCTGCAAGTGGGATGCAGCCATTCGCTCCAACCCTGCAGGCACGAACACTGATTACCACTGAGCAGCAAGTTGCATTCTTTGATTTTTATAATGTTTACAATTACCCTGCAGTAAGTCACGGGCACGAATAACAAAATTTACATACAGAGTTTCTAGAATTTCCTGCCGCAAGTAGCCTTAGGCACAGATTTTGGGACTCCACTCGGAGTCGGTCTGTGACTGTTGGGCGCCGATCGAAGCTATCGACGTGCCGTCCTTGGAAGTTTATCTTTCTGCATTTGCTCCTAACCACTCAGGGAGTGCAGACTGACCTGTAATGTCTGTAACCACCGACTGCAGTAGTTTCTGGTCGTAACATCAAACAGAGGGAAGAAAAAATGTTGCAGTTCCACAAAGGCTTCATTATGTCAATAAAACTTTTCTTTGGTGGTTTCAAAATCCTTAAAAGTATTTAGATCAATTAGATGTTGACTTCCAAACTACATCAATATAGCTCGTTTTCCGTTCTTGCATATGGGAATTGTGTACTTTTTATATTAACTATGACACCACCCTTTTCCTTGCATAAAATGGCATTGCACTAATTCCACAAACTGGTAAGGTCACCCAATAATCCTATTTGATTTTACAATATTGCCAACATATCTCCTGTTCATTTACTACTTTGCTCCATCATTTGATCAGATGTCACAGGCAAATACTGTAGATGACGGCTTTCATTACAATCTTAACTTGACCTTCCAGGCTTTTCAGATAATGTGGTCATGGCTGTTTATGGGAATCATTCAAGTAATGCTGCCGGAGACACATCAGTATGGAAACATGATAAGGAAACAACTGAGGGCAAATTTCTGACCAGTGCATGCACATCTACATAACACGGTTCAGTCCAGAAACTTCCACACACTGTGAACGTATCAGAAGTTACCTTAGCTCATTATTTACGTACATAAACCTCTACAATCTGCTTTGACTTTTGATTTCATTGGTGGATTGACTGATCTCTATTTTGAAGTAAAAATTATAAGATTTGAGTTCGGTGAGACAAGACATTGCTCCCGCAGACTGTCACAACATTGGATGTCTGATTATTATATTGGCCACATTACTGGAGAGGAGATGGTCAGCTTCACAATAAATGTAGTGAGAATCAGGGTCTCCGCAACAGTACTGATAGATAGCCAATCAATGATAATCTTTCCTGAGGTAACTTGTCTCTCGTTTTTCAAGCAGGTGAATCGTCTTACTTATGAACCCTGCAGGAATGCCAGGACATATCTTCTCAAACATTGAACATCTCAAGTGGAGAAAATATCTGGTCTGTCATGCACCCCTCTTGCAGACATCAGAAACATTTTGTATGCACACTAACATCCATTGTAAATTACAAAGACTTTATTCCTCATATTTAATGAGAAGATATCATAATGAATTCTGTTCCCTTAGGAAAACATCAGATGCTGCCAACTGACCCAACCTAATGCTTCTTCAAGCATTGTTGATAATTCACTGCTACAAAATTTTATTTTTTCGTTCTATGCATGATCAGTTTATTGAGCACAGGAACGCATCTGCGAACTTGCGACCAATGAGATCTAAACATATGTATACTTGACAGAGTTGAAACCCTAAGGGTCTCTCTTATAGAGGTGTCATTTATCTAAGGTGACTTCCCAAGATTTATTCCTGTAAGCCACTAAAAGGCAATAATCCAGAATATGACAAAAAGTCATTGTTCAGTTTCAAATAGAAATGTGTCCTTCAGAGAAGTAATCTCTAGTTTTAGATTCATATAAGCAATCGGAATGAAGAGAGAAGCACTCAGATGACGCCATCATGGATGGAGATCATATGGAGAATGATAGGATTATTTCATCCTATCTCCAACAAGCGAATCAGCCAAACAGTGTGGGTACTAGGTAGCAGAAATTTTAAATACAGTTTAACGTGAATGACTGTTTCAGGTATTAGTTATTAAGAACAAAATATGGGGAAGCGCCTGATCTGGTGAGAGAAATCTAGATTTTGCATCCTCAACCTTCATTATCAGTGTGCTCTACATACATGTCATCAATTAATAATCATCAGCATGAGAAATGCCAGAACTAGTGAATGAAGGAAGTTTATTAGTCTTTGAGCAGATGTGCTGGGGTACTGAGTACCTGACAGAGGAATTTTGCAGAGTTGTAGTGGAACGCAGAGTCCTGCGACGTGGCAGCTCTAGAAGTTTGCTTACTCGACCCTCCTTATCCCTTCCTTTCCTCCGCCCTCCTTCCTCGACTCAGAGCCCTCAGTATTGCATTGTTTTGTAAGTAAAATGTAGTGGGGCACCATGTTTACTGCGCACCCACTAGTGTTACACTTGTTTCTTTCTGATAGTTTTGAACGTGTGTGCTGTTTCTAGTTTATCTAAGCAAAGGATTGAACTGTAAAAGTACCTTTCCGTGACAACGTATTAAAAGGACTGAAAAAATATGTAAGTAACTTTTTATATTTTTTTCCAATGTAGGAGTTGTTAGCCAATAATTAGTACTTTTTGCCTATTTGTTTCTAGGTCCAAGGGGTGATGGGGGGGGGAGGAGGGGGCGTTAATATTGGACCACTCAATCAAAGGTTAACAGATGTGATAGTAATGTGTAATGTTTGATCTCTGGTGCTCCAGATGCCGGCACGAAACACTCATGGAGCACCATGGAGATGAAGTACATGAAAAGTTTTGAAACTGAAATTTCTCATTGTTTGTGATGCAGTTATTGATCTTTATCTTTACTGATATTATCTTCATACTGTAAATGTCGACAGCAGCTGGATCGGGCTACAGTGACAGCAGCTTCTACTTCAGATGAATGTATTTCATACCAATCTTAACTAAGTCAATTTACTTATCTCCAAGCTGTAAAATATGTTATGCCACTCCAATTTGATTTGTTCAGTCACATACTGAACATAACGAGGAGTGAAATCAACAGGTCATATGTGAAAATCAGTGTATCGTACACCACAGCATCTGTGATGTGTGTATTTGTCTTGCAATCATAGCACCACAACACAACAGTCCTCGTGGTGGATTAGATGCCCCAGTCCACAGTGAACTTTTCCTGCATAATGGCCCTGCCTGAGTTAGCTTTGCCTCTCTGGCATGCACCTGTGTACGTACAGCCAGGATAGTGTCTGGAACCAGCACGAATCCTCACCCAAAAGAAACTGAGCAGCGTAATTGGTGTCGGAGAGAGCAAATCTCGGGCAACAGTGGCTGTGAACACCTCTGATGCAGAGCCACAGAAAATCCCCAGTTACAGCCTTGAATGTAGGAGATGTCTGGTAGTTACTTCATCACATGCAAATGAAGATCAAGGTCTAAAGGAAAGCAAGCTGATCCACTGCTTCTAGCAGCAGGGGCATTTTCCAAAGTTCCAGGAATTGTGCAGTTAAACCGGCACACATCAACTGTGGTGACACTCATTTAACTGTATGGATCCCACTCGCAGATGCTCCTATGAAGTTCAACCATCCTGCTAACTATTTACTTTCTGAAACAGATGACCAATTACTAGACCAGACAAAAGAAGGCATCATCTGCCACGCACCTGTTATCCACCCACACTCACATCTCGCCCGCACTGGAGAGCAGCCTACTCCAATCCAATGTAGACAAGTAACTTCTCCAGGATAGCCAGCTAGTGATTTCAGGTATGGTTTGCATTTTTGAGAGTTTTCTTCTTACACTATGACATCGAGCACTGTTGCCATATTTACTTTGGGGATAATTTTATCATTGTAGAAATGAGCCACTAGTCCTGGTCAGAAATTCTAAATACTACAAATATGAAGACATCAAAAATGAGTACTTGTCATCCGAGATGTTTTACTCAAATCACTACTCTGCATGTCAAAGGCTAGCTGTGAACATTACTTGTAGGGTTCATGTGGAATGTGAAGGATCTCCTGCAAAAAAACCAGTGACAACAAAACTGCTGCTGCAGGAAAAACCATCTGAATGTGACCTCACCCTCACGTCAATTTTTGAAAATCTACAGTACGACAGGAATTTGGTGACATATGCATCAAATTGCCACACAACTGACGCCATTCGCAAACAAATAACAGCAACATTTAGAAATGGTGTTCGATCACCTGGCATGGTACGGGACAAATACACAATATTCAGTTCCAACAATTCTGCAACTGTAAAAATCTAGAACACCAACAACAGATTGAAATGAACACACTTCAGCCAATAAACATTTTGGAACAAAGTACACAAGCTGTGCTGTACAGTAAGTCTGCATGTAAGGCTACGAGCAGGTTCTTTCATCAAACACTGCATGTGAAAATAGTACTTTGGAGCTGATGCGTTGAGCAGTTTTATACCTAGCAGCATTTGTGGCTTAGCCATTTGATGTGTGTTATAGCTCCTATATACTTGGTTTGGAGGTAAGAGGAAGGGGACCATTGTAGCTGTCTAACTCATTTATACATGAGTTTGCTTTTTTAGTGAGCAGTACTCGTTCATCTTAAAGTGCACCAACAAACTTACTACTCAGAACGCAATTCGTATCAGTTGCACTGTGTGTGATAAAGAACTTGGTAAATTATCTTAATGGTATTTTGGTAGATGTGACACAATTTTTAGTTATTGAATTCAAGCATAAGGAAAGCTTCCATCAGATAATGTACATCACCACTACATACATACTCTGCAAGCCACAGTACGGTGTGTGGTGGTGTGCACGTTGTACCCTGTATTATCTGGGAATGGAAACCAAAAAATGTATTTGTCGGAGTAAGTACCTCAGAATTCTTTTTGTCTAGATTCTGCAATATGTGTAGTCTGGTGCCAGAATGTGGCATGTTAAAAGTCGGTGAGAACCTTCCAAATGATTTATTCGTTTCCACTACAGAGCTTCATTCACCTTAATCCACATCACAGGCCCCGCACTGCTGAGGCCACTGCCCCAGCGGCCTGTGCAACGCAGCGCTGCGTCGTGCCGGCCTTGTCCACCAGCTGTAGAGTTCCAGTTACGTCAGGATGGCTGCGCCAGCAGTCGACTCAGTGGCCACCGTCCTCGTTGACTCTCCGCTGCTCTGCCGGGAGCCGTAGGCTGGCCCCGCTGCTGCTTCTTCCTCAGCTGGTGTAGCTGGCAAAGCGGCGGCAACGACCGTCCCCGTTCCGGTGTCCAAACCTGCAGCCCTCGCCTTGTAAGTTTCCGGCGTGTGTCGGGAGACGAGATGACTGCCTGCAGTAGTGAGCCGAAGAGTGGCTCACACTGGCTGGCTGCGGACCCTGCATCGGCCTCGGAGGGTCGAAACGACGACCCGCCGCGGACTGGGACACTCTCGCTCCATCTGTCGCCACGTGCAGCTGGTGGTGCGACATGCCCTGCTGTCCAGGAGAGCTGTCACACTTCAATGAATCTCGTTAGAAAACAACACCTGTTTATACTCGGCTGTGTGCCTCTGTTTCGCTAACACATTGCTCCGATTCACATCCCGGTTGCGCCAGTGGGCCCCTTCTTCCTGTAACTTGTGACGTGCTAACCCCTGCGTTTATTCTTTTCAGCAGTTTGATGGCCCCTGTGGCCTCCATTCCAATTCGCAACTGCTGGTCAGCATAACTTACTGGAATCTGGCCCAAACCTGGCTGTAACTTGTGCTCAGAATATCGCACAAAACTAACTTTCCCTATCCTAAATGTTGGTGCAGCTACATTATTCCCCTCTCCGGAAGGACCCGGTCCCCGGGTCGTTTTTCAACTAAGTCTTAAACTTGTTTGGATTGGCACTTATGCCATGCTTACTTACTATAGAAACCTTTAATGTGGTCTAGTGCCCTCTTAAAACCATGACATGAAACAAAACGTAAAAATTCCTTACTGGATGACCACTGCTTGATCAATCCCTTACCTACTCATCTCACGCCCTCGGTATCCAATCCACTGGAACTTGGACTACCATCGAATCGCTCTGGGAATTGGCTCTCTGTTGTTTTCTTTCTGATCAGGCAAAGTTAAGGCTGCGGTGACATTTGGCACAGAGGTGCTCAAAATGATCGTTATTTGCCGTTGCCTTTCCCTATACTGCGCGACATGTTGAACAAGCTGTTCGGCGGATATGCGCCCCTCTTGCTATAAAATCAACTGGTTTAAGGATCTCAACAGACCTGGCTCCAGAGTTTGATTTACCAACATCAGATTCTGCCTAGACAAAAACTCTAAAGTGGTTTCTGGCCAGTACAGCTGTGGCTGCGTAACATTCAATTCTGTGAGTCCTGAAATTGATGCTGGCAGATGGAAGATTGGTCCTATTATGTTACACTTAGGTCCATTGATTAAAATTCCACTTTCTTCGAGCTCTACATGTTTCGCTTCCGTAAACACTCCTTGCTTAAAACGGTTTGCTACTACTACCAAATTCTCGTAGGTGGTGAAGATCCAACGCAAGCTCAATTTTGGCTCCACGATGTCCCTTGGACAGTCTATTCCTTTCTCCCTGGCTAAAAATAACTGCACCATGCATGTGTTCCATGTTTGTAGCTTCACAGATTATCCTCCAACATTCACTACTTTTGATTCAAACTCAACACTGATTGTGTGACTACTTTCATCCTTAAATTTACATTATATGAACTGGTGCAATAAACATGACATTCCTGATCAAGCACTGTCAATAACTAAAAATTTAAACAAGAAATAATATGACTCTGATATCTTTCAACACATATTTATTAAGTCTTTGTCACAAAATTTACTCTGACGCATTTAATTCTGCAGAACTGCGTTTTATTTCTCCTCCAACAACACTCCACATACATCAGACACTACACTTCCGTTTTCAGTAACCTGAGGACAGGGATGACCATCACCCTTCCTCCCTCTTCAAAAAGACTGATGTCCCTAGCAGGCTCACAATACTCAAAAACACATATAAAATACAATGCCTAATTACTCAGCGCAAACCCAATGGTACATGACACGAAAACAAAAACCACAAATACTCTACTACTTCCTAGATAGCAAGGCATATGGTGCTTCATGTTGTACTCTATCTTCCTGGTTTCCTCTGTCCTTAGCACCCCTCTTCACTCTCTCATTCTTCCTCTTTCCTTCCTGTGACTCACCTGGAATCACAACTGGGCAACCCTTAAATGGCCGTATCCACCCAATGTGCACTAAGTTGATCTCGTTGGCAGCTGAAGTTTAACATTAACAGGAGATGTGGTTTCAACAACTTGGTATGGTCCTTGATACCTCATGAGGAACTTCTTCGCCCGCATCTCGTGGTCGTGCGGTAGCGTTCTCGCTTCCCACGCCCGGGTTCCCGGGTTCGATTCCCGGCGGGGTCAGGGATTTTCTCTGCCTCGTGATGGCTGGGTGTTGTGTGATGTCCTTAGGTTAGTTAGGTTTAAGTAGTTCTAAGTTCTAGGGGACTGATGACCATAGATGTTGAGTCCCATAGTGCTCAGAGCCATTTGAACCATTTGAACATCTTCGTTTTCCCTTTTTGCGTACAGGGGCTGGACAGCATTAGCCATTACCCCATCCTGTACTGCGGTAAACTTCCTTTCCGCTTTACTGCATCTTCTTGCCTTTCCAGAGCCTTTGTATTCGCCTTTTGTACCCATTTCCAAACATCCCGAATTATTCTCGCGAATTGACGTACAGATTCATCGGTCCTTCCTTTCTGTAGCTTCACTAAATCAAATGGTAATGGCATTTTTCATCCATACAGTACCACATATGGAGACAAACCGGTATTTGTATGGACTTTTGCATTGTATATGCCTACAATATGCCTCAAATACTCGTCCCACTGATGGTGATGAGAATCCACATAAAAATTCAGCATCTTTCCGATTGTTCTGTGTACTCGTTCTCTCCTTCCGTTGGCCTGTGGATGCAACGCGCTCATCCTCAACTTCTTTACGTTCAAAAATATACGTAGTTCCTTCATTAAATCCAACATTAAGTTCGTCCCTTGGTCAGTAATTATTGTCTCTGGTACACCAAACTTCAAAATCTAGTTATTTACCAACGCTTGTGCGACCATTGCTGCCTGTTGATTTGGCGTAGCCACCATCTCCACATACCTTGAAAAATGGTCTATTATTGTCAGAACGAATCTGTTTCCAGATGGTGTTTGCCTAAAAGGTCCTAAGAAATCAAACCCCAGGAAAGAGAATGTACATGTTGCTTCCGGTAATCGTTGTAGCTGTACCTGCTTCAGACTCAAATCTGCTCTCTAAGCACATGGTACGCAATTCTTGACATACAGATGCACATCTACTTTCCTACCTCTCCACCATTTTCCTGTTCACTGCGCTACACCCTCCATGACCGGATAACACGTGATCATGTGCTTCCTTTAAAACCTCATTCCTCAACTTCGCTGGCACTACTATCCTTGGCCCTATCTTCGTTTCCCTGCACAGAAGACCATCGTACACATTAAACTGTGGCTGTGTCCGATACAATTTACAATCATTGTCTGCGTCTTGTAATTTTTGCCATGCTACTAGGTCATAACCTATGACTTCTACTTCTGCCACCTTTCTACTTAGTGCATCCGCATTACCGTGCCTCTTCCCAGGCTTGTGCACCACCTCGTAGTCGAATTCACTAAGCCTCACAGCCCATCGAGCGAGGCTAGTGGACGGATCCTTCAACCTCAACAACCACTTCAATGCAGCATGATCTATCACGACCCGAAATCTTCTCCCATATAAATAATATTTAAGATATGTGATTCCGTAGATTATGCTAAGCATCTCTGTCTCTGTTGTTGAATACAGCAGAGAAGAATTACTCAACTGCCTAGACGCATAGGCTACAGGATCTTCTTTCTCATCAATTTCCTGACTAAGAACACACCCTAATGCTTGATTTGATGCATCGCATGCAAGTATAAACTCCTTTTCAAAATCTGGAAGCACAAGAACCGGACCCGATGTTAACACTTCTTTCAGTTTGTCAAATGCTTTCTGACACTCCACTGTCCACTCAAATTTCACACCCTTCCGTAAGAATCGTGCCAACGGCGGTGCTAAATCTGCAAAACCCTTCATGAAGTTTCGATAGAAATTGCAAAATCCATTGAATGACTGCAGTTCCTTAACTGTTTTCGGTTCCCGGAAATCCCTCACAGCCTGTACCAACCTCGGATCTGTTCGCACTCCGTCCTTAGTGATAATATGACCCAAATATTTTGGTTCTTCTAATGCGAAACGACACTTCTCCAGGCTCAACGTCAAATGAGCTGCTCTTAACCTCGTGAAGACTTCCCTTAACCGCTGTCTATGTCGCTCCATACTACTTGAAAACATTATAATGTCATTCAAAGAGACAAGACACTTCTGTGGCTTCAAACCCCCCAATACACTGTCTAGCAACCTCTGAAACGTTGCTGGAGCAGTTTTCAAACCGAATGGCATTCTAATGTACTGGTAATGGCCTCCAGGTGTAGAGAAAGCAGTTTTTGGACGATCCTCTGGAGCCACCTCTAACTGGTGATAATCACTTGTCAAATACATCGTAGAAGAGCACTGGCATTGTCCTAAGTGATCCAAAATCTCCGATATGTTTGGAATGGGGTATGCCTACATTACTATCTTATTATTGAGGCATCGGTAGTCACAACAGAACCTGTATTTCTTAGTTCCATTTACAGATTTTTTAGGCACAACGACAATTCCCATTCCCCAGCAACTATTATTATGCTCTATAATACCGTCCGCAAACTGCCGTTCAATGAAATCCTCCACAAACGGCTGCAAATACCTTGGTATTCTGTATGGTTTATGGTAAACAGCTGCTTCATTCCCTGTTGGTATCATATGTTGAACTAAAGGAGTTGCTGGTAACGGCCCCTGTGAAAAAAACAAATCCTTAAACTCCCACAATAATTCTTCCATCTGCACCCTTTCTTCTCGTTTCAAACGCTTGATTTTGTCACGCAATGCAGTTCTATCGGCAGTTAGTGGTTGATCACTTCACCCACATCTCGAACACCAGTCTTAATCATCTGGCACATTCAAATTTGCTACTAAAAGTCCTTTCCTCAAATTCACGTCTACAGCGCTAAAATTATCCACGTTCACGGGAACTACTCACCCCTTGTTCCCCTCCTGTACGTGTAAAACACTAAATTTCACAAACCAACCCAATTAAGCCAAATCTTCATTATCTTCCATTGGTTCAATAACAGATACTGTACGCACAGGTAGATTCGACTCCACACTTACCCAAAGCGACTTTCCGGTGCCACTGGACACACACTCATACGAATTAAGCCTTAATGCTAATATACGCGGTTCAATTGGTTTGTTCATTACACTGAACGGCCCTCGTGACAGCTCTGCATTGACTACAGGTTCCCCTAGTGGAATTAACATTCCACCAAGTTTTACAGTTTGTCGTCCAAGGCCAATTTTGGCATGATGTTGATGCAAGAAATCTACTACTAGGCTCATGTTGTAGCCCTCGCTCACCCATGGTACCACCTCCATGCATGCATTTAATCGGACTTTCCTCTATGCAAAAGTCAACTGTCACTGACCGCAAAGGCGTGACCTCCTTATTCCCCACACCACGCAACCTATAACGTGGTGGGTCTAACTTCCTTCGTCCTGTTATATTCTTAATAGCCTCTGACACTTGCGCCCCTGTGTCCAACAAAATATTAAACTTTTTAGTTCCTACGGATCTTACCACTGAACATTGCACCTCTGCATTCGTATACGTAGCACTGAAATTAAATGGGAGCTCCTTTTGGTGGGTCTTGGGCACCTTCTCTCATTTAACGCTTATCCACCTCTCCTATCTCCACTTCTCCATCCTCCACGCTGCTGCTTTCCACCCCTTCCTCTATTCCTTGGTGACTGGGTACATTGCCTCTGCGCACGTTCCATTTTATACCCGCTGCAAATACTATTTGCCTCTCACGTACCACTGTGCCAGCTGAATGGCCAAATACAAATCTTTCGGAGTCCCTTCACGCACTTTCTGTGACATATGCACCAGTAACCCTCTCAGAAATACATCAAGTGCCCTTTGCTCAGCCTCCTGCAACAGAACACTATTTGCTTCATCGGTCTGCCCAACTCTTAAGTGTACTCATTAATTTCCCTTATCCTGTCCGCAGATTTCTCAACCGTCTTCCCCTGTCTCTTTGTTACTGTACTTAACCTCTCCCTAAGTTCCGAGCGCTATTCTGTTTCTTGTACCTTTGTAAAAGCCCTTCCTTTAACTGCTTAAACTGTCCTGCCTTCCTTAAGGCCTCAGAACATCCTACATATGTTTTCACTTCACCCGTTAGTCTAATCTTGGCTACGTGTAACAACTGCTCATCAGGCCAACCATTCATCGCAGCTGAAATTTCCAAGTCCTCCACAAACGAGTGCACATCCACAGATGCCTTGCCAGAAAATGGAATAATCAAATTTGCAGCAGCTGGATCCATCTCCTGCACCCTAGGCAACAACGACTGATCAAATGTGGTTTCCCGCTCACTTCTAGATGTTAATTCATTTCTCAACTGAGTATTGTCCGCTATCAACTGTGCTACCTTTTCCATCAAAATCCGTACCGCTTCTGGCTCCGACACACCTTGTGTCCTTGACTCTTGCATTTTCAATATTTCCTGTTAATAATTTCCTTCGATTGTTTACAGCAATGGCAATATGCAAACTCATTAAGGATACAGGGTACTTAAAAAATTTTCGATTTTTCCACCATTTACATGACTTTATTAATGTCTATAGTCTTTTCTGATTACATCGATATACACTACTGGCCATTCAAATTGCTACACCATGAAGATGACATGCTACAGACGTGAAATTAAACCGACAGGAAGATGATACTGTGATATGCAAACGATTAGCTTTTCAGAGCATTCGCACGAGGTTGGCGCCGTGGCAACACCTACAACGTGCTGAGATAAGGAATTTTTCCAACGGATTTCTCATACACAAAACAGCAGCTGACTGGCGTTGCCTGGTGAAATGTTGTGGGTACGCATTTCTCCTCCTTACATGAGGCATCACATCACATTTCCGACTTTGATAAAGGTCGGATTGTAGCCTATCGCGATTGCGGTTTATCATATCGCGACATTGCTGCTCGCGTTGGTCGAGATCCAATGACTGTTAGCAGAATATGGAATCGGTGGGTTCAGGAGGGTAATACGGAACGCAGTGCTGGATCTCAACGGGTGGGCCGGTGTGGCCTAGCGGTTCTTGGCGCTTCAGTCTGGAACCGCGCGACCGCTACGGTCGCAGGTTCGAATCCTGCCTCGGGCACGGATGTGTGTGATGTCCTTAGGTTAGTTAGGTTTAAGTAGTTCTAAGTTCTAGGGGACTGATAACCTCAGATGTTAAGTCCCATAGTGCTCAGAGCCATTTGAACCATTTTTGATCCCAACGGCCTCGTATCACTAGCAGTCGAGATGACAGGCATCTTATTCGCATGGCTGTAACGGATCGTGCAGCCACGTCTCGATACCTGAGTCAACAGATGGGGACGTTTGCAAGACAACAACCATCTGCACCAACAGTTCGATGAAGTTTGCAGCAGTATGGACTATCAACTCTGATACCATGTCTGCGGTTACCCTTGACGCTGCATCACAGACAGGAGCGCCTGCGATGGTGTACTCAACGACGAACCTGGGTGCACGAATGGCAGAACGTCATTTTTTCCGATGTATCCAGGTTCTGTTTAGAGCATCATGACGGTCGCATCCGTGTTTGGCGACATAGCGATGAACGCACGTTGGAAGCGTGTATTCGTCATCGCCATACTGGAGTATCACCCAGCGTGATGGTATGGGTTGCCATTAGTTACACGTCTCAGTCACCTCTTGTTCGCATTGACGGCACTTTGAACAGTGGACGTTACATTTCAGATGTGTTACGACCCATGACTCTACCCTTCCTTCGATCCCTGCGAAACCCCACATTTCAGCAGGATAATGCACGACAGCATGTGGCAGGTCCTGTACGGGCCTTTCTGGATACACAAAATGTTCGACTGCTGCCCTGGCCAGTACATTCTCCAGATCTCTCACTAATTGAAAACGTCTGGTCAATGGTGGGCGAGCAACTGTCTCGTCACAATACGCCAGTCACTACTCTTGATGAACTATGGTATCATGTTGAAAATGCATGTTCAGCTGTACCTGTACACGCGATCCAAGCTCTGTTTGACTCAATGCCCAGGCGTATGAAGGCCGTTAGTACCCAGAACAACCACCTCTTGCCGTAATGATTTCTCATTATCTATGCACCCAAATCGCGTGAAAATTTAATCACATATATAATATATTTGTCCAATGAATACCCATTTATCATCTGCATTTCTTCTTGGTATAGCAATTTTAATGGCCAGTAGTGTATTTGGTACTTTGTCCGAAGGTGACACAAAGATTCGATCAGGGATATACATGGTCCCTCAGTGCCCTATGTGTCCTCAATGGTACTTCCTAGGAGGCAGATAGAACCACCCTCTGCCATTTGTACTATTCCCTTGTCCGTTCAAAACTAAACTGTGCTTTATTCATGCATCTGCACGTCCATCCCTCTTATGCTATCTCAACACTATCCACCACTGTTGCATCCGTTTGACCACTGGCGCCTTTCACGCTAGCCCAGTCGAGTCTGTATGCCGCAGCTGCTGAACTACCTCTGTCCTACTGCCGTGGCTTTCCTTGGCAGCTATGCTTGCTGTTTCTCTACAGTGCCTGGAGCCCACTTTTGCCTCTTGCTCCAGCAGCTTAACTTAATGCTATCTGCCACTTTTGTAAACCATTCACCACCTCGGCTCGATGAAGCAGCCCGTGTTCACTTTGCACACCAGCCTCGCTCTATCACCTTCAATTCGATGACCTCTGTGTGGAATTTCGTGATAGTACCTTTGTGTAGACTGACGGCTCTCAGACTGATCACGGTGTCGAGTGTGCTTTCACCATTGGCACCGATGTTCTTTGTTATCAGCTTACGCAACACTCCTCAGTATTTACAACAGAGCTCTTTGCCTTGTGTCAGGCTGTTTAGTAAATCCAACAATATAGGCATTTCAAGGGTCCTCTGCTCAGAACCTCTGTGCCCTGCAAAGTCTGTGTGATATACACTGTTCAACCCTTAGTGCAATGGGTCCAAGAAAGCTGTCACTAGTTCAGCCCTGATGGAGCCACTGCGACGTTTAAATGGGTTCCTGGTCACGTTGGTCTGACGGGTAACTAGGCAATGACACTACTGCCAAGGCTGCAGTCTTCGTTCCTCGGCCTGCTAGTTCCTACATTTCCTACAATGACCTCTCGGTTGTCACCTGTCAGCAGATGTGCCACTTTGACATCACCACTGGTTCTCCCTTTACTGGACCAAGCTCTGAGGAATTACACCTCTCCCAACAGCTCTGGTGACCTCGTCTCAGTCCTCTCACCGTGAGATCATTTAGGTAGGTTGCGTATTGGACACTGTCTTTTTAGCCATTGCCATTTGTTAAGTGTTGCTACCCCATCACTATGTACACATTGCTCCCAAGTTTTAGCTGTCTGCCATTTCCTGTCAGAATGTCCATTTTTTAACCATTTGTGCTCCCAGTTTGGTTTGCCATCCGATTCATTTTAGGAAATGCTGTGCAGGCTGTTGAACGAGTTTTACTTTTTATCCGTGAAAGCAATATGGCAAAAAGGACATTTAATTTTTAGTGTTTCTGTATGGTGTCTTCTGTAGCCCTTTCTCCACGCCCCTGCATTTAGCTGTCTTGTCTTATGTAATTTGGGATTGATTTTCAGTAGTTTAAAACACAAAAACAGAGGAGTTATAGTTTTGGTGTGGGTGCTTATGACCTCAGGTGGTTTTGCATCCTAAAATAATCGTTTCTTGTGGAACATTCAATTCCTATTAATGAACGCCACAGTGTTGGTTGAAATAAGTGTGGAATAGCAATTCTTGTTTTCTGATTACAATCTACAAATTCAAAAAATTCAGTCAAGTGTTTGACATTTATCAGTCTCCTTATCACAGAAAATATAATGCAGGGTGAATGTTGTTTGTTCAGTATGATTTGAATCAGGAGTTGCAGCAACAGTAATTGAGAAAAACATCTTATTTTCTCTCTGTTCCAATATGGCACCAGCGACATGACAAACAGAAATAAGTTTATTGTGATCATCACATGTCAGGTAATGCACATGTAAACACTCTCCAGACACTTGTTGGTATCTGACCTTGCTTATGTATTTGATCGTTGTAGACATAAGAGTAGTAATATCCACAGGGGTTTTCTTTGTTTTTATCTGCAATTTCCTGAGGTGTACCTCTGTGTGCCAAACCCCTTGGAATAAGAAATACTATCACAAGCAACATAAGAGCTCCAATGCAGGTTGGCTATTCTATGGATGAACAGAAAACATCACCTCTCCACTACCAAGCACTCTTTCATGTCATTTTGTTTCTGCACTTTCATGGTTCTCCCATGAAAGATATTTACAAATGTAGGTATTCCATTTGTTGTTTGCAAGGTGATTTACATGAGAAACGAGTATATAGAATATACTTTTCATTCAAGAGCAATGTGATCTTTTGAATGTTGTTGGCAAACGTACCAAATTATAATGTTTCACGGCTGCCAATGTGTACATTTGCTGGGGAAATGTTGATGATGCTAGTAAAAAAAAAATGAGGATGATTTGCATTTCAAAACTGAACATTTACATACAGCCTATTACAGTAGTAACTGAAATGAAATATTGGGGTGTGAATCTAGTTTATTACAGGCCAGAGGTGATAAATTCATCACTACTCCCTTGCCCAACCAGCAACCCACACTAATGGCCCTACATACCACAAATTGCGGATGATCCATGCACAGGAAGAGAAATGTGCTCAGGTAGCCATGAACATTAGAACTTCATTGCAACACGGAAGGTACATGATAATACTCAGCAAGAGAAACAGCTTCCTAGTGAATGCAACGTAACCTTACAGCCTATCAGGACTATTTTTGTCACTAATGAGAATCATTCTTGAAGCTGCAAGTTGAGCAGTGCAAGGTGCACTGGTGATGTCCTAGATTCAAATGTTGTGTGTTGTACTCAGAGCTCACTGTAGCAGCAGCAAAAAATTTGAAAACTGTTATGCCCATGGAGGAGATGGCAGTGTCACCCAGGATGTGCAGAACTGGAAGACAAATACAGGAATCTGACCAGGACATCTTGAAGGAGGGATTATGTGGTGGAATGACACAGACAGAAAGACACCAGAATGAAGGAATAAAGTGGCACATGACAGAGACAAGATAAAAGTAGTATGAATGAGGCACAGAATCACAGAACATGAGACAACAAAAGTGTATAGTCATCTCATCCCAAAGGAAACAGAAGCAATATTTTTAAACATGGAGCAAAACCATGCAAACATTGTGTGGAAGCACATGAACACAGATAGGAAGGCTACCTAACAGAACACAAGACACTGGGAATAAGTTTTGAGAGACAGAAAAGTAAAGAAAGATGCACAAGAAGAGAGATGTTCCTGAGTAGCCAAGAAGAATAGAGGTTCATTGCAACACAGATTGTACCTGTTGTGTGGTATAAGGAAGGATTTTAAGGCAGCAGTCAGGTGGAAGTGGGTGATATAGCATCTCGTTCCTATTGTGTCTCCTACTCCATCCTGTTGCCATAACCATCAGTTTTCCTTCCTGCCCCACCTCTGCAAAGAATCCAGCTGAGAAATACCTCACCCATTTGGCACTCACTCTCCTGGCTGTATGTACTCATCTGTAAGTAAAGAAAGGAGCGTTACATTGTATGTGTTTGGTGTGGCAATTTTACTGCATGAACAACAAAAATGTGCGAGTGATAAACATTTTTCCTATTACTTTGTGTGGGGGATACCTGAGAAAAATTCATGATAGTTTGAAATTATGGATGAAGCCTTTTGCTAGTCACTAAGTGCTCTCTTTGCAAAAGACTGGATTGATATAGTGTGGGTATGTGCCTGCAGTGAGGGAGGCTGCATATACAGTCTTACTTACAGTTTGTAACTGTAGAACTTGCCACAGTGAGTTAACTCTGTAACATCAGATTGTATGTTTTAATAGGCAGCTTACTACAGGATTTTAAATTTTAAAATTTGTTGAGTTATTTTGAATGTTGATGATAAATGTTTGGTTGCCCCTGAATGTCTTCAAATAGCCAGCCTCTAACTGGGATAAAAGTTCTGGCTTTCTGGAACTTTGTTAGTAATGTTGATTCTTGTGCATCATTGAGTACATTAGATGCTCATCATTCACTTACCAGTAGGGATTTGAAGAGATTGAAATAATTGATTCCATTCTTTTTCATTTCATCTTGAAACAATTTTAGTTTCTTGTTTGTTTGTTTTACTTTTGCAGATAAAATGTTCGTTACATTAACTCAAAATTTCTTTTTTTGTCAATCTAGGCGCTCAGTCCGGAACCGCGCGACTGCTACAGTCGCAGGTTCGAATCCTGCCTCGGGCATGGATGTGTGTGACGTCCTTAGGTTAGTTAGGTTTAAGTAGTTCTAAGTTCTACCACAGCAGTTGAGTCCCATAGTGCTGAGAGCCATTTTGTCAATCAGGACCAGTTCAAGAAGAACTTCCTCCAATATCTGAGGAGAGGGGAAGTTCAGGGAGCACCTCTGAGACTGGCAGAGCAAGTGAGAGTTTCGCCAGTAGCAAGAAAGTTAGATTTTGTAAGAAATAATTAACCCCACAGTCCTTGCTGTAATCTTTCCAGGGTGCTCACAAATTTCATCAGCCCAGGGTTTCAGCCATTACAATACTTCCTCCTTCTGTGTGCTGCCCTGCACACTTCCAACTTACTTAAACAAATAAACTCCTTTCTACACATCCTATTTACCACAACTTCAGTCTCGTTATGTCCCGCACTCCAGTAGGTTTCCTGGCGCCACAACCTTTGCAACTTCTTCTGCACTGGTAACTGAAATGTTACCTCGAGTCTAAATTCTCTGCTGAACAATGCAAAATGTTTATCAAACAATACTCACATACCGACTCTTCATCTAGGAGAGAAACTCTCCTTAATAACTAAAGGCTGTACATGGGTTAGCAGTTGGTATAAATACTCTTTAATGACACTCAGCTTCATCTTCCTCCTCCTGATGTAATGGCAGTTATCACATGAAATGTAACAGTCTAATTGAAATTAATTCGAACAAGTAAATTTTGGTCATGAACAGTAGTTTCTGGCAGGGGTGTATGAAAATATGTACTTGTGAAAAAGTTATGAAGAAAATAATAACAGAATCTTGATTACACTAATGTGTAGAAGTCCATTAATTGGTAGGAATGTTTTATACGATATGAATCTTGTGCAATTAGTAAATATAACAAGTGTATTGTTAACATTTAACACCTAAGCATTTATACACTATCCAATTAGTACATAGACTAGAATTCACTCATGTGTTTAATGTATAAAAGTTTAGATTATCACTGGAATGTGTAATTTGTTTAAAATTACTATTTCATTAATGAACAATTAAAATTGTCATCCTAAAACAGTGCCAAGGATTGTTCAGAATTGTTAAGAAAGTGTAAATACTAACTGCCATGTTGGCAAAGGGAGTGAGTCCGGTTTTGGGTTTTGAGCAGTGAGCATGTAGCTGTTCCTTTTGTCCAGAATGAGATTTTCACTCTGCAGCTGGCAGATTAAAACTGTGTGCCCGACCGAGACTCGAACTCGGGACCTTTGCCTTCGAGTCTCGGTCGGGCACACAGTTTTAATCAGCCAGGAAGTTTCATATCAGCGTACACTCCGCTGCAGAGTGAAAATCTAATTCTGGAAACATCCCCCAGGCTGTGGCTAAGCCATGTCTCCGCAATATCCTTTCTTTCAGTAGTGTTAGTTCTGCATGGTTCGCAGAAGAGCTTCTGTAAAGTTTGGAAGGTAGGAGACAAGATACTGGCAGAAGTAAAGCTGTGAGTACCAGGCATGAGTCGTGCTTCGGTAGCTCAGATGTAGTGTTCCTTTTGTATTGTAAGTATTGTTTGCCTTTGTAATAATATGTTAATTTTGTTTTCAAAGTATAATATATGTATTTAAAAACAATACAAGATTAACATTTAACTTTGGAAAAGTTTAATTTTAAATTACAGTAACCGTAAATGTATTCAGGACCACAACTGCAGCAGATAATGAGTAATTATGACCAACTCCATTATTATGAGCAGTTAGACAGATGTTCTGTTATGCCCTTAGATCTATGAGCACAGTGTATATCACTGAACCAGAATGAGATGACACGGAATAAAGAACTCGAATCAGAAGGTACAGTGAAGCACGATGGAGCAGCTATTGTTGTACAACCCTGTAGAAAGGCATCATTCACCTGCACCAGATTTCATGCACAAGAGAGAGAACTCCTAAAGCATATAAAAGTGTAAATCACTTATTTGAACTAAAAAATAACTTTATGGCAGCCACCATCATTCATACGTAATAGAGAGATTGTGAAATACGTAATGTTACTAACGTAATAGGTCGTATTACAGTTAGTATTCATTAAAAATGCCAATTACGACTTACAGCTGTCAAAAATATTTATATGTATAGCAAAAAATCTTCTTAAAATACTTCACTGGTTTTTAAATCAATATCACATACACCTCATGGATAGGTCTTATTGTCTCTGGATATCAAACACGTTGTTTAGTACTTCAATAAAACTGACATGTTCTTAAGCTCATGTATCGCAGCATGTGCAGTGTAATGTAAAAGTACGTGCAGGGGGAGACCCCCCCCCCCCCCCAAGAGGGATCATTGCCGATAAAATTTTATTAAATAATTTTTCCGTTCATAATGTACAGCCGTAGCCAGCTCGGGCATACTGTGGTGGAAGGTGCTGGCCGGAGGACCGTGGTCGGCACATTCCCGCCACGTGCTCCTCGGTCAGGCTCTAGCCCCACGGGTCGGTTGCGCTGACGAGGGTACACTACTAGCAAGGCGCGTTGGCGGAATCGACCCTCCAATCAAAGAGTAGTCGTGTGAGCACGTGGGGTCGCGGCCGGGAGCGGCGAGGGCGCCTCGGAAACGGCCCCGAGTAGTCGCTCCTCTTAGCCTCTGCCTCACTCCTCAAACCTCCTGACGAACAGACGGTAATCCCTCTCGGGGCTGCTCAGCCCTACGTGGGCATCCGTGTACCATCGTTGCACGAATAAGCAGGGTCCATTCCAGCTCGATTACTTTTAATCGTCACAACGCCCACCGCTCCCGACCTCTATCCTGACGAACAAGTGGTGTCAAGGGTGAGATGCGACCCAACTTACGGTTGTAAAAGAAACTCATCAGTTGGGTATGAGTACAACAAAGGGGCCGAGGCTGAGCAAGTAAAGGAAACGAGACAGAGTGTGGCGAGGCTGCAGCGCGCCGTGCACGAGCCAGCCGGTCGCCTGCGTGGCCGCCGCCGGACGCGAGCCGAGGAGGGTCCGCGATGCAGTCGTGCCGCCGCCGCCGCCGCCGCCGCCGCCGCGGGTCACCGCCTGCTCCAGGGCCCGGGGTTCGGGGTGCGGGGTGCGGCCCGCCATCGCAGCTGTCCGTGCCGACGCCTGCCCCCGTGCGTGATCGACGCGCCTGCCGCCGCTCGTCGACACCGCCGCCATCCGTCGTCTGCACGCCACCAAATAATAATGTAAGTCGCTAGCAATGCTACGGTGGGGTAGATTCCCACACTATTCTAACATGCCGACCACCGGGCAGCAATTGGAGGCAGGAGCAGCTACAGAGGATAAAGATCCCCTCTCGGCGCTGCAGACCCAGATAAATCGATTAATTTTAGCTAATGCAGAGCTTAAGCAACAGATAGATGTTCTTCAAATGGCTTCTCCGCAATCTAATGTTGCTAAGCAAGTGCTAGCAACCGAAGCACCTGACTCCACCATTCACTAGTGCAGAATCACCTGTGGCAGTAGCCACCTCTACTTTGGTGCAGAGCTTTCCAGCAGTAGCGTTTATTCCGACGTTCGCTGGAAAGCCGCACGAGAATATTTGAACGCTTGTCCAGAATATCCAGGGCATTGGAAAGCTTTGCAGTTGGCCAGATGAATCTCTCTTAAATGTGATGAAAATTAAACTCACCGGCGAAGCGCACAACTACGTGCAGTCTGTCGAGAGCTTGAAAAATGCCCCTACCTTCCAGTCCCTTGCAACAGGGTTGATTGAAAGGTTTACAGAGAAACGTGGTACTAGTTACTATCGTGACCTGCTTTCCACCCTTAAGCAAAAAACGGGTGAGGATTTAGAAGCATTCGCGAACAGGACTAGAAGCGTCGCATGCCTCACATATGCACTAAGTGCCAATTCTGCTCATAACGAGGTTCTGTTGGAAGAATCAGAATGTCGTGTGACAGACGTGTTTATTCGTGGCATAAACCCTCAAATAGCGGGCGAAATAGAGGTAGCTGCCCCCCTCCCCCCCGCCCCACGAAGCCAAGCGATTAGCACTCTTGAGAGAGGAAGCGGGGCGATTTGTGGCCGTCTTCGCGCTGCATAGCGAGCCCCGACGTGTCTTTTCGGGGCACTGTAATAGAAGACAAGGACATGTCGCAGAGCAATGCCACATGTCATATTGTCATATGTGTTGTCATATGTGCAGGAACATTGGTCACCAAAGTGTGCATTGTCCAAATAGTAGGACACAACCACTTGTAAATTCCAGGTGAAATGCAGACCAACCACAGAATTCGGGAAACGGCCGCGGGGCAGGAAATGCCACCCCTCTCGGCCCCGATTAAAAATAGTGACGCCACTAGCTTATAAGGGAATCACGCAGGTGCAAGCGTGGTTGTCGACGGTGTTAGAGGCCGCAAACCAATACGCGTGCTAATTGACACAGGCGCACAGATCAGCTCGGCATTTTTGTCGAAGAGAGATAAAAGAACATTGCAACTGTCACGGTACCATATCAGTGGTATTTGTCCCAGCTTAGTGAAACCCGATGGCAGCTGTTGCATTTAGTTCATGTTGGACTCCACAGAATATGCTTTTGCGATGGAGGTTGTACGGAACAGGCGCACGGATTACATCCTCGGAAGTGACTTTCTGCTTCATTTCCAGGGGGTTCTACATCTACATTGATACTCCGCAAGCCACCCAACGGTGTGTGGCGGAGGGCACTTTACGTGCCACTGTCATTACCTCCCTTTCCTGTTCCAGTCGCATATGGTTCGCGGGAAGAACGACTGTCTGAAAGCCTCCGTGCGCGCTCTAATCTCTCTAATTTTACATTCGTGATCTCCTCGGGAAGTATAAGTAGGGGGAAGCAATATATTCGATACCTCATTCAGAAACGCACCCTCTCGAAACCTGGCGAGCAAGCTACACCGCGATGCAGAGCGCCTCTCTTGCAGAGTCTGCCACTTGAGTTTATTAAACATCTCCGTAACGCTATCACGGTTACCAAATAACCCAGTGACGAAACGCGCCGCTCTTCTTTGGATCTTCTCTATCTCCTCCGTCAACCCGACCTGGTACGGATCCCACACTGATGAGCAATACTCAAGTATAGGTCGAACGAGTGTTTTGTAAGCCACCTCCTTTGTTGATGGACTACATTTTCTAAGCACTCTCCCAATGAATCTCAACCTGGTACCCGCCTTACCAACAATTAATTTTATATGATCATTCCACTTCAAATCGTTCCGTACGCACACTCCCAGATATTTTACAGAAGTAACTGCTACCAGTGTTTGTTCCGCTATCATATAATCATACAACAAAGGATCCTTCTTTCGATGTATTCGCAATACATTACATTTGTCTATGTTAAGGGTCAATTGCCACTCCCTGCACCAAGTGCCTATCCGCTGCAGATCTTCCTGTATTTCGCTACAATTTCCTAATGCAGCAACTTCTCTGTATACTACAGCATCATCCGCGAAAAGCCGCATGGAACTTCCGACACTATCTACTAAGTCATTTATATATATTGTGAAAAGCAATGGTCCCATAACACTCCCCTGTGGCACGTCAGAGGTTACTTTAACGTCTGTAGACGTCTCTCCATTGATAACAACATGCTGTGTTCTGTTTGCTAAAAACTCTTCAATCCAGCCACACAGCTGGTCTGATATTCCGTAGGCTCTTACTTTGTTTATCAGGCGACAGTGCGGAACTGTATCGAACGCCTTCCGGAAGTCAAGAAAAATAGCATCTACCTGGGGGCCTGTATCTAATATTTTCTGGGTCTCATGAACAAATAAGGCGAGTTGGGTCTCACACGATCGCTGTTTCCGGAATCCATGTTGATTCCTACATAGTAGATTCTGGGTTTCCAGAAATGACATGATACGCGAGCAAAAAACATGTTCTAAAATTCTACAAGAGATCGACGTAAGAGATATAGGTCTATAGTTTTGCGCATCTGCTCGACGACCCTTCTTGAAGACTGGGACTATCTGTGCTCTTTTCCAATCATTTGGAACCCTCCGTTCCTCTAGAGACTTGCGGTACACGGCTGTTAGAAGGGGGGCAAGTTCTTTCGCGTACTCTGTGTAGAATCGAATTGGTATCCCGTCAGGTCCAGTGGACTTTCCTCTATTGAGTGATTCCAGTTGCTTTTCTATTCCTTGGACACTTATTTCGATGTCAGCCATTTTTTCGTTTGTGCGAGGATTTAGAGAAGGAACTGCAGTGCGGTCTTCCTCTGTGAAACAGCTTTGGAAAAAGGTGTTTAGTATTTCAGCTTTACGCGTGTCATCCTCTGTTTCAATGCCATCATCATCCCGTAGTGTCTGGATATGCTGTTTCGAGCCACTTACTGATTTAACGTAAGACCAGAACTTCCTAGGATTTTCTGTCAAGTCGGTACATAGAATTTTACTTTCGAATTCAATGAATGCTTCACGCATAGCCCTCCTTACGCTAACTTTGACATCGTTTAGCTTCTGTTTGTCTGAGAGGTTTTGGCTGCGTTTAAACTTGGAGTGGAGCTCTCTTTGCTTTCGCAGTAGTTTCCTAACTTTGTTGTTGTACCACGGTGGGTTTTTCCCGTCCCTCACAGTTTTACTCGGCACGTACCTGTCTAAAACGCATTTTACGATTGCCTTGAACTTTTTCCATAAACACTCAACATTGTCAGTGTCGGAACAGAAATTTTCGTTTTGATCTGTTAGGTAGTCTGAAATCTGCCTTCTATTACTCTTGCTAAACAGATAAACCTTCCTCCCTTTTTTTTATATTCCTATTAACTTCCATATTCAGGGATGCTGCAACGGCCTTATGATCACTGATTCCCTGTTCTGTACATATAGATTCGAAAAGTTCGGGTCTGTTTGTTATCAGTAGGTCCAATATGTTATCTCCACGAGTCGGTTCTCTGTTTAATTGCTCGAGGTAATTTTCGGATAGTACACTCAGTATAATGTCACTCGATGCTCTGTCCCTACTACCCGTCCTAAACATCTGAGTGTCCCAGTCTATATCTGGTAAATTGAAATCTCCACCTAAGACTATAACATGCTGAGAAAATTTATGTGAAATGTATTCCAAATTTTCTCTCAGTTGTTCTGCCACTAATGCTGCTGAGTCGGGAGGTCGGTAAAAGGAGCCAATTATTAACCTAGTTCGGTTGTTTAGTGTAACCTCCACCCATAATAATTCACAGGAACTATCCACTTCTACTTCACTACAGGATAAACTACTACTAACAGCGATGAACACTCCACCACCGGTTGCATGCAATCTATCCTTTCTAAACACCGTCTGTACCTTTGTAAAAATTTCGGCAGAATTTATCTCTGGCTTAAGCCAGCTTTCTGTACCTATAACGATTTCAGCTTCGGTGCTTTCTATCAGCGCTTGAAGTTCCGGTACTTTACCAACGCAGCTTCGACAGTTGACAATTACAATACCGATTGCTGCTTGGTCCCCGCATGTCCTGACTTTGCCCCGCACCCGTTGAGGCTGTTGCCCTTTCTGTACTTGCCCAAGGCCATCTAACCTAAAAAACCGCCCAGCCCACGCCACACAACCCCTGCTACCCGTGTAGCCGCTTGTTGCGTGTAGTGGACTCCTGACCTATCCAGCGGAACCCGAAACCCCACCACCCTATGGCGCAAGTCGAGGAATCTGCAGCCCACACGGTCGCAGAACCGTCTCAGCCTCTGATTCAGACCCTCCACTCGGCTCTGTACCAAAGGTCCGCAGTCAGTCCTGTCGACGATGCTGAAGATGGTGAGCTCTGCTTTCATCCCGCTAGCGAGACTGGCAGTCTTCACCAAATCAGATAGCCGCCGGAAGCCAGAGAGGATTTCCTCCGATCCATAGCGACACACATCATTGGTGCCGACATGAGCGACCACCTGCAGATGGGTGCACCCTGTACCCTTCAAGGCATCCGGAAGGACCCTTTCCACATCTGGAATGACTCCCCCCGGTATGCACACGGAGTGCACATTGGTTTTCTTCCCCTCTCTTGCTGCCATTTCCCTAAGGGGCCCCATTACGCGCCTGACGTTGGAGCTCCCAACTACCAGTAAGCCCACCCTCTGCGACTGCCCGGATCTTGCAGACTGAGGGGCAACCTCTGGAACAGGACAAGCAGCCATGTCAGGCCGAAGATCAGTATCAGCCTGAGACAGAGCCTGAAACCGGTTCGTCAGACAAACTGGAGAGGCTTTCCGTTCAGCCCTCCGGAATGTCTTTCGCCCCCTGCCACACCTTGAAACGACCTCCCACTCTACCACAGGTGAGGGATCAGCCTCAATGCGGGCAGTATCCCGGGCAACCACAGTCGTAGTCCGATCAGGGGATGCGTGGGACGAGCTGGCCGTCCCCGACAAACCCCCATCCCGACCCCCACAGTGATGCCCATTGGCAACAGCCTCAAGCTGTGTGACCGAAGCCAACACTGCCTGAAGCTGGGAGCGAAGGGATGCCAACTCAGCCTGCATCCGAACACAGCAGTTGCAGTCCCTATCCATGCTAAAAACTGTTTTGCAAAGAACGTCTGAACTAATCTACAGAGAGCGCAAACAAATCGACAAAATTTAAACGGTTATTAAAATACAAGATTGCCTAGCAAATGCAGTAATGCTGCTACTTGCGCACTGCTGACACTGCTCGGCGGCGGAAGGAGACTAAGCGAAATTACACTATTCAGGTACTAAAACACGATGCTACACTCTCAAATACTATAATACGCCCGAAATTTATGAATTAAACAATGCAAGTACCAAAAACACGCAAAGAAATTAAGAATTAAACTATGTAACAAATGAGTGAGCTAGGAGTATACGACTTGCTGCTCAGCTGCTTATCCAACGGCGGCAGGGAGCACACTGACTGCGACCAACCGACACTGGCCGTTCAAAACAAAACAGTAGACAAACGACTACGCGAATTTACACTATTCAGGTACTAAAACGCGATGCTACAGCTCTCAAATACTATAATACGCCCGAAATTTATGAATTAAACAATGCAAGTACCAAAAACACGCAAAGAAATTAAGAATTAAACTATGTAACAAATGAGTGAGCTAGGAGTATACGACTTGCTGCTGCAGCTGCTTATCCAACGGCGGCAGGGCTATAGGTTAAATACCGTCCAATTTGGCGACAAGGTGCACAGTTTTTGACGAGACTGCACGTTGCTGGCGAGTGAAGTTGGGAAAAAGGGATCCGTTTCCCAAGTTTCGGAGTCTCCCGTAACGATGCTAAAAGCCGATAATCCCACGGAGATACCAGAAGGCACAGGAAAGATCCTTTGGGTGCCTGTCGGGATACGTCAATCTGAAGAAGTTCATTTCTTGGTAGATCCACTCTGCCAGAATGAAACTCTTGACCAGATGCAGGTCCACTTAAAACGTAGCCTGTGCAAAGCGCAGCAAGTACAAAAAGAAAACTGCGTACCCGTGTGTTTAGACAATTTTAGTCGCAAACAAGCTTTCATACCGCATGGTACAGTATTAGCCAGCTTACAGGTTATCACAGAAGATGAGTTGCCAATGAAAACCCCTTCTCTGAAAAAGAAAAAGACTGCTGCTACCTCTCAACACCTTCTGACAATCACGTCACATCTGACAGATAAGTTTAAAGCTAAGCTTAGTCACCTACCCTTGCATGAACAAAAGCTAATAAATGAAGTGTTGACAGAATATTCATGGTTGTTTGAAGACAGGAAATATTTACCAGCAACAGATCTAAGCCAACATGAGATTCCAACTGGAAATGCTAGACCAATAGCTCAAAAAGGGTACCGAATTCCCTACCATCTTCTATCAGTGGTAGAGGAAACTATACAACAGCAACTAGAAGCAGGAATAATACAACCTTCTTCTAGTGCGTGGTCTAGCCCAATTGTAGTCGTTCCAAAGAAATCTATAGACGGAGAAAAATCCTATCGCCTCTGTGTAGACATGCGAGCAGTAAACAAGGTTGCTACCGCAGATCATTATCCATTACCCCGGATCCATGAAACACTCAATTGTCTGGGCTACTGCCGATAGTTTACAACATTAGACATGCACAGTGGGTATCATCAAATTCCAATTGCTCCTCAAGATTGAGCTAAGACGGCTTTTGTAGTACCTGGTGGCTTATATGAATTCTTAAGAATGCCTTTCGGGCTTCGCAATGCACCAGCAACCTTTCAGCTATTTGCAGATCTGTTATTACGTGGGTTGAAACCTACTATGTGCCTTGCGTATCTTGATGATATAATTATATTTTCAAAATCCATTGCTGAACATGATGAACATCTACGCAGTGCACTGTTGCGATGGCAAAATGCTAATTTAAGCTTAAAATTAGAAAAATGTTCTTTTGCTCAATCACAAAAGCAGTATTTAGGTCACATCATCAGTTCCAGCAGAGGTAAACCAGATCCACGATTAACTGAAGCAGTAGATACTGTTCCTATTCCAACAAATTTAAAGGAATTACAGTCCTTCCTGGGTCTTGCAAATTATTACCGCCGGTTGTTTAAGATTATGCTACTCTTACCAAACCTCTTACTAAATTGTTGAAAAAGGATACTCCTTTTGTGTGGATGGATAAATGCGCTGGGCCATTAAATTGTCAGAATATGATTTCGAAGTTCGGCACAAGCCAGGACGGTTGCATCAAAATGCTGATGCGTTAAGTAGAAAAGTGCGTATCATTCAGTCAGATGAGGTATCTACTGAAGAGTTAGAAGAAGCACAGCAGGTACACGTTCAATGTCAAAGATACGCCACCTTGCCAGAATTTGAAGTAATAGACGACCTTTTGTATCGAAAAACTCCCCATGGAAATCGTTTGGTAATACCGTAATGCTTGCAGTACCGTATAATACGGCAATGCCATGATACAATCCAAGCATGTCACAGCGGAAAATGCGCTACGAACACTCAAACTGCAACACGTCATTGGTGGCAATACTGACAATGTGACGTGGACAGGTATGTAAGATCTTGCCTGCCGTGTGCACAGCGAGCACAAAATATGCGTCCGCGAGTGCCACTGCAAACACTTCCTCAGGCATCTCAACCCTTTGAAATTCTTGCTTTAGATGTCCTAGGTACTTTTCCACAGTCGCAACAAGGTAACACATACATTTTGTCTGTTATTGATCACTTTTCACGTTATATAATTTTGGTTCCCCTCGCCGTCATGACAGCTGAAACTGTGGCGAGAGAGTTTGTAAATCGTGTGATACTATCTTTTGGAAGTCCTGATGCAATTGTAACAGATCAAGGAACCAATTTCATGTCTGCTCTATTTGTACAAGTTTGTAAATTGCTAAGAATCAAAAAATGGCGTACAACTTGTACCAACAACTGTACATATAATGATTTTTTCTTCTGATTTTCGATAAATTAGTGTAAGCAATCTTTTGATTTCATTTCTTTTTCTTTTCGTGTCATTATGTTAAAGAAACTGTAAGCAACTTTCGATGTGAATATTAATATTTATGTCAGATTTCAAGCAATACTATAACAGAATTGAAGTGTAACCCATGTTGAATCTATTGTAACATGTTTAAAATTGTAATTGTGCGCCTGGTCCATACGTAGGCAATGTATTAGGATATGTAGAATGCAAAAGCTTTGGTGAATACCCTGTCTGTAGGGGAGCGGTAAAAGGTGGAGGCAGGCGAGCGCGGGAAAATGCACACGGGCGCTGCACGGCATAACGGGCTCAGCAGTAGTAGTCGGAGTTGGGCATCGGTCTGAGAAACACGCTCTGGATCGAGGAGGCTCTCCTGAAAAACGTGATTTCGTTGAGCCTCGGATGTGCCGTTTCCGACGCCTATACAGCATGGCAATATTCCATAGGCACTAAATGGAAAAATATTGCGACGCTAAGAAGAAGTAAAGTGCCGATACATCAAGAGCCATAGCTGTGATTGTATGTGTGCTCTGCGCCTCGCCATCTCGCCGCCCGCCAACCGCCGCATCGACACGAACAGGTTGAAACATTTAGTACTGTATTCGTGTGGACCAGTGTTACTTTTGTTCCCGACTGTTCAATAACAACTTAACTTTTACCGGAATTGTCCTATCATTTAATTATCCTCATCACTAACCTAGACAGGGTCCTTTCCACATGTTGTGCAATCCGAGTGTCCCGAAATGAAGATTTAAAGTTTATGTTAATAAGAATTACCTGCAGACCTATCTATGCTAGAATGATGTTTAAGGAACTTTATTGTTAATGAATATACAAGTAAGGAACATAGGTCTGACAAAGTTGGAAGATAATGTTGAAATTGGTTTAGTAATGAAGTATAATTAATTTGAGAAAAAAAATAATGGTAGTTAAATAAGCAAGAAATAAGACAAAAAGAGTAGTAATTCATATATTGGAAACCTTGAGTGCTTAATGAGTTCAATAGTCAAAGAATTTCAATACAGTGATAATTACAGTTTCAGGGTCCCCCCCCCCCAACCCCCTTTTTCTTTTCTATTCATTTAAATTCTGAAGTGTACTGAATTGATTTGACCAGGAAAGTTAAAGTCAATATAAAACCTAAATTTATCAGTGTTTTACCCTTCTTAAAATTGACATTGTATGTGTGTTTCAAAAGTGCTATTTCTAGGGTAACCTATGTCCGATTTCAGTCGGATCAATAGACAAAACGCAGTTTGTAGTAATTATTATAGTGTAATATTGTGTATTTATAGCTTGTCCAAATTAGTACAGAAAGGGAAAATATTAGTTCAGTTGAATTTTCTGGTTCTAAATTTACCATATAATGCAGTATTACTACATGTTGTTATGCTTGTACGTACATCCACTTGTACAAGGAAAAAACTCACTTAATGCCTAATTAGGCTGGCGACCGTATTATTAACAATTGGTAGCATCTGCTGTGTATGTTTCTTGCCCGTCCTAACGTGTAGTTGCACTTCAGACTTGCTTGACGTATTATTGTTGTTACTGAGTGGGTGTAAGTCTGATTTTGCCTCCATTCAGGTACACGCGGTCAACATATTTACTAAAATCCTTTCTTATAAGGTGACGCCCGTCAACTTACCATAGTACAGGCTTTAATAAGTATCGTGCGCCCCAGCGTAGTGTTACAGGTGGCTTCCCGGTGACAGCACATCCAATTGTTATCGGTCATAAATTAATGTGAATGCCGAGCAGTGGATGTTCAGTGGCACGAATTGCAATATTATTTAGTAAAGTAAATAGCAGTGAACGTCAAGTACGGTGGTGTGGTGTAATTTGCATTCAGTATGGACAGGAAAGTAGACACGGTAGATGTGCCGAGCGTAATGGAAGATGCGCATGGCAATAACAGGAGTGTACGCGGCCAGATAACAGATGGCGTTAGCGGAAGACAATTGGCGTACATACAATATCACGAACATGTTAACGAACAGATTGAAATGTCTAGATTGCCTCGACCACAGCAAGGAATAAAACAGGAAGTAGAGGGTGGCTTTGTAGATGATAGTGGGTATGTGAACGAATCCACTGACATGTTTGATTCTCCACAGATAAAGAAAGAATCGAAAGAAAATTTTGAGGTAGGATCGGAACGTACCGATTCCGTAGAACAAAATAGTGTGAAAATTTTAAGCTTGAACGATTTATTTGAACAATTAACCAAACAAATTTCAGGACAGAGTGAAAAGATCAAAACACAGAATGATCAGCTTCAAAAACAAGTCAGTAATCAGGTTAGTCAGCTCAAAACACAGAATGATCAACTTAAAACACACGTTGCAGAGCAGCTCAAAACACAGAATGATCAGCTTAAAACACAGGTTAGTCAGCTTAAAACACACGTTGACGAGCAGCTCAAAACACAAAGTAATCAGATTAAAGCACAGGTCGAACAACAAGGAATTAAAATTAGTAAACAAATAGAACAGGTAGAACAAAATGTGGGTAATTTAATCTCTGTAGTAAATACTATGAAATTTGAAATTGACACAATTAACAAGAATATGGATACTATGCAGGGGGAAATTGACAACATTAACAGTAGATTTGATGTTGAAATCCTCAACATCCAAGAGAAAGTAGAGCCTCTGGTTGGAACAAAAGTAGACGAAAAAGTTTTCGGTCTTAAAACTGAGATCGTAAACGAATGTCAACACGGAATCTCACTATTGAAAAAGGCAGTTTCAGACACTGAAAGAGATTTAGGTGAGAAAGTGACCGGATGTGTACAAAAGTGTGAACAAAATACTTCGAAAATTCAAGGCAAAATTTTCGATCTTGAGAGTAAAATTAAAGATAGGCCTGGTGTTGTCTGTAGTGGCACACCACTTACGAAGCTGTTAGAAGGTGAGGAACGCTTCGATCCCGCCAAGAAACATAACGGATGGCATCCGTTAGATTTCATCAAAAATTGCGAGAGGATATTTCCTGAACTCTTGTCTGATCAGGAAAAGATAAACGTAGTAATTAGCGCCTTAGCAGGTGATGCTAAGCGCTGGGCAATTAATTTGAATACCGAACGAATGACGTTCGAAGAATTTAAGCAAAGATTTACGGAAGAATATTGGTCCGAACAAAAACAGGATCATTTGTGGCGCGAGTTTATCATGGCCAAGCTTCATGATAACAGGGGCAGGAATTCTTTGATAGATTTCTGCGAATATTGGTACCGGAAGTTGACGCATTTAAGAGGAAGAAGATCCGATTCTGAAATAATATGGGAGTTATATAAAAAGCTTCCAGAAGATTCGAAGAGATACGTGGGAACCAATCATCGTAGCTTCCAAGCGTTTCTCGAAAGGGTCGAAGACGAAGACCACTGGCGCGAAAGTCGTGCCAATTATCAAAATATTGGTAACAGGAATAATCGTAATAATGACGAGGCAAATGACGGCGAAGGGTTTCGCGTCAACGTGATACAGAGAGGAAGATGCAGAGGAAGAGGAAGGGGAAGTTATCTAGGTCGCGGTAGAGGGTATACCGCGCAAGATAATAATGACGCGGGAAACTGATTTCCGCGAACGTTGCGGGCCAAACGGAAGCAGACAGTACATACCGGCCCCGATTTAAGAAATGTTACCGGACCGACAGTGAAGTTATGAGACAGGTTAGAGACAGGCGTGGAACGACGCAACGTGTTGTTGCGAAACAAGCGTCATGTGCGGGCATAAATGAGTCATCGTTGCCGCGCAGAGCGCTACATGTTAACAGGCGAGTGGAGCATCAGAGGGCAACGGCCCAGCCTAGCACAACAGCTGTTCAGAGAGAAACCAATAACAATGCGGCAGCATTAGATACGAGCACTGCCGTAAGTACTGGTGCATACATTACGAGTGGTAATTCCGTGGCGAAGGAAATAGTAGATGAAACGGTGGAGACACAGAGAGGCGCGGTTAGCAGTGTTAGCAAAAAAGTAAATGGCGAGAATGATCTAGCAGAAGTAAGTGATTGGTGTGTGCAGATCGACGATCTGTACAAGGGCCTAAAGCAATGTGAGTGGGAGGATTTTAAGAAGGAGTATGAGGCAAGGAAGTTGATTAGTGAAAAAGGAGATAATAGGGACGTCGATAAGGTGACATGGCCCAAAGTTAAAGAGGAGAGAGTAAACAGCGCCGCGCTGAGTACGCGTGCTGCCGATAGGACGATGATTAAAGATAGGAAGGAATTGGAGGATGAAATACTAAGCATTGACGAGGAAGTAACTTCTGTTAACGATCCGCCAACAGTACAAGCTGCTACCGAAAAGCACCGTAAGGAAGGAGCAGCTAATTACCTGAAAGAAATTGAAGTCCACGAGGATTACACGAAATATGAATTAACAGTAGATGTGATTAAAGCTGAAAATGAGGACGTTTTGCCGAAAGAGGATACTGAGTTAAAATCTAAACCTGACGAAAACGCAGAGGAAGAACTTAGTGCCTGTCTCAGAAAAGCTTTTATGTTAGAACCTGAAAGCGATCCAAAATGGTCGGATTCGGACGATAGTTCAGATGACGAATATTTCGGTACTGGTGAAAATAATGGGGATGCAGCTAATTGCGATATTGTACCTAATGATGACGAAGTTTCAAAACAAAATCCAGATGTTGAGACCGAACAAAGAAAGAAAGAGCCACCTGACGACTCAGGGTCTATTTTACAAAGAGTTCAAGTAATCAATGACTTTGAACTCCCGGAACCAAAGAAACCGCCAGATATAGGTGGGGTGAATGTTAAAAGCATATCTTGGGACGATGTTATCGTCGACCCGGATTTGCTTAGGGAAGATCACAACAATGAAAAACATTCGACGGTGAAACAAACTGTAATACCAGTTGAAATTTATAATGTGAAATTGCAGGTACTTCTTGATACGGGATCTCAGATAAGCGCAATCTCCCAGTCGTTTTTCGAACACATTTGTGATGAGCATGGAATAGTAATTATGTCAGTGACGGGTGTAAAAATTGTTGGTGCTACTGGCAAGACTAGCAAGCCGGTAAAGAACCAGATTTTGGTTGAATTTAGTATAAAAGGACAAAACTTTGAACACGATTTTTTGGTTGTGCCGGACTTGAGTACTGAAATGATTCTGGGAATAGATTGGTTGGGTAAAGAAAAGGCTATTATTGATTGTAGCCAGGAAGTGATCAAAATTGATAGTACATCTAGGAATTTAGAAGTAAAATTTGAGGAAAATGGGAAGGTGTTCGATTCAGAAATTGATTCTTTATTGTTGGAGATTGACCAAGGGAATGATGCTTTGACAAACAAGTATGAGGTGTACCATGTCCAGAGGTTAATAAATGAGAGTGACAAGCAGGGGCATGATTTTAAAGAAATGGTGGAAAATTTGAAGGGAATATCTGCCGAACAGAAAACAGAATTGCTTGATATTTTAGAAAGTAACAGCACTGTATTTTCGGACAAACCTGGCCTAGTTAAGAACTTTGAATACCAGATTGAGACAATAGAGCATAAATCTTTCTTTGTAAGACCGTTTTCGATACCCATATCAAAGAGGCAGGCTGTGCAAGTGGAAATAGATAAAATGATAGAATGGGGTGTAATCGAACGGAGTAGCAGCGAATATAATAGTCCCCTTATCATCGTGAACAAAAGGGATGGGGGAGTGAGAGTAGTTATTGACGCCAGGACTTTGAACAAAATTGTAAAGAAGGAAATAGACAGACCTGAGAATCTGGATGAAATGCTCCAAAAATTTTATAACGTGAAGTATTTAACCAGTCTGGACATGACCGCCGGATACTGGCAAATCCCATTGAGTAAAGAATCCCGTAAATATACCGCTTTTCTATTTGCCGGGAAATGCTATCAGTATAAAGTAGTACCATTTGGACTTAGCACTTCGGTGGCAGTATTTATTAGGGCACTGGACTTTGTATTAGGGAGAGAACTGAGTTCCCGGCTAACCATTTATGTAGATGATTTGCTGATTGCTACAGAAGAATGGCATGAGCATTGTGAATTATTGCATAAAGTTTTCGTTGCTCTACAAGCAGGTGGCATGACGCTTAAGTGGAAGAAATGTGAAGTTGTGAAATCGGAGATAAAGTTTCTGGGGCACATTATTACTACGACCGGTATTGGCCAGGACCCAGAGAAGTTAAGTGCAATAGCAGAGTGTCCAGCTCCTAGAAATAGAAAACAGTTGAAAGCCTTTTTGGGTTTATGTGGGTTCTATAGAAAATTCGTCAAGGGGCAAGTTTTTAATAGTCCTCATTTGAATAATCTACTTAAGAAAAATAGTGCTTTCGTGTGGACCGAAGGGTGCGCGAGAGATTTTGAAAATTTAAAAAGTGAACTTCTGAATGACAAAATTTTGCATCACCCCATACTGTCAAAACCTTTCCATGTGAGTACTGACAGCAGTGCTTATGGAATTGGTATAGAAGTTTTCCAAGAAATCTGTGATGGCAAGGACATCGAACACAGGACTATCGCGTTTGCAAGTAGAACTCTAACAAAATACGAGAAAAACTACACTATATCGGAAAAGGAAGCTTTAGCCATTATATGGGGGTTAAAGAAATTCAGAAATTATCTGTGGGGCCATAAACTCATCATACATACTGACCACAAAGCTGTAACTTTTCTTAAGGATTGTCGTTTACTTAATGGCAGGCTAACTCGTTGGGCTTTGTACCTGCAACAATTTGATTGCGAGATTTGCTATGTTAAGGGTACTGAGAATTATGTGGCAGATGCGTTATCTCGATTGCCTAATGGTATGAGTGAAGTGCCCAATGAAAATGGTGAAGAGGGTACTTTTCAAATAAGGTATATGAAAGAGGTTTCAGGAAAAAGAAAAATTGAACAAATATGTAAAAATATGAAATACCATCAAAATGAGGATCCGACATGGAAATCTGTGAAAGTAAATTTTGACTGTGCAGTGTCCTGAAATTAAGAAGTATTACAAAATCTTTAAAGGCATTTTATATAGGAGGAAAGAATTAGCCACTGAGGAATGGAGAGTATGGTGGCCACACCAATTCGATACCGAGGTCATAGACTATTTTCATTTAGCATTGGGGCATAGTGGTCCAAAGAAATGTTTGGATAAACTGAATAATGTAGTAGTGATTGCTGGTAGTGTCAGTAAGAGGGTAAAGGAACGAATTAAGTCGTGTGATGTCTGTCAAAGGGCCAAAGTACCGAACAGAACTAATAGAGGTCCAATGCAAAGTACATTACCTGAAGACACCCTAGAATTATTATCGGTAGATTTATATGGTCCCCTCCCAAAGACTTCGGGAAATTGCGCATATATTTTAGTAATTTTGGAAGTATTCTCAAAGTTTGTGAAATTATACCCCTTGAAAAAAGCAACAGCAAAAGCTGTATTTAGTAGGATGGTCGAATACTTCAGAACCATCGGGAAACCCAAGGCAGTACTATCTGACAATGGTCTCCAGTTCATATCCAAAATTTGGAAAGAAGGAATGGAGCAAAATGGTGTGGAGGTTAAATATATCGCAGCCTACCATCCTGCTAGCAACCCGGTTGAAAGATACATGCGAGAAATCGGGAGATTGTGTAGAACATACTGCAGTCATAACCATAGAGCCCGGGGTAGATTCATATCGGATTTTGAGAATGTCATGAACACCTTACATCATGAATCTACTGGATTCCCACCGGAAGAAATTTTGTTAGGCAGCAGAAGTAAAAGTTTAATTGAGGAAAAACTAGAGTTTCCGCCTTGTACAAGCTTGGGGTTGAGTCAAAAGAAAGAATTAGTCAGAAATAGGGCAAAGCAAAAAGCTGAATCGAGATCTAAAAGACATGATAAAAATCTGAAAGTTTCAAAATTTAAAATTGGAGATTGTGTTCTTTTAAAAACCCACGAAAAGTCTAGTGAACTGAACCATGAAATTTCCAAATTTAAATATATTTATAATGGACCGTATATAATACAGAACATTCCACACGATAATGCTTACTACCTGATCTACCCAAAATCCAAAAGACCTTTAGGTGTAAGAAATGTTGTGGACTTGAAACTGTATGTTCCTAGAACTGAGTGACCTAAGTACAATCAGAAAGCAATTTGCAGTAAATATGCTGTATCTTATGCTGAAACTAATTTATTCCAAATGTAACTAATCTTTGCAAATATACGTGTACCAATATCAGTGTGCTAATGTACTTATGTGAGTTTCAGATTACCAAATATACTGTAAATGTAAAGATGTACGGAAAAAAAGGGCTGAAAAGAAAGGGTAAATGCTGCAATCCAAATAAATTGTCAGAATATGATTTCGAAGTTCGGCACAAGCCAGGTCGGTTGCATCAAAATGCTGATGCGTTAAGTAGAAAAGTGCGTATCATTCAGTCAGATGAGGTATCTACTGAAGAGTTAGAAGAAGCACAGCAGGTGCACGTTCAATGTCAAAGATACGCCACCTTGCCAGAATTTGAAGTAATAGACGACCTTTTGTATCGAAAAACTCCCCATGGAAATCGTTTGGTAATACCGTAATGCTTGCAGTACCGTATAATACGGCAATGCCATGATACAATCCAAGCATGTCACAGCGGAAAACGCGCTACGAACACTCAAACTGCAACACGTCATTGGTGGCAATACTGACAATGTGACGTGGACAGGTATGTAAGATCTTGCCAGCCGTGTGCACAGCGAGCACAAAATATGCGTCCGCGAGTGCCACTGCAAACACTTCCTCAGGCATCTCAACCCTTTGAAATTCTTGCTTTAGATGTCCTAGGTACTTTTCCACAGTCGCAACAAGGTAACACATACATTTTGTCTGTTATTGATCACTTTTCACGTTATATAATTTTGGTTCCCCTCGCCGTCATGACAGCTGAAACTGTGGCGAGAGAGTTTGTAAATCGTGTGATACTATCTTTTGGAAGTCCTGATGCAATTGTAACAGATCAAGGAACCAATTTCATGTCTGCTCTATTTGTACAAGTTTGTAAATTGCTAAGAATCAAAAAATGGCGTACAACTTGTACCAACAACTGTACATATAATGATTTTTTCTTCTGATTTTCGATAAATTAGTGTAAGCAATCTTTTGATTTCATTTCTTTTTCTTTTCGTGTCATTATGTTAAAGAAACTGTAAGCAACTTTCGATGTGAATATTAATATTTATGTCAGATTTCAAGCAATACTGTAACAGAATTGAAGTGTAACCCATGTTGAATCTATTGTAACATGTTTAAAATTGTAATTGTGCGCCTGGTCCATACGTAGGCAATGTATTAGGATATGTAGAATGCAAAAGCTTTGGTGAATACCCTGTCTGTAGGGGAGCGGTAAAAGGTGGAGGCAGGCGAGCGCGGGAAAATGCACACGGGCGCTGCACGGCATAACGGGCTCAGCAGTAGTAGTCGGAGTTGGGCATCGGTCTGAGAAACACGCTCTGGATCGAGGAGGCTCTCCTGAAAAACGTGATTTCGTTGAGCCTCGGATGTGCCGTTTCCGACGCCTATACAGCATGGCAATATTCCATAGGCACTAAATGGAAAAATATTGCGACGCTAAGAAGAAGTAAAGTGCCGATACATCAAGAGCCATAGCTGTGATTGTATGTGTGCTCTGCGCCTCGCCATCTCGCCGCCCGCCAACCGCCGCATCGACACGAACAGGTTGAAACATTTAGTACTGTATTCGTGTGGACCAGTGTTACTTTTGTTCCCGACTGTTCAATAACAACTTAACTTTTACCGGAATTGTCCTATCATTTAATTATCCTCATCACTAACCTAGACAGGGTCCTTTCCACATGTTGTGCAATCCGAGTGTCCCGAAATGAAGATTTAAAGTTTATGTTAATAAGAATTACCTGCAGACCTATCTATGCTAGAATGATGTTTAAGGAACTTTATTGTTAATGAATATACAAGTAAGGAACATAGGTCTGACAAAGTTGGAAATAATGTTGAAATTGGTTTAGTAATGAAGTATAATTAATTTGAGAAAAAAAATAATGGTAGTTAAATAAGCAAGAAATAAGACAAAAAGAGTAGTAATTCATATATTGGAAACCTTGAGTGCTTAATGAGTTCAATAGTCAAAGAATTTCAATACAGTGATAATTACAGTTTCAGGGTCCCCCCCCCCCAACCCCCTTTTTCTTTTCTATTCATTTAAATTCGGAAGTGTACTGAACTGATTTGACCAGGAAAGTTAAAGTCAATATAAAACCTAAATTTATCAGTGTTTTACCCTTCTTAAAATTGACATTGTATGTGTGTTTCAAAAGTGCTATTTCTAGGGTAACCTATGTCCGATTTCAGTCGGATCAATAGACAAAACGCAGTTTGTAGTGTAAGTAGGCTGTTTAGGTTTTTTTTTATTGGTAACGCCACCTCTGTATGAAAATCACTGGCTGTGCTGTGTGCAGTCTGTGGCTGCTTTGCATTGTTGTAATACTCGCCATTGCAGTGTTGGGCAGTTGGCTTTGAACAGCGCGTAGCGTTGCGCAGTTGGAGGTGAGCCGCCAGCAGTGGTGGATGTGGGGAGAGAGATGGCGGAGTTTTGAAATTTGTCATGAACTGCTATATTTATATATGATGATATCAAGGCAAATACATTGTTTGTTCTCTATTAATATCTTTCATTTGCTAACTATCCCTATCAGTAGTTAGTGCCTTCCATAGTTTGAATCTTTTATTTAGCTGGCAGTAGTGGCGCTCCCTGTATTGCAGTAGCTTGAGCAGCGAAGATTTTTGTGAGGTAAGTGATTTCTGGAAGGTATAGTTTAATGTTAGTCAGGGCCATTCTTTTGTAGGGATTCTTGAAAGTCAGACTGCGTTGCGCTAAAAATATTGTGTGTCAGGTTAAGCACAGTCGTGTATAATTGTTCAAAAGGGGACGTTTCATATGCCGACCCTTAGCCGAGGATACCTCACTGGAATCTTCTGATTTTTTCTTGTAGTTTGTGTAATTAGTGTAGATTTTGTTAATTTGCTAGCGCGTAATTATAGAGAGAATTTCCTTTGTAGTTGTAGTTTTTCATTGTTGTACAGTAAAACAGTTGTGGCATGCATGTAGATTTGCACCAAGTATTTCACAGCTGCAATTAACTAGATATTATTTTCAGTGCTATGTTAATGTGTTCTCTTATTTTTGATCTTCAAATTGTGTTTTTCTGTGTTGTCGTGTGAAATACTGTGACAATAATGGCGTGTGAAAAACGTAATACTAGGCTCCAAAGTAAACTGAGAAATGACAGTGAAGACGAAAGCAGTGTGTTAGCGCCGCAGAGTAATGAATTAACTAATGTTCAAAGTAGTAATTTGGTAATTGCGCATAGGGAAATTGAGCGGGCGGTAAACAATGGCGTAGGCAGTGAAACAATTAGTGAACAGGGAAGCATTATCGATCGATCGATCGGCAACAGCTCGCCTCAGGAATCGGGAATGACAGAACATAATATTGCAAATACTGGAGACTCAGGTTTTGGGTTCTCACCGTTTTCTAAAATGAGCCAAGAAACATTTTCTGCTTGTCAAAATGTGAATGTTGCCGGCGCAACTTCACTGCCGAAAAGCACTGAGGAATATGTTTCAGACACCAGTGCATTGTTATTCCAATTAATGCAACAAATGGGACAAAAGCTTGAAAAGTTAGACACAATGGAACAACACCAGAGACAAACACAGCAAAAGTTAGACACAGTGGAACAAAATCTCAAAAAGTTAGACACAATGGAACAAAATCTTCAAAAGTTAGACACTACACTTGAACAAACACGTGAAGATTTAACCACTGAGTTACATAACATCGAATCGAAATGTCAAAAGGTCTGTAATGACGTAAAAACACAAATTTGTGAGCATTTCCAACCTATTTTTTCGCGTCATGAAAATGTATTACAGAATCACGAAGCAGCCATAAAAGAACTGCAAACTATTGTTCATGAAAATCATGAGACCTTGCAAGCTAAAATTGACTCAGTTGCATCTACTGATTCGGTTACGCAACTTGCAAGAACTCAGGAAAACTTAAAGGACACAGTAGATACCCTGAAAATTGGTTCAGAAAGAAACATGGAGGAAATAAGTACACTATCGGAGAAAGTAGCCGAACTTTCGGATCAGGTGACTAACTTATCTACAAAGGTAGATGATGATCTGAATGACACAAGACCCGTAGCCTTCACTGACACAGAAGAGTATGAACAAATTAGAAAATTCATACAAAATCAAAATCAAATCAATACACAGTACAAAAGAGAAATCCGGGAAGTGCAAGATCAGTTGGCACAAGTACTACAAGAATTACGTATTTCAGAGGACACTCACGCCCCAATACGGGAAGAGGGACATAGAAGTACGGAACAGCCACAACATAATAACTCAGGGCACTTCGGAAATTATGAAAGAAATTGGCAAGGCACACCGAATTTTGAGATGGAACCGCCGAAACGACGTAACAATGACCGATATGCGACTCGCAGACATGATGACTTTGACTATAAGCTGTTCATTACTACACGTAAATTCAAAACATTTAAGAATTCTGGCAACGACATTCATCCACAAGCGTGGCTCCATCAATTCTCTCATTGTTTTCCTCCCAACTGGTCGTTGGAACACAGATTAGAATTTATGTGTGGCTACTTAGAGAATGAACCAGCTGTAAGAATGCGATCGGTCATTCACGATTGCCACAGTGAAGGAGAATTTTACCATGCCTTCCTCTCAGCATATTGGTCTCAAGCTACACAAGACCGAGTAAAACATAGCATCATAATGATGAAACATTTCGAACAATCTGAATTTTTCAGTCTTGTGAAATATTTTGAAGACATGTTGCACAAGAATCAGTACCTGACAAACCCATACAGTCCCTCAGAACTCATCCGCATTTGCTTACTCAAATTGCCTGAACATTTACGACATATTATTTTAGCAGGACGTTGCAAAGAAGACATTGAGGCTTTTCAGGGACTGTTACAAGAACTAGAAATTGACACTGACAATCGCGGAACGCGTAAACAGGAACACAACAATTACAGGTCACATCCGTCGCAATTCCGCGATGAAAGAAGTAATAACTTGACACGACAAGGCTATTCTCACAACACACATCGTGACCAAAACAGACACTACCCATATGACAATCGTTGGCAGAGTAGTAATAATTACAGGGAAAGATCACCTCTCCGCGGTAGCGACTATCACAGAGACAATAAGAGAAACAGACAATATGGGAACCAAAATAAATACTATCAAGGGAGACAGAATAACTTCAGACCCAACAGTTCAGCGCGGAGTTACGATTCAGGGAGAAATTCTCCACCACATGACCGACAAACAAGAAACTATGTAAACTACCGACATAACGACAGACCTGAATTTTATCAGAACTGGCGGGATTCAAACAGAGCAGGGCACTTTCGACAACGTGAATTTGTAGAAGCTAGGTCTCCTAATTCCAATAACGACGCACGCCAACAAAGGAACAGACAATGACTCGCACCGCAGGCAGCCACCCGCGCCGGCTGGCTCAGAGAAAAATAACACAGACGCTAACCTTGAGAAAAATTCCAGCATTCTTTACCGATGTATACCACATGATAATTGCGTTGAAGTTGAAACTCTGCGTACTAGGAAGAGTAAAGGTTTACACCACATTTCACATGTAAAACCGTTTATTGAAAGATAATCTGCTTTTTAACTTTGTCTTTGCCATATAACTTTTCACTTTACATTACTAGTATGCTTTGTCAGACTTAGAATCTGTTAATATGCAACAATGTTTGAAGTTAAATATCCAGTCAAGAACCAAGAGAACTTATTTAAACAGAAATTAAGAATGCATTGTTATAGTGAACAGACGACGCAATGTTGTTATTTGTGCATTCTTGCTTGTTAGTTGCACGATTACGTAACGACTATAAGGCTTACATACTTAGAACATTTACCAGTACTGCTAATGAGATTTTAATGCAACATTTTGGTTTACTTGAAATTTGGTGTATCATGAGGTAAGTACATTGGTTTCTGCAGAACTTAGCTTTCGGAGGACGATAACTACGACACTTCCACAGAGATTATCTTACAGCAAGACGCACATTTAGCGCTACAGGACACGTATTTGAGTGATTAATTTCCCACTTAAAACATGCATTTTTTTTAGATATTTGAAGTACAATGATACAAGGGTTTTCCGTGATATATTTCATTCCATTGCTGTAATCTGTAACTCCTGAGGGTATAATTACATTAAGCCCCAGGGGGGTATACGCCTACTTTGTGTACCATGTGTTTGGCAACCACAAGGAACCCTAGCTAATATGGTATTAGCTTATACAACTTTACACATCGGTACCATATTTCTCTAACACACAAATTACACAGCTATCTGATCATGTAACTGAGAGATAAACTTTTTTTATTACATCAGTGACAGATGTTTACGCAATTACACAGTTGGATAACTTCACACTTATGAAATTGTATTTTGTCTGTACTTTGTGAAATGCTCATATTTTTTCGGAACCATTGTGATACTATGAAAGCTTTGAATGATATATTTGGTAAGGGAGCATGATTTTAAAGTACGTTTGAGGCAGATGACACTTTTGACATGAGCAGAGAATTTTTTTAATTATTGGAGGAAGCTACGACGATTTTGAGATTTGACTGAGGTGTTATGATGTTATTTTTACGACGACGATGTGTATTATGCTGTTGAGGTATGTTTATGATCAATAAGCTGATGTTATATGAGGAATCTGATTATGCTATGTAGTTATTATGTGTTGATGAATACGAGTATGTATATGTGTAATAAGGTAAGGAATAATGAATAGTGGGTAGGGACTCTTGATTTGTGAAAAAGGACGTTGGAAACCAAGAATCGTACTTTAAGAGTTATGAAATGTGTGTAAATGCGTTAATGTATCACAATGCCGGCGAAAATTTTTTGGACACTGATATATCAATAGCATTTTGTTTCTACACATTTGCAACGCAAATTCTTGACCTGTGAAATATTTTTATGTGAGACTGTCACTGTAGCGGAAACTGCTGTCGTAAATATTTCCGTAAGAAAGTTAAGTGACCACCTGCACGTAATGCGTCGCGGGCACCCACCTGGGCGACAGCCGCCCGAAAAAAAGCCATTAGCCTTTCAGCGGCACAGGTAGAAAAAAAAGGGAGGCCATTATCCTGGCTATTGACGTTCCTTTGTAGAAAGCATCGCAAATATTACACGCTCATTACCTGAAAACATATGGTTACTCGTACTTTGTGCTAATTACTGAAATGCTTATGAATTGATGGGAAATATTCGTACATCTGCACACCTGATTATGACAAGTGTCTTTCTACGAGAGTTGAGAGCTACTGACTTACGAAACTATTGAATGATATTTTTATGCTTTGGTTTGCTTAATTGCTTATTTCATTTGACATCTGTTTTCCAGCTGTGTTGCAGCATTGGTTCCATAAAATAAAATTAAATGCATTTGCTAATGTGAACACTTTCTGTCAACAGATCTGTTAAATAATAATTTTGTGATCCACATTCTTCAAAAAAGGAGCACTTGGAAAGGAAAGAACAATAAGAAGGGACTAGTAACAGTAACTGCATACATAATATTCTTTTCAAGTACATGGTAATATTTCTTTTTACAATCAGTTGTTGTGGTGCACCACTTTAATTACTTAGACATTAAGATGTGATTATACATTTCCCTTATCTGCATTGTTATCTTTAGTGTACTATTTTTTTTGCTTGAGCTATGTCATGTTTAGATATAAGCTGCTGTTTGCCAGGCATAGTGCTACTGAACTTTAATTTGTGTTACTCCGCTAAGCCGGATTTAATTTTTGTTTGCTGCGCATTGCCTCATATTAGTTGTAATGTTGAATTGCTTGGTAATTTAGATTTACTGTAGCTTGCTTTGCAATTTTCCATTTTTTTTGCATTGTTGTTTGTGTTAATTTGTTATGTGCTGCTGCATTGCCTCATCCCTTAGTTTAGCATCTGAGCTCAGTAGATTTAAGTTAGCTTAAGAGGAGTAGACTATATAAGAAACTAACTATGATGAATTTATAAGAAATGCATTGAGAAGCTATCAGAAAATGGTCTGGCAAAAAAAAAAAGATACTGTACAGTGGAGAAAAACTATTGACAGAGGATGTGAACAGAATACAGAAAGCAGGCTTAGATAGGACCTTTTGGGAATAATGATGAACGAAGGGAGATCTCCATGCAAAATACTGCAGTAAAACAAACCCTGTCCTTTCCTTTTGTGTTATCCCACTATGTGTTTGTGTACCCTTGTGTAGTTGTTTTCTTCCTGTCTCTGTGTAGTTTCATAGAATTTTTTCTTCTTTTAATATTAAGCTACATTCACTATGATGAGGAATACTGTTATCCTCAAATACACTCCTGGAAATTGAAATAAGAACACCGCGAATTCATTGTCCCAGGAAGGGGAAACTTTATTGACACATTCCTGGGGTCAGATACATCACATGATCACACTGACAGAACCACGGGCATATAGACACAGGCAACAGAGCATGCACAATGTCGGCACTAGCACAGTGTATATCCACCTTTCGCAGCAATGCAGGCTGCTATTCTCCCATGGAGACGATCGTAGAGATGCTGGATGTAGTCCTGTGGAACGGCTTGCCATGCCATTTCCACCTGGCGCCTCAGTTGGACCAGCGTTCGTGCTGGACGTGCAGACCGCGTGAGACGACACTTCATCCAGTCCCAAACATGCTCAATGGAGGACAGATCCGGAGATCTTGCTGGCCAGGGTAGTTGACTTACACCTTCTAGAGCACGTTGGGTGGCACGGGATACATGCGGACGTGCATTGTCCTGTTGGAACAGCAAGTTCCCTTGCCGGTCTAGGAATGGTAGAACGATGGGTTCGATGACGGTTTGGATGTACCGTGCACTATTCAGTGTCCCCTCGAATATCACCAGTGGTGTACAGCCAGTGTAGGAGATCGCTCCCCACACCATGATGCCGGGTGTTGGCCCTGTGTGCCTCGGTCGTATGCAGTCCTGATTGTGGCGCTCACCTGCACGGCGCCAAACACGCATACGACCATCATTGGCACCAAGGCAGAAGCGACTCTCATCGCTGAAGACGACACGTCTCCATTCGTCCCTCCATTCACGCCTGTCGCGACACCACTGGAGGCGGGCTGCACGATGTTGGGGCGTGAGCGGAAGACGGCCTAACGGTGTGCGGGACCGTAGCCCAGCTTCATGGAGACGGTTGCGAATGGTCCTCGCCGATACCCCAGGAGCAACAGTGTCCCTAATTTGCTGGGAAGTGGCGGTGCGGTCCCCTACGGCACTGCGTAGGATCCTACGGTCTTGGCGTGCATCCGTGCGTCGCTGCGGTCCGGTCCCAGGTCGACGGGCACGTGCACCTTCCGCCGACCACTGGCGACAACATCGATGTACTGTGGAGACCTCACGCCCCACGTGTTGAGCAATTCGGCGGTACGTCCACCAGGCCTCCCGCATGCCCACTATACGCCCTCGCTCAAAGTCCGTGAACTGCACATACGGTTCACGTCCACGCTGTCGCGGCATGCTACCAGTGTTAAAGACTGCGATGGAGCTCTGTATGCCACGGCAAACTGGCTGACACTGACGGCGGCGGTGCACAAATGCTGCGCAGCTAGCGCCATTCGACGGCCAACACCGCGGCTCCTGGTGTGTCCGCTGTGCCGTGCGTGTGATCATTGCTTGTACAGCCCTCTCGCAGTGTCTGGAGCAAGTATGGTGGGTCTGACACACCGGTGTCAATGTGTTCTTTTTTCCATTTCCAGGAGTGTATAAGTTGCATTAATAATATGTTATTTTCTTTGTTAAGTTGTTTACAATTCTGTTCTGTTTCAATGTTCATGTGTGAAATTAATGTTTCGAAAACTATTCTCATTATTTTATATATTTACTTATGTAATAATTCCTGTAACTCTGATGGATATGTTATTTCGATTCTTTTGTAAAGCCTATACTACAAATGTTATCTGTATTGTTATGTTCTTTAATGATGTATTTTGTACCGTTGTAATTTTATAATTGTATAGACAATTTTATAATTGTATAGACAACAGTTCTTCAAATTAAGTTACATTTCACTGCACACGTTTCTGTTGGTCATAGTATATGGACAATATGTGAGAAGTAGGGACTGTTAGTGTTTGCACGTGTGTTAAAAATTCAGCAAGGGACTGGATAACAGCATTGCTGGTTCTAAGGACAATTTCAAAAACTTTGTGAGTGCACAAGTGGTGGTTATGGACTTGCTATATTCTCCGCAAGACTCTTCGATGGTGGTTGTGCACCTCCACAGTCGCAACAGATGGCTGCTGGCCGTCTCTACATGGACTACAGTGGGTCTGCACCTTCGATGGCCCACCAATACTGTAATCTCTTCAAGGACTACAGTGGGTCTACATCTTTGATGATCCATCAATACCATTATTTCCACAAGGACTGTAGTGGGTCTGCACCTTTGATGACCCACCAATACAGTAATCTCTACCAGGACTACAGTGGGTCTGCTCTGTGATGACCTACCTACCAATACTCTTCAAAATTTCGACTGACTCTGCTGTGGGTTTGCTCTGTTGTGGCCCATTACCTGTATGCATGTCAAGAGTCAGCACTGTCTTTCCGTTGGAAGTACAACACTACTTCTTCAAGACTGCATGGAAATCCACTACTTCTGTGTGCATTTTCTTTTACTGCTCAGACTTTGAGAAAAACTCTGCATTTTTACTGCAATGAACAATCTGGACTGTCTTTATGGACTGTGAGAAATTTTTAGCTTTTGACCAACATTGTATCAATAAGTGTGTGCATTTGATTTCTTTGTTATTGTAATTATGAAAATTTTTTTTCAAATCTGTGTTGGCCACTGCCCAAACCAATTTGTAAAATTTTTTTGTGGGGAGCATGGGGGCTATGTAAGTAGGCTGTTTAGGTTTTTTTTATTGGTAACGCCACCTCTGTATGAAAATCACTGGCTGTGCTGTGTGCAGTCTGTGGCTGCTTTGCATTGTTGTAATACTCGCCATTGCAGTGTTGGGCAGTTGGCTGTGAACAGCGCGTAGCGTTGCGCAGTTGGAGGTGAGCCGCCAGCAGTGGTGGATGTGGGGAGAGAGATGGCGGAGTTTTGAAATTTGTCATGAACTGCTATATTTATATATGATGATATCAAGGCAAATACATTGTTTGTTCTCTATTAATATCTTTCATTTGCTAACTATCCCTATCAGTAGTTAGTGCCTTCCATAGTTTGAATCTTTTATTTAGCTGGCAGTAGTGGCGCTCCCTGTATTGCAGTAGCTTGAGCAGCGAAGATTTTTGTGAGGTAAGTGATTTCTGGAAGGTATAGTTTAATGTTAGTCAGGGCCATTCTTTTGTAGGGATTCTTGAAAGTCAGACTGCGTTGCACTAAAAATATTGTGTGTCAGGTTAAGCACAGTCGTGTATAATTGTTCAAAAGGGGACGTTTCAGTAGTAATCATTATAGTGTAATATTGTGTATTTACAGCTTGTCCAAATTAGTACAGAAAGGGAAAATATTAGTTCAGTTGAATTTTCTAGTTCTAAAATTTACCATATAATGCAGTATTACTACGTGTTGATATGCTTGTACGTACATCCACTTGTACAAGGAAAAAACTCACTTAATGCCTAATTAGGCTGGCGACCGTATTATTAACAATTGGTAGCATCTGCTGTGTATGTTTCTTGCCCGTCCTAACGTGTCGTTGCACTTTAGACTTGCCTGACGTATCATTGTTGTTACTGAGTGGGTGTAAGTCTGATTTTGCCTCCATTCAGGTACACGCAGTCAATATATTTACTAAAATCCTTTCTTATAAGGTGAAGCCCGTCAACTTACCATAGTACAGGCTTTAATAAGTATCGTGCGCCCCAGCGTAGTGTTACAAACTCCCTTCCATCCTAAAGCCAATGGTCGCGTTGAACGCGTACACCATAAAATTTGTAAAATGTTATTCTGTTATGCTGCAAAAATGCATGCTGATTGGGACAGGTATGTACGGTATATTTTTTCTGCATACAACACCCGAATGCACTAATCCATGGGGTACACCCCTTACGAAGCTGTGTTCGGACGGCCGATGAATTTGCCGTTCGAAATAGACAAACTACCTCAGGGTGTAGAAATAAAGGAAGTAAAATGTTTAGCCCGCCGGCTAAAAGCGATCTGGTATAAGGTAAAGAGGAATAATATCAAAGCTACTAATAAACGGTTGCACAGGCAGAACAAAAATGCTGTTTTACCGACTTATCAAACAGGTGATTTAGTGTTATTACAAAACCTGGCAATCAAAAAGGGACGAACTAAAAAGTTCTCTCCCCACTCTGAAGGCCCGTATCTGATTGCACGGTTGACCTCACCAGTCAATGCAGAGCTTCAATTAACCGATCGTACGGTGATAGTGCACTTTGACCGCCTGCAACCTTACCACCTTAAGGCTGAGTCACCACAACAGGTCGCAGCCCCCGATCCGCCTGTGTCACCTCCACCTCAAGTGGAACAAAGGCGAAAGAAAAAACAGAGGAGATTACCTCCATAGGGTTGTCCTAGATACGCTTTGCGGAGTCGACACCCTTATGATTTGAGGTAACGTGATTAATCACGCCTAATTAGTGTATTATGTTATGTTTTATTGCAGCTTGTTTAAGTCATTTTCTCCAGGGACTTTGAAGCAAGACGTGCCTGGCCACCACTGAGTCCCCAGCCATTCTCAATTGTCAATTTCCAGTCTTGTCATGTATTTTTGCTCATTTTTATATGTATGATTATGTTATATGTTGTACACGCAATGGCACGCATTAGACGTCACGCAACTGACTTGCTTCAAATGCAACCATTACACTTGGTGTTTGCAGTACCAAGGCTGCTAACTCCGAATTAATATATTCTTCGATGTCATCTATTGCCATCTATTTCGCAAACCAGTACATGTGGAGTGTGTTACTCCGAGTTTTTCGTAATACTTGTTACGTTGACGTCTAGTGTATTCACTATATGTCGTTGTTTCTTGTACACGCTAAGCGGGTGATATTTGTCACTACAGTAGCGGCCGGTCTCTCGCAAATGTATGCCGCCTCACATAACGGCTGACTTGCTACTCTGACCCACGCCTGCGCTGCGCGCTCGCTACAGCTCCAAACTGGTTTCTTTCATGCCACCAGAAGACACGGCAAATAATATTTATGTTAAAATTCATTCAAACATCCCAATATATCTTAAGTAGATTTAATTAATTGTTTAATTGATTTTCCTTGTTTTGTTTCACATTAGCTGGATAAATTACACAAAGTTCTTAACGATTTACATTATTCTGCATACCTTAGTCTGCAAATCTTAGAACTGAAGTTTCATTATTGCTTTGATTCATTGTATAAGTTACAATCTACAGCCCTAACCCTCTTATACATCGAACTATGAGGACAAGGCCAGATATGGGCAAACCAAGGCAATGCTATGGGTTTTTCATGCTTCTGACGAGGCACAAACGACCAATCGTCCGGGCTGCCGTATATCGGTGGGCAATTGTTCCTTGGTTGCTATGCAGTTATTTTTTGCCCTCCCTTTTTATTTTACTCTACTGCCGTGGTCATTGTTCTATACTGTTTTCCTTCTTCTGTCAATGAGGAGGCCCCTACAACATGGTAGGTACCTTCGTCTGACAGTACCGGTCTTTTAATCTTACCACTCATTTACACTGACGTATTGCTTCTCCATTGTTGCATTCTTGCCCCCAAAATATCGGCCGATGATCCACTGTGAGATACGTCCTTTTCCTCTAATGGGCCGGTGATGTAAGCGCTATGGGAACTGTGCCTAGTTGTCCTTTCAGTTCAATTTGTTATTGTCAGTTTTAAAACTAACACACATGCAGCCTAGCAGCTAGCCCCAGATGCCCAGTTTTTTTTATGGTTTTAGGGCGCAAGACTACCTACGGTCATTAGTGCCCGGTCTGTGACTTAGGAAAAGGTAAAAAAACGAAACTGGAAACCAGCAGCAATGGGAGCGAAACTCAAAAAAGTGGGGAAACCAAAAACAGAAGGAAAGCTTAAAAAACCACTATAGAAGGAGGGTTGTTTGTCCCCAAAAAGAGCTTCAAATGACTGACGTCATCTTACTGGTACTATTGAACTCGAGAACGCGATCGGCTGAGCGCGTGTCATCTGCTAAAATGGAAGATATGTCAGGCGATAGCTGTAGACAGGCGCGTAGAAGAGTAAAATAGGGGCACAGAAGTGAAAGCTGTCTGTCCCCACTGCTCTCAACTGTGGACGGTGAGAGTGGGGGAGGATCGCTGCTTAAAAGATGTCGATGGCTAAAAAGACAGTGCCCTATCCAGAGTCCAGTTAAAATAACCTCCACCCGCCGACGAGTTCGGGAGGAAGAGGTCCAAGAACACGGAAGAGCTTTCGCGTCCTGGAATTTATTATTGGGAAGTGTCGACCAATGTGCGTGCCACAAAAGAGCAACATGACGACTTAAACATTCCGTAGATCGGTGAAGGTAATCATGCGAATAGCTGGCTGAAGAAGAGAGACTGCAGCCTTGGGCACTATATCGGCCGCCTCATTTCCACAGATACCAACATGTCCTGGGATCCAGAGTAACGCCACAGACACCCCCCAAGTGGAGCAAGTGCAGGCAGTCCTGAATCTAGTGGATCAGAGGGTGGACAGGGTAGAGAGCTTGGAGACTGAGGAGAGAGCTGAGAGAATCTGAGCAGATAACATACTGTATCGCTGATGGCGACGGATGTATTGGACAGCCTGGAGAACAGCGTAAATCTCCGCAGTATAAACCGAACACTGGTCGGGAAGCCGAAATCGATTTGGGGTGTCGCCAACAATATAGGCACTCCCTACACCAAACAATGTTTTTGAGCCATCAGTGTAAATAAAAGTGGCATCCTTCATTTGTGCGCAGAGAGCAGCAAATGCCGGACGATAAACAAGACAAGGGGTACCATCTGTGGGATACAGCACCGCCTTGGCTCTGGCCCCGGACCTGCCTGCTCTGTGACCTTTCTCAGTTTCCCAAGTTGTCAAGAAAGTTTTAGGAAAGTGGAAGGGAAGAGAATGAAGCATTTGATGGAAGCGGACTGCTGGTGGTAGTAGGGAGGAATTAGCAGGCTAACATAACGACTCAGAAGGACAGCTCGCCGATTGGACAGCGGAGGTTCAGCAGTCTCAGCATAAAGGCTTTCCACGGGGCTGGTGTGAAAAGCTCCAGACACTAAACGTAATCCACGGTGGTAGATACAGTCGAGACGCCGAAGAATAGACGGCCGAGCAGAGGAGTAAACTATGCTTCCATAGTCCACTTTCGAGCGCACTAAGGCGCGATAGAGGCGGAGAAGGACTACTCGGTCCGCTCCCCGGGAGGTGCCATTCAGGACAAGGAGGGTGTTGAGGGATCACAGACAGCGAACCGAAAGATAGGAAACGTGGGAGGACCAGCACAGTTTTCTGTCAAACATAAGACCCAAGAATTTGGCGACGTCCGCGAACAGAAGGTAGACAGGGCCTAGATGTAAGGAAGGCGGAAGAAACTCTGTACGACGCCAGAAATTAACACAAACGGTCATAATGGGAGAAAAGCGGAAGCCGGTTTCGATGCTCCAAGACTGGAGGCGGTCGAGACATCCTTGAAGACGTCGTTCAAGAAGGCTGGTCCGTTGAGAGCTGTAGTAGATCGCAAAATCGTCCACAAAGAGGGAGCTCGAGGCATCAGGAAGGAGACAATCCATAATTGGATTTATGGCAATGGCAAACAGTACAACACTTAGCACAGAGCCCTGGGGTACTCCGTTTTCTCGGGAGAAAGTACGGGAGAGAGTAGTGTTCACCAGCACTTTAAATGTGCGCTTTGCCATAAATTCACGAAGAAAAAGGGGCAGCCGACCTCGAAAGCCCCAAGAGAACAGTGTGCGGAGGATGCCTGTCCTCCAACAGGTATCGTATGCTCTCTCCAGATCAAAAAATATTGCTACTGTTTAGCAACAAGATGGTCAACTGCAGAACGATGCTTTCGGAAACCGCATTGGGCAAGTGTTAGACTTCGGGACTCCAGCCACCAGGCTAAACGGCAATTCACCATACGCTCCAAAACCTTACATACACTACTCGTGAGAGAAATGGGGCGATAGCTAGAGGGGAGATATTTGTCCTTTCCAGGTTTCGGAACAGGAACGACGATAGCCTCCCGCCATCGTCTGGGAAAAGTACTGTCGATCCAAATTCGATTATAAAGGCGAAGGAGGTAACGCAGACTATGGTATGATAAATGCAGCAACATTTGGGTGTAGATACCATCCGGTCCGGGGGCGGAAAAGGGAGAAGAAGAGAGTGCATGGTAGAGTTCCCGCATGGAGAAAACAGTATCGCAGCTTTCGCGATTTTGAGAGGAGAAGGCAAGAGGTTGCACTTCCGCTGCAAGTTTCTTCGGGAGAAACGCTGGCGGGTAATTTGAAGAGCTCGAAATCTCAGCAAAGTGTTGACCCAGTGAGTTAGAAATTGCGACGGGGTCCATTGAAGTATCATTCGTGACAGTGAGCCCAGAGACCGGGGAGAAACTAGGCGCGCCAGATAACCGTCGAATCCGACTCCAAACTTCCGAGGAGGGACTGAAGGTGTTAAATGAGCTAGTAAAGAAGTACCAGCTTGCCTTCTTGCTATCGCAGATGATGCGACGGCATTGCGCACGGAACTACTTATAGCGGATACAGTTGGCCAAAGTAGGATGGTGTCTGAAAACGCGAAGAGCACGTCGCCGCTCACGTACTGCGTCACGGCATGCCTCGTTCCACAAAGGAACTGGGGGGCACTGGGGTAATTCGGAGGTGCGAGGTACTGAACGTACCACAGCTGTAAGAATAACGTCTATAATATGAGTGACCTCATCGTCGACGCTAGGAAAGTGACAGTCATCGAATGTCGCTAGAGACGAAAAAAGTGTCCAGTCGGCTTGGGCAAACTTCCAGCGTCTCGGGCGCATATATGGCAGTTGTGGCTGCAATCGAAGGACACATGAAAAGTGGTCACTTGAGTGTGTATCAGCAAGAGCAAACCATTCGAAGCGCCAAGCTAGCGGAACAGTACCGACCGAAAGGTCCAAATGAGAGATATTTGTCGTGGAGGCAGACAAAAATGTAGGGTCCCCAGTGTTGAGGCAAACAAGTTCCGCTTGGTGGAAGACGTCTATCAATAGTGAGCCGCGCAGACAAGAATGCGGAGATCCCCAAACTGGGTGGTGGGCATTGAAGTCCCCAACCAGCAATTAGGGGGCGGAAGGAAGCTGACCAAGAAGATGAAGGAGATCAGCTCGTTCCATTGGTGTGGACGATGAGAGAAGGTGTATCCAGAAAGGGAAAGATGGACAGCGACAGCTTGGAAGGAACTGTTTAAGGGGATTGGGTGATAATGGAGAGTATCATGGAGAAGAAGGCACTCCAGCACATGGAGGACTCATGATTCAACTGAGGGGAGATCAAATTGGACTGACTGAAAATTGGGGAAAACAAAGCAGTCGTGGGGATGAAGCTTTGTTTCCTGAAGACAGAAGATGACAGGCGGGTAGGATCATAAGAGAATCGACACTTCATCCCGATTGGCTCGAATGCCGTGGATATTCCAATGGATAATGTACATAGGGTGGACAGAAAATGGAAGAATGTGACCAAGGCTGCCCTCAACTCGACTGCTCAGAGCTTGCTACCGACAGTGTGGAATGGCATTCAGCCGAAGGCAGAAGATCCTGATCCATAGGTTGTTCGGGAGCAGCTCCTGTCACCAGCAATCGGCCGGTTGATCTGTGTCACTGAGGCGCACTGCTGGCAGCCGAAGACAGCCGAGGGTGGTTACCGCTAGGTGGTGCTGTAGATGAGACACGCCGTGGCGGAGAAGGAGAGGAACTGGGTTTCTTCTTGGAAACAGGACGTTGAGATGAAGGAGGAACCGATGGTTGTGAAGTTGGAGTACATAAAAAAATCTTCGCGGGTAGGCTCTTTTTTGGAAGTCCGGGTGTTTGATTTTGGGGCTCGAGATTTAGCGGAACCCAATGAAGGGTGAGCCATAGAGTGAGCAGGCGAGAGTGGGAAGGTTGAACGGGCGATCTTTGCGCTGGCCAATCTGACGACCGTGGCACTAAAGGTGAGATCACAAGCCTGCGTGGCTGCCTCCTTTGTTGGCCGAGGAGAGGCAAGGACAGTGCTGTATTTTCCTGTCTGAGGCACAGCGGGCTTTCGACAGGCGAATAATTTTCGAGCAGCAAACGTCGACACCTTTTCCTTCACTCTGATTTCCTGAATGAGCCGTTCGTCTTTAAAAATGGGGCAATCTCTAGAAGAAGCAACGTGGTCACCCATACAGATGATGCAACGAGGGGACGGAGGTGGACAAGCACTCTCATGGGCATCCTTGCCACACGTAACACATTTGGCCGAATTGGAACAGGACTGGCTGGTATGATTGAACCGCTGACACCGATAGCAATGTGTAGGGTTTGGGATGTAAGGGCGACCGGAAATTATCTCATAGACCACTTTTATGTTCGACGGGAGTTGAACTCTGTCAAATGTCAAGAAGACAGCATGGGTTGGAACGATGTTCGTGTCAACCCTTTCCATGACTCGATGACAGCCGTTACGCCCCAGTCAGACAGGTAGTTTTGAATTTCCTCGTCGGACAATCCGTCGAGGGAGCGTGTATAAACAACTCCATGTGATGAATCTAAAGTGCGGTGCGCTTCCACCTGGACAGGGAAAGTGTATAGCAGTGAAGTACACAGCAATTTTTGTGGCTGGAGGGCACTGACTGTTTCTAACAACAAGTTGCTATTCCGTAATCGGGAACAAGACTTAACAGGATCTGCAGTTGCGTCGACGCCTTTCTGAATAATGAAAGGGTTGACCGTGGAGAAGTATTGACCTTCATCCGACCGAGAAACAACAAGTAACTGTGGAAATGATGGAAGAACTGTCCGTGGCCGACACTCATTGAACTTACGCTTGTGAGCAGACATAGTAGATGACGAGGAAACCACTGCGGAAGTATCCCCCACGATTACTGGCGTCTCCGATGGCGCACTCCTTCCTTGTGGGGGCCCTCTGTGAGGGCACTCCCACCTTAGGTGATTGTTCACACCTCAGGTCACACCTCCCGAGAACCGGACGGAGGGACCAGTCGGCACGTTCGGGAGGTAACAGGGTACGTACGTGTCCTACCTGTCTACCCGGGGCGGGGAATAACGCTTTACCCCGCCACCGGCTACGCATGGGAATGCGTGGTTCGGGCTTCAGACACGCACAGGGAGGAACAAAGAGAAAGGGAGGAACAAAGAAAGGAAAAGAAAAGAAGAGAGGTCTCAAACGCTGCAGCGGAGGAAAGGGTAAAGAGAAGAGGTAAGGAAAAGAGAAGGACAAAGGAAGGACAAAGACTTGCCAGCAGAGAAAGTGAAGAAGAGAGACTGGGGGATGGGGAAGGCTGCGGAAAAGGAAGGTATGCAGCCTGGAAAGGAAGGAGGGCCACATTAGCTCAGAGTCCCGTGCTCGCTACGCACGTATCCACACACGAGTTGTGGACCCCCTGGGGGGCAGATGTCTTAGGATGCTAGAACAGCAACGTTAACATGTAGCACTAGCCAACAGGTGTGCGCACATGCTGCCGTCAAGGTCACAGTAGTGTCATGACACTTCTTTCTACTGCATACCAGAGCACGTGCACCGCGCCCTGTCGCCCCAACAGTCTACATCATGCGTCAACTTCAACGCGAAACTCTTGTACTACCATTCATAATATCGTCCCGACTATTTACAGCGGTATTATTATATATCATTGTGTCAATATATGTCATTGTGTGTAAATCACTATCGCTAGCATAACGACATAATTATAGTACACGATTTTCATTTTCTGTATTGTTATGTAAAGCGCACACAAAAAGTGACGCTATTTATGCATGCATGCTATTCTAGCTTCAGAGCTATTTTTATTGCTTGAACAGTCTACATATTCCTAGTACAGCAGGTCGCTAATAACGCCGCTGATACTTTTATTCCATGTATCGCAGGAGACCCATGTGCCTGCACTAATTCCTTATTAAGTCAGACGGACGCCCTTAGGCGCGCTGAACCACGGTATAGCAGATAGCTCCAATGCACTGCCTACCCATCAATTATTAGACAGGTTGCCTTAGTACTGTCCGCAGGTTGCTCCATTGCCCTGCAAATTATGTAATCATCAATTCAAGTCTGCAGATTGCAATAATGCCCTGCTCAACTTAATAGTCGAGTCACTCACAGGTAGCTCATTTGCTCCGCGAACTTGTACTTACACGTCATCGAATCCTAGGCTCCTCAGGTGAGCACAAAACAATTCATAATTACCGTGAGACAATTTTCGCTCACACTACACCTTTGGCATTTAACGACAAATGAACTGAGCCCCAGACGCTGTTTTATTACATTTTATACAATGCCACTGTTATATACACACACACACTGTCGGATTCTACTGACGTAGTCCCTTATGCACTTCGTCAACGCACTAAAAAACAACATCCCCTGATGGATTTTGTATCTGATTCAGAAGTTTATGGGTGGGAAATATTCCCTTGATTTTATTTCTTGGTAATTATTATTACTTCACTGTCATGTTTTGTTATCAGTTTATAGTGATGATTCATGTTTAGTACACTTTATGGTTATGGGTTATTTTTGTGTCATATTTGGTATTCCCTTTTAATTTTCATTGTTGTCTCGACTGGAAGTATCTCTAATGGTAGCTGATGGTGGATACGAATTGAAGTCCAATGGGTGCTATTAGTCGCACATTTACACAACACTTAATACGCACTATAACACGCTTACAACACACTCACACTGTTCATATTAACACTACCTTGGTGTAACTCGTTGATGTTACCTGACCTCTATTGTCATATACTAAGTACATGAACAAGGCTTTTATCGTTTATGCCCTCCGCTCTTCGGAAGGGGAAAGGGAAGTACGTACATATGTACGTTATGTTCGGTAGCAGTTTCTGTTGAACAACAACGTTGAATATTCAATATCAATTTACCTGTTGAACACTTAAGTTGTTCTGTTAACATGGAATCAAACGTCTTTGTGACATCAGCTATTCGTTTATTATTGCTTTGCAATAAACTGTTACTTTTAAGTTGCCCTTACAACGTCTTAACGTCTTAGTATTGGACGCAGAGCCTCTAACATTCTCTGATGCTGTTACCTGAGCTCAGCACTCTGCCGGCCCAGCGCTGATAAAGCTGCGCTGCGCCGCCTCCACGCCTTCACGCCCAGCCTCTGTATTCATGAGCAACAGACTCGCTCGCACTAATATTCATTTCCGACTTCAGTACAGTTAATATCTCTATTGACCACTTCTGTAAGTAAAGATCCCATGATTATTGAGTTAATTTGAGGTGTCCTACCCTCATTCGGGTTTTCTACAGCTGAAAAACCACTCAGTATTATTTCTGAAATTTATGAATTATTTCACCTGTCTCGTCGTGTTGAGCCTCAGCGGGGTGGGTGCCCCTGTGTAGTGGCCAATGCGTGGGAGGTGCCTAGGTCGTGCAGCTTTACACCGCGATCACAGGATTTCTTCTCATTATTATTATTCATTAAAAAAACTTTCTTCGTACAAAATCTCAAGTTAATTAATGACACTTGGCCTTCGTGCCATAGCAGGTTGAAAAATTTTTTCCAGCAAGTTACTCTTCGTCTGTGCTGCGTAGTACTGCCTCCATGCTCAGCGTCTTTTTTGCTGATGTGTGATTGGCAGTCGTGGGGTAGCAAGGCGGCAAGACAGTGGTCTAATTCAACACTGAGTATCTGCTGATCAAACTGTTGGTTGCTGCCAGGATTCTACGAGGGCCGTTCAGAAAGTAACCTCCGGTTGATTTAAAAAAATACACCAAGTTAAATAAAAATATTTTAATATATACATCTTACAACTACATCTTTGCACTATTTTTCTACATAGTCTCCATAGCGATTGAGGCACTTATCGTATCTCTTCACAAGCTTTTAAATCCCTTCTGCATAAAAATCACCCGCTTGTGCCTGGAGCCAGCCTGTGACCGCATCTTTGAGCTCTTCGTCGTCATCAAACCGCTGTGACCCGAGCCATTTCTTCAAATGCATGAAGAGGTGATAATCACTTGGCGCCAGGTCTGGGCTGTAAGGTGTATGTTTGATAACGTCCCACTTGAAGGACTCAAGAAGGGCCGTTGTTCTGCGAGCAGAGTGAGGACGGGCGTTATCGTGCAAAAAACCGATACCGGAAGTCAGCATACCACGGCGTTTGTTCTGCATAGCCCGTCGTAACTTTTTTATTGTTTCACAGTACACGTCTTGATTAATGGTCGTACCACGTTCCATGAATTCAACCAACAACACCCCTTTGGCATCCCAAAACACCGTTGCCATCAGTTTTCTGGCAGAAAAATCTTGCGAGGCTTTTCTTGGTTTGGTAGGCGAATTTGAATGTGCCCACATCTTTGATTGTTCTTTTGTCTCAGGGTTCACGTACTTAATCCAGGTTTCGTCACCGGTCACGATTCTGTTTAACAATGGTTCTCCTTCGTCCTCATAACGTGACAGAAAGTCTAATGCAGAGGCCATTCTTTGAGTTTTGTGGTGGTCGGTAAGAATTTTGGGCACCCATCGTGCACAGAACTTACGGTAACCCAATCTTGCTGTCACTATCTCGTACAAGAGAGTCTTAGAAATCTGTGGAAAACCAGTAGACAACTCCGACATTGAGAAACGTCGATTTTCGCGAACTTTTGCATCAACTGTCTGAACGAGTTCGTCAGTCACCAATGATGGTCTACCACTCCTCTCTTCATCATGAACGTTTTCTCGTCCACTTTTAAATAAACGTACCCATTCACGGACAACTCCTTCACTCATAACTCTTGGTCCGTACACGGCACAAAGCTCACGATGAATAGCTGCTGCAGAATATCCTTTGGCTGTAAAAAACCTTATGACAGCACGCACTTCACATTTGGCGGGGTTTTCTATTGCAGCACACATTTCAAACTGCCACAAAAACTAAACTAGCGCAGGTACTACGTTCACTCGACCACGGCTTGATGCCGACTGACCTGTTGAGTGCGCGAACGCACAGATGGCGTCGCTACTCACCCCACAACCCGCACTGTGACCAATCGGAGGTTACTTTCTGAACCGCCCTCGTACTTCGTGGCCTTGTTCATCAGTAAGCGTGACTGAACTGGTCCATCATCGCTACTTGCCAGGTAACTATTGCTACAACGTTGTACCCCGTCCGTCATCTCTGAATTACTCATCAAGTAAGCCAAGAAATTCTTACTTGTAGGGTCACTACTACTTTCTCTCGCAGTCGACCGTTATCAACATTGGAAGCTGAACGCAACCTCCCCTTTTACTATGCTGCATTGGAGATCCGACTTACCTGTAATTTGGATGGTATTCAGATGTGAATGAGGTTGCCAATCACGTGCGCAAATTGTGAATACGAGTGCTATCAAATATACACTTTTCCAGTCTTTTGGGCCACCCTTCACCACCACGTTGTTTGGCAGACTCAAGAATTTGTAATAGTTAGTTGGGATCGACAAACCCACGCCACTCTCTCTCACGCTGAACTGTCCAGTTGCACCCATACAACACATTACTTATGCTCCACGCTAATTTTACACACTAACACTACTGAGTGCGAGATGTCACTGTTTTTAGCTGAAACTACTACACCTCCATGTCCTCGTGTTCTAGTCTCACTTCGTCAACCAATAATTCAACCAGTTGGGAACAGTTTTCTATTCGTGTTCCACAGACTGCTCTTGACCACCCTGGTGTGCCACCGTTCAATGCCAGAAACTGAATCGTACCGGGTAATACTGAACAATAGTGGCCTAGTGTATAATAGTTCAAGATGTGACGTATATGCTGCTTCTATGAGGATATCAACTCAATTGCACTCCACTTTCATGTCACCATTCCCACATTTACCTTATACCTTCCTGAACTCTCTTTTAAACTCCTTCACCATGAGAAGCTGAAGAATTTACCGAATACCAATGATCCATATCTACTCCAATCCATCAATCATCTCCTTACCCAGGAACATAACCAAGTTGCTCTTCACTGAGCAGCCTCACATATTGCTGATTGGTTAAGCGCTTGGTTCAGTGCCACAGTTGTATTACCCAGCGCTGGTTCAGTAATCATCGCTGTAATGATTCTGATTATAGTATCCTGGATACTCTGCAAAAGACGGTTTTCCAAATGTTTCACTTCCTTCCGAGAAGTAGTACCACCCCCACAACCTGAAGGTGAATATCACACCTGAACCTACCTGCCAACCTTGGTGCATGTGATCAGGCATGACAGCCCACCCCCTTAGAATTAAGTTGTAGTCTAGGTGTCAGTTCAATGAACTAATTTTGTAATGGATTTGTATTTCTATATAAAGCCTATGGAATCCCAATTTAACTGTCGAGTCTTAACACTCGTGTAAGTCTTTTTGTTTTCGCTTTAAATTATTGTCATTTTTGTTTTGGTTGGCAGGAGAGCCAACACCGTGTTACTAGAAGGAGGCCGAAAGGCACGCGTTTTAGCTCACGCAGGCTGGCGTGAGGTCTGCAACAGGACAAGGAAACTAGAATTTAGAAAAACGGACGTAGCTGGTGAAATACTTAACTTTAATCTGTTAATGGTGAACGTCGGTCTTGACGGTACATGAATCAATATCAATAGTAACTGATAATGGCGCCTTGCTAGGTCGTAGCAAATGATGCAGCTGAAGGCTATGCTAAACTATCGTCTCGGCAAATGAGAACGTAAGTAGGCAGTGAGCCATCGCTAGCAAAGTCGGCTGTACAACTGGGGCGAGTGCTAGGAAGTCTCTCTAGACTTGCCGTGTGGCGGCGCTCGGTCTGCAATCACTGATAGTGGCGACACGCGGGTCCGACGTATACTAACGGACCGCGGCCGATTTAAAGGCTACCACCTAGTAAGTGTGGTGTCTGGCGGTGACACCACATTCCTCCCCCGCAAATCGGCGTACGGTGGTGGCATAAGGCTTCCGCCCGCCGTGGGAAGGACCCCATGTTGACGTATGCGACGAGCTGGGGAGCCTAACAACAGGCGAGGTTGTGCCACCCGCACCCTGCCATTCGGACCGCGGGGAGCTAGGAAACGCCTGAAAACCTGCTCCAGGGTGCACGCCAACATGCGGTGTATGCGCCCGCAGAGAGACAGGAGGGGCCGAAGGGTCGACCTCCATCGGGTCGGGGCACCCGACGGGCGAAGACGACATATGGTCCAGAGCGGGCAAGAGTTCCATGTCGGAGGACATCCGTTCACGGGAAGCGATCGGCAGCGCGTGACCCAGGGAGGCGCCCGGCGGTTGCAGCGACGCGTCCACTGCGGGCGTCGCCGGCGGGAGAACAGGCGGCGGCGGCGGTGGCGGCGGCGCGTCGCCATGGGGCAAAATGGAAGGCAGCGTCGGTAACACCTGGGACTGAGGCGAGCCAGTAGATGGATCCCCAGGGCGCTGACCGGACGGCACCGTCGCTGAAAGCAGACGGCGAGCGGCAGATCCCATGCGACGACAGAGGCGCAGCTGGTTGAGATGCCGGCGCACCTCACCAGAGGCCACCAAAACCAGATACATAGCGCGGCCGAGGCAGCAAAGAATGAGCCCTTCGAGCCAACGCCGTGAACCTCGATAGTGGCGATAGTAGAAAACGTCGCCTGGAGCAAAAGCAGGTCTCTGCCGCTGCACAGGAACCTGATGCGGCGGACATCAAGGTTCGATGGTGACGACCGTGGAGCAATTCAGCCGGCGAGCGACCATCTCGGGGCTGAGAGCGATACGAGGACAAAAAGAGCAATAACGCGTCCTCCCGAGAATGCGACTCTTTTAACTTCCAACATCTGTGACTTGAAAGTCCTGACCAATCGTTCAGCGGCACCGTTTGACTGTGGCGAAAACGGCGCGGACGTCAGATGTTGAATACCATTGGCCTTGCAGAATGACTGAAATTCTGCGGACATGAATCGTGGGCCATTGTCGGAAACAATAGTCTGTGGAAGACCTTCAATGCAAAAGATAGCAGATAACGCTTGGATGGTGGCAGATGACGTCATGGAAGACATCCGGACAGCAAAAGGAAAATTACTGAATGAATCTACCACAACCAACCGTCGACAATTCCAGAATGGACCAGCAAAGTTGATGTGTAAGCGTTGTCAAGGGGAAGTGACTTTTGGCCATGCAAAGAATTTCCGCGGTGGGGCTGATTGTTGTTCGGCACACACCATGCAAGAAGAGCACATATTCGTAATCGCGGCATCGATTCCGAACCAAGTGCAGTGCTGATGAGCAAGTTGTTTCGTTCTCACTATACCCCAATGCCCTTGGTGGAGAAGCCGTACGACAGAGGACTGTAACGAACGTGGGACTACGACCCTTGACTGATCATTATCAGAACGCAACAGCCAAACACCTCGTCGAACAAAGAGTCTCTCCTTGTGAGCAAAAAATCGGCGAACCAACGGATCCCCGATCCGTGACTTTGGCAAGGGCCATTGCGTAGCAACAAAACGCAGAACGGTAGCAAGGACAGGGTCGGCAGCTGTGGCAGTAGCTACACGACGAAAATCAATCGGAAAGGATTCGGCCACGTCATCAGGTTCCGCATCAATGAACATTCAAGCAAGTTCGGAGGAATCGAATGCTCTATCCTCAGCAACAGGCAAACGGGACAATGCATTGGCGTTTCCGCGCTTAACAGTGGACCAATACAAGATATCGTAGCGGTACTGCGAGAGGAAAATAGACCAGCGAATGAATTTCTGTGCTGTACGTGGAGGTACAGGCTTGTTCGGATGAACAAGCGATGTCAAAGTTTTGTGGTCTGTGATGATGGTAAAGTGACGACCATACAAGAAATCATGGAACTTTGTAACACCAAATACGAGAGCCAGTGACTCTTTCTCGATCTGTGAAATATTTCTTTGCGCAGACGAGAGCAATTTGGACGCAAAGGCAATAGGGCGATCGAGCGATCCATCTTTGTGCGCAAGCACAGCACCGATCCCAAATTCCGATGCATCTACCATCAACAAAAGGGGCTTCTGGGGATCGAATGGCGTAAGGCAAGTATTGGAAAGCAACTCCTATTTCAACTGGCGAAAGACGCGTTCGCATTCCGTCGTCCAGACGAACGGAACACATTTACGGCGTAAGCGATGAAGCGGAGCTGAAATGGAAGAGGCATGCGGCACATATTTATGATAGTAGTTGATTTTTCCCAGCACACTCTGTAGCTGCTTCAAATTCTGCGGCGAAGGCAAGGCTTGTATGGCACGGAGGTGCTCGGGACTAGGATGTATGCCTTGGGCATTGAGTACATGTCCCAGGTAGGGCAAGTCACGAGCAAAAAAACACACATTTGTCCTTCCGCAAGCGAAGACCACTTTGTCACAAGACCTGAAATAATGTTCTGAGATTGGCTAAATGTTCTTCTTCCGTCTTTCCGGAGATCACAATATCTTCCAGATAGTTGGCTGCAGTAGGGACCGACGCACAAACAGTTTGTAGATATTGCTAAAACAATGCAGGTGTGGATGCACACCCGAATGGCAGTCGTTTGAATCGATACAAACCAAGATGGTGTTAACCACCAAAACGCGCTGGGATTCTTCATCCACCGGTATTTGCAAGTACGCATCTGCTAGGTCCAACTTCGAAAAATATTTACCAGGGCACAGTTTGTCAAAAAGATTTTCCTGGTGGGGTAAAGGGAAAGTTGCAATCACTAGTTGTGGATTCACTGTTCCTTGAAGTCCACACAAAGTCTCACTTTTCCCGAAGGTTTTGGAAAAATTACTAAGGGTGATGCCCAGAGAGAAGCCTGCACACGTTCAATTACACTTTGTGATTCCAAATCGTGTAATGTTTTTGCGACCTCATCACGCAATGCGTGGGGAACATTGCGCGCTCTGAAAAATTTCGGTTGTGCGTTTACTTGCAGTTCCAAATGTGCTTTATAGTTCTTAGCGCAACCAAGGTCCGGTGCAAAAAATGTCTGCAAATTCTTCACATAGACGGGAAACACTGTCTGAAGGCACAGTCTGGTTTACTGATAGGACCTGATTTACTATAGACAAGTTAAACAACTGAAATAAATCGAAACCAAACAAGTTCACTGTAGAAGAAGAACGAAGGACGTAAAATGACACAAGTTTTGTTTGTCCTTTGTATGTTGCAAGAAGGCTGCACTGTCCTAACACAGGTATCTTTTGACCTGAATAGCTAGTTAACTTAACATTTGCAGCACACAACGGAGGTGTGCCCAGCAGTTTGTAAGTGTCTTGATTGATCAGTGAAACTGCAGCTCCGGTATCGAGCTGGAATGGTATCGCTTTGCCATTAATGTTCAAGTCTACAAAAAGTTTATTGTCCTGCTGACGACAAGAGCGACTGTCTCGTGCAACATGAACTGACACTGGCACATAATCACTTGCGACTTGACGGGATCCCCGGCGATGTCGACGCACACTATTTGTGGGACAAGCACAGTCACTGTTAGAGAGAGTAGCACTGGGCAGAGTGGAATGAACTACATGAATTTCCATGGGCGAAGTTGCACGAGCCTGAGTATCCTTGGTTCGAATTCGGCGCGAAGCAAAGGGCCTGGAATGGTTGTGAGTGTCCGATCTGAGCTATTTCTGGCACACACTCTGAACATGTCCTTTTTTATTACAGAAAAAGCAAATAGCCTGGCGTGACGGGCAATTCTCACGCGAATGTCTAGTAGCACACTGCGGGCATTATTTTAGCACTGCATTTGCTTGGCTGCGCGGCACACATAGCTGAGAGCCTGGCGGCAGCAGCGCGGCTGGGCGCAAGGGCTGTTTACTGCTCCGTGCAGCTCGCCTGGCGGACCAATTAACCTGACACACAGGTGGCGAAGTTTCAAATGATTCCTGAGCAAAGTCAAGTGCGTCCTGCTGATCCAATATGTCCATCACTTGTTGAAGGGAGGGATTGACTAGTTTCAAAATCTGTTCCCTTATACGAACATCAGAAAAGTTCTGTGCAATTGCATCACGTACCATAGTATCTGAATAAGGGAGTCCACATTGACACTCAAAAGCACAATCCCTAGTAAGGCCTTGCAAGGTTGCAACCCACTCCCGATTAGTCTGACCTGCCATACGTTTTATACGAAAGAAGGTATACCTTTTCACAACTACATTGACTGATTCTTTGAAATACGCATCTAATGCAGACAAAATTTCGTCGTAGGTCAGAGTTGCTACATCGCGTTGGGGAAATAATTTGACTATCACACGGTACGTTTGGACGCCAACCGATGATAACAAAAAAGGCTGCCGCTCGTTACCGTGAATTCTGTAGGCGGCGAGATGGAATCCAAATTGGCGTGACCACTCCGTCCAGCTTTCCAGTGCAGCATCAAAAGGTCGAAAAGTTGGTGCAACAGCGTGTTGTGGCTGCGTTAGCGGTGGCGCGGCGGCTGCCACATCGTTTTGCATTGCCCGTTGACCCTCAACGAGCTGTCCAAGGACATCCAGTAAGGCCTGCGTCTGCTGATTCTGTAAGCGATAAAATTCGGACAGTACATCTGGAGACTGTGGCGAAGCCATTACACAAGTAAATCAGGGCAATATCGATAAGAACGCGGTTTTGCCTCATCGCCAATGTTTTGCTTGGCAGGAGAGCCAACACTGTGTTACTAGAAGGAGGCCGAAAGGCACGCGTTTTAGCTCACACAGGCTGGCGTGAGGTCTGGAACAGGATGAGGAAATTAGAATTTAGAAAAACGGACGTAGCTGGTGGAATACTTAACTTTAATCCGTTAATGGTGAACGTCAGTCTTGACAGTACATGAATCAATATCAATAGTAACTGATAATGGCGCCTTGCTAGGTCGTAGCAAATGATGTAGCTGAAGGCTATGCTAAACTATCGTCTCGGCAAATGAGAGCGTATTTTGTCAGTGAACCATCGCTAGCAAAGTCGGTTGTACAACTGGGGCGAGTGCTAGGAAGTCTCTCTAGACCTGCCGTGTGGCGGCGCTCGGTCTGCAATCACTGATAGTGGCGACACGTGGGTCCGACGTATGCTAACGGACCGCGGCCGATTTAAAGGCTACCACCTAGCAAGTGTGGTATCTGGCGGTGACACCACAATTTTTTAATGTTCTCATTCACCCACTTGGGTAATTACCATTGGAATCCTAGATTTAAGAACTCAAATTAATGTTATGGGGCAAAAGCCCCCTTGTGGCTGTCAGGCCTGGGAGCATTCTCTCACCCCCACGAGGGTGGAGTGTTTCAGTGTGCTGTGCTCCGGTGTCCCTCACCATCGCCTGGGTACCCACCACCACTGATACTGCCGACACACGCACACTCACACCATGGCGCCGGCCCTACTGCTGTTGCCCCAACTTCGCAAATTTGCTATTCAAGAGTATTCCTTCAGGCTCTTCAGGCCACTTTGTAACTTTTGCGCATATTGATATCACTATGTTATGGATGTTAATTTCTGTGACCCTTCATAATGATCATATATTTGTTTAAATGAAATAATCAATTAGAATCAGCTCATTAATTTTCATTCAGAGAGCCTTCTTTGGAAAGGGAAAGGAGATCCCCAAGAGGGATCATTACCGATAAAATTTTATTAAATAATTTTTCAGTTCATAATGTATAATCGTAGCCAGCTTGGGCATACTGTGGTGGAAGGTGCTGGCTGGAAGACCGTGGTCGGCACATTCCTGCCACGTGCTCCTCGGTCAGGCTCTAGCCCCATGGGTCGGTTGCGCTGATGAGGATACACTACTAGCAAGGCGCGTTGGCGGAATCGACCCTCCAATCAAAGACTAGTCGTCTGATCACTTGAGGACACGGCCGGGCGGGGCGAGGGCAGCTGGGAAACAGCCCCGCGCTCTCTTAGCTTCAGGCCTCGGACCTGAGTAGTCGCACCTCTATCCTCTACCTCTCTCCTCAAACCTCCTGATGAACAGATGGCAATCCCTCTTGGGGCTGCTCAGTCCTACGTAGGCACCCATGTACCATCGTTGCATGAATAAACAGGGTACATTCCAAATGGCTCTGAGCACTATGGGACTCAACTGCTGAGGTCATTAGTCCCCTAGAACTTAGAACGAGTTAAACCTAACTAATCTAAGGACATCACAAACATCCATGCCCGAGGCAGGATTCGAACCTCCGACCATAGCGGTCTTGCGGTTCCAGACTGCAGTGCCTTTAACCGCACGGCCACTTCAGCCGGCGGTACATTCCAGCTCGTTTATTTTTAATGATCACAACACCCACCGCTCCTGACCTTTATCCTGACGAACTATTTCTGCTGTTTGGGAGTTACTTCAAGTAATACTCAAATAGGTCTCTGGTACATGAAACAGAATCATATTCTTTTGACCATCCTCCAGATCTCGTACTGACTTCCGTATTGTAACAGGTGTCCTTCCTGCAATGCCTCTATGATGGACACAATTGCAGTCTGTTATGCAAATTTCACTGTATAGTGTCTGGCACAATGAGTGCAACTCTTAAGGTAAGGGCTCATTCCTCATTAACTTACATTGCCATAGTCATTGCAAAAGTATCTTGAATGTGATCACACTGGGCATAATTAATCCAAATAAATAAAAATTGGATGATGTGAAGACAATACAGCGCATTTTGTGAAGCTGTAGACATCAGGGGCTGGTTTGACACTATGCCCACTCCAGCATCCAGCATCTTGTGACCAAAGTTTTAACATCCTCATTGTTATCAAGCTGTGAAGGTAGTTTTGTTTCTTGCACCGCTGAGGAGATATTTTTGAGTAGTTTCGCACTGTTGCTGCATCATTTCCAAAGTGAGGATCCACCTTTCATGAACACCTTGAGATCTTGCTGGAGCTTGATTTCAGCCCCTACTGTATCACAACCTGAGATAAAATGGTCCACAGAGAAATGATTGGTGAGAATGTTTGCTGCTTCAATGTGGTCACTCTCTTTGTGAGCTAGTTGTAACAGACACCATGTTGCAAGAATGGTTGCACAAGCCATTTGATATGTGATAATTAGTTGAAACCCTCAGCTGCCGACAGTTGGTGTTGATATACCTCGATGGGGACAGCTGAAAATGTGTGCCCCGGCTGGGACTCGAACCCAGGATCTCCAGTTTACATGCAGACGTTCTATCCATCTGAGCCCCCGAGGACACAGACGAGTAGTGCGACTGCAGGGACTTATCCCTTGCACGCTTCCCATGAGACCCATATTACCAACTGTCCACAATCTACTTACGTAATGATCCTAATAGATATTTCCTATCCACTCATTACTCATGCCCACTAAGGTGACGATTCCTGTAAGAGTTCATAATGAGTGGATGGTCTTCACTTGGTATTCCTGAAGTGGTGCACATATATCACTCTCCCTTAATATTTGTCAGTAAGCATGATCATCTGTTACCAGAACTTGTCAATGTGTCTTCTCTATATCTGCTGTGAAGGCTATGCAGTGCATGCAGAAACACAATATTATGGATTACAAATCCAGTGAATGATTGGTCCTGTCATTAGCAAACTGTTTAGTTACTATTTCATGTTCAATATGGCAGAAAAATGGAACACTATCATCATTTCAGTAGTCGAGCTGGCCTTCTCGGAGACAGTACTATGTGCCATGTAATAAGACATGTGGAACCAGTAATCATAACAGATGTTGTTTCCTAGGTCTTCGTACTCCCTCAAACTCTGTATAGCTTTCTTTAACTTTTTTTATCTCACTAATTTCTATTCAGTCTGAGAGCAGAATTTTGCTGCAGTGTGAAAAGAATTGAGTATTGACTCCTCCCCAAACAGAAGACAAACAATGAATCTGCCTGTGGAATCTATATTTGTGAGTTTCACAAAGTGTGCTTTTTCACTGCTGCTCTTCTCATCGTTACAACTTAGTTGAAGATATTCTTGGAGACAGAAGAATGAAACCAAGTTTGAGCATCAGGATCAGTTTTTGCATAGTATAACGTGACTGAATGTCTTGACGAAATGTTGGTGCTCTACCATTTGATACCGTTCTGACGTATCGAAGCACAGGATGATCACTTCCTATGGATATGGTACTTACCCTCTAGTAGCAATGTAGATTTGTCTCCAGTGCCCTAAATGCTTGGCATTGGAGGGAGACTGCTGTTTGTTCCCAGATGTGCTGTGCCATGGTGGTACTGTAGTCTTGTGATTTGCAGTGATTCGCATTTATTTTTGAGGAAAGCACAATCTCTTCAGACGTCTGGGAGATATTGGGACTCAGACTGGCTTCAGATTTTGTTCTTACTGACTAGTCAACCTTTTCTTTCAGGAGCTGTAACATAATCATTTCTTAGAAGGATCCATCTAGTTGTAATGCCATCAGTGCATACACAATTGCTTGCAGCCTTGGTAAGCAGTGCATGAAGTTCATTTGCACATGCCCTTGTCATTGACAGAAGTGCGAAGTTTCGTCCCATGTGTTGACCCAAGAAATTGAGGGTTATTGTATCTGTTGCAAACCATATTAAAGGCCACATTGAAATAAGTGCTAGTCACTAGAAGATGAGCAGGTACAGGACATTGCTAAGTATTATCATTTGCTTCGATAAGTAACATGTGCAGCTCACCTGAACTGCGTTACATCATCATTAAATGGTGGCAGTTAAGTAATGGGCAACTTGATCGTACTTTTGATTTACTCAAGTCAGATACAGCATATAACGAAAGATGAGACAGGCAACACAACTATGCGTGCACTTCAGACTTCATTCAGTAAGACGTCAGGAGGTGGATGGAAACGTCAAATTAACGTCGTTTTCCGAATCTTATTCAATCCAGAATGAGATGTTATTAAGGTAGTTGAGCGTTCTAGGAATTGCACTTTTATAATCCCCATATGAGTATTCCGATAGCCAAAAGGACCCGTAAGTGTGAAACCATCTGGAACTGCATTAATATCAAACTACAAGAACTGCAGACAATACGTGGACTCTTCTCTTCGCTGGGTGACCTATAAATGTTATTTAGGGTTCTCTCCGTCCTAGGCGTAATGCAAATGAAACTTCAGAGGCACTTTCCGCTATTCTCGATTAACATCATCAACTTGTAATCACTGCGAGTTACAACTGCGTGATGATATGGCTCAGGTTGTCAGTAGGTGTGGTGGTGTTATGCTGTCAAACTGCTTACAGTAACGTTAATGGTGGCCCACATTATTCAGCGCTGATTACCTACTTAAGTGAAGATAGTGTTGCGGCGTCGTCGCTTCTCTTTATTTGGTCTCAGCTTGAGTAATCCGATTTAACGAACATAGTACTCCATTCGCGGACTGCCCTTGATACAATATCACTACAGAGATCATGATGCAGGTATTACATTAATTCTGCAATGAATTCTTTAACAAATATTACCCTCAGCTACGCAGCTGGAATGAATCATTACACAGGTACTCCATGCTGCTCTTGATTAAGTGATCAGTTCGCTGCAATCCTGCTTCCACTATTCGTAAATACTTGTATAATTGAAAAAAATGGTTCAAATGGCTCTTAGCACTATGGGACTTAACTTCTGAGGTCATCAGGTTTAAGTAGTTCTAAGTTCTAGCGGTCTAATTAACCTAAGGATAACACACACATCCATGCCCGAGACAGGATTCGAAACTGCGACCGTAGCGGTCGCGCGGTTCCAGACTGTAGCGCATAGAACCGCTCGGTCACCGCGGCCGGCATACTTGTTTACTCACCATTCGTTATTTGACTAAATATGAACTACAATCTGATTCTCCTATATATGATATGGGTTAGCGCCGGCACAAAGCAGTGACTAGGGGGTGGATGCCGTTGAAGTCCCGTTGCATTGATGGCAAAGACAAATGTTCGCAAGTCACCTCTATTGCCTCAAAAAACAATTGCATCTTAAATATCGAAGGACCGCCGCCCACACTGTCACAGCGCGAAGAAATACAGCAACTACGGCAGATGAAAATTTGTGACCGACTGGGCTTCGAACCTGGACCTCCTGCTCACTAGACAGACGTGCTAATCACTGCACTATTTAAAAAAAAAAATGTTTGAGAAGACTTTCAGCAGCAGGTAGGCTGAGCCAAAGAGGGCAGGGGTCGAAGATCCGAGGCCTGGCCACAATGCCTACGCCATACCTGTCACTGAGCAGCTGCATTGTTCCCATGTATTCCATGTTTGCACCCATATATTCCTTTAAATTGTAGAACAAAATTGAAGTAGTAATTAAGGTGAAATAAATTACAGATTGCCGCCTCCAATGGCGTGCGTTCGTTGTAGAACGTAACTTATATCAGTGAAAAGGGTGACGGAAAAATACATAACAAACATTCATTCAAAAATATATTTAAAATTTAAGTTATTATGCGCTGGATGCATATGAGGTCTGTAAGAAAGCAATATATTTTTCAACAAATGAAAAAATTTCGGAGGCGGAGGAGTTTTGCCAAATTAGAACAGTTCTGATTTTAGAACCAACGTAAAAGAATATTCCAGGAATAAAAAAAAGTGAAAGTATTGTATTCTGATTCTAATCAAAAAGACTGTCCGCCTCTTCGTAGCCCACATAAAGCAACAGATAAAGAAACTGAAACCATTCCTTATATTTGTTATTCTTCTTCAGCTTAAAATGTTCTTCTGCGATATAAAAGCTGTACTCTTCTAAGTTTTGTTTGTTACGACGTAAAACACAAACTGTCCCAGAAGCCACGAATAACTGTTATTCTTTGCGGACAGGTAACATTTCGAGTCGGGTTGTAAAGCTTCAGTTATCGGTATATGACTTTCTAAAGTTCTGTTGATAGTGCTAGTTTCTTCCTAGTCCAGTTCCAAATTCTGATTCTGTTTTCATATAAGAAGATGTGCGCTACAGTTTCTACAAGCCGACATTTGTCGCAGTATGGAGATGGTCTCAATTTGATTTTCCATAATCGTTCCGCTGAGGGTATGGTTTCGTTTACAACGTCGCACCATACGGCACTGACTCAAGTTGGTAGAATTTTATTGTTGATATTTTTAAAGACGTTCCTCCAGTTTTTTGTAGGTTAATTTACCGGAATTTGTTTGTGAAGACGATGTCTGGTAATATTATCATAGACGGTTGTAGTGTTGGTTTGTGCTGGTGGAAGTCTTATACAGCTGCAATCGCCACAGTACTTTCGGACGTAATCTAGGCTGGCTTGCTACATCAACAGGAGCGTTCCTCTCCCCAGGATCTAACGAGAGGAACAGAAGTTTCGTGATGCGTGTCTTAGTGGCATGTATTAGTTTAAAAGCACGTCTTTAATTCCAAGTTCTCCGTTTTGCCTCTGCAACGTCACCGTGTGGTAGGATACTTCGAAGATATTTTGTTTCCACACATACTAAGAGGCTACAGCTAATATTTTATGTGCAGTGTCCTGCAGTATCGGTAAGACTGATGTGACATGACATGTTTGGCTGAGTATGTATGTATTTATAAACTGAAGTTTCTGCAGTCGGTCTAACGACCGCATGTCATGGTCCTTCAACAATGTTCCGGTGACATTAAGATTCCGCTCCAAATTGTTCGTGGCCACGCCCTTGGGATTCGTCGTTAACCACAATCCGAATTGGAGTGTCTCTTCAGTTACTTCTAACCAGTGCCCACCTACTGCACTATTGTAAGAACCGAGATGCTGTATTTTTGGATTTAAAATTTTGTAAATTCGTGGTAAGAACTTATGAGAGCAAGCTGCTTAGGTGATCGGTCCCTAAGCTTACAGACTACTTAATCTAACTTAAACTAACTTACGCTATGGACAAAACACACACACACACACACACACACACAGACACACACACACACACACAGACACACAGACACACACATGCCCTTGCACACTGTCTACCCACGGTCCTCGTCAGACGCGAATTCCTGCCACATGAGCGGTAACCCCCCCCCCCCCCCCTCCCTCGTCGTCATTACATTATTCCACTCGCTCGCTGCTACTCTGTATTCCCGCGAGGGTTCGGACGATGTCGTGCGTCTAGCACTGAAAACTTTCGATGACCCATTGAGACCCAAATAATTATACACGATGTTTCAGGAGGAATAGTAAATATTGTAGGAGGTGGTAGTATAGACAAAATGCAGAAAAAATGCCATATAACACGCTGTATATGGATATATGTGTGGTGTCTGTTCTTTCGGGAATGTCCGAAAGAAAACACACTACGAATCCGGGTTCGAATCTGGTCAGGCACAAATTTTCATCTGACGCCGTTGTTTTAATGGCCATGACAGCCTGGACATCTGTCCTTCAATCTTTAATTGAGTAACAATTGATTAATTGATTCGTAGTGTCTGTTCTTTCGGAAATGTTCGAAAGAACAGACACACACACACACACACACACACACACAGACACACACACACACACACACACACACACACACACACACACACACATTTTTATCTTAAGTGCTATTCGGAAAATGTTTGGCAACTCAGTGATAGTGCCGGACTGGAGCTGCATCAACCCACTCATTTCACTAGATATAGTTGTAATTTTCTGGACAATTCCTGTTTAAGAAATGACATCGACAATGTCTCTCATCGTTTACTTTGTTGGAAATCTGCCTCTTTCTGCCCTAGCCTATACTGTAGCAATGAGTGATTACTCACATTCTTGATATCTCACTGGACGTGCTACTGCAACTGTAGCCAAAGATTCAAATCCCGCTGGAAAAGTATGTTTCAAGTCAGATGTTTTTGCTCCTCCCCTACTGTCATTGAAAATGATCACAACGAAATTACGTATAGGTATCCTGAGTTCATACTGCGGTGCTGTGAAGATGGAAAAAGTAGTTTTTCACAGTTATCAGATGACAGATGGAATTTGTCAGATTCCACTAATTATGATTGCATTATTAACGATTGGTTCACAGGCGCTTTTCTGCCGCTTATTGGTGGTGGTGGTTAGTGTTTAACGTCCCGTCGGCAACGAGGTCATTAGAGACGGAGCGCAAGCTCGGGTTAGGGAAGGATTGGGAAGGAAATCGGCCGTGCCCTTTCAAAGGAACCATCCCGGCATTTGCCTGAAACGATTTAGGGAAATCACGGAAAACCTAAATCAGGATGGCCGGAGACGGGATTGAACCGTCGTCCTCCCGAATGCGAGTCCAGTGTGCTAACCACTGCGCCACCTCGCTCGGTTCTGCCGCTTATTGTAACTGTTATTTGAATGATAGAGCTGGAAGAATAAAAACATCAAATTTTCGCCATATGCAATGTTCGAATTCACCTTAAGTCTTCACGTTTCGAGCAAGTGTAGAATATCCGTCAGAAAAGCTGACAACAATAAGCCATGCCATGCCTGTCTTCTGGCGGATGTGCCAATGACAGTAATCTCAATAACAATATTGTACAGCAAAGATGCATTGCCAACTCAACCACTGTAGAAGCTCCAAAATTGTGAATCGCGTCTGATGAATACGCTTTCAGGGTTTCGGTCCGATTAAGACAGTAAAACACAAATAATTGTCGCAGTTATTAATTTATGACATTTAGTTTGCATGCAGTGCATCGATGTATTACAAGTAATTGCACTCTAGCCCCTAAACCTAGTTGCAGAAATGCGAATAAGATTCATTGACATATAATGAGGATCTTGCGGCCCTTGACACCGGCAACTTTGAGACGAAGCTATAGTCACCTCCTAGGTCACTCACAGAACACATCAGCTGGTATCCTACCTGGCAGTATAACTGAAACTTGGCAACTATGTGACCGACGAGTTACTTCCTTGATGGCACAGAACTATCCTGCTAAATTCACTTGACATTATCGTGTCATTTCAGTTGAATACTGTGAGTGATTTTCTCTTGAGATGTGACATAAGGATATCAGTTAATGCTTTTGAGTCGACGAAAGTGGCTCCACACGGGAAATACAACTACTCTCGTCTCTTATGTTTGCGATTTATCTGCCATAGCGGCTACTGAGCCAGTAAGTACGTCAAAGACCCGCCCCTGTTCGCTAGCTCCTAGGTAAGGGCATCTCGTCTGAAGGGTGCACTGGCAGCAATCGATTTTAGTCAAGCTTTCTACCGAGTGGACCACGACTATTTGGAAGCAGTCCTCCAACATAAGCGGTACCCACAGCCATTCGTCACTGTCTTCATGCGACTACTCCGTGGCGCGACGTCCAAGGTGATCGTCAACGGCCGACCTACGCAGCCCCTCACCATTTCTCGATCGACACGCCAAGGCTACCCTCTGTCCACTTTACTTTACTCCGTGGCCATGGAACCACTCCTCTGCGGCCTGCGCCAACGACTAACGGGTATGACGTTACGAGGCCACACTTTCCGATGTAAAGCGTACGCTGCCGACCTGGTGATAGTCATCCGCAACGGTGACGACACCGCTAGCGCACTGAATTGTATAGCGAAGTATAGCATGGCCACTGGTAGTCGTATCAACGTCGCAAAATCGGTGGCGATGAACGTCGGGGTCGGATTGTCTGAGAACAGTGTCACCCCCTTACAGCTCAGAGATAGTTTGAAATGTCTCGGCATTGATTTCACAGACGATATACGACGGACCGCTGCTCACAACTTTCGACGGCTTTTACGAAATGTTCGGACTGGAATTGCCAACAACCACCTACGAGCCCTGGACATCGTCCAAAGGACCCAGTATGTCAACACACATTTAGCGTCACGCATTCCGCACATCGCCTAGATATTACCTAGGCCGGTGATGGTAGCTCGCCGTATACTTGCGGCTTTTGGGTCCTTCGTGAGTTCAGGAATGCTTTTCAAGATCAAATATCAGACTCTCACCCTTCCGATGATGATGATGATGATGATGTTTGGTTTGGAGGGCGCTCAACGGCGCGGTTATCACCGCCCGTACAATTTCCCAACCTTTGCTCAGCCCAATTTCGCCACTTTCCTGGATGATGATGAAATGATGAGGACAACACAAACACCCAGTCATCTCGAGGCAGCTGAAAATTCCTGACCCCGCCGGCTCACCCTTCCCCCGGATCGGGGAGGGCTTGGCCTTTATCACGTTCATGACAGAGCGGTCGCCCTATTTGTGAGCACATTAGTCAAACTATGGCACCGCCGTCCGGACAGTCTGACGAGTTTGTTAATAGAAGAACTAGCACTGCCCTCCCTGTTGCCGCCTGTGCCGATACACCACGTCCCCTCCTCGCTCATCTACATCGGTGTCTTTTACCTCGAACTAAGCTACGTTCGACTTGCCTTACCAGCGACTCAACTGGCGACGGCAAAGACGGTTTATCGGGTCCTGCAAACGTGGACGACCCGATAACGTCGTGGAGAGGAAGCACCCAAACGTCAACTGGCGAGTAGTATGGAGGACAATTCACCACGTAACACTGGACACTGACGTCACGGCGATGTGGTATATCACTGTCAACGGTAAGCAGGTGACCAGATCACGGCTACATGCGATCCACGTGGTAGACTCACCCACGTGCACGAGCTGCGGCGTTCAAGACAACGATGAACACCGTCTTAGCTGTGGCGAGTCTACGGCAGTGTGGCACTTAGTGAGGCAAATGTCAGCATACTTCCTTCGAGTAACGCCGAATCATATCGACCCCAAGACTATCTTCTTCCCGGATGAGACGTATTACCCACGCACTAAAACTAATGCAATGACGTGGCTTCGTGGACATGCAGTGCATTATTTGTTTCAAGACGGCACTAAGGACACTTTAGACTTTTGGAACTATTTGCAGGAACGACATTGCAAGATCCTCCGTAACCCAAAGTATCGACAATATTTTTCCTTATTTGTGGAGTGCGTTCCACGACCCTCCACGTAGCTGGAACATCACGGGTACGAGAAACTAAAATTACAAGACGATGATAGAACACTACACGGTACAACGTGGGATCTACCTTGGTCATTACGAGACGTCATACCTGGATGATACAGCAGATGGAGAGTTTCGTCGTGAACCCTCACACTCTGTAGCAGTATTTGCCCCATTTCCTCTTTTTGTCCCCGGTGCGGAAAGGTCTTCGCAGTTTTTGTTTCCCATCCGGTGCAAGATGTAGCATTGGTTAATGGTGGTATGGATTCCACCCTTCAGTTTTGTTTCAAGGTTTCCTTAGCCCCGCGCTTTGCTCTCTTTCTTTATGCCTTTTTCTACAACTGTTAGCATGTTTTTAGTTATGTGCGTCCCCAACTCGACGCAACGAGTGCACTTACTACTTTTCAGTTCCTTACTGATAAAAAAATAAAATAATTAAAAAAATTAAAAATAAATGAATAAATAAAATAACAAAAAACATTCACAATAATACACCATCTGCATCCTTTGTACCACATCCCCAGAATGGGAGGGAGGAGACGTCGTGGCCAGGCCTGGGGTTGCGACCCCTGCCCACCTTGCCTTCGCCACCCCATTATCTGATCCATCGAGGAAAAAAAAAAAAAAAAAAAAGGTAACGTACTTGCCTGTCGTGCACGCTGCCTTTGTTCGCCTTTCGAGACTCGCTGAAAGTAAGATTTTTAATTCTTTTGTAGCAGAACTATAAACAGGCAGATACAAATTCAATGAGGGAACCGTAAGACAACACTCTAGCAAAATTCGTCATGCTGCTTTTCGTAACACTTAGTGTCAAAGCGAAAACCTTAAGGTACTGCAAAATTCATAATGCCGCTTTTGTTTTCTGCCGACATATTGTTTGTTGTTGTGAATACATAATTGTATCTATGAACTACCACATTTTCATAATACTTGCGAAGCAAATCATGTGAAGTAACACTTCACCAACTTGTTGGGAAGGTGGGAAAAGCACTACCCTTTCTGGATGCTCTCTGTATCTTCCTGGATGTCGAGGGGGTTCTAGTAGTACGACCTTCGAGTAAATGGTTAGAGATGAAGAACGTAGTGGTGAAAGAACTTATAGATGAGCTGAATGCGGGAGACTACTCTTGAAAAGAATAAGTAGACGATTTATTCACAGTAAGACTTAGGAAATTTGCTAGTAGTGTTAAACCTATGTGCACTGAACATTGTGAAAAAGTATTTAAAGACGAGCCCCACGAAAATTGGTGTAGTATTATTTATGGGGAAGCATGTCCAGCACACATACTGAAAAATTATGTTTCTCGATGAAACTTTAGAGAGGGTAGTAGTGTATCTAGAGGTAGCCCTGGATGGAAAACTATTATGAACACCTCCCATAAAGAAAATGTTCCACTGCGTAAGATAATCTTATAAGCACTAGAAGCTGGTAAAGCTAAAGTGGGGTCTAAACCCAGTACGTACCGGATATACACCCCTGGCAAAAGACCAACGATAATATATTGGCCTATAATACGAACAAAGTCGAACAGAAGGTGGCTGCTAGGGAGTGTGGCAAAGTGCAGAGACTGTGGCAAAAGACCAACGATAATACATTGGCCTATAATATGAACAAAGTCGAACAGAAGGTGGCTGCTAGGGAGTCTGGCAAAGTGCAGAGACTGGCCTGCTTTCACGAACAGATGGAATTAGCAGGATATCCACTCTTGGAATGGATATTATGCTAGACATCCCCGCCTTACACCTGTGGCTTAAAATTGAGGCAACGGCAGGGACATAAAGGCTAAAAATTGGAAATAACTGGAAATAGAATGTACGGAATCCCAAATCAGTATGGCGATGGCTGGGGAAATGCCGACTAACTATACAATAACTTCTAGCTGTTTCAATAAACCTTGCCATGTAACAGCTGGAAGCAGGGATCAGTGAAAAAACGAACCACTACACCGTGCAGGACACATAATTTAGTGGTTTACTGACAGGTCGAAAACAAATGAAAGTACCGGGTCTGGTGTACTGCCTAGAGTCTCTTTAGGGAAGATGGACACAGTATTACAAGTTTTTTTTCTATCAGCATGTGCACGGAGGAGAATTAGAGTAGACCCTACAAAAATCGTGGCATCCACCTTTATTCAGACAGCCACGCAGCTCTGAAATCTGTATCAGCCCCTGCAACTAGATCGAAGGTCGTTGCAGAATGCCATGAAGCATTTTCTTCCAGACATGTCCGAAAGAACAGACGCCACACATATATCCATATACAGGGTGTTTCAGGAGGAATTGTAGATATTTTAGCAGGTGGTAGTACAGACGAAAAAAAATTCCATATAATTGCGTGCACTTTTTTTGAGTACAGAGACACAGCTGTTAGTACGTAACTCTAACAAACTCAAAGCAAAGGCAAATGAGGACATTCAAAGTACATTTTCAAAAATTCTCCCACCAACTTCAATGCACATTTGATTTCTCTTGATAACACCTCGTGTAGCTCTGCTGAGATCGTCTTTGCGTTCTTTTACGAGGGCTGCACTATTCATAATCCGGACGATCAAATCGGCTCTTGGGTTTACTTTTTCTTTGTAGATTTCGCCTTTGACCATCCCCTCAGGCAAAAATCCAAAGACATAAGGTCCGGGGACCGTGAAGGCAAAGAAAAGTGCCCATATCTAATGACCCACCTTCCGGGAAATGTTAGGTTTGGATAACGTGTCACCTGACGACTAGAATGTGCAGGAGCCCCGTCATGCTGGAGGAACGTACGCATTTTGCAGCCAAATGAACCTGCATCTCGGTTCATACAATAGTGCAATACGTGCGTAATGGTTAGATGTAACTGAAGAGACACTCCAACTCGGATTGTGGTTAAGGGCGAATCCCAAGGGCGTGGCCACGAACAATTTGGAGCGGAATCTTAATGTCACCGGAACATTGTTGAAGGACCATGACATGCGGTCGTTAGACCGACTGCAGAAACTTCAGTTTATAAATACATACATACTCAGCAAAGTATATCATGTCACATCAGTCTTACCGATACTGCAGGTCACTGCACATAAAATATTAGCTGTAGCCTCTTAGTATGTGTGGAAACAAAATATCTTCGAAGTATCCTACCACAAGTGACTTTGCAGAGGCAAAACGGAGGACTTGGAATTAAAGACGTGCTTTTAAACTAATACTTGCCACTGAGACAGGAATCACAAAACTCCTGTCCCTCTCGTTAGATCCTGGGGAGAGGAACACTCCTGTTAATGTAGCATGCCAGCCTAGATTACGTCCGAAAGTACTATAGCGATTGGAGCCGTATAAGACTTCCACCAGCACAAACCAACACTAGAATTATATTACCAGACATCGTCTTCACAAACCAATTCCAGTAAATTAACCTACAAAATCCTGGAGGAACATCTGGAAAAATATCAACAATAAAATTCTACCAACTTGAGTCAGTGCCGTATGGTGCGACGTTGTAAACGAAACCATACCCTCAGCGGAACGATTATGGAAAATCAAATTGAGACCATCTCCATACTGCGACAAATGTCGGCTTGTAGAAACTGTAGCGCACATCTTCTTATATGAAAACAGAATCAGAATTTGGAACTGGACTAGGAAGAAACTAGCACTATCAACAGAACTGTAGAAAGTCGTATACCGATAACTGAAGCTTTACAACCCGACTCGAAATGTTACCCGTCCGCAAAGAATAACAGTTATTCGTGGCTTCTGGGACTTTTGTGGCGTAACAAGACAGCTACGCCACACTGAAGTAGCCGAAAGGCACGCGTTAATCTCACGTTGGCTAGAGAGAGGTCTGAAACAGGATACGTAATGAATGGTAGCAAGAAAAGTACGTAGCTGCTATAATACTTAACTTTTAATCCCTCATTTGTATACAGCATTCCTGGATGATACAAGTGAGACTCTATCTTAAAATGGTTAATGGCGCCTTGCTAGGTCGTAGCCATTGACTTAGCTGAAGGCTATTCTAACTGTCTCTCGGCAAATGAGAGAAAGGCTTCGTCAGTGTAGTCGCTAGCAAAGTCGTCGTACAACTGGGGCGAGTGCTGTTCCGTATCTCGAGACCTGCCTTGTGGTGGCGCTCGGTCTGCGATCACACAGTGGCGACACGCGGGTCCGACATGTACTAAATGGACCGCGGCCGATTTAAGCTACCACCTAGCAAGTGTGGTGTCTGGCGGTGACACCACAGGGACAGTTTGTTTTTTACGTAGTAACAAACAAAACTTAGAAGAGTACGTGTTTTATATTGCAGAAGAACATTTTAAGCTGAAGAAGAATAACAAATATAAGGAATGGCTTCAATTTTTTTATCTATTGCTTTATGTGGGCTACGAAGAGGTGGACAGTTTTTTTTATTAGAATCAGAATACAATACTTTCACTTTTTTTTATTCCTGGAATATTCTTTTACGTTGGTTCTAAAATCAGAACTGTTCTAATTTGACAAAACCTCTCCGGCTCCGAAATTTTTTTCATTTGTTGAAAAATATACTGCTTCCTTACAGACCTCATATGCATCCAGTGCATAATAACTTAAATTTTAAATTTTTTTGAATGAATGTTTGTTATGTATTTTTCCGTCACCCTTTTCACTGATATAAGTTATGTTCTACAACGAACGGACGCCATTGGAGGTGGCAATCTGAAATTTATTTCACCTTAATTACTACTTCAATTTTGTTCTACAATTTAAAGGAATATATGGGTGCAAACATGGAATACATGGGAATAATGCAGCTGCTCAGTGATAGGTATGGCGTAGGCATTGTGGCCAGGCCTCGGATCTTCGACCCCTGCCCTCTTTAACTTTAAAAAAAATAATAATAGTGCAGTAATCAGCACGTCTGTCTAGTAAGCAGGAGGTCCAGGTTCGAAGCCCAGTCGGTCACAAATTTTCATCTGCCGTAGTTGCTGTATTTCAACGCGCTGCGACAGTGTGGACGTCGGTCCTTCGATATTTAAGATGCAATTGTATTTTGAGGCAATAGAGGTGACTTGCTAACATTTGTCTTGCCATCAATGTAACGGGACTTCAACGGCATCCAACCCCTTGCCATTGCTTTGTGCCGGCGCTAACCCATGTAATATATAGGAGAATCAGATTGTAGTTCATATTTAATCAAATAACGAATGGTCAGTATACAAGTATGCCGGTTCTAGGCGCTGCAGTCTGGAACCGCGCGACCTCTACGGTCGCAGGTTCGAATCCTGCCTCGGGCATGGATGTGTTGTCCTTAGATTAGTTAGGTTTAATTAGGTCTAAGTTCTAGGGATCTGATGACCTTAGAAGTTAAGTCCCATAGTACTCAGAGCCATTTGAATATTTTTTTACTGATATGCTTCTCAGGTAATGTACTTTTTCGTATTTATTTTCTCACTTCATACTAAAACAATGGCGTTAATATGAGAAGACTAACTGAAATATACGCTTCCAAGACATGATATTTCCTTGTGTGCTACTACTGCATACATGAAAGACCTGCAGTTAAAAATTTTTGCATGTTGGATAAATTTTGATATCATCTCACATTCCTTTGTGAGAAGATTCCTATTTTCTTGGGATTCAAACAGAGTAGACATTCCATTACTGGTTAATATTCTGATGACTAATGACATGATACCCGTTGCAATTGCTCCATGGCACCTGTGAGTAGAGTCTCACGTTGGTTACTATTAGAACACGCAGGCATTGATATCCGCTCACTGCAGTCAGAGGCAAGGTGATTTCCTTCTCTTTATGGCGAGGCGTCTGCTGCAGTGTCCACGCTCAGCTAACACAAAGAAATCGCGGCGGCACTGGGCACTCCTAATCGCTGCACTTGTCGTGAGCCTCGACAACAAGAGCGCACTGTCTCTGCTAACGATACTATGGAGTTAATACATCTTACTTACTTAACGCAATATGCAGGTCGAGGGTTGGGTAAAAATTCAGTTTGTAACTTCCCATCGCATTAAAATACTTTAGCCATATTTGATGCAATATTTATTATTGGTTGTCTCTCTAATGTTAACAGTACTGATTCAAATTGTGGTTCAAAAATGGTTCAAATGGCTCTGAGCACTATGGGACTCAACATCTTAGGTCATAAGTCCCCTAGAGCTTAGAAATACTTAAACCTAACTAACCTAAGGACATCACACACACCCATGCCCAAGGCAGGATTCGAACCTGCGACCGTAGCAGTCCCGCGGTTCCGGACTGCAGCGCCAGAACCGCACGGCCACCGTGGCTGGCATTCAAATTGTGTCAACACGAAAACAAACAAACACACACATACACACACACACACACACACACACACACACACACACACACAGTATCTGATTCCAGTGAGGGTGATGACTACTGTGTGTTGAACAACACATGCACCAGTCAATTCCACAGTTGGCGTCGAGTAGATGAGATTTTTCAATTACCTTGCATTGCAAGAATTGTGAGGAGACTGAAAGCAAATGGACTTGTATGTTAAACAGCTGCGACAAAGCAAAGCTTGACCCATCATCAGATATTACTTTTGAATGCACTACGGGAACAGCAGTGATCAATGTCTTATAAATAATTACTATTAAAAACAGTCTTGATCACGATTTATTTAACAAGGTGACCGGTTTCGACCACTACTGTGGTCATCTTCAAACCATTGAGTAGGAACCTCTTTCTGTTGGAGAATCACTACTGATTCTCAAACAGAAAGATGTTCCTACTCAGTGGTCTGAAGATGACCACAGTAGTGGTCGAAACCGGTCACCTTGTTAAATAAATCGTGATCAAGACTGTTTTTAATAGTAATTATGATCATCAGATAATTGTCCACATGGGTTTTGTGGATCCGTATACTTTTAGTAAACAACCCATCCACGATCATTACGTAAGATTTCTCAAGCGTAGGGGCATTGATTTCATTAAGGCGTCGACAGTATAGCGTGATGGTTTACTTCCCACCATACGTTTTCTATATTCGTCAAAACGTCGCTTGCATTTGTAGGTCCGCATGGCAATGACCTTGTTACCTCTGCCCACGTATTTTCTATCTGGTTGATGTTCGGTGATCGTGGAACAAACGGCAACAGCTTTATCCTCTCTTGGCCCTGAAACCAATCTCGCACTGCTCTGCTATGATGGAGGGAGCTTTGCTCCTGTAAATAAACTGTTATCACTTTAGTTCATGTATTTATATTTAAGTAACGTATTTGTAATAAGCACATTGTATTATTATTTTCCACAGTGTTTAAAAATTCAGGCCCTGTCATAGACAAGTGGTCTAGATTCAACAGTTCAAATGTTCAAATGTGTGTGAAATCTTATGGGACTTAACTGCTAAGGTCATCAGTCACTAAGCTTACACACTACTTGACCTAAGGACAAACACACACACCCATGCCCAAGGGAGGACTCGAACCTCCGCCGGGACCAGCCGCACCGTCTATGACTGCAGCGCCCTTGACCGCTCGGCTAATCCCGTGCGGCAGATTCAACAGTCCGATTAAGAATGTGGTTTGCCCAGTCAATCAAATGATGAGAGTAGTAGTCCGATATCCACATTAAGACTGACTGGCTGAATTCGATTAGAACGATCTGGTATCGAAATGAAATTACAGAAATCGGATAATTTGAACGGCTGTATTGCAACAATGCTGTGCACATGAATTCCTATGATGGAGTAACAGGTTGCAACTGTCTAAGAAAAAGTGAGAAATATGTCTACTAGTAGCAATGAAACGTAATTATAACTCATATTTATGTGATGGAAATACTGAATCGAACAATACACATCTACTTCGCCGGCCGCGGTGGTCTCGCTGTACTAGGCGCTCAGTCCGGAACCGCGCGACTGCTACGGTCGCAGGTTCGAATCCTGCCTCGGGCATGGATGTGTGTGATGTCCTTAGGTTAGTTAGGTTTAAGTAGTTCTAAGTTCTAGGGGACTGATGCCCACAGATGTTAAGTCCCATAGTGCTCAGAGCCATTTGAACCAATACACATCTATTTCAGTGGTGGGAAGATACACCATATCGAATTTGCTGATGACATAATGAAACTAATAATAATAAAAATCCCGTGTGGCCGGTAGGGGAAACCCTCCCTCATATGGGTGGTACCGTGGAAATCAAATACTTGGGTGAACCAAATACTAACACAATCCTGAACGGCTACTCAATCCGCTGAATCCAAAATCCAGGCACGTCTGAGTGGAAATCACTGCTATGGTCACCGTCTGTTAGCTCAATGAGCTCGGCTAAAAATGTTTGCTTCCAAAGGCTTCAACACCCTCTGGTCCTGTCCGGTCCTGGAATCACCCAGGCCAAACCAATGAAACACAATCAAACATGAGCTGTGCAAGCAAAGTCAACTTTACCCCAGGTGGTACACAACCCGGCTGTCGACAGGCGGCAGCTGGATTTGCGGTTTCTGGGGAGTCCAGGTTAGCACGGCAGAGAATATCGAAGATCTCTGTTAATTTCCCTACAAGCAGAAAACATGCATTTGAAAACTAAACATCGATCAATTGATCCAAGCACGGAAACTAAATAATGCCATATAATAAATCGACAGACAAAAAATTCTCATCGTTGCTCTTCAAGAACCACGACTAACTGACAATGAAACCTTGCATTACGGAAATCATTGCATCATCAAGAGCAAAATACAACAAAAGGTAGTGAAAGGCGTACCAATCTTCGGCATTGCATTTCTCGAACACAAATCTATCATCAACTCTGTCAAAGAAATCACACCCATCAACAATCAAATGGTTCATTATGGGTCTTAACAGCGGAGGTCATCAGTCCCCTAGAACTTAGAACTACTTAAACCTAACCAACCTAAGGCCATCACACACATCCATGCCCGAGGCAGGATTCGAACCTGCGACCGTAACAGTTGCGTGGTTCCGGAGTGAAGCACCTAGAACCGCTCGTCCGCCGCGGCCGGCCCATCAACAATCGACTTATGACTATGCTCATTCAGAGCGTCAGTAAAAAATATACACCCATCAATGCACATGCCCCCACCAACATCGAAAACAAGTAAAACACCGAAAATGTCGAAAAATTCTGGAACACACTCCAAAATACTATTAGCAAAATTCACCAAGATGACGTGAAAATGTAAATGAGGGACTTCAACTCTATTTGTAACAATGATTTTTCTACAGGTTTTTTCTGCCCAAATTCAGCACACCGAAACACTTGGACCAACGGCACACGTCTGACTGACACTTGCCAACAATTAAACCACAAAAGGATGTCTTCCCACTTTAGGAAAAAACCAGTTCCCAGGTAACATGCTTGGCTACCAGGTGCAAGCTGCTTCCGTTGGCCTTTCGGCACTCGCTGAAAACTTGAGTTTTAATTCTTTTGTAGCAGAGCAACAAGCAGGCACATACAAACTCAATAAGGGAATCGTAAGACAACGCTCGAGCAATATTCGTCTTGCAACTTTCAATAACCCTTAGTGTCAGAGCGAAAGCCTTACGGTACAGCCAAATTCATAATGACGCTTTGGTTTTCTATTTTTATGAAATGCCACATGTTCATAATACTTGCGAATGATACATGAAATGAAGTAAATACAGATCTTTTCGAAGTCAAAAATCGGTAATATTCTACTAATTCGTGTTAAAATAGGCTCAATCGTCTTACAGACACTTAATGCTTTATTAAGATAGACTGCCATCGTGACGTTTCTGTAGTAAGCTGTCTTTAATTTGTATTAGTACAGTGAATATTTTAATTGCATTTTCCATTGGTTTACTAAACGCAACAGTAATCATCAAAGAGAAATTAATAAGCAGCAGAAATTTGTTTCACGATATCCAAAACAATCTGACAATGTAAAGTTGTTTACAAATTCTACGTCCGTAGAAACCTACTGGTTCTAATGATGTCATTAAACCAGAGTAGTTTTAAGAGTATTTTCGTCTAGAAATGAAATGCCTTGACGGTTGATCGATCAAGAGCGGGAAAGGTAAAATTTTGCAGATATATGACGAGAGGGACAAGTGCTTGAGAGAGGACTTCCCTATCAAAACAAGTGCCTGAGGGACGACTTTCCTATCAATCTCCTGGATAGTTTTGTTTCTCAAATCAACATAGTGCGTTAGCGTGCAGTAGCATAGGTGATGAAGTTTTGTTGCTCGATTTTCTTACACTGCGACCGAAAGGTGTCTCAGTTGTTGACAACAAATTCCAGCTGTGTTGCATGCACCGCTTGGGGCAGAATTCGTAGCCCAAAACACACTTTTGGAGCTATCAGATGTAAAATATTATGTTCACACTACTCTTTGCTCGTGTTTACGTCTTTTGGTGGAGCTCAGCCTTTCATTTTTTCTTAGGAAGTTAACGATAAAGGCATTATAACACGTCACCAGTAACAGTACTGTATAGGAATGCTCAATGAGCGACCTGATTACGTTCAATAATAGTCACTCCGTTGATTTTTGTTGTTTCGAATTAGAGCATTCAGTACTCCTACACCAGGCTTCTGCACTTTGCCTGTTGAATGCAAATGTCGCATGATGGTAAAATGGTAATCTGTCACATATATCAGTAGTCGAGACTTCCTTAATGTGGAAAATCATTCATGCCAGAACGATCTTTGTTGAAACAAGAATATCTTTTTCTGGCGTATCTTTCCCAAAAGCACTCGCTCCACACACAGTTCAAATCTTTCTAGCTGTCTCCTCTACATTCACTCCTCTGTTATACCAAAAGTAAACGTTGTGTTGCAGATGTTACACCTTCTTCCACTTGCGACTGTTTTACAATGCTTAACTGTAGTTCATGATTTTCAAGTATGCAAAATCCAATGCTTAACTGCAAGATGATAACTAGAACTTCAAATTCGAAAATGACAGTTGATACATACACTGACAGCGTGGCGCCGCGTTCACATGGGCGACGACGGATTTCAGGCGGCGGGTGGCGTCTGGCCGGTCGCCGGTAGCCGATGCAGCGCGAGGAAACGCTCGAGCGTAAGCTGTTCTGATCGCGACGCAGCCACGAGCTGCCCTGCGGAATTGTTTCTGGCAGTACTTGTTATTGCTGGTGGGTAGAATGTTAAGCGAATTATCTTCGATGGTCAATCAGACTCATAACTTCAGACCGAAATGTGGTAAAAAAAAAAAAAAATGCAGTTGGACGCGAACAGGCGACCTTTTTTTTTTTTTAAGTTTAGAATGCACGACTATTACCACTTTTTTTTAAGGCCAAACTAAAATATCTTTTTCCTTTAAGAACAAATTGTGAGGAATAAATAAGGAAAAGTTTTTTTTTTCAAAAGAAAACAAAGACTCCAATTATACTGGTTTCTCCTTCCAGTAAACAAAAATGAGTCTCCTTCGTCTTGTTGGCGAAGAAGCAATCTTTTGGAACAAACAAAAAGTTTCTCAAAGGCAAAATCAAATTTCTTTTTCCTTTACGAACAAATTATGAGGAATAAGTAAGGAAAAGTTTCTGTTTTTTATTTTTTATTTTTTTTATTTATTTATTTTTTAATTAAAGTCGTCGTGCGACTTGTAGTTAAAGCCCAGTTCTTACAGGAGCTCCTGAAGTGTATCCGCCTACAGCATGCCAGCTCGTCCAAACGTGTCTTATCATGGCGTAGGCGCGGGTTCTGGGTCGCAGATCTATTCAGTTCGGTTCGGTTTATACAGTTTTCAGCTTCTCAGGGCTTCGACGTTCCAGCTATTAGGTGGGTCATCGAAAGTGCTCCGTAAGAAATTAGAAAAATATTGTTTATAGCGTGGGTTGCGTATCAGGACGCAGTGTCGTTCGTTAAGATAAGTCCAATATCCTAGCGTAGACTTGTCGCCAGAAGTAAAAAGATAGCGGATCGTGTGGCCACAGATCAAATTCACAGAGTGAGTTTTGGCGGAGGGGTAGAAAGTCTTATCGGGGTACAAAAGCATGTGGACGTCGATCTGAGCCGGTGTCTGGCGAGTAAGAAACGCCAAAATTCGCCGCGCAAGTGTCCAGACGTCGAGCGCTGTGCCACAGTGGAACCGGTGGACATCCGTGTCATCCACTCCACAGTGGGTGCAGAGGGATGAATCGGCGAGATGGATGCGGTGCAGACGATCTCGGTTAACTTGTTTGCCATTCACGGTGATGTACTACCCTGATTGAACGTCTGATTCGAGAAAACGCGCATGGATCGCCTTCCATATGTGTCGCCACACGTACTGTGGATACTTACATGCGATGGGGTTGGACGGGCGGCACTGTTGTAACAATTCGGAGACTGTTTTCGTGAGGTACAAACGTGTAAGTGGTAAGGACCGGTAGATATAACTGAACTCCAGGAAAAATCGTTGGATGTAATAAAAGGGGGTTGGAATGGTCGATACCAGTACTGGGGCGGACAAGGGGGCCGGTGCAAAGTTGTGTAGCAGGAGGCTAGTAAGGCTCTGTGGGCAACGATGCCAAAGTTTTAGTTGGGAGCTGACGTATAGTGCCTTGACACGAGTCGGCACGTGGATGAGTCCCACCCCGCCACGATCTCGTGGCAGTGCAAGGGACTCATACTGCACCTTGAATAACATCCCCGAGCTGACGAAGGAGCCGAAAGCCATCAACAGTCGTCGCGCCAGGAGATTTGGGACTGGTAGTACTTGAGCCACGTGTGGTATACGGGAAGCATGATACATGTTCACGTATTGCGCGCATTGGTAGCCGGTGATCTGCGAGAATTGCTCTGATTGTCTGTAGCAAGCGTCTACCATTGATAATCGCTGAGCGGCGCAGGTCTGCTGTGAAATCAAGCCCAAGACACCGTATGGTGGCGGCGACACTGAGGGGGGCAGCGCATCTCTCCGGCAAACCCTCACCAATGAGCAGGACCTTGGATTTTGAAACGTTGAGGCAGCTCCCCGACGCTTCGCGGTAAGTCGCCACCCATGTCAGTGCTGCTCGCACTTCATCTTCACTGCGCAGATATAGTACTATGTCGTCTGCGTAGGCTGTACAACAAAAACGGTGGCCTTGCACAGCCATGCCTTCCAAACGTTGGTGCATGCCCTGGAGCAGGGGTTCCAGGGCGAAAGCATCCCTGTCGCACCGATCGTGCGATGACCAGGGACGGTGTAAGGCGACCACTGTACATGATTTTAGAGGTTGCACTACTCAACAGGGGCATACCCACTGTGACAATATCGCCAGGAAAACCCATATGCTGAAGAACTGTCCGTAAATAGAAGTGGTCAACACGGTCGAAAGCCTGGCTAAAGTCCAGTGAAGCCAAGGCGCCAGGGAGACGCTGATAATGCGCTAATGCTATCATGTCTCTGTAACGGCAAAGGGCCGTACGGATGTTGTTGTCGCCTCCTAGGGAAGTCTGGTCGCAGTATGTGACGTAACGTGCGACCTTCTTAAGTCGCGATGCCAGTAGCCGTGTGAATATTTTCATCTCGCTGTTGACCAAAGTAATTGGTCGATAGTCCTGGACCCTCGATAACCCGCGCGGTTTATGTACGGGGATAATAATGCCTTCTAGAAAGGCGCTCGGGACCACTGTCATCGGTGACATCAGCTCTTGTGCGATTGCCGTCCACGTGGAAGCCAACAAATAGTGAAAACTTTTATAAAATTCGATGGGTATACCGTCAAGTCCAGGAGATCTGTTATCGGAACCCGCCTTGATAGCGTCTACCACTTCATCTGTGGTTACGTCGTCTTGGAGATCATGCACTGGATCCTCCGGAAGAGTGTTCGTAGTAAGCTGAGCGACTTCTGTGATCAGTGCTGCAGAATGCGGTACAGCTGCGTATAGCCCGGCAAAATGAGCATGGAGAGTACGACCGATGCTTTGTTGGGTGTCGTGCCGGCGCCCTTCCACATCAGTGAGTACTTGGATCAGAGCTCGTCGTCGTCGTAGTCTTTCCTGAAGGAGGTGGTACATCGACGGACATTCTTGAGGGATTCGATTAGAAGCTCGAGAACGGACTACAGTGCCTTCCAAGTTACGCCGCATGATCAAGGAGATCTGCGCCTTCGTGCGATGGACCATCGACTGCCGGGCTGGCGAGAAAGGCATCGTCGTACAGTCACGTAGAATGGTGTAGTAGAAGTGCAGGGTATTAGTTTGCCACGCCTTTAATTCCTTCCCATAACTCATCAGAGTCTTCCTGAGGGTTGGCTTTGCACAGGAGAGCCACCATGATAAGGTGGAGTCATAGGCTTCTCGACGATGGTGGCAGCGTGCCCACGCTTCTTCGACCATACGGCGACAGTCTGAGGAGGTCAGGTGAGCGACATTGAGTTTCCACAGACCACGACTATGCCACACTTGCTGTCGGGCGAGAGTGACGTCACAGAGGTATGCATCATGGTCTGAAAAGGCCAAGGGCCAGACTTCCGCATGACGTGTGCCATCAGCAAGGGAGCGGGTAACGTAGATGCGATCTATGCGCCTTGACGAGTGAGAGGTGTAGAATGTATAGCCCGGTTGAATTCCGTGGAGCTTCTTCCATGTGTCAACAAGTCGTAGACGGTCGATGACCACTGAGAGAGATGCGCTAGGGGAATGTCGCGGGAGTTGGTCCGCGGGAACTTGTGTCGAGTTAAAATCCCCACCGAGTACCAAATCGTCCTGCGGACCGGTGAAGAGGGGTGTGACGCTTTCGGCAAAAAAAGTTTATCGGTCATGACGGCGGCCAGTGCCGGACGGAGCGTAGATATTAATAATACGCACACCGAACAGTGTGAGGGCCATACCTCGCGCAGTGGGGAGGTAGATGACGTCCTCTGCAGGGAGGCCGTCGCGTAGCAGGATGGCGACGCCGCTACCGGTATCGGATGCGGGAGAAACATGGGCGTTGTATCCGGTGGGAACTAGGAAGTCAGCCACAAACACCTCTTGTAAGAGTGCTATATCCACATCCGCAGAGTAAATAGTGTCTCTGAACATGGCCAGTTTATGGGGGACACGAATGGTGGCAAGATTCATTGTCCCGATACGATATTGCTGTGTACGGCAATCCTCAATATTTGCAGAACGTGCGGTAGAAGTAGCCGGCAGGTGGAGACCCACCGGTGGTCCCGCAGTGGTGATAATTACAGGCGGGGCGCCAGCCCCAGTGTCGCCGAGGTGGACTCCTGTGCAGACACGCTGGCAGTCTGTTCCACTTCTTCTTCAACGTCATCGGCCCAGGAAGCTGACGACGTGGACATGTGACGGTCACGTACTTCCGGAACGGGTGTTGTAGATTCCGCAACATGAGTGGCAGGGGGACCGCCGTCATCATTCGTTGACAACGGCGAGGACACGTCCCTGGCTGGGAGAGTAGGTGTCACAGGAGGGGCGCCTGTTGCTGCCACATCGCGTGACTGGACGCAATGTGGGAGATCACCGTCAGACATCAGGTCGACATCAGGTCGACATCTCGCGGGGCCGCCTGATAAAGGGCGTCATCGGAAGGCGTTCGTCGTCGTTTCCTGTGTTTACGAGGCGACCGCTGTTTTCTGATGTGGGCTTCTGAATCAGAATGTGGTCGCCCGTCGTCTGATGCCGAACCCGTCTAGACAAAGGTAGACGTCGGCACGACACCGAGGTCGACGTCCATGGTTCCAACAGGAATATCGGTTTCTGTCTGCAACCCGGACGGTCCTGAAGCGAGCACTGGAGGCGACGCCGTGCTTGTGTCCTCGGCGCCTTGTGCTGCGGCGGGTGGCGTTGACGATGCTGCTGGCGCAATCGAGATTGGTACGACGGGGTCCTGTGCAACCTTGGCGTAGGTGATGGGTAAGGACGTGACCGTCGAAGCCTGGGTCTCTTCACGTAAGGGCGTCTGTATTAAACGGCGGTGTAAGCATTCGGAACGTACATGTCCTATCTGTCCACATCCTGCGCACGTTCGTGGCTGTCCATCGTACATGACGATGGCCCTCACACCGCCAATCAGCAGGTACGATGGGACATGTTTCGTCAGCTCAATTTTTATTTGCCGGACGCCATTTAATACGGGGTAGGTCGTAAATGTTTGCCACTTCTCCGCGACGTGACCCAAGACGGTGCCATATGGTTGGAAAGCGGCAATGACCACATCCTGAGGCACCTCGAACGGGAGCTCAAACACCCGCAATGTCCGGAGACCGAATCCAGCATGGGCGACTGACACAGCACCCATATGTCCATCAGAGTGTTTAAATTTCAGTCCGGTGGCATGACGGTGAATTATGTCATTGCAAATTTCCTCCATCGACATCTTGATGTAGACAACACTTCCAGTAATGGAAAAATGTATGCCGATTACGTCCTGGGGGTTCAAACGTAGAGCCTCACGTATGAACTGTTCGACTTCGAAAGCTCTGGGTCGTGGATGTTCGGCCTGAAACGTTACTTTGATCGTTTCACGGCGGTACGAGTGCGCCATGGTGTACGTTAGTACTGGACTCGATAGACACAAACACCGCGACGCGGAAGTAAACACCGCCGAGAGCGGAGCGTCGGACGGCGGACGAAGCAGCTCCGCACGCTAGCACGGCTGAGAGCCGACTGACTAGACCACGGGCTCACACAATCCGAGAACACCTCGGAAGTAGACAACACTTCCTCCTAACACTTCCGCATCTTACAGTGTTGCCAGATTGTGCAGATGGCTGGACTTAAGAGTTGTCAGTGGCGGTCAGTTTTATTGGCCACCTTAAGTGAACTACTCGTACTTAGTCTCTGTGGCGGCCGGCCGGCGGTCAGGTTTTATGTCTAAGACTGTTTGAGGTATTCGAATAGCTCCTCTCACTCTTATCAGTTTGATTGACTACTTGACTAAATTGATCAATTAATTAACCTCTTACCCACTGGAAAATTCCCCCTCTCCCTCAGAAAATGGCCGAAGTTCAAGTTCCATCAGGAAAATGCAACATACCAAGGCTACCTCCACTAACCTAAGAAAATTGTGGGAAAAAGGGACACTTGGGCTAATTCCATTCACCTAAGTCATCCGATCACCACCTCTTCTTAGGAATTGGCTGGAAAAGGACTCTTCCTGTCCTAGATAGGATGAACACAAGTCTTTCTTAACCTATTGTTCTGTTAAGTGGTATTCAATGTCCCATTTCCTTAAGCTATTGCACCGCCTTTGATACCAATTTAAGTAATTAGTTACGTCCTCCCACCATTTTCTGGTACACTTTTCGAATTTCGCATGCTTTTGAACGCCATTTCTGTCTCATTCTTCTTTGTTACCCACCCCCTTAAACTACTGGACTGGGTTTTACATAAAAATTATTCAAATTAATTTACTGTTTTTCTATTAACCTGATAAAAATTTGTGCACATTAATTAAATCGATATACTTCCAATGTATGTGGTATTTTTTTTTAAATTTGCAGAATCCTATTGGTCAGTGAAATCGATGGAATACAGTTTAAACAAAAGATCACTCATAAACAACACATCCCACCACCTGACATCCAATGCCGACATCGGAGTCTGGGTGGACTGACGGTACTCACGAAGCTACGAAGTATCAGTTCGGGCCCTGCAAGCGTGAGGTGGCGACATCTCTTTCATACTTGACACCTGAGAAATTCCTATCTAAATACATGTTCACCTAGGAACCGTTGCTTGCATAATGACTCATAGCTGCAATGCAGATTTGGCACTGAGAGGTGTTCCAATGCTTTCCAGAATAGCACAGGGTGCATTCTTCCTAACGATCGTCACTGAATTTACCCGTCAATCTGCAGCTGCTGCCGGTGTTGGAACACCATCTCAAATAACATTAGTTTTTGCTGAAGATGAGTGCTATTAAGGAGGTGAAGTTTAAGATGGAGGATAACAAAATCTGTGTAATGATTGCGTGGAATTACGTCTATCATGCAGTACGAAATGGGTTATGAGAGCAGGAGGCAGATGACCGTGTCTGCTTCCAAAGATATATAGCAGACATATCTAAAATTATATATCCTGTACTTAAAGAAAACCACAGATATGGCATGTGGTTAAAAACCTGTACACTGCCACAGTGGGAGCAGGGTTGATAAAGAACACAGAGGTTGTGAGGTAAAAACTCATTTATTTCTGATCCAACTTAGAAGAAATTTTACATTTTCATAAGCAGATACAGCAACACTTTTTGTCATACATGTTCTTGAGCCGATGGAGAGGAGGACATCCGTAGAATCCCATGTCTTGAATAGCAGCAAACGTAAAGATTCGACACATCCATGAGATCTTCTCGTTCCCCTTAATGTAGATGATAGTATTCGTGTAATCGAATAATTTAAGCGTCGTCACCATATCTTTATAGGGTATGCCAGGATCATCCCAGTGAATTCCAGGATAGAAATGCGTTAACCACTTTGCACTCTTTCATGTCTTAGCATACTTCACGTACTCAAAAGACCTCGGTAATGCAATGTTTGCTCGGAATATCTCTATTATTCCAAAATCTTGTGTGTACACTACAAACGCAACATCTTTAAATATGAACTGTCTATGCTCACCATCACAGAAACCCTACATGTCCACAATGATGTTCTCACCTTGAGACGCCATTACTCTAGGTGTGGTGCAGCACCTATTCATTCATACAGCTTGTTGCACAACACCAGTGAGCGGGCAGTAGTTGATCACACGGTCGTGTAGAACTAGAGCATACGTGGCAGTGTGAATCTTCGACAAATTTCCCAGAACAAATTCATTTCGCACGTCTATAGGTCCAGACTTAATTATCTCGTTCTGTTTCGATCAGTCTATTACGATAATTGGTGAATGCTCCTTGAAGTTACATGGACTGAGTAGACACCCTCTTCTATCTTCTTAAGCAATTTCATAGTAAGTTGCACGGAACGCAGACATATCATAAGCTAGACTGTATACATTTTGATTCCACTGTAGATGTAAATTGTCATATGGGCAGATTTCTGAATTAAGATAGAAGAGGTAATGTAGCAAATGATTCCACCGTGTTCGACAGTTGCAAGTTAACTAATTCTGAAGTCTATCAGTCTGAAATGCAAGTGTGATAAAGCGTCTTTGCAGCTAGAATCACCTAGATTCAATAGCCCACGTTTTTCTGCTCACAGTCAGTAACACTGGGTACTTGAAAACCTCCCACGAGCAAAATGTAACAGAAATGTACTGGAATTCAGGACTTTTAAAAGCTTCAAACGCACCTTGCTGGATACATTGATATGAGTCATTTTCCATATTATCTTGCTGATTATGACCATATTCTCCTCTTGAGATCCTTGAATGCATGAGTTATTGTCTGTCCCACTCTGCACCAGAATGAGCTCCTGTTTAGCGTTCATAATAATCTGTCTTATGTCGTCAAAGTACCCCATAAGCATTTGTAGAGGTAGGCATGCAGTAAATCGCTTGTACTCCGCAACTGTTCTATCCCCTGGATCGTCTATGAACCATCCCGCATTTTCTAAACTATGCAAATCTGCGAATGATGCAGACATATGTTTTAAGGTTTGATGTTATGCCGACATTGCGTGTATGGTCGAGATCAGATCCACAGGAATGCTAAAGCGTCATGTGTAAGCTTGGATCCCACTGTATCGTTGCCACCGGTTTTCTCGAATGACCCCTCTAGATGTATGAAGCTCTTGCATGGAAGCATGAGTGCATCTTGGTGCTGGATGACAATCCTAACTTCATCGTCCTTGTTAAATGTGGTTGAAGCATAAGGTTTATGAGAGAAGTATTCCTGAGGTATAATTCTCTCATCATACACTACTGGACTGGAATATTGAGGGAAGAAGTGTTTGTGAGGTTTCAAGCCACTGATTTAAGAAACTCATAGTTTGCACGTGTTAAGACTATGCTGTTCAGTAGCGAAGTGACATGCTGTGGATTGCGTGCACTTGTTTTATACTGTATGCCCATCACGCCTTAGATGTAATCGTACAATGATCTCCTTGCCGAAAGTCAACAAGTTGGTTATTCTGGTCCACAATACGCAGACCCAAATAATCCAATTTCTGAGCTGTCACTGGAACGTATATTGCATTGGCAGCGGTCTCAACAATCTTATACCCCTTTGCAAGTGAGGGGAAGAATCTGCAAATAAACTACTGGCCATTAAAATTGCTACACCACGAAGATGACGTGCTACAGACGCGAAATATAACCGACAGGAAGAAGATGCTGTGATATGCAAATGATTAGCTTTCCAGAGCATTAACGCAAGATTGGCACCGGTTGCGACACCTACAACATGCTGACACGAGGAAAGTTTCCAACCGATTTCTCACACACAAACAGCAGTTGACTGGCGTTGCCTGGTGGAACGTTGTTGTAATGTCTCGTGTAAGGAGGAGAAATGTGTACCATCACGTTTCCGACATTGGTAAAGGTCGGATTGTAGCCTAGCGCGATCGCGGTTTCTCATATCGCGACATGGCTGCTCACGTTGCCCAGGCGTATCAAGGCCGTTATTACGACCAGATGTGGTTATTCTAGGTACGGATTTCTCAGGAGCTATGCACCCAAATTGCGTGAAAATGTAATCACATGTCAATTCTAGTATAATATATTTGTCCAATGAATGCCCATTTATCATCTTCATTTCTTCTTGTTGTAGCAATTTTAATGGCCAGGAGTGTATTAGTAAGCCTTTTTCACCCTAACCAAACCTAGTAGAACGAGTATTTGAAGAATTTAACCAATTTATTAGGACATACACACGTCAGGAACACACTCTATGGGCAGAATATGTAACACCTTTCATGCAAGTTGTCAATAACCTTTCCACATTCTTCAATGAATTTCACACTTAATAACCTGATGTTGCGGAGAAAACAAATGAATAAGTGGGAGTTACCCATACCAAAGGCACCCACTGCAGAAATGACACTACAAGACAAAATCAAACAAGCCATAGCTACATTAGAAAACATGGTAGAGTATAAAAGGAAAATTTATAACAAGAAAATGAAACGTGTTACACAGTTTTTTGAAGGGCAACGAGTACTCTTACAGACGCACTCTGAATCGACAATATATGGCAAACAGAATCAGAAGTGGCAATTACTCTATTCAGTACCAAATGTAATTTCTGAAATACCATATCCTGGGAGTACTGGGACAACCTATATTCTGGCACACTCTGCATTGCTGCTAGATGTATCTAAGATGGCGGCGATGACGTCATCCATGAGGGCGGCCGTTACGTCATCCAAGATGGCGTATTTTGGCCGGAAGTTTGAATTTTGGAGCGAAGATAGGTCAATTGGGCTACCTCCACTAACCTAACCCTCCCTCCCCTCCCCTACCTCAGAAATATGGTGGGAATTTCAAATTTCAGCAGGATAATGCATCACACTGTTGCAGGGGCAAGAGTCTGGATGATTGACTGACCTGTATGTGTAACACTAAGACAGCCTTGCTGTGCCGATACAGTGAATGGTTGAAAGCAAGGGGAAACTACAGCTGTAATTTTTCCCGAGGGAATGCAGCTTTACTGTATGGTTAAATGATGATGGCGTCCTCTTGGGTAAAATATTGCGGAGGGAAAATACGCTACTGACCATTAAAATTGCTACACCAAGAAGAAATGCAGATGATAAATGGGTATTCATTGGACAAATATATTATACTAGAACTGACATGTGATTACATTTTCACGCAGTTTGGATATATACATCCTGAGAAATCAGTACCCAGAACAACCACCTCTGGCCGTAATAACACCCTTGATACGCCTGGGCATTGAGTCAATCAGAGCTTGGATGGCGTGTACAGGTACAGCTGCACATGCAGCTTCAACACGATACCACAGTTCATCAAGAAGAGTGACTGGCGTATTGTGATGAACCAGTTGCTCGGCCACCATTGCCCAGACGTTTTCAATTGGTGAGAGATCTGGAGAATGTGCTGGCCAGGGCAGCAGTCGAACATTTTCTGTATCCAGAAAGGCCTGTACAGGACCTGCAACATGCGGTCGTGCATTATCCTGCTGAAATATATGGTTTTGCAGGGATCGAATGAAGGGCAGAACCACGGGGCGTAACACATCTGAAATGTAACGTTCACTGTTCAAAGTGCCGTCAATGCGAACAAGAGGTGACCGAGATGTGTAACCAATGGCACCCCATACATTCACGCCGGGTGATACGCCAGTATGGCGATGACGAATATATGCTTCCAATGTGCGTTCACCGCGATGTCGCCAAACACCGATACGACCATCATGATGTTGTAAACAGCACCTAGAGTCATCCGAAAAAATGACTTTTGCCATTCGTGCACCCAGGTTCGTCGCTGAGTACACCATCGCAGGCGCTCCTGTCTGTGATGCAGCGTCAAGGGTAACCGCAGCCATGGTCTCCGAGCTGATAGTCCATGCTGCTGCAAGCGACGTCGAACTGTTCGTGCAGATGGTTGTCGTCTTGCAAACATCCCCATCTGTTGACGCAGGGACCGTGACGTGGCTGCACGACCCATTACAGTCACGCGGATAAGATGCCTGTCATCTCGACTGCTAGTGATACGAGGCCGTTGGAATCCAGCACGGCGTTCCGTATTACCCTCCTGAACCCACCGATTCCATATTCTGCTAACAGTCATTTGATCTCCACCAACGCGAGCAGCAATGTCGCGATACGATAAACCGCAATCGCGATAGGCTACAATCCGACCTTTATTAAAGTCGGAAACGTGAACTGCTGTTTGTGTATGAGAAATCGGTTGGAAACTTTCCTCATGTCAGCACGTTGCAGGTGTTGCCACAGACACCAACCTTGTGTGAATGCTCTGAATATCTAATCATTAGCGTATCACAGCATCTTCTTCCTGTCGGTTAAATTTCACGTCTGTAGCACGTCATTTTCGTGGTGTAGCAATTTTAAAGGCCAGTAGTGTATGTGCTATAAGCTGTGTGACGTCATAAATTGTTTCCATTTTTGCCCAACGAAATATGAAGCATTGTTAGTTAGTAGTACCTTTGGAGTACCTACTCTTCTCAAGCAGTCTCCCTCAATTATTTTTCTGATATTTGTGGCTGTTGCATTTTTAATGGCATACATTATGATATGTTTCGAGAAAATATCACATAGTGCTACTACGAATCGTACTCCGCCTTTACTTCTTGGATATGGACCAGCTATGTCCAGGGATACTATATCTAGAGGGTTTTTTGTGAGTATTCTGTGTAGCCTAGTGTATTTTGACACATTGTTCTGTTTTGATTTTTGACATATTGCACACTTTCTTAATACCTGTAGGACTAGCTTTCTCAAATTTGGAAAATCACTGTGTTGCAATTTTTTCAGTACATTTTCCTACTCTATAATGTCCTCATACTTCATGTGTGTGTCTTATAAATTCGTCGATATAATGTTCTGGAATACAGACATACCATTGATCAGATTTTTCATGTTTTCTATGAAACACAACGCCTTTGTACTCCTGATACCACTTGCTTACATTTCCGCCTTAATCTTGCTTAAGGGGCTCCGGAACGCCCTATACTTGCAATGTTAAAATAACGCTTATAAATTACATCTTTCCTCACGAAGTATTTGAGGTAGGAAGTTGAACTTTTTACAGATTGTTTATTGGAATATGGGCTACAACTTAACACAGGGATTTTACAAAATTTTAGTTCAGTTATTAAAGATGATTTTTTTCCAATTGTAATGAAAATTCACAACAGTTTTTTGCAATTTTTTATTTATATATTCAAAAATATACAGTTTTTTGGAAAAAGGCTGTGTTAAATTATGCAGAAGGTACTGTGTAACATTTACTGAAAGTTTGAAACAAATATGTTTGGAAGATTCTTAGAAAACATGTAATTAGTCTGAGAAAATAAGAGTTTTGGGAATTGAGCGACAAAGATTGGATTAACTTTTTAGTGCATTCCAGGTCCATAGGATGGATTATCTTCATCCTCTGCAAACTCCTCCTCCAGCTTCCTCTTGTTCCTCCTCCTGTTTACTCTTGCTTGTATTTCTAGACTCTTTACAGCCCTGTCTGCAGCCCGAAGGCGTTCCTTGTCTAAAGCAAGCATCGCTCGTACCATGTTAGAACCTATCTTCATTCCCATATTTCTAAATACCTTGCACCTTAGAATGTTGCCATCATTGAAAGTCGCAACAGCATCATACACACCAAAGTGAAGTGTTTCTATTCCAACAAATACAGTCTTGGGGATTCTCGACCATATAACACTATTTACACTTTCATTGGGTTTTTGAGTTTTTCCGTGAATACACTTTTTCAACAGTTCAGGTGCTGCTAAGTCACTGAAAATAGGTTTTATCACCTCCATTATTGCATGAGGCAGACTATGCTTATGAGTGTACACTTCACCAGTTAGCAATCCTTTGTTATATTTACACCAACTGTCTTCTTCTTTGGGACACAAGCTATGTTGGGGATTTTCATCGGTTGAAGAAGTATGAAAAAAAAGAGCCCAAACAGCCTTCTTCATTTCGTCGACGCTTTGTGTATTTTGCCTAATAGCCATTCCATAATAGTTCTGTATTTTGTCAATTACACTGTCAGTTAACCTTCCCTTCCCATCCAACCCTTTACCATCACTGAGTTTTTGTTTTTTGTACGAAGCTTTCAGTCGCCGAAGTCTTGTTCCCATTCGCTTCTGTACGTGTCCAATACACTCAAATTTCTGCACTACAACATCATCACCATAGGGCTTCAGTTCTTGAACATGTTTGAAATTTTTAGAATCACCGTCACCAAGGTAATTAACATATCGCACTTTATCACACGCCTCAGAACGCTGGTATATACTGGCAACACCAGCCACTTCCATTCCTCCACTACTGCCACTATAGTTAGCTTTGCAATTATTTTCATGTGTACCTTTATATTTTTGTGGACATCTACAATACTTTGATATTACTGCTACATCTAAAACTTTCCCTGTATACATACTGGTGGCAGAAACTACACCATGAAGAGATGTGTGTCCCGTTTATGCCAGGTACCATCGAACGCTGCAGTCAAATCTCTGTTACCATTATTTTCCATTACTGCCTCTTCCACAGCGTTCTTCATAGATTCTATACAGACATCTTCTACTTTAGACCCTATTAATTTATTATAGGTCGTAAACTTGGTTGGGGGATTTGGAAGATTCATGATGCCACAGAAAATTGCACCTACAGTAGCACCCGTACCAACTGAACGCAAGGAATAAACAAATCTAATGTTGTGTTCGTAGATTTTGCTACCATTTTCTTCAGTTGCAGTTACTGCAACACTGTTCCAAAAGATGGTCATGTATGAACACTTATCACATTTCAGTTGTATTTCACTAGCAAGTCCTACGTGCTTTATTATGGAGAGTTCTAGACCAACTTCACTACAATGAATACATCTTACACAGTTTGAAAAATTTCCTTTGAGAACCGACATATCAAATATTTCATTCACATCCGATTCGCCCATAAAACATTCATAGTTTTCACTCATTGAACCAAGCTTCTTCTGTGAAGTATTTTCTTTCCCACTTTGACTGCTATGGGCAGGTGTACTTGAAAGGTTAGGTTCACTCACTTGGTTATCGTCTTTATTGTTTACAGTAATAACACATACCTTTGGCTTTCCAACATTTCTCATTTTCTTAAAAGCCTTCAGAGGATTTCTAATAACTTTACTTTTACTCATTATTATACTTCAACAAAACAGAGACTCAAGAAACAGAATTAATTACGAATATTTTCGAGATAACGACAGAGTAAATAAACATGAAACAATCGACAATCACACCAGCGATATATATTGAACCATCACAGGTTAGCCACAACACATACTTTATCGCACATCACTAAAATGTACCTGGTGAACACGGACGTTAATAATAACACCATTTGACAGCAGTTTAATAGCGCCACAGTGGGTCACGTCCATGTAGAACACATTTCAAAAAATTTTTAAAAATAGTTGTAGTCTTCAGAATTGAATAAATTATATATCTATTAAAAGGTAATAGTCTGCAGATTCAGAAAACGCAAAAAATTAAAAATTGAACTTTTCATGATTTTGAGCCTTTCCGGAGCCCCTTAAGGTCTTGCATGACTTTACTCCATATTCGATCTTGCTGTTGTATAATTTTCGTTTGCTTAAAAAACTTATGGTAATCTGACTGTTGTGCTGTACGTTGAATTAATAACGTTCTGAGCCGGCAGGTGTGGCCGAGCGGTTCTAGGCGCTTCAGTCTGGAACCGCGCGACCGCTACGGTCGCAGGTTCGGATCCTGCCTCGGACATGGATGTGTGTGACGTCCTTAGGTTAGTTAGGTTTAAGTAGTTCTAAGTTCTAGGGGACTGATGACCTCAGATGTTTAAGTCCCATAGTGCTCAGAGCCAATAACGTTCTGATTTTTGCATCCTGCTCTGTTAATTCACCAAATTCCTCTAAATCTCGTGTTAACCTGGACAAGGCATCCGCAATAGCGTTTGTGGCGGTACGTCACATAAATGAACATTTGGAGAAAGGGAAAGGAAGTTTTTGTTATGAGACGTGTGAATTATAAATTATTTCAAGACTGTGTACGTGTGCGCGATGTATAACAAATAGTAAAGAACGTAAGTTATTATTATCAAAACACAAATATCGATGTAATTAATAAAAACATTGTTTTTTTGTGTAATCTCTGTGTAACATAGGCCATGAAGATCAGAGACAATGCTTTGATTGAACGAGCTCTCCTGTTTTGTTTCGTCTAGCGGTAGGCCGCCATTGTCTTGCTGTCTGATAATTAACGTAAGTTTTATCTGTATTTTTGAAAAATACAAAAGAAATTGTTATTGGAAAGTGTGTATTATTGACTTAGTTGTCAGCTCTCGTGATTGTAACCATCAATTATAATTAACAAAATTTTTACCGAACTTCGTGGTGCAGGGAGTTCATCTCACGTAGCAGGATTTAGTCGGCCATTACGCTGACTGTATTATTTAATTAAAATATCATGTCATAATATTAAATGTAAATGCGAGAGACTTCTCAGTTTTGATCTTTCATTAATTTCAAAGGTAAAAAGAGTCAAAATAGATTTCGTTTATTAATATTTAGAATACTGAGTGAGTTCAATATGTTTCATTTTGGCCGCCTAACGGCAGACGAGATTCTCTCCAGTTTTGCCTTGCAAATTTTGAACAAGAAATATTGAACAGTATTACATTCCGCAATATCTCAGTTAATCTTTATGTAATTTGGTGCATAAATAACCAGTAGCCCCTGAGATCCATATTAATAATTACAGTTTGCGTAAGAATACGCATATTTTCTTTTCTAAATAGCAGCGCTCACGCAAAATATTTATTAGAAGGCGGTGAGTCGCGCTCTGTGTTTAAAAAATATTATATCGTGCGTACTTCGGGGCAGCCGACGTCCGTACGAGTGTTATCGCGGTATAAGTCAATTAAAAGTCTCATGCTAGCCAACAATATTTAAAGCCACCCCAACCAAAGTCATAAAATATATAATTTTAAAAATAAAAAATATACACTTATACCGTGATACATTCTAATTTCCTTTTGCTATAAATGATCCCAAAATTGAGTTCTTGTAAATATAGACACCACCTAGCTAATCGACGGTGTAATAGTTTACATGTTAAGAAAAATGACAGTGACTGATGGCCACAGTAAACTTTGATATTCTTGCCCTACAAAAAATATTCAAACTTTTTAAATACCCATATTACAATTAAACTTTCTAATTCTGACACAGAGTAGGATCTTTCTGCTTCTGATAACGTGCGACTAGCAAAACTGATGACCTTGTGTACTTCCTTACCTTCTTCCTCTCGCATCTGGAATAAGCATGGCCCCAGCCCTTGAGGTGAGGCATCCGTGCATAGGCAAAAATCCTTGAACATGTCAGAGTGGCTAAGAATGTTTGCATTGACTTTTGCCCGCTTAATGTTACTAAAGTCCTCTTCACACTCATCATCCCATAATCAAAGCCTATTTTTTCTGTTCATCAGTTGCTGTGGTACGAACTTACGAAAAAAACGAAACTAGTCCTAAAAAGGCCTTTAGTTGTTTTCTATTCCTTAGAGCCGGACAATGCGTATGGCATCACGTTTCTGCCGACGAAGTAATATACCTACTTCTGACACAACATGTCCTAAAAATTTGACTTGCTCCTTAACAAAACTAGACCTTTTTAAATTGGTTGTTACTCCGTTAATCTTCAAATCGTTGAAGCACATGTTCAATGAGCCTGATATGTTCTAATCAAGTGGGTGTGACTACATATACAGTGACTTTGTAAGCATTTCTGGTCCTAAAACCTTGTCCAATACAGATATAAATACTCCTGCGCTAATGTTGTGTGTGGTTTGGGGTTTTCGGGAGCTAAACAGCGTGGTCATCAGCACCCAGCGCTAATGTTCAGTCCAAAAAGTAGAACACGGAATTCGTAACTTTTGCCAACACAAAGAAATGCAGTATATTTTCGGCTTTCTTCGTGGAGCCTTATTTGCCAGTAGGACAACTTGAGATCGAGTATACTGAAATATTTTGTATTTGTTTGTGAAATATACAGCTGGAAAGGAATGTTGTACCACTACATTTGACTCTGGTTTGGTTTTGTTACTTTCGTCAGCTGTTCTGACTAAATCATTATAAAAAATCTGATCGTTTACAAAAAAAGTGACATTAGCCATAAGCTACGCCAATCTGCATTTTGGATGTTCTAAACGTGTCCATGCCAATAAGGTAATTAACTATAAGTTTGTCGATTATAAGAAAGTTGCACTTCACTGCAATACGTTCAATTTCTATGATGGGATAAGTGCCTGATGGTTAACCAGTTTAGTCTTACTGCCTGTAGCAGTTTGTACCTTGCAATTTTGGACAGGAGATGTTGGGAACTTGCCTCTCTTCTCCAGTTCACAAAAAAATGCATTTGACATTAGGTTAGTTGTTGAACCTCTATCTAAAATTAACTGTGTGTCTATGTTAAATATTTTCACCTTAATGATTGCTTGTATTTGTTCTTCCTTGACTTTATCTACTATACCTAACTCATGCTGATACAGATGATCCTTATGTCACCTTGTTTGTCAAACCTTATAAAACATGTTTGTAGTTCTGCCTTGCCCCCACTCCCTGAGAGGTCAATATCCTGGGGCTCAACTATAACCTCCCAGGTTCGATTCCCGGTGGGGTCAGGAATTTTCACCTCCCTCGAGATGACTGGGTGTTTGTGTTTACCTCATCATTTAATCACCATTCATGAAAGTGCCGAGACTGGACTGTGTAAAGGTTGGGAATTTGTGCGGGCGCTGATAACCGCGCAGTTGTGAGCGGTTGGTGTTTTCGACGGCGTAGTGTGACTTAATTCGTTACCTGGAGAAATTTAAGTTAGTTGCACTGTGTGGGTACTTCGCCAGTTTGTGTCGTTAGGTGCTGTGCAGTATTTTTGCTGCCCAGAGGTCAGCTGCGATACAGCGTAAGGCATGGCATTGTTGCTGAGCGTCGGCCACTGCTGCGGCTGACTTGCTATTCACGTTCGGCGTAGGGCCTTGTAACGATGAATTGTAATTCGCTTGTGCGTTGAAATTACCCCTGTCGTTTTGGAAATTTCTTTTAAATGGTTTCTTTTTGCCGTTCCCATTGCCGTACCGATTACCTCTGGGTATGTAATTTTGCTATTGTGTGTACCATCTTTGCTGTGTGTTTAGATCACGTTTCACTGACTGATTTACATAACTATGTTGTTGTGCCTGATTTTCTGTTGCTCTATTGGGTGCAGGTCTTTCCTCATAGATTAATTTTTTCTCTAGTGTGCTATAGTAAGAATTTTTGTCACAACGCCAGAGCACGACACTGAATATTTTCTGTCAGTGCTTGATTCTATCGACTTAAACACGTCTACCAGTGATAATGGGTTCGTCCAGTAGCGTGTCCTGTTCAAGTATTTTTCAAAGTATCCACGTAGACTACCGTATTTGTCATTGGATGGTGCTGGTTTTAAAATCTCGCTTCTGAGTCTTTCTTGCACTGTCTCAGACCAGTATTTGTCGAGGAAAGCTCGTTCAAATTGGATATAAGTGGTGCAACGTTCCGCCACTTCAGTTGCCCATAATAGCACATCACCTTGCGTATATCCCACGACAAATTTGATTTTCTGTGCTTCCGTCCAGTTGCTTGGAAATACATAACGAAAAGCACTGATAAGTACTACGGCATTCATTCTTTTACCTTCAGTAGTGAATGTAGGAAACTGTCGATGTCTCAGCAAACCTTCATCTGCAAAAATAGTTGATATATACATGGCATTTTCGGTCGCATTTAGGTGGTTATTTTAGTTACATGTAATTCCGGCTGGTAATTGTTCATGTAATGGAGTTGTGGGTATGTTTACATTTTTCACTCTACAACTGTCACTGGTATATGCTGTGAGACTCTTGACAATTTGCGGATAAATACCAACAGGTTGTGGTTTGTTCACTTTAGCATGTGTATTTTTTACTTCCATATTTCGAGATCCGGTAATATTTTCTTACAAAAGATTGCGGATCCTATTTCCCGCGGCTTGTAGATTAATGTTTAACTTTTTCACTATTTCATTTTCTTTTTTCCGAATACACTTTTCTACTTCATCTATGTACAACTTACAGTCTGTTACTCTGCAATGGTATTACCCCTATCTAACGTACCTGCTTCAGCTTGGCTAATGATATCACTCTAATTTTCATTGATCTTCTCTCTCTCCTTCTTAGCACATGGTGAGTCAATTTCTAATGTTGATACCCTTAAAGTAAGAAAGTAAGCTCTTCTACAGCTGACGGTACAATTTCATAGTCTTTATCTGGTTTTTTAACGACAGTGGTCACCTTTCTCGCGGTCGAACACAACTGGTTTTCTGTGACTTCAAAGTTTGTGTTTGCATCTGTAATTTTCTTTACCTGCTGATTTACTACAATGCTCATAAATTAAGGATAATTGCAGAATGTGGTGCCACACAACGTGGCACAACACAAAATTGACCCTAATAGCGTAGACACACAGGGAACACACACGACACAGATCTGTAAGTCCACGATATCGCTGATAAGTTGAGAAAGCCGTCCCGAAACACATGTGCTACAAAACGCCACTGTTTCATGCGCAATCACCCCGACATCAGTATGGGATATGATCACCATGCACATGTACACAGACCGCACAACGGGTTGGCATACTCTGGATGAGGTGGTCGAGTAGCTGCTGGGGTATAGCCTCCCATTCTTGCACCAGTGCCTGTCGGAGCTCCTGAAATGTCCTAGGGGTTTGAAGACGTGCAGCGATACGTGGACCGAGAGCATCCCAGACGTGCTCGACGGGGTTTAGGTCTGGAGAACAGGCAGACCACTCCATTCGCCTGATGTCTTCCGTTTCAAGGTACTCCTCCACGACGGCAGCTCGGTGGGGCCGTGTGTTATCATCCATCAGGAGGAAGGTGGGACCCACTGCACCCCTGAAAAGGCGGACATACTGGGGAAAATGATGTCCCGATACACCTGACCTGCTACAGTTCCTCCGTCAAAGACATACAGGGGTGTACGTGCACCAATTATAATCCCACCCCGCACCATCAAACCACGACCTCCATACAAGCCCCTTTCAAGGACCTTAAGGGGTTGGTATCTGGTTCCTGGTTCACGCCAGATGAAAAGCCGGCGAGAATCACTGTTCAGACTACACCTGGACTCGTCCGTGAACATAGCCTTGGACCACTGTTCCAATGATCATGTACTGTGTTCTTGATACCAGGCTTTATGGGCTCTCCTGTGACCAGGGGTCAGTGGAATGCACCCCGCAGGTCTCCAGGTGAATAAACCATGTCTGTTCATTCGTCTGTAGACTGGGTGTGTGGAGACAACTGTTCCAGTGGCTGCGGTAAGGTCTCGAGCAAGGCTACCTGCAGTACTCCGTGGCCGTCTGTGGGCACTGATAGTAAGATATCGGTCTTCTTGTGGTGTTGTACACTGTGGACGTCCAGTAATGTAGCGCCGTTTCCTGTCTGCTGAAATCATTGCCATAATCTTGAGATCACACTTTGTGGCATACGGAGGGCCCATGCCACGACCTCCTGTGTTTGACCGGCCTCCAGTCGCCCTAGTATTCTAACTCTCATAACGTCATCAAAATTTATTTTTTGAGCCATTTTCAACACACAGTCACCACAAGCACATCTGAAAAAGTCTGCACACTTACTCGCTGCACCGTACTCTGACATGCACCAACACACCCCTGCGTATGTGGATTGCTGCCAGCACCACCGTCCGACGACCGCAGGTCAAACGCAACGCATGGTCATACCCCGAGGTGATTTAAACCCGCAAACCGCCCAATAGAGCGTTGTATCACCATGTATCAGTCCTTAATTTATGAGCTCGCGTGTAGATCATTATGGTTGTTAAAAGAATCTACCTTATGTTTTAACTCCGTAGTTTACTGTTAACTTCAGGAAGCACTTCATGCTTTACCTGTGTTTTCATATCATTCAATTTTTCGTCTATTTCAGTGTGAAAATTTTTCGCTAAGTCATCGAATTTCTGTGAGACCGTGACTCGCCAATCCTTGAATACTTGTTTTTGTTCTTGTTTCGTTGTATTTAGATCTTGTGTGACGGTGTTCAGATTGTGTGTCAAACTATCTATTTTGGTATTCATATCTTGTTTCATATAACTGATACTGTGTTTCATATCATCAAATTTCACGTTTATGTTAGATAATAACTGCCATAGTACTGCTTAAGTTGTACCACTTGGTCGCTGTTAGCTGCACTTTCCTAGTTAGTATTTGTGTTGTGACCAAGTGGTGTTTGTAACGTGTTGTCAAATTTCATTTTGGAATCGTATTCCAATGTTTCATTCATGAGCAGTATGTCGCTCTGGGAAATGCGTGACATTTTCACGTCAATTGTGAACATTGTGTCGTCAAGGTTGTTCTGCTGTGGAGCGTCGCTATCATTTGTCACTCCTGAGATACTCATCTCCGATCTACTTAAATTTCCTGCAGTAGGCATGCATGGCGCATGAACTTCAATTGTTCGGTCTCGCAATTCTACACCATCTTGGCTGGTTGTATTTTCGCTATTGTTATCAACAATAGGCATATATCCAGAATGAGATTTTCACTCTGCAGCGGAGTGTGCGCTGATATGAAACTTCCTGGCAGATTAAAACTGTGTTCCGGATCGAGACTCGAACTCGGGACCTTTGCTCTTCGCGGGCAAGTGCTCTACCAACTGAGCTACCCAAGCACGACTCACGCCCCATCCTCACAGCTTACATCAGGTACAGCTGTGAGGACGGGGCGTGAGTCGTGCTTGGGTAGCTCAGTTGATAGAGCACTTGCCCGCGAAAACCAAAGGTCCCGAGTTCGACTCTCGGTCCGGCACACAGTTTTAATCTGCTAGGAAGTTTCAATAGGCATATACGTCTCGGCCATGTTGTATGAATACGCAAAAAATAAAATTCTCACAAAAATGTTAAAAATTTCATATGCTAACCATTTCACTTGACAAACGCAATTCACGTGATGTCAAAGCTGTTTTACGTCTATTATGATGCACAAACTATTGTCACAATTCTTGATGTTTTACTGACAATATGTATCACAATGAAAATTTCCTGTCAATTTTTCGCAAATAAAATTCAAGGAAGGGAATAACGAGGAAAAGGTTTCTATCTACATCAAAAGAGGCGCTACCAAACGTATCCATGCAAGCAACTTGCGTAACCTTTGATGCACCGAACAAAACAGCTTACTATGGAAAATTTTACGTGACCTGGGTCCAATTCTTATTCCTTTCCAAATTCTTCACACTACCCACAACCGGTGCCCTGAGGTCCTGGCACGCAGGTTGACAGTTGTAATAAAGAAAAGATATAAATAAGTTAATGAAATATTACTAATTATTATTGACTATGTGTATGAAGACACATTTTTGTAGGGTGTAATACGATTGCGTTATTAAAAAAGTTCTGTGCTTATTTGTATCTTTTGGCCATCGGACTTGGCTTACATTTTAATTGCCGCTGCAAGCGGCGGACTCCGAAAACACCGGCGCTTGTTGTAATCAAGAAAATCCTCCTTATATGTTCTTCTCTTCGCTTCAATAATTAAAAAATACTTTATACTGTTGGTTAATATAATATTATTCACGGACACATATGATACACAGAGCTCGCAATACTTCATATCTAAAACCGCACATCTTCATTGTCCTTCTCCCTACGAGAGAGCGTAAGAGTGAAAACAAAAAAACTGTGGCAAAAATTGAATGATTTTTTCCTTCAATTGTCTGCGTCTTACCACGCTTTTATAATTAACGTCTTTGCCAACTCTCTGGTTACTCGGCATCCTGGGGGGCCTTTCATAATGTACCTACACACACTTCGGCACTTGTCGAAGCACATTCTATCTTGTATATCGTGCAAATAGTAAATATTCGCCGAATACGGCGTATCCATGTAAGGTGCCACTGATATGTAAACACCATTCGACGGTTTCTCAAGACAACACTAATAAGAGCGGTAAGACTAGTGTCGTCGAATCAAGCGAATGTGAATGATATATTCCTTCGAAGAACAAGTCGATATGCTTCTCATTTACGGAGAATGCAAACGAAATTCAGTGAGAGCTAGAGACTTATACGGTGAAAGATATCCTCAACGTACTTACCCTACACGTCGTACATTTAAATATGTGTATGATAAATTGAGAACAACTGGATCTTTAACGCATCGGAAACATATCCGACAAAAGAAAGTTACTAACGAGGAAACAGAGATTGTACTCTTGCCACTGTCGTTCGAGATCCTTGTGTTAGTTCGCGTCAGATCGCAAGGGAATGTGGCATGGGGCGGAGTAGTGTTGTTCGTGTTTTGCATCGCCATAAATATCATCCTTACAATATCAGTCCCCACCAAGAATTAAGTGGTACGAATTGTATGCGTTGCATTGAATTCTGCCTATGAGCTCAACTTCAAATTCAGGGGGATGACATATTTATTAATTTGATTTAATGTACTGACGAGACTACATTCACGAACCCTGGAAATATTAATTTGCGTAACATGCATCATTGGACAACTGAAAATCCATGTCGGCTTCGGCAAGTTGCACACCAAAAACCTTGGTCTGTTCAAATGGCTCTGAGCACTATGGGACTTAACATCTATGGTCATCAGTCCTCTAGAACTTAGAAATACTTAAACCTAACTAACCTAAGGACGTCACACAACACCCAGTCATCACGAGGCAGAGAAAATCCCTGACCCCGCTGGGAATCGAACCCGGGAACCCGGGCGTGGGGAGCGAGAACACTACCGCACGACCACGAGCTGCGGACCCTTGGTCGGTGAGCGTATGGTGTGGATTCTGGAGGACAGAGTTATAGGCCCCTATTTCATCGAAGGAAATCTTAATGGTAGAAAGTACACCACATTCCTGCAAGAAACATTAGATCTGCTATTGGAAGAAATACCTTTGGGAACAAGGAGCTGAATGTGTTATCAATACGATGGGTGTCTGGCACATTTTTATCTGACAGCTAGAAATGAGTTGCAGAGAAAATTCCCAAATCGTTGGATTGGACGCCGAGGAGATGTGTCGTGGCCGGCTCGTTCGCCAGACTTGATATCTCTGGATTTTTTCTTGTGGGTATTCGTAAAAGACATTGTTTATAAAGACATTCCAAGAACACCTCAAGATATGCGAGAGAAAATTATCGGAGCATGTGCTTCGATAAGTGCCGATGTGATAAGGAATACCATTCTATCCATGCATTCATACCAATGGTCATCACTTCGAACACCTTTTGTAAATGGACATTCATGCCACCTGTGTGACGTTCGTTGATCTTCGAAGACCTTACTCTTACACATCATTGGATTGATCTCGATAGCCGCTATCAGAAAATAAGTACCAAACAATAGCATCTCATTTAAAAAAACAATGTTGACCTTCATATCTCTGAAGCTACCCCACCTATCAACAACCAACGTCATATTATGGCCCCCGTCGTCTCATGGAACTTTTGTGCCACAAACTTTTCAGCTCCTATCATACTTTCGGAATTATTGTAAGTGGCAATAGTTAGTGACTCACCCCGCATTCTCCTGACAACACTAGATATTTTCCGCGAGATCGGTAGATCATTCAGCGCAGCCGAAGGTCGCCAGTCATCTCCTCCCCCGCACACACTGTCCTGGTGCATGACCAGAACACTCTCAGCAGACCCAGGTCACTGCCTCAACTGCTGTACAAAGGCTGGGTCGGTTCCCCTCGGCACAAAGGCGTTACTGTTTCTGGTACCGACCTGCATGCTTTCTACGCCGATCTCCAGACTCTGGGATAACAAGAACATACGTATTTTCATATGGTTTGCCACAATATCGTACCATTTTAGCGATACTTCTCGATATCAAGCTCACAGCAGTATGCTACCAATCGCTAGCACACTATAATTCCACAAATATAGACTGGAAATTATTTCTCTATAAACCGGTGCAGAGTGCTGTAAACCACTGAGTAACTAGAAGCGTATCCCGTCTGCGAAGATCTTTGCGTGAAAACTCGAAAAAAATGGAGGAAACTGATATTCCCACTCGCGAATACCGAGCTCAGTGATATATCAGATTCCAAATCATCCTTATAATTTACAAAGTCAAATAAGGTGTTTCTTATGTCTAGAGAACCAGCAAACGTGTCTTCCACCCTTCTTTCACCTGCCAGATGCGGGCACCACAATCGGTATTCTCTCAACTAGAAGCCACGGGACACCACCTGGTATCATGCCGGACCACAGTGGAGCAACTCGACGTGGAATGCAGCCAACATTTCGCTGGAAGTCCCCTGCACAAATACTGAGCCATGCTGCCTCTGCAGCTGGCCGTAGTTGCGAAAGTGTTTGCGGTGCAGGATTCTGAGCTCTCGATTATGTTTCATAAATGCTCGATGGAATCCATGTCGGGCGATCTGGGTGGCTAAATCGTTCGCTCGATTGTCCAGAATGTTCTTCAAACCAATGACGAACAAGTTTGGCCCAGTAACACGACATCATAGTTTGCTAAGATGTGGTCAATTAATGGCTGCTAATGATCTCCGAGTAGCCCAGTGGTTCACATACTTCTTGGACCAATACCCCTAACTGCAGTCAGACATTAGCTAGTACCACCGCCCTCCCTCGTCCCTACGGTCTATTGCTGCCCCCCCCCTCACGCACATCATCATCAACTTTAGCACCTAAATAAACTGTAGAATAAACGACCTTTCTTAGATGACTTTTATTTTTAAGATGACGAAAGATAAATTATATTTAGTTGGTGGTCAATGCCCTCACTGTGGATAGCTAGCTTTCTTCTCTGAGAGGAAGTTGTGGGTAGCACTTGATAGACACTTGTTGCAAAACACGCATCCCCAGCAAAACTCGTCTCCATTGCGCCACTTGCCCGACCTGCACACTGCAACGCCATTTAAAATGAAACAGGTTAAGATATGTGCACTACACTTACTGTTTATAAGTCACTTGATTCTCGCACTCCTTACTTCTTTACTGGCAGAAATTGGACGATTTCAGGCTGTTAATACTTTCCTTCTAACTACTCTAATAAATAATACTAATATAATCACTATTAGAGTCTTACAAATTGCGATAATAGAAATGGTCTTTCGACCCAGTGCTGTGACTGAAACAGAGTCGAATCGTTTGCTTTTCATCCCCTCATTTTATTACTTAAGGGACATTTGTTTTTATCCTGTCAGTTTACACATCAGGAGGTAATTACCCCCAGGTCAGGAACCACCGAAGCAGCCGAACACAACCATTTCCAGTAAATGGTCGGCTCAGTGGGACCAAAGGACCCAGCCCACACCATTCTGGAGCCACGACGAGGTAGCACAGTGCCTTTTTGACGACCTGGGTCAATGGGTCAGTAGAGTCTGCACCAGACTCGAACGCTGCCATCATCTCTTACCAACTGAAGTCGGGACTCATCTGACCAGGCCACGGTTTTCCAGTTGTCCAGGGTCCAACCTACATAGTCACGAGCCCAGGAGAAGCGCTGCTGGCGATGTCGTGCTGTTTCCAAAGCCACTCGCGCCGGTCGTCTGCTGCCACAGCCCATTAACGCCAGATTTCGCTGCACTGACCTAACGGATACGTTCATTGTAGGTTGTACTGTGTCAAATGTTTGACATGTGTTTCTGGTCTACTTGTCGCCTCCACATGTTTGCCAAGTTACGTATTTAATCGTAAATTATGAAGGAAATTAATTTGAAATTGTATGCGATTAATTGTGTATACATTTATACCAAAATATGTTGTACGGATTGAGTACGAGGAAGGCTGCTTCAAAAAAAGAAAAGAGAACAATAGACGCAGAGGGAAAGGGCGGTATCCAGAGATCATCTGCTGGCGCTGCTGTCTGCCCGCTACAAGACTCATCATTCAACACATGAAGTGAGTGTTGGAAAACTGCAGTGTCGACCATTGTAAGGTTCCTAACGTAATCGACAATAAGAGATAGTTCTTTCTTGACCATTGCACACTACACATCGTCCTGTGGAGAGGACTTAGGACAACAGCTTTTTCAGGTGCGGTAAGTCTAACTACGAGTACGGAGGTTGTGGTTAGCACGCTAGGCACGAATTTGTCTATTGCGAACTTTCTCTGCTACCAAGAGGACAGGTTCCTTTTATTTATAATCGAGAATGTTGGTGCATGATAGCTCATGCAATAGCTGGGAAGATCTTTTTAAGCGTTGAAATGAAACTGAGTGTTTTCCTTAATTTAATGGTTGTTGGTGATTTGGGTTACTCGAGCGAGGTGACGCCCCGTAGTTTGTCAGTGGCCACTGATTTGGTATAACAGTCCCCAGCCATGAGTAAACCAGGAAACTTTATGATGAAAGATTGCAGAAAGCGCTGAAGAGTGAGTGGTACAGCGGTGGTCTCCCTAGCTGTGATAATGAATTTCCCGTGAAATTTGGAACCAAAGTAGGGGACTGCGTGTCTCCGTGCTGTAATTTGGCGAGTGATGGAGTGACGAGTGACCGTTTGTAACTTTGTGAGGTCAGTAGCTGGGTTCGCGATCTGTCAACGCCTCAAGTGGCTTAGCTTTGTCTATAAATTTTCTTAAGGTTAGTGTAAAGCGGCGGTAGGGTTCTTGTTTTATTTTTGTCGTTCCTTCCAATCAGTTAGAGATAATTAAATTGATTTGCTGGCATTCGGTCACTACCTCTTGCAGAAGGTGTAAAATACTGAATTTAACTGACAAAAATAAAGTAAAACCAAAAAATGAGACCTTGTAGAAATCAGAAAGCTCATTTCAGTGTTTCTTATTTCAGCCTATAAGTTTTAAGGCAGTTACAGTGATATCTTTCAAGTGCGTTTGGCATAAGGTGTCACATTACAAATAAGTTTGCGTGACTCCTTTAATTACCATTAATGGACTCGCATGTAGAAAATCGAATATTTTGAGAAATACGAGAACCAGATTTTGTACAGCAATTAATCCGGAATAAGTAAATAAATTGATTTATGTAATTTTTATAACACATACTCAGAGTTCAGAGATAGTATTGGCATAAATAAATTGAATTATCGAAATATACTGTTAACGTTGCTAATACGAAGAAAAGCAACGAGATAATTTTGATTCACAGAAGCTGAGCATTTATACGAAGTATTCGAGCTACTTAGCGTTATATTACGAAAAGTAATCAATGTACTACAAGGACATATTGGTTTTAACGGGGTAAAGAGTTTACAAGAAAATAATGTCAAGTTCTTTGTATATTAACAACGGAGATTAATGACTTACGAAGTAGTAATCAAAACTCGTCCAGATAATCTGTCTGTGGACTAATAAAGTAGATTCATGTTAAAGGTTTTACGTGACTTTTGAAATGGCAAAAACTGTTGCAGGTTTCACGATGAATTATTAACAGATGGTATGTGTTACCGTGATTATTACTTAGATTAATCATTCATCAAGTGGGCGTAATTTTTGAGAATTTAAAACCATTCATGTATCAGGGATACATTTAGTTCTGTAGTGATAGTTCTATTGCATATTAATAGGTGTAGCGAATTCTGAACGTGCAATTCTAACAAAAATAATCAATAGATTAAGAACTCTCTGCTAAACCCATATCAGAAACTACAAATAATGTTCTACATACTGGTACCTGAAGTATATCACTTACTCATCCGCGCGTTATTTATTAAAGCACTCAGTGCACATTCTGCGTCTTATTACCATCGAGTGCACCGTGATTATTGTTCGATAATTCCGTCATTAACATCAAAGTACGCTACAACATTAAGTCGCATTAAACGAAAGTCGAAGCTATAAACTTGACTCAACGGGCAGGGCAGCCGGCCACACTCAAACGTCCCACATTGATTTCTGCGGTTATTTCACGCAGGGTTGCTTGTCTGTTAGCATTGACAACCCAACTGAAATACTGCTGCTCTCACTAGTTAAGCGAAGGCCATCGGCCTCTGCATTGTCCATGGTGAGAGATAATGCCCGAAATTTGGTATTCTCGGCACAATCTTGACCCTGCAGATCTCGGAATACTGAATTCCCTAACGATTTCCGAAATATATGGCTCAAATGGCTCTGATCACTATGGGACTTAACATCTGAGGTCATCAGTCCCCCTAGAACTTAGAACTACTTAAGCCTAACTAACCTAAGGACATCACACACATCCATGCCCGAGGCAGGATTCGAACTTGCGACCGTAGCAGCCTCGCAGTTCCGGACTAAAGCTCCTAGAACCGCTCGGCCACCACGGCCGGCCGAAATGTATGTTGCATGCGTCTAGCTTCAACTACCACTCCACGTTCAAAGACTGTTAACGCCCGTCGCGTGTAGGCGGTATATGTGCCTTCTGTATATGTGCATACCGCTGTTCCATGTCTTTTTGTCACCTCAATGTGCATTCACAGGAGGGGTCCTGCGTCCACATGTATTCCGTGAATGACATGCCACTTAACATTCTACAAGTAGGATTAGCGCTTTTTGCACAAGATACTAGTATTATAATAAACCCCCTTAGAGAGAAAGCAACAGAATAGATTGTTAATGATATTCTTTAAAGAATTACTGAGTAGTTCTCTGACAATGTAATCTCCCTAAATTTGGAAGGAACACATTATTTTCACTTCCATAGAACAAATAGAATCATACCATCAAATGACTTAGCATATTTCAGTAAATGCTCGAAACTTTTGGATGTGAATATTGATGAAAATGTGAACTGGAAGAAGCATATTATTGAGCTTCTCAAACAGTTACTTTAAGCTACTTTTGCTCTTTGTATAATGAACCATGGACCATGCCGTTGGTGGGGAGGCTTGCGTGCCTCAGCGATACAGATAGCCGTACCGTAGGTGCAACCACAACGGAGGGGTATCTGTTGAGAGGCCAGACAAACGTGTGGTTCCTGAAGAGGGGCAGCAGCCTTTTCAGTGGTTGCAAGGGCAACAGTCTGGATGATTGACTGATCTGGCCTTGTAACAATAACCAAAACGGCCTTGCTGTGCTGGTACTGCGAACGGCTGAAAGCAAGGGGAAACTACAGCCGTAATTTTTCCCGAGGGCATGCAGCTTTAGTGTATGATTAAATGATGATGGCGTCCTCTTGGGTAAAATGTTCCGGAGGTAAAATAGTCCCCCATTCGGATCTCCGGGCGGGGACTACTCAAGAGGATGTCGTTATCAGGAGAAAGAAAACTGGCGTTCTACGGATCGGAGCGTGGAATGTCAGATCCCTTAATCAGGCCGGTAGGTTAGAAAATTTAAAAAGGGAAATGGAGAGGTTAAAGTTAGAAATAGTAGGAATTAGTGAAGTTCGGTGGCAGGAGGAACAAGACTTCTGGTCAGGTGACTACAGGGTTATAAACACCAAATCAAATAGGGGTAATGCAGGAGTAGGTTTAATAATGAATAGGAAAATAGGAATGCGGGTAAGCTACTACAAACAGCATATTGAACGCATTATTGTGGCCAAGATAGATACGAAGCCCTCACCTACTACAGTAGTACAAGTTTATATGCCAACTAGCTCTGCAGATGACGAAGAAATTGAAGAAATGTATGATGAAATAAAAGAAATTATTCAGATAGTGAAGAGAGACGAAAATTTAATAGTCATGGGTGACTGGAATTCGAGTGTAGGAAAAGGGAGAGAAGGAAACGTAGTAGGTGAATATGGATTGGGGCTAAGAAATGAAAGAGGAAGCCACCTGGTAGAATTTTGCACAGAGCACAACATAATCATAGCTAACACTTGGTTTAAGAATCATGAAAGAAGGTTGTATACATGCAAGAACCCTGGAGATACTAAAAGGTATCAGATAGATTATATAATGGTAAGACAAAGATTTAGGAACCAGATTTTAAATTGTAAGACATTTCCAGGGGCAGATGTGGACTCTGACCACAATCTATTGGTTATGACCTGTAGATTAAAACTGAAGAAACTGCAAAAAGGTGGGAATTTAAGGAGATGGGACCTGGATAAACTGAAAGAACCAGAGGTTGTACAGAGTTTCAGGGAAAGCATAAGGGAATAATTGACAGGAATGGGGGAAAGAAATACAGTAGAAGAAGAATGGGTAGCTTTGAGGGATGAAGTAGTGAAGGCAGCAGAGGATCAAGTAGGTAAAAAGACGAGGGCTAGTAGAAATCCTTGGGTAACAGAAGAAATATTGAATTTAATTGATGAAAGGAGAAAATATAAAAATGCAGTAAATGAAGCAGGCAAAAAGGAATACAAACGTCTCAAAAATTAAATCGACAGGAAGTGCAAAATGGCTAAGCAGGGATGGCTAGAGGACAAATGCAAGGATGTAGAGGCTTATCTCACTAGGGGTAAGATAGATACTGCCTACAGGAAAATTAAAGAGACCTTTGGAGAAAAGAGAGCCATTTGTATGAATATCAAGAGCTCAGACGGAAACCCAGTTCTAAGCAAAGAAGGGAAAGCAGAAAGGTGGAAGGAGTATATAGAGGGTCTATACAAGGGCGATGTACTTGAGGACAATATTATGGAAATGGAAGAGGATGTAGATGAATATGAAATGGGAGATACGATACTGCGTGAAGAGTTTGACAGAGCACTGAAAGACCTGAGTCGAAACAAGGCCCCGGGAGTAGACAACATTCCATTGGAACTACTGACAGCCTTGGGAGAGCCAGTCCTGACAAAACTCTACCATCTGGTGAGCAAGATGTATGAAACAGGCGAAATACCCTCAGACTTCAAGAAGAATATAATAATTCCAATCCCAAAGAAAGCAGGTGTTGACAGATGTGAAAATTACCGAACAATCAGTTTAATAAGCCACAGCTGCAAAATACTAACACGAATTCTTTACAGACGAATGGAAAAACTAGTAGAAGCTGACCTCAGGGAACATCAGTTTGGATTCCGTAGAAACACTGGAACACGTGAGGCCATACTCACCTTACGACTTATCTTAGAAGAAAGATTAAGGAAAGGCAAACCTACGTTTCTAGCATTTGTAGACTTAGAGAAAGCTTTTGACAATGTTGACTGGAATACTCTCTTTCAAATTCTAAAGGTGGCAGGGGCAAAATACAGGGAGCGAAAGGCTATTTACAATTTGTGCAGAAACCAGATGGCAGTTATAAGAGTCGAGGGACATGAAAGGGAAGCAGTGGATGGGAAGGGAGTAAGACAGGGTTGTAGCCTCTCCCCGATGTTATTCAATCTGTATATTGAGCAAGCAGTAAAGGAAACAAAAGAAAAATTCGGAGTAGGTATTAAAATCCATGGAGAAGAAATAAAAACTTTGAGGTTCGCCGATGACATTGTAATTCTGTCAGAGACAGCAAAGGACTTGGAAGAGCAGTTGAATGGAATGGACAGTGTCTTGAAAGGAGGATATAAGATGAACATCAACAAAAGCAAAACGAGGATAATGGAATGTAGTCGAATTAAGTTGGGTGATGCTGAGGGAATTAGATTAGGAAATGAGACACTTAAAGTAGTAAAGGAGTTTTGCTATTTGGGGAGCAAAATAACTGATGATGGTCGAAGTAGAGAGGATATAAAATGTAGACTGGCAATGGCAAGGAAAGCGTTTCTGAAGAAGAGAACTTTGTTAACATCAAGTATAGATTTAAATAGATTTAAGTGTCAGGAAGTCATTTCTGAAAGTATTTGTATGGAGTGTAGCCATGTATGGAAGTGAAACATGGACGATAAATAGTTTGGACAAGAAGAGAATAGAAGCTTTCGAAATGTGGTGCTACAGAAGAATGCTGAAGATTAGATGAGTAGATCACATAACTAATGAGGAAGTATTGAACAGGATTGGGGAGAAGAGAAGTTTGTGGCACAACTTGACCAGAAGAAGGGATCGGTTGGTAGGACATGTTCTGAGGCATCAAGGGATCACCAATTTAGTATTGGAGGGCAACGTGGAGGGTAAAAATCGTAGAGGGAGACCAAGAGATGAATACACTAAGCAGATTCAGAAGGATGTAGGTTGCAGTAGGTACTGGGAGATGAAGAGGCTTGCACAGGATAGAGTAGCATGGAGAGCTGCATCAAACCAGTCTCAGGACTGAAGAGCACAACATCAACAACATAATTTCTAGTCTTGGAAACATACCATTCAACTTCCTGACATATTTCGCGTATTTCTCCTCAATAATGTGGCTCTGAGCACTATGGGACTCAACTGCTGAGGTCATTAGTCCCCTAGAACTTAGAACTAGTTAAACCTAACTAACCTAAGGACATCACAAACATCCATGCCCGAGGCAGGATTCGAACCTGCGACCGTAGCGGTCTTGCGGTTCCAGACTGCAGCGCCTTTAACCGCACGGCCACTTCGGCCGGCTCCTCAATAATGTCTTATGGAATAATAATCTGAGGTAACTCATCACGTACCAGTAAGAGTAATATGCGACGTTCGCCTGCCGTCGTCACGTGGGTACTCTTTCACGGAACTAGGCACTATAACTACGGCGGCGTCACAATGCATACATTCGCTAATGAATCCATCACAGTCTGAGCAAAACAGTGAGGTGCATGCCTGCAACGCTAGAGGGAAAAATGGCCTTTATTGCCCATTATTAAATCTGCCAGTGGATCTGAAAGGAATTCTGCATACAGCAACAAACATATTTGACGATTTGCTCCATAACAGATAACGCAAAATGTCTAACAGGAAACAAAGCAAGTTTTAAATCTAACCTAAAAAACATTTCTCGTGGACAACACCTTCTGTTCCATAGCCGAATTTTTATTTAAAAACGTAGTCTAAGAAAACCTTTTTATAAGTGTAGTTGTTTGAGTAGGTCTAAAATAGGTACATTTGCGACAGCATGCGTTAGCAATACCTACCATAACGTCGCGCATGAATACGCGACTTTCCAGGGCTCGTACCTCGGGTTCTGTTGTTGATAGAAAGCCGGGGTCAGGTGTTTTGGACAGCACTTGGCCTAGGGGCATTATTTTGTACACCCGACACAAGGATCATCTTAGTGCTACTATCCTACAGTAAAGGGTCAATTATTTAATATTAGGCACTTCCTCCAGCTTCGGAAAATAGATCAAATCGGTTGGTTCTCTTTGTATCAGATGTGTTCTACCGTGCGCCTTAAGGATCTTACGGAGGCACCATTTAGTTCGTGGGTGATTCCTGACAAAGCCAGAAAAAAGTATTTTTCACAATTTTTTCTCCGTCAGCAGCTGATGTGTAAATAATCAACCGCAGCAAATTCCTCAAAATTTAAGGGTATATTCTGTAAGGATTTTTCTAGAAGCGCCATCTTCCGGTTTTGAAACTTCTTTATCCTTTGTGAGTGTATGCTTTCCCGGCGTATACAGCTGGCGAAGAGTTCTCGGGCTTCCAGCCGGGTGGCGGTGTCTTCAAACAGCGACGTTTCGACGAGTGACATACTCATCATCTTCTGGCGAAGATGATGAGTATGTCACTCGTCGAAACGTCGCTGTTTGAAGACACCGCCACCCGGCTGGAAGCCCGAGAACTCTTCGCCTTCTTTATCCTTTGTCGAGAAACACTCCAAAAACACGGTTTTTGGGTACAAAAATTGAGGCACCGATTGCAAGACGACTACGCACAGCAAATGGCTGTATTTTACGATATATTCCTAAAATCTCATTCTCGACAAACCTTGAAAATTTTCTTCACATTTTTCTCCAGTTCTGAGATACAAGTTTACTCTGCCTTGTACGTGTAAGATATGCACGTAAAATTCGGCGTGAGCGAATGCGTTGTTTATACAATGACGTAGAAAAAAAATGGTTCAAATGGCTCTGAGCACTATGGGACTTAACATTTAAGGTCATCAGTCCCCTAGATCTCAGAACTACTTAAACCTAAGTAACCTAAGAACATCACACACATCCATGTCCGAGGCAGGATTCGAATCTGCGACCGTAGCAGTCGCGCGGTTCCGGACTGAAACGCCTAGACCCTCTCGGCCACCGCGGCCGGCAATGACGTAGAAATATGCTGTAAAGAGTTCTGGCAACCCCTTGTTGTAGTACTGCAGCACGCGCAAGGTTTCTGAGCATGTAAAATACGGTCGATGTGTAAAATGATTTTTGAGTTATTTACATTTTAAAGAAGTAAACTATCAAAATTTTACTAACCTTAAAGTTCTTTGCATATGAGTGACATGCCCTGCTGTACCAAGGAAAAGAAGGGAACAGGCGGAAAAATGTTTTTATTGGAGCACAAGAAAGAGGAATATGCTCCTGTTTAATCTGACTGAAAAGTGGGGTATCAGATGCCTCATTCTACCTTCCTCTGCACCTTTAAAAATGTTCCCATAAATTTTGGCATGAGAATGTATTCACGCTTTTTATGCTGATAGAGAAGGAGAGAGTGGGATGGGAAAGAGATGAAAAAGTAATCAATACTGGAAGGCAGTAGGTAGTGGTTGTGTTACAGAAAGAACGAAGGACACAGTGGCAGTTTGAGAGGGAGACAGGGACACAGTGGCATCGGAACATACCTGACAGTGACAGAAGTATGCTAGGAAAAGATTCGAGGAGACATTGCAAGAAGGGGAGCAATAAAGAGAAAGAGAAAGTGAATGTGGGGAAGAGCCGTTGATAATAAGAGACGGAGTATGAGCAATGACAACAAGGAAGAGAGGGAGAGTGACAGTGAGAAGAGACAACAGCAGTAGGAAGGGAGGGATGAGACAGCAGCAGTTAAGAGGGAGCGAGAGAGAGAGAAGGGTAATGAGAGGAAACAGTTGGACAATGGCTGTGACACAGGGGACAGGGACAGAGACAGAGAGACACAAAGAGGTAATGACAGTGACTTGGTGTGAGTGAGTGAGTGAGAGATCGGGAAAATGGGAGTTTATGGGTGTGAGCGGCAGTGGGTGTTAGCGAGTTGTAGTTAGGGGAGCTTGTGGGAGTGAGAGGTGAGCTGCATGTTAAAAGGAGCCCAAGTGTTTTCGCATGCCACAGTGTTTTACGAAAATTTGTAAAGGTACTGAGGAAAGTAGGATGAGGCAACAACTGGTATCAAGCTTTCCAGTCAGAGTGTTTTAAATAAACCGGAACATATTCGATTTTTTTGTGCTCAGGTAGGATCAGTTTTCCGGTGCTGTTCCATCATTAATGTTAACGCTAATCGTGTACATGTATCGTGTAGTCTAACTCGTTCCACGTCATTTCGATAAAGGAGTCGTTCATATGATCTGTGAAACACGTGACGAACTAACAGTGGCTGCGCTTCCTCGGGCTTCCCAGACTCCTCTTGCCTGACAGATAACAATTTCTTACTGTGTTTGGTGGTCTGAAGCTATTCGTCCTGTCGAGCTGCTCACTTCCTTTTTAAAGTCGATTTTTCTTAGTCTCTCTGCTCTGACACAGCCTTTCAGAGTCCTCTTTTCAGTTGGCTTGACTTTACTTTCGTGTCGTTTCTAAATAACCCACGACAAGCTCCTTTAGAAGAATTGGGGGGGGGGGGGGGGGGAGGCGAGCATTACGTTTTAAAACTTCATTTGTGTTGCATTTTGTGTCTTCTTTCTCTGGCACCACTTCATTGTTCCACATATTATTACAGACTTCGCTACTTTCTCATCTATATGCTTGCCAACTCCTATCTATTTCTATCAATCTGAGATCGATTGCAAGTACTCATCCACATATTATCAGTAGCTTCAGAAAGCGTTCTCTTTGTTCACTATAACTTAAATTACTGCCTAATAATTGTTGGCTCTGGTATAACGTAACAGACATGTTCGTCTACAACTGAAAAGAGTTAGAAATTACCTTTCTCTTTTAAACCAGTCTTTATTTGCTTATATAACTTACGGTTATCAGCTCTGATCGTGTGATTCAAGTTTTTGCGTTTGTGTTCTTGTTTATAAATTACCAGATAGCCACTCCCAACCCCAATTCCTTAAATAAGTCATCTCCCATGAACGAAACAGTCTGATTGATATAGAAAAGAGTTAACTTTTTGAATATTTGACATTAAACACGTAAAACCTTTATTCTTGTAGGCAAGGTATTTTCTCGCGCATCTCAGTCTTTTAGTGGTTGGGGAGAGAGATAATGTGGATTGTAATTATCGTTTAGCCACACCAAAAATTAACTATCCGGAAACACGCGCAGTCATAGATGCTTGCGTGTTAAGAACGTTGTGGCAGTTCTGGAACACTGGATAAATGCTAATTCCTTTGAGTTTTGGTGTATGGCGTGATATTTTTCCAACAATGTACAATAATGCTGGCGTGGCTGCGTCCATTCAAAAGTACAAGCCCTTGTCACGTCTGGGGAAGGAAATTATGACGTAGGTGCTGTCTCGCACCAGCTCAAAAGGCCGACAAACACCGAGATCGGCGAAAAAAAAAACAAATGAGGTACATAAAATAACTGCTATTTAACCTTTAGTTTTCTGTTAGCTTACTGACATGGTCACACTTCCTACGACATTTTTGCCGCACGGGGACGGCGCGAATCTTTATTTATATGTGTAGGTAATTAAAAGAACCTACATAATATTCAAGACGCCACACCTTCACAATTACGGATCACAAAATGATAAAATTGTGGAGGTAGGTTCAGAGGCATATGTAGATACTTGCCGCGAACGTGTTGCGAACAAAATTAGCAGCAGAGAAGTAATAAAACCTCATTCCTGTTGCCGAAGTTCTACTGCGTGAACAGCGAAAAGCAAGAAAAAGTCTCGTAACGATTAAAAGTGATGTGTGATCTTTGTTGGATGTAGCTCAGTGCTCTCGAAAATTTGATTAATGTTGTGTAACACAGTTGCCACCTTCGTTACTTCTCTTAAAATGTCAAATTTTTAACGTAATATTGTAGCTCTTAACGAGTAGATCATGACACCATTTTAAATTTATAAATTCGGTTAATAATCTTATCAAATAATGAAAATACACTGACAGAAAGAAAATCGCAGCAACAAAAAGTAATTAATGTAGAGTACAGAAATTTCGGCAATGCATCTGTCTGGGTAACATAGTTAAGAGAATACCGTTACAACATCACAGGTGAATGTAAGCGCGAGAAAATCCATTGTAAATGTGAAATCATGGTACATTAATAGCCAGTGTAACAGCTAGAATGTTGAATGGAAGCATGCAAACGTGCTTGCTTTGTGTTGCACAGGAGTCGCATTTCAGTTTGTGCTCGACTGTGGAGAGATTTGGTGATCGAACAGGCCAAGACAACATGTCGACACTCTGTAGGGCATGTTTGGTTACAACAGCGAGAGTTATCGTGTTGGAAAACATCCCTTGGAATACTGCTCATTAATGGCAGTGCAACAGGTCGAATAAACAGACTGACGTACAAGTTTGCAGTAAAGGTGAATGGGATGATGATGAGAGTCGTCCTGCTGTCATAAAATCGCACCCAAGACCATATCTCCAGGCATAGTTGCAATGTGTGTAGAACGCGGACAGGTTTGTTTAGACCTCAAATGGCTTCCTGCTGACTAATATACAGCTGCCACTTCTACCAAGGAAGAACCAGCTTTCATCAGAAAGCACTCCAAATCTGCACCCTGCCTTCCAATAAGCTCTCCCTTGACGCCACTGAAGTCGAAAATGGCGGTGGTTTGGGGTCAGTAGAATGAACAGTACAGGGCGTCTGGCTCGGAATTGTCCTCGAATAACTAATTTGTAAGAGTTCGTTGCGTCAATGTGGTGGCAACTATTGCTAAAATTTGTGATGATGCACCAGAGCCATACACCGAACACGATGGTAGTATTGGGACAAAGCGTTTCTGGCGCACTCTGATTTGTTGCCACACGTATCCAAGACAGCGGCTATGACCTCATTCGCAGTGACGGCGTGTAGACTTGGCAACAGTGCATGTCATCCAAGGTGGTGGCTATGACATCATCCAAGATGGCGATCTTCTCGAGAAGTTTGAATTTTTTCGGGACAATTGGGCAACCTGCCCCACTCCCCCCCCCCCTCCCCCAGAAAAATGGCTGGAAGTTCAAATTCCAACAGGATGATGCATCCCACTTCTATTAAGCTAAGAAAATTGCAGGAAGATAGGTTAGGAGAGGTAGACCAAGTGACCTAAGTCATCCGACCGCCTCCTCGTCCTAAAAACTGGCGCCAAGTTAGAATTTTAGCAGCAAAGATAGGTCACTTGGGGTTTCTCTACCAACCTAAGAAAATTGCGGGAAACAAAGATCACCTCCACTAACCTAAGTCACCCGGGCACCACCTCTTCCTAGGGATTGCTGGGAAAAGGACTCAGCTGACACTGGGCTGGTGAAGAGAGAAAAGTTTGTACTTTATTTATTTTGGAACAATTTATTTAGGGATGGAGTGTATTTATCACAGTGATACACAACACGTGCTCAGACATGCCACACAGCATACAGACCTGCAAACTACTCCTAAATAACTCATTTATAAATCTCTACTCACACATTTGCCAATTCTGTCAAAATAACGCTTTGCACAGCCTGGAGACATGCAAACCACTCGTAAATAATGCCATTCATTTACGTCCAGAGAGCCAAACAACTCACAATTTGCTCGAACAGTCCACAGGTACACTGCCGGTTCATAGTGTCCAACGGGCACAGTACTTCGGCGATCAGACATGTCGCCATCGTCAGGTGCGCTGACGAACTGAGCTCCTGAGGGCGGGCGGCTGATGTAAATCTCCACCCCTCGCGGGCCGCTCTCTTCGCCGTCCGCGCCCGCGGGCCGGCGGTCGCGAAGACGTGGGCGTCGGAATCTGTCGAAGCGTCGATGTGCTTGCTACGTCCGTCCTGGTCGCCAGTTCGTACTTCTTGCTGAGTGTCTTCTTAATTACATTCAATGCCGGGTCCCAAGCATTGCTGAGATTGTAGCCGCAATCTCTGTTGATAAGATTTTCCCTGGTGCGAATTTCAATAGCCTCCCTTATAACGCTGTCCCAATATACAGAGGTCTGACCCAGGATCTTTGTACGCTCATAATCCATCTCGTGTTTCTCGGACAAACAGTGCTCTGCTACCGCCTACTTATTTGTATATTTCAGTCGAGTGTGCCTTTGATGTTCTCGGCAACGATCTTCGATGGTGCGTACTGTTTGTACGATATATGTTTTCTCACACTCATAGGGTATTTGGTATATGCCGGCCTTACACACTTCCCAGTAATGCCCGTGTTTTATTGAGCGGGCAGAAGACGGTTTTAACTCGGTGTTTCTTTAATAAACGGCCTATTTTCCCCGATAGTGCGCCATTGTACGGAATAAAGGCAGTGGCTACCTCTTCTTTCGTGACGTCATCCGTCTCCACAGGCTGTGCTGTGGTGATGGGACGGAGAGCGCGTCTAATCTGCCATTCCGAGTGCGCGTTTTTTCGGAACACGGTTTTGAGGTGTTCCAATTCCTGGGGCAGATTCTCTGCGTCTGAGATGCTGCGCGCCCTGTGTACTAGTGTTTTTAGTACTCCGTTCCTCTGAGAAGGGTGGTGGCAGCTGTCTGCATGCAGGTACAGGTCAGTGTGCGTTTTCTTCCAGTACACACCGTGGCTCAGGGTACCATCAGCTCTTCTCTTGACCATGACTTCCAGGAATGGCAATCTTCCTTCTGCTTCGGTCTCCATAGTCAATTTGATGTTTGGATGTATGGAGTTTAGGTGTGTAAGGAAATCCAGGAGCTTGTCCCTACCATGGGGCCAGATGACAAACGTGTCATCGACATAACGGAAGAAACAAGTAGGTTTCCAATTGGATGACGCCAAGGCTTCCTCCTCGAAGGATTCCATGTACAAATTCGCGACCACCGGCGAGAGTGGGCTGCCCATTGCGACTCCATCCGTTTGCTCATACTATTCCCCATTAAACAGAAAATACGTTGAGGTCAAGACATGCCTAAAGTGTCAAATTTCTTCCCAATACGCTCGACTGACTCTCGTAGAGGCACCCTGGTGAATAGTGAAACCACGTCGAAACTCACTAGGATATCATTGTCTTTCAGTCTGAAGTTGTCGAGACGTTTCACGAAATCCACGGAATTAGGGATATGGTGAGGGCATTTACCTACATAGGGGCTAAGTAATTCAGCCAGATATTTTGCCAGCAAGTAAGTAGGTGCCCTAATGTTGCTGACAATCGGGCGCATAGGTACCCTCTCTTTGTGGACCTTAAGGAGTCCATAAAGTCTTGGTGGTATAGGTCCTTGAGGTGACAGTTTCTTGCCGTCCCCCTCTGGTAGATCCGCGACCTTGAGTAGAGCCCTGGTCTTGTTCTCCACCTTCTTCGTGGGGTCAGCGTTGATCTTCCTATAGGAGTCGTCATCTAGCAGGCGCTGCATCTTCTCAATGTAGTCCTTACGGAAAAGAACAACAGTGGCACTGCCTTTGTCAGCAGGTAAGATAACAATCTCAGAGCACTCTCTTAGGTCCCGAATGGCCGCCCTCTCTCTACTGGTAATGTTAGTCTTCGTAGTTCGTAGGTTTAGTTCTGGACAGAGCCCGGCAGGTTTACCGACGCACTTCTTCTGCTGCTTCAGGTGGTAATCGCGCTGCAACCTGTTCCACTACACTGACGATGTCCGCGACCGGCGTGAACCTAGGGGTGGGAGCAAAGTTGAGTCCCTTCTCCAGAACCTAAACCACATCATGAGACAGCTCCATGTCAGTGAGATTGATGATCGTCTTGCATGGTGCCTCCAGCGATGGTTTATCCGAGAGACGTGAGAATTTTGAAATCTGACGTCCAGTGGCCTTTTTATATGCAGAATCGCCAATCCACCCAGGTCCACGAGTTAAACTGATTGGCCATTTTACGATGAAGTTTAAATAGTTCCTGGGAGTTGTGTTCAAGGCTGCGGCGAGTAAAGTGCACCCTCTCAAGTACCAAGGCAAGGCTGGCCCGTCTCTTAATTCTCTTGGCTGCTGCATAATGGATGTGATGTGTGACCTAAGCAAATTTCCGCACAATCTGCTCGGTACAACATCTCTTCAGGAATGCAAGAGCACTCAGCAAACGGCATCTTCGGTGGCGCAGCTTGTCGAGTTTCTTCATGCTGCGATACATCTCCTCCCCGTAAAGGTATATGATGTGATCCAAAAATGGCTCTGAGCACTATGGGACTTAGCTTCTGAGGTCATCAGTCCCCTTGAACTTAGAGCTACTTAAACCTAATTAACCTAAGGACATCACATACATCCATGCCCGAGGCAGGATTCGAACCTACGACCGTAGCGGTCGCGCGGTGATGTGATTCTTCAGTTTCTCCAGGCGTATTTGTTGCTCGAACAGTCCACGGGTATACTGCCGGTTCATAGTGTCCAACGGGCACAATACTTCGGCGATCAGACATGTCGCCATCGTCAGATGCGCTGACTGAGCTTAATACGAATATAACTGTATAACCTAATGGCCTGTAGACTGAGTGGAAGCTGTCTGATCAAAAGAAGATAGGGACCACAGAATTTTCTTGAGAAAAGTACAGCTCAAGACTTTGGTTGATCTATATTCAAGCGACATGGGGGTTAAGGAATTACCGAAATGGTAGCAAGAGAAATTCGACTACTGCACATTGATATTTCCAAGATCTGCACACACACACACAAAAAAACCCGAACATCGCTGACGTCTTCGTTTAAAAATATCAAGAAATGCATGAAGTAGTAAACAATTGACGATCGTACGGTGTAGCCACCGGTACAGGAAAATACAGAGTAAAAGAGGGGTTACTTCCAGAGACCGCGACTGATCCGACTTTAAGCAATGTGGTGGAAGTAACTGCGTTACTTACGGTGCTCGACATGCGCCACAAGTTAACCAGTAAGTCAATGGTAACTCACGACCCACTGTAACAAACGGTGAATCGTGAATCGCGAGAGAATTGAAATCAAAAGTTAACACTCGCGACTTCGGCCGTGGAAGGACTCTGCCTGAATCGCAAGGTTCCTAAACTAGTTACGACGCCGATCTCATTTAGATCCTAACTCACCACTCTGGCTGACACCTCAGACCTCGTAACAGAGAGCGACAGCTCCCCACTGGTTCCGGGTTCAGGAATCTGCTGCCTTCCGCTGCTCCTCAGCGCCGAACGTTTGCCCTGCCTCCCTCCGGACAGAATGCCCTCCGCGCTCCTCTCTGAAACCGAGCGTTTCCGTAACTCCGCGTCTCGACAAAAACAATTCCGCCGAAAACTCGCGTCAGCCAACCAGTGCCTGTGCTTATTTGTTTTACCTATCGGAAGAGGGGAAATTTTTTCACGCAAGTGCCAGAAACATCCACGCCACATATTTTCCCTATCATCCTGAATCTTTTTAGAAACGGTTTCGCTAAACGACTTTGGAGTCAATACGTTTGCAGGGGGCGTAACATACTACTTAATCAGCAAGCAGCAAACTTCCCAATGGCGCCAGTATGTTGCTCAGACAGTGCGAAGGCATTTGCACATTTTCACATTGGTGGAGAGGGTGCAGAACTTGCATGTGAGTCTCGGCCATCCTGACTTCACCTCATATGAACGAATATCTGTTATTTCAAAAAGATCTAACTTGATCGTTCCTCGATCTGTTAAGAGGAGCATCAAATCGCACATCTACATCTTCATCTACATAAGAAGCCATCGTACACTGCGTGCCGGAGGGTACCCTCAACCACTATTAGTCATTTTATTTCCTATAGATCTCATAATTAAATTTTACTCCAGACATTTGAGTCTAATTTTTATCTACGATAATGATGGAATCTAAAGAAATGAATTAAAATTTGTGTCACAGCCAGGCCTTGAACCCAGGTTTATCTTGTTTACTAGAAAGAAATGCTAGGCATTACACCCCTGCAGCACTATGTCGGGCAGTGCTGCACGGACTACCCAAGTGGAATGCCTTTCCTGTTCCACCCGCAAATGGAGCGATGGATAAACGACTGTCTGCAAGCCTCCGTAAGAGCCCTAATTTCTCTAATCTTATCTTCGTGGTCTTTACGCGTAGTTTATGTTGGCGGCAGCAGAATCATTTGTCAGTCAGCTTCAAATGGAGGTTCTCTAAATTGACTCAATAGCGTTTCTGGAAAAGAACATTGCCTGCCCTCCAGGATTTCCCATTTGAGTTCCCAAAGCGTCTCCGTAATATTTATATGTTGTTTGTTTCTGCTTGTAACAAATAAACAGCCTGCCTCTGAATTGTTTCGATGTTTTCCTTCAATTCGACCACATATGAATCGCAAACACTCTAGCAATCTTCAAGAATAGGTTGCATCAGCTTCCTATATCCACTTTCCTTTACAGGTGAACCACTCTTTTCTAAAATTTTCCAAGTAAACCGAAGTCGACCATTGCATATCTAAATTTTATTCAAAGGAGCTAATTGTCAGACTGGCTGCAACTGTTTGTGTCATATTCACACTGTAATTACTGGTGCGAATCAATATTAACTAATTTTGAATCTCATCGCACGGATGTCTCGTTCAAAGGGCAAGCAGCGTCGTCCTATGTTGCTTTTATAGATCTTTGTTTTTGTCGTCTGTTGCCAGACTGGAATTTCACGTTAGTTAGGTTTGGAAGGAATTAGCAGATCATAAACATGTAAAAATAAAGAAGACAATGGCACACTTCTTTCTGTGTGGTTAGTGATATTAATAAACATTTAGGAAGTGGCAAAATCCAATGGACAGTTTAGAAAAGCATAAAGAAATGAGAAGTATCTGAAAGATCTGTCTCAACATTGTGAAGAGAAGAGAATTGGAACTTGTGAAATGTCGTAATACAGCTGGATGCTGAAGATTGTATGGGTAGGTCAGGCAACAAATGAAGAAATAATACATCAAATCACGGAGAAAATAACTTTATGGTGTAATGTAACTTGAGGGAACTGTTTATTAGGAAATACTCTGAGCAATCATGTATTAGATACATTGACAGTGGAGGTAACCTTGAACGCTGAATATAATAGAGGGGGTTGCATTAGCTATGCAGATATAGAGGGGCTTGAACAAGATGGCTTACCTTGGAGAGCAGGATAAAACCAGACTATGGACTGGCTTACCTTGGGGAGCAGGATAAAACCAGTGTATGAACTGAAGGGAATGATACTTTAATCATTTCCATTAAATCTTTGTTCCCTCACGTTTGTTTCTAATTCCCTTCCTTTGTTTTCCTGCTCCTTGAATTTCATGAAGTTTGGATGCTTGCGTTCTTCTGACTATCACTTAGTAACAAGATGGAGCCAAAAAAAAAACATGTTAATAAAATGACAAGTCTTAATATGTAGAACCCCTCATGGGAAATCATGCAGCACTGAACTGCGAGATGCTTTCTGAAACGTACCAGTATTTGACGTTAGGATAAGTATGACATGAAGAGTCGACCTCAGGTGCCATGCAACCAAATTTACAGGTTTATATAAATTTTGTAACGTTCTTTTTTCATTTATTTAATCATTTTAAAACACAATATATTATACTGTCATTAATTTCAATTTTATCGAATACAAAAACACCCTTGTTCTGGTTATATCGTTACTAATCGATACTTGAACGTAAATCACAAACAACTCTCATTTCGTAGTTCCAAAATACTTTTCACAAGAACTGAACCTAACTTTTCGTTTGTAGTTATTTAAAGAACTCATATACATGTTAACATCTCCCAGATAATGCGACTTTGTAAAACGCAGTGTTAGCGGACATATTTTGAGAATTTTAGTACTAAAAACTAAGAACCCAGTAAAACTTAATGTTGGAGAGTGGGAGGAGAGAATTAATACTTAAATTTCCACTCTCAGTTTGTAATACTTTTATGGACTTCTTTTCTGGAAGCAATACAGATATTTGTAAGTCCAAATTAACATCAAAATCACATAGTGCTTTATAATTAATAGTACACACTAACCAACTTATTTCTGCGTAATTTTTATTCTGAACAAGAAGTTTAAACGGTACATGCTTAAATCTAGAGAAAGAAGCCAGAGAAGATTATAATCTAAATTTCTAAGATGCTTAGATGTTTAACAAAAATGGGCACCACTGCTGAATATTTGACAAAGACTTTTTCAAACCACTGCTTTCAACAGTTACGTCAGCAGTATACAATTATTTCACACATATACAAATTTACAAACTTTAGTTTATGGTCTAGCAGAGATTTGTGTGCACTGCTTGGAGGTACTGTATTGTTAGTTTCTGTATTTTTCTGATTCATGAGGGTTTTGTTGGGTATTTCCAGGGAAATGCACATTTTCGCTATCTTTTCCCATAATTTATTTAGATACGGAGCAAAATTAGTGCTTACAAGTATGAGAACAGAAAGTGCTCGCTGTTGTGTGTCTTTAGTCTGAAGACGGCCACTGGCTGGCCGGAATCAGTTATGGCATCCTAAGAGGCTCGTGTGGTTGTGTCACAGGTAACGTAAAAAATGGAAAGAAACTTGTTTTCTCCAAATAGTAAGTAGCTGCGCTGGATGTGTTAATTTACAGCGCAAACATGATGAAAAATAAAAGAAAAGAAAAGGAAACAGATGATGAGTAGCAGAGTTGAAATCAAGAAGTAACACAGATAAACACAAACAAGTGGGAAAAAATTACAGATAGGATTACGAAAAGGAGACTGATAGTCTGCAAGCACTCCCTAAGGAAGAGTCCTAGCAAAGGTGTCTGAAATGGGAAACAAGAAGGGGGTACTTGCTCCTCCCTCCGCCTATCTCGCAATCTGGAGTACCGAGTATTTATTCATTACAAAATTCTCATATACTTCTGGAAGTGATTTCCCACGATTCTGGTGGATCACGTGTTCAGCCAATTGTACCAATTGTACCACTCCGTGGTTCCCTGCACTGAGGCAATACAAGGACTTTAGCAATTGCTGTATAGCCTGTGTTTGTTTGGTCGTCACAATGTAGATTTTAGTTGACTTAAGAATTTTATGCCCCTCCCCCAATCCAGATAAATTTCTATGCACGTCTATGAGTCCTAATAGACAAAAAAGAAAAATGGTATACATTAAAACTTAAAAGATGAACCCCGACTGACTTACTGGAGTACATGGGCATCTTGAAATAATTGTATAAGTAATCGAGAAATTGGCGACACAACAGTCAATATGTGAAGTCAATATGTGAGAAAGTTTCTTGAATGAAACTGTTCCTACGAATCACGGAAGGAAAAGAGGAAATCAAAAACTGGAGAGCTGAAGGAGTGTTAGTGTAGAACTGTCAGAGTGGCTTAAGTGTGATCCTATGTTCGTCTGTAAAGGGCCAAAGAAGAAAAGAAACTGAACACTAAATGTTAACTTCTGTGTTTCCTTAACACATTCTTCTTCTCCTTTGTTCTACTAACTGTTACAAACTTTAAAGGGATATAGTTTTTCAATAAGAATTTTTTGTTGCGAAACATATAAACACCTGAGGGTTTCCCCCACTGGGCGACTACTCTACCCGCTATCTCCAAACTTTAAATCGTGCTTCTCGAGTTAGGGAACGTAGTAGAGCGGAGCTAACACGATGCTCCCGACGGCAGCCAGCAGGAGGTGCAGGGTCGTGTGGAGACGGCTGCCGGTGACTGCGCTGTCGAGCCAGGCCCCCACCTCTGGCACGTGGGCCACCTGCTGCTCCGCCTTGCTGATGGCACTCTGGACGGTGGCGTTCGCTGCCTGCAGGTCTGGCACACTGGACAGGGCCCTCAGCTGGAACAAGAAACACAGGGAGGTCACACGTCTGTCTGTCTGGAGATTCTTGGTTATACGGTGCATTGTGAGCCAATCATTCCTCTTTGTTGCGGAGTAGGTGTACACACATGTGAAGATTATGTCATACATCATAATTCTAATCCAGCCCCAAAGGAGACACATTTGTTTTCTTTACATTCCTATTAAATTTCAAAGGCCGAGCTAACTAATTCTCTGTATTTCCATTTCCTTGCTGCAGTGATCTCAGTCCGAACACTGGTTTCGTGCAGCTCTCCACATTAATCTATATTGTGCAAAACTTCTTCGTACTCAGTTAATCACTCTGACCCTCATCCACATGAAACTGCTCTGTGTGTCTGTATAACTTTTAATCCACCACCCTTCACTCCATTACCAAACCGACGATTCATTGACCCATCAGGATGTGTCCTGCCAGCCGATCCCTTCATCGAATCCAGTTTGTCGTAAATTTCTCTTGTCCCAATTCCGTGCAGTACCTCCTCTCTAATTATTCGAGACATCCATCTTATTTTCAACGTTCTCTGGTAGCACCACATTTCGAAAGCGTTCTTTTTGGCTGCACTATTTATTGTCCAACTTTCAATTCTGTACAAGGCTGCTGTCTGGACAAGTACCTTCAGAAACGACTTTCTAATACTTATATTCGATGTGTGTGTGTTTTTCAGAGAGAATATTCCTGCTATTGCTACCTACATCAGCCATCGTCAGTTACGTTGGTGCACAAATAGCAAAACTCGACTACTACTTTCAGAGTCTCATTTCTTTCTATTGTTTCCTCTGCAAGACCTGATTTAATCCGATTGCACTCAATTGACTTTTGTTTTACTTTGTTGATGTTCAAAGTACAATCTCTTTTCTAGTCAAGTGTATTCTCTGACAGGATTACAACTTCATCTGCAAACACAAAATCTTTATTTCTTTTCTCAGACTTTACTTCTGTTATCAAATTTCTTCTTGGTTTCTTTTCCTGCTTCCTCAGTGCATTCTCGACTAATGATTCCCTCTTATGTCATTCGACCCTTATAACTGGTTTGTGTACAAGTTGTAGATAATTTTTTAATCCTTACATATAGATAATTTTTTAATCCTTATATATTTCCCTGTCACTGCCAGAATTTCAAAGAGTATATTCTAGTCATCATCGTCGAAAGATTTCTGTAAATCTCCATACACCACAAAACACAGATTTCCTTTTCGTGATTGTATCTTTCAAGAAAAGCCATAGTCAGTATGGCTCTATGCATTCCTACATTAGTCCTCGAGGTGAGATACGATAAGCCAAGTGCCAGAAAATTAAGATAATATTTCTCTCCAGCTGAAGCTTATTCCTCGAGGTCATCTTCCAGAAGTTTTTCCATTCCACTGTAAATAATTCTTGTCCATATCTTGCAGCCACGACTTATTAAACTGATAGGTGGATTCACATCATCCACTTTCTAGGAATGCCCCTCCAGCAAGGTACGCAATAGAGTCCAATGGAGCTTGGAAAGCAGCTCACACATGAAAAGCTTTATTCCCTGTGAGTTACAACGTCATTAGGGGTAGAGCTTAATATCGGACTCGGGGGGGATGTTCGATATCCTCGTTTTTTTCTCAAGCAGTTTAAGGAACTGTAGAAAACCTAATTTGGAATGGCCAAGTAGAGATTTGAACACTAACATAAAATGTCGTGTAGAGAGATTGCATGCCTTGCGGGGCATGCTGACGTGTACTGGCGCCTCTCCGATCCGTTCCGACCGAGTACCATACAATAAGTACATGTACTTTATTTGTTTTACATCCCAGTTGGACTCCTACTTATTGGCTGTCACAGTTACATGATCATATCTGTTCTGGTTGTTGAGACTATGACTTCACTGTGTGCGTTTTGTCTGTTAACTGGTATGGGCTCCACGCCTCCATCTAAAACATGTGAAATACGTGGCGGAATGGTTACTTCCAAATAAATGTCCACAGCTGATCTCAATCCCAACTTTTGGCCACCCTGTCCATCTGAACTTTATCTAACTATTTTAATGTTTTTCATCTCTAAATATCATTTAGTCCTTCTCTTCTTTAATATAAGACATGTAACCTCACCTGATTCAGTTGTTCGTTTGTCACCACTTTCCCAGCGAGTCCACTGATGATCTTCTGCAAAACGCTGGGCCTGGAAAGCAGAATATTATGTTATGACGCGTCTGAAATGGAATATTATATTATTAATCCGACACGTTTACACAACCATGTGAAGATGTGAAAGAATGGAGGAATTACTTTGTAGTTTCAAATAGCTTGCAAAGTCTTTGGATGAATGCTGCGAATCTTACGAAATCGTATTAGACACCCTCTTTGCTACATCAGGAAATGTATCGAAGAATGGACACAACATGTGTGTAATTTCTGTCAGAGAAAGTAAACTTAAAGAACTGAACGGTTTCAAACCACTTTAGATGGGAGTGGACAACATTTTAGGCAGTTTCGGTGAGGCAAACAACACAAGTTACTGTGAACGGGAATCGTCAGGGAAGCTCTAAACACACCCACAGCTCTGACAGAGAGCGGTTGCACACACTCCATTCTTTGTTGGAGGAAATAATTTACTTACAAAATAAAAGCTTTATTTATACATGTATTCGATTTGTACCGTGTTGTATCACTGATTCAACATTTTATTTCAACTTACGTTAGAATACTGGACAATATGTACACCATTCTTGGAGCATTTATTAGAGTTCGTCAAAATAGTATACAGTCATCCTTTTTTGAGAAGACAGCAGTGTTAGATGAAGTTCGCTGATGTTTAGTTAACATACTCACTGTTCGTTTTCCATGTTAGTCAATTTTATGGATCATTGTATGATTAATCATAATTACGTTGAAGATATCATTTTCCATTCATATTACTTATTCATATGTAAATATGGCTACGTGATGATGATTTACAAGGTTTCTTTTGTTTAATACAGATGTGAATTAATAATTCCTACCCACTAGCTCTACAGATCGCAAAGATATGGCATGGATGCAGTATCATTGAAAAACTTTTTTAGTTTCTTTTTCAGATTTAACTTTTCTGTCTGTCAGATATTTCACATCATTGGATAAGTGATGAAAAGTTTTGTTGGTAGCATTGTGCACCTATTTTTGTCTTAAAGATGATCTTTTGGCATTGTAATTATCTACATCAGTGTTCCTTTTTACGCTGCTGTAAATTATTCACAACAGACTTTGTGAGAGAAATAAATACACTGTGAAGCTTCAGTCAAAATATTTAACTCCTCTCTCTAAAATATTCGTCAGTCAAAATGTGCTCTAAAAATAATATGAGTTGCTGGTAGGTGATCATTTTGTTTATTAAGAATGAGGTATCCCAGGCCATTATTTCGTACATAACGCACTGAAAATACGCAAAATTATCGCGAAGTAAGGGAGAGAACGCCGCAGACATGATACGTGAATTGAGGTATCAATCGTTAAAACAAAGGCATTTGTCATTACGGCGGAATCTTCCGGTGAAATTTCAATCACCAACTTTCTCATACGACTGCGAAAATATTTTGTTGGTGCCCACCTATATACGGAGAAACGACCATCACGGTAAAATAAGAGAAATTAGAGTTTACACACAAAGATTTAGGTGCTCGTTTTCTGGTGCGCCATTCGAGAGTGGAACGGAAGAGAAACAGCTTGGAGGTGGTTCGATGAACCCTCTGCCAAGCTCTTCATTCTGAATTACAGAGTAATCACGTAGATGTAGAAAATATGTTGGCTTACTGATTTTTCTATCACCAAGATTTGAAATAATTAAAAGTGCAAATGTGACTCCACTGAGGTGTCTTAGGACTTCAAAAATGAGTGTTTTTTGGTTTAAATTCACAGCAGTGTGGGGATCTAAAATTTTTGAAGCTCCGCCATATTACTATTTCCTCACTATATGTTACATCTGTCGTTGGTGTACTACATCTAGATGTGCTGAACTGAACATGAAAGTGACAGAATTTGCAGATCACTCAATAACACATTTAAGAACACTCTGTACCATTTCGTCCATTGCTGTGTGTCTGGTTGGAGTAATTATAATACCAGTGTCATCTGCAAAAAGAACCAATACTGCTTGTTGTCTATTCGAGGAAAGTTCGTTTACATAGATGAGAAACAATAGTGGGCCTAAGATTGCTTGCCGGCCGCGGTGGTCTAGCGGTTCAGGCGCTCAGTCCGGAACCGCGGGACTGCTACGGTCGCAGGTTCGAATCCTGCCTCGGGCATGGATGTGTGTGATGTCCTTAGGTTAGTTAGGTTTAAGTAGTTCTAAGTCCTAGGGGACTGATGACCACAGATGTTAAGTCCCATAGTGCTCAGAGCCATTTGAACCATTTTTGAACCTAAGATTGCTTCTTATGGAACACCATACGTGATTTGTATCCAGTCAGAAGAATCTCCCTGTCAACGTTAGCTGAATTATTAAACAGAATATCCTGGATTGCTTTCATTAGATATGACATTATCTGTTGGTTGTAAATACCGTTAATTCCATAAAATACCAGTTTATCTAGAAGGGATTGTGATTCATAAAATAAAATTCCTTCTATTTGTTACAGGAAACTACTGGCGCTATTTCATTATTTAAAGGTTGTAAAATTCGGCAGATGAACGTGTAAATGGCACTGTCTATTGAGCAACATTTCTGAAATTCAAACTGGGATTGAGTGACCATAATAGCATTGCTCAGATAAGATAATGTAATAGAGTACTGTCATATCACATTTCATATAGGGTCCCTTTATATTTCTCTAATATATCTGAACCATCATTTTTCAGATGACACTATACAGTAGAGACATACCTGAACGGAGAGTAGCAGAACTGAAACAGAGCAAGTTCAGAGGCAGGCCAAAAATGATCACCTATCAGTTCGCAGTAGTGGGGCCCCGACTCTGCAATAACCTAACGCATTATATTAGAGAACTGAGTAACATCTCCAACTCCAGAAGACACTTTATGTCATATCTACTAAATTAACAATAATGATTACCATTCTCCCTGTATGGACTCATTACCGATGTACATCCTTCTTTTCAACCAGATCTTCCTAGTTTTCCAGTATTCTTAGCTGGTGCAGTCTCCTCATATTTCCTTCGCCCAGAATTCGCTACGTCATAAAACACCTATTTTGCACGCCTATAAATTCTTTTTATATCTGTTATTATCGTCATCATTATTACTGTTATTACTATTGCCATAATTAGTGGCAGAAGCAGCAGTAGTACAAGTACTGTCAATATTAACTCTATTAGTTCATCGTCAGTACAAATTACTCACATTTTCACTATGGAAACTCAAATCATTTTAATACAATTTGTCATATTAAAACTGTCGTAGGTGAATATAACGTAAAAAAGGTACTGCATGTGTGAAACCCTGGGAGAGGGCCTGATGGCCCTAATCAGATCAGGTTAAATAAATAAATAAAAAATAAGGAAACATAAAGAAAATGTAGAAGAAACACATCTACAAAGGACAGTTGTACAAGTTAACAAAGAAATTGTTCACGATTACTATTGGATGGATAGAAAAGGAAGTAAAACCATAGTGGCTTCCTTTAGGTGGACTAGATAGTCTTCAGAACTTGTGATTTGCCAGAAAAAGAAAGCGACTGCTAGACAACAAAAGTGAAGGGCCCAGAAGTTCACATATTGAGAGGGTATGTGACGTCATGTGTACGATTCCAAACTCTAGTCAAATTTACAAAGAACTTGGCAGCATGAGCCAGTGTACCATTATGGAGCCTGGCTGCTTGCACACCTGAGTCAAGCAGGCCCACAACTGTCGCAACTGGACCTCGATGACCCAGATACTGGCACTGAACTGGAGCTGACATTCGGCAGATGGGGCTGGCAGACAGTTCATAGAGATGTGTGGACGAGCACTGTCCTCTCGAAAACTGGCGCCAGGGTACTGCCGCACCGGAGGACGCAGGACCTCCGTGACGTAGCGTTACGCCGTCTGACTTACCCTGTACTGGCAGAGACCTCAAGTCCTACCTGATGGATCCAAACATCTTGACGCCAGGATAGTACCACTTTCTGTCCCCAAAACAATTTGAAGAATGAGACTTCCATCTATCACACCCGCATGCCCCACAAATACGGATACTGTACGATTCCATCAGCTGGCCAAATGGAGCCATGAGATATGGTCCCTTTCAGACACTGTCTGGAGCTGATAACGCTGTCTCATATGCGTATGCAGCAACTTCGTGTCCGTCACAATGATGACTCAGCAGCTGACTGTGTTCGCACCCTTCATATGCCTCACTGGACCTGGTAAGAAGTACACATTGCCAGCTGTTGGCAGTCTCACCTATCACAGAACATTCCAGCTGTAATCGTTTACCTACCCACCAACAGTGTCTGCATGTATGAAGTAGAACTGACATCAAACCATCTCTTTTGGGTATTTTTTTTCTTTTTTGTGGGTAGTGTGTATAACCATAGAGTATTAACACTTTGGGATTTTTGTTTCGAGGCAAAGGGATTTGAATGCGGAAAGAAATTAAAACCTAAGAGCATTCCAGCAGAAATTAGAGATGTGTATGTTAGGAATTAGTAGACGGGAAAAGAAAATAAACAAACTGGGCAATGGACAGGCGGAAGAAGAAGATATGATTACGATCGTAATGGAAATGAAATTAAGGGCGGTTGGGCAACTATCCAGGAGAGTTGATAGTTGGAGGTCCAACGAAGCTCTTTTCTGATTCTAAGAAACGAGAAGAGTGGGGCAATGTCCTCATACAACGTTGACAGACAACAGTAGATTAATCAGGGCCAGCTCGTGCAAAATTTCACCACTGTGCTACAATATTGTGGCCTATAGTCATTTGAGTTATAAACATAGTAATTGTAACTAAATTTAATACGTTAATTTTATCCATATTAAACGAACAGTTTCAATAACTTTCATCAATCATGGAAGTGTGTGATGTAAACTATTGTACCCCAGGTGGACGATCCACCGTACGCCAGTACGTCAGCAAACATTCGGATTCTGGGCAGTCTGCAACTTTGCTCAAAGACAAGTCGGAGTGTCTTGGAATCTCATCCAAATTTAAACGTAGGCAATCAACGTACCTAGCAACTTTCAATGCAAACTCATTGTTGAAAACCGGAAAACTGAAACATCTAACAAATGCGCTAAAGAACCACAACGTACTCATAACAGCCATTCAAGAAACACGATGCATGGATACAGATACATTCGATTCCGAAGGTTTTGGGATATACAAAGGGAAAGTGGGACCGAGAGTAATGAAAAATGTACCACATCTTGGGACAGCCTTTATAATCAACAAACAAATCTTGAACTCAATGGTTGACTTTGATTCCCAATCAGAAAGAATCTCAAGTCTTACATTCACAAGCACAAACAAAATCTACACAATTATCAATGCACATGCCCCTATAAATGAGGATAACAGAAAAAAACAAAGAAAAATTGGAGGCCTTTTGGAATCATCTACATGACATTATACAGAAAATTCCAGATAAAAACATCATCATTCTTCTTGAAAATTTTAATGCACAGATTGGCAAAGAAAAAAGATATAAGAAAATAGTTGGAGACTATCCTGGACACAAGAGAACAAACAGAAATGGTGTGAGACTAATAGAACTTTGCCAAGCACACAATTTAATTCTTAAATCCACGGCTTTCAAGAAATACCACGAAGACAAAAGACATGGATATCCCCAAATCCTAGCCTTGGGGAATTTCAACTTGATCATGTGCAATCAAGAAGATTTCTCGCAAAGAAATCATGAATGTTAGGGTACTCAGGAGTGCAAATTTGGATTCAGACCACTACCTTTCTAAAATTAAGTTCAAAGTCATCCCAAACAGGAGATGTAGCATAAAACAAATTAAGGCTCGGATATACAGCATAGAAAAGATATCAAAATCAGATGAATTCGCAGCAGCAACAGAAACTATTCAGACGCAAAGCTGGGAGGATATCAAGGAAAACCTCATTACTACAGCTGAACGTATAGCACCTAACATAAAAAGTAAAAACATGCCTGGTGGTCGGTGGAATGTGATGCCCTCGTTGAAACAAGAAAATTAGAATGGCAAAAATGGCAGTCACAAAAAACAGAAGAAAGCAGATTGAATTTCATTACAGTTAGAAAACTGGTAGCTAAAACTATAAAAAGGATTAAGAAGACACATGAAAACGAAATTCTCCTCCAAATTGATGGATAAGTTTCTAAAAACAACACAAGAAGCTTTTACAGAACTTTCAAACAAAGGTTGTCAAGATACAAACCACCCACCCTCCAATTTCGAGATGTAAATGGGACCATCGCTCAGGGTAACACGAAAAATTGCAAAATACTAGCAGGCTACTTTGAGAAACTCTTGAATTGTGAACCCATCCTTGAAAATTTTGAATCCATCTGTGAGAAGCCGGATTCAGAGCCACCGACGACTGAAGAACTACAGAAGGTCATTTCAGAACTTAAAAACAAGGAGTCCGGAGAAAACCAAATAGTGGCCGAACTATAGAAAAAGGTTGACAAAAATGCAATTACATCCCTTAAGTGTGTTTTCGATAAAATCTCGATAGAAGAAGAGGTCCCTATCCACAAGAAAGGTTTAAAGACAGATCCCAACAATTACAGAGGAATATTGCTGCTGGATATAACATACAAGATTCTTTCTAAAGTCCTTTTGAACAGGGCAGAGCCGCAATTGGATCCGTAAATCGGGGAATACCAGGGAGGTTTTAGAAAGAGTAGATCATGTTCGGAACAAATACTAAACCTCAAAAACATTATGGCATACCAAAAATCAAGGGCAAAGACATACGTAATCTCCTTCATTGATTTAAAAAAAAAGCGTATGATTCAATTGATAGAGAATCTCTGTTATCAGTCCTGGAAGAAATGTGTTTGGATAAGAAAACAACTAATATTATAAAAGCGACCTTTACAAATATATTTTCGAAAGTTAAATTTATGGGCAAATTATCGGAACCCTTTGAAATGAAAACGAGAGTGCGACAGGGGGATAGGCTCTCGCCGTTGCTATTCAATTGTGCGCTTGAGAAAGTAGTCATAGAATGGAACACAAATATTAAGAGTGCTATAAGACTGGGTTGCAAAAAGAAAAACCTTAAAGTAAATTGCATTGCTTTTGCAGATGATATGGCCCTGTTTGCTCAAACAATCGAAGAAGCACGGGAGCTAAAGAAAAAAAAATGAAACAAGCAGCTAAAATAGGTCTTCACATCTCCTTTGAAAAATCTAAGATATTGACAAACATCAAGCACTCATGTAAATACATCAAAGTTCAAGAACAGAAGATTGAAATAGTAAGGGAACTCAAATACCTCGGAGAATAGATTAGTTGGAATGCTGGGGAAAGCAAAGCAATGGAATCCAGAAAAAATAAACATGAATTGGCCTTCCAACTAACAAAAAATACATACAACAAAAAATCCCTATCATGGGGTCCAAAATTACACCTTGCAAGACAGTGATTAAGCCAGAAGCACTGTATGCAGCAGAAACACTAAACATGAATTTCAAAGGCCAAATGGAGAAACTTGAGCTAAAGGAAACAAAAATTTTAAGAAAAATCATAGGGCCAAAATTTCAGGACAATAAGATTATATACATCAAAAATGAAACTCTCTACAAGAAAATTGAAAAACTTTCAGGTACTATGCGAAAAAGGAGAATAACTTTTTATGGTCATCTTCTCAGAATGAATTCCAACAGATTAACTAAACAAATCTTTGACGAAACCCAACTGGCTCAAAGAAACTTAGAAAGATCCAGTAGAATTAAAGATTTCAGAAAATTCACTTACTGTTCGAACAGCTAAATTAATTATTAAAGATGAAAACATGCGGTTCCTAGACAAATCTACACAACTGTCCAAACCCTTCATCTCGGAAGAAGAAAGGAAAAGATCAGACAAATGAAGAAATACTGGGCCCTAAGGAAAGAATAACACACAAAGAAATTATTGATCCAGCGAACCCCAATGAAGGTGAAACGAAAGAAGAAGAACAGTTTCAATATATTTAAAGTTATAATTAATTGTTTAAGATTGTGAAGAATGAAACAAATTTAATGAGAAAAAAACAATTATAGCAGCAGGTATCGAACCAAAGCCAATGAATTGGCCGTCGATGTGTTTGACCACTGGCCTGCTTGACTCATACATAAATTTCTGCTCGAAAACCCCCCACACTCTACACGTAAATAATTAGAGAACTTAAGCGCTGCAGGCGTGTTTACTCACCCCGTCCTACCAATCCTCTCATTTCTGTGAATGAGTTACTTCCATATTTCGGTGAATAAAAATGTTTCGAGTGTTTATCATGTAACAGACGTGCCTCTTTGCGTGCTATGATATACAAAAAGCCTAGTTTCGATATCTTGAAGCGTTTTCCAAGTATGACGATTGTTGTGACCACAGGATTCCCTACGTACAGAAACGGAAATAAGCATGTTACGCACGACCGTCCGCCAGATATACCAACTCGAGGGCGAAGTGAAATATCGTTCTGCTCTCAATTTCAAACAAAATTTTGATTACTTGTCTACATTTCATACACAGCAATGTATGTGCTAAAACCCACCGTACCCAAAGTTTACGCAGTGCGTTTTTACCTCTGCTAACTCTTTAAAATTTCGTGCAGTGCATTACTTAATCACGAAAAGAAATTCAGTCCTTCATCGAGCGAATGTACAAAAATCAGGTGTGTTTACCCGGTAGTTTTCTTGAAACAGAATGATAACCATTCCGTAGCAGCTGGCAACTCCACGCGCACAGACCCCGGCACACCACGCGTGACTTACCGACGGACTTAAAAAATCGATAACTTGATGAAGAAATGACATATCGTCCTGCTCTCAATTTTAAGTAAAATTTCCATATTCTACCTACATCAGTGTGGCTGAGCGTCATTTCAGCATTTGAAGTTGCTTTCTAGTTACCATGAACAGTGCATTACAAAACATGCTTTTGTCCAATTAATTTACATACCAGCACGCATTCGAAGAGAAATGGCGTGATTTTAGTGTGCATTCTGGCTCGCATTCGAAGAGAAATTGCATAGTTTTAGTGTGATTTCCGGCTCACATTTGAAGTGGAATGACATAATTTCAGTGGTGATCACATGATCACCAGTTACTACTCAGAATAATTGACGAGTGTTGCCGAACCTGTAAGTACACACTGCCACTGCATGCAGTTATTGCTGCATAATTTTATGTATTTTGTCAATCACTTAGAGGAAAAATATTGAAATGGATACTAATGCAGAAAATGTGGCCAACTGAAGTGTTCTTTTCATTCAGAAACTTCATTTCTTCCCATTATATTTGGATATTTGACTTTTTGCAGATAATGCGTATCCATTATATACAGCTTCAATCAATCAATCATAAATCAGTCACTCGATCGATCAGTCGATTAAGAGATGTGAGCAACTTATTTCTATGATCAATGAAATTTCGCATCTTTTGATCAGGGGGGGGGGGGGGGGGGCTTCACAGGACAGGTTAGAAGCCGCAAGGCTGGTTCAGATGGCTCTGAGCACTATGGGACTTAACTTCTAAGGTCATCAGTCCCCTAGAACTTAGAACCACTTAAACCTAACTAACCTAAGGACATCACGCACATCCATGCCCGAGGCAGGATTCGAACCTGCGACCGTAGCGGTCACGCGGTTCCAGATTGTAGCGCCTTTAACCGCTTGGCCACACCGGCCGGCAAGGCTGTTCTTGTTTGAAATAGCATTCGCCAGTCTGTTTTGTGTACTGTGTTCTGATGTCGAGGAGTCCTGCTCTTTGATCTGACTTAGGAGGCAGATTGCTTTTGGTGGTTGTCCGTGGCGGTGTGGAGATTCTACAATGATGAGGAAAATGGGTGGGATCGTTTGCCACAGTAAAGCTTAGTTATGGGCGGTAGATCATTTCGGCACTGCTTGCTCATGATTACTCCGTGATGAGGAAAGTGGTATTTTCTGCATGGTAAAATGGCAACTTGAGGTAGCTCAAACTTGATTAAATGGAAGCTGATTATAGCGATGTCTATGATCTTTTCAACTCGTCATGCTGTGGGTTCAAATTTTTCCTCCGCACATAAACTGTGAAAGAGTCGTTGCTTTGTTTATAATCGTGTACTTGCAACAGAGTATTCTCGTTATTTATTCTGAAATTTAATTGTATACCTACTGCTTCGTGCCCGTGTAAATCGATTTAATTGTATTTAGTAACGATATATTAACCACCTACTTCTGGAATTGCTTCTATGCAAAACAAATCATTCTTTGTTAACTGTGCAGAATAGTGCCATGTTGCATAGCTGTAGTCTTGTGATACATCAGGGATTCCATTACTTGTTCATGAATCTACCACCATACAGGAATACAAGAGCTGAGTTTGAGTCACAAGAAACTAGTAATAAGTGGTTACTCCCCGCATACCATTACTCTGCAGATACGGACAAGGCAGGTCAACGGCTGCCGTTTCGATAGTCGCTGCTTGCTAAGTGTTGTGTAAAGTGATCTCACACGTTACTGTGATGTTAGTCGCAAATGATATTCACAAATTATGTGTTTACTTTGTTGATTTAATTATTCTTGTCTTTAACTGAGAAAAGACCCTCATTCGCACAGCTGGACATATAAGCGTAAAGTGAAAATTTGTTCAGTTTTGGGTAACAATGATCAATCATTACTTGCTGCTTAATATTCAAATGATAGCTACGCTAAGCTCATTTTCACCTGCGCTACGTTATGTAAGTGTGTGTGTATGTGTGTGTGTGTGTGTGTGTGTGTTTGTGTGTGTGTGTGTGTGTGTGTGTGTGTGTGTGATTATTTCTATTGAACATATGGGTGAGATTGCGTTTCTGAAATTTTTTCTGGGGCATAAGACTTGTGGGAGTAGTTCATCGCTATTTCCACACACACACTTGCAGCTTACACAAATAACGTCAGTGGGTTGGAACAGGAAGTCAAAGTTTATCTCTGGTGTCAAAACCTCCGTGTCCTGCAATTTTTACTCCATCTCCCTTCCCCCCTTCCCCACTCCTCCACTCCTTCATACACACACACACACACACACACACACACACACACACACACACACACACACACATTTCTCTACACGACCAAACTGATGATTCCATAATGCCACGGAAGGTATCCTTTCAACTGATCACTTCTGCTAGTCTAGGTGTGGTGTAAATTTCTTTTTTCCCCAGTTCGATCCAGTACCTACTCAGCATACTTCTGTAGCACGACATTTCAAAAGCTTCTGTTGTCTTCTTGCCCCCATTTGACTTTCATCCAAGGCTACACTAGAGACGAATAGCTTCTGGAAGGACCGCCTAACTTTTATATTTATGTTCGATATTAACAGGTTTTCTCTTTTTCAGAAACACATTCCCTCCTACTGCAAGTATGCATTGTATATCTTCTTTATTTCAGGCATCGTCACTTATTTTGCTACCAAAATAACAAAACTCGTGTACTACCATTAGTTTCTCATTTCCTAATCCATTTCCTCAACATCACCTGATTTAATTCGGTTACATTTCATTACCCTTGTTTTCTTTTGTTGATATCCATCCGATGAATTCTTTTCAACACACCACTCATCCTGTCCAAGTGCTCTTCCAAGTCCTTTGCTGTCTCAGGCAAAATTACTATGTAATTTCTTCTACCCGAAATTTTAAGCCCTTTTTTAAATTTAATCTTCGTTTCTATTACAGTTTTCTGAATCTACATATTGAATAACATTGAGGACAGACTACATCTACCATCTTAAAATACTGTTAGAATTATGATGTGCAATTTAGTATTTATAAACTGATGTGGCAAGTTCTATAGTAATTAATATGTAAATAAAACTAACATCAAGTTTCTATCTTTTCCCACATCTTTCAGAACCATCTGACTGCCGGCCGGAGTGGCCGTGCGGTTCTGGCGGAACAGTCTGGAACCGCGTGACCGCTACGGTCGCAGGTTCGAATCCTGCCTCGGGCATGGATGTGTGTGATGTCCTTAGGTTACTTAGGTTTAAGTAGTTCTTAGTTCTAGGGGACTGACGACCTCAGAAGTTAAGTCCCATAGTGCTCAGAGGCATTTGAACCATTTTGAACCATCTGACTTTTGGTCTGTTTAGGAAACATTAGCATATATTTTATTTTGTAAATGCTTCTGACATATTCCAGATCTTCAAGTATCATATCTAACCTGTCTATTATTTACTCTATTATGTATTTACTCTAATACCTAATCATATTTCTAATCAGTCTAATATTAAATAATCATAATATCTAATGTAATCCATCTATTACCTGATCAATGCCTTATTATAATGTAATATAACATAATCTTAAATCTAATACGTAATCTAATGTGGTGCCTGCACGAGATGGGGATTGGTTCAGTACGTACTGTGTGGAGAGGTCGGCCGCACGCGTCTCGATGAAGTCCATGGCGACCTGCAGACCGAACGGCGTGGAGTAGACGCCGGCGTACACCGTAGTCCAGTCCTGGGGCCTCACCAGGCAAGCATTCAGTGCGTTCGTCAGATACCTGCAACAACGCCGCAGCACTTTCGTACGGCATCCCTCTTCTAGGAAACAGCTGAAAATCAGCTAAAGCTTTGGATCACTTGAGCACGTATTGGATGCTTCGTTTATACTTCAGGCACATGCCCGCAGTACACGAGAGATGTGCACTGGGCGGCTGAAGCAAAGCCTTCAGCACAGACCAGCAGTTTGTACCAACGATATCATCAAAACAGCGGACATAAACGACCCATCCGAGTCCAGTATGTATAATATATGTTAAATAAGCAGGATTACATTCATCCTCACGATATCACACTCATTGGCTTCGACAACTCAATGCCAGACTCTCACCTTCCAACCCGAGCTACACCTCAAGCTATGCTACAGATCAGACGTCACAACAACTGAGATTTCGCATTCACATTCATCAACATCACGAGATCACTACCGTACTGTTACCTTCCAACCTAACCTCGACCTCAGGCTACGCTGCAGTTTAGTACTCGTATATCACTACTAGCTGATATTCCGGAAAAATAACACTGGAACACGATCTCATGTACCGTTCACTTTCTGTTTAAGCATGTATGACGTCAGTCACTGTATCATCGTTATATCGTCGGTCATAGCCTACGCCAGGAATCTATATTCCTCCCCAGCTCGGCCCGTCTTCAAAAAGTTGAACGTAAACCGAGAAGCAATGCAAATAAATTGAGCTTATGACATTGTGAAACAATCGTCGGATACCGGTTGCCGAAATGTTGGAAATCACAAGACCAGTGGCGTCTTACCAGTAGGCCCTCCATCAGCCACGATTCTTTAAAGAACAGATCTCGCGTGTGGAATTTTGTAGGTATCTTCAGTGGTACAGTGAATAGTGTTAGTAGTAGGACAGTTTGTGGGCCGTGAGTTACGCTGCTTCTAGACGTATACAAAGTTTAATACTTCCTGCGTTAAAAATGTAACTCGAGATTATTCCTACTAATGAATAGATTGTGACACCACATCAAACTTACCTAACACCACGTGTAGTGCCAGCAGTGAACTACAAAGGTGTGTGTGTGTGGGGGGGGGGGGGGCTACAGTATGGCGGCGGTTCACACGGTTAGGGTGTGGTCGCCTACGAATCATTTGACAGCGTTGTGTAACGCGTACAGTAGAGGAACAGTTTGGAGACGGCGACTGTCTGTACCGGCACGATAATGTAGCCTGTCGTAAAGCGACGCCTGTGAGGCAAAGTTTTGTGTGTGACGACGTTCTCCAGACGGACTGGTCCACCCCGAGTCACAACCTGAACACCTCCGGGTTGAGTTACAGCGCTGACTTCCCTCCAGACCCCAACACCCAGCATCGTCACCTTTCCTGCGAGTACTAATGAATGGGCTCCCATTGCCTCACAGACATCCGATTGAAAGTCTACAGCAAAGTTCATTCCGTCATTTATGTGGTGGTCGAAGACGTCCGCTAAAATATGTGTGGATACGCTCGATCGGATAAAGTGGAACGAGGCAATGGAGACGTGTAGACTCACGCGTAGAGCGTGGCGTTGTCCTGGGAGCAGCCGAGCGCGCCGAGAAGCTCCACCTTCTCGGTGGCCACCGCGGTGTCGAGGTAGCGCTGCCACAGCCTGCCCCACAAGTGCCCGTCCTGCGCCCACACGCAGTACGCCGTGCTGCGCAGGTCCGGCTCCACGCTGCAAAAACAGTTACAGTCTCGTTGGCGAATGCACAGATACTAGCAAATGGTAAGTAACGGGTGAAAAATTGCCAGCTGAATCTCGACATTAATGTGGTGTAAAACTGCATACGTACACGAAAAAGTTTCATATCCCTCGACTACTCCGTCGTCCATTGAAAGCAGGCACAACAATCGTCTTCTTAGGTGTTTCTGTCGGGAGTGATTTAAGATTGAGTAGCCACGTCTGATGATCAACCAAAGCATTGTAACCATTGTTCGCCGTGAGAAACATTGCCTCCTCGTGTTACGTTCACTCGATACACTAAGAAAATTATACAGGGTGATTCAAAAAGAATACCACAACTTTAGGAATTTAAAACTCTGCAACGACAAAAGGCAGAGCTAAGCACTATCTGTCGGCGAATTAAGGGAGCTATAAAGTTTCATTTAATTGTACATTTGTTCGCTTGAGGCGCCGTTGACTAGGCGTCAGCGTCAGTTGATGCTAAGATGGCGACCGCTCAACAGAAAGCTTTTTGTGTTATTGAGTACGGCAGAAGTGAATCGACGACAGTTGTTCACCGTGCATTTCGAACGAAGTATGGTGTTAAACCTCCTGATAGGTGGTGTATTAAACGTTGGTATAAACAGTTTACAGAGAATGGGTGTTTGTGCAAAGGGAAAAGTTCTGGACGGCCGAGAGCGAGTGATGAAAATGTAGCACGCATCCAGCAAGCATTTGTTCGCAGCCCAGGAAAATCGACTCGCAGAGCTAGCAGAGAGCTGCAAATTCCACAATCAACTGTATGGAGAGTCCTACGAAAAAGGTTAGTTATGAAACCTGAACGTCAACTACCCGAGGCGATGGATCGGCCGCCAGGCAGCCCGTGACAGAGCACTTCATCACTGGCCTCCAAGAAGCCCTGATCTTACCCCCTGCGATTTTTTCTTATGGGGGTATGTTAAGGATATGGTGTTTCGGTCACCTCTCCCAGCCACCACTGATGATTTGAAACGAGAAATAACAGCAGCTATCCAAACTGTTACGCCTGATATGCTACAGAGAGTGTGGAACGAGTTGGAGTATCGGGTTGATATTGCTCGAGTGTCTGGAGGGGGCCATATTGAACATCTCTGAACTTGTTTTTGAGTTAAAAAAACGTTTTTAAATACTCTTTGTAATGATGTATAACAGAAGGTTATATTATGTTTCTTTCATTAAATACACATTTTTAAAGTTGTGGTATTCTTTTTGAATCACCCTGTATAATAGTGTCGAACACTGTTGCTGTGATGTGGGCTCCAAATGGCGGCTATGCAGGGTAGCCACGCGGTCTCAGGCGCCTTGTCACGGTCTGCGCGGCTTCTCCCATCGGAGGTTCGAGTCCTCCCTCGGGCATCGGTGTGTATGTCGTCCTTAGCGTAAGTTAGTTTCAGTTAGATTAAATACTGCGTAAGCTTAGGGAGCGATGACCTGAGTAGTTAGGTCCCACAACACCTTACCACAAATTACCAAAAAAAAATTACAAATGGGGAAATGAACTCCACCACTACCGGTCCAAAGTCTGGGGCCTCATTTCGCAAGTGATGAGGAAGGAGGAGGGGGAGGAGTAACACCTCGTTAAAAAAACCTGGGTCCATCTGGCTCCGGATGGTAGCACCCTGTAAGGGCCTCTGCCTAGAGTTACCGGGTGAAACCTGGTCAACGGTCTCAAAGGCGGAAGAGGAAGTTCAGATTCCCAACGGCGGAGGGAGCGGAAGAACTACCTCCAGGACTCACAATCTTGGTTGTACACTTTGTGGCCTTTGGGCCACACCCAAAATAACTTTCATCAATCATGGACGTGTGTGATGTAAACTATTTTACCCTAGGTGGACGATCCACCGTACGCCAGTACGTCAGCAGACATTCGGATTCTGGGGAGTCTGCAACATTGCACAAAGACAAGTCGGAGTGTCTTGGAATCTCATCCAAATTTCAATATAGGCAATCAACGTACCTAGCAACTTTCAATGCAAACTCATTGTTGAAAACTGGAAAACTAAAACATCTAACAGATACGGTAAAGAACCGCAAGATACTCATAACAGCCATTCAAGAAACACGATACATGGATACAGATACCTTCGATTCCGAAGGTTTTAGGATATACAAAGGGAAAGTGGGACCGAGAGTAATGAAAAATGTACCACATCTTGGGACAGCCTTTATAATCAACAAACAAATCTTGAACTCAGTGGTTGACTTTGATTCCCAATCAGAAAGAATCTCAAGTCTTACATTCACAAGCACAAACAAAATCTACACAATTATCAATGCACATGCCCCTATAAACGAGGATAACAGGAAAAACAAAGAAAAAGTGGAGGCCTTTTGGAATAAGCTAGATGAAATTATTCAGAAAATTCCAGATAAAAACATCATCATTCTTCTTGGAGATTTTAATGCACAGATTGGTAAGGAAAAAAGATATAAGAAAATAGTTGGAAACTATCCTGCACACAAGAGAACAAACAGAAATGGTGTGAGGCTAATAGAACTTTGCCAAGCACACAATTTAATTCTTAAGTCCACAGCTTTCAAGAAACTACCACGAAGACAAAAGACATGGGTATTTCAACTTGATCATGTGGCAATCAAAAAGATTTCTAGCAAAGAAATCATGAACGTTAGGGTACTCAGGGGTGCAAACTTGGATTCAGACCATTAACTTTCTAAAATTTAGTTCAAAGTCATCCCAAACAGGAAACGCAGCATGAAACTAATTAAGGGTCGGAAGTATAGCACAGAAAAGATATTAAAATCAGATGAATTCACAAAAGCAGCAGAAACCATTCAGACACAAAGCTGGGGGGATATCAAGGAAAACCTCATTACTACAGCTGAACGGATAGCATCTAACAAAAAAAGTAAAAAACATGCCTGGTGGTCGCTGGAATGTGATGCCCTCATTGAAACAAGAAAACAGGCATGCCAAAATGGCAGTCACAGAAAACAGAAGAAAGTAGACGGAATTTCATTACAGTTAGAAAACTGGTAGATAAAAATATAAAAAGGATTAAGAAGACACATGAAAACGAAATTCTCCTCCAAATTGATGAAGAATTTGCTAAAAACAACACAAGGAGCTTTTACAGAACTTTCAAACAAAGGTTATCAAGATACAAAGCACCCACCTTCCAATTTCGAGATGTAAATGGGACCATCGCTCACAACAAAACGGAAAACTGGAAAATACTAGCAGGCTACTTTGAGAAACTCTTGAATTGTGAACCCATTCTTGAAAAATTTGAATCCATTCCAAACAACCGTGAGAAGCCGGATTCAGAACCACCGACGACTGAAGAACTACAGAAGGTCATTTCAGAACTTAAAAACAACAAGGCGTCCGGAGAAAATCAAATAGTGGCCGAACTATGGAAAAAGGCTGACAAAAATGCAGTTACATCCCTAAAGTGTGTTTTCGATCAAATCTGGAAAGAAGAAGAGATCCCCGTAGAATGGAGAACAGCTCTCATCCACCCTATCCACAAGAAAGGTTTGAAGACAGACCTCAACAATTACAGAGGGATATCACTGCTGGATATAACGTACAAGATTCTTTCTAAAGTCCCTTTGAACAGGGCAGAGCCGCAATTGGATTCGTAAATCGGGGAATACCAGCGAGGTTTTAAAAAGGGTAGATCATGTTCGGAACAAATACTAAACCTCAAAAACATTATGGCATACCAAAAATCAAGGGCAAAGACATACGTAATCTCCTTCATTGATTTCAGAAAAGCATATGATTCGATTGATAGAGAATCTCTGTTATCAGTCCTGGAAGAAATGGGTTTGGATAAGAAAACAACTAATATTATAAAAGCGACCTTTACAAATACATTTTCGAAAGTTAAATTTATGGGCGAACTATCGGAACCCTTTGAAATAAAAACGGGAGTGCGACAGGGCGATGGGCCCTCACCGTTGCTGTTCAATTGTGCGCTTGAGAAAGTAGTCAGGGAATGGAACCCAAATATTAAGAGTGGTATAAGACTGGGTTGCAAAAAGAAGAACCTTAAAGTAAATTGCATTGCTTTTGCAGATGATATGGCCCTGTTTGCTGAAACAATGGAAGAAGCACGGGAGCAAATCCTTGAACTAAAGAAACAAGCAGCCAAATTTGGTCTTCACATCTCCTCTGAAAAAACTAAGATATTGACAAACATCAAGCACTCATGTAAATACCTCAAAGTTCAAGAACAGAAGATTGAAATAGTAAAAGAATTCAAATATCTCGGAGAATGGATTACTTGGAATGCTGGGGGAAGCAAAGCAATGGAATCCAGAAAAAATAAACTTGAATTGGCCTTCCAACTAACAAAAAATACATACAACAAAAAATCCCTTTCATGGGGGTCCAAAATTACACATTACATGACAGTGATTAAGCCAGAAGCACTGTATGCAGCAGAAACACTTAACATGAATTTCAAGGGCCAAATGGAGAAACTTGAGCTAAAGGAAAGAAAAATTTTAAGAAAAATCATTGGGCCAAAATTTCAAGACAATAAGATTATATACATCAAAAATGAAACTCTCTACAAGAAAATTGAAAAACTTTCAGATTCTATGTGAAAAAGGAGAATAAATTTTTATGGTCATCTTCTCAGAATGAATTCCAACAGATTAACTAAACAAATCTTTTACTTCTTCCGTAACCGAAAAACGAAGCCCAACTGGTTTAAAGAAACTGAGAAAGACCTAGTGGAATTAAATATTTCAGAAAATTCACTTATTGATCGAACTGCTAAATTAATTACTAAAGATGAAAACATAAGGTTCCAAGACAAATCCACACAAAAGTCCAAATCCTTCATCTCGGAAGAAGAGAGGAGAAGAAGATCAGAAAGAATGAAGAAATACTGGGCCCTAAGAAAAGAACAACGCACAAAGAAATGATTGATCCAGCGTACCCCAAAGAGGGTGAAACGAAAGAAGAAGAACAGACGTAAGCAACTTTCCTATGGAGGTGCTTAACAGAGGGAGAGTCCGAACGAGAAAGAGAGGCCAAAGATGAAAGTGATCCCAAAGTGGTAGAAAATGCGATTACCTTAGAGCCACCTTCAATGAAACAGATCAAAACAGCAATCGAGTAGCTAAAGAATGGAAAGGCCCCGAGTGGATAACAGTGCAGAAGGACGTCTAACCACTGACGCAGAGGCAGGCACACGTGTTATCCACAGTCATTTAATAAAGGTCTGGAACTTGGAAAGCGTGCCACAGGAGTGGACAGAACGGCTTCTCGTCGAATTTCCATAATTGGAGGGGAATCACCTTGCCTACAAGTCGAAGCAAAGTATCTGGGCGAATAATCCTTAAAAGATAAACTGCAGATAAGAAAGGAGCAAGCTGATTTTAGTAGAACTGTTCTTGTGCGGATCAAATAAACACGCTTATAGTCATTACTGAAGAATCAAATTACTTCATCTCTGGTGTTAATATTCTTTTTCAATATTTTGTAAAGGCGTTCGACTCCATTAAAAGAAGTAATACGTGCAAATCTTTGAAACAGTACGCGATACCGGAGAAGAGTGCAGAAGTTATCAGGGAGACTTACAGAAACTAAAAGTCCCGAACTATCCGTGAGGGTAAAGTTATCGAACACTTCCCAGTTAATTGTGGAGGTCGAGATGGGGTGTGTTTTACCCACCGGTATCCTTTTTTGGTGCAGAATTCAGTGACGAGCAAAGTGACGGAGAAGAAGAAGACAGAGACATAACTGGGTCTAACTGAACGATCGGAGATCTCCAATTAGTCCAACTCCTCTCGCAGAACTTTGTCGACACGGAAGAAAAGCTGCAGGACCTCCCAACACGAAGCCGAGATAGTCGGGCTGCAAGTGAATGCCGCGCGAAGACGAAGAGTACGAAAGTCAGCTGAGAACGAACGACGAGAATGTCGAAAAGGTAAACGAGTTGGCGTACTTGGGGAGTACAGCACTGTTGCCGAAGGCGCGCCAGCAGCTGCCGACGCCGGGCCGAGAACCGGAACGGCGGACGGGGCGTTCACCCGGCTGTGCCCGTTACGGAGTGTCACGCAGATTTCCACGTCAACTCGACAACGAGTACGTAGAACAAAGGTGAATGCAGTGCCGCTTTACGGACGTGAAACGGAAAATAACCTCGACAAACTGCAAGACTTTGAGAAGTCAGCCTGCCGACAGCGCGACAGCTGCGGCCCTACGCGAAGAGGACATAAGCGCCGCGCCGCGCCGGACTGGTCACGGCCACCTCGAAAGCGGCGTCAACGTCGGCCACTTCCATAGATCAGCAGTCACTAGTAAGACTGATTATTTCCTACGTCGCCCTTTCCTCCCGACACGTCTGTGTAGTTGTCAAATTTAAGTATCTGTAATTGTCTTTTTGTAGTACAACTCATCAATACGAGTTGTTCTGTTGTACGTCTAGCGAACTGAGTATACCGGATTCGTTGACACGATGAAATGTCTTAGGAAAAGTCTTAAAATCTTGTGACGAAATGTAATATCGGCGACGACCCCCGAATTCGAAACAGAGAGGAACCTGTCGACGTCGAAATAGAGAGAAGACAACGGAGCTGGATGGGACACACCCTGCAAAAAAAAGTCGGGACGATGTAGAGGGACATGCTCTCTGCTACCGCCCGCAGGGTTAACGAAACGTGCGAGGTAGAATGTTCGCCCTGCTGAAGACTTGTCAGTCGATTCCACTGGGGCAACTCGCGTGTCGACGAGGACGAAACGACTGACGCAGCACGAGACCCAGTCCCCGAGGGAAGGAAATCTCCGACCTAGCCTCTAAGTGACCCCGCAAGCCTTCGGCGGCATTCTGACGTGCCGAACACCCGTCTACGGAGGCGGACACGCGCAGGATCGAAAGGAACCGAGGAAGACCGCCGGCACGGAGAAGCCCCAGAAGGAGGGGACGAGAGCTTCGACGCACCTGGCTGCCCCGTCGCCGTCGTTTTGCCCGCCCTCCGGGAAGGCGTCGGCGGCCAGGTCGACGGCGGCCTGCAGGCACGGCGGGTAGCCGACGCGGCAGGCGCGCCGCAGCACCGAGACCCGCAGCAGGCGCGTCGCGTGCTCGTCGTCCGGCAGCACCTCGAAGCGCAGCGCGGCGTACGGCTGCGCCAGCAGGGCCTGCATGTACGCCTGCAAGCCGAAACCCGATCGATGCCAAATAGCGAATGCACACTTCTGTTAAAACAAATCCAAATATACGAGTTCCGTACCCAGCGTTGCCCAAGGCGACGTAGCAAATTATTACATCTCGCAGCGAAAGCGTACTTTCCCTTGGGCCGGGAGGACAGCAAATATTTGGTTCTTCGCGCCGGCACAGCTGACGCCGGTTGCTGCGCCGAGCCAGCTATTATACTCGACTGACGCCGCGTGCAATGCGTTACACGTACTCTCCCAGAATCTCGACAAGTGCTGCTAAATAGTAACACTTCTTTTACGTACTTAGTCTACCAAATTCTGTGGATAAAACAACCCGACTGTCAAAATTTCAAATCGTAACTTTGGTACTTTCGCAGATATAAATTTTTACCTAGGACGCATAGTAATTGTACTGGCATTGTGAAACTGAGTTGGGGACTGTAATGTATTCGTCTATAGTAGCAATTGAAACTACAACCGAGAGGATAGGTTCATTTACTCTAATTTTCTACAGTTTACTTTCGTTTCCACAAATTTCTGACGAAATTAAATTTCCACAAATATCTGACGTAATTAAATAAATTTTGGAAGGCTATTATTTCATCGTCTTTCGGTTGTCTGAGTCTTTTGCAAAGACTTAGAGGGCGAATGGAGGACATACGTAAAGTGAGACTGTGATATTTTATTAAAACTATGCAAATGTATGTATGGTTCTGAGCACTATGGGAATTAACTTCTGAGGTCATCAGTCCCCTAGAAGTTAGAACTACTTAAACCGAACTAACCTAAGGACATCACACGCATCCGTGCCCGAGGCAGGATTCGAACCTGCGACCGTAGCGGTCGCGCGGTTCCAGACTGCAGCACCTAGAACCGCTCGACCACCACGGCCGGCAAATGTATGTGTGAGAAAGTCGTTGTGCAACAGTGAAATTTGTGACGTATGTTCGAGTGAGTTAGATTTCGTAACAGGCAGCCACAAGGAGCGTTCTGTATTAAATTTATTAGTAATTTATTTCGTGGAAAGGAATCGTATTTTGTTTTCATTGAATTTTATTTAGTTTCGGAATTACGAGATTTCTAGTCTAAATCACTTGCTGTCATCTGATTGGCTGACCGCGAGTATAGAAGTGCTCGACATGATACGATCGGCTGCTGAACATACCAGCCAATACGAATTCAGCATCGTCCTGGCGTTTGAGCCGACATAGTCGGTCAGGACCCGCCTTGTGCTTATCACCTGTGTTATACCGCGCTGATCAAATCTGCAGCAAAATGGGGAAATCCGTGCGTCTCATCGGTTCTCGTGTAGCTGATGAAAAGTGACTACAGTACTGTGTATTTTCACAAAGTTTGAGCTTTGTGAGTGGTTTATTCTAGGAAATTTCTTGTCTGAAAATTTCGAGTCGTAAATAAACTCCGGGTAGCGTGTTTCGTGCAGATTACGAGACATTAAGGTGAGCACTCCTTCGCTAAAGGCCTACCGAACGACTGAATGTGTTAACTCGTGAGTAGTCGTGGGTCAGTGACTGTTTGCGACGTTAAAAAGTATCGGGTAGGACTAAACATCTTCTGGCTGATTTCGTGTGTCATCTTGTAACAGAGATAGTCACTAACGATGTATAATTGATGGTGAGATATCAAATAAGGACCCGACTGCCGTTTTCCGTGGTTTAGAGACAATAAACCAGCTTACAGGAAATCTTAGACAATTTTCAAACTAGTCATGCAAGATTCCCGAACGTTCCATAGTTTAGCTGTCAGCTAACGCTCACGGACTGGAGTTATGCGGTCTTTGCGTGGTAGGTATGTAGCTGGCTTTTCGTCAACGCTGCTTCTATCAGCTGCACCAATACCTACCACCGCAGAGCTAATGGGCAGACAACTGGAAGCCTATGCAGGTAGGTGGCCAGATTGTTTAAAGAATGGTGAGAGAGCAACTCGGCGTGCTGCACCGGCTATGAATTTAATCCGATCTTGTATCAGTCCGTACCTTCTCTGTTCCTGCCCCCTCCGTTCCTCTGCTCCTTCCCCCCTGTCCCTCTCCTCCTCACCCTCTGTTTGCCAGACTCCTCCTACCCACCTCTGTGTCCATCTCCCCTCCCCTATCGCTGTCCCTCTCCTCCTCGTGCTCCCGTCCGTCACTCTCTCCTCCTTCACCCTCACCATCTTCTCGTCCTTCCATATCTCTCCACGTTATCACACTCACTGCAATAACAGCCTGGCTGTTGTTACTCCTACAGTATTTTTTTCATAATGTAATTAATTTGACTGATATCATTCCAGGGATTTCGGGTGAGCTTTCTACTCGTGGCTTTCCTCCCATACGAATATGTCAAATATATTGTACACATATTTAACATATTTCACGCATATTTGTACATATTTCACCTGTATGTCTAGTCAATATCGCCACACAGTGCCATTTTCTCGTAGCGTAATGTTTATCACGTCGTGGGTACTGAACTACGTGCTATAGAATGATATAAATTTGCAGGTACATTCAGTGATATATGTACTTACTGTCTGCGGAATGTACTTCGAATTGGTAGTAAAGAAGTAATAAATTGAAACGTCATTCTTCATGTGGCAGTGTAACTGCACAAAAACGAAAATGTAGTACGCAACAAAATTTTTCCTTTCGTCATTTTGCTGGGGTTGTCAGAGGGTGAAAGTTTTGTAAGGGTTTGAAGTTGTGTGTGGAGTTCGTCGCAAGTCTCTAAGCGCTCTCATTCTCGAACACTGAATAACTGGACTACGAGTATCCTCGCGTCACTTCGCAAACCCTCTGACCGGTGGCTGATTCTTACCCCCATAGTGGCTTTTTCCAGACAGTAAGAGATATGTGTACCAAGTTTGATCGAAATCGGTCCAGTGGTTTAGTAGGAGATGTGGAACATACCGGGTGATTATAATTAAACTTTCCCTACTTAACACATTATAACACGGAAATTAATTACTGTACGAGTACCAAAATTGGTAGCATTAATGTCCAGAGTATGAGGTGCACGATTTCCAAGCGTCACAGCGCCACTGTCCAATTCCAGCTATGGCTACCAGGTGGCGTGATCAGTCATCGTGATTCATAGTCTCGCAATGCATTTGTTGATGTGTTAACGTTAGCTTGGACAAAAGTATCAGCTCATTGTCTATTATCGAAACAACAGTAATGCTGCAGTGGCACTTCAAGAACATCGCCAACTGAAAGGATGACGGAAGGGTCCTCTTTCCTCACCTGCTGTGCGGAGCACGATGAAGAAGTTCGAATTGACTGGAGAACTGGGTGTCGCTCCAGGAAGGGGCCGACAACCAACTACTCCACAGGTGGTTGATAAAATCGCTGTTGCTAGCGCAAACAACGCTGCGCGCAATTCCCTATCGTCAGGCAGTGCACATGCTGTGTCACGACAGTTGAAAATCCCTCGGTCCACTGTACGGAGGTGCTTTGAACCATTCTCAAATGGTATCCGTACAAGATCCAAATCGTACAGCAGTTTGCACCACAGGACGCACATCGACGTCTTGACTTCACTGTCCACTTTCTCGCAAGGGCTGTAGTTGATGAGGGCTGGCTCTGGACCATCCTGTGGACAGACGAAGCTCATTTCTCTCTGATGGGTGAGGCGAACACACAGAATTGGAGAGTGTGGGGATCTTCACCTCCAGTCACTGTACGTGAAGTTCCTCAGTACGGTGAACGTGTCACCGTAGGATGTGGCTTTATAGCAAAGTTCATCATTGGCCCATTCTTTTTTTGAACGGGTTGGCGCTCGAGGACCAAAGACGTGTAGTACGACTGGCCAGCGTTACTGCGATGTGCTTCGCCAGCAGCGTGTCAATCACGCCCTACGGGATAGAGACGCATTGAAGTTCAGTTTTCATGCTAGATGGAGCCCCAACGCACATCGCTCGTGATGTTCACCTGCTTATCCTAACCACATTTGGAAACTGTCGAATTATCAGCCGATCGTTTCCAAACACTTAGCCGGTACGATCACCTCATCTGACCCTCTGTGATTTCTGGTTGTGGGCTACCTTGTAAGGGGTCCGTAGGCCCTTACTATAAGTTTGCACTCGGCACAGGTCGATAGGGCAAACAATCGATAGTGTCGTGTTGCGAGAGCGAGTGTAGAGTTGAGTCAGTTCCCAGGTTGTGGGCCGAGCCGTGTGGAGGCCTGTTGCTGTAATGCAAGGCTTTACCGACAAAGGGAGTGGCCATCGCCGCGGTTTAACCCCTTTGTGTTAGAATAATACGGGAAAGTGAAGAAGTATAATTACTAGAGTGATCAGTGATATTTCTGTGCCGATATTTTTGGTTTCGCGTCTACCGCGCCGGCATCATTTGGATTGCAGTGTTGGATTGCAGTGTTGGATTGCAGTGATTGTATTAGCGTGTGACGATTATGAATAACGAAGAAGCCTGTGCTGAGATTACCCGTAATTAAATATGTGTGACGAAGGCAGTGGCTGTCTCCTTCTTTTTTGTGTGTTTTTGAGACGAATATAGGTTCTGGATTAGTGAAGCTGTGTTGTTGATCTTCTTGTTACCAGACATTTCATTATTACAGCATTTGAGAAGGACAAAATGGAATGTAACAACTCCGTAGCAGTCTATTCCGATTGCCAGCCATTAGGTACACGGTCACATTAATTAATATTTATTTGGGCTGCTATCAGATCCGGATCGGGTCGGGATACATAAATCGGAGGTGTTACACCCTTGGCTTACCGTGAAAGGACGAGTGCAATTTTCGGACGAATCGTAAAGAACAATAGGTAATTTTACCTTGCTTAACACAAGAAAATATTTTTCAATGTCGGATCGAGACAGAGCATAAACTTTAAAATCGCGACAAGAATCAGTGCATTTTTGAACAATACGAAGTAATAATATCTTACGATTGTGACTAAACTGCTTCTTCTCGCCATATTTGATAAGAATAATAGTGTCGATAAACTGTGTTATAATGTGCAAATGCGTAAATCCGCGCGAAAAACTGTGAAAAGTGAACACCAAAGAAAGACACGTGTGAACATTAAAATAGCAAAACGAGCCAAGAATTCGTCACTAAAGCTTTTACAGAAGAGTTTAATAATAATATTGTGACTGGAATTGCTTTTTGAATAGTGAAAATAGGACAGCTTCAAGAGGACCCATAAACTATTATGCGGACGACAATTCATGTGGCGCCGCAATTGTTGAGTGACGTCATGCAGACCCGTGTAGCAGTTGCGCCAAAGAGCTTCGATCTGCGAGGTGATTTCACACGTCATCCCAACTACCTGTGCAAGGAGTAGTTCAAGCACAGACGCACTACACCGAGCGCCAACCCGGCATCTAGCGGCCGAATTACAACTACGCCCGCCTGCAGCGCCACGGAGCGGCCAGCTGAGAACTACGACGTCCCGCCACAGTGAGCAGCGCGACTTCGAGACACCGAGCGCCGACCTGGCATCTAGCGGCCAAACTACAAACCACGCCCGCCTGCAGCGCCACGGAGCGGCCGACAGAGAACTATGACAACTCGCCACAGATCTTCAGTGCGACTTCACGCAGCTCCGGCGGCAGTACAGCGCCACGCCCACTTCAAACATCAAAACATCGCGACTCGTGGTAACGTCAGTTGGTGAGTGAAGACGACTGGTTGGCATAACATTAAATTGTAGTGTGCAGTCTTCGCGGTAAATAAACAATTGTAAACTGAGTTTCACATTAGGAAAAGTGCCCAATTACAGTAATTTCCGAAAGGTTTGCGAAACATACTCTGAAATATAGCATACATGTTGATGCATACTATGCTGTCTAAATGGTAATTATACAGATATGCTCATTGTTTTTTGGATTTTACGTTTGTAGATTTTATGAGTGGTGTGATTTATCTTATTTAGAACATTTTACATAAGCTGTGTATGTGAGAATTGATATTTGAAGTTATTAGGTTTTGAGAGTTGTTATGTTCGGTATTCATACGTATTGTATCAATTTTGGGATTAACTGAAGATACTGCAGTTACTGTTTGATTAGTTTCATGATAATTAGGAGTGTTTTGGGTTGCTAGAGGTTATTTTATATTGTTTGCTTGTGCATTAAAAATAAACCAAACATGTCTACTGAAGATAAGCAGGTTTGTGAGGCAGTAGTTGAAAGGAAAGGGATAGGCCAGGATGACAGAGATGATTCGGGAATCAGTGATTATGGATTGTCATTAGATAGCCCATCAGCACATTCAACTAGTTATCCCGAGACACTGGGACAAACGACGAGAAATAAGTCAGTTTCAGAGGATTCAGATATGCAGTCGATGTTGGCAGACTTGTTAAAGGAGGCCAAGGCAATAAGAGAAGCTAGAGAAAGGGAAGAAATATTCTGCAAATCATTAGAGAAGGGTTTACAAGAAACTAACGCATCGTTAGAGAAGGGTTTACAAGAAACTAGAGAAAGGTTACAAAAGTCATTTAAGGAAACTCTAACACAAGAGCTCAAAACATCAGAGAGGAAGATAGAATATAATCTGAAGAAGGAAATACAGGAACTAGAAGAACGACTGAAGATGGACATCAACAAGAGAGAGAGTAAGCTACAGAAGAATATAGACCAAGTCCAGGGAGACGTGGAGAAGATGGAAGGAAAGTTAACAAAAAAGATGGAAGACGATATTGAAGAAACGAAAGCCAAATTGGGAGAAAGAATCAACGAAGTGGAAACAAATTGCAAGCATCGAATCGCCGAGGTGACGCAGATGCAGAAACAATGCAATGATGTGGTTAAGGGGATAGGAGATAGGCAAAACCAACTGGCTGTCAATCTGAGAAATGCTATAGCCGTGCAACGAGAAGAGGATAACAAGAGGGTTGCGATGGAGGTCAGGCAATTACAACAGGGAGTGCAGCAATTGGAGAGCAGGACAGAAGAAATTGATAAATGAATTAGCAATGCCACTTTAACCATTGGGGAAGGTAGAGTCGTTACCTTTATGAGCAGTGATAATCGGTACGTCCAAAATAATACAGGGCAGAAATTTAGACCGAAAGGAGGGTTGCACCCAATGATATTTATGAAATGGTTAAAAGGAGTTTTCCCAGCACATCTTAAAGACTCAGACAAGATTCAATTTGCAATAGATAGAATGGAAGGTGAGGCCTTCACTTGGGGAGTCAGGAAGAAGGAATGGACTACTAGTTATGATCAGTTTGAAGAGGAATTCTTGAAGAAATACTGGTCCAAAAGTCATCAGTGTGCAGCAATTGAGGACCTACTCCACCGCAAGTCACTTAGTACATGGAGAGGAACGTTGAGATAGTTTGCCGAACATTTGTGGGAATTGAACGAGACCTTGGAACAACCCCTGAGTGATGACGTAATGATATCAGCGATAAAGAGAAGAATGAGCCGGAGAATCCAAGAAACTGTATCCGGGAGCCCAATTAAAGATAGGGAGGCCTTGATGGAAATACTGGAACAGTTGGAATTTGTTCGATCGCAGGAACACAATCAAGCTAATGATCAAAACCGAGGGGGAAGTAATGACCCAAGGAATCATTTTGGTAATTCGTCTAATTATAGAGGAAGAGGTGGTGGCCATAGGTACAGGAACCATGGTGGTGAACGGCAATGGAGAAATGATTGGAGGAGGAGTGAAGAACCAAGAGATCATGAGAGAGGATGGGATAGGCGAATGAATGACACAGTGCATATAGAAGAGGCGGAGAGACCGGAAAACTGAATGACACTCCAGATGAGGTCCAGTCAGGAGTGAGAGCTACAAGGACCAGAGTAAATCTACTAAGACACGACAATGGTGGAGATCTGAGAGAAGATCTACTGGAGGAAAGAAGTAGGATTCCCAAAGAACCCATGCTACCCATGATAGGGATCAAGCTATGTGGACTGAATATCGAGGCATTAGTCGATACAGGACGTGAAGCATGTGCAGTATCCAAGAGGTTATATGAACAGGCACTAAAAGCAAATATTAGCTTGCCTAGTTTCCCGGTGAGTGGAGTGAGAATTGTGAATGCGTTGGGTGCAAGGAGTAAACCTATTAAAGAACAAGTGTTGATTACCTTCGAGATGGAGAAGAATACGAAGCAACATTTTTGGTGGTGGCTGAATTGAACACATCAATTATTTTAGGGATAGATTGGTTGAATGAAGTTGATGCAGTAGTGAGTTTTGATGAAGGTACTATCAAGGTCAAAGGAAGAAAGGGAGAAGAGAAGAGGTTAAAGTTTGCTGAGGGGAGTGCAATCGAAGAAGAGGAGGAATTCAGAAGGATAAGTTTGTGTTATGAAGAGGAACCCACCATGGGATACGGAGAAGAGGAACTAGAAGAAGAAGTGTTGATATACCTTGAGGGATCAGCACCAGAGAATAGACGTAAAGAGGATAAGATCAGTAAAAAGTTGGAGGAGATGACACACCTAGATGAGAGGACTAAGAGGAAATTAGCCACAGTATTATACAGGCATTGTAAGGTATTTTCTCAACGGCCAGGTATCGTGAAAGGGGTGGAGTGTAAGCTAAAGATAAAGAACCATAAACCGTTCAATATAAAACAGTACTCCATTCCCCAGGCGAAACGAAGAGCAGTAGATGAAGAGATACAGAGGATGATGGACCTTGGTGTTATAGAAAGGGCCAACAGTCAATATAACAACCCCCTATTTGTTGTTGATAAGAAGGATGGAAAGGTGAGGATAGTTTTGGATGCATGAACAGTGAACAAAATCATTGAGCCGGAGCGGGACAAACCTGAGACTATAGAAGAACTGATTCAAAAGTTCCGAGGAGCAAAGGTGCTTAGTAGTATCGACTTAACTGCTGGTTACTGGCAAATACCATTGGCCGCAGAGTCCCGCCAGTATACAGCATTTACTAATGGAGGAAGGTGCTATCAATTTAGAGTGTTGCCATTTGGGCTTAATGTGTCAGTGTCTGAATTCATAAGAGCGATGGATAAGATACTAGGCGAGGAGTTACTTAAAAAGGTCACCGTCTACGTGGATGACCTCTTAATAGCAAGCGAATCATGGGAAGAACATCTGAATAGATTGGATGCAATCTTGGCAGCTTTTGAAACCGCAGGAGTAACTGTAAACCTGGACAAGTCGGAATTTGGCAAATCAAAAATAAAACTCCTGGGCCATATAATATCCGAGGAGGGTATCTATCCTGATCCTAGTAAAATGGAGGCTATCAGAAATTTTCTGACCCCCCATAGTAAGAAACAATTGCGAGCATTCTTTGGGGTTTGTGAGTTTTATAGAAAATTTGTCAACGGATCTGTACTTAATGCCCCGAGTATGAGGGAATTGACCAAGGCGAGGATGCCGTGGCATTGGAATGCAGAGTGCCAAACCGAGTTTGAGAATATCAAGGAAGCACTATATAGTGCAGACATATTGTACCACCTGGATTTTTCCAAGGATTTTTATTTAGGAGCAGACAGCTCTGACTATGGACTAGGAATACATTTGTACTAAATGGAGAGGAGCGGAAATGGTGAGAGTGTAAGAACAATAGCGTTCGGTAGCAGAAGTTTAAATGCTTGGGAGAGGAAATATTCGATTACTGAAAGGGAGGCATTGGCAATTGTGTGGGGGTTTAAGCGTTTCTGGTATTATTTGGCCGGGAGGCATGTGAAAGTAGTGACTGACCATAAGGTCCTTGCATTTCTGACCACAAGCAAGTTGAGGCACAGCAGACTAACGCGGTGGGCCCTGGTATTACAGGACTATGACTTCGAGATAATTTATGAACCAGGAGCAACGCATATAATACCTGATGCTTTATCAAGATTACCAGCTGACTCGAGAGGAATGTTGGTGGATAGGCCAGAAGGAGAAGGAGTTAGAATTAACCTGATGAAAGGAGTAGAGTATGAAGAATTCATAAGGAAGTTCCTAAAGAATGTGTGCAGGGAACAGAACGAGGACGAGAAATTAAAGACAATTAAAACCAAATACAGGTGTGCTGGAGAGGAAAGAATTCGCACATTTTATTATATTCATAATGGGATACTTTATAAAAGAGACAAGGAGAGTGAGGAGAACTGGAAACTCTGTGTGCCTGAGCATGTGGTAGAAAAATTAATTTGGTATACGCACTATAGTAATGCGCATTATGGACCGAAGAAGTGTCTGGAAAAGTTGAAGTTAGATTGTGCATTCAACAACATGGGAAGGCATATACGTAAGGTACTGAGTACATGTGACACCTGTCAAAAATCTAAAACGACTACAGTACAGCACAAAGGATATATGCATCCAATTGTACCAACAGAAATTAAGGACATAGTTGCAGTGGATCTCTTTGGGCCACTTCCTGCCTCACGAGGGAATTACACACAAATCTTAGTAGTGGAAGAACTGGTTTCCAAGTACATAAAATTTTACCCGTTGAAGAAAGCCACTAGTAGAGCCATCATTAACCATTTTGAGAAATACTATTTTGAAAAGGTGTGTATTCCTAAGCGAATTTTGAGTGATAATGGGTCACAATTTAGGTCAAAGGAGTGGACAGAGATGCTAAATGAACACAGAATAGAGCAAATTGCCATTTCTAGGTATAGACCAGCTTCTAACCCAGCAGAACGAGCAATGAAGGAATTGAACCGTTTATGCCGAACATACTGTCATAGGAAGCATGGTTCATGGAAAGAATATCTGGAAGAATTTGAGCGGGTCAGGAATCACCTCCCACATGATTCTACAGGGTTTGCACCATGTGAAGTTATGCTCAATCAAGGACCCGACATTATTTTTCGTGAGTTGTTAGTCTACCCACCAGGAATTTCATTGACTTGGGAAAGGAAATTGGAGCTAGTGGAATTAAGTATGAAGGAGAAGGCTAGGAAAAGACAGGAAAGACACGACAAGCTAGTGAAACCGATAACTTACCGAGTGGGAGACTTGGTACTAGTAAAGGTTCATACAAAATCAAAGAAAATAAACTCTGAAATACATAAATTTAACCACGTTTATAAGGGACCATACAGGATTATAAAAATTGGTCATCCTAACACTGTGGAGTTGGAATATGCACGGACAAAGAGAGTGCATGGTAAGGAACATGTGGAAAACATAAAAAGGTACTACTCACACGAGAACAGGGATAACCCAGATGAGGAAGGGGAACTCGATTAGGGCAAATGTCTGAAATGAGAGTGTTCAAGCTCCTTGATGTAGTTGGGTAGGACATGTTTAGAACATTTAGTTGTTAAACGGACATTTGAAAAAGGAAAATGTTTATTTACATTGTGTTTTCTGATGTATTATAATTAGAATTGCATATTTCATATCGACGATTACCTGAGAATGGGTATAAAACCTGTAACAACTAATTTGTAGTATAATAATTCATATGTCATGTGTTCAAGTAATAATTTTTGATTGTATGTTGTGTGTTTCATTCAATATTGGACTATAGAGGACTATTGCTGTTTGATACAAAAAATTGTAATTTGGACAATGCCATGTTTATGAGATGTAATAACCTTTTGTAGAAATTATTGTGGAGGCAGCCCACTACCGGAGTCGAGGGATTATTTGGTGAATTGTACTTAATTATTTACACTATGTGTTTTGTTCAGATGTAGCAATGTCTAATTCCCTTGCCGATTCTTTTACGCCAGAGGCTCCAAAGACGTTTTCGAGGGCGGGGATGTAAGGGGTCCGTAGGCCCTTACTATAAGTTTGCACTCGGCACAGGTCGATAGGGCAAACAATCGATAGTGCCGTGTTGCGAGAGCGAGTGTAGAGTTGAGTCAGTTCCCAGGTTGTGGGCCGAGCCGTGTGGAGGCCTGTTGCTGTAATGCAAGGCTTTACCGACAAAGGGAGTGGCCATCGCCGCGGTTTAACCCCTTTGTGTTAGAATAATACGGGAAAGTGAAGAAGTATAATTACTAGAGTGATCAGTGATATTTCTGTGCCGATATTTTTGGTTTCGCGTCTACCGCGCCGGCATCATTTGGATTGCAGTGTTGGATTGCAGTGATTGTATTAGCGTGTGACGATTATGAATAACGAAGAAGCCTGTGCTGAGATTACCCGTAACTAAATATGTGTGACGAAGGCAGTGGCTGTCTCCTTCTTTTTTGTGTGTTTTTGAGACGAATATAGGTTTTGGATTAGTGAAGCTGTGTTGTTGTTCTTCTTGTTACCAGACATTTCATTATTACAGCATTTGAGAAGGACAAAATGGAATGTAACAACTCCGTAGCAGTCTATTCCGATTGCCAGCCATTAAGTACACGGTCACATTAATTAATATTTATTTGGGCTGCTATCAGATCCGGATCGGGTCGGGATACATAAATCGGAGGTGATACAACCTGAAAGGCAGGGTTTACTAAGGCAGCAAGCATACCTACGGACATGCTTCGCTCTGCTGTGCAGAATGCGATCCTGCGCTGATGAGCGCCATACTGAGCCCCTTTTGTAGGAGTAATGGTACCGGCATGTAATGGTATGATGTACTTTAGCAGCACATTAAAAGTGTTTCAACTTTGTTTGTCTTCCCCATGCCCTCGACATCATTGCTACGAAGTTTGGTACTCGTAGAGTAATTAGGATCCATGTTATAACGTGTTAGGTAGAGAAAGTTTAATTATAACCACCTGGTACGTATGTACTTATACTTATGTATGTACCCATATAAACAGATTTTTATGGTTTGTGTGGATTCACAGTATTATCATTCTCGACTTTCTGCCGTCATGGTGGAGACTACCACTACTAATCGTTCCCTTCCCTGTTCCACTTGCAAATAGAGCGAGGGAAAAGCGGCTATCTATACGCCTCAGTACAAGGCCTAATTTCTCTCACCTTCACGGTCCCTAAGCGAAATGCACCGAATGTTTGGCGGCGGTAGTGTCGCTCTGACGTCTTATGCTGCAATCAATGGGGCCGGTTCTCTAAATTTTCTCAACAGTGTTTTCCGAAAACAGCGTCGCCTTCCATCCAGGATTTCCAGTCTGAGTTCACGAACCATCGGTGTAATGTTTGCATTCCGATCGAACCTACCGGTAACAAGTCCAGCAACACACTTTTTAATTTGTTCCGTGTCTACTTTTAATACAGCCAGGTGAGAAGCCTAAACACACGAGCGTTACTCAAGAATTGGTATTCTGTACTCGCTCTGCGTTACAGAGGAGCTAAACTCCTCTAAAACTCTCACAATAAACAGAAGTCGACCATTCGCCTTCCCTGACACCATCCTTACACGGTGCTGCGCTCGGACAGAACAGCTGAAGCATAAAACAGGTTCGAGTCTCAGTGTGGTTGCCACTGCTAATTACTGCAGCTCAAGTCTAATCGTATTCTCAATTCCAATTCTCAATTTAATCTTCCATAACATAATTACAGTGTTCCATCTTAAACCACAAAAGTTTCACATACTTACCGTCTCACATCATATTGAACAGATTTTTAGACCAGTTTCGTATATGAAGGAAGTGTGGTGGGTAAAAATTGTAGACGGACAGTGAGAGATGAATGCAGTACACAGGTTCAAAAGGAAGCACGCCGCAGATGAAGAGGCTCGCACAGGATAGAGCTGCACAGAGAGCTGCCATCGAACCAGTCTGTGGACTCAAGACAGCAACAACAACGAGAACGAGGTATTCGGGCTTTTGAAGCCGATTTAATAATAACAGGTTAAAGTTGGCCAAAGGAAGAAATGTGCACGATGAGGATTAGGCGGCTCACAGATAGCACGTATCGTTAGGATTCTCCGAACACGTAACTACACCAACAGCTGCTGGCTCACCTTGAAGGAGGAGTAGTACTCGGAAGGCGCGAGGGCTGTGTCCAGGAAGTCGAAGTTGCGGAAGGCGACAGCCCAGGGCAGGTAGTCCCGCTCCTCGCTCAGGTAGCGGGAGATGTCGAGCGGCTGCCCCCACGGCAGGTGGCCGGACCGCGCCAGGTTGAAGGAGTTGCTCACCAGCTGGGCACGCGTCTCCCGGGGAACCACCAGGTGGTCGGACACCAGCTGGGCCTGAACCACCTGCCAGCCGATCCTGTCGTAGTTGACGCGGTAGAAACCTGTGCCGACCAGACCACGGGTCAGTTCTCGAGGGCACTTTGGCTTCGAGCCGCCCGCACACGAGCAGGCCAGTCGACCGACTCGTCCGCCGAGTGGACCTGCCCCGACCGATTCGCCTGTGTGTGAGTGTCGGATATGTCGTCCGCGCACTCCACTCTGACTGGCGGACCCCTAACTTCCAGCGCTGACTGCAACGTGCTGGCCCACAGTTTCGCCAGTGCTGGCAGCTGGGGTGTACCGTACAGCAGCCACAGTCGGACAGGTCGGCGAGCGAGTCGGTGAGATGGTCGGGCCGTGAACGGGCAGTACTATTGTAACATCTTTACACATTAATAGAATATGAAAGGTGTCTGTAAAGCTTCAATTACCATCTCTAAAGAACAGCGCACATACTTTTCAGAAAGGGCCCATTGTGCGAGAAAGAACAAGCTGTTCCCAATGAATTGGAGCTTCATCTCCGAATCTCACAGCTGGCAAGGTCACACAATTCTTTCTCAATTGCAAACAGAATAGGGTGCACCATGTAGCATCCTGCACACTCCCGATTGGGACTTTTGGGGTGCGGAAGTGGATTACAAAGTGACACAGTCATCTATCTTATGGATAGTTCCGCCTCTAGCAGACACAATATTATTCTTTCCTTTCTACCCAGATATGTTGTAAAGTGTCAAACAAATAACGCACTTTGCCGGCCGAAGTGGCCGTGCGGTTAAAGGCGCTGCAGTCTGGAACCGCAAGACCGCTACAGTCGCAGGTTCGAATCCTGCCTCGGGAATGGATGTTTGTGATGTCCTTAGGTTAGTTAGGTTTAACTAGTTTTAAGTTCTAGGGGACTAATGACCTCAGCAGTTGAGTCCCATAGTGCTCAGAGCCATTTTTGAAATAACGCACTTTACATTGAATTCCTGAATCAATTCCAGTTAACTCGATATACCACACGACATAATTATGTGAAAATGTATGAATTATTGATAGATAAAGTGAATAAACAAGCCAGCATTTCGTGAATGTAAACCACTAACACTCACATTAGTAATGGCAGCAAGTAATTTCCAAGACCCGCGCTACGAGACGCAGTTCTGAGGGAAAGAGAATTTTACGGTGGCAACGCCCGTCTCAATGTTAGCGTGAATCCCGCACAGCGGGACACCTTGTGGACACAATCAGACACCGGAGCCACTGCACAGGCCGTCGCCAAAAGCCGCCCTCGTCTCTGCTTTTAACGACGACTCCTCGGAAAGCCTTGCTACAGAGAATGGAGATGACTGATAAACGTCTGGAGAAACCCCATTCAAAACATTGATAGCCACTAGTGTTAAAACTCACACGAAAGAAAAAGCTGTTTATCTCAATATTACATAGCAGAAGTTAAACTCTACCATACGAAAGAAACGACGCCCGTGATAGGCTACAAAAACTCTAGTGGGTGGAGCTATAACAAGTATGAACGCTCTATTGGCCATAAAGAAAACGCTTGGCCGCTAGATTTGATATAGGCAAATGTAGAGAGAGACATTCGCTCTTTCTCTTGTAGCAAATCGTCGAGTGTTTGAGCAAGGCGGCTCGCGCCATGCTGGGACGAATGCGCGAGTCATTATGAGAACACTTGTTCACAGGCTCGTCTTAACTCGAAAGGAGTTAAACTGCGAAGTCTCCTAGTATGGGGAATCGCACCGAGAATGACTGTTAACGCAAGCCATTTGAGGGCAATGACGTACACGCTATTCCAGACAAATCGTGTGTACCGTTCTAATTAACTTAGCTGGGGAAGAACTAGGAGTATCAGCTTCACCGAAGATGATGGAAATTTATCATACTGGGGTTTAACACTCGAGAGAGACTTAGAATAGATTCTCAGGTTCACAACTCGCGCTAACAGCCTCCACTGCCGGCGCCAACGAAAGGTAAACACGTGCGCTCGTGCTACGCCAACAAGTGACATTCAATTGACACTCAGAACTGCGGTCCTCTCCGTCTCTCCTACATTTTTTGTACATTCAACCGTGATATTTAGTTAAACATATTCACGATTATCATGCTAAATTGAGGTAGAATCGCGAGGTATCTGATTTAACAAAAAGAATTCATCAGCCACTGTAGAGTGCTTTATATCCTGAAGGTATTGAATTGCTTTAATTGTGTACTTGAAACTTCCTGGCAGATTAAAACTGGGAGCCGGACCGAGACTCGAACTCGGGACCTTTGCCTTTCGCGGGCAAGTGCTCTACCGACTGAGCTACCCAAGCACGACTCACGCCCCGTCCTCACAGCTTTACTTCCGCCAGTACCTCGTCTCCTATCTTCCAAACTTAACAGAAGCTCTCCTGCGAACCTTGCAGAACTAGCACTCCTGATAGAAAGGATATTGTGGAGACATGGCTTAGTCACAGCCTGGGGGATGTTTCCAGAATGAGGTTTTCACTCCAGGCACTTAAGTGTGAATTGCAGTGTAATCACGTACATCCAGATGTAGATTCACTGGCTGTTGTAATCCTGGTGCTTCCTTTTCTCACGAAACGGTTTTTGAGATTCTGTTGCTACTTCGCACACATCGCAACTTATTTATTCCGACAGCTTTTTAAAAATTTCGTAGGCGGAACAATATTTCTGGCAGCTTCACGAAATACGGCGTTTCTGTTCATTGTTCATAATATCAACGAAATTTCTTTCTGATGGCACGTTTATCGATTCGCCCACGGGATGTTTATTATGTGCCGGTTTCTTCTTGCTCCCTGGCGGTGTCCACTTGAATCTGTGGAGCAAAATGTCCCTCCCGCTGTAACACGAGTATCATCTGCTTCCTGAGCTTCGGGCATTTGCACACGCACGCCGTCACATTTTGCGTCCACACTATTGCATCTGGAAGCCGCCAGCACCCAGTTGGTCCCCTTACGGCCAGGGCTGTCGATCGCTTTGTCCAGAAGTTGACCACCTCAAATAAGTTTTTGTCCAGAAGTAAAATACAAATATGTACCAAGTAAGTGTTGTTTAGCTACCAGCCGGACACTATTTCCTCTTTCTTGCAGCTTTGTTGGTTGAGTTTTCAGCGGAGCAATAATTGTAGATTCTCATAATAATTGCACTTATTCTGCTGACCTACATTGTCTGTAGCTGAGTAACATTTATACACTACCTCCTCTTGGCTGGTGTACGTACCCACGCGAACGCTGAACTGCAGACGTCTGACTGAATGACCGGCGCGTATTTTCCTTCTGTTTCCATTTGCTTGCTGTAAACTCCAGGAAGTGGACGAATTACGTTATCTACCTACACTGTGTGCAAGTACAGGAATGTTAAAATTAATTTCGTGTTGTGTTTTCAAGAACGTCATGTTCATGTGAGCGGTACGCTCGCATACGTTTCTGAAAAGCTCTTGACGTAAGAAAGTGGATTACTGACTTAAAAATACACGGAGATATGTAATAAGGAAATGTAGTGCTCTTCACATCTTCTTTCTCATTAAGCAAGTTACAAGAAAGGCAGTCAGACGTGTTAATGTCCCCCTGGTAGCTAAACAACATTTGCTGGCCACTATTAAAGTTCCAGCCCTCATATACGAGGTGCATTCAAGTTCTAAGGCCTCCGATTTTTTTTCTAATTAACTACTCACCCGAAATCGATGAAACTGGCGTTACTTCTCGACGTAATCGCCCTGCAGACGTACACATTTTTCACAACGCTAACGCCATGATTCCATGGCAGCGGCGAAGGCTTCTTTAGGAGTCTGTTTTGACCACTGGAAAATCGCTGAGGCAATAGCAGCACAGCTGGTGAATGTGCGGCCACGGAGAGTGTCTTTCATTGTTGGAAAAAGCTTAAAGTCACTAGGAGCCAGGTCAGCTGAGTAGGGAGCATGGGGAATCACTTCCAAGTTGTTATCACGAAGAAACTGTTGCGTAACGTTAGCTTGATGTGCGGGTGCGTTGTCTTGGTGAAACAGCACACGCGCAGCCCGTCCCGGACGTTTTTGTTACAGTGCAGGAAGGAATTTGTTCTTCAAAACATTTTCGTAGGATGCACCTGTTACCGTAGTGCCCTTTGGAATGCAATGGGTAAGGATGTCCCAGAACATGGACACCATCATTTTTTCAGCACTGGCGGTTACCCGAAATTTTTTTGGTGGCGGTGAATCTGTGTGCTTCCATTGAGATGACTGGCGCTTTCTTTCTGGATTGAAAAATGGCATCCACGTCTCATACACTGTCACAACCGACGAAAAGAAAGTCCCATTCATGCTGTCGTTGCGCGTCAACATTGCTTGGCAACATGCCACATGGGCAGCCATGTGGTCGTCCGTCAGCATTCGTGGCACCCACCTGGATGACGCTTTTCGCATTTTCAGGTCGTCATGCAGGATTGTGTGCACAGAACCCACAGAAATGCTAACTCTGGAGGCGATCTGTTCAACAGTCATTCGGCGATCCCTCAAAACAATTATCTCCACTTTCTCGATCATGTCGTCAGATTGGCTTGTGCGAGCCCAAGGTTGTTTCGGTTTGTTGTCACACAATGTTCTGCCTTCATTACACTGTTGCACCCACGAACGCACTTTCGACACATCCATAACTCCATCACCACATGTCTCCTTCAACTGTCGATGAATTTCAATTGGTTTCACACCACGCAAATTCAGAAAACGAATGATTGTACGCTGTTCAAGTAAGGAAAACGTCGCCATTTTAAGTATTTAAAACAGTTCTCATTCTCGCCGCTGGCGGTAAAATTCCATCTGCCATACGGTGCTGCCATCTCTGGGACGTATTGACAATGAACGCGGCCTCATTTTAAAACGATGCGCATGTTTCTATCTCTTTCCAGTCCGGAGAAAAAAAATCAGAGGCCTTAGAACTTGAATGAACCTCGTATATCACTAGGACATATATATATATATATATATATATATATATATATATATATATATATATATATGAGGGCTGGAACTTTAATAGTGGCAACTATTTATTTACAGCTCGTACAAAACAGATACGTGTTTCAGAGTTTTACTGACCTTCAAAGTAGTCACCAACATTGTGTATAACCCGTTGCCAGCATTGTCCTGCAAAATGATGGTCACATCCTGCAGAAAGTGCCATCACTTCTACGGTTCACGTCCACGCTGTCGCGGCATGCTACCAGTGTTAAAGACTGCGATGGAGCTCCGTATGCCACGGCAAACTGGCTGACACTGACGGCGGCGGTGCACAAATGCTGCGCAGCTAGCGCCATTCGACGGCCAACACCGCGGTTCCTGGTGTGTCCGCTGTGCCGTGCGTGTGATCATTGCTTGTACAGCCCTCTCGCAGTGTCCGGAGCAAGTATGGTGGGTCTGACACACCGGTGTCAATGTGTTCTTTTTTCCATTTCCAGGAGTGTATTTTGTACGAGCTGTAAATAAATAGTTGCCACTATTAAAGCTCCAATCCTCGTATACTGCTCCCGGAGGGAAAGGTACTTTCGGTGTTCAAGATAAATGTTCAAATGTGTGTGAAGTCTTATGGGACTTAACTGCTAAGGTCATCAGTCCCTAAGCTTACACACTACTTAAGCTAAATTATCCTAAGGACAAACACGTACACCCATGCCTGAGAGAGGACTCGAACCTTCGCCGGGACCAGCCGCACAGTCCATGACTGCAGCGCCTTAAACCCCTCGGCTAATCCCGCGCGGCTCAAGATAAATGGGAAAATCTTCTTTACAGTTAAATGCTGTATTATATGTTAGCATTCAGCAGTGAACCCAACGCCGCCTACCCTCCCCCCCCCCCCCCCTCTCGGCCCCTCGAATCTGAAAATTTGCTCTCCGTTTCATGCAAGAACCAGTTCTTCACGAATCGCACTGTTTACGAAGTCGTATCACCTGAAATATGAGCGTGCAAAAATGTAACAGGACATAGAGAATGATGCACTGAACAAATTGAGGTAGAGAACCTGGAATTGGAGAAGCCAGCTTACGGAGGTAAACTTGTCTACAGCTTTGTCTAGCATTACAGTTTTCCAGCTCATTTACAACTAACATCCGTACGAGTTTACACGCACTGTGCTGTTTATTTACACGTACATTCTTTATTTATTGCAGGGAAACGAGGAGGACTAGCCTGATTACTAGGTAGTACAACCCGCTCGCTGGACTGGAAGGGGACGTCCTGTTCCGTGGCCTGCGAGGTCACTTGAGCAGAATCCCCTCGATTGTCTCATATGGGGATACGGGAAGCCACTTGTTACGAGACCAGAGTTGATACGCAGACGGAATTATTTGTCAGAATTGTAGCCGCCTGTGATGTGATTCGAAACATACCAGGGATTTTTGTCAGGGTGCGTCAGAATCTTGATCGCTGATGTCATGCTTGCGTTGAACATGTTCTGAGATACAGTACAAACGGTACGTTGATTGTGTCAGTCGCTGATGGGTTGGGGTTTGGGTTGTTTGTGGGAAGAGACCAAACGCGAGGTCATCGGTCTCGTCGGATCAGGGAAGGACGGGGAAGGGAGTCGGCCGTGCCCTTTCAGAGGAACCATTGCGGCATTGGCCTGGAGTGGTTTACGGAAATCACGGGAAACCTAAATCAGGATTACCAGACGCGGGACTGAACCGTCGTCCTCCCGAATGCGAGCAGACAGTAACGTTACCTCGTTACGCTGGCTGCTCCGACCCCAGGTTCCCTACCTCGACGTGTGGTGTCAGCTACCATTCTGCAGAGATTTAGTATTTGCTGAAATGCTACTGAATGAATGCATTAGTACGGTCGTACCTCAAATTGACTAATTCCCTTAAGGAATAAATATACTGGGAAGCAATGGTAAATATCCCCAATTCCCTAAACAAGCCCACGAGTTCACATCACAAATAATTCTGATTGCGCGTTTTGTACCTGGAAACCTTTAGCTTGGCTTGATGAGTTACCCCAAAAAATAATTCCATAAGACATTATGGAATGAAAGTCGGTATGGTGTGTCAGCCTTTTCATTTAATGTCCACTATGTCTGACAAAATTCGCATTGCAAATAGAGATTTGCTTAGGCGCTTCACCAGATGTGTGGTGTGTTACCGCCAGCTGAATTTTCTTATCGGGCTGTAAAGCCGAAAATCTAACGCTGTTGACTTCGTCATGTGTTTGTCACAGCATTTTAGGCATTTACTGGTGGGAAATCTCTTACAAGTTCTGAATTGCATGCAGCGTGTTTTTTCTAAATTTAGTGACAAAGAATTGGCTGGGAACCAGTTATTAAAGTCCTCGAAAGTTTCATTGGCGATCTTTCTAAGACTACACTTGATTAGCTATTTATTCCAATGGTTGTATCATCTGAGAACAAAACAAGCTTCTCATCTCGTAATATTACTAAGGAAACGTCACTGATATACACAAAAAAAAGCAAGAGCCATAAGACGGAACACCAAGTGTAATCGTAATTAGATCCCAGTTGAATTACGCTCGATAGCTTAATACACGTCTCTTTCCCAGTGACACCCTTTGTTTCCTGTCAGAGATGTCGGAACCAAACCATTATGCAGCATTTTCAGTTACAGCGTAATATACTGATTTACTCGAAATGATATTGTGATTTACAAATTCAAATGCTTTCGACAGATCACAATATACAGTAGCCTGTTACTTATTACCTAATGAATTAAGTACATTTTCACTATGTAGATTGTTTTATCAGTACCAGAAACCCTTAAAATCCGAACTGACAAGGAACCCCTGGAGCGGGAGGTCGGAAAAGACCAATGACGTTTACGGCATTCGACTCCCCACATATTGTCTACCATGCAACTACTATGTTGGCTGTTCGTGCAAAAGGGGGCGAGACTGGAGGTGTCCAGTAGTGAGAACAGCACGAGGTTGTGTTACGTAGTGCAAGTACTTAGTCGAAGAGTAACTCGCAACACGCTGCAGCGCTAGTGGTGCAGAGCAACGGCAACGATAAACGAAGCAAACATTGCATTATATCTGCAGCAATAGTTGCCGAGGTTGACATTTCGTCAGAAGGACACTAAAGAGTTTCGTAAGAGTGGCAGATGAAATATTAACGTTTTTGCAAGATGCGTCGGTGGGTTGCGTGCGGTCTATGTACGAGTACATGAGGAGCACTATGTGCCTAACAAGTGAAAGTGATAATGGAACACGTTTCGAACCATGTAGATCATCATCCTCGTCGGACAGGGAGCCACAAATCCCGTCTCCAGTGTAACGTAGTAAAGGACAAACGCAGTCCAAGGAGCGGGTACTAAACGTAATTACATATACGGAATATCATCCGCAGCATAATAAAAAAAAAGACAATTATGAACAATTTATAACAAGTAAACAGCAATATGACCGTGTATGGCGTAAGAAAAACTACCGATGTTCAAGGGAGGACAAGGTGCACTTGCAACAAAAGCTGGTGTTTGTCGGTTTCAAGTATGCGTGATACAATTTGCAGGATGTGCATGAAAGTGACCAACTACGTTATACACATCAAACTACGGGTGATGCAGATTACAGTGATTTTAGGGGAAGCAGTGGACGGTTGCGGAACTTCAAACAGAGCTACAGAACTGGAAGAGGTACGATGACGAAATTTCAAACAAAGCGTCAACTTGACGATGCATAGTAATCAGCGGAATCGGCCAGAAAATTTGTAGATGAGATAAAATAACTTATCTCATCGTTCAGTAACAAATTTGTTTTCGTCTCCGACCAATCGGAATTTGAAGAGAAAATGCAGATGAAAGGAACACTGAAAATGAGAGATACCAAGAGAGTTGTAGCAAGCTGAACTAACATCAGTGCCTTAACGCATTCGCATACAATTGTGCCGACTGTCAATGTGAATGGGGAATTGGCTGGAAGGTTATTTGTTGCGCTCCGAGAAGCCGGACCTGTTCTGCCCCCTACGATTCCTCCTGGTGTGCGTCATCTTGCAAGGGCGGTTCAAAAATGGTTCAAATGGCTCTGAGCACTATGGGACTTAACATCTGTGGTCATCAGTCCCCTAGAACTTAGAACTACTTAAACCTAACTAACCTAAGGACATCACACACATCCATGCCCGAGGCAGGATTCGAACCTGCGACCGTAGCGGTCACGCGGTTCCAGACTGAAGCGCCTAGAACCGCACTGCCACACCGGCCGGCTTGCAAGGGCGGGAGGGAATATTTACGTCGCAGAAAGCAAGAGTGGCAAAATGGCTGTAAGAGAACTACAACTATGGCATAAGCGCTGCTTTTTGCCAATAGTTGATAAAAATAACTTGATTTTGCTTGATTCCTGGTCAGCGTATAAAAATCATACTTTTTTAGAGCAAACTATCCTTCCTGAAAAGTGTGTGACATTGCATTTCATACCAGCTGGAACATCAGAACAAATTCAGCCTATAAAACGTGTTATCAAATTATGTGCAGCTGCACCGTAATGGGTAACCGGTTTCATGGTAAGCTGCACGACAGACTGTTTTGAATTCGCCTGCATGCCATCATATTCCATCAGTTCTCACCATCCCGTTGCACCAATATAATTCTATATGCATTCTTTGATAGGGGATACCTAGGTGAACGCCCTGCTCGGTTTGTAACTCCCAAGGAGATCGCCTCTGACACTGATGGTGCCAACCTCTGTGGTCACGAGGTGCGCAAGTTTTCATTCGTTGTTTAGGGTGCAAGTTAATAACTTGTTTTTAACGTTTCTCCAATGTCGACGACGTGCACTTTGCGAAGTGTAATACATGCATCCCATAAATCGGTATTCTCTGCACGTGTCGGGCACTCATTTTCTGTGGCCCTCCTGATGCACACGGTGAGTCGTTAGCAGCTAATTATTACAAATGAGCCTTATTAAAGAGTGAACTTGTGACCTTGCACTGAGGGGTACCTTGTGATGCTTGGACAACATACTGAATAAAATTTTCACACTGCAGCGTAGTAGGCATTGATACGAAACTTTCTGGTAGATTAAAACTGTGTGCCAAACGGGGACTCGAACTGGCGACGTTTGCTTTCAACAGGAAAATGTTCTACCGACTGAGCTACCCACGCACGACTCGCGACCCCTCCTGCCAGTATCTCGTCTCCTCCTTTGGATAATGTAATATTTGTTATCAGATGGTTAAGAGGGCGACTGAATATTTGGGAATGCTGGCTAAAGTGAAATTGGACGGAAATTTTATAGTATTTTTTATCTCCTTTCTTAAACAGACTTTTAACTTTAGCATAGTTCAGCCATTCGGGTTTCATCTGAAAGTAATGTTTTCGAAACGCGTCTCGAATGTGGAACAAAAGAAACTGTGTGGGTGTCTTACCGGTCCATTTGTAGTTGAGGAGTATCAGTTCTCCCTCCGACAGACCTACGGTGATGTCCATCTGGTCGTCGAGCATCCACACGCTCTGCACGACGTCGTCGCTACCCAGCTGGGAGCCGTTGTTGAAGGTAATGAAGATGGGCCACGGCGCTGCGGCCTCGCCATCCCCGGACGGCGTCAGCTGGAACTTCCACTGTCAACAACGGGCACTCAGGTCACCGACCGTATCGTGCTGCTCCTGCACTTGGCACTCGAATTGAAATAATAACTGAGTAATAATCGAGTAGTGAGGATTACTCGAGACTGGGAAACCACCTGCCTGCTCCAGCCAGTGACTTCTCCACCATCCCGGAAACCCTTACTTCGAGCGTATCCGACATGGCGGCCACGAACCTATCCACTTGTAAGGTGGCAGAATAAATGATCATATTCGCACCTTACATGAGAACTTTATACATCGCAACAAGAAGGTGAATATTACACCTAACGTACTTCGGCGGTTATGAGAACATTTGCCTCTCAGTATGTATTGCAAAAAGGGTTGACAGTAAATCGACGGTAATTAACACACAGTATGCGTGTCTTTGAGCGGAAGGTGGAACAGGCAACGTGAGTCGTTTTTAGTTTGAAAAGACAGGTGGGCAACGGCGTAGCGAAGGGCGCTGCAAGGGTTACGACGGAAGCTCAAAAATGGTTCAAATGGCTCTGAGCACTATGGGTCTTAACTGCTGTGGTCATCAGTCCCCTAGAACTTAGAACTACTTAAACCTAAGTAACCTAAGGACATCACAAACATCCATGCCCGAGGCAGGATTCGAACCTGCGGCCATAGCGGTCACGTGGTGCCAGACTGAAGCGCCTTTAACCCCACGGCCACTTCGGCCGGCTTTGAACCGGAATCGGACGATTTTCGTAGTACTGACCAACGTCGTAACATATGTGTAGGAGCAGTTTTGTAAAGAAATTTATATATTATTGTGCTTAGAATTACTGTTCTTTCAGAACGTTAATATTTAATAGTGTTGTGTGTAGGACTATTTGACTTTTTGATGTTGGCGAGATGCGTTATCCATCGCGCTGTTTTTATGTCGTCGAGTTGAAAACTGTGTAAAAGCTGTAATTTTTGTGCTAAAAGTTGCGACATTACACTTGTCATTTCAACTTACACAGTTGTTTTCAATTCTGGAATAAGCACCCACGTTACACACTGGCTAAAGCCAATTAAATTAGTGGGACAAACGCGGCAAAAAGGGGTCTCGGGCGATGATAAGCTATAAATTCAATAATAAATACAACACCGTTCGAGGCGTAACGTTCTGAAAAAAAAAAACACTCTAAACTGCCAAAAAACAAATGCCGACAAAATCATTCAACACACAGCATAAGATCACAGTATCCCAATCTGCAGTTAACTTATATAGCTGCACCCTATAACAAAATACCAATAACCCCTCCCCCCCTTCCCCCACAGATACGAAAGCCGGTATCCCAACCTCCAGCTCACCTATGTAACTCACCCCTAGACCAGGATACCAATAAACCCTCCCCCAACTGCAAACTCGGGTATCCGAATCTCCAGTTCACCTATATACGAGTACTTTGACTGTACCCAAAAGTGCACTTACGGTGTCCGCGGTTTTGTTGGATATTGCATTTGGTAATTGTGTGCGTGGTGAATAATGGAAAGTGAAGATCGGAAATGACGAGTCGGACAGGACAAGACGGCGAAACGCATGAGAAAATAGTTTTCGATAAACGACGTGAATGGATCAGAGTTTTAACATTAAATCGTGGAAGATGATAGAGGAATCGTGGTTCTTTAATGAAATCGTGGGAGAAGGTAGGTGGATCAACGTTTATAAATAATAGTGTCATACGTTCGATATATTAATAAACCTTGAACCACCTGCCTTCTCCTGTGGTTTACTTAAAAAACTGATTCAGTTACTCGGTGGTTACGCAGGCACCTAAGAGTGCAGTTTAAATGTTACGACATAATCTCTTTTATATGACAACATTCTGCTATTGTGCCACCACCTAATTTCCTAGACTGCACATCATGACGACTGGAGCACACTAAATGACACAACGACATACCTCACAGACAGCACATAATTAAACAGCTACAGCACTTCACTTCCACTCCGAAACATTCCAGACTCCACGAGTCGGCGAGGTGCCGCGGCACAGCGCAGCTACTGTACGCGAGGGGCCGAAGCAGGCGGGCGGCGCAGTGAGGCAAGTCTTGTACACTGAGCAAGCGGTAAAGGGGACCCCAGCAGAAATCTGGACAGCCGATTAACAAGAAATTAAAACTTTCAGCTCCGCCGATGACAACAGGATTTTGTCAGAGACGATAAAGAACTCGGAAGAGTATCTGAATGAAATGGATAGCCTGTCGAAAGGAGGTTATAAGGTCAATATCGACAAAAGTTAAGCAAAGGTAAGTCTGATTAAATCAGGTGACGATGAAGGAATTAGATTCGGAAATGATACATCATAAGTGGTAGACGAGTTCTGCTTTCTGCGGAGTAAAACAACTGATGACGTCTGAAGCAGAGAGTTTGTAAAATGTAGTCTGTCTATACTCCGAAAAGGTATCTGAAAAAGAGGAATTTCTTAACATCCAATATAAATTTAAATTTCACGTAGTTTTTTGTGTATGTATTTCTCTGGAGTGCAGCCTTTTTTATCTTAGACGTGGGCGACGAGCAGTTCAGACAAGAATATAGAAGCTACTTGGGGGGGTGGAGCCAGAGAACAGTGTCTAAAGATTAGGTGCATAGTTGGCCTAAGCGAAAGCAAATTGTTGACAGGGATAGAAGCCATTCTCCAAATTGAAACGTATGATGGCTCTTGTTGCATGTATGTAAATGTGCAGAGTGGTTATAGTTAGACTTTGGCTATTTGAGCTAGTATAGAAGGAAAACTGCTTACCGTATAGGCACCCAGCTTTACAAGAATGATGATCGGATTGTGCGCTGCAGGATTTGCGTTGTTAGTAGTGTTGGTTCGTTCTACGTCTACATCTACATGAATACTCTGCAAATAACATTAAAGTGCCTCGCAGAGGGTTCATCGAACCACCTTCACAATTCACTATTGTTCCAATCTCGTATATCGCGCCGTAAGAACGAACACCTATATCTTTCAGTAAGATCTCTGATTTCCCTTATTTTATCATAGTGATCGTTTCTCCCTATGTAGGTCGGTGTCAACAAAATATGTTCGCATTCGGAGGAGAAAGCTGGTGATTGAAATTTCGTGAGAAGATTCCGCCGCAACGAAAAACGCCTTTCATTTAATGATGTCCAACCCAAATGATGTATCATTTCAATGACACTCTCTCCCCTGTTCCACGATAATACATAATGTGCTGCCCTTTTTTGAACTTTTTCGATGCACTCCGTCAATCGTATCTGGTAAGAATCCCATACCGCGTAGCAGTATTCTAAAAGAGGACGGACAATAGTAGTGTAGGCAGCCTCGTTAGTAGATCTGTTCCATTTTCTGTGTACTGCCAATAACACACAGTCTTTACTTAGCCTTCCCTAAAACATTTTCTGTGTGTTTCTTCCAATTTAAGTTGTTCGTAATTGTAATTCCTAGGTACTTAGTTGAATTTACCGCCTTTAGATTTGACTGATTTATCGTGTAACCAAAGTTTAATGGATTCCTTTTAGCATTCGTGTGGATGACCTCACACTTTTCGTTATTTAGGATCAACTGCCAATTTTCGCACCATTCAGATATCTTTTCTAAATCGTTTTGTAATTTGTTTTGATCTCCTTATGACTGTATTTGCCGATAAACGACAGCGTCATTTGCAAACAACCTGAGACGGCTGCTCATATTGTCTCCCATATGGTTTACATAGATAAGCAACAGCAAAGGGCCTATAACACAACCTTCGGGAACGCCGGAAATCACTTCTGTTTTACTCTAAGACTTACCGTCAATTACTACCAATTCGCTGACTGGAAATCACAATCCAGTCACATAACTGAGACAATATTCCTTAACCACGCAATTTTACTACAAGCCGCTCGTGTGGTACAGTGTCAAAAGCCTTCCGCAAATCCAAAAATCAATCTGAAATCCCTTGCCAATAGCCCTCAACACTTCATGCGAGTGAAGAGCTATTTGTGTTTCACAAGAACGATGTTTTCTAAATCCATGTTGACCGTGTGTCAATAGACCGTTTTCTTCGTTTTAATTAGTAATGTTCGAACACAGTATGTGTTCCAAAATCCTGCTGCATATCGACGTTAATGATACGGAGCTGTAATTTAGTGGATTACTCCTATTGCCTTTCTTCAACATTGGTGTGACCTGTGAAACTTTCCAGTCTTTGGGTACGGATCTTTCGTCGAACGAACAATTGTATATGATTGTTCAGTATGCGGCTAATGCATCAGCATACTCTGAAACGAACCTAATTGGTATACAACCTGAACCAGAAGACTTGCTTTTATTGAGTGATTTAAGTTGCTTCACTACTCCGAGGATATTTACTTCTACGTTACTCATGTTGGCAGCTGTTCTTGGTTCGAATTCTGGGATATTTACTTCGTCTTCTTTTGTGAAGGCATTTCGGTAGGCTGTGTTTAGTAACGCTGCTTTGGCAGGACTGTCTTCGATAGTATCTCCCTTGCTATTGCGCAGAGAAGGCATTGATTGTTTCTTGCCGCTAACATCACATACGACCAGAAACTCTTTGGATTTTCTGCCAGGTTTCGAGACAAGGTTTCGTTGTGGAAACTGTTATAAGCATCTCGCATTGCAGTCCGCGCGAAATTTCGAGCCTCTGTAGAAGATCGCCAATCTTGGGGATTTTGCGTCTGTTTAAATTTCGCATGTTTGTTTCGTTGTTTCTGCAACAGTGTTCTGACCCGTTTTGTGTACCAAGGAGGATCAGCTCCATCGTTTGTAAATTTATTTGTTATAAAACTCTCAATTTGTGCCGATACTATTTCTTTGAATTCAAGTGAAATCTGGGCTACATTTTTATTATTAATTTGGAAGGGGTGGAGATTGTTTCTCAGGAAGACGTCAAGTGAAATTTTATCTGTTTTTTTGAATAGGTATATTTTTCGTTTATTTTTAGGGGATTTGGGGGTTCCAATATTGACAACCCTGTGCTCACCAATCCCTGTGTCCGTTTTGATGCTCGTTATTAACTCAGGATTATTTGTTGCTGAGAGGTCAAGTGTGTTTCCACAACCGGTTACTACTCGCGTGGGCTCATGAACTAACTGCTAGAAATAATTTTCAGAGAATGAATTTAGCACAATTTCGGATGATGTTTTATGCGTACCTTCGGAATTAAACATGTATTTTCGCTAACATATCCAGGGTAAATTAAAGTCACCACGAAATATGATCGTATGAGTCGGGTACGTGTTTGAAATCAAACACAAGTTTTCTTTGAACCTTTGAGCAATAGTATCATCTGAGTTGGGAGGCCGGTAAAAGGATCCAATTTTATTTTATTCCTGTTGCTAACAACGACTTCGTCTCATGCTAATTCGCAGGAACTACCTACTTCAATTTCGCTACAAGATAAACTACTTCCAACAGCAACAAATACGCCACCGCCAACCGTGTTTAGCCTGTTCTTTCGGAACACCGTTAGGTTATTTGCAAAAATTTCAGCTGAGCTTATATCCGGCTTTAGCCAGGTTTCAGTGCCTATAACGATTTGAGCATCAGTGCTTTGTATTAGCGCTTGGAGCTCTGGTACTTTCCCAACACAGCTACGACAATTTACAACTGTTATACCGACGGTGCGTGTATCTACGTTCTTGCTGTGTTCCGCCTGCAAATAATAATAAAAAAAAGCGCCCAGTCCACGCCACACAGCCCCTGCTACCCGTGTAGCCGCCTGCTGCGTGTAGTGGACACCTGACCTATTTAGCGGAACCCGAAACCCAGCCACCCTTTGGAGCAAGTCGACGAATCTGCAGCCTACACGGTCGCGGAACCGTCTGAGCCTCTGATTCAGACCCTCCACTCGGCTCTGTACCAGAGGTGCGCAATCGGTCCTGTCGACTATGCTGCAAATGGTCAGCTCTGCTTTCATCTTGCTGGCAAGACTGGCAGCCTTTACCACTTCTGTTAGCCTCTCGAAACCAGAGAAAATCTCTCCTGATGAAAAGCGGCACATATCATTGGTACCGACTTGAGTCACCACCTGCAGTTGGCTGCACCCTGTGCTGTCCGTGGCACCCAGGAAGATGCGTTCCACGTGTGGAGTGACTCCACCCGGTATGCACACGGAGTGCACACCGGTTGTGTTTCGACGCCTCTAAGCCGTGTCCCTGAGGGGCCCGATAACGCGCCTGATGTTGAAACACGAGTATCAGCGTGTATCACTGTTGCAGACAGGTGGCACGGGTCTGGACGTGGGGAGCAGGGTTTTACTTGTAAAGCTCTTCCATAGAAACAACAGCAACAGTAATGGCGCCCTTTGGAGTAGCGACGCGTTAAAGAACACTGAGACGTCCTCTTTCCGCACCGGGGTTGAAGGGCGTAATTCAGAAGTTGAGATTAACTGGCGATTCGGGAATTGCTCCCGGGAGAGGCCGACGGCCAACTGCGCCACAAACTGATGAAGAAGTTATACTGCCGGACGCGATGTGCGACCTGCGGGCAGTGCGCCAGCCGTGTCAGGGCAGCTGGACGTTCCGTGGTCCGACGTTACAAGAGTGCTGCGAACGAGAGTCATACGGTATACGTACTAACTTCACATCGATCACCAACTTTTGGCACGTGATGCAGACATTCGAATAGGCTTTGCTATAACGTTTCTTGCAAGGACTGGAGTTGATGACGGGTGGCCTCGGAACATTTTGTGGTGTGACGGAGGTCATCTCTCCCGGTCAACAAACTCTCCGTATTTAAAGGCAATCGAGAACCTGTGCGACGAGTCCAACTGGGCTGTTGGCATCACAGAGCCTCCACTGGGGAACCTTTCGCGGCTGACCACAGCACTGCAGTTGGCACGGGTCCGCAAGTCTCGCAGCTGTCTCGGTAGGCGGCCGCGTCAGTGCGACTCGGCAGCGTACGGCGTCCACTCGGCCGGACAGGGCGGCGGCAGAGGCGGCGTGTCGAGAGCGGCCGTGGCAGCGGCGCGGGGGGCCCAGTTGTGCGGTCGTGCCGGCGTGTGCAGACTCTCTGGGGGGAACCGACGGTGCCGGACTGCGTTCTGCGTCGTCAGGCGGACTCGGCAGGCGCCACGACGGTACGGGCCGCCACTGCGTGTTCACCTTTCGTTCGCACAGCTGCCCACCTGACACTTGAGGCGTGCCACGCCTATGTCGGAAGACGCTCCAATTACGGACGGACACCTCGACGGAAGCTCGCCTCTGTCTGTCCGCTGACCAAATGAGAAGGCGGGATATTTCTGCCGAAAACACTGGCTCTGCAATGGCGGGGGCTGCACGCACCTCGTTCTCCGGCAACACCTGGCAGCTCGCCTGCAGCAGACGGGAAGCGGCAGCAGGGGCCGCGGGGAGCGCCGGCCGGACCCGCCAGCTCTACCGGATCCGACCGCTTCACTCGTCTCCGGCATTCCGGGGACTTTGTGAGGGTACGCCTCAACGTTTGCCAGTGAGTAACATTCTGCAGTCACGATTCCTGCAGACGCTAATTTTTCAGTCTGGTGTGCATTGGTGAAAGTAAAGCAGACCCCGGCTGAGATTAATTCCGAGAATCCTAATAAAATTTAATTCTGACGATTCAAAGTCTGGCGACTACCGGCAGACGTGGGAATGAAAAAACACCGAGACTAGAATGTAAGTCCCCACAATGGAAGCGAAAGCCCAATCCGACAACAGCCGATGGTGGCTGATTACGGACCGACGAGCTGATAGACCAAACACGTTCCTAGATTAAATGTATCCACAGTTGTGATTATCGACAAACATCAGCTGTGTACTGGAATGACGACACCGAGTTCGTGCTCGACCGGGACTGGAAGCCGGATTTCCCGCTTGTCGCCAGATGGCTATCCGAGCACAGCTCGCGGCCACACACCTGTACACGTACACACGTAACGCACGTACGAGTACAGGTCGCAGACACACGTGGAGCTTTCGCCCTGGCGCTGAGCTGAGTCGCGGTCGCATAGTCCAATGGTGAGGCGACTGCTCGTCAGAAGCGGGGCCCGGTCGAGCAAGAATCTTCAGTGTCGTCGTTCCAGTACACAGCTGACGAATATCCGTACTCGCAACTGCGGATACGTCGCATGTACTTCATAACGGCTAGAGTCACCGCAGTACCTGTTCCTTTGCTCGTGCGTGCATGTCCGAAGAAAATCTGCATCGTAATTCGTAAGAACACAGGCACCGCAATATCGTAAACGTGTCTGTTTCCAGTCCGATAACTCATCCTGGTGGCACAGAACGACGGCGAAACTAGGCAATATCTAGCTCGTACGCACTTACTCATTTATAATTTCTTGTTAACAATACCCTATATGAGAGTGGAAATGTTATTAAATAATGTTAAATGTTTGCTTATGACAACTTTTTAATTCTGAACCGTTACCTGCCCTGAATTTACACTGGCCAGTTGCCTCGTTTCTTATAGTTTCAAAAATGTTCTAGTCCTGGAAATTATTTAGGTAACTTCACAAACAGTTCCAAGTTTCGAAAAAGTCTCCTGCAGATCTGTCTTCATTAAGCTGGTGCACCCAAAACTTTTCCTCCAAGTGTTTTGCTAAGAATAATGTTCTTCACTAGCAGAAGCCAACGCAAAAACTCATCGTCAGAATCGCTCGTGCTATCCCCACAACACAACTGAAGCGACCTCCCTATAGGCCGTTAACTATAGCCAATGTTGGCACCCGTGGAGGACGACATCTGTCGGCATTGCGCCATAAAGCCACTGCCTTACATCGGTTCGGGAGAAATATGGATCCAATGTGCGTGCACAGGACAGGCCACGACACCCCTAAAAACGGGGACGTGAAGCGAGTTTCATATGTGAGGATCAACTGTAGTGCATTATACTTCACTACCACTTTATAGTCGGGATCTGCATTTAGGAGTAACGGGAAGGGCTCTGAAAGACAGGGTACAAGGGAGAAAGACAATACTCCGCAGGAATTTCTAAAATCATTGACGCAAGTGGCAACGAAACGTCTATTCAAGTTGGTGTGTAGAGTCCGTGAGACTGGCGATGTACCATCAGAGTGTCGAAAAAATATAATTCGCATAATTCTGGAGACATCAAGTGCAGATAAGCGCGAAAACTATCGCACAATCGGTTTAAAGGCTCGTGCATCTACGTTGCTGACGAGAATAATGGAGAGGAGAATGGAAAATAAAACTGAGGATCTGACAGACGACCATCGGTGTGGCTTTAGAAAATGTAAAAGGACCAGAGAGGCAGTTCTGACCGTTGGGCTTAATAATGAAAGCAAGGTCGAAGAAAACTCGAGACACGCTCACAGCATCGGTGACCTAGAAACAGCGTTCGACAATATGAAATGGTGCACGATGTTCGAAATTCAGAAAAAAATAGCGCTGAGCTGTGAGCTGTAGGGAGAGAGAGGTATTACGCAAACTGTACAAGAACCGAGAGGGAACGATAAGACTGGAAGGCAAACAACGAAGTGCTCAGGTAAAAAGTCCATAAGATAGCGATCCAGTGTTTTGCCTGTACTGTTCAATCTATACATCGAAGTAGCAATGACGGAAATAAAAGAATCGTTCAACAATGGAATTAGATTACAGGATGAAAGAATATCAACGATAACATTCACTGATAACATTGCTATCCTCAGTCAGTGTGAAGAAGAATTACAGGACTTGTTGGATGGAATTGGTACAAATATGCATTCATAGTACACTGGCACGAGACAAAGGCAACGGAATGTACAAGAAACAAGAATAGCGAGCAAGTAAACATCAAAATTGAGGATCACAAAGTAAAGGAATTTTGCTACACTGGAAGCAAAATTATGCACGACGGACGAAGCAAGGTCGGTGTAAAAAGTAGTCTAGCACAGGCAGAGAGGCTCAAGTCCACAGCTGTCTAACAGAGGCCTTTATTTGAGGAAGAAATTTCTGATAAGGTATAGTTCGTGCACAACATTGTATAATATCCAATTGTGGAGTGCGGGAAAAGCGGGACAGAGCAGAATCGAAGAGTTTGAGATGTGGTACAACAGAAAAATGTTGAAAATTAGGTGGACTGAATGGTCAAAGAGGAACGGAATATATGGAAAACACCGACAAGAAGAAAGGATAGTAGGACATCTATTAAAAAAGACATAAGGGACCGGGGATAACTTCCGTGGTTCTAGAGGGACCTGTACAGGGAATAAAACTGTAGGAGAAGGCAACGTTTTGAATTTATACAACAAATAATTGAGGACATAGGATGGTATGGAGAGGTTTGCAGAAGAAGAATTCGTGGTGGGCTGCATCAAACCAGTCAGACGACTGATGACTAAAAGAAAATAGAAAAGAGGATGTGTGTCTGGATAAGGTCAAGAGGAGGAAAGAAAAGGGAGGGAAGCTCTGCAATTGGAAAGTAGTGCGGAAGGGCTAGTCAAATCTGATAAGAGTGATAGATGTCAGGGCGGGTTTAACTGCCAGGAGGTGGGAGTCTGCTAAAACTGTGCAGGGAGAGGATATGGAAAACGTATAAGTGTAGAGCGCGCGGAATGTGTTGTTATATGCGCCGCAGCACACCAGGATTTGTAGCTAAGCGGGAAACTATGAAGTTACTATAATCGAGTCTACGGGGAGTGTAGGATGTACAGACGTGTTTAGTGTCAACATGGAGGTGGGGAAAAGATATGACCTCGTAAAGGACTGTTACAGGGGAAGGCATGTGGATTCAGGAAGCAAGGCCGAGAGTGTGTTGTTCGATGAATTTGCAGGGGGTGATGGAATGACGGCTTGTCAGATATGGGGGCAACATTTGCGTAGGAGACGATAGGTCACATGCAGGCATTGTAGGCGTCGGGAATGGCGAAGGGACGCCGTCCCTACGTTCTGTCAGTCAAAAGCTTCTGCCTGTTGAGGTGTTTCTGTTCGACAGTTAGCAGACGGCGTTTCCATGTTAGTTTACAAACAAGGGTTGGTCCAAAACATTTTAGTGTGCTTCATAATTGGGAAGGGCGGTCGTAATCACTAAGGTAACAGTCATGGATACGGAAACTGCAAACAGTTCATCGCATAATTGTTGCCTAAGTTTTGGAGGGACTGATCTTGATGAGTCGCTGCTTTGACTGGAATGTCAACTGATGAAGAGTAGACGTAGGGCAAAATTGCGAAAAAATTTGATTTTTTTTTCATTTCGTAATTTATTAGGTTGATTCTTTAAGAATACCTCGCAAAGTTTCATAAGCGAATTCTGGCTAGAAATATGTTTTAAAAAAGTTTGTATGGGTGTGTGTGCCTGCTACGCTGCCCCCCGCCACCCCTTTCTGAGCTGTCATCCACACCTCACCTCCTCTATGCTAGAATTTTTTTTCCATTAATGTTTCCTTCAACGAACTGCAGGTGAGTCTAGAAGGCTGTCAGAAAGATTATGTCTGTTTGTTCCTTTCTTTACAAACGTGGTTTTTAGAAGATGGAAGGCCACTGGGAGGTGTTAACAGACTGACAGACAAGGCAATCCACACTTTACAGATATATTATGGAAAAGCTATAAGTGATACATAGTGTGAAAACAATGCAGCAAGCCGTGTGGACAATATTCTTGCACAAGCTTTCCACGGATGACAATCCTCAACATCCCCTTTGTGTCACATCGTCGTGTAAATATCTTCTGGCAGAAGCCAGTGGAAAGCGATACACCCACAAACATGGTTTGACACATGCTGTTTTAGATGTTATAAAACCAATTTTCAAGTACCTATCCAGTCCTGAACTGCTCAAAAAATGTGTACATGCGAAAACATAGGATGCGTTGTCCAAAAACAGTATTTGTGTCCTCAGTTGTTGTGAGGGTAGTTACATGTTATATATGTCTAGTGGAAATGTAGATAGGATTAAGTGCCTGTAGAGACTAGACTTCCATCCAGGTGCGTTCACACTGAAGCATCGATGGAGCGCGACTGGACAAAGCTCAGGCAGCAGAAGAAAAAATGGGAAACATGCCAAGCGAAAGGAGGCAGGGGGAGAGGTTAGACCAGGAAGACGACGAAGAGAATAAAAGTTATGGACTTGGACAATATTAATCACTAGAGGTACAGAAATAATGTCAAAAAGCTTTAAACGCGAATTGCCATAAACTGACTTTTTGAGCTGTAATGTACCTTTTATCAGGAACCATAAAAGGTAACATCCTGAAATTTGGGATAGTTCTTAAGAATTACTTACTGAATAATCCTGTGCAGTGCTTTTCCGTTATCTTTTTCTTGAGAAAAGTTCTGCTTTAAGGGGGGTAGGACGTCAAACGGGCCGACTTCGAGCAAGAGAGCCACGGCAGGACATTTTAATTTCTACTGTCTATACTTTTACAAATAAATTCATAAAACTTTGTCAGCATGACCAGGAAGGATTGAGGACTCACACTCATAGCAGTGGTAGTTCAAAAACTTAGCAAAATACCTTTTTTTACATGTGAAATTTCATCTTTCTTTCACTTACTACTGGCTGCATTTGTTGCTATAGCTACACTTTTCTTCCTAAGTGAGAGAGATTCTTCGACGAATTTTGCACAGCATACGAACAGTACTTACAGGTGAATGAAACTCTAGAATTTTCCAAATCTATTAAAAAACTGTGGTAAAAATTGAGATAATTAACTATAAAATTTGAGTTTTTTCTAAACATGAAATTTAAAATGTCACAGTTCATTCAGTTTTTCATAAATTAAATAAATTCTAGAGTTTCATACACCTATAACTATGGTTTGTATGCTGTACAAAATTCATGGAAGAATCTCTCTTACTTAGGAAGAAAAGTGTACCTACAGCAACAAATGCACCCAGTAGTTAAGTGGAAAAATGATGAAATTTCACATGTAAAAAATGTATTTTGTTACGTTTTTGAGCTGTCACTGCTAAGAGTGTGAATCCTGAATTCTTTCTCGTGATGCTGTCAAAGTTTTATGAATTTATTTGTAAAAGTATAGACAGTGGAAATTAAAATGTCCTGTGGTGCCTCTCCTGCTCCAAGTCGGCCCGTTTGACGTCCTACCCCGCCTTAAAATTTGAGAAAAATAAAACAGTCCCGAGCCAAACAAAACTGAAAAGTTAATTTCAAAGCAACTATGACCTTAAAAAAAATCTGTTGCACAGTTTTATTAGCCTCTTATGCAGCTTTAAACTGTGAAATTTCAGTTTTATTGCTGGATTAGTTTACGAGAAAAGGTACATTATAGAAACAATAAATAAAAATTTATATCCTTATAAAATGTACGTTGATGCGCAATTTCAAACAAAAATTTCACAAAATATCAAGCATTATGTTGTTCATAACAGTCTCAAGTTTTCGGCTGTAATACACTGAAGCGCCAAAGAAACTGCTGTGGGCATGCGTATTCAAATACAGATACAATATGGCGCTGCGGTCGGCAGCGCCTATATAATACAACAAGCGTCTGGCGCAGTTGTCAGATCGGTTACTGCTGCTACAATGTCAGGTTGTCAAGATTTAAGTGAGTTTGAACGTGGTGTTGTAGTCGGCGCACGAGCGATGGGACACAGCATCTCTGAGGTACCGATGAAGTGGGAATTTTCCCGTACGACCATTTCACGAGTGTACCGTGAATATAAAGATTCCGGTAAAACATCAAATCTCCGACGTCGCTGTGGCCGGAAAAAGATCCCAGAAGAACAGGACCAACTACGACTGAAGAGAATAGTTTGAGGTGACTGCAGCAATTTCCAGAAGGATTGCATTTCTGATTTTAGTGCTGGGGTACGAACAAGTGTGCCGGCCGGAGTGGCCAAGCGGTTCTAGGCGCTTCAGTCTGGAACCGCGCGACCGATACGGTCGCAGGTTCGAATCCTGCCTCGGGCATGGATGTGTGTCATGTCCTTAGGTTAGTTAGGTTTAAGTAGTTCTAAGTTCTAGGGGACTGATGACCACAGCAGTTAAGTTCCATAGTGCTCAGAGCCATTTGAACCAATACGAACAAGTGTGAACGTGCGAACCATTCAACGAAAATTCATCGATATGGGTTTGCGGAGCCGAAGGCCCACTCGTGTACCCTTGATGACTGCACGACACAAAGCTTTACGCCTCGCCAGGGCCCGTCGATACCAACATTAGAATTTCGATGAGGGAAACATGTTGCCTGGTCGGACGAGTCTCGTTTCAAATTGTATCGAGCGCACGGTATGGAGGCAACCTTACGAATCCGTGAACACTGCATGTCAGCAGGGGAATGTTGAAGCTGGTGGAGGCTCTGCAACGGTATGGGGTGTGTGCAGTTGGAGTAATACGGGACCCCTGACACGTCTAGATACGACTCTGAAAAGGCGACAGATACGTAAGTATCCTGCCTGATCACCTGCATCCATTCGTGTCTATTGTACATTATGACATTTCAGCAGGACAATGCGGCACCCCACACGTCCAGAAAATGCTACAGAGTGCCTCCAGGAACACTATTGTCAATTTAAACACATCCGCTGGCCACGAAACACCCTTGACACGAACATCGATGAGTATATCTGGGATGCCTTGCAACGTGGTGTTCACAAGGATTCGTGGCGTCAGTTCCATCTAGCACTACTCCAGGCATTAGTCGAGTCCATGGCACGTAATGCTACGGCACTTGTGCGTGCCCTCGTGGGCCCTACACGGTATAAGCAGGTGTAGCAGTTTCTTCGGCTCTTCAGTGTATTTTTGGAGATATATATGTTTAAGTACAAGAATACATTTTTCCCCACGTCTGTCCTTAAGACGGATCTAGAGGGAGTGTCGTGATTTCTGGAGGCTGTGCTGGAGGGGTAGGGCAGCGTAGTGGCCGTAGAGGAGTGGGGAGGGGAGGTACCTGCTTCAGCTGCACCCGGCTGCCGTCCTTGGTGACGTTGATGACGGGGTAGCCGGCGGTGGAGGTCCAGAAGGCCATGCGCTCCTGCAGCTGCGGCTCGCCCGGCGCCAGCGCCTCGAACAGGTCCGCCGGCCGCGCGCTGCTGTAGTTGCTGCAACGGGACGCCGTAAGCTGCGGCGCTAGCTCCCGACGCTCGAGGCTTTGCTGTGCGCAGTGCTGCGTGCTAAATCTACGTCTACATCTACGTCTCCCCGAGCCACCGAACGGTGTGTGGCGGAGGATACCCTGTGCCACAACTAGTCCTTTCCCTTCCTGTTCCAATCTGGACAAGTATATGCCTAGTAAGTGGATTGACGACGGAAGGACCCCACCGTGGTTTAATAACGAAATACGGAAACTGCGGAGTAGGCAAAGACTGTCGGATTCTCGGTTCGAAAGACGACGTGCAAGTGACGAGAGGCAAATGTTAGTAGAGATTCTTGCGTCTGTGGAAAGATCGACGGGTGAGGCGTACGGCAGCAGCCACCGCCGTAATTCGACTACAGATCCGGCGGGGTACCCCAAAAAATTCTGGTCCCGTGTAAAATCGCTAATCGGCGCTAAGGCTTCTATCCAGTCAACTCTTCACCAGTCTGGTTTGGCAGCAGACGATAGCAAAAGGAAGGCCCGAGTTTTAAATTCCACGTTTGAGAAATCGCTCGATCGCGAGAATCTTACAGACGTACCTGTCATTCGACCATCGCAGAGAGTCCCGTATGGACGACAAAGTAATAAACGTCGATGTCGTAGAAAAACAACTGAAGGAGTTGGAAAGCAAACAAAACGCCAGGACCAGATGGAATCCAAATTCGGTTTTACAAAGATTACCCTACGTCGTTGGCCCCTTACTTAGTTTGCATTTATTGCGAATCTCACGACCAGCGAAAAACCTGGGGCTTAAACTAAATGCAAAAAAGACGCAAGTAATCTTAATAGCCCATCAGAAATTAATAAGTTCAGATTTCCGCGAACGGCTACCTCCTATTCTGCTCGACGGTACTCCAATACCATATCAGAAAACAGTGAAGAACTTGGGTGTAACTTTGGATGAGCATCTCAACTGGGCGGAGAATACAGTCGCAGTGTGCCGAAAGACGTCTGCTTGTCTCTATGCTCTCAAAAAGTTTCGGAACATATTTCCACAGGACTTGAAACGCCAGCTCGTGCAAGCACTCGTTCTACCGAACCTCCACTATTGTGATGTGATTCAACAAGGCATGAGTAGTGAAAACAAAAGACGGCTAGAGCTAACCATGAATGCCTGTGTGCGTTACACCTGCAACATTCGCCGATATGATCATGTTAGTGCTTCATACTCCGAGCTAGGGTGGCTGCGGCCGGACAAATTGCGTGACTACCACACTCTATGTCTACTCCACCGACTCCTCATCGCGCAAGCACCCCAGTACCTTGCTTCAGAGATTAAAAACCTGTCATGTCATCATAATCGAAACACGAGGTCACTCTTATTTGGTATCCTAACTGTGCCCACTCACAAAACAAAAACTTTTGCAAACTCCTTCTCAGTTGCCGCTGTCCGCCTCTGGAACAAACTGCCCCTTACCTTGCGCAAAATTCGATCTCCTGCTGCTTTTAAGAAGAAGTTGAAGCATTTCCTACTATCATCCTCACAAAGTTCTCCACAAAATTAATGTACAAGGACAATCCCCTCATCTGTCAAATAGCAAAGCTAGCGTCTCCTATCTTGCTCCTGAGATGCCTTCCTCTTCATCTTTCTCTATTAGCCACGCAATCTTCTTTTCCTTTATATTTCCTTAATTATGTTTCATCATGTCTCTATTCTTCTCCTCCCTTCACCATGAGTCTCCCTCATACTCCCTGCTACCGGCACTCCTATCTAAAATCTGTCTCTTCAATAATGTCTAATTATAACAGTACTTGTGACCTAAGAATATAAACTCTATTTTTCCAGGTGTACCTTTCAAATTGTTTATTTCACTTTTTGTACTAGATGTAGTTTAACATGCCTACTAAAACATATGAATGTAAAATAAGTAGAATGCCTGGTTAGATGTAAGAGAGGGCCTGATGGCCCTAATCTTGCCAGGTTAAATAAATCAATAAATAAATAAAAATAAATAAAGTTCCGAGCGCCGGTTACTCCCGCGTATAATAAGGCTAAAAGATCGGATCCGCAAAGTTACAGCCCAATATCCTTAACATCGGTTTGTTGCAAATTCTAGAACATGTTTTGAGTTCGAGTACAGTAAATTTCCTAGAGACGGACAAGCCTTGTCCACAAATCAGAAAGAACGCAGCTCGGTCTTTCCTCACACGACTGCTGCCAACTGCGGCTGATTTCCGGCCGCCCACTGCGGCCTGGTAGCGGCAGTGCGAGGCCCCCAGCCGCAGCTCCAGTTCCCGGTCCCCGTGGTGCAACCCTGCAACTCGCATCTGTTTGAACCTGCTTACTGCAGCAAAGTCTGGGAATTCCGTTCACTGTTTGTGGTGGTACTATGGGTACTGGGTTTCTTTGCGTTGGCTAAAGATCCTTTATCAATTATCGCACCACTATATTGACAAATTCCTTTCGTTGCTTTCGGTACGTAGCCTTGAGTCTTATCAATACTGAATCCTTTTTTAAATATTATCTGCGTTATGGCGCTCGAGTATATGCTTATTAACACATAATTTTAATTTTCTGGTTGTAATATAAAACTGTGATACCACAAAACCCAATTTAGTTTTTTTTCTGTATATCTGAATTGCGTGTCACTAACCTACAAAAATTTAAATTATAGATCAGTTTTTTTACAAACATTAACTACCAATTTCTGAAGCGTATAAAATTAATACGACATCTTTAGTGAAAACATATACACTCCTGGAAATGGAAAAAAGAACACATTGACACCGGTGTGTCAGACCCACCATACTTGCTCCGGACACTGCGAGAGGGCTGTACAAGCAATGATCACACGCACGGCACAGCGGACACACCAGGAACCGCGGTGTTGGCCGTCGAATGGCGCTAGCTGCGCAGCATTTGTGCACCGCCGCCGTCAGTGTCAGCCAGTTTGCCGTGGCATACGGAGCTCCATCGCAGTCTTTAACACTGGTAGCATGCCGCGACAGCGTGGACGTGAACCGTATGTGCAGTTGTCGGACTTTGAGCGAGGGCGTATAGTGGGCATGCGGGCGGCCGGGTGGACGTACCGCCGAATTGCTCAACACGTGGGGCGTGAGGTCTCCACAGTACATCGATGTTGTCGCCAGTGGTCGGCGGAAGGTGCACGTGCCCGTCGACCTGGGACCGGACCGCAGCGACGCACGGATGCACGCCAAGACCGTAGGATTCTACGCAGGGCCGTAGGGGACCGCACCGCCACTTCCCACTAAATTAGAGACGCTGTTGCTCCTGGGGTATCGGCGAGGACCATTCGCAACCGTCTCCATGAAGCTGGACTACGGTCCCGCACACCGTTAGGCCGTCTTCCGCTCACGCCCCAACATCGTGCAGCCCGCCTCCAGTGGTGTCGCGACAGACGTGAATGGAGGGACGAGTGGAGACGTGTCGTCTTCAGCGATGAGAGTCGCTTCTGCCTTGGTGCCAATGATGGTCGTATGCGTGTTTGGCGCCGTGCAGGTGAGCGCCACAATCAGGACTGCATACGACCGAGGCACACAGGGCCAACACCCGGCATCATGGTGTGGGGAGCGATCTCCTACACTGGCCGTACACCACTGGTGATCGTCGAGGGGACACTGAATAGTGCACGGTACATCCAAACCGTCATCGAACCCATCGTTCTACCATTCCTAGACCGGCAAGGGAACTTGCTGTTCCAACAGGACAATGCACGTCCGCATGTATCCCGTGCCACCCAGCGTGCTCTAGAAGGTGTAAGTCAACTACCCTGGCCAGCAAGATCTCCGGATCTGTCCCCCATTGAGCATGTTTGGGACTGGATGAAGCGTCGTCTCACGCGGTCTGCACGTCCAGCACGAACGCTGGTCCAACTGAGGCGCCAGGTGGAAATGGCATGGCAAGCCGTTCCACAGGACTACATCCAGCATCTCTATCGTCTCCATGGGAGCATAGCAGCCTGCATTGCTGCGAAAGGTGGATATACACTGTACTAGTACCGACATTGTGCATGCTCTGTTGCCTGTGTCTATGTGCCTGTGGTTCTGTCAGTGTGATCATGTGATGTATCTGACCCCAGGAATGTGTCAATAGAGTTTCCCCTTCCTGGGACAATGAATTCACGGTGTTCTTATTTCAATTTCCAGGAGTGTATTATAAGTCAATTCAAGCTGAAGTTATCTTGTGTCATGTGTGAAGTTTTGTTTTATGACGAAATGTAAAATTTATTAATTACAAGTAAACAAATCAATGTACCTGGTGAGAAACCGGAACAAATTAATTTATAAGAAAATCACAAGTCAGCAGTTACAATTGCAGTATACACAAATCGAAATTAATTCAGGACTATAATGGAAGTAAAAAATCAGATACCTACAATGAAGTTCTGTGGAGACAAGTCATACAAAGCACAAGTACAGATGCATTGTGTTTGTTGTTCTCAAATATTTCTTATTTGGTATAAGAAGCAATTAGTGATGCGTTTTTAACGCCTAGTTGAGAACAGCAGTTAAGCTCACAAGAGATAGTGTCTCGTTTCGTAATTCCCTCAATATCATCTCACGTAATTATACTACTTACATGACCGTTGTTTTAGTTTTGTTGACGTTCATTCAATAATCTCTTGCAAGTTGACTATCAAGTCCATTTAACTGTTCTTTGAAGTGTTACAGTTCCATCGGCAGATCTTACATCTTTTATTTCTTCTCCTTGAAATTTAATTCCCTTTTCAAATTTCAGAGTGTTGTCCTCTATGTCTGTCTGTGTAACATAAGAACCAGTCTGTAACGCCATCTCACTCACCTCTTCCGAACTGCTGCCTCTTCTATATCAGCGTCTACATACGTACTCCGCAAGCGCCCGCGCCGCTCTGGGCGGGGCGTGCCCTGTGTCACTACTAGTCACTTCCTTTTCTGTTCTGCACGGAAAAACAACGAGAAAAAGAAGACTCCTTTTATGCTTCTGAACGAGCACTACTCTCTCTCATCTTATCTTCACGGTCCTTACACGCAGTCAGTCTCAAATACCGGTTCTCTAAATTTTCTCAGTAGTGATTCGCGAAAAGAATGTTGCCTCTCTTCATCGGTTCCCATTTGAGTTCTCAAAGCATCTCCGTAGCACTTGTGTGTTGTTCGAACCTGCCGGTAACAAATCTAGCAGCCCGCCTCTGAACTGTTGCGACGCCTTTCTTTACTCCGACCTGGCGTGCATCCCAAACATTCTGACAGTACTCAACAATTGATCACACTGTCCTACATGCAGTCTCGCTTACAGATGAACCACTCTTTCCTAAAATTCTCCCAATGAACCGAACTCTGCCATCCGCCTTCCAACTACAAACCTTAAATGCTCATTCCGTTTCGTACTGATTTGCGACATTACTCCCAGATACTTAATCGCCTTGACCGTGTCAAGCAGAACACTGCTAATGCTGCACTCGAACGTTACAAGTTTGTTTTTGCTACTCATCTACATTAACTTGCATTTTACTACATTCCGAGCTAGCTGCTATTTATCACCCCAACTAGAAATCTTTTATCCTCTTATAATGGCTCAGCGGCTACACCAGAGCATCATCAGCACACGTCCGCAGACTGCCGCCCACCGTGTCCCACGTAAAGAGCAACAGCAGTCGCATCACACTTCAAAAATGCTTCAAATGGCTCTGAGCACTATGGGACTTAACTTCTGAGGTCATCAGTCCCCTAGAACTTAGAACTACTTAAACCTAAGGACACCACACACATCCGTGCCCGAGGCAGGATTCGAACCTGCGACCGTAGCGGTCGCGCGGTTCCAGGCTGTAGCGCCTAGACCCGCTCGGCCGCTCCGACCGGCCATCACGCTTCCTTGGCGCACTTCCGACGACACCCTTGTCTCTGATGAACACTCGCCGCCGAGAACAGTGTACTGGGTTCTGTTACTCGAGAAGTCTTCGAGCCACTCATATATCTCTGAACCTATTCCGGTGTACTATGTCAGATGCTTTACAGAAATCTAGGAATGCGGAATCCGCCTGTTGCCCTTCGTACGTAGTTTGTAGGATCTCGTGTGAGAAGAGGGCAAGCTGAGTTTCATCGAGAGACGTTTTCTAAACCAAGCTGATATGTAGACAGAAGCTTTGCCCTCTCATGAAACTTTAATATGAGGGTTGGAACTTTAATAGTGGCTACTATTTATTTACAGTTAGTACAAAAAAGATACGTCTTTTATAGTTTTATTGACCTTAAAAGTAGTCACCATCATTGTGCATAAGCCGCTGCCAGTGATGTGGGAATGGTAGGACACTCTTAGCAGTGCCAGTTGTGATCACAGTTCGAGCGGCGCGGTCTATTGCCCGACGCATTTGTAGTAGTTCTGAAGCGAATGCCGTGAAGTGTTTCCTTCAGTTTAGAAATCGAGTTGAACTCACGAGGGCTTAAGTCAGGGGAGTGCAGTAGGTGGTATAGCACTTAACAGCCCCGTCAGTCAAACAAATCAGTAACAGCTTGCACTGTACGTGCTTGAGCATTGTCCTGAAAAAGTACGGTCAGGTCCAGCAGGATGTGTCATCACCTCTGTCTCTATGCTGTTCATTTTTGGAACCCAAGCTACAATCACACGTTACTATTAGAGGCATGTATGCTTTTGGCAGTTACCACTGTGCTACACGGCTGACGTTAGCGAGCAATTGAAGCCGCGAGGCCGGCCGGTGTGGCCGTGCGGTTCTAAGCGCATCAGTTTGGAACCGCGTGACCGCTACGGTCGCAGGTTCGAACCCCGCCTCGGGCATGGATGTGTGTGATGTCCTTAGCTTAGTTAGGTTTAAGTAGTTCTAAGTTCTAGGGGACTGATGACCTCAGAAGTCCCATAGTGCTCAGAGCCATTTGAACCATTTTTGAAGCCGCGAGAGATAGAGCGGCTTCTCCTCTGTCCAGCAGACCACGTACCATGGTTTACATACAATAACTCCGTCTTTCGACAACTTTCCCTTAAGCAGCGTTTACAGGCGAGATCTTGATATTAGGATCACTTCCCATTCGAGATGGGCATCGAGCTATTGTAGAGATGAAGAATAAATTTGTGGGAACTAAGCTGTAACCAAACTTTATCTGGTGCAAATATTTCGGCTTGCTCTCGTCGAGTTTTCCGACTGGTCCGATGCGGCCCGCCGAGAATTCTTCTCCTGTGCCAACATCTTCATCTCATAGTAACACTTGCAACCTACGAACTCTATTATTTGTTGGTCACATTCCTATCTATGTCTTCCCTTACAGGTTTTACTCTTCACAGCGCTCTCTAGTACCATGTAGCTAAAAAAAATGGAAATGAGGGTATGGCATCGTTGGCTGGGAGGCCCCATTCGGGGAAGTTCGGCCACCAAGTGCAAGTCTTATTTCAGTCGACGCCACACTGGGCGACTTGCGCGCCGATGATGAGGATGAAGTGATACTGGGGACACCCAGCTCCCGAGCGGGGAAGATCTCCAACCCGGCTGGGAATCGAACCCGGGTCCGCCTGCATAGGAGGCGAGCGCGTTACCACCCAGCTGAGCAGGTGGACACCATGTAAGTATTCCTTGATGTCTTAACAGAGGTCCAGTCGTCCCATTCTGTCTTCTCGTCTTTCTTGTTCACACGTTTCTTTCTTCGTAGATTATGTGGAGGACTTCCTTATTCCTTACATTATTATCATTCCACCTAATATGAAACATTCTTCTGTCGCTCCTCATCTCAAATGCTTTCATTCTTTTCTGTTCCGGTTTTCCCACAGTTCGCAGTTCACTACAATAGAATACTGTGTTCAAAACGTACATTCTCAGAAATTTCATCATGAATTTATCACCGATGATTGACACGAGCAGACTTATCTTGGTCAGTAATACGCTCTTTAGGTGTACTTGTCAGCATTTAAATGCTCCTTGTTTCGTCCGTCATGTTTTATTTGCTTTCAAGTTAGCAGAATTCTTTAACTTGGTCTACTTCTACAGTATTTACGTTAAGTTTATTGCTAATCTCACTTCTCCTACTCCTCTTTCTCCGATGTGTCCTCAATTCACATCTCTACTCATTAGACTGTTCGTGCCACTCAGCATGTCCTGGGTAGTTCTTGATCACTTTCAATGAGGATAGCGATGTCACCAGCAAATCTTACCATTGATTTCCTATCCCCTGAGTTTTAATTCTACCCTAGGACATTTTACAGCGGAAATGTTAGCAGCAGACAAAGTTCATGTACGGTTGAATTTCTGCAGTTTTATGGCTGAAGTAATACGTCGTGAGAATATGAACATTCCCAGAGCAGGCGCTCATACACACACACACACACACACACACACACACACACACACACACACACAGTAACTCTGAAGCGATTCCTCGATTTTGTTCCACAATCCATTCCTCTTACTATCAGGTAAAATATGATCAGCTGTGTGTGTTGGGCAGCGGATGTCATGTATGAGATCTGACATTTGTCGTGTAGTGACATAATGATGGTGATGTTACATTAGAGATTATAATTATCGAACAGTACATCATTGTCTGAAGGAGGCAAACAATTGGTACTGAATGTTATTCCGTAGATTTTCCCAGCGTCTTTCATGTTTATGCTCTCCACAGATATACTGCAGGATGTGGTCATCCTCACTACATGAAATTTCGACGATCCATCTGCCCGCCATCTTCAGGTGCGATCACTGAGGAGTACACAATCACGCCTGAACTGAACAAACACCAGAAACGGCGGCTCCTTTATAAGCCATGTATAGGCGACTGCAGTATTGGGACAAAGTATGGTTCTACGCCAAAGTACCGTTATCCAAGATGACGGCGATGTCGTCATCCAAGATGGCGGCTGTGACGTCATCCAAGATGGCGGATTTGGCGGGAAGTTTGAATTTTGGCGGGAAGATAGGTCAATTGGGCTACCTCCACTAAACTAACCACCCTCCCCAGAAAAATGGCACGAAGCGCAAATTGCAACAGGATAATGCATCACATCACAGTTATCTCTACTAACCTAAGAAAATCACAGGATGATAGGTCACTTGGGCTGCCTCCACTAATCTAAGTCTTCTGACTGCCACATCTTCCTAAGAACTGGCGCCAAGGTTGAATTTTGTCAGTAAAGAAAGGTCACTTGTGGTTTCTCTACGAACCTAAGAAAATCGCGGAAAGATAGGTCACTTGGGCTACCTCTACTAACCTAAGTCTCCTGATCACCACCTCTTCCTAGGGATTGGTGGGAAAAGGACTAAGCCTGCACTGGGCTGCTGGAGAGAGGAAGGGGTGTACTTTATTTATTTTGGAACAATTTATTTAGGGATGGAGTATATTTATTACAGTGACACAGAACACATGCTCTGACATGCCATACAGCATACAGACCGGCAAACCACTCCTAAATAACTCATGTATGATGCTCTACAAATGCATCTGCTAATTGTAAACTGTCAAAATTAGATTAGATTAGATTAGTACTTGTTCCATAGATCATGAGTACGACACTTTGTAATGATGTGGAACACATCAGGTTAATAAAAGATGTCTATACAAGATATTACTTCACACAAAATATTATATGACACTTAATATTTTAATTTTTATTTACTTTTTTTGTGGGCATTGGGGAAATACCCACTTACTATACCCAAAAATTCATCTAATGAGTAGGAGTTGCCATTAAGAAATTCTTTTAATTGCCTTTTAAATGCTATATGGCTATCTGTCCGACTTTTGATGGTATTAGGTAAGTGACCAAAAACTTTTGTAGCAGCATAATTTACCCCCTTCTGAGCCAAAGTTAGATTTAACCTTGAGTAGCGAAGATCATCCTTTCTCCTAGTGTTGTAGCCATGTACACTGCTATTACTTTTGAATTCGTTCGGATTGTTACTAAAAAGTTTCATAAGTGAATATATATATTGTGAGTATCTGTATCTCTTTAAATAAGTGTCTGCAGGATGATCTTGGATGAGCACCAGCAATTATTCTGATTACACGCTTTTGTGAAATGAACACTCTTTTACTCAATGATGAGTTACCCCAGAATATGATGCCATACGAAAGCAAAGAATGAAAATAGGTGGAGTAAGCTAATATACTGAGATGTATATCGCCAAAATTTGCAATGACCCTAACAGCATAAGTAGCTGAACACAAACGTTTCAACAGATCTTCAGTGTGTTTTTTCCAGTGCAACTTCTCAGCAATGCAAACACTTAGAAATTTTGAATATTCTACCTTAGCTAGCGATTTCTGATCGAAGTCTATATCTATTAATGGTGTCATTCCATTTACTGTGTGTAACTGTACATACTGTGTTTTGTCAAAGTTTAATGAGAGCCCATTTGCAGAGAACCACTTAATGATTTTCTGAAAAACATTGTTTACAATTTCACCAGTTAATTTTTGTCTGTTGGGTGTGATAGCTATACTTGTATCATCACCAAAAAGTACCAGGTGAATATACACTCCTGGAAATTGAAATAAGAACACCGTGAATTCATTGTCCCAGGAAGGGGAAACTTTATTGACACATTCCTGGGGTCAGATATATCACATGATCACACTGACAGAACCACAGGCACATAGACACAGTTAACAGAGCATGCACAATGTCGGCACTAGTACAGTGTATATCCACCTTTCGCAGCAATGCAGGCTGCTATTCTCCCATGGAGACGATCGTAGAGATGCTGGATGTAGTCCTGTGGAACGGCTTGCCATGCCATTTCCACCTGGCGCCTCAGTTGGACCAGCGTTCGTGCTGGACGTGCAGACCGCGTGAGACGACGCTTCATCCAGTCCCAAACATGCTCAATGGGGGACAGATCCGGAGATCTTGCTGGCCAGGGTAGTTGACTTACACCTTCTAGAGCACGTTGGGTGGCACGGGATACATGCGGACGTGCATTGTCCTGTTGGATCAGCAAGTTCCCTTGCCGGTCTAGGAATGGTAGGACGATGGGTTCGATGACGGTTTGGATGTACCGTGCACCATTCAGTGTCCCCTCGACGATCACCAGTGGTGTACGGCCAGTGTAGGAGATCGCTCCCCACACCATGATGCCGGGTGTTGGCCCTGTGTGCCTCGGTCGTATGCAGTCCTGATTGTGGCGCTCACCTGCACGGCGCCAAACACGCATACGACCATCATTGGCACCAAGGCAGAAGCGACTCTCATCGCTGAAGACGACACGTCTCCATTCGTCCCTCCATTCACGCCTGTCGCGACACCACTGGAGGCGGGCTGCACGATGTTGGGGCGTGAGCGGAAGACGGCCTAATGGTGTGCGGGACCGTAGCCCAGCTTCATGGAGACGGTTGCGAATGGTCCTCGCCGATACCCCAGGAGCAACAGTGTCCCTAATTTGCTGGGAAGTGGCGGTGTGGTCCCCTACGGCACTGCGTAGGATCCTACGGTCTTGGCGTGCATCCGTGCGTCGCTGCGGTCCGGTCCCAGGTCGACGGGCACGCGCACCTTCCGCCGACCACTGGCGACAACATCGATGTACTGTGGAGACCTCACGCCCCACGTGTTGAGCAATTCGGCGGTACGTCCACCCAGCCTCCCGCATGACCACTATACGCCCTCGCTCAAAGTCCGTCAACTGCACATACGGTTCACGTCCACGCTGTCGCGGCACGCTACCAGTGTTAAAGACTGCGATGGAGCTCCGTATGCCACGGCAAACTGGCGGACACTGACGGCGGCGGTGCACAAATGCTGCGCAGCTAGCGCCATTCGACAGCCAACACCGCGATTCCTGGTGTGTCCGCTGTGCCGTGCCTGTGATCATTGCTTGTACAGCCCTGTCGCAGTGTCCGGAGCAAGTATGGTGGGTCTGACACACCCGTGTCAATGTGTTCTTTTTTCCATTTCCAGGAGTGTAGATTGCCAAGTCATTAATATATATTAAGAACAGCAGTGGACCCAAGACCGAACCTTTCGGCACCCCATTCTCAATTGTTCCCCACTTTGATAAATCAGCAGTTTTTTGCAAATGATGCATTGCACAGACTACAGACATGCAAACCACTCGTAAATAGTGCAATACATTTACGCCCAGAGAGCCACAAAACAGGTAAATTGTCAAAATAATAATCCATCTAAAAGACTCAGCAAACGTGCTTGCTAATTGTCAACTGTTGTAATCATGCACCAGTCTTTATTTAAACAATTAGAGACAGCAACACCATTCAGTGTGTTCGCCAGGAGGTCTGCACTCCAACTGACCTATTACACAGTACTGCCACTAGAGGGTGCTGTCATCCCTCCTGTGACATAATCCAAGATGGTGGTCTGGAGGGGGAAAATGGCGCAAAAATGACTCAGCCTGCCCTGGGCTGCTGGATACAGTAAGGAAGGAGTGTGCTTTATTTATTTTGGAACAGTTTATTTAGGGATGAAGTATATTTATCACACTGATACAAAAAACATAAATGGAGTCACGCCTCAGACCTGTAAACTACTCCTAAATAACGCTCTGAAGACACACGAATAGCTCCTAAATTACCAAAATAATTTCAGTACAGACATGCAGACTCCTCCTAAATCATGCAGTACACAGATGTGCAGACATGAAATCAACTTGTAAACTGCCCAAACAATGCATAGTTCAGCCTGCTCATGAAATAATGCAGTGGATAAGTAATCAACATATGCAGACACCGTCTGCCACCAGCTGTCCAGTAGACCACACATGACGCCACCTGTAGCCCTGCAAAGTGACACAGCCGTCAGCTGTCAAACCACCAACGAATGCCTGCATGCATGAGGCAGTGACATCCCATTCACACTTGATACCTGAGAAATTCCTCTCAAAATATGTGTTCACCTAGGCACCAATGCTGATGCTACCGGGCAGGAGTGCAGACGCTCCAGGGACATGCTGTGAGCTGCTGCCGGACACAGGTGAAAGTTGACTTACAGTCAGTGTTATACTGATGTCACAGATCCCATATGCGAGACACCTCAGGGCAGCCCGTGTCTTTACCGTTTATTACAGAGTAGCACACGGTGCATTGTTCCTAGCGCGGCATGAGAGAAGCGTCTAACTGTGCTTAACAGCAAACAGTGCAAAATAACATCGAATGCACTCTTCTCAGGGGTCCTAACGTGATACCAGAGTCCATCACGTGTTACCCTTCCTGCTTTCAACACACACAAACCTTTCCACCACTATGTAAAGGCTCCTATATCCCAGCACAAAAGATGTGAATGAATCGAGCATTATGATTGGCTCTTATCGAATTTACCTGCCGAATTACTGATGCGGAAGGTGGTGTGTATAGTTTTCTTCGACTTCTGCTCAGTTCCGCCTTAAAATGGAACGATTAAATACGCTAAGCTGTAGGAATAGAATCAGTTGCAAGACGCGCAGATGGTGACTAAAACCACGTTGAAATTTTACTGTAGCAGCTAGGTTCAGGAAAGGCAACTCATTTCGAGACATGAGAGTGCCAAAAATATGATTCACTTGTGGCTGTGATCCAAAGCATGTATCTGCTTGAATGGAAACACCTGTTTCCAATTCCCAACCATCATTTCTAGTGGATAGCGTAACACTGCAGTTCTGAGAAGCTAGTGTCCATTTTCGTACGACCTCAATTAGCACACCATCGACTACTGTTTGTGATCCTTCTGAATCAACTATCACGTACAGCTCAGTGGATATATCACCAAACCTCTGACAAGGGATCGAAACAGAATGCGCTACAAATACTGTAGAAAATTCTAGCTGGGTGGCGTGAGGGGTCACAAATACCGCTTACATATCACGTTCCTTAGCCGAATCACTTTCAAAATGCAGCGATTTTATCACGAGGTTGCGCCGTCGGCGACGTGTTGGTCTGACACAATATACTCCTGCGATCGCCGTCATGGTATTTGTGTGGGCAAAAAACAAACCTTATTCAGAGGTAATGTCATACCTCGATTTGTAAAGTGGGTACAGCTTTTAACATTGACACTTGTATGCATATGTAGAACCAAAACTGCTTGTGACAGTAACATACAGTAGTTGTTAGGATAGGGTTTTATAACATTAGGTGGTTTGCAAGACAGTCACCATATCATTATTTGTCTGGAAAACCCACGTGATTTGTAGGTAATGCCATACGTGGATTTATAAAGCAAGTATAGCTTTTAACATCGATACTTGTGTGCACCTGTATAACCAAGATCGCTTGTGACAGTAACATACAGTAGCTGTTGTGATCGGTTTTTTTAACATATGAGACGATTACGGCTCTCTTTCTAAGACACAGTGATATCACTCACAAGAAAAACTTATGAAACATGTCCATCCATCGCTGATTTTCTCTCAGTATTATTTTGTATCATAGGTAATCAGTTATTGACGAAGTATTATACTTAGTAGTAGTGGGCGCATGATAGGTTCGCCTTGGGCATCAAGCTTATAAAGTATGTGTTTGTGTTCTGATATATGCAAAGGAAATGACTATGTCGATTCATAAGGAAGCTATGGATTTCTAGTACTGTGATAGCAAAGGGATGGGTATCTCAGTTCATAAGAATGGTACTGATATTTCTATTTCCAGATCCATAGCCATCAACAGGGTATATTTCCGATACTTCGCTCATTATCGAATGTCATTCAACTGAGACCATGACTGTAACATTTAGTTGTAAGTACAGGCATGAAATATATATGTGATCGATTTCTTAGGACGATTGATTCTACCTGTGCATGCTCGGCCTGCAGAGCCGGTGACCTGTGCGGGGGTGATTCACGTTTCCCTTTAACAGTAGGAGCTGTCAGAATGGCGAGGCCTGTAGGAATGTAGATGAATTAAGGGGTTGTCCTCTAGACTACGAAATAGCGAACTAATACTTAGTATGTGTTGGATAGTTTTCATGTTCGCATGGAAATTTGAGAATGAATATGGAGGTGAGTTTGTGCTGGATCATTATTTCCTCCCATGTAAATTGTTCGGTTGGCTGCTTGTGCACATTTTGCGCCTTCATTTAGTTGAGAGAAGATCGATTGTGGGGTGTATCCAGCAAGTGGAAGACACTTTTTCCGGTTTTATAGACATGAGAAACAACTTAGTTGACCTTGTAAATTATAGGGATGGTTTCGAATCTGTTATATCACTGAGACCGGTATTCGCGGGTGGAAATATCATTTTTCGTCTGTTTATTTCTAGTTACTCAGTGGTCTAAATCACGCTCCATCTAGCTAAAGTTTCAGGCTTGTTTAGAAATAATTCCCAGTCTATATCTTCGAATTGGCATTGGGTGAGCGATCGGTAGGACACTGCTGTGTGCGAACCATGCAAAATTAGATATGTTCTTGTAATCCCAGAGTCTGGAGATGGGTGTAGAAACGTGAGCAAGCAGGCAGGACTGGTACAGAATAGTAACACACTTGTACAGAGGGTGGGCGAGAGGAGCCAGTCCTTGCTCAATAGTTCTGAGGGTAAGTTCGATCTATTAACGGCTTTCTGATGTAAAAGGGATGATTTTGTATTGTGGAGGACACGAATTGTATGTTTACTACATCGACACGGTATGTGGTGATATATTGCTCGGTTGAAGATCAGTTTCACACTCTAATATTCAAGATCCTGTCCTCAGTGCGAGAGCAGTGTAACTGAGTAAGAGTCTTTCCGTATTTGACGATACGTATGCTACTTTGCGAGGTTTGGTTGTCAGTGCAATATGGTGACCAGTGTAAAATAGTTTATTGTCGCTGAATGTCACGTCTGTACAAGGAAAAAAAAGGCTGACGGTGCTTCCCTAGGACAGACATATAGCTGCTGTGAGTGTAGGTACACCATAATTTTTTCGGGTGCTGTACAGATATAAAAGAAACCTGTAGTGTTTGTGTAAAATGTGTATATATTGCATTGTAAAGTTGCTGTGGCTTATGTAGTGTAAAATTTGTATATATTACATTGTAAAATTACTATGGCATGACTAGAGAGGATGACTGTGTGTCCTATCGAGAGGGATGAATAGATTCAGCACATCAATAACCGCAAGGTACGAAGGAGATGTTTTGCATTGAAAATTATGTGAGCTATAGATACTGAGATTGGTTCCAGAAGCACAGCCGTCAAGAGGAGACATTTTCTGCACATCGATTGGTGTCAGACTGTAGCAGCAATCACAATATTTAATTGTAGTTACACTGGTAAATATGTTGCTGGCTTCCAATATTCTTGTGAGTCTCGTATGTATTTGATGATCTGTAGACAACTTTGCAGGTTTAACTGTCAATGCAATTGAGAGGTCTGTGCAAAATAATTTACCACTGAAATCCCTGTTTGCAGAAAGAAAGAAAAGGTGGATGGTGCTCCGATACCGAAGGCATCAGTAATTCAGCGAGAAAATTAGATAAGATCCAATCATAATGCTCGACTCATTCACATCCTTAGTTAGGATGTAGGAGCCTCTACATTGCAGTGGGAACGCTTGTGTGTGTTGAAAGCAGGAAGGGCAACACGTGATGGACTCTGGTATCACGTTAGGACCTCTGGGAAGAGTGCATTCGACGTTATTTTGCACTGTTTGCTGTTAAGCACAGTTAGACGCTTCTCTCACGCCGCGCTAGGAACAATGCACCGTGTGCTACTCTGTAACCAACGGTAAAGACACGTGCTGCCCTGAGGTGTCTCGCATACGGCAGCTGCACGAGTGCGCATTAGAGATCTGTGACGTCAGTATAACAGTGACTGTAGATGTGGAAACAGAGGCAACTCTGAGCCGCATCCGGCGGCGGCGCACGGCTGTGACGGCGCGGCGCGGCGCGGCGCGGGCACGCCCGCAGTGTGTGCGCTCCCGGCCGGTCGCATCGGCAACGGTGCCTAGGCGGGCACGTATTCTGAGAGCAGTTTCTCAGGTGTCGAGTACGGAAGGGACGTAGCCACATCATTCGTGCGGGCAGTGCCGTGCGGTACGGCAGCTGACGTCTGTGTCACTTTGCGGGGTTGCAGGTAGCCTCCTGTGTGGTCTACTGGACAGGGGGTGGTTGACGGTGTCTGCGTATGTCGATTATGGATCTGCTGCATTATTTTGTGAGCAGGTCTGTAGGCTGCACTACCATTTATTTGGGCAGTTTACGAGTTGATTTCGTGTCTGCACATCTGTGTACTGCATTATTTAGGACAAGACTTCACGCGTGTACTGAAATTATTTCGGTAAATTAGGAGCTGTTAGCGTGTCTTCAGAGCGTTATTCAGGAGTAGTTTACAGGTCTGTGCCATGACCCCGAGCACGTGTCTTGTATCAGTGTGATAAATATACTCCATCGCTAAATAAATTGTTCCAAAATAAATAAAGTATACACCTTCCCTACTCTATCCAGCAGCCTACCTGAAGATAGCGGCCAGATTCATCGCCGAAATATCGTCTAGTGAAGACATCGTATCCGGCAGCAGACCCCTGAAGAGCATAAACATAAATAGGTACTGCACCTTCATAAAGCTGCTATCCCCCGACCACTACAGTTAAATGTTATTTTGACGGTACTAATCCACAGGATAGCAGTCAAGTATGCGCAAAGTTTTAAATATCTGTATAGCTGACACTTACTGAGAAATAAGATACTCGTTGAGTCTTTCGTAGAACACGTCCTCACCGAGCCAATTGCTGAACATGCGCAAGATGGAGCCTCCTGAAAAATATGAAATGAAAGTTAGTTATAATTGTCTCCTGTAACGCATTTGCGACGGTTCGCTACGATGTGGAAGATCTCGACAGCTTCACACACAACATTCTGCATCTGTACATTTGCAGTGCAAGAGGCGAGTATTGGGAGGGCTCGAGTGAAGTTGGTTCTGTGAGAGGAGGCACTCGCCCCTCGCCGGTTTCCCTCGGAAGGTCTGCAGTGGCCAGTGGTCGCCGGCAGTAGCGCCGCCAGTTGCGGCCGGCAGTGCGCAGCGAGCGGCCCCGGCTGTGGGCTGTGGGGCCTGCTCTGCCCTCCCCCGCTCACCACCTTTCCTCGTCATCCGCCGTACCGCGATCGCAGGTGCCGTGTACCCGTCGAGTTGGCCTCCAGTCCAGGCAGCCTCTATTCAGTCCACTATAATGTCAGGAATGTGGAGTCCTGATCCTGGCGGGATCCTCCAGGTCCCGCCACCTGAGAGAGGGGCACACCGCGGTGTCCGACTCCGCGACTGGTGATTATGGCGAGGCAGCCACGTGTCCCAGTAGCGGCTGTTGTCCGTACCTTGCAGGAAACCTACACCAGACTCATGCCATACGTCACTTCGCTGCAGTCGAAGAATCGAGTGTGAACGTCACCTAGGCCACCGATCCGTCCCACCGGCTGCCTCACGAGCTAAACTGCATCGGCATTTGTGCAGCGAAGTAGAGGCTATTCTTTACCGGACGTCATTCGTAATGACCGCGCAGGGCGTGCTATTACGGAGGTAGCGTCGGTTTTCCTTTCTGCCGTGCTCGCTTCGTGACTTTCCTGTAGTACAGAACTGTTTCGTAAAAGCTCTCGGTACCCTTCGTTGCATTCGCCTTAGCCTTTCTTTCCGACGTGACGGCGTGTGCTCGATCTGAGCCGCCGCATTCTACTGGAGTCTCCTGCCCTGCTCTCCCGAAACGCCAGTATTTTGTTTTGCCCTGATCCAGTCTCGGCGGCGAAATGTTTTCATTACGGCCGCCTCGTGTCGACGTTGTCGCAATGCTTCGCTCTGCGACTTTGAAAATTTCCCTCGTTTTACTGTCCTATACATTAATATGAGGAGCGTCCATTCTTTGCCTCTATGACTGCTCGAAATCTGCTAGAGATACTGTGACCGAGGTGTAGGACTCGACATCGTGGGCGGTAGTGACCCGGAGCCAGGTCGACGTTGTCGCTGTTTCCGCCAGTGCTACGCTGGATTCCTGTCGGCGTCGGCAATCCGCGCAGGCGAGTCCACGCGGGGAACGTTGCTGTCAATAAACCGCTGCCTCACGGCCGCTGCGTTTCCGTCCTGACACAGACGTCCATCGCCTCGGGACTCTTCCTCTACCGTACACGACACACGACACTGTAAAATTTGTACACTACTTCTGTCGCTCTCAGCGTTTTCTTAGCCCCATAAGGGCTAAAACCGCTCGCATTCTATAACACTACGTTCTCCGTTATTTTGATGTGGAGTGACATAGTGACTGTGAAGGTGACAGCGATCCACTGCTACGAAATTCTGTAAATACAACAGTCTCTTATCGCAAGAGAAGATTAGTGTTTAACGCTCTGTCGACATCGAGGTCATTAGAGACGGAACACGGGCTCGGATTAGGGAAGCGTGGAGAAGCAAAGCGGCCTTGTCCTTTCGAAGGAACCATCCCGGCATTTGCCTGAAGTGATTTAGGGAAAGAACGGAATACCTAAAGCAGGATGTCCGGACGCGGATTTAGTTCCAAGTCTCTGATCACTGTTATTTTTTTTTTTAATTCATTTACCGGTTTCAATCGTTATGATCATCTTGACGCCGATCTGCAAAGGGCGTTACGATCACCTTGAGACTGATCTACAAAGAGATGTGCATATTTATGAAAATATGCAAACAGTATCGTAATATACAGGGTGCTATGAAATTCCTTTGCAAACAAAAGACTTGTAGAGAGCGACGAGTATATAATAGCTTGAATGCAAACACACGTCCGGAAACGTACCGCTTCTGTTCTACGGCGGTTTAAAAAAAATGGCTCCGAGCACTGTGGGACGTAACATCTGAGATCATCAGTCCCCTACAACTTAGAACTACTTAAACGTAACTAACCTAAGGACATTACACACATCCATACCCGAGGCAGGATTCGAACCTTCAACCGTAGCAGTCGCGCGGTTTCGGACTGAAGCGCCTAGAACCGCTCCGCCACAACGGCCGGATACGGCGGTTTCGATTCAGACGTATAACTCATTCACTTCTGCCTGAGGAATTAAGCGTGACACACTACCGTTATTAGGCAATAATTCCAAAGAAAGCATAACGAGACATTCATTTATCACTGAAGCACATTTGTTTGTATTAACTCTTAAACATTACGTGTTTACAATATTGCAGAACAAATACGAACCCAACACACTTTTCGTATAGAAAGTAATGTTTAAGTGTTAATGCAAACAAAAGTGCGTAAGTGATAAATAGATGTTTAGTTATGTTTCCTTTCTGATTGTTACCTAATAACTGCACTGCGTCGCGCCTAATTCAGCTCCTCAAGCAGAAGTGGATGAACTGAAACCGTCATAGTACGGAAACGGTGTCGTATTTATACGCCGACTCCAGGCAAACGACTTTCAAGTAAAATGTCTCACCTGTACCGGAATATACACAATCGATAAACGAATACAGGTTGTAGACGCATGGGTCTGGCCGCGAGGCGTTCTGGAATAGCCCGACAGTGAGGCAACAGCCCGCGATAAGCGGAAAATCCTGGCTGGCCACCCGGTCCGGCATCCCGTTATATAGCTTACGGTTACACTTTTAATGTATATCGTAGAAGATTTTAACAGGAATTTCCGAAAACCCTGTGCAAAACAAACGTTTTTGGCTACGATACTGTTTCTAACTGTTGACAGTCCACTATTAGGTAAAAAATTTCATAAATGTGCTCTCTTTTTAGATCAAACTGAAGATTAGCACAGTTATTGAAACCGGTACGTGATTAATCAAATATTTGCAATCAGTGATCCTTGTTGCATTAAAAAAAAAAAAAAAGAGTCCTCCGTATTTCACTATTGGCACCACGCATGACGCGAGGTAAGGTTTTGCAGGCATTCGCCAAACCGAAGCGCACAGCCACAGAGCACAGCGTCATTCATCACCACAAATGGCTCGTTTCCGGTCATCCAGTGTCAGTATTGACCACAGAGATGTGTGGCTCACGAGGAGGTCCTCGGCCGTTGTCCGCCATTACTTTTAATTCTCCGCCAGCAGTCATTTTGCTGGCTGGACTGCCGGTAGCGTTTTGGAAGTCACGGTCGGTTCGTTCCGCTGACTTCACGCGACGGCCCTGTTTGTCGGTAAGTGGGCCGTGCCCGGGTGCCCGGGTGCCTGGTCGCGGTTCAGCTGTGCCTGTTCCTCCGCGATCCAGTTCGACCTGTGAGGCTTTAGACAAGTTTAAATGTCCCCGACGGTGTTGTTACTCGGGTGACATCCAGTGACCGGACGCCGTTCCAGGTCACTGACCTCTCCTGACCCCCCCCCCCCCCCTCCCCCTTTTATACTGGCTGGTCCGCCTCTGGTGACATCTGTTGGTCGATTCCGCATTACACAGGGCTCTCTGGATGCTACTCTCCATTGCGTGACTTGTGATATAAACGGCGATTAAAATGTTTCCGCCAGAAGGCCCTACAGTCCAGAATTGGGATGCCAATAAGGCAAAATCGAAGTGATGATATACTCTTTCTATGGGCTCGATCAAACTATTCTCCCCACCAGTTTCAATAACAAGCGGCAAACAATCAGTTATCATTAACGGTAATGATTAGGGAAAGGAGTAATTCGCCCCAAAGCTTCGCTTTAGATTTTGCATTTATTGTCACACCCTTCAGTGTGAACCACAGAACCAGCAAGTGTAACAATGAAAGAATATTTGCACTAGTAATATTTGTTATATAACTTAAGAATTAATTAATAAACAATAGGAATCTAAAACTAGTCCTTTTTAACAAACATTTTAAGACCATAAACAATAAAGTTGAACGGTTAATAAAGTCCCATAAACTTGAGCGAGGATTACCTTTTCAGTCTCTGAATGAAGTCAGTAAGTGACATAGGGGACAATCAGACGTACATTAAATGTTATACCATTAAGGACGGTCACCCATTAAGAATTATAACCATAAATTATATTAGATTCATTTAAAGCAATTAACATCAATAGCAAATAATTAAGTCACGTCTCAGCAAATTTATCAAAACCAAATCTTTCAGTTCTATAACAATGTTGGATCGTGGAATACGCCGGATTACTGACGCAGAAGGCTAAATTTTACCAAACAGGAATTTCTCCAGGCCTAGAAATATCTCAATAGTTTACAATACTTAGGTTGTCCAGAACTACTCTAATTCGCCTTTCTTGGGCATAACGGTGGAGTAGATAATTAACCTCTTATTTCATTCTCCTGGAACATTGAGCGGCAATAGACACTCGGGCAACTCTTACCCCTGCGTAGCTCGGGAAAGAGGATGGCTCCACCAGGAGGAGGAAACATTTACCCGAACTGGAAATGGAACTCGTCTAACACGAGCCACTAGGTCGGACGAAGACCAGTTGGCGATTTTTAATCATTAACCGAAGCTTGCCGGCCAGCGGACGAAAACTGCAGAGGCAAAGGTAGCTTTATTTGTGCTCCCTGGAATTGATAACTTCTGCAAAGGAGATTCGATTGGAACTACCGCCGTAGTATCAATACGGGACTTGGGAACTGATGAGAGCAAGTCAACAACGGTCTCTACCCAATAGGCCCAACACTTCAGACAGACCGAGCAACCGACATCAGTCGTGGCTAGGCGGATTACCAAATAGAAACTCCAGCACTACTTTAAATAGAATTAAATAGAGCACTTAAATGCCACAGGGACTAAACTCCTTAACACAAGAATAAATGCACAATAACGACTACAGTTATATATGCCTACATACTAAAACACAACAGATATTGTCGAACATTAACATAATCTCACATTTCAGACATCCATATAATTAATTCACTCTATCTCTCCACCAGACAATACAAGGTTATTTAACATTTTGCAACGTACTTATCCAAACAGTGACCTACGCCGTCCATGGGAAAACTAATACGGATGTCAAAGCAAATATATTACAAGGAAAAGATAGTCATATCAGATAACAAAATAAAGACAATATGGGATATAGTGAAGGAGGAGACCGGTAGAACCAGACGTGAAGAGGAACAAATAGCATTAAGAGTAAATGATACATTGGTGACAGATGTGTATAGTGTTGCAGAACTTTTTAACAAACATTTTATAACTGTTACTGAAAAGATGGGGTTGTCAGGTTCGGTAGATGCTGCTATGGATTACCTTAGACCAGACATTTCAAGTAACTTCCATAATATGAATTTGATCCTCACTACCCCAACAGAAATAATGTCCATCATAAAATTTTAAAAATCAAAAACATCTAGTGGGTATGATGAAATATCAACAAAGTTAATTAAAGAATGTGATTCTGAGCTAAGTAACATATTAAGCTATCTGTGTAACCAGTCGTTTATCAGTGGAATATTTTCTGAATGGCTGAAATGTGCTGAAGTTAAGCCACTGTTTAAGAAGGGAGATAAAGAAATAGCATCAAATTTCCGTCCAATTTCACTGTTGCCAGCATTCTCAAAAATTTTCGAAAAAGTAATGTACAGTCGTCTTTATAACCATCTTATCTCAAATAACATACTGTCAAAGTCACAGTTTGGATTTCTAAAAGGTTCTGATATTGAGAAGGCTATCTACACGTACAGTGAAAATGTGCTTAATTCATTAGACAAAAAATTGCAGGCAACTGGTATATTTTGTGATCTGTCAAAGGCATTTGACTGTGTAAATCACAATATCCTTTTAAGTAAACTAGAATATTATAGTGTAACAGGAAATGCTGCAAAATGGTTCAAATCTTATATCTCTGGCAGGAAACAAAGGGTGTTATTAGGAAAGAGACATGTATCAAGCTATCAGGCATCATCCAACTGGGAACTAATTACATGTGGGGTCCCACAAGGTTCCATTTTGGGGCCCTTACTTTTTCTTGTGTATATCAATGACCTTTCATCAGTAACATTAACAGATGCCAAGTTTGTTTTGTTTGCCAATGATACAAACATTGCAATAAATAGAAAATCAACTGTAGTCTTAGAAAGATCAGCCAATAAAATATTTGTGGACATTAATCACTGGTTCCTAGCCAATTCTTTGTCACTAAACTTTGAAAAAACACACTACATGCAGTTCAGAACTTGTAAGGGGTGTCCCAAGAGTATATGTCTAACATACGATGACAAGAAGATAGAAGAAGTGGACAATGTTAAATTCTTGGGATTACAGCTTGATAATAAATTCAACTGGGAGGAGCACACCACAGAACTGCTGAAGCGTCTTAACAAATCTCTGTTTGCAATGCGAATTTTGTCAGACATAGGGGACATAAAAATGAAAAAGCTGGCATACTATGCTTACTTTCATTCCATAATGTCATATGGGATTATTTTTTGGGGTAATTCATCAAGCCAAGCTAAAGTTCTCCGGGCACAAAAACGTGCAGTAAGAATTATATGTGGTGTGAACTCAAGAACATCCTGCAGAAGCCTGTTTAGGGAACTAGGGATACTAACTACTGCTTCGCAATATATTTATTCCTTAATGAAATTTGTCATTAAAAATATATCACTTTTTCAAACCAACAGCTCAATTCATGGAATCAATACTAGAAATAAGAATAATCTTCACAAGGATTTAAAGTCACTTAGTTTGTACAGAAAGGTGTGCATTATTCAGGAAAAGACATTTTCAATAACTTGCCAGCAGCCATAAAAAGCTTAACAACTAATGAAATTCAGTTTAATAGAAGCCTAAAGGATTTATTGGTGGCCAACTCCTTCTACTCCATTGATGAATTTCTTAGTAAAACCAACTGATTTGTATATAAGTACAACATAACTTCTGCACAATTTCAGTGCAGTAATGTGTTCATTGAAAATTTGTGTGTGTGTGTGTGTGTGTGTGTGTGTGTGTGTGTGTGTAAGTATAATCTAACTTCTGCACCATTTCAGTGCAGTAATGTGTTCATTGTAAATAAGTATTACAGTAGTTGTATTACATGTTTATTACCTTATAAATAAATAAAAAACTTTTTTATTTTAAATTCAGTGCATTAGTATTTGTAAAATGACTCTTAGTGTTCATTAAAAAATGACGATAATTCCACTTGAGACCTGTGGAATGGTACATTAGCTTATTTGTTTTAGTTGTAAATATTTGTCATGTATTGTTGTTTTTCTGACATGTTCCACATCCTGGTGGACCTCCTCACTACGGATCAATTGGAATGAAAGTAAATCTAATCTAATCTAATCTAAAGTTTGCAGAAGGTCCACAGCCAAAAATTTTTTCCTTTTGTGCTTCTTTACGACTCGCGCCTTAAGTCAGTGTGGCGTACAAATGCACCATCGTGGAAGGGGACAGTAACACACACGCAAGGCAGTTTCCGACCGCAAACTCAAAGCAGAGAAACGTTGCCACAACACCGGGAGATTGGCCCCGACAGAGGTTATTGGCATCCGCACACGGACTTCTTAGCTTCCCCAGCCTACGAACGGAAACCGAACGTTGTCCACAGATTTACGGCCTCTCGTGTCCTCACACCCCGGGTTTTTTGGCCCATCCAGACTAAGCATAGAGGGAGCGAGCGTCCCGCTGCAGAACGGTCGTCCAGGGCCAAACACTCGTCTCCACTGCCTCCTCCGCCCTGGGCACGGCACGCAGCGCCTCCTCCCAGCGGGCGCCCTAGAGGAGGCTCCACAGCGCCCTCTAGGAAAGCGCGGAAACTCCAAACAGGAGTAAACCGAGGGAAAAACAGGAGCCGCAGCAAACGACACGCTTCACGTGAGCATTGACGCAATGATCCCAGCGACGCACCATTTCGGCAAGACACAGCCTCCTGCTGCACGTCCCCGTCCGGCGGGAATCGTCGACCCTTTTGGGCTTCTTTAAGGGACCGAAGGCGCGATAATCGCGTGCCGGAGAGACCGGCACTATAGGGCTAACGATCGAGTGCCCGCCGCTTAATTCTCCCAGACCGACCGGCGCCTCGTGTCGAATTGCGGCCAGCGCGGAACTTGGCGCAGCACTCCACAAGATCGTTTTCGACGGACATACTACCCCATTCGCATTCTTCACTCTCCGACGGATGTCTGCCGGTGTTCATCCTGCGGCACCCGAGAAAACAATAACAGCACACTACTGCTGTTTCGACGCATTTGGTAACAAAGTCGCCATATTTTACATTTATGCGTCTACCACACGAACGTCGGAAAGATACAAATGTCACACTAATCCCATTCCTACAGGTCGGTGCTTGTATACCCACATCGGAGTCGCGCTACTTTCGTGTACATTGTAGCAACGGCCTCAAACGGAACCTTTTTGATCGCCTCTTACACACACATCAAAAAAAGTTTTTTATCACCTCAGTTCTGAGAGTTCCGGAACGTGTACAGAAAATTGAAATAGAGATCAACATAAATATCATTTCCGCCCTTTTTACTGCTCATGAAAACCACATATTGCATGTTGTACCACCAACCAGCAAAACCTTCAGATGGTCCAGATTGCTGTACACACCGGTACTTCTGATACCCAGTAGCACATCCTCTTGCATTGATGCACGCCTGTATTCGTCGTGGCATACTATTCACAAGTTAATCAAGGCACTGCTCGGCCAGATTGTCCCACTCCTCAACGGTGATTCGGCGTAGATCCCTCAGAGTGGTTGGTGGGTCACGTCGTCCATAAACAGCCCTTTTCAATCTATCGCAACCATGTTCGATAGGGTTCATGTCTGGAGAACATGCTGGCCACTGTAGTCGAGCGATGTCGTTATTCTGAAGGAAGTCATTCACAAGATGAGCACGATGGCGCGAATTGTCGTCCATGAAGATGAATGCCTCGCCAATATGCTGCCGATATCGTTGCACTATCGTACAGCCGTTACAGCGCCTTCCATGACCACTAGCGGCGTACTTCGGCCCCACATAATCCCACCCCAAAACAGCAGCGAACCTCCACCTTGCTGCACTCGCTGGACAGTGTGTCTAAGGCGTTCAGCCTGACCGGGTTGCCTCCAAACACGTCTCCGACGATTGTGTGGTTGAAGGCATATGCGACACTCATTGATGAAGAGAACGTGATGCCAATCCTGAGCGGTCCATTCGGCATGTTGTGGGGCCCATCTGTATCGCGCTGCATGGCGTCTCGGTTGCAAAGATGGACCTCGCCAAGCTGCGCATCATGCAGCCTATTGCGCGCAGTTGTAACATGACATCTTGTGGCAGCACGAAAAGCATTATTCGACATGGTGGCGTTGCTGTCAGGGTTCCCTCGACCCATAATCCGTAGGTAATGGACATCCACTGCAGTAGTAGCCCTTGTGTGGCCTAAGCGAGGCATGTTATCGACAGTTCCTGACTCTCTGTATCTCTTCCATGTCCAAACAACTTCACTTTGGTTCACTGGACACTTCCCTTGTTGAGAGCCCTTCCTGGCACAAGGTAACAATGTGGAAGCGATCGAACCGCGGTATTGACCCTCTAGGCACGGTCGAACTACAGACAACACGAGCTGTATACCTCCTTCCTTGTGGGATGACTGGAACAGATCGGCTGTCGGACTCCCTCCGTGTGATAGGAGCTGCTCGTGCGTGGTTGTTTACATCTTTGTGTGGGTTTAGTGACATCTCTGAACAGTCAAAGGGACTGTGTCTGTGATACGAAATCCATATCGATGTCTATCTTCAGGAGTTCTGGGAATCGGGGTGATGCAAAAGTTTTTTTGATGTGTGTACTATCACTAGCAAGGATTCCGACTACAATCGGTCACATATAAACCTATCAACATGACAGCCTGAGAGACACGAATCGTAGCAACGAGGTAGCTGCACTGTTTATCGACTCCCAAAAAGTATTTAACTCCATAAGGCATCAATATTCACTAACGATGGTAGGATCTTGTGGTGTATATATCGAAATTTGGGACTGTATTGAGGATTTCTAATTAGGGAGCAGGTTGCATGTTATCTTCAGTGTAGGGTCGCCAATGGAAGCTGAACAACTTTGTATGTTTCATAGACAAAAATCTTCCCACTTCCACAGAATTATTTGATCTAGGAAAAGCCTTCTGTGGTGTAAAGTGGCGCAAGTTGTTCGAAATTCTCAGTAACTTAGATGTAAGCTGTGGGGGAAGGAGGCCAACGGCCTCACCACAGATGTCACACCGTCAGAGTAAGGAGCTGCCAGGGGCGGTCGGCATGCGGGCAGTCCGGGCCTGCCGAGTGCCGCACTGGCAGCGGGCGGCCCGCACCCGGCCCTCGCAAGCCCGGCCGAGGAGCAGTGTCTCCGGTCACTGAAACTGAGATCGACTGGGGAGCGATGTGCTAATCACGTACCCAGTGAGGTCTGTGGGCTGAGAAAAATGAAGAAAGACAAACGTAATTAGGAGTAGCAGAAATCAGAATAGCGAAAAAATTATTATCGAAGTTTGATACCACTTAGTAGATGAAAAGGCCGTATGGCCACTGTAGCGTAAATAACTAGCCAAGTACACTCGGGTGACAAAAGTCCTAGGATAGCCATTTTCAGATGGCAGTAGTATTGCATATATCAGGTATAAAACGGCAGTACTCTGGTGATTCGTGTGAAAAGGTTTTCCAGGTGATTACGGTCGTACAACGGGACTTAACAGACTTTGAACGCAAACTGGTAGTTGAAGTTACAGGCATGGGACATTCCATTTCGGAAATCGTTAAGGAATTCAATTTTTCCGAGATCCGCTGTGTCAGAATACCTCATTTCGGGCATTCGTTCTCACCGTGGGCAACGGAGTGGCCGAGTCCTTCACTTAACGACTAAGACCGGTGCCGTCTGCGTATAGTCGTCGGTGTCAACAGACAAGCCACACTGGGCGGAATAACCGCAGAAATGAGTGTAGGACGTTCGACGGACATGTTCGTTAGGACAGTGCTGTGAAATTTGGCGTTAATGGGTTAGGGCAACAGACGAGCGACGCGACTGTGTCTGCTAACAGCACAGCATATCCTGCAGCATCTCTGCTTCGTTCGTGACCGTGCCAGTTGGACCCTACACGACCCCACGAAGCCACTGACCCAAAATGTCAACAAGGCACTGCGCAAGTTGGTCGTGGCTCCAAAATAGCGTGGGCTGCGTTTACATGTAACAGACTGGCTCCTCTGGTCCAACTCAACTGGAGATGGTTATGTGCAGCTACTAAATTTGTTTTTCCAAAATTATTTCACTGAGTAAGATTGTGACCCGCCCTTTAAATCGTCAGACGAACGTCAAAATGACAGACATTGAAACAGATGACCCAGGGATAGAAAAGCAACTGAAATGGATCGACAGAGGAGAGGCCACCTGACCTTATGGGATACCAGAGTGTTCTAGCAGCACTGTACCTATAAAGGCACATTTGCATGCCGAGCGTGAGTTTCCTCGGAAACGCGAAATATTAATTAAATAAATAATCAGTGACAAATAAATAAAGCCTATGGCACACAACTGCAGCGCTGTGTCGCTGATAAAACAAAAGCACAATTACGTTACTCTTATGTTTGATTAAGAAAGGGAGAGCTCTGGTTGAAGTGGTGCGAGAAGCACGTATTTTATTTTATTGTCTGGCACACCGCCGTATTTCATGTTATAGAAGAATACTGCGAGTTGCAACCACACTAGGCACTCGATTCTGTAAAGAATTTATATTTATAAAAGTAAGTAGGATTATGAACTGTAGGCTTATTCATTGAATATATCTGATTTAACTAACTGTGTAACTTTTTTATGTTTAGTAGACAATCACCTCTGTACGACGTATTGGCATGGCTGGCAAATTATTGTAATATTGAGATTTAGATTATGAGTCCGCACCTACCGCAGCAGTCTTTGGAAACGATTTAATTACGAAGTCCGATTATTTCAGTTTTATTTCACGGTCAACTACGAGTAACATTGCCTTTACGAAAAAGCCATTGTCAAGCGTCTGATAACGAATAATTAAACGTCCACGTTCCAGATAAGCAAAATATTAATTACAATTGCAATCACAATCACCATCATACAGATAGAATAATCAATATTTAAATAACAATATATTTTTTTATTTATTTTATTTTATTTATTTTATATTGGCGACCGTGACAGGACTTGTTATTTTGTCATTTGTTATATTGTTCTCTTTGTTTCATGTAAAAAATCAACTTTCTGGACCTGGACGTCAATGTATGAGAGATAACAAAATCTGAAGATATTTTCCAATTCTGAAATTTTGCCGGAAGACGCAATGAAACTTCCAGCAAAATAAGGTAAGACGCAGCATCTTTGCATTAGCAGGCTTGACCAGACGTATAATTCAGTGTATTAGCTTTTCAGTAAATTCTGTAGTGTTTCTTTTCCGCATAACAGTTTCAGTGATAAATTTCATTCTCAGTACTTTTCCCTAAACAATAACGTATGCAACCATACCAATACACGAGTGTACAATATGGCCGACTTCTGTACGATATCATGTAACATGGCTAGCAGCCATTACCAATAATCTCAAATTCAGTTTATATTTTTAAATTAACAGACAGCCATTGTTGCTACGAGCGATTCATGCTCAACTACATTTTATTTTAAAATCAGTGTCAAAAATTTTCTTGAAACATATATCACGTGTGGCATGGTAATAACTAGAAAACAATACGCAAAAATGGAACAGCAAGGACGTACTATTCAGACGCAATCCGACTCGGACGTGAGACAAGTGTTAGAAAATGACTTTACGACAGCAACCGGTAGTGACGATTCATCAAACATTGACGCAAGTGTTGACGAAAATTTTGACGATAGGCCGTCCACTACAAAAATTTCAAAATCTCAATCAGAGCCCATGTTAATGCATGACGTCACGTCTAATGACGCGGCGGGGGCAGAGACCTTGCAAACGGTAAACATTGCCGACATGTTGCAAATGCTAATGAAACAAAACGCCGAAAACATGGCAACCTTAAAGGCACAATTAGAGACACAAAATGAACAGTTAAAAACACAAAATGACGAAATCAAATCTGATCTCATAGCAATCAAGATAGGTAATGACACTTTATGTAAGCGTGTGGAACTTATAGACGCCACACTGACCAAACAGATGACCGAACTCAGTACTAAATTTTCCCAGCTCAATACGAGACAAGAAAAAACAACTGACGTAGCACTTTTACAGACACAAGTAAAAAACCTTAATGTCACGTGTGAAGTTCTTACTGAACAAATTCAAACATATCCTTCAGTACATGACAATCTTGAAAAACGAATTACTGACGCACAGAATAAATTTGACAATGTTGAACAACACCTGACTGACATCTTACAATCAGATGCCACAGCTCATTTTCAAAATATTAATAAAGAATTTCATGATTGGGTTGAGAACAAAGACAAACATTTTGATAGATGCTTACGTGAAAATTTACCAACAATTGTGCACGACTCCGTAGCGCAATACATTACTAATAACAAACAGCTGATCAGTGACGCGGTACAATCCGTCACTGCACCCATGAGACAATTCACCGATCAACTACAGTCTGAATGTAACGAAAATATCAGTCAAAATGTACAGTTCAAAAACCAATATACATTCGAGTATGATACACACATTCCGCACACGACAAATACACAAGAACAAAACACACCACGACTACAACACATATCACGATGTGGAAACACAAACACAAGCTATTATCATGGTAAACCACAGCAACATTATCGTAATTACTCGCCAGCTGAACATACCAGTAATTACAGTGGAATAAATCCATATCACAATGCGAAGGAAGATGAAAGCTTAATGAAACACAGGCAATTTCAGATTTTTATCCCAGATAAACGAACCATTCATCCGGTGATTTTTCTTAAATCTTTTAGTAACGCATTTCCACGCACTTGGAGTGACCGGAAAAAGATTTCATATATTGTCGGTTACATCCAAGGCGATGCAGCTGTCTGGGCATACAGTCAAGCTGACGTATGTACCACGTACAGTGAGTTTGAGCGTGCTTTTCTGAACAAATTCTGGTCGCAATCCGTCCAGGAGCGACTCAGAAGACAAATTTTAGAACCTGAAACTTTTAACAGTAAAAATGGTAACTTACGCAGATATTTTGAAAAATACTTGAACATGGGACATTTTTTAGACGAACCAGTCGCAACGCGTGATATACTCCGAGCGTTGAAGGCCAAATTGCCTTTCAACATTAAGGAAAAACTTCTACATATCCCGGATGACGATTCAGATTATTTTTTAACAGCTTTAGATTCGGTTGACATGTTACTTGAAGATCAGCGCTTCGCGCGGCAAAACAGCAGCCACAATGTTTACACTAGTGGTATGCAAAACATGCAGGCTTGCCAACACAATTCTGGCGCGCCCACAGTTGGATACGCGGTACAACAAAAACAGCAAACTCACATGCCGTCTCAGTACGGAAATCAAAATCAACACGCGTATTCCAATGCAAACAATACTTACAACAGTAATAACATTTCATGCGGCAATCCATACAAAAGGCACCGCGGTAATAACTACAACGGTAACAACGGATACAAAGGTAATAACAAAAACACAAACAGAAATAGAAATAATAATAACTACGAGCCAAGACAGCATCAAGGTTGGACTCGTAACGATCAGTACTTTCATTCAAACTCTGCTTTACCACCGCAGCCACCAGGTCAAAATTGGAGCATACCTTACGACCGACAGGTAAGTTATAATGCGCAACAGCAACAACAACCGCAAAAGTTTGGAGATCATAATAGGCAATATCCGAATGTGAATATAATAGAAATGACACCTGATGCACAACCTCAATCTGTGTCAGTACCTAGTACAAATGATAATCCAACAAACTAGAAACAGTCACTACTTTGCCCCAGGTCGTGGCTGAAGAATTCTTGGGGGGCGACTTCAATGTTAATCAGTTATTTGACACCACACTTGAACAACAGAATAATGATATGCCGAATAATTCTAAACAAAAAACTACCTGTTTTATTTATAAGATACAACCACAATAACAATATATCAGATGAACTTTTACAAGACAGTACACAATGTCGTTTAAACACAAATGAAATTGTTTTAGCATCTACTACTGGTGTAGTAGGTGGGATTCCAACTACTATTATCCTAGATACAGGTGCAGCTGTGAGCGTTTTGTCTTTTAATTTCTATAAAAAGATGTGTGAATTGGAACCTGTGCCTGAGTTTCCTGCCCAAAACTGTAAAATAACTACTGCACTAGGTAATAAGTCATGTAGGGTTACGAAGCAAGTTTTTGTAAACGTTAAAATAGGTAATGGAACCGTACAATGGCCATTCCTGGTTGTACAAAACCTTGTGACAAATTGCATATTAGGAATAGATATTATGAGCGAGAAGGACTGCATTATAGACTTCCCCAAAGGTAAATGTATTTTAAATGATAAAGGCAGTGTAATTATTATTGATTTGGACAGGAGAACTCTAAAGCATGACAAACACTGTACGGGGTACAAGGTTCAGTTAGTACTTGACAATGACATTCAAGACATGCAAACACACTCATCTGACACAGAGCTAATGGACTTGAAAACATTGCTTGATCATAAGATAAGTGAAGCTACAGCTCTCAGTGTACATGAACGTATAAAACTACAGGAAGTGTTATCCAAATATTTACAAGTTTTTACCAAACGATTAGGTGTTATCAACACGTATGTGTACAAGATTGAAGTTAAGCCTCACAAGATCTTCTACCATAAGACATATAACGTACCGTTATCTCAACGACCTGCTGTGTGGCAAGAATTAAAACAAATGTTAGACTGGAAGGTCATTGAACCATCCACCTCACCTTATTGTGGTCCTCTACTTGTTGTCAAAAAATCAAATGGAAGCATTAGGTTAGTGTTAGACGTACGAGCTATTAATGAAATAATTTTACCGGTTCACACAAAACCTGAAAATTTAGAAGAGCAATTACAGAAATTTCTTGATGCAAAATATTTTTCCACAATAGATCTCGCTAATTCGTTTTGGCAGGTGGGTATCACTCCTGATTCTCGGAAATATACTGCATTTATGTTCGGGGGGCGAACCTATCAGTTTTGTGTTCTACCCTTCGGACTGAATGTCAGCTCTGGGGTATTCATTACAGCCCTGGATACCGTGCTTGGCGACGATTTAGTTGAGACAGTCACACACTATGTAGATGATATACTGATAGCTACACGATCTTGGAATGAACACGTTGACACTCTTCAAAGAATTTTAGAAAAATTTGCACAAGCTGGAGTCACAGCCAACCTAAGAAAATCAAAATTTGGTTGCAGTGAGATAAAGTATTTAGGAAATATCATTAATTCACAGGGCATACGTCCGGATCCCAGTAAATTAGATGCTATCAGAAACTTTCCTAGCCCTCGAACTAAAAAGCAGTTAAAATCATTCCTTGGGCTATGTTCATTTTTCAGACGTTTTTTGCCACAACCACTTTTGAACAGTAAACATCTGCTAAATCTACTCAGAAAGAATCAAGTTTGGATCTGGTCGGAACAGTGCCAGAATGACTTTAATACAATTAAACATGCTTTAGTGAATGCTAACATATTGAGTAATCCAGATTTCAATTTAGATTTTTGTATGACTTGTGACGCTTCACGTACTGGCTTGGGCTGTTGCTTATTTCAAGTTGTAAAGAATAAAGAGGAGGAACAGATAAGAATTATTGGGTTTGCGAGTCGCACTCTAACTGAATGTGAGCGTACATACTCCACTACTGAGTTAGAAACACTTTCCATAGTATGGGCATTCAAGAAATTCAATTATTATTTATTTGGAAAACATACGGTAATTTACACCGATCGCCAGGCCCTGACATTTTTGTTAACTTGTAAACTTGTACATCCTAGACTATCACGATGGGCAGTTACACTTCAGAACTACTCTTTTGAAATTAAGTACATAAGAGGTAAGGACAACACCATTGCAGACACTTTGTCTAGACTTCCACAAGGTATGAATGATACCAACAGTGACTTAGAAAATATAAATGGCTACAGGATTCTCTTAATGCAAGACAAGCAGTATCACCAATATTATATTGATATGTGCAGAAACATGGCTGAATTACAAAAATCTGATCCTCACTGGTATAAGATAATAACATTACTGGTAGAAAAACACAATCATCCTTTGACTAAGTATTACAAGTTACACAATGATGTGTTATTTTACCGCCGACATCCAAATGCTACTAACTGGTGTGTATGCATTCCCAAAGAGTCTGAACGTAATCTAATTTGGCACACACACTTAGTTTGGGGTCATTATGGGACGAAAAAGTGTTTGGCAAAGCTCAGTACATACTGTTATTTTAGCAATATGAGGAGAAAAATTTACAGGGAACTGAAAACATGTGTCATATGTCAAAAATCAAAACCTCAGAATTTATCCACAAAAACAGATTTACATTCTATTTTACCTAGTAAACCCCTGGAAATTCTGTGTACTGACATCAGTGGACCGCATCCAGCAAGCTCTGGAGGCGTCAAATATACCTTAGCTTTTTACGATATATTTTCTAAACATGTAAAACTTTATGCTTTAAAATCCGCCACTGCAAATGCTGTAATACGAAGATTCTCAAGTGATTACCTGACGCACGTGGGAAAACCTAAAGCAATTCTATCAGATAATGCAGCATACTACTCTGGGTACAAATGGAGAAATTTCTTGAAGGACAATAACATTAAAAGTATATTTATTTCGAGGTTTAGTCCACAATGTAACGCGACTGAGAGACTTTTCCGAGAATTAAACCGTTTCATGAGGACCTATATTTCATCAAAACATACTAATTGGGTGTCCTACCTAAGTCTTTTCGAAGACGTACACAATAATTTAAATATTTACGATACGAATTACACACCTAACGAGATCATGTTCAATTGCAAACAGAACGATCAGTGGATAGAACCATTACCTAAGTTGTCAGACAAGGAAATCACACCTGAACAGAAAATAAAAGAAGTATTGACTACATTGACACATCACGCACAAATACGAAACAAACATCACAGAAACATAATAAAAAGAAAACAAAAATTCGAGGTAGGAATGCTTGTACTACTTCGTACTCATCATAAATCTGTAGCACTCAAACGACGCAACGCTAAGTAGCGTCTGCTATATGAAGGACCTTATATAATTGTTAACATACCGCATCCTGGTGCGTATCTGTTACAACATCCTAGAACTAACAAAATTATTGGGCTATACGCACACCGAGATCTTAGAGCATTTCATGCTGAATAATGTCAAAGTCATACCCATCAAAATATTGCTAAGCAACTCGAAAAACTCTGTTGTTACAACACAGATAATAAGTAGTATAGAAATTTTCATTTCAGCGGTTCCAGTGACGCAGTTGAAGACAGAAGAACTCTTCTTTCAGCGCGCGCCTCCACCTGAAAGACGGAATATTAAAGTAAAATTTATGATTACGCAGCAGTGGATGACATATTAATTTTTCACGGAACATTTGTTACTGAAGGTACCACTGACTTGGTGTGACACCTGACGAACTGACAGACGTCATCTGTGAAGCGATCTTTTACTTTGAGAAATAGATTAGACGCACATCTCTCAGCACGAAAAGCATCTATCAGTAGTCAAGGCCACACAGACACTCTACACACACGCACAAAACGCGAGGAATCGAACATTTTCTCTCTCTTACTATTTTGAATATTTATTGAGTAGTGAAAACGCCTGGTCTTGCCTACTGATGTAATGAATGTTGTGTCTAACCTATCTTAATTTCAGATGACATCACAAAAAAAAAAAAAAACCATCGATAATATCCCAGCAAAACCGCTAAAGAGGATGTAAATATCTGCAATTCATGTAATCAAATGTGACACAATGTAATAACCTATAGCGATGTAATGATGATGTAAACATGTTTATGTGCAACTATATTATGTTTATGCTAAGAAAATATGTGACGTGTGTATGTATAATTACTTATTTTTTTAAACTGATGTATAGTGTAACTGTTACTATGTAAAAATTTGAACAAAACGAGTGCCAAAAAGACATTGCATAGTGAACCACTGTTCACGGACATTAACGAACATTACTAACTCAGCAACTACGCGGAAACCTATGTGAAAGAAACTGTTAATGCCATACATTATGCAGCGTATCTATGTAAACGCGATGAACGATTTCCTTGATTAATAACTACGAACATTTAGGTGAGCTATATTCAGCAAAAAACTGAAAATGTGAAGTGCATAATTCGTGCATCGTCTAGTGACATTACTACAGTACCTAACTTCAAGATGTTAACTGGATTAAATGGACACAAAGTGCCTGTCCAGAAAACAACACGACGGGTGGAAGAATTTTGGTTGGAACTTCAGGGAATGAAATGTTCTCGAAATGTGACGGACACTCTTACCTGGACTGTCCAAGGATCGACGCCAGCTATGTGCCGTCCGAGGTTCTGCAACCAAGCTTCCACGGAATGTAAAAAAGCGAACTGCACGTGGACCAATTACTCGACGGGTCACGTCTGATCTGTAATAAGCAATGCTTTTAGTCACAACGAACTGCATCACTACGACTATAATGGAGAAATGGACACGCTTATGTATTAATCACGTTGTTATACAATGATGTTACTGTGATCAAAAAACTTTACCACGACGATACTAACCTGTACAAAAATTATTGTGCAGCGGATGAATATGAACTGTAATAACGACACGATGTGTATAGGTCAACGCACCTGAAAAATACGGACATTTTTCTTTGAAGTATTTCAAAACAATACTATGTAACTAAGAACATTCAACAATCTAAGTTGTATTGTGTTATAACAAATATTGTAAATTTAAAACTAAGTTACCTGTCATAGAATGTAGTCTTCATATGTAATCCTGGTTGACTAATTTCTTTGTGCAACGACTGAAAAACGCGCACACGAACAATATGATCTGCAATACTGTGCCGCGTGATCTAACTGTACGATATAACGGCAGTGCCGCAGTTACACAGACGCTTCTGCACATGCGCGCACTCTATCTGCCAACATTAGAACTTTTACGGCGCACCCGCGTCATTCAAATTTTGTATATAATGTGTATAATGTGTAATGTAAGTCATGTAAATAGTTGTAGATAACTTAGATTTTCTTGTGCCTTTAGGTGAATTGCTCGCCTGCAGGTGTGTCCTTTCGCCTCGCAATTCAGGGGGCAATATAAAGGCACATTTGCATGCCGAGCGTGAGTTTCCTCGGAAACGCGAAATATTAATTAAATAAATAATCAGTGACAAATAAATAAAGCCTATGGCACACAACTGCAGCGCTGTGTCGCTGATAAAACAAAAGCACAATTACGTTACTCTCATGTTTGATTAAGAAAGGGAGAGCTCTGGTTGAAGTGGTGCGAGAAGCATGTATTTTATTTTATTGTCTGGCACACCGCCATATTTCATGTTATAGAAGAATACTGCGAGTTGCAACCACACTAGGCACTCGATTCTGTAAAGAATTTATATTTATAAAAGTAAGTAGGATTATGAACTGTAGGCTTATTCATTGAATATATCTGATTTAACTAACTGTGTAACTTTTTTATGTTTAGTAGACAATCACCTCTGTACGACGTATTGGCATGGCTGGCAAATTATTGTAATATTGAGATTTAGATTATGAGTCCGCACCTACCGCAGCAGTCTTTGGAAACGATTTAATTACGAAGTCCGATTATTTCAGTTTTATTTCACGGTCAACTACGAGTAACATTGCCTTTACGAAAAAGCCATTGTCAAGCGTCTGATAACGAATAATTAAACGTCCACGTTCCAGATAAGCAAAATATTAATTACAATTGCAATCACAATCACCATCATACAGATAGAATAATCAATATTTAAATAACAATATATTTTTTTATTTATTTTATTTTATATACCGCAGGTCTCTGCTGGGAGCAAAGTGTTCCCGATCGTAGGAAAAGGCGTAGGTCATTCCCGCTCTTAAGAAGGTACGTCGAACAGATGCACCAAACTGTAGGCCTATATCGCCGTCGACAGTACGTTGCAGAGTTACGCACTTTTGGAGAGTGAGAGTCTCATTTGTAGGAATCGACACGGATTCCGCAAACGACGTTCGTGTTGCAGAGTTCTGCCGAGGAGGCGGCAGGCGGCAGGTGCGGCGCGGCGCGGCGCTGCGTGCGCCCGCTGGTCTCGAGGAACCGTGCGATACGGTTCCGGACTGCGTTCTAACCGACAAAATACGAGCTGTGCGGCTGGATAGAAGAGTTCCTCAAAAACACAACGCGGCATGTCATTGTTAATAGAGACAAATCTTCCTTCATATGTAAAACTAACTTCGCACGTACCCAAAGGGAGCGTTACAGGACCATTAATTACTTTTCACAGTATATGGTGGATGTGAAGAGTATGTGCGGAGAAACACATTACAACTCTCTCGGGGAAATGGAGTGATTTTTCAAGAGAAAGAGATTCGCAAGCTGAGCCACTCAATATTTCGTTGCTCCGTGCAAGCAGTTCGGATGGCACTGATTGACAGAGCTGTCGACTGTCACCGTCACGGATATTCTGTCCAACTGGTCAAAACCCTGACCCGGTTGGAGGGTCCTGCCCATAATGCTCCAAATCTTGTCGACTGGCGAAACATTCGGAGACCTCGCTAGCCAAAACAGGGTTTGTACAGCACGAAGACAAGCAGTGAAAACTCTCGCTGTGTGCAGGGGCATTATCTTGCTAAAATGTAAGCCCAGGATGATTCACTGTGAAGGGCAACAAACCGGGGCGCAGAATATCGTCGATATACCCTATAGGGTGCCGGATGACAACCGAAGGGGTCCTGCCACGAAAACAATCGGCGCCTCAGGTCGTCTCCTGCTTGTCGGGCCTCACGGCGGACGACAGTCGAGCAGGTACTCCACCACTGTGCGGGGGAGGGGGGGGGGAGGGGCGTCACGAAGACGTCTCTAGAGACGTCCTGGACTGTGGTGTGATGCCAACACTATTGTCGCCCGCGATACGACTTGACAGCCAGGAATAATGGTCCGGGTCATCCGCAGCACCCTTCCAGTACAGCTGTATGTCGTGATTCTACAATCCGTTTTGTTGCCCATCATAATCCAGACATCTTGGGCTCACATTTCAGCAAAACAACGCCCGTGTGCACACGGCGAGAGTTTCTACTGCTTGTCTTCGTGCCAGGAAGGTCAACAGATCTCTCCCCAATTGGAACATACGGTGCATTACGTCTCGGCATTCTGAGGATGTAACGCTCCAATAGGGTTTGGACCTATGTCCCTCAGGAGGACATCCGAGAACTCTATCAATCAGTATCAGGCCGAATAAGTGTTTGCATAAGGGCCAGTGCATCATCGACTTGTTCTATTTGTGAAGCTCTTTCTCTTGAAAAAAAGATCCAATTTTTCTGAAATTATAATAATTTGCTTGTCTGCACACGTACATCACATCTCCCCATTTCCGTCCCACTCAGATAATTCCTTCATGACAGGTCGTTTTTATTTGTCTTAGAGCGTATAAATGACCTTGTAAATAACGTCGGAAATTCTACGCGGTTTTTCGCGTACGGCGCTGTTCTATACAGAGACGTCACGACGGTTGAAATCTATAGCGAAACACACCAACACCTGCAGAGGATCTACGCTTGATGCACGGATGCGAAATTTATCCCAGATTAAACAAACGCAACACATTGCGCACGAATAGGCAGAAAAACCCGTTACTGGATGATTACACAGTTGCAGAGCAATTACCGGGAGCAGTTGCGCGCATTACATATTTGGGTGTACACGGACAGAGCGATTTGGAACGACCACATAGAACTAATCGCAGGTGGCGCTGACGCCCCGGTGAGATTCGCAGGAAGAATTCTCAGGATGTGTAGTCCACCCGAAAAAAAGGCAGATAGCAATACATTCATTTGACCAATTCTTGAATATTGCTCGTCAGTGTGGGACTCGTATCGGACGTGACACAGGAAGAGCAGCGTGTTTCGTCATAGACTCGTCCGGCATCCGCGAAAGCGCAGCGCAGATGCACAGCCAGACGCTGCAAAAGAGGCGCTGTGCGAAACAAAGATCTCGCGTGCGGCGTATCGAAGACCATGTGGGCCTACGTATCACTGAACTCGATTGCTATGTAATTACGTAAATATTACAATTAACATCTCGCCAATAGTCATCATTGTACAACAAGTAACACTAGTAATTAAACTACTGGCCATTAAAATTGCTATACTAAGAAGAAATGCAGATGATAAACGGGTATTCATTGGACAAATATATTCTACTACAACTGACATTTGATTAGATTTTCACGTAATTTGGGTGCATAGATCCTCAGAAATCAGTACACAGAACAACCACCTCTGGCCATACTAACGGCCTTGATACGCCTAGGCATTGAGTCAGAGCTTGGATGGCGTGTACAGGTACAGCTGCCCATGCAGCTTCAACACGATACCACAGTTCATCAAGAGTAGTGACTGGCGTATTGTGACGAGCCAGTTGCTCGGCCACCATTGACTAGACGTTTTCAATTGGCGAGAGATCTGGAGAATGTGCTGGCAAGGGCAGCAGCCGAACATTTTCCGTATCCAGAAAGGCCCGTACAGGACCTGCTTGGAACCGCGCGACCGCTACGGTCGCAGGTTCGAACCCTGCCTCTGGCATGGATGTGTGTGATGTCCTTAGCTTAGTTAGGTTTAAGTAGTTCTAAGTTCTAGGGGACTCATGACCTCAGAAGTTATGTCCTGTAGTGCTCAGTGCTCAGCACAGAACCATTATCCTGCTGAAATGTAGGGTTTCGCAGGGATCAAATGAAGGTTAGAGCCACGGGTCGTAACACATCTGAAATGTAACGTCCACTGTTCAAAGTGTAGTGTTGACAGATTGCCAACACTACGCACATTATTTAAGGGAGGCGGACATTAAGCATGCCGGCGGACTTGATGGTCTGAAACAGGATACTTCATAAATGCTATAAAGAAAAGTACGTAGCTGCTGGAATACTTAACTTTAATCCACCATTTGTATACAGCGTTCTTGATGAGACATTTCATACGATAACTATCAAACTATCAATTGCTATGGCGCCTTGCTAGGTCGTAGACTTTGACTTAGCTGAAGGCTATTCTAACTATCTGCTCGGCTAACGAGCGATGCTTCGTCCGTGTAGTCGCTAGCAAAGTCGTCCGTACAACTGGGGCGAGTGCTAGTCCGTATCTCTAGATCTGCCTTGTGGTGGCGCTCGGTCTGCGATCACACAGTGGCGACACGCGGGTCCGACATGTACTAATGGACCGCGGCCGATTTAAAGCTACCACCTAGCAAGTGTGGTGTCTGGCGGTGACACCACACAAAGTGCCCCCAATGCGAACAAGAGGTGACCGAGACGTGTAACGAATGGCACCCCATACCATCACGCCAGGTGATACGCCAGTACGGCGATGACGAATACACGCTTCCAATGTGCGTTCACCGCGATGTCGCCAAACACGGATGCGACCATCGTGATGCTGCAAACAGAACCTGGATTCATCCGAAAAAATTACGTTTTGTCATTCGCGCACCCAGATTCGTCGTTGAGTACACCGTCGCAGGCGCTCCTGTCTGTGATACAGCGTCAAGGGTAACCGCAGTCATTGTCTCCGAGCTGATAGTCTAAGCTGCTGCAGACGTCGTCGAACTGTTCGTGCAGACGGTTGTTGTCTTGCAAACGTCCTCATCTGTTGACTCAGGGATCGAGACGTGGCTGCACGATCCGTTGCAGCCATGCGGATAAGATGCCTGTCATCTCGACTGCTAGTGATAAAGAGGCCGTTGGGATCCAGCACGGCGTTCCGTATTACCTTCCTGAACCCACCGATTCCATATTCTGCTAACAGTCATTGGATCTCGACCAACACGAGCAGCAATGTCGCAAGACGATAAACCCCAACCGCGATAGGCTACAATCCGACCTTTATCAAAGTCGGAAACGTGATGGTACGCATTTCTCCTCCTTACACGAGACATCACAACAACGTTTCACCAGGCAACGCCGGTCAACTGCTGTTTGCGTATGAGAAATCGGTTGGAAACTTTCCTCTTGTCAGCACGTTGTAGGTGCCAACCTATTGTGAATGGTCTGGAAAGCTAATCATTTGCATATCATAGCATCTTCTTCCTGTCTGTTAAATTTCGTGTCTGTAGCACGTCATCTTCGTGGTGCAGCAATTTTAAAGGCCAGTAGTGTATCAGAACTGTAAGACTAGTGACAATATTGACACGGCAAGAGAGATGGGCTAGTAGTGTTGAAATAACAACGTTAATTCATGAAATGTAACATTTTTATCATGTGAAGGCGATATTTATTGCTTTATTTACCAAAAAAAATCACACTTACAGCGTTAAACAAACGCTTTCAGTTCTTTCAGAGACTCGTGTTCCGATCGAGGAAAAGTGCGGTAGACTGGCCACTGTTGATGACCACACAGTGTCACTGTTTGTTTAGCACATTACGTTTGAAGCCATACAGGTCTCTCCTCCCCTCATCAACACAGAGTATTATAGAAAGGAAGTAAGGTCAAAAGAGACAGACAGAAAAGGCAGGATGTTTCAGTAGAGGCTCAGTGAATGAGAGAAAAGAAGTGGAGAGTATCCAGAATCCACAGTGAACTAATCTGTGGACAAGTATGTAGAAAGGAATGCTAACCCATTCTCTCTCCTCATGCTGTGAATGCCTGGGATAGTCCTGGGTGTTTGGATCCAGTTGTACTGATTTTCGAATTAGATTCAGACTATTGTGGGATCACTGCGATTTAACCTCTCCACGGTATGTGTTGCTGAAATGGTTCCTCAACCGTTCTGCAGCCGCGTCTCTCTCTGCCTGGGCTAACGCTTCATCTCAAATGCTAACGCACTCGTCTGTTTGGTTTAATTCAAATGAGAGACATATATTCAAAAATAAGAAACTCAAATGTCACTCACTATTATCCAGGTAAACAAACATACCTTTGTTGTAAGTGATGTCATCGAAGGGGGCCGTGGTGTTTTCTTCTGTGGTCATCGGGTGCGTGTCGGCTGCCGCGTCAGATTCCAGGGCCCCCGTAAACTCTTCAGCCAGGAACTGCTCACGTAGTTGCCATCCCTCTATGATGCTTCCCTGGAGAAATTTCGGTGCAGTCAGTACAAAGCTATATCCATTATAATGCGCACTGTCAGAGATGTTCTCCGAGGCACAGTGTTGGGACCAATGCTGCCCTTTGTATACGCGAACAGCACAACAATCTCTCTACCCTGCTGTAGTTATCAGATGATACTTGCTCGCATTTAGGCCAGGCAAAAGAATGGAGTGGTCTATACACATCTGCAAGCACTAAATCTGTCGTTCCACTAAGTGTTCCTCAAGCCTCAGTGCTAGATCCACAACTGTGTCGACTACCAACCTGTCACACACCGAGCGTTCGACGTTGCTGTGGTATTTCTGGCGACACATTAAAGGAGGAATGGCAGTTGCGCAGATAGCGAAATGTGAGCATTTTAACGTCCCTTAGACTAGGTGCTGTCCAAAGCGTAGTGTTTGTCACACTGCTGTTCTCACTGTATATCTACGACACAACAACTACGCTATGCAGTTTTAGATTGCCGAGGACTTATGTCCCCGATCCGTCCCTCCACGAAAGCACACAACGATCGGTATATAAATATGGCCGTTGTAATGGTCATTCCGCAAAGTTTTGCACAGGTTTAGGCATTTTACTGTTACCGCTGTCAATCGTACATCAAATTTTTGATTTTATGTGTAAAGACTGAAGTGGGAGCGAAAATTTGTACCGAGGCCCGGAATCGAACACGGGTCTCCTACTTACTAGGCAGGTGTGGTAGCCACTGAGCCATCTCGGCACAGCAGTTCGCTCCACTGCGCGGATTGCCCTGGAACGCCGCCATCCCCGATCTAAATTCTCACCCCCGCCCCAGTCTGCTTTAAATTCCCCCTTACATACGAATCGTATATGTACGAGACCAGTAAAGTCTCTAAAATTGCGTCATTCCGTTTGTCAAATTTTTGATCGTCCAGTGGGTTGTCAGCCTGCTTTCTACAGAATTGCAAGCTTCGCAGAAAGGTGTTGTTGCGAGTACACAATTATGGATGGTGTAATATTCATTGCATCAATTGTTCTTTGAGGTAAAGTGTTAGGCCCACACCAGTTCTCACTGTGCCTCGACAAGACAATATATTCCTGACAGTAGCACAGTTTATCAGGCGCCATTCGGTACGAGCTCCCACGAAAGGACAGAGTGCTGACTACAGAGCAGTCCATGCTGCAGTGGTGCTCCTCCAGCCACAATAGAAAGTCCACCACTGTTGTGAATGCCGAACAGTGGACGATGCTGCAGTCAACAGCCGGCAGTAGACAGTATACTTCGGCAGGGCAGGAAGGCTTTGTCGTCATTAATGAACTGCAGGCGTCGTAATCGTCTTTACTTCTTCAATGCACGGCGTAATGTCCACTCCTGTTCTCACCTTATTACAATGGAACATCCAGTGTCTCATTCTAATAGAGATCATCATTTAAGTGAGATGTGCTCCCATCAAAATACCAGCTTCCTCAGTGCAAAGCTGTAGTGGTCGTAACTGTAGTTGATGTCCGAGGTTCACTACTAGACACACGACTCTTATGACCTCGGGTAACAGGCGTGCCAAATGTCCTTCCCTGTAGGGTTCCATCAACTGACACCCTGCGTTGTTTAAATGTTGGCAGAAGTGAGGTATGCTGAGTATGGAACTCTGAGCATTCTAATGCTCATTACTCCACGCTAACCGGTGCCGTAGTGGTGTGGTGGGCTTATTACTGTTCTCACTTTAACATTGAGCTCACAAAAGTCTCGGGATAACGATATTCACATAAACAGATGGCGGCAGTATCGCGTATACAACGTATAAAAGGGCAGAGCTTTGGCGGAGCCATCCTTTGTACTCAGGCGATCGGTGTGCAGAGGTTTCCCACGTGATTACGGACGTACGAAGGGAATTAACAGACTTTGAAAACGGAATGGCAGTTCGAGCTAGACGCATGGGACGTCCCGTCTCGATGTTTAGGGAATTCGATATTTCGAGAAAAACAGTGTCAAGAGTGTACCGAGAATACTAAATTTCAGGCATTACCTCTCACCACGGACAATGCAGTGGCCGACGGCCTTCACTTCACGACCGGGAGCAGCGGCGTTTGCATAGAGTTGTCGGTGGTGACAGACAAGCAAGATTGCGTGAAATAGCCGGAGAAATCAATTTAGGACTTACGACGAACTTATCCGTTAGAGCAGTGCGCCGAAATGTGGCGCCAGTGGGCACGCACACGACTGAAGAGAGTGCCTTTGCTAGCAGCACCGTGTCACCTGGAACGCCTCTCCTGAGTTCGTGACACTAGAAGACCGGAAAACCGTGGCCTGGTCACATCAGTCCCAATTTCGGTTGGTGAGAGCTGACGGTAGGGTTGAGTGTGGCGCAGACCCCACGAAGCCGTCGACGAGGCACTGTGCCAGCTGTTTGCGAATTAATAAAGGTGTGGGCCGCGTCGAGTCCTACGGTCCAGATAAACCGATCAATGACTGGAAATGCTGTGTTCGACTACTTGGAGACCAATTGTGGACTTCGTATTACCAAACAATGATGGAATTTTTATGGATGACAGTACAGTATTTCACCAGACCACAAATATCCGCCATTGGTTTGAAGAATATTCTGGACAGTTCCGGCGAATGATTTGGCCACCTAGGTGGTCTGACAAGAATCCCATTGAACGTCGATGGGTCAGTTCGTGCACACAATCCTGCACTGGCAAGACTTCCACAGTTACGGACGGCTACAGTGGCAGCGTTGCAGACTTGCTGTATCCACTGCACGTCGAGCTGCTGAACTACGCCAAGCAGGAGGAGGTCCGGGCACAGCTGCCCCAACGGGTTTCGTCACCCCAGCTGCAGGTTATCAGGCGGCAGAATAAGGGATACAGGCAGACATCAGACTATTTCTTTTTTTGTATGATAATTGCATAACATGTAACAGCACACACCCCAAAGTCACAAGTAACTTGCAGCAATATTACGATTCTACTTCCGTTGCGTCATTGCCAGTTAATGCAAAGCCATAAAACTGACAGACGGAGAGAGGCAGAACGAGATGGCGGACTAAGCGTCAGTTAGAACTGTTTTAAATGAATAATGAATTTTTGCCCTGCCGATCAACTGCTGTCTCCAGTAGCTGCACGTGGATCTCAAGATGACGTTTAACAGACGTCGAAACCGATAATCCGCATAAACATAAAAAGGTGACCCAGTCGGTGTCTACCCTGCTACATCATGTTAAGAGTGCTCACTGAGGCCTGAGAAATCGTGTCTTCAGTTATGCTTTGCAATTACGTTGCACAGGTTTGCATGCTATAATGGAAATTTCTCCATCTAGAAGCGACTTACAAGCATCTCCATACCAGATAGTGGAGGGGCTTATGGAACTGTTGTTTAATCCAGCTGTCTGAAAAGCCTAATTATTTCCTTTTATACGCCTTGTGAAGATATAGCTATTAGTGATAAGTATTTTTTCCCCTTTTCTTGTGTCATTTCTTTCGCTTTCTTAGACCAAGTATCTTTCACGGTATAGCATAGCAGCGTTTATAAATAATGCTAAAACGTAACTGTAGTTTCTTTCTTTTTCTCTAATGGATAGACGTTTTCTTTCTTTTAAATTCTTTTGTTTTTCTCATCTGTATTTCTAACACTAACTGCGGTATGAAGAACTGCTATGTAAATCGTAGGCATGAAATAATGTCGAAAGTAACAGTGGAGCAGCGATATTAGTCAGTCAGTGCTTACGTGACAATATGGCGAGTGTTGATTTGAGATGCAAAAACTTGCCGAGAAGGTGAATCGTGGAACTTGACAACTGACGATTGGGATTATCATCCCAGTGCGTGATCAAAGTTGTAGTGATCGTTATGAATAGAAAGACCGCACAATGTGTTGCTTACTGGACTGCTTCTCAACTGGTACTGACGATGCCTACGTGAGTAGACATTGCTACCGTGTCTGTGTAACCGTTTTTACATTTAGCCTACGGCGAGAGACAAGGCACCGTAAAACTGTTGTATTTGTCTTACGGAACTGCAGAGAATATGAAGTCGTAACTCTCGCGGTGAACGCAATTACAATTGTGGATTAGGCCCAAAGAAGTTTCACTGACCGTGAATATGCGATTCCGATAGTCATATATAAACGCGACGAACATTTACATTGCAGTCGGAAATTATCACGAATAGTGTATAAAGTGCTGAAATGATAACTAGTTGTATATAACAAGTAATAAACGTGTACATGTTAAAACGGTGGCTTATCACCAACAATTACGTCTGTCCGAACAGTGGCCCGTTAAACTTCACCAGCATACTACGACAGAACGAGCTGATTTGATAACTTCGTCTGCATCATTACAAGCCACAGTCGCCATCTCAACACGTCGCCACGGCTCCCTAACAACGGACATTTTTGCTGCGTAAATAAAATGCTTAAAATGAACTATTAACTTTCAGTCACTATGTTTTCATGGGCTCCCAAAACCGGATTTCGTAAACCAATTCCCCAGTACCACCTGTGATTAGTTATGTAAACACTCCAAAATCACACCGGCCGGAGTGGCCGTACGGTTCTGGGCGCTACAGTCTGGAGCCGAGCGACCGCAACGGTCGCAGGTTCGAATCCTGCCTCGGGCATGGATGTGTGTGATGTCCTTAGGTTAGTTAGGTTTAATTAGTTCTAAGTTCTAGGCGACTGATGACCTTAGAAGTTAAGTCACATAGTTCTCAGAGCCATTTGAACTCCAAAATCGATTCTGGAATGCAGTTTCTTGCTGCTGGTTTTCCACATCCACAACAGATTTTCGTTACCATGTAAACGCACAACCGTTTTTCAAACGTGCTTGGTCTGACAGGTTACGACTTGTTAGAAAAAATTTCGGCTGATATGGACAGAGTGACTTTTTGCGCTGTGGAGGAGAAGTAGAAATGTTACACAGAGTATGAAGCTGTCTACTTCTACTATTTAACTGAAAAGAAACAGCGATTGTGCTGACTAAATCGGAAACTGGAACAGCTGATTTCCAGACGCCGTATTTGACTGGGCTAGCAGATCCGCTTCAGGCCTTAACGTGTAAATACGACAACGGAAAACGGCTTCTGAATTCGGTTTTCGTCTTCTAGAAGATGGGTCGCATACAAACGTAGTGAATGTACAGGGTTATTACAAATGATTGAAGCGATTTCACAGCTCTACAATAACTTTATTATTTGAGATATTTTCACAATACTTTGCACACACTTACAAAAACTCAAAAAGTTTTTTTAGGCATTCAAGAATGTTCGATATGTGCCCCTTTAGTGATTCGGCAGACATCAAGCCGATAATCAAGTTCCTCCCACACTCGGCGCAGCATGTCCCCATCAATGAGTTCGAAAGCATCGTTAATGCGAACTCGCAGTTCTGGCACGTTTCTTGGTAGAGGAGGTTTAAACACTGAATCTTTCACATAACCCCACAGAAAGAAATCGCATGGGGTTAACTCGGGAGAGCGTGGAGGCCATGACATGAATTGCTGATCATGATCTCCACCGATCCATCGGTTTGCCAATCTCCTGTTTAAGAAATACCGAACATCATGATGGAAGTGCGGTGGAGCACCATCCTGTTGAAAGATGAAGTCGGCGCTGTCGGTCTCCAGTTGTGGCATGAGCCAATTTTCCAGCATGTCCAGATACACGTGTCCTGTAACGTTTTTTTCGCAGAAAAAAAAAGGGGCCGTAACTTTAATCCGTGAGATTGCACAAAACACGTTAACTTTCGGTGAATTGTGAATTTGCTGCACGAATGCGTGAGGATTCTCTACCGCCCAGATTCACACATTGTGTCTGTTCACTTCACCATTAAGAAAAAACGTTGCTTCATCACTGAAACAAGTTTCGCACTGAACGCATCCTCTTCCATGAGCTGTTGCAACCGCGCCGAAAATTCAAAGCGTTTGACTTTGCCATCGGGTGTCAGGGCTTGTAGCAATTGTAAACGGTAAGGCTTCTGCTTTAGCCTTTTCCGTAAGATTTTCCAAACCGTCGGCCGTGGTACGTTCAGCTCCCTGCTTGCTTTATTCGTCGACTTCCGCGGGCTACGCGTGAAACTTGCCCGCACGCGTTCAACCTTTTCTTCGCTCACTGCAGGCCGACCCGTTGATTTCCCCTTACAGAGGCATCCAGAAGCTTTAAACTGCGCATGCCATCGCCGAATGGAGTTAGCAGTTGGTGGATCTTTGTTGAACTTCGTCCTGAAGTGTCGTTGCACTGTTATGACTGACTGATGTGAGTGCATTTCAAGCATGACATACGCTTTCTCGGCTCCTGTCGCCATTTTGTCTCACTGTGCTCTCGAGCGCTCCGGCGGCAGAAACCTGAAGTGCGGCTTCAGGCGAACAAAACTTTATGAGTTTTTCTACGTATCTGTAGTGTGTCGTGACCATATGTCAATGAATGGCGCTACACTGAATTTATGAAATCGCTTCAATCATTTGTAATAGCCCTGTAACTTTGTTGTTCCACTATTAGTTGTAAGTATTTTTCTTTTACTTAAACTATCTCTTTCTTTTAAATTAATGCCGCTGCAGTTGCATGTATTTTGTACGCCTTTTCGAGGGAAGTGTTATCAACGGGTGGGCAGAGTTATTTTCGGAGTGAGTTGGCATACCTTGTACTTCGAATAAAGTCACCACACTTCCGCGAATAATAACTTGGTTGTTGATGATTACAGGGATATGGGAACACATCTCTAGTCAAATCTTATATTGTTTACAGGGTTAGTAACAGAATTGTGCTTCATTTACAAAATTCAGGGACTTGGATGAACCACATTCTCCACAGTCTGGAAATAAAACGAGTTCCTTTGGGGAGAAATAGTCGGGCATTAACTCAGGTTATTTCTAATAAAACCTCGTATAAATACACGGTCTATAATTTCACAAAGTACACCCCTGAGAAACATTTTCTCCACAACCTGTGCCCCTCCTATTTTAGTGCCCTTCAATCGCTATTTTTCTTCCTCCCACTTACTTTGCCTTCCACTATTTTCTTTTTCCTTTTTCAGCACATCTATATTTCTTCATCCATCACGTCATCACGTATAAGATAAGTCGGCCTCAGATCCATACGATATTCCCCCCCGAGCCGGGGCAAAAACTTTTCAAAAATATGTTCATTTTGTAGCGCACATCTTTCTGAAGAGTTTCATTATTAAAACATTGGAGAGAATGTAAGTCATGTTACTTGGTGTTAAGTGTGCGAAAGCGTCGTGCCACGTCTCCTGACACAGATTCTTCTATCGCACCTCACTGTATTTCTCTCTGTGAATTCAAACATGTACATTTTGTAATGGAAGCCATCAAACCTATATTCAGCACAGTGGAAATTAAAATGTCCTGCGGTGCCTGTCCTGGTCTCAGTCGGCCGGTTTCACACCGTACTCCCTTAAAAGAAACTCACAGTTAATGAAGGGTAGGATTATTTGTAACCGGGAGAGTAAGAAATCTTCATAAAACTTGCACTCTTAATTGTCTATTAGCTAATAACTTTCTCTTTTGTGTAACATAAATTTAAATAGAGGAAACATAAATATAGTAAATACGAGAGACAAGCTAGACAGTACAGATTTTTTTCAATTCTTAGGTCCCATCTTTTTTTCTCTCTAATCTTACTACAGGTTTCCTTTATGCGATAGAATCTATTACTTCATCAAAATTCGTCAATCGTTTTGCTACACGAAAAATCAAATGTTCATTGTCTAATACTGAAAAAACTGTTAATAAGAAGAGTACTTAGACTGGTTTTGTCTCGATCTGATTATGTATACTTTGTCACTGTCTGCTACATAAAACGAAACAGGCTTTTGTATTATTGAAGGAACTGTAACACACGCCAAATAAAAGAGACTGTTTTGGCACAAATGGTCGTTTTTATGTACCTCATTTACATAGATCAGACGACAGAATATAATTCACGCAGTACCAACATTAAATGCCTATTAGGAGAACTAAAAGCAAAAAGCTTAATGTTAGGAAATAGTTTCACATTTCAGTCATACGCTGCAGTTTCTCAAGCACGAGATCGATAAATAGTAGCAAGAAATTTCTACATAAAATTGGATTCGTCATTTTCTTGCATATAATTTGTGTGATGTCCCCGTTTCTTTTTCTTCCTTGTTCTAACAAACAATCTTGTCACCACTATCTCTGTAACTATCGTCCCATTGTCTAAACTTTTTCTCCGGTTAACTTCACTATCCCTGTTTAATTCTCCGCGTTTATCCTCCGGTCAGACGTTATCACTTGTTCGTACAATTCGTTTTCGGCGCTATTCCAAGAATAGAACTTAGCGGCTCCTACCGGGGACTGTACAACTGGTTCTTTGTGGTGTAGCGTTCTGGCAAAACTTTACTGTCAAAACGTCATTTTCTCGGATGCACCGAGGACACTAATATGTAATCTTTCTTACCTGTTATTCCTGTTAGTAGTTTATTTCCACTCTGGTAGTCTGCATCTACGAATTTCGCTAGTAATCATAACAACGCCGATCATTGGCTCACCCAGTTAACCACACAAACAAACAGCAATTGCCACTCACCAGTTCGGGTTTATACAGCTCAGCACGTATAGCACCGTCCCCTTTTGCCTGTGGGAAATTTTTTTATTTCTATATTCGATGGAGATTCCGCTGGCAGAAACATCACGTAGTCCTACACTATGCACGGATTCAAAAATCAGCTTACGAATCATTCGTAAATCAACTTAGAATGTGTTCAAAAATGTTCAAAAAGTAACAGGGGTGCGGTTCAAAATGGAACGAATAATCGCTAGAGCGGCGTGTGCCGGATGCTGGGCGCTTCGAGAGCACGAGTGTGGCTCCGCTGAGAACGCGAGTGTGCGGCGACTCACCAGGTCGGCGTGGTACGCCCGGTAGGTGGCGAAGCCCTCGTTGAGCCACAGCACGTTCCAGAAGTCGGGGCTCACCAGGTCCCCGAACCACAGGTGCGCCAGCTCGTGCGCGACGGCCTCGTCGATCAGCACCCCGCGTTCCCTGTAAGTACACTTTACAGCTGAAGGTGCCTGCTGGTGGAGGGGCAGAAACGTGTCGGGTGGCCTTATCGTTCACATCGAGCCAGGATTGCCAACGGTGCCGTATTTTAAGGGATTTCCCACACGCGAAGGTTAAAAAATTCTTTCAGCGAGGACCTCGAACAGGACAGTAACTCCTATATTTAATATTTTCCAGTAATTCATCTTATTTCTGTAAATCGTTAGTCCAAATTACACGAATATTAGCTCTAAATGTCGTCGGTCACTATACTGAAGTACGAATTTGTCTTATAACACATGTATCGAAATCGTGGTCTTAATTTAACTGACGGTGTTCTGAGTAATGCAGTTCACGTTGTATACGTTACATGACGCTGAAAAATCGTAGAAATATTCATTAACCGGCGCGCTTGCGGCGAGTCCTGAAAGAAATGTAGCACCACTTTCTGCAACCAGGTGACATTATAGGGCCATAAACAGTCAGGATATGGGAACAGGAATAGGTGAGAAACGATCCGATACGATAACGGTGGTTACGGCAAAAGTTAGAACAAGTGTTCAGTACCGTCTTCTCACACAGCGACATTCTGCATTCGTAACGTGCCACGGTCGACACTTGTTCGGTGTAATCGGAGTGTCATTGTACGCTAGCCTTCAGTTCGGAAAGAGTCCAGATACGTCCCTGGTAGGCACGATCCTTCAGATATCTCCACAACCAGAAGTGAGACGGACGTAGGTCGGGGGATCTGGATGGCCACACGACTGGAGCTTGCCTGGAGATGATGCACTCGTTACGGAATCTCTTTAAGAAAATCTTTTTCACCTGGCGCGTGACGTGTCGCGTCGCCATATCTGGCACGAAAATAGTGTTGTGGACACAGTTGCGTTCTTGCAAAGCTGGAACCTTGTGCTGCACGAGGAGATCCTTACGATGTGCGTATGGCACTGTGCACCCGACAGGGCTATGAGGTGTCATCTCCTCGAAGACAAACGGACTGAGACTGAACGAGCTCGTGAAACCACAGCACAAGATCACATAAACTGAGTGCAGTGGGTGTTTCTGCACAACATGTGGTGGAGCAGAGCCCCATATTCGACAGTTCAGTACATTCGCGATACCGTCCAGAGTAAAAAGTTCCTCGTCTGTCCAAAACATATTTCCCAACCACGCGTGCCAAAAACGAAAGCGATAGTCACGTTGTTGTAGCCTGGCACGGGGCTTTGTCTGGTGCATATTCTGAATCTTCCGGGGACACCACTGTAGAATGCATTGAAAAATCTTTCTAACTGTTCGGCAGGGGAGAGACATTCCCGCCACGCAGCCCGAGCACTGGCCGCGTGCCGCACAGCCCGCTACAGCTCGGCCAACAGCTGCCATGGGAAGGGGCGCCCCGCCTGCCTCGTCTGTTTCTTCAGATTTCTCGATCGTATTTCTTATCCCTTTTACCGACACGGGGCCTCTTCGCAGTTGTTTGCGTCACCGATATTCCCCCAATGTAGCGCTGCTATTGCTGCCGTTCTGATTAAACAACTTCACCAGCAGTGCGTGGTCTTTCTTCTCAACAGCCATTGCATTTCGTACGGAAAACTTCAACCGTCTTTATGCTTCGCAACGGTAGTCACGTCAAAAAAGAAATGTATACTGGCACTAAAACAGGAAACATTTCACCTTGTGACAGCTTAGAGCGCCATATTTTCACCTGGTGCCAGAAAGTGGACTGTTATTTTTTCAGCATACTGCATGAGCACACTGATTAATGAACACAACCTGCGACGTTTCAGCAACCTGAAAGGTGTACAGCCCACTCTGCAGCACTTGTAAGACCTTAAGATTGATTATAATCACCCGGTACACCACATTTCTTATACAGTCTGTTGAAAGAAGCTACTGCACATTATGAGGCGTGGTAATACTGACCAACACAGGAAACACAAATTCTGTGTGAGCAGTTCGCGTCGACAGCGTACATTTTTCGTGAAAACGTTGGGGTAAAATCGTCAAAAGTGCTTCGTATTCGTGTGTAATTTCATTACCGATCTTTTTAATAAATGGCCTACCGCAGTGGTAACGCTGGTTCCCGTCAGATCACCCAGATTATGGCTAGCATACGGACGGGTCAACACGTGGGTCGCACTCGGCCCTCGTGAGCGGCTGCTCGGCTGACATCGCCCTTCGAGAGCAGCGTGCTGTATCTCAGGGCTGAGGATAGCACACCAGCCTGTCCGTCACCTCAGCTCTTCCAGACAGTGTTTGTTTATTTAATAAAACCGTTACACAGACTAGATAAATCGCAAGTTTGAACTGTTTCTGGCGCTGTATGTCTGATGGGCCAGCTACGTAATCGCTACGCGCAGTTTTTTCATTTCTTTTTCCACGCTGCCCTTGCGTTCGCATCGACTCGCCACTGGACCTTTTAGGCTGTTTGGATACCTTTCGACATGAGCTTTGCTCGGCCTCGTATTCTCTATAATTCCGAGCTTTTTCGCGAGCCGTACGAGGCAACATCTTTCATTACTCTGAAATTTTCAGTTTTATACCTATTTTCACTCACATTCCGGCGAATATTATTATTGTCTCGCATTCGGTCCCAGTAGCTCTTCAGAATGATAGCCAAACCTGCGTCCTAGCTAAACGCGGGTCCCTGCCACACCAGTTTGTAGCTTTAAACAATGCTAATTCCTAACAACCACGCGCGTGCGCCTACTCTGATAGGATGACATCGAAGGCAAAGGAAAACAGACGTGATCTGTCGGTTGTCGGCTCAACCACTATCTACGCATTATTAGTCTTGCAGTTATTAACGATTCAAATCTGACGGTATTTTCACACAGAAGAAAGTTTGACAGACGACTGAAAAATGACCAGTGAAATATGGGCTCTAAAATGCACACCTTAAGAGACACGAGCACTTGTTCATATCCGCTACTTTGAAACACATCTCTTCCACTGCAGAATTATAGGTATTTTTAAGTCTGCTTTTACTTAATATGGGTCCCACTGCTACTATAAGTTATGTAAAATCAAATTATTTTTATTAGTATTCAAAACCGGTTGCTTGGCGATTTGATCACTGTTTTGTCAACCTGTGAATGCATTTATGGATTCTGACCCACTGCTGATGTGGAAGCGTACAACCGGTGTTATAAAAAATGTTAGCTTGTCCAAATGGGACGAATGATATGTACATCATAGCGTCGTTAACTATGATAGCAAAATTGTTAGTCTACACCCTCAAAACTTTTTTGTTGTTGTAATGAATATTGTTTCATGGCATTTGAATTGTTACTTAGTGGCATTTTTCGTACTATTACTGTTTCTTACATATTTGACTCCTGAGTTTTAACGTAATGTTTTACGTAAATTAAGAACGATATACTTCTAACTTCCCTCGCCAAATTCTCGGTGCTATATTTTACATTAAGCAACCGGGTATCTTTGATGTCATGTATGTATGAGTTCTGACCCAGTGCTTATGCGGAAGCGTATAACCATTGTTATAATAATGTTAGCTTGTCCAAAGGGACAAACGAGATGTACATCATCATGTCGGTTAAATATGATAACAAAATTGTTTGTCTACACCTTCAAAACTTTTTTGTAATGATTATTGGGTTTCACGGCATTTTAATTATTACGTAATGGCATTTTCGGACTATTACTATTTTTATATATTTGACTCCATAGTCTTAACGTAAGAGTTTACGTAAATTACGAACATTGTACTTCTAACTTCCCACGCCAGATGGTGCCTACTATGTTTTTTTAAAAAAACTGTGTTACCTCATTTCATGTTATTCATATATTATTCTTTTTCCTTTTCTTTTTCTCTTTTACTTGTCCTGCACTCTGACAACTTATTATCGATCTGTTTTATGTTTTCTAAGTTGGCTTTTTCAAAAACAATACGCCATCGTATTTTAGATGTTTCCTTCCCCCTTCGTCTGCTATGTTTATTACGTACATTTTAAATTTGAATTACTTCATGAGTCACAAATGCACAAGAGGTATTTTGTGTTAATATCTTGCAAAACCAGTAATATTAAGTCTTCACGTGACACATGTCACATAGAGGGCGTTCCAAGCCCTGTCACACCGAGGTCTGCTGTACAGGTGCATGTAAACAGCGGCCTCAGTTTATGTGATCCCTCTAAGCCTGTGGTTAGAGCTTGATACCAGTGCCTACCAACTGTTTTGTTCATACGCAGGTGTAGTTGTGATTTTCGTTTTTATACTCTCTGATCGTTATGTGAAAATTTTTAACTTCTGGCACTGAGGTCACTAAGTGACCGAAAATCGATTTTGCTGACAATAAAACAACAAAATACGGCCAATGCTGATTTTCCTTCCAATTCTATCCACTATTTGGTCGTGGTGCACACAACACGCCATGGAATCACCAATCAATTATGTGTTTTATATCTAACCGAGAAGTGAAATACAGATTTTCATAAATTTAGCTTTAAAGATTTTTTAATATAACGAAATAATTTTTAAAAAAAATTATTATCCTCTATTGCACTCCCTTAGGGGCTGAATTTTCAGAAACACTCAAACACGTATTTTTTACTTGTAACAGAGAAGTCAAATACCATTGTTCATAGATGTATCTTTAAAAATACTTTAGCAGTTCTTTAATAATGATATAGTTTCAAAAAAAGCTTTCACCCACTGTTTTATCCCCGCGGGGTTTAATTTCCAAAAATGTTGAAACGCACACGCCTTTATTCCTGACCGGGGAACCAAATACCCATTTCCGTAGGTCTAGCTTCAAAAAGACCTTCATCCCCTATTCCAAGCCATCGGGTTGGAATTTTGGACTTCTTAAACGGTGCCTCCGGTATAAGGTCCACACCGCCTCCAAATTTCAAGTATCTATTCTTAGCAGTCTGGGCTGTGCGGTGTTGAGTCAGTCAGCCGGTCGGCCTGGACGCTGCCTTTCATATATACAGAGATCAGTGGATGTCTTCAGTTAGTCAAGTGTCAGAAAACGAGTGGCTGAAGACTATTTGCTTCACACAGCCTCAGAGGAAGTAATGTGGAGCTCTTGAGTCTGCGGAACTGGGTGGCCACGTTAAATCGGCTCCTGGATTTCACAATGTGTGGACACATTTAATAGAATATGTACATACTTTGGTTTGATGTTCAGCTGTTGCACTGTCCTGCGGACCTGAATGTTTTTCAGAAGTGCTCTTGTGTGCAATTCTGGAATGAGGAAATTCTACAACATTTTTCAGTAATGATCAGCAACAGCTTTTGGATTTGCCTCGGGTTTCGCACGCAGACGTTGTCGAAGCTTTGCTTCTGAACATATCCAGTCACGAAAAAGCTTACTTCACTGGACAGCAAATCGTATTGGAGGAACATTGGTTTTCGGATAATCGTCACAAAAATGGCAGTGCAGCTAGTGAGTCTGTTTTGGCCAGGCTGTCTCTTCATTCTTAAACCACTTGTAGTTTATATGGGCGAAGCTTCATATAGTCAATATGCGGCACAATGAACGTCGCGATTGTTGTAAAGTTTGTGCACGTCGCCGAGCTGAACGTCTAGGATGTGTGTGTTCGTGTAATAGGCGCACTCGTTCGTGGTTCTCACACAAGTGGAACTCTTCTCGAGCAGATTGGTGACCGTCTGTTGGAGACACTACCACTCGCCCTCACCTGTCTTACCCATCTGACTATACCCGCCGTGTCGTGTTCAGCCAAATGGCGATCCTTACATTTCCACTGCGCTGCATTTCGCGTCTGCACAAACCACCGCTCCATCTACAATGGTGTAATGAAACTACTCTGAATACATCGTGTTCCAAAAGATTATGGCCCTTGTCCAACTCGACACTGGGTGCTGCCTGGTGGCGTTGCGGGCACGTGACGCGGTATACATATACAGAGGATCACCCTAGCCAAGAAATGGGCTGCAATGGGGTAAATCCAAGAAAGGGCAGAGCCTGTAAACGAGTATCCCGAAAATGGCTACAGTTGTGAGCATCTATGGAAAGAGGTAGGACAGTGAAACTACCACTAGGCGCTAAATGGTAACATGTCCACGACTCTTCGCAGAACTTGTCTGCTCTGTAAAGTAGGATAGAAGGCGACCTGTGGCATCTCTGCCGAAAGAGCTCAATGTCGGTGCACCCGCAAGTGTTTCGGAGCACATCGTTCGTCGTACATCGCACGTTGTCGAACGTGGAGCTCCGGAACAGACAACCCCTACGCGTTCACATTTTGACCCGACGACCTCGTCAGTTACGATAGTAGTGGGCACGGAACCGTCGGGATTGGACCGATGCAAACGTGTCGGTCCTTCGGGTGAGTCACGCATTTGCTACGCTCGGTAGATGGTCGTCATCGGCGGCTCGGAAAGTGCAGCGCGCCACAGACACAGGCTGGGGGGAGCGATATTATCCTGTGGGAGACATTGTCCTGCGCCTGTGGATGTAGTGACAGCTGTGAACCACCTGCCTCCCTTCGTGCTCGATGTCTTCTCGGACTGCGATGTCATCTTTCAACAGGATAAATGTCCGCGTCTCGGAGCCAGAACAGTGCTGCAATGCTTTGAGGAGAATTACAGTGGACTGATGTTGATGCCTCGGAAACCAAGTTTGAGTTTTGTAAATCCGATGGAACCCATCTGGGCCGCTATAGGGCGCCATCACCGCGTACGGATATCAGCGGCTCGTTATTTACCCGAATTACATGACCTGTACGATGTCATCTAAAGCCACATACCTCTACAAACCTATCAAGAAACTGTCGGATATGTAGGATCAGTGATGTATTTCAATCCAAAAACGGACAAACAAGCTATTAATCAAGTGGTCTTAATGTCTTGGGCCATCAGTGTACGTACCAACTGTAATTTCCAACACAAGATGTTTTATCACGTGTTCTACGACACCCTTTTCTAATTGTCATAAATTTTGTAAACATTTCTTAGATAAAAAGTTAGCTTATTATTTTGATGACTGTAAATGTCAGAAAGGTACGTAAGCATGAAGAAATTTAATAATCTTTGATCAATATGTTGTTATCCATGTATTTAACAAAAATGGGTTATCAGTGGGTAAAGTATGTTCAAATGTGTGTGTGTGAATTACTATGGGATCAAACCGCAGAGGTCATCGGTCGCTAGACTTACACACTACTTAAACTAACTTATGCTAAGAACAACACACACACCCATGCCCGAGGGAGGACTCGACCCTCCGGCGAAAGTATGTTAGTTGCTGTAGTTTGCCGAGAGAAACTGTGTATGACCGCATATGGTCAAAGGCGGCCGGACGTAGCCATTATATCTAAATAACAATGCTCTAAAATATCTGTGTATAATAGTGAACCACAAAGAAAAGGTGTTATTTCAAATTTATTAAATGATTTCAAGAATGTACCAACAAAGTGGAAGCTGAAATGTGTTCATTGTTTTCATTAGAATTGATACAGCAAGATCAAACATATGAACTCCTGCAAATGCAAATATTTTGTCAGTATTTTACAGGAAAGCGAGAAAGAAGATCCCTAGACGTGAACCACGTGGAATAACGAAGAAGAATTTTAGGACGTAGGTACCAGTTACATTGATCAATCAACATTTCTGAACTTTCCACCCTCTTTGCTCAGTCTGCTGTTACGAAGGCCGAAGTATATGTCCTGTAAATCAACAGAGGCAGAATTTAAATAACTAATTTGTGTCGGTAATTATAGGGTGGAGGGTTAGAATGGTCCCGTCCCCTCCACCCCCCCCCCCCCCACCAAAAAAAAAAAAAAAAAAAAATCTGTTGGATGTTGTCTCTAACGACTTCCAGCGGCAACCAGAATTTGATTTTCAGTATTTCGTACAGTTATTTACCCACTTTAAATATTTAATACCCTATCCTAATCTACTCGTAATCAGATATAATCTCGCGTTGAGGGTTCAGTACAGTAATTAAAAACATATCAGTTACAAATCGCTTGTATGTCTTGAAGTAGCGGTTGTAATTACCCGCTCTATATTCAGCCAGTATTTCACAACGAGAGCACTTCACTTTCAGGTTTTTCGTTTAACATGTTGCCTTTAACTCTAATGTAAATGTATTTCCAGTTTTTCTAACAAATCCATTTTAGCCACCATATTTATCGGGGGAGTAATTTGATATTTTGCTGTACTTTTCCAAGTGGGTGTCCTGTATTATGTATGTGTGTTGTGTGTTTTGGCTTTAATGTGATCTGTGTGACTGGTTTTGAAATTTCGGCCTGTTTGTCCTAGGTAGAACATGAAGCATTCCTCGCATGTTACTTTGTATATTCCAGAGTCTGCGTATGTATCATAATTATTGTGTGTATTATCTATTAGCTTTTGTTGTAGTTTATTTGATATAGAAAGCCAAAGTTTTATTTTGTGATTTTTCAAAATATTAGCAACCGTCTGTGATATATTGCCAATATATATGGGATGCTAGATATAAATTTGTTTTTGTCTTTTTCTTCTATGGCGCAATTTGTGTTTAGGTCTTTATTCACTTTGTCTAGGACTGCGTCAACCATGGAAGCAGTATAATCGTTGGCAACTGTGCCCTGTTTCACTACATTTATTTCTTGTTGCATATTTTCTTGGTTCATAGGTATTTTAGTTGCACTATGTGGCACTGATTTGTATGCTCACTGTTTATGGATGTCTGGATGGCATGAGGTTGGAGGGATTGAGGTGTCGGTCATTTTACTTTTTCCTATAAATTTTAAATGTGCGTGTGTTGTCGTTTTTTGTAATATTTAGTCCAGCTAAGTGATGCTTTTGTCTAGTTCATGTTTCATTGTAAATGTAATTTTCTCATGTAGTTCACTGAAGCAGTTTAGAATGTCTGTTATGTCTCTGACATCCCCTAACAGTAGTGTGTCATCTACATATCTCCTACAAAATTTAGTTTCCTTTATGGAAGGTTCTTGGCTGCTAAATAACTTTTGTTCCAAGTGACTTATGTTTACGTCAGCTGCGATACCTAATTTACATGATCCTATTGCTAGGCAATCTGGTTGCTTATAAATGTTGCCATTAAAGGTAAGTAGTTGTAGCTTAAGAGTTAGCTGGTTTAGTTCAATAAATTGAATGATCTCTGTATATGCAAGTTTCTTATGTTTCATAAGGCTCTTTTGGATTACTGTTACAGCTTCTTGTATGGATATGTTTAAGTAGAGGTTGGTTCAAAATGGTTCAAATGGCTCTGAGCACTATGGGACTTAACTTCTGAGGTCATCAGTCCCCTAGAACTTCGAATTACTTAAACCTAACTAACTTAAGGACATCACAAACATCCATACCCGAGGCAGGATTCGAACCTGAGACCGTAGCGGTGGCGCGGTTCCAGGCGGTAGCGCCTAGAACCGAACGACCACCCCGGCCGGCAGTAGAGGTTGGTAATGCCATCTGATAAGAACTGAGCATCTTAGGGAAGATTTTTACCTTTCAGTTCTTCTTCTAGTATCATGCTGTTTCTTTATAGAATATATTGTTTCATATGTACAATTTTTGATTAGTATGTTTTTCAGTTTTTGTGATAGTTTGTGTGTTGCGCTATTTATAGAGTGTACCATGGGACGTATTGGAATACGTACCCAGTTCGTGAAGTTGTGCGTGCATTATGCTGGAGCTCAGTGCATTCGAACGTGGGCGAATTGTTGGGTGCTTCCGTAGCCAAGGTAGGCGGCGTGTTCAGTGTTCCACGAGGCACGATACCGAAGATTTACACCGCAAACAGGGAAAGTGGAAAAAACATCATCCGATATGACAAAACGCAGGTGAAGTGGGAGCCGAGTGGTGGTGACGCAAGATCACTGAGGAGGACTGTGGCGACACCTGCAAAAATCACTGCAGAACTCACGAATTCTGTCAGTGCAAAATACGCAACGATGTTAGATACATAAGCAGCAAACTGCAGGTAGGGCTGAACTCATCACTGATGAAAATTTTGCCCATAGCAGGAAAATGCGGTGTCCAAGCGAAAGAACCTGAACTACATATCAGCGGAAGACACTCGTGAGGTCGGGCGAGTCTCGTTTCACAGCGTCCCCGGCTGCTGGCCGAGTTCGCGTCCCGCAGTGAAACGAGGCGGGGGTTCGGTGGTGACACGGGTTACTATACTGCCGTGTGATCACTCTGCAAAGTCACACTACTGCGAAAGGACTGTGTGAGCATTTCGGCTGCTGAGGCCCGTCCCACGGTACGACACGGCCCCTGGTCGCATGAGCCTGAGTACGAGGATCGATCGTAGCGTCTACCCTGGGCTCCGCAGTGGCCACATCTCGACGTTACTGAGTCTTTGCGGTATACTTTGGTGAGAAGGATGCGCGGTTGCCACCCATCTCCATCATGGTCACCTGAAATTGCCACTGCTTCGCAAGGAGAATGGTGTGAGGTTCCTATGAAGACCCTACACGGTACCTGTATTTATCTATTAAGGGACGACTGAAAGCAGTTCTCAAGTCCAGCTGGGCACAGTAATGTGTTGTGTTTTTGGTGTTCACATGTTTTTTTCGCTCCCTGACCCCCCTCTTGTACTTCAGGAGTCACGATGTCATAAAAACTGGGATGCACGAAAAACGAGCTTTTCTTAAAACTGAGTACAAATTACCGAGACTGTACTCTTCCACTGTTTGATAATGAGAGCACTTACGGACGACAAACTTAAAACATAATTAAGGTTTTATGTCTCAACCGCAAAGGAGTAACACGTTAACTATCTGCCAAGTCGTCACACATATGAAACCGTTTTACACACGGGAGATTGAGTCCTTAAAGCGCCTCGCTAGTGAGGGTTACTGTTGATACACTAACAGCGAGAGGTCCTCAGTGGCGGGAGCGACCATCTAAACAGTGGTGTAGGTCAGGGTACCAGGTACTACTCCGTTCAACCGTTCACCATCGTGGGTCATCGTTTGCGAGTAAATGAGCAAAAAAATTTCGGAATTTTGCGTGATGTTCTAGAGCTTTAAAGTAGTAGAGTATTACAAGTTGTTTGCTTAGCGTAATGATTATAGTACTCTATCATGTCCGAGAGCTTGTGGGTCCGAACCTCGTTAGGTGGTTTCAAATTTTATATTTTTAAATCTTTATCGAAATTACTTAAGTAATTATTTCTATTTAGGTAATTGGAATAAACGTATTATTTTATTTCTATTACCTTGTCACATCATTTTAATCACGATATTAATTTTTTCAGTTGCTCTCATTTTTAAATCCCTGTGGGGATCTTTGTGTATGTGATTTTAATTATTCCCTTGTATTAACATCGATTTAGTTTCTTCCGTTTCATCATCCTATATTTTCGTCCATGTTGCTGCATTCATTACTTATATTTCTCGTTTTGTTTGCATTTCGCTGTACTTATAATCCCTTCATTTATTTAACTCTTCATGTGCGTTATTTTTTCCATTGCACATTAAGCATTTGTGTTTAAATCGTTGTATGACATTACCATCCAAGAAAATGTCATGTTATAAAGAAAATTACGTTTTCACACTAGTGCATACACAAATAGATTATTTCTTCTTTGTTTTACAGGCAGTAGATTGACATTTTCAAATGTTTAAATACTGTTTATTTTATTTTATTTATTTATTTATCTAAATACTATAATAGATAAATAAAAATATTTACATATTTAACTTGAGATGCGCATATATTCCCACTGGAGAAAGAATGATGGGAATTAAAAATGAGAGCAACTAAATAAGTTAATATGCTGATTAAATGATTTAGCAATGGAATAGAAATAAGGAATTACAATTAAACCAATTAACTAAATAATAATAATTATCAAAGTCATTTCGATATCGATTTAAAAATATAGCGCTAGTGCTGCAGCCGTTACACTGCGCAACGACTCGGCGAAACGCTACTATTTTAAAGCAGTAGAGCATCCAACAAAATTTCGAATTTTTTTTATCGTCAGTTATTCGCAAACTACGGGCCACTGCCTCAGGGTGTAATACCTGGAGCCTAAACCTACACCACCACATAGATGATTTCGAAAAGTCAATTCCACTGCCAGGGACCTCTTCTCGTAAGTGTCCGATTGCCTCGTATTCGGCAATGTACTCGGACCGAGCATTCGACACAAACGCGGTCAGTGATTAGACTGGATACTGACCAGCCCGACGTGTCTCGAGAAAGCGCGTACCTGCAGCCAGTTCTGGTGGTATAATTAAAACGCACGGGCACGGAGCCGGCAGCCGGCCTACCTGTAGGTGACGAGCCCCCAGTTCTCCATGGCGCCGGCGCTGAAGTCCGGAATGGCGACCTGGTCCAGCTTGGTGTTCATGTGCAGGAAGTAGTCCGGGAAGAGGCGGCCGCACGCGGCCAGCGAGGCGGCGGCCACGTCCAGCGCGAACCCGCGCTGCGCGGCCAGCTCCGCCCTGGACCACACGCGGATCGGACCCTCAGTCTCGGTGTCTTTCCTCTCCAGCGCGCCGAACGTCTCCTCGTGGTACACTTCGAACGCCACCAGGTACGTCGACATCGGATTCGTCGTCCCAAAGTACTCCGGCGTCCGGTTCGCTACCGCAGCTGCTGCCGCAGGTGACCTAGGACACGTTCACAATAGGTGCACTTAGTGCATAATGCATTTATTCGAACCACGCAGTAATTCGAGAATAAACGTTTCAATATTTTTTTTATTTTACCCCTTCACTTTTGTTTCACAGTCCTACATTTTCGTTCTTCAGCCGAGAGTGTTTACGAAACACTAGCTTTGTAATTGTGACATTGGGTGTCCCTCCTACAGGTCGTCAGGTGTTACAGTAGGAACTTGCAATTTCTTTTCTATAATGCGTAGATGACGTCACTTCAAACAAATTGTTATCGTCACGCGTTTCGTGCGACGCGAAATGTCGACTGAATGCGTGGGTTTGTTTCGTGTTTCAAACAAAGTGATTTTAAAATCGGAACAGAGCGCTGCCAGATTAGTCCGGTGTGTAGGCCTCGTACTGACAGGGACAGCACAGCAGCGCCAGCACCGCCCCGGCATGCAGCGCTGCTCAGTCGCTGCTGGGGTAGCCTACCGGCTGTTCTTCATCTTCCACTGTGCCTTTTAATTCGTACCGGCAAAATCAATATCGATCAAACGACACTAATCTGGTAGCACTCTGTCGAGTGGGAACGTGAAATTACACTTTCAAAATCATTTTCTGTGTGTGTGTGAGTCAGTGACGAGAAACAAACGCACGCTTTCCGTCGACTCTTCGCATTGCATGAAAGACGTGATGAGCAGGATGCGTTTGGGCTGACTCCAGCTACACGTTGCAAGAAAGAAATTCCAGATACGTGTCAAAACTTGAGAGAAAATGCACTTGACAAAAACCCTGCATCTCTCTCTCTCCCTCTCTCTCTCTCCCTCTCTCTCCCTCCCTCTCTCTCTCTCTCTCTCTCTCTCACACACACACACACACACACAGAAACACATACACCCACCTACACACGTAAGTGTTGACCACTCAGCCGAGATCTTAAAATCTGTGATCTATAAAGCATGTAGCTTAAAACATTATCGAGGTGTTTGAACTGTAGATAGCGTTAAATAGGAACAGATCGAGCCCGAATTGCGGATAAGGAAAATATATTCGACTATATGGGAAATTTTTATAATAACTTGCACAGCAAAATCGATGATGATATTTTAGTCCCACGCGAATTCGATGCTCCTGTCTCCCGAATTGCAGGAATATTCCCCTAAAGAGTCAAAAATGCTCTAGACAAGTTCGATAAAAGGAACTACTCCTGTCAGTGTCGAACTCGGCGTCGATATTTTGAAACTGACAGATGAGAAATCTATAAATCCTTTAGCTTCAACATTTTCCAGTTATTTACACAGCGAAACATTACCGTGTATCTGGAATGAAGCCAAAACAGTCCTGATACTTACACAATGACTGCCGGAATGAGCACTACACTCGACCGGGCTCGACCAGGGTGGAATCTGGATTTTGCACAGGATTTAGTACACTCGACCTTATCCTCACACCGAGCGATGTGGCGCAGTGGTTAACACACTGGACTCGCATTCGGGAGGACGATAGTTCAAACCAGCGTACGGCCGTCCACACTTAGGATTTTCGTGCTTACCCTAAATCACTCCAGGCAAAAAATACTGGGACGGCTCCTTTGACAGGGCACCGCCGATTTCCTCCCCCATCCTTGCCATCATCCGAGCATGTGCTCCGTCTCTAATGACCTCGATGTCGACGGGACGTTAAACACAACCTTCATTCTTACCACATCCTCACTGCGCATTGAACAATAATAGTAAAACAAATGCGTAACATCTACCTCTTTGCCTTGTCGTAATAGGTTTTGGGAAGTCATTCGATTCGATCAGTCACTCAGCTGCGTTTAAGGTTCTAACTCAACGGGAAAGAGAACACGACCGTATCAAAATCTTGTACAACAAATACAACACATGCATAACACTTATGAGAGTTAACTAACAAAAAGCATTTTCTGTTGAAATGAGTGTAAATAGAGGTGTCTCCAAAGCTAGTTTCGACGGCCCAAGAAAAAGCTACCTCTAAATTCGACTGAAAGAAAGAATGGGAATCCTTACACAGTCCTGGTCATATAATCAGCAATCGCGTAAGCGGCGACATGCAACAGAAATGAGGTCTACTACACGCTGGGTTTTGCCAGTGGTTCGCACTTCGGGGACTGACACGCCTAACAAGTAGCAATGAGGCCTCTCCGTACGTGGATGGTTATAATTAAAGCTTCGCCATTTAAAACGTTATAGCACGGAAACTAATTACCGTACACGCACCAAACTCGGTAGCGTTAAGGTCAAAGACATGGGGAAGAGAAATAATGCTGAATCGATTCAATTAAAACACTTTTAATATGCTGCTACGGTACGTAATACCATTACTGCTACAAAAGGGGCTCAGTATGGCGCCCATCACTGTCCGGAAGTCTCTGAAAGCGCAGGATCGCATTCTGCACAGCAGAGCGAAGCATACCTGTAGTTATGCTTGCTACCTGTGTGAATGTTCTCCTAGTAAGCCGTGTCCTCCAGGTAGCCCCACAACCAGAAATCACAGGGGGTGAGAGCAGGCGATCGTGCCGGCCAAGCATTTGGAAACGATCAGTTGATAATTCGATCGTTTCCACGTGCGTTTCGGAGAAGGAGGTGAACTTCAAGTGCGACGTGTGTTGAGGCCCCATATTGCACGAAAATTATCGTGTTCAATGCGTCTCTCTACTGCAGGGCGGGCATAACACGCTGGCGAAGCACATCGCAGTAACGCCGGTCAGGCTGCACATCTTTGATCCTCGAGCGCTAACCTGTTCAAAAAAGAATCGGCCAGTGACGAATGTAGCCGTGAAGCCACACCATACACTATACAGTGACACGTTCCCCGCACAGAGGAACATCGTGCACAGTGACTGGAGGAGAAGATCCTCACACTCATCAATTCTGTGTGTTCATCTCACCCGTCAGAGGAAAATGAGCATCGTCTGTCGAGGGCCAGCCTTCAACAACTTCAATCCTTGCGAGAAAGTAGAGAGCGGAGTCGACACGTCGCTGTGCGTCCTGTGGTGCAAGCTGCCGTACGTTATGGATCTTGTACTGATTCCGTTTGAGAATGGTTCGAAGCACCTTCCGTACAGTGTACGACGGTGTGTTCAACTGTCGTGACACAGCACGTGCACTGCCCGACGATCGGGAACTGCGCGCAGCATCATCTGCCGTGGCAACAGCGATTTCATCGACCACCTGTGGTGTGTCGGCGTCTTCCCGGACCGACGCCCAGTTCTCCAATTGATTCGAATTTCATCATCGTGCTCTGCTTAGCGGGCGGAGAAAGAGGACCCTTCCGTCATCCTTTCAGCCGGCGATATTCTCGAAGTGCAGCTGCAGCATTACTGTTGTTTTGATAACAGAGCTTCGCCAATAACGCCCTGCTCCTTTTGTCCAGGCTCATGTTGACACGTCAGCAAGTGCACTGCGACTGGTCAGGTGTGTGAGACTATGAATCACGAAGACTGATCACGGCACCTGGTGGCCATAGTTGGAACTGGACGGTGGTGCTGCGACGCATGCATATCGTGCATCCCGTACTCTGGACATTGATGCTACCAAGTTTGATAGTCGTACGATGATCAGCATCGGTTTTATAATGTGTTATATAGGGAAAGTTTAATTATAACCACCCCGCATTACGTGGCGGTTTACTTATCCAGAAATCGCATTTCAGTGGTGTGCGGTCATGAGAAGATCGTGTTATACCTGTTGTAAGAAGGAAAAAAGCAAAAGCTTCTTCTACTATTGTTACAGTGATGTTGTTCTGTCTTCATATGTCACCTAGGAGTTTGTCTCTTGTTGTCTGGATGTGCCTCCGCAGAGATATGGTTTCCTGTACTCCTCTCAGCACCTCCCAATTGGTAACTTTATCTCTCCAGCTGATGCTCAACATCCTTCTGTCGCACTAAATTTGCAGGGCTCCCAGGCGTGTTACCTCTTGTTTTCCTATTGTTTGAGTATGGCCAAATGCTTTCATGATCTCTTTCCTTATTTCCAGGCTGACGTTCATGCTTGTAAGTAACCACTTTCACAAAGTAAAAGCAATTTTGGCCTGCTATATTCTTCTCACAATTTCGTTCCGGCTTCTACAATCCCGTGCGATCCTGTTTCCCAAATACGTAATCTTCTCTGTGATTTCTGGCTCCTCAATTGCATTTCTTGTTCTTAAAGGTTAACATACTTCACCTGTACTGTACACCATCAATTTAGTTTTTAGCTCCTCTAGATTTTATTTTCCATCCGTGAACACATAAATATCATTTGTGTAATGCAACAAGCCTATCTTCTGCCCATTCATTCTGATCCACTCCACAGTAGTTTCGCTCACTTTGTCTGTAGCTTCCTGAATGTAAACATTGAATATAAGAGGAAGAGAGCACATCCTTCTCCCCGACCATTTCTAATTTTTGCTTCCTGTTCGTAATGACAATTTCTAATAACAGTTACTTCGTTCTTATAGAAGCTGAGTACGACCTGCAAGACTTCGTACATTCTCCTCTTCTTCTTTTGGTTGTGCTTTTGTCCCGTAGTTTTCGCAGGGTCGGCATTGCTATGGTCGGATTTGGCAGGGTTAAGTTAAGGCGGGGCCACGGATGCCCTTCCAGTCACCACTCCGGTGGATGAGATGATGATGGTAATGATGATGAAGACAACACAACACCCAGTCCCTGAGCGGAGAAAATCTCCGACCCAGCCGCGAATCGAAACCGGGCCCCTTTGCATGACATTCCGTTGCGCTGACAACTCAGCTTTCGGGGCGGACAAGAATTTGTACGAGGGTCAGAACTTACATAGTGGCAACTATTTATTCACAACTGATACAAAAGAGTTAAATGTTTGCACCTGTTACTGTCCTTCAAAGTAGTCATGAGCGTTGTGTAGAACCCGTTGCCAGCGATGTGGAAGGCGTAGTATACCGTTAGCAGAGTCCGTTCTGTTGATGGTGCAAATGGAGCGTTCTACTGCCTGCAGAATCTCTGGAACAGTTCTGAAGCGAATGCCACGAAGTAGTTCCTTCATCTTCGGAATCAAATCACAAGGACTTAAGTCCGAGGAGTATGGTGGCTGGTGGTGGTGGTGGTTAGTGTTTAACGTCCCGTCGACAACGAGGTCATGAGAGACGGAGCGCAAGCTCGGGTTAGGGAAGGATTGGGAAGGAAATCGGCCGTGCCCTTTCAAAGGAACCATCCCGGCATTTGCCTGAAACGATTTAGGGAAATCACGGAAAACCTAAATCAGGATGGCCGGAGACGGGATTGAACCGTCGTCCTCCCGAATGCGAGTCCAGTGTGCTAACCACTGCGCCACCACGCTCGGTATGGTGGCTGGTACAGTACGTCCCAGTCCCATTGACCGAACAGAGGAGTCACAGCTTGCGCTGTATGCACCCACGCATTGTCATGCAAAATGGTGGATGGGTTGCGCAGAAAGTCTCGCCGCTTCTTTCGCAAAGCTGGTCGCAGGTGATGCTCCAAAAACAAACAGTAATACTGTGCACTGACGATCTGACGTGGAGGAACGCAATGCGTTAGGATAACACCATAACGCCGGCCGCGGTGGTCTCGCGGTTCTAGGCGCGCAGTCCGGAACCGTGGGACTGCTACGGTCGCAGGTTCGAATCCTGCCTCGGGCATAGATGTGTGTGATGTCCTTAGGTTAGTTAGGTTTAAGTAGTTCTAAGTTCTAGGGGACTGATAACCACAGCAGTCGAGTCCCATAGTGCTCAGAGCCATTTGAACCATTTTGAACACCATAACAGTCGTACACGAGAATCACCATAACTTTCATCATACTGGGGTTCTGACGCACTTTAGACTTTCGCGGCGACGCATAATGGCGCCATTCGTTGGTAGATGTGAAGCCCATGCACAGACATACAAATGATTACAGTATCAGAAAGATTAGATGATTTATTGAAGAGAATGAGTTTCACAAACTGAGGAAGTCAATAGCCGTTATGTAAGCAGTTATTCGGTTTGGCAATGACCGATATACTTGTCGGATATCCCCTGAGGATCGTCAAAAACCCCGAGATGCTTGAAGGATCCTGCCAGTAAAGCTCCAAGCGTGGTTAATTGGGGAGAGATCCGGCGACCTTGCTGGCCAAGGTATGATTTGGCAAGCACGAAGAGATGCATTAGAAACTAACGTTGTCTTGCTGAAATGTAAACTAAGGATGGTTTGCATGAAAAGCGACAAAACGCAGCGTCGTACCGTTGTTCTGTAAGACTGCTGCTGGTGACAACCAACAGAGTTCTCCTATGAAAAGGAATGGCACCCAAGACCATCACAACCTGGCTGTCGGGCCGTAAGGCGGTCGACAGTCAATTTAGTATCTCACCACTGTCAGGGGTGTCTTCAGAAACGTCCTCTGCCACGCGGATTAGCCGCGCGGTCAGGGGCGCCTTGTCACAGTTTGCTCGGATCCTCCCGTCGGAGGTTCGAGGCCTCCCTCGGGCATGGGTGTGTGTGTTTTCCATAGCGTAAGTTTGTTTAAGTTAGGTTAAGTAGTGTGTAAGCCTAGGGGCCGATGACCTCAACAGTTTGGTCCCATAGTACCTTACCACAAATTTTCCAAGAAACGTCTTCGGCCTGTAATCTCATTGGCTGGAGTAGAATTGTATTCAGTGACGAGTCCCACTTCGAAGCAACACTGATGACCAACGAAGACATGTCTGGACACACCCTAGATGGCAGTGGGATACCGACCTAACTGTTACCCACTGTACAGCCCGGAAACCGGGAGTGACGGTCTGGGGTGGCAATTCTTTTCATAGCAGGATCCTTCCGGTTGTGGACTGCGGGATCCCGCTCCCTGTTTTGTTGCCCTTCCTGGTCCTACGTTTCAGCAACATAACTCCGATCCGAAAACGGTTAGGGTTTCTACTGCTCGTATTCGTGCTTGCCAAACACCGCCTCGGGCAGGAAGATGGTCGGATCTCTCCCCAGCTGATAGCAGTATGGGCAGGGCTCTCCAATAAGGAGAGGATTTTGACGATCTGACATGCCATGTGGACTGAATTTGTCACGACATCCCTCAGGAGAAGGTCCAACGACTCTACTAGTCAACACCGAGCCAAATAAATACTCACATAACGGTCAGAGGTGGACCGACTCGTTATAGACTAGCTCTATGCGCCGTATACATCATCAAATTTTTCTAAAATTGTAATAATTTGTATCGTTGTTTATGTACATCACATCTACTGAATTCTGTCCAATTTGGATAATTCCTTCGTGGTGCGTCTTTTTCTTTTTTTGTCTCGGAATGTATTTTACACTTGCTTTCTTCAGCACTGTGAACATCTCTTAGCAGATAACTTCATCAAATGTCTTTTCCAGGTTACATAGTCTACCAGCATGTGTCGGAATTTGACAGAGGCAGGAGTGTGTCCTATGGGAACTGCAGTTTATCGTTTCGTGATAATGTTACTAACACAGAATCGACCGGTCGAGGAATGCCGTACTCGACGGCAAGTGGGGTCTCGGCGGCCTCAGGGCACTGGAGCCCGGGAGGAGAGACGTGTCGCCTGTGCTGCCGCAGCGAGGTCGCGGGTCCGTTCGCAGTGAGACGAGTGACCGCGCAGGCATCGAGCACCGCGGGCTGTCGGCGTGGCGATATCGGTCGCCGCTTCCCTCGGCACTGCCGCAGAAACTGGTGCATCCGACGACGACACGACACGCGGGAGTGTCGCCCTGCTGTCTTTTCAGACGAATCCGGGTGTGGAGCTCTGAGGAGAGAGTTCGTGTTGGCAAATTCCGTAGGTCGCTTTGTTGCAGACTTTCCCAGATAACTGTGCTAGTTATCGAGCTGCTTCTGCCACTCTGGGATTTGCTTTGCTCTGGATAGCATCTGCCTAACAGATTAATGACGACGGCGAGCGAGCTGACCGGCCTACGTACGGTCTTTAGGCTGTTTTTCACATCTGTGGTCGCGCGCCGACCGTATTAGGTCAGAAACGTACAGTTTAGGAAGTAGATTCCAGTAGTGCCAGGCGCAGGCGAGGGCGCACGTTACGCCTTACAAAATACGACACAGCTGTCACGACGTCGCGAAGCGAGCCGGCCCGGTGAGACGTCGAAACAGTTGAGACGGCGGCACCTAAGTGGAAGTAGGTAGAAGCCTGTCCACAGCGGCTGCTGCGGAAATGCTTATCGTAAGCGTCACGAGGCAGCAAAGCCCACGCAAGTAACGTACAAACGGGTAGGCATTTTGTACTAACGTCCCGTGTTAGCGTCACAGGTGTACAACCGCGGGCGTGTGACACTCGGGCGCCATCCGGGATGCTGTATGTGGAGCACAGTTGGAGCCTGCGACAGGGCGGTCCGCAGCTCGCCAGCAGCCGTCGCGCGCTGGCGGCTCGCCACTCGGCCCACGGCGCACTCTGTCGGCGGGGAGGGGAGGGGAGGGGAGCCGCCGCGCGCCCCAGCCGCGGAGGTATCTGGGAGCTGTCACTGTCTCGTCTGCGCCCTCTCCACTGCAGACCACGTCGAGATGAGTGGTGCGCTGCTACACGAGTTCCAGTTCGGTGCCACAATTCACAAACATTTCGAAAACGTTCTCCCACTTAACACTAAACACAAGCAGCTGGGGTACACAACTTCCACCCTGGGGGAAAAATAGAGGACGGGGTGGTCACAGAATGGACGTTGCCGAATCCAGGTTAATGTGCCATTCCCACGAAGATGTGCGATGACGTGACGAAGGAGAAGAACATTATCGTACGTGTGATGCGCGTTGTGTGACGCTGTGTGGTGCCGTCGGGTACGCGACACGGTCACCTCTCGTTCGCACAGCCGGTAATTTGGAAAGCGGTCGTTACATTTCTCACCTGTTATGGCCGGCGGCTTGCCCCTGCCTTCGAGACTGCCACGGCTGAAATGGAGAGCGGTGAGATTTCGGGGGAAAATTCGAGCATATTTCGAAAGAATAGGCGAATGGGAAATTGATGTGGTGTACTTGTCGCATTACACGAAAACTCAAATCCGCCGATATTGAAATTGAAGCTGCGTGTAAGATTGTTTGGGCCAGACTCGGTATCGGGGGTTGGCACAGAACGATAATTGGATCCTTCTGTCGCCCACCAGACTCGTCCCCTTATGTAACTGAAAACTTTACTCCTCAGCCCACTTGTACGGAAGTTCGCCAGTCTTACTGTAATCGTCGCTGGAGACTTTACCAGCCAACAGTCAATTGGGAAAATTACAGTTTTATTAGTAGTGGACGTGATAAGTCATCCTGTGAAACTTTACTAAATGCCCTCTCTGAAAACTACATAGAACAGATAGTTAGAAGCCCTACTAAAAACAGAAATATATTGGATCTAATAGTAAGAAACAGAAATGACCTTTTTGAGGATGTGCACATCGAAACTGGTATCAGTGAGCGTGACACGGTAGTGGCAACAATGATTACCAAAGTAGAGAGGGCAACTAAAACAAGCTGAAAGATGTAAATGTTAGGTAAACTAGACAAAAAATCAGCAGTGTCGCATCTCAATGAGGAACTCGATATTTACAGCTCAGGTCAGGACTATATAGAGAAACTCTGGCTCAGGTTTAAAAGAATAGTTGACCACGCACTGGATACATGATAGATATGCACCCAATAGAACAGTTCATAATGGGAGGGAACCTCTATGGTATACACTCGCCATAAAGAAACTTCTAAAGGAACAGACATTACTGCATAATAGGTGTAAAACAAAGCGTTGGGCAATAGACAGATGCTGAATGAAACACCTTTGCTGGCAAGAGAGCAATGCGTGATGTCGTCAATGACTAATGTAGCAGAATATTGTCAAATCACATTTCACAAAATCCAAAGAAATTCGCCTCGCATGTAAAGGGTGTCAGTGGCACCAAAGTTAGTGTCCAGTCCCTACCGAATGAGACAGGAACTAAAATAGAGGGTAGCACGGCAAAAGCTGAAATGCTTAACTCCGTTTTCAAATGTTCACTTACAAAGGAATACTCAGGAGAATTACCCTAACTCACTCCTCAAAACACTGAAAAGATGAGTGAAATAAGTTTTAATGTCAGTGGAGTTGAGAAACAGCTGAAATCGTTAAAATTGAACAATGCTTCAGGCCCCTATGGAAGCACTGTCTGATTCTACACTGAATTTGCGACTGACGTATCCCCTCCTCCGACTGTAATCGAACAAAAAACCGCGGCGAGTTCTTGGAAAAAGCCAGAAGTCACACCCAACTACAAGGAGGGTAGTAAAAGTGATCCACATAATTACCATCCAATATCCTTGACATCGATTTGTTGTAGAATATTACAAGCTCAAACGTAATGAGGTATCTTGAACAGAATGACCTCCTCAATGGCAACCAGCATGGATTTCTAAAACTTCGGTCATGTGGGATCAAGGCCAGCAGGTAAATCCAGTGTTTTTGGTTTCCGAAAAGCATTTGACTCAGTACCGCACCTACTCATATTGTCACAAGGACGATCATATGGGATATCACGTGAAATTGGTAACGGTACTGAGGACTTTTTGGTAGGAAGAATACAGTATGTTGTCTTGAATGGAGTCATCGTCAGATGTAGATGCGTCTTCAAGTGTGCCGCAGGGAAGTGTATAGGGACTCCTGCTGTTCATATTGTATATTAATGAACTTGCAGACAATATTAATAGTAAAATCAAGCTTTCAGCAGACGGTGCAGTTATCCTTTATGAAGCAGTATCTGAAAGAAGCTGCATTAATATCATCAGATCTTGATAATATTTCAACATGGTGCAGAGATGGGCAACTTGCTCTAAATGTTCAGAAATGTAAAATATAGCACTTGAGAAAACAGGAAAACGTATTATCCTCACACTGTAATATCAATGAGTCACTCATACAGATACCTGGGCGTAACGCTTTGTGGGATATGAAATGGAATGATTTCATAGGTTCATTTGTGGGTAGAGCTGGTGGTAGACTTAAGATAAATTGCTTACAAATCACTTGTGTGACCAGTTCTAGCATATTGCTAAAGCGTGTGGGACCCATACCACCTAGGACTAACACGGATATTGCATGTATACAGAGCAGGGCAGGACGAATGATCACAGGTTCGTTTAATCTGTGGGAGAGTGTCACAGAGATAATGAAGGAACTAAACTGGAAGACACTTGAAGATAGACGTAAACTGTCGTGAGAAAGTCTATTAACAAAGTTTCCAGAGCTGGCTTTAAACGATTGCTCTAGGGACATACTACAACCCCCTACGTATCGCTTACACAGGGATCATGAGGATAAGACTACAATAATTGTTGTACGCACAGAGGCATTCAAATAATCATGTGAATGGGACAGGAAGAAACCCTAACAACTGGTACAACGGGACGTACCCTCTGTCACGGACCTCAAGGTGGTTTGCAGACTATAGATGTAGATGCAGACGGCATCTTTCAACAAGATGACAGAAGGCCACGAGTCTCCCTTACTGTCCTTACCTGCCTCGATGCGCACGTTTTTCGAGTGTTGCTCTGGCCGCCACAGTCTCATCCATTGAGAACGACAACCAGTATGACGCTATATACCGGGTGATCAAAAAGTCAGAATAAATTTGAAAACTTAATAAACCACGGAATAATAGAGATGAGGTTTTATTAGAACAAAAAAAAAAAGTTCACAAAATGTTCGACATATGGCGCTGGACAGCAAAACGTCAGTGACTGCGCATGACAATCGCGTATAAAAGGAGCTGTAATGAGAGAGAGAATCAGATGCGCCAGCAGTCGCAGCATGTTGACGTTACCTGAAAAGGCGCCTTTAGTGAAGCTGTATTATCACAATCAGAATCTCTTGCGCGCGTCGTTTAGTGATGATCGTGTGCTCAGCCGCCACTTTCATCATGCTTGGCCTCACAGGTCCCCAGACCTCAGTCCGTGCGATTATTGGCTTTGGGGTTACCTGAAGTGGCGAGTGAGTCGTGATCGACCGACATATCTAGGGATGCTGAAAGACAACATCCGACGCCAATTCCTCACCATAACTCCGGACATGCTTTACAGTGCTGTTCACAACATTATTCCTCGATTACAGCTATTGTTGTGGAATGATGGTGGACATATTGAGCATTTCCTGTAAAGAACATCATCTTTGCTTTGTCTTACTTTATTATGCTAATTATTGCTATTCCGATCAGATGAAGCGCCATCTGTCGGATATTTTTTGAACTTTTGTATTTTTGTGTGTGTGTGTGTGTGTGTGTGTGTGTGTGTGTGTGTGGTTTGAGGTTTTCGGACGCTAAACAGCGTGGTCATCAGCGCCCAAACGCATAGAAACAATAACACATGCGGTGAAGGGACGAAGACGGACAACGAACAAGGAGAACGGCTAAAAGACACAGACCTGACGCAGTTACAAATCCTCACATACAGAGGCAAAACAAGAGGAGAAGAAACGCACTAAAAAAGGAAAGGAAAAATAAGGAAAAGAGAACAGAAATCGAAGTGAAACAAGTAGGTAATCGTGGCTGGCGGACCTCTTACCTAAAGCCTGGGTGAGCCAGTCACCCAGCAGCACATTAAAATCCTCTCCCTAAAATCCGAGGCAACAAATTGGACAGCACACAAAACCGTAAGACCTTAACCACAGTCGTTGCGTCGTCTTGCAAAATAGAGGGCAAATCCGGTGGCAAGGAAACCACCGCCCTCTGGTCAGAGAATAAAGGACAGTCAAGTAAAATGTGTCGGACAGTAATCTGGACGCCACAAGCACTGCAGATGGGGGGGGTCCTCCCGCCGGAGTAAAAAACCATGCGTTAAGGGACTGTGCCCGATGCGGAGGCGAGTGAGGAGAACCTCATCCCGCCTGCATGACTGGTAGGACGTACGCCTTGGCCGCGTGGTGGCCTTGACCAGACGCAGCTTATTTTCACCGACTGCCAGCCACTCCTCTTCCCATTGACGCATAACACGAAAACGCAAAAGGGAGGTTACAGCATGGAGGGGGACGGCACATTCAACAACGTGAGGGAGGGAACATGCATCTTTGGCAGCCACATCCGCCAGTTCGTTTCCCCTAATACCCACGTGCCCCGGCACCCAGCAGAAAGAAATCTCCTTCCCCTGCCGTTGCAGGTGGAGTAGGGCATCATGGATGTTCTGGACGACCGTATCCGCTGGGTACAAGTGTTGCATGGTCTGAAGGGCACTCAGGGAGTCAGAACAGATGAGAAACTTAAGACTGGGAACACATCTCATCTGCTCCAATGCCCGCAAGATCGCAAACAATTCGGCATCAAAGATGGTAAACGCTGCAGGAAGCCGTAACTTGACGACTCGATCAGGGAAAACAACAGCACAACCAACAGAGTCCCCCTGTTTAGAGCCATCCGTAAATACTGGTACATGGTCGGCATGCTGGTTTAAAATATCGTAAAATAAGGAGGTAAAAACAAACGCAGGAGTGCAGCTCCTCCGGTATTCTGACAAGTCTAAAAGGACGCTGGGCCTCTGGAGCAACCAGGGAGGCAGGCGGGTAAAACCCTGGAGTTGGGGTGCCACACGCTCCACACCAAGGGACTCAAGCAAATGCTTGGCACGAATCCCAAATGGTCTCGTTGCCCTTGGACGACTGGAAAAGAGACGTTCCATAGGCGGTAGGGTAACAGTAGGGTATGCAGGGGAGGTAGGACAGGCAAGGAATTGACACACCCGTCGCACCATGAGGAGTTTCCGCCGGATGGCGAGCGGCGGTTCCCCTGCCTCAGCACACAGGCTGGGGATGGGACTGGTACGGAACGCACCAGTAGCCAGCCTGATACCCTCATGGTGTACTGCGTCAAGAATCTTCAGATACGAAGGCCTCGCTGACCCATACACAGTGCATCCATAGTCAAGACGCGACCGGACGAAAGCCCTATAAAACTGCAGCAGACGCGCCCGATCTGCTCCCCAGGACCGATGGCTCCGACACTTCAAAATATTCAGCGCCTTCAGGCCCCGCACCTTGAGGTCTTCAAGGTGCGGCAACCACGACAACTTGGAATCAAAAGTGAGGCCCAGGAACCTCACAGTGTCTCTAAAAGGAAGAATGGTGTCCCTCAGACGCAATTCAGGGGAGGTAAAAGCACGTCGAGAACGATTAAAATGAACACACACACATTTGTCTGCAGAAAAGGTAAAACCCGTCTTCGCAGTCCATGCCTCTAATCGCTTTATCGTAAGCTGCAGCTGCCGACTAGCAGTGACAAGACTGGAGGAAGAACAGAAAACAGCAAAATCGTCCACAAACAAGGAGCACTGGGCAGGACTCCGGATAGTGGACGTGATACTGTTAATGGCGACGGCAAAGAGGGTGACACTTAAAACGCTTCCCTGAGGATCACCATTCTCCTGCAAGTACAAATCAGATAGCACATTTCCAGCCCGATATCGAAAGAGGCGGCGGGAAAGAAAGGACCGAATGAAGATGGGGAGATGGCCACGAAAGCCCCACTGATAGAGTTGATTGAGGATAAGGCGGCGCCAAGTAGTGTCATACGCCTTATTAATGTCAAAGAATACACCTAGACAATGCTGGTTACGTAGGAAGGCCTGCTGGATGGCCGCCTCAAGCAGGGTCAAGTTGTCTATAGTTGAACGACATCTCCGAAAGCCACACTGAGATTGGCTAAGGAGCTGCCTGGTCTCGAGCAGCCAAACCAGGCGACGGTTGACCATGCGTTCCAATGTCTTCCCGACACAGCTCGTCAAAGCAATACTCCGATAACCACTGGGATGCATTCGGTCCTTTCCCGGTTTGAGGAGGGGAACCAAAATCGCCTCCCTCCACGAGTCAGGGAACGTGCCGGATGACCATATCATATTAAAACAATTCAGGAGTACTTCCTTGGATGGCAGCAACAAGTGCTGCAGCATGCTGTACAGGATTTGATCATCACCTGGCGCAGTATCATGAGCCACAGACAGCGCCGAATCCAGTTCCCACATTGTGAAGGGGCAGTTGTAGGGTTCAGAATTTGGAGACCGGAAGTCCAAGTGATCCCTCTCGATGGCAGTGCGGTAGCAGCAGAAATCTGGATCACAGTTAATAGTGGCAGTAGATTCGGCAAAATACATGGCCAGTGTCTGGGCAATGTCTCTCGGCGCCGTGAGTAGACAACCCTGATGCAGCAATGCCATGACAGGTAATTGGCTGCGTTTCCCGGAAATCCTCCTGATGGCTTCCCATACTTTTGTAGAACTAGTGGAGCGGGAGATGGAGTTCAGGAACGATTGCCATGACCGTCGTTTGCTCTCTTTAATCACTCGCCGCGCCTTGGCCCTTGCCACCCGAAAGGCCGCAAGATTGTCAGCTGAGGGACGGCACTTGAAGCGGCGCAGAGCTGCACGGCGGGCCTGGATGGCTGAGCGGCACTCAGTGGTCCACCAAGGGACAGGGCGCCTCTTGGGATGACTTGAGGACCGTGGGATCGACAATTCAGCAGCATGGGAGATCACGGCTTTAACATGGTCGACCCATTCGTGGACGCTGGCACGGTGTTCCAAAACAGCTAAATCGCTGAAAAGTGTCCAGTCAGCTCTGCAGAGGTGCCACCTGGGTGGCACTGGTAATGCCACAGTCTCATCCAGGAGGCGAATCCAAAGGGGGAAGTGGTCACTAGAATGGAGGTCAGCGGCAACCTCCCACAGAGCAGAATCCGCGAGTGCTGGAGAGCAAAAGGAAAGGTCAATAGCTGACGACGACCCAGAAGCAGTACAGAAATGAGTGGGAGCGCCAGAGTTGAGGATGCACAGTTCTTCGGATGCCATGAGGCTTTCCAGAATGCGACCCCTGGGGCAAGTAGTCGTACAGCCCCATAAGACATTATGAGCATTGAAGTCCCCCAGAAGGAGAAATGGGCGGGGGAGTTGGGTAATAAGGTCTGTGAGAGCTTCAGAGTCTATTGCATCCTGAGGCGGTAAGTAAACGGAACAGATTGTGAGCCTCCACCCCACAAGAAGGTCAACTGCAACTGCTTGCAAGTCCGTAACGAGAGGGAGCTCAGATGAGTGGTGCATGTCATGTACAAAAACTGCAACACCACCCTTTGCCCTTTCCCCCATCAGATCATCTTTTCGATACACGGTATAGCCCCGTAAAGAAGGAGCATCAGTGGCCTGGAAATGTGTCTCGTGGAGACATAAGCACAAGGGGCGCTCTCGTACAAGGAGTTGTAATTCGGCCACATGCGTCCTGAACCTATTCAGGTTCCACTGTAATATGGGAGCCAGTGATCAGGGTGGCTGAATTTTCATCCTGCCCCTGTGGTTTGGAGGAGAGCCCGTACTGGCCGGAGATTTATTCCTGGGGCGAGAAGATCGCCCCCGGTCGACATCAATGTCCATCAGCTCCGATGGCGACCCAAGGGAGATGTCAGATAGTACGATGGCATCGTCATCGGACTGACCCTGACTAGTCTCCTCAGGTGGCAAAACCTTCACCTTCGGCGTCTTCGTCTTGGGGGGCTTAGAATGCAGAACCTTGTCAACAGTTGAAGCTTTACTCGCCCGGGCAGAAGGTGCCATATGGGGAGGGGCAGGAAGTACCCCAATGTCAGCAACCACGGCCTTGTCCGACGTTGTGGAGAGAGCTGCAGGTTGCAAAACAACCGCAGCAGCACAAGTGCACTTGCAAATGCAGGTATTAGTGCTGACACTAGCAACCTCCGTTTGTGTAGCAACAGTGGCCAACTATACCGGTTTCTGCAGAGTGGAAGCGAAAGATGTTGTAAACACAGGAGGCTGCATGGCCTTAAAGAGCTTCTTGGCCTCACCATAGGGGATGCGCTTAGATGTTTTGATCTCCTGTATCTTCCGTTCCTCGAGACAGATGGGGCAGACCCGGCTCCAGACAGGGTGACTCCCAGAGCAATTAACGCACTTCACAGGCGATGAACAATCGGCTCCATCATGGGCAGGCTGACCGCATTTACCACAAGTGGCTATCCCATTGCACCCCAACGTAGTATGCCCAAAGCGCTGACATTTAAAACAGCGCATTGGGTTGGGGAAATATGGCCGTACTGGCAAACGTAAGAAACCCGCTTTAACATGCTCTGGGAGTCTCGGGCAATTGAACGTGAGAATAAACGAGTCGGATTTGACTAGGTCCCCATCGACTCGTTTCATAATATGCTGCACGTCGACAATACCTTCGTCAGCCCACTCAGATTTCAACTCGTCCTTGGGGATATCCACCAAGTCCCTACATGTCACAACACCCTTACTATAGTTCAAAGTGGAGTGGAGCTCGGTCTCGATAGCGTACTCTCCGAGATAGGTTGCTTTCCTAAGAGAAGTGACTTGACGGGAACTAGAAGTTTCAACTAACAGAGTCCCATTGCACAGACGCTTCACAGATTTAAGTGTTCCTGCAATTCCCTCAAGACCCTTGTGGATGTAAAAGGGAGAAACCCTCTCAAAGCTACCCTCCTTCCGTTTCATAATCAAAAACACATTCTGATTATCAGCATGTGCTCTGTTACAACAGTCTAACAAATCTCGATCAACACTAGGCGCTGGAGGACTCGCAGCACGAAGTCGCTTCTTCGATGGGGTGTGTTTTCCTACCAGTGGCCCACCCAAGCCACTGGTAGGGGGAAATGTAGAGGTCGAAGGGTCCATTGCGGTCCCACGAGCAGCTAGGGAACTAAAGGTCCGCTCAGACAGAGCCCCGCGTGCCTGAGTAAGCCTTATACAACTGGGGTGCGGCAGGTGCCCCAGAGGTTGCCCGCTTGCGACTGTTCCACCCCAACAGCCATGCATCTTATAGGCGCGCAGCACACCGTAAGATTGAGGGGTTTTTATAGAGGTTTACCTTCCTCGCAATCCAGGCGGTCAAGCCAAGATTACCATTCCCCGCAGCACACAACATTCCACCGCTGCGCCATGCGGTGGTCGCTGAAGCATGTCCGGGGGTTACGGTGACAGGAGACTGGCGGCGCTGACCAGTCCCCAGCTCAGGACCCCGGGGTCGCCAAGCCCGTACTCAGCAAATGAATGCTGAGCCCCTGGGGGTTTTGTATTTTTCTGGTTCTAATAAAACCCCATGTCATTCCAAGCATGTGTGTTAATTTGTACCTCTCTATCTACATTATTCCGTGATGTACTCAGATTTCAAATTTATACTGACTTTTTGATCACCCGCTATATTAGAGAAACAATTTGTCTAATAGTTGAAATGCCCTGCCGTCATAGTTAAAACTGACGGCAAGAAAAAAGACAAAACTGCCCATTTTCACAGCACAGCACAGCACAGCATTTTCTCTTTGACAGTCAGTTTTCGCCGACAATGTGCACATTGCTGCTTAAAATAAGTAAATAGCGTATGTCTGTCTCTGTGTTTACTAGAATGTTGTGTAAAAATTTGAAGTAAATTGGTCAAGAATTTTTCGAGATTTTTGGATACAACGTTAAACAGTTTTATCATTATTCACGTATGGGTACAGTAGGACCACGCGACGTACAATAAATCAATGTCGCTTTTGATGGTTGGCCTCCCTTTGTGTCCAAATATGTTTCATCGATTCAGAATGTTAAGTCTTTCTTTCATCAGACCATGGTGTTGCAGTCCGTTTTCTAATTTGCCTATGGCCAACTTTCTAATCAAGTATCTTTTGTCTGAATGTCTTTCTATCTGTAACGTCTGCCTGAGTTATACCGGCTGCTTTGAGATCCTCTTTAATTGCAATGATCGATTTAATTGACTCCCTTTTGGCCTAACTTATGTTTTCGTAGAATTCTACTATTCTAGTGGGTGCCATTCTTTTTAATGTGCCCATAAAATTTAAGTTTTCGTTTCCTCATGTCACCATGTATGTCTGTCCATTCTTCTATTTCCTTATTACGAATTTCTTCAGTATCTCTCTTTCTACTTAAAATTAAAATTTCTTCTCCACCAGGACAGTCAGGTTTGATTACAGTGCTGTAATACCTAAGTTTACTGAATTTAGAAATTGATTTTTTTATTATACATGTTTTGTGTTAATCTGAATGCACCTGCTGTTTTTTGACAGCTTTTTCCGAACCGTTTTCTTGTATGATTTCCCCCGTCCGTCCGTCCCCCTCCCCCCCCCCCCCCTCCGCCAAATATTTAGAAAGCATTTTTATTTTTCCATATTTCGTGATCAAAACTTTGGCATTTGTTTGTTGTACGTCATATATTCCGGTTTTTCGAATGACGTTTCTAGTCCTACATTTTCCGCAACTTGTAAAAGAATTTGAATTTGTTTTTGAGCTGTGGTAATATTCCTAGTTGAAATTGGTAAGTTATCTGCAGATCTGCTTGTATAACAGTGTATGTATACACACAATAAGTAAAATTTCGTCGTTTCCTATCCTTCTTGGTGCCTCAGTTGTAGAGAGAGGCCAGCAGGATATGTTATTTGTGTTGAGACTATTGCCTCCTGGGACGTTCGTGGTTTTCGATGCTAAACGTACCTTGGTGCAGGCCAGCTGCGCAGTGGAGGCGAATCATCCGCAGTCGTTTGTGGCGTCGGCGTCGTCGTGGTTGTAGTTGTTGTTGTAGGAGCCGGAATGGGGTCCATGTTGAAGAGCGCACTGTAGTTGTGAGGAGGGTAAATGACCATACTGAATGTCGCCTTGAGCGCCGGCTCGTCGAAGCACGGGAAGGCTCTGCGGGCGCTGGTCGCTTCGAACTGCGTCGCAGCCAGGTACCTGCACAGAGGAGACACAGCCCCAGTCGACCTGTCCACGCGTAGCACGTTTGCTTAGCACGCCCCATCACATCGAGCAGTAAGGCAACGCCTGTGCAGCTCACACTAGCCAGCTATTACCACTCGTCTCCCTGATAGCAGCTGTGGGAACTGACACGAAAATGACTCGTCAATCCATGCAGCAGACCCCATATTCCTTTCGTCGCGTTGCGCTGTTTTTGTGTTATAACTTGTTTATTCTATTACAAGGCAGCGGCACACTGGAGATTTATGAAGAACACATCACCCTTTGTTCAGTTACTTATAATTAAATGTCTATCAATCGAAGACGTGAAGTCTGCGATCGGATTGCCGCACCTTGTTTTTAAAGATGCATCTTGACCACACAGATATTACAATCCACTATTACTAGTTTCTGCTACTGCCATCTTCAAATCTGTTGCAAATAAAATATAACAGTGATGTAACCGAAAAAGTTAATTTAGCTGAAGCAAAATCTATAACAGACCTGGTGATACATAAAAAATAAGAAAAAAATATATCATTAACAGCCACGGGCAGCAGCCATACATACCATAAAACATCCTAATGTAGGAGTCAGACATAGGTAAATAGTAAGTGCGTGTGATGGCACGGATGTGTGTGGTATTTATACAAATGACTGAGGCGAGCGGGGGGCACTGTAGTTACGGCACGCTACTGACTAGTATCCCAAATTTAGTAGTTAAAATGCAGTATGCGTAGTCATTAATTAAAGTTACTTCACACGAGTGTCTGACAATAAAACGTGGACATACTCAAAATTCACATAAGAAGTATAAAGAGTAATAACGGGAAGCTCCTTGCCTGGCAAACTGAACGACACACAATTTTGCAAAAAGCGGAATAAGAGTTTTAAATAACACAGAAACCTTTAAGCACGGCAAAACAGTTAAACGATGACCATAGGTGTAATGTAATTAACAAAACAGTGACTGTTATTTTAGACCTCGACAGTCGATAACACATCCGGAGTGGGATCTCAGTGGCGCCGCATCGTGGCTGCCCTATGTGTTTTTAAAGGTGTTGGTAACGAACAGGAAAAGATCATAATGAGACACAGGAAGAAAACCCCCAATTGACATAAGAAACATAATGTAAGACAGCAGGAAATCAAACATTAATTTCCGGATAGGGTGGTCAATCTCACAAACATAAAAATGACAGAAAATGTAATGGATCTTCTGAATAAGAGTCTACACGAAACTTGAAACTTACAGGCAGATTGAAACGGTATGCCGGACAGAGAGTCGAACTCCGGACCTTTGCCTTTCGCAAGCAAGTGCCCTACCGACTGTTCGGCCCCTGCACTAGCCACGGCCCCAACTCGGGGATGAATTTCTTCGATTTTGAACTCGTGTCTGTTTAAAAAACGGGCGATGAAATTGCTGCGAGTGTAACAAACAGCAGCGGCACTCTTATTGTCGCTCATCATAAATGTTGGCAGTTTATTCGGAATGTATCACGATTGCCGATGGCGTCGTTAGGCAGGAATCTAAGAGGACAGCTTCAGGCGCTGCAAGTGAAATAGCTGTTGTTAGTTTCTGGGGTTCGTTCACTGACGGGAGAAACCGGTGACGGAGTCACGCTCAGCGTACTCGAAACGCGGGCACTCCACACCGACTCCACTCCCGAGTCAGCCGAATGTGTGAGCAGCCAGCCGTCCCCGGCCCGCCCTGCGATGCTGCCTGTGGATCGCAGGGTCCCGGCTTGTTTCGATTGCTGGCCGTGTCAGACATTTTCTCCGACTGGGGACTGGGTATTTGTATTGCCCTCATCATTCCGGAAACTGGTGTGACAGAAGAGTGAAAAGAGACACGCGGACCTCGAGCCCACTACCCACCTCGTCTCTCCTGCCGCCTCGTACGTGCTGACGTAGAAGCCGTCCATGTCCTCGGCCAGCTGGCCCGTGTACCGGATCTCGATGCGAACCTCGCCGCTCACCTCCGCCACCAGCCGGACGGTCGCCGTCTCCGTCGCATTGTCGCGATCCACTGACGTCACGGCGACACAGGTGTCCCTCGTAGGGTCTTGCTGGTACTGGACGACGTTCACAGCGTCCTTATCGAAGTCGAGGTTGCTGACCGCGTGGAGGGTGATCTGCGGACCGATAGACAGGGTGAACTCGGCCTGTGATCCCAAACAGCGCAGTAAAACGTACGACACCTTTGTCGACAGAGCTTCCCACAGCAAAGTTAAAGCTTAAAGTCGTCTCGAGCACTACGGTAGTTAAGTAGGAGCAGTCTGATCGCACAGTCTCGCCCTCCTCGATCTCTGAACGAGGTCGTGTGACCAGTTACCCAGGGACCGACAATTCGATGTCTATACTGAACCGCGGGGAAGTTTGACGTTATTCACTACGACAACTCAATTCCACTGTTGACACAGCGTTCTGTGGGACACCACTTTCTTTTGATGCCGTCAATGAGCGTTTATTAAAGAGTATCTCAATTTATAATGTGTAGTAACCAAATTGTATTCAGACGTAGAACGTACCGTCTGTGGCATCCGATACAAACAGTTGTACGTATGTCAATGTCTACAACATATCAATTCGCTACATAAGTTTACTTATTACGTATCTCTATGTCAGTGACATCTGTGTTAATCGTACGTCGTTTCTTATGTTCAAATCGATATACAACTATAAGCACACAACGATGAACTCTGCCTGTTTTAATCTGACGGGACTTAAAATATGTCCTACTTCACAGTATGTCGCACATGTTACTGCTGTCAATCCTTAAACGGAGAAATTTCTTGGATACATTGGACACAACTGTCATAGAGTGGAAGCAAGGAACAGATAAATACGCCAAAGAGTTTATATTATATGTTCAAAATGGTTCAAATGGCTCTGAGCGCTATGGGCCTTAACTTCTCAGGTCATCAGTCCCCCTAGAACTTAGAACTACTTAAACCTAACTAACCTAAGAACATCACACACATCCATGCCCGAGGCAGGATTCGAAGCGCGGTTCCAGACTGAAGCACCTAGAACTGCCCGGTCATATATGATATGTTTCTTGCTTCTCCTGAGGTCATATTCACAGTAGTAATTAACGTGCGTGTCTCGGATATAGACCTAGATAATACATCATTAAACTTACGTTTCTACTGCTGTGTATAAAATTGTTATGTTGCAGATATACGTACAGTTGTTTGTTTACCAGGCTGTTTTTTATGCTTCCTTCTCTCACAGAATACAGACGCTAATTGAATATGTTTTTTACGAAGAATGTAAATGTATATTAATAGTGGTTGTAATTATTATACTGCATGTGTCATATGCTGCCTGAGAGAAATTTGGTGACAGCAGAACCAGCTACTAATGAGAATTTGCACCACAGATGCTGCCACAAGTCAGAGATATTACTCAAGAAACCACTGGTCCAAAAACTGCTACAGCCCTGATTGTTATAGTGATCATAAAGAATTGAAGTACTAATACTTTCCCTGTAAAAAAATTGTCTATGTGACTTTCATCGAGAGTGCAAAGATTCTGTACTTTTATCTAGGAATACTGCAAGATAGCAAAGCAATCGTGTTTGGATTCTCGAGCCACACGTGGTGCTTCACTTTATTTAGCAGAATATTTTGTAGAGTCATATTGGAAAATTTTTAATGTCTCGTAGAAGGCAACGTCTGAAAAGAAAAAAATGTCTGTTTTTGTTTCGTAGGTTGAAAAGTGGCGATGTCGTAAAGGGCTAGCTGTAATTTTTGCTTTATTTATTTATTTATCTGAGTAGGGTTAAGTTACAAATATCAGAAAATTAGGGGTACGATTTGACTATTTTTTGACTCAATACCACACCAACTTGTGAACAAGTTTCGATGATAAATAAAGTCCCAGTGGGCCAGCATACCTCATTTCATAGTTGTAGCTACAAAAACTAATATCTCTTGCCAGCTACGCATTTTTAAAGTCAAGGTTATTACATTATGGTGGTAATAATATTTAAACTAGAACGGAGTCAAGCAACAGCATTAAAATAAGCAGTCCGATGAAAAAGAAATTTTAAGATAAAAATCGAAGTTTTTTGTGTTCTTGTGGTTAAGTAACAATTTCAAGTAGCAATTTTCCTGGTGCTAATAGCTGTGCTGGATAATCACTGTCTCAGAAATAATGCTTGGGCAGCTAGCTGCACAGAGTTTCAACGAGAACACGTGTATCCTGAAATAAGTGTTACAGTATCACGAAGCAATTAGGACTGGAAGCATCCTTTAAAATTACAATACTGATCCGGCTAGGATTATAATAGTCCCCCAGGGGATATGAGATAGCACTATATTAAAGCCATGCAATGACGAAGTTATTAACTGCTAGTGTAACATTTTTCATGTCTGTCTTCAGCGCTACAGTTGCATCTTTAGGGTCAACGTAAATGTGTCATCAAGCTGAATGTTGGCCTCTCCACCACTAAGGAATGGTCCTGCTGGAGCTGGTGTGCCATTCCTTCCTCTGTCTTTTGGACGGAATCACAAATCAACTGTAGGACATGTCTCCAGAATGAATTTTTCACTCTACAGCGGAATGTGTGCTGTTGTGAGGCCTGCTGGCAGATTAAAACTGTCTTTCTTCCAGATGTGCTAGTCTTGCGGTCGGTGGGGAACTTGCCTGCGAAAGGCAAACGTCCCGAGTTCGGATCTCGGCCTGGCACACAGTTCTAATCTGCCAGCAAGTTTCAGCTGTAGGGGATTTTTGAAGTCTAACATGGAATTCAGACTACATGTAAGGTGGCTTAATTATTCATGTAGCGCCACCCTACATGTTTATTCACATTTTTATGTTCTAATACTACTCCCCAGGTCTACTAACGTATTGAAGAGGTAACTGAAATGTTCTTTTCATAATTCGAATTATTACTTGCAAAATTCTTGCATATGTAATTCCACGTGTTGCCAACGATCAAGCTAGGAACTGAATTAGCTATTCACTTCAGTTTGTGAGAAGCTGTGTATTTCCTTGTACTCGACACAGCAGCCTAGCAGAGTGAGACAGCAGAGGGACACTGGCATTCTACATCTGCATCTTCATCTGCATGGATACTCTGCAAACCACATTTAAGTGCCTGGCAGAGGGTTCGTCGAACCACCTTCCCGATTTTATATTATTCCAATGTCGAAAAGCGCGTAGAGAGAACGAACACCTATATCTTTCCTCGAGAGCTCTGATTTCACTATTTTATTACGGTGATCGTTTCGCCCTATGCAGGTCGGCGTCAACAAAATATTTTCGCATTCGGAGGAGAAAGTTAGTGATAAAAATTTCGTGAGAAGATTCCACCGCAACGAAAAACGCCTTTGTTTTAGTTATGTCCACCCCAGATCCTGTATCATTTCCGTGACACTCTCTCTTCGCGATAATAGAAAACGTGCTGAACTTCCGTGAACTTCCTCGATATACTCCGTTGATCCCATCTGGTAAGGATCCCACACCGCGCAGCAATACGCCAAAAGAACACGGACAAGCGTTGTGTAGGCAGTCTCTTAGTAGATCCGTGACATATTCTACATGTTCTGTCCATAAAACACAGTCTTTGATTTGTCTTCCCCACAAAATTTTCTACGTGTTCTTTCCAGTTTAAGTTGTTCGTAATTGTAATTCCTAGGTATTTACTTTAGTTTACGGCTTTACGTTTGATTGATTTATCGTGTAACCGAAGTTTAACGAATTCCTTTTAGCGCTCATGTTGATGACGTCACACTTTTCATTATTTATGGTCAATTGCCAGTTTTCGCACCATACAGATATCTTTTATAAATCGTTTTGCAATTTCTTTCGATCTTCTGACGACTTTACTAGTCGATAAACGACAGCGTCATCTGCAGACAACCTAAGGCGGCTGCTCGGATTATGTTCTAAATTGTTTATATAGATAAGGAAGAGCAGAGAGCCTGCAACGCTACCTTGGGCAACACCAGAAATCACTTCTGTTTTACTCGATGACTTTCCGTCAATTTCTACGAACTGTGACCTCACTGACAGGATATCACGAATCCGGTCGCGCAACTGAGACGATGTTCATACGCACGCAATTTCACTACGAGCCGCCTGTGAGGCATAGTGTCAAAAGCCTTCCCGAAATCCAGAAATACGTAATGAGTTTGAAATCCCTTGTCGATAGCACTCATCTCTTCGTTTGAGCGAAGAGCTAGTTGTGTTCCACAAAACGATCTTTTCCAAATCCGTTTTGACTCCGTGTCAATAGACCGTTCTCTTCGACGTAATTCACAATGTTCGAGCACAATATATGTCCCGAAATGCTGCTGGATTTAACGATATGGGCCTATAATTTAGTGGATTACTCCTACTGCTTTCTTTTGAATGCTGGTGTGACCTGCACAACTTTCCAGCTTTTGAGCACGGATTTTTCGTCGAGCGAACGGTTATATATCATTTTTGGGTATGGAGCTATTGTATCAGCACACTCTGAAAGCAACCTAAAGGTATACAGTCTGGGCCTGAAGACTTGCTTTTGTTAAGTGATTTAAGTTGCTTCACTACTCCGAGGATGTCTACTTTTACGTTACTCACATTAGCAGCTGTTCTTGATTCGAATTCTGGAATATTTACTTCGTGTTCTTTGGTGAAGGAATTTCGGAAGGCTGTGTTTAGTAACTATACTTTGGCAACACTACTGTCGATAGTATTTCCATTGCTATCGCCCAGAGAAGGCATCGATTGTGTCTTGGTGGTAACATACTTCAGGTTTCGACCTTCACTGTGGCCATAAACGTCGCCTTTGGGGGCTCTCGCACTTCTTCCTGAGACAAGGCCGGACATGTCAACGCGACAGCCGGTAATGCCCCAGACGGCTGGGTAGCGCTCGAGCAAAGACGCGATGCTTATATGGAGGTATGTCTCCTGTACTTAAAGCTTTCTGTGGGAAGCGCAAGACGCAGCGCCTCGAGCGCGGCTAGAAAAACGGTTGACTTCTGCCCCACCCCCGTCCACAAAACAAAAAAAATCTATCTTCTGCTGGCGCTCTGTCGGAATATTGGAATTTCACCGCGGCTGTTGTCGCAATCTCAGCAAAACTTGGCCAGAGATCAGACGGTGCTTAGAATCGTTACCGTCATTGGTGGATGACTTGGAGACATTCCAAAACTAGAGAGAGGAGTTAGAATTTCTGTTTCCCACGGACGATGGTGTTGCAGCATCTGTACGGCTGCACACGGGAAGATGGATCCAGCACGCTACTAAGTCTCGCCCACAGCCGACGCGCGCGCATCTGAGTTTGGGGAGTTTAATTGGTGAGGTTCGTCCAGCGACGCTGTTCCCAGGAATAGTTCAGGGGCGCGGTGTTTGTCAACTTTGTGGCATTAGTCGTTTCGGTAACTGATAACCCCACTTAGATTTTTGATTTCCAGGATGCACTTTGCATCTGTGAACGGCCTTTGTTCTTCTGAGTTCACTTTCCATTAGCATTTTCTGACATGTTCTTCGCTTGATCGTTGGCAGTATTCATTACGCGATCATAGAATTGGTACCGCGATCGGAATGAAACATAATTGATCTCTATCTTTGCATTCGTTGTAATCTTGTCGAATGTTTTTCCCGCTCGAATGCACGTCAAGAGAAATAAACACCATCGATCATAAGCACGCATTTTCATTTAATAGTTCGATGCCTCCCTTAACTCAAATGTGCGGTTGTGATGTGGCTGACCTGCATATTTCGTTCACGAATATTAACTTTTAAAGGTGTGCCTACCCCTCTTAAATTCAGACTTAATAAATCGTTATCTATTGACTGACTGGTGATTTTCACGGGTTTGCAGCCGGGTTCCATCGTCCTGACGACAACACGATATTTCGGCGGACCATCTGGCCGCCATCTGCAGGTGAGATTGAGTGGACAATCACGCCGGAACTGAAGAGACCTCAGATTCGGCGGCTCCTTCATACCGCGGGTACTGGCCAAAAAAGGTAATTTGCCATCATTTCCAATTTCCATCGTAAATTTGATTCGTGGATGAAGGCAGTTAAAATGATCCAAAAATCGATGAAGAGATTCCATTCCATGTGGCCAAACGATGAAAATATCATCCACGTATCTCAAAAAAAAATGTTGGTTTAAGAGAAGATGTCCTAAGTGCCATATGCTCAAAATTTTCCATAAAGATTGATTGACTGTTTCATCACCTTTAAAAAATAATTTCGTGCGACTGCATAGGAAGCTTCACTCCGTGTTCCGACCACAGAAACTTTAATTTCGTATCTCAGGGATGTGTAAACTACAATCACAATCACCACACCTAACACACAGTTCAGGTTGGTGTTTTTCACGCATCACACACAGAAATCATTGCGTAAAGTGAAGGAAGCAACCCGAATGTTCAGCACTCGATGCCGAGTGCTCGACAAGGTACAGTGGTGTTGGAGGGGAGAGTGCGCCCGGCTTTCTGTGCCCATTACACGCAGCCAATCACGGGCGTGCCGGGAGTTTAATACGGGCTCCTGACCGCGGTCGAATTTGGGCATTGCCACATCGAATCATTGATATAGATGGACTACATTCCAGCGATGAAGATAACGCTGCGGCAAACCTGAAGGTGTGGTCTGCGTTGCTTCAGTAGACATTGTCCTGTTGGACGTGGTGCGGCCTCGGCTTCTTCTAACCTCGGAACAGACTTACCCGACTAATTGTAGCGGGACTGTTAAGTGTAATATAGTACCCAAACCACTTCTATTTTTGAGATACACAAATCATTTCCTGATGTGGAAGAAGCAGCCTGCAACTTCCGTGCTGTCCTTGTCTGCCTGTTCGACTCTCGCCTTGGCCGTCACGACCCCCTGGTCTCCTACCCAGTCAAAACGTGCGTTGAGAGACCACAGCGCCACCAGTCTCGCAACGCGGAACCACACTATGTCCCCACATCTCTCATCCGAGCTCAGGTCGACTCGAGTCCAGCCAGGTTACAGCCGTTTTGTTTGTCACTGGTAGCAGTTCTGTATACCAAGATTCGCAAGCACTATACCATAAATCACCTACAAATTTAATTATGCAATCTTTCTACTATACTGAATATACACTATAAGTACAGTTTCATTTTTTGTTATCTGTTACTGAAATGAACATTGCTAGTGGTAACTGAATGAAAAATTTCTCTGGGCACATTTTCTCTTCTTGTAACGGGACCCAGCGTAGTTTCTTTTTCTGTCTATTTCTTTCATCCGGCGTATTTTACAGAAGGAATGACTTACGGGGAAATGTCCAAAAACAGTATAAGATGGTCGAAAGATGCTGTTACCAGACGAAGGAGTCGTAGTCTATGAAAAATACGATAAAAGAGCGCAAGTGATTTTACCATAATTAATAATGTCTTTCGAAAAGAAGTTCGTCTTCCCTCCTGCGATTCCCACTTCAGTTCCCGAAGCGTCTCCGTAATACTTGCGTGCTGATCGAACTTAACAAATCTGGCAGACGGCCTCTGATTTCCTACGATGTCTTCCTTTCATCCGACCTGGTGTGCATCCCATACATTCGAGCAGTACTCAAAAATACGTCGCAATAGCGTCCTATAAGCAGTCTCCTTTACAGATGAATCATACTTTCCCAAAAGATGACAATTCGCCTATCCTACTACGATTCTCACATGCTCGTCCCACTTCACATCGCTCAGCCACGTTACGCCCAGGTATTTAAACGACGTGATTGTGTCAGGCAGGGCACTAATAAAGCTGTACTCGCAAATTATGTGTTTCTTACTCGTCACCATTAAATAACATTTTTCTACATTTAGGGCTAGCTGCCATTCACCACTCCAACTAGAAATTTTGTCCAACTCATCTTGTATCCTCCTACAGTCACTCAAAGACGACACTTTCCCGTACATCACAGCATCGTCAGCAAACAAACGCAGATTTCTGTAGACCCTATCAGCTAGATCATTTGTGTACCAGCGAAAAAATGTTCCTCTCGGAGCACAAAAATTGTGATCACGTTCAAAAGACTCTGACTCAAAAGTTGGGCCCCTTCTACCTCATTCCACCTTCCTCAGCACCTTTAAAAATTTTCCCAAAAATTTTGGTATTCCGTGCTTTTTTAACGTGCAACTCACCTCAAACTCCAAATTGTAACCCTCTCACACGAGCTAGTCCATTGCTGTAAGTCACCTATATCCATACACTCCCAGTTGCCCCTCCTCATTTAGTCCAAAGCACTGTCTTTTTCTCTTTGTGTCTCTCTAACTGCCGCTGTTTCCCCCCGTCTTGCAGCCACCATCTCTTTCGTTCTGTCCTACTGCTACAGTCTCCTCGCTCTGTCATTGCCTTCCTCTTTGTCTCTTTTATCGCTGATACGTATCTCGTTCCTCCCTTTCTACTCTGCTGTCTCTTCTCACTCTATCTCTCTGTTCCTCATCATCATTGTCGTTCTTGTATACTGTCCCTCACTATCACTGGCTCTCGCCCATTTTCCCTTTATTCCTAAACCCCCTCCCCGCCGCTGACAGTGTCTCCTTCACTTTTTGCCTGGCGCTGTTCTGTCACTGTCAACTATGTTCCGTTCCCGAGCTGCCATTGTCTCCTTGGCTTTTTCTATAACACGTCCACTATCTATTATCTTTCAGTATTTTTCCGCTGGTTCTGTTCTTTTCCCAGCTGCAGCACGGCATGTAACTCTTATAGAAGAAATGTAACGGTCAGGAAAATGCAGACAGTTTACTTACGTGAAACTGAAAAAAACGCGAAACTAATTTTACACCTCGGACCAAAATTTACGTGCAAAAAAGTTTGGCATGTGTTTCATTATTACGACATGAGGTTCGCAGATAATAACGGAGACACTTTACAACATATTTCTCCGTGCGACCTCACTTTCTATACTGCCTCACACCGGATTTCACGTGCATGTTTTTCGTAAACAAGTAGCGTAATTTTGAATCTCTGTATTTCGAAAACGGATAAAGATATGTAAAAAGTTTTCTAGGGTGGTCGAGATCGGGGTCTGAGGAATACATTATAAAAATTCCAGTCATTTGCTGTGCGTGTCCGTTTCGGAATCCCTGGCGGTGTTTCGGTATCCAAAAAGCAAGTGTTTGGGTTGTTTATCGATAGCACATTTTTGAAAACGGAAAGGTGTCACTTCTAGATAAATGACTAGAGAATAAACCGTTAAAATTTGAGCAATTTGGTGCTTTCGGTTGTTTAGATATCCGCTGCTGACGGCAAAAGAATGGTAAGGAAATCCAAGCGGAGGGTTGTCGAAGGGGTCGCCTAACCTTCTGACACTAGCACAGCCGCCACGTTAAAGTGGTGCCGAAATATCTGAAGGTACATTTCTAAAATGCTCGACAAAGTTGCGTGCGCGGCAGTGGGGCTGTCACCGAACTGGAGGCTCCTAGAGGGGCGCTTTGCCGTTGTAGTCAGGGGCGTGTCAATGTTGGAGGAGGGAGGGGAGTAGGAAGGCCGAAGAGGTGTGCGTACCCTTTCCTGCTTCCGATCGCGCTCAGATTTCGTCGCAAAGTTCTGAACGGTCTGTAGACGAGAACGAAATCTGCGGTCCCACTGCACGTTCAGTGGAGATGCAGCCCCGCAGTGCCCTCAGGGAAGGTTTCAGCAGGCCAAAGGTTGTCAGGAAGGTCTAGAACCACCTGCTGCTCGTCAGACTGAGAACTCTCGCTCTCGAACGCGAAATGTGTGCAGTCGACGCCTCAGGGAAAGAGGCAGTTTCATTGGCGCACTTGATGCCAACCTCTGGGACGTTTTCGTGTCGATTGTGAGCGGCGGTCTATCTGAAATGTTTTTCTCGGCCACTCGTAAGAGGAAGACTGCACTGTAGTTCCTTCTCTAGCTTGTAGCACAGGTGACAAAATGGTAAATATCGAAATAGATGACAGAGGAATAGAAAAACAATTAAAATCGCTCAAAAGAGGAAAGGCCGCTGGACCTGATGGGATACCAGTTCGGTTTTACACAGAGTACGCGAAGGAACTCGCCCCCCTTCTTGCAGCGGTGTACCGTAGGTCTCTAGAAGAGCGTAGCGTTCCAAAGGATTGGAAAAGGGCATAGGTCATCCCCGTTTTCAATAAGGGACGTCGAACAGATGTGCAGAACTATAGACCTATGTCTCTAACGTCGATCAGTTGTAGAATTTTGGAACACGTATTATGTTCGAGTATAATGACTTTTCTGGAGCCTAGAAATCTACTCTGTAGGAATCAGCACGGGTTTCGAAAAAGACGATAGTGTGAAACCCAGCTCGAGCTATTCGTCCACGAGACTCAGAGGGCCATAGACACGGGTTCCCAGGTAGTAAGAGTGATTTCAGGTGTGCCGCAGGGGAGCGTCGTAGGACCGTTGCTATTCACAGTATACATAAATGACTTTGTGGATAACATTGGAAGTTAAGCGAGGCTTTTTTCAAATGATGCTGTAGTATATTGAGAGGTTGTAGTAATAGAAAATTGTACAGAAATGCAGGAGGATCTGCAACGAATTGAGGCATGGTGCAGGGAATGGCAATTGAAACTCAATGTAGACAAGTGTAATGTGCTGAGAATACATAGAAAGAAAGATCCTTTATCATTTAGCTACAATATAGCAGGTCAGCAACTGGAAGCAGTTAATTCCATAAATTATCTGGGAGTAGGCATTAGGAGTGATTTAAAATGGAATTACCATATAAAATAAATCGTCGGTAAAGCAGATGGCAGACTGAGATTAATTGGAAGAATCCTAAGGAAATGCAATCCGAAAACAAAGGAAGTAGGTTACAGTACACTTGTTCGCCCACTGCTCGAATACTGCTCACCGGTGTGGGATCCGTACCAGATAGGGTTGATAGAAGAGATAGAGAAGGTCCAACGGAGAGCAGCGCGCTTCGTTACAGGATTATTCTGTAATCGCGAAAGCGTTACGGAGATGATAGATAAACTTCAGTGGAAGACTTTGCAGGAGAGACGCTCAGTAGCTCGGTACGAGCTTTTATTGGACTTTCGAGAACATACCTTCACCGAGGAGTCAAGCAGTATATTGCTCCCTCCTACATATATCTCGCGAAGAGACCATGAGGATAAAATCAGAGAGATTAGAGCCCACACAGAGGCATACCGACAATCTTTCTTTCCGCGAACAATACGAGACTGGAATAGAAGGGAGGACAGATAGAGGTACTCAGAGTACCCTTCGCCACACTGGTGGCTTGCGGAGTATGGATGTAGATGTAGATGTAGATTTCAAAGCCGGGGGTCGCAGTTCTGACCTCCGTCGCAGAGACGTCAAAAGAAGGGTGTAATGGGGGTGTCACGTGCTCGTTGGGCAGAACTGTGGTGAAGTTGGGTGCCGGTGTGACGTCGCACGCCGCAGCAAGTTGCGAGCCGCGGCCCCTTCTCTCTTTGCCCGCACGTGTCGACCGACGCAGCTCGCCGTCAGGGCGGCACGCGGGGGCACGGCTGTGGCGCCTTTGAGCCGAGTTGCAAACTTAAGCGTCGCAGTATGTCTGAACTACTGGATTTCGAGAAAGTGATCATTTATTTCTGTTGCACGCTATACTTGGCGTACGTATGCGATTTTGACGACTATATACTTGTGATATTATTCTGAGGTATGTGGTGGAAGTTAAGCTTATAACTCTCAGTTTTTATGGGTTCACACCAACATCTCAGAAATGCATCCGTCCAAACGCGTACAACGTCTGACATTCTCAAAACAAATGCAGTTGATGCAAATGATCAGCGGAGCCGACAAGGAGGTCAGAAAAGGGATGTATCGCTTAACAAATGAAGAAAAAGGGAAATGAAGGAGTGGCATGTCCTGTGGAACGTACAGGAGTATAGGAGTTGCTGTTGTGTTTCAACGGATAGGCCCTCCGTGGGTACGCTCTAAAAAATTTTTCTAGTGTATAAGTGAAAAGGGGAAGCAACACATATTCAAGAATGTCCAGGAGTTGAGTCACTATTATAAACAAAATGCGTACTTACAACGTTGTTTTCGGTCAAAAAGAGTCATTCCTAAAAGTAGCTATTAAATTTGCGTTTTGAAGAGTTTTCTCTGTACTATTTCGATGATTCATCCAGATACTGAACAGGAACATGTCAATGGTAACTGGTGTTAACAAAACAGTGGTAAGCACCCTTCGACAAAATTTTAAGAATAGGGTTGTGTATACAGGGTGATTCAAAAAGAATACCACAACTTTGAAAATGTGTATTTAATGAAAGAAACATAATATAACCTTCTGTTATACATCATTACAAAGAGTATTGAAAAAGGTTTTTTTTTCACTCAAAAACAAGTTCAGAGATGTTCAATATGGCCCCCTCCAGACACACGAGCAATATCAACCTGATACTCCAACTCGTTCCACACTCTCTGTAGCATATCGGGCCTAACAGCACTGAGCACTTATCTAATTTAACCGCTGAATTAGTGATCACTCTCGGATCGAAGTACTATCCAGCTTTTTCTTTTCTTTCTGGGGCTCTATGTTGTTATTTTACAGAGATCGCTAAATTGCACCCACAGTCCCCTCAATCTATACCTCCCTCACGATACGACACACACAGTCATCCTGTCTACTCATCCCATAACATGAGCAATGTTAACTTTACAATGCAATATGTACAAAGGCAACACATTGTCACCCGTGTTAACTTTACAGTACAATATATACACATTTGACAGAACAAATTGCACTTATCGTGTATATCTCTGCAGATTCCGAAAAAATTACCCTATTCCTACACTGTTTATATGTCCCAATGCTCTCCATTCCTAGGGAAGCACCGTCAACCTGCTCTTTCTCTCTACAGACTCGATACTCAGCGCTAAAATCTCCTTCTACATCAGCGCACTGAACACACTTTCAGAACTGTTGCACAAAATTGGGGATCACTTCCCCTCAGCACAAATGCGTTACTGTTTCTCTTTCCTTGTGTGTTCGCTTTTCTACTAACATCCTCAGAATCATAGACTACAAGAACACACGTACTTTCTCCATAATATTACATCATTTTAGCTGTACTTCTCAATATCAGCCACTAGGCTACACCCTACCGAACGCTTGTTCATCAAAATTCCCAAGATATACACTTCAAATTAATTCTCTACAAACCCTGAACTTTATCCATGTGTAGCAAGGTGTAAACCACTCACTAACTATAAACAAACATACGAAAGATGATATTTCCACTCTCGAATACTGTTGTCAGTCATGTGACATATTCCAGATCTTCGCTATAATTTACAGGTCAACAAAGGTCCTTCCCAGGTCTAGAGAACAGACAAGCGTGTATCCAACACACCACAATCGATCTTCACTCACCTAAATAAAGGCAGCAAATGTGCAGAAGGAGTAAACTGAACAATCTACATCCTCATCGAATAACACTCCAACCCAAATCAATCATCTTCCCAAATTCTGACTTAATCACCAAAGCAGCCCAGCACATACTAACTATTACTTCGTTATTCGGTCGTCTAGAGGAATCCAAAGTTAACTCTAACAGATAGCTACACTCTAACAGGTCTCTGCATTCGGACAGCCGCTCAAATTATTTATTATCATTTATTAACATTTATTATCATTTATGGTCATTTATTATTATTATTATTTAGTTTTTTTTATTATTTATATCATGCGCATGTGTTCACCACGAGGTCCGGAGTCGAACTGGGTTAGTACACATCGCCACCAGCAGAAGGTGTCATTCAAGATGTCCGATTTTGGTGGGGAGTTTGAATTTTGGCTGAAGATCATACAATTCGTTTACCTAACAAAAATATCTCCAAGTTCAACTATGTTTAGCTCCTATCACAACCACCAGAGCGTTCTATCATCACGTCAGTTGATTACACAATTACCGTTATTCAAGATGGCTGCACCCAGTGCAAAACGTGTCACCTTTCCCGAACCTGCATGCTACAGTAAAATTCCAACTTGACTTTAGTCACACCCTACACATCGTTCAGCTGATCCCATTTCCAGATCTTTGCCCATCTGACCTCTGCAATTTAAGTCGGAGAAAGACATATCCATTACCTTCTGCAGCCTGTCTAGAAACAGAACGACCTCACTAACTGCAACAGGACCTTGTTTTGACCATTCGCCGGAAGTGCGCGCAATGTTGTACGTCCGAAACTAGAAAACAGATCCTCAACATCCTATCATCTTTATTCTCTACCATCAAACAGTAAAAAAAATTACCAACTGTAAAAGCTGATCCTATTTACAAGTCACGAAGGCATCAATGCGATCCACCTCCAGCGCGGACAAATGGAATTCACAATACTCTCCCCGAATAACTCAGAGTGCGGCCATCCAAGAATTCCTAAAGCTCACCAAGGCTGTCACCTCTGACTGCAGCTGCCTATGTGGACAAGATCACATTAAATATACAGACGCTTCAGAGACCATTTTAAAGTTTGATCACCCATACTCTAAGCGAATGAGAAGCTACCTCCGACCCTTGTTGAAACACTGTTTTATAAAACGCTTTTGCACACTGCCGAACATTTCATCTTTCTGCCGCGACTTCGAAGTCTGTGTCTGATTCTAAACAGACACTAACAAGGACTGATGCACGGCCTCTCACAAGAAACTATACCTTGCACCTTGTAAATCACATTCTTACGCTCGATAGCATAACATTGGGTGATTTTAAATAAAGGACAGCAACAAAACAAGGAATCTAGAGGAGTCTGGCGGCGTTGTGGCGAGTTTCCAAACTACCCCCCAAAAGTGATTGACGGCCTCTACATTTAAATTCATATGTCGCAGTGACCGAATAGTTGATAACTCTGCGTTCCGTTTCTAGTGATTGCTCATTTTGCACACAAGTACACTATCACCGTTTTCGGTTCTAGCAACCCCAGAAGTCGCAGTCCATCAACGAAAATTTGTTCCCCAACTCAAACAAGCATTGTCACGCAATCATTATGTGGTACCCAATGCACGGATGGGATGGAGAAGACACCATCGATCTACTGTAATATTATCCATCACAGCTGATATAGCGAAAAATTTTACAGTAAGTCCAACACTGGCCAATCATGTGACAGCATGTTTTTTCTAATTTCAGTATCATAGCTAAACCATACCTTCTCTACTTTGCAAGTATCATTGTGACCATTGATAGATGACTGCTCAGTACAACCATTCACACTTAATTCTCGAACACATAAAAACGATCAAAGTATACAAGACAACGCTATACATATTTCTAAGACCTCGCTCATAGTACTCGATCGATCTCTCTGCGTATGGCGGTGGCAGAGCAGTCTCGCCATCTTACATTAAAAGACCATCCTCACCTGGGCATTGACCAACCTACCCTGGAACATCGCTACCCAATTAATCATCAACCGAGCAGACGAATACAGCTACACTCTACCTCTCTTGACTGAATAGAGCTTTAGTAGACCTAACCAATCCAAGTTAACCACATTTCTCGAGATGCGACCAAGTTTTGGAGTTAGTACACCATATCCATCTATAGTAACAGATTTCAAAACGCCTTAATGTAATAAAATACAGTTAAGAAGAACAAGAACTGAGTGATATTTATATGCAACGTAATTCGACAAATTTTTACGTAAATCATCCAATCTATCATGTTTAAACTATTATTCTAGAGTCTAGGACTAATGCCTCGAAGGTTCTGGTAAGAGAGAGAGAAAGAGAGAGAGAGAGAGAGAGGGAGAGACAGAGAGAGAGAGAGAGAGAGAGAACATAAACACACACTCCTAAGACTAGAACGTTCAGCACTTAAAAACGTGCAATAACCTTAGATCGCTTACTTTTCCGTCCTGTCAGACATACATCACTCTCAGCGGTTACCCTACGCTGAGCTATCTCTACCTCAATCGTAAAACTTTTCCTTTATATGATATGAGCCCAATATAGCCCTGCGGACACGTCTAGTGCCCAATGATCACACCAGATCACGAGTCAGAAATAATACTATTACTCCATCAGGTCTATATAAAAATGGTAGTTAGTAGCGGACCGTACATCCTACAAGGAAACAGATCCGCACAACACCAGCGTCCAACATGTAAAAATTACAAGTCATTCCGTCACCAACTCTGTAAACAGCCCATCTGTCGGGTAAATGTGTACACAAGGATTGCAGCACCTCACAAGCACCCACAGCTAACTTAGTTACGACCCCGAAGTCTCAATTTTACACCCAGGATGCGACAGGTTGGGTACCGCGTAAATCAAGGTGCGTTTAGAGGAATGTGTTAAGTTTCATCACACATGAGATGGAAGTCCTCTGATGACCGACGAGTTCACCGTTAACGATCGCAAGTAGACAGTGCTTTACACTATAAACAAGTGGTTGAGCAGATATATTTTTTAACATTGGTAAGAACGTTCTCCTATTGCTCAAAGCACTGCGAACTGTCGTTTTCGAGATCGAAATGTATGGGAATCATTGCCCTAGTCGTGTCGATTTTGGACGCCAGTGAGTCAGAAATATTTTTCTCGGCCACTCACACTAAAACCGCGTTCCAACGCTGGACGTTGCGGGTCTGACCTCCATCGCAGAAGCGTCAAAAGAACGGATGAAACGTGGATAGCAGCGGGTGTGACGACCTTCCCTTCACGTGACACTTCGACGGTGGCATGCGGCAAAATTGTGGTGAAATTAGGTGGAAATGTGAAAGGATTACCCGCCTTACTCCTCCCACGAACTTCCGAGTCCTCACATTTCCGTCGCATCTGTCGACGCCTTACTGTTTGAAGCGCTGCCGAGCCCGCGGCTGACGTCGCACGCCGCCGCGCTGTCGCACCACACACAGGAAATTTGTTGCCTTTGTGGGCACTTGTGAACAAAATTTCAAACTTATGCGTCAGAATAGCAGACAGCTGCAGGGTTTAGAAAAAATGATCCTTTAATTGTGTTGTGTAGTAATAGTTTAAGGGGGACCCGGTTTTTAATACATATTCATAACGTTCTATTCTCCGGTATGTATTGTTTATTTGTGGCCGGACCTTACAGCTCTGAACTATCTTCGTGCCTTGGAGCAAGTATGCGCCAGATGAAGTGCACTACTAAAATCTGGAGTAATGCGTGTCGACATGAATTTAAGTTACCCACTGAAAAATCTAGCTCTGTCGTTTTTGAACCTCTTCATTGTGCTTCGAACGTTTAACACTTCAACTGAGCGACACTGTTTTAGATTCTAAGACATTGGCGAAGTACCTGGGTCTCATTTCAGATCGGAAATTTATATGTGTCCCGCATCCGACATGCTTGAAAATTCGGTCACTCAGAGCGCGTAATATTTAAAAGTGTGTTGCACACTAGGTGCTAGGAGGAGATTGAGCCTGCCTGCTCCAGTTTTATTATAACTTTTGTGCAGTCCCGACTTGATTACCTATGCATGATGTGTGGGTATGGGAGACTATCGTATCTTGCAATACTGCATATAGTCCACCGTGAGGGCATTAGGTTGGTCACAGGTACCTTTAGAAGGAGCCTCATTCCCGCCTCTGCGTTAAAGCTAAGAGCCCCTTTCTAAAGTTAGCCGACATCTGCTCATAGTGAGGGAAGCCTACGTGTCATCTGTATCCCAGGCTTTAGACTAGGCTTTCGTCACTGAAGGTGATATAAATGGCGGCTGTAGAGATACCCAGTGCAATGATGGGACTGTAATGATCAATTATTTTAACTTTCTTTGGGTGTCTACCATTGAACTTAGAGTAATTTTGCAGAGAATTGACTTGTACTTTAACCTTTCATTGGACTTAAAGTGATTTTGCTAAGTGTAGGCTTTTAGTATAATTTTCATTGCACTTAGATTATTTGCTTGTAGTTTTGGTGACTGAATTTGAGCGTCCATACAAACTATAACTTTTTTCGGGCAACTTGAAGCAGCAGAGGACTTTAACCAATTTCGTTGTTTGGTTGGGTGCTTTCTTTGGGGGAGGGAACCAAACAACGACGAAGTCATTCTCCCCATCAGATTAGGGAAGGATGAGGAAGGGAATCGGCGGTGCTCTTTTAAAGGAATCATCCCAGCATTTGCTTGACACGATTTAGGGAAATCACGGAAAACCTAAATCAGGTTGGCTGGACGCAGGTTTCAACAGTCGTCCTTCCGAGTGCGAGCCCAGTGTGATAACAACTGCACCACCTCTCTCGGCTTAATTACTTTTCTGCAATTAATGTCGAGACTTGCAAGTGATGTGACTGGTTAGGGTAACGCACTTCAGTTTTATATCAGAATTAACTGAGTGTAGGAACAGGGAAGTGGTAGCGAAGGATTGAGCTATGCGTGAACACTGTTACTAAACATATATCTCGTATCACAAAAAATTAATGCGTAAAGGAAGAATATCGGCGATAAAAAACTCAATGCAGTAACAAATTTTTACTCCTTGTCCATGGATCACGCATGAAATTTTATCAATGAATGCTAAAGGTAGATATGACAATATTGTTGTTGTTATTTTTGTGGTCTTCAGTCCAGAGACTGGTTTGATGCAGCTCTCCATGCTACTCTATCCTGTGCAAGCCTCTTCATCTCCAAGTAACTACTGCAACCGACCTCCTTCTGCATCTGCTTAGTGTATTCATCTCTTGGTCTCCCTCTACGATTTTTACACTCCGCGCGTTCCTCCAATACCAAATTGGTGAACTCTTAACAGAACCTACCGTAAGAACCGATACCTTCGTCTTCTCAGATTGTGCCACATGTTCCTCTCCTCCCCAATTCTATTAGTACCTTCTCATTAGTTAAGTGATCTTCCCATCTAATCTTCAGCATTCTTCTGTAGCACCACACCTTGAAAGCTTCTATTCTCTTCTTATCTAAACTAGTTATCGTCCATGTTTCATTTCCATACATGGCTACACTCCATAAAAATACTGTCTTAAAAGACTTCCAGACACTTAAATCTATACCTGATGTTAACAAATTCCTCTTCTTCAGGAACGCATTCCTTGCCATAGCCAGTTCACATTTTATATCCTCCCCACTTCGACAATCATCAGTTATTTTGTTCCCCAAATAGCAGAACTCATCTACTACTTTTAAGTGTCTCTTTTCCTGATCTAGCTCCCTCAGCATCATCTGAATTAATTCAACTACATTTCAATGCCCTCGTTTTGCTTTTGTTGATGTTAATCTTATATCCTCCTCTCAAGACACACTCCATTCCGTTCAGCTGTTCTCTGATAGAATTAAAACGTCGTCGGCAAACCTCAAAGTCTTTATTTCTTATCCATGGATTTTAATTCCTACTCCATTTTTTTTTCCTTTACTGCTTGCTCAATATATAGATTGAATAACATCAGGGATAGGCTACAACCCTCTCTGAGTTCCTTCTCAACCACTACTTCCCTTTCGTGCTTCTCGACTCTTATAACTGCCATCTGGTTACTGTACGTAAGTAGCATTTCGCTCCCTGTATTTTACCCCTGCCTCCTTCAGAATTTGAAAGGGAGTATTGCAGTCAACATTGTAAAAAGCTTTCTGTAGGTCTACAAATGCTGGTAACGTAGGTTTGCCTTTCCTTACCCTATCTTCTAAGATAAGTCGTAGGGTCAGTATTGCCTCGCATGTTCCAACATTTCTGCGGAATCCAAACTATCTTCTCCGAAGTCGGCTGCTACCATTTTCTTCATTTGTCTGTAAACAATTCGTGTTAGTATTTTGCAACCGTGACTTATTGAACTGATGGTTCGGTAATTTGCATACCTGTCAACACGTGCTTTCTTTGTGATTGGAATTATTATATTCTTCTTGAAGTCTGAGGGTATTCATCTTGCTCACCAGATGGAAGAGTTTTGTCATGGCTAGCTTTCTCGATGCTATCAGTAATTTTCATGGAATGTTGTCTACTCCCGGTGCCTTGTTTCGACTTAGGTCTTTCAGTGCTCTGTTAAATTCTGCACGCAGTATAATATCTCCTATTTCATCTTCATTATGTCCTCTTCCATTTCCATAATATAGCCCTCAAGTACATTGGCCTTATATAGACCCTCTGTATAATCCATCCACCTTTTTGCTTTCCCTTCTTTGCTTAGGACTAGTTTTCCTTCTGACCATTTGATATTCATATAAGTGGTTCTGTTTTCGCCAAAGGTCTCTGTAATTTTCCTGTAGCAGTACCTATCTTACCCCTAGCGATACATGCTTCTACATACTTACATTTGTCCTCCAGCCATCCCTGCTTAGACATTTTGCTCTTCCTGTCGATCTCATTTCTGAGACGTTTGTATTCCTTTTCCCCTGCTTCATTTACTGCATTTTTATGTTTTCTCCTGTCATGAATTAAATTCAGTATCTCTTCTGTTACGCATGGATTTGTACTAGACCTCGTCTTTTTACCTACTTGATTCTCTGTTACCTTCACTATTTCATCTCTCAAAGTTACCCATCCTTCTTATACTGTATGTCTTTCCCCCATTCGTATCAATCGTTCCCCAATGCACTCTCTGAAACTGTCTACGGTCTCTGGTTCTTTCAGTTTATCAAGGTCCCATCTCCTTAAACCCCTACCATTTTGCAGTTTCTTCAGTTTTAGTCTGCAGTTCACATCCTATAAATTGTGGTCAGATTACGCGTCTGCTCCTGGAAATGTCTTACAATATAAAATCTGGCTCCTAAATCTCTGTCTTACCATTATATATTATATCTGAAGCCTTCCAGTGTCTCCAGGCCTCTTCCACGCATACAACTTTCTCTCATGATTCTTAAACCAATTGTTAGCTATAATTAAGTTATGCTCTGTGCAAAATTTCCCTGGCGGCTTCCTCTTTCATTCCTTACCCCCAGTCCATATTCACCTACTACTTTTCCTTCTATTCCTTTTCCTACTATCGAATTCCAGACCCCCATGACTATTAAATTTTCTTCGCGCTTAACTGTCTGAATAATTTCTTGTATCGCATCATATTTTTCTTCAATCTCTTCATCATCTGCCTAGCTAGCTAGTTGGCATATAAACTTGTGCTACTGTGGTAGGCATGGGCTTTGTCGATCTTGGCTACAATAATGCGTTCACTATGCTTTTCGTAGTAGCTTATCTGTGTTCGTATTTTTTATTCATTGTTAAACCTACTCCTGCATTACGTTTATTTGATTTTGTATTTATAACCCTGTATTCACCTAACCAGAAATCTTGTTCTTGCTGCCACCGAACTTCACTATTTCCCACTATATCTAGCTTCAACTTATTCATTTCCTTTTGTAAATTTTCTAGCCTACCTGCCCGATTAAGGAATCTGAAATTCCAAGCTCTAATCCGCAGAACGCGTTTTGTTTCTGCTGATAACAACGTCATCCTGAGTATTCCCCACCCGGAGATCCTAATGGGGAACTATTTTACCTCCGGAATATTTTACCCAAGAAGACGCCATCATCATTTAACCATACAGTAAAGCTGCATGTCCTCGGGAAAAGTTACGGCTGTAGTTTCCCCTTGATTTCAGCCGTTCGCAGTACCACAACAGCAAGGCCGTTTTGGTTAGTGTTACAGGGGCAGATCAGTCAATCATCCAGACTGTTGCCCCTGCAACTACTGAAAAGGCTGCTGCCCCTCTTCAGGTACCACACATTTGTCTGGCCTCTCAACAGATACCCCTCCGTTGTGGTTGTAGCAAAGGTAGGCTATATGTATGGCGGAGGCACGCAAGCCTCCCCACCAACGGCAAGGTGCGTGGTTCATTGGGGGAACAACATTACTTCACCAAAAATCATTCAAACGTGAACTGATTTAACTCAGCTGTTCTGTTATGTCCATATGCCCCAAAATGTTTATAAATTTCGTTTCTTATTATTTACATATCATAGTAACTTCACAAAATTTGGTGACTTTGTCTGAAAAAGCAAGAGCAGTATGTGGTTACAAAAGTTTTAAAATATTTTAAGTCGTCTGCTCATAAACCTTAAAAGTTACATATGTAATGTTTGGGTGTGACCCGCCATTAATATCATTACTCCAAAGCCAAGCACTTTCTGGCTGTCTCATATTTGCTAGAAGTAATGACTTTCATTGTTTATACTTATTCTCAATATTCAGTAAGTCAACAAAGGCGCTGCGTTTACAACAACTTACATGACATTATCACTTGTCATCTGTTCGAATTATCCATTGTTCCTGTTCAGTTCTTGTTCTATATCGTTTGTAATCAGTCTCAATTGTGACATCATGCCGATTACATCATTGACTGAGGCTGAGTTGGAAGAATTATTAAATAGTTCAAAACAGGAAGGACCATTTTTCGAGTTCGAAGATCATGTCAGTAATTCATCCGAAAGCAGTTACAACCACCAGCACAACACGGCCGCGTACCTCCTTCGAACGTCATCAGGAGTACCCCGGGAATTACCTGATATTCACGGTACACTCGTGAAATGGTCATACGGGAAAATGCCCACTTCATCGCTACCTCGGAGATGCTCGTGCCCCGACAATAATACTACGTTCAAACTCAATTAAATCTTGATAACCTACCATTGTAGCAGCAGTAACCGATCTAACAAGTGCGGCAGACACTTGTTGCTTTATATATGCCGACCGCAGCGCCGTATTCTGGCTGTTTACATATCTCTGTATTTGAAAGTGCATGCCTATACCAATTTCTTTCGATCTTCAGTGCATTTGTTTCTCGGTGTGTGGGCTTCGTACTTTGAGTTGAATGTTATATATACGGTAGTTCTGAGACAGCTGGGTAGGCATATGGTCAGCCCCGTGTGAATGAACGCTTATTTTGTTTCTAGGTTCTACTTATCTTTTTTGTTGTTTTAGGGTGGCATCTGTACACTGTGCTGTAGTGGGTGTGTCTTATTTGTAACGTCGTGTTTGATCTACGAGCGTCAGATTGGTGGAAGGAACTGTTAGGTACAGTGGCTAAACCTATACAGTGGTTGCGGGGCCTCTTAGACCATAAGCACCATAAAAGAGGTGACTATCGCTGCGCTACTTGTGCTAAGCTGTTACATGATGCACGTGAGAGTGTTGTAAATTAAGGATTTTGGATCTGAATGTTTTGAGTACTGAAGTTTCCTCCCGTCCTCAAATTCAACTGCTGGGTGATTTATTTCCTTTACAGCAAAAAGTTAGTCTGTTAATTTTTCAAGGGGAAATGGAGTCGGATATTCCACAATTAAGTGAAGACACAGTTTCGAAGGATGATAACCAGCAAACCAAATTTTGGCAAACCCGTTGGTATCAATAATTAGCAGTTATCAAAATATTTTTAGAGAAGAAACACTTCTTTAGGGTACAAATTGCTCAGTAGTGTGTAGACAAACACGCAGAAAGTGTTCATTTATCTGGAATAGTAGTATGTGCCATGTTATCAGAGCATGGAACAGTAGATATTATTCTTCAAAGAACGCGCCCAAACACTTTCCCACGTATCGTATTTTGAGATACACAGGCGTCGCCGGCCGAGGTGGTCGAGCGGTTCTAGGCGCTACAGTCTGGAACCGCGCGACCGCTACGGTAGCAGGTTCGAATCCTACCTCGGACATGGATGTGTGTGATGTCCTTAGGTTAGTTACGTTTAAGTAGTTCCAAGTTCTAGGGGACTGATGGCCTCAGAAGTTAAGTCCCATAGAGCTCAGAGCCATTTAAACCATTTTGAACAAAGGCCTCGTATGCTGGTTTACATTATGTTATTTATTCAGAAGAAAATATTAAGAAACACAGCTCGAAGTTAAGACGGGAGCGGAAGGATGCTTGTGGAAATGCGTTGACTCTTGTTTCCCCACGAAGACGACTTGACGGAAGTTATGCGCTTTCGTTGCCGTAAATTCGGTCATGTGCTTAGGCACTGTCCACAGCCTCATAAAGTGCTTAGAAGCAAATAACGCCACCATTTGGTAACGTGGCCTCTGACTGGCTCTGGACAACTCTTTCGGTGTCAGAAAATCCATGGTTTGCTTCTTAGTTCATTACCTTTTATATGTTCAGTTTTAAATTCTGTTGGTTGATTCCGGTGGCTTGGTTTCCTTTTTAAACGGTATTACCTTCGGTATCGAGGATTTGGACCGTTAGCTCATGTTGGGAAAAGATGTTTTACGGCCAGTGGTAGCTTGTAATCGGTAACTGGGCAGTGTCAGTTCAAACCGAAAATTTGGGATACTTCATGGCCCATCCATGGGATTTAGGAATGTGATTTTATGATGAAGAATTATTCAGAAGCGAGCTATTTATTTAACATTAAGGAGGAAGCGAAGACTCCCTACCGTAAATTAATGCTCAGCAGATATTTTGTGAGGTTAGTAGTGAGTCTAAATGTTCAATCTCAATCATTTAAGAAAAAAAAATGTCAGTGCCGTATTCAACATTCCTGTTAGACAAGGGGTTTGTCACTTACCAAGATGAGAGAGTTTCGGAGTATAGTCGACCAGCTTCTGAAGGGTGGCGCGACTAGGTCTTCGATATCTTCAGATGCCTCACCCATTTTCTAAGTCCATAGATGATCAGGCGGGGGGGGGGGGGGGGGGGGGAGGGGGGGTTATCGTCCTGTTGTGGACTATCGTGCCTTAAATCAAAATGTCACCTTAGGATGAGTACCGTTGCCTCATTTACGTATTGGTGAAAAATGTGTGTGAAATCTTATGGGACTTAACTGCTAAGGTCATCAGTCCCTAAGCTTACACACTACTCATCAGTCCCTAAGCTTACACACTACTTAACCTAAATTATGCTAAGGACAAACACACACACCCATCCGCGAGGGAGGACTCGAACCTCCGCCGGGACCATTTACGTATTTGTTTTTCTTAGTTTTCTCTGGATCGCTTTCTTAGCTTATTACCAGATTCTTTTGGCAGAAGAGTCTAAACCACCTAAGGAATTCCCTAGGGACTATAGTATCTTTGAATTTAATCGTGTTTTCTTTGGATTGTCCACTGAAGCTGCTGTGCTGTCTGGGTTATTAGATGCAGTTTTAGGGGATTTGAAATTTCATTGCGTTTACAACTACCTTCAGGATGCTCTCATATGTAGCAAAGCATTTCTTGAACATCTTCACCACATTAGTTAGGTTTTACATCAATTTAAGGAAACCAGGTTGGCTGCCAAACCTTCCAAGGTTAGTTTACTTCAAATTTCCTTTCTTGGCCACACTGTCATGGACAGCGTTTCGTACACTGAACAAAGTAGAACTAAAGCTATCTGCGACCTATGACCACTCAGGGGTAAAAAAGGCGTGACGCTGCCTGTCGGGATGACCATTTTTTTGGTAACTTCGTCCTAAACGTTGCCCAGTATGACACGCCCCTCAACCACCTCCGCCAAAAAAGTGAATGTTTTTGCTGGACTCATGTTCACCAGTGAGCCTTTGATACCCTGAAAACTTCTGTATCTGTCCTGTCTTGGACATCCCGGACTGTAGACAGGATTTTGTTGGGCAAACTGACGTATCTATAGTGGCCTTATTGTCGTATTACATCACGAAAAAGAAGGCAAATGTAGGCCATTAATATATGCTTCACGATCGCTGTCGAAATCTGAAAAAAAGTACTCGGTCTACGAGTTGGAAGCCCTAGCCATCGTCTTCGCACAGTGAAGTTTACGATTTACCTCTTACATTAAACCATTTATTTGGAAGCGAATAACAAGCTATTGCGCTGGGTACTTGCTAGGTATAGGAAAACAGGTCACATTGCACGATGGGTGGTACACGTCTCGGCCTTTAAATTCTGGGTTAACCATATTCGCAGGTCTGAAAATCGATTTTTGGGTACCCGGGGTCGGGTGTATTAAGAAGAGCCTCCCTCCTATCTCGCATTATCATCTCAATGAGAAGGCATTTTCAGGGGTAGCTATGGTGTTAACCGAGTTTACAAAGTTATTTAGGCATCTGACGGAGGAGCAGTAACAGGATATGGAGCATGGAAAAATTCTGAAAATACTTTGCCATGGGGATATGACTCGTGGCAGTCATTTGGGTTTGGCGAAGGTGGTTCAAAAAATTACGGAACACCTGATGTGGAACGGGCTTTAAAAAAAATCTTAAAAAACTACTCGGTCAATGTGAGTTATCTGAGTTAACTAAGCCGAATTCCATCATGTCTTGGGGTTTGTTGTGCTCTTGCAGGGAAAATTGCCCAATGGATAACATCTGCATTATAACTTAGGGCTTCTTCCACACACTAGAAATGGGCTTCGTTACGTATTTGTTGCTTTGAATGTATTCACTAGATTTGTTTGGGTCATTCCAAGTAAGTCAACTACAGAAAATGTTACCATACAACTTCTGACTACCACATCTTTTAGCTTTTAGCCGCCGAAGTTTAGATATCGAATAATGCAAGCGTTTTTGAAAGTTTTGCTTTGATCATGCTGTTTCACACGTTACTGCTGAACCCGATTCCCCATCCTGCTATTGTGGAGCAGATTAACAGAAATTTAAAGTCAGCTTTTTCATTCCCATAGCCTCCCTGAATTTGATCAGTCAGTTGGTTGGTTTTCACATTTAACGCTTCATTACATGAAATGCGTATCGCAAGTCCGTCTAAGCTCACGTTAGACTGCCCCATCAATTTGTTGCTTGGTAATTTGTGGATGGCTGGCGAACTCTTACCTGAAAATACGGACGGAGACATTATTAAAGGCAAACGAATTGCGCCCCATCATGACATTTATCTTGCGTGTGAGAGATAGTTTAGGCGGTATAACTTAGGCCGTAGTGTGGTTTCTCTTCACACTGTGGTCGTATTACACGTTAAGAACCTTTAAGCACATACTAAAGGTGGACAGAGAATTACGGAAAAGATGTTAGACCGTTTCATACGGCCACGTAAAAGTTGTCCATAAATTCACACCATCCAGTTGCTTCGTCAGGAACTACAAAACCTGGTTCATCTTGGCCAGCTTAAGTTGGACTACAAAGGTCATCAGGATTATAGAACCGTATCGTGGTTACCCTTTCATCGTTTTGTTAAAGTGGGGGAGAATGAACCGTTCTGCTGTCGATAGTGAAAGATACCGAGGCCGTGTCCCCTGGTGTTGCCTTCCCTAAAGTCTCGCCAGGTGACACTGGGGTCGAGCGATCAGGCTTTAAAGCTCTGCGTGCAGGCCGGCGCGGCACTCGCCACCTCCAACGAATGGAAGAGCTGGCCAATCTAGCGGGCAGTGAGGAAATGTTTGCGTGTGGAATTAATGCCAAGAGGTTGGTACAATGTTGCTTGGACAGAAGCTCGATGGCAGCATTTACAGTCGACGTCCACAGGGTCACTTGGAACTAAGATAGCGTCCGAGCTACGTTTCGATTTTGAACTGAGCATTGACGGGAAAGATTTATGATTGCTGGGCCATCTAGATCACCGTCGAGATTACAAGTTGTGAATGCGCTGATGAACGAGCTGTCTGTTTTATGTAAAGGTCAACAGTCGCAACACGCATGGCTGGTGTTATTTGATGATATCTGGCAGGATTTCGCCGTGTTGCTTCAGGATTTTCATCTTAGCACAGAAGGGAAAACGCAAACGAATAAACAGTGAGCTTACAGTTTGGTATCCAAGCACTTATCAGCTCATGGTATTAATGTATGCCACCAGTCAATTTTGTTTTATAGACAGACGATGTTTGAAAGCATTGTCTTCAAATCTGTACTGTGAATGGTACCATGTGTGGTTGGACTGTTCCTTGAGCTTTCAGTATTTTGTGTGCTTATGTTGATGTCCATTTGTGGATTGTTTTATAAAGCACAGATCAGCAGGCAGCTTGATTTTTGTTAAATGTTTCTTGAAATTGTTTTAAAAGCAAATATAATTTGGTCTTGGATAAGATTAATGTTCTGTTTCCCTTAGAAAGCGGGGTTTTGGATAACACCTGATTCATGTCATGCAAGGTTCCATTGAAATCATGTTGCGGGAAAGTTCTTTTAATCTTTGAATGTTTGTTGTCATATCCAAGTATTGGTAAAGCCTTGTTTATGTGTCATAGTTACGAGTAGAATGTTATTCAACAGAGTTCCTGATTTAAGATTTGGCTTAACACCGTTACGTTATTTTGAGATCGCATTAACCAAGAAAGCCTTCCTTGCAGTTCCCTGTGTAAAAGGTTTAATCGAAAAAGAAATTATTTCGGAAGGACGGACCCAGCATACAGGAAAGTCAAAACAACGCTCGGCGACATTAAGAGTAGGGTGAGAACATTATGAGTGCAACGGGAATTCCACTGTTAAATGCAGGTGAGTGAGCGGATAGGTGGAAAAAGTACGTTGAAGGTCTCTATGACGGGGAAGATTTGTCTGATATAAGAAGAAACAGTAGTCGACTTAGAAGAGATAGGGGATCCAGTATTAGAATCAGAAATTAAAAGAGCTTGGGAAGACTTAAGATCAAATAAGGCAGAAGGGATGGATAACATTCCATCGAATTCCTAAAATCATTAGGGGAAGTGGCAACAAACCGACTATTCACATTGGTGGTATAAAATATGAGTCTGGCGATATATCATCTGACTTTCGGAAAAATATCATCCACGCAGTTACGAAGACTGCAAGAGCTGAGGATTACAAGAATTATCGCACAGTCAGCTTAACAGTTTCACGCATCCAAGTTGCTGACAAGGATAATATACAGAAGAATGGAAAAGAAAACTGAGGATGTGTTAGATGACGATCAGCATGGCTTCGGAAAGGTAAAGGAACCAGAGGGACAATTCTGACGTTGCGATTGATAATGGAAGCGAGACTAAAGAAAAATCAATACACGTTCACAGGATCTGTCGACCTGGAAAAAGCGTCCGACAAAGTAAAATGGTGCAAGATGTTCGAAATTCTGAGAACAATAGGAGTACGCTGTAGGGAGAGACGGGCAATATACGATATGTAAAAGAACCAAGAGGGAATAAGAGTCGTCGACCTGAACGAAATGCTCGGATGAAAAAAGGTATAAAACAGGGATGTAGTCTTTCACCCTTACTGTTCAATCTGTACATCGAAGAAACAGGTCGAATAAGCAATGATGGAAATAAAAGAAAGGTTCAGGAGTGGGATTAAAATTCAAGGTGCAAGGATATCAATGGTACGATTCGCTTGATGACATTGCTGTCCTGAATGAAAGTGAAGAAGAGTTACGTGATCTTCTGATGTAATGAATTGTCTAATGAGCAAGGGGAATGAATTGAGAGTAAAATGAAGAAAAACGAAATTAATGAGAAGTAGCATAAATAAGAACAGTGAGAAACTTACTAACATCAGGACTGATGGTCACGAAGTAGATGAAGTTAAGGAACTCTGTTACCTAGGCAGCAAAATAACCAATAGCGGACGGAGCAAGGAGGACACCAAAAGCAGACTAGCAATGGCAAAAAGGACATTCCTTACCAACATAGAACCTTAATTTGAGGAAGAAATTTTTGAGAATGTACGTTTGGAGCACAGCATTGTATGGTAGTGAAACATGGACTGTGGGAAAACTGGAACAGAAGAGAATCGAAGGATTTGAGATGTAGCGTTACAGACTAATGTTGAAAATTAGGTGGACTGGTAAGGTACGGAATGTGGAGGTTCTGCGCAGAATCGGAAAGGAAAGGAATATGTGGAAAACTCTTACAAGGAGAAGAGACGGGATGATCTGTTTAGACATCAGGGAATGACTTCCGCAGTATTAGAGAGAGCTGTAGAGAGCAAAAACTGTAGGCAGAGGAAGATAGAGATTCGAATACATCAAGGAAAAAAAAAAAAAAAAATGAGAGGATTTACACTACTGGCCATTATAATTGCTACACCACGAAGATGACGTGCTACAGAAGTGAAATTTAAGCGACAAGAAGAAGATGCTATGATATGCAAATGAGTAGCTTTCCAGAGCATCCACACAAGGTTGGCGCCGGTGGCGACACCTACAACGTGCTGACACGAGGAAAGTTTCCAACCGATTTCTCATACACAAACAGCAGTTGACCGGCTTTGCCTGGTGAAACATTGTTGTGATTCCTCGTGTAAGGAGGAGAAATGCGTACCATCACGTTTCCGACTTTGATAAAGATCGGATTGTAGCCTACCGCGATTGCGGTTTATCGTGTCGCGACATTGCTGCTCGCGTTGGTCGAGATCCAATGACTGTTAGCAGAATATGGAATCGGTGGGTTCAGGAGGGTAATACGGAACGCCGCCCTGGATCCCAACAACCTCGTATCACTAGCAGTCGAGATGACGGGCATCTTATCTGCATGGCTGTAACGGATCGTGCAGCCACGTCTCCATCCCTGAGTCAACAGATGTGGTAATATGGAGCTGTGTTGGTATGAGCCACCCCCATTTCGAAACATTTATTTCGCTGCCGAAAGTGATCAATAATTTTCTGCATTTGCGTAGCTATGTTCATAGTAGAAGTTAACCAGCAGTAGCGCGTCCATACGTTGTCGGAAACTGGCGAAAATCAGCTCCCTTCCCGAGGTGGTGGAACCGGACTGGCAAGATCATTCTACATTTTATGCATCGGCGCTTGTGTCACATCTGAGGACAGTACTCCGTAGGGGATATTCTGTGCGGGCTTACTCAGTAAAGACATGTGACATGTGTGGTCCAACTTCTTAATTTATTTGTCCACACTTTTCCAATTAAAGTTTTCACTAATTCTCATCCTCGTTTTGTCATTGTGCAAGTGAACACTTACGGCTGTCTGATGGTGGTGTTTGAACAATAAGCAACCATTCAAGGTGGTAATACAATATTATCTCTCTGATGTCCCCTTGCCATGCAACGCGATATATTTCTCCTCGAAACATATGGTCTTAGAGTCTCGCCCTTTTTCTACCGCTCCTTAACTGGAGACAACTCCGGATGTGTATACTGTCGGTCACCTACATCTTTAAGAAGGAGCAGAAGCCCCATCAAAATAGGACACAGTTAAATTGCCTCATACTGTATTAATACAACAAACATTTTTTTCTTCCTCATATTCCCTCTGATTCTCCTAACGAAACATGCGAATAAGATCATCAGATACGAAATCTTCTGTCTTATGGATGTATTTAAATTTGAAATTAAAGACAGAAGTCCTAATCGTCCACTCACCAACCCGCCCTATCGGTCTTGACCTCATAAGCACCCATCTAAGGGATTGGTTCCCAATTTAAAGTTGGAAAGTGCGATGTTCTTGTACATCTTCAATTTTTACAGACCGATGATTATCCCCTTCATCTTAGCTCGTTAAGTCCCTTGGCTAACTGGGCGTAATTCTAGACGAACGTTCGGGAAAAATTCGCCATATCTATGAACTGAGGCATTTAATTTACATTCTTAGGCAGTTAACTGATGTGAATCTCTTCCAGGCGGATCTAGTCAATACCAAAGTAGGTAAAATTATGCGCGCTAAAATAATATCTCAGATTGGGCGAATTTTAGTTTAGATGGCTTAATCAAGCTCATAACAATCAGTTAAAACCTTCACAACAGGATCCAGATGCTCCTGAAAATTTTGACAAGAAATAAGAAATTTATCTAAACAGTGATATACATAGCTAAACTTTAAATCCGAAGATACGTTGTCGATAATATGAGGTAACAAGGCAGTTCCTATTTACAGGCCAAAGTGGATTTGGTTGTATTCGAAAAGATTCCAATCAGTTTCAAAAGTCGTTACTGGCTTTGACTCCTTAGCCAAGGGCAACTGAAAATAAGCTTGATTAAATGCTTTCTGAAACAGTGAATAGCACAAATGTAAAAGAGGCAGCAGTGTAGATTGTAGAGTGACCTCCTTATTCAGGGCGTGGTAGTCCACACCAGAGCGTACCTCACCACGTTGGTTTGGGCCAGAAAAATTGATGAAGGGCAAGGAGGATCTCCTAATTTCTACTTTGCACCTTCTAATCTCAGCTTATAATCGCTTCATTTATGGGGGAGACAGGGCGCCTAACTGGATTAGTGTCTCTTAGTGCGATGTTACATTCGACACATCTAGATCAGCAATGAGAACATCTCCAAACTCCTTGCAGAAGTTCTCCAGCTGTTCATGTTGTCCTGGATTCAAACTACTTAACTCATAAGTAGATGACACTCGAGCACCACTAGTAGTAACCACCAAAGTGGCGTACGTCTGCAGAATTTAATAACCGTTTGAGGAGCAAAATGAAAAACAGCCTTGTATTACACCGATATGGGACTAACCCTACATGATAGGCAAAATTCGCCCCCAAAAATAGTGGAGCTAACAGCCCCTGAGTGACCCTGACTTAAATAGCCACCTGAAGTTATGTATACATAACTGACCAACCAGAACAAACATCTACATTTCGCTTGAATGGTTCATATCTTCCGGATAATGCCAGAAATTTACAAATATCCTGATGTAACACATAAATTCCCGATTGATGTAGGTAAAAGAACGGCTGCTATCGAACACTGCACATGGTGGCTCTCCATTAATAGTAGCACATATGAAAGAAACCTGAGAAAACGGTGCCACAAGGATCCTGTAACACTCCAGCAATCACTGCGGCACATTCCACCGTCAGCTACTGACATCTCTACTTTTATCCTGACAGTTCCTGGCTAAATGTCTACTGTGGCTACCCCTGAAAAAACTAATCGTATCCAAGTTGCGTTCCCTAGCTTTAGGCTCTCGATCCTTCTCCCACAGAAATGCTGAGACGCTCCCTTCTTGTCGCTTGCTGTCAGAATCCCTTACAGCTTCAACATGCGAGATCAACTACTGCTGTCGCACAAATTTTTGTAGGTGGGCGTTAAATGTTCTTCGTGTTCTATCAGGTGTGCGCATTCCTTCTTATATGTTGTTATTAATTTCTGCTTCTGAAAACGAGAGATACAAACATCGAACACCATTTTTAATTCTGTTAACATTGTCCTCAAATGGTTTTTCTACTGATTCATGTCGAGCTCTATTAAACAAATGTTTTGTTGCAAATTAACTCATGAAATTGAGCAAAACGAAACTTTTCCTTCAGAGCCTCCCATAGCAACTACTCTAAATACCCAGAAACCATTCAGATTAACAGCTGATAATACTTAATATTTTTTCATCGATACTACTCTGCCTTATGTTGTAGGTCGAGGAGGAAATGTAATGTATGCTCAATATCAACCCTACTACTAATAAACGAGACATTGGCTTCACATAACAATCCTACCATGACGTCAGGGGGCTTAGTAAAGATTTCAGACATACTATCAAGCATCCAAAAACCACTGCTTCATTACAGTCAAGTTCGTTCGAGGGAGATCTTTCATTGTCCATTTATAAGTTAGTTACCTTATTCAAAAGCGTCTGGCTACGAAATTTTAACATTTTCACTCGTTCTTTTAACAAGGTTTTGGGTTTCTAAGGTTCCTCCATCACGTTGACGCTGTGTAAATCACTGAATCTGTATAACTCATCCCCAAACTACAATGATCTGTGAACTTGATGTTTTGCTGACTTCTAACATAACAATTACAAAGGGCACCTCTGTTAAGGCAGCCGTACGTGGGAGACAGCCATACTTACCGCTCCTAGGAGCAGGCTAGTTGGGGCCACGCTTGCTCAAGTCGCTCCTGCAGCTGCCGCGCCAGCGTAGATGAGTTTCCCTCACGGTTGGCATTATGCATTTAATACTCATAGGCTTTACTCGGATCTGTCAGCCTAGTCACCTCCCTTCCACTCATACCAAAACACTAGCTGCAACATAGCACTATTTGCAAAAGGTTTTCAGTTAGTAAATATTTCTAAACTTTGTCTTTTTTATCACTTACCCCAAGGCCAATCCACTCTCTGCGACCAATATGTAGCGGAACAGGGACGTAGTAAGCCAAGGTCGAGCTCTGAGTGATCATAGTTTTAGAACATTCTTCATTTCAATCATAAGAAAACTAAATCACAAATTTGACTTGTACAAACATTCGCTGCATAATTACGACCGACATATGTTAGATTAACACGTCAGAACTGACCATGTGCTGAGATAAAGCAGCACTCCATTTAGACACACTATCCGGTAATATTAAGCATTACATACGAAAATCTTTCGAGTAAACAACAGCGAGATGTAGGTTCACAGTTATTCAGTCGTTTAAGAAATACATATTGGGCGTAGAAGGTGTACAGGAAGTACAGTAATCCAAGGAGTGAACTATCAGGCTATTACAGGCAATCATCACTTCTGTCCGTTGAACTAACGCCTTCCCATGGACGAATCTGAAGACCCAGACACGATACTATTTGCAGGAGGGAAGAAACCGTTTCTTCGAACACAATGTCATAGGCGGGCTCTATAAGCACTGTCGTGGAGCCATAGGTTAGGTTAGTTTTGTTTAACGTCCAGTCAACAACGAGGTCATTAGAGACGGAGCGCAAGCTCGGGTTAGGGAAGGATGGGGAAGGAAATCGGCCGTGCCCTTTCAAAGGAACCATCCCGGCATTTGCCTGAAACGATTTAGGGAAATTACGGAAAACCTAAATCAGGATGGCTGGAGACGGGATTGAACCGTCGTCCTCCCGAATGCGAGTCCAGTGTGCTAACCACTGCGCCACCTCGCTCGGTCGTGGAGCCATATTCAGAAGCGTAATTCACTGTCACAGAGCGTGCATTAGTTTGGCTCGGCATTTAAATCATCGCTAAACGTCTGATGTCTTGTGTCGAAACAGCACAAAAGTCTGTTTTGAGACTTTTGTGTGCTGACCTTTGAATTTTGTGATTAACGGGCTGTCGGTCAAACTTTGCATGCATGTATTCCATTTACGTCGCTCTGATGCTCTACATTAATTACCTTTGTATTCTTATGAATCCGCAATTGTGTAAGACCATCATTCGCTTATGTAAGAAATACTATCAATAATTATTTATTTTTATTCAGACGATAGTTATCATTTTTTGATAACATTGTTTGTGACACAGGATTAATTTATGCAAATTATGTATTTATAAAAATACTTTGTTAACCTGCCTACTAAATTATAATGGACCAAAGATGTGCTGTTTAGCAAATATAAAGTCGTTAGAGAGCTGATGTATAACCGAACCTTATGACACCGCAGCTCATAGTGTAGGTGAGATATTGCCAACACCAAAAGGGTTTCAGAATCACTGGTGCTGTGGTACGATAAAACACGATGCTAAAATTTCTACTCAGGTACCGTTTCTTCTGCTGAAACCAGACTCATTCTTATGTAATCAACTTTCAGTTTTACCTTCCATTCTTCGACAAAGTTCTGTTGTTAGTATTTTGATGCAAGTGACACCAGACAGATTGTGCTTCAATTTCTGGATGTATTCGGTCTTGTTTTCTCCGGAAGAAAAGTGACTATGTTCTATTCGAAATGTGATACAACTTCCTAAGCTATAAAAATTTACCCGCTGGCTTGTAGAGCTCCGGCCTTGCACCTGAGCCTGACGCCCGTGAGAGTTCAGCTGGTAAGCCCCTTGAACCCCACCAAACAGCATCGCTTCTCCCCCATTTTTATTTTGTCCTCTGTCCTCATTTTCAATTGACCTCATTTCTTTTGGATGGCCACAGACTTCCTACATGTTTTATCTTCACTTCCTCGCCTACTTTTCTGACTCAAGGCAATGGATCAGGTAATGTGGTCATATTCATTCTCTCAAGCAGATATTGTTACCTGTAGGGGATATCATTTACCAAAATTCTCCCGCTCACACTCGTACACATCTCTGAGATTCTTACAATGAACATATGGATTGGACGACACGTATTTTCTGGCCGTTTTATAACATTCCACTAAGAAACATTTAATATTATTTTCTTAATCCCAAGGGACTTGCCGACAGTTTTAGATGCCAATGATTGTTCTGCGTCACATTAGAAACTCGTAGATATTTATTCACTGAAGCGCCAAAGAAACTGGTATAGGCACGCGTATTCAAATACAGAGATATGTCAACAGCCAGAATGCTGCGCTGCGGTCGGCAGCACCAATACGAGACAATCAGCGTCAGGCGCAATTCTTAGATCGGCTACTGCTGCCACGCTGGCAAGTTATCAACATTTAAGGTAGAACGTGGTGATATAGTCGGCGCACGAGCGATCGGACACAGGATCTGTGAGGTAGCGATGAAGTGGAGATTTTGCCGTACGACCATTTCACGAGTGTACTGCATATACCAGGAATCTGGTGGAACATCAAATTTCCGACACCGCTGCTGTCGGTAAAGGATCCTGCAAGAACAGGAACGACGACAACTGAAGAGAACTGAGTTGTTCAACGCGACAGAAGTGCAACCCTTCCACGGATTTCTTCAGTGCTGGACCATCAACAAGTGTCAGCGTGCGAACTACTTAGCGAAATATCATCGATTTGGGATTGTGGAGCCGAAGGCCCATTTGTGTAGCCTTGATGACCGCACGACAGAAAGCTTTACACATAGCCAGGGCCCGCCAACACCGACATTGGACTGTTGCTGACTGGAAACATGTTGCCTGATCGGACGAGTCTCGTTTCAAACTGTATCAAGCGGATGGGCTTGTACGGGTATGGAGACAACTTAATGAATCCATGGACCCCACATGCCAGCAAGGGACTGTCCAAGCTGGTAGAGGCTTACTAATGGTGTGGGGCGTCTGATATGGGACCTCTGATACGTCTAGAAACGATACGTACGTAAGCATCCTGTCTGATCACCTGCATCCATGCATGTGCATTGCGCATTCCGATGGACTTGGACAATTCCAACAGTGCAATGCGACACCCCATACGTCCAGAATTGCTACAGTGTCTCCAGGAACACTTTTCTGAGTTTAAACACTTTCGCTGGCTACCATACTCCCCAAACATGAACATTATTGTCTGTATCTGGGATGTCTTGCAACCTTCTATTCAGAAGAGATCGCCACCTCCTCGCACTCTTACGAATTTATGGACAGACCTGCAGGATTCATGGTTTCAATTCCCTCCAGCACTATTTCAGTGGTCGAGTTCATGCCACGTCGGCGTTCTTCAATCATTCGACGCAATTACTGATGTGGTAGTCCCAAAAATAAATAAGTAAAAGAAAAATAATTAATAGAAGCGACTATACTTGCGCATATACAAAATTCCAAATTTCGCAGATAACTTCCCAGTAATTACACAGATTGTACACTTATTGTCTCGAAAGCGCCAAACAATTTTGGAAGCTACAAGCAGCCTGTAACACAATAACTTTCTTTTCAGTTAACTTCTTAAGCGTCTCTCTTCGTTGATGCACTTGTTTTTGACCGCTAGAATTCCAACCAGATAAAGATATACAGTTACTGGCCGAACGTTTCTGCAGCCAACATTTTATATTGTGTAAATAATTGTTTAATCTAAGCTATTACAGTTATTAATACAAATTGACTATGCATATACTTGGGGCATTCTTCTGATGCATAATTTCAATTTCTCTATTCCTCTAATTGAAATTTCTTAGTTTTATTATATGATGTACTAATAAATGATGCAAACAATTTATTATTTCTGTGTTACATTATTTTATATATTTTATTATAATCAAACAATTTATTATTATATCATAACATTTTATTTTCATTATTATTCATGTACTAAACATCTGTGGTTATGTTTGGTGGACGGAGGGGGGAAACGCACGGAAGGACCTGTAAGGCCACAGATCTGAAAGCTGGATCTGATCCTGCAGCAGACAGAGAACTCACCAGGTGTCCCACGCACAGGCGAGGGTGGCGCTGGCCACCATGTCTGCAGGCACGCCATCCACCAGTGCACTGCGATCCATATGCATGGCGTGCAGAAGTCCCACAGACGATCCGGCCCCTGCGGCAGTGGGGCCATACATGTTGCCCACCCACAGAGCCAGTGGTTCCTGGTAGGTGCTCGACACTGTAGGGACGCAGCAACATATCACCTACAAACCGATGTCTGCCACTAATAAGGCAACGTTGTCAAGTGTAAACAAACGATCTTCATGAAACGTGGGAGGCGTGAATGGGGACAAAAATAGAGCAATATGTATTTTTTGTTTGCGTTCAATGTTACTTTTAAGGGGTAAAACGCACCATGATAGGTAATTTGGGATTTAAGATTTAGAAGTAATATCTTCGAAACGACGATATATAAAAAAACATTGTTATGTATATTTTATATAAAATAATTTTTTTTATATTTCCTCGTTTTGAAGTCAGTCCCTCTAAATCTGAAACTAGAAATTACCTTTCGGGGTGCGTATTACACTTTAAAAGTAAAATTAGGTAAAACAAAAAAAAGTGTTGCACTACATTGCCCCCTCTGCACACCCGCCAAGTTTAATCAAGATCGTTTATTGACACTTGGGGATGTTCCCACGTAAGTGGCGAGCGAGCTAATTTTTGTTGACAATGAGATGGAGGACGTCAGATGGTACACAGGGGGTTTGACACCACATTAATAATCAGTGTTCTCGTAAGTCGCTGTTTTCTTTATCTGTAATGTTTCTGACAGACCACAACTTTTACTTCTGTAGCAGATACTAGTTCCGTATATTAAGAGAATTCTTGTGTGCTATATTATGACTTTCGTTAGGAAAGTATTTTATACCTACGAAACACAGAAAGATGTAAGATTTCCTCCCCCTCGAGTATTTCAACAATTTCCGTCATTTCCTTCAAGGAAAAACTATCTGTTTTATATTAAGGTATGGGAGGATGTTATGCCCAAGAAACATGTGTCTAAGTATTAGGCTGACGAATAAGTTCGCAGAGTTTCTATTTTGCGTGCGATGGGGTTATTTATCGACTGTCATTTTTATTTATATTTCACTATTGCTATTTAAGTTCACATATTGTCGTCCTGTCGGTTGGAGATAATGAGTGGAGCTCTGGACGCTGAAAAAAAAAAGTGTATCAAGTTGAGAAGTGGGAACATTTCCGTGATATTCTACTAATTGAGTTCAGTTGACGGGTGACAGCAGCGGAGGAAGCCAGAACCATTTGCTGCGTGTATGGGACAATTACACTAGGCAAAGCACAGTAAGGAAAGGATTTTCTCGTTTCAAGGAGGATTATCTTGGCATTAGCCGCTCTCCACATTCAGGGACACTTTCGGGGTTTGATGAAGATCGTTTAAACTCATTAATCCACAATGATCCACATCCGTGCACCCGAGAACTGGCAGGTGTGATGGACTGTTATCATTCCATCATCGTGGCGACATTTGCATGCAGTGGGGAAAGTTCAAAACTCGGGTGTATGGCTACGGCATAATGAGGTGACGAGAAATGGTATCTTCATGCTGCCATAAGAAAAGAAAGGAAAGGCTGAACGGAAACAAAGCAGCAACTCCGAGCACAAAGACCTGTACACTTCCGTGCAAGATAAGTTTATGCATTTGGTGGAATAACAACGGTATGGTGTACTATGAATTGCTTTCCCAAGGTGTATCCATCACTGTTGACATTTGTTATCAACAACTGAGACGTCTTGCAGACGCAATCCAAGGACAACGACCAGGAAGACTGGGTGAAGGGATGCTACTCCACGATAACTCCTACCCGCAGTCTGCTAGACTGACAAAAATCATTATACAGAAGTTGGGTTGGAAATTCATTCCGCACCCACCTCATTTTGAGCCGTCAGATCTTCTGCTTTCCCCCATTCTACACAGCAAGCTTCAAGAAATTTCGTTTCCTGACAAAAATGCGCTCCGCGCACGGCTGGACGAGTTGTTCACCTCAAAACCACCTTAGTTTTACAGTAGCGGAGCCGGAAAGTTATTCCAGCGTTGGCAGAATGTTTCAAATAGTGAAGGAGCGTATATTATTGATGACTAATGACCCTGTTATGTGCACCTGTTATGTTCATTACGCTCATGAAAAAACGCTACGAGTTTATTTACCAGCCCAATAATTAGCCTGAGTGTGTACCTATTCGTACATATCCTTTCAGTCCTTTGCACCTGCTGAATAAAAATTTTTAGTTCTTTCCAAATAATTGTCATTAATATGAACAAGTAGGTAAGGAAAAGACTGAATATCGAAACACTGTCGTCTCATTATTCAAGGAAATATAATCATACTTAAAGCGATCAGTCGTAACATAATGGCCACCTACCTAACACCAGCTGTGTCCACCTTTGGCACAGATAACAATGCCGATGATTCGTACATTGAAAGGCCTTGGTAGGTCGTTGAAGATAGTTGGCATCACGTCTGCATACACCTGTCACCAAATTCCAGGAAATTCCGAGGAGGGGGACGATGAGCTCTCACTGCACATTCAGTCACCTCCAAAATGCGTCTGATTGAGTTCAAATCTGGCAAGTAGGGGGGCCAGGACATCAGTTGTAACTCGCCACTGTGTACCACGAACCACTCGATTACACTACTGGCCTATTGACATGGCGCTATATGTTGCTGAAAAATGCCATTGCCCTAGGGAAACATGAGCTTCATGAAGGGGTGTACATGGTCTGCAACCATTATACGGTACTTCTTGGCCCTCGTGATGCATACACCTGGATTTCTGGATTTCCGGAAAGCTTTTGACACCGTTCCTCACAAGCGACTTCTAATCAAGCTGCGGGCCTATGGGGTATCGTCTCAGTTGTGCGACTGGATTCGTGATTTCCTGTCAGGAAGGTCGCAGTTCGTAGTAATAGACGGCAAATCATCGAGCACAACTGAAGTGATATCAGTTGTTCCCCAGGGAAGCGTCCTGGGATCTCTGCTGTTCCTGATCTATATAAATGACCTGGGTGACAATCTGAGCGGTTCTCTTAGGTTGTTCACAGATGATTCTGTAATTTACCGCCTAGTAAGGTCATCCGAAGACCAGTATCAGTTGCAAAGCGATTTAGAAAAGATTTCTGTATGGTGTGGCAGGTGGCAGTTGACGCTAAATAACGAAAAGTGTGAGGTGATCCACATGAGTTCCAAAAGAAATCCGTTGGAATTCGATTACTCGATAAATAGTACAATTCTCAAGGCTGTCAATTGAACTAAGTACCTGGGTGTTAAAATCACGAACAACTTCAGTTGGAAAGACCACGTAGATAATATTGTGGGAAAGGCGAGCCAAAGGTTGCGTTTCATTGGCAGGACACTTAGAAGATGCAACAAGTCCACTAAAGAGACAGCTTAGACTGCACTCGTTCGTCCTCTGTTAAAATATTGCTGCACGGTGTGCGATCCTTAACAGGTGGGTTTGACGGAGGACATCGAAAGGGTGCAAAAAAGGGCAGCTCTTTTTGTATTATCACGTAATAGGGGAGAGAGTATGGCAGATATGAGACGCGAGTTGGGATGGAAGTCATTAAAGCAAAGAGGTTTTTCATCGCGGCGAGATCTATTTACGAAATTTCAGTCACCAACTTTCTCTTCCGAATGCGAAAATATTTTGTTGAGCCCAACCTACATAGGTAGGAATGATCATCAAAGTAAAATAAGAGAAATCAGAGCTGGAACAGAAAGGTTTAGGTGTTCGTTTTTCCCGCGCGCTGTTCGGGAGTGGAATGGTAGAGAGATAGTATGATAGTGGTTCGATGAACCCTCTGCCAAGCACTTAAATGTGAATTGCAGAGTAGTCACGTAGATGTAGATGTAGATGCCTTACACGACCTCCAGTGGACCCATGGATTCCCACGTTAGTGTTCCACGGAGCGTAATGGAGCCGCCGCCAGCTTGCCTCCGTCCAGCAGTACAGGTATCAAAGAGCTCTTGTTCCGGAACACAACGGATTCGCACATTCCCACCGTCATCATGAAGAAACCATATGATGCTCTGCCACTGGACCAACGTCCAGTGTCGATGATTACGTACCTATTTGAATCGTAGTTGCCGACCTTACGGTGTTAACACTGGCACATGCTTGGGTCATCGGTTGCAGAGGCCCATCGTTAGGAGTGGTCGGAGCACCGTGTATTCAGACACACTTGTACTCCGCCCAGCATGTATGTCTAGTGTTAGTTGTGCCACAAGTCGCCGCCTGTTGTGTTTTAACAGTCTCGCAGTCTCCCCAGCCTACGACATCTGAGATATGCAGTGAGGAGTGGCCGCCCAAACCGACGACGCCTGGACGAGGTCTCATCTCGGTTTCACCACGTGTTGAGGACACTCACCACAACACTCTTCGAACCCCGACAAGTCGTGCTGTTTCTAAACACCTCGTGACGAGCCTGTGGGCCATCATAATCTGCCCCAGTCAAACTCAGATGGATCGTGCACCTTCCCCATTCCGCACATGGACGACACGCTCACTGATTCTGCATGCACTGTGCATGTGTTTGGCTAGCAGCCTTTCTTCGACAGATGACGCTGCCATCGCCTGAACATGTTTATACCGATAGTAGGTCGGTGGTCACAATGTTCTGCTTTATCTGTGTTCAATACCTATCTGCCCTAGCTCTTTCACACTAATAAGCAATTTCATACAGAGTTTCTATTTATTTCGCAGAAGTAACCTTAGCCTCTATAATCTGCGTAATTAGGCATACGCTCCTCCATTCCGTCTTATCATTACCGCCAGCCTACCTTTCCACACCCTGTGTAATGGCCAGCTCTAAAACTGTCTCTGCTTCTAGAATGATGGGGATTCGTCGGATCTGCGGTGCTACCTCCAAGAGGCAGTATCGCCTGAGGCTTAAGTTGATACTGAAGCGGCATCGTCTGTATCAAAATTCTGAAAATAAAACAAATATACTTCCCGAGAAATTAAAATTCCGCAAGAACCAAATAATATCAGGAGGAAGTATTAGTAGCACAACTGACAAATAAAATTTAACATTCCCTGGCTTTTGAAAATGATAAAAAAAAGCTTTCAATATAGGGAATCGAGTACACATAAAACATAAGATAAAATTGTAAACATTAAATACTTTTCACCGTGTGGAGTTGCCGCGCGGTTGCAAGTGTCACGTCATTGACTGCGCGGCCGCTCTCGCTGGAGGTTCTAGTTCTCCCTCGGGCGTGGGTGTGTGTGTTGTTCTTAGCATAGGTTAGTTTAAGTTAGTTTAAGTAGTGTGTAAGTCTAGGGACCGATGATCTCTGCAGTTTGGTCCCTTAAGAACTCACACACAGCAATACTTTGCATATAAAAAAACATAGTCTACTTCCTGTATGCATATCTGCTGCAAGAGAAACAACACTGCTCCCAATTATTTCACTTCACGTACGTTTAGCACGCAATATAGTAACGAAAAGAAGACGATGTAGATATCATGGTAATGAACGAAGAGTCTCTCCACAACATTCTGTCTAAATCATGTTTCTTACATTTAGCTATACACCATATGTAATAGGGCACATCAAGATTACTCAAGATAAGTAAGGAAACATTAGTTAGCTGATCGTTGGTTCTCCGAGATACAAAGAGAGAAAGCTCTTAAAAAGTATTTAAAGAAGGAATTTACGAGGTGTGGTTAGAAAAAAACCGGACTAGTACTGGCGAAACAATAAAACGAATGCAATAAGGCTGAAAGTCGCGTGGCCTGTCACGTGACTCTCGCTCCGCCTACTGCTCGAGTTTCATCTGCCTCCTGCACTCAGTCTGCCCGTGGCGTCTGTTTTAAGTAGTTGACGTTTTGTCTGTGCGTCGGAAAATGTTGAGTGTACGGAAAGAACAGCGTGTTAACATCAAATTTTGTTTCAAACTAGGAAAATCTGCAAGTGAAACGTTTGTAATGTTACAACAAGTGTACGGCGATGATTGTTTATCGCGAACACAAGTGTTTGAGTGGTTTAAACGATTTAAAGATGGCCGCGAAGACACCAGTGATGACACTCGCACTGGCAGACCATTGTCAGCAAAAACTGATGCAAACATTGAAAAAATCGGTAAACTTGTTCGACAAGATCGCCGTTTAACAATCAGAGCAGTGTCTGAGTTAACAGGAGTTGACAAGGAAAGTGTTAGGCAGATCCTTCATGAAAGTTTCAACATGAACAAAGTGTGTTCAAAAATGGTTCCAAAGTGTCTCACAATTGAACAGAAGGAACGCCGAAGAATGATTTGTTCTGACATCCTGGAAAACATTGAAAGTGATCCCACCTTCTTACAAAATGTTATTACTTGCGATGAATCGTGGTTTTTTACTTACGATCCCGAAACTAAACGCCAATCGATGCATTGGAAAACTCCTGGTTCTCCACGACAAAAAAAAGCACGAATGTCAAAATCGATATTCAAGGCAATGATGATTGTTTTTTTTTTGACATCAAAGGGATTGTGCACATTGATTGGGTACCAGAGGGACAAACAGTGAATCAGCATTACTACATTAGCGTCCTGGCTACCCTACGTGAGCGAGTACGGAGAAAACGGAACGATTTGTGGAGGAAAAAATTATGGATCCTTCACCAAGACAATGCCCCAGCTCACAGTGCGTTGTCAGTGAAGACGTTTTTGGCAAAACACAACATTCCCATCTTAGATCATCTACCCTACTCACCTGATTTGGCCCCCTGTGACTTTTTTCTTTTCCCTAAAGTCAAGTCAGCTTTGAAAGGAACTAGATTTGAGACTGTTGAAGCAGTAAAAGAAAAAGCGACGGAAGTAATGTATGGACTTACCGAAAATGATCTGCAGCATTGCTATGAACAGTGGAAAATTCGTATGGAGCAGTGTAGAGACCGAGGAGGAGAGTACATTGAAGGAGATAACATGAAATTGTAAATAATTGTAAATAAATGTTTTTTCCAGCATCAGTCCGGTCTTTTTCTAGCCGCACCTCGTACATATATATTATCATGAATATTTTTTTAATTTATAAGATTTCCCATTTTGTAATTTTTTTCAGGCTGGTGAAAAATGTCAAGCATCTAAGCAGTTGCTGTATGGTCTGGTCAGTAATTAACCACATTCTGCACAGGGTTCAACACTATTAAAACAATAGGGAAAGGATCCAGCACAAGCATCAATCATTTCACTGCGTCGCACAATTGCCTCGCACATGCCTGTCTTCAAAGCAATGCCGTGCTACTGACAGAGCGACTATGCTGTATATCGGCTGTCTCCCAGCTGTCCACCGCGGATGTTGAGCCCATACACAGCCAGCCGCGTATGTCGTGATCTGCTGCCAATCTCTGTTACTAGGTGGCTCTGCCTCTGCCTTGCCTCACCTCCACACTTGAGCACAGCGACGCTATTGCTCTTCGCGATGAGTCGCTGTAGTGCTCTGTTCAGGTTTTCCCGAAAGCGGGCAAGTAGCTCCAAGCCGCGCCCATCTCGGCTGCTGGCGTTTTACCACAGCAACCTCGCCTTACAGCCTCACTGAGCGTAGCGACGGTGCTGCTCTTGGCGACGACTCGCTGTACTGATGCACTCCATTGTTTCCGATTGTAGCCGAACGGTTCTTACTCGCACCGATCTCGGCTGCTAGCGTAGTTCCAAAGCTGCTTCGGCTCAACACCATACTGCCTCACGCTGCGGTGTTGCCCTCACATGGTGGCGATTTACTATGCAACATATGATAAACACCAACAGCAGCTTCAGATGGCAGGTGGGTAGCCCCTGCATCATGTCTTAACCCGTGTCAACAAAGGTAGTAAGTTCATTATACCAGTACACAGTTCATCTTACGCATTACACTGGCTAACAGTGTCCATATCCTATACACATGTTGAATTTACGAAATATTTCAAACTGTTTTATAGTTCTAGGCACCATCGACCAACAAGACCAAATAATAATATATTGTATACTAACGCACTCTTGTCACTGATCTTTGTTCAGATACATTCTCCCAGTTATCTTTCCTATTTATTTTAATCCACACACATTTGAAGTGGATTTACTGGGTGATCAAAAAGTCAGTATAAATTTGAAAACTGAATAAATCACGGAATAATGTAGATAGAGAGGTACAAATTGACACACATACTTGAAATGACATGGGGTTTTATCAGAACCAAAAAATTACAAAAGTCCAAAAAATGTCCGACAGATGGCGCTTCATCTGATCAGAATAGCAATAATTAGCATAACAAAGTAAGACAAAGCAAAGATAATGTTCTTTACAGGAAATGCTCAATATGTCCAGCATAATTCCTCAACAATAGCTGTAGTCGAGGAATATTGTTGTGAACAGCACTGTAAAGCATGTCCGGAGTTATGGTGAAGCATTGGTGTCAGATGTTGTCTTTCAGTATCCGTAGAGATGTTGGTCGAACACGATACACTTGCGACTTCAGGTAACACCAAAGCCAATAATCGCACGGACTGAGGTCTGGGGACCTGGGTGGCCAAGTATGACGAAAGTGGCGGCTGAGCACACGATCATCACCAAACGACGCGCATGAGATCTTTCACCCGTCTAGCAATATGGGGTGGCTCTAATAAAACCCCATGTCATTCCAAGCATGTGTGTCAATTTTTACCTCTCTATCTACATTATTCCGTGTTTATTAAGTTTTCAAATTTATACTGATTTTTTGATCACCCAGTATATTATATATTTCCTTATTTTCCACATGCTCGCTACCGCGGTATTTACCACGTTAGTGCTCCTCCACTTCTAATGCATTTGGGTGTACCAACCTTATAAGTTTCTATGGTCCTTGGTACACATGGTGGCACTTCTTTATTTCTCCTTCCTCCTTCTTTGACTTGACATGGGTTCATATCAGCACTAAGTCTCCCTCACGATTCACGATAGCGTCAACCACCTCGTCAAATTGCTTCTTTTATTCTTTTGCTTTCTTCAGAAGCGTTGGTTTTGCCTCTCTGGTTTCTCTTTGCATGTCACATTTTCCTCAGGCATGTTTCTTAGGTTTTCTTGAATTATACTTTATTTGAACTCAACTGGAGCACATCCCATGGAGTAATGAGGCACATAATTTATTACATCTTCATCGTTACCCGATCAATGCGCCGCATTACTATGTTTATTACGACTGCATACTGTACATAAAAAGTTAATTTCCTTAGTGACCCAATCTTCCACATTTGGCACTGGTCTGTATCTGGATATAAATACGGGTTCTACGTTATTTTAACATTTCTGTCCACACTTTTCTTATGAACTGACTTCCATTATCACTTTTCTTAGTATACACACATGTTTAAAGTATTCCTTCATGATTTTTGCTGCCATTTTATGTGCTCTTGCTTTTCTAACATGATACAACCTCATGTAACAGGAAAATAGTTCAGTGAGCACTCACATATAATTTACAGCCACCACAGATTTTGGAAGAGGCCCGACTACATCCACAGCGACTGTTTCTTTAATTTCCTTCGGTTATAACTGGCGTATGTACTCCTTGAGATGCACTGTTGATATTTTAATCTTTTCGCAGATTTCACAAGTCCTTCATGTTTTCCTCATAGGTCTCGCTTGATCATGGAACTAACAAACTCTTTGGAGTCTGTCTTTTTGTTGTGAAGCATTTTGGCAAGGCTATCCCAAAGGCACAGGATTTTCGCCAGATTATGGGTGTAGCAAAGTCCCTCGAAGATCTTTTACTATTCAGTCACGAAGATATGCAACACACATGAGGAACCCAGGGCTTGTCTTAGTCCCGAATTTCATAGCCAAAGTATAATCTGTACGCCTTGCTAACATATGACGTTATTGGTAGCAAAAATTGTCAGCACTGTTTATGCATTTGCGAGGCACTATGAAATAACAGGAATTACAATGGCTACATGCAGTAACTAGACTTCAGTAACACATCAGTCCAACACAAGAGAAGAACACAATTTGTAACTGACTGAAACTACGCTTAAATGAAACATGTTCTGCTTCTCCCTTCATCTTCCTCTTGTTTCTACGGCCCCGGCGAAAAATAGCGACATAGCACAAACAGCTGCTGCTGTTGCCTGAAACCTCATTACTCCGTCTATCAGCAGGATTTCGAAGGCTACACGGGAGGGGATTGACACTGACTGCTAATAGAATATACACTCCTGGAAATTGAAATAAGAACACCGTGAATTCATTGACCCAGGAAGGGGAAACTTTATTGACACATTCCTGGGGTCAGATACATCACATGATCACACTGACAGAACCACAGGCACATAGACACAGGCAACAGAGCATGCACAATGTCGGCACTAGTACAGTGTATATCCACCTTTCGCAGCAATGCAGGCTGCTATTCTCCCATGGAGACGATCGTAGAGATGCTGGATGTAGTCCTGTGGAACGGCTTGCCATGCCATTTCCACCTGGCGCCTCAGTTGGACCAGCGTTCGTGCTGGACGTGCAGACCGCGTGAGACGACGCTTCATCCAGTCCCAAACATGCTCAATGGGGGACAGATCCGGAGATCTTGCTGGCCAGGGTAGTTGACTTACACTTTCTAGAGCACGTTGGGTGGCACGGGATACATGAGGACGTGCATTGTCCTGTTGGAACAGCAAGTTCCCTTGCCGGTCTAGGAATGGTAGAACGATGGGTTCGATGACGGTTTGGATGTACCGTGCACTATTCAGTGTCCCCTCGACGATCACCAGTGGTGTACGGCCAGTGTAGGAGATCGCTCCCCACGCCATGATGCCGGATGTTGGCCCTGTGTGCCTCGGTCATATGCAGTCCTAATTGTGGCGCTCACCTGCACGGCGCCAAACACGCATACGACCATCATTGGCACCAAGGCAGAAGCGACTCTCATCGCTGAAGATGACACGTCTCCATTCGTCCCTCCATACACGCCTGTCGCGACACCACTGGAGGCGGGCTGCACGATGTTGGAGCGTGAGCGGAAGACGGCCTAACGGTGTGCGGGACCGTAGCCCAGCTTCATGGAGACGGTTGCGAATGGTCCTCGCCGATACTCCAGGAGCAACAGTGTCCCTAATTTGCTGGGAAGTGGCGGTGCGGTCCCCTACGGCACTGCGTAGGATGCTACGGTCTTGGCGTGCATCCGTGCGTCGCTGCGGTCCGGTCCCAGGTCGACGGGCACGTGCACCTTCCGCCGACCACTGGCGACAACATCGATGTACTGTGGAGACCTCACGCCCCACGTGTTGAGCAATTCGGCGGTACGTCCACCCGGCCTCCCGCATGCCCACTATACGCCCTCGCTCAAAGTCCGTCAACTGCACATACGGTTCACGTCCACGCTGTCGCGGCATGCTACCAGTGTTAAAGACTTTTTTTTTTTTTTTTTTTCACTTGCTGCTCTTTATTTATTGACCCACCTTCTAATTGCTTATGGTGGGTCGTATTAAGCCTCTTAGCCACTGTGACTGGGCTCGGGCCCAGGAGTGGTTATGTGAGTTACCTCCCCTGTTCCCGATCCCACTCACACTGTTGCCCAAGTCTTGCCACGTGGAGGCGGGCTTTTACGTTATTTGTTCGTTTTTGTTAGTTGTGCAGCTTTTAGATACATTACAAATAATATAAATAATACGGAAATGGAAAACAATTTCATTTTGAATTTAAGAAGGAGTAAACAGAAAGATAGGAAAGAAAAGGATAGAGAAATTACCACCACCTATGTGTGGGTTGCGGTCAGGGTCTTGGAATGACCTTCAAGATGCTGGCCGCCACTCACAGTTCACATATGTACTTGTATACTTCATTAGCTTATTACTACTTACATAGTGCAAAATTAAATATTAACTAGTCTAGATGTGATGGAGTGATTTTATTGAATTTGTTTAGGTCTGTGTTTGTGTCATTATGTGTGGTTGTGGGTGTGTGTGTGTGCTTGTCAGACAAGTTCTCGCTTGATGATTGATTGGCACCTCCCGGCTATATGGCAACTCAGCCTGGACGGTGGTTTTCCCCGATCTACATTGTGTATCTGTCGGGTTGGGCCCAGCTAAGGGGAACCACAATTAAGATCCTTCCATCCAGGCCCAGTGTTGCCTCTCGTCGGGAGGCGTAGGTTCGTATGGTAGGTGCCTATCTTGGAGTTAACCCTTGTTTACAGGTGTCATGTCACCTTTGACTGCATATCCTCTTGTGTGTGTTCTTGTATATATGTGCTATGTGCGTGTGTGTGTATGTGTGTACATGTGCATGTAAGACCAGTTCCCGCCTCCTGGTTACGCGGCAACTCAGCTTGGACGGTGGTTTTCCCCGATCTACGTTAAGTATCCGTCGGGTTGGGCCCAGCTAAGGGGAACCACAGTTAAGATCCTTCCATCCAGGCTGGGTGTTGCTTCTCGCCAGGATGCGTAGGTCCCTGGGGTAAGTACCTGGCTTTTGACTATTACTCATTTGTGATTTTGTGTGCATGTGTGTGTTCTTTAGTGTTGGATGTTGTTCAGGTACCTAGACTACTCATACGCAGGTTGCCACAATGGGTCGTCGACATGGCTTATCTCAACATCTGTGTCTTCGCCCGAGGTGTTTGTACTGCTATCCATCTCATGGGCACTCTGTGGTCTGCGTCCCCGGCCTTGCCTTCTGAATGGTCTATTGTTTAGATATTCGGTATACAGAGACCTGGATATTTCGTCAGTTAGTGTATTAAGTTTGTCACATAGGTCTGGGTCTCGTAGAATGGTGTATATTTCATCTTGGGTATTCTGCCGGGTAATGTGTGGTGTGTGTCTAATGTTTGTGCGTTGCCCGCAGAATAGGACAATGTGTTCTGGGGAGCCTTCTTCCCCACATGTGCATCTGGTAGTCTGCTGCAGACTCATGCGGCTCAGGTGCGTGGGATAAGGGCCGTGGCCTGTCAGAAAATGTACCATACCGCGGCTAGGATCGATATGCTTCAGTCTTAATCGTTCTTTGATGTCAGGGAAAAAGCTATAGACTCGTCGGCCCTTATCGCTGTTAGCCCACTCGCTCTGCCAGGTATCCACACGCCATGCTTTGAGTGACGTGATGTAGCATATGGTACACCAGTGATCTGCCGAACCTGGTCTAGTTTCCCCATCTTTAGCCAGTACCTTGCCGCACGGTATCTTATGGTTACATCTATTGGGAAGATTCCCATCACGATGCAAAGTGCGTCGACTGAGGTTGTGTTGAAGGCCCCTGTTAGTCGAAGCAGAATGCTTCTTTGCCCCCGCCGTACGGCGGTTCTGTTAGTGGATAGGCTGAGTCTATGGGCCCACGTGCTGGCAGCAAAACATAGTACCGACTCGAAGAGAGCGCAATGATATGTTCGTATGACTGACAGTGGTAGTCTGTATTGTTTCGAGTTTAGCCTTGACAGTTTGTGCAGTATTTTTTCTGCTTTGTCCGTGGATATTCGTATGTGTTCGTGGAAGTTCAACCGTTCGTCTATGTAGACTCCAAGGTAGCGTGTTACTTTTGATCTTTTAATGTTTGTGTCCCCGATTTTGACTGCTGGGTTCCTATGCAGGATGCCCTTTAGTAGTGTGTAAGTTGTTTTATTTTCTGCTACCTTGAGCTTGTTGTCTGTGCACCATTGTGTAATTGTTTTGAGTGTATCATTGGCTCTGTCTTCTAGCTGGGCACGGTTGTTTGCTGACACTGCCACAAGCAGGTCGTCAGCGTAAGCGACAACTCCATCTGTCGCATTGTGCTCCTCAAGTAATTCTAGGAGCGGTTCTAACATTATGTCCCAGAAGATGGGGCCGCAGATCGATCCTTGTGGACAACCTTTGGTAATGCGTTTGATTACTTTCTTGTCGTCCATGTGCCAAGCGATTGTTCTGTCCCTGCAGTAGTCTACAAGACTGTTGTACAGGGATTCCGGTACCTGCAGGTGTCTGAGCCTCTTGAAGAGGGCCGGCCACCATAGATTGTCAAATGCACCCGAGATGTCAATCATAATGGCTAGTGTGTACTTTGTAGGTGTGTTGTGTACAATTTGAAGTGCTTTGTTGATTGCATCGTCAATAGACTTTCCTTCCCGAAAGCCATATTGGTGTGGTGTCAGTCCCCGAAGTGTGCGATGTGTTTGTAATCTTTTGCAAAGGAGTTTTTCTTGTGTTTTAGCGAGTGTATTGATGAGGCATATGGGTCTGTATGATTTGGGTTCTGAGGGGTCTTTGTCTGGTGCTTTTTTGATGATGACCGCCCTAGAGGCTTTCCACACTGCAGGCACACGGCCTAGCCTTAATGCGTCGTTCAGCAGTGTTGTGAGGTATGGGGTGATCTGCGGTGCTATCTGTTTTAGTACCTCAGAGTGGATACCATCTGGTCCAGGCGCTTTCTTATTTTTAAGTTCTGAGATCGCTATCGCCACCTCTTCCTGCGCAAACGGACAGGTGACGGTTGGTGTGGTGTAGGCTGTGGTAATTTCTCGTCTCAATGCTGCTTGTTCAGGTGTGTCTGTGGTGGCGATGTCGTCAGGAAGGAGTTTGCCTAGCAGGTACTCCGCTGTGCCTCTCCATCCTTTAGTCATCACCCCGTCATCCTGTCGTAGCGTTCCCAGAACCAGTGGGCTCTTGATTTTTTCGGTCACGATCTTGTAAGGTTCCCCCCATATGTTAAGTTGTGTTTGTCTTGCTACGTAGTCATTCCATTGGTCTTTTCTAGTCTTATTTAGTTCTTGTTTGTATCTGTCCTTGGCAAGCCGGTATTCATGTAGTCTTACTTGTCTTTCTCTGTCTGAGATTGCCCTTTGGTAGAGTCTGCGTCTACGTCTGGTGTCCTGCTTGAGTTGTGTTAGGTGTGCTGTCCAAGGGCTGGTCTGCTGTTTTGTTTTGCGTGATGTGGGGATGCAGGTGTTTTGTATGTGTGTAATGATTTCTGTTAACTTGTGTGCTCTGTAGTCAACACTGCCTCTGATGTTCTGCAGTGATTGTTCCTGTATCTTGTGTCTTACTGTGTCCCAGTCTGTCCTATGAAAGAGCAGTCTTCTGGGTTGTGTTGCAGTGTTGTTGTTTGCTGTCTTCTGTAGAGTTAGTGTGATAACATTATGGTCACTCGTGGTAATGTGGTCGTGTACCGTCCAGTCTAGTATGTAGGTAGTCGCGGCGTTATTTGCAAGGGTGATGTCTATGTTGGATGAGGAGCCGTCATGCCCTGTGAATGTAGGATGGTGTCCTTCCTCGTTGATGACGTTCAGTCCATTTTCATGTATTACGTCATTGATTATTCGTCCTCTGTCATCTGTTCTGTTGGAGTGCCATAGAGTGGATTTTGCATTAATATCTGCACAGATTAATAATTTTTTATTGCCGGCGTATTGTGCAATTTTTCTGATAGCATTTGCATAGGGATTAATGCAATGGCTGTATTGAGCATAAATCGATGCAACGACCCATGTATCGCCCCTGTACGTAATCTCCACTGTAGCAACGTGTTCTGTGCATAATTCCGTTATTTTAACTGGGTGAATGTCTGTGTTGAGGATTATGACTGACGCCTTGCAGTCTGCCTTACCCGATATTGATATCGCGTGGGTGGGGATATTGGTGATATGGCCTTGTTTCGTATATGGCTCCTGTATGCACAGGATATCGCAGTTTAGCTCATTCAGGACCTGTGGAAGTTCCAGACTGACGTGTGTGCTTCTCATGGCGTTCAGTTGAGCAACCCTCAGATCGGATGCTTCACGTGAACGTAGCACTTACTTCCTGTTTGACTGAAATCGAAGTAGGTCCTTCCATAGGCCCTAACGTGATCTTTGTATAATTTTTCGAGATCAAATTTTTCTTCTCTGCGAGCGCAAACCTGCAGGAGTAGGTCTAGCAGACTATCTGAGTCCGTGGGGATGTTCTCTGTTTTCAGGATTATTCTGTCCGTCTGCTCCGTTGTACGAAAGCAGACTGAGTTGCCATGGGGATGGTATAGCCTAATGATCATTCTTTGCGCTGTTTCGAAGAGCTCCCTTTTTTCTAATCTACTTAATTTTAAGTTTAAATCTATGCTGTTATAATTAAAATCGCTGGTGGTGGCAGCGGGTGTCGGCGTCTGCGCCGTCTTGGGGTGTCGTGGCTGAGTGGCAGCTACACGCTGCCCCTCGGCGGTGGGTGCTTTGTTGATGCTGCTGTTGGTGTGCGCAGGGGGAGCAGCTGGTGGTGCTGGTGTTCCTCTTGCAGACACGGACTTGGGTGATGAGAGGGGGCCGGGGTCGCCTGTAGAAGCAACTTTTGTGGCACTGGGTGGAGGCGTCCGCGGTTGTCGGAAATTATCGTCACACGCAACTACTTTCCCCTCGCGTTTCGGTTGTTTAGACTCCTTGGATGTTTCTGTCACACGTGTGCTGTTGGCTCTTTCGGGTGTCGCTTCAGGTTGCCCAGGGGTGGTCTTGTTACTTTGATGATTGTGTACGCTGCACTCATTGGCGTAAGGGCAGCAGTATATGTCATCGTCGTCTTCTGTGGGTATGTCAGTGTGCCATATCTTTCGTTTGTTTTGCAGATGATGAGTGGTGTTGTCAGTGTGTTGGTCTTTCGTCAGTATGCCAGTCTTGTTGATTTGGATGTCTAGTACGTCTGTTTCTTTGGGGTTTAGGGTCTCACCTTGTACAAATCTGACAGGCTTTATGCGCCCCTCGCATTTTTTGGTGTCGTAGGTACGGGGGCGCACTGGAATAGAAGTGTAGTCTTGGTTCTTCGGCGTCGTGCTTTTGTGATGTTGCTGCGGTTGGTTATATGTGTCATGGTTGTCTTGGTTGTGTGAGGATGTAATGCTTGTTACTATTAATTCGTCTTCCAGTTCGTCAATTCTGTTCATTAGCGTCGTATGGAAAGTTATCCAATGCAGGATTTGTCTCTTGATTAGTTTGGCTGCGTCTGATGGTATCTGTCCAGTTAACGTGAGGTCGTCTGTGAATTCGATGGTTGCATAGTGGCTGTCTTCCAAGTTCGTGTTGTGTGACAGTCCTGGGATGTAGCCGTCATTTGGGTAGTCGTCAGGGAGACGTTTCTGCCTCTTACGCCAAGTTATGGCACGCTGATGATTGCGATTTATTGTCGAGGGTGCTTTGTATGGGTGCGTCTGTGCTTGGGTAGGTTTATGTCTCCCACCGGTTGGACTTGAGGGATTGCTAGTTTCCATAGTCTGTGCTGTCAATTAGGCGGTCTAGGAGTTGTTTGTACGTTTGACAAGCACCTCCCTTGCTTTTGTTGCACCTTCGATTCCTGTTGTGACAAGGGATGCAGTCGATGGCCTCCTTGGCTCGGCACTCGGCACGTTTATGGCCCTTCTTACCGCACCTTGAGCAGATAGCGGCTTGCTCGGTGCACCCTTTCGTTGTGTGCCCAATGTCACAGCAGTTGTAACACTGGCTAACGGCTGTGAAATCCCTGACAGTTAGTGATTGATAATCTATGTACACTTTGCCCTTTTTTGTTAGGTACCAGTATAATTTCGGTGGGACTTCAAGGACCTGATGGTTGTAACCCCTGCCCTTGGGTCCTGTTCGAAATCTTATTTTGACCTCGCTGTCAAAGTCGTCTTTCGAGAAGTCGTCACTTAGGTTTTGGTCATAGAGGCACTCTAAGAAGTCTTTGTCAGTAATTGTGTCGGACACACGATAGATCGCGACTAGGGGTTTTCTCTTTCTGGGCCCTTCACAGGTAATGTTGTCGATGTCCTTTGCGTTTTCGATTATTTTTCGGCAATCTTCCTGTGTGGCTGCCTCGACTATGACCGCTGTTTTTGTATTCCTTATCGACTTGATGTGTAAATTGTCCTGCCTTGGATTAATGTGTTGGGTCAGTGTTTGTCTCACCGCTTTGGAGTCTTGGTTGGATGTTGACTTAATGAAGAGGGTGGTTGCCTGTTTCGCCTTGGCCGCCTCAATTCGTTTATGTTCTTTTGGGGCGGTGGACAGGGCCGCAGCGTACGTTAAAGTTTTGGCCTGCTGTTGAGCCTGTTCCGTGACTTTTTCTGTTAGCTCCCTGACCTGCCCTCTAAGTTCGTGATTAATCTCTGTGAGCCTGGAGTTTTCCTCCTCGAGTTTATTGACCTGCTCGCTAAGTGTCTCAATACGGAGCTCCTTGACTGGGTCTGCCGAACATTGTAGTTCACGTAGAAGGTCTTTGTTTTGCTCTTTTAAGAGATCTACCTTTGCTTCCGCGGATGTTAACTGGAATGCAAGGGGGAATATCTTGTTTCTGACTGTTTGTAGGACACTTGACGACACGTGTTTGGCTTTGAGTTCAGCTCCAATCTCGTTTAGTATATCGTCGATGGCGGCGATTTTTTGGCTTGGGGACATTACCACGTAGTCATGAACACCCGACGCCATGCCAACCGGCGACGCTTTACTGCCAGTATTGCCTCTTCCAGAAGGGCCTCTGGTTGACGTTGGTGTGGTGCACGCACCACCAAGTTGCCGCACACGATCCAGGGTTGTTAAGTTTTAGTGAGAGTTGTTCAGTTATCATAGGGGCGATGCGCCATCACGTAGCCGGCATGGATAGAAATGCGTTCGAAGCGAAACGCCAGCGCGGTGCACAGGAGGCGACACGCTGCAGTAGCTCCCGGGCACTGCTGCCTCTGGTGGCAGGGCGCGGAATCACGTGTCGCGCTTAGCAACACCGTTGGGTGTCAGTTAACGCACTCCGGCCTACTTACGACACTTACACGCACTCCGACCAGCGCCTAGCAACCTACTTGACGGACTTGCGTTCTGTCACCGTGTTTGACATGGCTGTTTGTAATTATCGTAATTTCCTAAAGTTGAATATATGTAGTTCACACGAATTTAATGCTGTTGGGGGATTGTATTGCTTACTGACAGGCACTATTCTGGTCTTTTACTATGGTAATTACTTCGATAAGCGGAGAAGGCTTTGTAACTGTGTCGACTTTATCTCACAGTTAATTGTAAAGGAAAAAGTCATTTAGAAAACGAATTCGGTTCCAACTTTCTGTTAGTCACTTCCATTCATAGTAACGGTTATTTGAATGCTGGTTTTAGTCAGATCTATTTAGTCTATTTCGTGGGATGCACAAACATATGTTAGTGTTGGCCTTCCATATGTTCCTTGCTATTTCCGTTTAAGTTAAAGTTAACGAGCCCAAATTTTTACAGAAGCTTTCCTTCACTGTTCTATTGTTTACGTACAGTTTTGGTGGAATTGTGGTCGTTCCAGAATGAAAAACGGCCTACCATATGTTACGGTCTTGACTCGTCACACGCAGGATCTCTTACTTTCGATTTCATAATTGCACTTCACGGCCTGTTATTAGTATTGTTAGTACCGTCAATTGTTCCTATGAGTGTTAGTAATGTTCCATGAGTGTTAGTTGCAGGTGAGATACCTTTGGTGAGGTCCAACGCGAGTCCAGCTCAGTGCAGATGCGATGTCACGTTAATGCACAATTTTTCCACTTAAGCTTGTGGATGTTTCACATCACTGTACCACAACACACATAATTGAAGTTTATCACTGTTCTGATAGACTCGTTGACCCGATTTTCCGCGAAGAAAAAAAAAAAAAAAAAAAAAAAAAAAAAAAAAAAAAAAAACACAGTACGAAAGCTATTACGGCAGGGGCGCTCCGTATGCCACGGCAAACTGGCTGACACTGACGGCGGCGGTGCACAAATGCTGCGCAGCTAGCGCCATTCGACGGCCAACACCGCGGTTCCTCGTGTGTCCGCTGTGCCGTGCGTGTGATCATTGCTTGTACAGCCCTCTCGCAGTGTCCGGAGCAAGTATGGTGGGTCTGACACACCGGTGTCAATGTGTTCTTTTTTCCATTTCCAGGAGTGTAATTATAATTAAATGCAGAACCCTTTAACTTGAAACGAAAGTTCTTCATTGTCGTTTTAGTTATCAGCGTGGGCGATGTAAGCCCGTAAAAAACGGAACAGTCCCCTTTCATGGCCCAGGTGTCTGACGTCCCCCGTGGGGACATACAAATTTCCCGTATACTGAAATTTCGCAAATACATTTTAAGACATAAATTAATACTGCTGATTGGTATTTAGGTTATGTATAATTGTCTGAAAATATTGGGATTTGTAATTTTGAAAATACATCGTGAAATTACCTTATTTCTATGTTATAGATTTATTTATCTTTTTTAGGTTTCTGTTGAAGTAACTGTTTGCTTCCACACAACATTGCAACGGTCAACAGTCACTTCCCCTGCTTTCACCCCTTCCACGCCTCCTATATCTGGATTGCATTAAACCATGCTAGAATTTACTTTCAATCAGCAACAATGCATAACTTAGCTGAGAAGTAAAAACCATTGTTTATGGAAGATTTAAATTTAATGACGTTTTGTTCTTTTATTGGGAAATCGACAATTGTTATTCGTTTTCTGTGCATTCTGTGTCGACCTCAGCTCAGTTGTGACTGTTGAGTCACGAATGCTTTAAGAAGCGCATGTGCTCTTGTTCAGTTTTTTGAATAATCATTTCAGTACTGTATTTACACTCAGTATTCAGAGAATCTTTCTTTTCCCTACTGCGATAGAACATTTCTTCAAATTAAGCCTAAACGCAAGGGCTTGTTTTCTACTAAACTAAAGGAAAAGTATCCTTTCTGGGAAAGTACCAAAATAAATTGTGAGGTTTGTTACACAACTTGCCACAACATATTTTCCATAGCACATGGTGGAAGTTGAGACATTTTACAGCACGAGAAAACTAAGAAACGTAAACTGGGTTCAACAGCTGCAGCAACATCATCGAAGATGAGCGCCTTCTGATCCAATACAACATTAGGTATGTTGATACAGTAATGGAATATTGAAATCTTATACTTTTGTTATTAACTACTGCAAATTTTTCTTACTGTGTTAGTAACTTTTACGAATTTCTTCTATTTCAGGCAATGAAGAATTAAAATTGGCTGTGCCAGAAGGAACATTTCCCTACCACAGTGTGTCACAGTCACAGTTATAACTCCGTGGGCTCAACATCGAAAATAATTAAGATCTTGTATGGTATCAAGTTTAGTTGTGCAAGGACAAGAACAGAATGTATTGTTAATCATGTGTAGGCTCCATGGTATTAATAGTTTCTTACTGTAGATCTTAATGAAGTGAATTCTCTAAGCGTTTCTGTCGATACTTGCAATCGTAAACCTACTAAATTACTTCCTCTCATTGTGTGATATTTCAAACCTGAAGGTGTGTTATGTGTAAAATTGTAGAATTTCTGTTCTGTCGAAAATAAAACATCAGCTTTCTTATCACAGCGTGTACTGCATGTTCTACAATCCCATAATTTGGAATCAAAATTTGTGTGCCTCTCAGATGATAATATGAATAATGTGTTTCACGGGGTCAGGAGAGAAGGTAAGGAAAACGTTTTCAGCAAATTAGAAGTAAGTCTGACAAAGTCTCTTGTAGGGATTGGTTACTCAGCACAGTGTGGAAACAGCGGTAGGCAAGTAACCAGTCGATGCAGGAAACATCGTGGGTAAAATTTATGTGTTTCCATATATACAGTGTACGGATGGAACATCTAAAGGAACTCTGCAAACTTGTGAATATTGAATATCACCAAGTACTGGGTTACATCAGCACAAGGTGGTCAACATTATTGCCTGCATTTGAAAGGATTGTAAAATTGTATCCTGATTTAAAATCACTTTTTCTGTCAGAATCAAGGTGCCCTGCTGCTTTGCATTCATTTTTGAATAACGAGGAATCAGAATTATGGTTCTGGTTTGCGCACAGTCAGCTATATATCTTTCAAACAAGTATTTTAGAAATTGAAAGGGTGAATGTTAGTTTTTAAGAAGCATTGCGTTGTTGTGAACTACTAAAAACGTAGGTAAGAAATATGAAAAATAGTAGCTAATGTTTTGAGTCCCCAAGTTAAAAGTCTTGTTACTGAAACTGTATGAGTTTGACCGACCAGCTCAAGATAGATTTTTTTCATTTGTAAACATGTTCTACAGTGTACCATATGACTACCTACAGTAGTTAAATGGAGTTAGAATTTTCCGCATGACACCGATTTCGGTTGATCTACTTTGAGATCAAAACCAAATTTGTGATATGTGGAGGCCAGTGTTTCAATAATATAAGACATAGGTTATTTAATCCTGCCTGTGTAACTCCTGTTTGATGACTTTTGTATGGCTAAAATAACTTTAGTAGAAAAATTATGTGCATGGAATGCTAACAATATAGCAATACAGGATAGGTGGATGCAAATTTTCAAAGAATTCAGGAAGACAAAATTATAATTCAGGAAGAAAAACATTGTAATAACAACATTACCTCCTTTATAGAATTTATCCTTTACCTTCCAGGCTCAAATACAAAAACAGAAAGTATTTTTTCAAAAATGAGTGAGCACTGGTAATATGAAAACACCAATATTTTGGAAGCTACTTCCTCAAGGACCAAAATGTATGACAGATTGTTAAGTCTCAGAAAGGTTGGTAAAAATAGTCACTCTAGTGCAAAATATGTAGATACGCAAACATGAATGACCGCATGAGGTTTGTTCTGTGCATGAAATATTTTTGAGAAATGTTAAATTGTTTTAAAAATGATAGTGTTCTTTCCTTTAACTACTGCGTACTAGTTTTATATGAGTAATAATACCTTTTTATTATATGCAATTGTCTTACATAAATATCGATGGTAAAAGACTTTACATCATCATCATCATCATCATCATCATCATCATCATATCCCAGTCATGAAAAGTCATTGTTGGCTCATTTAGATTCCAGTTAAACAGGATCCATAAGTAGTTTTAGTGGATGAGCAGGTCGTCTTCGTTCGTGAGGGTGATACTGGAGTATCTTTGTAGGTGTCCCATATTATATACATTGTAGCCTTAGGTCGATATAGTTACATTTTCACTGTTCGCTAGTGTATTGTAGCATTTCATAGTTTCTCCTTAATTTTCTGAAAGTCTTCTGTACATTTATCTGATCAGGACCATACATTATGCTGTTCAGCACTTGTTCACTTAAGAATCGACGGCAGAATCCGCATTACCCGAAAAAAGTTTTATGCGGTTTTTTGTTTCCCGGCAATAGAAATTCCTTTATACGCCTTAGTTTGTCTAGATTCGGCCTTATACCGTCAGCATCAATTATATGACCCAAAAAGTTAATTTCCTTTCATGCAAATTCCGATTTTCAACATTCAAACGGGCCTCAGACGACTCACACCTCGAAAATACTTATTTTAAAGCCTACAGATGTCCTTCCCAGTTTTTACTAAATAGTGGCAAATCGTAAAAGTAAACTGCAATTTTCCTCAATAACTTTTCTCCTAACACTCCGTCTAATTTCCGGATGACTGCCGTTTAACTCAAGAGGTATCATCCGATACTGGTAACAATAGCCTTCATATAGAAGGGTAACTGGTGGAAGCCGGTTGCCAATCTAAACTTATGAAAAATTGCATCCTTTTCAATTTCTGAAGAAATTGTTCGATATTTACTGGTCTATCTCTTTCCCGGTCGAATACTGTATTCGCTTGCCGAGCACCCGAAAGCAGACGAATTTCACCCTTTTTCTTAGCAAGAGCCTCTAAGAGTATGTTATACTGACTGCTGACCCGTTCAATCACACCTGATGACGACAACACGTTTCGCACTGCCTTTTCCACAGCCAGTTTTGAGCAAGTAGTGTTTTATCTGGTAGTAAAAAAGACGGGTTATGTGGCTTCCTTTTAATTCTATATGGCGGTCCTTTTGTGATGCTATGTCTCTTACTAAATACTTCTCTGTATTCCAAAAACAAATTAATTAACTACTCCGTTCCTTTGAGTTTCATGCTTGCGATGCCTTTCATCTTCGCTCGTAATCCTTCTGGGGTGAGTCCATCTTGTTCTTTGCATTCTACGTGATCTTCATCTTCTTTGATTTCCCTTGCCAGTGTTCTGTTGTTTCCCTTGCCATTTTTCTGTCTTTTCCATAGTCCTCCCTCACAACCACAAGGTAAATTCCTGAAGACTTTGTATGTATTGCTGTTCCTTCTTTAAACTGCGTTTTTTTTTTTATTTCATCGTTTTCTGCTATTCTCAGTTCACTTTTCCCGCAGTCAATTTCCACCCTTTTCTCTGAGAGCCAATCAAACCAATAACAAATCCCTCTTCTAATCCAAGCACCGTGACAGAATCAACACAATAAGTTTCTTCTCCCATTTTCGCTTTTAACATTGATTAGCAACAAATAGTTTTTCCAGCCTTCCCAATAGCTCCTTTAATTTTAAAACCAGTTAAGGGCACACATTTTATTTCTACTCCAGATACTAATAACTCGTTATAATCATTTTTGCTATCGCACAAAGCCAACTTTCTGCGTCTAAAAGAGCCCTCGTTTTTCTGCCATGTGCAAGGGTTGGAACTTAAATAGTGGCAACTATTTATTAACAGCTAGTACAAAATAGATACGTGTTTCAAAGTTTTCCTGACCTTCAAAGTAGTCACCAGCATTGTGTAAACCCGTCGCCAGCGTTGTGGAAGTCGTAGGATACTCTTAGCAGTACCATTTGTGTTGACAGTTCGAACGGCGCGGTCTATTGCCCAACGAATTTGTAGCAGTTCTGAGGCGAATGCCGTGAAGTGTTTCCTTCAGTTCAGAAATCGAGTTGAACTCACGAGGACTTAAGTCAGGGGAGTGCAGTAGGTGGTATAGCACTTAGCAGCCCCATCAGTGAAACGAGTGAGTAACAGCTTGCACTGTACGTGATTGAGCATTGTCCAGCAAAATGATGGCCAGGTCCTGCAGAAAGTGTCATCACTTCTGTCTCTATGCTCGTCGTAGGTGGTGTTACAAAAATGAACATCACAGAGACAGAAGTGATGACACTTTCTGCAGGACCTGGCCATCGTTTTGCAGGACAATGCTCAAGCATGTACAGTGCAAGCTGTTACTCACTCGTTTCACTGACGGGGCTGCTAAGTGCTATACTACCTACTGCACTCCCCTGAGTTAAGCCGTCGTAATTTCAACTCGATTTCTAAACTGAAGGAAACACTTCACAGCATTCGCTTCTTTTCTGCTGCAAATTCGCTCGAACTGTCAACACGACTGGCAGTGCTAGGAGTATCCTACGACTTCCAGATCGCTGGCAACGGGTGATACACAATGCTGGTGACTACTTTGAAGGTCAGTAAAACTGTGAAACACGTATGTACTTTGTACGAGCTGTAAATAAATAGTTGCCACTATTAAAATTCCAACCCTCGTACATGGCAGAAAAACGAGGGCTCTGGTAGACGTATTTCTCTTCAACTCCCTATTGGATAATTGATTATTTCTGTCGAAATATCTTCCTCTTTTATCAGATTTTCTACTACCAACTTACGTCAAAATTCTCCATTTTCACAAAACCCACTTTCTTTGTCTATCTACTCCCGTTCGATTTTATTTCTGGGATCCAACGGTTCCATTTTGCTAAATTTCTTTCTCTTATAGTCACAACAAATTCTTAACCACCTCTCTACAAAATTGAAACTTTTACTATACACGTCACACGTCCTTTTTACACACTTTTTTTCCAATTTTCACCCTATAGCAAATCTAAGTCCACACTATTGTTAGTTTTCTTTCTAAATTCTCATCGTTGTTAATGGCCTAAGCTCTTGCGACACTTACGTTTTCGAATTTTCTCCGTTTGCCAGCTGCTGCATACTGTCTCTTCCTCGTGTACATCTACTCATACTCCGCAAGCCACCTACTGGTGTATGGAGGAGAGTACTTTTTGCACCACTGACTGAGCCCGCCAACTCTGTTTCACTCGCGATTTGTGCATGGGAAGAAAAATTATCGATAACCCTCTTTGTTTAAATTCTTAAATTTTCTCCCCGTGGTCATTCTCTGAGAAATATGTCGGGAGAAGTAATACGTTGTCCAGCTCTTCCCGAAAAGTGCGCTGTCGAAATTTTAATACAGAATCTCTCCGTGATGCACAACGCCTCTCTTGTAACGCCTGTCAATGGATTTTGTTGGGCATCTCCGTAACGCTCTCGCGCCGGTTAAGCGATCCTGTGGAAAAACGCGCTTCTCTTCGTTGTGTCTTCCATGTCTATTCTATCAGTCCTACATGGTAGGGATCCCAGGCAGATGAACAATACCTAAAAACCCGTTGAACAAACCCCTTGCAACCCACTGCGAAGACTGGCGTCGCATCTGGTTGCGGTATCCAAATTACTCTGTGTCTGTTTGCTGTTCACTCTATTTCTTCTTGGTCGCATTCATTATTTACAGTTCGGTTCTCCAAATTTTTGCTACAGTCCCAAGTTCTATCGCGCATTACAACTATTAGCTAACCTCCCCCTCACCCGTTATTTTAATAATTTTCTTGGAAAAGCTGTCTGTTTTATGTTAGGAAATCGGGCAAAAGTTCAGTTCGACAGCTAAAACGGGGATCTTCCGCCCAAGGAATTTGTGCCTAACTAATTAGCCGTGACCATGTATCTAGTGGAAAATGTACTTTCACTCCGTTCCACCTCCTGAACAAGAAACTTCGTTACAAATAATTATCATTAACGTAAATGGGTAGCTAAGATAAGGACTGAATATTGAAGCACCATCCTTTCATAATTCAATCAAATAATATCAACTAATATTTGCTGTCTGCCTTAGCTCTTTCGCACTAACAAGCACGTTCACATAGGGTTTCTATTTCTTTCGCAGAGGTAGCCATTGCCACTACAATCCGGGAAGTTGGGCACTCGCCCCACCGGTCCGTCCTGTCACTACCGCCAGACGACCATCCCGCGCCCCGCAGAACGGCCGGCGCAAAAACTCTCGCTGCTTCTAGCATGACGGGGATTCCCGGACTCAGTGGCACTACCTCCAAGAGGCAGTGGCGGCAGCATCGCCTGTGTCCTTACAAGGAGATGACAACAGAAATATAATGGGTAGCAAATGACCAGTTTAATACCAAACAATCCTGTAGAATCAAAAATTATTTATTTACGAACGATGATGTTAATACAGAAACAATAATTTATTGGGACTATATTAAACCATAGTTCTGAAGGAAAAGAAATATGTATGTCGAGAAGAGCCACAGAAACACTCTAGACGGAAAAAGATGTGCAACGAACTATTAAGGAAAAAAAAAAAAAAACATCCGAACAGGCCATGAAGGTTCAGCGGTACCGACTTGCCGCCGCGTCACTCCTCAGCCTTTAGGCGTCACCGGATGTGGATGCGGAGGGTCATGTGCTCAGCACGCCGCTCTTCCGGCCGCTGTGAATTTTCGCGAGCGGTTCACTACTTCTCAATCAAGTAGCGCCTCAGTTGGCCTCGCGAGGGCTGAGCGCACCCTTCTTGCCAACAGCACCCTGCAGACCCAGACGTTGACCCAGCCAAGTATTAGCGAAGCCCGACAGCGCTTAACTTCGGTGGTCTGACGGGAACCGGTGTTACCATTGTGTCAAGGCAGTTGGCAATGAACTACTAACACTGAAACTAATTAAACGGAAAAGAACATTCATTAACATAATACAGAGAAGCAGTGGAATGAACTGCAGGAACTACAACCGGATGGTAAAGACAGCAAGAGACAAAGAAAGATCGCTACAAAACAAAGGCATATGAAACTTCTGTAGAAAACGGGGTCAGTGGAGACGAAGAACGAACTCGGATTGGATAAGGATGGGGTAGGTAATCGCCCGTGCCCTTTTCAAAGGAACTGTTCCAGCATTTAACTTGAGCGATTTTGACAAATCACGCAAATTCTAACACAAGATGGCCAGACGGCTATTTGGACTGTTTTACTCCCGAATCTCGACCAGTGCTATGTCTCTCTCAGTGACAATGGCTGCATGAACAGGGCATTGTCTGCAGTATGCGAAACTATGCAGACTGCAGGTACCACAGTTCGCATGTCTTCTGCAGCTGCTGCGCTGGTCAGGTCGCTGTGTCAGTAGCTTTTGGTAATGCTGTTTATGATTTCCCAGACAAGTAATACAGTGATGAAATTGTGTGAAATCATAATTAAATCATGCACATCCGGAATGTAGAGAAAGTTGCACCTTCCTTCCCAGTCATAAATGTATGCAGTAGTGATTGTTAGTTGTTCTATTTTATATCTGTGAGAAGGTCACTGTTAAATTTAGGCCCCTTTCCCCGTTTGGATAACAGGGATAGTTTAAGGACGCGCAAGTTGCCGATGTGGCGCCCAATAGAAAAATGTCCACTTGGCCATTGCGCGACGCGAAGTTGTTTTCATTATTATTATTATTATTATTATTATTATCACTACCTTACAACAGGTACGTCCGTTAATCCTTTTTTCATGTCCTTATTCATGCCGGGTCGTTTTATATTTTAGTAGAATTGTTCCCAGGATTAAACATATTAATGCGATGTTATTCACGGATAGTTAAAGTATCATACAAGACAGCGACGATAAACTACAAATGGCCTTGCAGAAACTAAATACGACATCCGCAAGCTACAACCCGACTATATTTATAAATAAAATTAAAATCATAACCTTTTTAGGTATTCACATAATACGAACAGAAATAGTCCTCAAAAGTAAACGGATAGAAAATGTAGTCCGTTACAGATATTTAGGAAGTGACGTACCATACGAACAAGTCGATACATAGAAAACAGAAACTAATACTTATCAGCTTGTTTGTGGTGCAATAAGAACACTTAAGAGTAAAACAGGGAAAGAGATACAACTGAAATTTTGTAACGTCATGGCAGTTGCCACTTTAGTATATGAGGGAGAAATGTGAATATAGTGAAATAAAGATATACGACAACTAAAAGCATCGGTAATGATTTTTTAAGATCTACGAAAAGTTTCACTAGTGATGACAAAATTAAAATCGAAGTAATAAGGGTAGAATGAGGGATGCAAACAATTACCGAAAACGCAGTCCAGCACAAAGCAAAACGGAGAAAACATGTAAACCGTCAGATAGACATCTACATCTACATCTACATAGATACTCCGCAACCTACAGTATAGTGCGTGGCGGCGAGTACCCTGTATCAGTACGAAGATAAGATACGAGAAATTAGGGCTCATACGGAGGCATATACTCATTTTTGCCTATCTCTATTTGCAAGTGGAACAGGAAATGAAATAATTAGTAGCGGTACAGGGTAGCCGCTGGCACGCCCCATACGGTGGCTTCGGCGTATCTTATGTAGATGTAGATGCAGAAGAGCATAATTTTCGTTTGTCAACAACTTGGACGAAACAATGAAGACAAACATTCATTCTCAATGTGCTTCATATTAAGCTTTTACCTCAAATTGTGACTAGTGATGGTGTAATTTGTTACTTTTTAAATTCACGTCGGCCATTTCTTTGTTCTATGAGCTCAACAACCATCCTGTTTGTGAACACACTTCATTATGTGTACGTTACACTATTGCTTTATTTATTTTTCTGCTTCCTAAGGAATATGGTTCCCATACGTGCGTGCTGAGAGAAACTAGTGAACCGTGGTTCTAGCTCTGCCATAACGGTTGAGGTGAACGCACATCTCATGGAGATATAACAGCTGAACTTACCTATGGAGGGCCTGATGATCGAGGCGGGTAGCCCAACGGCTTCAGAGCGTATTAGATCTTCGGCGATTGCCTTTGTGAAGGTATATGTGTTGGGCCAGTCACTCATAAGCCTGAAACACAGAGACAGTAAGTAATTTGCTACTGAAACCCTCTCAATTTTAGATAGAGCTGCCGAAAGAGATATTTTAACAGGACAAGAATAATGAAAAACACGTTCGAACACCAGTGCATTCTCAGCGATTACTGATATCACTGAACAATGGTAAACTGTGATCGAACATTATATACTTACAAACATCGTATGAACTTTCAAACAAATTACTGATTGAGGTAAATTTGATCAGAGTTCGCGAGTTCTATGCTTACATTTGCCGCTAGTGAGACAATGTTCGGTGTGAATTAAAATTAACGGAATGATATTCGTTTTATGAGCTACACTACTGGCCATTAAAATTGCTACACCAAGAAGAAATGCAGATACGGGTATTCATTGGACAAATATATTATACTAGAACTGACATGTGATTACATATTCACGCAATTTGGGTGCATAGATCCTGAGAAATCAGTACCGAGAACAACCACCACTGGCCGTAATAACGGCCTTGATACGCGTGGGCATTGAGTCAAACAGAGGTTGAATGGTGTGTACAGGGTGTACAGGTACAGCTGCCCATGCAGCTTCAACACGATACCACACTTCATCAAGAATAGTGACTGACGTATTGTGACGGGCCAGATGCTCGGCCACCATTGACCAGACGTTTTCAATTGGTGAGAGATCTGGAGAATGTGCTGCCTAGGGCAGCAGTCGAACATTTTCTGTATCCAGAAAGGCTCGTACAGGACCTACAACATGCGGTCGTGCATTATCCTGCTGAAATGACGGGTTTCACAGGGATCGAATGAAGGGTAGAGCCACGGGTAGTAACACATCTCAAATGTATTGTCCACTGTTCAAAGCGCCGTCAATGCGAACAAGAGGTAACCGAGACCTGTAACCAATGGCACCCCATACCATCACGCAGGGTGATACGCCACTATGGCGATGACGAATACGCGCTTCCAATGTGCGTTCACCGCGATGTCGCCAAACACGGATGCGACCATCATGATGCTGTAAACAGAACCTGGATTCATCGGAAAAAATGACGTTTTGCCATTCGTGCACCCAGGTTCGTCGTTGAGTACACCATCGCGGGCGCTCCTGTTTGTGATGCAGCGTCAAGGGTAACCGCAGCCACGGTCTACAAGTTGATAGTCCATGCTGCTGCAAACGTCGTCGAACTGTTCGTGCATATGCGTGTTGTCTTGCAAACGTCCCCATCTGTTGACTCAGGGATCGAGACGTGGCTGCACGATCCGTTACAACCATGCGGACAAGATGCCTGTCATCTCGTCTGCTAGTGACACGAGGCCGTTGGGATCCAGCACGGCGTTCGTATTCTGCTAACAGCCATTGGATCTCGACCAACGCGAGCAGCAATGTCGCGATACGATAAACCGCAATCGCGACAGGCTACAATCCGACCCTTATCAAAGTCGGAAACGTGATGGTAAGCATTTCTCCTCCTTACACGAGGCATCACAACAACGTTTCACCAAGCAACGCCAGTCAACTGCTGTTTATGTATGAGAAATCGGTTGGAATCTTTCCTCATGTCAGCACGTTGTAGGTGTCGCCACCGGCGCCAACCTTGTGTGAATACTCTGGAAAGCTAATCATTAGCATATCACAGCATCTTCTTCCTGTCGGTTAAATTTCTCGTCTGTAGTACGTCATCTTCGTGGTGTAGCAATTTTAATGACCAGTAGTGTATTTCTTTTTTGGTCAGGAACCGTTTATTGGTGCGAAACTGGTAGTATCTCGTGTTTGTTAAGTGATAATATAGCACAAACCTTTCAGCTAATAACTTGTTTTTTTTTTCAGTAGCTTCAGTGGAACTTCAAAGAAGGAACACTCTGACTAGTTACGAGACAGAAAAATTTATACACACTGCTGAGATGTACAGTGAGGCGACAAAAGTGATGGGTACCTCCTCCCAATATCGTGACTGACTTCCGTTTGCCCAATGTAGTGCAGCAATTCGACGTAGCAAGAACAATCCTTGGAAGTTCCCTGCAAAAAAAAATTGAGTCATGTTGTCTTTATAGACGCCCATAATTGCGAAAGTGTTGCCGGCGCGGGGTTTTGTCCACGAACTGAACTCTCAATTATGTCCCATAAATATTATATGGGATTCATGTCAGGCGATCTGGTTGGCCAAATCATACGCTCGTATCCTCCAGAATGTTCTTCGAACCAATCGCGAACAGTTGTGGCCCGGTGACATGGTACATTGTTATCCATAATACCTCTATCCTTATTTCGCTGCAGATGTTCTCCCAGTAGGCGAACTTGGCCATTTCCAGGCAATGATCGGTTCAGCTGGACCATAGGATCGAGCCCATTCCATCTAAACACAGCCCATTCCTTTAAGGAGCCAGTATCTGGTTGAACACTACCTCGTTGACAACTTGGGTTAATTGCTTCGTTCGGTCTGCTCTACACGCGAACACTCCCATCAGCTCTTACCAACTGAAATCCGGACTTATCTAACCGGGCCATGGTTCTCCAGTCGTTTATAATCAAACGGACCTGGTCACGAACCCAGGAGAGGCGCTGCAGGCGACCTCACACTGCTACCAAAGGATCTGTCGCCTGGTGCCAGATCCCGTAGCGCTCAATTTCACTGCTCTAACTGTTACGTTCGCCGTACGTCCCACTTTGACTTCTGCAGTTCTTTCACATACTGCTCCATGTCTATTAGCACTAACAACTGTACAAAAATACCGCTCCTCTCGGTCGTTAAGCGAAGGCCGTCGGCTACTGCGTTGTCTATGGTGAAAAGTAATACCTGAAATGTGGTACTCTCGTCACACTCTTAACACTGTGAATCCCGGAAAATTGAATTATAGTGCGTTTAAAATTAATTGCGACTTTTGACAGTTCAGTAGCGTACGAATGGAGGAAACCGTAGTTGCCGGCATGTGCTGAACGTTTCAGAATGCGACGAGAGCGCCAGGCCTGCTACGCGCTTAACCTGTCAGCCGTCCAAGCTGGCCGATCTGCAATCTATCTCAAACAATTTTAGAGAAGCTATACGGCAATAAACTCTGAGTCTCACACGCCTTACAGCTTCATTCGTCAGCTTTATCACGTACCTAATATTTCGTTAAAGATCATAGTTATTATGATAATTCGGTATTAGCTAAACTATTGCGAGAAATTCGTGAAGTTTGTAGTGAAGAACAGGGCTCTCCACGAATTCGATTTGGTGTGTTAGGTCATATGCTGCTGCATATAAAATTTAGATAACATACTAAACTCTTCATTAAACCTCGAAGGATATCACTATCTCCAGAAAATGGAATGTGTAAAGGTCTCCGTCACGATCACAGAGCCGGCCAAGGTGGACGAGCGGTTCTAGGCGCTTCAGTCTGGAACCGCGCGACCGCTACGGTCGCAGGTTCGAATCCTGTCTCGGGCATGGATGTGTGTGATGTCCTTAGGTTAGTTAGGTTTAAGTAGTTCTAAGTTATAGGGGACTGATGACCTCAGAAGTTAAGTCCCATAGTGCTCAGAGCCATTTTTGAACGAACACAGACGCCAGTGAAAAAACCAGAGTGTAATATTCATAAATCCCTCGTATATCATAAACGGTCTGAGATATTGAAACAAGATTTTGGCAAATGATAGCATGCAAAGAGCAGGGTATTTTTCCGTATGATTAATATGCAAAACTCCCGGATCTATCGCGGTATTGGAGCAACTACAGATGTTTTTAAATGAAGTAACGCAATTTTCAAGAACCATCAGTAGCCTGTGAAACGAAAATTCCTGTGGGTTTTGCAACAATGTAAATGCAGAAGCTGAACATTTATTTTTATACTGAGAGTGCGCTTCTTCAAACTAATGATATGTCTCGCCCTCAGTTGCTAGTTCAATAATACGCTGTTTTAGGATTCTGTCACTATTTCAACTGCAGTAGAAAGTTTCTGAGATGTATCTCTGTAAACTCTGCTGTGTTTAGGGCAAAACAAGCAATCGTTAACACAGTAACAAGAGAAATGACGTATTACTCAAAACTCGACACAGTCCTCCTTCAATCCACGTCTCCTTAAACATATTCTTGGTATGGCTCATAACTTGACGTCAGTCCTGTGATGTAACATTTGCAATGACTTCTTTTGCCAGCATTTCAACCTCACTGAGTGCAAATTTCTTGTTGTTTTTTGCCTCAGTACTTTTCACCTATGCCAATATATTCTCAGTCGGATTTAAATGAGTATAATACGGAGGAAACACCCCCCCCCCCCCATTAACCATGGACCTTGCCGTTGGTGGGGAGGCTTGCGCTCCTCAGCGATACAGATGGCCATACCGTAGTTGCAACCACAACGGAAGGGCGTCTGTTGAGAGGACAGACAAACGGGTGGTTCCTGAAGGGGGCAGCAGCCTTTTCAGTAGTTGCAGGGGCAACAGTCTGGATGATTGACTGATCTGGCCTTGTAACACTAACCAAAACGGCCTAGCTGTACTGCGAAGGGGAAACTACAGCCGCAATTTTTCCCGAGGGCATGCAGCTTTACTGTATGGTTAAATGATGATGGCGTCCTCTTGGGTAAAATATTCCGGAGGTAAAATAGTCCCCCATTCGGATCCGGGCGGGGACTTCTCAAGAGGACGTCGTTATCAGGAGAAAGAAAACTGGAGTTCTACGGATCGGAGCGTGGAATGTCAGATAGCTTAATCAGGCAGGTAGGTTAGAAAATTTAAAGCGGGAAATGGATAGGTTAAAGTTATATATAGTGGGAATTAGTGAAGTTCGGTGGCAGGAGGAACAAGACTTTTGGTCAGGTGAATACAGGGTTATAAATACAAAATCAAATAGGGGTAACGTAGGAGTAGGTTTCATAATGAATAAAAAAATAGGAGTGCGGGTAAGCTACTACAAACAGCATAGTGAACTCATTATTGTGGCCAAGATAGACACGAAGCCCATGCCTACTACAGTAGTACAAGTTTATATTCCAACTAGCTCTGCAGATGATGAAGAAGTTGATGAAATGTATGATGAGATAAAAGAAATTATTCTGGTAGTGAAGGGAGACGAAAATTTAATAGTCATGAGTGACTGGAATTCGAGTGTAGGAAAAGGGAGAGAATGAAACATAGTAGGTGAATATGGATTGGGGGTAAGAAATGAAAGAGGAAGTCGTCTGGTAGAATTTTGCACACAGCATAACTTAATCATAGCTAACACGTGGTTCAAGAATCATAAAAGAAGGTTGTATACATGGAAGAATCCTGGAGATACTGGAAGATATCAGATACATTATATAATGGTAAAACAGAGATTTTGGAACCAGATTTAAATTGTAAGACTTTTCCAGGGCAGATGTAGACTCTGACCACAATCTATTGGTTATTAACTGTAGATTAAACCTGAAGAAACTGCAGAAAGGGGGGAATTGAAGGAGATGGGACCTGGATAAACTGAAGGGAACCAGAGGTTGTAGAGAGCTTCAGGGAGAGCACAAGGGAACAATTGACAGGAATGGGGGAAAGAAATACAGTAGAAGAAGAATGGGTAGCTTTGAGGGATGAAGTAGTGAAGGCAGCAGAGGATCAAGTAGGTAAAAAGACGAGGGCTAGTAGAAATCCTTGGGTGACAGAAAAAATATTGAATTTAATTGATGAAAGGAGAAAATATAAAAATGCAGTAAATGAAGCAGGCAAAAAGGAATACAAACGTCTCAAAAATGAGATCGACAGGAAGTGCAAAATGGCTGAGCAGGGATGGCTAGAGGACAAATGTAAGGATGTAGAGGCTTATCTCACTAGGGGTAAGATAGATGCTGCCTACAGGAAAATTAAAGAGACTTTTGGAGGAAAGAGAACGACTTGTATGAATATCAAGAGCTCAGATGTAAACCCAGTTCTAAGCAAAGAAGGGAAAGCAGAAAGGTGGAAGGAGTATATAGATGGTCTTTACAAGGGCAATGTACTTGAGGACAATATTATGTAAATGGAAGAGGATGTAGATGAAGATAAAGATGAAATGGGAGATATGATACTGCGTGAAGAGTTTTACAGAGCACTGAAAGGCCTGAGGCGAAACAAGGCCCCGGGAGTAGACAACATTCCATTAGAACTACTGACGGCCTTGGGAGAGCCAGTCCTGAAAAAACTCTACCATCTGGTGAGCAAGATGCTGAGACAGGCGAAATACCCTCAGACTTAAAGAAGAATATAATAATTCCATTCCCAAAGAAAGCAGGGGTTGACAGATGTGAAAATTACCGAACTATCAGTTTAATATGTCACAGCAGCAAAATACTAACGCGAATTCTTTGCAGACGAATAGAAAAGCTGGTAGAGGTCGACCTCGGGAAAGATCACTTTGGATTCCGTAGCCTGACCTTACGACTTATCTTAGAAGAAAGATTAAGAAAAGGCAAATCTACGTTTCTATCATTTGTAGACTTAGAGAAAGTTTTTGACAATTTTGACGGGAATACTCTCTTTCAAATTCTAAAGGTGGCAGGGGTAAAATACAGGGAGCGAAAAGCTATTTACAATTTGTACAGAAGCCAGATGGCAGTTATAAAAGTCGAGGGGCACGAAAGGGAAGCAGTGGTTGGGAAGGGAGTGAGACAGGGTTGTAGCCTCTCCCAGATGTTATTCAATCTGTATATTGAGGAAGCAGTAAAGGAAAGAAAAGGAAATCTCCGAGTAGGTATCAAATCCATGGAGAAGAAATAAAAACTTTGAGGTTCGCCGATAACATTGTAATTCTGGAAGAGACAGCAAAGGACTTGGAAGAGCAGTTGAAAGAAATGGACAGTATTTTGAAAGGAGGATATAAGGTGAACATCAACAAAAGCAAAACGACGATAATGGAATGTCGTCGAATTAAGTCTGGTGATTCTGAGGGAATTAGATTAGGAAATGAAACACTTAAAGTAGTAAAGAATTTTGCTGTTAGGGAGCAAAACGATTGATGATGGTCGAAGTAGAGAGGATATAAAATGTAGACTGGCAATGACTAGGAAAGCGTTTCTGAAGAAGAGAACTTTGTTAACATCGAGTATAGGTTTAAGTGTCAGGAAGTCGTTTCTGAAAGTATTTGTATGTAGTGTAGCCATGTATGGAAGTGAAACATGGACGATAAATAGTTTGGACAAGAAGAGAATAGAAGCTTTCAAAGTGTGGTACTACAGAAGAATGCTGAAGATTAGATGGGTAGATCACATATCTAATGAGGAAGTATTGAAGAGAACTGGGGAGAAGAGGAGTTTGTGGCACAACTTGACAAGAAGAAGGGACTGTTTCGCAGGACATGTTCTGAGGCATCAGGTGATCACAAATTTAGCATTGGATGGCAGCGTGGGGGGTAAAAGTCGTAGAGGGACACCAAGAGATGAATACACTAAGCAGATTCAGAAGGATGTATGTTGCAGTGAGTTCACGCGATTTCAGTATGCTGACAGTTGCTGAAGCATTGACCGCTGATACGCAAGCCGCGCTGGTTGTTGTTCTCCTTGGGAGCTTTGCCCATCTGCTTGGCCGTTCATCTGGCGAAGTGCTGACTGCTGCTACTACGCAAACTCAGCTGGTCATCGTCCTTCTCAAGTTGGGCGGAAACGTGACCAATGACTACACTCGTGCCGGCTTTCCTTGTTCGACTGCTGCTGCTTCCGAATATTGTGGCTTAACGTGTAAAAGTTTTTAAAATGTTCACAAAACCTATAAAATTTTTTGTGCTGGATCTCTGCTTTGAACAACCATAAATAACACATAATTATTATACACAATTACTATACACCCTAGAGAAGCTGTTTTCATTTTTGTGTATTTCTGTAGCTTCTCTGAACAAGTGAATGTGACAGCTCTTCTCTATAGCAATAACTTCTGTGCCAGCGAACTTTACCATGTGGTCTGTCTCACACAACGCATGCTCAGCCACGACCGATTTCTCCACCTGCATCAACCTGCAATGCCGTTTATGTTCTGTGATCCTCCACTTTGTCGATCTAAGACTCTCTAATCCTTCTTGTCTTTATAAATAGTCTTTAAGCCGTGTTTACGCAATATACGAACGATTCTGCCCGTCACTCACGGAATGTATGGCAGAAAGGCCGTAACCAATATTTCTTTTTCCATTGTGTCACTTCGCGGGATGTTTGACTCTGTGACACTTCTTATGTAAGTGGTGGCGTATCCATTGCCCTCAGAACGCTTTCATTGTGTAGTATCTCGAGAATGAGGTACTGCGACTCACATATTCTACTTGCTCGCGTTGCGAGCGTATTAATCATGTCTTTTCTCTGACTCGGGTGGTGTTTTGACAGTTTGTGCACGTATCGGTCTATCTGTGTCAGTTCTCGATTCTCTCTGTGTCCCAGGTTTCCACCATCCCTCGTGAGCATCATATTCAGAGTAACTTGCTGGTAGTGCTTTTCGTCCTTCATTAAATTTTCTGTTGGCATGGTGACCGTTCAAGTAAGTATCTTAGGAAGTCACAGAGCTGTTCCTCACCATGGTTCCTCTCAACAAAGGTATCGTCGATGTACGAGATCCCACACCTTTAGGTTTATAAGCTGCTAAGTCCAGTGGCTGTGCTTCGAAATGTTCCATGAGGAAGTTGCCCACCACTGAACTAAGAGGACTGCCCACGGCGACACCTTCCAGCTGTTAGCAGAAGCAGCCATTACACGAACTATTTCACGAGGCAGAGCACGCGATGCGTGAGACTTACCACGCGGTAAAATTCGCTGACACGGAAGTTCTTGCAGCATAAAAAAGCTATGACACCTGCTTATTCAGAGAAGCTATTGAAACACACAAACATGAGAATAATTTCAACAAGAAATCTTCAAGGTGAATGGTCCTGAATTCCCGTGCTGCAGCGAACCACCGTTGCGGGTAACAAGGGCCGAATCACACCGGAAATGACCACGGAAAAGCCCTTGGACGTTGACGCGGCAGGTACATATAATCTGCGGCCGCCAGATCAACTCCAGTCCGCCACCAGCGATGGAGGGTGAAGCTTTAACAATGCCAGCCGCTAGCGCTGGCGAAACGTCAGAAAAATCATCAAACGTCTGCCAAAGAACTCGACACATGAGCAAAAAGGCAGTTTGCCAACAAATGGCCATGAAGCTTTAACAATTTTTCGCCACAATATTGCTTCATTAACTAATGTCTTTACAGTTTCAGCTAGTATTTTGTCATAACCTTTTGCTTTCCCCTTTCTTAGATCGTTAATGACTTATTCGAAATCAAAATGTCTTTGGTACATGATCCATTTTATCACATACTATTTCACAGTCCAGCCTTGCGGGCAATAACAGACTGTTGAACATATGCTTCAGTGTTTACTGTGTCCAGCCACCTGTACAGGAGGTGACCTACACCAGGCAATTTCTCGTGATACAGTTGACATATTGCGACGCAACCAATGCTGGTCTTTTTGTGATTTTCCAGGTTATTGATCGCGTAAGAAATAATATGGGGTGTCCATTAAAAAAAGACATGAATTTGTGTTGAAATTAATATTTGCTTACGTTTAGAACGTCTCATAGCGTTTATTTTCATGAGCCCCTGCCTTACGTTCATAGCAGTGAAAGTCTATCTATTTTTGTTCCAGAGATATATGTAATAAAGGGTTTAACTGGGCCACCCTGTATATAATACTTTGTTTTTATTAACATCCACGACATGTTGCAAATGAAGTCGATATTTTGTATTTTTGTATCTACGACTTACCTTAGAAGATAGATTAAAGAAAGATAAACCTACGTTTCCAGCACTTGTAAACTTAGAGAAAGCTTTTGACAATGTTGATTGGTACACTTTCTTTCAAATTCTGAATGTGGCAGGAGTAAAATAGAGGGAGCGAAAGGCTATTTCCAATTTTTACAGAAACCAGATGGGAGTTATAAGAGTCGAGGGGTATGAAAGGGAAGCAGTAGTTGGGAAGGTAACGAGACACGGTTGTAGCCTATCCCCGATGTTATTAATTCTGTATATTGAGCAAGCAATAAAGGAAACAAAAGAAAAATTTGGAGTAAGAATTAAAATTCATGGAGAAGAAAATAAACTTTGAGGTCTGCCGATGACATTGTCATTCTAGCAAAGTAGTGTTACTTAAACATCAATGGAGTGTCTATTAATCGATAGTATCTGCACTATCGTCACTACCGGTACTCTGGTTTAACTATCGATAGTCACGTCGTTTATAATGTAATTATTTTTGAACTGGCGCCTGAAAAATTGTCGGTTCCTATTATCTGTATAGCGTTTGGAATGCAGAGGGAAAGTAGATTGCATGGAGGTATTTAATAAACAACAAATATGGTGCTGCCTTATCCAGTCTGTTTATAAACGATGTTATTAATAGAAAGGTCGCTGTTGGGAGGGGTCGTGAAAGAAGGAATTTTCTTGTTTGTCTTTTAATTATGACAACTCATGGTCTTGCGCATCTCGTACCGATCAGGTGCTTCTGGTAAAAACTAAGCACGTAAACAATATGGACTCGTGAATGTGCATTATACTGATTTTCATCTTCAGATGTGTGAGCTTGCTTACTTGTAGCAAGGAGTACAAATGTAAATAAGGCCTTATAAAACACCGCAGTAGTAGAGGAAGAAATTATATTTTAAAGATTTGTTAACTGTTTCTGATTGTACTGTATAATGCATTTTGGAATAAATACAGTTATTGTCGTTAATAATTGAACACACGTGCAACTGTCCTCTTCTGTTTCTGTGTCCGCATCGTACTTACAAGTGTTTTCAGTTGTACATGTTAATGTGTGAAGTGATTCGAAAACACAAAACACTAGGTCAATCCTAATGCCCCTTTCTGGTCAAAATGTGAGTAAATTGAACTGGCTATGACCTAATGAAGTTGATACTGGCAGCACTTGTACTACTGCTGCTGCCACCACTAATAGTGATAACAGTAATAATAATAATAATAATAGTAATAATAATAGTAAGAATAAATGTTAGTGGCATGTATATTAAAGGGTTTATATGTGTACGAAATAGGTGTGTTGTGATACAGCGAGTTCAAGGGAAAGAAAATTTAAGGAGATTGCACAACGTCTGAATGCCGGTAAATGAGGCAGGTCTTGTTGAAAAGAAGGATGTACGATGGTAAACGAGTGCGTCCAGGTACGATGGTAACCACTGTTGTTGCTGTAATAGATACGTCATTAATTGTCGTCTAAAACAGGAAATTTTATTCATTTCTCCAACATAATGCAGGAGATTATTCCAGAGTCGAATTCCTGCTACTGGGGAGGACTTCCAGAAAGTGGCTGAAAGATGGAGTGGGATAGAAAGGATTTTCCTCTGACTGGAAATCAGAATTTCTGCCAGTCCGTTCAGCCAAGAGCTTCAGATTCGAGAAGAGATATAAGTGACAATGGTCGTTGATAAGATCCCTTTTTGCAGTCAAGTTATGCCACAAACTCCTCTTCTCCCCAATTTTATTCAATACCTCCTCATTAGTTATGTGATCTACCCATCTAATCTTCAGCATTCTTCTGTAGCACCACATTTCGAAAGTTTCTATTCTCTTCTTGTCCGAACTATTTATCGTCCATGTTTCACTTCCATACGTGGCTACAGTCCATACAAATATCTCAGAAACGACTTCCTTACACTTAAATCTATACTCGATGTTAACAAATTTATCTTCTTCAGAAACGCTTTCCTTGCCATTGCGAGTCTACATTTAATATCCTCTCTACTTCGACCATCACCAGTTATTTTACTTCCCAAATAGCAAAACTCCTTTACTACTTTATGTTGTGACGTAACAAGCTAGTTACACCACACTGAGAAGGGAGCCGAAAGGCACGCGTACACACAAGCCGACTGGCGTCAAGTCTGGAACAGGATACGTTATGACTGCTATAAAGAAAATACGTAGCTTTGGAATATACTTAACTTTTAATCATTCCTTGTGATACATCTCTCTTGACTATACAAATGAGACTCGTAAGATACATGCACTGTTACAATTGGCGCCTTGCTAGGTCGTAGCCATGGACTTAGCAGAAGGCTATTCTAACTGTCTCTCGGCAAATGAGAGGAAGGCTTCGTCCGTATTGTCGCTAGCAATGTCGTCCGTACAACTGGGGCGAGTGCTATATCGTATCTCGAGACCTGCCTTGTGGTGGCGCTAGGTCTGCGATCACACAGTGGCGACACGCGGGTCCAACATGTACTAAATGGACCGCGGCCGATTTAAGCTACCACCTAGCAAGTGTGGTGTCTGGCGGTGACACCACATTCCTCCCCCGCAAATCGGCGAACGGTCGTGTTATAAGGCTTCCGCCCACCGTGGGGAGGACCCCATGTTGACGTATGCGATGAGGTGGGGAGCCTAACAACAGGCGAGGCTGTGCCACCCGCACCCGGCCATTCGGTCCGAGGGGATCTAGGAAACGCCTGAAAACCTAGTCGAGGGTGCACGTCAACATGCGGTGTTTGCGCCCGGAAAGAGACAGGAGGGGCCGAAGGGTCGACCTCCATTGCGTCGGGGTATCCGACGCGCGATGACATCATGTGGTCCGGAGCGGTCAAGAGTTCCATGGCGGAGGACAGCTGGTCACGGGAAGCGATAGGCGGCGCGTGACCCAGGGAGGCGCTTGACGGCTGCAGCGAAGCGTCGAATGCGGGCGGCGCCGGCGGGAGAACAGGCGGCGGCGGCGGCGGCTGCGGCCGAGGCAGCGAAGAATGCGCCCTGCGAGCCAACGCCGTGAACCGCGATATTTGCGATAGAATACAACGTCTCCAGGAGCAAAAGCAGGAGTGCCGCTGCACAGGAACCTGATGCGGCGGATGCAGCAAAGACATCAAGGTGCGATGAGGACGACCGTGGAGCAACTCAGCCGGCGAGCGACCATCTCGGGGCTGAGAGCGATACGAAGACAAAAAGAGCAACAATGCGTCCTCCCGAGAATGCGACTCTTTCAATTTCAACATCTGTGACTTGAAAGTCCGGACCAATCGTTCAGCGGCACCGTTTGACTGAGGAGAAAACGGCGCGGATGTCAGATGTTGAATACCATTGGCCTGGCAGAATGACTGAAATTCTGCGGACATGAATTGTGGGCCATTGTCGGAAACAATAGTCTACGGAAGACCTTCAATGCAAAAGATAGCAGACAACGCTTGGATGGTGGCAGATGACGTCGTGGAAGACATCCGGACAACAAAAGGAAAATTACTGAAGGCATCTACCAGAACCAACCATCGAGCATTCCAGAACGGACCAGCAAAATCGATGTGCAAGCGTTGCCAAGGGGAAGTGGCTTTTGGCCATGCAAAGACTTTCCGCGGCGGTGCGGATTGTTGTTCGGCACACGCCATGCAAGAAGAACACATATTCGTAATCGCAGCATCGATTCCGAACCAAGTACAGTGCTGACGAGCAAGTTGTTTCGTTCGCACTATACCCCAATGTCCTTGGTGAAGAAGCCGTAAGACAGAGGACTGTAACGAACATGGGACCACGACTCTGGACTGATCATTATCAGAACGCAACAACAAAACATCACGTCGTACAAAAAGTCTCTCCTTGTGAGCAAAAAATCGGCGAACCAACGGATCCTCAATCCGAGACTTTGACAAAGGCCATTGCGTAGCAACAAAACGCAAGACTGTAGCAAGGACAGGGTCAGCAGCGGTGGCCGTAGCTACACGACGAAAATCAATCGGAAACGATTCGACCACTTCATCGGTTTCCGAATCAATGAACATGCAAGCAAGTTCGGAAGAATCGAATGCTTTGTCCTCAGCAACAGGCAAACGGGACAACGCATCGGCGTTTCCGTGCTTAGCAGTGGACCGATACAAGATATCGTAGCGGTACTGCGAGAGGAAAATAGACCAGCGAATGAATTTCTGCGCCGTACGTGGAGGTACAGGCTTGGTCGGATGAAAAAGCGACGTCAAAGGTTTGTGGTCTGTGATGATGGTAAAGTGACGACCATATAAGAAATCATGGAACTTTGTAACACCAAAGACGAGAGCCAAAGCTTCTGTCTCTATCTGTGAGTAATTTCTTTGCGCAGACGAAAGCAATTTTGACGCAAAGGCAATAGGGCGATCATGCGAGCCAACTTTGTGCGCAAGCACAGCACCGATCCCGAAATCCGATGCATCTACCATCAACAAAAGGGGTTTCTGGGGATCGAATGGCGTAAGGCAAGTACTAGAAAGCAACGCCGATTTCAACTGGCGAAAGGCGCGTTCGCATTCCGTCGTCCAGACGAACGGAACACCTGTACGGCGTACGCGATGAAGCGGAGCTGAAATGGAAGAAGCGCGCGGCACAAATTTATGATAATAGTTAATTTTACCCAACACACTCTATAGCTGCTTCATATTTTGTGGCGAAGGCAATTCTTGTATGGCACGGAGGTGCTCTGGACTCGGATGTATGCCTTGGGCATTAATGGCACGGAGGTGCTCTGGACTCAGATGTATGCCTTGGGCATTAATGACATGTCCCAGGTATGGTAAGTCACGAGCAAAAAACACACATTTGTCCTTCCTCAAGCGAAGACCATTTTGTCGCAAGACCTGAAATAACGTTCGTAGGTTCGCAAGATGATCTTCTTCTGTCTGTCCGGAGATCACTATATCGTCCAGATAGTTTGCTGCAGTAGGGACCGACGCACAAATAGTTTGTAAATATTGCTGAAACAATGCAGGGGCAGATGCACACCCGAACGGCAGTCTTTTGAACCTGTACTTGTACAGAATCACGTGCTACTTCACGCGATTTCCGGCGACGTCGACGCACACTTTTTGTGGGACGAACACAGTCACTGTTAGAAAGAGTGGCACTGGATGAAGCGGAATTAACTACATGAATGTCCATGGGCGAAGGTCCATGAGCCTGAGTGTCCTTGGTTCGATTCCGGCGCGAAGCAAAGGGCCTGGAATGATTGTGATTGTCTGATCTGAGCTTTTTCTGGCAAACACTTTGAACATGTCCTGTCCTATTGCAGAAAAAGCAAATAGCTTGGCGTGACGGGCAATGTTCACGCGAATGTCTAGTAGCACACCGCGGGCATGATTTCACTGCATTTGTGGGCTGGCACGGCACACCTGGTTTAGAGCGCGGCGGCAGCTGCGTCGAAGTGCGCGAGGGCAGGTTACCGGGCCGCACAGCGCGCCTAGCGGGCCGGTTAATGTTACACACTGCTGGCGAAGTTTCAAAAGATTCCTGAGCACAGTCAAGTGTGTCTTGTCTATCCAATATGTCTATCACTTGTTGAAGGGAGGGATTAACTAGTTTCAAAATCTGCTCCCGTATGCGAACATCAGAAACGTTCTGTGCTATTGCATCACGTACCATTGTATCTGAATAAGAAAGGCCACAGTCACAGTCAAAGGCACAGTCCCTAGTAAGTCCTTGCAATGTTGCTACCCACTCCCGATTAGTTTGACCGGCTGTACATTTTGTACGAAAGAAAGTATAGCTTTTTGCAACTACATTAACTGTTTCTTTGAAATATCCATCTAAAGCCGACAAAATTTCCTCGTAGGACAGAGTTGCTACGTCGCGTCGGGGAAACAATTTCACTATCACACGGTAGGTGGACACACCGACACAAGAAAGCAAAAACGGCTGCCGCTCATTACCTTGAATTCTGTAGGCGGCTAGATGAAATCCGAACTGTTGGGACCATTCAGTCCAAGATTCGTGCGCCGCATTAAAACTGTGAAACGGCGGTGCAACTGCATGTTTTGGCTGCAGTAGAGGTGAAGCGGCGGCTGCCGCATCGTGTTGCAGTGCACGTTGACCCTGGACGAGCTGTCCAAGGGCATCCAATAACGCCTGCGTCTGCTGATTCTGCAAGCGATAAAATTCGGACAGTATATCTGGAGATTGTGGCGAAGCCATGACACAAATAAATCAGAGCAAAGCAAGTAGAAAGAACACGATCCTGTAATCCTCTTTGAATCCCATCCTCGTCGCCAATCTGTTGTGACGCAACAAGCTAGTTACGCCACACTGAGAAGGGAGCTGAAAGGCACGCGTACACACAAGCCGACTGGCGTCAAGTCTGGAACAGGATACGTTATGACTGCTATAAAGAAAATACATAGCTTTGGAATATACTTAACTTTGAATCACTCCTTGTGATACATCTCTCTTGACTATACAAATGAGATTCGTAAGATACATGCACTGTTACAATTGGCGCCTTGCTAGGTCGTAGCCATGGACTTAGCAGAAGGCTATTCTAACTGTCTCTTGGCAAATGAGAGGAAGGCTTCGTCCGTATTGTCGCTAGCAATGTCGTCTGTACAACTGGGGCGAGTGCTATATCGTATCTCGAGACCTGCCTTGTGGTGGCGCTAGGTCTGCGATCACACAGTGGCGACACGTGGGTCCGACATGTACTAAATGGACCACGGCCGATTTAAGCTACCACCTAGCAAGTGTGGTGTCTGGCGGTGACACCACACTTTAAGTGTCTCATTCCCTAATCTAATTCCCTCAGCATCACCCAAGTTAACACGACTAAATTCCATTATCCTTGTTTTGCTTTTGTTGATGTACATCTTATATCCTCCTTTCAAGACAATGTCCATTCCGTGCAACTGCTCTTCCAAGTCATTTGCTGTCTCTGACTAAATTACAATGTCATCGGCGAACCTTAAAGCTTTTATTTCTTCTCCATCGATTTTAATACCTACTCCGAATTTTTCTTTTGTTTCCTTTATTGCTTGCTCAATATACAGATTGAACAGCATCGGGGAGAGGCTACAAGCCTGTCTCATTCCCTTCCCAACCACTGCTTCCCTTTCATATCCCTCAACTCTTATAACTGCCATCTGGTTTCTGAACAAATTGTAAATAGCCTTTCGCTCCCTGTATTTTAACCCGGCCACCTTCAGAATTTGAAAGAGAGTATTCCAGTCAACATTGTCAAAAGCTTTTCTATGTCTACAAATGTTGGAAACGTAGGTTTGTCTTTTCTTAATCTAGCTTCTAAGATAAGTCGTAGGGTCATTATTGTCTCACGTATTCCAATATTTCTATTGAATCCAAACTGATCTTCCCCGAGGTCGGCTTCTACCAGTTTTTCCATTCGTCTATAAACGTATTAAATAGTAATTCTAGGCGACGGTATCAAGGACTTATGGAATCCGTGCCACGCCGAATCGGTGTTAGATTGCGTTCCAGAGCTGGATCAGCAGACTATTGGGCGGGTGATCTCAATTTTTAGGTTCGCTAGTTTGTATTACCTTTGTAATGTGCGGCTGACAGAGTGGTACATACACCAAATGGCAATAAAAATAAATAACAGGAGAGTAAGGTTTCTTCATCTTGTTCTGCAGATTCGAAGTGCTACAGATTCCAGCTGTATGTGGACAAATAAATGCTGCAAACAGCTCTCTACAACAGGAAACAGTGAAAATTAATCACTCACAGCGGGAGTAACTGCGCCAGCTGTTCGTCGTCCATGACGCTGATCAGCTTCAGCAGCTCCTCAGCCTTCAGTGCTGGAGCGTAGAACTTCTCGTCGATTTCATCTCTGGGAGCATGTGAATACGCCGTCGACATGTAGACGAAAGCCTACAATCAAGAAATAACAAGCTCGTTACGTCTACGGTAACACCTATGGCCTGTAATAACGACACAGTAAGATGTTCTCGCTTCGGAACGTACAGTATGAACGCAACACTCTTCCTACTATTGCTGATAGCAACGGCATTCAGGGAACAAATACTGTATTTATTCCAACGGCAAATTTCTTTCCTGTCGAAATAAAAAGAAGTTGGTTAGCAAACCTGAGATGTTTGGACGGCATTTTATCCAGCAAAATTTCTGAGTAATGCATCCATTGCCACAGGGAGTTTTACAGCTTGACAGACAACGAGAAATTTTCTGATTCCTCTATAAAACGCAAACAGAAGAAATTTGAAGTTTTTAATTTCATTATGTTTTCTGATTTACCCTGTCTAAGACCTTCATAAGCGAGTAATTACATTATTTCTCTATTTCCGTGTTACTAACATTCATACAGCCAAGACTGCCAACGATAGAGGTATTACATAAATTTTGACAACATAGTCTATGGAGAGGAGTGACCTGATGTTGTATGTTAAGTTGAAACGAACGATCGAGATCACAATAATGTTTCTTTATTGACCGCTTTCAGCTTATATACAAGCAATCTTCAATTTTTTTGGCGGTACCACGAGAAATCCGAGGAGCCATCAGCACCAGCTATAGGGGGCCAAAAAATTCTGAAGATTGCTTGTATATAAGCCGCAACCGGAAATATAAAGATATATTATTGCGATCTCGACAGTTCATTTTAATTTAAATTGCAGAATCATGATTTACATTCCGTTGTTAATTACACTCATAGTTAAAAGTTCATAAGTATACTGCATAGGCCCGAAAGTTTTCTGTACATGTGGTATCATTTATTGTTATGTTCCTTAAAAATGTGATTGAAACCTAGGATTACAAGGATTTGTCACACGAAAGTGAAGCTAGCTCTGACTCTCTTGTCACATATAACACATATAACAGTATGATAATTGTTGTTTCACTACACACACAAACACACACACACACACACACACACACACACACACACACACACTTTTTAAAAGGCAATTAAAACGCTAAAACAGGTAACTAGGGCTGCTAACTGTATTACTGAAAAACTATGAGCCAGCCGTTCTGCAACAAACCAGAAGCTCCAGCTTCAAAGCTCACGCTGAAATATGCATGAGAGGCGTAATCTCAAAAGCTTTGCTATCTTTTCTCACTATCAGCCGAAACAGAAGACAGGTTCTTGCCTAAATTTGGCTTACTCGTCAAAATGTGAAATTCTCTGATAAAATGCGGTACACAGCGCTACTTATGCCCTAGTCATTTAAAGTCGGAGAGGGTCAGAAAGGGGACAGATATATTCCTGATGGAGGAAAAATACATTATCTACTGGGCAGTGTCCTATATGGAGATGGGTGATGGTGCTTTCATCATATCCGAATGACCAGTGCGGTATATGCTATTGTCAGATAGTTGTATTCACTGATTGCGTACCGTGCAAGCCATTCCTCCTTTTTATAGTTGCGTGGCTTTCTGAGGATAAGTGTTGAAGTGGGTTGATAGCACTTACCCTCTATTCACTAAAGTCAAAGCCAGAACACGGACCATTATAACGGGCACGTACGCATTTCTCAGCTGAAAAACTTAAAAATTTTTTCTGTATCCATTTACCCAGTCTTTTTAAAGCAAGTTACAACTTACAGGCTGTTGTTGTTGGCATGAAGCAGGAGGGAAAGGGAGAGGACGTTCACAGACATTAGTCCCACGTAGTGTAGTAATCCAGTTTTTTGAACGCTGAGAAGGAACACCTTATGTACAGGCGTCTTGGAAGGCCTTTTGTAGCGCCGTCTCCAGTAAGAACAAGTCATCAAAGGCGGAGGGATATCTCTATTGCCCACACTGTGAACGAAAGAGAAGCTGTGTAGATACTAATATCTAGACATGGCAGATCCGTCTTAAGCAGCTGGTGAGACATCCATTGGACAAGTACTGCGTTTCCCAGTTTTCAAGAGGGGATTAAAATACCTTCCTTCGATGGGTCAAGAGATTGGGAGGCAGCCACAAGAAAATAAAAATTGTAAGAAGGATTTTTTTTTTTTACTACACCCGGTGGGCTGCCGCATACGCTATATACAATGTTATACTGATCAAGTAATGAATCACGTGATGTAGACTACGCAGAATCCTGTCCCAAAATTAAGAAACTGATGAAACAAAAGTCCCATTTGCCACTGTCAGCAGCGTCTGTGTGGCGTGGGGAGTCTGAAGTCTGACTGGCTGCAGCGGCAGCTTTGCAAAATGCTCCGCCTTATTCCTAGGCTCAGTAAGGTACATTGTCTTGCAGGCTACCGTTTCGCGGTACAGCAGCAACTAGGTTCCCCCAGTAAGACAGGTCTCACATGTAGTCTTATTCTTCATGGACTGTACTTATTATGTCGTCTTTTTAATCCTAAAAATAAGTCTTTTATCCCCTGAAAGTTTGTGAGATTCTTTGAAGTGGGCTGGCTCCTGTAGCTAGCCAGAGCCTCGCTGTAGCAGTGAAGACTGGTCATTGTGGATATCGTCTTCAGCGGCAAGGTGGACTGTGTTGGAAACTTCATCCACCCATTTCTGGACGAGGACGCGATGAGTGTTGCAATAAATAATTCATGAAGTGGTGTTTCAGAACCCGATCGTGAGGGAGGTGATCACTCACATACAGTGGCGCAGTCGATCGGAAATCAACCCACTATATATCAGTGGCACGGTCTGTGGACTACCAGACCTGCGCAACACTCACTCTCGACCAGGTATCTGTGACTGGTAATAGCACGCACTGGCGGCCACTGAGGAGGATTTACTTCAGACGAAATCGAGTGAATCGTAGCAACAAGGTATTCTGTGTTTCAAGAGGGCACGGTTTTCCACATTTTGCTAACTCACAGAGTTTAAGACAGTCCATGGTTGTAGCGGACCTTGACACTTCTCGATTCCAAACTCAGGGAATTGTGCTACTTTCCCTGTCGATCTTTCGGTCATGTCTTACATCGATCCTTATCGAGATACTGTTGAGAACATTAATATGTCTATAGTACATTCCAGATTCCGCAGAAAATTAATGTTACTGTACACGTATTAAACTTCTTGCTACGCAGCAGTGCTACTCAGGAAAGGGTTGGAGGAACGCGACCATTGGCAAGAGGACGTCAGGCGGGCGGTACCAGCTGAAACGTCCCCTTTGAACAATTATGCACGGGACTGTGCTTAAACTGATACACAATATTTTGTTTGCGCAACGCAATCTGACTTTCAAAATTCCCTACTAAAGAATGGCCCTGACAAACATTAAACTATACCTTTCACAAATCACTTACCTCACAAAAATCTTCGCTGCTCAAGCTACTGCAGTACAGCGAGCGCCACTACTGCCAGCTAAATAGAAGATTCAAACTACTGAAGGCACTAACTACTGATAGGGATAGTTAGCAAATGAAAGATATTAATAGAGAACAAACAATGTATTTACCTTAATATCATCACAAGTCATAATATATATATCAGTTCATGACAAATTTCAAAACTTCGCCATCTCTCTCCCCACATCCACCACTGCTGGCGGCTCACCTCCAACTGCGCAACGCTACGCGCTGTTCACAGCCAGCTGCCTCTGCCCAACACTACAATGGCAGACAACAATGCAAACTACCCGCAGACTGCACACAGCACAGCCAGTGATTTTCATACAGAGGTGGCGTTACCAATAAAAAACCTAAACAGCATACTTACATAGCCCCCATGCTCCCCACAAAAATTTTTACATATTGGATTGGGCAGTGGCCAATACAGATTTGAAAAAAATTTTTTCATAATTACAATAACAAAGAAATCAAATGCACACACTTATTGATACAATGTTGGTCAAAAGCTAAAATTTTCTCACAGTCCATAAAGATAGTCCTGATTCATCACAGTAAAATAGCAGTGTTTTTCTCAAAGTCTGAGCAGTAAAAGAAAATGCACACGGAAGTAGTGGATTTCCATGCAGTCTTGAAGAAGTAGTGTTGTCCTTCCAATGGAAAGACAGTGCTGACTCTTGATATGCATACAGGTAATGGGCCACAACAGAGCAAACCCACAGCAGAGTCATTCGAAGTTCTGACGAATATTGGTAGGTAGGTCATCACAGAGCAGACCCACCGTAGTCCTGGTAGAGATTACGATATTGGTGGGCCACCAGAGGTGCAGACCCACTGCAGTCCTTGTAGAAATAATGGTATTGATGGATCATCAAAGATGTAGACCCACTGTAGTCCTTGCACAGATAATGGTATTGGTGGGCCACCAGAGGTGCAGACCCACTGTAGTCCTTATAGAGATGGCCAGCAGCCATCTGTTGCGATTGTGCAGGTGCACATTCACCATCGAAGAGTCTTGCGGAGAATATAGCAAGTCCATAAACCACCACTTGTGCACTCACAAAGTTTTTGGAATTGTCCTTAGAACCAGCAATGCTGTTATCCAGTCCCTTGCAGAATTATTAACACACGTGCAAACACTAACAGTCCCTACTTCTCACATATTGTCCATATACTATGACCAACAGAAACGTGTGCAGTGAAAGGAATGCTTACAAGTTACTTAATTTGATGAACTGGTGTCAATTACAATATTATAACATGAGAATACAATTACAAAGGTACAAAATACACCATTAAAGAACATAACAATACAGATAACATTTGTAGTAAAACAGGCGTTACAAATGAATAGAAATAAACATATACATCAGTGTTACAAAAATAGTGGCATAAGTACATACATAAAATAATGAGAATAGTTTTCGAAACATTAATTTCACACATGAACATTGAAACAGAACAGAATTGTAAACAACTTTACAAAGAAAATAACATATTATTAATGCAACTTATATTTGAGGATAACAGTATTCCTCCTCCTAGTGAATATAGCTTAGTATTAGAAGAGAAAAAATTCTATGAAACAGTACACAGAGACAGGAAGAAAACAAATACTCAAGGGTACACAAACACATAGTGGGATAACACCAATAGGAAAGGACAGGGTTCGTTTTCAGTGTAACATTTGGTACTGCAGTCCAACCCAAAACTTCATTCTATAGATCATTCGTCTTATTTCAACCTTTGCTTCCACCAAAAAAATCTTATCCAAGCATGCTTTCTGTATTCTGTTCATATTTCTTTCAAAATAATTATTTCTGATTGTACACTACTCATTTGGGCCCAAATCCTTTTTATATAACTTCGCAATGCATTCTTTACCTATTCTCCATAGTCAGTTTCTCATATAGTCTACCCCCTCTTAAGCTAACTTAAATCTACTGAGCTCAGATGCTAAACTAAGGGACGAGGCAATGCAGCAGCACGTAAAACAATTATTATAAACAGCAATGAAAAAATGGAAAATTGCAAAGCAAGCTACAGTATAAATTAGCAAAAGTCAAATTCAATAACACTATGCCTGGCAAACAGCAGCAACTTATACCTAAACATGACATAGCGCAAGCAGAAAAAATATTACACTAAACAACAATGCAAATAAGGGAAATGTATATTCACATCTTAATGTCTATGTAATTAAAGTGGTGCACCACAAGAAGTTATTCTACCAAAAAGTTACCAATTACTTGAAAAGAAAATTATGAATGCAGTTACTAGTTCCTTCTTATTGTTCTTTCCTTTCCAAGTGCTCCTTTTTTAAAGAATGTGCATCATAAAATAATTATTTAATAGATCTGTTGACAGAAAGTGTTCACATTAGCAAATGCATTTTATTTTATAAAAGCAATGCTGCAACACAGCTGAAAAACAGGCATCAAATGAAATAAGCAACTATGAAAAGCAAAGCATAAAAATATCATTCAGTAATCATGTGACATTTCATAAGTTAGTAGCTCTCAACTCTCGTAGAAAGACGCTTATCGTAATCAGGTGTGCAGATGTACGAATATTTCCCATCAATTCATAAGCATTTCAGTAATTAGCACAAAGTGCGAGTAATCATATGTTTTCAAGTAACGAGGGTGTCGCATTAGCGATGAAAGGCACACCCTAATGGCTTGTTCTCCAGGTGTTTGACACGTCCCACGTCCCCTTTTTTTTTCTACCTGTGCCGCTGAAAAGGGCTCGCAATAATGGCTTTTTCTCCAGGCGTCTGACACAGCTGGGTGCCCGCGACGCATTACGTGCAGGTGGTCACTTAACTGTCGTACGGAAATATTTACGACAGCAGTTTCTGCTACCGTGGCAGTCTATTTAACAATATTTCACAGGTCAAGAATTAGCGTTGCAAATCTGTAGAAACAAAATCCTATAAATATAAGTGTCCAAAAAAAGAATATTCGTCAGCATTGTGATACAGTCACACATTTCATAACTCTTAAAGTACGTTTCTTGGTTTCCAACATCCTTTTCATAAATCAGAGTCCCTAAACACTACTCATTATTCCTTACCTCATTATACATATACATATTCGTCGACACTTCTTCAATATTTCATCGTGAGAAATACGTAGCATAATAAACATTCCTCAACAACATAATACACATCGTCGTCGTAATAATAACATCATAACACTTCAGTCAAATCTCAAAATCGTCGTAACTTCCTCCAATAATTTCTAAGCCTAAAAAAATTCTCTGCTCATTTCAATAGTGTCATCTACCTCAAACGTACTTTAAAAATCATAATCCCTTTACCAAATACATCATTCAAAGCTCTCATATTATCACAATGGTTCTGAAAAAATATGAACAGTTCACAAAGTACAGACAAAATACAGTTTCATAAGTATGAAGTTATCCAACTGTGTAATTATGTAAACACCTGTCACTGATGTAGTAAAAATAAATGTTTGTCTCTCTCAGTTAAATGATCGGATAGCTGTGTAATTTGTGTGTTAGAGAAATATGGTACCGATGTGTAAAGTTGTATAAGCAAATACCATATTAGCTAGGGCTCCTTGTGCTTGCCAAACACATGGTACACAAAGTAAGCGTGTACCCCCCTGAGGATTAATGTAATTATACCCTCAGGTGTTACAGATTACAGCAATGAAACGAAATGTATCACTGAAAACTTTCTTTGTAATTCAAAAACCTTTAAAAATAAATGTTTTAAGTACAAAATTAATCACTCAAATACGTGTACTGTAGCGCTAAATGTGCATATTGTTGTAAGATAATCTCTGTGAAAGTGTCGTTATTTTCCTCCAAAAGCTAAGTTCTGCAGAAGCCAATGTACTTACCTCATGATAAACAAAAGTGAAATGCTTTGCGTAGAGATATCTTAGTTATTACGCTTATTGTTGTGATGATGAAAGTACTGTGCTGTAACGTATTGTTGTGCTATGGAAAAGGCTGTCTCCTTGTAGCTATACCACAAAAGTTACTAATAAAACATGTTTTGATTTCCAGAAGAATTCAGAAAACTGTGCAGATATAAAACAGATACACCGCAAAAGCAACATTGTAAATTGTCACTCATTAGTAGCGTCGTGATAAAAATCGTGTAGCTGTCACATAAACTAACCTCTGTGTCATCTGGTATCTCTCAGAAAGCACTTTAAATTCAGAATGTATTTTCAAATGAACCAAAATGTTGCATTAAAATCTCATTAGCAGTACTGGTAAATGTTCTAAGTATGTGAGCCTTATAGTCGTTACGTAATCGTGCAACAAACAAGCAAGAATGTACACACCCAATAACACTGTGACGTCTGTTTACTATAACAATGCATTCGTCATTTCTGTTTAAATAAGTTCTCTTGGTTCTTGATTGGATATTTAACTTCAAACATTGTTGCATGGTAACAGTTTCTAAAGCATACTAGTAACGTGAAGTGAAACGTTTTATGGCAAAGACAAAGTTAAAAGGCAGATTATCTGTCAATAAATGGTTTTACATGAGAAATGTGGTGTAAACCTTTACTCTTCCTAGTACTCACAGTTTGGCTGGAATACAATTATCATGCAGTATACGTCGGTAAAGAATACTGGAATTTTTCTCAAGGTTAGCGTCTATGTTATTTTTCCCTGAGCCAGCGGGCGTAGGTGGCTGCCTGTGGTGCGAGTCATTGTCTGTTCCTTTGTTGGCGCGCGTCGTTATTGGAATTAGGAGACCTAACTTCTACAAATTCACCTCCTCGAGAGGGCCCTGCTCTGTTTGAATCCCGCCAGTTCTGATGGAATTCAGGTCTGTCGTTTTGTCGGTAGTTTACACAGTTTCTTTCGTGTCGGTCACGTGGTGGAGAATTTCTCCCTGAATCGTAACTGTGCGTCGAACTGTTGCGCCTGAATTTATTCTGCCTCCCTTGATAATAATTATTCTGGTTCCCATATTGTCTGTTTCTCTTATTGTCTCTGTGATAGTCATTACCACGGAGAGGTGATCTTTCCCTGTAATTATTACTACTCTGCCAACGCTTGTCATACGGGTGGTGTCTGTTTTGGTCACGATTTGTGTTGTGAGAATAGGCTTGTCGTGTAAAGTTATTACTTCTTTCATCGCGGAATTGCGACGGATGTGACCTGTAATTGTTGTGTTCCTCTTTCCGCATTCCGCGATTGTCAGTGTCAATTTCCAATTCTTGTAACAGTCCCTGAAAAGCTTCAATGTCGTCTTTGCAACGTCCTGCCAAAATAATATGTCGTAAATGTTCAGGTGATTTGATTAAGCAAATGCGGATGAGTTCTGAGGGGCTGTATGGGTTTGACAGGTACTGATTCTTGTGCAACATGTCTTCAAAATATTTCACAAGACTGGAGAATTCAGATTGTTCGAAATGTTTCATCATTATGATACCATGTTTTACCCGGTCTTGTGTGGCTTGAGACCAATATGCTGAGAGGAAGGCATGGTAAAATTCTCCTTCACTGTGGCAATCGTGAATGACCGACCGCATTCTTACAGCTGGTTCATTCTCTAAGTAGCCACACATAAATTCTAATCTGTGCTCTAATGACCAGTTGGGAGGAAAACAATGAGAGAATTGATGGAGCCATGCTTGTGGATGAATGTCGTTCCCAGAATTCTTAAATGTTTTGAATTTACGTGTAGTAATGAACAGCTTATAGTCAAAGTCATCATGTCGGCGAGTCGCATATCGGTCATTGTTATGTCGTTTCGGCGGTTCCATTTCAAAATTCGGTGCACCTTGCCAATTTCTTTCATAACTTCCGAAGTGTCCTGTGTTATTATTTTGTGGTTGTTCCGTATTTCTAAGTCCCTCTTCCCGTATTGGGGCGCGAGTATCCTCTGAAATACGTAATTCTTGTATTAACTGTGTCAGCTGATCTTGTACTTCCCGGATTTCTCTTTGGTGTTGCGTATTAATCTGATTCTGATTTTGTTTGAATTTCCTAATTTGTTCGCACTCTTCAGTGTCAGTGAAGGCTACAGGTCTTGTGTCATTCAGATCATCATCTACCTTTGTAGATAAGTTAGTGACCTGATCCGAAAGTTCGGCTACTTTCTCCGATAGTGAACACATTTCCTCAGTGTGTTTTTCTGAACCAAGTTTCAGAGTATCTACTGTGTCCTTTAAGTTTTCCTGAGTTTTTGCAAGTTGCGTAACCGAATCGGTAGATGCAACTGAGTCAATTTTAGCCCACAAGGTCTCATGATTTTCATGAACAATGGCTTGCAGTTCTTTTATGGCTGCTTCGTGATTCTGTAATGCATTTTCATGCCGCGAAAAAATAGGTTGAAAATGCTCACAAATTTGTGTTTTTACGTCATTACAGACTTTTTGACATTTCGATTCAATGTTATGTAACTCAGTGGTTAAATCTTCACGTGTTTGTTCAAGTGTAGTGTCTAACTTTTGAAGATTTTGTTCCATTGTGTCTAACTTTTGGAGCTTTTGTTGTGTTTGTCTCTGATTTTGTTCCATTGTGTCTAACTTTTTGAGATTTTGTTCCACTGTGTCTAACTTTTTAAGATTTTGTCCCATTTGTCTCTGATTTTGTTCCATTTGTTGCATTAATTGCAATAATAATGTATTAGTGTCTGGAATCTGTTTCTCTACGCTTTTCGGCAGTGCATTTGCACCGGCAACATTCACATTTTGACAAGCAGAAAATGCGTCTTGACTTATTTGAGAAAACGGTGATAACCCAAAACCTGAATCTACAGTATTTGCGAAATTGTGTCCTGTCATTTCGGATTCCTGAGGCGAGCTGTTGCCGACCGATCGATCGATAATGCTTCCCTCTTCACTAATTGTTTCACTGTCCGTGCCATTGTTTGCCGCCTGCTCCATTTCCCTATGAACAGTTACCAAATTACTACTTTGAATGTCTGTTAATTCATTACTCTGCGGCGCTAACACACTGCTTTCATTTTCACTGTCATTTCTCAGTTTACTTTGGAGCCTAGTATTACGTTTTTCACACGCCATTATTGTCACAGTATTTCACACGACAACACAGAAAAGCACAATTTGAAGATCAAAAATAAGAGAACACATTAACATAGCACTGAAAATAATATCTAGTTAATTGCAGCTGCGAAATACTTGGTGCAAATCTATATGCATGCCACAACTGTTTTACTGTACAACAATGAAAGGCTACAACTACAAAGGAGATTCTCTCTACAATTACGCGCTAGCAATAAACAAAATCTACACTAATTACACAAACTACAAGAAAAAAATCAGAAGATTCCAGTGAGGTATCCTGGCAGGGTCGCCATATGAAACGTCCCCTTTGAACAATTATGCACGGGACTGTGCTTAAACTGATACACAATATTTTGTTTGCGCAACGCAATCTGACTTTCAAAATTCCCTACTAAAGAATGGCCCTGACAAACATTAAACTATACCTTTCACAAATCACTTACCTCACAAAAATCTTCGCTGCTCAAGCTACTGCAGTACAGCGAGCGCCACTACTGCCAGCTAAATAGAAGATTCAAACTACTGAAGGCACTAACTACTGATAGGGATAGTTAGCAAATGAAAGATATTAATAGAGAACAAACAATGTATTTACCTTAATATCATCACAAGTCATAATATATATATCAGTTCATGACAAATTTCAAAACTTCGCCATCTCTCTCCCCACATCCACCACTGCTGGCGGCTCACCTCCAACTGCGCAACGCTACGCGCTGTTCACAGCCAGCTGCCTCTGCCCAACACTACAATGGCAGACAACAATGCAAACTACCCGCAGACTGCACACAGCACAGCCAGTGATTTTCATACAGAGGTGGCGTTACCAATAAAAAACCTAAACAGCATACTTACACAGCGTTCCAGCCAAAGGAACAATGGTCCAAGTACGTAGCCAGGCTGTAACAACGCTTTACAGCACACAGAATGGCAGGTGAGGTAAATAAATGTGCTTTCGTATTATCCAATACTGGTGGTAGCTTTGAGCACCATCTACTCGCACAGGAACCAGTTTGTGTTACAACATACAGAGAAAATTAAACGAATATTTTGAGAGTAATATTCTCAGGCCGATGTCATTCCATAAATTTTGTGGGACATGTTAAGTTATCTGTACAATCACTGACGGAATGCGTTACAGTTTTGCAAAGTCTTATGCGGGATTGTACATTCAAATGTGAAAATCAGGACTTTAACATTTCTTAAGCCGATACAGTGGTCAGGGACCAACTTAATCGTTCATGTTTCAGACGCAGGACTACGTAATGGTCTTATTCACTTGAATAATCCCACGTCTGAAGAGTGTTTATGAGTAACTGAAGACTTTAAATAGAATAACCAAACACAGCAAGCTCTCGAACACAGAGCAACAAAGGTTTTAAGGTGGACTCTCATACTGGTCCATATGCATCCTTCAGTAACAATGGTAAACGAAATGGTAAAATGAACCAAAAATGTTGGAATAGTTCCGTCACACATAAAGGGGGCAAATAAAAATCCACTGGACGTCAGTTCTCTAAAGTATATTTTTGTAGTCAGTGCTCCATAGTAATGACAGACAGTCCTGTTTTTACAAACTGATAAATTGCTTATTCTGTCGTGGAAGTGTCATTAGGCAGACGTTTGTTTACAGAAGCAACGTCGCACCACCAAGCACTCTACTTCCACCGGTGACACGGGAAATATGGTGGGTAATTTTGAAAATAATGTTTACCGTATTTTTTCTCAATGTGATAAAACAGTATTAGTGAATGTTGAGCTTAATGTACGCGGAATTCAGTTTCAATTTTACACGGGCTCATCTAGAACTATCACCAAAATATGCGTCTTTTGGTGCTCCTTAGTTGCCCAAAATTTACAGCTCCCTAACGAGCTATAGTGATCAGACAGTTCAAATCAAATGTCATTGCATGTCAGATGTAAATAGAAACAGGTGCAGGCTCCACTTCTAGCGACAAAATCACATAACACTGCCAACATGATGACAATGGATCATTTTCAACTGCTGGGATTCACTCTCCAGGGTTCGGTTGACTCCTTATAGTTTGTCGAGGACAATGAGGACGGTGTACCACAGTACCCCCCCCCCCCCCTCCCCAGTGGCCTGTTGCAAACACAGTCCTGGAATTCCGCAATGGCTCACTGTGCCTTATTTTGGTTTTTCTTTATATCACACTCGAGGAATCGGTCCGTCAGTGATTGAAACAGGTTGTGTAGTAAAAAGTTTAGTGATGCGGCTGTGTGCCACCATGGTATTTCAATAACATTATGATATTCTGCATCGATATCGTGTCATGAGACCCATATTTCTGGAACTGATAGGTTGAACAAAATGGTTCAAATGGCTCTGAGCACTATGGGACTTAACTTCTGAGGTCATTAGTCCCCTGGAACTTAGAACCACTTAAACCTAACTAACCTAAGGACATCACACACATCCATGCCCAAGGCAGGATTCGAACCTGCGACCGTAGCGGTCGCGCGGTTCCAGACTGTAGTGCCTAGAACCATTCGGCCACTCCGGTTGAACACCACATAAGGATTTAATGATAGAATAATGTGTTTTTCAATCAGTTTTTAATGTTTTAATTGAAAACAAGATTTTTTACACTACATATTTTAAATAAGAACTTTTTGCCATTTTAAATGTAAGGGATTCACGTATTTCGAATTGAAGTCAAAGTATACATTCTTTGTAATTCCAAAATAGTTATTTTAGAGCTTCATCGCATTTTTTTGAGACAATAGTCTAAATTCCTTAGACTATCCCTCATCTCTCTCTGTAGGAACCTGGAGCTACACTGTGTCTATGATTCTCTTTGCTTGGTGCTCTTGCCTTGCTACAGGACACTGTCTCTATTCCCCTGTACTGTACCTCTTTCTTAGTATCCTGCTAACTTTGCCCATTATTAATCTCATCTAAAATACCAAATCTTGTTCCTCTCCTCCCTCCCTTCATTGGAATTATTCCTTCAGTGAGTCTTCCTTGAAATTAATTTCTTTGCGATAACTATCCCATCCAATATCAACCTTAAATTCTTCTGTTCTTAGAAATACTTCCTCGTTCGATATTCCGACTGTCCGTTTCACTGTAGATATTAATCTCCACATCCACATTTCAAAACTGTTATTTATCTATATTTTTGACTTTTCATTTTTCGCTACCATGCAAAACTACACTCCGAAAACTTAACGGATTTCCAATTTGGTTCTTTCGGAATGGTTTTATCTATTAGCAAACCTTCCACATTTTCCAATCCTCTGGGTACATTTATAATTCTCATCTTCTCTACTCAGCTAGAAACGAAACTTTCCATCCAAAAAAATAATTTTACTTTTTCGAAAGCCTTTCCTTCGAATGATAATTTCATGAAATCTCGACGTGTGGTGATTCTCATCTGTGAGACCATTCCAACATTTGTCTCACTGTATATTCACTCCCCAGTGTAACGACCCTGTCTTACAATTTGTAGCACATCGATTGATTCTACCATCCCTGCTTGATCCTCTCCATAAAACACTTTCAGCCTTTCTCTAGTTGATGGTATCGCTCTTGTTTCTTGCAATGCCTTGTACGTTAATTTCTCCATACAAACACTGAAAAGTACTGATGGGAAATAACACTCTCGTCTAATCCCTCTTCAGATATTGGTCTCAGCTAATGCCTGTCGCCAGTCTCGAGCTACCACTGTTCCTCTACCAGCATCCTGTCCTCAGAGACTGTATCAACAGCAGGCTACTTCTCCGTAATATGTTTCTATAGAAAATACACATGTTTTCGTTATTCGTATTATGGGTAGAGCTTAGCTTTAGAGCGTATGTGCACCTCTCCTTCCTTAATTACATATATAAGAATTTAGTTTAAGCCGATATTGTAAAACGCAGATATCCTATGAAAGATAACAGCGATCTGTATTTCAAATCGAAACTATCTATTCATTCTGAGACACGCGTTATTCGTTTTATGAGCGCTAGCTCACTTCTGTCATGTCTTCCGTCTTCTGCGCTGAAAAGTTGAGTTATTCTGTAAATGCCTGCCCATGTACGTATTTTTCACTGACTTTAAATAAGATGCAACTTTTATATGTGGCATATACTATTGTTATCATTTAAACAATGCTTTCCTTTCTTTGACTTTTAACAAGCATATGTATTTATTCCCTACTTTTTAGAGTATTCAGCGGCTGGGACAGCGAAGTCGTCAATGACTTGTTGGGAGACTATGCATTTCATCTGTCAAACGTCTTTTTCCAGTCAGCATAACATGTGTACATATTACTGTTAACCTTACTCATTCTTGGTCAGTTCATTCTCTACCATCCAATAGCTTCTCCGTTTCCATTACGTGAATCAAAACAGACCCACCCCCATCTTTACCTCAAGTTTCTTTGTTACCTTTCATGTAAGAGGCTACATACGACTTTTGTTATGAAGCACACGAAATTAAAATTGTCCTGTATTCTTTGCTTTCTTTGGTTTCTATTTCTATGATGAAGGAACTGGAGTAGTTTAAATTAAATCTTCAGACAAAATGACCTTAACATATATTCCACTGAGACAGTTACTCAGCCTCGATTTTCACAGACTGTCTGTTGACTTGTGTCTGACTCGGGTTCTTCGGCCGACGATTGTTTGATGATTTTTGTACGTTTCACCTGCACGAATGGCTAGCATTGTCAAAGCTTTACCCTCCATTGCTAGTGGTGGACTGGAGTTGATCTCGCGGTCGCATATTATATGTACCTGCCGCGCCAACGTCTAGGGTTTTTCCGTGGTCATTTCTGGTGCGGTTCGCCTACTGCTACCTGAAACGGTCGTTCGCTGCAGCATGGGAACCTAAGATCCGTTCAAACTGAGGCTTTCTGCTTTCTTGTTGAAGCTACCTTCATGGATGTGTATTTCTATACCTTCTCTGAAGAAATGGATGTGATAGATCTTTTCTGCAGCAAGAGCTTCGGTGTCGGCGAACTTTACCATGTGGTCGGTCTCACACAACGCGTGCTCAGCCATGGCCGATTTCTCCACCGGTACCAACCTGCAGTGCCTCTTATATTCTGAGATCCTGGTCTTTCATGATCGTACAGTCATTCCAATACGTATCGTCTATGTACGAGGTACCACACTTTTAGGTTTATGAGGTGCTAAGTCCAGTGCCTGTGATTCGAAATGTTGCCCACCACTGAACTAAGAGGACTGCGACGCCTTCCAGCTGTTAGCAGAAGCAACCATTCCACGAGCTATTTCACTAGGCAAAGCACGCGATGAGTGAGACCTACCACGCAGTAAAATTCATCGACACGGAAGTTCTTGCTGCATAAAAAAGCTATCACATCCACTTGTTCAGAGAAGCTACAGAAACACAACAACTTCAGCAAGAAATAAGAAGGCCTCAAGGTGAATGGTCCTGAATTCCCTGCCGGCCGCGGTGGTCTAGCGGTTCTAGGCGCGCAGTCCGGAACCGCGCGACTGCTACGGTCGCAGGTTCGAATCCTGCCTCGGGCATGGATGTGTGTGATGTTCTTAGGTTAGTTAGGTTTAACTAGTTCTAAGTTCTAGGGGACTAATGACCTCAGCAGTTGAGTCCCATAGTGCTCAGAGCCATTTGAACCATTTGAACCTGAATTCCCGTGCTGCAGCGAACCACCGTTGGGAGTAACAAGCGGCGAACCACACCAGAAATGACAACGAAAAAAGCCCTTGGACGTTGTCGCGCCAGCTACATTCACTGAAGACCCAAAGGAACTGGTACACCTACCTAATATCGTATAGGAACCCCCCAAGCACGCGGTGTCAACACCTATATAAGACAAAAAGTGTATGGATCACTATTTAGATCGGTTACTCCTGATACAATAACAAATTATCAAGATTTTAGTGAGTTTGAACATGGTGTTACAGTCGGCGCACGAGCGATGGGACACAGCATGTCCGAAGTGGGGATTTTACCATACAACAGTATCACGAGTAAATCTTGAATATCAGGCACCTGGTACAACATCAAATCTTCTACATCGCTGCGGACGGAAAAAGATCTTACAAGACGGGATCAACGACGACTGAAGAGAATGGTTCAAGGTGAAAGAAGTACAACCCTTCCGCAAATTGCTGCAGATTTCAATGCTGGGTCAGCGTGCGAGCATGCAATGAAACATAATCGATATGGGCTTTCGGAACCGAAGGCTCACTCGCCTACCCTTCATGAGTGCACGGCACCAAGCTTTACGGCTCGCCTGGGCCCACCAACACCGACGTGGGACTGTTGATTACTTGAGATATGTTGCCTGATCGGACGAGTCTCGTTTCAAATTGTATCTTCCGGATGGACGTGCACGGGTATGGAGACAACCTGGTGAAGCCATGGACCCTGCATGCCAGCAGGGGACTATTCAAGATGGTGGAGGCTCTGTAATGGTGTGGGGCGTGTGCAGCTGGGTTGATATGGGACCCCTGATACGTCTAAATACGACTCTGACACGTGACATGTACGTAAGCATCCTGTCGGATCACCTGCATCCATTCATGTCCATTGTGCATTGGGCAATTCCAGCAAGACAATGTGACACCCTACAAATTCAGAACTGGTACAGGGTGGCTCCAAGACCACTCTTCTGAGTTTAAACACTCCCGCTGGCCACCAAACTCCCCAGATATGAACGTTATTGAACATATGTAGGATGTCTTGCAACTTTCTGTTCAGAAGAGATCTCCAGTCCCTCGTTCTCTTACGGATTTGTAGACAGCCCTGCAGGATTTATGGTGTCAAGTCCCTCCAGCAACACTTCAGACATTATTCGAGTCCATCCTACGTAGTGTTGCGCACTTCTACGTGCTAGAGGGTGCACTACGCGATTTAGGCAGGTGTACCAGTTTATTTGGCTCTTCAGTGTAACAGCTGCGCCAGACACTTGTCTTATATAAGCGTTGCCCACCACAGTGCCGTATTCTGCGGTTTACAGATCTCTGTATTTGAATACGCTTGCAGTTTCTTTGGTGCTTCAGTGTATAATCTGCAGCCGCGGGCGCGACTCCAGTCCACCATCAGCAATGGAGGGGAAGCTTTGCTGGCGAAACGACAGAAAATCATCAAACAAACGTTGGCCGAAGAACCCGAGAGCAAAAAGGCAGTTTATCAAGAAGTTGCCACGAAAGCCGTAACAATTCTGAGGCGCGATATTCTTTCATTTACTAAAGGGTTATCTTTTGTTCCGATTTTCCCACAGTCCATGTTTCACTACCGTACAATGCTATAGTCCAGACGAACATTCTCAGAAATATCTTCCTCAGATTGAGGCCTATATTTCATACTAGTAGACTTCTCTTGGTCAGGAATGTTCTTTTTGCCAGTGCTAGTCTGCTTTTGATGTCCTCCTTGCTCCGTCCGTCATTGGTTATTTTGCTGCCTAGGTACCAGAATTCCCTAACTTCATCTACTTCGTGACCATCAATCCTGATGTTTAGTTTCTCACTGTTCTCGTATCTGCCATCCTCATTATTTTCGTCTTCCTCCGATTTACTCTCAATCCATATTCTGTACTCAATAGACTGTTCATTCCATTCAGCATATCATGTAATTCTTCTTCACTTTCACTCAGGACAGCAATGTCATCAGGGAATCGTATCATTGGTATCCTTTCATCTTGTATTTTAATTCCACTCCTGAACCTATCTTTTACTTCCATCATTGCTTCTTCGATGTACCGATTGATCAGTAGGGAAAGACTACATCCCTGTCTCACACCCCTTTTAATCCAATCCCGTTGTTCTTGGTTGTCCACATTTATTATTTCCTCTTGCCTCTTTCACATATTGAATATTACCCGTCTCCCTCGATACCCTACCCCCATTTTCCCCAGAATTTAGAACATCTTGCACCATTTTACATTGTTAAACGAATTTTCCAGGTGGAAAAATCTTATGAACGTGTCTTGATTTTTCTTTAGTCTTGCTTCCATTATCAACCGCAACGTCAAATTGCCTTTACCCTGTCTAAAGCCAAACTGATCGTCACCTAGCTCATCTCTTCCATTCTTCTGTATATTATTCTTATCGGCAACTTGGATGTATGAGCTGAAGCTGATTGTGCTCGCACTTGTCAGCTCTTGCAGTCTTCGGAATTGTGTGGATTAGATTTGCCCGAAAGTCAGATGGTATGTCACCAGATTCATACATTCTACACACCAACGTGAACAGTCGTTTTGTTGCCACTTCCCCCAACGATATTAGAAATTCTAATGGAATGTTATGTATCCCTTCTGCCTTATTTGGCCTTAAGTCCTTCAAAGCTCTCCTAAATTCTGATTCTAATACTGGATCCACTATCTCTTCTACGTAAATCGACTCCTGTTTCTTCTTCTATCACCTCAGACAAATCTTCCCCTCATAGAGGCCTTGAATGTACTCTTTCCATCTATTCACTCTCTCCTCTGCATTTAACAGTGGAATTCCCATTGCACTCTTAATGTTATCATCCTTGCTTTTAATGTCAGTGAAGGTTGTTTTGACTTTCCTATACCCTGAGTCAATTCCGACAGTAATTTCTTTTCCCATTTCTTCACATTTTTCATTCAGCCATTTCGTCTTAGTTCTCCTGCGCTCCCTATTTATTTCATTCTTCAGCGGCATGAATTTCTGTATTGCTGAATTTTCCTTAACATTTTTGTACTTTCTTCCTTCATCGGTCAACTGAAGAATATCTTCTGTTATCTATGGTTTCTTCGCAGTTCTCTTCTTTGTACCTATGTTTTTCGCTCCAACTTCTGTGATTGCCCTTTTTAGAGATGTCCATTCCACTTCAGTTAACCGCCTTCTGAACTATTCCTCATTCCTGTATCTATAGCATTAGAGAACTTGTGTCTCTACATCTATTAGTACTTCCGTATTCCACATCTTTGCATATCGATTCTTCCTGCTCTCGAATTTCGGCCAAGTATTCATCACTACTACATTGCCATCTGAATCTATATCAGCTCCTGGGTACGCCTTACAATCTAGTATCTGATTTGGGAGTCTCCGTCTGACCATGATGTAATCTAACTGAAATCTTCCCGTATGACCCTGTCTTTTCCAAGTACACCGCCTCCTCTTGTGATCTTTGAACAGAGTATTCGCTAAAATTTATTATAGTACTCAATTAGTCTTTCCCTCTCTCATTTCTTGTCCCAAGCCCGTATTCTCCTGTAACCTTTTCTTCTACTCCTTCCCCTACAACTGCATTCCAGTCCCCCATGGCTATTAGATCTTCATCTCCATCTATGTACCGCATTACCCTTTCAGCATTTTCATGTAAGTTCTCTGTCTCTTCATATTCAGCCTGAAACGTCGGCATGTATACCTGAACGATTGTTGTCGGTGTTGGTTTGCTGTTGATTGTGATAAGAACAACCCTATAATTGAACTGTGCACTGTAACACATTCTCTGCCCTGCCTTTGTATTCTGTACGACTCATGAGCGGATGTCTCCTTAGTCGTCTCTCTCCATAACACAGCGACTGAAAATTTCCGTGTATTTCATATGCTTGCGCAGTACTCTAAGTGCTAAAATTGATTGATATTTAGATGATTCAGATATTCCTTCAACTCTGTTATATCTATTACATCGAATATGCTGTAGTCACTGGAAATCAAAAATGGTTCAAATGGCTCTGAACACTATGGGACTTAAGATCTGTCATCAGTCCACTAGAACTTAGAACTACTTAAACCTAACTAACCTAAGGACACCACACATCCATGCCCGAGGCAGGATACGAACCTGCGACCGTAGCAGTCGCGCGGTTCCGGACAAAGCGCCTAGAACCGCTCGTCCACCACGGCCGGCAAGACGACTGTGGCAAAGGTTCGACCGTTGCTTGACGTTTATGATGGGTGGTGAAAGATACAGTCGCAGTTGGATATCAGAACATACAATTATTTGAAGTAGAAAATTGGAAATTTGTGGTAAGTTCTGTGGGACCAAACTACTGAGACCATCGCTCCCTAAGCTTACAAACTACTTAATCTACCTTAAACTAACCACGCTAAGGACAACACATACACCCATGCCCGAGGGAGGACTAAACGTCCGACAGGACGTATCCAGCCGCGCGAACCGTTGCAACCATTACTTGTTCTGATCAACACTAAACTGACACACAATATTTTTAGCGCAACGCAGTCTGACTTTCAATAATCCCTACAAAAGAATGGCTCTGTCTAACAATAACCTATACCCTTCATGAATCACCTCACAAAAATCTTCGTTACTCAAACTACTGCAATACAGCGAGCGCCACTACTGCCAGCTAAATAAAAGATTCAAACTACTGAAGGCACTAACTACTGATAGGCATAATTAGCAAATGAAAGATTTTGATAGAGAACAAACAATGTATTTACCTTAATAGCGTTCAAAAGTCATAATATTTATAGCAGTTCATGACATCCAGTCTTACAAATGTACTGTTTCTGATGGACACACGTCCAGATCATCCGCTCTGAAAACTCCGCCATCTTTCTCCCCACATCCACCACTGCTGGCGGCTCACCTCCAACTGTGCAACGCTACGTGATGTTAACAACCAACAGCCCAACACTACAATAGCGAATTCCAACAATGCCACCCAGCGACAGACTCCATACAGCACAGCCAGTGATTTTCATACAGAGCGCTACGTGGCGGTGGCGTTACCAATATAAGAACCTAAACAGCCTACTTACAAAATAGTACTGCCGAAAACTTGTATTTAAAATAAAATATGTTTGTAGAAAGAAGAGTACATTTAAGTCTTGTTACTAGAATACGGATAATACTGAGAGCAAGAGCTGTCCCTCACTTTCTGCACTTAAATCGTGAACTTGTGTTGTATGGTTCAAATGGCTCTGAGCACTATGGGACTTAACTTCTAAGGTCATCAGTCCCATAGAACTTAGAACTACTTAAACCTAACTAACTTAAGGACATCAGACACATCCATGCCCGAGGCAGGATTCGAACCTGCGACCGTAGCGGTCACGCGGTTCCAGACTGTAGCGCCTAGAGCCGCACGGCCACACAAGCTGGCAACTTGTGTTGACAGATATGAACCAGTGACTGAAGAGTTAAATGTGACATTGATGTAATGGTATTGGCGTGACAGTCACTTGGATGATTTCCCATGTGACGCCAATGGGTGGACTGGAACTTTTTGTTGAGCAGTGAAATGACGAATTGTCACCATCATTGTTACATTAGTGATATAATTTTCATACTGTGTGAGTTTTTCTGTAAAACGCAACTCGGTGCCTTTTCCAATTTATTAATGCACTACTGCCGTCAAAGCTTAACTGTCTAATGCAATTGTCTCAACTATTTACTCAAACAGAAGTTACCTACTGTTTGGAATAGTTGACATCATAAAAAGTGTTGACGATTATTAAAATCGTATGCTCTCGCTGTATGTGACATTAGGTCAAAGTTCATAGTGATTTAATGTCTATATAATTCTGTTGTTTCTTTAATTACCTCTCTAACATGAGGGCGTGGTGGAAAGTAATGCCTCTGAATTTTTCGAGTGAAAACCTTTAATATTTCTTTTTTTTTTTAATGATACAAACATTATTAGCATTCTACATTTATATTCTTGATGTCTATATACACTATTTATTTCTCAGCAGAGTCACTCTGGTGACGAACACATTTCTCGATAAGGGAGTACTTTGTCGATACCGTCAGTGTACAATGTTTGTCTTCGTTGACGGAGGCACAACCTCACCTCTGATTTGTAATCAAAGTTAACTTCCCGAAGGCGTTCCTTAAGTTTTGGAAAGAGATGAAAATCGGCTGGGACCAAGTCAGGACTGTATGGAGGATGATCGATGACAGGGAACCCAAATCGCCGGATTGTTACAGATACCGCAGTGCTCCTGTGTGGTCTGGCGCTTTCATGCCGAAGAAGAGATTGTTCCATGTGTGGGAGAACCCTTCTCATTTGAAACTCGATTATAACACACTGTTTGTCTCTACCGATGTAGTTACGTTACACACCACAATGTTACATTCTAGAATTAATAGTCCTTTAGCGTCAGAGGGCTGCAAATATGTAGACGTGAAGAATAAAGATGTAAAATGCTCATAATATTTACTTTATTTAAAAAACTTTAAAGATTTCACATAAAACTACGGGGGCGTTACCTTTCTGCATGGCTTCAAAACAATAACGCTGTTGTCTTATTAAAGTAAGCATTATGATCGTTATAAGGCAGAGGTGGAAATAATTTTGGATGTTTTAATTATGAATCAGAGATGGAGACTGAAGGAGGGATAGAGTTAAGATATTTACTGCCGTATGTGGCAATTTATAAAAAAATGTGTGTGAATTCCTAAGGGACCAAACTGCTAAGTTCATCGGGCCGTAGACTTACACACTACTTAAACTAACTTATACTAAGAACAACACACCCAGTCATGCCCGAGGGAGGACTCGAACCTCTAGCGGGAGGGCCCGCGCAATCCGCCCAAGACCGCGCGGCCACTCCGCGCGAGCCGGCCGGAGTGGCCGAGCTGTTCTAGGCGCTACAGTCTGGAGCTGCGCGACCTCTACGGTCGCAGGTTCGAATCCTGCCTCGGGCATGGATGTGTGTGATGTCCTTAGGTTAGTTAGGTTTAAGTAGTTCTAAGTTCTAGGGGACTAATGACCTCAGAAGTTAAGTCCCATAGTGCTCAGAGCCATCTGAACCACTCCGCACGACCTGGAAATTTAGCGACAAGACAATACAGTATGTACTGAGGTGAAATGTTGAGCAGTGTGTGTGTGTGTGTGTGTGTGTGTGTGTGTGTGTGTGTGTGTGCAATCAGAGGCAAGTATTATTGAACATAACGTCAATTTACAAAGATATCTTTCAACATCATGCCAATTCAAGTTAAGCTTACGTAACATGGCCTCATTTTTACCCAATTCAGGTGATTGACTACCTTATTTTAATACAATGTGGATGACATCCAGGAGTAGGGATGTGTATTTGGATATGTGCGTGTGTGTGTGTGTGTGTGTGTGTGTGTGTGTGTGTGTGTGTGTGTGTGTGTCTGTGCCTGAGCATAACGCTATTTTAGGTGAATCTCTTCGAACATAAGGCCAGTTCTAGTCAATCTTACTTATTTTTTTCGGAACTAACTTATTTATGAGCTTTACACCAATTGAACATTGTTAAAGCAATGATGGAAATAAAAGAAAGGTTCAGAAGTGGAATTAAAATACAAGGTGAAAGAATATCAATGATACGATTCGCTGATGACATTGCTATCCTGAGTGAAAGTGAAGAAGAATTAAATGATCTGCTGAACGGAATGGACAGTCTAATGAGTACACAGTATGGTTTGAAAGTAAATCGGAGAAAGACGAAGGTAATGAGAAGTAGTAGAAATGAGAACAGCGGGAAACTTAACATCAGGATTGATGGTCACGAAGTCAATGAAGTTAAGGAATTCTGCTACCTAGGCAGTAAAATAATGACGGACGGAGCAAGGAGGACATCAAAAGCAGACTCGCTATGGCAAAAAAGGCATTTCTGGCCAAGAGAAGTCTACTAATATCAAATACCGGCCTTAATTGGAGGAAGACATTTCTGAGGATGTACGTCTGGAGTACAGCATTGTATGGTAGTGAAACATGGACTGTGGGAAAACCGGAACAGAAGAGAATCGAAGCATTTGAGATGTGGCGCTATAGACGAATGTTGAAAATTAGGTGGACTGATAAGGTAAGGAATGAGGAGGTTCTACGCAGAATCGGAGAGGAAAGGAATATGTGGAAAACACTGATAAGGAGAAAGGACAGGATGATAGGACATCTGCTAAGACATGAGAGAATGACTTCCATGGTACTAGAGGGAGCTGTAGAGGGCAAAAACTGTAGAGGAAGACAGAGATTGGAATACGTCAAGCAAATAATTGAGGACGTTGGTTGCAAGTGCTACTCTGAGATGAAGAGGTTAGCACAGGAAAGGAATTCGTGACGGGCCGCATCAAACCAGTCAGTAGACTGATGACCAAAGAAAAAGCAACTGATTCAATACTCCGGGACTGTGGATAGCCATGATCAATGAACTGCAGCATTGGGAAGTTGTAATGTTTCACAGTAATAAAAGGTGTTGACATATATCACTTCATCTTTATAAGAATTCTTAACCCTATTCTTTACAAAGGCAGCAGTTGTTGAACAATTCACCACGACTTTTGTCACTATTCTGTTGTCAAATGCGCGAGTATCTCTGTCCTCTTTCTGACTGCTGCTCCTTAATAACACAAACTTCAACCTGACATCTTCTCCGTTTAAGTGCTGCAGTTGCCACACAATTTTCAAACTGGTAACATTGCATCCTTGCTTTACCATTTGTGGAATGACAACGTTATTCGTCCACCTTTAGAATACTCCTTTGCGTGCTGGCCTTACCATGAATCCAAATGAGTTAACTCTGAAACTTTTTGCGAAGGAGATGATCATATTGAGAATATTTTTGGAAGAGTGTGTGTCCTCTAACATTTTCCGAGGGGTAGTATGTCCATCTTGATAGCTGTATGGCATAATTCCTCCTCGATTAAGTCTGAGATCTGACGTTGAAACCAATATGTTTTGTCTTACGGTATATGCACTGTGGTATGTCCAGCGACCTTCAGAACAAACGGTAGGATAGACGATACGTCCTTTCAAAACTTACAATTCAGTGGATCGCATCAACGCTTATGTGTTGGGTAAATGTACTATCACTTGGGAAAATGACACCTGGGTAGCAGAGATCTGAACTCTTAGTGTGTTCCACAGATAACACAGACATTCAAATGAATGTCGAGCTATTAATAATAACGACATACAGCTGCTAATGTTAAATTTGGTAGTGCGTGTCTTCACATCACGTAGAGAAAGACCCTTGTTCCAATATTTGTTTTTAATTAAATACCACTTTACAGCTTTACTAGCAGCAACGGTCTTTCTTTGATATTAAACGGAATGTGCCCTGCCACGGGAGAGTGCACGTCTATGTTTCGTAGAGATAAGAAAGAAGAAATAAAGTCTCCACTGTGGTGGGAAAGGTCATTCAAACACTTTCCACACGTATACTCAATATAATTATCTGTCCTAAGATAAGAGAAAGCTACTCAAACACTACTTTCGTGGGAACCAGATCGTAAGAAAGATATGTTGTATTGGTCCTGGGTACTGTAGAACTTGACACTAATTTTTCTGGTTTCCTTACCTTGTGTCCTAGTAGTTATCCCCGCAGCTTCTAGATGTCAGGATGCTAGGTTCGATTGCAAGCCGGATCTGAGATTTTATTCTCTCAAGACCGGGTGTTTTTATTGTCCTCGTTGTTCCGCCTCTCCTTCCTCACAACGACATGCAGGTCACCGAAGTGGCGTGAGGTAGAAAGGCTGGCATATAAATGTAGCACACTACCTGTTGAAACGGCGACCGGAACGGTCGCGGGGTAGTAGTGACGCAAACGCGGCGGGAACCCGCGGAGCGGCCCGCGAACAACGACACAACGGGAGAGGACGGACACGACCAACGAAGCACCTTACGACACAACAAGAACGGGCAACAGAGTAACGAACCAAACAAGACAACCACATCCACTGGAATAGAAACACGAAGTCCGTACTCTGTCTGAGAAGTTATGTCCTGAGACGCAACGCGATGTCAGACTGCTGGCTGAGCTCGAGGCAGGCGCTTAAGTATGCTATCGGGGGCGCCGCTATTGGCCGCCGGAACTACGTGTTCGGCTGTGGCGCCCTCACACTAAAAGTGGGTCAGGAGGCGCGCGCCGCCACAGCTTACAGGTGCAGAGACCTCTATGGGTCTTCGACGTCCATGACGTCTGGCGCGGATTCAAATTCCGCGGCGCGTGGTACCAGACTACCGGATCAGATTATGAAAGAATAGAACGGAAGATAGATTTCGTGGCAGATTAAAAAAGTGCTCCTGACTGGGTCGAACTCGGAACTTTTCCTTCCGAAGAGGACGTTATCACACTCTACAACTCTCAAGACTCACGCATACAGCTCTGTATCTGCTTGAATGGAAGCGACAGCGCAGTCTTGCATGTCTGCACTCCATTCTGCGAGAACGTTTCATAACAATGAACACACCCCCGTAGCATGACAGATTCGTTGTTAATCCAGTGGAGGTGCTTGTCATCCAAAGAAAACACTCTGGAGCTCTGTGCCATGGACTTGTAAGATTTGGTGGCAGTAGCTGAGGTCCAAAGCCATTCCTTCGAATGTGAGGGATTAGAGTTGTGTACTTCGATAAGTACCTAACAAAATGAATGTCGTTCATGCTACTGACATGGATTCTGTAAGCCGGAATACGGTGGTCGTTTATGTGGTTACATTTCCTGTTCAGAAATCCACGGCAAATTTACGCTTTTAACGAGGCAAGTCAATTCACAATGGCTAGAAAATTTTGTCACCGCATTTCTAAGAACGCTGCAGGAATACGCCCATTACTTCTAATAAGAAATCCATTTTCACAAAAGCTACTGCTTAATTCCCTTAGAAACAAACGTGAGAGAGGGAAATCAGTTTCATATATCTTCTTCCAGCTGCAGGTATGAAGTACGGTGCAGTTTATTTAATGGTTTTCGGAGTCGTGTCAATTGTTTTATAGGACATAAGGTCGCTCTTAAAGGAACGGTAAGAAATAACGTTTATGAAATACTTCTAAGCCACTACATTAATTCAAAGGCTCAAGCCTTCTTTACATTCTCCGCTGTATAAAATTCCATGGACTGTGTTCTGCATTTCGATTGCTATCAGAACATTGAATTTTTTGTTTACTTACTTCCTCACTGGTCATACCGGACTCGAGAGTCCATTACCGCAGCAACGTATTTTCGCCATCTGTTCCTGTCTTGGGCTATTTCCTTCCATTCACCTTCAATACCTAGGCTCCTCAAATCAGCCTTCACATTGTCCTCCCATCTACGCCTCGGTTTCCCCACAGGACGTTTTCCCTCCAAGTGCCCTACCAGCACTCTGCGCGCTGCCCTGTTCTCATCCATTCGAGCTACGTGACCCGCTCATCGCAGCCTACGTGATTTAATAATGCTGATTATGTCAGGGCTTGAATAGAGTTCGTGAACCTCTTCGTTATGCAGTTTTCGCCACTCTCCAGTAATGTCATCCCTTTTTGCTTCGGAAATTTTCCTCAAAATTTTGTTTTCAAATACTCGAAACGGCTTTTCATTTTGCACAGTGAGATATCAAGTCTCACACCCATAGAGCATAACTGGTAGAATAATAGTTTTGTATATTCTAATCTTGACATCCTAGACAATATCCGTCATGAAAGTGACCTATTCAGTGAGAAGTAGCACGCATTTCCCGCCCGTAATCTCTTCTTCAGTTCAGATTCAATCTCATTTCTCGAAGTGATGTCCACGCCTAGATACTTAAATGTGTTCACTTTTTCAAACTGCATGTCTCCAACTATTAACATTTCCTGATCTACTGCTGTTGTCATTCTAGTAGTAACCAGGTATTTAGTTTTGTCTTCACTTATCCTTAGACCTACACCTTCACTAACCTTGATTAACGCATTCGCATTTTCTGTTACAGATTCTTTCCTATCGCCAATGATGTTTAGATCATCTGCATACCCTAATATCTTAATATTTCTATTTAACTCCACACCCTCTGAATTATCTGCTGCCATTCGTACAATATATTCTAGGACTAAATTAAAAAGTAGCGGAGACAGAGCATCTCCCTGTTTAAGTCCGTTCTTTATTACAAATTCTTCTGACTCCAGTTTCCCCACGCGTACTCTACCTTTTGCGTTTTTCAAACTCGCTTCTATAAGTTTAACATACTTCTTTGGTATTCCAAGTTCCAAAAGAATTCTGTACAATTTTGATTCCAATACTGAATCATATGCTTTTGATTTTTTTATTACAGAAAGGAAACTCCAAGCAACGACTCGTGTTTCCATTATTTTGTCGAACAGCTGTAATCATGAAGGAATAATGACGATCACATCGTCCTGCAGTTTCTAAACTTCTCAGAGGAGTATTTAGGAACCTGCAAACAGTATTTGTGATATAACTCTTCAGGCTTTCCCGGCGAGATCTTGACATGTGGAATAATCGGGTCTACTGCCGGATGTTTGTGGCGCTCTGGCACAATATTTCGGCCACGTAACTCGTTGCCTTCTTCAGGGCGCTGGGCATAAATACTGGACAAGATCCTCAAATACGACAGTCTCAGGTAGCACCTGAAGAAGGCAACGAGTTACGTGGCCGAAATATTGTGCCAGAGCGACACAAACATCCGGCAGTATACCCGATTATTCCACATGTCAGTATTTGTGATAACACCTTACACGGAGTACGTGGGAGGTCCTACGTGAGATGCCTTACCTGTGCTGTCCTCAGGTCTTGAGCAAGGCCCGCGAGGCGTGCCCGGACTACCTCCGCAAGGTGGTGGCCGTGGCGGGCGACTGCATGCAGCCGGGACTGGGGATCAGCCCGGCTGACGCCGCCGAGCTCACCGGCAGGGTGTCCGTCGTGTTCCACGTGGCCGCCACGGTGCGCTTCGACGCAGACCTCCGGACTGCCACTGTCACCAACGTTGGCTCCATCTGCGAGGTCATTGCACTCGCCAAGCGTATGTCCAACCTCAAGGTGAATGGTGGTTGACATTATTTATATTCACAGTCTAGTAGATCTAGCGTATCAGTCTTCCTTATCGGGTACAGTTCATTCAAACGTCAACTAAAAAAAAAACATGCATGTTGGACAAGCTATTACGGGGTAATCGATTGGTGAACGTTTTATTGGAAGGAAGGAGAAATGAAGACTGGTTTAACGTACTGTCGACATCGAGGTCATTAGAGACGAAGCACAGGCTCAGATGGGGAAGAAAATCGGTCGTACGCTTTCAAAACGAACAATCCCAGCATCTGCCAGGAGCGATTTAAGGAAATCATGCAAAATTTAAATCTCGATGGCTGGAGGCGGGTGTAAATCGTAATCCTCCCGAATGCGAATCCAGTGTGCTAAGCACTACGCCACGTCGCTTTCAGAATTTCAAATTATTACATACAAACAAATTTGCCTGTTTGATGCACACTGCCGGCCGAAGTGGCCGTGCGGTTCTAGGCGCTGCAGTCTGGAACCGCGAGACCGCTACGGTCGCAGGTTCGAATCTTGCCTCGGGCATGGATGTGTGTGATGTCCTTAGGTTAGTTATGTTTAACTAGTTCTAAGTTCTAGGGGACTAATGACCTCAGAAGTTGAGTCCCATAGTGCTCAGAGCCATTTGAACCATTTGATGCACACTGCTCATTATTCCACTGAGGCCAGACGTACACAGCATTAAAGAATTTCATGGATGGATTAGGAAAGAGCAATCGATTTATGTACGCTGCCTAACAAAACCTAAAGCACACAGAAGGATCGAGAGGATATATGATACTATTTCAGTGATTATAATATTGGAATCAAACAGACAAAGAACTTGGTAGAACAAGCTACCTTTCAGTATAACGCTACACCACCTCTGGTCTGGAGACAGGCAATGATTCGGTAGAGAAATCATAAAGCCGTCGTGTCCTCACCAGAGGCAAACTAGCCCACATGTGTTGTTACTCGCCCTTTATATCCTGCATGTTACGCCGAGGTGGTCCCATACATGTTATATCGGCAACAGATGTTAGAATCTTGATGGCCACAACATACAGATAGTTCCTACAGACGTGTGCCATGTGTCGTGTACAAAAATGACACCACGATACAGTCGCGTGAGCGCTAACACAAGAGCCTGCAGGATAACCATGACATTACATTGTAACGTCTTAATTCCCTCAGTCAAGATCAGTCGCGACCTGAATTGATAACCGATGGCTCCCCACGCCATAACGTAATGTGTGTCACCACTGTTCCCGTCCAAAACATTGAACGAATGGGACGTACCGTTGTGAAATCAAAATTCCCTCAGTCACTACCAGCAGTGACCACAACTAACACCCGATGGCTTCCCACTGCATGAGGCCACAAGTAACACCGCTTTCACTAAAACGTTGGAAGAATGCGACATGTGGCAAAGCCACCGCCATATTCACCGACGATAGTCGTCCCGTGTACTGCAGAACCGTCATTCATCGCCGAACACAATACGACGCTATTCATCGTCAGTCCGTGATTCCCGGTCACGGAAACACTCTAGCCGCAGCCGTTTGTTTTGAGGTGTTAACGGCGTCCTACAAAAGGGGTGGTAATTCCTTAAACAGGTTTCCGCTAATCTCCGACCAGCGCTGTGGGATAACGCAGACCGTTGCAGGGACTCCATTAGACATTTTCGGATGTCTGGCGCATGAGGTAAGGGTTAACGGTGTGCCTGGTGCACAACACAGTATTCCTCTCTTGTGGTGACCAGACGTAATCTACTGCAGACTTGACGACGAGATTGCCTTTCCTAAGGTTCCCCTGCAGTCCAACATTGGGACTCTACCACACCTAAATTTCACAAAATTATCGATATTGCTCAATTCGACCACGTGGTCAAATGTAGGCTCACACTGAAATGATTCAAAGTCTGACACCGTTCGTACACCTTATATACTCTACCAGGATGGTAACAATGCTGCACACAAACAACACTAATCAATTCTTGGAGCCATTCTATCTCCCACAGAGAGTGGCAACTCTAATCATATGCATACGCGCCGATGGTGTGTATGTGTAGGAATTATATTGACATCCGAAAATGAGTTTTGGCAATTTAGGCACTAAAAATTCATTGTATTTCTTGTAACGGTGCATCAAACGGATTGAAAACAGCATCAAAATAGTGTGTCATCTGATACGCCAGCTAGGCAGAACAGGTAATAGGATTGTGGAATGGGCCAAATAGGTTGAGGTCAGTTTCACCTTCTAATTGTAATTTATTGTAATTTAATAACTTGTACAACGAAAGCGGCACATAGCCGCACCTTTACCGAATGCAACTCTTTCACGGCTGAAGGCCTCCAAACAAGAAATCTTAACAAATCAACAACATAAGAATCCAATTAAGACAGCAATAAAACAATTTAAAAAACATCACAGCAAGTACATAGAACAAACATTTGCAACGTGCAATATAAATGGCTGAAGGCCACAGTTAAATTTCAAAATTTTAGAATATATCGCGATAGACTTTTAAAAGTCAGAAGGCCAGAATGTTTAAAACAAGATATCTTAAAAATCAACAAAATAAAAATGCAATGAAAGACGCAAAACATATCACGGCTAAGTGGAAAGCCTGAAGGCTAAGCAGGTGCAATACCAATGACTGAAGGCCACAATTAAGTTTCAAAATTTTAAATTATATAACCACAGTCTTCTAAAGGCAGAAGGCCGCAATGTTTGAGCTTGAAAGATAATTTTAAAAATAAGGCTTCAAGACTGAAAGCCCACAATTAATTTTGCAAAATTTTTAAATTTTAAGTAGCTTAAAACAGATAATTAACACCAGTGGGAAAGACAATAAAGACAACGGAACTCAGACGCCTCCAGGGAGGTCGGTCTGCCCTCGTTCACAAAGGCGAGACAGGTGGTGAGCCCAACTATACTTGATCCGTCGGAACCCAACCGGGGGACAGCCACGGACTGACTGACACAACGACTTGCTTCCCATCAATCAGTACATGGGAACTCAAACACAATAGGTTACAAACATGATAATCAACAATGGAGAATGTATTACCTGTCAAAATTACACACCATGCTGGACAGCGACAACAGGTGAGGAAAGGACGTTGCCTGAAATTACGTTAGTGGCCAGGGCAGGTAACCGGAACCCTAACGGCCACTAGTCAGAAAATTCTGCTGGTGCACTTGAATTTGAAACACGGGAATATAGTTAACTTCACCCAAAAGAACACTGTCTGAACTTACGTCAGTGCCCAGTGCAGGAAACCTGAACGCTAACGGCCACAAGGCAGAACATCCCTCTGGTGCACCAAAATAGTTAATTTCAGTAGTAGAAACACTCGGTGTTGCTCACAGGAAATCCTCCCCAACAGTAAACAACCGAAACGAACCACCACAACATGAATGGACGTGGCTTTGGTAGCTGAAACCACTACTGAACTTTGACGTGCTGGGTCTGTGAACGACGAAGCTCATAGCGAATGGACAGCTCCACAAACGCTCCGGACTGCGCAGGGACTGCCAGGACCCAGCCGACTGCACCGCGCGGAGATAACCTTCCTCGTCCGCAACAACCGACCGACTGCCTGCAGAATACCGACAACATTTAAAATCGTAGTCAGTGGAAACAACGGCAACTAGACACACAACCTGCAAACACTTGCACGAGGACCTGAACGATACCCAATAGTAACTAAGCACACACGAAGAAAATCGGGAGTCGATGCACACACACAGCCGACTCATGAACGATCGGCTAGCCAAAACGCGTCTTCCGGTAGGACGACCGACCGCCGATCCACCAAGACCGTAGCCCGGCTCAAGTGATGCGTGGCGGCATTGGTGGGGTGAGCCATGTCGACGCAGACCTCACTGCTCCAACCCGACTGCACTAGTGCCGCATTGCAACTCCCGACTGGCAGGTCCGGACTGCGCTCCAGACGCGTTCCAACTGACTGGCAGACCGAAGTCGCGACCCGAACTCATTCGCTTACGACAGACAACGACCGGGAAGCAATAGCAGTCGAGCAAAGATACTACGAGAGGGGATGTATCGATACGCGCTGCAAGCGCAGGTCACGGACAGGCAAAGCAGCAACTCAGTGACAGTAGTAATTTAAATTAACGTAGTGAGGTGGAAGTACGTTTAAAACAGGGTGCAAAATACATGATGGCTGAAACACGAGCCACGCGTGGCTCATCTTCATTGAAGCAAATTCTTCTACAGATCATAACTTGTAGGAGGACGACATACGGTCTAGGCGAAACAATATTGATTGAAAAGTTGTTAACAAAATGTTACGTAATTGTGTTATTATCGTAGTGAAATTTTTGAGCTTAGTTGCTGTACTTGCAGAAAATTGTAGTGAATTAAGGATGGGTCCGCCTTTTAGCAAGTACGCAAATACACAATTGTTATTTTACTTTAATACCCAGACATGATTCACCACAGTTGCGCTATCATCAGTTGGCATTTGGTTTTATTTCTTTAAATACATACCAACAGATTACATTTAGGTTAGGAAATGTGTTACATCGGATGTTGTTGTTATTTGAAATTGTATATGTTATTTACTGAATGCACTCGTGGTCTAGGGATTGCATCTTTGATTAGTAATTAGAACGTCCTCAGTCCTGGGTTCGAAACCCCTCACCGCTTCAAAATTGATTAATAATCAACACTGGCGGCCGAAGAGTTACTACACAGAAGTCACACTGATTCGGCCAAAGGTCTTGTCAAAGAGGGCGGAGGAGCGGACAGCGATTCAAGGCACTCTCTTGTCCTTGGGGTGGGAACTACCCCTAAAGGTAGAAGAATCAACAAAGATCAACTTCATGAGGATGCAGAAGGCAATAGAAACATTGCATTAAAGACACATAACGTGTATCCACAGGACATGTGGCCTGTAAATCTAAAAGTATCATGATGATCTCCCCACTGACAAAACATTCCGGTGTAGTTCTCCATTCAGATATTCGGGATTACAAAGGGGGAAGTGACCATGAGAAAAAGACTGAATAACCAACGAAGGGATAACGATCTGAGAGTCGGGGCGTGGAATGTCAGAACCTTGAACGTGGTAGGAAAGCTAGAAAATCTAAAAATAGAAATGCAAAGGCTCAATCTAGATATAGTGGGGGTCAGTAAAGTAAAACGGAAACAAGGCAAGGATTTCTGCTCCGACGAGTATAGGGCAATATCAACAGCAGCATGGAATCTTATAACGCCCAAGCTGCGGCAGCTTCCTGCGCCGCGTCTATAGGTGCATCGCACTGCTGCGCATGCCTGATTGGGCCGCGCTTTGGGGCCGTTGGTTTGGACCACTCCACTGCCCTAGCCACAGCGACCTGCTGCATCGCTGTAGAAGAGAGAGATAATAATGAAAATTAATTTAATGTTCAAGAGAGAAGAATACTGGTTTTATGTATGACGATCACATCGTTATAAGCAAAGTGAGTAATTACCTTTTCCACTCTGGGCCCATGGAATTAGCATTTGATCCACGTAATCAGGAACATCCTGCCCCCACTCAGGTAAGCCCTCGTCCTCTAAAAGATTCACCAAGTTTCAGAGCCAGTCAATCAGAAGAGCAATTGATGTAAAGTTCGTGAAATCCCTTGCCCCATTGTAGGATGGCTTGATCCGAGACGGTACACTTCTTTATCAGGGCCAGGAGCCGTGTACAGCAGGTCTTTGTAATGGATGCGGTGGCTTGATCCTTGACGTCGCAAGGGCTGGCGATCCGACTTCCAACCGGGGTTCATCCAATGGCAGTCAGCAGGCAGAGAATGGATCGCCATGTGGCCTCCGATCCATTCACAAAGCGCACGCGAACGGCAGCGGGGTGCAGTGATTGTTATTACTGATACATTGGGTGTTTCTTTCCGAATACGTTGTGGTGGTAATTACACACGCAGGTTTCTCGTCTGTGGATTTTTTTTTTGTTTTGGTCATCAGTCTGCTGACTGGTTTGATGGTTTCATCTCAGAGTAGCACTTGCAACCTACGTCCTCAATTATTTGCTTGACGTATTCCAATCTCTGTCTTCCTCTACAGCTTTTGCCCTCTACAGCTCCCTCTAGTACCATGGAAGTCATTCCCTCATGCCTTAGCAGATGTCCTATCATCCTGTCCCTTCTCCTTAACAGTGTTTTCCACATATTCCTTTCCTCTCCGATTCTGCGTAGAACCTCCTCATTCCTTACCTTATCAGTCCACCTAATTTTCAACATTCGTCTATAGCACCACATCTCAAATGCTTCGATTCTCTTCTGTTCCGGTTTTCCCACAGTCCATGTTTCACTACCATACAATGCTGTACTCCAGACGTACATCCTCAGAAATGTCTTCCTCAAATTAAGGCCGGTATTTGATATTAGTAGACTTCTCTTGGCCAGAAATGCCTTTTTTGCCATAGCGAGTCTGCTTTTGATGTCCTCCTCGCTCCGTCCGTCATTGGTTATTTTACTGCCTAGGTAGCAGAATTCCTTAACTTCATTGACTTCGTGACCATCAATCCTGATGTTAAGTTTCTCGCTGTTCTCATTTCTACTATTTCTCATTACCTTCGTCTTTCTCCGATTTACTCTCAAACCATACTGTGTACTCATTAGACTGTTCATTCCGTTCAGCAGATCATTTAATTCTTCTTCACTTTCACTCAGGATAGCAATGTCATCAGCGAATCGTATCATTGATATCCTTTCACCTTGTATTTTAATTCCACTCCTGAACCTTTCTTTTATTTCCATCATTGCTTCCTCGATGTACAGATTGAAGAGTAGGGGCGAAAGGCTACAGCCTTGTCTTACACCCTTCTTAATACGAGCACTTCGTTCTTGATCGTCCACTCTTATTATTCCCTCTTGGTTGTTGTACATATTGTATATGACCCGTCTCTCCCTATAGCTTACCCCTACTTTTTTCAGAATCTCGAACAGCTTGCACCATTTTATATTGTCGAACGCTTTTTCCAGGTCGACAAATCTTATGAAAGTGTCTTGATTTTTCTTTAGCCTTGCTTCCATTATTAGCCGTAACGTCATAATTGCCTCTCTCGTCCCTTTACTTTTCCTAAAGCCAAACTGATCGTCACCTAGCGCATTCTCAATTTTCTTTTCCATTTTTCTGTATATTATTCTTGTAAGCAGCTTCGATGCATGAGCTGTTAAGCTGATTGTGCGATAATTCTCGCACTTGTCAACTCTTGCCTTCTTCGGAATTGTGTGAATGATGCTTTTCCGAAAGTCAGATGGTATATCGCCAGACTAATATATTCTACACACCAACGTGAATAGTCGTTTTGTTGCCACTTCCCCCAATGATTTTAGAAATTCTGATGGAATGTTATCTATCCCTTCTGCCTTATTTGACCGTAAGTCCTCCAAAGCTCTTTTAAATTCCGATTCTAATACTGGATCCCCTATCTGTTCTAAATCGACTCCTGTTTCTTCTTCTATCATATCAGACAAATCTTCACCCTAATAGAGGCTTTCAATGTATTCTTTCCACCTATCTGCTCTCTCCTCTGCATTTAACAGTGGAATTCCCGTTGCACTCTTAATGTTACCACCGTTGCTTTTAATGTCACCAGAAGTTGTTTTGACTTTCCTGTATGCTGAGTCTGTCCTTCCGACAATCATATCTTTTTCGATGTCTTCACATTTTTCCTGCAGCCATTTCGTCTTAGCTTCCCTGCACTTCCTATTTATTTCATTCCTCAGCGACTTGTATTTCTGTATTCCTGATTTTCCCGGAACATGTTGGCACTTCCTCCTTTCATCAATCAACTGAAGTATTTCTCCTGTTACCCATGGTTTCTTCGCAGCTACCTTCTTTGTACCTATGTTTTCCTTCCCAACTTCTGTGATGGCCCTTTTTAGAGATGTCCATTCCTCTTCAACTGTACTGCCTACTGCCCTATTCCTTATTGCTGTATCTATAGCGTTAGAGAACTTCAAACGTATCTCGTCATTCCTTAGTACTTCCGTATCCCACTTCTTTGCGTATTGATTCTTCCTGACTAATGTCTTGAACTTCAGCCTACTCTTCATCTGAGTCTACATCTGCTACAGGGTACGCCTTACAATCCAGTATCTGATTTCGGAATCTCTGTCTGACCATGATGTAATCTAATTGAAATCTTCCCGTATCTCCCGGCCTTTTCCAAGTATACCTCCTCCTCTTGTGATTCTTGAACAGGGTATTCGCTATTACTAGCTGAAACTTGTTACAGAACTCAATTAGTCTTTCTCCTGTTTCATTCCTTGTCCCAAGCCCATATTCTCCTGTAACCTTTTCTTCTACTCCTTCCCCTACAACTGCATTCCAGTCGCCCATGACTATTAGATTTTCGTCCCCCTTTACATACTGCATTACCCTTTCAATATCCTCATACACTTTCTCTATTTGTTCATCTTCAACTTGCGACGTCGGCATGTATACCTGAACTATCGTTGTCGGTGTTGGTCTGCTGTCGATTCTGATTAGAACAACCTGGTCACTGAACTGTTCACAGTAACACACCCTCTGCCCTGCCTTCCTATTCATAACGAATCCTACACCTGTTATACCATTTTCTGCTGCTGTTGATATTACCCGATTCTCATCTGACCAGAAATCCTTGTCTTCGTTCCACTTCACTTCACTGACCCCTACTATATCTAGATTGAGCCTTTGCATTTCCCTTTTCAGATTTTCTAGTTTCCATACCACGTTCAAGCTTCTGACATTCCACGCCCCGACTCGTAGAACGTTATCCTTTCGTTGATTATTCAATCTTTTTCTCATGGTAACCTCCCCCTTGGCAGTCCCCTCCCGCAGATCCGAATGGGGGACTATTCCGGAATCTTTTGCCAATGGAGAGATCATCATGACACTTCTTCAAATACAGGCCACATATCCTGTGGATACACGTTACGTGTCTTTAATGCAGTGGTTTCCATTGCCTTCTGCATCCTAATGCCGCTGATCATTGCTGATTCTTCCGCCTTTAGGGGCAATTTCCCACCCCTAGGACAAGAGAGTGCCCTGAACCTCTATCCGCTCCTCCCCCCTCTTTGACAAGGCCGTTGGCAGAATGAGGCTGACTTCTTATGCCGGAAGTCTTCGGCCGCCAATGCTGATTATTTATCAAGATTTAGGCAGTGGCGGGGATCGAATCCGGGACCGAAGATGTTTTGATTATGAATCAAAGACGCTACTCCTAGACCACGGGTACTACCCTGTGGATAGTGCTACAAATTGCAGCCTTTATTGAGACAAATTATTTCCTGTGACATATCTGAAACGTTTGAAAGCGTGTCATCAGCAAAGCACCTCTCCTAGTGCAGTGTTTTGTAGACAACGCTTACACGCATTTAACGATGTTTTTATTGGGTGTAGAAGTGGTTCAGAGCTCATTTACAATATGTCAGAATCTCTTTAGTTGATGTACGCGATGTATGTTTGAGTGTAGGAATGTCTTTAGATGTATTTCGATTTGTACCTGAAGTAGAGGTACTTATTTCGACTTGTAGAGATATTTATTTCGACTTGTAGGTGAAAGGGCGCACTATGTTCAGTTCGAGTCTGCTTGCTACTTGTTTCAAGTGGCACTGCGATTTTTTCTTGTTTCTTTTTTCCTTTTCTTTTTCTCTTTTTTAGCACAAGTTGCGTCACATCGACAATTTTAGGGTGTAATGTGATCTTTAGGCATAAATAAATAAACTTTATGCAATCCATCTGCAATCTGGTTGAATAAACAATATCCCAATACAGCCTTATCTCCATCACATTGTTTAAACAGTATTACAAGAAGGCCTTAAATTGTTTAATGAAATGTGACTGACGACATATTACCCTGCTGTTGTGAGATTTTCCCAGTCCAACACAGACCGAGTGATTCTTCACTCTATTTTTTTGGGAGGTGCGGGATATCCTCTGGAGAGTGTATTCCTAAATATTTAAGTAAATAAACGGAGTCAAATTGTTACGTAAATACTACATTGACCCTCCCAGTCTGACACCTCAACTCAGACTGACCGAGTTTCCTGCCATTTCCAGCGGGGAGGGGGGGGAGGAGGAAGCTGGAGGGGAAAGGGGAGAGGGGAGGGGATGGGCGAGGGGTGGTGAGGGAGAGGACCCATGTGCCGACTGGGAAGAACCCATGGTGTCACCAGGAGGTCGAGGTAATAATTTATCAGTTAATTATTTTGCATAATTAAAGTATCAACTTGTGGCGGACTAAGGGGGCTGCTGAGAAAAGGGGAAGGTTCCGAATCTCCGGTGCCTCGAGATTTAGAGACCCTCAGAGCCAGACCATTTTAATCAAATTCCATACAAAGTCAAAATACATTCATTAACTAAGAGGCACTTTTGAGTAGGAGGCTCCACACATACGCTAAATACTAACATAGGTATCTTCTACTTGCCTATTATAAGGCCATAGCAGATCTCAAAGGATGTGTTCAGAATTTTTACAGTTTTCTTCTAAAACTTTGCATCAAACTTAAGAACTGTAGAACGACAACCAGTTTTCTACTAGACGTAGCTATTCTCCGTAAAAAGTTTTTTGGTATCTATACCATTTACACATTTGCACTAAAACTATAGTTTACAAACACGAGTGTAAGTTAATGATAGATCGAGAAATGGAGAAAAAACTTTTTACAACGCCTTTTAGATGTTACACTAATTTTAGGCCAGCAGAGCCCTGCTTCTGTGGTCAACGCGAAGACGTTTCATCGGAAAACAGAGGAAGTTTCTCATAATTTCTGCAATTGATGGCGAAAGATGATCGAGTATTAAAAGAGCATTGTTTAGAGCTTGAAGATTCCATGGGTGGACTACTCTCTAATTTGACAACAGGGATACAGAATGAATTTATGTTTATTTTGGGAGAACGTGTAAATTAAATTTACTGTAGATCACCAAAGGCTAAATATTATGAATTAATTTTTGACAACACTTCCGCTGTGCCAGAGCTGACAAAATGAGCCGAATAATTATGAGAAGATACGTCCATACAGAAGATAACATTGCGGAAATTTTAGAAGCCTTCTTTGGTTTGTTGGATGTCGTGGAAGACTGCAGAGGATATGTGAAAATATATTCAACTGGAGCTGAGAAAAGATGGCTTGAATATTGGGTAGTACAGACCTCAAGATTACGGAAATGCCACGTCAGTGTCAGGCATGAATGGAGGAGTACAACGAAAATTTCGAGAATTTGGTGCAAACGTTACTTTCAATCCCTGTGCTAGTCACTCCTTAAATCTTCATGGTATTCACGAATTCTCTTTAGTTCCGTCTAGCGTTATCTGGTTTGCAACTCCAGACAAGTTACATTGATTCTTCTCGTCTTCTATATATAGATGGGAATTACTTGTAGAAAAAAACCCAGATTGAAGTGATTTTCTGATATGTGCTGGAGTACTCATTGCAGTTCAGTTAAAGCTATAAGAAAGAACATGGAAACGGGTGTGAACACTTTGGGAGATATGCAAGATCCATCTAAGACGAGCCTTGATACTACATCTGCAGCAAGCTTCTACAGGATGGGGCAAGTAAAAGTGGCCCGGATAACAGTTCCAGGGTACAGAGAAACACAACAGAGAAAAGGAAATACAAAACTAACCTGGCTGTAGTAGATGTTGAAAGTGACCACCATCCATCGCTTAGCACTTTTAAGCCCTGGTCAGGAAGTCGCTGAAGGCAGATCGTAGTCGGTCTGCTCCAGTTTCATCTGAAATGGTCTGCTGCAGTTCTCGAAGACTATGAGGGTTGTTGTGGTACACCTAGGACTTGATGGCTCCCCACACAAAGTAATCGCACACCGTCAGATGAGGTGACTTGGATGGCCAGCTAGGGCCGCGACCAGACTGACCTTTGCTAACAAACCTGTTAGGCGAGAAGATTGTGTAAATGTGCTCCAAGGTTCGGCCGGCTCTTTGGCCAGTTGGTCAATCCTGTTGGAAGTGACTGTAGGTTTTTTCCTTCTCCGTTAATGCTGCCACAAACGGTTTAAAAATGATGGCAATGTAACGCGTCGAAGTCAGCGTCTGATGAAAGATCGGCATACATGCACACCAAACCCAAACCTTATGATCACACAATGGTGTTTCGTGGAAATTATGCACGTTCTCCGCTACCCAGATTGATTATGTGAGTTTACATAATCGCTCAGGTGAAACCAGGCTTCATCATACATAAAGAACAGATCCAAGCCATTCATTGTTATCTCAGTGAACACAAACCCACAAAACTGGAGGCGCTGAGGAGCATCTGCTGATTTAATGAATGAACAACAGACGCTCCATAGGGATGCATGTGCTGGTCCAGGTGGAGCATTCGTCTACATGATCGGCGTGATATGCTGGTCTCTTGTCACAGGCATCGGATTGATTTGGTAGGACTCTGAAGCATATTCTGGTGAACTGCAGCATATATTCTGGTGTGCTGGGCACGTTTCGGAATGATTTTTGACTTGTTCAATACAGATCCTGACTGATGCTATTTTCGGATTAAGCGTTGAATGGCGCTTTTTGCTGGCACTCTGACGCCATTAAGCTTCTCAGCAAACAACTGACCACACCTTGTCCTCGACTTTGTTGTCACGTAACTTTCCACAGTGAACACCAGCTGCTCCACTGTGAATGTCATCGTCGCCTTTGCACTGCTCCACCCACACTGACAACAGTCCGCACTACGATGTGTGGCAGCGTGGATCACGTGGCAGCCGTACATGTGGTGTGCGGGCCACGGGATATGGTAAGAAGCATACATTCACGTCCGACCTTATCCTCTCGTCCGGGCCATTTCTATTTGCCCCTCCCTGTATATTTGATTTTACCTCTGTGACCTGTATCAACTTCTGGCACACGACACTGGAATAAGTAAATTTAGCTCAACAATAAATGCCTTTATATAAAGGAGGCGCAAAAATAAAAACCGTGGATGTGCATTTGCTGACGGAACGAAATAAAGCTATAAGGAACGCTGTTACTTTTGGCACAAAAAATTGCAATGGTGTGGACGTTAACACGGGTCAAAGAGGAAGGAGAAGCGTAAATAAAAATCTGCAGGCCAAACTAGCAGACAACTCGCAGTTGCACCGCCGTTTCGCAACTTTGACGCGGGGCAAGAAACATGGACTGAGTGGTCATGCCAGTTTGTATTTCATCTCGCCGCCTACAGAATTCAAGGTAACGAGCGGCAGCTTCATTTATTGGCGTGTGTAGGGGTGCAGACGTACCGTGTGATAGTGAAATTATTTCCCCGACGCGACGTAGCAACTCTGTCCTACGAAGAAATTTTGTCGGCATTGGACGCCTATTTCAAAGAAACAGTCAATGTCGTTGCAAAAAGGTATACTTTCTTTCGTACAAAACGTACGGCCGGTCAGACTAATAGGGAGTGGGTTGCAACATTGCAAGGCCTTACAAGGGATTGTGCTTTTGAGTGTGAATGTGGACTCCCTTATTCAGATACAATGGTACGTGATGCAATTGCACAGAACGTTTCTGATGTTCGTATACGGGGGCAAATTTTGAAACCCGTTAATCCCTCCCTTCAACAAGTGATAGACATATTGGATAGACAAGACACGCTTGACTTTGCTCAGGACTCATTTGCATCTTCGCCAGCCGTATGTAACATTAACCGGCCCGCCGGGCGCGCTGCACGGCCCGGTAAACTGCCCTCGCACACGTCCGCGCAGCTGCCGCCACGCTCTAAACCAGGTGTGCCGTGCCAGCATACAAATGCAGTGAAATCATGCCCGCGGTGTGCTACTAGACATTCGCGTGACAATTGCCCGTCACGCCAAGCTATTTGCTTTTTCTGTAATAAGAAAGGACATGTTCAAAGTGTTTGCCAGAAAAAGCTCAGATCAGACAATCACAACCATTCCAGGCCTTTTGCTTCGCGCCGGAATCGAACCAAGAATACTCAGACTCGTGAACCTTCGCCCATGGACATTAATGTAGTTAATTCCACTTCGTCCAGTGCCACTGTCTCTAACAGTGACTGTGTTCGTCCCACAAAAAGTGTGCGTCGACGTCGCCGGAAATCACGTCAATTAGCAAGTGATGCTGTACCTGTATCAGTTCAAATTGCACGAGGCAGTCGCTCTTATCGTCGGCAGGACAATAAACTTTTTGTAGATTTGGACTTTAATGGCAAGGTCATACCATTCCAGCTCGATACCGGAGCTGCAGTTTCATTGCTCAATCACGACACGTACAAATAACTGGGCAAACCTCCGTTGCGTTCCGCCAATGTTAAGCTAACTACATATTCAGGACAGAATATCCCTGTGTTAGGACAGTGCAGCCTTCTTGCAACATATAAGGGACAAACAAAACTTGTGTCATTTTACGTTCTTCATCCTTCTTCTGCAGTGAACTTGTTTGGTTTAGATTTATTTCAGTTGTTTAACATGTCTATAGTAAATCAGGTCCTATCAGTGAATCAGACTGTGCCTTCAGACAGTGTTTCTTGTCTGTGTGAAGAATTTGCAGACATTTTTGCACCGGGCTTAGGTTGCGCTAAAAACTATGAAGCACATTTGGAACTGAAAGTCAACGCGCAACCAAAATTTTTCAGAGTGCGCAACGTTCCTCACGCATTGCGTGTTGAGGTCGCAAGAACATTACACGATTTAGAATCACAGGGTGTAATTGAACGTGTGCAAGCTTCTCTCTGGGCCTCACCTTTCGTAATTTTGCCAAAACCTTCCGGAAAACTGAGACTTTGTGTGGACTTCAAGGCAACAGTGAATCCACAACTCGTGATTGCAACTTTTCCCTTACCCCGCCCGGAAGATCTTTTCGATAAAGTGTGCCCGGGTAAATACTTTTCGAAGTTGGACCTAGCAAATGCGTACTTGGAAATCCCAGTGGACGGTGAATCCCAGCTCGTCTTGGTGGTTAACACGCATCTTGGTTTGTACCGATTCAAAAGACTGCCATTCGGGTGTGCATCCGCCCCTGCATTGTTTCAGCAATATTTACAAACTGTTTGTGCGTCGGTCCCTACTGCTGCGAACTATCTGGACAATATTGTGATCTCCGGAAAGACAGCCGACGAGCATTTAGCACACCTACGAACATTATTTCAGGTATTGCGACAAAATGGTCTTCGCTTGCGGAAGGACAAATGTGTGTTTTTTGCTCGTGACTTACCATACCTGGGACATGTAATCAATGCCCAAGGCATACATCCGAGTCCAGAGCACCTCCGTGCCATACAAAATTTGCCTTCGCCACAGAATGTGAAGCAGCTACAGAGTGTGTTGGGTAAAATTAACTATTATCATCGCTTTCTGCGCAATGTCTCTTCCATTTCAGCTCCGCTTCATCGCTTACGCCGTACAGGTGTTCCGTTCGTTTGGCCGACGGAATGCGAACGCGCTTTTCGCCAGTTGAAATCGGCGTTGCTTTCAAATTCTTGCCTTACGCCATTCGATCCCCAGAAACCACTTTTGTTGATGGTAGATGCATCGGATTTCGGGATCGGTGCTGTGCTTGCACACAAAGATGGATCGCATTATCGCCCTATTGCCTTTGCGTCCAAATTGCTCTCATCTGCGCAAAGAAATTATTCCCAGATAGAGAAAGAAGCTTTGGCTCTCATATTTGGTGTTACTAAGTTTCATGATTTCTTGTATGGTAGTCACTTTACCATCATCACAGACCACAAACCTTTGACGTCGCTTTTTCATCCGAACAAGCCTGTACCTCCGCGTACAGCGCAGAAATTCTTTCGCTGGTCTATTTTCCTCTCGCAGTACCGCTACGATATCTTGTATCGGTCCACTGCTAAGCACAGAAACGCCGATGCGTTGTCCCGTTTGCCTGTTGCTGAGGATAGAGCATTCGATTCTTCTGAACTTGCTTGCATGTTCATTGATGCGGAAACTGATGACGTGGTCGACTCGTTTCCGATTGGTTTTCGTCGTGTAGCTACAGCCACAGCTGCTGACCCTGTCCTTGCTACCGTTTTGCGTTTTGTTGCTACGCAATGGTCTTTGTCAAAGTCGCGGATCGAGGATCCATTGGTTCGCCGATTTTTTGCTCACAAGGAGAGACTTTTTATTCGACGTGGTGTTTTGTTGTTGCGTTCTGATAATGATCAGTCCAGAGTCGTGGTCCCACGTTCGTTACAGTCCTCTGTTTTACGGCTTCTTCACCAAGGACATTGGGGTATAGTGCGAACGAAACAACTTGCTCGTCAGCACTGTACATGGTGCGGAATCGTTGCTTCGATTACGAATATGTGCTCCTCTTGCATGGCATGTGCCGAACAACAATCCGCACCGCCGCGGAACGTCTTTGCATGGCCCAAAGCCACTTCCCCTTGGCAACGCTTGCACATCGATTTTGCTGGTCCATTCTAGAATGCTCGATGGTTGGTTCTGGTAGATGCCTTCAGTAATTTTCCTTTTGTTGTCCGGATATCTTCCACGACGTCAACTGCCACCATCCAAGCGTTGTCTGCTATCTTTTGCATTGAAGGTCTTCCGCAGACTATTGTTTCCGACAATGGCCCACAATTCATGTCCGCAGAATTTCAGTCATTCTGCCAGGCCAATGATATTCAAAATCTGACATCCGCACCATTTTCGCCTCAGTCAAACGGTGCCGCTGAACGATTGGTCCGGACTTTCAAGTCACAGATGTTGAAGTTGAAAGAGTCGCATTCTCGGGAGGACGCGTTGTTGCTCTTTTTGTCATCGTATCGCTCTCAGCCGCGAGATGGTCGCTCGCCGGCTGAGTTGCTCCACGGTCGTCCTCATCGAACCTTGATGTCTTTGCTGCACCCTCCGCATCAGGTTCCTGTGCAGCGGCAGACTCCTGCTTTTGCTCCAGGCGCGACGTTGTATTCTATCGCAACTATGGAGGTTCACGGCGTTGGCTCGCAGGGCGCATTTTTCGCTGCCTCGGCCGCGCGATGTATTTGGTTTTGGGGGCCTCTGGTGAGGTGCGTCGGCATCTCAATCAGCTGCGCCTCTGTCGTCGCACGGGTTCTGACGCTCCCCGTCTGCTTTCAGCGACGGTGCCGTCCGGTCAGCGCCCTGGGGACCCATCTACTGGCTCGCCTCATCTCCAGGTGTTACCGACGATGCCTTCCATTTTGCCCCATGGCGACGCGCCGCCGCAGCCGCCGCCGCCGCCGCCTGTTCTCCCGCCGGCGCCGCCCGCCTTCGACGTTTCGCTGCAGCCGCCAAGTGCCTCCCTGGGTCACGCGCCGCCGATCGCTTCCCGTGACCAGCTGTCCTCCGCCATGGAACTCTTGCCCGCTCCGGACCACATGGCGTCTTCGCGCGTCGGATACCCCGACGCAATGGAGGTCGACCCTTCGGCCCCTCCTGTCTCTTTACGGGCGCATACACCGCATGTTGACGTGCACCCTGGACTAGGTTTTCAGGCGTTTCCTAGCTCCCCTCGGACCGAATGGCCGGGTGCGAGTGGCACAGCCTCGCGTGTTGTTAGGCTCCCCACCGCTTCGCATACGTCAACATGGGGTCCTCCCCACGGCGGGCGGCAGCCTTATCACACGACCGTTCGCCGATTTGCGGGGGAGGAATGTGGTGTCACCGCCAGACACCACACTTGCTAGGTGGTAGCTTTAAATCGGCCGCGGTCCATTAGTACATGTTGGACCCGCGTGTCGCCACTGTGTGATCGAAGACCGAGCGCCACCACAAGGCAGGTCTCGAGATACGGAATAGCACTCGCCCCAGTTGTACGGACGACATTGCTAGCGACTACACTGACGGAGCATCGCTCATTAGCCGAGCAGATAGTTAGAATAGCCTTCAGCTAAGTCCATGGCTACGACCTGGCAAGGCGCCATTAGCCTTACATAGCAATTGATAATTATCGTCTAAAGCATGTCTCAACAAGAACGATTTATACAACAAGGATGGATTAAAGTTAAGTATTCCAAAAGCAACGTACTTTTCTTTATAGCAATTCATTGAACATCCTGTTTCAGACTTCAAGATATTCTGCGTGAGCTTATAGCGTGCATATCGGCCCCCTCAAAATAACACTGTGTCGGCACTTCTGTCGACACATCATAGATGATCTGTTCGTGATTTCGGTAACTCAAACATTCTAACATCAAAGAATATTCATTGCAAGGTGATATACGTAGGCTGGAACTTATATAGTGGCAACACTGCTGTGGAGACACTATGCAACGGAATCTACTATTGGCGCTGATAGCACACGTTGATGACATGCCTACCTTACCTCCGAGCAAATGGACTCGCCCGTCCCACGTCACTGGCGTGCGCACAATCGAGGGAAGCACAGTCACTTGTGTGCGAGCGATCTGACGTAACGGTGTCACTATATTTTCGAAACAGGAAGAACGGAGTTCGATCAAGATTGAATGTGCCAGAGGTCGTACAGCACGACAGTGTCATCGAGGTCTTCAAGAGGCGTGCGGGAAATCGGCATTGCCGTACAGAACAATGGCACGTTGGGAAAAGCCTTCAACGAAGGTCGGCAAACTGTGACAGACATTCATCGGGCAGGTCGTCTTAGCGTGTCTGAAGAAGTGCATGCTGTTGCCGCGTTAGTGGACAGTGATCGACGCCATACGATTCGTGAGCTCGCCCATGAAACCGGTTTGGTGCATACGACTGTGCTTTGCATCCTGAAGGAACGCCTGGACATGCGAAAAATTGAATCAATACGGGTTCTGCTTGACTTGACGGAAATGCAGAAACGGATACGTTACGACGCTGCTCAGACGCACTCGGAGCGCTATGAGCGCGAAGGAGAGGCTTTCTTACGCCGTATCGTATCACTGGATGAGACATGGGCCACATCGGACGAGCCAAAACTGAAAAGCCAATCCAACGAATGGCGTCATTATAGGTCGCTGCGAAAGTCGAAAGTGCGTCAGAGCCCCAGAATGGTCAAAGTTATGGTGATTCTCGTGTACGACTGTGATGGTGTTATCCTAACGCATTAGGTTCCTCCACGGCAGACCGTCAGCGCACAGTATTACCGTTTATTTTTGAAGTATCACCTGCGACCAGATTTGCGAAAGAAGCGGCAACACTTTCTGCGCAGCCCATCCATCGTTTTGCACGACAATCTGCGGGCGCATACAGCGCAAGCTGTGGCTGCTCTGTTCGGTCGATGGGACTGGGAAGTACTGTACCATCCACCATACTCCCCGAAGTTAACTCTTTGTGATTTTCATTTGATTCCGAAGACGAAGGAGCCACTTCGTGGCATTCGCTTCAGAACTGTTCCTGAGATTCGACAGGCAGTAGACCACGCCATTCGCACCATCAACAGAACAGGCTCTGCCGACGGTATACTAAGCCTTCCACATCGCTGGCAACGGGTTCTACACAACACTGGTGACTACTTTGAAGGACAGGTACAGGTGAAAACATGTAACTCTTTTGTATCGTTTGTGAATAAATAGTTACTACTATTTAAGTTCCAACCTTCGTACTTACTTCAACAGATTTTTCACATAATAAATGCGGAACTCACAGCACACAAAAAAAAAAAAAACAATTATTCGTGAAATACTCTCGCCTAGCTACCAAACGTCACTCAGTGTTATTTGCGTACAATGATGCTGTGTATCGTACTGCCTTCACCGTTAACAATTTTTTCTTTAACAGTAGACTCTTCCGTGCCATATAGCTGTATATAGACTCTATTCTTATTTCTAAATGTAATTCATGTACAAAGAATTACTCTGCGAAGAATTGCTTTAGAAGTACACCCTGTGATGACTCCTGAGCTGTTAATTTTTAACGTAGCAACGTCAAATACAGTGAGTATTAATACAGTAACACTCCTGCTGCCCAAGGCGGGAATGCTGAGACTGAATGAGTCCTACCAAGGCGGCAACAGCCACGCATCATATTTGGTAGCTTCCCTCACTCTATCTGAATGAGCCCCACCTTTGCACCTCACTGTACATTCTCGGTTTCCATTATAATTTTGAGGTAACTGTCAGTTGCTGTCCCAACATGTATAGACCGGTTTGTCGTTATATGATACATACTGCTGAGCACTAACATCGACTCGACAACTAAACACATCATAGTCCTGTGAGCTCACATCTGTTCATGTTACGTAACTGATCTGCGAAGCTGAAGCATGATGTAGATGTTTGCTAGGATCGTATATATTGGCATACGTGACGGAGGAAAACCGCTGGGAGAGACGACGTACTTCTCCCAGAAATACCAGGGTCGTCCACAAAGTAAGTTTCGTTTCTATTTCTATCCGCGGCAGCGCTACGATCGCAGTTCCGAGCTTGCGCAGCTGTTAGTCTGACTGAAGGAGAAGACGTACGCCATTTTCAGATCGCTGCTGCCGTCGTGTGATTTGTAGTGCTTTTCATAATGTCAGCCGTAATTGAAAATGCAGACACGTGTGAAATCAGATCTGTGATTCGTTTTCTAAATGCAAAGAAAGTTAAACCAAAGGAAATTCATCGGCAAATCTGAGAGGAGTACCGACAAAATGCTATGAGTGATGCAATGGTTAGAAGATGGGTCAGACTGTTCAATGAACGACGTGATCAAGTGCACGATGACGAACGAAGTGGACGCCCGTCTGTGGTTACTGATGAACTGGTTCACACAATTGAAAGAGAAGATTAAGCACAACCATAAGTTTGCATTTGCTATGGAAGTTCCGCAAATCTCACGATCACTAATTCATGAAATTGTTACTGGAAAACTGAAATTTCGAAAACCGCATGGTTGAATATGCAGGCGGCAACCTTCTGCGAAGAGGACATACAAGAACTTGTGCCACGCTATGACAAGTGCCTACAAAATTTCGGAAGCTATGTAGAAAAGTAGTTTAACAGTTGTAGATTTTTGTGCAATAAACACTTTTTCTGTATGCGTACACGTTTGTTTTATATAACTAAACGGAACTTACACTGTGGATATACCTCGTATACGGGTGAATTAGAATATGTATGGAAGTACACAGGTAACCTTTTACTTGACCAGCGTGTGTGATTAAGAGGGAAGGGTAATCGACAATCCTGGTGCGATTGGACCTCCTCCATGCACTGTACAGCCGCTCGTTGTGTATTTGTTTAAGATGTGGGATGGTCGTAGGTGACGGAGTTGTCTGCAGGCAGGCAGGAAAACCTATGGTGGAGCTGGTACTCGACCTGCATGTAACTGAATTTGTTGAAAATTAACAGGACTAGATATCCCGTACACCGTCATCGGAAGCGTTAACTGCCTAAAATGGCTAGCAGTAAGCAGCGAAGTAGAATGAATATGGCGGGTTCGGATTCATTTGCAGGGATCTTAAGGGAAGGAGTCAAACATTAAGAATTGACAAGTCGGTGAGCTAAACCGGAAGAACATGTCAGGCTCAAATTCATCTGCATGGATTCTTAAGGATAGTGTGACTCGTCCACTAAGATGTGACTGTGAGGGAGGCGAGCGACCGCAAATCCCGTCGGTATGTCACCTAGATGAATGGGCTTACGTTTCCATTAAAATTCCTTTCTTAATACAGTTTACAAAAACATATATTATTAAGTAAAAATAAAATACTATACCAGTACCTGATTTGTTTCGCAACCCTACCACGAACTGCATTTTCCGTTTTTGATCTGTAGTGGCAACCATGAATATTGCTACGCCACGCTGCGAGGTGGAGGGGAAAGGGAAACTGCAAATAAACCGCATTTAAATTGCAGTGCATTCGCACTGCATACCATCTGGTCTTCTGTTTAACATTTCTGAACAACAACATAAATCACAAACTAAACTTTTTTCAGTATTATTAAATTATTTTTAGCGCCATAAGCACATAACATGATTTTTATCTGGTACAATTTGTCGCCATACGAATAGACGAGACATTTTCTCAGATTTTTGCACACAGCTTGATACGTAATATTGACTTATGTAGTTTCATAATCGGAAAAATGTATTTCACACACACACATGTGGATTGGAATGTAACACTTTTTCCAGCCTCATTATGGGGACGTGGAAACCACCTGAGGAAAACAATAAAGTCGTTCAGTATTACTACGGTATATTGATAAATTTCACTTATGGACCGTCTGACCGTCTGACAGCAACGGTCCATAACTGAAATTTATCAATATACCGTAGTATTACGCGCAACTGAGGAGGACAGGACCACAAAAGTTGAAGATGTCGTTCAGGATTGTTTCAGCGTGAAAGGATTTGTCTTTAAAACAGACATTACCTTGCAGATGAGTCAGTTACATCTGCACATGCACAAGGGCACTCTCAACCGAAAAGAAAAAGTTCTTGAAACGAGCTCGAAAACAGATATGAGACTGTCAGTGTCCTAAAAACGTCCAGAAAACTGTCCCTGTAATGCATTCAGTGTTAGCATGAATTCTACATACCTCGCGTTTACTTTAACGTGAATAAGGACAGGGAAATGGGCTGTGTCTAAGTGCGTGCCTTGTACAACGCGATTTTCTTTTTAAATGCCTCCCAATGAAATCAGAAATTGTTTCTCACGTTTCAGAGTCTTATAGTCGACAATGTGCAGCCACGTCCACTTAAAATGCGAGGTTTGCAGTCTATTTCGTACTTTCTAATTTTCCTCCACTCCTTTTTCCTTCATAAATTCAACAGCAGGGAATTTTAGATCTGAAAATCATTCCAGGCATGTCCCTTGGTTTTACTAACGTGCTTTGCAGTAATGTATAAAGGCTCATTGCTCTTGATTCAATTACATCAAAATCTGTTGGAATTGATCGAGGAATAATGTATGTGACTTTACAAACTTCGCAGTTCGTACCAGCAATTTCTTTGCGTTCTACTTGCTTGCAAATTTAGCGCTAAGCGCCTCTCGATGCACACGACAACGAATGCCATCTATCGATCGTTGTAACTTTTTTCTCTTCCATTGTTAACTTAATCTTGCAGTGTTCCTTTTTGTAGGAAGAATGCAGTTTTATTAATGTTTGTAAAGATCCAGTCTCCTGTGCATATATTCTAATTTTTCCATACTCTACGTACGGTAGAAGAATAATCTCACGCAGTGTCTAGTTGTTCAATGAAATGTACACTTCTGGCCATTAAAATTGCTACACCACGAAGGTGACGTGCTACAGACGCGAAATTTAACCAAAAGGATGAAGATGCTGTCATATGCAAATCATTAGCCTTTCAGAGTATTCACACAAGCTTGGCGCCGGTGGCGATACCTACAACGTGCTGACATGAGGAAAGTTTCCAACCGATTTCTCATACACAAACAGCAGTTCACCGGCGTTGCCTGGTGAAACGTTGTTGAGATGCCTCGTGTAAGGAGGAGAAATGCGTACCATCACGTTTCCGGCTGTGATAAAGGTCGGATTGTTGCCTATAGAGATTGCGGTTTATCGTATCGCGACATTGCTGCTCGCGTTGGTTGAGATCCAATGACTGTTAGCAGAATATGGAATCGGTGGGTTTAGGAGGGTAATACGGAACGCCGTGCTAGATCCCAACGACCTCATATCACTAGCAGTCGAGATGACAGGCATCTTATCCGCATGGCTGTGACGGATTGTGCAGCCACTTCTTGATCCCTGAGTCAACAGATGGAGACGTTTGCAAGACAACAACCATCTGCACGAAAAGTTCCACGACGTTTGCAGCAGTATGGACTAGCAGCTTGGAGATTATTTCTGCGGTTGCCCTTGAAGCTGCATCACAGACAGGAGTGCCTGCGATGGTGTACTCAACGACGAAGCTGGGTGCACGAATGGCAAAACGTAATTTTTTCGGATGAATCCAGCTTCTGTTTACAGCATCATGATGGTCGCATCCGTATTTGGCGACATCGCGGTGAACGCCCATTGAAAGCGTGTATTCGCCATCGGCATACTGGCGTATCACCCGACGTGATGGTATGGGGAGCCACTGGTTACACGTCTCGGTCACTTCTTGTTCGTATTGACAGCACTTTGAACAGTGGACGTTACACTTTCGATGTGTTACGACCCCTGGCTCTACCCTTCATTCGATCCCTGCGAAAACATACATTCCAGCAGGATAATGCACGATCGCATGTTGCAGGTCCTGTACGGGCCTTTCTGGATGCAGAAAATGTTCGACTGCTGCCCTGGCCAGCACATTTTCCAGATCTCTCACCAATTGAAAACGTCTGGTCAATGGTGGCCGAGCAACTGGCATGAAGGTGCATGGGCAGCTGTACCTGTACACGCCATCCAAGCTCTGTTTGACTCGATGCCCAGGCATATCAAGGTCGTTATTACGGCCGGAGGTTGTTGTTCTCGGTACTGATTTCTCAGGATATATGCACCCAAATTGCGTGAAAAGGTAATCACATGTCAGTTCTAGTATAATATATTTGTCCAATGAATACCCGTTTATCATCTGCATTTCTTCTTGGTGTAGCAATTTTAATGGCCAGTAGTGTAATACAAATGTTTTCTAGGCTACCTTAGTAAAAATTTGTTGATAGTCAGCGATGTTGAAATGGTCTGCCGCTAAAACAAACAAATGTGTAAGAAATTTTCTATTGTTGTTTGTAAGAACGGGCTTTCACCGGTTCTTATTTCGTTTTTCTTTGGTAGTCAGCCGTAGCGACCAGATAAGCAATGTAAGATGTGTTTAAAATTCATTCTTTGCTGGCGTAAAGTAATTAAATGGGATCTCTTTTTAGAACTACTGTAATTTTATAAGTCTACCTGCTCCAGTGAGGATAATTTCAATTGCGTAATGTATTTCATACTGGAACCAGCCGAGTTGGCGGATGATTGTGAGGACACGTAATGACCGAACGAGCCCACTCATTAATTTGTCTTTGCTCACAGTAATCAGCGGCCCTGAGATTAAATGCCGATTATTTTAGTACATCTTGCATTCAGGTTTTTGTTACTAATGATTCGGGCATCCGTATCTGAACAGTGATGCTGCAGGCTATTATGGTTAGTGGCCCAGTATCTTAAAATGAAGCGCTAGCCTCCCGTGAAGATGCAAAAGTAAAACAAAATAAAGTAAAAGATGTAGCGCGTCATTATCTGGCGCCCAACGTGAATCATTGAAAATAATAGTAAGTGTATTATAATGTTTATCTTTTCTGTTTTATGTGTTTCATCCGACGAGTTATTTTGAGTATAACTGCTGCAAACCAAAGGACTATATCGACCAAGTGTAAAATCTTATAAAAGACAGAATTACACATATAGAGAAAAAAAAATGTTATAACGCAACATTGTAAGAAAATGATAAGGGACACTAACTTTACTTGTTCTACAATTTTCTCGTATATTTGGCTCATTTTCTATCTAGAATGGCGAACTTTGTTAGTCTTAAAATAACTCAGAACATTGTTGAAATAAGTTGTCAAACACGGCCGTTTTTATGCTGCGCGTGAGCATGATGGAATGCTAGTCGTTCCAATGCTTTGTTTCATGAGTGTCCATCTTGTCTGTCTGTCTACGAAGCGGTTACTGCAGCTTTTAATTACTGTAAATGATAACTGAGACATTGAGATTAGCGTTTGAATATTACTATATTCTGTAAATTGGATTGTGACAAAAATCTGGAAACCATCAATAATGGAGACGGATCCCGAGACTGCAAATTAAAACGTTGTCGATGGCGGTAGTATTTCCGGTCCTACAATGGAGAAGGCGGAATCGGATGCAAATGCTTGAGAGCCCGAAATTGCTAATGCCATTGTTCTTTTTGAGGAGGCAGTCGTACAAATGCCAGTTAGTTCGGAAGTTACAACTAGCAGACAACCTCTCACATCGTTCGATGATTTGTTTGAAAAATTAGCGTAAATGATGACTTCACGGGATCCTAAAGTAAAGAATGAATTAGCTACTCGTGATGCCGAACTAACCAAATAAATTGATCGCAGGCTAAAAGAGCAGTCTACTAAAATGAATGAAAATTTTTTCGCATTGTTAGGGTACAATTTTCGAAAAGAACAGTCCCATAAAATGCAAGAAAAGTCTTCTCATATTTCCTGAGAACAAACTTCTAAAATGAATTATACACTAAAAAATAATCCATTAGGATGGACATGATAGATTTATAACGTAGTCAAATATATGAATGACCAAATAACCACAACTTTAGATGCAGTGAAAATCGAAATTTCGGGTCTTACTATCGCTTATTGAGAAATTCCGGTTATTGTAAACCAAATGTCTGACGATGTTAAAATATTGAAACATATTCATACAACCATCAAAAATCACACAACAGATTAACGACTTAGCACTTGAGCACGATAAGAGAATAAACCAAAACTTTGCTGCTCAAGGAGATTAATTTACCGAAGCATTCATTGAGTAGATCTTTGAGAGGAACCGTGATATATTAGAAAAGGCTATAAAGGAAATTCCTGCGGCGGTATAATTATAGCTGGACTGTTAACTTTTCAAGTAACGGATTATCTTTTAAGTTAAATTCAAAACAACCTAAATGGTATCTTCTACTTTTGTTCATCTTATATGAGACGGGTAATTGTTAATTAGGTACCTAGCATTTGTGACAAAAACCACGGATCGCCGCTCGTGGTTCAAAAAATGGCTCTGAGGACTATGGGACTTAACATCTGAGGTCATCAGTCCCCTAGAACTTAGAACTACTTAAACCTAACTAACCTAAGGACATCACACACATCCATGCCCGAGGCACGATTCGAACCTGCGACCGTAGCAGTCGCGTGGTTCCGGACTGAAGCGCCTAGAACCGCTCGGCCACCACGGCCGGCCCGCTGGTGGTACTCATGTTCTGACCAGTTCGGGTAATATGGGTGTGTGGCTACTCCGGGATGCCTGAGACTGCGAGCGAGGCTATCTAGCTGTCGGCTATTTGTTGTTGATCGTTTACTGAGTCCTCGTTAAGACCTACTTTTAATTGATGGACTGTCTGTGGATACAGCTGCTATCTGTGTTGTGATGGGACACTCGTAGTGTGTGCAGTGGGATTATTAGTGTTAGTAATAAATCACTCAACTATGGACTCCTCTAGGAGCAAAACAAATCGGTTTCCATTTAGTATAAGTAGCTTGGAAACTCAGCCAATATAAATACTAGAACCAACGTAAAACAAGTAAATGACTTATGACCCTACAGTAGCGGATCGTGACTGCTAATTTTATTTATCGACGCTAGTCAATATTTTTTAGTTAACGATGAACGTAAATCTTAATTTTCAATAATACTAAGCAGACTTCATGTCTTCAGACCTGCAAATGACGGTAGCTAAACTGAGAAACTTTTTACTGAATATAATGTAAAGTAGGCTTAATGTCCTCAAATATACAGGCGACAATAGATGAACTCTTAAATGAAATGCAAATTAAACTCATTGTCTTCGGATGTGTGGGCGATGGTGAATGAACTGGAAAAATATGTTACTGAATACAATGTAAAGTAGACACATTGTCTTTGGACGTTCAGGTGATACAATTCAAAGCAAACTCGATGTCTTCAGGTTACAGACGACAGGCGAACTGAAAATTTTTTTTACTGAATACGCTGCAAAGTGCGGTCAATGTCTTCATGTACTCAGTGGCATCGGGGAAGCGTGGGGGAGGAGGTCCATTTGTGCAGAGTCTCACACACACACTAATCACCACACACAACTTGTTGTACACTTATAAACATCGAAAATATTTTACACAAACAAATCAGTGACATAGATGATCTTACAAGTGCTCAACAGAGGACATTATAGGTCTTCCACAGAGTATGATATGATTTTGTGCAGAGGTTATTTACCTTCACAATTTGGAACACAATTTACTTATGTCTATTTTACAATTGTGCTTATTTCTATGTTACTATTTTTATTTAAGTATACTACCGAAAAATCTGAAGAAATTCACTGATTCACTTTCACGCTTTTGGTTTAATATTTTATCTTCATAATTTCTACATGTGAATATATCTCCAGTTCTTCTAACAAATCCATTTTATGTCGTATTTATTCCTAAATAATCGGTACTTTGACTTTTTGCTCTACGTTTTCCAAATAGGTATCATGTATTATTTACTTGTGTTGCTACGGCTGATGTAGTGTGTCTGTTGTGTGTGTAGGCTTTTATGTGCTCTGTGTACCTGGTGTTGAAATTTCGGCCTGTTTGTCCTAGGTAGAACATGGAGCATTCCTGGCATGTGACCTTGTATATTTCAGAGTCTGAGTATGGATCATGCTTACACTGTATACTGTATACTACTTTGTTAGATGTAGAAAACCCAATTTTTGCTTCGTGATGTTTGAAAATGTTTGCTATCTTCTGTGATGCATTGCCAATGATGGGATACTAGATATACATTTGTTTTTCTCTTTTTCTTCTGTGATGCAGTTTGTAGCTGACTCTATCTTCATTTTGTCTTGGATTGTGTCGACCATAGAAGCATTGTACCCATTGGCAACTGCAATCTTTTTCACTGTGTTTATTTCTTGTTGCCTGTTTTCTTGGTTGAATGGTATTTTAGTTGCCCTATGTAGCATTGACATTTATACCGCCTGTTTATGGATATTTGGGTGACAGGAGGTTGCAGGAATTGTGGTGTCAGTCATTGTGTTTTTCCTATGAATTTTGAATGTGCATGAGTTGTTGCATCTTGTAAAGTTTAGGTCCAGAAAGTTGATGCTTTTATTTTGATCATGTTCCAATGTAAATTTAATTTTCCCATGTACATTACTGAAGTAATTTAGAATGTCTGTGATGTCTTTGGTATCCCCTATCACTAACAGTAGTGTGCCATCTACATATCTCCTATAAGTTCAAAAAAAGATCGACAACCAACTAAAAATCGCAAGTTTTCTTATATATTGCAGTAAAGTCAACAAAATGAAGCAGAATCTCACACATCAACATCACATAGGAATGATATAAAAAACACAAAAAACACACTTGAAAATGGGAATCATTTCCCGAAACGCGTCTTTCGAAAAAGAAAATAAAGAAAGTCGTGACTAGTAGCAGATGAGTTATTTATAAAGAAACCTATTGTTTTCACAGTCGTAGGCTTTCAGAACCATTTATGACGGATCAAATCAGAAATGTGGCCCTGATAACCGGCAGAAAGCCCAATTTTCCTAGATGACAACACCTCGCCGGGAAAAACTGAAGACCAACCCCAGTTAATTAGTGAAACACACAAGCAATGCTGCCTACACTGTGTGAGATTTACATAGGGTCTGCTCGCCTCCCACACCCCTACCCAGCCACTTGAATTTTTCGGAGGATATGTTCAATATATGTACATAATCTGCTTCAGATTACTCCTCGGAGATTAGCATAATGCTGCCCATTAAGACCGCAGCACAGTGAAGACAGCTTGTAACAAACATCAGCTGGCTTTTCATTCAGAAATTGCATATCAAAACTGTGCCTCATGCAGGTCCGGTGAAGTTTTTCAAAAACTTGACCAGGAAGAATCAGTATTTGGACGACCCAGGCACACCGGCTGAGATCATAAGACTGTGTTACATGAAACTGCCAATTTCCTACCAGCAAACGCTCGTCAGCCGATGTAGAAGTATTCAAGGGTATCCTAAGAGAGTTAGAATTCGCTTTCAACTAACAGCAGGCACGAGAAAAACAGAGGCAGAGAGATGTACAATGTGAAAGCAGGGAGAACAACGGAGGGAATCATGAACCAGAGATATCGTAGCGGGAATAATGGACAGTGGAAAAACTATGGCAGAGAATATATGCAAAAGCAAAAAAAAAAAAAAAAAAAAAAAAAAAAAGACCGGAGATGTGAGCCACCAAATAATAGCGCATTCTGGGGCGACAATAGAGAAAGTCGTCAACGGTCTGATCAAGGATGGGGTGGAATGAATAGCAACAGGAATCGGGAACAATCAGTTGAAATTAGACCACCTAACCCTGGGAGAGCACACCAAAATAACATAGAAAATGAACAATGACTAGGCCAGACGATGGCACTAGAGAAAATGAGCCCGTAAACCGTCTCGGACGTAATAATATAAATACTATAGAATATAAGGACATGACTGAGATATTACTTGAAGACAAGGAAACGTTACCAAAACAGGTCATCAATCCGGTGCTAAAAATACAAATTGGAGGAATTAGGGGTACTGCGGTAATAGATAGTGGAAGTGAACTCTAAGTTTTTTCAGATAGGTTGTTCGCTAAATACAAAGAGTCAGTTAATCCACCGGTGCTCACAGTGCAAAAAACAAAGGTACGAGGTGCGTTAGTTGGAAAGGGGATGGAAATATCGCAACAAATACGTCTAGACGCACCATATGACTGCAAATCTGTTCATAATACCGAAACTAACAGCTGATATAATAATCGGTGTAGATTTTCTTTCAGCGCAGAAAGCTATCATCGATCTAGGAAGAGGGGAGTTAACGTTGGGGAAAGAGAATAAAATAAAAATCAGATTTGATGAAAAGGCAATAAAAGTTCAAATTCCGGTGATCTGTTTAAAACTACATATCACGGGCGAACATGCAGTTCAGAAGGAAGAGTGTAGAAAACATAGTGAGAATAGAGCAGAGTTTAAGCCAGAACGTGAGGATATTAATGAAATTAACAGTAGGATTGATGCGAAACTCGAGGATCTGGATAACATAGATAATAAGGATAGAAAAGGGTTGGAGTTTACACTCAAAAATAACGCAGAGATCTTCATATCCAAAACCGGATGCATTAAGGGGTATCAATATAAATTTGAGGTAAAGAAACATAGATCATTTCGGGTACCTCCTCATGCCATCCCATGGTCATACCGGTAAAGGGTTCTAACGAAACTACGATGAATGGAGGACGAGAGCGTAATTGAGGCCGCGAGATCTCAGTATAATAGTTCACTACGCATATTAGACAAAAAGGACCGTGGAGTTCGACTGGTGTTAGACTGACGGCGAATAAATACCATTATTGTGCAGGAGACGGATCGCCCTGAAAGGCTTGGGGAGCTGCTTCAAAGATTTCACGGGGTTTCGGTGTTTTCCTCACTTGATGTGCGCTCGAGCTTTTGGCAGATAGAGCTAGATCCTGAGTGCCGAAAATACACGGCCTTCATTGCCTTCGGAAGGTGTTTTCAATTCAAAAGGCTCCCTATTGCAGTGAATATATCTTCAGATGCATTTATCAGGGGTTTCAGCAAAATATTGATTGAAGAGTTAAAAGAGAAGCTCGCGTGTTATGTAGACGATATATTCATAGCAAAAAAGACCTGGGAGAGACACAACAAACTGTTCGAGGAAGTGTTAAGCAGTGTGAAAAGATATGGGGCGACCGCCAACATTGAGAAGTCTTTTTTTGGGAGCAGTAGGGTCAGCTTTCTGCGACACGTGATGACAAGAGAAGGGATTAGTCCCGACCCAGAGAGGATGGCAGCAATTTCAAAGTTTACCACTCCTACAACCAAAAAACAGCTGAATATTAGGAATAATAAATTTGTATAAGACGTTTGTCTATATGTAAACATTAGCAAGTCCTCGACTCTTCCAATTAAAGGGAAAAGGTCCTGGGTGTGGGATGAGTGTGCAGCCCGAGAATTCAACAATTAGAAGGCGGCACTTGTCATTGCTCCTATTTTATCACATCCTGACTTGCCACAGGATTTTTGTATAGCCATTGACGTGGCGAAGACCCGTCTGGGAGTCATGGTGTTTCAGGAATTTGAACAAGATGGCAAATTAGTACACAGAACAATCGTCTTTGGTAGTAGGGTACTATCCAAAAGAGAAAGAAGTTACTATGTTACCGAACTTGAATCCCTTGCAATAGTATGGGGATTTAAGAAGGTCAAATACTTTCTGTTTGGTAGGAAAACAAAAGTCTATACAGACCATAGGGCCCTAGAGTTTCTCCTAACCGCCAAACTTCCGCATGGAAGATTAGCGAGATGGCTAGCGGTGTTTCGGGAGTACCAATTTTCAACGGTCTTTGTACCTGGCCCGACAAACGTCATCGCTGACGCCCTGTCCCGCTCACAGAAGAGACGGCTGAAGCATTAGAGCATGAGCACTTCTCGTTGTTTTACCTCAAAGGCGTGGCATTTGAAAATTTCGTTAGTGGAATGATGAGGAATATCCAGAGTGGAAGGATCGGACGCAGGCCAGCATAAGACAGCACTACATCTCGAGAAAAGGATTCTGTTTCATAGGGCAAACGTTAGTGATTCTTTGTGGGTGGTGTGCATACCAAATGAGTTAATAAATAAGCTTATATGGTACACACACCTAAGTTACGCACATTTATGTCCACTAAAATGTTACATGAAAATGAGGAGTGTCTAATACTTTCAAAACATCTAGAAACACATACGTTAAGTACTAACCATCTGTAAAAACTGCCAAAAGGCGAAATCCATAACTGTAGGAACCCAGGCTGCTGTATATCCAATTATTCCTGAGAAGCTATGACATATGGCAGCGACGGATTTAATGGGACCATTACCCACGACAGCGAAAGGACATCAATAAATATCGGTAGTATTGGGGCCGATCCAAATTTGCGACGTTGCCACCACTAAAAAGGGCGACTGGTGCAACTGTAAATAGAGCCTTGTGCAGAGACTTCATAAACCAAGTGGGACCTGTGGACTGTATCATCTCAGACAATGGACATCAATAGAGATCAGACGTATGGAAAAGAACAGTAAGGAGGTATAAGATAAAGCCCACGTTTATTAGTAGGTTTCACCCAAGTTTGAACTCCCGCAGCGAGAACGATAAAAGATTTGGGTAATTTATGTAGATTGTACTGTGGAAAGAATCATGCTAGCTGGGATGTATTTCTTACAGATTTTCAGGATGTGATAAACGAGCTTCCCCACAGTATTACACTGATGCCACCTATGATGGTTCTGAAGAATAGGGACCCTCGAGATAAAATTGGAAAACTGATCGATTTTCCACTAAGGACACGCCGACAACATAAAGTCATAGTGGAGGAGGCTTTGCGCAATATTCGGGTAGCTGGAGAGAGGCACAAGGTACGCGCAGACCAAATGGCGCACGTAAGGGAATTTGTAGTTGGACAAAAGTGTTATAAGTTGTCCAACAAACAAATGAAGCTGTATCAAAAGTTCTTCAAGAGATACAGAGGCCCTGTACATGTAAGAAGACTAGCGCATGCAAATGCGGTTGAAATTGAGTCTGAGAAAACAGGAAAATCCTTGGCACTCCATCATGTGAGCCATCTCAAGCCATTTATAGAATAAGTAGGGAGAATTGAAGGGAGCACGCCAGAAGCATGAGATGAAGAAGAGGCCCACCTAATCATTCATTTGCGTATGTTTGTGAGTGCAGACGTGCACTTTATTTTGCACAGATATTCACAATGACATCCAAAATGTAAACCAAAAGCTATGAGATCGGACGATCTTGTGATACCCAGAACAGTGTAGTAGTTAGACTAGTACAAACATTCTACTGGCCGGTAGTTAACATTAACAAGTAGTTAACAATACTTTAACAAATAGTTTACCAAGTGGTATTTGCAACTAATAACATTGGGATTTGGTGAGGATTAATTATAGTATTGTATGAACAGCTAATGAACAGGTATTTTTATAGGTATACAGGTGCCGAAAGATTTTAATAATTCATTCACATAGGTAGAGACGTATTCCTTTATAAGTAACATTAACTTCGTACATAAAAAATTATCAAAGTGATAATAGTAAATACGTGAGTGTCTTTTCTAATAATACAAATAGAACAATAATAGATGTAAAGGTAAATGACCTCACTAGTGAGTGCATCTTAAAATTATATATTTCATAAATGTCAATAAATTGTGTTATGTGTTGTATAGTATTTGTTGTAAAGCAGAAACTAATTGAGGGCATTAGTGAGCACAGGATGCGCAAAAAACTTTGCGAGACACACTGGAAGCAACAACATGGTGTGCGGGCAGAACAGTGGAGAAGCAAACAAAAATGGTTCAAATGGCTCTGAGCACTGTGGGACTTAACATCTGAGGTCATCAGTCCCCTAGAACTTAGAACTACTTAAACCTAACTAACCCAAGGACATCACACACATCCATGCCCGAAGCAAGATTCGAAACTGCGACCGTAGCGGACGCGCGGTTCCAGACTGTAGCGCCTAGAACCGCTCGGTCACCCCGGCCGGCTGCAGAAGCAAGCAGCGCGGTCAGTCATGTCACGGCAGATATGACGACGTGGGCTATTCATCGGCTGCCTGAAAACCTCACCCGGGCGGCAGACAAAAGGCACCAGGTAACGTGGCCAGCACAGCAGAGGTGATATTTAAACGGCCACTAATGACTTGTCGCCACTGGTGTACTACACGATGGAGACGAGATAAACCATTTACACACATAATGCAGTCTATTAAGCCTACAGCGGAACTGCTTATAGCTGTACAGAACTGTGAACTATATTTGCTTTTCTTCTGTGGTCCTCCGACAGACAGAGCCTGATAACATCATGCCAACTGGCATTGACTTCTGAGGAATCTAAGTCACACGCAATGACTCAAGTTCCATGTATAGTGTCACCAAAAAGATAACCTACCTGTCTACAGTTACTGATATCTTTATCCAAAATACAATAGTTATATGAAGAGTAAGAAGCGACATGAAGAACAGAAGAGGAGGAACACAGACATAGCAAAAGAAGAAACATGAAGAACTGACGACTAGACACAATTGCACTTCTCTTAGCCAAAGCAGAAGAATTCTAGGTGACCTAAAGATCCTACTTGACTATACCTTCCCCATACTGTGTGCAAATTCGAGAAAAATCTTGGCTGTTTCAAAACATAAACCCACTTACCTGGCTCTATATTCCAAGGACCCTTCCACATCATCAACTCTATGAGATGCCGGTAATCTAATGGAATCAAAATTGGGCTGAGGGTCCTAAGACTGACTTGCAAACGCAACATGTCCGATCTCGAACAATTTTCGTGTCCTAAGCTTCACAAAAAACTGTAGCTTCCATCCCCAAATACAAATGAAGACGAAAGTATGTTGTGAAATCCGAATCAGTGAGTGACTCTTGATAAAAAAAGGTGAATAATGTAGTGAACACTGAACAGTTACACCGACAAACTAACAGTTTCCGATATCTATCATTTCTGTAAACATTTTGTATTTTTTCAGGGTAGTCTTAAGAAAGTATTTGTGTATCTATTCATGTAAAATATTGTTTGACATTGTCTTTAATAATGACACGATGTCCTGTACTGTTTTTATTTACTTGTGTGTGTCCAGAATTGTATTTGTTTATGTAAATATGTAAAAACAATTGTTTTTCATTTTTTTTTGTTAATGATACTACGAGTTTTTAATGTTTTATGTATTGCCTTCTACACACTGTGAACGAACACGGTTAAAATTGGTGGTCGATCAGAACCCTTATTACAAATATTAATTGTCACAGTAAAGTAAAATGGGTTCTTGTAGTCATGTCCTAGTTGATGAACCACGGGCAACGTATGAGTGGCCAAGTAAGTGGTCCCGACAGTCGGGGTACCAGTTACTTTGGAATAAGGCTGGGCATCTCGGACATATTCTTAGTCGTGGTCACCTTTGTGCTCATACGGCAAAGACTACCAAATCCACCGGTTAGTCCCTCAGCCGTTAGGGGTAAAACCCAATGGGACTCGGGGCAAGTAAGGCTAGCAACCTGCTTCCCTGGTACTTTAAATATGATGCTGGCAACAATCAGAGCAAAATGCCTCGGACCTTTGGAGGTGACGGAGTCCCACCTCTAACTGACAAACCAGGGACTCCTAAGATACGACTTGGCAAACAAATGGTAATGAGATGGGGAGCTATTAATATCAATGGGGGCTACTCTGGGAAGAAGGTAGAACTGGCAGAGGCTGCAAGTAAGATGGGGCTGGACGTTTTAGCTGTTAGTGACATTCGGGTAAGGGTGAGAAAGAAGAGGTAGTGGGAGAATACAAGGTCTACCTGTCAGGAGTCAAAGCAGGAATTGCACAATGGGGTGTAGGGCTTTACATCAGGAAAGAAATGGAATCCAGCGTAGTTGCAATAAGGTATGTAAACGAACGACTGATGTGGATAGATTGGACAGTGTCTAGCAAGAAAATTAGGATTGTGTCAGTATATTCGCATTGTGAAGGGACAGATCAAGATAAGATGGATAGTTTTTATGAGGCACTCAGTGATGTAGTTGTTAGAGTAAAGGACAAGGACAGTGTTCTGCTCATGGGTGATTTTAACGCCAGGATTGGAAATCGAACAGAAGAGTATGAAAAGGTTATGGGTAAATTTGGAGAGGATATGGAAGCCAACAGGAACGGGAAACAACTCTTGGGTTTCTGTGCCAGTATGGGCTTAGTAATCACAAACACCTTTTTTAAACATAAGAACATTCACCGGTATATTTGGGAAGGCAGGGGAACCACATCTGTCATTGACTATATAATAACAGATCAGGAATTCAGGAAGGCTGTGAGGGACACACGTGTATTCAGGGGATTCTTTGATGACACTGATCATTATTTAATCTGCAGTGAAATTGGGATTGTGAGGCCGAAAGTGCAGGAGGTCAGGTCCATATGTAGGAGGATAAGAGTGGAGAAACTTCAGGATAAGGAAATCAGGCACAAGTACATAACAGCGATCTCAGAAAGGTACCAGTTAGTTGAATGTAGTCAATTACAGTCATTGGAAATGGAATGGACAAGGTACAGGGACACAGTACTAGAAGTGGCTAAAGAATGTCTTGGAACAGTAGTGTGTAAAAGTAGGATGGCGCAAACAGCTTGGTGGAATGATACAGTCAAGGCAGCCTGTAAAAGGAAAAAGAAGGCGTATCAAAAATGGCTACATACCAGAACCCAGGTAGACAGAGAAAGTTATGTTGAAGAAAGAAACAAAGCCAAACAGATAATTGCAGCATCCAAGAAGAAATCGTGGGAAGACTTTGGAAACAGGTTGGAGACTATGGGTCAAGCTGCTGGAAAACCATTCTGGAGTGTAATTAGCAGTCTTCGAAAGGGAGGTAAGAAGGAAATGACAAGTATTTTGGACAGGTCAGGAAAACTGCTGGTGAATCCTGTGGATGTCTTGGGCAGATGGAGGGAATATTTTGAAGAGTTGCTCAATGTAGGTGAAAATGCGATCAGTAATGTTTCAGATTTCGAGGTAGAATGGGATAGGAATGATGATGAAAATAGGATCAAATTTGAGGAAGTGGAAAAAATGGTCAATAGATTGCAGTGCAATAAAGCGGCTGGGGTGGATGAAATTAAGTCGGAACTCATGAAATACAGTGGAACGTCAGGTCTTAAATGGCTACACAGGATAATTGAAATGGCCTGGGAGTCAGGACAGGTTCCATCAGACTGGACAAAAGCAGTAATCACACCAATCTTTAAACATGGAAACAGAAAAGATTGTAACAACTACAGAGGTATCTCTTTAATCAGTGTTGTGGGTAAAATCTTCTCAGGTATTGTTGAAAGGAAGGTGCGAGTATTAGCTGAGGACCAATTGGATGAAAATCAGTGTGGGTTTAGGCCTCTTAGAGATTGTCAGGACCAGATCCTTAGCTTACGGAAAATAATGGAGAAGTCTTATGAGTGGAACAGGGAATTGTATCTATGCTTTATAGATCTAGAAAAGGCATATGATCGGGTTCCTAGGAGGAAGTTATTGTCTGTTCTACAAGATTATGGAATAGGAGGCAAACTTTTGCAAGCAATTAAAGGTCTTTACATGGATAGTCAGCAGCAGTTAGAGTTGACGGTAAATTGAGTTCATGGTTCAGAGTAGTTTCAGGGGTAAGACAAGGCTGCAACCTGTCTCCCCTCTTGTTCATATTACTTATGGATCATATGTTGAAAACAATAGACTGGCTGGGTGAGATTAAGATATAAACACAAAATAAGCAGTCTTGCATATGCGGATGACGTAGTTGTGATGGCAGATTCGATTGAAAGTTTGCAAAGTAATATTTCAGAGCTAGATCAGAAATGTAAGGACTATGGTATGAAGATTAGCATCTCCAAAACGAAAGTAATGTCAGTGAGAAATAAATATAAACGGATTGAGTGCCAAATAGGAGGAACAAAGTTAGAACAGGTGGACGGTTTCAAGTACTTAGGATGCATATTCTCACAGGATGGCACCATAGTGAAAGAACTGGAAGCGAGGTGTAGCAAAGCTAATGCAGTGAGCGCTCAGCTACGGTCTACTCTCTTCTGCAAGAAGGAAGTCAGTACCAAGACTGAGTTATCTGTGCACCGTTCAATCTTTCGACCAACTTTGTTGTATGGGAGCGAAAGCTGGGTGGATTCAGGTTACCTTATCAACAAGGTTGAGGTTACGGATATGAAAGTAGCTAGGATGATTGCAGGTACTAGTAGATGGGAACAATGGCAGGAGGGTGTCCACAATGAGGAAATCAAAGAAAAACTGGGAATGAACTCCATAGATGTAGCAGTCAGGGCGAACAGGCTTAGATGGTGGGGTCATGTTACACGCATGGGAGAAGCAAGGTTACCCAAGAGACTCATGGATTCAGCAGTAGAGGGTAGGAGGAGTCGGGGCAGACCGAGGAGAAGGTACCTGGATTCGGTTAAGAATGATTTTGAAATAATAGGTTTAACATCAGAAGAGGCACCAATGTTAGCACTGAATAGGTGATCATGGAGGAACTGTATAAGGGGGGCTATGCTCCAGACTGAACGCTGAAAGGCATAATCAGTCTTAAATGATGATGATGATGATGATGATGAGTAAAATGTAGTTTGTCAAAGAACACTTCAGAACATAATATTCTGGAAATGTTTAAAGGATATACACGTTGAGGAAAAAGCATAAATATGACCAAGTGAAATTACTTAGGATGTTTCACAGAATTTTATATAATTGTATAATGGCCAATAGATAATCTCTTGAATAATTGACGTAATTGCTTGTTTTCTTATCAGTGGCTAAATGAAGAACATGTAATTAATTGGACGACCACTTTGGAAAGATTAGGATACTTTAATATTTCTTGCCTCAACCTATGTCTTAGGGGTGGATGAATGACAGATAGCCTGGGCCTTAAGTTTAAAGAAAGATGGAACTGCTATTTTTCAAAGAGAATAAAATTTTGTAATGTTAGTTAAATGATTTTGATATTGTTATTCCAATTGTCACGTTTCGGAACAATGTTCCTAAAATAAGGGGTTGACAGGATACAATAAACATGTTATAAGTAAATTTATGGCAGTAAACCCATGAATGAATGTAGAAAAACGTATCATAATTCAAGTGTTCCTCTGCCCTCGTATTCTTATTAGTTCGCATCTACTGACAATTGATGGTTATATGATTTTGTACTGGATGAGACAGTACTATAAGAATTACCCCATCCTAGTACAAAATATTCCGTTAGGTGGGGGTATTGTAAGGTGGCTATAATTTCTCACCTTACAAGAACTCATCCGCATACTTTGTCGTGATCTACAAACACAATTAGGTATCATGTGATAGGTTGTACATCATATATGAAGGAGACTGACATTGTCACGTACATCTTGTAAATAATTGTTAACGCTTATTTCATGAAAGGTGACCGAGTGTCTTTGTTATAAACACAGTGCAATGAATGATTGCATATACTAGTAGAGGTCGGAACGCCAATGGAGATGAAAAGGAAGGCAGAACTCAAGCTCTGGGTGGAAGGCCTGCACATGTGTTGGTCCTTCTTAAACACAGGAAGTAGCTTGATGGATGTCGTGGCACCTAAACTCTGGTGCACAATAGGGTGACGGCTGTCCACTATTATAGTAGGGGCCCGAAGGATAACCGGAGAACACTTCCGAACGCTGAAAATCTTAGACGCAGGTGAGGGGAACGAAGAAGCTGCACCTCAGAAGCCACGCAGGCTGGGTTATTACTCAGAATCATACCATTGTACAGGTAGGTTGCTCCTCACAAACTTTCCGTGCTGGACGACAAAAGACTAAAATATGGTTGGTGGCATTCGGAAGAATCTGTAGAGAGGGAGAATATTCGGTGATTTCGGGAATATGAGTCGTTTTCGGAATTACGATGGTTGGGTTCAAAATGGTTCAAATGGCTCTGAGCACTATGGGACTCAACATCTTAGGCCGTAAGTCCCCTAGAACTTAGAACTACTTAAACCTAACTAACCTAAGGACATCACACACACCCATGCCCGAGGCAGGATTCGAACCTGCGACCGTAGCAGTCCCGCGGTTCCGGACTGCAGCGCCAGAACCGCACGGCCACCGCGGCCGGCACGATGGTTGGGAGGCAAGCCTTGCTGGGAAGCCAGAACTGGAGAGATTGGGTCTTTCCGTTGTGAGCGCCCGTGTGTGATGGTCGCTCGATAGCAGCTTTGTTGATATAGACGGACTTGCTGTCCTTGCTCTCAGTAGAGTTTATAGTAAGAACAGTTAGGCACTGTACTGTTGCGAACCTATACGATTCTGGACTTCACATCCGGGTTGGTAGTCGTCGTTGAGTACGCAGCGTTCAGTAATTGACATCACTTCGTCTGCCTATACTTACGTTGAGACGTTATCTGAAATCCGTCCTTGTGGCTGGGAGTTCGAGTTTCTCGTCTGTAGAACACAGAGAGGAGAAGACAGTACTAGAGTATGTTAGAGGACAGCCTTCTGCCGTCCTAGTGTTTGAAAGAGTTTATCTGTTGAAAGGTCTGTGTTGGATTCCTTTCATGTTTAATTTCTTAAATCTGTTGTCATTTACGGCATAAATTCCTCTTCTAAATTTACTGTGGCGTTTCTGACTATCTGGGAGGAGACTGAGTAGTGGAACGTGTTACTTTTACACATAAACAAGAACGATCTGTCACACTACTACACTTTAAAACACAGTTTATAAGTAATTCATGTCACACAGTCTCATACGGAACCTACATCTGCTTTCTTGTATATACTGTATATGATAAGATACTGTCATCCCCCTTCCCTTCTGTGTGAGAGTATGACTGAGCAAATGTGTTTCTAGTTGCATGCTTGAGGGTAGCAGACAAGCCTGTCTGCTAGAGAACAGTAGGACCAACGTCGGAACAGGTAGCTACGCTTTCTAAAAGCAGAGAGGTTTCCATTCTTAGCATGGTCCTGGCCGTCCCTTGTCATGTTGGTATAGGAAGCTGCCCCTCTGGCCACTTCCGTTGGTATTTGTGAGCCACCCTCAGGAAGCACGCTCGGTAGAAGCGCAGGTCAGTCGATCGGTGGCGACCGTCTGAAGTGGTAAGATCTCCGGCTAAGCGCGTGTCTGCTAAGTCTGTAGGACAATGGATTTCTTAAGTTCAGCCTAACTGAAAATTTAATCACCTTTATTTCAGGTTTAGCTCTAAAATATCTAATGTTATCTTAAATTGCAGCGCAGTGTAATTCTCGTGTGAAGTTCAGATTATTTTCCGGTAGTTGCTTTGTCACTACTTTATGAGTAAAGTGGAACCACGTGTTAATCAGTAACTCTAACTAAGATCAATCTTAAATGCGAATGCTTGTGTGATTATAGCGTCTCGTCTTGAAAATATTTTTCAACATAGCAACTTTTCTTTATGTTCAACCCACGTGGGGTGTACTTTGCGAGACCAGTACCACATGCTTATATAACTGTTTGACCCGTCAGGTTAACAGTAAGACGTTAGTAACCAGTTCGAGGTTTTTCTTTTGTAAATTGCTTTTCGATCTAATTTATTTTAATTATCAAAATTATTGTGGAGTTACACTCTTTGTGTAAACCAAGTTGACCACGGGAAGCATGTGGTGTAATCATCAAAGTACCCCTCAGCTATTCTTTTCGCGAAGATTTCACAAAGAGTTAATATGAATTTAGTATACCAGTGTGTGGTAATTACAAGACGGACAGGATTGTGCTACGAACGTAATTTCTTTGGGTGAAAATTGGAATCTGTTGGTAGTGGTTAATTTTCTGTTGCATATGTTTCAATGTTCTTTGTGTGTTGTTTTATGAATGCAGTGTTGTATGCAGTCTCCCGATCTTGCCTCCATATTTGATGTGTTCCGTAAGATTGCAATCTCACATTTTCACAATCCTAAATAAGGCACTAGTTTATTTATGAATCAAATTTAATATGCTGAAATTTCAATGATCAATCTTAAAATAAATTTCCAAATATAAACTGATTTATTTCTTTTTATTTAAATTCTCTTTTATATATATATATATATATATATATATATATATATATATATATATATCTCACAGGTTGTCGTATGACTATTAAAAGATTATAATTAATGTTAGTCTGGTTGGGAATTCGGTAAGCTAGACTGGATCCCTGGTGAAACAGTTGCTCAGTAATGCAAGGTTAACTTCCCCAGACAGCTCACAGCTTTTAACCCGCTTTTATTGTCTAGCAGTACTGCTTACATAGCAAAAATTAAAGTAGGAAACTTACACATGGCGACCCTGTTCTGTGATTCCGCTAGACTCTGGAATCTCTGAAATGTTAGATTGCAAGCGTTGTATAATCTTAATTTTTTTCCCCTACAGCACTCAAACAACTTCTGCATTGCTTCTGAGGAGACTTTCAAAAGATTCACTGCGTTGTTGATCGGCGTTGTGTTGTTTGTCTTGTTGTTTCGTTTTCTATATTTGTGTGTTTTATGTGTGTGTGTTTTTTTTCTCGCTTGTAAATTCCACTGTTTCGATCAAGGATAAAAATTTGTTTTGCGTGTAAAAGTGCGTACTAGGTTGGGTATCTTTCGTGTGACTGTCGTAATTTTTGGGGGACACATTTATTTTGATTAGTGTGTCGCGTACCGGGTATAAATTGCACGTTACCAAGCTAAAAGTAAGCGGTCCGACAACTTAAGCAACATGGACCAAGGGGATAATTTGATTTCGAATGTTAATGCGTCGGACAGTTCCGAAAATACAATGGGAAATACTTCAGACGAAATGCAAAACAGGACGAATGGGCTCACAGCAGAGCCAGAAATAAATTTGCCTCCTACTAACCAAATTGATTTGGCAGAACTCATGAAAGCGTTATTGCAACAAAATAAAGAAAACGCACAGAAATCTGAAAAATCGATCCGCGAGCTAGGCGAACAAATGACGCATAAATCAGAAAAATCGATCCGAGAGCTAGGCGAACAAATGACGCAGAAATCTGAAAAATCGATCCGCGAGCTAGGCGAACAAATGACGCAGAAATCTGAAAAATCGATCCGAGAGCTAGGCGAACAAATGACGCAGAAATAAAAAAAATCGTTCCGAGAAGAAAAAGAATCATCCGAAAAATTGATCCGAGAGCTATGCGAACAAATAGACAAAAAACTAATCCAGCAGACAAATAAAGTCGACAAGTCGATGCAGAGAGTGTCGGATGATATCTCACAAAGAATAAACAATCTGGCAAGTGAAATAAAAAGTGATATTATGAATGAATTAGGCCGTACATTTGAACAAATCGATGATCGTCTGCAAGCCTTAGAACAGAGCAAGCGGAGTCGCAATGCGGAATCGAAAGAGAGCGAAGAACAGCTACTTAGGAATTTCCAAGTGCTGAGAGAAGAATGCGAAAGAGAACACCAGCAGGTACTCTCGAGGGTCCAAGAGGCGGAAACGCATTGTCCCACGTCCGTTAGCAACACAATAGCGGACAACAGTTTAGCGATCCACGCGCTGGAACAGCAAGTAGAACAATTGAAGCAGACTGGGGCGGAGGACAAGAGACAAATACATGATAAGATTGCGGAATTAGCGGACATTGTAGTCACGATGAAGCTGACGGAAAGCGAGAACAATACTACACCGGTAGTGGCCGCAGAGACCGAAGAAGTGCGTTCGCTTCTGAGATTTCAGAAGGGACAGTTCGAAGTGAACAGGCAGCACAAAGCTGTAACAGGCGAATTACAAGAACGCGTGGCGCATCTGGAAAACCGCATGGCGTGTGATTCCGAACTCGCCAATAGCACTAAAAATAGCCGTAGGAACAGTGCAGAGAGGGACTCTGGCCATGAGGGAGAATTTGACGACAGGGAAGAATGTAATTTGAGGGGCAGACATGAGAAAAATAGAAACATTCAAGGGCCTCGCCAGGAGGAAATGCGGGGATTTGATTTCAAACATTTCCTTACGGTGAGAAAGTTTGAGATATTTCGAAATTCGCAAAAAGGAATACATCCACGAGCATGGCTCGAGCAATTTGAGTTTTGTCTTCCCCCCGACTGGGCAAGTTCACATAAGATAGAATATATGTGTGGCTGTTTGGAAGGCGAACCAGCGACTCGCTTGAGGTCAGCAGCGCGTCACTGCAACTCCACTCGGGAGTTTCGACAAGCCTTTCTCTCCGCCTATTGGTCGGAAGCGGCACAAGATAGGGTCAAGCATGACATAATTATGCTGCCAAATTTGAACCAGTCTGGTTTCGGCAGCCAAGCACGCCTATTCGACCACATGCTGCAGGCAAATTAATTTTTATACGACCCATACGGGCCTGTGGAACTAATTAGGATATGCATCACCAAATTGCCGATGCACTTGCGCCACGTCATTCTTGCGGGACGATGCAAAGAGGACGTGGGAACGTTTAAGACGCTTCTCCAAGAGTTGGAATACAATACAGGAGAATGCCCGCCTAATCAGGCACAAAGTTATTACGGGGCACAGCAGCGCGATCGCAGTCGTGGCCGTAGTACTAATCAACTGCGTGACTGGTCGTCGCGACGCGAACGGAATAATAATCGGGACCGGCCGTATAGAAACTGGGGTAACAGTCGCGAACACAGGTGGAACAATGGAAATGATCGAGGACTTGGACAGAATCGTGAACGCAACAGTTACGGCAACCAGAATCGATACTACGACGAACACGGTGGGAATAGGACTATAGGCGGAGCACCTCATGATGTTGAAATTCGGCCAGCTAACCCTAGACATCATCCAGCAAATGGAAATGAACAAAACCGGCAATGACAAACGATCAGCGCAGAAGGCGCCCAATCGGAACCAATGAACGACATGGAAAAGGAGTGCATACGGTATATAGAGAGGGAAGATATTAGAGAGGATTTGTTGCAAGAAACTACGAGTGCTAAAATTTCGGGAATAAATCCAGTCGTGACAGTTGCAGTAAACGAAATATGTTTTAAGTGTGTCATTGACACTGGAAGCCCTTTCTCGATAGTGAGCGAGGCAGCATTTCAAAAATGCGAAGGGACTGGGACTTGGCCCGTTTTTCAAGTGCTAGGAATAAAGGTGAAGGGCGCAATCTACGGTAAGAGCATAGAAATCCGAAGGCAGACTCGGCTTAATTTTACCTACCAGGGAAGAGAGTTTGAGTACAACTTCTATGTGCTCCCAATGCTGAATGTGGCAATGATTTTAGGAAATGACTTCATGAATGCCTACCATGCAGTAATTGACATGGGTGGAGGAGTAATGACAGTTCAAGTTGGGGATCAGCCAATTAATTTAGTATTTGATGAATGCATATTACGTGCCGAGTCAGAAATTAGTTGCCTAAAATTTCAAGCTCAAACCGAGTCGCAACCCAGACTGGAGCTACTCGTGAACTATGTAAGTGAGTCGTGCTCTACGTCTGGTGAGCAGGGGAAAGATGTTGCTTTTGCTGATGCACTGAGAAAGAGCATCGCGGGTGTCAGAACCACGGACAGGGAAAAGGAGAAATTGTATTGCCTACTTAGGGATAATGAACGGGTATTTTCTGAGACGCCGGGGGCGATTAAGGGTTTTACTTACCAATTCAGAGTACGTGACCATCAGAAGTTTTCTGTTAGACCATACCCTATTCCCGTGGCGTATAAAGCCCAGGTGGAGAAGGAAATAAACAAGATGTTAGAACAAGGAATAATTGAGCGGGCAGTAAGCTCGTACAACTCACCCTTGCTTGTCGTGCCAAAACGCGACAACTCAGTTCGTTTGGTGCTAGACTCGAGACAGATAAACACAATTATTATGTCGGAAACGGACAGGCCTGAGAGCCTTGAGGAACTCTTACAACATTTCCACGGGGTAAAGGTACTATCATCTGTCGACCTCCGTTCGAGTTTTTGGCAAATTGTGCTACACCCATCTTGCAGATTATATACAGCGTTCCTGTGTTACGGAAACTGTTTCCAATTCCGGCGTCTCCCGTTCGGACTAAACGTCTCATCAGCTGCTTTTATAAGGGGATTAAATAGCATTTTACCTGATGATTTGAAACAGCGAGTGACAATTTACGTGGATGACATATTAATTGCGGAAAAGTCATAGGAGGACCATAATGACGTTCTGAACAGACTACTGGATGTTTTTGTGAAGGCAGGTGTAACAGTCAACTTAGATAAGTCACAGTTCGGACGAGAGAACATAAAATTCTTAGGCCATATTGTCTCAGCAAATGGTATACAACCTGACCCGGAGAAAATTGCGGCGATAGCGGAGTGTGCAATGCCGACAAATAAAAAACAGTTGCGAGCATTCTTAGGCGTGTGTAATTTTTATAAGCGATTTATAAATTTTAGTGTACTTGGTACACCCCGTCTATGTGGACTAACAGGGAAGAACGCTTTGTGGGTCTGGGATCAAGAGGCACAGGATGAATTTTATAAATTGAAAAAGGCACTGGTAGAGGCTCCCATCCTCGTGCATCCCGACCTGACACAAGAATTCTGTTTAATGACGGACAGTTCCTTGTCAGGATTAGGTGCGGTACTGTTTCAAACGGAAGGAAATAATGATATTACAACTTGGAAAACAATCTCGTTTGGGAGCAGGGTGCGCTCTCGATGTGAAAAAAATTATTCCGTGACGGAACTCGAAGCACTCGCGATAGTTTGGGCATTCTCAAAATTTAGGTATTTTTTATTAGGGAGGACCACCAAGGTGTACACTGACCATCGTGCACTCCAATTTCTTATGAGCACAAAAATCACGCATGAGAGACTAGGACGCTGGGCACTATACCTACAGGAATATAACTTCACTGTAGAATACATTCCTGGACAGAAAAATGTAATTGCTGACGCTTTATCGCGCATTCCTATAGGTTTGGTTCACACAGAAGAAAGGGAACTCGGTGAAAATAATTTTAGCATCCTATACTTACAGAATGTAGCGTTCGAGAATTTTGTTACCACCTCTTTAGGGAGTATAGCGGACGAACAGGATAAGGACGCAGTATTGAAAGATATAAAGAAGAAGTGGGAGGACAAGGAGAATGTAGGAATACGCCAGTACTACTTAGTGCGCAATAGAATATTATTCAAGAAACGAGCCCCGGACGACTCCAGATGGGTGTTAGTGATTCCGGAGGCACTCGTAAACAAAATTATATGGTACATACAATTGAGTTATGGTCACTTCGGAGCACAGAAATGTAAAAAACTGAAAGAGACATGCTATTTTAATAACATGCTACGGCGTATTCGTGGTGTACTTAGAGTGTGCGGACCTTGTCAGCGAGCAAAGGCGGCCACAGTGACTTATGCTGCATCATTGCACCCGATAATACCAAGCAAACTTTGTGACCTCGCGGCCGTGGATCTATTTGGGCCACTAGTACGATCTAAAGCAGGTTTTGCATATGTTTTCGTAGCGGTGGAGCTAACCTCCAAGTTTGTGTGTCTGACTCCGTTGAAGCGAGCCACAGGAAGGGCAGTGGCAACTGCATTTGCAAAGCAGTTTCTGCATGAAGTTGGGAGCGTGAAAAGGGTTATCTCGGATAATGGACCACAATTTAGATCGCAATACTGGCAGCGAATGCTTCGAAGAAGAAGAATTAAACCTATATATCTCTATTTCACGCCAGCTCGAACCCCAGTGAGCGTATTATGCGTGAATTAGGAAAATTATGTAGGTTATACTGCAGTCGTGATCACCCATCGTGGGACATACACCTAAAAGGATTTCAGAACATAATTAATGAGTTGCCTAACACGTCAACAAAGCTTCCGCCAATCACTGTGCTAAAAAACAAGGAGCCCCCGAGCAAAATCAAAGAGGTGGTGCCTTGGCTACAAGAGCCGAGACTACGCCGGAACGCAATTGTTGACTTAGCTTTACGCAACATCAAGCGTGCAGCAGAAGCCAGAGTCAAGGCGTATAAGAAAAACGTGAGAAAAACAGTGTTTCATGTAGGACAAAAAGTTCTTATCAGATCACACAAGCTGTCTAACAAACGGTCAGGTGTCTGCAAGAAATTTTTTAATCTCTTTAACGGGCCGTATCGGATAAGGAAGATTCCCCATGAAAACGCTATAGAAGTGGAAACTCTTCGATCGAAGAAATCAAAAGGGCTACACCATGTGTCACACGTAAAACCATACATTGAGTAGAAAGGGCAGTGAGGAGTAGAGAGGACGGTGAAGAGAAACAATTGATTAGTTTACATTTGTGATAAATGCATTTTGAATAATATGTTGGTAAAAATAATGATAAAGATGTTTCTATGTGATTGATTGAAATGATGTTTTTAATTTTTTTTCTTTCCTTGTGCAATTAGGATTTAAGTTGGTTCAAATTTGAATATAAAAGGTTTCTTTGTGAACGAGTGAAATGCTGTTTATGTTTTTTTGTGTAAATTGAAAAGAGTCGCTCCTGAGAGAAGCAAGATCTGTGTTGAATTAATGCAAAACTCAGGGGAATATCCGATCTGTGGGTATTATGGGTCTGGCAAACCCAGGTCCCCAGCTGTTAGTAGCCTTGTTTCCGATTTTCTGCTTTCAGTGCTACTATCTATCTATTACTATTCTATATCTGTCAGTATAAATGAGGATCTCTTACTATAGTATGCGTGCTGTATGAATATTTTAAGATAGGAGAACTCTGAGAAAGGAATGAGTAAGTTTGGAATCTTGAAAACAGGATGCGATAATGCGATTGTTTAACCATTGGCTTGCCAATATGCGATGATATGTTAATATTGATGATATATGTCTTTTTTGTTCTTTATAGCTGAGTATGTAAAGTGCTGTCTGTGGATTTCGTAAGTATATTGATTCCCTTCAAGGTGAAAGAAGAATTGTGGTTTGTGTAATTTACGTGGCCCTGCAATATTATTGTGGTAGTCAAATACGAGCAGTTTTTCAGCAAATGGAGAATGGTACAGAAATATGGATCCTTTCTGTAGTCTTGATTGATGTTGAGCCAAAGCCTGGAAAACTTATTCTGCGTTAATACTTGTCCCAGAAAAGCGACGTTTATGTGTTTTGCTGATGCTGTGAGCATTACAGCTTACTGTTTTCGCTGGTGCGGGATGCACTGCAGCCTATATGATTTGTACTGAGGAAATTTCCCTCTTCAAGGTAGAGGAAGATTAAATAATTTTGATTATGGGACCGAAGGAAAGCTTGGTTTAAGGTAATAAGGATGAAGCAAAACATTTGTCATTTAAACTACAGGAGGATTCGGTTATTTGTGTCTGTTGTGAGTTCAACATGTTAAGATGAAACTGTTTTACAGAATAGAGGAGACCACTATTTTGCCATTCATGAGAAATGAATCCAGAATAACCACCACAGGCGAAATAACTGATTTGGAAGCGAAAGGTAACTTAAAGAAGGAACGAAATCGCACCAAAATAGGTAAGAAAAGGTAGTATAACCTGTATGATGCAGATATTTTTAACCTTCTCAGAGTCATCTGCGTGATTAATTCTTGTGATAACGTAATTTTAGATGAAATTTTCTTACTGTTTCATGTGTGAATGTATGAGTATGATAAATGTATTATTGCGAGTCTCTTATCAGGTGTGTCAACTGGTATAAATGTTTTGGCGTGTAAATAACCATTGTTCTTTTTACTGTGTATGTTTAAGGAAAGTTCTCCATATTTATCATGTGACAAGACATATGCGGCGAGCGTCAGGAAGAGGACGAATTAGGACAATGTTGTAGTGGTGTAAACACGGTGTTGAAGTAGCACTGAAGTAGCTTGTTGGATTAACTAGTAGTGGATAGAAGTAGAATTTTGAGTAATGCATGTTTATGGGTAGTTAGTTTGTAGAATAGACAACAGGTGTGCATGTGTGCATGTGTGTGTGTAAATAACATGTGAAGCCTATGCTGCCCTGACCTATTGACCTATACTTGCACAAGGCATAATCCTATTCATTTTAGTGAATTAATAAGTAGCATTTGATTTATTAAAACGCAAGTGAACCACATTAGTGATGTGGATTTAAATATTATATTGTCAGTTCATTTAATTTTTATTTTTTTTACATTGTCAAGTCATCTCACTTTTATTTTTTTACATTGTCAAGTCATTTAAATTTTATTTTATATTGTCGATTCATCTAATTTTTTATTTTAAAAAAAATTAAGTCTCACTTTTGTTCTTAAAAATTGTGAAAGACAATACTAAGTGGTATTATGTATGACATTGTGTAATCACATAACTATGATGAAAAAAATTTCTGTGAATACAGTTGAGAACGTGAAAGCGAACCGGCTAAACTCTTACGAGACAGCGGGAGCAGCCGGACTAGTTGTAAACTGGCGGGTTTCCCAGCAGGACACGCTGTCAACCGGGCCACTTCGGGAGCGCGGCCGATAACAAAAGAAGGGTACGCGGCAAACACTTTCCCTTGCACCTGGAGCTAATGGGCGGCCGCCCCGTGCGACCCTTCCTGGAGGCGATGACCTGAGATGGGCGAGCGGTCCACCGCGCGGAAATCCATCTGCTGGCAACGCACCACACGCACGCGACCGTGACGAGACGGCCGCGGTGAAACGACAAAAGACAGGGGATAAAAGGGCGTGGAGCCTTTTGACAGGTACTGTCCAGAGAAACTTGCAGACGTCAACGACGCCTATCGACATTTCCTGACGGATGCCTACTGTCAAGCGACATTAAATCATGGTTCGATGTTCTCCGGTCGCTAAGGGTGGCACAAAAGAAGAGCCATTAAGTGTCATCCTTGCCCAGGAATATCAACCTGGCGTGTCAATCGAGGATACCGCACGAATTTGACAACACAAACATGGAACCAATCGAGATGTACGTGACACGGGCCACCAAGAGAAACTTCATGAGAGGGCAGAGACGGCGGGGTCGCACGCAACAGATGGACAAAAATCCCTACTGACAGCTGCAGCGACGAACCCCCCTCCCCCGCCCATTATATTGTGCCTCGGAACAGTGGAACTAGTGAGTGTATCAGTGAACAGTGATTATACGGCTCTTAGTTCAATACATATACGTGTGTTTCTGTCACAGAAACTTTGACTCGTGTGTTTTGCAGGGATTCGATTTATTGGTGTTTATTAGACTGACTCTTGTATTTTGCAGGTGTTCTATTATTGTTTTTTTTTTTTAGACTTTGACTCTTGTATTTTGCAGGTGTTCTATTTATTGTTTTTTTAGACTTTGACTCTTGTATTTTGCAGGTGTTTTATTTATTGGTGTTTTTGTTTTAGATGTTGACTATTGTACTGTTTTATTGATCAATGTTTGTTCTTGTGTGATTTATTAGATTTGTGATATTTTGTTTCGTAAATTCATTCAAGTGGCAATGCTTCGTTTATCAGTCAGATTGCTATTCATTCTCATTGGGCTGTGATCGATTAGCCTTTGCATGGGGCATATTTATTGTGAGGAACCCCTTAAGGGTAACAATCACATAATTATTGTAGTTTCAGTATAATGACACAGTGCTCATTGTTTGCTAACTAATTGAAATATAGTAGAGTAATTAAATTAGTGCCACATAGTTATTTTAATTCTACAAATTATTAGTTTTATAAGATATAGAATTTTTTTTGCGATAACCACTTTGTAAAACATGTTTTTCTCTTATATTTTTTTTGCATTTGCGGATTGTGCATTGTAATGTTCTGCTTTATAATACTGATGTTATTTCATGTTCTTTTTTAATTGCTGTGGCACCTTTGCTATTTCCATAAATTTTGCTTGTTAATAAACAGTCATAAATTTTCTTGTGATTAGTTGGCTCTTGCAATGAGCAAATACTGGTGAACTCCATCAGGGTAACAACCAGAAATTTTTTCATATTAATAACACAGGAACCATTGTTTTTACTTGCTGACCGAATTAGGTCTACGCTATCTTTTAAATAGGTGTCACAGATTGTGTTCTTTTTTTTCTGTTTGAAATTGGTAGATTCTAAAGATGTGTTGAAATTATTGTGTTTTAGCAAGTAGCTGGTGACCTTTTGCCTTTTCTTTACATTTTTTGATTTAAGTTGGGTGTGAGAAGCCTGCTTGGGAATGTCCTAGCATGGCCACAAAATTCCCTGCACAGTCTTTTCCCAGAGCGTTGGGGTTATGAAAGGTCTCTGTTGGATTCCTTTCATGTTTAATTTCTTAAATCTGTTGTCATTTACGGCATAAATTCCTCTTCTAAATTTACTGTGGCGTTTCTGACTATCTGGGAGGAGACTGAGTAGTGGAACGTGTTACTTTTACACATAAACAAGAACGATCTGTCACACTACTACACTTTAAAACACAGTTTATATGTAATTCATGTCACACAGTCTCATACAGAACCTACATCCGCTTTCTTGTATATACTGTATATGATAAGATACAGTCATCCCCCTTCCCTTCTGTGTGAGAGGATGACTGAGCAAATGTGTTTCTAGTTGCATGCTTGATGGTAGCAGACAAGCCTGTCTGCTAGAGAACAGTAGGATCAACGTCGGAACAGGTAGCTACGCTTTCTAAAAGCAAAGAGGTTTCCATTCTTAGCATGGTCCTGGCCGTCCCTTGTCATGTTGGTATAGGAAGCTGCCCCTCTGGCCACTTCCGTTGGTATTTGTGAGCCACCCTCAGGAAGCACGCTCGGTAGGAGCGCAGGTCAGTCGATCGGTGGCGAGCGTCTGAAGTGGTAAGATCTCCGGCTAAGCGCGTGTCTGCTAAGTCCGTAGGACAATGGATTTCTTAAGTTCAGCCTAACTCAAAATTTAATCACCTTTATTTCAGGTTTAGCTCTAAAATATCTAATGTTATCTTAAATTGCAGCGCAGTGTAATTCTCGTGTGAAGTTCAGATTATTTTCCGGTAGTTGCTTTGTCACTACTTTATGAGTAAAGTGGAACCACGTGTTAATCAGTAACTCTAACTAAGATCAATCTTAAATGCGAATGCTTGTGTGATTATAGCGTCTCGTCTTGAAAATATTTTTCAACATAGCAACTTTTCTTTATGTTCAACCCACGTGGGGTGTACTTTGCGAGACCAGTACCACGTGCTTATATAACTGTTTGACCTGTCAGGTTAACAGTAAGACGTTAGTAACCAGTTCGAGGTTTTTCTTTTGTAAATTGCTTTTCGATCTAATTTATTTTAATTATCAAAATTATTGTGGAGTTACACTCTTTGTGTAAACCAAGTTGACCACCGGAAGCATGTGGTGTAATCATCAAAGTACCCCTCAGCTATTCTTTTCGCGAAGATTTTACAAAGAGTTAATATGAATTTAGTATACCAGTGTGTGGTAATTACTAGACGGACAGGATTGTGCTACGAACGTAATTTCTTTGGGTGAAAATTGGAATCTGTTGGTAGTGGTTAATTTTCTGTTGCATATGTTTCAATGTTCTTTGTGTGTTGTTTTATGAATGCAGTGTTGTATGCAGTCTCCCGATCTTGCCTCCATATTTGATGTGTTCCGTAAGATTGCAATCTCACATTTTCACAATCCTAAATAAGGCACCAGTTTATTTATGAATCAAATTTAATATGCTGAAATTTCAATGATCAATCTTAAAATAAATTTCCAAATATAAACTGATTTATTTCTTTTTATTTAAATTCTCTTTTATATATATATATATATATATATATCACCGGTTGTCGTATGACTATTAAAAGATTATAATTAACGTTAGTCTGGTTGGGAATTCGGTAAGCTAGACTGGATCCTTGGTGAAACAGTTGCTCAGTAATGCAAGGTTAAGTTCCCCAGACAGCTCACAGCTTTTAACCCGCTTTTATTGTCTAGCAGTACCGCTTACATAGCAAAAATTAAAGTAGCAAACTTACACTGTGGCTGGAGTTCTTCCATCGTCGCAGACGAGTACGCGAACCATCGCTTCGACGCAGCGTATGCAGTTCATCTACATCTACATCTACATTTATACTCCGCAAGCCACCCAACGGTGTGTGGCGGAGGGCACTTTACGTGCCACTGTCATTACCTCCCTTTTCTGTTCCAGTCGCGTATGGTTCGAGAGAAGAACGACTGTCTGAAAGCCTCCATGCGCGCTCAAATCTCTCTAATTTTACATTCGTGATCTCCTCGGCAGGTATAAGTAGGGGGAAGCAATATATTCGATACCTCATCCAGAAACGCACCCTCTCGAAACCTGGCGACCAAGCTACACCGCGATGCAGAGCGCCTCTCTTGCAGAGTCTGCCACTTGAGTTTGCTAAACATCTCCGTAACGCTATCACGGTTACCAAATAACCCTGTGACGAAACGCGCCGCTCTTCTTTGGATCTTCTCTATCTCCTCCGTCAACCCGATCTGGTACGGATCCCACACTGATGAGCAATACTCAAGTATCGGTCGAACGAGTGTTTTGTAAGTCACTTCCTTTGTTGGTGGACTACACTTTCTAAGGACTCTCCCAATGAATCTCAACCTGGTAGCCGCCTTACCAACAATTAATTTTATATGATCATTCCACTTCAAATCGTTCTGCACGCATACTCCCAGATATTTTACAGAAGTAACTGCTACTAGTGTTTGTTCCGCTATCATGTAATCATACAATAAAGGATCCTTCTTTCTATTTATTCGCAATACATTATATTTGTCTACGTTAAGGGTCAGTTGCCACTCCCTGCACCAAGTGCCTATCCGCTGCAGATCTTCCTGCATTTCGCTACAATTTTCTAATGGTGCAACTTCTCTGTATACTACAGCATCATCCGCGAAAAGCCGCATGGAACTTCCGACACTATCTGCTAGGTCATTCATATATACTGTGAAAAGCAATGGTCCCATAACACTCCCCTGTGGCACACCAGAGATTACATACGGTAAATGGCTTCGGCTTATTAGAGCTATAAAAGCAAAACAGCTGTGATCACGTTAGTTTATTTCCACTCAGGTTCCACACCACCGTAGATCATCTTTGATAGTAGTGCCTTCTAGTGTTTCGTACGTAGATGATGTCAGTCATTTCCCGTTATTGGTATTAGATCGCGCAGTCATAATAAGGGGCAGAGCTAAGCAATTGATTATTAATTTTACTTAGGAAATGTAAACTTTGTATTGTAAAGGATTTTTTAATCTACAATAAATATATATGCTGGAATATTTTATCATTTATTAGTATTAGTTGCCTTATGCATTCAATTATGTTTAGGTTGTAATTTGTATGTTGAAGTCCATTGAGAGGTCCTAAGATCTGCTTCAGGGGGTAGTCAGACAGGGCGAAATCTTCATTTTAGCGTTTATTATTTTCCGTTGCGCACATATATTTTTACACCCGCCAGGAGTAGCATCTTGGAGTATCACAGTGGTCCTAGTAACTAGCTGAACTTCACTGTATAGTGAAAACAATAGATTCATAAATGAGCATAAGAAATGTACAACAATTTGATTTTATAATTTTGAGTTGATCAAATATCTGTCAGTGAAGTACTGTCTGTAGTATTCCATACATCAAAGAAACAAGAATTTATTACAATGTAAGTGCAGTGTGTGGCCATTTAAATAAACATGAAAGATAAAGTTTACCAAAACCTCTAGGTATGTTTCAAATTATTTACATAACACGTAAAATAAAACATCCAAACGTTTCCTATAAATGTGAAAGTATTGGCGCTAATTATTCAAAATATTATAGGAAGTATGAAATTATGTAACAACTAATAAGATAGTGAAAGATGTAAAATGTACTAATAAAACGTAGACAAACATTACTAACGGCCAAAAATAAATCTGCGATAATAGAGGAAAATTGAAAGAGAACATAGACAGGAACGTACAAATGTAAATATTGAAAAACTTGACACATAAGTAATATTACAGTTGTGGGGAACAATGAAATATTTTGCCTAATCTTGGTGTCACTAATACATTGTCACAAGCAAACCTCAATACAAACATGGTTAGTCACACGAGCAGAGTGTTTTGATGCGTGGCGTGTCCAGGTGTGGAGCGGGTGCAGGGCATGGCGAGAGAGAGAGGATGGCGAAGAGGTACAGTCAGGCGATTTCCTTGATCCTGCTAGTTAAGGGAGCACGAGAAGACAGTTGGACAGTACATTGAAGATTATTTCTCCAGGGATGCCTGACGGCGAGTTTGCGGGGGGTGGTTTGGCCCTCACGGCGATGTGGATGTGGACTGACGGCGTTTGGTGTACCGTCGGCCGGACATCTGTCGCACGGCTTAACGGAGGAGTTTTCCCCCATGTTGTGTATTCGACTTTGGTGGTCTACGATGAAGCCTTGACGTTAAGCTGGCCGGAGTGGCCGAGCGGTTATAGGCGCTACAGTCTCGAACAGCGCGACCGCTACGGTCGCCGGTTCGAATCCTGCCTCGGGCATGGATGTGTGTGATGTCCTTGGGTTAGTTATGTTTAAGTAGTTCTAAGTTCTAGGGGACTGTTGACCTCAGAAGTTATGTCCCATAGTGCTCAGAGCCATTTGAACCATTTTGAACCTTGACATCAGAGGCGTCAGCCGCGAAAGGGTTGTGCGCCCCGCTGCATGGCACGTGTCCCTCCGCGTTGACAGGCTCTCGTAGAGGGCAGCGACAGCAGCCAACTTCCCAGAGCGAGGTCGGGAACTGGGTCAGTATGTCATTATGGCTCGTGCCTTTCTTCCTGAGGGAATCACAGTGCCGGTGAGTCTGACCGGCACAGAGAGGCTAAAAGGTGAGCCTCAGGTAGGTGGCTCGCCCCTTCCCATTGAAAAGGAAAGAAGGCGCCGGCATCAGCTTGGCACAGCCACCCTCGGCCTCCCCTCCAAGGTAGGTAGCAGTTAGCTGTGGGCCGATTCCTACCCACCATCTACCTCTGCTCTCCAACGGCCTGAAAGGAACAGATTCTGCGACTCACTGTGTGTATCGACCATGCTTCACTGTCTGTGCTGCCATCTGTCGGTAGTAAATGAAACATGTCACCTGCCCAACAGCAATGTTTTGATACTAGAAATGAGCCGATATCTTTTACAGTTCAAAGTAAACGACATAAAGTAAATGATTACATATATGAAATGCTTTCACAGCTTTCCACAGTCCTGAGCAAAAGTAAGAGATTCTAAGTGCATATAGAAAAAAATGGAGGTTTTAACATTGTGCATAGCATACCGATTGCGCCGTGATACAGACGTTAATGGATCCAACAAACAAAATACCAAGTATCATGGTGACTAAAATGATGCACACCTTAATTTAAGGGGGGTAGGACGTCAGACGGGCCGACTTGGAGCAGGAGAGGCACCACAGGACATTTATATTTCCACTGTCTATACTTTTACAAATAAATTCATAACACTTTGCCAGCATGACTAGAAAGGATTCAGGATTCATACTCATAGCAGTGGAAGTTCAAAAAAGTAACAAAAGAAATTTTTTTAACATGTGAAATTTCATCATTTTTTTCACTTACTATTGGCTGCATTTGTTGCTATAGGTACACTTTTCTTCATAAGTAAGAGAGATTCTTCGATGAATTTTGCACAGCATGATAACCATACTTGGGGGTGTATGAAACTCTAGAATTTATTTAATTTATGAAAAACTGAATGAGCTGTTACATTTTAAACTTCATGTTCAGAAAAAAACTGAAATTTTGTAGTTAATTATCTCAGTTTTACCACAGTTTTTAATAGATTTGGAAAATTCTAGAGTTTCATAGACTTGTAGGTATGGTTTGTATGCTGTGCAAAATTCATCGAAGAATCTCTCTTACTTATGAAGAAAAGTGTACCTATAGCAACAAATGCAGCCAATAGTAAGTGAAAAAAAATGATGAAATTTCACATGTTAAAAAAATTTCTTTTGTTACTTTTTTGAACTTCCACTGCTGTGAGTATGAATCCTAATCCTTTATGGTCATGCTGGAAAAGTTTTATGAATTTATTTGTAAAAGTAATACAGTAGAAATTAAAATGTCCTGTGGTGCCTCTCCTGCTCCAAGTCGGTCCGTCTGACTTCCTACCCCCCTTAAAAGCAAATACCTAACTTTCTGCCTGTGAGTTCTCAGATGGCTAGACATACGATGTTCTAGAAAATTACAGTAATGGTGCAGATAAAGAATATGTGAAAGAAAACACCTTAAACTGTACTTAAGTAGCGCTACTAATCCTAGGACGTATTTCACAATAATATGCTTTTCATTGCTATAGTTTGGCATATCCCTTAAATACAATAACTATACTATAAATACTATGTATGGAAACTACGTCAACCTTTCACCAAACGATTTACAATGGAATGTAATAGCATCATGATGGCTTAAGCGTCAATGTAACCATGCACTTATCCTAAAGTGCTGTTAATCGCTTTTTTTTTTGTCTCTCTCGTGGCCATCGCCGAAATTTGTGGATCAACTGATTAGGCAACACAGAAATGCACGTGGTGGATATAGAGAGTGTCAGGCAGTTAACCCAAGCACTGATGGTGACCATCAAGAAACAGTGGAGTCAGTCCACCAGTGGTGAAGTTGCAGCAGCTCCCTCCCCATGCCGACGTCAGGGCGGCGCCTGCTGAGGCCACCCCCTCGTCAGGTGTATTTGCACTCCGCATTGAACAGCGCCGTCCATGTACCGCTATAGCTGTGCCGGTGTCAAAAACTGCAGACCTAAAACTATTGATGTCAAATGAACGAGTGTGTAGTTCCAGAACCGGCCGAAGTGGCCAAGAGGTTCTATGCGCTACAGTCTGGAACCGCGCGACCCCTACGGTCGCAGGTTCGAATCCTGCCTCGGGCATGGATGTGTGTGATGTCCTTAGGTTTAAGTAGTTCAAAGTTCTAGGGGACTGGTGACCTCAGAAGTTAAGTCCCATAGTGCTCAGAGCCATTTGAACCATTTTTTTGTAGTTCCAGAAATTCTGCGATGAATAGCGGCCCCACCATGAAATAGGTATTGTGTGGAATATGTCGCATGGAACCGGTCGTATTTGAAGGTCATGTCGTGTGGAATTTCTGTCAAAATCGTGACTTGCACGGCGACGATCACGCTCGCACAAGCAACTTTGTTAGTTTGCCGTCTGAGCGTTGCAAATCAGTCCCGTGTGCCAAAGCGACTGTGGCGTGCACGGGAATAAAACAACAATAATATCGACAGAGCTCGGCACTCGTTCCTGCCGAATTAGTCAGTTGCCGCCATATGTCCTTCGAACTGGCACTCCCACAGATGGTGTGGCCATATTGCTTCAATCAAGACATAGACGAATGTCATCGTCCATGTCCCCTCGCGTATTGCGTTAAAGATTAACGGTGACGGTGTATCTGCCAGATTCCGAGAGTTGTGATGCTCACATGAGGCTTGCAACAAATTCTCGCAATGGTTCTTTCACTAGATTCCCCACTCCATGACCTGAACAAATGATAAATGTGTTAGAGAAACTTTCTTGTGAGATTAGTGTAATAAGGAGTGATGCAACATGTCAAAACTACGATAGTACATTTGCAGTGGGAGTGATAAAAGATGAGATACTGCCAAACAACCCAAAATGGAAATATGCCTACATGTGTCGTCTCTAATGTAGCAGATCGTTCCTCCTACGGCTAAGCCGCACAGAAAGACACACTGAATAAGTACTACGGTGCCTATGAAAGTAACAAGTAAAAATAAGAACGCACAAAAATATTCCTAATGCTAATATGAAATAAGATACAGTGACAGCCCACCGTGATAGGTCGAAGAAAATGAAAATAAACTAACACACTGAATTCTAGAACTCAGACGTGATCTGTCTTTTGTACACTCCAGGGCACACAGGTCGCTCTAGAAAAGTCTTAATATGGCAAACATGGTGTAGCCTATTGACTTTTTGGACCGAACATGTTACAGCTCCAAAGAGTCTGCATGTGCCACTCTCCTGACGTGGGAAGGCCCATTGTAGAAAGAGAACTTGTGGGACTTCCTCTGCGCCTTATTGGAGAGTCTAAATGACTTTACTAACACTTTCTCCGTGTCCGGTTGCTTCTTACTGCGCTCGACCGTTCCCTCTATCACCTATCCTGTGGATCCACTTATAACAATACTTGTTTATGGTTCATTAAAATTTTTATAACTTTTTTTGCATTAAAATTTTCGGATATAGATACTATATTTTCTATGTATGTAAAGTAAAGTGTACTATATTGGAGATTGAACTTCTTTGCATTGTATCTGACGAATGTAAGTAAAACACCATGTAAATTGTTTATTACGTTAAATAATTTTCTGATGACCTTTCGTATTCAAAATTATTTGTGTGTATAAATTATTCATGTTAACGTAAATCTGACAATTTAAGAAATAGTCAGGCTCAGCAACAATGTAAGAAATAGGTGTTCTGTAAAAGCCAGTGTGCTTTTGTTTAACACGAAAGTGGCTCTGTTGAATGGACAAGGTGGCAAGGGCGAACTGGCGCGATACCTGCAGCAAGCGCGTGAAGTAAGTCACACAGTCTGTAGGCAGCAGTGATCGAGGCAACACCTTTGTGGAGGAGGAGAAGCTTTCCCTGTAAATTCGAGCAAAATGCCACGGATGGAGACTGCAATCGGCTTACGGCATAGCTGCGAGTTGTTGCGCTAATGTATGTAGAATTGAACGACGCCAAGGAGAGAAATTAAGCTCATACAACAAGGCCATACTGTGGAAAGTGTAGCCGCCATAATTGTTCGCCACACCCAAGCTTACAATCACCAGATAAGACTTCTTTACAGTAAATTTACTTTTGTTCAGCGTGAACCATTAATTTGAACTGTGTTTTAATAATCATTCTTGAACTTTAAAGAAAGTGGTTCACCCTGTTATTTCATTGTAATCATACACCTATATAGGGTTTCCCCTTGGTGTTTGATGAATCCTAGTATTCTATTTTACAGACTTATGAAGTGCCAAGTTAATCCAAAGAGGCACCATTTAAATTGTTATTGTGTTTTCTTAACTACTGCAAAGTGTCATAGTAAAAGTTTGCTTACATAAAATTCAGAGTGGAGCCAAGTTACTGGAATCTGGTAAATGACTTCAAGAGTTAGTTCAAAGAATAATAGCTTTTGAAAGTAAATTCCAGTGAGAAAGAGATTTTCTTGAAGTGAAATTATCAGTATCAAAATATGTGCTTTAGTAGCTAAGTATTTTAGTATTTAAGTCGTTTATTATAGAAAATGCTTTTCTGTAGGTCCCTTTTGGCCAATTTTTTTTGGCTTCCTTAAAGTTATCTACTGGGCTATTTCTCTTTTAAAAACGTAACGTATATTTGTTCAGTAGTCTAAAAGAAATTCCAGTGTCTGCAGCAACATTGTTTACGTGGAGTAATATTAACCTTAAGAACCAAATTAAACAGTAAGAAGAATGGAAGCAAAATCAATATTTCCGATTTTCCAATACTTCACTGTTTCATTGCCTGGATAGGCTGGCTACCATTAGTACATGTTTTAAACCACTAAATGAAATTGGAACCGTGTTATCTTAGCTTCAGTATAGTATTATTCATACTGCGTTCGTTTCTATTTAACCGCTGGGTAAAATCCTAGGAAAAGAATTGAGTAGTCTGATTTACTTATCCATTAAACACAACACAGGGTCAAATCCTGTAAAAAGGGTAACTCCATTGAATAGCTTCTCCCATTGTTCCAGGACTACCCTCACACGGCGTACTTAAATTTTAGTAAGAGGTTTATATGTGGCTTTTCCCGTAACAGGACTATTTGTTCTGTTGGGGTATAGTGTACGTGACGACATAGAGACAAGTTTTTCTGTTATTTAGGTAAAAGCATAGTAAATTACAATAATAGAGGAAGGGTTATATACTCACGTGCGCCTCCGTGGTCCATGCTTCAGCCAAAGTTTCGTCTGGACCTATCGCATGGCTTAAAAATCTCAGTACCAAATGAGGTGCTCCACCGGGAATTTTTTTATTTTCTCGGCGAGTTTCAGGGCTCAGAAATAGTCTAGACCGATGGCTCAATGGCCGATGGTCACATTGGCTTCGTTTACAGTCACATTGGTCATACATAATAGCGCTCCTTGCCGCATGGCTGCAGTGTTCTCACTGCAGGGTTGGTAGCCATCTCTTGCGCTCTTGAGCATATCCGCTCCTGTGCAGGTGAGTTGTTCATCATATTTTGTGACTCCTTAAGCAGCCTACAAACTCTCGACCAGTGCTTATCTCTCCATCCTTCGGTAATGACTACATAGGAGTCATTTTATGCCCTCAGAAACAGTAGGCGTTAAGTGTCCTACATTTGGACCCCAGGTCATGTCTGGATCGCTGACAGTAAACTTGCTGACATGCTGGCCAAACAGGCTACAGGTAAACCAACTCTGGGGATCGGCATGCTGAAGACTGATCTCTGATCGGTCTTCCACCACAAAGTTTTCGCGACCCGTGATACTGAATGGCGCACCCTCAGAACACCAAATCAACTACGTGTTATCAAGGAGACAACGAATGTGTGGCAGCCATCCACGCGAGCCACCCGCAGAACTCTCAACTACCTCCAGTTCTTTCAACTTATGGTGGTCCCATCTCCTTAATTTCCTGCCTTTTAGCAATCTTCTCATTTCTAATCTACAGTTCATAAGCAATACGTTGTAGTCAGAGTCTACATCTGCACCTGGAAATGTCTAACAATTTAAAATATGATTCTGAAATCTCTGTCTTGTTGTTATAAATCAGTCTAAAACTTTCTGGTGGTCTCTTCCACGTATACAGCCTTATTTCATTATTCTTAGACGAATCGTTTGCAATGATTAAATTACGACCTTTACAAAATTCTACCTGGCGGTTCCTCTTTCATTCTTTTCCCCCCAGTAAATATTCACCTAGTACTTTTCCCGCTCTTCCTTTCTTCCTTTTCCTACTGTCGAATTCAGCCATCACTATTAAATTTGCATTTCCAGTAACTACCAGAATAATTTCTTTTAACTCATCAAACATTTGTTCAATCTCTTCGCTGCTTGCGGAGCTAGTTGGTATATAAACTGGTCCTGCCGTGGTGGATGGTGGCTTCGTGAATATTTTGACTACGATAATGAGTTCACTGTGCTGTTTACAGCTGTTTACCCGTATTCCGATTATCTTATTCATTATTAAACCTACTCCTGCATTACCACTATTTGATTTTGTATTTATAACGCTTTATTCACTTGTCCAGAAGTCCTGTTCCTCCTACTACCAAACTTCACTATTTCGCTCTACATTTAACTTTAACCTATCCACTTCCCTTTCTAAATTTCGGAACTTACATATCCTATTAAGGGCTCTAACAATCCAAGGCCCGATCAGTCGAATGGCGGTTTGGTTTCTCCTGATGACGACATCATCCTGAGTAGTCCCCTTCCGTAAATCCGAGTGGGGGACCATTTTCCCTGCGGAATATTTTGCCCCAGATGATGTCATCATCATTTAACTATATAGTAGAGCTGCACGCCCTCGATAAAAATTACGGCTATAGTTTCCCCTTGCTTTCAGCCGCTTGCAGTAGCAACACAACAATATCGTTTTGGTTTATGTTAACAAGGCCAGCTCAGTCAATCACACAGACTGTTGTCCCTGCAACTACTGGAAAGCCTGATGCCCCTCTTCAGAAACCATCGTTTGTCTGATTTCCTGATAGATACCCCTACGTTGTGGTTGCGCCTTCAGTACGTGTAAGGTTATCTGTATCACTGAGGCACGCAAGCCACCCCACCGAAGGCAAGGTTCGTGTTCATGTGGGAGGGGGGCGGCTGCCAAATGCAACGCATTAAATTTATAATTATTAATATTCATCAAAATATTCCCTTATGATTCTTTATAGGTTTCTTTATACCAACGGAACATTATGAAGAAAAGGCACAACTGTTTCGAAATAAACTTTGGGGATAAAAAAAAAGTGTGTGAAATCTTATGGGACTTAACTGCTAGGGTCAGCAGTCCCTAAGCTTACACACTACTTAACCTAAATTATCCTAAGGACAAACACACACACCCATGCCCGAGGGAGGACTCGAACCTCCGCCGGGATCAGCCGCACAGTCCATGACTGCAGCGCCTAAGACCGCTCGGCTAATCCCGCGCGGCACTGCGGGGATCCGTCAGGCAACAGTAACCTAATAGACCCGTTATGTTTCCTCAAAACTCCTTTGTAAAAGTGAGACAGTTATTTTATTAGAAATTTCTGTTTAGGGTGCTAATATAAATACTTCCGAAAGTGGTAGGACGGTATTTGCTTCTTTTTTGTGGCTCACCTCCTCTTCCTAGTTACACTCAAAGCGACAGATCTCTTCTAACATCACCAAATATTCACATTGTAATGTCTTCACGCTACGTCTGGAGGCTGCGTCTTTGTTAGTAATCAAAACTTCTTTCTCCGGCCGGCGTGGCCAAGCGGTTCTAGGCGCTACCGTCTGGAAACGCGCGACCGCTACAGTCGCAGGTTCGAATCGTGCCTGAGGCATGGATGTGTGTGATGTCCTTAGGTTAGTTAGGTTTAACTAGTTCTAAGTTCTAGGTGACTGATGACCTCAGCAGTTAAGTCCCATAGTGCTCAGAGCAATGTGAACCATTTTTTTTCTTTCGTTCGGGGTTCCAACCCAGGCATTGCTTAAATCTTGAATTAAAATCAGCAGCAATTACGGCTGGAGTCTTCCGCCATAAGAAGTCACCCTCGCTCTCCCAGCGGCCTACTCAAAGAGTGTGGAGAAGTGCACAACGGTTCAGGGCGCACTCCTGCCCTTGTTGTGGGAAGCCGCACCTGAAAGGCGACAAAATCAGCAGTGGTCAAAGGAATGAGGATGCAGCAGATAATGTAAACCACTGCATTATAGGTGGGTAATGTCTGGCCTGTAATTGAAAAAGTATCATGATGATCTCTCAGTAGTCAAAGGTTTTCAGTTTAGCCCCCATTCGTATCTTCTGAATGAGACTGCAAAGGAAGAGGTGACCATGAGAAAAAGATGGAGAAACAAAAGGCAGAATAACATTCGTCGAGTCGGAACATGGAGGTTTTGACGCAGCTCGGATACCTCAGTTCGTGGGAGAAAGTTAACGTATGTATGCGAACATCGCTAGAACAATGGTAGAGAAAGTTAATTCAGTATGTGAACGGAGATGATAATCTAACATAATTTGAGGGCTGGAGCGCGGTTGCAGGAGGATCAACGGAAAAGAGGTTTTCGGGAGGGTATAGTCTTGGCAGTAGGAAGGGGAGAGAAGACACAATGAATGAGCTCTGCAATGAATTACAAGTGGTAATAGTGAATAATCCATTCAAGAATCACAAGAAAAAAGGTGAGCCGTGGTAAAATTTGCTGTTTTGAAGAGCGCGCCGCAGCGCGTAGTGTAAAGCAGTCATCCTCCGTTTCTGGCGGTGGCGCCGCTATGCCAATCGTAGCTTTGGTGTCTCCCTCTGGTGTGAAAGGGGAAAAGTTGCCCACGTGCATTTAAGGGGCGCTATGAGCTCGCCAGTGGGACTCTGTCAGTCTCGGAGTTTGGTCAGTTGGTCAGCCGGGTCAGTGTGGAGCAGTCAGTGTCTGTCGTCCGGAGTTCTAGTATGTGTTAGGCCACCAGTTTGTTCGAGTTTGTTCAGGCAGTGGCCATTGGCCGTTGGTAGGTCGCGCACTGAGACACAAGATGACTTGTCCGTCTTGAGCCTCGGCGCATGTGAGGTCGCCACGTCAGTCCAGTGGGCCGCGGCCGACACGAGAGCAACAGGAGTCAAACCACGACGTCGGTCTGGCCGGTGCGAGCTGCGACGCCGTGAGACGGGAAGTCGGCGCGCCTTCCTGCGTCCGTTGAAGCGGCTGCCAGCGAACGCTTCGGGAGAGCGTTTTGCGGGTGCTGCGCCAGGTCTTCGCCAGACATCGCAGTTTATTAGAAGTTAAGTGATTCGTGATATGTTGTTTCATTTACTTGTTAAGGTCTACTTGTTTTCTTCGTCAGTCTCTCGTCCCCAGCTTGCTCGTCTGTCTCTAGTCCGCATTTGTTAGGCAGTTAGTGTCTGTCTGTCTGTCGGTCTGCCGTAAGTTATTAGCTGCCTCTGTCATGTTCGTCGGATTCGGTGTTAACGAGTTTATAGAATTAAGGTGTGAACGCCGAATTCCTGAAATGTGTTTTTGTCTTGCCTATCATCTTGCGAGTGTGTAATGTAGAGCATGTTGTACATTTTATGTAAGTCTGAATTTTATGGGTTTTATTTAAACAGTCATCTTTATAAAGTTGCCACCCTTCCACCGTAAGAGTCCTTTTAAAAACAAATTGCGCTTTCGGTGGCAAATAATTTTTTTAGTGTGAGTGTTTGTACCATTTACATCCCTCTTACGTGGTAATCTGGTGTGTTGCAGATTGCACCAGTGTAGTCTTTCAGAGGTTGTTGTGAGCGGTCGTGACTACGGCCGTGCTGAAAGGGAGCGGCAAGCTTCTCAGCCCGAAGTCTCATACTGTCAATATTGTTCTTTCTGCCTCTAAATAAAATTTTAACTTGATATTTCGAGGGTGCTTTTCTGCGTATAAATTTTAAATCTGTTTTGAAAAGGCTTTTATGAATAAAATTCCCATTTGTTAAAGGTAGTTTCATTTTCATCAGTTACTCCCTGGCAACTACTTCCACGCTCACCTAGTGTGATTAAATGTGTTAATGTTCTTGATGGATCGCTAGTACATAAAGTAAATTCTGTAAGAAAAAATTTTGAAAGTAAATTCACGGTTCAAAAGGTATACTTGGAAAAGAGCTGGAGACACGGTAAGATTCAAGCTGGATCACGTGGACTGGATTGTAAGATGTACCCTGGAGCAGAGATAGAAAGTCAGATCACAATTTAGTAGTGATGAAGAGTAGGGTGAAGAGAATCGTCCAGAACAATCTGCCTGGAAGGAATGGGGATACTGAAATACTGAGGAATGACGAGACACGTATGAAGTTCACTAAGGATTTGAATACTCAGATATGGAATACCAGAGTAAGTAGTTCTATTGACGAGGAGTGAATATCTCTCAAAAGGGGAATCAAAGATGTACAAAACACGAGCACTGGTACAAGAAATGTTACTGCGGAGGAGCCTTGGGTAACAGAAGAAATACTTCAAGTGTTCGACGAAAGAAGGAAGTACGAAAATGCTCAGGGAAATTCAGGAAGATAGAAATACTAATCCCATAGGAATTAAATAAATAGGAAGTTTAGTGAAGCCGAAACGAAATGGTTTGCAGGAAAGACATGAGGAAATCGAAAACTAAATGAAGTCGGAAGAACTTACTCAGCATATAGCAAAGTCAAAGAAAACTTCGGTGAAATTAAAAGCAAGTGTGGTAACATTAAGAGTGCAATAGGAGTTTCACTGTTAAACACAGAGGAGAGAGTGAATGGGCGGAAAGAGTACACTGTAGGTGTGAGGTAATAGAAGAAAAAATGAAAGAGACAGGAAATTCAGTATTATAGTCATAATTTAAAAGAGCTTTGGAAGCTTTGAGTTGAAATAAGACAGAAGAGATGAATATCATTCCATGGTATTTTGTAGTATCATTGGGAGAAGTGGTATCCAAACAACTAATCAAGTTGATGTGTGGAACCTATGAGACTGGCAAGGTACCATCAGCCCTTCATCAAAATATCATCCACACAATTCTGAAGGTAGCGAGAACAGATAAATGCGAGAATTATCGCGCAATCAGGTTACCAACTCACGCATCCAAGCTGCTGACAAAAGTAATATAGAGAGGAATGGAAAAGAAAACTAAGGGTCTGTTCAATGAGGATAATTTTTGCTTTGGGAAAGATAAAGGCACCAGAGAGGCAGTTCTGATGTTGTTGCTGATAATGGAAGCAAGTCTGAAGAAATACCATGACGCACTCATGGTCTGTCGACCTAGCACCAGCGTGCGAGAATGTAATGTGGTGCAACAAGTTCGAAATACTGAGAGAAATAGGAATAAGCCACAGGTAAAGACGGGTGATATACAATTTGTACAAGAACCAAGAGGGAACAATAAGATTGGGAGACCAAGAACGATGTGCTTAGCCTAAAAAGGCTGTAAGACACCCTGCTGTACAATTAGTACTGCAAACAAGTAATAGGGGAATTAAAAGGTTCAAGAGTGGGATTAAAATTCAAGGTGAATGGATGTCAATCCTAAGATTCGCTGATAGCATTGCTTTCCTCAGTAAATGTGAAGAAGAATTACAAGATCTGTTGAATAGAATGAACAATCTTTGGAGCAGAGAATGTTGATTGAGAACAAACCAGAAAAGGACAGAGGTAATGAGAAGTAACGGGAATGAGAAAAACGAGACACTTACCTGTAACATCGCTAATCAATGTTGATGATTTCGAAGTAAATGAAATTAAATAATTCTGCTACCCTAGTACCAAAAGAATCCATGACAGACGCAATAAGGAGATCATAAAAACCGGACTAGCATAGGAAAAAGGCGATTCTACGCCAAGAGAAATTTACTGGTATAAATCATAGGCTTTCATTTGAAGAAGATATTTCTGAAAATGTGCAGTCTTAGACATAAAAACTGACCGCCGGCCTGCCGCCACAGAGACTAGGTCCGAGTCGTTTACTTAAGGTGGCCAATAAAACCGCCCGCCCCTGACAACTCTGCACAATCTGGCAACACCGTTAGATGCGGAAGTGTCAGAAGGAAGTGTTGTCTACTTCCGAGATGTTGTCGGCTTGTGTGAGCCTGTGGTCTAGTGGTAATCGTCGTGCATTCTAAACTTATGGGAGCCTGTTCGCGTCTAACCTTTTTTTTTTTTTTTTTTACCACGTTTCGGCCCTCGTCTAAAGTTATGAGGCTGATTGAACATCCAAGATAATTCGCCTCACGTTGTACCTACCAGTAATAACAAGTACTTCCAGAAACAATTCCGCAGGACAGCTCGTGGCTGCATCGCGATCAGAACAGCTTACGCTTGAGGGTTTCCTCGCGCTGCAGCGGCTATCGGCCATCGGCCAGACGCCACCCGACGCCTGAAATACGGCGCCGCCCAGGCGAACGCGGCGCGATGCTGTCAGTGTATGTATCAACTGTCATTCTCGAATTCGAAGTTCTAGTTACCATCTTACAGTTATGCATTGGATTTTGCATACCTGAAAATCGTGAACTATGGTTAAGCATTGTAAAATTGAGTCGCAAGTAGAAAAAGGTGTAAAATCTGTAACACAATATTTACTTTTGATGTAACAGAGGGGTAAATGCAGAGGAGCCAGCTAGAAACATTTGAACTGTGTGTTGAGCGAGTGCTTTTGGGAAAAATACGCCAGAAAAAGATATTCTTGTTTCAACAAAGATCGTTCTGGCATTAATGATTTTCCACATTAAGGAAGTCTCGACTACTGATATATGTGATGGATAACCATCATGTAATATTTGCATTCAAGAGGCTAAGTTCAGAAGTCTGGTGTAGGAGTACTGCATGCTCTAATTCGAAACAACAAAAATCAACGGTGTGACTATTATTGAACGTCATCAGGTCGCTCATTGAGCATTCCTATGCAGTACTGTTACTGGTGACGAGTTATGATGCCTTTATCGATAACTTCCTAAGAAGAAATGAAAGGCTGAACCCCACCAAAAGACGTAAACTCGAGCAAAGGTTAGTGTGAACATAATATTTTACATCTGATAGTGTTTTGGGCTACGAATTCTGCCCCAAGGGGTGTGTTCATCACAGCTGGAATTTGTTGCTAAAAACTAAGACACCTTTCGGTCGCAGCGTAAGAAAATCGACCGACAAAACTACATCACCTGTGCTTCTGCATTATAACGCACTGTGTTGATTTGAGAAAAAAAAACTATCCAGGAGATTTATTGGAAACTCGCCTCTCAGGCGTTTGTATTGATAGTGAAGTCCTCTCACAAGTACTTGTCCCTCTCGTCACATACTCGTAAAACTTTACCTTTCCCGCTCTTGGTCGATCAACCGTTAAAGCAATTCGTTTCTAGGTGAAAATACTCTTCAAACTAGACTGGGTTAATGGCATCGTTAGAACCAGTAGATCTCTACAGGCGTAGGATTTGTAAACTACTTTAGCATTGGCAGATTCTTTTAGATTTCGTGAAAGGAAATTCTGAAATTCTGCTGCTGATTAATTTCTCTGTTTTAGATGGTGGTGGTGGTTAGTGTTTAACGTCCCGTCGACAACGAGGTTATTAGAGACGGAGCACAAGCTCGGGTGAGGGAAGGATTGGGAAGGAAATCGGCCGTGCCCTTTCAAAGGAACCATCCCGGCATTTGCCTGAAACGATTTAGGGAAATCACGGAAAACCTAAATCATGATGGCCGGAGACGGGATTGAACCGTCGTCCTCCCGAATGCGAGTCCAGTGTGCTAACCACTGCGCCACCTCGCTCGGTCTGTTTTAGATATCGTGAAAGGAAATTCTGCTGCTGATTGATTTCTCTTTGATGATTACTGTTGCGTACAGTAAACTAATGGAAAATGCAATTGCAATATTCATTGTACTAATACAAATTAAATTCAGCTTTCTACGGAAACATCACGACGGCAGTCTATCTTAATAAAGCATTAATTATCTGTAAGACTACTGAGCCTATTTTAACACGAATTAGTAGGATATTACCGACTCTTGACTTCGAAAAGGTCTGTATTTACTTCATGTCCTGTATCATTCGCAAGTATTATGAAAATGTGGCAGTTCATAGATAAAATTATGTATTCACAACAACAAAAAACATGTCGGCAGAAAACAAAAGTGGCATTATGAGTTTAGCAGTACCGTAAGGTTTTCTCTCTGACACTAAGGGTTCCTAAAAGTACCAAGACGAATTATGCTCGAGCGTTGTCTTACGATTCCCTTATTGAGTTTGTATCTGCCTGCTTGTAGCTCTGCTACAAAAGAATCATAATTCTGGCTTTCAGCGAGTCTCGATAGGCGAACAGATGTAGCGTATACCTGACAGGTAAGAACGTTACCTAGGAGCTAGCGAACAGATGGGGTGTGTACGCCTTACTTATTGACTCATTAGCCGCTCCGGCAGATAAGTCGCAACATGAGAGCAGTTGTATTTCCCGTGTGGAACAACTTTCGTTGACTCAAACGCATTAACTGATATCATTATGTCAGATTTCAAGAGAAAATCTCATTATTCAATTGAAATGACATGATAATATCAAGTGAATTTAGCAGGATAGTTCTGCGCTATCAAGAAAGTAACTCGTCGGTCACAGTTGCCAAACATATTGTGCGCTGTTGTCAAGTTACAGTTATACTGCTAGGAAGGATATCAGTTGATGTATTCTGTGACTTCGTCTCAAAGTTGTGTGTGGCAAGGGCCGCAATATCCTCATTATATGTCAATGAGTCTTCGCATTTCTGTAACTAGGTTTGGGGGTTAGAGTGTAATACATCGATGCACTGAGTGCAAACTAAATGTCATAAATTAATAACTGCGACAATTATTTTTAATTTTACTGTCTTAATCGGACCGAAACCTTGAAAGCGTATTCACCAGAGGCGATTCACAATTTTGGAGCTTCTCCAGTGGTTGAGTATAACTGAAACTTGACAACAGCGAACAATATACTTGGCAACTCTGTAACCGACGAGTTACTTTGCTGTACAATACTGTTATTGAGATCACTGTCATTGGCACATCCGCCAGAAGACAGGCATGGCCTGGCTTCTTGTTGTCAACTTTTCTGCCTTTGCTCGAAACGTGAAGACTTAAGGTGAATTCGAATATTCCATACGGCGAAAACTTGATGTTTCTATTCTTCCAGCTCTAACATTCAAAAAAACAGTTACAATAAGCGGCAGAAAAGCGCCTTTGAAACAACAATTACTAATGCAGTCATAATTAGTGGAATCTGACAAATTCCATCTGTCATCTGATGATTGTGAAAAACTACTTTTTTCAGAATGAGATTTTCACTCTGCAGCGGAGTGTGAGCTGATATGAAACTTCCTGGCAGATTAAAACTGTGTGCCCGACCGAGACTCGAACTCGGGACCTTTGCCTTTCGCGGGCGTGAGTCGCGCTTCGGTAGCTCAGATGGTAGAGCACTTGCCCGCGAAAGGCAAAGGTCCCGAGTTCGAGTCTCGGTCGGCCACACAGTTTTAATCTGCCAGGAAGTTTCATACTTTTTTCATCTGCACAGCACCGCAATATGAGCTCAAGGGTTTCATAGGATTCCTGTACTTAATTTCGTTGTGATCGTTTTCCGTGACAGTAGGGGATGAGCAAACCATCTGACTTGAAATATACTTTTCTAGGGGGATTTGAACCTTTGGCTACAGTTTCAGTAGCACGTCCAGTGAGGTATCAAGAATGTGAGCTATCACCCATTGCTGTAGTATAGGCTAGGGCAGAAAGAACAGGTGCCCGACAAAGTAAACGATGAGAGACTGTGGGTGTCACTTATTAAAGAGGAATTGTTCAGAAAATTGCAACTATATGTAGTGAAATGAGTAGGTTGATGCAGCTCCAGTCCGGCACTATTACTGAGTTGCCAAACATTTTCCGAATAGCACTTAAGATTAAAAAGTGTGTGTGTGTGTGTGTGTGTGTGTGTGTGTGTGTGTGTGTGTGTGTGTGTGTGTCTGTTCTTTTGGTCATTGCCGAAAGAACAAACACTAATAATCGAAATAGACAGCCTTGTTAATCAATTAAATATCGAAGGACAGATGTCCAGGCTGTCATGGGCGTTAAAATAGAACAACGGCGTCAGATGAAAATTTGTGCCTGACCAGGTTCGAACCCGGATTCGTAGTGTATTTTCTTTCGGACATGTCCGGAAGAACAGCCATCACACATATATCCATATTCAGGGTGTTTCAGGAGGAATAGTAGATATTTTAGCAGGTGGTAGTACAGACGAATTCCATAAAAAAGTTCCAAACAAATGTGTCCACTTTTTATTGAGTACAGAGATACAGCTGTTAGTACGTAACCCTAACAAACTCAAAGGAAAGGTAAATGAGGACGTTCAAAGTGGATTTTCAAAAATGTTCCCACCAACTTCAATGCACATTTTTCTTCTTTTCATAACACCACGTGTAATTCTTCTGAGGTCCTCTTTGGTTTTTTTATGAGGGCTGCACTATTCATAATCCTAACGATCAAATCGGCTCTTGGGTTTAATTTTTCTTTGTAGAATTCGCCTTTAACCATCCCTGCAGGCAAAAAGCCAAAGAGATAAGGTCCGGCGGCCTTGGTGGCCAAGAAAAGTACCCATATCTATTGATCCATCTTCCGCGAAAAGTTAGACTTGGATGATGTCACCTGACGACTAGAATGTGCAGCAGCCCCGACATGCTGGAGGAATATAAGCATTCTTGTAGCCAATGGAACCCCTTCCAATAACGCTGGAAGCTCATTTTCAAGAAAGTGTAGACAAATGGGTCCTGTAAGGACCAACATACGAAACGAAAATGCATTGAACTCAGCAATATGTACTCAATAAAAGTTGGACACATGTTACATGGCATTTTTTCTACAATTTGTCTATATTACCACCTCCTACAATATTTACTATTCTTCCTGAAACATCATGTATAATTATTCAGGTCTCTACGGGTCATCGAAAGTTTTCATTGCTAGACGCACGTCATCGTTCGAACCCTCGCGAGAACACAGTGTGGCCGCGAGTGAGTGGAATAATGGTTAAGGGGGGAGGGAGGGGGGTAGGGCAGGAGGTATCGCGCATGTGGAATGCGGCAAAGATGGGAATTAGCGTCTGACGAGGAGCGTGAGTACATAGGCGCTGCAGAGAGGTTGGCTGCTCTGTCCCGATAGTGCCCACCGTCGGAGGTTCGAGTCCTCCCTCCGGCATGGGTGTGTGTGTTGTCCATAGCGTAAGTTAGTTTAAGTTAGATTAAGTAGTGAGTAAGCTTAGGTACCGATGACCTAAGCAGCTTGGTCCCATAAGATCTTACCGCAAATTTACAAAATTTTAAATCCAGAACACTGCATCTCGGTTCTTACAATAGTGCAATAGGTGCGCACTGGTTAGATGTAACTGAAGAGAGACTCCAACTCGGATTGTGGTTAAGGGCGAATCCCAAGCGCATGGCTACGAACAATTAGGAGCGGAAACTTAATGTCATCGGAGACTTGTTGAAGGAGCATGACATGAGATCGTTAGAACGACTGCAGAAAGTTCAGTTTATAAATACATACATACTTAACAAAATATATCATGTCGCAGCAGTCTTACCGATACCGCAGGTCACCGCAGTTAAAATACTAGCTGCAGCTTGTTGGTATGTGTGGAAACAAAATACACTCCTGGAAATGGAAAAAAGAACATATTGACACCGGTGTGTCAGACCCACCATACTTGCTCCGGACACTGCGAGAGGGCTGTACAAGCAATGATCACACGCACGGCACAGCGGACACACCAGGAACCGCGGTGTTGGCTGTCGAATGGCGCTAGCTGCGCAGCATTTGTGCACCGCCGCCGTCAGTGTCAGCCAGTTTGCCGTGGCATACGGAGCTCCATCGCAGTCTTTAACACTGGTAGCATGCCGCGACAGCGTGGACGTGAACCGTATGTGCAGTTGACGGACTTTGAGCGAGGGCGTATAGTGGGCATGCGGGAGGCCGGGTGGACGTACCGCCGAATTGCTCAACACGTGGGGCGTGAGGTCTCCACAGTACATCGATGTTGTCGCCAGTGGTCGGCGGAAGGTGCACGTGCCCGTCGACCTGGGACCGGACCGCAGCGACGCACGGATGCACGCCAAGACCGTAGGATCCTACACAGTGCCGTAGGGGACCGCACCGCCACTTCCCAGCAAATTAGGGACACTGTTACTGCTGGGGTATCGGCGAGGACCATTCGCAACCGTCTCCATGAAGCTGGGCTACGGTCCCGCACACCGTTAGGCCGTCTTCCGCTCAAGCCCCAACATCGTGCAGCCCGCCTCCAGTGGTGTCGCGACAGGCGTGAATGGAGGGACGAATGGAGACGTGTCGTCTTCAGCGATGAGAGTCGCTTCTGCCTTGGTGCCAATGATGGTCGTATGCGTGTTTGGCGCCGTGCAGGTGAGCGCCACAATCAGGACTGCATACGACCGAGGCACACAGGGCCAACACCCGGCATCATGGTGTGGGGAGCGATCTCCTACACTGGCCGTACACCACTGGTGATCGTCGAGGGGACACTGAATAGTGCACGGTACATCCAAACCGTCATCGAACCCATCGTTCTACCATTCCTAGACCGGCAAGGGAACTTGCTGTTCCAACAGGACAATGCACGTCCGCATGTATCCCGTGCCACCCAACGTGCTCTAGAAGGTGTAAGTCAACTACCCTGGCCAGCAAGATCTCCGGATCTGTCCCCCATTGAGCATGTTTGGGACTGGATGAAGCGTCGTCTCACGCGGTCTGCACGTCCAGCACGAACGCTGGTCCAACTGAGGCGCCAGGTGGAAATGGCATGGCAAGCCGTTCCACAGGACTACATCCAGCATCTCTACGATCGTCTCCATGGGAGAATAGCAGCCTGCATTGCTGCGAAAGGTGGATATACACTGTACTAGTGCCGTCATTGTGCATGCTCTGTTGCCTGTGTCTATGTGCCTGTGGTTCTGTCAGTGTGATCATGTGATGTATCTGACCCCAGGAATGTGTCAATAAAGTTTCCCCTTCCTGGGACAATGAATTCACGGTGTTCTTATTTCAATTTCCAGGAGTGTATCTTCAAAGTATCCTTCCACAAGGCGACTTTGTAGAGGCAAAACGGAGGACTTGGAATTAAAGACGTTAAATCTAGATTTGACGCACTGTTTCTAACTCGTGCTTTTAAACTAATACATACCACTAAGACAGGCATCACGAAACTTCAGTTCCTCTCGTTAGATCCTGGGGATAGGAACGTTCCTGTTAATGTAGCACATATAACTGCCAGCCTAGATTACGTCCGAAAGTACTATGTTGATTGCACCTGTATAAGACTTCCACTAGCACAAACCAACACTAGAACCGTCTATGATTATGTTACCAGACATCGTCTTCACAATCCAATTCAGGTAAATTAACCTACTAAAAACTGGATGAACGTCTGGAAAAATACCAACTAGAGTCAGTGCCGTATGGTACGACGTTGTAAACGAAACCATACCCACAGCGGAAGGTTTATGGAAAATCAAATTGAGACCATCTCCATACTGCGAGAAACGTCGGCTTTTAGAAACTGTAGCGTACATGTTCTTATGTGAAAACAGAATTTGGAAGTGGAATAGGAAGAATTTAGCACTATCATCAGAACCGTTGAAAGTCATACACCGATATCTGATGCTTTACAACCCAACTGGAAATGTTACCCGCCCGCAAAGAATAACAGTTTTCCGTGGCTTCTGGGACAGTTTGTGTTTTAGGTGTTAACGAACAAAACTTTGAACTTAGAAGAGTACATGTTTTATATTGCAGAAGAGCATTTTAAGCTGAAGAAGAATAGCAAGTATAAGGAATGGTTTCAAATTTTTTTGTCTATTGCTTTATGTGGGCTACAAAGAAGTGGACAGTTTTATTAATTAGAAGCAGAATACTATTCTTTGACTTTTTTTGTTCCTGTAATCTTCTTTTACATTGGTTCTAAAGCCAGAACTGTTCAGATTTGGCAAAATTATCTTTGCCTCCGCAAACTGGGTGCTAAAAGTCTTCTCAAACTTAAAAAAAAAATAGCGCAGTGGTCAGCACGTCTGTCTAGTAAGCAGGAGGTCCAAGTTCGAAGCCCGGTCGGTCACAAATTTTCAGCTGCCATCGTTGCTGTATTTCAGCGCGCTGTGACAGTGTGGACGTCTGTCCTTCGATATTTACGATGCAATTGTTTTTCTGAGGTGATTTGCGAACATTTGTCTTACCATCAATGTAACGGGACTTCAACGGCATCCAGCCCTTAGTCATTGCTTTGTGACGGTGCTAACCCATGTCATATACACTCCTGGAAATGGAAAAAAGAACATATTGACACCGGTGTGTCAGACCCACCATACTTGCTCCGGACACTGCGAGAGGGCTGTACAAGCAATGATCACACGCACGGCACAGCGGACACACCAGGAACCGCTGTGTTGGCCGTCGAATGGCGCTAGCTGCGCAGCATTTGTGCACCGCCGCCGTCAGTGTCAGCCAGTTTGCCGTGGCATACGGAGCTCCATCGCAGTCTTTAACACTGGTAGCATGCCGCGACAGCGTGGACGTGAACCGTATGTGCAGTTGACGGACTTTGAGCGAGGGCGTATAGTGGGCATGCGGGAGGCCGGGTGGACGTACCGCCGAATTGCTCAACACGTGGGGCGTGAGGTCTCCACAGTACATCGATGTTGTCGCCAGTGGTCGGCGGAAGGTGCACGTGCCCGTCGACCTGGGACCGGACCGCAGCGACGCACGGATGCACGCCAAGACCGTAGGATCCTACACAGTGCCGTAGGGGACCGCACCGCCACTTCCCAGCAAATTAGGGACACTGTTACTGCTGGGGTATCGGCGAGGACCATTCGCAACCGTCTCCATGAAGCTGGGCTACGGTCCCGCACACCGTTAGGCCGTCTTCCGCTCAAGCCCCAACATCGTGCAGCCCGCCTCCAGTGGTGTCGCGACAGGCGTGAATGGAGGGACGAATGGAGACGTGTCGTCTTCAGCGATGAGAGTCGCTTCTGCCTTGGTGCCAATGATGGTCGTATGCGTGTTTGGCGCCGTGCAGGTGAGCGCCACAATCAGGACTGCATACGACCGAGGCACACAGGGCCAACACCCGGCATCATGGTGTGGGGAGCGATCTCCTACACTGGCCGTACACCACTGGTGATCGTCGAGGGGACACTGAATAGTGCACGGTACGTCCAAACCGTCATCGAACCCATCGTTCTACCATTCCTAGACCGGCAAGGGAACTTGCTGTTCCAACAGGACAATGCACGTCCGCATGTATCCCGTGCCACCCAACGTGCTCTAGAAGGTGTAAGTCAACTACCCTGGCCAGCAAGATCTCCGGATCTGTCCCCCATTGAGCATGTTTGGGACTGGATGAAGCGTCGTCTGACGCGGTCTGCACGTCCAGCACGAACGCTGGTCCAACTGAGGCGCCAGGTGGAAATGGCATGGCAAGCCGTTCCACAGGACTACATCCAGCATCTCTACGATCGTCTCCATGGGAGAATAGCAGCCTGCATTGCAGCGAAAGGTGGATATACACTGTACTAGTGCCGACATTGTGCATGCTCTGTTGCCTGTGTCTATGTGCCTGTGGTTCTGTCAGTGTGAACATGTGATGTATCTGACCACAGGAATGTGTCAATAAAGTTACCCCTTCCTGGGACAATGAATTCACGGTGTTCTTATTTCAATTTCCAGGAGTGTACATGCGAATCAGATTGTAGCGCATATTTAGTGAAATAACGAATGGTCAGTATACAAGTATTTACGAAGAGTAGAAGCAGGATTGCAGCGAACTGATCACTTAACCAAGTGTAAGGTAGAGTACCTGTGTAATGAGTCATCCCAGCTGCATAGCTGAGGGTAATATTTGCTAAGCAATTCACTGCAGAATTAATGTAGTACCCGCACGATGATCTGTGTAGTCATACTGTATCATTAGCAGCTCGCGGATGGAGTACTATGCTCGTTAAATCGGATTACTCAAGCTGATGCCAAATAAAGAGAAGCGACGATGCCACCACACTATCTTCACTTAAGTAGGTAGTCAGCGCTAAATTATGTGCGCCATCATTAACGTTACTGTAAGCAGTTTGATGACAACAACACCACACCTACTGACAACCTGTACCATTATCGTCACACAGTTGTAACTCGCAGTGATTACAAGTTGCTGATGTTTGTCAAGAATAGCGGAAAGCGCCTCATGAATGTGAAGTTCCAATTGCATTACACCTAGGACGGAGAGAATCCTAAATAACAGTAATAGGTCACTTAGCGAAGAGAAGATTCCACGTATTGTTTCAAGTTCTTGCAGTCTGATATTAATGCAGTTCCCAATGGTTTCACACTAACTGGTTCTTTTGGCTACCAGAATACTCATATAGGAATTATCGAAGTGTAATTGCTAGAACGCTAAACTACCTTAATAACACCTCGTTCTGGATTGAATATGACTCGGAAAGTGACATAGTTTGACGTTTCCCTTCATCTCCTGACATCTTACTGAATGAAGTCTAAAGTGCACGCACAGCTGTGTTGCCTGCCGTATGGATTCTGTGAAGTGTTGTGGCAGCTGGCAGTCATTGCTGAATACAGACATGTGCAAATATTCTCACTGCCCCAGGGGAACTCGTCTTTGCTGCATTTTTCCCATACCGTAATTAGCACTATAACATAAGGCTTATTGATGCCCACAAGCCCTTAAAGAAGAATCTCCGAGCGGCAGTAATGCATAAATGGAAACAGACTGTTGGACAAAAGAATGGACAGCTCCATGCTTTTTGCATTTCCGATAGCGCCTACGATAAGAATCTGGTGTCATATGCTTCAGAACCCTAAACTGTTCATTTTTTTACTTCATACTAAAACAAAAGCTATGATATGAGAAGAGGAAATGACTTATATGCTTCTCAGAAACTTTAGTTTTTCGTGTTTGTTTTCTCACTTCATACTAAGACAAGGGCGTTGATATGAGAAGAGAAAATGAAATATAAGCTTCCAAGACATGCTTCTTTGTGTGTTACTACTGCGTGCATGAAAGCTCTGCAGATAATTTTTGCGTCTTACATAAATTTTGGTATCATCTCACATTACTTTGTGAGAAAGTTCCCATTTTTTGGGATTCAAATACAGTGGACATTTCATCACTGGTAAATATTCTGATGACTAATGACATGATACCCGTTGCAATTCCTCCATGGCACCTGTGAGTAGAGTCTTATGTTTGTTACTATAAGAACATGCAGGCAGTGATGTCCGCTCACTGCAGTCAGAGCCAAGGTGATTTCTCTCTGTTCATGGCGAAGCGTCTGCTGCAGAGTCCACGCTCAGCCACCATAAACAAATCGCGGCGGCATTGAGCACTGTTAATCGCTGCACTTGTCGTGAGCCGCGACAACAAGAGCACACTGTCTCTCCTAACGATATTATGTAGTTAATACATCTTACTTACTTAACGTAATATGCAGGACGTGGGTTGGGTAAAAATTTAGTTTGTAACTTCCCATCGCATTAAAATACATCAATCATATTTGATGCAATATTTATTGTTGGTCGTCTCCAACGAGTATACTTTTAGTAACCAACCCAACCACCATCATTACGTAAGATTTCTCTAAGGCGTAGGGGCATTGATTTCATTAAGTCGTCGATAGTTTAGCGTGATGGTTTACTTCCCTCCATACGTTTCCTATATTCGTCCGAAGGTCGCTTGCATTTGTAGGTCCACATGGCAATGACCTTCTTACCTCTGTCCACATATTCTCTATCTGGTTGATATTCGGTGATCGTGGAACAAACGGTAACAGCTTTATCCTCTCTAGTTCCTGAAACCAATCTTGCACTGCTCTGCTATGATGGATGGGGCTATGCTCCTGTAAATAAACTGTTATCCCCTTACTTCATGTACTTAAATTTAAATAATGTTTTTTTTAATAAGCACATTCTATTAGTATTTTCCACAGTGTTTAAGAATTCAGTCCCTGTCATAGATAAGTGATCTAGATTCAACAGTCCGATTAAGAATGTGGTTTACCCAGTCTATCATATGATGGGAGCCGTAGTCGGATATCCACATTAAGACTGACTGGCTGAATCCGGTTAGAACGATCTGGTATCGAAATGAAATTACAGAAGTCGGACAATTTGAACGCCTGTATTGCAGCAATGCTGCGCACATAATTCCTTTGGAGTAACATTTAGCAACTGTCTAAGAAAGAGTGAGAAATATGTCTACTAGCAGCAATGTAACGTAATTATAACCCATATCTATGTGATGGAAATACTGAATCGAACAACACACATCTATTTTAGTGGTGGGAAGATACACCAAATCGGATTTGCTGATGACATAATGATAATAATAATAATCCCGTGTGGCGGATAGGGGAAAGCCTCCCACATATGTGTGGTACCAAGGAAATCAAATACTTGGGGTGAACCAAATACTAACACAATCCTGAACGGCTACTCAACCCTTTGATCCCAAAATCCAGACACGTCTGACTGAAAATCACCGATACTCTGGTCACCGTCTGTTAGCTCAATGAGCTCGGCTGAAAATATTTGCTTCCAAAGGCTTGAACACGCTCTGGTCCTGTCTTGTGCTGGTATGACCCAGACCAAACCAATGAAACACAAGCAAACATGAACTGTGCAAACAAAGGCAACTTTACCCCAGGTGGTACACAGCTGGATTTTCGGATTCTGGGGAATCCAGGCTAGCACGGCAGAGAATATCGGATATCTCTGGCAAATTTCCCTACATGCAGAAAACATGCATTTGAAAACTAAACATCAATACATGGATCCAAGCACGAAAACTAAATAATCTCACATAAGAAATCGACCGACAAAAAATTCTCATCCTTGCTCTTCAAGAATCACGACTAACTGACAATAAAACCTTGCATTACGGAAACCATGCCGGCCGGTGGTGCCGTGCGGTTCTAGCCGCTTCAGTCTGGAACCGCGTGACAGCTACGGTCGCAGGTTCGAATCCCGCCTCGGGCATGGATGTGTGTGATGTCCTTAGGTTAGTTAGATTTAAGTAGTTCTAAGTTCTATGGGACTGATGACCACAGATGTTAAGTCTCATAGTGCTCAGAGCCATTTGAACCATTTTTTGAACGGAACACAACAAAAGGTAGCGAAATGCGCACCAATCTTCGGCATGGCATTTCTCGATCACAGATCATCAACTCTGTTAAAGAAATCACACCCATCAACAATCTACTTATGTCTATGCCCATTCAGAGCCCCCAATAAAAAATATACACTCATCAATGCACATGCCTCTACCAACATCGAAAATAAGAAAAACACCAAAAATGTCGAAAAAATCTGGAACACACTCGAAAAAACTTTGAGCAATATTCACCAATATGACTGAAAATACTAATGGGAGACTTCAACTCTCTATTTGGGGCAGAAACGACTTATAGAAAAATCATTGGTACAAATCCAACACACCGAAACACTTACACCAACAGCACAGGCCTGACTGACATTTGCCAACAATTCAACCTCAAAATGATATCTATCCACTTTAGGAAAAAACCAGTTTTCAGTTAACATGCTTGGCTACCAGGTGCAAGCTGTTTTCGTTCACCTTTCGAGACTCGCTGAAAGCCAGATTTTTAATTCTTTTGTAGCAGAGCTACAAGCAGGCAGATACAAACTCAATAAGAGTATCGTAAGACAACGCTTGAGCATAATTCGTCTTCCTACTTTTCGTACCTCTTGGTGTCAGAGCGAAAACCTTACGCCACTACAAAATTCATAATGCCACTTTTGTTTTCTGCCAACATATTTTTTGTTGTTGCGAATACCAAATTTTATATATGAACTTCCACATTTTCATAATACTTGCGAATGATGCAGGACATGAAGTAAATATAGACCTTTTCGAAGTCCTACACCAGACTTCTGAACTTCGCCTCTTGAATGAAAATATTACATGATGGTAATCCATCACATATATCAGTAGTCGAGACTTCGTTAATATGGAAAATCATTCATGCCAGAACGATCTTTGTTGAAACAAGAATATCTTTTTCTGGCGTATTTTTCCCAAAAGCACTCGCTCAACACACAGTTCAAATGTTTCTAGCTGGCTCCTCTGCATTTACCCCTCTGTTACATCAAAAGTAAATATTGTGTTGCAGATTTTACATCTTTTTCTACTTGCAACTCAATTTTACAATGCTTAATCATAGTTCACGATTTTCAGGTATGCAAAATCCAGTGCACAACAGTAAGATGGTAACTAAAACTTCGAATTCGAAAATGACAGTTGATACATACACTGACAGCATCGCGCCGCGTTCGCCTGGGCGGCGCCGTATTTCAGGCGTCGGGTGGCGTCTGGCCGATGGCCGATAGCCGCTGCAGCGCGAGGAAACCCTCAAGCGTAAGCTGTTCTGATCGCGATGCAGCCACGAGCTGTCCTGCGGAATTGTTTCTGGAAGTACTTGTTATTACTGGTAGGTACAACGTGAGGCGAATAATCTTCGATGTTCAATCAGCCTCATAACTTTAGACGAGGGCCGAAACGTGGTAAAAACAAAAAAAAAAAAAGGTTAGACGCGAACAGGTGACCATAAGTTTAGAATGCACGACGATTACCACTAGACCACGGGCTCACACAAGCCGACAACATCTCGGAAGTAGACAACACTTCCTTCTGACTCTTCCGCATCTTAAAGTGTTGCCAGATTGTGCAGATGGCCGGACTTAGAGTTGTCAGGGGCGGTCAGTTTTATTGGCCACCTTAAGAGAACGACTCGGACTCAGTCTCTGTGGCGGCCGGCCGGCGGTCAGTTTTTATGTCTAAGACTGTACGTGAGCCGTGAGTGGCTCATGTTCGTGCTATCTATTATGTAACATCTTGTCTGTAAATTTCAATGACTGGTGTCACTAAATTACTGTCTTGCCTGCACGTGAGTGGTAGCAGCAGCGCGTATTGATATTTGCCCTGCTGTATTATCTTTGCTGGGTGGCTATTACTTCCCTGTCGTGTTGTGTCGTGTGGGGATATCTGACCTGGAGCGGTTGGAGTTGGAACGCGGCAAAAGTGCAGTCGTGACGTAGCAGCAGTCGGGGACGGAGCGCTAAGAAGGCGCGGACAGCCAGTACTCGCCGACCGCTCGCGACACGGGATGAACTGCCCGACGGACGGAGATGGCAGCGGGATCGACCGTTGGTCGGTGTTTCAGTTGGTCGCCTCTTTGGGTGACGTGTGTTTGGTCTTTTGACCGTTTCTAGGCATCGTCACTGGGTCATCTTGCTGGACGTGGCTCGGTCCCTTCTTGTGCAGAGACGTCGTGGTCGATGGACAGGAGTTACCTCTGCGTGACTGGGTCCGAGCCAGTGTGCTCGGATCGCCGTGTCTCCCAGTTCCAGACGGACAGCGGACGCACATGGTTTGAGTGCCAACGACCTTGGTTGGTTGTTGGTCGGTGGTCTGGTCAGACGACGTGTGTTTCTTCACCTACCGTCCTTCGGGTTTGTATGTTTGTCTGCCGAAGATTTGTTCTAGTTATCCATCAGTGATTCGTTTTACGAGTGTTCGAGTTTCTTGTGTTTCGTGCAACACTGTGTATCCTGTGTCAGTTCGACTGAGCAACTCCTTAAATGCTGTAGTGCTGTCTACGTACTGCAGAATCAAGTTTGGTCGGCTGCGAGAGAGTACCGAGTGAGTGTTTTCTTATCGTGTTGATGCCGTCCGCCACGGCATGTAGTTCCTTGTATATCAGTATATATCAGTAGTTATTGTGCCCTGGCTTAATAACACACCAATGTTTGAAGACGAGTGTAACTGGTCTCTTCGCCTCGCTGGCATTTTGGTTGTAGTGCTTTTGGTATGGCGACCGAAATCAGATAGCTGGTTAGTTCGTCGGCTATCTGTCAGTTAGGTTGCCTTCCGGTTTAGAGATTGTTGGTCAGGCTGCCTGTCTCGCCTAAACGGGCTTTAGTGTCACAATTCCAGGCCGATCCTTCGAAACGTCTGAGACCCGTTCCGTTTCTGTTTCATAGTAACTTCCCTGTATGAGTTTTATTTATTTGCTTGATGTGTAGCTTTCAGCCGAGCTTTTATATATCCTGAATTATGTTCTTGTCTTGCCCTTTAGACATAAGATTGTTATTCCTTATATGGGATCTTTTACGGCCTTAAGACGTTAAATTATTGTGTTGATGTGTGGCCTTAAGCCGAGTATTAATATATCTTAAATTAATGTCCTACTCTTTCCCTCAAGGCATGAGATTGATCTTCTCTATTTTATAAGAAACGTTTTAACATAAGGCTTTCTGCCTTTTGATTGAAGCTCGTCTTATTGCGTAATGTGCGGCCTCCAGCCAAGTTCCACTAAAATTAACTAAGGCCTTCAGCCAATTTAGATTGAAGAGTTAGAAAGTATTCTTGGGTGAAACCTCCAGGAGAACCTTGTATTTCCATTTCTTGCTTAGGCCTTTTGTCTTGGGTTTGAGTGTGGCCTACAGCCTAGCTAAAGTTAATCAAGGGAGGTCAATTAAAGTTTTAAGTGTTTTGCATTATTGTTTGATATGGTGCGTGGAAAAATAAAGTTTGTATGTTGAGTGAAACTGACAGCAACCTATTTTGGCCCCTTTCGACGGCCTAACCCGCTCTGTCCAGCCTATCAGGCATTTCAGAATGTTTGTAGAACACCAATGTATCGTAATGTATCATGGACAAGGGGAAATCTGAACAGATGAAAATCGAAGTATTTGAAACATGATGCCACAGAAGAACGTTGGAAATTAGGTAGACTGTTAACGTAAGGAATTTATCCTCAGAATCACAGAAGAAAGGAAGTATAGGAACCATTGACAAGAACAAAGAACGGTGTGATAAGACATGTGTTAAAACATCTTGCATGGTATTAGAGAAAGGCATAAGGGGTAAAAATATTAAGGGGTGGTACAGATTTTGATGCATCCAGCAAATGATTGAGAATGTAGGGTGGATAAAGTACTCATATAACGAGGTTTGCGTAGGAAAGGAATTCGTCTCGGGCCGCATCAAACCAGTCAGAGAAACTGATGACAGAAAATCGGAATCCTTCTGCTAGATTTGTGGTCTGTGAAACCTGATGATCAATGTTTCTCTGGCTTCAGGGCAAAATATTTATTTGTTTATGGAAATGCAAATGTCTGTGGCACGTTTTACATTAATTTTCAAGTCAAATTTCTATTCTTCGCGGTGTGAATGTTGTGATATCATCCTTAGTATCCTTCCTGTTACCTCACACAACCACGATTATATCTTATTAATCAGGGTAATAAGTGAGAGCTTGATTCACGCCTGTCAGTATTTCCCCTGCACCGCCCGTAGCGAAAATTAAATTTCTTTAAATTACTCTTAATCCTTGAGCGATCATTGCCCATTATCGTACAGGAAGTCTTGAAAAATATGTAGGGTGTTGCATAGTTACTTCTGTCCCGAGTAACAAATGAAACAGAGTTATCTTATTAACCATGAATAGCAAATACGGACGTGAAAAGGTTCACAACAAACTTTTCCAGGTTTGAAACAGTACTTGGAGAGTGCAATTCGGTGTGTTATGGCCATGGGTGACAAACAGGTTCGTTGCTTGAACGTGATGCGGATTAATGTCACTGCAGACAGGGCAAATCTGGAATGTTGCTCCCATGAAGTCAAGCACAGACTTGAGAATCGAAATAAGAGAAATTAGGTAGCCGGCGGAAAGAAACGGCTTACAGTAATAAAGTAAAGCCTTCGCTCGGTAGTCGAATTAGCGAAGACGATATGTTTATCTGGTATCTGACGGCAGGGTAAATTGAAATGGTATACACTATCAAACCAACGAAAAGAATGCATAAACACAGTCATCTTCCATATGCAGCAGCGTTTGCTTTCCTCTGCAGGTATGGGCACGAGAATCATCATGCTGTTTAGTACTACATTTTACTATGAAATATTTCTCACATGTTATCCTTGAAGATACGTATCTTGAAAATCAGGTGAATGAAGTATTCTTTTCCATTAGGAAAATATGCCACACAGCACCACATAAACCGTTATTAATGAAAGTAGTATCATACGAAATTTGTGACTGGATTGACTATTTATTAATTGAAAGGACACCGAACGTCATCTTGGATTGACAGTAATCGGTAGATGTGCACGTGACCTCAGGCGCGCACCACGAGAGTGTATTACGGCCCTTGCCATTTATTTAGTATATTAAAGAACTGGCATACACCAGTAATGGTAGCCTCAGTTCATCTTGGATGATGCAGTTATCTGTAATGACATGCTGTTTGAAAAAAACTGTCCGAAAAATCAGTCAGATGTTGACAAGATTTAAAAGTGGTGCAAAGATAGATAAGTTCTTTTAAATGACGAAAATGTAGAGTTGGGGACATTATAAAAGGCAGAACACCATGGCTACAATATCAGCTGTAAAAACCGCCGGTTTAAAAAAACTGGAAAATAAATTAGAGCACGTAGAACGATGACGATTTTGATCCGATGACGGCATATGCCATGTGGCGTATGGTATATGTACTGATAAAGGTTTCAGTATCGTCCGCCACAGACAACGTAGTTGCATAGCTACCAGAACACCATATGTGGCTGCTCTTAAATAGGGAATACCGCAGTCAGAAAGCTCAGTGTGGTGCAAACGTGTGAAGCAAGCAGGCAACCGTGCTTCCTACATCGAACTGAGCGAGTTTAAATGGGGTCAAATCCTGGCCTTCCGAGGGCGGGATGGTCCTCCCGGAGGATTGCCACACAAGTTGGATGTGCTGAGTCAGTTATGCAATGATACCCGTATCAGTGGTCACATGGACATTTTTGGGCTCCTAAACGATGTTCTGGACGTCCACGCAGCACAGATGCCTGCCAAGACCGACGTATTGTAAGGGCAGAAGTGGCAGATCGTACAGCTACCACAGCACAGATAAGAGGGCTTTTAAGCTCTGACAAGTCAACCCGAACTGTTGTGAACCTGTTATTAGCAGTGGGACTATAGGAATGCACAACTCTAGCCTGTCTTCGACTCACGCCATATCATCAACGTGCACGGCTTGACGCCTTCAGTGGACCAGCTGGAAGATATAATAGCGCGCTGTGGTCTCCATCGTGCTCTGCGTGTAGCAACTTCCCTGGCCTGCTCGATCTCCGGACGTGTCCTCTGTCGGGCACGTGTCTAGTGTAATGGGACGAGAGCGACTCATGTGACTCGTTAACTCACAACCCTTACGGACTTGCGTGAACAGACCGAAAAGGGTCCCAGGACGGTATTCGTCATCTGTGCAAACGGCAAGATGCGAGAATCGCCACCTGCATTGGCGCCTGTGGAGCCCACCCGACGTATTAATAAGAATGTTTCAGGATGGGCGATACCAGGTACCTCAGAACCGCCTATGCTATTGATCTGTAAATGTAATCATTTCATATACTCCATATGCATTGTTGCAACATTAAATCCTTAGTGATTGGGAACCACTAAAAGGGTGGACTAATTTTTTTCCGGTAGTGTTGTTGTGGGGATATTAAATAGAACAATCACATAGGCAAACTGCCGATAAAGCAGGCGGCAACTTTCAATTAGTTGGTGAGATACTGCAGTCAGCTTACAAAGGAGACCGCTCGATAACATTCCAGCGACCCAGCCTTCAACATTTTATACGTGTGTGTGAGCCCCCATAAACAGCAGGACTAGCAGGGGATATTGAACGTCTGCAAGGCAACAGGAATGTCACAGAATTCTCTGACTCATGGAAGAGCATCGTGGAAATGTTGAAGAACCTCATTCGACCAGACAGGCTGCCGATTAAAACTGCACCTAACTCCTGAAAGCTTCCTTATTAAATTTCAAGAGCGTGTGTTAACTGAAGAACTAGGGACACAGGAATATGTAACAGACCCGTACGCATCGCTCCCACAGGGACGCACTGACAAGGATTACACTTGTAAGCAGTGCCAGCTGCTGGGTAAGAGCACAAGAGTACGTGAATACCATAACTTTCAACACCTTGCGGATTTATTGGTTATTTATCTTTGAATGCTGTTTAACGTAACAAGCATGCTGCAACCTGAAAGATGTGGCACTTAAATCTACAGCGCTGCTGCTCCTCTAGACTCCGTGAGCCTCAGCACCAGGGTCGGAGCACACTCCCAGTTGTGCACGTCTTAAGGAGCTTTTGCACATGTGCAACTCTTGTGACGTAATTGCCTTACAGGCCAAATACATGGCGATTTGATAAACAACGTGCATGGTTCACGATGTGCACAGCTAGCCCTTGCCGCTCAACTAGAAGTTTACTTACATCGGTGCTACCTGGTGGTAGGAAGCTGTGACAGATTCTTATTCCCATTCGCTCGGCAAAAATCCTGCTAGATGGTAGCACACTCCTCAGGTATTCTAATTCACTCACTATATACTGTAGTAGAATTAGATCGGACGTCAGTATTTGTTAAAGTTGCACTGGCAGTAAACCTCTTTTGTGCGTTATGATATATTAAGTTATGAGTTTTATCTTACAGTATCCCACTTGAGGCGCTGAGAAGCATAAGGGCCTAAAGCACGTCACTGTCGGTTATGGGATTGTAGCATTTATTCATGTTTCTGAAATCTGTTGGTCTTATTGTGAGTCAGGTTTATCTATAGTGTAAGCCGACATTCCATATAAAAAATTCACGAAACTCTGTGTCAGTGGTTTCTCTGATATTTACTTAAATGTGGGATCGACGGCGGTGTGCTTTAGGCCTTTATGAATCTCAGCTCCCGATTTGGATTCTAGTCAAGTGACCATGTTGGTACACATTACTTCTTCAGTTTAATCATTTCCACAAAAGGTACTTTGAGTTTGCAGTTGGTTACTGTGCAGAAATCGGCTCTTGTGTGCAGTGTAAATGTGAACTATGTTGAATCTACTTTAAATGCTAACAGAAACGTAAAGCTGTGAGAACAGGTCGCGAGTTGGGGTTGGGTAGCTCTGTCGGCAAAGATCTTGCCCGCGGAAAGCAAAGGTCCCGAGTTGGAGTATCGGGCCGGCACACAGTTTTAATCTACCCGGAAGTTTCATATCGGTACACGCTCCACTACAGAGTGAAAATCTCATTCTGGGAACAGAAAAGTAAATTACCAGGAAGAGTTAGCCGAAAAGGAACTAGGGCCTCCGAGAACAGATACTTTGATTGAGAGAGTGCCGAAATCAAATACGCATGACTACATGCGAACATTTAACAAGATAGTGTACAGTTGTTGTGTGGGTGCAGTGTAAGAATATCAGATTTTCAGCCCGGAAGTAAATTCCCGAATTAATTCATCTCTTAGGGATCTTTTACAATTGTCCTAAAAATTTGAATAGCACGAAAACTTTCACTTGCACAAAAATGTGAAACGGAGAGTTGCGAAAGCTTACACAGTATTTAGTTATTGCCCTAAACTGTACTTAATTATGTACAAAACAACAAAAATCCACAAAACCAATTCTTTCTTTTGTCAGATAATTTACGCATTTATTATTATTGGCACTGGCTGTAGTTGTAAAAATACTATTAATTTCACAAACCCAAATTTATCTGAATCTAAAAATTTGTGAACACGCAGGATGTTTATTCACGAACCACCCCTTCTTGTAATGGCTCTAAGCACTATAGGACTGCCCCAGGCAGAATTCGAACCTGATACAGTAGCAGCAGCATGGTTCCAGACTGAAGAGCCTAGAACCGCTTGGCCACCAAGGCCGGCCCTGCTTGTAAGTTCTACACTATGTGTTTTGCTATGAATTTTAGCCCAAATTTACCTTACACTCAATGAAAAGTCTACGTATTACCTAAAGTATTTGCCCACAATCTGTTATCCAACTTAAACTCGTATGCTATTGAACCGCGATTTACTTTCGAAGAATATTCTTAAGAATATATTTTATTTACTAGTGATTCATCAAGAACATTAACACATTTAATCACAGTATGTAAGCATGGAAGTAGTTGCCAGGGAGTAACTGATTAAATCATAACCAAATTCCTTTTAACAAATGGGAATTTTATTCACTTTAATAGTGCCTAAAAGCATTTTCTTTAAAGAAACGGATTTAAAATTATAATCAGGAAGCACCCTCTAAATATCAAAGTTACAATTTATTCAGAGAGAAAGAAACAAGTTTTGACTGTATGAGCTTTCGGGCAGAGAACCTTGGGCTCCCTTTTGACACGGCCGTAGTTACGACCGCTCACAACAGCCTCTGAAAGACTACACTGGTGCAAATCTGCAACACACCAGATAGCTTTAAACTAAGAATTTTAACAATTTACACAAGCACACAAACTATGCACCCCTCGTAGAAGGGATGGAAGTGGTACAAAACACTAACAAATGAAATATTAACCTTGCCACCCAAGGTGAAACTTGATTTTAACTTCTACGAAAAGTCTTACGGTGAAAGGGTGGCAACTTTATATACTAAAATGATAATTTAAATAAAAGCCCATGAAATGTAATCATATATAAATTTCTACAAGGTTGGCCGAATAATAGTTAAGATGCTCTACAGTACACAGATTCCGCCTCTCATGATCATAGGGTATAATATCAAAGTTTACAAAGATCATAACATATTTCAAATATTAGGACGTTACATTCCAAGCAATAAATTCGTTAACACACCAAACCCGACAGACATGACACAGGCAGCTACTAACGTACGGTAGTTTGATAGGAGATTACCGAACAACCCGAACTGCTGGTTGCTCTAACCCGCCCCTACTCCACAAGGGAAAAACGGACCACCCAATTTATAAAAAAACCACCTTCCCACGGGTGGACAAACGGAGAAGAATAGTGAGACGAAACCAAAGCAAAACGGCTGGTGACTTCACCAAGAAATCATGTAGAATTTAACAAGAGTAAATCAAACAGAATACCACCAATCACTTAACTTCTAACAGACTGCAATTTCTAGAGAAGACCTGGCGCAGCACCCCGAAATCGCTCTTCCGAACCGTCCGCTGCCAGGCGCTTCAACGGACGCAGGAAGGCGCACCGATCTCGCGTCTCACGGCGTCGCAGCTCGCATCGGCCAGACAGATGTCGTGGGTTGACACCTGGTGCTCTCGTGTCGACCACGAAGTCACTACCCCTCGCTCACGTGGCGACCTCACATGCGCCGACGCTCAAGACGGACAAGTCATCTTGTGTCTCAGTGTGCGTCCGACCAACCAATCGATCCAACCCCCAATGACCACTGCCTGAACAAACTCGAGCAGACTGGCGGCCTAACGCGCAGACTCAGATGCAAGAACTAAGCCCCGACTGGCGGAGTGTAAAGACTCTCATTTTTTCGGCTTTAAAGGATGATCCGACCACAGACATACTAGCACTCCGAATGACAGACAGACACTAACTGCCTAACAAACGCGGACAAGAGAGACTAGCAAGCTGGGGACGAGAGACTGACCCAGACTGACCGACTGGCGGGCTCATAGTGCCCCTTAAAATCACGTGAACAGGCAACCTTTTCCTTTTCTCACCAAAGGGCGACACCAAAGCTGCAATTGCCACAGTGGCTCCACCGCCAGAAACGGAGTGCGACTGCTTCACACTACGCGCTCTTCAAAACAGTAATTTTTACCACGGCTCAGCTATGCTTTGACTAAACAGAACCTAATGTGAATCGAACTAGAATAACTGTGCGAAATACAACTTGTCTGTATACAAAGATTAAAAAAAAGTTTTGCATCACCTCGGTTCCCAGAACTCCAGAAGACAGACGTTGAGTGGGGGTATTGTATCACAGACAATATTGTATCACAGACAGTCCCTTTGACTGTTCGGAGATGTCACTAAACCCCCAAAAATGTAAACAAACATGAATGAGCAGCGCCTATTAGGTGGAGGGGGTCCGACAGCCGACCAGTTGCAGTCATTCCACCAATAAGGAGGTGCATGGGTGGTGTTGTCTGTAGAACAACCATGCCTAGACGGAAAACACCGCGGTTACTTTGTGCCAGGAAGGTCTCTCAACAAGTGAAGAGTCAAGGTGTCTCGGAGTGAACCAAGGCGAAGTTGTTCGGACATGGAGGAGATTCAGAGAGACAGGAACTGTCGATGACATGCCTCAGTCAGGCCACCCAAGGGCTACTACTGCACTGGGTGACCGCTACCTACGGATTTTGCCTCGGAGGAAACCTGACAGCAACGCCACCATGTTTAATAATGCTTTTCGTGCAGCCACAGGACGTCGTGTTACGACTCAAACTGTGCACAATAGGCTGCATGACGAGCAACTTAACTTACGATGTCCATGGCGGGGTCCATCATTGCAACACACGAAACCATGATGCGCGGTACAGATTGGCAAACAACATGCCGAATGGCCCTCTCGGGATTGGCACCACGTTATCTTCACCGATGAGTGACGCATATGCCTTCAACCTGACAATCGTCAAAGACTTGTTTGGAGGCAACCCGGTCAGGCTGAACGCCTTAGACAAACTGTCCAGCGAGTGCAGCAAGGTGGAGGTCCCCTGCTGTTTTGGGGTGGCATTATGTGAGGCCGACGTACGCCGCTGGTGGTCATGGAAGGCGCCGTAACGGCTGTACTATACGTGAATGCCATCCTCCGACCGATAGTGCAACCATATCGGAAGCATATTGGCGAGGCATTAGTCTTCATGGACGACAATTCGCGCCCTCATCGTGCACATCTTTTGAACGATTTCCTTCAGGATAACGACATCGCTCGACTAGAATGGCCAGCAAGTTCTCCAGACATGAACCATATCGATCATGCCTGGGATAGATTGAAAAAGGTTGTTTGTCAACGACGTGACCCACCAACCAATTTGAGGGATCTACGGCGAATCGCCGTTGAGCAGTGGGACAATTTGGACCAACAGTGCCTTGATGAACTTGTGGATAGTATGCTATGACGAATACAGGCATGCATCAATGCAAGAGGACGTGCTACTGGGTATTAGCGGTACCGGTGTGTACAGCAATCTGTACCACAACCTCCGAAGGTCTCGCTGTACGGTGGTATAACATGTAATATGTGGTTTTCATGAGCAATAAAAAGAGCGGAAATGATGTTTATGTTGATCTCTATTCCAATTTCTGTACAGGTTCCGGAAGTCTGGGAACCGAGGTGATGCAAAACTTTTTTGATATGTGTATTAAACAAGGAACTGAGGTAAAACAAGCCCTGATCAAAATTTCCGCTTACCTCGTGCCGTTACAACACTGTTGCACATTTCTCAAAGCAGAACACCAAACAACAAGAAGGCAGAGGCTAAGCAATGTCTCTATTTTTTAAATAAAATTTCCAAACAACGTTCAATCTGTTGCTTCCATATGGTGCAGTGTGGTAATGCGTAATGATAAACCTTCGTTAAACAGTGGGGCGGGGAGAGTAACTATTACTATGAAATGATATTCCAGGACAACGAATTCAGAATAAAGTATGCATTGAAAAAGAATAAAACATCGTGTGATCTTCACACATAACACTGGTCTGAACAATTCTACGCTTAACAAAGTGAACAATGATTTAAGAATGATACAATATTAACAGAGAATTTCTATAAAAACTAAGCAGCTTAATCAATTGACTAGTTAATGCATGACTCTGGAAAGAGGGATGGTCTTTCTCTGAGCCCTGAGGAATGAACAAAGGTAGTAAGTTGACATTAATTACTCTGACAAGCTAGCTGCGCAGTGCCGCAACCTCTCCTCAAACTTCTTCTCTTAAAAAAGTAACATTATTCAAAATTTATATTCTTTCCGCCTTTCTATATATGCATTATATTCATCCTTGCTGTCGTTTATTATAAATCTTTTTTCATCCAACAGATACAATCACAAGTCAACACAGCACTAATTGAAATTTCCATCACCTGCCTAACTTCAACTAAGAATTTATCAGAGTGAGCAGGGGAGAAGACTGTGAAGCAACAAGACCAAAGATTGTTTAATAGTAACATAACTTGCCCTCTCTCACTCTGATGTGCATATCGATAACTTACAAAAATCAAAATGACATGCCCACCTTATAGATTAATTACAGTGCTCACAGAGGCGTTAAGTTGAATTTAAAGAAACGCATAAATGCGATAAATGCTCTTCACAGACCGTCTAGAAACAAACATACCTAAACTTATCGAATCAGTTAATGTAGAAGAAGGTATTAGTGTCCAGAAGACTGTGATAGCAACTATGACTACGGGCTTTACAAGGAATGTTAGGAAATGTAGGAAGATGTTCTTTTATTTATTTATTTATTTATTTTGAGCAAGAGCGACAGAATACAAATCGCAGTTTATATGAGTAGTCGGCATGAAATATTCAATCCGAAATCACCTATTCATCGACTCAAAGACCATACTGTTACCGAAACGGAAGATGAGAGAGACAAGGCATAAATACTGATTTCGGTCTTACGAAACTGTTTCATCGCGGACGTACTTAACACATTACCCCCTGTAACGATTGTATGAATGTCGAAATGGCGTATATTGAGATTACAACCGAATACAGAATAGGAAAGCAACAACAATCGCTTAGTAGTGAAAAGCCGTCAGGATCAGATGAGATACCTACACTGAGGTCACAGGAGTCATGGGGTGTCTCCCAGTATCGTCTCGGACCTATTTTTGCCCGGCGTATGCAGCAACTCGACGTGGCGTAGACCTGAGAAACAGTTAGAAGTCCCCTGCAGAAATATTGAGCGATGCTGCCTCTATAACCTTCCAAAAGTGTAGCCGGTGCGGCAGTTTGTGTATGAACTGACCTCTCGATTACGTCCCATCAGATTTATATAGCATTCACGTCGTGTGATGTGGGTGGCCAAACTATTCACACGAACTGCCCAGAATATTCTTCAAACCAATCGCGAACAACTTTGGTCCGCTGACATGGCGCATCGTTGTTTGGGAACGTGAATTTCATAAATGGCTGCGAATGGCCTCTAAATAGCCGAACGTAAATATTTCCAGTCAACCATTTGTTCAGTTGGACCAGAAGAGCCCAGACCGTCCAATGTAAACACATCCCGCATCATTACGGGGCCACAAAAAGCTTGCCCACTGCCTTGTTGACTGCGTGGGTCCATAGCTTGGTGCTGCAACCCTACCATTAGCTCTTACCAACTGAAATCGGGTCTCATATGTCGACACCACGCTTTTCCAGTCGACTAGGGTCCAACCGATACGTTCACGAATCCATGAAAGGCGTTGGAAACGATGACGTGCTGTTAGCAAAGCCAGTCGCGTCGTTCGTCTGCTGCCATAGACATTAGCGCCAAATTTCGCCCAACTGTCTTAAAGAATACGTTCGTCGTATGTCAAACACTAATTTTGGTCGTTATTTCACGCATTGTCGCTTTTCTGTTAGCACTGACAACTCTGCGCAAACGCCTCTGCTCTCGGTCGTAAAACAAGACCATTGGCCAATCTGTTGTGACAGGTAATACTTAACATTTGATATTATCGGCATATTTTTGACACTGTGAATCTCGGGATACTGAATTCCCTAACGATTTCCAAAATGGAATGTGCCATTATGAGGAGTAGCGCCGTATACCGATCTTGCCATGGAAGCGGTTAAGTGGGAGATGTGTCTCAGACCTGGATAGTGGCAGACGGTGACGCGAGACTGGACGCACACGTAGTTTATGTATCAGCCGATAGAGGACAGTATTGGATAGGGGAACTGTGATTTCAGTTTCGATTGTGCCCACTTGAGTGCACTAAAGTAATAGAATGTTTTCCATAAACTGTTCTAGTATTTTCATACCGTGTTATTATGTCTTTTTTGTATGTAAAATGTTATAAATGTGTTTTATCAGTATGAATGATGCGTGAGTGTGATTTAAGGTTAATATAATGGTAATTGTTTAACAAGTTATGTAGTAGGATTTAGTGTGGGAACATTTCGAAGCATGGATATGGACAAAGGGAATTTTTGTGGAGTAGATTTGTAAAGTGAGTTTATGGTAAAGGGAAAGTCAATTCAAGTATAAATTACAATAGTAAATAACTTTATGCATAAGCAAAACTTCAGCATATTGATAATTACGTCGGTAAAAAGTGCAGTCGTTAGGTTTACTATTTTGCGCTTGGTTATGGATGAAAAGCGCGGACTGACGCGGGAGAATGTTGTTTTGGTATTGGCTGTTGAGTACACTGACCAATGGTAAAGCAATATTCTTCGCGCGCCTTTCTCAGCTGGTAGAGAAGACTTATTCTAAAGAAGAGGGGCAGCCTAGTCATGAAACAGTTTGGACGTGTGTAGTAGTAGTTCCGGTGGAAACGGTAAGTTTTCCGATCCAGCAGTGTTTCATACATCAAAAGTGTGGTAAAGTGACGACATAATTATTCCGATGGGCGTGTAGAAATTTCGGAATTTTTAAGTGAATTTTGTGACGAGAAAAGACATAAATTCCGCGTGGCGTATTGAGCAGGTCGGTGGCTAAAAACTGTTACTGCATTTGGTACCGACAGACTTAAGATTTGGCCAGCATTCTCAATCAAAAACAATCCGTATTTTTGTAGCTAATACGTTTTCGGGAAATGCAACGCCATAAACTTGCTAACGTGAGTGAAAGGGATTGTGAGTGACTGTGTGTGTTAAGACTAGAACGGGCTTGGCAGTGATACTTGTTCACCTAAGTTTCAGAATATATTAATTAAGCACAAAATTTCCAACCTTTGATTTCGTGTGAAAACTTTCTCCCGAAACGTAGATTAGTAACTTAAATTGCAGCCTGGTTCACGTCGAAGTACAGTAGGTTTCACTCGGCTTCCCTACTGATGATATACTGATATACTTCACAGGTAGGTCCAGGGACGTCGTAAAGGGACGGAAGGAACCGCGCCGCCGCAATTCGTCATGCTCCAACTACCATTCCGAGTTCAAAGTGTGTTAATTCCAGTCGTGAGGCCTTAGTCAAGTAGGAAACTGCTCCACGTGAATCACCTGTGTACAAATGGCAGCAACCCCAACGTTCTGCCCTCCTCTTATACGCTGTGTGCGCGATGCTGTCGTCACCTGTATGTGTTAATAGCACTATTCCACGGCTTTCGTCACATCAGTGTATAAGATTTAACGAATACTATGCGAAACAACTGGCTCCCGTTGTAGTTCTACTTCACCACAGATCGCTGGAGCAACGAAGGGAACTTAGCGACTGGAAAGAAAGAGCAAGTCATTCCCGTTTTCAAGAAGGGCCGTAGGACAGATGCACAAAACCATCGACGTATGTCGTTGACGTCAGGACATGTTTTATGCTCAAGCGATACGACGTTTTTGCCGAATGAAAATCTCCTTTATAAAAATCAACGTGGATTCCGCAAACAGAGATGCTACGAAACTCAGTTCTGTTCCTCCTTGGGATCCAGAGTGCTACAGACGACGGCGCTCAGGCTGCGGTCGTCTTCCTTGATCTCAGGAAGGCGTCTGACACCGTCCGGCACGGCAGTTTATGGTAAAAAATAGGATCATGTGGAATATCTGTCTTGATCTACGACAGGATTCAAGGCTACCTTTCAGACAGAGCGCAGCACGTCACTCTCAATGTTATAAATCTACAGATGTAAATCTAATTCTCGGATTATACCAGGGTGAGATACTACCTTTAATGCTTACAATGTACATAAATTATGTATGATGTATGTAAATGATCAATAGCACTTTCCATTTCCGCAATTTTTGCGATGCAAGTTTTAGGTGACTAAATGGTCGAGTATAAAGTGCCGCAATCTCGAAGACTGTTCGCATGTGATGTGTTGTCTTTAAGAAAAGCAACATCGCCAGAAGACAGCACTAATTGGCAGAACGACCTGCAGAGGACTGATGAATGGCAGTTGACTCTGAACGTAAATTCGTGTAACATGTTTCGCAAACATAGAAAAAGAAAGCCACTACTGTTCGGTTACACTATTGATGAGAAACTGCTGGAAACAGCCTCTGCCGTGAAATGTTTACAATTAACTATAGAGAACGACCTTAAGTGGAACACACATAAAACAATTAGTAGGAAAAGTAGATGCCAGACTGAGATTCATAGGAAGGATCTTGAGGAAATTTTACTCATCCACTAAGTAAGTGGTACATAATGCACTCCTTCGACCGATTCTTGAGTATTATTTATCAGTATGGATACCTCACCATATAGCACTGATAGAAGAGATAGAGATGATCCAATGGAGCGGTGCGTTTCGTCACCAGATTGTTTAGTTAGCGGGAGAGCGGTGTTGATTTGACCAACAAACTCCTTTGGCTGATGCGAGAAGACAGGCGTTGTGCATTACGGATAGGTTTGCTACAGAAATTGTAAGGTGTCAGGCAAATCCAACACCTTCCATGAAAACCCTGACATGATAAGCAAATCCAGTAGTATCTCCCACAGTTCCGAAAAAATCGTGACATTAAATTAACCAAAGTAATACGAGTAACGAATAGGCAAATGGAATACCACAGACTAACACAAGAATGCCTAAATGCATGTCATACCTTCCCACCGTGAGACAGACGCAGTTCCGACGGGAGAAACGAGAACAGAAGCCGAGAGCAGAACCGTGTTAAGCTAGAAGGCCCTATGATAGGGGACGGACACCCACGTCGCCAGCTAACCGACAGGACCACCCACAACCCACGTTAAGAGCTAGAGCCCTCCAGAAGAACAGTATAGATCTTACGATAACACTAAAAGGGCCACACCAGCCGCAAGTTTTACCGTGAGACTTTTTCGCATCCCTGTTACGTTGCAAACGATAAAAAGCATTGCCCCACCACGTAAAGTAACCAACAGGACCACCCCCAGCCCATGTTAAAAGATAGAGCCCTCCAGAAGAACAGTATAGATCTTACGACAACACTAAAAGGGCCACACCAGCCGCAAGTTTTAGTGCGAGACTTTTTCGCGTCTCTGTTACGTTGCAAACTTTAAAAACAACGCCCCACCACGAAAAGTATAACGTTTCTCATTGGATAGACAGAATTTTTGTAGGCAGAGCTTAAGGTTAACATTGAGACCCTGATTGGTCAGATGAAAACACAGCCAGACAATTTTTTTTTTAAAAACCAGCTTCGGTAAATTGTAGTAAGGGGAAATTAGAAAAGAGTTGCTTCCGAGACGACGAGATGCATGGAGCTGCGCCGGCCGCTGCCCCCTGACGAACACCGACAAGGTAATGAACGCTACGATGCCGCATTTTTGAGCGCATAAGGCTTCACTCAGAACTGCCGAAGTCTCATCTGTTACATCCCCTTTTTATGTAATACTAGTGTCGATCGTCAATTGAAGCTCTTGGTATTCACATTTGCTACGTAAGTTAAAATCTGAAACGCGATGATTTTTCTGTTATATAATTATTGAGAAGCCACATCAGCCACTGTAATTTACGACAAGTTAGATAAGTAATTAAAGATAATTGAGGGTCACTGTAGACTATTTTGATAGTTTTCTCTTTTGTGAAACTTATTTAAAACCTAGATTATAGATGTGATATGGCATAGGTCATCCTTCGATCCATTGTAGAACTTGGAAACCCATTCAGGGAATATTCGTTCACATTTTTGTTGAACGCAGTTGGTTTTTATCATCCTGTATTAAAACATTTCCTTTTATCAATAGTGCAATTTATAAACAATGTTTTGTGAGTAGAATAAAATTTCCAGTGGTAAACTTAACTGCTTTTTCGACGTTATTTTACCAGCTAACTAAAAATAGGAAAACCTTGAACCCTTTCCACTAAATTTAGTTAGTATTAAGATTCTTTTACAGGGAGTGCGGTGGAGCTGATGCTGAAATCATTAAGTATTTGGTTATATCGTCACTAGTCTCACTGAACTCTTCTGAACTCTACATGTCATGTGTGGTCTGGCGTCTCCCTAACAGCAACAGGTCCCTGGTTCAAACTAGTCAATTCCCTAAAAAACACTCTCAGAGCGTCGTTGCGCGAAAGTGGTAGGGAGACACGACTTAGAACAAACAGACACCACGCAGAATGTTAGAAAATTTCCAGAGAGCACTTTCTGGGAATAGTCGGACAACATATTGGTTCCTGCCATATAGATCTCGCGTAATAACCATGACGAGAAAATTGGAGAAATTAAAACCAGTACAGAAGCTTACCGACAATCATTATTCTCACCTGCCATTCGCGAGTGGAAAGGCGTAGCGAAGATCAGTGAACGGTATCAGAGGTATCCTCAGCCACGCACCTTAGCTGGCTTGCGGAATGTAATGTAGGTGTAGACGTAGATGGTGGTTTTCAGTGTGTACATGCAGACGTGGATAACCATTGTGTAATAGTTACCAGTAAACTTTTGTCTTTCAACTTAAAAACAAACAAAATTCTACAATTAATATTCCGTCGTATCTCTTCATTGTTACCGGTTTTGTCGATGGATTCACTTAAGTTAAAATCCTCAGCACTAAGTCCCTAGCTAGCACCGTCGACAGAGCACCTGTTTCATTAGTTCAGGCACTTGAAGTTTATTCGGGAGGAACGGCGCTCAAACCCACGGCGGACCACCCAGAATTCGGTTTCCCATGCTTCCCTGTACAGCATCACGGGAATGCCGCGGTGAAGTGTCGTGGAGAGGGGGGTAGGGGGAGGTGGTGGTGCGTTCACTACATTGCCGCCGGCGAGCTTAGCTTCCCTCACCTTCTTCTTTGCGACCGTAAGTCTCGTCTCTACTGATGTTTTCGTCGATTCGAATGGCAGTAATTTACGAGTGCTACGAAGTAGGATAAAACCAATGAAAAGGAGCACAAAATGGATCAAAATTAATGGTACAAAAATCCACTATATTCGATTAGCTGATTATGTAGTGGTCTTAGCACGTTCAGAAAAGGACGCTAATTATATGTGGAAGACGCACTTAGTGTGTATGCCTAGGAGCCTCAGTCAGCATTTGGAAGAGGTTATTCCAACAGCCATTGAGGGAACAGGGTACAACCAACTGCGGACTGTGACACACACAGGAACAAACTATACCTGTCTCTGGCCTCCGAGGTAATACTTGGATCATTGCAGAGACTAGCAGTGAAGGGTGCGGATACCGTCATTGGTCAGGCACCAGCTGCAGCATTATCCCCAGAATAGATTGTGTTCCTCCAACTACATGTCGAGTGGAAGGCTTGAACCAGAGTTCTATAACAAGCTAGTCAGCGACTTTCTAGACCTGTGCTCAAGGGTTTAGAGCTGTTAGGTCCCCTGGGTTACGTGTGCACTATACATCAGTGGCAGCTACCAAGATAGCTGACTGCGTGTGGGAGGCACACAAGGTTTGTTTTTTAGATTAGGTTACTATCCAGCCAAACCAGATCACGATAGCTGTAGGAAACCCTGAAGTATAGGTGTCAGATCCAAAGAGAGAAACCCAACAGGTGTGAGGATTAAAATCCTAGTGGTTAACGGCCGAGAATTTGCAACAAAGTTCCAGAGATGAAAGTACTCCTAAAAAACAATGAATCTCTCATAACAGTGGGTACAGAAAGCTATTTAAAACCTGAAGATGACAGTAGTGAGATCTTTGACAAAAATTAAAACGCATGGTGAAAGCATAGGCCAATGGGAAATGGAGGTTCGAGTCCTCCCTCGAGCATGGGTGTGTGTGTTTGTGCTTAGGATAATTTAGATTGGGAATGTGTGTAAGCTTAGGGACTGATGACCTTAGCAGTTAAGTCCCATAAGATTTCACACACATTTGAACTTTTTTTTTTTTTTTTTTTTTTTTTTTTTTTTTTTTGGGGAAATGGAGGTGTGTATGTCACGACAGACAAAAATTAAAATCCACCGAGATAGAAATCGAATCTGCAAGGGAGATTGATTGGGCAAGGCTCTGTATCAAGGGATGCCATACCCCATTACAACTGGATCTTTCTATCGATCACCAGATTCACCGCCTGATGTGAGCAAAAACTTTAGAGAAAACCTCGGTGCGTCTGTGCGTAAGTGCCCCAATCGTACTGTAATAATCAGAGCAATCGTCCAACAGTCTATTGGCATACTTGTAGTTTAGTTAGTGGTGGGAATGACAACACATGCTACGATACGTTACTACATCTGACCCCCTTGAGGATGACCACATCGGAACTCGTATCAGTGAATATGAGCCAGTTATAGCAACACTGAATACCGAAGTACAAAGGACAGCTAAAGCAAGTGGAATGATTTTTATGTTCAGACAAAGAAGCACTAGAGTAATATCTCAATGAGGACTTGAAACATTTAGCTCAAGACAGGCACGTGTAGATAAACTATGGCTCAAGTTGAAAAGAATAGTTGACAATGTCTTGGATATATATGTAACCAGTACAACAGTTCATGATAAGAGGGACTCTCCGTAATACAAAGTCACTGTGCTGATACCTATAAAGAAAGAGAGACTGCTGTATAAGAGATATAAAACAAAGTATATGGCTGTAGACAGGCAGAAGCTGAATGAAATGCGCCTGGTTGTGAACAGAGCAAGGTGCAAAGCCTTTAATGACTACTGTGGCAGAATATTGTTAAAAGATCTTTCATGAAACCCAGAGGAATTCAGACTGTATGTAATAGTTATTACTGGCACCAAAGTTAATTTCCACTGAGGATCTGAAATTGAGAGTAACAAAGTGAAATAATCAATGCTTAGTATTGTTTCCAAATGCTTGTTTACAAAGGAGACCCCATGAGTATTACCCATATGTAATTATTGTACCACTGAAAATATGAGTGAAATACATATAAGTGTCAGTGCCGCTGAGACACAGCTGAAATCTAGGGAAATGCAAGGAGATTGCTTACAAATCACTCGTGCTACCCATCATAGAATACTGTTCAAGTGTATGGGACCCGCACAAAATAGGAGTACCAGAAGATGTTGAAAGTATATGGATAAGGACAGCGCGATCAGTCACAGGTCTGGATGACCCGCGGGGTAGTGTCACAGAGGTGTTGCAGGAACTGAACTGGAAGATACTTGAAGACACACGTAAAATATTCCGAGAAAGCCTGCTTACCACATTTCAAGAAACGGCTTTAAATGATGACACCTGGAATATATCACAACCCCCTGCGAGTCGCTCCCATATGGATCGGAGGGCAAGATTAGTTTAATTACGGCATGCACAGAGATATTTAAACGGTAATTCTTCACGAGCTCAAAACGTGAATGGAACAATGGGACGTACCCACTGCTATGCACTTCGCAGTGGTTTGCAACGTATAGATGTAGGAAAAGAGGGATTTATTAACATCAGATATAAATTTAAGTGTCAGTAAGTCTTTTATGAAGGGAAGGAAACTGTGTGGAGTGCAACCTTGTATGGAAGTGAAACTTGGATAGCAATCAGTTCAGACAAGAAGAGAATAGAAAGTTTTCAGATATAATGCTAAGGAATAATGCTGAAGATTAGATGGGTAGATGTAATAACTAGTGGAGAGGTACTGAATTGAATTGGGGCGGGGGGAGAGGGCGAAATTTACGGCATAATTTAACTTAAAGAAGGGATTCGTTGGTAGGAAACATCCTGAAGCATCAAAGGAAGGGACGCCGGTGTGTACTCCGTGTGCATTCCGGGGAGAGTCATTCCGGATGTGGAAAGGGTGCTTCCGGATGCCATGAAGAGTAAAGGGTGCAGCAACTGCAGGTGGTGGCTCATGTCGGTACCAATGACGTGTGTCGCTTTGGATCGGAGCAGATTCTGTCTGGTTTCGGGCGGCTATCGGAAATGGTGAAGACTGCCAGTCTTGCTTCCGAGATTAACCGTCTGTGGTCCTCTGGTGCAGAGCCGAGTGGACGGTCTGAGTAAGAGGCTCAGGCGGTTCTGTGACCGTGTAGGCTGCAGATTCCTTGACTTGCGCCATCGGGTGGTGGGTTTCCGGGTTCCGCTTAATAGATCAGGAGTGCACTACACACATGAGGCGGCTACACGGGTAGCGGGGGTTGTGTGGAAGGGACTGGGCTGTTTCTTAGATTAGAGGGTCTCAGGGAACCACAGAAGTGACGTCCGTCTAAAAGTGGGCAGGTAAAACACAGTAAGGTATTTGTAGAAACGATCGGTATTGTAGTTGTAAATTGTCGTAGCTGTGTTGGGAAAGAACCAGAGCTCCAAGCCCTAATAGTAATCACTGAAGCTCAAATAGTTGTAGATACAGAGATCTGGCTAAAGCCAGAAATAAGTTCCGCCGAAATTTTTTCATACGATCTAACTGTGTTCAGAAAGGATAGATTAAATACAACTAGTAGTGGAGTATTTATTGCTGTCACAGATAGGTTTGTCTTGTAGCGAAATTGAAGTAGATAGCTCGTGTGAAATAGTATGGGTAGAAGTTATACCTGACAATCGGACTAAACTATTAATTCGATCGTTTTACCGATCGCCCGACTCAAATGATATAGTTGCTGAACAGTTCAAAGAAAACTCGATATGCTGGAAAAATTATACGTTTAAAGCAAGCGGCAGACATAAAACGTCATCAGAAATTGTACTGAATGCTTTCTCAGAAAATTATTTTGAACAATTACTTCATGAGCCCACTCGAAGCGTAAATGGTTGCGAAAGCACACTTACCCTTTTAGCAACAAATAATCATCGACAAATAGTGAGTTCTGTGACGAATACAGGGATTAGTGACCACAAGGCAGTTGCTGCTAGACTGAATACCGTAACATCTACAATCATCAAAAAGAAACGCAAAGTATATCAATTTAAAAAAGCTGATAAAAATGCTCTTAACGCCTTTTTAAGAGACAGTCTTCACTCCTTCCGATCTGATCATGTAAGTGTAGAAAAATTATGAAATGTTTTCAAAGAGATAGTATCGATAGCAATAGAGAGATATATACCACATAAATTGTGGTGGTACTGATCCCCATGGTACACAAAAAGTGTCAGATCGTTGTTGCAGAGACAACGGAAAACGCACGCCAAATTTAAAAGAACGCAAAATCCACAAGATTGGCAAAGTTTTACAGAAGTTTCAAATATGGCACGTACTTCAATGCGAGATGCTTTTAATAATTTACACAATGAAATTCTGTCTCGAAATCCGAGAGAAAACCCAAAGAGATTCTGCTCATACATAACGCACACCAGTGGCAAGACGCAATGAATACCTTCACTGCCCCCCCCTGCAGGTTCGGGGGTGAGAATAGGCCCGCGGTATTCCTGCCTGTCGTAAGAGGCGACTAATAGGAGTCTCAAAAGTTTCGGCCTTATGTGATGGTACTCTCTCGGGTTTTACCTCCATCTTTCGAAATTCTTCCGAAGAGCGAGCCAATTGGGGAAGGGCGCCTTATATGGTGCATTGTATCCGTCTGCACTGAGAACTTTAGCTGGCTTTCTCGTCGTCGGAATGCTGTCCCGTTCGTTTTCCATCCCTTGGGCGAGGATACGTTCCTGGGTGCGATTACCACTATGCACTGTGCAGTGTTGCTTTTTGCAGAGACGACGACCTTGGACACCTTTGCACCTAATATTCAGCACGGTAGCCAGTCTGTTGCGGTGGGGCTGCCATATTCCCTGTTGGTTGTAGCCCCCTGACACAGAGATCGCTGTACTGATGCCTGTGCCGTTAACTCCCTACGTATGCCAAGGTGCCTATGTCCCTGTGGCATCAGGACTCCCAGCAATGGCCATCCTGCCAGGTAGCCCTTGCTGAGGCTGGGTGGCGCCTGTTGGGAGGGCCCTTGGTCGGAGTGGGTGGCATCAGGGCGGATGACCCGCAGTGAAGCGTGGTACATCATCTCTCACTGGTGGCCAGCCACCAGAAGTCTCTAAGCGTTCTCGGGCTCAATTTAACGCTCAGAAATATGGTCCCAAAACGTTCCCCTCCCTGGCCACACCGTGAGAGGAGTGTAAGTCTCAGTATGGCAGTGACAGTTATTCGCCCCGATTCCTAGTTTGTATGAGAGCTGATGGGGAGTCTTTCATGTCCACAAAGCCTGAGTTCTTCGTAGAGCATTTAGAGGATAAGTTTGGGGAGGTGGAGGGCTTGTTCAAAATGTGCTCTGGGTCAGTATTGATAAAAACGGCATCCTCTGCCCAGTCACGAAGGTTACTTGCTTGTGACAAGTTGGGGGATGTTTCCGTTATGATCACACCCCATCAGTGTTTAAATGTGGCCCAGGGTATTATTTTCCATAGGGACCATCTTTTACAGTCTGATAACGAGGTGCGAGCCAATTTAGAGAGTCGAGGTGTTCATTTCGTCCAGTGCGTTCATCGGGGTCCGAAGGATAATCAGATTGCTACCAATGCCTTCATCTTGGCCTTTGAGGGTGATACATTACCGGAGAAGGTCAAGGTGATGGTGTACCGCTGTGATGTCAAGCCCTATATCCCTCCACCGATGCAGTGTTTTAAGTGTTGGAAGTTTGGCCATATGTCTTCCCGCTGTACTTTCAGCCTCACATGTCGATATTGTGGACATCCATCACATCCCAGTACTCCATGTGCCCCGCCTCCCATCTGTGTCAACTGTGTAGAGCATCATTCACCTTGCTCGCCAGACTGCAGTATCTTGTAGAAAGCGAAAAAACATGGAATATAAGAACCTGAACTGACTGACCTATACTGAGGCTAAGAGGAAATGTGACCACCTTCATCATGTGAGAATGACATCTTCATATGCTGCTGCTACAACTTTGCTAGCCCCATCAGTTCAGCCAGATCACTGAGCCATACAACTCCACATGCTCCCTTGCCCATGGTGGGCACTACCCACCCAGTTCCTCCTGCCCCACCTACTTTGGGAGCAACACCTCCCCCCCCCCCCCCCACCCATCAGCGATGACTGTCCCCGCTTCTAAGCTGGAGAAGCGTTCAACTTATTTGACTCCTCTTGCTCGCAAGGGGTCCCTCCCTTCCCAGGTTTCCACAAGCAGGAAGAATGACACCCAACATTGGCATAAGTGCCCACAAGCAGCTGGTAGTCGGGCTTCGCGAATTGGTAAAGCCCTCCTAGCCAGTGAAACCCAAGGAGCAGCGTGAGAAATCCAAGAAGAAGACCTCCAAGGAACTGGCGGTGGCACCCGGTCGACCACAACCTTCAAGCTCTGCGTCTGAGGATGAGGTGGAGATTCTGTCGTCCACTGAGGACTTGGATCTCGCCAGTCCCTTAAACGCAATGGACAGAACTTGCACAGGTACTCAATCAGTCACTTCACGACTTTCTCGGCCATGGGTAATGTCATCCTCCAGTGGAACTGCAGCGGTTTTTTCCACCATCTTGCTGAGCTCCAACAACTTCTCAGCCTTCACCCTTTCCTCTGCATTGCTCTTCAAGAAACTTGTTCTGGCGATGCAAACTCCCACACTCCATGGCTATCGGGGTTATTATAGGAACCAGGCAGCTTACAAAAGGGTCTCTGGTGGCGTCTGCATCCATGTCTTTCTCTCCCTTGAAAGCGAGTCTGTCCCTCTCCAAACACCTTTAGAGGCTGTCGCTGTTTGGGTGTGGACGCCTCAGGCTGTTACTGTCTGCAGTCTGTATCTTCCACCGGATGGTGATGTCCCACAGCATGTCCTGGCTGCGCTGATAGCCCAATTGCCGCCACCTTTTCTGTTACTGGGCGACTTCAATGCCCATAACCCTCTGTGGGGTGGATCAGTGGCAACAGGTCGAGGCAGCGCCGTTGAGCATGTATTGGTCCAGCTCCCTTTTAAATGATGGTGCCTTCACACATTTCAGTGTGGCACATGGCATGTACTCAGCCATCGACATTTCGATCTGCAGCCCTAGCCTCTTACATTCTGTCCAATGGAGTGTGCACGACGACTTGTGCAGTAGTGACCACTTTCCGATCTTTCTGTCACTGCCACAGCGTCACTCTTATGGGCGCCCCTGCGGATGGGCTGTGAATAAGGCTAACTGGGACTTGTTCTCCTCCATTGCCACTATTGCGCCTCTTTCCAATGACGCCATTGATGCGGTGATTCACTCAGTCACCACCGGCATCGTTAGTGCCACAGAATCTGCCATTCCCTGTTATTCTGGGTCCGCTTTGAGGACTGTGCCTTGGTGGTCGCCTGAGATCGCTGAGGTGATTAAATATCGCAGGCGGGCGCTCCAGTGTCACAAGCAGCACCCTCATTAGAACACCTCGTCGCCTTTAAACAGTTCTGTGCGTGGGCCCGCCACATCACTTGCCAACACAAGCAGGAGTGCTGGGAAAGGTTTGCCTCCGTACCTCTCCATCACAGGTTTGGACCAAGATTACGCGACTCTATGGCTATCGGACCCTTGTCAGTGTTCCTGCACTTTTACTGAATGGAGCAGTCTGTACTAAATCCGACACCATTGCAAACTGCTTAGCAGAGCATTTTGCTCAGAGTTCTGCTTCTGCAAATTACCCGCTGGCCTTCCGCTCCCTGAAACAGTGGCTCCGTCCCAGGGTGGTTTTCGCCAAGAACGCTCAACCATCGACAACTTGGTGTACCTGGAGTCTGCCATTCGGTCAGCCTTCTCCCGGTGACAACACCTCATCGCCGTCTTTTAGATCTCACGAAGGCCTAGGATACGACTTGGCGACACCACATCCTCACTGCTCACTGAGTGGTGTCTTCGGGGACCACTCCCGATTTTTATACAGAACTTTTTATCCTACCGCTCTTTCCAAGTTCGCGTTGGTGCTTTCCTTAGCGCTCCCCGTACACAAGACAATTGGGCCCCACAAGGCTGTGTCCTGAGCGTCCCGCTCTTTCTAATTGCCATCAATGGTCTTGCGCTCTCAGTAGGATCGTGAGTCTCTCCCCTCCTCTATGCTGATGATTTTTGTATTTCTTTCTGACCCTCTTCTACTGTTGTAGGTGAACACCGTCTGTAGGGAGTTAAACAGAAGGCGAAGTCATGGGCCCTCAACCATGGATTCCGGTTTTCGGCCGCCAAAGCTTGTGTGAAGCACTTCTGTCGCCGCTGTACCACCCATCCCCATCCTCAACTTTACCTCGATGACCAACTACTAAAAATAGTGGAGACTTACAGCTTCCTGCAACTGGTCTTCAATGCATGCTTAAGTTGGATTCCCCATATTCATCAGCTTAAAGACAAGTGCCGGCGGCATCTTAATCTCCTTTGGTGCCTGAGCCTCACCGACTAGGGTGCTGATCATCGCACACTACTGTGGCTGTACCAAGTGGTTGTACAGTCACGTGTTGATTACGGAAGCGTGGTGTATGGTTCAGCCGCCACTCCTGTACTGCGTCTACTAGACCCTGTCCACCACTGTGGAGTTTGCCTCTCTACGGGAGCCTTTCGATCTAGCCCTGTGAACTGCCTCCTTGTAGAAGCAGGCGTTCCTCCATTGCTGCTCCGGCGGAAAGTATTGCTCGCTAACTATGCAGCACATGTCCATAGTTCACCTCGCCACACAAATTACCACCTTCTTTTCCCCATCTTCCGCAACGGCGGCCCAGAATTGGAAATCCCTTACTGTCCGTGTCCAGTCAATCCTTCATGATCTTGACGCTTCCCCCCTACGGTTTTTCCTGCAGACTTGTTTCCATACCCCTCCATGGTCAATACCTCGGCCGCATCTTTGGCTGGACCTATTGCTTGGCCCCAAATGCTCAGTCCCACCTGAATTCCTCCACTGGAACTTCCTCTCTGTTCTTGGCGAGTATGGGGGCTCAGACAACATCTACACTGATGGCTTCCTGGTTGACAGTCGTGAGGGCTTTGCTTACGTTCACATTGACCATACAGAACAAAGCTCCTTGCTGGTTGGCTGAAGTGTGTTCACTGCAGAGCTGGTTGCCATCCATCACGCTCTTGACCATATCCGCTCCTGCTCTGTTGAGTCCTTGTAGTGTGATTCATTTGTCATTTGTAGTGGCTCCTTAAGCAGCCTAGAAGCCCTCGACCATTGCTTCCCTAGGCATCCCTAGGTATTGTTAATCCAAGAGTCTCTTTATGCCCTCTACAGGAGTGGATGCTCAGTGACCTTCAATTGGACCCAAAGCCATGTTGGGATACCGGGCAATGAACATGTTGACTGCCTGGCCAAACAGGCCACAAGTAAACCATCTCTGGACATTGACCTGCCGGACACTAATTTGCGAGCAGTCTTACGCCACAAATTTTTCGAAACTTGGGACACTGAATGGCGCAGCCTGACCACACCAAACAAACTCCATCCTATCAAGGAGACGAAAAATGTGTGACGGTCATTTATGCGAGCCACTCACAGGGATTCAGTTATCTTTTGTTGGCTCCTCATTGGTCACACCCGCTTGACACACTGCCATTTACTGCATGTGGTGACCCGCATCTATGTCACTGCGGGTCGGCTATGACGGTGGTCCACATTTTGTTGGCCTGTTCCCTTTTAACTGTGCTCAGGCAGACGTTTGCGCTGCGTGATACTCTCCCTGCCCGTTTAACAGACGACACTGCCATGGCAGGCTTAGTTTTGCGTTTTATTCGGGCAGGGGGCTTTTATCACTCAATCTAAGTGTTTGTCGTAGTTCGTGTTGAGACTGACCTTTGGCCTACGATTTTAGACTGGATCTTTTAGGTTGTTTCTGGGTGGTTGGCTTTTCCTTTTTTGTCTCTATGGTCGGCCAACCACTGTCACACTCTGTGTGATTTTAATTCCTTTAGTGTGGTCTCTGTCTGAGTCGTTCTTGTCCTGTGTCGTCTCTTGTCGTCTCCATTGTTCATTTTTATTCTGTGTGCGTGTTTGAAGTTTTTGGAAAAAAGGACCAATGGCCGAAGTAGTCTGGTCCCTTCAGTCCCACAAACCTACCAACCAACCTTCACTGCGCGATAACAACGGTAAAGTCACTGATGACAGTGCAACTAACGTAGAGTTATTAAACACGGTTTCCGAAACTCCTTCACCAAAGAAGATGAAGTAAATATTCCTGAATTCCAATCAAGAACAACTGACAAGATGAGAAACATAGAAGTAGACATCCTCGGAGTAACAAAGCAGCTTAAATCACTGAATAAATGCAAGGCCTCCGTTCCAGATAGTATACCAGTCAGGTTCCTCTCAGAGTATGCTGATAAAATAGCTCCATATTTAGAAATTATATACTAACACTCGCTCACAGAAAGATCCGTACCGCAAGACTGGAAAATTGCTCAAGTCACACCAATACCCAAAATGGAAGTAGGAGTAATACGCTGAATTACAGGCCTATATCAATAACGTCGATTTGCAGTAGGGTTTTCGAACATATACTGTATTCGAACATTATGAAGTACCTCGAAGAAAACGATTTATTGACATATAGTCAGCACGGATTCAGAAAATATCGTACTTGTGAAACACAACTAGCTCTTTATACTCATGAAGTAATAAGTGCTATCAACAGGGGATGTCAAATTGATTCCATATTTTCAGATTTCCGGAAGGCATTCGACACCTTTCCTCACAAGCGTCTTCTAACCAATTTGCGTGCCTACGGAGTATAGCCTCAGTTGTGCCTCTGGATTCGTGATTTACTATCAGAAAGGTCACAGTTTGTAGTAATACACGGAAAGTCATCGAGTAAAACATAAGTAATATCCGGCGTACCCCAAGGAAGTATTTTAGGCCCTCCTTTGTTCCCGATCTATATTAACAACATAGGAGACAATATGAGTAACCGTCTTAGATTGTTTGGAGATGATGCTGCCATTTACCGTCTTGTAAAGTCATCAGATAACAAAACCATCTTGCAAAATGATTTAGATAAGATGTCTGTGTTGTAAAAAGTGGCAATTGACCCTGAATAAAGAAAAGTGTGAAGTTATTCACGTAATTACTAAAAGAAGTCAGCTGCATTTCGATTACGCGATAAGTCACACAAATCTGAGGGCTGTAAATTCAACTAAATACTTAGGGATTACAATTACAAATAACCTAAACTGGAACGATCACATGGATAATATTGTGGGTAGAGCAAACCAAAGACTGAGAATCATTGGCAGAACACTTAGAAGGTTCAATAGGTCTACTAAAGAGACTGCTTACACCACGCATGTCCACCCTATTCTGGAGTATTGCTGTGCGGTGTGGGATCCACATCAGATGGGACTGACGGATGGCGTCGAAAAAGTACAAAGAAGGGCAGCTCGTTTTGTATTATCGCGAAATAGGGGCGATAGTGTTCCAGACATGATACGTGAATTGGAGTGGCAATCATTAAAACAAAGCCGTTTTTCGTTGCGACGGATCTTCTCATGAAATTTCAATCAACAGTTTCCTCCTCCAATCGCGAAAACATTCTGTTCACACCCACCTACATAGGGAGAAATGATCATCACGATAAAATAAGAGAAATCCGGGCACGCACAGAAAAATTTAAGTGCCCCTTTTTCCCGCGTGCCGTTCATTGATCACTCTGCCAGGCGCTTTATTGTGAATAGCAGAGTAATCACATAGATGTATGAACCATGAATTTGCTTTCAAAGAATACTCTTAAGATTTTATTTTATTTACTAGCGATTCATCAAGAACATTAAAACATTTGATCACGCTAAGTGTGTGCAGAAGTAGAGTAACTAATGAAATCATAACCAAATTCCTTTTAAAAAATGGGAATTTTATTCACTTTAATAGCGCCTAAAAGCATTTTTTTTAAAGAAACAGATTTAAAAAAATAATAATAAAGCACCCTCTAATTATCAAAGTTACAATTTATTCAGACCCAGAAAGAAGCAAGTTTTGAATGTATGAGCTTTTGGGCAGAGAACCTTGCCGCTCCCTTTTGACACGGCCGTAGTTACGACCGCTCACAACAGCCTCTGAAAGACTACATTGGTGCAAATCTGCAACACATCAGATAGCTTTAAACTAAGAATTTTAACAATTTAAACAAGCACACAAACTATGCACCTCCCCCCCCCCCTCCCCCCGTAGGAGGGATGGAAATGGTACTAAACACTAACAACTAAAATATTAAGTTTGCCACAGAAGGTGCAACTTGATTTTAACTTCTTAGTAAAGTCTTACGGTGAAAGGGTGGCAACTTTATATACCAAAATTATCATTTAAATAAAAGCCCATGAAATGCAATCTTATATAAAATTCTACACAGTTGGCCAAACAAGTTAAGATGTTCTACAGTACACAGATACCGCCTCTCAAGATCATAGGCAAGATCAAAACATATTTCAGAACTAGGCCGTTACACTCCAAGCAATAAATTCGTTAACACACCGAATCCGAGAAACATGACAGAGGCAGCTACTAACGTACGGCAGATTGATAGGGAGAATAAAGAACAACCAGAACTGCAGGTTACTCTAACCAGCCCCTACTCCACAAAGGAAAAACGGACAATCCAATTAATAAATAACCACCTTCCTACAGGTGGGCAAACGGAGAAGAACGGTAGGACGACCGCAAAACAAAGCGGCTGGTGACCTCGCCAAGCAAAACAAGTAGAATTTAACAAGTATATGAAACAACATACCACCTGTGGTGTCACCGCTAGACACCACACTTGCTAGGTGGTAGCCTTTAAATCGGCCGCGGTCCGTTAGTACACGTCGGACCCGCGTGTCGCCACTATCAGTGGTTGCAGACCGAGCGCCGCCACACGGCAGGTCTAGAGAGACTTCCTAGCACTCGCTCCAGTTGTACAGCCGACTTTGCTAGCGATGGTTCACTGACAAATTACGCTCTCATTTGCCGAGACGATAGTTAGCATAGCCTTCAGCTACGTCATTTGCTACGACCTAGCAAGGCGCCATTATCATTTGCTATTTATCTTGTGATGCATGTACCGTCAGACCGATGTTCACCAATTATGGATTAAAGTTAAGTATTCCAGAAGCTACGTACCTTTTTTGCTACTCTCAATTCCTTGTCATTTTCCAGACCTCACGCCAGCCTGCGTGAGCTTAAACGCGTGCCTTTCGGCTTCCTGTCATAGTGGATTGGCTGTCTTGCCAGTCCACAACACCACCAATCACTTAACTTCTAATAAAGTGCGATTTCTGGTGGAGACCTGGCGCAGCACCCCGAAATCGCTCTCCTGAACCGTCCGCTACCAGCCGCTTCAACGGACGCAGGAAGGCACGCCGATCTCCCGTCTCACGGCGTCGCAGCTCGCACCGGCCAAACAGATGTCGTGGGTTGACTCCTGTTGCTCTCGTGTCGACCGCGAAGTCACTACTCCTCGCTATACGTCGCGGCCCACTGGACTCACGTGGCGACCTCACATGCGCCGACGCTCAAGACGGACAAGTCATCTTGTGTCTCAGTGCGCGACCGACCAACCGATCGATCCAACCGCCAATGACCGTTGCCTGAGCAAACTCGAGCAGACTGGTGGCCTAACGCGCAGACTCAGATGCAAGAACTAAGCCCTGACAGGGCGACCACTCGCTGAGTTCTCTTACTGGCGGAGTGGCAAGACTCTCATTTTGCCGGCTTTAAAGGTTGATCCGAACGACAGACATACTAGCACTCCGAACGACAGACAGACACAAACGCGGACGAGAGAGACTAGCAAGCTGGGGACGAGAGACTGACCCAGACTGACCGACTGGCGGGCTCATAGCGCCCCTTAAATGCACGTGAACAGGCTACCTTTTCCTTTTCTCGCCACAGGGAGTCACCAAAGCTGCAATTGCCACAGTGGCGCCACCGCCAGAAACGGAGAGTGACTGCTGCACACTACGCGGTGCGGCGCGCTCTTCAAATCAGCAATTTTTACCACGGCTCATGAAAGAATAGTCAACTGGGCAGTGGAGGGCTAAGGCTTAGTGGGCTGGGGGGGGGGGGCAGGGGGGGGGGAAGGAGGTGGTAGTTGTAGGGGGAGATACTGACACGAATACGGGACAGTTTTAGGTCATGCAGAGGACAGCACATCATAGACTAGCATGGAGAGCTCCGTCAAAGTAGACTTCAGTCTGAAGACCACAGCGAGAAGACCATCCTAAGGTATATAAATTAAAGCTTAGCTAAGTTTCGCACTCTTTCTCCGTACAGTCACACAAAACTGATATTATCGAGTCATTTCGCTGATGATCCCTTGTCTTGCTTTGACGAATTGTTGCCTGTCTTTTGGAAATAAACGCTCGTAGGTCAGGGATGTGTTTGGAATTGTTAGGTGCTCATTCGCTGTCTTACACACCTGGAAGAATAAACCTCTCACTTCTTACCAGTGTGCTAAGGCATCAGTCCACAGGAATAGGTGACTGTTCCATAATTTATCTTTCGTTTACCATGTGCTAATGTCTTACGATGACTCCAAAACTCAATCAATATCTGATTCACTACTGCTGTCGCCAGTGATAGCAGCGACATTAACTGCTGATAAAACGCTTGCTGTGGAAATTTACCGTAGCACATCTCTGGAATTATGAATATATGTTTTTTTTATCCTCGGTCGTGCAAGGACGATATTGTAGCCAAATGTGTGTATTACGTTTGTCCAACACTTCGTTCCCTCTGATTGTTTAGCCCATTTTTTACTGCTCTGGTACGCTGTTGTCAGCACAGTCATCAGTCATGTGGCCAAACTTCTGTGTGAATAACAACAACGCAATGAATCGCTACTATGATAATTCGATACGTTGCCTGCTATACGGTACTGACTTCAGTTGGCGTTGGGGGTTGGTTGGGTTGTTTGGGGGAAGAGACCAAACTGCAAGGTCATCGGTCTCATTGGTTTAGGGAAGGATGGGGAAGGAAATCGGCCGTGCCCTTTCAAAGGAACCATCCCGGCATTTGCCTGGAGCGATTTAGGGAAATCACGGGAAACTTAAATCAGAATGGCCGGACGCGGGATTGAACGGTCGTCCTCCCGAATGCGAGTCCAGTGTGCTAACCACTGTTCCACCTCGCCCGGTGCTGACTTCAGTAAAAGTGCCAAGTAAAAAAGTGTAGGTGTTAAAGTGAAGGTACTCTGTACCAAAGAGTACTGATACTTTATTCCCTGTCCCTGCAGCGAGCCCTGCCGGCGCTCTCCGTGGCCCACAGACCTCTGGCACTGCTTGCTCCCCAGGCTGCGAGGCCGGTGCTGTGCTATGAATGCGGCGCCCTTAACGTCACAGCCGTGCGCCACTGCGTTAGTTTTTGTTCCTGAGTTTCTCAGCTGTCGCAGTTTCTTGTGAGTGAGCGGTGTGGCAGACGCCGCCACAGCTGTTGCAGACACTGTGAGGCGCTCTCGCCGCAGTCTCCCTGGCGTATCGCTTACGACCGCCCTGTCACTTTTTTTATGCTTACTGTTTGTGACGGACTGATACGTGTATACATGTCACTGCTCACTAACAGTATTCCATGACACAATTTCAGAGTTAACTGAATGAGATAACCCTCCCCCCCCCCCCCTCCAATACCACGTCCAACTAAACTGTGTCAGACGGGGAGGGGCCTTGGAGCCGGACGGGCGGATGGCTTTCCCTGATACCGGACATAAACTACCTGTAGAGAAACATCGAAACTAATAGATAGGTGTAAAAAAAAAAAAAAAAAAAAGGAGAGGGCTTTAGATACAGACTTGCTGAATGAAACGCATTTGGCGGTCAAGAGAGCAATATGTCAAGCCTTCAGTGACTGCCGTATCAGAATACTGTCAAACGATCTTTCACAAAACCTAAAGGGATTCTGGTCGTATGAAAACGCTTTTAGTGGCACCAGAGTTAGTGCCCAGTCCCTAACGAACGAGAGAGGAATTGAAATTATGCATAGCAAAGCAAAGCAATATTCGTGTAGTAGAATAATTATGGTGTATGCGAACGTGTAGAAAGTGTTTGCGCAGAAATTGCCGACATAGTGTAACTGAGGCGGAATAAGGGAAACCAGTCGGCCGGCGTACCTGACCTGGACACTAATCCACCGGGCGGATTCATGCCGGGGACCAGCACGCCTTCCCGCCCGGAAGACTCTGAGCACTACGAGACTTAACTTCTCAGGTCACCAGTCCCCTAGAACTTAGAACTACTTAAACCTAACTAACCTAAGGACACCACACACATACATGCCCGAGGCAGGATTCGAACCTGCGACCGGTTTCAGACTGTAGTGCCTAGAGCCGCTCGGCCACTCCGGCCGGCTTCCGCCAGGAAGGCAATGCGTTAGACCGCACGGCTAATTGGGTGGGCACCCTAATGGTTAAGGCCCTGCTTATGTAAAGCAGGATATCTAGATTCAATTCACGGACTGGTTAGAAGTTTAGATATAAACGCTGATATAATTTCTTCAAACATGTGGAACTCCCATTCTATGTACCTCGAATGAAACTGGTGCTGGACGTGAGAATTCAGGAGTAGCTATGAGGAAACGAAAAAAAAAAAAAACTGAAAGAGCCTCACTTACCAGGTAGCGAGGAACAGCGACTGGGAAACTACAGTTGTAAGTGGCGCTACTCTGCAGCAGTAGCTGAAAGTGCGCCGTCCCTTTCTAGGTTGTTTGGCGGGAGCACACGACACGTGGGCGAATGTCACACAAGTGAGTGGGGGGTCCGCTAATCAGGGACTGGTAGAGGCGTTCCTCTGTGTACCCCTAAAAGCAACTCTGAATACACGCGGAACGAACATTCGAGGGGGCATCAATACCTGGCACCTTAAAATCGTAGCGCCCTTCTTTACTATCAGTTTGGCAAACGATGGAGGGGTATCTTGTATATGTGATGCACAACCTTTCATTGTCGTAAAGGAAATGACATTTCATTGGACGATCCTCATGAGGACACTGTACGCTCAGTTGGACATATTCGTCTGGTAACTGTGAATTGGTAGTGTCGTACGTTTCAGTCTCACTACACAAGATACGTTGATGATATTCTAGTCATTTATAACGGACCCGCCGATAGAATTGATCATATATGTAAACTTTTTAACGACCTCCGTGAAAAAATTTCTTTCACTATTGAACACGAAAACGAAAACCGCCAATTACATTATTTAGACTTGACGCTTACAATAGAAGACAACAACATCATCAATATTTTTCGAAAAGAAACGTATACCGACCAAATCGTGCCTGCTTCCTCTTTCCATCCACAGTCTCCTGGCCTTTTTTCACTCTGCCGCCCACCGAGCCACCTCTATACCACTTTCAACAGAAAAGTTTAATGAGGAGATTAATTTACTTAAAACCATAGCAGTCAATAATGAATATACACCTAACATAGTGGACGATATCCTGAAAAAGAAAACTGCAAGAACTACCACGCTCAACACCTCATGCACTGAAATTAACCCAAAAGAACGTTTTCCTATTCCTTTCATACGACCCATTTCCCATCAGGTTCAGCGCATGCTTGGCAACAAATACAACTGCAACGTTGCCTTCTCTACTAATAATAACCTAAAGAGAAACTTCATTCATAATTTGAAATCCATGGCTCCCCTACAGAAAGCTCTGGCGTTTATAAGATAATCTGCGATACCTGCTCCTCCTAATATATAGGGCAAACTGGACGTGCTTTCACCATCAGATATAAAGAACATCTTTTGAGAAAGAACGGCACCAGTCCCCTAAATTCATCCTTTGTCGATCATCTCTTAACTACTGGACACGTGCCTAAAGCCATAGGCGATAACAATATTCTGCATACCGAAAAGAAGGGGCGTAGGTTAGATGTTTTAGAGGAATTGGAGATTTTCAATCATCTCTCTCGTCATGATGGCTTCATTCTCAACGAACAGCTGCAGCTGCGAAATAAAAACTTTTTCGGCTGTATAAAGCCATTGCTTGATCTTTGATTCAAATCTCCTCATGCAGTTTACCGAAATGTTGTTTTCCTGTTACATCTTTGCTGTTTTCTTGTTTGTCATAACTAACTTTTTTTTACGTTACAAAATGTATCCCTGTTTAAAGCAGATAAATATGTAACTTCATCCTATTATTATTAGTGCTTACGTTATGCCTCAATCAGCTGCAACACAATTTCATGTGTCTAATTTTGAATGTACAGTGGCCTAGTGGTTTCTGTGGCTACTAGATGGCGCTCGTAGCAACACCATGTTTACTTGCCCACACTTTCTAACGTGGGCACCTCAGTCTTGTTGCAACCCTTGTTCACTAAAGTACGAGCAGCCCTTAGCGGCTCGCCATCTTACTTACAACTATTCATGACGTCGCCTTTCCGGCTTGGATCTTTTTTAACATGTGACTTGTAAGTACTGCATCTTTTTCCAGTCAGTAGAAACTTTAATTTTTTAATGTATTGTATACCTAATATGTTTTAGAAGACGACGCTCATAGTAGCGTCGAAACCTTGTCAATTTTGACTTAATATTTGTGACCGAGAGCTTATTTGTTCTGATAGAATCTTAACTATCCATTTATGAAAGAGAAATTGCGGAAGACTGTCTTAAATTAGTTTCGAATTGGTATTTGTCGTGGCGTTTCCTCCGAACTAGCGTGTGTAGGACGACTACCCGCGCGGCAGAGTGCCTCAAAAATTCGAGCGGCCTATCCTGACACATTCGCCATTCTCCGGCTCGCAAATGAGGGGTCGAGCGTTGGCTACGAAAAGGATGAGGGCGTCCTCGGACGTAGAAGGAGAACGCTAGAATCGCGCCGCCTCGAAGTAGTCTCTGGCGCTGCTGCCGCTTGAGACTGCGGCCACGGTCAGCAGCAGGAGGCTGTGAGCCCTGCCGGCGCTCTCCGTGGCCCGCAGACCTCTGGCACTGCTTGCTCCCCAGGCTGCGAGGCCGGTGCTGTGCTATGAATGCGGCGCCCTTAACGTCACAGCCGTGCGCCACTGCGTTAGTTTTTGTTCCTGAGTTTCTCAGCTGTCGCAGTTTCTTGTGAGTGAGCGGTGTGGCAGACGCCGCCACAGCTGTTGCAGACACTGTGAGGCGCTCTCGCCGCAGTCTCCCTGGCGTATCGCTTACGACCGCCCTGTCACTTTTTTATGCTTACTGTTTGTGACGGACTGATACGTGTATACATGTCACTGCTCACTAACAGCAGTATTCCATGACACAATTTCAGAGTTAACTGAATGAGATAACCCTCCCCCCCCCCCTCCAATACCACGTCCAACTAAACTGTGTCAGACGGGGAGGGGCCTTGGAGCCGGACGGGCGGATGGCTTTCCCTGAAACCGGACATAAACTACCTGTAGAGAAACATCGAAACTAATAGATAGGTGTAAAAAAAAAAAAAAAAAAAAAGCAGAGGGCTTTAGATACAGACTTGCTGAATGAAACGCATTTGGCGGTCAAGAGAGCAATATGTCAAGCCTTCAGTGACTGCCGTATCAGAATACTGTCAAACGATCTTTCACAAAACCTAAAGGGATTCTGGTCGTATGAAAACGCTTTTAGTGGCACCAGAGTTAGTGCCCAGTCCCTAACGAACGAGAGAGGAATTGAAATTATGCATAGCAAAGCAAAAGCTGAAGTGGTTAACTTGGTTTTCAAATGTTACCGTACAAAGGAAAACCAAGGCTATCTGTCCCTGTACCACTGAAAAGGTGAGCAATGTTAGTATTGGTGTTCTTGGTGTTGAGAGATAGCTGAAATAGTTAAAAGTCAACAAAGCCCCAGGGCCCAATGGAATCCATACCAGATTCTGTACTGAATTGGTGGCTGAGTTAGACCCACTTGTAACTATAATCTATTGTAGATCCCTTGAACAAAGAACCGTACCCTGTTATTGGAAAAGCATAGGTCACATCCATCTTTAACTTTTGAAAACTGGATTTATATACCACCTCAAGTACACACACATATATTCGACACCTCAAAACAAACACCTCCAAATGCTTTAAACAATTATTCTGTAATAATGTTGTTACGGTGTATATTCTTTGCACTTTGCGATTATGTCTTCTCTTCTGCTATACGAACCTTGCACCCAGCTGATTCCAGACGCCATATTTGTTTACAAATGTGGCAGTATACATGTGATGTGTTACGACAGAAAAAGGAACCTGTGACCACTGGAGGTACTCTACTTTACTTACTAAAGTTTACCATTAGATATCAGTTAAATTTTTTGTCAAAAGTAATCCAAAACCATATTCTGAAATAGTGTCTTGTTTCTCCACTACGCAGTGCCACAAGTTCCTCCAAAATCGTAACACAACACACACACATATGTAATACTAACTAATGTAAGTCCACCCGATGATGGAGGTTTAAACCTTCGAAACGCGTCGTGGAAAAAATAAAACGGTGACAGGTAACAGTAAACTTGTTGTTTCATTTAATGTCAGTAAGAGTCACGGTAAAGCCTAACCTAAAAATGTTCGCATTTAAAGTTACAAGAAGGGTAGTAGAAATGATCCTCGATATCAGTTTGTTGTAGAATCTTAGAACATAGTCTGAGCTAAAAAATAATGAGGTATTTCGAACAGAATGCCTCATCCATGCTAACCAGCATGTACTCCAAAAACATCGATCATATGAAACACAATTCGCACTTTTCTTACCTGACATACTGAAAGATTTTGTCTTAGGCAGTAGGATACATGCAGTATTTCTAGATATCCGAAAAGCATTCGATACTGTACCACGCCTACATTTAGTGTTAAAAGTACGTTCATATGGGGTATCAAATGAAATTTGTGACTGGATTGAAGACTTTCTGGTAGGGACGACGCAGCATGTTATCTTGGATGGAGAGTAGTCAGATGTAGAAGTAATTTCGGGTGTGTCGCGGGAAGTGTGTTAGGACTCTTGCTGTTCATATTGTATACTAATGATCATGTGGACAATATTAATAATAACACCACGATATTTGCAGACGATGCAGTTATCTAAAATGAAGTACTATCTGAAAGAATGTGCATAAATATTCAGTCAAATCTTGATAAAGTTTCAAAGAGGAGCAAAGATTGGCGGCTTGCTATAAATGTTCAGAACTGTACAACTGTGCACTTCACAAAAAGGAAAAACGTAGCATCCTATGACTACAACATCAATGAGTCACTGTTTTAATAGGACAACTCGTACAAATACCTGTTAGTAACACTTTGTAGGGATATGAAATGGAATGATCACATACGCTATGTAGTGGAAAAAGCAGGTGGAAGACTTCTGGGGAAGTGCAATCAGACAAAGCAAGTATCAACAAATCACTCACGCGTCCCATTCTAGACTATTGCTCAAGTGTATTGCCCCCGCACCAAACAAGACTGATGGGGGATCAACGTATACCGAGAAGGGCAGCACGAAGTAGAGCCATACTCACCGTCATGCGGGACATAAACTCCGCCAACCCATAAGTGCATCACAGCAGAAAGTGCTGAAATCTGCTAGCTTGAAGTCCACAGTACTTTGTAGATATGTAGTTGACACGTTTAAAGTTTATAGGATAGTTTTAAACCCATAGCTTTCCCGTCATATGTGAGAAGCCAATCGTCAAAAATAGAACGGATCATAACCAAAGTAAAAGTGACTTTTCGCATTTTACCGAAGACAGCAGCACTCCTGGGTACCGTTAAAGATGATTTGGTGCATCGGAAGCCTGAGCCTTACAAGATCCCCTGTGAGTGTGGCTTTTCATATATCGGACAAACCACACGTTCATCCCATGAAAGATGCAAAGTCACCGCAGGTCCTACAACCCAATAAATCGATGGTGGCGGAGCACTTTATTGACACTGGGCACACTAGTGTGAACGAAAACATTGAAATTTTATCCAAGATTTAATCTTTATGGGACTCAGTAGAGAAAGAAGCAACTGAAATTGTGTTGACGACAAATTTAATTAATAGAGGTAGCAACTTCACCTTGGATAAATCATGGAATCCAGCACTTTCTGTAACAAACTTACAAAGACATCGTCACCGTATAGCTCTCAGTGACATCGACAACCCAGCATGGATCGACCGCGCAACCACAGATCTAATTCATGCTTATGTTGTACCACTTTGCCGCCAATCAACGTCTCTGGCACTTTGTGTATCTGTGGCGGAATGCGATGTTGCACGGTCCGCAAGTTTAAAAGAACGGAGGGAGTGCTGGAGAGTCAGTCATTCGGCCCACTCTGAAGATGGCCGAACGATACTTGGTCGAAATATCAGAAGAAGAAGCAGTATTTACTTCGCTTCCTGTAACTCTGTGAAATGAAATTTTGTATGGATTAAAAGAATTGATGTCAGTGCTATATGAAATTCTTAAGCGAGTTTTATCAACAGATAAAAATGAATACAAATGTTGCATCTGCCACCCCTCTCCCCTCCACGCAGCTAACCGCTGTTTAAGAATCTCTCTCACAATGCGATATTGATGTGTGTATAGTGACAGACGGTGGCAGAGAAAGAGGGGAGGGAGAGGGAGGGAGAGAGAGAGAGAGATAGAGAGAGAGAGAGAAAGAGAGAGAAAGAGAAAGAGAGAAAGAGGGAGAAAGAGAGAAACAGAGAGAGAGAGAGAGACAGACAGAGAGAGACAGAGAGAGAGATGGAGGGAGAAAATCCTTAATTTAATTAGTAGAGCAGATTATTCATTGTGGTGGGGACGTTTTCACCGTCTGGAGGATTCCGGAAGTATTTTATGACATGAATCTTTCATTTTCCTTTGCAGGTCTAATCCAAACAGCACACAGCAAATAGAAGTAATTTTTACATATACACCAACTCGTGGGGCGGTACCCATTATTTGAATATCACGTGATTGACATGAATTTAAAAGAGAAAATTTGCAAATTGCTTTTATTTTCACATTGTGACGAAAGCAACTGTGTATTGTGCCTTGCACGTATCACACATTAATAACAAGTATGAGAGCCACGGTTCATACTCGCAAAGACCAGCAACGTGCACCACCGATGCACAGCAAACAACGTTACGTATAAACACAGCAGTGTTTCAGACGAGCCATTCTTACTTTTTTGTTAATGCCACGTAATTGTACTTTAAGTTTTTCTGAATGGCCATCTTCCGCAGTAGCTCTTGCATACTGTCTATTTCTTTGTCTTAAACGTTCTGCATTTTAAAAATGTTTTCTCAGCAGAAGCTCTTTACTTTATTTGTAAAAAACCATTAGTTGCGATTGAGTAAACATTTTTGCATACGTAATACGTTTTTGCATATTGATTCCTATGGATCTGAAACCCCATTTTCTTACAGCTGTGGCGATTGAGTAACGATTTGGCATACGTAATACATCTTTACATTTTTGTTCCTATCCAGTTAAAACCCCATTTTCCTAGGAGTGTTACAGTTGGCACATGTCACTTAGGCGTTAATTGCCATTTTTTATCATATCCTTTCAGCCAGTTAGTTTAAGCGACTTTTTTTAGTGGGTGGGTGCCGCAAAACCCGTCAAGCGCCGACGCCACACGGCAACGCACCGCCGCGGGGTTGTTTGTCAGCTCAGTCGCTGCTCCTACATAACGTTCCGTCTCCGCCATTTGCAGCGCGACCTGCAGAGGCTCTGCGCGTACACCGGATCAAAACACACAGGGTGTGTAAATCATCGAGAGAGGTGGCTCCTGCCACGAACCTTTTGCTGCATCCGCCAATGTCAAGTGCAGGGAGTCAGGAGGAAGCGCACCTCCGCCGTACGGGTATTTAGGACCACGCCTACGCCGTACATGACAGTTAACGATGCAGCGAGCCAAAAATAGTAGTTTGCTCCGGAGCTACCGCCTCCAAGGGACCTCGGCAACGTGGTCGCGGGCCTGTTCGTATTCTGTCAGACTCATTTGACAAGATTGTAGGAACTGTGAATTCGTACAGATTGTAACTTACGTGCTACTCTGTTCCAATGTCCTCCACTCAAGGAGAGCGACGACTTATGATGGCTCTCCGTTATAACCGAGTCCAACAACATGAGGTAGCAAATATGAGGTAGCCAAGGAGGTGGAAACGTGGGTTCTACGTGGGTTCTACAGGAAAATACAATTAATTAGCAGGAGTATAAAATAAGAAAGTATTTATTACTTAACGTTGTTGTAGTCCATGATCTGTTGGTTGACAATTGTAGAAGACGCGACTAGACTAAGTGTCTGCAGAATAACATAATTTTCAAGTCACAAATCTTGCAGTGACGAATTAATCGCTCGCAATCTTGAATGTCGAATCCGGTGAATTTGGAGACTAACTTGGCACTGGGCTACAAAGTCTTGATGGCAGCTATAACTGAGCTGCATCGGCTCTGGCTGACCACTGAGCGCGGCTACGAACCATAAACTGGCACAACTGCACTACTCTCCTGCTGCACGTGAAGTGGCCTAGCGGCGAGCATAAGTACTGCGACTGGCTGTGTACCCTTTGTCCAGCACAGCAGTTCTTCTGTTCCGTTTATCGAGAGAATCGCAAGCGGCGTATCGATCTCTCAGGCGGTGGAGTGGTCGTATGACTGACGGCATCACAACTTAAGCATTTGGAAGTCAAACTAGCACAGAGCGAACTCTGACTACAGAAGCTTTCATTCTGTTGTTTCCTAAACCAAAACCTATATTCCTAGTACTTGCGTTCAGTTGTGAACTTATTTTTCTGTTAGGCACTAGTTACAAAGTTGTCGCTTGCTTGTGACAGTCAACGTAGACTGTCTGTGTTGAATTCATTTTGTTAAATGCAGAGGATGAATTCCATTCTTGTGTGTTTCTTGCGGAAGTGTTCCAAGTCCGCGATACTTCATTGGACTTTTGCACTTGATGGCGTGCTACAATTTTTGCAAAGTGTGCACGTACTGGTATGCGTTACTAGCGGCGCCGTTTTCCAGAAAGTCAATGGGCAGCGGGTTGATCGACAGCATCATTCAGTGTCAGGATAATGCCCGCCCACATGTTGCCATGGTTGTTTAGACTACGCTGCCATACTTTGCTATAGAGACTGCCGTCTAATACGCGCTGTACCATGCAGCCACAGCTACGTGTTGAAAATGGTTTCCATGTGCCTCAATGCAATCGTGTACGCGCCGTAGCATCTACTGTCTCACACATTCACCTCGATCAGACTGCATCCGATCAGTGACAAAGGCAGCATAAATACGCTGCTTCAGTGTCTCCACATCTGGAATGGACTCTTCATACCCGATACTTTTGAGATGGCCCCATAACCAGAAATCGAACTAGTTGAGATCCGTTGAACGAGCAAGCCATGCAACTGGACTCCCTCGTCCGATCCATCGATCAGGGAAGACACTATTGACGCGTCCAGGCGTTAACGGCGAAGTGTTTTGGTGGACCATCAAGTAGCAGCCACATAACCATTCGACTCATCAATGGCACTTCCTCCAGCAGGGAAAGCAGAGTCACTCGCAAGAAATGTCAATAGTTCCGGCCTGTTGGGCGACGTGGAATGAAGACTGGTTCCAATATGCGGTCGCCAATTATCCCAAAAGTATGTGTGTGTGAAATCTTATGGGACTTAACTGCTAAGGTCATCAGTCCCTAACCTTACACACTACTTAACCTAATTTATCCTAAGGACAAACACACACACCCATGCCCGAGAGAGGACTCCAACCTCCGCCGGGACCAGCCGCACAGTCAATTATCCCATCCCACACATTCCGGCTGCATCAATGCTGATGATTTGCTATCATCATACCGTGGGGGTTCTGCATACTATCCCGCACATGGCTGTTATGAAAGCTGAAGATGCACTCGGCGTATAGTTGGCCTCAAATGTGAATAGGATGGATGACACAAATCCCGGAATCGTGGTTGCCTACTGAAGAAATCAGTGAGAAAATTGCTTCCGATGAGAAAAGTCTGTCGCTAGTAAGCCCCGCACACGTTATAAGTGATAAGGATAGTAACAAGTGTCACGGAGACGGTTCCACACGGCCGTCAGCCTTGCCCTGTACTGGCGGGCCAACTGCCTGGTACTGACACGGTGGTCGCCTTCCACAGTGGTAATCACTTTTTCCTCCAAGTCTGGTACCCAACGCTTCGGGTAATTCCGTCATGATTTCATGCTTGCTGAAGCGACCATTTCTCAGACAAATTGTGAAACACAGTTTCTAACATTGAGTGCTGTGGTTGTTGCTGCACGTTGCCAAGCTCTCGATTCGAATACGGGACCACTGTGTACAACGCTGTATCACATCCACTACAAGGTTAGTCTACAAGAGAAGTGAATCGGACACTACATTACCAATTACTTTGGCAGGAGAAGGCGCTAAGGCATGGCGTATGAGGGACAGTATCGCCCTCTAGGCGGAAACGATGCATACTGTAACAGTGGTTGCATGGTACGGCGCGTATTAGACCACTAACTAGCTATGATTGGATAAATGGTCTCTAGCACGGAAACCATGCACTTCCGGAAAAAAGTACATTAGACCTTTTTTTGTTCCGTGTCCTCTCATCGATCAATCCTTAGAGTTTGTACTCGGTGAAAAAACCATCCTGCAGTTACATGGCACATTCAGAAATGATATGTGACATTCCTCAAGAGGAACAGGTTTGGTCTCTCTGGTGTTTTTAATGTCTTTAAGCGATTTAGAAGACATTCTGAGCAACTATCTTAGACATTTTGCAGACGATGCTGTCATTTATCGCTTACTAAACGGGAATTGAAGAGTACGATAATTGACAAGGGAACGTAAACTGTTAAAAGTGGATATCCTCCCCAGGACGACTAAAAAAATGTGCTAAATTTCGTTTTCACTATAAATCAGGCAAATTTGAAAGTTCTCTTTCTTCTGAATGTCTACGGATTACAAATACAAACAACATATGCATCTCAGGGGAAAAAAATTTGGGAATTTGGTCGGAAGACTGCATTTCGTGCACATAACACTTTGAAGATAGAACAGATCTACTGAAGTCGCTGGCTACACTATTCTCTGGGTCCTCTTCTGCAGTATTGCTGTGCGATATGGGACTCTCACCAGACTTGAGTGTCGGGTTCAAGGAAAGCAGCTCGTTTCATATGAATATGAAATAGTGGAGAGTATAACGTATTATATATTTTGAGGGAGTTACGGTGCAGATTATCAAAGCAAAAGACATTTTAGCTTCTGCGAGATCTTTATACGGAATTTCAGTTGCCAACTTTCTCTTTAGAATGTCAAAATATTTAGTTAGCCCCCATCTACATAGGGAGGAACGACTGTTATAATAAAATTAGACAAGTTACAGCTCGCACGGAAAAATGTAGCTGTTCCTCTTTCCCACGTGCTATTTGGGAGAGGAACGATCGAGAATTTGTCTCAAAGTCATTGTATGAATCGCCTTCCAAACACTCAAGTGTGAATTGTAGAGAAGTCATGTATACGTAGATGCAAACATGCGTGAAAAGGATTGGTCGCATGTTTCAGTCTCGGCGGTAAAGTTTCGTAGAGAAATCCTAGCTCTTACGTTCCCCGACATTTTCCCCCTTCCCCCACCCCCAACACCAGCCCCACCAATCGTATGCAGAGCTTTCCAATTAGCAGCACGACAGTTTCGTCTAATCTTTGAAGGTGTTACAGAGGACTTTACACTTCCTGCCTAGAATCTCCTCAACAAGAACTTGTAGCGTATACATCCATAGCTTATGAACTTTGCGCAGCCACTCCGTAGTGTCTACACATGTTTTTTCTCACCATCCGTAATTAACAAAGCTAATTTTACGACTTCACTGTTTGTTCCTAACGACTTCGTTTCGAAAATTTCCGTGAGCAGCCGAGTGTAATACAGTCTTTTGAGATCGTGTCATGGTGTAAGTTGTGACTTTTCCACTTGAACTTTCAGCATTTACGTAGAACAGATTAAGTACTAACCACACCGTCCACAACACTTCATGTACAGAAAAGAGAGCTGCTGCCTTCTACGGACAGGGTATCGAGTTAAAAATAATAGCTCATGAACAGTATCATAAGAAAAGTATCCTACGCACAGAAGTATCGACAGCTTGAGGCATCAATATCTCGGTAAAAAGATTAGGGCAAATGCTAATCGGCTCCAATCCCTCTATCTCTGTTTTTAGAAGCTATCTGTAATGGAGAGTGATAGCCGACTTTCACAAGTTTTATATAGCATAATATAAGCGTTAAATTAAGTAATGCTTTATTTTCATTACAGATAATGATTTTTAAAAATTTGGAACTTCAAACATGAAATTACAGAACAGATTGCGAGAGAAACAGCTGAGTAGTGCGTAAAAATAAATAAAATGTTACTCAAGCTTTCCGTTCTCCCTGCATATGGTCAATCAAAAACAATTTTAATCCAGTTGTTTCGCTAATAATCTATTACGTGAATTTGACAATTTATTGCCTGTCGTTGAAAATAAAAGCTTGGACGGCACTAATCTTGGTGAGACTGTGAGATGCTCGTCACTGGCTTACAGCAGCTGGGGAGATAAAGCCTTCTTATATTCGGAATGCTGTAAAGGCTTAGCTGACGGAAATTAGTCACGACTACTTTTTTTATTTCGTTGTGTGCTAATGCGTTACAATCACTCCAAAAGCCGTATATTATTTCCAAGGAAGAATAACTCTCTGATTCGCCACTTCTGGTGGCAACGATTGCATGAAGATTACTTGCCGATAAACACCTTCCCTAAAAAATACCCTACTCTAGGTGTGGAATCCTGAAAACTTATATTTTCAAAACTTGGGTAAAGCGTACGTGGTACTGCATGGAAATGGTCCTATTCAGTTTGTCCAAATAAGTGTTGTATTTGATTGTTTAGCTCATATTTTACAGACTCTGTCAGAGCAGTCATCAGTCCATCATTAGGGTAAATAATAAAAAAGTAATAAGCCATTACGAGGAACAATCGTTACGGTATACACAAATTCTATAAAAGTAGCTCTGTGTACACTGATCAGCCATAACATTATGGCCGCCTATCTAAGTGCCGGTATGTCTAACTCTGTCACGGATAACAACGGCGACGCGTTGTGGCATAGAAGCAATGAAGCCCTGGTAGGCCGTTGGAGGGTGTTAGCACCACATCTGCACACACAAGTCACCTCAGTCCCGTAAATTACGGGGAGGGAAACGATGAACTCCGATGCCAAGTGCATCCGCATTCCATATGTGTTCCAACGGGTTCAGATCTGGCGAGTAGGGGCCAGGATATACAGGGTGCTACAAAAAGGTACGGCCAAACTTTCAGGAAACATTCCTCACACACAAAGAAAGAAAATATGTTATGTGGACATGCATCCGGAAACGCTTACTTTCCATGTTAGAGCTCATTTTATTACTTCTCTTCAAATCACATTAATCATGGAATGGAAATACACAGCAACAGAACGTACCAGCGTGACTTCAAACACTTTGTTACAGGAAATGTTCAAAATGTCCTCCGTTAGCGAGGATACATGCATCCACCCTCCGTCGCTTTCGAATCCCTGATGTGCTGATGTAGCCCTCGGGAATGGCGTATTGTATGACAGCCGTCCACAACACGAGCACGAAGAGTCTCTACATTTGGTATCGGGGTTGCGTACACAAGAGCTTTCAAATGCCCCCATAAATGAAAGTCAAGAGGGTTGAGGTCAGGAGAGCGTGGAGGTCATGGAATTGGTCCGCCTCTACCAATCCATCGGTCACCGAATCTGTTGTTGAGAAGCGTCCGAACACTTCGACTGAAATGTGCAGGATCTCCATCGTGCATGAACCACATGTTGTGTCGTACTTGTAAAGGCACATGTTCTAGCAGCACAGGTAGAGTACCCGTATGAAATCATGATAACTTGCTCCATTGAGAGTAAGTGGAAGAACATGGGGCCCAATCAAGACATCACCAACAATGCCTGCCCAAACGTTCACAGAAAATCTGTGTTGATGACGTGATTGCACAACTGCGTGCGAATTCTCGTCAGCCCACACATGTTAATTGTGAAAATTTACAATCTGATCACGTTGGAATGAAGCCTTATCCGTAAAGAGAACATTTATACTGAAATGAGGATTGATACATTGTTGGATGAACCATTCGCAGAAGTGTACCCGTGGAGGCCAATCAGCTGCTGATAGTGGCTGCACGCGCTGAACATGGTACGGAAACAACTGGTTCTCCCGTAGCACTCTCCATACAGTGACGTGGTCAACGTTACCTTGTACAACAGCAACTTCTCTGACGCTGACATTAGGGTTATCGTCAACTGCAGAATTGCCTCGCCAATTGCAGGTGTCCTTGTCGTTCTAGGTCTTCCCCAGTCGCGAGTCATAGGCTGGAATGTTCCGTGCTCCCTAAGACGCCGATCAATTGCTTCGAGCGTCTTCCTGTCTTCTGTAAATCTGTGTCGATACAAACGTACCGTGCCATGGTTATTGCCCCGTGCTAATCCATACATCAAATGGGCATCTGCCAACTCCGCATTTGTAAACATTGCACTGACTGCAAAACCACGTTCGTGATGAACACTAACCTGTTGCTGCTACGTACTGATATGCTTGATGCTATTACTGTAGAGCAATGAGTCGCATGTCAACACAAGCACTGATGTCAACATTACCTTCCTTCAATTGGGCCAACTGGCGGTGAATCGAGGAAGTACAGTACATACTGACGAAACTAAAATGAGCTCTAACATGGAAATTAAGCGTTTCCGGACACATGTCCACATACATCATTTCCTTATTTTGTGAGGAATGTTTACTGAAAGTTTGGCCATACCTTTTTGTAACACCCTGTATACTGGAACTCTTCGCTGTGTTCGTCGAACCACTTTGAGCCGGTGTGTTTCTGGCGCCAGGCGATATCGATTATTACTTCCATCTTTGATCGTTGTCCCTGTGCCTTGTTCTCTTTGCGTCTTTGACGGAGGCTATTTATGGTGGCGCGCGTGCGCAAGTCGAGGAGAGTGGATCCACGCATGAGCCGAGTCAGTTTGTGACGTGGCGTGCTTTCGATGTTGTCGTTGTGGGGAGTTGGCGACACCATGTCACGTGGCACGGCCGTATGCCGTAAGGATCAGTTGAGTTGGAGCAACGAAGAAGCATGGGCCACTGCCGGAAAGTATTAAAGCTGTGTTGACACCACTGGCCAGTGGTGACCAGGATTTGCTAAAACCTCGAGAGCTATGTGGATGGGTGGCGTGTAAATTTCACATGAAGAAAAAGAAAAATTAATCGCCAAGCTTTCGTCCTGGGTTCCTCTTTCTCTATATAGTAAATATTACTGCACAGCCGCTTAAGGACTGTTGACTGTTGCAGTTGCTCGTGGTAGTAACCAGCAAAACATTCACTGCTGTGGTGTCGAGGCAAGTTATTTCCTGTAACGGCCATTAAATTATGTTACTAAAGTGGCCATAAATAGCGCCTCGCATTTGTAAGTTTGGTTCAAATGGCTCTGAGCACTATCGGACTTAACTTCTGAGGTCATCAGTCCCCTAGAACTTAGAACTACTTAAACCTAACTAACCTAAGTACATCACACACATCCATGCCCGAGGCTGGATTTGAACCTGCGACCGTAGCGGTCGCGCGGTTCCAGACTGTAGCGCCTAGAACCGCTCGGCTATCCCGTCCGGCGTAAGTTTGGATTTCGTGCTTAGCGGCACGCTGAAGGTAGCTGGTTCACTTTAACGTCATTTCCTAATTTAGTTATAGATTTAGAATTTTCTAGTTCTATGAATTAGTGGTAGTTGTTATTTCTTAATAATTTCTTGTGTGTATGGAAGGCAAGTGGCCATGATAAATATAGGTCACATTGTGTTTTATGGTCGGACAGAGGCCGTGTGTATTTTGGTCTGTAGCCACAGGTGCCGTGATTATTGCATTAGCGAGCTATTGAAGTGGCATTAGTTTCCTATTGCAATTCCAAATACCTATCTGAAGGTTGATTGTCACGTTAGGTACTGCATGTTTGGTTTATGTGGTGTCAGCCATTCAGCAAATACAGATTATCTTGTAAGGTGGGCCTTAAGTCATTGGGTGTGGACTGACACATCTTTTCACGTAGTATCTAGATACTTTTTTTTTTTATCAAAGGAAACTAAGCTCCTTAATTCTGTTCATTGGTTAACTTGTAATATGTTTATATTAAGGTATTACTTTTCTATATATGTATATATTTCTGTAACTTATACATACTACAGTGTGTCTGCCGCTCATGTTTTCCTGTTTTCAGAGACGTGTATAGTGGTCGACGCAAGCAAACCTCGCCCCGCGAGCTTGCAGTGTGACTGAAATCTCAGGATTTGAACTCAGGGCCGTCCGGACCCCGTCAACGCGCGATTTCTCTATTCCATTCAACGATAGGCTTCTTTTAAGCAGAAGATTTCCTACTGCCCAAAGTTGAGTATAAGTTCACCGTTTGGATCGTGTGTTTGTGAAATCGTAATAGTTTAACATTTGCTCACGTCCATGACATGTTCTTCAAATTGACGTTTTGCCTTAAGCTTGCATCTTCCGGACGTTGAGTGTAGTAGAATGCTAAGTGTTAACAGAACAGTTAATAGTACGCTTCAGGTCAGATTGCATCAAATTAATTTTACCTTTTCCGTAAGTGTAAAACTGAGTGAGAAAGGCGATAGCCGACATTGTAAACATTTTGTTATCTGTTTCATCTATTCTTTGATTGTTGTTACCGGCACGTAAACGGGCCGTTGTGACAAGAGTGACGGTTAATATTGTAAATACTATTTGTGCAGAGGGCCTTGATATGCAAATCTTGTTAATTGATTATTGCTATTGATGAATTCATGTGTATCTGTAATCAATAAAGAAGTGTTGTAACTACAAACTGGTTGTGTTACTGGTATACAAGGTTAGAGTGTGCAATCGCCACACCACACTTCATCACACTCCTGGCCTTGTCACATGGCGCATTATCTTGTTGAAAAATTCCACGGCCGTCGGGAAACATGAAGGAGTCTACGTGGTCTACAACCAGAGTACGATACTCCTTGGCCACAATGGCGCCTTTTCGAGGCTCCACTGGGTCCATAGATGCTCATGTGGATGTTCCGCAGCACAGGTATGAAAGGGCTGTTATCCCGGAAGACAAGACGACTGATTCGCGTCCTCCCATCGGCTTGATGAAGAAGACATCGCCGATTCATCAAAGCACGCAACGCTTAGCCGCTGTGCCAATGTGGAGTGCCGTTGGTCAGGCGCCCATTTCAGTCGTTGTTGGCGATGTCGTGGTGTTAACATTGGCACATGCATGGGTCGTCGGCTACGAGGTCCCATCGTCAGGAGAGTTCGATGCACTGTGTGCTCAGACACACCAGCATTAAAGTCTGATGTTGGTTCCACTACAGTTCGTCACATGTCCTGTTTTATCAGTGTGTCAGCCTACCACATCCGACATCTGGTATGAGGATCAAATGGTTCAAATGGCTCTGAGCTCTATGGGACTCAACTGCTGTGGTCATAAGTCCCCTAGAACTTAGAACTACTTAAACCTAACTAACCTAAGGACAGCACACACATCCATGCCCGAGGCAGGATTCGAACCTGCGACCGTAGCGGTCGTGCGGTTCCAGACCGTAGCGCCATTAACCGCTCGGCCACTCCGGCCGGCTCTGGTATGAGGGGTAGCCGTTCAACCCCACGACGTCTGGACGTGGTTTCACCTTGGTTTCCCCACGTGTTGACGACACCCACCACAGCACTCCTCGAACACCCGACAAATCGTGCAGTTTGCGAAATATTCTTGTTGAGCCTTCGGGCCTTCACCTCTACCCTTTGTCAAACTCAGATCGCCCACCTTCCCCATTCTACACATGGACAGCACGCTCACTGATACTACATGCACGGTGCGTTTGTCTGACTAACACGTCGCCAGGTAACGCTGCTATCGCTTGGAAGGATTTATATCGATATTAGGCCGGTGATCATAATGTTCTGGCTGATTAGTGTATGTTCCACATCTCCTTCTATGCCACTGCATCGATTTCAACAAACTTGGTACACATATTACTAACTGTCGGGAAAGAAAGACTGTTGGAGTAAGAACCACGTAGTGGCTAGACACCGGACTCGCATTCGGGAGGACGACGGTTCAATCCCGCGTCCGGCCATCCTGATTTAGGTTTTCCGTGATTTCCCTAAATCGCTCCAGGCAAATGCCGGGATGGTTCCTTTCAAAGGGCACGGCCGACTTCCTTCCCCGTCCTTCCTTAATCCGATGAGACCGATGACCTCGCTGTCTCGTCTCCTTCCCCGAAACAACCAAACAACCAAGAACCACGTAGGTCTCAGAGGGGTGAGGATGGGGCTGAAGAAGAGGCGTAGCTCACGACGACCAAACAGCCAGACTACATTCATCCAGTATTTGAAATTGAGAGCGCTTAGTGACTTGCAACCAACTTCACGCATAACTTCAAAGTTTAACCAGACTTTTTCTCGCTGATACTCCCTTAAAAATGATGAGAAAAGTTTATCGCTTACTACATTTGTGTGTGGTAAAACTGTCGCATCAGGCATGGCCTCTTACTTTATTCCTTCTGTAATAGCAACTCTATTTGCAGCACATTTTGCAGGCAGTATTTACATATACCACTAGATGTACTTGAAATGAGTATTATTGTACGACACATAGTTCGGAAGATGTGACGTAGTAAACATTACCCTACGACAGAAAGAAATTGCAGGATGAAATTCACTAGAGACATGCGTCAAATGTATGTGAGATATGTGCACCAGTATTATGAAATAGACACTCGCTACTCACCCTAGAGCGGAGATGCTGAGTGGCAGATAGGCACAACAAAAAGACTGTCAGAAAGTGAGCTTTCGGGCAACAAGGCCTGCGTCGAAAACAGACACACACACACTCAAGCAAACGCAACTCACGTGAACATGACCACCGTCTTTGGCTGCTGAGACCAGGCTGCCAGTAGCTGAGCATCGTGCTTCTTCGACTTAGAAATGAAGGGTGAAACATTGCTAACAAAAAAGACGGCGGCGTCTTCGGACCTAGAAGGAAAATACCGGAATCGCGCCTCACCGAAGTAATCTCTGGCGTTGCGGCCGCTGGAGACTGCGGCCTTCGTTATCAGCAGCAGCTGTCCTCTACTCTTTATACAGCATTGCGCAGTCACACTTCCCTCTCCTCAGACACCGCAACCACTGTTGTACTATAAATAAGGCGTCCTATGTCAGAGCCTTGAGCCACGGTGCGAGATTTTGCTTCTAGGACGGCCCGCTGTCACTGTGATGAAGCAAGTATTGTGGATGACGTCACCACGGCGCTGAGGCCACTGTTACTCTACCACGCTCACTGATTATTGCCGTCGTCCCATGATTATTTTTTCTTCTTACTGTTTGCGACTGATTGGAATCCGTGCACGAGTTGATAATATTGCGTAACACAGTGTGAGAGTGAATTGAACATGACGACTGTCCAAGAATCTCCAATGAATCTCTGCAAGCTTTTAGCCAATTTCAGTGGCGCATCCTTTTCCTCCCCCTACCCCCACCACCATCTCCTCCCGTGCTGCCTCCAGCACCACTAACTATTGTTTAATTACTAAGACTAGCACGTAATGCACGGCTGTGGTGTTTAAGATTTACATATCCAACGTCCTCGCCCGACCACTCTCGCCCCAAAGCCCATGGGCACGAATCTTCAGAAGAATGTACAACGAATGGCACAGCCGCGATGGTAACACAGGTTTCTGTCAGACCACCGACGTTAAGCGCTGTCGAATGTGGCTGGCACTTTTATGGAAGGCGTTTGAGGATACAAAATGACTTAGACAACACTTCTAGTTGGCGTGATGAATGGTAGTAATGTGTAAAATGTGATAAGATACGAGGAATTAGGACTCATACTGGTTCACATACGCAGTCGTTTTTCCATCATTGTATTTACGAGTGAAACAGGACGGGAAATGACTAGTAGTGGTACGGGGTACCCTCCACCACGAGCCGTAATGTGGATTGCGGAGTATCGATGTAGATGATAAAGATGGGAGACCATCTGCGTCTGCCAAGCGCTGTTGGCAAATGAGTGGCACTCAGGCCTTATGAAGCCAATTGAGGAGCTACGTGACTGAGCGGCTCCGATGACTACTAGAGATGGGCAGTTCGCGAACGAACGGGTACAAAGGAACGGTTCACCAAGATGAACGACAGGACCGAGGAACGAATTCCAAGGAACGATCGGTTCATAGTTCACTTAGGTCGCGGCGGTCTACTTGTAGTTCCCGGGAACGAGGAACGATCGGTTCATAGTTCATTTTGGTCGCGGCGGTCTACTTACAGTTTCCGGAAACGAGGAACGATCTGTTCATAGTTCTCTAGTTCACTTCGGTCGCGGCGGTCACTTTGGCAGTTCTCGTTCCAGCCTCGGTCGCGTGCTCGTCTGTCTCGGTCTCCCTCGGCCGCACTCGTCGTTCTTCGCATGACCACCTGTCTCAGTTCCACTGCCGACTGCTCCTGGTTAGTTCAGTATCCAGTTGTTCGTTTCGTTCACTGCGCTCGCCCATTTTACATGTGTTCCAAACTGTTCTTGCACTTGGGTCTGGCTATTCGGCGTCCACGACCGGTAATCAAAAAGTATTTTACAGTTACGTAAATTACATAAAAATCACGTTGTATGTAATAGGTACGTCTTTTCAGGTAACAAAAGGGCATATCAGCTCACTTCATTATATCGATGAACAGCAGAAGACATACTTATAACACGGCAAGTTTTTTGTTATTCATACGTTTTTTGGTTTCATCGACTTGATTTAGCAACGAACTTTCAATAATTTGCTTAATTTTTAGTGTAAGAAAATTCATATAAAACGATTTTCGTGTATCTTTCATATACAAACCATTACGTTTAGGAAGGCTCTAATTGTTTTTAAGTTTTCTTTGTTTCCAATTTGCATTACCTGCTAGTTTGGTTTCTTTGAAAAAAAAAGTGGTTTGTGGGTCATTTTGGCTCAGTAGGAAAATCGGTGCCTCTCCATTTGAAAAGACATAGATTGCCATAAAATCATACTTACTTATTATCTCAAAAACATTTGTTCAGAAGGAGCTTTCAAACCAAAAACTTTATTACAGTGAACTTAATTATTATTATTATTGCTGCATTAACTTTAAAAATGCGACATAAAAACCTAATTTTTACTAAGCATGTGACGCGAGTATGAAGAGAAAATCATATTTTATTTTATGCTTCCATAACGTCTACTTTGCCTACGAACTCAGAGACAACGTGAAGTATATATAGGGTGTAAACGATTATTGTTTACAACGTAGCATAGCTTTGTAGTGGCAGTCGAAACGAAGAATTTTATACAAGACACTTGTGGTCTATTAAGTTGGGAAACAGCAACCAACAGGTTTACAAGACTACATGTGCTATAGCCCATGCGCGTCGTGTGAGATTTTCATGTTCTCTTCTTCAGCTCTCTACACATAGTCATCGATTGTTTCGCCATTGTTGCTTGCATTAGCTTGTTATTTCTTCACTGCCTAATTATTACATGTTTGTCTGTTTGTTGTATGTGCTCGTAGCGGGTAACAGATTGTCGGTAATTGGCGAGCAGTCTGTACTCGGGGCCGGTTTTCCGTGCGCTACCCTATATTATTTCTTTGCGATCAGCCACACAACGCTACAGTTTGCTAAACGAGAGGTTCTGCAGAATCACAGAAATTACTTCTAAAAGTGTGTAAGAATTCTGTAATGAATAAAAACTCTATACTCCAGGGATGAGACAAATGCCCCCTTTGGTGCCCTCCATCCTTCAGTCACCTACACTACTAGTTTTCAGTTTTTCATAAGAACCATATACCAAGCACAAAAGAACGGTGAACGAGTAAAAATGAACGGTACCCAAAAAAGAACGATCAGCAGTGACCTAGTTCACAAGGATGAACGAGTTTTCCCAACTCTAGTGACGACAGCTGACAATGGCCTGGAGAGCGGGGTGGCGATCACAAGGCCCGCCACATCCGCATCTATTGACGCCTTCCACCTCTTTCGGCTGAGGATGAAACGGCGGCTGATCGCTGCCGTTAGGCTTTCTGACATCTGTTCGGACGGAGTTTAGTTTTATGTACGATATATATACATAAAAAGCCTCAAAGTACTCTTAGGTTGTTTGTGTACAGCTGCCAGTGAAGACGGTAACACCACGAATACGGCTGGAAAGAAACATCAATGGACAGGGCCAGCCAAATGCTGCACATCTTGCTAAAGTGAGGAAGTGCGGCACAGGTGCGCACATCCCATCCGGCGGGCAAAAGGGAAAGCGACACGAGTGACCAGGTACCTATTACCAAATGAGCGGCGACCGTTTCGCGGACCCGCTCTTGCTTACCTCTGGCGACTGTGACCGTACATGAGATACGCTGAGACATGCCAAGTACTGCAAAAAAAAAAAAAAAAAAAAAAAAAAAAAAAAAAAAAAAAAAAACAACACAGGAGATATTTGTTGTTTGTCATTTACACACGGCTGAAAACTGCAAATCTGAGTGAAAACTTAATGTTTGCTGTATTGCAGCGTAACATTCGGCTAGCATAATAGCGCAATTTCACAACTGAAGGACACTACTACTCAATTTATAAAGACGACTGTAGTGTACTGATCAGTGAAGAGCGGCAAGCGAAATTGACTGCACTCAAGAAAATTAATAAGACACATCAACAGGTTTCTTTATGTATGTCATAATAATTGTTACCTCTTCGTTTCTTGTGTTACATTCGAACCTATTTTGTCGTCAATGCAGTGTTTTCAATTTTCCAGAATGACACTCGCAGTACATATGCATAGTGAGTAGGTTTCGAAATTGCAGTAAGGATAGCAAGGTCGGGGAAACCATTTTCCGAAAAGGAGTTTGTAAAAGACTGTATCATTGATGCTGGTTAATATGCGAGTACTCTGACATATTTATTTCCACGAATAATTATAAAGGTACATGGTTATGTTTTAATGGCTTCGTAAGATATCTATCGTATGTGTCGTAGAGTGTGTACAGCATTGCTAGTTTATTTTTACTCTTTTATCAATTGTAGTAATATTTCACCACATATAGACAATTTCATTGAAACAGTAATATTTACTTAACATAATAATAACACTTTGAAGCATATAAACATAGTTTGCTTTTTAACGTGCTAGGTGAAATATAATGTGCAGGTCACAATAAGTAGAAACAAACTAAACAGTTAGATAAGAACATTATACGTAATATCGATAATAATGTTACAAGCAACGTCAAAGGAAATCCTCAAATGTTTTAATTTGTACGGTAGATACGTAGCTTCCACAACTCGTGGAGAGAGGCAATCTTGGCATCTCTTCTCAAACGAGGAAAGCATCGCACATGGTCCAATAATTATCAGAGTATTACTTTAATGAGCTGTGTTGGCAAGACCCTGGATCGAATGGTTAACCTTCGTCTGGTCTGGTTGTCAGAGACTATATTTAGCCAATCTCAATGTTGATTCAGGAGATTTTGGTCAACTGTCGAAAATATGGCCCTGCTAGAGGAGCCTATACAGCAAAAAAGTGGTTCAAATGGCTCTAAGCAGCATGGGACCTAACATCTGAGGTCATCAGTCCCCTAGACTTAGAACTTCTTAAACCTAACTAACCTTAGGGTATCACACACACACACATGACCGAAGCCGGATTCGAACGTGCTAACGTAGCAGCAGTGCGGTTCCTGACTGAAGCGCCTAGAACTGCTCGGTCACAGCGGCCAGCCCTATTCAGCAGACCTTTCTATGTAAACATCAGTGCATAGCCATATTCTTACATATCAGAAAGGCGTACAACAGTACTTGGAGACACTGTTCTCTCGCACGTCTGCATCAATTGGGCTTTTGTGGAAACTTCACTAACCTCATATGGTTTTCCAGTCTCAGTGGTTTTTAGGCTAAAGTTAATAACACCCTGTCAGATCGTTTTGGGCAGGAGAATGGTGTTTTCCATAGCCATCAACAGTATAACGTGCAAGGTATGAAGTCCTGTACAGTGCTCCTTATTTAAAGATTAGTTTGCTGTTTTCTGTTCCTCCTCCAGTGTAACAACAGCGAGCTGTAAGTTGCAACTTACACTTCAGAGCTTAAAGGAGTGGGCTGCAAAGATATAACTGTCTGTGCGTGTGTGTGTGTCCATTTTAATCGTTCTCCCCGTATTTTTAATTTCCCTGACTAGCATTTGTGGGACGCCCTCTTATTTTTTAGAGAATTAGTGAGGTTTCTGGGCGTCATCTTTGACTCCAAATTGTGGTGGTTCCACACCGGAAAGACCTGAAAGCCAGAACCCGCAAGGTACTGATCATCACGAAATGCCTTAGCAATAGGTCTTGGGGAGTGGACAGTGCCCGTCTGCTTAAGTTTTATAGCGTTTTCGTGCGTTCGCAGCACGGTGTCGAGGCCTTCGTATTTGAAGATCACTGATGCTGTCTACGATGAGGGGATTCAGCTAAGGAAATGAATCACCTACATTTTGTTGTATTTTCCGTGTTCACTTTTGTCTAATACATTTGAGTACTTTTTGAGCGGTTTGCTAGTGAGTAAGCTTCTCTGATGCTTCATGAATAGATGCTTTTGAGTTATCCTTTACGCTGCCCTGATCTTCGCAAGCTAGTTAGATGGTTTCCTTGTGTTTTATTGTTTAATGGCAGTACATGATATTTGGAAGCATTCGCACATGAGTGTTTACTATGAGTGGTTTTTTCTGGGGGTTATTTATATATCCTCCATACGTGATGATTATAGGTGGTGTCGTATATTCGGTCCTCTGACACATCTTGGACATTCACTTTATATATATGACGTAAGAATGCCCCTCAATGGTTTACACCTCAGCATTTTATACTTTGGTATGACACACAGATGAATTTATATTGTCATTTTGAAAGCTTGCTGAGCCGTGGTAAAAAAATAAAAAAAATGCTGTTTTGAAGAGCGCGCTGCAGCGCGTTGTGTGAAGCAGTCGCCCTCCGTTTCTGGCGGTGGCGCCGCTGTGGTAATCGCAGCTTTGCTGTCTCCCTCTGGTGGGAAAGCGGAAAGGTTGCCTGTTCACGTGCATTTAAGGGGCGCTATGAGCTCGGTAGGGGGAGTCTGTCAGTCGAGGCGAGTCTAGTCAGTTGGTCAGCCGGCTCAGTGTGGGTCCGTCAGTGTCTGTCTGTAGTCGGAGTGCGAGTATGCCTGTCGTTTGGATCAAACTTTAAGTCAGAAAATGAGAGTCTTGCCACTCCACCAGTATGAGAACTCAGCTAGTGGTCGCCCGGTCGGGGCTGAGTTCCTGCATCTGAGTCTGCGCGTTAGGCCGCCAGTCTGCTCGAGTTGCTCGGGCAACGGTCATTGGCGGTTGAATTGGTCGGTTGGTTGGTCGCGCACTGACACACGAGATAACTTGTCCGCCTTGAGCGTCGGCGCATGTGAGGTCCCCACGTGAGTCCAGTGGGCAGCGGCGTATAGAAAGGGGTAGCGGCTTCGCGGTTCACAAGAGAGCAACAGGAGCGGAACCTCGACATCGGCCTGGCCGGTGCGAGCTGCGACGCCGTGCGACGAGAGATCGGCGCGCCCTCCTCCGTCCGTTGAAGCGGCTGGCAGCGGACAGTTCGGGAGAGCGTTGGGGGTACTGCGCCAGGTCATCGCAAAAAATCGCAGTTTATTAGAAGTTAAGTGATTGGAGATATGTCGTTTCATTTACTTGTTAAATTGTACTTGTTTCCTTGGTGAGGTCACCAGCCGCTTTGTTTTGGGGTCGTCCCACCATTCTTCTCCGTTTGCCCACCCGCGGGAAGGTGGTTATTGTGAATTGGTTGGTTCGTTTTGCCTTGTGGAATTGTAAGGCTTAGAGCAATCTGCGGTTCGGGTTGTTTAGTAACCCCCTCCCATTCCTCCCCCCCCTCCCCACCCCCCGTCAATCTGCCATACGTTAATAGCTGCCTGTGTCATATTTGTCGGATTCGGTGTTAACGAATTTATTACTTAAAGGAAGAATTCTTGAAATGTTTTTCAATCTTGCTTATCACATTGCGAGGTGGTATATGTGTAATGTAGAGCATGTTGTAAATTTTATGTAAATCTGCATTTTATGGGTTTTATTTAAATAGTCATTTTAGGTTATAAGCTTGTCACCCTTCCACCGTAGCATACAGGGTGCATAGTTAGATGTTTGTATGAATTGTTAAAAATTTTTGTTTAAAGTTATCTGGTGTGTTGCAGATTTGCACCAGTGTACACTTTCAGAGGTTGTTGTGAGCGGTCGTGACTACGGCCGTGTTGAAAGGGAGCAGGTAGGCTTCTCAGCCCGAAGGCTCCTACTGTTAATATTGTTCTTGTCTCTAAATAAAACTGTAACTTGATATTTCGAGGGTGATTTTCCCCATATAACTTTAAATCTGTTTTGAAGAGGATCTTAGGAATAAAATTCACATTTGTTAAATTGTGACTTGATATTTTGAGTGTACTTTTCTGCTTATAATTTTAAATCTGTTTTGAAAACGCTTTTAGCAATAAATTCATATTTGTGAAAGGTAATTTTCCATCATTTACTTCCTGCCAACTACTTCCACGCTCACCTAGTGTGATTATATGTGTCAATGTTCTTAACGAATCGCTAGTAAACAAAATAAATTCTTTAAGAAAAGATTTAGAAAGCAAATTCACGGATCACTAACTATACTGAAATTTAGATTTTGTTGACGTTGCCTCTCAGCACGGACTACTTTCCTACAGCTGTGTAGATATTCTTCATCCTCAAAATTATCTTGTGTTCTATATGTTCAGTGTGTGGTATAATATAGGCGACCTCTACATTTGGTCTCTGGATACGTTATTGGAGATTCATTTTATACATACGACATAAATATGCCTATATTCGGTTTACAGCTGAGCGTTTTATACCTTTGGTGTGATTCTGTCCTTCTGAAAGCACTATTTACACATAGAGGCATGTTTCTCGCATTACTTATCTCTGAGGTTGTAGTTTCTTTCATATGTTTTTAACTTTCAATATTTATTTTTATCGTTCAGTTAGTTATTTCAGGATAGTGCGTATAATGTAACGCCCAACTGGCCAACAAAAATTATGGAATATTTATGAAGTTATTAATAAATAGTATATTTGTAAAATCTACAGAGTGGGAATTCGTAACGGTATATTTTATGCGTGTGACAATGGCTGTTTCTGTTTTTCTAAGGAAAAACTGTAAATTCGCTTGTAGTGCCTGATTCTTATTCTGTTTTCAATTTGTCTTTGTATTGCATGGCTTGAAAGTTCCTAATACCGTCATTACACTTTATGCATACAGGCCTGAAGATGACGCACTGAAAGCACCGAAACTGGTAGCAGTACAATAAATGACATCACAAGGACGGTAGTAAGTGTTTCATTTCCTTACATAAGTGAACGGCCATAGTCCCCTTCACGTCCATCCCAAACTTTGCCGTACAAAACCGTGAAGGGATTCAGCTGGCCAGAGATGCTTATTATACCGGTCCCTTAAACATCTTTCTGTTGAGGCCGGGGAACTGCCTCTCAAAATTCTCATATTGCGTCAGGGCTTCAAGTACTATTAATGACAGCACAACGATGGTTGTAAGTGTTTCATTTCCTTACGTAAGTGAACGGCCGTAGTCCCCATCATGTCCAATCCCAAACATGGACGTACAAAACCGTGAGTGGATTCAGCTGGACAGAGATGCTTACAGGACCAGTCCCTTAACCATCTTTTCGTTGAGGCGGGGAACTGCCTTTCAACACTCTCATGTAGCTTCAGGGCTTCAAGTACAATAAATGACAGCACAAGGACGGTTGTAAGTGTTTCATTTCCTTACATAAGTGAATGGCAGTAGTCCCCTTCACGTCCAATCCCAAACTCTGACGTACAAAACCGTGAGGGGATTCAGCTGGCCGGAGATACTTGCAGGACCAGTCCCTTAACCATCTTTCTGTTGAGGCCGGGGAACTGCCTCTTAACATTCTCATGTTGCGTCAGGCCTTCAAGTACAATAAATGACAGCACAAGGATGGTTGTAAGTGTTTCACTTCCTTACATTAGAGAACGGCCGTAGTCCCCTTCACGTCCAATCCCAAATATGGACGTACAAAACCGTGAGGGAATTCAGCTGGCCAGAGATGCTTACAGGACCAGTCCGTTAACCATCTTTCTGTTGTACCGGGGAACTGCCTCTCAACACTCTAAAGTTGCGTCAGGGCTTCAAGTACAATAAATGACAGCACAAGGGCGGTTGTAAGTGTTTCACTTCCTTACATAAGTGAATGGCCGTAGTCGTCTTCACGTCCAATCCCAAACATGGACGTACAAATCCGTGAGGGGATTCAGCTGGCCAGAGATGCTTACAGGACCAGTCTCTTAACCATCTTTCTGCTGAGGCCGGGGAACTGCCTCTCAACATTCTCATGTTGCGTCAGGGCTTCATGTACAATAAATGACAGCACAAGGACGGTTGTAAGTGTTTAATTTCCGTACATAAGTTAACGGCCGTAGTCCCGTTCACATCCAATCCCAAACATGGACGTACAAAGCCGTGAGGGGATTCAGCTGGCCAGAGATGCTTACAGGACCAGTCCCTTAACCATCTTTCTGTTGAGGCCGAGGAACTGCCTCTCAACATTCTCATGTTGTGTCAGGGCTCCAAGTACAATAAATGACAGCACAAGGACGGTTGTAAGTATGTCATTTCCTTACATAAGTGAACGGCCGTAGTCCCCTTCTCGTCTAATCCGAAACATGAACGGAAAAACCCGTGAGGGGATTCAGCTGGCCACAGATGTTTACAGGACCAGTCCCTTAACCATCTATCTGTTGAGGCCGGGGAACTGCCTGTCAACATTCGCATGTTGCGTCAGGGCTTCAAATACAATAAATGACAGCACAAGGACGGTTGTAAGTGTTTCATTTCCTTATATAAGTGAACGGCCGTAGTCCCCTTCACGTCCAATCCCGAACATGGACGTACAAAACCGTGAAGGGATGCAGCTGGCCAGAGATGCTTACAGGAACAGTCCCTTAACCATCTTTCTGTTTAGGCCGGGGACCTGCCTCTCAACATTCTCATGTTGCGTCAGATTTTGAAGTACAATAAATGAGAGCACAAGGACAGTTGTAGGCGTTTCATTCCCTTACATAAGTGAACGGCCGTAGTCCCCTTCATGTTTAATTCCAAATATGGACGAACAAAACCGTGAGGGGATTCAGCTGGCCAGAGATGCTTACAGGACCAGTCCCTTAACCATACTTCTGTTGAGGCTGGGGAACTGCCTCTCAAAATTCTCGTGTTGCGTCAGGGCTTCAAGTACAATAATTGACAGCACAAGGACGGTTGTAAGTGTTTCATGTCCTTACATAAGTGAACTTACGTAGTCCCCTTCACATCCAATCCCAAATATGGACGTACAAGACCGTGAGGGGATGCAGCTGGCCAGAGATCCTTACAGGACCAGTCCCTTAACCATCTTTCTGTTGAGGCCGGGGAACTTGCTCTCAACATTCACATGTTGCGTCAGGGCTTCAAGTACAATAAATGACAGCACAAGGACGGTTGTAAGTGTTTCATTTCCTTACAAAAGTGAACTGCCGTAGTCCCCTTCACGTCCAATCCCAAACTCTGACGTACAAAACCGTGAGGGGATTAAGCTGGCCAGAGATACTTGCAGGACCAGTCCCTTAACCATCTTTCTGTTGAGGCCGGGGAACTGCCTCTCAACATTCTCATGTTGCGTCAGAGCTTCAAATACAATAAATGACAGGACAAGGACGATTGTAGGTGTATCATTCCTTTACATAAGTGAACAGCCGTAGTCCACATCACGTCCAATCCCAAAAATGGACGCGCAAAACCGTGAGGGGATTCAGCTGGCCAGAGATTCTTACCGAACCAGTCCCATATGCATGTTTCGTTTAAGGCCGCGGAATTGCCTCTCAACACTCTCATGTTACATCAGGGCTTCAAGTACAATAAATGACAGCATAAGGACGGTTGTAAGAGTTTCATTTCCTTACATATGTGATTAGCCGTAGTCCCCATCACGTCCAATCCCAAACATGGACGTACAAAATCATGAGGGGATTCAGCTGGCATGAGATGCTTACACGACCAGTCATTTAACCATATTTCTGTTGAGGCCAGGGAACTGCCTCTCAACATTCTCATGTTGCGTCAGGGCTTCAAGAACAATAAATGACAGCACAAGGACGGTTGTAGGTGTTTCATTGCCTTATATAAGTGAACGGCCGTAGTCCTCTTCACGTCCAATCCCAAACATGGATGTACAAAACCGTGAAGGGATTCAGCTGGCCAGAGATGCTTACAGGACGAACCCCATAACAATCTTTCCGTTGAGGCCGGGCAACTGCCACTCAACATTCTCATGTTGCCTCAGGGCTTCAAGTACAATAAAAGGTAGAACAAGGACTGTCGTAAGTGTTATATTTCCTTACTTAAGTGAACGGCCATAGTCCCCTTCTCATCCAACCCCAAACATGGACGTACAAAAGCGAGAGGGGATTCAGCTGGCCAGAGATGCTTACAGGACCAGTCCCCTATACATCTTTGTGTTAAGGCCGGGGAACTGCCTCTCAACATTCTCATGTTGTGTCACTCCTTCAAGTACAACAAATGACAGCACAAGGATGGTTGTAAGTGTTTCATTTCCTTACATAAGTGAACTTCCGTAGACCCCTTTACATCCAATCCCAAATATGAACTTACAAAACCGTGAGGGGATTCAGCTGGCCAGAGATCTTTACAGGACCAGTCCCCTATGCATCTCCTGTTGAGGCAGGGGAACTGCCTCTCAACATTCTCATGTTGCGTTAGGGCATCAAGTACAATAAATGACAGCACAAGGACGGTTGTAAGTGTTTCATTTCCTTACATAAGTGAACTTCCGTAGACCTCTTTACATCCAATCCCAAATATGAACGTACAAAACCGTGAGGAGATTCAGCTGGCCAGAGATGCTTACAGGACCAGTCCCTTAACCATCTTTCTGTTGAGGCCGGGGAACTGCCTCTCAACATTCTCATGTTGTGTCAGGGCTTCAAGTACAATAAATGACAACACAAGGACGGTTGTGAGTGTTTCATTTCCTTACATAAGTGAAAGGCCGTAGTGCCCTTCACGTCCAATCCCAAACATGGACGTACAAAACCGTGAGGGGATTCAGCTGGCCAGAGATGCTTACAGGACCAGTCATTTAACCATCTTTCTGTTGAGGCCGACGAACTGCCACTCAACATTCACTTGTTGCGTCAGGGGTTCAAGTACAATAAATGACAGCACAAGGACGGTTGTAAGTGTTTCATTTCCTTACATAAGTGAATAGTCGTAATCCCCTTCACGTCCAATCCCAAACATGGATGTACAAAACCGAGAGGGGATTCTGCTGGCCAGAGATGCTTACAGGACCAATCCCTTAACCATCTTTCTGTTGAGGCCAGGGAACTTACTCTCAACATTCTCATGTTGCCTCAGGGCATCAAGTACAATAAATGACAGCACAAGGACGGTTGTAAGTATTTCATTTCCTTACATTAGTGAAGGGCCATAGTCCCCTTCACGTCCAATCCCAAGCATGGACGTACAAAACAGTGAGGGGATTCACTTGGCCAGAGATGCTTACAGGACCAGTCCCTTAACCATCTTTCAGTTGAGTCCGGGGAACTGCCTCTCAACATTCACATGTTGCGTCAGGGCTTCAAGTACAATAAATGACAGCACAAGGGCGGTTGTAAGTGTTTTATTTCCTTACATAAGTAAACTTCCGTAGTCCCCTTCACATCCAATCGCAAATATGGACGTACAAAACCATGAGGGGATTCAGCTGGCCAGAGATCCTTACAGCACCAGTCCCTTAACCATCTTTCTGTTGAGGCCGGGGAACTGCCTCTCAACATTCTCATGTTGCGCCAGTGCTTCAAGTACAATAAATGACAGCACAAGGACGGTTGTAAGTGTTTTTTTTCCTTACATAAGTGAATGGCCGTAGTGCCCTTCACGTCCATTCCCAAACATGGACGTACAAAACCGTGAGCTGATTCAGCTGGCCAGAGATGCTTACAGGTCCAGTCCCTTAACCATACTACTGTTGAGGTCGGGGAACTGCCTCTCAACATTCTCATGTTGTGTCAGGCCTTCAAGTACAATAAATGACAGCACAAGGACGGTTGTAAGTCTTTCATTTCCTTACATAAGTGAACGGCCGTACTCCACTTCACGTCCAACCCCATACATGGACGTACAAAACTGTGAGGGGATTCAGCTGGCCAGAAATGCTTACAGGACCAGTCCCTTAACCATCTTTCTGTTGAGGCCGGGGAACTGCATCTCAACATTCTCATGTTGCGTCAGGGCTTCAAGTACAATAAATGACAGAACAAGGACGGTTGTAAGTGTTTCATTTCTTTACATAAGTGAACAGCCGTAGTCCCGTTCACGTCCAATCCCACACATGGACGTACTAAACCTTGAGGGGATTCAGCTGGCCAGAGATGCTTACAGGACCAGTCACTTAAACACCTTTCAGTTGAGGCCGGGGAACTGCCTCTCAACAATCTCATGATGTGTCAGGGCTTCAAGTACAATAAATGAAAGCACAAGGACGGTTGTAAGTCTTTCATTTCCTTACATAAGTGAACGGCCGTACTCCACTTCACGTCCAACCCCATACATGGACGTACAAAACTGTGAGGGGATTCAGCTGGCCACAAATGCTTACAGGACCAGTCCCTTAACCATCCTTCTCTTGAGGCCAGGGAACTGCCTCTCAACATTCTCATGTTGCGTCAGGGCTTCAAGTACAATAAATGACAGCACAAGGACGGTTGTAATTGTTACATTTCGTTATATAAGTGAAAGGCCGTAGTGCCCTTCACGTCCAATCCCCAACATGGACGTACAAAACCGTGGGGGAATTCAGCTGGCCAAAGATGCTTAGAGGACCAGTCCCTTAGCCGTCTTTCTGCTGTGGCCGGGGAACTGCCTCTCAACATTCTCATGTTGCGTCAGGGCTTCAAGTACAATAAAAGACAGCACAAGGACGGTTGTAAGTGTTTGATTTCCTTACATAAGTGAACGGCCCTAGTCCCCTTCACGTCCAATCCCGAACATGGACGTACAAAACCGTGAGGGGATTCAGCTGGCCAGAGATGTTTACAGGACAGGTCCCTTCACCATCTCTCTGTTGAGGCCGGGGAACAGCCTCTCAACATGCTCATGGTGCCTCAGGCCTTCAAGTAGAATAAATGACAGCACAAGGACGGTTGTAAGTGTTTCATTTCCTTACATAAGTGAATGGCCGTAGTGCCCTTCGCGTCCAACCCCAAACATGGATGTACAAAACCGTGAGGGGATTCAGCTGGCCAGAGATGCTTACAGGACCAGTCCCTTAACCATCTTTCTGTTGAGGCTGGGGAACTGCCTCTCAACATTCGCATGTTGCGTCAGGGCCTCAAGGACAGTAAATGACAGCACAAGGACGGTTGTGAGTGTTTCAGTTCCTTACATAAGTGAAAGGCCGTAGTGCCCTTCACGTCCAATCCCAAACATGGACGTACAAAACCGTGAGGGGAATCAGCTGGCCAGAGATGCTTACAGGACCAGTCGCTTAACCATCTTTCTGTTGAGGCTGGGGAACTGCCTCTTAACTTTCTCATGTTGCGTCAGGGCTTCAAGTACAATAAATGACAGCACAGGGACGCTTGTAAGCGTTTTATTCCCTAATATAAGTGAACGGCCGTAGTCCAATTCACGTCCAATCCCAAACACAGACGTACAAAACCGTGAGGGGATTCAGCTGGCCAGAGATGCCTACAGGACCAGTCCCTTAACTAACTATCTGTTGAGGCCGGGGAAATGCATCTCAACATTCTCATGTTGCGTCAGGGCTTCAAGTACAATAAATGACAGCACAAGGACGGTTGGAAGTGTTTCATTTCCTTACATAAGTGAACGGTCGTAGTCCCCTTTACTTCCAATCCCAAACATGGACGTACAAAACCGTGAGGGGATTCAGCTGGGCAAATATGCTTACAGGACCAGTCCCTTAACCATCTTTCTGTTGAGGCCGGGGAACTGCCTCTCAACATTCTCATGTTGCGTCAGGGCTTCAGGTACAATAAATGACAGCACAAGGACGGTTGTAAGTGTTTCATTTCGTTACGTAAGTGAACGGCCGTAGTCCCCTTCACGTCCAATCCCAAACATGGACAAACAAAACCGCGAGGGGATTCACCTGGCCAGAGATGCTTACAGGACCAGCCGCTTAACGATCTTTCTGTTGAGGCCAGGGAACTTCCTCTCAACATTCTCATGTTGCGTCAGGGCTTCAAGTACAGTAAATGACAGCACAAGGACGGTTGTAAGTGTTTCATTTCCTTACATATGTGAACGACCATAGTCCCCTTCATGTCCAATTCCAAACATGGACGTACAAATCCGAGAGGGGATTCAGCTGGCCAGGGATGCTTAGAGGACCAGTCCCTTAACCATCTTTCTGTTGATTCTGGGGAACTGCCTCTCAACATTCTCATGCTGCGTCAAGGCTTCAAGTACAATAAATGACAGCACAAGGACGGTTGTAAGTGTTTCATTTCCTTTTATAAGTGAACGGCCGTAGCCCCCTTCACGTCCAATCAAAACATGGACGTACAAAAACGTGGGGGGATTCCGCTGGCCAGAGATGCTTACAGGACCAGTCCCTTAACCATCGTTCAGTTGAGGCTGGGGAACTGCCTATCAACATTCTCATGTTGCGTCAGGGCTTCAAGTACAATAAATGACAGCACAAGGAAGGTTGTAAGTGTTACATTTCCTTATATAAGTGAACGGCCGTAGTCCAATTCACGTCCAATCCCAAACATGGACGTACAAAACCGTGAGGGGATTCAGCTGGCCAGAAATGCTTACAGGACCAGTCCCTTAAACTTCTTTCTGTTGAGGCCGCGGAACTGCCTCTCAACATTCTTATGTTGCGTCAGGGCTTCAATTACAATAAATGACAGCACAAGGACGGTTGTAAGTCTTTCATTTCCTTACGTAAGTGAATGGCCATAGTCTCATTCACGTCCAATCCCAAACAAGGACGTACAAAACCGTGAGGGGATTCAGCTGGCCAGAGATGCTTACAGGACCAGTCCCTTAACCATCTTTCTGTTGAGGCCGGTTAACTGGCTCTCAACATTCTCATGTTGCGCCAGGGCTTCAAGTACAATAAATGACAGCACAAGGACGGTTGTGGGTGTTTCATTTCCTTACAGAAGTGAAAGGCCGTAGTGCCCTTCACGTCCAATCCCAAACATGGACGTACAAAACCGTGAGGATAATCTGCTGCCCAGAGATGCTTACAGGACCAGTCCCCTAACCATCTTTTTGTTGAGGCCGGGGAACTGCCTCTCAACATTCTCATGTTGCGTCAGGGTTTCAAGTACAATAAATGACAGCACAAGGACGCTTATAAGTGTTTTGTTTCCTTATATAAGTGAACGGCAGTTGTCCACTTCATGTCCAATCCCAAACATGGACGTACAAGACCGTGAGGGGATTCAGCTGTCCAGAGATGCTCACAGGACCAGTCCCTTAACCATCTTATTGTTGAGGCCAAGGAAACGCATCTCAACATTCTCATGTTGCGTCAGGGCTTCAAGTACAGCAAATGACAGCACAAGGACTGTTGTAAGTGTTTCATCTCCTTACATAAGTGAACAGCCATAGTCCCGTTCACGTCCAATCCCACACATGGACGTACTAAACCTTGAGGGAATTCCGCTGGCCAGAAATGCTTACAGGACCAGTCCCTTGAACACCTTTCTGTTGAGGCCGGGGAACTGCCTCTCAACATTCTCATGTTGTGTCAGGGCTTTAAGTACAATAAATGACAGCACAAGGATGGTTGTAAGTCTTTCATTTCCTTACAGAAGTGAACAGCTGTAGTCCCAGTCACGTCCAATCCCAAACAAGGACAGACAAAACCGTGAGGTGATTCAGCTGGCCAGTGATGCTTACAGAACCAGTCCCTTAACCGTGTTTCTGTTGAGGCCGGGGAACTGCCTCTCAACATTCTCATGTTGCGTCAGGGCTTCAAGTACAATAAATGACAGCACAAGGACGGTTGTAAGTGTTTCATTTCCTTACCTAAGTGTACTTCCGTAGTCCCCTTCACATCCAATACCAAATATGGACGTACAAAACCGTGAGGGGATCAGCTGGCCAGATATCCTTACTGGACCAGTCCCTTAACCATCTTTCTGTTGAGGCCAGGGAACTGCCTCTCAACATTCACATGTTGCGTCAGGGCTTCACGTACAATAAATGACAGCACGAGGTCGGTTGTAATTGTTACATTTCCTTACATAAGTGAAAGCCGTAGTGAACTTCATGTCCAATCCCAAACATGGACGTACAAAACCGTGAGGGGATTCAGCTGGCCAAAGGTGCTTAGAGGATCAGTCCCTCAACCGTCATTCTGTTGAGGCCATGGAACTGCCTCTCAACATTCTCATGTAGCGTCAGGGCTTCAAGTACAATAAATGACAGAACATTGACGGTTGTGAGTGTTTCATTTCCTTACTTAAGTGAAAGGCCATAGTCCCCTTCATGTCCAATCCCAAACATGGACGTACAAAGCTGTGAGGTGATTCAGCTGGCTAGAGATGCCTTCAGGACCAGTCGCTTAACCATCTTTCTGTTGAGGCCAGGAAACTGCCTCCCAACATTCTCATGTTGCGTCAGGGCTTCAAGTACAATAAATGACAGCAAAAGGACGGTTGGAAGTGTTTCATTTCCTTACATAAGTGAACGGTCGTAGTCCCCTTTACTTCCAATCCCAAACATGGACGTACAAAACCGTGAGGGGATTCAGCTGGGCAAATATGCTTACAGGACCAGTCCCTTAACCATCTTTCTGTTGAGGCCGGGGAACTGCATCTCAACATTCTCATGTTGCGTCAGGGCTTCGGGTACAATAAATGACAGCACAAGGACGGTTGTAAGTGTTTCATTTCGTTACGTAAGTGAACGGCCGTAGTCCCCTTCACGTCCAATCCCAAACATGGACGTACAAATCCGAGAGGGGATTCAGCTGGCCAGGGATGCTTAGAGGACCAGTCCCTTAACCATCTTTCTGTTGATTCTGGGGAACTGCCTCTCAACATTCTCATGCTGCGTCAGGGCTTCAAGTACAATAAATGACAGCACAAGGATGGTTGTAAGTGTTTCATTTCCTTTTATAAGTGAACGGCCGTAGTCCCCTTCACGTCCAATCAAAACATGGGCGTACAAAAACGTGGGGGGATTCCGCTGGCCAGAGATGCTTACAGGACCAGTCCCTTAACCATCTCTCTGTTGAGGCCGGGTAACTGCCTCTCAACATTCCCATGTTGCGTCAGGGCTTCAAGTACAATAAATGACAGCACAAGGACGGTTGTAAGTGTTTCATTTCATTACATAAGTGAACGGCCGTAGACCCCTTCAGGTCCAATCCCAAACATTGACGTACAAAAATGTGGAAGGATTCAGCTGGCCAGAGATGCTTACAGGACCAGTCCCTTAACCATCTTTCAGTTGAGGCTGGGGAACTGCCTATCAACATTCTCATGTTGCGTCAGGGCTTCAAGTACAATAAATGACAGCACAAGGAAGGTTGTAAGTGTTTCATCTCCTTACATAAGTGAACGGCCGTAGCCCCTTCACGTCCAATCAAAACATGGACGTACTAAACCGTTAGGGGATTCAGCTGGCCAGAGATGCTTAGATTACCAGTCCCATAACCATCTTTCTGTTGAGGCCGGGGAACTGCCTCTCAACATTCTCATGTTGTGTTAGGGCTTCAAGTACAATAAATTTCAGCACAAGGACGGTTGTAAGTCTTTCATTTCCTTACGTAAGTGAACGGCCAATGTCCCATTCACGTCCAATCCCAAACAAAGACGTACAAAACCGTGAGGGGATTCAGCTGGCCAGAGATGCCTTCAGGACCAGTCCCTTATCCATCTTTCTTTTGAGACCCTGGAACGGCCGCTCAACATTCTCATGTTGCGTCAGGGATTCAAATACAATATATGACAGCACAAGGACGGTTATAAGTGTTCCATTTCCTTACATAAGTGACGAGCCGTTGTCTCCTAAATGTCCAATCGCAAACATGGACGTACAAAACCGTGAAAGGATTCAGCTGGCCAGAGATGCATACAGGACCAGTCCCTTAACCATCTTTCTGTCTAGGCCAGGGAAATTCCTCTCAACATTCTCATGTTGCGTCAGGGCTTCAAGTACAGTAAATGACAGCACAAGGACCGTTGTAAGTGTTTCATTTCCTTACATAAGTGAACGGCCGTAGTCCCCTTCACGTCCAATCCCAAACATGGACGTACAAATCCGAGAGGGGATTCAGCTGGCCAGGGCTGCTTCGAGGACCAGTCCCTTAACCATTTTTCAGTTGAGCCTGGGGAACTGCCTCTCAACATTCTCATGTTGCGTCAGGGCTTCAAGTACAATAAATGACAGCAAAAAGATGGTTGTAAGTGTTTCATTTCCTTTTATAAGTGAACGGCCGTTGTCCCCTTCACGTCCAATCAAAACATGGACGTACAAAACCGTGAGGGAATTCAGCTGGCCAGAGATGCTTACAGGACCAGTCCCTTAACCATTACACTGTTGAGGCCGGGGAACTGCCTCTCAACATGCTCATGTTGCGTCAGGGCTCCAAGTACAGTAAATGACAGCACAAGGACGGTTGTAAGTGTTTCATTTCCTTACATAAGTGAACGGCCATAGTCCCCTTCAAGTCCAATATCAAACGCTGACGTACAAAACCGTGAGGGGATTCAGCTGGCCAGAGATGCTTACAGGTCCAGTCCCTTAACCATCTTTCTGTTGAGGACGGAAAAACTGAATCTCAACATTCTCATGTTGCGTCAGGGCTTCAAGTACAATAAATGACAGCACAAGGACGGTTGTAAGTGTTTCATTTCCTTACATATGTGAATGGACGTAGTCCCCTTCACGTGGAATTGCAAGCATGGACTTACAAAACTGCGAGGGGATTCAGCTGGCCAGAGATGCTTACAGGACCAGTCCCTTAACGATCTTTCTGTTGAGGCAGGGGAACTGCCGCTCAACATTCTCATGCTGCGTCAGGGATTCAAGTACAATAAATGACAGCACAAGGACGGTTGTAAGAGTTTCATTTCCTTGCATAAGTGAACGGCCGTAGTCCCCTTTACGTCCAATCCCAAACATGGACGTACAAAACCGTGAGGGGACTCAGCTGGCCAGAGATGCTTACAGGACCAGTCCCTTAACCATCTTTCTGTTGAGGCCGGGAACTGCCTCTCAACATACTCGTGTTGCGTCAGGGTGTCAAGTAAAATAAATGAGAGCACAAGGATGGCTGTAAGTGTTTCATTTCCTTATATAACTGAACGGCCGTAGTCCCCTTCACGTCCAATCCCAAACATGGACGTACAATACCGTGAGGGGATTCAACTGGCCAGAAATGCTAACAGCACTAGTCCCATAACCACCTTTCTGTTGTGGCCAGGGAACTGCCTCTCAACATTCACATGTTACGTCAGGGCTTCAAGTACAATAAATGACAGCACAAGGACGGTTGTAAGTGTTTCATTTCATTACATAAGAGAACGGCCGTAGTCCCCTTCACGTCCAATCCCAAACATGGACGTACAGAACTGTGAGGGGATTCAGCTGGCCAGAGATGCTTACAGGACCAGTCCCTTAACCATCTTTCTGTTGAGGCCGGGGAACTGCCTCTCAACATACTCATGTTGTGGCTGGGCTTCAAGTGTAATGAATGACACCACAAGGACGGCTGGAAGTGTTTCATTCCTTTACATAAGTGAACGGCCGTAGTACCCTTCATGTCCAATCCCAAACATGGACATAGAAAACCATGAGGGGATTCAGCTGACCAGAGATGCTTACAGGACCATTCGCTTAACCATCTTTCTATTGAGGCCGGAGAACTGCCTCCTAACATTCTTATGTTGCGTAAGGTCTTCAAGAATAAAAAATGACAACACAAGGACGGCTGTAAGTGTTTCATTTTCTTACATAAGTGAACGGCCGTAGTCCCCTTCAAGTCCAATCCCAAACGCTGACATACAAAACCATGAGGGGATTCAGCTGGCCAGAGATGCTTACAGCACCAGTTCCTTTACCATCATTCTGTTGAGGCCAGGGAACTGCCTCTCAACAATCTTATGTTGCATCAGGGCTTCAAGTACAATAAATGACAGTAAAAGGGACGGTTGTAAGTGTTTCATTTCCTCACATAAGTGAACGGCCGTAGTCCCCTTCACGTCCAATCCCAAACTCGGACGTACAAAACCATGAGGTGATTCAGCTGGCCAAAAATGCTTACAGGACCAGTCCCTTAACCATCTTTCTGTTGAGGCTGGGGAACTGCCTCTCAACATTCTCATGTTGCGTCAGGACTTCAAGTACAACAAATGACAGCACAAGGATGGTTGTAAGTGTTTCATTTCCTAACATAAGTGAACGGTCGTAGTCCCCTTCACGTCCAATCCCAAACATGTACAAACAAAACTGCGAGGCGATTCAGCTGGCCAGAGATGCTTACAGGACTAGTCCCTTAAACATCTTTCTATTGAGGCCGGGGAACGGCCGCTCAACATTCTCATGTTGCGTCAGGGATTCAAGTGCAATAAATGACAGCACAAGGACGGTTGTAAGTGTTTCATTTCCTTACATAAGTGAACGGTCGTAGTCCCCTTCACGTCTAATCCCAAACATGTACAAACAAAACTGCGAGGCGAATCAGCTGGCCAGAGATGCTTACAGTACCAGTCCCTTAACCATCTTTCTGTTGAGACCAGGGAACTTCCTCTCACCATTCTCATGTTGCGTCAGGGCTTCAAGTACAGTAAATGACAGCACAAGGACGGTTGTAAGTGTTTCATTTCCTTACATAAGTGAACGGCGGTAGTCCCGTTCACGTCCAATCAAAACATGGACGTACAAAAACGTGGGGGGATTCCGCTGGCCAGAGATGCTTACAGGACCAGTCCCTTAACCATCTCTCTGTTGAGGCCGGGTAACTGCCTCTCAACATTCCCATGTTGCGTCAGGGCTTCAAGTACAATAAATGACAGCACAAGGACGGTTGTAAGTGTTTCATTTCATTACATAAGTGAACGGCCGTAGACCCCTTCAGGTCCAATCCCAAACATTGACGTACAAAAATGTGGAAGGATTCAGCTGGCCAGAGATGCTTACAGGACCAGTCCCTTAACCATCTTTCAGTTGAGGCTGGGGAACTGCCTATCAACATTCTCATGTTGCGTCAGGGCTTCAAGTACAATAAATGACAGCACAAGGAAGGTTGTAAGTGTTTCATTTCCTTACATAAGTGAACGGCCGTAGCCCCTTCACGTCCAATCAAAACATGGACGTACTAAACCGTGAGGGGATTCAACTGGCCAGAGATGCTTAGATTACCAGTCCCATAACCATCTTTCTGTTGAGGCCGGGGAACTGCCTCTCAACATTCTCATGTTGTGTTAGGGCTTCAAGTACAATAAATTTCAGCACAAGGACGGTTGTAAGTCTTTCATTTCCTTACGTAAGTGAACGGCCATTGTCCCATTCACGTCCAATCCCAAACAAAGACGTACAAAACCGTGAGGGGATTCAGCTGGCCAGAGATGCCTTCAGGACCAGTCCCTTATCCATCTTTCTTTTGAGACCGGGGAACGGCCGCTCAACATTCTCATGTTGCGTCAGGGATTCAAATACAATATATGACAGCACAAGGACGGTTATAAGTGTTCCATTTCCTTACATAAGTGACGAGCCGTTGTCTCCTTCATGTCCAATCGCAAACATGGACGTACAAAACCGTGAAAGGATTCAGCTGGCCAAAAATGCATACAGGACCAGTCCCTTAACCATCTTTCCGTCTAGGCCAGGGAAATTCCTCTCAACATTCTCATGTTGCGTCAGGGCTTCAAGTACAGTAAATGACAGCACAAGGACCGTTGTAAGTGTTTCATTTCCTTACATAAGTGAACGGCCGTAGTCCCCTTCACGTCCAATCCCAAACATGGACGTACAAATCCGAGAGGGGATTCAGCTGGCCAGGGCTGCTTCGAGGAGCAGTCCCTTAACCATTTTTCAGTTGAGGCTGGGGAACTGCCTCTCAACATTCTCATGTTGCGTCAGGGCTTCATGTACAATAAATGACAGCAAAAAGATGGTTGTAAGTGTTTCATTTCCTTTTATAAGTGAACGGCCGTTGTCCCCTTCACGTCCAATCAAAACATGGACGAACAAAACCGTGAGGGAATTCAGCTGGCCAGAGATGCTTACAGGACCAGTCCCTTAACCATTACACTGTTGAGGCCGGGGAACTGCCTCTCAACATTCTCATGTTGCGTCAGGGCTCCAAGTACAATAAATGACAGCACAAGGACGGTTGTAAGTGTTTCATTTCCTTACATAAGTGAACGGCCATAGTCCCCTTCAAGTCCAATATCAAACGCTGACGTACAAAACCGTGAGGGGATTCAGCTGGCCAGAGATGCTTACAGGACCAGTCCCTTAACGATCTTTCTGTTGAGGCAGGGGAACTGCCTCTCAACATTCTCATGTTGCGTCAGGGATTCAAGTACAATAAATGACAGCACAAGGACGGTTGTAAGTGTTTCATTTCCTTGCATAAGTGAACGGCCGTAGTCCCCTTTACGTCCAATCCCAAACATGGACGTACAAAACCGTGAGGGGACTCAGCTGGCCAGAGATGCTTACAGGACCAGTCCCTTAACCATCTTTCTGTTGAGGCCGGGAACTGCCTCTCAACATACTCGTGTTGCGTCAGGGTGTCAAGTAAAATAAATGAGAGCACAAGGATGGCTGTAAGTGTTTCATTTCCTTATATAACTGAACGGCCGTAGTCCCCTTCACGTCCAATCCCAAACATGGACGTACAATACCGTGAGGGGATTCAACTGGCCAGAAATGCTAACAGCACTAGTCCCATAACCACCTTTCTGTTGTGGCCAGGGAACTGCCTCTCAACATTCACATGTTGCGTCAGGGCTTCAAGTACAATAAATGACAGCACAAGGACGGTTGTAAGTGTTTCATTTCATTACATAAGAGAACGGCCGTTGTCCCCTTCACGTCCAATCCCAAACATGGACGTACAGAACTGTGAGGGGATTGAGCTGGCCAGAGATGCTTACAGGACCAGTCCCTTAACCATCTTTCTGTTGAGGCCGGGGAACTGCCTCTCAACATACTCATGTTGTGGCTGGGCTTCTAGTGTAATGAATGACACCACAAGGACGGCTGGAAGTGTTTCATTCCTTTACATAAGTGAACGGCCGTAGTACCCTTCATGTCCAATCCCAAACATGGACATAGAAAACCATGAGGGGATTCAGCTGACCAGAGATGCTTACAGGACCATTCGCTTAACCATCTTTCTGTTGAGGCCGGAGAACTGCCTCTCAACATTCTTATGTTGCGTAAGGTCTTCAAGAATAAAAAATGACAACACAAGGACGGCTGTAAGTGTTTCATTTTTTTACATAAGTGAACGGCCGTAGTCCCCTTCAAGTCCAATCCCAAACGCTGACATACAAAACCATGAGGGGATTCAGCTGGCCAGAGATGCTTACAGCACCAGTTCCTTTACCATCATTCTGTTGAGGCCAGGGAACTGCCTCTCAACAATCTCATGTTGCATCAGGGCTTCAAGTACAATAAATGACAGTAAAAGGGACGGTTGTAAGTGTTTCATTTCCTCACATAAGTGAACGGCCGTAGTCCCCTTCACGTCCAATCCCAAACTCGGACGTACAAAACCATGATGTGATTCAGCTGGCCAAAAATGCTTACAGGACCAGTCCCTTAACCATCTTTCTGTTGAGGCTGGGGAACTGCCTCTCAACATTCTCATGTTGCGTCAGGACTACAAGTACAACAAATGACAGCACAAGGACGGTTGTAAGTGTTTCATTTCCTTACATAAGTGAACGGTCGTAGTCCCCTTCACGTCCAATCCCAAACATGTACAAACAAAACTGCGAGGCGATTCAGCTGGCCAGAGATGCTTACAGGACTAGTCCCTTAACCATCTTTCTGTTGAGGCCGGGGAACGGCCGCTCAACATTCTCATGTTGCGTCAGGGATTCAAGTGCAATAAATGACAGCACAAGGACGGTTGTAAGTGTTTCATTTCCTTACATAAGTGAACGGTCGTAGTCCCCTTCACGTCTAATCCCAAACATGTACAAACAAAACTGCGAGGCGAATCAGCTGGCCAGAGATGCTTACAGTACCAGTCCCTTAACCATCTTTCTGTTGAGGCCAGGGAACTTCCTCTCAACATTCTCACGTTGCGTCAGGGCTTCAAGTACAGTAAATGACAGCACAAGGACTGTTGTAAGTGTTTCATTTCCTTACATAAGTGAACGGCCGTAGTCCCCTTCACGTAAAATGCCAAACATGTACGTACAAATCCGAGAGGGGATTCAGATGGCCAGGGATGCTTAGAGGACCTGTCCCTTAATCATTTTTCTGTTGAGGCCGAGGAACTGCCTCCAACTTTCTCATGTTGCGTCAGGGTGTCAAGTACAATAAATGACAGCACAAGGACGGTTGTAAGTGTTTCACTTCCTTACATAAGTGAATGGTCACAGTCCCCTTCACGTCCAATCCCAAACATGGACGTACAAGACCGTGAGGGGAGTCAGCTGGCAGAGATGCTTACAGGACCATTCCTTTAACCATCTTTCTGTTGAGGCCGGGGAACTGACTCTCAACATTCTCTTGTTGCATTAGGGCTTAAAGTACAATAATGACAGTACAAGGACGGTTGTAAGTGTTTCATTCCCTTTTATAAGTAATCGGCTATAGTCCCCTTCACGTCCAATCCCAAACATGGAGGTACAAAACCGTGAGGGTATTCAGCTGGCCAGAGATGCTTACAGGACCAGGTCCTTAACCATCTTTCTGTTGAGGCCGGGGAACTGCCTCTCAACATTCTCATGTTGCATCAGGGATTCAAGTACAATTAATGACAGCACAAGGACGGTTGTAAGTGTTTCATTTTATTATGTAAGTGAACGGCGGTAGTCCCCTTCACGTCCAATCTAAACATGGACGTACAAAACCGTGAGGGGATTCAGCCGGCCAAAGATGCTTACAGGACCAGTCCCTATAACCATCATTCTGTTGAGGCCTGGGAACTGCCTCTCAACATACTCATGTTGAGTCAGGGCTTCAAGTACAATAAATGACAGCACAAGGACGGTTGTAAGTGTTTCATTTCCTTACATAAGGAAACAGCCATAGTCCCCTTCAAGTCCAATCCCAAACGCTGACGTACAAAACCGTGAGGGGATTCAGCTGGCCAGAGATGCTTGCAGGACCAGTCCCTAAACCATCTCTCTGTTGAGGCCGGAGAACTGCCTCTCAACATTCTCATGTTGCGTAAGGGCTTCAAGAATAAAAAATGACAGCACAAGGACGGTTGTAAGTGTTTCATTTCCTTACATAAGTGAACGGTCGTAGACCCTTTCACGTCCAATCCCAAACATGGACAAACAAAACCGCGAGGGAATTCAGCTGGCCTGAGATGCTTACATGACCAGTCCCTTAACCATCTTTCTGTTGAGGCCGGGGAACGGCCGCTCAACATTCTCATGTTGCATCAGGGATTCAAGTACAATAAATGACAGCACAAGGACGGTTGTAATTGTTACATTTCCTTTCATAAGTGAACGGCCGTAGTCCCCTTCACGTCCTATCCCAAACATGGACATACAAAACCGTGAAAGGATTCAGCTGGCCAGAGATGGTTACAGTACCAGTCCCTTAACCATCTTTCTGTTGAGGCCGGGGAACTTCCTCTCAATATTCTCATGTTGCGTCAGGGCTTCAAGTACAGTAAATGACAGCACAAGGACGGTTGTAAGTGTTTCATTTCCTTACATAAGTGAACGGCCGTAGTCAACTACACGTAAAATGCCAAACATGTACGTACAAATCCGAGAGGGGATTCAGATGGCCAGGGATGCTTAGAGGACCTGTCCCTTAATCATTTTTCTGTTGAGGCCGAGGAACTGCCTCCAACTTTCTCATGTTGCGTCAGGGTGTCAAGTACAATAAATGACAGCACAAGGACGGTTGGAAGTGTTTTATTTCCTTACATAAGTGAATGGTTATAGTCCCCTTCACGTCCAATCCCATACATGGACGTACAAAACTGTGAGGGGATTCAGCTGGCCAGAGATGCTTACAGGACCAGTTCCTTAACCATTTTTCTTTTGAGGCCGGGGAACTGCCTCCCATCATTCTCATGTTGCGTCAGGGCTTTAAGTACAGTAAATGACAGCACAAGGACAGTTGTAAGTGTTTGATTTCCTTACAGAAGTGAAAGGCCGTAGTCCCCTTCACGTCCAATACCAAACATGGACGTACAAGACCGTGAGGGGATTCAGCTGGCAGAGATGCTTACAGGACCATTCCTTTAACCATCTTTCCGTTGAGGCCGGGGAACTGCCTCTCAACATTCTCTTGTTGCGTCAGGGCTTAAAGTACGATAATGACAGTACAAGGATGGTTGTAAGTGTTTAATTTCCTTTTATAAGTAATTGGCCATAGTCCCCTTCACGTCCAATCCCAAACATGGACGTACAAAACCGTGAGGGGATTCAGCTGGCCATAGATGCTTGCAGGACCAGTTCCTTAACCATCTTTCTGTTGAGGCCGGGGAACTCCCTCTCAACATTCTCATGTTGCATCAGGGATTCAAGTACAATAAATTAGAGCACAAGGACGGTTGTAAATGTTTCATTTAATTATGTAAATGAACGGCCGTAGTCAACTTCACGTCCAATCTAAACATGGACGTACAAATCCGTGAGGGGATTCAGCCGTCCAAAGATGTTTACAGGACCAGTCCCTATAACCATCTTTCTGTTGAGGACAGGGAACTGCCTCACAACATTCTCATGTTGCGTCAGGGCTTCAAGTACAATAAATGACAGCACTAGGACGGTTGTAAGTGTTTCATTTCCTTACATAAGTACAATAAATGACAGCTCAAGGACGGTTGTGAGTGTTTCATTTCATTACATAAGTGAACAGCCGTAGTCCCCTTCACGTCCAATACCAAACATGGACGTACAAAACTGTGAGGGGATTCAGCTGGCCAGAGATGCTTATAGGACCAGTCCCTTAACCATCTTTCTGTTGAGGACAGGGAACTGCCTCTCAACATTCTCATGTTGCGTCAGGGCTTCAAGTACAATAAATGACAGCACTAGGACGGTTGTAAGTGTTTCATTTCCTTACATAAGGGAACGGCCGTAGTCCCCTTCATGTCCAATCCTAAACATGGACATACAAAACCGTGGGGGGATTCAGCTCACCAGAGATGCTTACAGGACCAGTCCCTTAACCATCTTTCTGTTGAGGCCGGGGAACTGGCTCTCAACATTCACATGTTGCGTCAGGGTCTCAAGTACAATAAATGACAGCTCAAGAACGGATGTAAGTGTTTCATTTCCTTACTTAAGTGAACGGCCGTAATCCCCTTCACGTCCAATCCCAAACATAGACGTACAAACTCGTGAGGGGATTCAGCTGGCCAGAGATGCTTACAGGACCAGTCCCTTACTATATTTCTGTTGAGGCTGCGGAACTGCCTCTCAACATTCTCATGTTGCGTCAGGGCTTCAAGTACAAAAAATGGCAGCACAAGGACGGTTGTAAGTGTTTCATTTCCTTACATAAGTGAACGGCCATAGTCCCCTTCACGTCCAATCCCAAACATGGACGTACAAATCCGTGAGGGGATTCAGCTGGCCAGAAATGCTTACAGGGCCAGTCCCTTAACCACCTTTCACTTGTGGCTGGGGAACTGCCACTCAACATTATCATGTTGCGTCTGCTCTTCAAGTACAATAAATGACAGCACAGGGACAGTTTTAAGTGTTTCATTTCCTTATATAAGTGAACGGCCGTAGTCCCCTTCACGTCCAATCGAAACATGGACGTACAGAACAGTGAGGGGATTCAGCTAGCCAGAGATGCTTACAGGCCCAGTCCCTTAACCATCTCTCTGTCGAGGCCAGGGATCTGCCTCTCAACATTCTCATGTTGTGTTAGGGCTTCAAGTACAATAAATTTCAGCACATGGACGGTTGTAAGTGTTTCATTTCCGTACGTAAGTGAATGGTCGTATTTCCCTTCACGTCCAATCTAAACATGGATGTATAAAATTGTGAGGGGATTCTGCTGGCCAGAGATGCTTACAGGACCAATCCCTTAACCATCTTTCTGTTGAGGCCAGGGAACTGCCTCTCAACATTCTCATGTTGCCTCAGGGCATCAAGTACAATAAATGACAGCACAAGGACGGTTGTAAGTATTTCATTTCCTTACATTAGTGTAGGGCCGTAGGCCCCTTCACGTCCAATCCCAAGCATGGACGTACAAAACAGTGAGGGGATTCACTTGGCCAGAGATGCTTACAGGACCAGTCCCTTAACCATCTTTCAGTTGAGTGCGGGGAACTGCCTCTCAACATTCACATGTTGCGTCAGGGCTTCAAGTACAATAAATGACAGCACAAGGACGGTTGTAAGTGTTTTATTTCCTTACATAAGTAAACTTCCGTAGTCCCCTTCACATCCAATCGCAAATATGGACGTACAAAACCATGAGGGGATTCAGCTGGCCAGAGATCCTTACAGCACCAGTCCCTTAACCATCTTTCTTTTGAGGCCGGGGAACTGCCTCTCAACATTCTCATGTTGCGTCAGTGCTTCAAGTACAGTAAATGACAGCACAAGGACGGTTGTAAGTGTTTCTTTTCCTTACATAAGTGAATGGCCGTAGTGCCCTTCACGTCCAATCCCAAACATGGACGTACAAAACCGTGAGGGGATTCAGCTGGCCAGAGATGCTTACAGGTCCAGTCCCTTAACCATACTACTTTTGAGGCCGGGGAACTGCCTCTCAACATTCTCATGTTGTGTCAGGCCTTCAAGTACAATAAATGACAGCACAAGGACGGTTGTGAGTGTTTCATTTCCTTACATAAGTGAAAGGCCGTAGTGCCCTTCACGTCCAATCCCAAACATGGACGTACAAACCCGTGAGGGGAATCAGCTGGCCAGAGATGCTCACAGGACTAGTCCCTTAACCATCTTTCTGTTGAGGCCCGGGAACTGCCTCTCAACATTCAAATGTTGCGTCAGGGCTTCAAGTACAATAAATGACAGCACAAGGATGCTTGTAAGTATTAGATTTCCTTATATAAGTGAATGGGCGTACTCCACTTCACATCCAATCCCATACATGGACGTACAAAACTGTGAGGGGATTCAGCTGGTCATAAATGCTTACAGGACCAGTCCCTTAACCATCTTTCTGTTGAGGCAGGGGAACTGCATCTCAACATTCTCATGTTGCGTCAGGGCTTCAAGTACAATAAATGAGAGCACAAGGACGGTTGTAAGTGTTTCATTTCTTTACATAAGTGAACAGCCGTAGTCCCGTTCACGTCCAATCCCACACATGGACGTATGAAACCTTGAGGGGATTCAGCTGGCCAGAGATGCTTACAGGACCAGTCACTTAAACACCTTTCTGTTGAGACCGGGGAACTGCCTCTTAACAATCTCATGATGTGTCAGGGCTTCAAGTACAATAAATGAAAGCACAAGGACGGTTGTAAGACTTTCATTTCCTTACATAAGTGAACGGCCGTACTCCACTTCACGTCCAATCCCATACATGGACGTACAAAACTGTGAGGGGATTCAGCTGGCCAGAAATGCTTACAGGACCAGTCCCTTAACCATCCTTCTCTTGAGGCCAGGGAACTGCCTCTCAACATTCTCATGTTGCGTCAAGGCTTCAAGTACAATAAATGACAGCACAAGGACGGTTGTAATTGTTACATTTCCTTATATAAGTGAAAGGCCGTAGTGCCCTTCACGTCCAATCCCCAACATGGACGTACAAAACCGTGAGTGAATTCAGCTGGCCAAAGATGCTTAGAGGACTCGTCCCTTAGCCGTCTTTCTGCTGAGGCCGGGGAACTGCCTCTCAACATTCTCATGTTGCGTCAGGGCTTCAAGTACAATAAAAGACAGCACAACGACGGTTGTAAGTGTTTGATTTCCTTACATAAGTGAAGGCCCTAGTCCCCTTCACGTCCAATCCCGAACATGGACGTACAAAGCCGTGAGGGGATTCAGCTGGCCAGAGATGTTTACAGGACAGGTCCCTTCACCATCTCTCTGTTGAGGCCGGGGAACAGACTCTCAACATGCTCATGGTGCCTCAGGGCTTCAAGTAGAATAAATGACAGCACAAGGACGGTTGTAAGTGTTTCATTTCCTTACATAAGTGAATGGCCGTAGTGCCCTTCGCTTCCAACCCCAAACATGGACGTACTAAACCGTGAGGGGATTCAGCTGGCCAGAGATGCTTACAGGACCAGTCCCTTAACCATCTTTCTGTTGAGGCCGGGGAACTGCCTCTCAACATTCTCATGTTGCGTCAGGGCCTCAAGGACAATAAATGACAGCACAAGGACGGTTGTGAGTGTTTCAGTTCCTTACATAAGTGAAAGGCCGTAGTGCCCTTCACGTCCAATCCCAAACATGGACGAACAAAACCGTGAGGGGAATCAGCTGGCCAGAGATGCTTACAGGACCAGTCGCTTAACCATCTTTCTGTTGAGGCCGGGGAACTGCCTCTCAACATTCTTATGTTGCGTCAGGGCTTCAAGTACAATAAATGACAGCACAAGGACGGTTGTAAGTCTTTCATTTCCTTACGTAAGTAAATGGCCATAGTCCCATTCACGTCCAATCCCAAACAAGGACGTACAAAAGCGTGAGGGGATTCAGCTGGCCAGTGATGCTTACAGGAACAGTCCCTTAACCGTGTTTCTGTTGAGGCCGGGGAACTGCCTCTCAACTTTCTCATGTTGCGTCAGCTCTTCAAGTACAATAAATGACAGCACAAGGACGGTTGTAAGTGTTTCATCTCCTTACATAAGTGAACAGCCATAGTCCCGTTCACGTCCAATCCCACACATGGACGTACTAAACCATGAGGGAATTCCGCTGGCCAGAAATGCTTACAGGACCAGTCCCTTGAACACCTTTCTGTTGAGGCCGTGGAACTGCCTCTCAACATTCTGATGTTGTGTCAGGGCTTTAAGTACAATAAATGACAGCACAAGGATGGTTGTAAGTCTTTCATTTCCTTACGTAAGTGAACAGCCGTAGTCCCATTTACGTCCAATCCCAAACAAGGACAGACAAAACCGTGAGGTGATTCAGCTGGCCAGTGATGCTTACAGAACCAGTCCCTTAACCGTGTTCCTGTTGAGGGCGGGGAACTGCCTCTCAACATTCTCATGTTGCGTCAGGGCTTCAAGTACAATAAATGACAGCACAAGGACGGTTGTAAGTGTTTCATTTCCTTACCTAAGTGTACTTCCGTAGACCCCTTCACATCCAATACCAAATATGGACGTACAAAACCGTGAGGGGATCAGCTGGCCAAATATCCTTACTGGACCAGTCCCTTAACCATCCTTCTCTTGAGGCCAGGGAACTGCCACTCAACATTCTCGTGTTGCGTCAGGGCTTCAAGTACAATAAATGACAGCACAAGGACGGTTGTAATTGTTACAAATCCTTATATAAGTGAAAGGCCATAGTGCCCTTCATGTCCAATCCCCAACATGGACGTACAAAACCGTGAGGGAATTCAGCTGGCCAAAGATGCTTAGAGGACCAGTCCCTTAGCCGTCTTTCTGCTGAGGCCAGGGAACTGCCTCTCAACATTCTCATGTTGCGTCAGGGCTTCAAGTACAATAAAAGACAGCACAAGGACGGTTGTAAGTGTTTGATTTCCTTACATAAGTGAACGGCCCTAGTCCCCTTCACGTCCAATGCCGAACATGGACGTACAAAGCCGTGAGGGGATTCAGCTGGCCAGAGATGTTTACAGGACAGGTCCCTTCACCATATCTCTGTTGTGGCCGGGGAACAGCCTCTCAACATGCTCATGGTGCCTCAGGGCTTCAAGTATAATAAATGACAACACAAGGACGGTTGTAAGTGTTTCATTTCCTTACATAAGTGAATGGCCGTAGTGCCCTTCACGTCCAACCCTAAACATGGACGTACAAAACCGTGAGGAGATTCATCTGGCCAGAGATGCTTACAGGACCACTCCCTTAACCATCTTTCTGTTGAGGCCGGGGAACTGCCTCTCAACATTCTCATGTTGCGTCAGGGCCTCGCGGACAATAAATGACAGCACAAGGACGGTTGTGAGTGTTTCAGTTCCTTACATAAGTGAAAGGCCGTAGTGCCCTTCACGTCCAATCCCAAACATGGACGTACAAAACCGTGAGGGGAATCAGCTGGCCAGAGATGCTTACAGGACCAGTCGCTCAACCATCTTTCTGTTGAGGCTGGGGAACTGCCTCTTAACATTCTCATGTTGCGTCAGGGCTTCAAGTACAATAAATGACAGCACAGGGACGCTTGTAAGCGTTTCATTTCCTTATATAAGTGAACGGCCGTAGTCCAATTCACGTCCAATCCTAAACATGGACGTACAAAACCGTGAGGGGATTGAGCTTTCCAGAAATGCTTACAGGACCAGTCCCTTAAACTTCTTTCTGTTGAGGCCGGGGAACTGCCTCTCAACATTCTTATGTTGCGTCAGGGCTTCAAGTACAATAAATGACAGCACAAGGACGGTTGTAAGTCTTTCATTTCCTTACGGAAGTGAATGGCCATAGTCTCATTCATGTCCAATCCCAAACAAGGACGTACAAAACCGTGAGGGGATTCAGCTGGCCAGAGATGCTTACAGGACCAGTCCCTTAACCATCTTTCTGTTGAGGCCGGTTAACTGCCTCTCAACATTCTCATGTTGCGCCAGGGCTTCAAGTACATAAATGACAGCACAAGGACGCTTGTAAGTGTTTCGTTTCCTTATATAAGTGAACGGCAGTAGTCCAGTTCATGTCCAATCCCAAACATGGACGTACAAGACCGTGAGGGGATTCAGCTGTCCAGAGATGCTCACAGGGCCAGTCCCTTAACCATCTTATTGTTGAGGCCAAGGAAATGCATCTCAACATTCTCATGTTGTGTCAGGGCTTTAAGTACAATAAATGACTGCACATGGATGGTTGTAAGTCTTTCATTTCCTTACGTAAGTGAACAGCCGTAGTCCCAGTCACGTCCAATCCCAAACAAGGACAGACAAAACCGTGAGGTGATTCAGCTGGCCAGTGATGCTTACAGAACCAGTCCCTTAACCATCTTTCTGTTGAGGCCAGGGAACTGCCTCTCAACATTCACATGTTGCGTCAGGGCTTCACTTACAATAAATGACAGCACGAGGTCGGTTGTAATTGTTACATTTCCTTACATAAGTGAAAAGCCGTAGTGCCCTTCACGTCCAATCCCAAACATGGACGTACAAAACCGTGAGGGGATTCAGCTGGCCAAAGATGCTTAGAGGATCAGTCCCTCAACCGTCTTTCTGTTGAGGCCATGGAACTGCCTCTCAACATTCTCATGTAGCGTCAGGGCTTCAAGTACAATAAATGACAGAACATTGACGGTTGTGAGTGTTTCATTTCCTTACATAAGTGAAAGGCCGTAGTGCCCCACATGTCCAATCCCAAACATGGACGTACAAAGCTGTGAGGTGATTCAGCTGGCCAGAGATGCTTACAGGACCAGTCGCTTAACCATCTTTCTGTTGAGGCCAGGAAACTGCCTCCCAACATTCTCATGTTGCGTCAGGGCTTCAAGTACAATAAAGGACAGCACAAGGACGGTTGTAAGTGTTTCATTTCCATACATAAGTGAACTGCCATAGTCCCCTTCACGTCCAATCCCAAACATGGACGTACTAAAATGTTAGAGGATTCAGCTGGCCAGAGATCCTTATAGGACCAGTCCCTTAACCATTTTTCAGTTGAGACTGGGGAACTGCCTATCAACATTCTCATGTTGCGTCAGGGCTTCAAGTACAATAAATGACAGTAAAAGGACGGTTGGAAGTGTTTCATTTCCTTACATAAGTGAACGGTCGTAGTCCCCTTTACTTCCAATCCCAAACATGGACGTACAAAGCCGTGAGGGGATTCAGCTGGGCAAATATGCTTACAGGACCAGTCCCTTAACCATCTTTCTGTTGAGGCCGGGGAACTGCCTCTCAACATTCTCAGGTTGCGTCAGGGCTTCAGGTACAATAAATGACAGCACAAGGACGGTTGTAAGTGTTTCATTTCGTTACGTAAGTGAACGGCCGTAGTCCCCTTCACGTCCAATCCCAAACATGGACAAACAAAACCGCGAGGGGATTCAGCTGGCCAGAGATGCTTACAGGACCAGCCGCTTAACGATCTTTCTGTTGAGGCCAGGGAACTTCCTCTCAACATTCTCATGTTGCGTCAGGGCTTCAAGTACAGTAAATGACAGCACAAGGACGGTTGTAAGTGTTTCATTTCCTTACATATGTGAACGACCATAGTCCCCTTCATGTCCAATCCCAAACATGGACGTACAAATCCGAGAGGGGATTCAGCTGGCCAGGGATGCTTAGAGGACCAGTCCCTTAACCATCTTTCTGTTGATTCTGGGGAACTGCCTCTCAACATTCTCATGCTGCGTCAGGGCTTCAAGTTCAATAAATGACAGCACAAGGATGGTTGTAAGTGTTTCATTTCCTTTTATAAGTGAACTGCCGTAGTCCCCTTCAGGTCCAATCAAAACATGGACGTACAAAAATGTGAGGGGATTCCGCTGGCCAGAGATGCTTACAGGACCAGTCCCTTAACCATCTCTCTGTTGAGGCCGGGTAACTGCCTCTCAACATTCCCATGTTGCGTCAGGGCTTCAAGTACAATAAATGACAGCACAAGGACGGTTGTAAGTGTTTCATTTCATTACATAAGTGAACGGCCGTAGACCCCTTCAGGTCCAATCCCAAACATTGACGTACAAAAATGTGGAAGGATTCAGCTGGCCAGAGATGCTTACAGGACCAGTCCCTTAACCATCTTTCAGTTGAGGCTGGGGAACTGCCAATCAACATTCTCATGTTGCGTCAGGGCTTCAGGTGCAATAAATGACAGCACAAGGAAGGTTGTAAGTGTTTCATTTCCTTACATAAGTGAACGGCCGTAGCCCCTTCACGTCCAATCAAAACATGGACGTACTAAACCGTGAGGGGATTCAGCTGGCCAGAGATGCTTAGATTACCAGTCCCATAACCATCTTTCTGTTGAGGCCGGGGAACTGCCTCTCAACAATCTCATGTTGTGTTAGGGCTTCAAGTACAATAAATTTCAGCACAAGGACGGTTGTAAGTCTTTCATTTCCTTACGTAAGTGAACGGCCATTGTCCCATTCACGTCCAATCCCAAACAAAGACGTACAAAACCGTGAGGGGATTCAGCTGGCCAGAGATGCCTTCAGGACCAGTCCCTTATCCATCTTTCTTTTGAGACCGGGGAACGGCCGCTCAACATTCTCATGTTGCGTCAGGGATTCAAATACAATATATGACAGCACAAGGACGGTTATAAGTGTTCCATTTCCTTACATAAGTGACGACCGGTGTCTCCTTCATGTCCAATCGCAAACATGGACGTACAAAACCGTGAAAGGATTCAGCTGGCCAGAGATGCATACAGGACTAGTCCCTTAACCATCTTTCCGTCTAGGCCAGGGTAATTCCTCTCAACATTCTCATGTTGCGTCAGGGCTTCAAGTACAGTAAATGACAGCACAAGGACCGTTGTAAGTGTTTCATTTCCTTACATAAGTGAACGGCCGTAGTCCCCTTCACGTCCAATCCCAAACATGGACGTACAAATCCGAGAGGGGATTCAGCTGGCCAGGGCTGCTTCGAGGACCAGTCCCTTAACCATTTTTCAGTTGAGGCGGGGGAACTGCCTCTCAACATTCTCATGTTGCGTCAGGGCTTCAAGTACAATAAATGACAGCACAAAGATGGTTGTAAGTGTTTCATTTCCTTTTACAGGTGAACGGCCGTTGTCCCCTTCACGTCCAATAAAAACATGGACGTACAAAACCGTGAGGGAATTCAGCTGGGCAGAGATGCTTACAGGACCAGTCCCTTAACCATTACACTGTTGAGGCCGGGGAACTGCCTCTCAACATTCTCATGTTGCGTCAGGCCTCCAAGTTCAATAAATGACAGCACAAGGACGGTTGTAAGTGTTTTATTTCCTTACATAAGTGAACGGCCATAGTCCCCTTCAAGTCCAATATCAAACGCTGACGTACAAAACCGTGAGGGGATTCAGCTGGCCAGAGATGCTTACAGGACCAGTCCATTAACGATCTTTCTGTTGAGGCAGGGGAACTGCCGCTCAACATTCTCATGTTGCGTCAGGGATTCAAGTACAATAAATGACAGCACAAGGACGGTTGTAAGTGTTTCATTTCATTACATAAGAGAACGGCCGTAGTCCCCTTCACGTCCAATCCCAAACATGTACGTACAAATCCGAGAGGGGATTCAGCTGGCTAGGGATGCTTAGAGGACCTGTCCCTTAATCATTTTTCTGTTGAAGCCGGGGAACTGCCTCCAACTTTCTCATGTTGCGTCAGGGTGTCAAGTACAATAAATGACAGCACAAGGACGGTTGTAAGTGTTTCATTTCCTTACATAAGTGGATGGTCATAGTCCCCTTCACGTCCAATCCCAAACATGGACGTACAAGACCGTGAGGGGAGTCAGCTGGCAGAGATGCTTACAGGACCATTCCTTTAACCATCTTTCTGTTGAGGCCGGGGAACTGACTCTCAACACTCTCTTGTTGCATCAGGGCTTCAAGTACAACAAATGACAGCACAAGGACGGTTGTCAGTGTTTCATTTCGTTACATAAGTGAACGGTCGTAGTCCACTTCACGTCCAATCCCAAACATGTACAAACAAAACTGCAGGGCGATTCAGCTGGCCAGAGATGCTTACAGGACTAGTCCCTTAACCATCTTTCTGTTGAGGCCGGGGAACGGCCGCTCAACATTCTCATGTTGCGTCAGGGATTCAAGTGAAATAAATGACAGCACTAGGACGGTTGTAAGTGTTTCATTTCCTTACATAAGTGAACGGTCGTAGTCCCCTTCACGTCTAATCCCAAACATGTACAAACAAAACTGTGAGGCGATTCAGCTGGCCAGAGATGCTTACAGTACCAGTCCCTTAACCATCTTTCTGTTGAGGCCAGGGAACTTCCTCTCAACATTCTCATGTTACGTCAGGGCTTCAAGTACAGTAAATGACAGCACGAGGACGGTTGTAAGTGTTTCATTTCCTTACATAAGTGAACGGCCGTAGTCCCCTTCACGTAAAATGCCAAACATGTACGTAGAAATCCGAGAGGGGATTCAGCTGGCCAGGGATGCTTAGAGGACCTGTCCCTTAATCATTTTTCTGTTGAGGCCGGGGAACTGCCTCCAACTTTCTCATGTTGCGTCAGGGTGTCAAGTACAATAAATGACAGCACAAGGACGGTTGGAAGTGTTTTACTTCCTTACATAAGTGAATGGTTATAGTCCCCTTCACTTCCATCCCATACATGGACGTACAAGACCGTGAGGGGATTCAGCTGGCAGAGATGCTTACAGGACCATTCCTTTAACCATCTTTCCGTTGAGGCCGGGGAACTGCCTCTCAACATTCTCTTGTTGCGTCAGGGCTTAAAGTACGATAATGACAGTACAAGGATGGTTGTAAGTGTTTCATTTCCTTTTATAAGTAATTGGCCATAGTCCCCTTCACGTCCAATCCCAAACATGGACGTACAAAACCGTGAGGGGATTCAGCTGGCCATAGATGCTTGCAGGACCAGTTCCTTAACCATCTTTCTGTTGAGGCCGGGGAACTGCCTCTCAACATTCTCATGTTGCATCAGGGATTCAAGTACAATAAATGAGAGCACAAGGACGGTTGTAAGTGTTTCATTTAATTATGTAAATGAACGGCCGTAGTCAACTTCACGTCCAATCTAAACATGGATGTACAAAACCGTGAGGGGATTCAGCCGTCCAAAGATGTTTACAGGACCAGTCCCTATAACCATCTTTCTGTTGAGGCCGGGGAACTGCCTCTCAACATACTCATGTTGCGTCAGGGCTTCAAGTACAATAAATGACAGCACAAGGACGGTTGTAAGTGTTTCATTTCCTTACATAAGTACAATAAATGACAGCTCAAGGACGGTTGTGAGTGTTTCATTTCATTACATAAGTGAACAGCCGTAGTCCCTTTCACGTCCAATCCCAAACATGGACGTACAAAACTGTGAGGGGATTCAGCTGGCCAGAGATGCTTATAGGACCAGTCCCTTAACCATCTTTCTGTTGAGGACAGGTAACTGCCTCTCAACATTCTCATGTTGCGTCAGGGCTTCAAGTACAATAAATGACAGCACTAGGACGGTTGTAAGTGTTTCATTTCCTTACATAAGGGAACGGCCGTAGTCCCCTTCATGTCCAATCCCAAACATGGACATACAAAACCGTGGGGGGATTCAGCTGACCAGAGATGCTTACAGGACCAGTCCCTTATCCATCTTTCTGTTGAGGCCGGGGAACTGGCTCTCAACATTCACATGTTGCGTCAGGGCCTCAAGTACAATAAATGACAGCACAAGGACGGATGTAAGTGTTTCATTTCCTTACTTAAGTGAACGGCCGTAGTCCCCTTCACGTCCAATCCCAAACATAGACGTACAAACTCGTGAGGGGATTCAGCTGGCCAGAGATGCTTACAGGACCAGTCCCTTAACCATATTTCTGTTGAGGCTGCGGAACTGCCTCTCAACATTCTCATTTTGCGTCAGGGCTTCAAGTACAATAAATGGCAGCACAAGGACGGTTGTAAGTGTTTCATTTCCTTACATAAGTGAACGGCCATTGTCTCCTTCACGTCCAATCCCAAACATAGACGTACAAAACCGTGAGGGGATTCAGATGGCCAAATATGCATACGGGATCAGTCCCTTAACCATCTTTCTGTTGAGGCCGGGGAACTGCGTCTCAACATACTCATGTTGTGTTAGGGCTTCAAGTACAATAAATTTCAGCACATGGACGGTTGTAAGTGTTTCATTTCCTTACATAAGTGAACGGCCATAGTCCACTTCACGTCCAATCCCAAACATGGACGTACAAATCCGTGAGGGGATTCAGCTGGCCAGAAATGCTTACAGGGCCAGTCCCTTAACCACCTTTCACTTGTGGCTGGGGAACTGCCACTCGACATTATCATGTTGCGTCAGCTCTTCAAGTACAATAAATGACAGCACAGGGACAGTTTTAAGTGTTTCATTTCCTTATATAAGTGAACGGCCGTAGTCCCCTTCACGTCCAATCGAAACATGGACGTACAGAACAGTGAGGGGATTCAGCTAGCCAGAGATGCTTACAGGCCCAGTCCCTTAACCATCTCTCTGTCGAGGTCGGGGATCTGCCTCTCAACATTCTCATGTTGTGTTAGGGCTTCAAGTACAATAAATTTCAGCACATGGACGGTTGTAAGTGTTTCATTTCCGTACGTAAGTGAACGGTCGTATTTCCCTTCACGTCCAATCTAAACATGGACGTACAAAACCGTGAGGGGATTCAGCCAGCCAAAGATGCTTACAGGACCAGTCCCTATAATCATCTTTCTGTTGAGGCTGGGGAACTGCTTCTCAACATTCTCATGTTGCGTCAGGTCGTCAAGTACAATAAATGACAGCGCAAGGACGGTTGTAAGTGTTTCATTTCCTTACATAAGTGAATGGCCGTAGTCAGCTTCACGTCCAATCCCAAACATGGGCGTACAAAACCGTGAGGGGAATCAGCTGGCCAGGGATCTTACAGGACCAGTCCTTTAACCATCTTTCTGTTAAGGCCGGGGAACTGCCTCTCAACATTCTCATGTTGCGTCAGGGTTTCAAGTACAATAAATGACAGCACAAGGACGGTTGTAAGTGTTTCATTTCCTTACATAAGTGAACGGCCGTAGTCCCCTTCACGACGAATCCCAAACATGGACGTACAAAACCGTGAGGGGATACAGCTCGCCAGAGATGCTTACAGGAAAGGTCCCTTAACCATCTTTCTGTTGAGGCCAGGGAACTGCCTCTCAACATTCTCATGTTGCGTCAGGGCTTCAAGTACAATAAATGACAGCTCAAGGACGGTTGTGAGTGTTTCATTTCATTACATAAGTGAACAGCCGTAGTCCCCTTCACGTCCAATCCCAAACATGGACGTACAAAACTGTGAGGGGATTCAGCTGGCCAGAGATGCTTATAGGACCAGTCCCTTAATCATCTTTCTGTTGAGGCTGCGGAACTGCCTCTCAACATTCTCATGTTGCGTCAGGGCTTCAAGTACAATAAATGGCAGCACAAGGACGGTTGTAAGTGTTTCATTTCCTTACATAAGTGAACGGCCATTGTCTCCTTCACGTCCAATCCCAAACATAGACGTACAAAACCGTGAGGGGATTCAGATGGCCAAATATGCATACGGGACCAGTCCCTTAACCTTCTTTCTGTTGAGGCCGGGGAACTGGCTCTCTACATACTCATGTTGTGTTAGGGCTTCAAGTACAATAAATTTCAGCACATGGACGGTTGTAAGTGTTTCATTTCCTTACATAAGTGAACGGCCATAGTCCCCTTCACGTCCATTCCCAAACATGGACGTACAAATCCGTGAGGGGATTCAGCTGGCCAGAAATTCTTACAGGGCCAGTCCCTTAACCACCTTTGACTTGTGGCCGGGGAACTGCCACTCAACATTATCATGTTGCGTCAGCTCTTCAAGTACAATAAATGACAGCACAAGGACAGTTGTAAGTGTTTCATTTCCTTATATAAGTGAACGGCCGTAGTCCCCTTCACGTCCAATCGAAACATGGACGTACAGAACCGTGAGGGGATTCAGCTAGCCAGAGATGCTTACAGGCCCAGTCCCTTAACCATCTCTCTGTCGAGGCCGGGGATCTGCCTCTCAACATTCTCATGTTGCATCAGGGCTTCAAGTGCAGTAAATGACAGCACAAGGACGGTTGTAAGTGTTTCATTTCCTTACATAAGTTAACGGCCGTAGTCCCCTTCACGTCCAATCCCAAACATGGACGTACAAATCCGTGAGGGGATTCAGCTGGCCAGAAATGCTTACAGGGCCAGTCCCTTAACCACCTTTCTGCTGTGGCCGGGGAACTGCCTCACAACATTATCATGTTGCGTCAGCTCTTCAAGTACCATAAAAAACAGCACAAGGACGGCTGTAAGTGTTTCATTTCATTACATAAGAGAACGGCCGTAGTCCGCTTCACGTCCAATCCCAAACATGGACGTACAAAACTGTGAGGGGATTCAGCTGGCCAGAGATGCTTACAGGACCAGTCCCTTAACCATCTTTCTGTTGAGGCCGGGGAACTGCCTCTCAACATACTCATGTTGCGTCAGTGCTTCAAGTGCAATAAATGACAGCACAAGGACGGTTGTAAGTGTTTCATTTTCTTACATAAGTGAACGGCCGTAGTCCCCTTCATGTCCAATCCCAAACATGGAAGTACAAAACCGTGAGGGGATTCAGCTGTTCAGAGATGCTTACAGGACCAGTCCCTTAGCCATCTTTCTGTTGAGGCCGGGGAACTGCATCTCAACATTCTCATGTTGCGTCAGGGCGTCAAGTACAATAAATGACAGCACAAGGACGGTTGTAAGTGTTTCATTTCCTTACATAAGTGAACGGCCGTAGTCCCCTTCACGTCCAATCCCAAACATGGACGTACAAAATCGTAAGGGGATTCAGCTGGCCAGAGATGCTTACATGACCAGTCCCTTAACCATTTTTCTGTTGAGGCCTGGGAACTGTCTCTCAACATTCTCATGTTGCGTCAGGGCTTCAAGTAGAATAAATGGCAGCACAAGGACGGTTGTAAGTGTTTCATTTCCTTACATTAGTGAACGGCCGTAGTCCCCTTCACATCCAATCCTAAACATGGACGTACAAAACCGTGAGGGGTTTCAGCTGGCCAGAGATGCTTACAGGACCAGTCCCTTAACCATCTTTCTGTAGAGGCCGGGGAACTTCCTCTCAACATTCTCATGTTGCGTCAGGGCTTCAAGTTCCTCGCAGCTCCAACGTCACCTGCATACCACACTGTTAACCGTCTGCCTTTAGAACACCCTTTCTCCAACTGTCCACGAGCCACAATGCCGTTTGGGATCTGCGTTCAGTGTGTGCTGGAGTCACTCCCTGTACAGTGAATGCAACAGCAAATCCACAGTTTTAACCGCGTGCCGCTCTAGTTTCTGCAGAGACAGAAGGTGATTTTAGATTTAGAGCAGTACAAGGGAGATTGCACTCCTCCTTCTGGTTTGAATGTGATACTTTCTGACATTTTGTATGAGTATCACAATTATGTAGCTATATTTGTGAATGGATCGAAGCACAGAATTATATGCGATCCTGTGGGCACTGGAGCAGATGAGGCGTCTTCCGGTGCTAAATTTCTCGTCTGTTCAGGTTCTATGAGTGCCCTTCATTCTCTCGAATGTTTGTGCCCAGTGGATAAAGGAACCCATAATATCCAGGATACCCTTCTCCAACTACAAAGACTTTGTATTAGGGCACAGGGGTATTGCGGGGAACGAAATGGCGGATATAGAACCTAAGGAGGTGAGTCGTAATCGTCAGATGCTTCATTGTCCCATCCATCTTCATTCTATAACCTCGTTGAGGTACAAAGTCATGCTTCGAAGAGAAGACGAAGGACAGTGTGTAAAACATGAACCGAAGAGAATCGCAGCATTTGAGTAGCGGTGCTGCAGAAAAATGTTGAAAATTATGTTGATTGGTAAGATAAGGAATGAGGGGGTTCTCCGCAGATTCGTGGCTTGAAGTGGCAGAGAATGAGCTCCGTCTAGTAAAGCCCACTACGCGGCCGTGGCGTACTTCCTTCCAGCCATATCGACGGGACGCGGTCCTTCTTACTCGCCTTGTATAGGTCACAGACCTATGACTCATGGCTTCTTGCTTCGGCGAGAGGACCCTCCAACGTGTGGTACTTGTAGCGTACAGATCAGTGTACGGCACACATTATTGGACTGTGTTTTGCTTTCCGATCAGCGGGTCTCGGCAGGTTTGGCGTTGGATCTGCCCTGCATTTTAAGTAACGTTCTGATGATTGTGTTTCGAATTTTAATTTTAAAGTTTTGTGAATTGTCCACCATCCCTCCAAGATTTGGGGAGATGATTTTAATGTGTTAACAGGATGACTGGCTCACCCAAGTTTTTTGTAAGTGGTCAGACATTGACATTTGCCTGTGCCTTTATTTTAGTTCCTTTCTCGATTTACTTGTGTTGTAATCTCATATATAGCTACTTTTACTTTTTCTCCTTTGTTTTTGGGCATATGAGATAGCGTGATTTTGTGGTAGCTTCGAGTGAATGAGTATGTAAGAGTTTTCGGGGTTTTAGCCCATTTCGTTTCTTTTTAATGAGTATAAGAGAGTTGAGCGCCCATGAGCTCCAAACACACACACACACACACACACACACACACACACACACACACACACACACACATACATATACACATTTCTTGTCCGTTTTGAGTTAAACACATAATTGCGTAAATCACGTGTAAGCTGGACGAAGAATCAACTATCGGACACGACTCCCTGTAAGTCTCTGATGCAAGTGCATGCTGAGCGGTAGGCATTACAATGTGAACTCTCAGTCACTCCCGCTCTACAAGTTCTTGGGACAATGGATGTCGAATCAGTGTTGTTACTCAAGAGACATAGGTTACACCCGATTGTTCGGGAACCACCAGCATAATAAATTTGCATGTTAGTATTGATTTAGATATATCATTACGTCCATTCGTGATGTCGGTTGACGCTGCCATTGCTACTGCTGTGACGCAGTGAGATAGCGGTTGTTATCTGAACTAAACTCTCATCTGTGACAGCATCACTCATGAAATCAAACTGAATGACCTCTCTTTACAGTGCACCATCCTAACCGATTGCATATCATTCGCTTATCTAGCTTGATTGATTGGTCTATATGGCTCCAATTCTTGACTTGCTTTCTTGTACTTCTTAAGAGGCATTATTCTCCCTGTCTGGTAGTGAGTGATCTTTTTGCCCGGTGACATAATACTTTGATACTAAAGCTGTCTTTCCTTTCGTGCTGCTAACAGGAGTTGTATCACACCATAACGCACATTGTCTGCTACTGACGCTTTATTTCTTCGTACAAGTAAAGCCTTCTCCATCTCTGGTATACTCAGCGGTTGCCACACGTGTCAGTGCCATGACTGTGAGGCTGCTCTGAGTCTTCCGTCCTCAGAGCTACTTTATGTTGGCGCACCTTCGGCATGTCTTCGCCTACTTACTGTGCTCGTTGTTTATTCTCTTGCTCATTACGAAACTCTATGATATTTATCACTTTCGTTCTCAGGTACATTCTTGCTGAATTTAGAGAAGATGAGTTCGAGTTATTCCTTTTCTTCCTTTTCATTAAAAATTTTCAATCTCGGTTACATGCTCGAGAGTAGATAACTTTGCTGTGTAACATTGACAAAGCTCCTGTTGGTGTCTTTTGATTTATAATTGCCTCTTGATGTCTCTTGACTACCCACATACAGGGTATCCAGTTTCACAAACATGACACTTTCCATTGTGCCGCTGCTTACTGAAGCGTTTTTAGTCGTGTATAACAGGTTATGACAGTCTCTCTTTCCCCATTAGGTGGTATATTTTCGTTTACAAATCTGCTATAAGGTTCCAGGTGTAGCATCTAAGATTGCATCGGTATTCTGGATAAGTTATTCTAGAAAAGGGTTTTGTAAGCAGTCACGGCGTTAGAACAGGTAAGTGGTGCGACCATACTGTTAACTTTCCTCACAGTCTTTCTGATGATACTGTTACGCCTAGTGCAGAATGTGGTGGGATGGATTGTTTCGCATAGTCATTCTCGAGTGAAAAACACTCTTCGTCTATTAAGTCCAGCAGGAAACAGGTGCATTAAATAGGAGTGCTCAATGAGCATTCCAGATAAATTTTTTTGTATTGGAATTTCCGACGTTTTTTACCGTCGACCTGCCCGCCACGGTAAGCCTGGAGCTGCCGCGAAAATCAGCTGACTGCAAACGCGTGCGTAGGAGCGCAGGTGCCGCCTGCCAGGGTGGCCGGGCTGTACGTCTTTCCAGGCCAGCCCTTCCGTCGTTGTTACTCACTGTTGTGGCGCCACTAGCAAGCCACCCGCTCTTATTTCTCGTTCACAGGGTGTATAGCCGTCATTTTGAAGCACCCAAACAACATCGTTATAGGAGATATTCTTGAAAAATGGGTTCATGGTCACGTACTTGTGACTGTGGGTACAACTATCAGACTAATATCCGAGAGTCAAATATTCCGTTCTTAGGTATAAAGCTACCAATACAGATCTTTTCGTAAGTGACCGTATTAAGATTTGAAACTTCCTGGCAGATTAAACCTGTGTGCCCGACCGAGACTCGAACTCGGGACCTTTGCCTTTCGCGGGGAAGTGCTCTACCAAGCAAAGGTCCCGAGTTTGAGTCTCGGTCGGGCACACAGTTTTAATCTACCAGGAAGTTTCATATCAGCGCACACTCCGCTGCAGAGTGAAAATCTCATTCTGGAAACATCCCCCAGGCTGTGGCTAAGCCATGTCTCCGCAATATCCTTTCTTTCAGGAGTGCTAGTTCTGCATGTTTCGCAGGAGAGCTTCTGTAAAGTTTGGAAGGTGGGAGACGAGGTACTGGCAGAAGTAAAGCTGTGAGTAGCGGGCGTGAGTCGTGCTTCGGTAGCTCAGATGGGCAGTCTGCCTTCGGCAGTGACACAGTGCGGACCGTGTTGCCTGCCGGCCGCGCTGTGGTGCGCGCGCCTGCTTGTTTACGCCAGAGCAGCTTCGCGTGTGCGGTGTTGTGAGTTTAGAACGAGATGGCACACTCGTACAGAAAAACGACTTTGAAGTTCAGTTTTGCGAACGACTATACACGACCAAAGGCACACGAGATTGAACGTTTCTTCAGAGAAGACGTAAAAATCGATCCACAGGAAATCGTGGGGATCAATTTATCGCTCGTTTCAAGCGTCGTCTATGTCAAGCTTGTTGACGAGGCTGCTTGCGAAAGACTTCTACAACGATCACCGAACGGGTATCGTTTCTGTCATGCCGACGGGAATGTTGGTGCGGTTACAGTCGATCACGCGGGAATGGGGATCCGCACTATACGAGTCTTCGAACTTCCGTTTGAGGTCCCGTCTGAACTTGTTACCGACGCCTTTCGACCATATGGTACAGTTCTATCCCATGTGGCCGAAAAATGGACGAGTTTTACCACGTACCCCGTTTTAAATGGGGTGAGACGAATACGGATAGAACTGCGCAAGCACGTCCCCTCTTATTTGTACATAGGAGGTTGTCGAGCGATTATAATCTATGATGGGCAACCTCGCACTTGCTCGGGGTGCGGGAAAGAAGGTCACGTCCGCTCGGAATGCCTCCAGCGACGTTTAGTGCAAACTCCACGGGATGACGTTCAGGCGCCACAACCGACGACTGTCTTACCGTTGACCTTTGTGAAAGCCCTGAGAGGCGACGTGAGGGAGACTTCCGATGGGCACCAGCAGCTGCCCCCTATAGAGAACATGGACGCCAACGGGCTGGAACTCCGACCACCGGTTCCACCACAGCAGACACAGGACACCACAGAAGAGATGCAGCTGACGGCCGCTCCAGGCTCATCCGTGGTGGCTGCCAGTGCTTCCACCGAGAGCGTGATAGGCCAGGCCCAAGACGGAGGATACGCAACCCCAACAGCCGATGCGGAAGCAAGGCAACGGAAACAGCGTTCGCCGAAGAGAAGAAAGAAGCGTCGACTGACTTCTGCTGACGATAGCCATAGTCCCGAGGGGACAGTGGACGACAACGACAGTATCGACCTGAGACCAGTGGATTCAACAGATACCGAGATGACGATGCAGGAACTACAAAGCGACGATAACTTGAACTCTCCTTCTGGTAACCGGAAGGCGGAAGTGGAGATGACAACTGTCCAACATCAGAGCGATGACAACGTTACCTCCCATCCTTCGACCAGTTCCGGAAATATGCTGGGGGACTGGGCGCAAGAAATGGACCAACAGGAACAGGATGAAAATACGAACGCGACGATTGAGGACAGTCCTGGCCAGAGGCCGGGAGGGGTCGGGAAATGTTGACCAACTTAGTGTGTTGAGGAGCGCCGGGGGTGCAGATGGACGCTTAATGACACCGCCCTACAACTGATGAACACAAGCCAGGCGTACCGCATTGCCACGATAAACATTAATGGCATACGGACACCGCTTAAAATTCAAATGCTGAAAGATATGTTACGCGCTGCGGACGTGGATGTTGTACTCCTACAAGAAGTGCGTTTCACATCGCCGCCAGAGTTATACGGTTACGAGGCACATTATTCAGTGCACGATGAAAGTGGATGCGGTGTGGCGATTCTCACCAGGGAAGGAATAGGAGTGGAGGACGTCAGGTCTCTCCCTTCGGCACGCGGCATAGCGCTCACTGTCGACGGCGTTCGTTTCATCAATTTATACGCACCATCTGGCTCCACAAAACGAAGAGAAAGAGCGACTTTTTACACCGAAGAGATAGCACCGTTGTTCGCTGGACGCTTTGATAACTATATAGTGGGCGGCGACTTTAATTGTGTCGTCGACCAAAAGGACCAAGTACCTCATTATGTGCCATGCATGGAACTGCGTGCGTTGATTACCGAAATGGCGCTTCTGGATACCTGGGAACTGCAGCATGGTGACAGACCGGGTTATACGTTTGTCACGGGACACTCGGCGAGTAGACTTGATAGAGTGTACGTGACACGCGCTCTACGGACGACGATACTGGATGCCGAAATCTGGCCAGCGGCTTTTACGGATCATATGGCGTACGTCTGTACGATTTCACTAACGCGTCAGAAGATATGGCGGAGTAAAGGTCACTGGAAAATGAATTGTGCACTTTTACGTGACACTGAATGTCACCGGTCGATAGAGGCGGCCTGGGAGACCTGCGTTCGCCGCCAACGAGCATACACCTCGGTTCTCCAGTGGTGGATTAAATGCGCAAAACCAACGTTACGGCGAACGTTGATACGATACGGGCAGGACAAATCGCAGTGGAACCGCACAACGGCTGATTTTTATTTTACAGCCCTGAGGGAGCTGATGACCCAACAACCATCGCCGGAAAGGCACACGGCCATGCGCAGGATAAAAGCCAAGTTATTACAGCTGACGAGACTAAGAATGGAAGGTATAATGGTCCGGGCGAGACTGGCGGACACAGTTGCTGCCGAAACCCCCTCCATGCACCACGTGGTACGTGAACGCCAACGACGACGCAGGACTTTGATCAGGGAACTAATCTCTGAAACTGGCCAGCAAGTTGTGCACCAGCGTGATATTGCGCATGTGTTTACCGACTATTTCCGCCAGTTATATGGACCTGTACATGTGAACCACGAGACACTACATGATGTCATCTCGGAAATGCCAAATAGAGGACCACCACTGGATGCAGAGACTTTCATCACAGCGATAACAGAGGACGAGCTGACAGACGCAATTGCCAGGGGGGCTCCGAACAAGTCCCCAGGACAGGACAGCTTCCCAATTGAATTTTACCGCGCCTTTGCATACCTCATGGGACGGACCTGGATTCAGATGTACAACGAACTCCTGTTACCGCAGACTGAGATACCTGCCGAATTCACGGAGGGTATCATCATCCCAATACCCAAACCACGCGGTGGCAGAAATCCAGGAGATTATAGACCACTCACTCTCTTGAACTGCGACTATAAGATTTTCGCCCGCATCCTTGGGGCTCGCCTGCGGTCTTCACTTTCTGATAGACTCCTCATAGATCAAACTTGCCTCGGCGGTAAGAGCAACGTACATACGGCGCTCAGTGACTACCGAGATATCATCGCGTTAGCAGCGGCATGCCGAGTGCGTGGGGCACTCGTCGCTATTGACTTCGATCATGCATTCGACAGAGTGGATCATACCTTTTTGCATGCGGTGATGGGCCGATTGGGAATCCCACAGGCCTTCATCCCAGTGATCATGCGACTGTTACACGGCGTACGATCCAAGGTCTCGGTGAATGGGCGGGGCACTGACTACATCGTTATTTCAAGGTCAGTTCGTCAAGGTTGCCCCCTTTCGATATTTTTGTATGCAATGGCTTTGGAACCCTGTCTATATGGTCTCCGAAGACGGTTGGAGGGAGTGCCGTTGCCACAACTGACCTTTCATTGCCGCGCTTATGCTGACGATATGATGCTGGTGCCACGGACAGGCGAAGAAGTACGTACGGCGTTGGCATGGATACAGCGATATGGGATGGCGGCAGGAAGCGTGCTTAATCTACAAAAAACACGCTGCATGAATGTCGGTCGAGGATTACAACCGGGGGAGGAAGGCCCGCTCATCTTGGTTAAGACCATAAAATGCCTAGGTATTACGTTCCACACGGATGTGCAGCGGACAGCAGCGGATAACTACCGACGCATATTGAAGCTGATGCGGACAATGGTGCTGTTACAGAAATTAAGAGCGTTGGATATGATTCAGAGGGTGACCTATGTTAACGTATACCTAGCACCGAGACTCACTCACGTAGCGCATGTCCTGCCTTTAACGCGCACAATGGCATCACGGATACAAGCAACTTTCGGAACCTACGTGAGTGTGGGACACCTGTTTAAGATCCGATACACAACGCTTACGCTACCACCTGGAGAGGGTGGACTTGGTCTAGTGAACGTATATGAAAAGGCACGGGCGTTATTCGTCAGTACGATTTTCCGACAGTGGCGCGGTCAATTTCGCAATATCTCGGGTGCGTTGGCCGACGTACTAGCGCCCACTTCAATGCTGCCCCCAGTCGATGTGGGCCATATTTCACCGAAGCTGTCACATTTCAAGTCTTTTTTTTTTGAGCTTAGCTATGTCAGAGATTTCTTCCCAACAACACGACTACCGACGACGCGAGACGTATACCAACTCTTACTGCGCCGGTGCCCCAGGAATACCCTGGAAAAGAAGTACCCAGACAAGAACTGGCGACAGATATGGCGCGTTATACGGAACGTTTATCTCCCAACGTCGGTACGCTCAACATGGTATGTGGTGATAAATAGGAAGTTCGCAACGAATCAACGGCGGCACGCGATTCATTTGGCAGACACTCCACTATGTTTAGGCTGCGCAACAGTGGACACTGATGAACATCGTTTAACACGTAGTGGGACGGCTCCAGTGTGGCACTTGGCGCAACAGATATTGGCGTTCCTGTTACGCTCCGCCCCTCACACAATTTCATCAGACACGCTTTTTTTCCCCCAAGAATATTATTTCCCGGTCCAAAAAACCAATGCAGTGACATGGGTGCGGGGAATGGTGGTGGGCTACGTGTATAACGAATCGGAAAAGGACAAAATTGATTTTTGGCATTTTCTCCTGGATGGACACACGAAGCTGCAACTGCATAAGAAATATAGACAAGACTTCGCTAATTACTTGCGACTTACATTTACCGACCCGCCGGCCAGATGGGGTGTGACGGGTGAGAGATGAGATAGACGAAGAAGCCGAGATAGATATCGATCACACTTACGGACCCTTCGTTCATTTCGAGAAGACGACCCAGTCTTACACCAACGTCTGGAGAACGAGTCGATAGATGGCTCTCTTGCTCTATCGAACGTCGGGTCGTGAGCAGGTGTCGCCCCCGACACGAATTTCATTTCATTGCTACAGGAGCATGTTTCTTTTGTATTTGTACTATCCGCAATGTCTTCATGTCTTTCATTTGGGAATTTTCAGTTTTATTCATTTCATTAATTAATTAATTTTCTAAGTAGCCACTATTTGTCAACATATGGACTTTGTAGACACTATTTATGCGCTAGTACAACAACATGTATGTCAGCAAAGGTGGTAAGCCTGGCATAGGATAAAAAAAAAAAAAAAAAAAAAAAAAAAGGAAAGAAAAGGTTGGTAGAGCACTAGCCCGCGACAGGCAAAGGTCCCGAGTTCGAGTCTCGGTCGGTAAGAAAAAAAAAAAAAAAAAAAAACTGGTAAAAAAAAAAAAAGTGGAAAGTGTCGTGCATTCTAATCTTACGGTCGCCAGTTCGCGTCCGACCGCAATTTTTTTTTTTTTTTTTTTTTTTTACCACATTTCGGTCTAAAGTTATGAGTTTGACTGAACATCGAAGATAATTCGCTTAACATTCTACCCACCAGCAATAACAAGTATTCCAGCAAAAAAAAAAAAAAAAAAAAAAAAAAATAAAAAAAAAAAAAAAAAGATGGTAGAGCACTTGCCCGCGAAAGGCAAAGGTCCCGAGTTCGAGTCTCGGTCGGGCACACAGTTTTAAACTGCCAGGAAGTTTCATATCAGCGCACACTCCGCTGCAGAGTGAAAATCTGATTCCGTATTAAGATTATTATCACTTCCTGTTATCATTTTGAAAATTTTAATTTGTGTTTTCTGCCCATGACCTTATCACTCCTGTTAGTGTGGCACTAATACTTTCGAGATATTTCATTGGACACTTAAGCATTGAAATAGATCATTTCAAACTAATTAATCTCAGCTCGTATTTAGCAGTTGTTTTACACTATCAGTTAGGACTACTACATAATATTTCGGTTTACGCTAGTTAAATAAAGATCTTCCTACTGACTTATTCCTTAGGTGCTATGTGCAACAGCTGGATCTGAAAATAATTGCTGAAATGAAGCCAATGTGCCTCTTACTTGATCACATTAGAGGGCCAGAGTACTGCGAACGGCTGAAAGCAAGGGGAAACTACAGCCGTAATTTTTCCCGAGGGCATGCAGCTTTACTGTATGGTTAAATGATGATGGCATCCTCTTGGGTAAAATATTCCGGAGGTAAAATATTTCCCCATTCGGATCTCCGGGCGGGGACTACTCAAGAGGACGTCGTTATCAGGAGAAAGAAAACTGGCGCTCTACGGATCGGAGCGTGGAATGTCAGATCCCTTAATCGGGCAGGTATGTTAGAAAATTTAAAAAGGGAAATGGATAGGTTGAAGTTAGAGATAGTGGGAATTAGTGAAGTTCGGTGGCAGGAGGAAGAAGACTTTTGGTCAGGTGAATACAGGGTTATAAATACAAAATCAAATAGGGGTAATGCAGGAGTAGGTTTAATAATGAATAAAAAAAATAGGAGTGCGGGTAAGCTACCACAAACAGCATAGTGAACGCGTTATTGTGGCCAAGATAGACACGAAGCCCATGCCTACTACAGTAGTACAAGTTTATATGCCAACTAGCTCTGCAGATGATGAAGAAATTGATGAAATGTATGATGAGATAAAAGAAATTATTCAGGTAGTGAAGGGAGACGAAAATTTAATAGTCATGGGTGACTGGAATTCAACAGTAGGAAAAGGAAGAGAAGGAAAGGTAGTAGGAGAATATGGATTAGGGCTAAGAAATGAAAGAGGAAGCCTCCTGGTAGAATTTTGCACAGAGCATAACTTAATCATAGCTAACACTTGGTTCAAGAATCATGAAAGGAGGTTGTATACATGGAAGAACCCTGGAGATACTAGAAGGTTTCAGATAGATTATATAATGGTAAGGCAGAGATTTAGGAACCAGGTTTTAAACATTTCCAGGGGCAGATGTGGACTCTGACCACAATCTATTGGTTATGAACCGTAGATTAAAACTGAAGAAACTGCAAAAAGGTGGGAATTTAAGGAGATGGGACCTGGATAAACTGACTAAACCAGAGGTTGTACAGAGTTTCAGAGAGAGCATAACGGAACAATTGACAGGAATGGAGGGAAGAAATACAGTAGAAGAAGAAGGGTAGCTTTGAGGGATGAAATAGTGAAGGCAGCAGAGGATCAAGTAGGTAAAAGGACAACAGCTAGTAGAAATCCTTGGGCAACAGAAGAGATACTGAGTTTAATTGATGAAAGGAGAAAATACAAAAATGCTGTAAATGAAGCAGGCAAAAAGGAATAGAAACGTCTCAAAAATGAGATCGACAGGAAGTGCAAAATGGGTAGGCAGGGATGGCTAGAGGACAAATGTAAGGATGTAGAGGCTTCTCTCACGAGGGGTAAAATACATACTGCCTACAGGAAAATTAAAGTGACCTTTGGGGAAAAGAGAACCACCTGAATGAATATCAAGAACTCAGATGGAAACCTAGTTCTAAGCAAAGATGGGAAAGCAGAAAGGTGGAAGAAGTATATAGAGGGTACATACAGGGAGGACAATATTATGGAAAAGGAAAAGGATGTAGATGTAGATGAAATGTGAAATATGATACTGCGTAAAGACTTTGACAGAGCACAGAAAGACCTAAGTCGAAACAAGGCCACGGGAGTAGACAACATTCCATTAGAACTACTGACAGCCTTGGGAGAGCAAGTCCTGACAAAACGCTACCATCTGGTGAGCAAGATGTATGAGACAGGCGAAATTACCTCAGACTTCAAGAAGAATATAATAATACCAATCCCAAAGAAAGCAGGTGTTGACAGATGTGAAAATTACCGAACTATCAGTTTAATAAGCCACATCTGCGAAATACTAACACGAATTCTGTACAGACGAATGGAATAACTGGTAGAAGACGGCCTCTGGGAACATCAGTTTGGACTCCGTAAGAATGTTGGAACACGTGAGGCAATACTGACCCTACGACTTATCTTAGAAGCTAGATTAAGAAAAGGCATACCTACGTGTCTAGTATTTGTAGACTTATAGAAAGCTTTTCCTTTTGACAATGTTGACTGGATTGCTCTCTTCCAAATTCTGAAGGTGGCAGGGGTAAAATACAGGGAGCGAAAGGCTATCTACAATTTGTACAGAAAGCAGATGGCAGTTACAAGTGTCGAGGGGCATGAAATGGAAGCAGTGGCTGGGAAGGGAGTGAGACAGTGTTGTAGCCTCTCCCCGATACTATTGAATCTGTATATTGAGCAAGCAGAAAAGGAACCAAAAGAAAAGTTCGGAGTAGGCATTAAAATCCATGGAGAAGAAATAAAAACTTTGAGGTTCACCGATGACATTGTAATTCTGTCAGAGACAGCAAAGGACTTGGAAGAGCAGTTGAACGGAATGGACAGTGTCTTGAAATTAGGATATAAGATGAACATCAACAAAAGCAAAACGAGAATAATGGAATGTAGTCGAATTAAGTCGGGTGATGCTGAGGGAATTAGATTAGGAAATGAGACACTTAAAGTAGTAAAGGAGTTTTGCTATTTGGGGAGCAAAATAACTGATGATGGACGAAGTAGAGAGGATATAAAATGTAGACTGGCAATGGCAGGGAAAGCGTTTCTGAAGAAGAGAAATTTGTTAACATGGAGTATAGATTTAAGTGTCAGGAAGCCGTTTCTGAAAGAATTTGTATGGAGCGTAGCCATGTATGGAAGTGATACACGGACGATAACTAGTTTGGACAAGATGAGAATATAAGCTTTCGAAATTTGGCGCTACAGAAGAATGCTGAAGATTAGATGGGTAGATCACATAACTGATGAGGAGGTATTGAATAGAATTGGGGAGAAGAAGAGTTTGTGGCACAAGTTGACTAGAAGAAGGGATCGGTTGATAGGACATGTTCTGAGGCATCAAGGGATCACCAATTTAGTACTGGAGGGCAGCGTGAAGGGTAAAAATCGTAGAGGGAGACCAAGAGATGAATACATTAATCAGATTCACAAGGATGTAGGCTGCAGTAGGTACTGGGAGATGAAGAAGCTTGCACAGGATACAGTAGCATGGAGAGCTGCATCAGACCAGTTTCAGGACTGAAGACCACAACGACAACAGCAATAGATTTCCTAGGTAGTGAGGCGTTTGGATACCTCAAGAGAGTTCGCCAGTGAGAAGGCATCCTGTGACAGAGATGGAGCATGCTCATAGCACTCTGTCGTGAGCAAAAAATTAGTGTAATATTCCAGAGCTGTAATACAGAACGTAGCAGATATCAGGCTGATAAGGAGAGTTTCTCCTACCTGATGAGAGAATACATAGATGATGTATAACCTATGCTATGTTTTTGTACAAGATTTTGACAACAACAAACGATAATTAAACGATGTGAAATCGCATCAATGCTCCGTTTTCTTCTGCGACTGGCAGGTACAAAGAGAGGTTCTTAAGTTAATCGGCTCCTGCCCACATCTGTGGGACAAGTCCAGCGGCATCCCTCGAAGCGCTCTCTGAATGTCAAAATTGCAAGCAAGCCGTTATGCTGCTTGAGCATCGACAGGATCAGATATTTATGTTGTGTGAATTCTTTGATTGTTACATGCAAATTTAGGTAGAATCAGTATGATAATTTGTGCAATAAAAATTGCACACAATCAGTTTACAAGCCAAATTTCACTTCTCACAACTACACGCATGCAGAAACTTCTCTAATATGCTACTGGGAAACAAAAGTTGCTTACTTCATTTGGATAATAAGACTTTGACAGTTTCATAGGGCTCCTGCGTGATTTAGATCACTTCTGTTCACTGCAACTGCCTGTTTGATTCTTCTTTCAATCGTTTCGCCAAAATATGAGCATATAAAATGGACCTTCTTCTTTGCTGAAAATCCGAAATCTTTAGAACATAGTGTTGTTTGAGTTGGACAATTATTCCTCCAATGTAATTTGGTTGGTTGAGAGGTGAGCAGTTACACTGATAGTCCCTCAGTCCATTGACTGTTGTGGACGGTTGGCGTGTGGACACCGGGAGATGGGCAGAGAGGCAGCTGCCGGCACGGCCAACACACCTGCAGGTCTCGAGCCTTCCCCCGGCCAGCACAGCCACGGCTCCTGGCGCTCCTGCAGTCGGCGGACGATGCGCGCTCCATGATCGCGAGAGTCTGCCATCAGATGTACTTTTCGCCACATGTGTTTAGTGTAAGGTGGAAGCTTTCTGGTGGAGAAGAGTGTCTGGCAGTCCATGGAGGGTGTTCCTTGTGTTCCCAAACATCAGTGGATATGTTTAGCTCTGTGTTCTATTTTAGGCTTAAATTTAATTACTTGATTTGCATAATGTATATGTGTACCTCAAACATTAAAAATACGTTTTATTACGAAGATGAAACATTGTAATGTGACGATGAGTGTTTTAAGTGATTTGTTTGACTCTTGTAAACTGTGAAAGAATTAATTTGATAGGGTGGTGCAGATGGTGTGGCTATATTACTTACCAAAAATTAAGTCAGCACCTTCCTCTCCATCCTTTTTCCCACCAGTTCCCCAATTTGGGAGGGGAGGGCAGGAACGATGTCCCCCACAAACTGAAGAAGTAAATGGTATACAAACAGAATTGAACAATGTCAGAGTGTGCCAATGAGACTGGTTTGTATTTCATACTGTGAGAGAGTTCCACACCAGCAGCTCAGCACAGATTCAATATTTAGGAGACAATCTCAGCAGTCATCTTAGCTTGTTTTCTGTTTAGTAAAATCAGAATACCAAAACCATTTGCTAAGTCATTTACACAAAAGATCCATACAGTGTGATAAGTGACAAATGGCCCTAAAAAACGAAAAGTGTGAGATCGTCCACATGAATACTAAAGAGAATCTGTTAAGTTTGAGCTACACAATGAATCACACAAATCTAAATTTTGCCAATTTCACAAATTATCTAAGGACAAAAGTTACGAACAACTTAAATTAGAACCATCCAACAGATGACACTGTGGGGAAGGGAAATGGCTCTGAGCACTATGCGACTTAACCTCTGAGGTCATCAGTCGCCTAGAACTTAAAACTAATTAAACCTAACTAACCTAAGGACATCGCACACATCCATTCCCGAGGCAGGATTCGAACCTGCGACCGTAGCGGTCGCTCGGTTCCAGATTGCAGCGACTAGAACCGCACGGCCACTCCGACCGGCTAAAGGGAAATCTAAGATTGCAATTAATTAGCGAAACACTTATAAGATGCAACAAATCTGTTGAAGAGGCACTCTACGGTATGCCTGTCCATCCTCTGCTAGAATCTTGTTGTGCATTGTGGGATACTTACCAGATATGATTAAGAGAGGACATTAACAAAGTTCAAATAGTGGCAGTTGGTTTTGTGTTCGTGAAACAGGGGACAGAGTGTCATTGATATGATACACGTGCAGGGGTGGCAATCATTGAACGAAAGGCAGCCCTCATTGCGGTGAGACCTTTCACAAACTTTCAGTCTCCAACTTTGTCCTCCAGTTATGTAAGCCGTTAGTTGGTGTTAACCGAAATAATGAGAAATGATCATTGTAATAGTATAAGGGAAATCTGAACTGACACAGAAAGTCTTTGGTGTTTTTCTCTCCCCTACACTGTTCGACATCAGAACGACAGAGAAACAGTATGAAAGTGGTTTGATGAACACTCTGCTCGGCACTTAAGTGTGAAGTGCAGTGTAGTCGTATAGATGTAGATGTAGATACTCGTGATAAAAGAAGGAATAGTAAGATAAAATTTTAAAGCAGTAGAGCCAGTGCCATATACGCATGTAAGAGGGAATATTATACAGGGTTAGCTGCACGGAGTGGCCGCTTGGTTGGAGGCCTCATGTCACGGAATGCGCGGCCCCTCCCGCCGGAAGGTCGAATCTTCCCTCGGGCATGGGTGTGTGTTTGTTGTTCTTAGCACAGGTTAAAGTCAGTTTAAGTAGCGTATATGTCTAGGGATCGATGACCTAAGCAGTTTCTTCCCTTATGAATTCACATACATTTATTATGTCAACTAGTGGGGCGCTCTTTTACTTCCCCCGGCGTTGGGATTTTGTTTACGCTGTTGTTCATTTGCATTGAGGCGTCGACGCGTCTCGAACATGGCCACAAAGCACCCCACTGAGGACGAAAGTCGGGGATGGAGTAGCACTCTTGTAGCAGGTAGGCTGTGAAATAGTGAGCAAGTAGTTGAGAGACATATTGGGTACAAATTTCACTGGGTGCATTTTTCAAATGTCTCTGCAGGCAGCTGATGACCTGATCTCTGTCAATAATCCATTTGTTACCAGACGTGAGTCAGTAGTTAAAATGATATGAACTGAGTTTTAATTATTCGGGGTTTCTATCTCTGTTTACAGCCTCTCTTAATGCATACCTGGTTTGAGAATATCCTTGTCGACAAAAGACTGTGTACCTGACATGAAAATTGTACTCTCTCTCTCGCATGCGCGTCGTATCTTTTTCCGAGATTTGAATATTCTTTTGGAGACTAACGGAAACAATCAGAGTTACAAACATTGTTGTTCTCTGTGTATATGTTTGAACGTAATTCAGACACCTTTTTGAACAGGTATTACATCTGCGAGCTTCAACATGAGTACAAACAAGAATGAATTTTGTGGTGAATTCGGTACGGTTTTGAAGCAACCGCGATATTCAGTTGTTGCATATGTATTTGACGAGCTGTTGTTCATTCTGCCACCATTTTGCGCTGCTTTCTCATATTCTACTTGGGAGAATGTGGAGTTTGTATGCTCGTATATTTTCGGAATGAGGAAAGAAGAAAGTAGTGGGGAGTTTTAGTGAACACAGGTGATATAAGTCACTGAGCAACTTTTTGAAACGGACGAGACGAATGGAAGTTTCCAGAATTTGAAACACGAACACCTGATAACATGAGTTTCTTAGAAGTAGATACCTTAGGGGCTGCGAAGCAACTCAAATCGCTTGATACGGGCAAGTCTTCAGGTCCAGATTGTATACCGATTAGGTTTCTTTCAGACTACGCTGATACAACAGCTCCCTACTTAGCAATCATATGCAACCGCTCGCTCACCGATAGATCTGTACCTACAGACTGGAAAATGGCGCAGGTCGCACCAGTGTTTAAGAAGGGTAGTAGGAGTAAACCATCGAACTACAGACCTATATCATTGACGTCGGTTTGCAGTAGGGTTTTCTAGCATATACTGTATTCAAACATTATGAATCACCGCGAAGGGACGATCTATTGATACGTAATCAGCATGGTTTCAGAAAACATCGTTCTTGTGCAACGCAGCTAGCTCTTTATTCGCACGAAGTAATGGCCGCTATCGACAGGGGATATCAAGTTGATTCCGTATTTCTAGAATTACGGAAAGCTTTTGACACCGTTCCACACAAGCGACTTCTAATCAAGCTGCGGGCGTATGGGGTATCGTCTCAGTTGTGCGACTGTATTCGTGATTTCCTGTCAGGAAGGTCGCAGTTCGTAGTAATAGACGGCAAATCATTGAGTAAAACTGGAGTGATATCAGGTGTTCCCCAGGGAAGCGTCCTGGGACCTCTGCTGTTCCTGATCTATATAAATGACCTGGGTGACAATCTGAGCAGTTCTCTTACATTGTTCGCAGATGATGCTGTAATTTACCGTCTAGTAAGGTCATCCGAAGACCAGTATCAGTTGCAAAGCGATTTAGAAATGATTACTGTATGGTGTGGCAGGTGGCAGTTGACGCTAAATAACCAAAAGTGTGAGGTGATCCACATGAGTTCCAAAAGAAATCCGTTCGAATTCGATTACTCGATAAATAGTACAATTCTCAAGGCTGTCAATTCAACTAAGTACCTGGGTGTAAAAATTACGAACAACTTCAGTTGCAAAGACCACATAGATAATATTGTGGGGAAGGCGAGGCAAAGGTTGCATTTCATTGGCAGGGCACTTAGAGGATGTAACAATTCCACTAAAGAGATAGCTTACACTACACTCTTTCGTCCTCTGTTAGAATATTGCTGAGCGGTGTGGGATCCTTACCAGGTGGGATTGACGGAGGACATCGAAAGAGTGCAAAAAAGGGCAGCTCGTTTTGTATAACACGTAATAGGGGAGAGAGTGTGGCAGATATGATTGGGATGGAAGGCATTAACGCAAAGACGTATTTCGTCGCGGTGAGATCTATTTACGAAATTTCAGTCACCAACTTTCTCTTCTGAATGTGAAAATATTTTGTTGAGCCCAACCTACATAGGTAGGAATGATCACCAAAATAAAATAAGAGAAATCAGAGCTCGAACAGAAAGGTTTAGGTGCTCGTTTTTCCCACGTGCTGTTCGGGAGTGGATTGGTAGAGAGATGGTATGATTGTGGTTCGATCAACCCTCTGCCAAGCACTTGAATGTGAATTGCAGAGTAGTCATGTAGATGTAGATGTAGATGTAGACGAGGTATTCTTATCCATATGAAGTAAGCTATTTTTGTTTTCCAGCAGCTTATAACACGAATTGCGTTATATATGATACTGTGAGACGTGACATTTGGCATGTATATTGATTGTGTGCAATATTTAATAGCACACCTTATTCTTGTAAACATAGAATAAAAATAGGGCGATGTATCAAATGTGGACAGACTCTTCTGAACTGCAAACACTTCATTGAGTGACATGGAGTTAGTGGTACCATATGATTTGACATGGCGTTCATCAGTTTATGTTCACTGTCTCTTCAGATTTTGTCTCGCTCTTTCCTTCTCTCTTCAGTGTAGTCATGCCTATACATTTATTTTTGATATAGCGATACAAATGTTTTCTTTCTCTTCTGTGTTGTAAAAAGATTTCACTGATGACCAGATGGAGAAAGCGAGGGTCGATGGCAAGATGAAACTGAAGTCCAATACCATACCAACCATTTTTTTCAAGTAGCTACAAAAGCTAACAGAAGGAAACCTTAACTATGCCATGAGAATCCAAACGGAGAAAATGAGTGCAGTAACATTTCAGCAGAAGCAGCTGCAGAAAACGCAGTATGGAGAAGACAGAGATTCTGTCTGAAAATATGTTTTGTATTTGGCCAGATTATGGTCAGTAAAACATATGCTGTTCATGCACTGTCTCAAAATGTTTATCATTAATATGAATTAGAGATGTATTATGTAACACAATTTTTCCTATGCTTGTAGTTTGATACTTTCTATACTGAGGAAATGAATTAAGATACACAGCAAAAGATTTTATATTTGGGACTCAGTTTAGGAATGTCTAATTTGTGTTGAATTTTAAAGGTATATCTTTAACTGTTATCCAGAAGTTCATGTTTTTCCATTCCTCTGTGTAGCTTTGCTAATTGTGACCAATGTTTATGCTACGAAAGGTACAAAGATTGTGTCTATCTCGCAAATTAGCAGTAACTAAAATGTGGCTGTCTTCTGTGAACACACTTGCATTCACTTATGTGGTACATTCTTTGCTATCGTTCACGCAAACATGTAATAGTATTTTATACAGTGCTTTGTAACTGCGGTGTTTATATTTTTTTCATCCGTGAGGAGCTTCTCTACTAGCTAAATGTTTCTCAATGCTTTCCATTCAGTTTTCTGGCCAGGATAGAAACATTTACTTTTACTGTTTCTATCGTTCAATGCACACCAACGTTCTTTACAAAAATCGGTGGTATATATCAATTGTTGTTTATTGCTAGGCGGTATCACAGGAACAAGTGCTCACATATAGTCATATAACGTAAAGTGGCCTGTGTTAGTACAATTTTTAACTTTGAGAAACTGTGTAACATGCAAATTTCAGCACTTGTAAAATATTTCTTTGCATAATACGCTTAGTTTTGAGGACAACAGGTAAATTTGAGCCCTCGTTAAACATTTCTGTAGATAATACGTTTAGTTTTGAGGATTAAGTGTTACACCATCTTTTTTCCTGATACTTTTTCAGCAGTCTTTGGTTTCATGTTACGAGCATGCTTTTGGGTATTGTAACACACTGTTAACTGACACATATATATAATAAATGCTACTGTCATTATAATAAATGCTACGGTCAGTTTCTGCATCCAGCTAATTTGTATATGCTTTTTATTTGTGCGGTTTAATTTAAACCTTAATTGTACAGGTAGTGATGTGTATTGTCATCTAATAACAAATACAAGTATCACATTCTACTCGTATTTCACTTACTGGCTTCTGTTTCCTGCATTTTTACTGGTATACACTTTGCTGTATAAAATAAGAAGTCTTGGTCATTCTGAATGTTCTTAATAGGCTTGAGATAACTAGATAATTAGGTGTTGTCTAGACGCATCACACCTAGAAAATGTAACACATTTTTTCATGAAACGGTTACTGAAACATTCGTTTAAATAATGTCATTTACATTCACATTTATATATTAATGTCTGATTACGTTCTGTGCTCTCTCTTATTTCTATTTTAGACTGAAAACTGTTATACAATACTGGCATCTAGTGTTACTGTCAGTCCACAACGTCTGATTCTGTTACGGGAATGAAATAAGGCAACACATAATGTTTATACTACAACATCTTATTATAATCACTGTTGTGAAAAAAAGGATGGAGAAAGAAGGAAGTACTGAACTTAAAACAGACCACTGCTTAGAGAGACCTTTCTGAATGACTGTCTGCCCCTCCTTCCTACCTCCTCTACCCTCCAGTGTTTTTTGTGTATGGTGAGCTGCAACCTCCCTCCATTTACATTTTCTTCCTTACTGTGTGAATATGCAATGGATGTAATGTAATTCAACGCTTTTTATGTAGACCACATGGGTAGAAAACTACATAGAATGGCAATGACCAAAACAGCATATAAGACTTCAAGCCACTTCGAAGCCACCTGTTGCATAGGTTAGTTGCGTGGAGGAATCCTTCACTAATGCTTAAAATTTGAAGTTTCATTTTTTTCTGATGAAGAGAGTATATGAACATGATATTTGCCTTGGTGTAAAGTTTTGGCCTCCTTGATGTTTTTCTGAAAAGTCCAATCAAGAGGAAGTGGGTGACCTGAAACTTTATGTATTCGTATGCATTATACAGCATCTCTGAGTGAATTTGTTATCACACGTTTTTCATATTTGTAGTTAGTTGCTTCTGCAGTGTTTCCTATAAAGAAATCTCCACTCGCTGAAATAATCGTCTTGGCAAACGATTTCAGTCCACACAGTGTCCGTTGGAAAGATTTCTGTATTTACAGAGCATGTAGTGTGTAACAAGGGAAGGCAAATGCTTCCTATGAACAATGCTTCTAATTCCTTATATTTTCGTAACTATGATTTACTACCACTACTGTAATGATCGCGATGGACATGCGCTAGTCTTCACAACATGCGCCGAACGCTATTGGCAGCCATTGTAGCACTGTCATCCACACTAGGCCTCATGGAATAAACCATTGGTTGGAACACGCGTAGTTGTTCCGGGATTATGTCACAGGCAGTAAACACGCATTGTCATACTGTACACACATCATTACTGGGACTGCATACACCAAGGTCTTTACTTGGTCCTAAAGTCAAACAGCCACAGGGTCAATTCAGGAGAATGGGCCGGTCAAGATGTGTGCTACTGCAGACCAATACATCACTCCTAAAAGACTCGGCCCATGTGTAGCCTCATTCAAAGTTGAAAATAGGCCGCTGCCCCATCATGAACGTAGGTCTATTTCAGTCTTTCATATAATGGTAAATTCTTCAGTAACACAGGTAATGGGATCTGATGGAAATGACTGTATTTATCAACAGCAAAGTTGTTCTGTAGAACGTGGCTTGTCCCATTTGGCACTTGTTGAAATACGGATACTAAATGTGTGCCGGTGTTGTCTCTTTCGAAGTGTGTCCGAGTTACCTTCGGCCGGTGTATGCATATAACGGAAAATTAGAATACCGTCTCTCCTGAAGCTCACCTAATCAGCACACAATACTTGCCCTGTTAACTACAAATCTTGAGCACTCGTTTGGAGAAACGACTGGCAGAACTCCTACCTGGCATGTCACTCGTTTGGCAGCAAAGCCTGGACTCGCTCCATACGTTAGGGTCAGAGCTATTGTTCATGAAGCGCTCTCCAAACAACACACTTGTGAACACCTCCCTTGCATTCATTCCAGTGTAGTCCATTGTTCCGTATCATTTGGGGAAGCTTTTTGATATCTGACATCATCCTTTGTTCTTCGTACAAAGGACCCTGTTTTCGAAAGGCACCAAATCGAGGTACGAAACATCTTTGCAGTTGGTATACGGCGTCGTCGCTAGTTTGCAACATACGGGTAGCATGCTCCTATGCTGTTTCCATGTCTATTCCCGTAGCAGAAAACCATATCTGCCATCTCCTGTCTTGAGTAGTAGGCTTCCATTCGTAGCTGTAATCCAGTCACAGACTGAGAAACTACACTCCTGGAAATGGAAAAAAGAACACATTGACACCGGTGTGTCAGACCCACCATACTTGCTCCGGACACTACGAGAGGGCTGTACAAGCGATGATCACATGCACGGCACAGCGGACACACCAGGAACCGCGGTGTTGGCCGTCGAATGGCGCTAGCTGCGCAGCATTTGTGCACCACCGCCGTCAGTGTCAGCCAGTTTGCGATGGCATACGGAGCTCCATCGCAGTCTTTAACACTGGTAGCATGCCGCGACAGCGTGGACGTGAACCGTATGTGCAGTTGACGGACTTTGAGCGAGGGCGTATAGTGGGCATGCGGGAGGCCGGGTGGACGTACCGCCGAATTGCTCAACACGTAGGGCATGAGGTCTCCACAGTACATCGATGTTGTCGCCAGTGGTCGGCGGAAGGTGCACGTGCCCGTTGACCTGGGACCGGACCGCAGCGACGCACGGATGCACGCCAAGACCGTAGGATCCTACGCAGTGCCGTAGGGGACCGCACCGCCACTTCCCAGCAAATTAGGGACACTGTTGCTCCTGGGGTATCGGCGACGACCATTCGCAACCGTCTCCATGAAGCTGGGCTACGGTCCCGCACACCGTTAGGCCGTCTTCCGCTCACGCCCCAACATCGTGCAGCCCGCCTCCAGTGGTGTCGCGACAGGCGTGAATGGAGGGACGAATGGAGACGTGTCGTCTTCAGCGATGAGAGTCGCTTCTGCCTTGGTGCCAATGATGGTCGTATGCGTGTTTGGCACCGTGCAGGTGAGCGCCACAATCAGGACTGCATACGACCGAGGCACACAGGGCCAACACCCGGCATCATGGTGTGGGGAGCGATCTCCTACACTGGCCGTACACCACTGGTGATCGTCGAGGGGACACTGAATAGTGCACGGTACATCCAAACCGTCATCGAACCCATCGTTCTACCATTCCTAGACCGGCAAGGGAACTTGCTGTTCCAACAGGACAATGCACGTCCGCATGTATCCCGTGCCACCCAACGTGCTCTAGAAGGTGTAAGCCAGCTACCCTGGCCAGCAAGATCTCCGGATCTGTCCCCTATTGAGCATGTTTGGGACTGGATGAAGCGTCGTCTCACGCGGTCTGCACGTCCAGCACGAACGCTGGTCCAACTGAGGCGCCAGGTGGAAATGGCTTGGCAAGCCGTTCCACAGGACTACATCCAGCATCTCTACGATCGTCTCCATGGGAGAATAGCAGCCTGCATTGCTGCGAAAGCTGGATATACACTGTACTAGTGCCGACATTGTGCATGCTCTGTTGCCTGTGTCTATGTGCCTGTGGTTCTGTCAGTGTGATCATGTGATGTATCTGACCCCAGGAATGTGTCAACAAAGTTTCCCCTTCCTGGGACAATGAATTCACGGTGTTCTTATTTCAATTTCCAGGAGTGTAGTTACAGAAATATAATGTTATGTCATAACAAAGGATGCACCATATGAAAATTACGACAAATGTTTATAGTAAAATTTTTTCCTTCCTTTTATGCATATTAAACCTCTATAAACTCTCAAAACTTTTTATTTGAATACCCTGTGTAACATACCACGTCGATAGACTTGATGTCACAAGTAGGGCAGTGCTCAAATGGTTTAAATCATACCCAACTGGAAGAGTGCAGAAAGTTCAAATAAAAAGTTCATATAATATGCAAAAAACTAGTGATTTCTCAAACTGGGGAACTATCAAGAATGGGCTCCCGCAAGGTTCGGTCTTGGGTCCTCTGCTGTTCTTAATATATATTAATAACTCGCCATTCTCTATTGATGAAGATGCAAAGCTGGTACTTTTTGCCGATGATACAAGTATAGCTGTCATATCTGACAGACAAGAATTAATTGTTGAAATTGTAAACGACGTTTTTTCACAAAATCATTAAGTGGTTCTCTGCAAATGGGCTCTCAATAAACTTTGACAATACACAGTATATACAGTTCCACACAGTAAATCGAATGACCCCATTAATAAATATAGACTTCGATCAGAAATCGGTAGCTAAGGTAGAATATTCAAAATTTCTAGGTGTATGCATTGATGAGAGGTTGAACTGGAAAAAACACACTGAGGATCTGCTGAAACGTTTGAGTTCAGCTACTTATGCTATTACGGTCACTTGCAAATTGTGACGTTATACATCTGAGTAAATTAGCTTGCCATGCCTATTTTCATTCTCTGCTTTCGTATGGCATCATATTCTGGGGTAACTCATCATTGAGTAAAAGAGTGTTCATTGCACAAAAGAGTTTAATCAGAATAATTGCTGGAACTCATCCAAGATCATCCTGCAGACACTTATTTAAAGAGCTAGAAATCCTCACTGTAGCCTCGCAATACGTATATATTCACTTATGAAATTTGTTGTTAACAATCCGAGCGAATTCAAAAGTAATAGCAGTGTACATGGCTACAACACTTGGAGAAAGGATGATCTTGACTACTCAAGGTTAAATCTAACTTTGACTCAGAAGGGGGTAAATTATGCTGCCACACATGTCTTTGGTCACTTACCTAATAGCATCAAAAGTCTGACAGATAGCCATATAGCATTAAAAGAATTTCTTAATGGCAACTCCTTATACTCATTAGATGAATTTTTGAATATAGTATGTGGGTAATTTCCCAAACCCCACAAAAAAAACAATTAAAAATATTGAGTGTTATGTAATATTTTGTCTAATGTAATACCTTGTATAGACACCTTTTATTAACCTGACACATTCCACATCATTACGAAGTGTCGTATTCATGATCTGTGGAACAAGTACTAATCTAATCTAATCTCTAATCATGTGCAGCAAAACAAACGAGACAGAGAAATTTTTCTGTCCCCTTCCGTTTGGACAGTTTTAACGTTTTGATATGTGGAAGCAATTGTGAAGAGAGGACACGTGGCACATCTGATACCGCAAACTGTCGTCGTCAGGGAGTTTCTCACTTGGATGAATTGTGGGGAAACCATTGGCGTATAACAAAGTTTTAATATGCATGTCTTATTGAAAAAATACACATTAGAACAAAAGACATGGTTACCTACAACTACTTGTGTTAGAGCACGGAGAGCACCATGTTCACGAGACATTTGCATGAATGGGAATCGGTTGTGAACGCAAGGTACATCTGTGTTTGCGAAGACACCATGATCGCTAGTTATATTCGAAGTGGAGGTGAGAATAGTGCTAGCTAACAGGGGAACCAGGGACACTGGTGACTTCATTAGGCAAATCACATTTGGTTTTAATCCACACCGAGTTCCTTCTTAGAATCCTGTGTTTAGCGTTAAATCACCTACTTCTCATTAGAACTGCATTATCATCAGTGACTGATGGTGGTATCATAAGGCAAGAAGTGACACACAATACTGTGCAACATTTAGCTATCGCAAACGGACCGTTAAGGTTCTTCAGAAAGTTATCATCATCATCATCATCATAATGAACGCCGACCGTTTGCATGTCGTCTCGAATTACATTTTTCTGGAGGAAGTTTGCACCAGAATCCTAGAAAGAGTTAATTTCGTGTGCCGATGGCTTTCATGTGATTACTTGTATCACACGTTATTCAGTTGATAATAGCAGTGATTACACTGAGAATCGATGATGTGTGCATTTTGCTTAGATAGGCCCTCCTGTCTATCCCCTGCGTGGGCCATAACATGTAAAACATGCAAGTTGATGCTCTAAGCAGTGAGTGAGCATGGATTACCCTAAAATCACATATGCCTAAAACAAAGGACACTTATTTTAGTACTTTTAGTATGTACTTTTCAAAAGAACATAGTTTAACCTCCTAGCGTCCGCCTCCGTAGTGCAGCGGTAGTGTTACCGGCTACCACGGAAGGGGACCCGGGTTCGATACTCGGCAGGGGAGTGGGTGTTGTGTGTCCTTCATCATCACTGAAACGCAAGTCGACAAAGTGGCGTCAACTCGAAAGTCTTGCAATACGGTGGCCGAACTGCGTAGGGGATATCTCGGCCAATAAATGCCATACGATCATTTCATTTTCAACCTCCAAGCATTAGGTAAAAATGGAGAAAGGTGTTTGTTCGTAAATTAATCTCATAAACATAAGTATAATGAAGGAAATGGCTCTAGGCACATCTTTCTCATACACAAAAATTTACATAATGGAATATAAATGACGCGCACAACGCTGAAACGAAGAGAATATCATCACTCTACTTTACGTGTAAGAAACACGTCATCGGTTCAAATGGATTCTGATTTGCAGACATGTGGAAGTCGGTTGCCGAAAATTGACTTTAGATTGATTATAATTTTCTGTACTAAGACGTGCCTCCTATTAACGCCAGAAGTATATCGTAGATATTATAGTACTAAATGTATTGTTATCTTAGCGCTCAAACCTCCTTTTTCTCCAAAATTTGCCATATGCTGTTCTCACGTACTTCAATGTCGACAGATACAGCAAATTGTATGGACAATTCCAAGCAACGGCAAGTGTATGTCAGCAAGCTGACATGTCCAGTATCTCACTAAGAGTGCTTTTAATGTGCGTTTCATTCTTTATGTACATATAACTTGCGTCATATTATCCGTATGACGATAAAGTATTGTAAGTAGAGACTGCTTGCAATTTATATATCCGGTGTCCTCCCTAGATACTTTTTACCTTGAAACGTCCATCACGGAAACTAAAGAAATAATGAAAATGAATCTCCATAACTCTAACGCTATTCCGCTATCAATGAACTGAATGTAAATAATTTGCATTATTTTCAGAGAATAATTCCACCACACTGACTTAACCTCTCGGGAGACTTCTCGAAAACTCCCTTTTCTGTATTTTGTGCGCGTTTTTGTTTTGAGACCATATCCCCACTCCCAGTCCCTAAAGACCGCTATACGTGCGAATTATTTCGTCAATCACAACTTAACTTCGCACCGCAATTATTTACTACACTCTAACAGCTACGGTGATTCGTTGTCTGCAGTTGAGGTGGTAAATAAGGGAAGAGGGGACACTGAAGACTCAGATATCACCAACGACTGGGTCGTCAGTGTGGACAACAACTTCCGATGTCACGAGAACGAAATCTGCCTTATAGTAGGATAACATTGTTAATGACACCGTACAGTTATTTTAAATCAGCTGCCACGATTGAAGAATCCATTGGCATATTCAGTAACATTTCTACTTGTAAGCTGCTGAAAACCTCTGAAACATAAGCCGTCAGGTCAGTCAGCGAGATCAATCGATATGTGTCCTAATTCATCAAACATCCTCGACATCGCGGGAGGGCCTGAAGTTTCGAGATGTTGTACACGTCAGCATGATAAGATTTTTTGATTACAGCAATAAATGCTACGATGATTACAAACAATTACTTTAGATCATTATCAGACATTTAACACTTATTGCTCAATACATGTCACCTAGAAGCATTATCTCCAGTGCCCCACATTCGTGTTTCTTGTGCATGTTAAGTACGTCCTCCACACTGTACAATATGCCCGCTAATAAAATTGTTAGTTTTCGTAGCGTTCCTATTGATCGCTACACGCTTATCTGCATTAGTCGGTGATTAGACCTTAGTTTTATGACGGTTTTCACACCAAAACCTTATGGCTATAAATCTAGACTAATAATACTCGGAGCTAGTCAACTTTCTTCGTTTAATTTGATCAGACATTTCACGAAAAGCATTCATGTCCTTCTTAGACCTTCAGAAATGAAGAGATAAAACTTATGCAGGATATGTCACGAGATATGCATTACTAGAATACCTTCTATTGGTCACGTGCAGCAATATTTTATGAGATACATATACTAGGCTCGGGTCTGGAAGGTCAAACAACTCATCCAAAATTGCCAAGTCATTAGAGTTTAATGAACACTATATAGGCGATAAATGTGCTTAGATTTGTAATCGGCACACAACTGCTATACCGAGTATCACATCACCTCATGAGTAGAACTCTCTATGTCCTTTGCAGTTTAGACGGGGGACATCCAGATGATGATTTGGGCACTATTGCAGATGTTGATCTATAAGACAAATAGCAGGTATTCGAACACTTTTATGTACGAGGAAACTCACTACCACTGGACTGATACAAGGATGTAACTGTCATAGATGTCACCACTGTACATCATTTCAGTCATAGTTCCACATACTGAAAGATGCTGGTATGTACGCCGAATGGAAAATATTTTTACTAATTCGCAGAACGAGCTTTGTTAGAAGACTTAACAGCTGTCTGTGTCTCATAATCTATTTCGAGTGTGTTCTTGATACAAAACCTGCTGCGACGGAAGTCCTGTGTGCAAGGAATGATTTCCTGTTGGTCAGTATTCCACTCTACTTGTACATGTCGCGGTGGCCACTCCGAACGTCTCATCCAGTTATAAATGGCAAACGGTTCACACGCTGCTCTTCTCCACCCACACATGTGTCGACAATTAAATAATATGAGCACAGTGAAATGGGGCGTCACTATCCCGACGGCTAAGACATCCGCAAGGTGGGAGGGAGGGACATGGTACTGTTACCCGTGTGCGTAGCATCAAATGTCAGACGTCGGTTGCTGAGACATTGTCAGCTAGATTAACAAGATGCTGGATCTTACGATGCACACTATTGCTACAGTTTGCAGGTAACAAAAGCACAGACATTAATTGCGTAGCCTTGTCTGTCTCGCCATTAGGCTTCTTACAGGAGATCATGCCATGACAGTCTCACTCAGCTTGTCTATTAGAGGTGTGTTGTGACAACAGGAATCACAGAACACACAGCACAAAAATTATAAAATGTGCTGTTGCTGCTATCTTAATTGCTAAGACTACTATATGTGTGAAAATTAAATTTATATTACCATTACAAAATAATGTAGTGACTGCGTGTGATGATGCCAGTTCTGCTACGTAATCAATCCAGCTACACTCGGTTGTAATACGGAACAGATAAATTGCCATATCAAAGGTAATAACGCCCTTGGGTTAATGAGGGGCACTAACTACAATGGTGGAATCACAAAACAGTGACGTTGTTCCAATTACTGAATCAACAAACTGGAAGAGCGCTTTAAAAGTTAAATAATCTAAACGATCATTCTATCAAATTTTCAACGCCATGATAAAGATGGCGTTGGAAAATAATCGAATTAAAGAATCGTTCCCTGGTAAATGTCTCTGGCTTGCCGCAATTCTGCCTTCTGGCTCGCTTCGATTCATGGACATTAGTTACATCGTAAAAAGTTTTACTCCTGATTCGTTTTGAACTCAGCCATAAGAGTCTCCGAATCTATCAGGTGTCCTCTTACATTCCTGCCGGTCTGTCCACTGCTACTAGGAACATGGGCCTTGCTGCAAGTGTTCCTTTCACTAAATTCCAAATTCAACCACACCATCAATTAACAACTCATCTTTTGCTTAACTGACATTCACAAAGTATTGGAATATACTGTCATCTTGAGGCAAGCACTGGCTGCCCCCCTCCCCACGGAATAAGTATTTCCTGTGTAATTCTCAGTTTGGTTTATGCGAAATCTACTTTTTTCACCACAAACACTCCCATGTGTCACGTTCCACTTACGTTCCAGAAAATTCTTAAGTGTATCATTGCTGCTCTAAGTTCGGGGGAAATTTTCCTTTAGCCGGTCAGTGGTCTTCCCAGTCTTCAACTCCGACATGGAGCGACACTACACATGGAGCGACTACTACTTCAGTGCTGGTCGTTGTTTACCGAACCAGTGGTCTTCAATGCTGTCAACTGCAGCGTGCGTGTCTATAAGCAACAATCAAACCATTTGTTCGCATAAATGGAGACTCTCCATATTTGACCTGCCTATTACTGAGTGAAGTAAGAGAAACTTGGAATTACTTACGTAGATTTCACAAATAATCCTTAGTACTTTTGGTCATACCTTCACTTGATGCTAGTCGGTAATACGTCATTGAACAGGTGCTGAGTTGATGAGCCCATTTTACTAGTAGTTTAATATTTTTCCTATTTTGCGTAGCGACTATGAGCCTAAGGCTAACATAGCGTAAAACTGTTTGTATATTTCTCTCGGTAGGAGTAACAAGGCTCGTGTTGCCTTGAGTCCCGACAGAACACACGGATTACATATGCGCTAAATCCTTAGGCACTGAAGAGTGTAGAATATAATACGGAATACAGACTTGCCTCGACTGTGACACGATGTTTAGTCCAGTGGCCACCGTTATCGATGCAGGCCTAACGACAGAGAAATTGTAATTTCCTGAGTTGGACTGCTCTGTTGACTGGTCGGTAATTTCCAAGAATGTTTGCCTATCGAAGCCGCGGGCACCAAACGGTAGATATCGAAACTGCGATTCTAAATCGATCACGCGACTGTGGTGGCGGGCGTTATGAGCATGTTTATAGCAGTCAGTACAGAAACGACAAAAGAAGAGAGTTGCTAAAATAGTTGTAATTACCAAAAAAAAAAAAAACCGATTTGCCTCACTCGTCGTGGACGTTGTCATCATGAGAAACTCCATTTGATGTGTATGCTACGGGAAGCATTCCGTTTTTGCCGTAACATGGGTAGGCTCTGTCAGTGTCACGCAAAAATATGAGTAGAGTGTCATATTTCCGACAAAAATTCAAACAATTTTCTACATTGCATAACCATGGAATTGGGTTCTTTCACGTTAGGCAATCGACCGAAGAAACATCTACAATACCAGACATCCCACTCACTACTGTCATAAATCGTTTGGGTTTTCCTAGCATCTCGCAAATAATTTATCATAACGCCCGCCACCGTCACGTATTCGATTTAGAATCGCACGTTCGACATCTATCGTTTGCAGCCCGCGGCTTCGATAGGCAAACATTCATGGAAATTACAGACTTGTCAATATTTACAGCACCACTATCGTTTCGTTTTCATATCTAAGAGGGAAGTTGTGTCAAAACGATTTTAGAAATTAGGTGATTTACTTATAACGAATAATGCAATCAATAAGTTACATTTCGGCACCACGCCATTTGACGGACAATGATGTTGCATTAGTATCCTGAATCACTATATTCGCTAAACACATTTCTTGTAATACAATATCAAAGTAATGTTGCTCATTCACATATTGAATTAAAAGGAGAACTCTGCGAAACACAAATATATATATAAAAACTGATAAAACCAGGCACTCAGTGAAATAACTATCTCGTGTTAACGTTCCACATCAGTACATTCTTGTAGCAGATGCGAAACCAGTTCCCGCATGACGTGCCTTCACGCTGAATCGGATGCACATAGCACCCACGTTACGTCATGGCGCACGCAACAAATGAAGGCAGTTGACGATCGGTAAATTCATTTCCGGGGAAACGATCCCTGTCAGTTGGCTCAAGATTGCCGATGCGATGTCTTGCGAGCCGAGTGCTTTTGGATTGCGAACAATGGTAAGCCAAATTTCCATTTCGGCTCCGACTTACATGTGTAAAGGTTACATAGATCCTGTATGTTGTGTTATGCGAGTACGATATTTGAAATTGAAACGAATGACATGACAGCATCGCTAGAATAGGTGTTAAGCAGTTTCCCAGCATTTAGCAGATTGAGATACGATGCGGCGAACGTTTTTCGCTTATCGCCCAGCGATATTACACTTTTTCCAGCGACACAAATCGATTCGTCACCTTTGTTTTTTTTTATTCCTTCGGCATTAGTGCATGTGATTTTGTTGTACCGCATTTATGGGAGTTTGTGGCATCTAAACAGAATTTGATATTGCATCTCATGAAGCGAAGTAAAATCGCTGATAGCAATTTAATGAGAATTACGAATTTTCTATTATTTCTGATACTTTGACGTTACTTTGTCTATAGATATGTGTGAACGCTAATAAAGACCGTCAGTCTGTGTTAGAATCGGTGCACTCGATATGAATTGGCAACACGTGTAGGGAAGTCATTTGTGAGTAATTGTATCTTTAGGCGTCTAAAGGCGTGTAGATAAATACGAGTTGACATAAATGTTTACACGTAGACACACAAACCGCTCACCCTTATTGTTTTCCTTCCACTTTTAGGTCTACCTGTTACCTGTGTATCCACGTTCGCATCTCTATTTCTTACGTTTCCGACTATAAATGTTTCAATTAATGTGTTTTTTTCGTTTTCTATCGTTCCGGTAAACGTATCTGATAAAATTATAATTCTTTGATTCACGTTACAATGGTCTGTGCACAGGTATGGCCGTTGCTGGCTTGTCAATTCCAAATTCCCTATCTCCGAACTATGCATGTTATCAGCATGAACCTGTGAGTATCGACTTCAAAATTGTTTCATCAGCATTAATGTGAATAATATTCTGCTTTTCTGTGTGCATTCGCATTATAAATAGTGCTTCAGGAGAATATCACCATACCTGTATTTCTTTTTACGGACTTACATACGTTACTAAAATTTTCTTATAGATTACATATTTCATTGAATATCTCATTTTATTGTTTTGTAGACAGGAGGTGGTCTGGAGGACTCTCGCTGTGTACCACTGGTACACAGTTGCTCCAGGGATGAGCTGGAGGCAGTTCTTAACTTAATTCAAGGCTCCTGTGGCGATAAGTATCCTGTGGAAGGAGAAGAGAATATCTGGGATGGCGACTGACCAGGTTTGCCAGAATACTACTGTAAGTACCCACAGCTCGTCTAGAGTACAATTTTGAATCTAAAGTGAACTCTAGTGGTACCAAATGATTCAAGACCGTAGTACATTATCTGAGATTTTGTGCATCGTGAAGATTCTAGAATTTTTTGTTTCATTGTAAACAGTATTCTTAAATTGTGATGTTTTCATGGACATATTTGAGGTGTGGAAGCGACTGATGCCATTACGTAATTGAGGAATATTTGTGGAGGGTTATTATCTACACACTAGCTTGAGAATAGGGAAGGAGGGAGAATCATCAGTTTTGGGAATACGCACCGAGAAGGTGTTGTTTCTAATTTTGGTGTTCCTCAACACTTTATTTCTCTGATATCAGAAAACTATGAAAGTCTCATTCTTAGCGATGTACCAGTCAAAGGGCAAATTGGCACCTAGACACTTGTCACGTGATAGTGCAATTCTGTGAGACTACTGAGATGAAAAAGGATATGAACACTCTGACAGCATTAATCCGGTTAGCTATATCGCATATATCTCTACAAAGAGAAACGAATTTGCCTTATATCGGTGTAAATTTTGTTCTTGTGTTTTGAGGAAGAAATAGTAAATGTGATGCTCTCTGCGCGAAAGCGTAAGTAAGAATGATATATAACCAGGAAGAAAAGAGAATCGTTTAATATATTGTGCAAATGACTCTGCGAAGTAGCATTGTAGAGGACAAAGCGAGACAGGGGAGAGTTCATCCGTTTAAAAGAAAGGTGTCTCGTGTATGTAAATCGTATGTAGTCATGATACCAGACCATTAGGTTGCGTACGAAAGTAGATCCCTGAAACTCAGAATGTTGGAAGCCCAGATAAAAGCGATAAATTACATGTGATTTATAAACAGTATAATAGCCAATTCTTCATCTATCACATTTATTCTTCCTCAGGTGGGGGTTTCGAGCAGCCGCCGCCACAGGAGGGAGCAGAGGACATTGTGCCCAGAGAACGCCGGCTGCTGGAGGTGCTGCCAGAGGAGGAGGAGCAAGAAGAAGATGCAGAGAAAGGTAAGGAGTCGGACGAGGTAAGACTTGGTTCAGGTCTTGTGCGGTGGCAAGCACTGGAAAACCTGGCGATGAACGAAAGCGACACACAAGAGGAAACTGATGACATAACATGTGGTTCAGGTGTCGTTCGCTGGCTGCTGAAATTCTTTTGTGTTCGACTGTCATAGAGGTGCTCCAGGACCTTTCGCACAGTTTAGTGCCATCCTAGGAATAATGTAATGCAAGCCTTGTGTTAAATTATTTGTGTGCACAATTGTCAGTTTAAATGAAGCCTATGTAGCTTTCCTGTTGCATAAAAGTAAAGACAGCCAGAGGATAACATCTTACTCCCATTGTTAATAAGTGAAATGTGATTAAAGGCATTTGGTAAAAATTAACGTTAGTAATAAGTGTTTACCCGCCCAGATAGCAAACAGTGCTAAAGTATCAGCTTCCGGGACACGGGGAGGCGAGCCAGCCTCTGATTAAATCGCGGATTAACGGTGAGAGCTGGTGAGCTGGCCAGCCTGGGTGTGGTTTTTAGGCGGTTTTCCACATCCAACTAGGTGAATACCGGGCTGGTACCCACGTCCCGCCTCATTTACATGCTACGCAAACATTCTGAAAATGTCTTCGCACTTGAACATATCTACACCAGACACAGACAGATTGGGTACACAGTGTCTGCTCAGGTTGAGTAATGACTGCACGATTGCATCCTGCACGCAAATTAATGTCATTAACGCTGACAAAGCTGATATAACAATGTTGACTCCGTAGCTAACAGTGAATGGGTAACAGGAAAGACTCGTAGGATATTTCTTCTCTCAAGTATGCACCTTATAGTCGGTAATACAATGAGAAAGCTTATCCCACACAGTATTTTTTGGCTGCTCTTTTGAAAATTGTGATGCATGTATTTCTGTTAGTTAAGAGATTCGTTGTAGTTTATCATTATTGGGTTGTTCAAAAAGAAGGAAAACTTATTAGTAAAAAAAATATGGTTACTGATCGTTTCACTACCATGGTGCATAGAACTGAATTTTAAGATAATCAGACAAATCGCAACTACAAGGATAATTTCAGAGTCAGTTCGTTTAATATACATATAAGCCATCAGTTTAAAAGACAGAAAGGCAGATCGAACCCGAATAGCATGAACTGTGCATTGTTATACAGACTTTTAGCAGTGAAGTAAGCACATTTTGTTGTTGTTTTGTTTGTTGTCCTCGTTAGTCTGAAAACTGGTGTGATGCAGCTCTCCATATTGTTCTATCCTATGCAAGCCTCCCCATCGCGGAAAAAATTACTGTCACCTAGTTCCATTTGAACTTCCTTGCTGTATGCAGAATTTGGTCTCTCTCTACAAATTTTACGCCCCACACATTCCATTATTACTAACATGTTTATTGCTTCATGTCTTAAGATATGTCTGCGTGCTACTTTACTGACGTTCTGTTGTAGTACACAATTATAGAGTCTCTATTATCATCTTGTTTGAACTACTTTCCGTGCATGTTTCGCTTCGGTATAAATCTAAACTTTAGACAAAAAGATTCGAACAGATTTACTAATAGTTAAATCTACATTACATGTGAACAGATTTATCAATTTCAGAACTGCTTGTCGTGCTATCGCTAGTCTAGGTATTAAATCCTCACTACTGCAGTCACAATCAATTATTTAGCTTCCCAAATAGCAGAACACATCTGTTCCCTTCAGTGTCTCATTTTCTCTACTTATTGCATCAGTCTCACATGATTTGAAGCAACTGCGGCCCACCACCCACCATCCCTGTTTAAAACTTTTTCTTGTCAAACCTCTTTCCAAGACACAACTCAACCCATAGAGTGCTGTTCTATGTCCGTAACTGTCTCTGACACAATTAAAATACCATCTGCAAAACTATTTCTTCTCACTGAACCTAAATTCCTTTTCCTAATTTCTCCTAGTTTTCCTTTATTGGCTACTCAGCATAGAGAATTAATATCGTATGTGGATAGGCCACAAAACTGCGTAATTTCGTGTTCAGTCACTACTTCGCTTTCATTCCCTTCGACTGCAGGCTTGTTTCTGTACAATTTGTTTATTGGTTCTAGTTTCATATTTCTTCGTGTCGCCAGTTAGATTTATAATTTTGTGCTTCATGCACGGTTTTATGCTGAGTTTGTCTTTCAACCTACTTATTTATTTTGTAAATTGATTTCTTCGAGTCCTAAGGCTACTCACTCGTCTTTCGTTGCATCTGTACATCTCTTTCAGTCAAACGTTATCTGATGCGCTTCTTGAACCCGTTAACAACCTCTTCTTCTTCCAACTGATTCCGGTACAGTCTCGTTAGTATCCTATATTTCTTGAGTTTGTCGTTCAGTGTTACGCTGCTGCTCGTAACCAATAAACTGAGGTTATGGTCAACATCTGCCCATGGAAATGTTTCAGAATTTAAAATCCGGTTTCCAAAAGTTTGTGTTACCATTACATTATCCATCCTGTATCTCCTCGTCTATTTCTCATCCACAGATCTCTTTTATGACTTAGAAACATGTTACATTACATTCTTACCAACATTGCATTTTGCTTTATTAGAAAGTAAATTACAATCAGTTTCGAGTACGCTGCAGTAACTTAACAAAATGTTCATCTTCTATACTTTCTTCTTTTTCTTTACATTCAGTGGTATCCCCATATTCCTAAAAATTATTCGTTTCCAGCCGTTATGAAGCCCTTTGTATTAATCAAAATCAAGATTTTTATGTACATATTTATATAAATATTTGTCGTTTATTTCACACGATTCACCGATGTACAAAGATCTCTCAAAGAAAGTATTAATAATATGCAATTAAGTCATATAGAATTTCGTATTTTATTAAGTCAAAAGATACATTTTGGCTCCTGTTAGTCCATTATCTGGGTGGACGTCACTTAACACATTGTTTACAGTGGTCCTTAAGCGAAGTCACGCAAATTGTATGTTTCTGTTGTGAGAACAGTAGCTGTTAAACTCCAAAATCTGTGGTTCGAACAACGGAAAATGGAATAAAAAACGGTGAAACACTTGCAAAATGATCCTGGATAACGTTTTAAATTCTTCAATGTCAGGAATTTCCATTAATTTATGTCGCAACTGCACAACACATCACTCAAATCGCTCTCCTGTTTATACACTTTATCCCACTTCACCAATATAATATAATGCAAGTCGACTGGATAGGAAGCTTCTTCTTATGCTTTCGCGTTATAAAAATAATTTCACACATGTAAAGAACGAAATTTATTATAGTTCTTAAAAATTATTTAAATATTAATGTTTAACGAAATCTTTTAATGGAAAAGGACATATAGTCTCATAATCTGCTTAACTTTTATGGGAGAGATTATCAGTAGAAAGGGGTCCAGCCATGTGCAGTAGTATATCAAGCTTCCTGTCATATGTATCTCTGAATCATTTAGAAAATAATGTTTTTATGGAGTAAATAGTCTCCAATAAAAACAGTATATTAACTGAACTATTTTGATGATTAATTGTATCTACATGATGACACAAGACACGGAACTTGAGCACTGCTTTCCCAATAAAATAGTTTTCACGATGGTATGAAGTTCATTGTGAGGCATGAGGATTACAATATATTAATTTTAATTGCTATTAAACTCTACAACATACAACAAAAATTGAAGATACATGACGTCAACTTATGCCACACAAACACAGTACAATTAGGCCCCACCCCACAAAGCACACTCTCTTAATTTGGAAGAAAATAAACTTACCACCGAATTTGACACAACTATAAAATATTGCCATGGTCATTAGCTACACAGAATACCGAAAGGTTATACACATTTAAGTACGAAAATAAAGCATCACTTACCTAGGCCCAATTTCGCAATTAATTGCCCAACCTCTTTTTTTAAAAATAACGCTTCCTTTCTCCACTGCGAATGAGTTAGGATACCTTCTAGTACACAGAATAAATAAAATTCCCTAAAATTTAGCAACAGTGTGGTATATAAATTATTAGTCACCAGTTTACTAGCCTCTCAGGCAGGAGATTCAAAACCTGTGTCCAAGCACACAAGACTGCCTTCCTACCGAAAAACGTCTTTGCCTTTACCGAATGCACTTCGAAAAGACACGAATGTCACTCAAATCTCTTTGCCTATATGTTAGTGCTTATATACCCACATAGGGTGTCCCGCTACATTCCATATGCACTCAAATAGAATCGAAATCAGACGATCTTTTTGATCATCCTTTATGTAAAACAACCCTTTGGGAGTGTCAATAGATATTTTCTTGTTGTATGTTCATTATTATATTATCCCCCAACTGTGTTACAATAATTGTTTACCATTGTTTGGAGTTCCTGCAGTTTTCCAAAGCTCAAGAACGTCATTATCCAGTCATGTAGATGTTTGAGTGTTGTCAGAGGAGTTATCAAGATTCTGAATCAGATCTATACGGCGAGGTGTTGAGTTCCTGCAATCAACTGACCGTTAATTCTTTTGAGAAAAATATGTGCGCATAGCGTATAAATTGCCGACGACTACCCTCAATTTCTTCCTGCTATCGTGCACACTAACTTCCTCTCTACGATATAAATGGGTTTCACAATCCACAAATTCACCATAAGAAAATAAATGCCTGCAATGTAGACCTTACTTTCGCCGAAATATAGTCGCAACTACAGAAATACATCGCCTGTGATCTCTGGCCTTTCGAGTACCGCCCGGAGTCCTGGGACCCCGGATAAACAACGAAAATCCGCTGATTTAACATACATTCGCTGGTTAGAGGTCTCTGGTCAGATCAGAACGTCGTCGACTGCACTTCAGTGGAAAAGGACGGGTCTGAGATAGAGGGCTGGATCCGTCAACAATCTTCCCCCAAAGCTTGCCTAGCGTTGTACCTCTTCACTGAAATCTCCCCGCATGTGGGTTAGGTATTGCACGGCATACGGACCTAACTTATCACATCATAAAAAAGACAAAAACCAGTTTGGTAACATTAGACAACCATCTGAGCGAGCAAATAGCAATTCACTTTCATAAAATTACGAAGGTTGAATGAGTAGGCATCTTCTAGTACTCATGGTTATTTTAGAAATTTTAAAAACACGTTTTAAATTACTACTTTACATCCGTCAATAATATACCTTTCTGCACCAGTAATATGATGCATGGAACAATTTTCACGGCAAGGTAACGACAGTAAAAAATGACGTACGACAGTAAAATAAGGCTTAAGCTGAGTGAAGGGACTCAGAGAAATGTTACCAATAACAATAATGCGATGTGTGAATTAATAAAACATGAAATAATCCGTGACTCAAGACGTTATTGTTCATACTTCCTTTGTACTGAATACCGTCGCGTTCACCACCGCGAAACATGGTTCCAAGAAGAGTCCTTCGATGAATATTTTCATTTTTATGTAAAAAGAGAACTATTTCTTACCATTAAGCAATGAGATATAGATTATTGCTATTGCATCATATGTTATGTACGAAGGTTAGTCAAGATCGAATGCCATTTACTTTCAGCTTCTTAAATACAGTTTGGTAAACGAAAAATTTAATTTGTCGCAATTCCTCATCGCTTCTCTTCCAAATCAGTGCCGTAGTAACTTCCCCTGTCACCAGATGTTCTGTGATAGAATTTCTGAATACAGAAGGTGAAATTCCCATTTGTATTAATGGAAGAAAGAAAATGTGTGCGGTGGTTCAACAGTGGATATCAGGAGCGTTAGAAGATGTATTCATCGCTGTAACAAAAGTGAAGGGCAAACACCGTCGGCTGACGAACCGCTGAGCGGCAGACTGGTGCTTTTAAAGCTTCCACATAACATTCAGCGAGTCGACATCGTCCGTGGTGGTCACCGGCTGACTGCATATGATTTGTTTCGCATTACCTCCCTCAGTAAATTCAGGGTGATTGCGATTATTTAATAACTAGGACATTCGACTATTTGTGCAACTTGAGTACTAAGAACGTTAACCGATCACGATAAAGAGGCCAGAATAAGAATGGCCTCTCAACTCATGCAGCGCTTCCGTTTGGACAGAGAGGAGTTTCTAGAAATAAACTGCCCAAAGAATAAACTTGGTTTCATTTTTTAACCAGAATCAAGAAGGCAATTAATGGAATGGCATCACAGAAACTCATTGAAGGAGGTAAAGTTCAAAACCGTGATATCGGCAGAGACGTTACGATTACAGTATTGTGGAATGCAGAGTGTGTGATTGTGGTCGATTTTTGGCGCAGGGATGATCAATCAATACAGACCGAAACTTCACTACCCCCTAGCACTTTAAAGTACATCTTCAGAGAATTCGCCTAATGAAAGTTATCGCGAATGTTCTACTTTTGAATGACGATCAAACTTCCAATTGTTTCGGCCCTAAAAGAAGCTCATCTTGGGATTCACCTTGGAGATGAGGACGCTGTGAAAACATTCTTGCATCAAATGCTTCAGAAATAGGACCAAACATTTAAATGTATATGCCTTTGTTAAAAGCCTGATCCAGACAATGAGAATGGAGGTCAATTATACTGAAAATACTTAATTAATCGTCAATGTTGTGTTTTCAACCCAAGTAGTTGCATTCTTAACATCTTAAAATAAGAAGAGTTTATTAATTTTGGACTTCCCTCGTATAATACGATAAATGTTATTTCACAGGTTCATATCTCGAATCAGAATAAAATTTGTTAATACTCCGATATTATTCTTCTTTGTTACTGTCCTATTTGCTTGCAATACTCAAAACGTTAGAAGGAGGAATGTTTACACAGCGCATGAAGATCTATTGTACACTTTATTCGAATAAATTGGTGCCTGACACTTGATAAATGTCTGGCATACCAGTTCCCCTCCACACCTTCCACACCTCAGCAACTACTGCGTCCATACATGCATTTGATTAAGACAGCTCTTAAAATTAATAGGTCGCTAATGCATTTGTGAGTACTGCTCTGCCAGTGAGACGTAATGTGTGGATGTAGGCCACTCTTAAGCAGCACGATCGTTAATTTACATGTTTTCTACTTTAATTATATGGTGGACTGAGATAGTTAACAAAAAATTATGACTTCCGTCGACCTTGAATTTTACAACAGAAGGAATTTCAAAGCGGACTTCCCATCACAGGTAGCATCTAGTCCTTGCCTTGAGAATGGACTTCCTATCACATGTGTAACCGAATACAAATGTCAACCTATAACATGAAGGATGGTTGAGACGTAACGAATTTCTCTTATACCATGTATCAGTACAAAATAAGAAATAGCAAAAATACCACACTTTAACATACTTTACAGTAATCTCAATAATATTAGAAATATGACCTTTCATTTGTCTTCATGCTAACTGCAACCTACACACTTGAGACGAACCCGCGCTATTTAACAGCATTTCATAACCAGTGCAAGAACTCACTGTTCAGAAGAAATCAGGGCATTCAGTTTTACACCTTCTAATGGTACTGATCATCTTTCGACTACACTCCCATCCCCTTGTTTTGCTTTTGTTGATATACATCTCATATCCTCTTTTCAAGACACTGTCCATTCTTTTTGGCAAAGAAAAATCACCAAACAGCCGTATATTTTCAGAAGTTTTTATTAAATTTCCACGCCACTTCATGTTAAAAACAACGAGTATACGTGTACGATATGTCAAGATATACAACCGTTGACATTACAGAAAATGAAGCGTAGAAATAAAAGCGCTTAAAACGTACATAATGTAGTAGCAGCGTTAAGAAGTGTACCCATGCACAAAAAGCACAACAAAGCAGATTACGTACACCCACGGGTTAGCATCGAAACTAGTTCCTTTGAGATCATAGACTTGTAATAGATCATACCAAACACAGAAAATGTACAAAATCAGAAGTTCAAACGAATATAGCTTGTATAGATTTTTATAAAAAATATCCACAATTCTTATGGATGAGAATCCCCCTAGTTCTTACGAAAAACTACTCTCACTAAAGTTAAAATCTCTCGATATGTGGAGTACACTGTATTCTGCATACGTATTGAATAAATATTATCAACAGGAGTGATAGATCAGATGTAGTCAACACAATGCCAAAAAACGCTAACAGAGGAAAAACCCAAAGGGCGACATAATTTCTAAGTAAATGACGGTAACAAAAGAATATGCGGACGATACTCATGAAATACCTTGAGGGCGTAACACTATACACCAGAATAAAGATGAAAAGATATGACTTGTTGTTCCTAAAACATCAGCTAACTGGCCGGAAAATATTAGGTAGGAACAAGCAGAGAACCCCAAGAAACATGTCAACCATGAGGGGTCTCACTTTATAAAATAAATAAAATAAATAAAAAAAATATATTGTTATTTAAATATTAATTATTCTATCTGTATGATGGTGATTGTGATTGCAATTGTATTTGCTTATCTGGAACGTGGACGTTTAATTATTCGATATCAGACGCTTGACAATGGCTTTTTCGTAAAGGCAATGTTACTCGTAGTTGACCGTGAAATAAAACTGAATAATCGGACTTCGTAATTAAATCGTTCCAAAGACTGCTGCGGTAGGTGCGGACTCATAATCTAAATCTCAATATTACAATAATTTGCCAGCCATGCCAATACGTCGTACAGATGTGATTGTCTACTAAACATAAAAAAGTTACACAGTTAGTTAAATCAGATATATTCAATGAATAAGCCTACAGTTCATAATCCTACTTACTTTTATAAATATAATTCTTTACAGAATCGAGTGCCTAGTGTGGTTGCAACTCGCAGTATTCTTCTATAACATGAAATATGGCGGTGTGCCAGACAATAAAATAAAATACGTGCTTCTCGCACCACTTCAACCAGAGCTCTCTCTTTCTTTAACAAACATAAGAGTAACGTAATTGTGCTTTTGTTTTATCAGCGACACAGCGCTGCAGTTGTGTGCCATAGGCTTTATTTATTTGTCACTGATTATTTATTTAATTAATATTTCGCGTTTCCGAGGAAACTCACGCTCGGCATGCAAATGTGCCTTTATATTGCCCCCTGAATTGCGAGGCGAAAGGACACACCTGCAGGCGAGCAATTCACCTAAAGGCACAAGAAAATCTAAGTTATCTACAACTATTTACATGACTTACATTACACATTATACACATTATATACAAAATTTGATTGACGCGGGTGCGCCGTAAAAGTTATAATGTTGGCAGATAGAGTGCGCGCATGCGCAGAAGCGTCTGTGTAACTGTGGCACTGCCGTTATATCGTACAGTTAGATCACGCGGCACAGTATTGCAGATCATATTGTTCGTGTGCGCGCGTTTTTCAGTCGTTGCACAAAGAAAATATTCAACCAAGATTACATATGAAGACTACATTCTATGACAGGTAACTTAGTTTTAAATTTACAATATTTGTTATAACACAATACAACTTAGATTGTTGAATGTTCTTAGTTACATAGTATTGTTTTGAAACACTTCAAAGAAAAATGTCCGTATTTTTCAGGTGCGTTGACCTATACACATCGTGTCGTTATTACAGTTCATATTCATCCGCTGCACAATAATTTTTTACAGGTTAGTATCGTCGTGGTAAAGTTTTTTGATCACCGTAACATCGTTGTATAACAACGTGATTAATACATAAGCGTGTCCATTTCTCATTTCCATTATAGTCGTAGTGATGCAGTTCGTTGTGACTAAAAGCATTGCTTATTACAGATCAGACGTGACCCGTCGAGTAATTGGTCCACGTGCAGTTCGTTTTTTACATTCTGTGGAAGCTTGGCTGCAGAACCTCGGATGGCACATAGCTGGCGTCGATCCTTGGACAGTCCAGGTAAGAGTGTCCGTCACATTTCGAGAACATTTCATTCCCTGAAGTTCCAACCAAAATTCTTCCACCCGTCGTGTTGTTTTCTGGACAGGCACTTTGTGTCCATTTAATCCAGTTAACATCTTGAAGTCGGGTACTGTAGTAATGTCACTAGACGATGCACGAATTATGCACTTCACATTTTCAGTTTTTTGCTGAATATAGCTCACCTAAATGTTCGTAGTTATTAATCAAGGAAATCGTTCATCGCGTTTACATAGATACGCTGCATAATGAATGGCATTAACAGTTTCTTTCACATAGGTTTCCGCGTAGTTGCAGAGTTAGTAATGTTCGTTAATGTCCGTGAACAGTGGTTCACTATGCAATGTCTTTTTGGCACTCGTTTTGTTCAAATTTTTACATAGTAACAGTTGCACTATACATCAGTTAAAAAAATAAGTAATTATACATACACACGTCACATATTTTCTTAGCATAAACATAATATAGTTGCACATAAACATGTTTACATCATCATTACATCGCTATAGGTTATTACATTGTGTCACATTTGATCACATGAATTGCAGATATTTACATCCTCTTTAGCGGTTTCGCTGGGATGTTATCGATGTTTTTTGTGATGTCGTCTGAAATTAAGATAGGTTAGACACAACATTCATTACATCAGTAGGCAAGACCAGGCGTTTTCACTACTCAATAAATATTCAAAATAGTAAGAGAGAGAAAATGTTCGATTCCTCGCGTTTTGTGCGTGTGTGTAGAGTGTCTGTGTGGCCTTGACTACTGATAGATGCTTTTCGTGTTGAGAGATGTGCGTCTAATCTATTTCTCAAAGTAAAAGATCGCTTCACAGATGACGTCTGTCAGTTCGTCAGGTGTCACACCAAGTCAGTGGTACCTTCAGTAACAAATGTTCCGTGAAATATTAATATGTCATCCACTGCTACGTAATCATAAATTTTACTTTAATATTCCGTCTTTCAGGTGGAGGCGCGCGCTGAAAGAAGAGTTCTTCTGTCTTCAACTGCGTCACTGGAACCGCTGAAATGAAAATTTCTATACTACTTATTATCTGTGTTGTAACAACAGAGTTTTTCGAGTTGCTTAGCAATATTTTGATGGGTATGACTTTGACATTATTCAGCATGAAATGCTCTAAGATCTCGGTGTGCGTATAGCCCAATAATTTTGTTAGTTCTAGGATGTTGTAACAGATACGCACCAGGATGCGGTATGTTAACAATTATATAAGGTCCTTCATATAGCAGACGCCACTTAGCGTTGCGTCGTTTGAGTGCTACAGATTTATGATGAGTACGAAGTAGTACAAGCATTCCTACCTCGAATTTTTGTTTTCTTTTTATTATGTTTCTGTGATGTTTGTTTCGTATTTGTGCGTGATGTGTCAATGTAGTCAATACTTCTTTTATTTTCTGTTCAGGTGTGATTTCCTTGTCCGACAACTTAGGTAATGGTTCTATCCACTGATCGTTCTGTTTGCAATTGAACATGATCTCGTTAGGTGTGTAATTCGTATCGTAAATATTTAAGTTATTGTGTACGTCTTCGAAAAGACTTAGGTAGGACACCCAATTAGTATGTTTTGATGAAATATAGGTCCTCATGAAACGGTTTAATTCTCGGAAAAGTCTCTCAGTCGCGTTACATTGTGGACTAAACCTCGAAATAAATATACTTTTGATGTTATTGTCCTTCAAGAAATTTCTCCATTTGTACCCAGAGTAGTATGCTGCATTATCTGATAGAATTGCTTTAGGTTTTCCCACGTGCGTCAGGTAATCACTTGAGAATCTTCGTATTATAGCATTTGCAGTGGTGGACTTTAAAGCATAAAGTTTTACATGTTTAGAAAATATATCGTAAAAAGCTAAGATATATTTGACGCCTCCAGAGCTTGCTGGATGCGGTCCACTGATGTCAGTACACAGAATTTCCAGGGGTTTACTAGGTAAAATAGAATGTAAATCTGTTTTTGTGGATAAATTCTGAGGTTTTGATTTTTGACATATGACACATGTTTTCAGTTCCCTGTAAATTTTTCTTCTCATATTGCTAAAATAACAGTATGTACTGAGCTTTGCCAAACACTTTTTCGTCCCATAATAACCCCAAACTAAGTGTGTGTGCCAAATTAGATTACGTTCAGACTCTTTGGGAATGCATACACACCAGTTAGTAGCATTTGGATGTCGGCGGTAAAATAACACATCATTGTGTAACTTGTAATACTTAGTCAAAGGATGATTGTGTTTTTCTACCAGTAATGTTATTACCTTATACCAGTGAGGATCAGATTTTTGTAATTCAGCCATGTTTCTGCACATATCAATATAATATTGGTGATACTGCTTGTCTTGCATTAAGAGAATCCTGTAGTCATTTATATTTTCTAAGTCACTGTTGGTATCATTCATACCTTGTGGAAGTCTAGACAAAGTGTCTGCAATGGTGTTGTCCTTACCTCTTATGTACTTAATTTCAAAAGAGTAGTTCTGAAGTGTAACTGCCCATCGTGATAGTCTAGGATGTACAAGTTTACAAGTTAACAAAAATGTCAGGGCCTGGTGATCGGTGTAAATTACCGTATGTTTTCCAAATAAATAATAATTGAATTTCTTGAATGCCCATACTATGGAAAGTGTTTCTAACTCAGTAGTGGAGTATGTACGCTCACATTCAGTTAGAGTGCGACTCGCAAACCCAATAATTCTTATCTGTTCCTCCTCTTTATTCTTTACAACTTGAAATAAGCAACAGCCCAAGCCAGTACGTGAAGCGTCACAAGTCATACAAAAATCTAAATTGAAATCTGGATGGCTCAATATGTTAGCATTCACTAAAGCATATTTAATTGTATTAAAGTCATTCTGGCACTGTTCCGACCAGATCCAAACTTGATTCTTTCTGAGTAGATTTAGCAGATGTTTACTGTTCAAAAGTGGTTGTGGCAAAAAACGTCTGAAAAATGAACATAGCCCAAGGAATGATTTTAACTGCTTTTTAGTTCGAGGGCTAGGAAAGTTTCTGATAGCATCTAATTTACTGGGATCCGGACGTATGCCCTGTGAATTAATGATATGTCCTAAATACTTTATCTCACTGCAACCAAATTTTGATTTTCTTAGGTTGGCTGTGACTCCAGCTTGTGCAAATTTTTCTAAAATTCTTTGAAGAGTGTCAACGTGTTCATTCCAAGATTGTGTAGCTATCAGTATATCATCTACATAGTGTGTGACTGTCTCAACTAAATCGTCGCCAAGCACGGTATCCAGGGCTGTAATGAATACCCTCGAGCTGACATTCAGTCCGAAGGGTAGAACACAAAACTGATAGGTTCGCCCCCCGAACATAAATGCAGTATATTTCCGAGAATCAGGAGTGATACCCACCTGCCAAAACGAATTAGCGAGATCTATTGTGGAAAAATATTTTCCATCTAGAAATTTCTGTAATTGCTCTTCTAAATTTTCAGGTTTTGTGTGAACCGGTAAAATTATTTCATTAATAGCTCGTGCGTCTAACACTAACCTAATGCTTCCATTTGATTTTTTGACAACAAGTAGAGGACTACAATAAGGTGAGGTGGATGGTTCAATGACCTTCCAGTCTAACATTTGTTTTAATTCTTGCCACACAGCAGGTCGTTGAGATAACGGTACGTTATATGTCTTATGGTAGAAGATCTTGTGAGGCTTAACTTCAATCTTGTACACATACGTGTTGATAACACCTAATCGTTTGGTAAAAACTTGTAAATATTTGGATAACACTTCCTGTAGTTTTATACGTTCATGTACACTGAGAGCTGTAGCTTCACTTATCTTATGATCAAGCAATGTTTTCAAGTCCATTAGCTCTGTGTCAGATGAGTGTGTTTGCATGTCTTGAATGTCATTGTCAAGTACTAACTGAACCTTGTACCCTGTACAGTGTTTGTCATGCTTTAGAGTTCTCCTGTCCAAATCAATAATAATTACACTGCCTTTATCATTTAAAATACATTTACCTTTGGAGAAGTCTATAATGCAGTCCTTCTCGCTCATAATATCTATTCCTAATATGCAATTTGTCACAAGGTTTTGTACAACCAGGAATGGCCATTGTACGGTTCCATTACCTATTTTAACGTTTACAAAAACTTGCTTCGTAACCCTACATGACTTATTACCTAGTGCAGTAGTTATTTTACAGTTTTGGGCAGGAAACTCAGGCACAGGTTCCAATTCACACATCTTTTTATAGAAATTAAAAGACAAAACGCTCACAGCTGCACCTGTATCTAGGATAATAGTAGTTGGAATCCCACCTACTACACCAGTAGTAGATGCTAAAACAATTTCATTTGTGTTTAAACGACATTGTGTACTGTCTTGTAAAAGTTCATCTGATATATTGTTATTGTGGTTGTATCTTATAAATAAAACAGGTAGTTTTTGTTTAGAATTACTCGGCATATCATTATTCTGTTGTTCAAGTGTGGTGTCAAATAACTGATTAACATTGAAGTCGCCCCCCAAGAATTCTTCAGCCACGACCTGGGGCAAAGTAGTGACTGTTTCTAGTTTGTTGGATTAGCATTTGTACTAGGTACTGACACAGATTGAGGTTGTGCATCAGGTGTCATTTCTATTATATTCACATTCGGATATTGCCTATTATGATCTCCAAACTTTTGCGGTTGTTGTTGCTGTTGCGCATTATAACTTACCTGTCGGTCGTAAGGTATGCTCCAATTTTGACCTGGTGGCTGCTGTGGTTAAGCAGAGTTTGAATGAAAGTACTGATCGTTACGAGTCCAACCTTGATGCTGTCTTGGCTCGTAGTTATTATTATTTCTATTTCTGTTTGTGTTTTTGTTATTACCTTTGTATCCGTTGTTACCGTTGTAGTTATTACCGCGGTGCCTTTTGTATGGATTGCCGCATGAAATGTTATTACTGTTGTGACTATTGTTTGTATTGGAATACGCGTGTTGATTTTGATTTCCGTACTGAGACGGCATGTGAGTTTGCTGTTTTTGTTGTACCGCGTATCCAACTGTGGGCGCGCCAGAATTGTGTTGGCAAGCCTGCATGTTTTGCATACCACTAGTGTAAACATTGTGGCTGCTGTTTTGCCGCGCGAGGCGCTGATCTTCAAGTAACATGTCAACCGAATCTAAAGCTGTAAAAAAATAATCTGAATCGTCATCCGGGATATGTAGAAGTTTTTCCTTAATGTTGAAAGGCAATTTGGCCTTCAACGCTCGGAGTATATCACGCATTGCGACTGGTTCGTCTAAAAAATGTCCCATGTTCAAGTATTTTTCAAAATATCTGCGTAAGTTACCATTTTTACTGTTAAAAGTTTCAGGTTCTAAAATTTGTCTTCTGAGTCGCTCCTGGACGGATTGCGACCAGAATTTGTTCAGAAAAGCACGCTCAAACTCACTGTACGTGGTACATACATCAGCTTGACTGTATGCCCAGACAGCTGCATCGCCTTGGATGTAACCGACAATATATGAAATCTTTTTCCGGTCACTCCAAGTGCGTGGAAATGCGTTACTAAAAGATTTAAGAAAAATCACCGGATGAATGGTTCGTTTTTCTGGGATAAAAATCTGAAATTGCCTGTGTTTCATTAAGCTTTCATCTTCCTTCGCATTGTGATATGGATTTATTCCACTGTAATTACTGGTATGTTCAGCTGGCGAGTAATTACGATAATGTTGCTGTGGTTTACCATGATAATAGCTTGTGTTTGTGTTTCCACATCGTGGTATGTGTTGTAGTCGTGGTGTGTTTTGTTCTTGTGTATTTGTCGTGTGCGGAATGTGTGTATCATACTCGAATGTATATTGGTTTCTGAACTGTACATTTTGACTGATATTTTCGTTACATTCAGACTGTAGTTGATCGGTGAATTGTCTCATGGGTGCAGTGACGGATTGTACTGCGTCACTGATCAGCTGTTTGTTATTAGTAATGTATTGCGCTACGGAGTCGTGCACAATTGTTGGTAAATTTTCACGTAAGCATCTATCAAAATGTTTGTCTTTGTTCTCAACCCAATCATGAAATTCTTTATTAATATTTTGAAAATGAGCTGTGGCATCTGATTGTAAGATGTCAGTCAGGTGTTGTTCAACATTGTCAAATTTATTCTGTACGTCAGTAATTCGTTTTTCAAGGTTGTCATGTACTGACGGATATGTTTGAATTTGTTCAGTAAGAACTTCACACGTGGCATTAAGGTTTTTTACTTGTGTCTGTAAAAGTGCTACGTCAGTTGTAGTCTTTTCTTGTCTCGTATTGAGCTGGGAAAATTTAGTACTGAGTTCGGTCATCTGTTTGGTCAGTGTGGCGTCTATAAGTTCCACACGCTTACATAAAGTGTCATTACCTATCTTGATTGCTATGAGATCAGATTTGATTTCGTCATTTTGTGTTTTTAACTGTTCATTTTGTGTCTCTAATTGTGCCTTTAAGGTTGCCATGTTTTCGGCGTTCTGTTTCCTTATGGTTGCCATATTTTCTGCGTTTTGTTTCACTAGCATTTGTAACATGTCGGGAATGTTTACCGTTTGCAAGGTCTCTGCCCCCGCCGCGTCATTAGACGTGACGTCATGCATTAACATGGGCTCTGATTGAGATTTTGAAATTTTTGTAGTGGACGGCCTATTGTCAAAATTTTCGTCAACACTTGCGTCAATGTTTGATGAATCGTCACTACCGGTTGCTGTCGTAAAGTCATTTTCTAACACTTGTCTCACGTCCGAGTCGGATTGCGCCTGAATAGTACGTCCTTGCTGTTCCATTTTTGCGTATTGTCTTCTAGTTATTACCATGTCACACGTGATATATGTTTCAAGAAAATTTTTGACACTGATTTTAAAATAAAATGTAGTTGAGCATGAATCGCTCGTAGCAACAATGGCTGTCTGTTAATTTAAAAATATAAACTGAATTTGAGATTATTGGTAATGGCTGCTGGCCATGTTACATGATATCGTACAGAAGTCGGCCATATTGTACACTCGTGTATTGGTATTGTTGCATACGTTATTGTTTAGGGAAAAGTACTGAGAATGAAATTTATCACTGAAACTGTTATGCGGAAAAGAAACACTACAGAATTTACTGAAAAGCTAATACACTGAATTATACGTCTGGTCAAGCCTGCTAATGCAAAGATGCTGCGTCTTACCTTATTTTGCTGGAAGTTTCATTGCGTCTTCCCGCAAAATTTCAGAATTGGAAAATATCTTCAGATTTTGTTATCTCTCATACATTGACGTCCAGGTCCAGAAAGTTGATTTTTTACATGAAACAAAGAGAACAATGTAACAAATGACAAAATAACAAGTCCGACACGCAGTCGCCAATATAAAATAAAAAAAATAAATAAAAAAATATATTGTTATTTAAATATTAATTATTCTATCTGTATGATGATGATTGTGATTGCAATTGTATTTGCTTATCTGTAACGTGGACGTTTAATTATTCGATATCAGACGCTTGACAATGGCTTTTTCGTAAAGGCAATGTTACTCGTAGTTGACCGTGAAATAAAACTGAATAATCGGACTTCGTAATTAAATCGTTCCAAAGACTGCTGCGGTAGGTGCGGACTCATAATCTAAATCTCAATATTACAATAATTTGCCAGCCATGCCAATACGTCGTACAGAGGTGATTGTCTACTAAACATAAAAAAGTTACACAGTTAGTTAAATCAGATATATTCAATGAATAAGCCTACAGTTCATAATCCTACTTACTTTTATAAATATAATTCTTTACAGAATCGAGTGCCTAGTGTGGTTGCAACTCGCAGTATTCTTCTATAACATGAAATATGGCGGTGTGCCAGACAATAAAATAAAATACGTGCTTCTCGCACCACTTCAACCAGAGCTCTCTCTTTCTTTAACAAACATAAGAGTAACGTAATTGTGCTTTTGTTTTATCAGCGACACAGCGCTGCAGTTGTGTGCCATAGGCTTTATTTATTTGTCCCTGATTATTTATTTAATTAATATTTCGCGTTTCCGAGGAAACTCACGCTCGGCATGCAAATGTGCCTTTATAACTTGACTATGTCATTACTGTTCACTTGTGAATACAAGATACCAACCTGTGTAATGAATGATGAAACCCAGCCAGACAGTAGCTGACACATAGAAAGCTATAGCACAGGAGGTACTGAGGGAATGGGTCAGGTTAAAATCAAAGTGAGTGTACGAAAACCAACTGGACTACAAAGCAAAAGGATGCTATTTAACGTTCATACTGGCGCAAAAAGGAGGATCACTTGTTCTATCTAAGACTGAAATGTCTGGCACCAGAAGGTAACCATGACAAATATAATAAAATTGACTCTAAAAGTGCTTGTTGGTTGCTGAAAAATCGTGTAGCTGTTTTGGGGATTTCTTACTGGTGACCTGTCAGCAATTAAAGTTTGAGATTACAAACTCTTCCCATAACACGAATGTAAGTATACACAATTGGATGGTTGACATAGGTACAAAAATTAAAATAAGTCGAAGGTCTCACGGTAGGCGAAAATGTACATACCATACGCAATTTTACGAGCTCAAGAGGCAGTTGTAAATACCGTACATCAAGAAATGCATATGGTACTTCAGGTACAATAGCTTCCAACTCGCATGGACAGAAACCAAATTTTCCAGAGCCAGAGTGGCAGTTAATGCGCGCTGCGGCCGATAGAGGACACCTGGGCTAACACAACGAAAGGTGGCTTCGCCGCCAGTACCATAAGGATGTTTAAAACAATTGTATATCCGGATTACTTACAATGACAAAAGTAAAGCGAAAAGGCATAAAAACTTGTAAGATGACACCAAAAATACGTATGTGAAAATTACAGCATATGCAAATATACTCAAAATTGCAGCATACGTCACTGTACATTTGTTGTTATAAAGGGTGGCCGCAAAGAGTATACGATTTTACTTCAAATCGCTTCTGAAAACATTACATTAAACAATTTCTTGTTCCAGTGATGTGTTCATTAAGTAAACTTTCTTGGAAGGGTCTTCTATGTATGAAAAGTTTTAAGTCTTCCAAGATATCCAGTTAAACAACTTAACTCTCATAATGAAGACTGTAATTTGTTTTCTGTGCCACTAAGCTGATGGGTGCACTGACGTAAATGAGGTCCTAGTACACTACCACAGCTAGGATAACATTGTTCCCTATTTTGGTCCTGAACTCGCTCCCAGTCTGTCCGATGTAAAATCTGTCACACGCTCCACGCTCGATCTTGTAGACCGGCCATTGAAAAATGTAGTAACAGGCTGCTCTATGCTATGTCGAAGGAGCTTCCCCAGTCTGTTAATAGCATTGAAACTTACCACCATATTATGCTTTTTAAACTCATTACTAGTCTTCCGAGAGGTTGGGCCAACATGGATCTTAGCAGCCTATCTGACATCTTCCTTCTTTACACTGGTCTCTTTGTGAGTCTTTGACAAAATTTTTTCACCCATTTCTATAATATTACTTTCTCTAAATCCATTAGCAGTCCCTATATGTACAGTGGTGGATATATGCCAGTCGTTTTCCACTTGGTGAATTGCAAATTGTCTTAACCTATGAGATACTGTACAAAGGAAACATTTCTTGTATTCGCAGCAATAATGACATCTCTTGTTGGTGGCTTTCGAAAAATCTCGTATTCTGAACACTGGCCATCCTGCTTACCTGTAAATCCAATAAGTTAAGCTAGCTCTCAAAAAAAACCCTCCGTAATAAAGTTAAAATTTTAGTGTAAAGAGTTGAAAATTTATTGTAGGTTGATCGACTCATCCTTACACTTATTAAAAATGACGAATGTATCGTGAACATAAAAATTTGGTGTTTGCGGTTCTTTGTTTGTTCCACTGTACTATTTTTCCCCCAATTAAGTGGCATTTAAGGGACACCAAGTCATGACGTTTCATTCTTCACTTCGGATATAATATGATGCCTTCTAGAAGTGTTATGAGTACCCCCTGCAAGTTCTTTTCTTACTGACGTTCACTTAATAATTTGTTGGCCGTTATGTTTTGCCTCTGGTAGCGTTTTTTGATATTGTGATAACTACATCTGAAATATCACTAGTGCTCCTTAGGCTATAGGTGCGCGTTCCTGTGTACTCCATATGTCATATAGCGAGTTTTTATCTTCAATGGGAATAATTTTTGCCAAGAACTAGAGTGATTATCATCTGTAAATGTTGTGGATATTTCTTATAATAAAGCTCTACAAGCATTATTCCTTTGTGCTTTTGATTTATTAAACATTTTTGTAATGTTTGGCACGTTCGATTATAGCTCTGTGGGGCGAAAGTAGTTAGTTTCGATGCTTTGTTCTGAGTTGTGTGCACAGATTCTCTTCTTAACGCTGCACACTGCATTTTGTAAGCTTTTGAGGATTTTTACCTTCTCTTTTTTCGTGCTTTACACCGCTGAAGATCATAGTATAGTCGTCTACAATTTAGTTCCACATTTTTTCTTATGTGTTTCGGTAATATATGAAAACAATCTATTTCATGATCTTTCAAATATTTAGCTGATTCGAGCACCTTAAGATCAATTCCCTAATCTACTAGAAGGAAGCTTTCCCAGGTTCATTAACCCATTGTGTCTTGCTCCTGTTACTCACCCTTATCGTATCCCAGTTATCCGTTCTGCAATTTACTTTCTGTTACGTCAACTGCTGTATACCTTGACACCTACAAAACGTATACTCGTTTTTAACATGCAGCCACTTGGAGATGGCATTAATGGGATGCCGAAACTGGTCGTGTAAATAAAATAATAATTTCTAAAAACGTACAGCTGTTTAGAGATTTGTTTTCCATAAATATATGACCAGCCGCTGTCCCGTATCCACGATGGATCGACAGAGGCAGTCCGCACGTTTCAACTTCTCCTTTATGCCCTTTGTTGTTTCTGACATAACTACATTGTCATCGGCAAACCCTATAGGTTTTATTTCTTCTCCCTGAACTAGAAGTCCCGCACAAAATTTTGCTGTGGTTTTGATTACTGCTTGTTCTTTGTATACACTGAATAGGATCAGGGATATGCTACAACCCCGTCTCAGTTCCTTATCAATCACTGATTCCCTTTCACGCGCTTTGGCAATTGTAGCAGCCGTCTGGTTTATGTAAAAGTTCTAAATAGGCTATCACTCCCTGTGTTTTACCTCTGCTACATTCTAAATTTGAGTATTCCAGTCAACAATGCCAAAATATTTCTGTAGGTCTACAGATGCTTTAAAAAGAGGGTTGCCTTTCCTTAAACTATCTTATAAGGTAAGCTGCAGGCTTAGTATTGCCACATTTCTACAGCAGTTCATATTGTTTTCAAGTTCATCTCCCTTACATAGACCATCCATGTACTTACGGTATTGTACCTTATAGATGCCTGTTTTTTACATAATGATGCTAGTAGCTCGCTTTAGAAAAGTGAATGATAAATAATTACTGTCTCTTTACATTAGAAATTTTTTTGTCAGGATTTATTGTTCAACACAGCAACAAGTTTTCCATACTCCGTAACATTTAAGTCGTCGAAAGAATTAGCAGAACTAAAATTAACCGAGTTACATGTCAGTTGAGCCTGAAGCATGTTGGATGAAGAAAGAAGCCTGTTCAGTTATAAAAGCTACAGAATGGTTGAAGTGTGCAATCTAAAATGTACTTAGGTTTTTGGTAAATGTGAGATAATATTTAAATGATACAAAAGTAATTGGAGTTGTGCTCAGAGTGTTGAAGCAGCAGAAAAAGATAGGCCAGATAGGTAAATGAAAAAAATGAGATAATAATACAGCATAAGCCTGCAATAAAGGACTGCAATCTTGCTCTGTCTTCTGATATTTTTTTCAGATTCTCCCATCCTCTTCCTTGGTATTGGCCTTCGGATTTACCTGATAATCTCCACTTCACCTTGAGCCTGCCTTGTACTCATCGTCCATGCAGCATCCGATAAAGTGCTTCCTACGCAATATGTTTATTTGGTCTCTTTAGTGTGTGTCCTAACCATGTCAACTTCCTGCCTCTTATCAACAACTCAGCTATCTTCTTGCTGCTTCTTTCCCAGAGTGTTTCGTTAGAGATAACATTTGGTCACCCTATCTCCAGGATGTTCCACAGGAATCTGTTGTTGATTGTCTGCAGGTTAGGGATTAGTTGCTTTGTCACTTTCCATGTTTCACATTCACACAGAAGCACAGATTTTACATTACTTTCAAAAATCAGCATTTTGGTCGTCAGTGTTATTTCCTTCGTTCTACAGATGGAGCGGAGACGTATAAGGTGCCTTTGCCTTTGTTGGTGAGGCTGTTACTGTCCTCAGTTGCACCACAATATAGTTTTGTCATGCACTTCTGTACTTAAGTAAAATATCAGTCAAAGTAGGGTCATAATGAAACCTACATTCACAAACATATCCAGTATTACACATGAAACTAACTTTATAATAACAAATTTCACAACCAGCCGTGTACCTTGCTGGAAACCAATGGAAAAAATCAACCTTATTCACATGTTGAGAAGACAATTAACATCTGGAAAAAATTCTTCCACAATAAACTATTAATTCGCTAACTTTTTTGAAATGACACAGGCATAATCAAAGCTTCACAATTAAAAATTTCTCCTGCTGCACCTTTTGTGCTCAGTTCCACTTTAAATTCTGATACTTCAATAATGATGAACTTCTGGAAATTTCACGTAAATATTTGGTCTGGTATTGAGTTCCACAGCTTATCAACATATCTAGATAATGCGTTTGATATATCTTGTATGCTCACAAATTTGTTTGACAACTCGTCGTCACCAGTTCACCATGATGCACAAAAAATTTTATAAGTTTAAACAATGATCGCTACAACATCAGAACGACTTGGTTTGCCACCCACAAATCAAAAAGGAAAAAAAGTTCATAGATGCTAAATCAGCTGATAGATGAGAGTGTAGTGGGTGGTAGGATCACTCATGGGAAAATTTCTGCAGTAGCGATGGGCCAGTACCCCACTCAGAGGCGGAATAAACGTACTTGGAGTACCCAGTATACGTTTTGTAGGTGTCAAGGTATACAGCACTTGACGTAACAGAAAGTAAATTGCAGAACGGATAACTGGGATACGACAAGGGTGAGAAACAGGAGCAAGAGACAATGGGTTAATGAACCTGGGAAAGCTTCCTTCTAGTACATTAGGGAATTGATCTTAAGGTGCTCGAATCAGCTAAATATTTGAAAGAACATGAAATAGATTTTTTTCATAAATGACCGAAACACATAAGAAAACATGTGGAACTAAATTGTAAAAGACTATACTATGATCTTCAGCGGTGTAAAGCACGAAGAAAGAGAAGGTAAAGCTGTTGCCTCTAGATCGCAAGAAAATAGTAAGCTAAGACGCTTGACTATGAAATTCAAAATGACGCACTGTATTATTATAGATTGAAGGTATATGATCAATACCAAGAATAATTGCAGCTAATGCTCCAGATGAAGGAAACATCGACTACTAGAAGCCCTGTTGCAACCTATTACAGATGATATTGTGCAACTTGCGTAAAAATCAGTTTTTCTTCTCGGGAGACCAAGACAATAGAAGTGAAAACACACGAATTTCAATAGCAGTAGGCACTTTTGGTGAAACGATTATTACGAAAACGGAAAACACTCAGCAATTTCGCTGTCTATTTTCAAATCTTAGTAGAGTATATACGATGTCTCCCTTCGAAGTATCGGAAGTTACTGACATTATGTAGGGAATATGGTTGCATAATTCGGTTACTTTCGATGGGAAAGTTTACCAGAAGAAAGAAGGTCTTTCTACCACATACTGGCGCAAGAGATGAGAATTAAGAGTTTCTTACATAGTATCATGTAATATACAAGGAAATTAAAAATGAACAAATGTCATACTCAAAATCAGGCAACAGATATCTGGGCTAAATTTCACTAATAATTGTCAAGCAGTTTTTAAAAACAACGATTTATTTCTCCACTATGAATGAGTTAGGGTATCTATTAGTCTACAGCATAAAGACTGGTTCAGTAAAATTCAACATTGGGGTTAATAAACTATCATGCTCCATTTTACCCCCAACTCAGGCAGCAGTTTCCAACCCTAGTTCCAAGCACACAAGATTGCCTTCTTACCCAGAACTATGGAGAATCTACCATTAACTGGCCACAGAAGAGTGTATTTTAGCTATGGGCCACGGAATTTCCGATCAATTCTGAAAACCCCCCGGGCTCACATGTATGTTAGTATGGACACGACCTTCAAGGTATAATGCGCAGTTTGCAAATGAGGCGTTCCCACCAAGAGTGGATTTTTGCGAGTGGTTACATTAAGAAATTCCGAGTGGTCTCTCATGGTTTTCCAGTGACAGGAAGATTTAGTTCTTTCGAGTATTATGAAGGAGTGAACCAATGACTTCATCGCAAAACGTAAACAATTACAAGTTGAAGACCTTCTTTGTGAAAATTAATCTATGAACGTTACACGGACAAGATAGTAAACAGTAGAGTGTACGAAGGGATGGTTGAAACATTTCACAGAAAGTAAAACATATTTTTCATCAGTTACAGAAACGAAGAAGAAAACATCTGGAAATGAATATATAAAAAACTATACTTTGATCTACAGTAAGGGAAAAACGAACAAAAATTAAGTAAAAATGTTGCCATCTCCAGGGAGAGAATAAAATATAATAAAATACTTGACTAGGAAACGCTAATGAACGCATTGTATTAGTAGGACTTACAGATACAAGAGTAATCCAAAGAACAATAGAAACAAGAAGGAAATATTGACTTTCACAAATAATTACAAGTAATGTTTAAGAGCTTGAATAAAATCCTCATGTTCTTTATGGGAGATTTACATTTTAGCATTGTAAATATACCAACCTCAATAGTAGCAGGCACATATGGATAAACGTGTGTAATAAAAAACATAAAAATACTCAGCGACTCTGCTATTTTATTTAAAAATTTAGTAAAACATGAAAGGGTGTCTGTCTCAGAAAAATGAGAAGTTACCAGCATTTGCAAATGATATTGTCTCACAGTCAGCTTACTTTTAATGGGAAAGTTTATCAGCAGTAAGAGGGTCCTACGCTATTTAAAACATAAAAGTGTATCTGTCTCTGAAAAATTATAATTTACCGTCATTTGCAAATGATGCAGTCTCATAATCAGCTTATTTTTAATGGGAAAGTTTATCAGCAGAAAGAGGGTCCAGGTCAAGCTTCCTGACAAATGTATCTCTGATTCATTTGGAAATTAATGTTTTCAAGGAAGTAAATAGGCTCCATAAAAAACAGTATACTTCTTGAGGTATTTTAATGATAAATTGCTTGTACATGATTACACTTGGGAGGGGACTCGAGCGCTGCTTACACAATACAATATTTTCCACGATGGTATGAAATTATTTGTGTAGTATGAGGACGACAATAGCATAAATTTCATTGCTATTAAAATCTACAACATACAATAAAAACTGAAGACATATAACACCAATTCGCACCACACAAACATGGAGCATTTAGGCACCACTCCGCAAAGCACACTCACTTAATTTGAAGGAAAATAGAATTACCACCGAATTTGGCACAATAATAAAATATTGCCATGGTTAATTGCTACACAGAAAAAACGCACTCTATGCACACGAATACACAAGAATGAAGCATCACTTATATAGCCGAATTACACAAATAATTGCTCGGATATTTTTTAAAAATAACGATTTCTTTCTCCACCATGAATAAGTGAGGATACCTTCTAGTCCACATAATAAATAAAATTCTCTAAAATTGAACAAAAGTGTGGTATATAAGATATCATGCTCCAGTTTACTGGCCCTTCAGGCAGGAGATTCAAAACCTATGTCGAAGCATACAAGATTGCCTTCTTACCAAAAAACTTCGGAAAATCTGCCAATAATTGACCACATGTGAGTGTATTTTAGCGACGGCTTCGGAATTTACGATGAATTCTGGAAAGCCCTGTGGCACATATCTTATTACTTCATGAGTATGAAAAGCTAGTTGTGTTTCAGAAGAACGATATATTCTGATACCATGCTGACTATGTGTAAATAAATCGTTTACTTCGAGGTACTTCATAATGATCGAATACAGTATATATTCCAAAACCCTACTGCAAATCGACCTTAGATTAATACAACGCCAGGTGGCGGAGCCGCCAGTATCATAAGGAAATTTAATATAAGATGTATATCCACATTACTGACTGAAATCCCTGGGCTAGCAGGACAGAACGGATGCGGTTATATTTGTGGTAAGGGGCTTAAATATGTTACTGTCAGTTGCATTCAACATATAAACTTTATTTCTTAAAACACACAATCATACAAGCAAGAATCAAACCTCTCAACATTTTAACGAAAGACCTCCTCTGATTTAATTTAGATCGGCTGAAGGCCACATCTAAAAATCCAAGGCACAAGACCTAAGCGAGGAATTGAGGTACAGGAGCTCCTCTGGTGGTCTCACTACTTTGGAATTTTTTTTATTTTCAATATAAACAGTATGAAAGCGTTAGCTTAAATTTTTCCCATAGAACTCAGTTGGAGGCCTCACATTAATCAAGAACAGCGTTACGGCTTAAGGCCGAGATAAATATGTTCAAAGTTAAATCTAAATAGGCTGAAACTCGGCGAAGGCCGCATATCAGCAAAACAATTTAACGGCTTAAGGCCTAGGAAGAAGAGCTTTCAATTTGGAGAGGCTGAAGGCCTTATTTTAAAATATTTCGTGTAAGCTGGGCAGAAGGCCTCATACTAAAGAATAACAATCTTGTGACTGAAGGGCAAGACAAGGATTTTGAATTTTTAATTTAAGAGAGATTAATACTCGGCTGAAGGTCACACACCACTTAGAAAACAATTTTACGGCTTAAGGCCTAAAAGGAAGAGCTTCCAAATTTCAATTAAAGTCGGCTAAAGGCTTTATCCTAAAATGCTTCATATAACTCTCGGCTGAAGGCCTCATACGAGACCCAAACTAACTCTCGGCTTACACCCCAGACAAAGCAATTTCCAATTTTTAATTTAAGCTAGAAAACTCGGGTGGATGCCACATAAAAATTTTAAAATATTTCTTACGGCTTAAGGCCTGGACAGAACTTTTCAACTTTTGAGTTGGAAAGGCTGAAAACTCGGCTGAAGGCCACATACCAACTTGAAACCAATTTATGGCTTAAGGCCTAGGTAGAAGGAATTTTCAATTTTAATTTTGATTGGCTGAAACTGGGCTGAAGGCCACATACCAAACAAGAAACAATTTTTTTTACGGCTTAACGTCTAAGAAGAAAAACCTTGCAATTTTAATAAGCTAAAACTCGGCTGAAGGCCACACATAGTACTTAAAAGGAAATCACTATGTAAAACACACGGAGCGGCTCTCAGAAGGTTCAAAGGATCGGCCTCAGAAGGTAACAATACCGCACATGAGACGTGAGACAGGCAACCAGATCGACAACCTGTTAATCGAAAGGCAACACAACCTAAAGACTGTTCACGACCAACCAACAATCTGACCAATTTCCAATGGTCAGATCCAACTGCACGATTAATGGAAAATATCGGCCGATGAAGAATAAACCAAGATACCAATAACGTCAAACTCGGCCTCACCAAGATCAAGGCATCAAACACCACTCAAGACAAGTTAAAAAGAATACCGAAAACACAAATCACAGCTGTCGAGTGACTATGGTATGCTGCAGATTCTAGGCAAAAAACACATTACTTTTTATCACACGCGTCAACGACTGAGAAAACAACAATCCACAAATAACGAACAAATCGTAACAGTCGAGTTTTAAGAACAGGTAACTAATTATTCAACTTGAGGATCCTGCTTCGGTGGAAAGCGAAAAGCCACTCACACAGCTAGCGTCGTTTCCAATTGCAACAGCGCCCGAACCAACAAGGTCCAGCCATATACCAACTCTGGAAATGGTGTTCGTCCTGAGGGTCCAAGGCGTCGTCTACTGATACGACCAGCCGAGCAAACGGCCAACGGCAGCCCATTTTCGCCCACAGTGGTTCCGGCGAACACTAACACCATACGGATCCGACTGTTGCAGGCTGCCCACTATTGCCCGACTGATACTGGTGTCAATGATAAGCAGACCACATGTCGCCATCCGACGACAAGCCGACCGAACGAGCAATGGCTTTCCGTCGGCGTCAACCACGGTCCTGGGGCGTACTTGCACCGTGCGGACCTGCCTGCTATTGACTGCCAACACGTCCGACAGCCGAGTAACGGCGAACCCGGCTCAGTCCACAACCCAAAAGCGACTGAGACTCAGAGCCGACGTCTATCATGCGACTGTCTGCCTTCTTACTGACTGTCGACTCACTGCACCGACTCACTCCACCGACTCCATCCACCGACGCACTGCTGCTCCGTCCCCGACTTCACTGCTGCTGCGTCTGGACTCAACTCGTACGCACGGCGACCCGGAGACACTGGCTCAGATCCAACCATGCAGAGGGAACACCGGCCCATTGGCCACCCGATATCTCTTCACAAGGAAGGAGCCGCCCCACGTCCCGCAAGATGACCAATTGAAAGGGCCCAGAAGCGGTCGGAAGACCAAATACACGAAACCCGATGAGACGACCGGCTGAACGACCAACCAACTGTCGTCTCCGCTCAAATCTGCTTCCGTCGGATAGTTCACGTGTGTGGCCAGCGGTCGGCAAATCCTGGCTGTCCCTGACTTCACTTCTGCTGCGTCCCGACTGAGCTCACAACTGAACTCCAGACACACGACGACCCGGAAATACTATCGGTCGCTACAGAGATGGTACGACAGTGCACTTATCGATAAGCGCTGCTGCTGCCACTCACGGCAGATAAGGCAGGAAGTTAGTGACGCCAGTAAATGGAATAAGAAAACGAGGCGGCTGTACCGTAAGAGAAGATGACAAACAATAAAAGGCATGAACACGAATTGCGCACGGCACAATGAGCGAAGTGAAGCGAAAAGGCATAAAAACGTGTAAAACATGACCGCAAATGATACAAATATAAAAATAAATGCATATAAAAATATACTCAAAGCATCGGCAAACGTCACTGCACATTTGGTGTTATAAACGGTGGCCGCAATGAGCTTACAAGTTGTATTTCCAACGGCAATTGAAGCCATTATCAAAAGTATTAAAAACCTATCTCCTGCTCCACTGATCTGGTCATTAACTAATCGGTCATGGAAGCGCCTTATATGTATGAAAATTTCTAGGTCCTCTGATGTATCCAAATTAACATCTCTACTCTTGTAATCAAGAATCTGTAAATTGTTTTTGATGTCACGAAGCTGATTGATGAACTGACGTAAATGATCTCAAAGTTTACTGTCACAGCCAGGATGACCGGTTCCCTATGTAGATTTCAGAACTTGTTTCAAGTTTGTGCGATGTAAAAGTAGTCACAATCTACACACTTAATTTTATAGACTACCAATTTGCAAAATTTATAAACCGAAAGTCTTATATTTTGTCGTAGGAGCTTCCCCAGCGTGTTAATAGCATATAAACGTTTCACTTTGCGCATCTTTGACAGAATTTTATTACCTACCTCCTTTCTATCACTTTCTCTGAATCCATTTACAATGCCTATCTTTACAATGGAGGCTTTCTCGATGCAGTTACCACCTGGTCAGGTGCAAATAATTTTAGCCTGTGAAACACTGAAAGAAACAATGCCTTCTTCTGTAATGGATGATGATCGCTATTCGCAGCAATAATGACAATTTTGCTGTCGGCTTACGAGAAACCTCGTATTCTGAACACTGGCCATTCCTACTTACCTGTAAACGAAAAAAAGTTAAGAGAGTCCTCAACATGAAAGCCCATAGCGAAATGATACTTGTGGTATAAAGAGTTAAAAATGTCTTGTAGTCTGAGTGCCTCGTTCTTATTCCCATTATACAACGATTATCTCGTCAAAATAATAGTATGGTGTTTGGGGTCCTTGTTTGTTCCACCGCCAATGAATTGATGTTTAAGACACAATAAGTCATATCTTTCATTAATTACTGGGGACACAGTATTATGCCCTCTGACTATTTTATGAGTATCCCGTGGAGGTTCTTCACTTACCATCATTTACATAGTAATTTGTCATCCGTTTTTTGCCTCTGGTAGAGATTTTTGATACTGTCATAAATACATCTCATATATCACTAGTGTTACTTAATCAATAGGTATTCACAATATTGTGTACTTGATACGTCGTATCGCGAGTTTTTAATTTGAGTGCGGATAATGTATCCTAAGAACAAGAGTGATTATCATCTGTAAGGGTTGTGGATATATTTTTAAAAAGGCTGGACATGCATTATTCCTTTGTGCTCCTGATTTTGTGGACTTTCTAATTTATGTTTTTGAAATGTTTGACATGTTCTATTATAACTCTGTGATGTCAAAATAGTTAATTTCGTTGCTAACCAACACGTGTACTTATTCTACTTTGTTGTGCGTTGTGTGCACAGATACACTTCTTAACACCGCCCAATGCATTTTGTAGGTTTTTGAGAATTTATCTCACTACGCTTCATTTTCTAGAATATTAATTTTTGTATACTATACTTACACTAGTTGTTTTTAGCACGCAGCGGCCTGGAGTTGGAGTTAATGGATTGCCGAAACTGGTCTTGTAAATAAAATAAACATTTCTAAAAACGTATGGGTGTTTATTGATTAGTTTTTCATAAATAAATGACCAGCCGCTGTCCTGCAACCACAATGGATCAACGGAAACAACCTTTTTTCAACTCCAATGACTTTATTTATTCTCCCCGAACTTTGAATCCTACTCAAAACTATTCCTTGGTCTTGATTATTGCTTGCCCATTGTACGCACTGAGTAAGATCCAGGATAGGCTACAGGCCTGTCTCAGTTCCTAATCAATCACTGATTCCCTTTCATACCCTGCGACACTTGCATCTGCCGTCTGGTCAATGTAATAGTTCTAAATAGGCTTTCGCTCCCTCTATTTTACCTTCGAAAAGGTTGTATTCCAGTCAAAAATATCAAAAGATTTCTGTAAGTGTTTAGATGCTTTAAAAGTAGGGGTGCCTTTTCTTAAACTATCTTCTGAGGTAAGTCGCAGGTTCAGTATTGCCACATGTGGTTAATACATTCCTAATAAATCCAAACTGATCTACTCCAAAGTCAGCTTCTATGAGTTTTTCCATTCTTCTGTCAGGAATTCGTGTTAGTATTTTGCAACTATGACTTATTAAACTGACAGTACGGTAATATTCACACCTGTCAGCAGCTGGTTTCTTTGAAATTGGAATTATTATATTTTTCTTGAAGTCTGACTGTAATTCGCATGTCTCATACATCTTGCACACCAAATGGAAGACTTTTGTCTTTGTTGGCTCTCCCATTTATATAGCAGTTCTGACAGAATGTCGTCTACTCCTCTGGCCTTGTTCCGACATAGGTCACTAAGGGCTCTATCAAATTCCTCTCGCAGTATCAAATCATCCATCTTGTGTTCATCTACGTCCTCATCCATTTCTATAATATTGTATTCACGTTCATCTCCCTTATATAGACCATCCATTTATTCTCATCTTTCAGCTTTCCATTGTTTGCTTAGGGCTGCTTTTTCGTCACAAGTCTAGATATTCACACAGCTACTTCTCTTTTCACCAAAGGACCCAGCAGACGGTATCTATCCTTCTCGTAGCAGTATATGATTCTAAATACTTACATATGTCCTCTGGCCATTCCTGCTTAGTCATTTTGCACCTTCTGTCAACCTGATTATTTAGACGTTTGTATTTCCTTTCGCCTATTTCATTTCCTCCATTTTTATATTTTCTTCTTTACTAAATTAAATTCAATACTGTCCTACCTATCTGATGTTCTGCTGCCTTCATTATTTCATCTCTCAAATTGATTGGCGACTCCATGGAGTGCTGTGTGCACAACGATCATGTTGTTGTTGTTGTTGTTGTTGTGGTCTTCAGTCCTGAGACTGGTTGGATGCAGCTCTCCATGCTAATCTATCCTGTGCAAGCTCCTTCATCTCCCAGTACCCACTGCAACCCACATCCTTCTGAATCTGCTTAGTGTATTCATCTCTTGGTCTCCCTCTACGATTTTTACCCTCCGCGGTGCCCTCCAGTGCTAAATTTATGATCCCTTGATGCCTCAGAACATGTCCTACCAACCGATCCCTTCTTCTAGTCAACTTGTGCCACAAACTTCTCATCTCCCCAATCCTATTCAACACCTCCTCATTAGTTACGTGATCTACCCACCTTATCTTAATCATTCTTCTGTAGCACCACATTTCGAAAGCTTCTATTCTCTTCTTGTCCAAACTATTTATCGTCGACGTTTCACTTCCATACATGGCTACACTCCATAAAAATACTTTCAGAAACGACTTTCTGACACTTAAATCTATACTCGATGTTAACAAATTTCTCTTCTTGAGAAACGCTTTCCTTGCCATTGCCAGTCTACATTTTATATTCTCTCTACTTCGACCATCATCAGTTATTTTACTCCCTAAATAGCAAAACTCCTTTACTACTTTAAGTGTCTCATTTCCTAATCTAATTCCCTCAGCATCACCCGACTTAATTTGACTACATTCCATTATCCTCGTTTTGCTTTTGTTGATGTTCATCTTATATCCTCCTTTCAAGACACTGTCCATTCCGTTCAACTGCTCTTCCAAGTCCTTTGCTGTCTCTGACAAAATTACAATGTCATCGGCGAACCTCAAAGTTTTTACTTCTTCTCCATGAATTTTAATACCTACTCCGAATTTTTTTTTGTTTCCTTTACTGCTTGCTCAATATACTGATTGAATAACATCGGGGAGAGGCTACAACCCTGTCTCACCCCCTTCCCAACCAATGCGTCCCTTTCATGCCCCTCGACTCTTATAACTGCCATCTTTTTTCTGTACAAATTGTAAATAGCCTTTCACTCCCTGTATTTTACCCCTGCCACCTTCAGAATTTGAAACAGAGTATTCCAGTTAACATTGTCAAAAGCTTTCTCCAAGTCAACAAATGCTAGAAACGTAGGTTTGCCTTTTCTTAATCTTTCTTCTAAGGTAAGTCGTAAGGTCAGTATTGCCTCACGTGTTCCAACATTTCTACGGAATCCAAACTGATCTTCCCCGAGGTCGGCTTCTACCAGCTTTTCCATTCGTCTGTAAAGAATTCGCGTTAGTATTTTGCAGCTGTGACTTATTAAACTGATAGTTCGGTAATTTTCACATCTGACAACACCTGCTTTCTTTGGGATTGGAATTATTATATTCTTCTTGAAGTCTGAGGGTATTTCGCCTGTCTCATACATCGTGCTCACCAGATGGTAGAGTTTTGTCATGACTGGCTCTCCTGAGGCCATCAGTAGTTCTAATGGAATGTTGTCTACTCCCGGGGCCTTGTTTCGACTCAGGTCTTTCAGTGCTCTGTCAAATTCTTCACGCAGTATCTTATCTCCCATTTCGTCTTCATCTACATCCTCTTCCATTTCCATAATATTGTCCTCAAGTACATCGCCCTTGTATAGACCCTCTATATACTCCTTCCACCTTTCTGCCTTCCCTTCTTTGCTAAGAACTGGGTTGCCATCTGAGCTCTTGATATTAATACAAGTGGTTCTCTTCTCTCCAAAGGTCTCTTTAATTTTCCTGTAGGCAGTATCTATCTTACCCCTAGTGAGACAAGCCTCTAAATCCTTACATTGGTCCTCTAGCCATCCCTGCTTTGCCATTTTGCACTTCCTGTCGATAACATTTTTGAGACGTTTGTACTCCTTTTTGCCTGCTTCATTTACTGCATTTTTATATTTCCTCCTTTCATCAATTAAATTCAATATTTCTTCTGTTACCCAAGGATTTCTACTAGCCCTCGTCTTTTTACCTACTCGATCGTCTGCTGCCTTCACTACTTCATCCCTCAGAGCTACCCATTCTTCTTCTACAGTATTTCTTTCCTCCATTCCTGTCAATTGTTCACTTATGCTCTCCCTGAAACTCTCTAGAACCTCTGGTTCTTTCAGTTTATCCAGGTCCAATCTCCTTTTAATTCCCACCTTTTTGCAGTTTCTTCAGTTTCAATCTGCAGTTCGTAACCAATAGATTGTGGTCAGAATCCACATCTGCCCCAGGAAATGTCTTACAATTTATAACCTGGTTCCTAAATCTCTGTCTTACCGTTATATAATCTATCTGATACCTTTGAGTATCTCCAGGATTCTTCCAGGTATACAACCTCCTTTTATGATTCTTGAACCAAGTGTTAGCTATGATTAAGTTATGCTCTGTGCAAAATTCTACAAGGCGGCTTCCTCATTCATTTCTTCCCCCCAATCCATATTCACCTACTATGTTTCCTTCTCTCCCTTTTCCTACTGACGAATTCCAGTCACCCATGACTGTTAAATTTTCGTCTCCCTTCACTACCTGAATAATTTCTTTTATCTCGTCATACATGTCATCAATTTCTTCATCATCTGCAGAGCTAGTTGGCATATAAACTTGTACTACTGTAGTAGGCATGGGCTTTGTGTCTATCTTGGCCACAATAATGCGTTCACTATGCTGTCTGTAGTAGCTAACCCACACTCCTATTTTTTTATTCATTATTAAACCTACTCCTGTATTACCCCTATTTGATTTTGTATTTATAACCCTGTAATCACCTGACCAAACGTCTTGTTCTTCCTGCCACCAAACTTCACTAATTCCCACTATATCTAACTTTAACCTATCCATTTCCCTTTTTAAATTTTCTAACCTACCTGCCCGATTGAGGGATCTGACATTCCATGCTCCGATCCGTAGAACGCCAGTTTTCTTTCTCCTGATAACGACGTCCTCCTGAGTAGTCCCCGCCCGGAGATCCGAATGGGGGACTATTTTACCTCCGGAATATTTTACCCAAGAGGACGCCATCATCATTTAATCATACAGTAAAGCTGCATGTCCTCGGGAAAAATTACGGCTGTAGTTTCCCCTTGCTTTCAGCCGTTCGCAGTACCAGCACAGCAAGGCCGTTTTGGTTAATGTTACAAGGCCAGATCAGTCAATCATCCAGACTGTTGCCCCTGCAACTACTGAAAAGGCTGCTGCCCCTCTTCAGGAACCACATGTTTGTCTGGCCTCTCAACAGATACCCCTCCGTTGTGGTTGCACCTACGGTACGGCCATCTGTATCGCTGAGGCACGCAAGCCTCCCCACCAACGGCAAGGTCCATGGTTCATGGGGGGGACAACGACCATATGATAAATAAAATTAGGAGGAAGGTCAGCAGTAATTATTACGCTTTATTACCAGTAAAATCGATTTTCGATCACATAATGATCATCTTCACTGCTTTTGCGTACAAATTACAGTTCGTCTGTAACTGGTGTCTTGTTATTAGCAGTAACAGAAGTTATGAAACGATCACTGCTAATAACTAGACACCAAAGCCAACGAGCTTTAATTTGTACGCTAAAGCGCTGAAGGTGATCATATTGTGATCGAAAATCAATTTTGCTGTTAATAAATCATCAAAATTACGTCCAATTCTGGCCTTCCTTCCAATTTCATCTCTCAAAGCTACTCACTCGTCTTCTGCTGTATTCCTCTTCCCTGTTACAGTCAATCGTTGCCTAATGCGCCCTATGAATATCTCAGCAACCCTCGGTTCTTTCACCTTATCCAGGTCCAATCTCCTTAATGTCCTACATTTTGGCAGTTTCTTCACTTTCAGCCTATAGTTGATAAGCACTAAATTGTGACCAGAGTCTGCATCTGGCCCCTTTATTGTCTTATGTTTTAAAATCTGTTTCTGATGTCTCTGTCTTACCATTCTATTATCAATCTGCAAGCTTAAGGTGTCTTCAAGTCTCTTCCAAGCATACATTCTTTTTTTCATGAGTCTGAAACTAAGTGTCAGCGATGATTAAACTATTCTCTGTGCAGAATTCTAGTAAGCTATTCCTCTTTCATTTCTCCCCCCTGTCCATAATCACCTGCTATGCTTCTTCCTCCTCGTTTCCAACTATCGAATTCCAGCCAGCCATCGCAGTTAAAATATCGTCTCCCTTAACTATCTGAATAATTTCTTTCGTGTCATAACACATTTCTACAATCTCTTCATCATCTGCAGAACTAATTATCATATGAACTGGTGCTACAGTGGCAGATGTGGCTTTAGTGTCAGTCTCTTCACTGTGCTGTCCAGGGCAGCTTATGCACTTTCCGACTTTATCATTCTCTGTTAAACTTACTCCTCCATTACCATATTTTATTTTTTGTTTCTATCCCTGAAATCATCTGACCAGGAGAGCTGTTCCTTTCTCCTGCTTCTGAATTACACCAATTCCCACTATATCTAACTTCAATCTTCTTAAATTTTCTAATCTACCTGATTAGCAGTGTAATATTACACTCTAGAATGTATAGAATGACAGTTATCGTTCTCATGATATCTCCACCCAGAGCTGTGAATGGGTGACGACATCATTTAAAAATACATTAGATTTGCATGCCCTGAGAAAAAATTACAGCTGTAGTTTCCACCTGCTTTCAGCTGTTTTACTGTACCATGACAGCAGGTTCGATTTCGTTGTAGTTACATGTCCAGATCAGCCAATGACACAGAATGTTGCCCTGCAACTGCCGGAAAGGCTGGACCCTCTCTTCAGGAGAAATATGTTTGCCTGATATTTCAACAGAGATCCCTCCACTGTCGTTGTATCTACGGTATGGATATCTATATTGATGAGGACACCCTGTGAACTCAAGGTCCATAGCATAACGGGATCACACATAGTGAAGGGTAAGCAGGTTCTCCCTTAAATCTCACTGAATTATTGTTAATGATTCCATCTTTTATTAGCTATCACGTCTAGTCTGTCCATTTCAGCAGTTGGTAACAAGATTTAGACAGCACCAAAGTTTTATCATAATATAATCCCCAGTTAATTATCACTAATTCACTGCTCTACCTATAAATGGCGACCGTTCTTCATTGTAGAAAAAGAATCATAGTTGCCATGTTAATATCTTTCTTGTCAATAACCATCCCCTCATTTACTAAAATAAATTGTATGCACTTCCAGTATATGCATGTCACATGAATCAAAATAAATATCATTCTATGTTACATGACTATTCATTGCCAAGCCAATCATAAATATCATAGCATTTCAAACAATTATCCAACATTAAAAAGTTCATAAATTTGTTGAAAAGAATGCTATCGTCATCACGATCATAAAAAAATTCATTTATTTTCCAATCATTTGTTTTTAATCCGAACACCTTACAAAAATCGTTGCTTCATAAGCTCACTTTTACTTGTCAGCTAAGTGCAACATCTCAATGATGTTCATCATCAGCTTAGTACACCATTTCTATGTAATTACTTTATTGAAGACAAAATTAGCTGTACATCTTAAATAGTGACTTTTCAACAGAATTATTTCTCGAACCTCACAAGAATATGTATATATCACTCATTTGTTACAAGATCTTTGGCTTTTTGTGTTTTATTCAATGTTAAGAATTTTTTTCCTCTTCTAGCGACCATTTGGAATTGTTCTAAGAAGGTGCTACTTATGGTATTATACCATACTTATACATGTTTCCCACACAATGACCAATAGTATGCAACATTATAAAAGTTAATGAGAAATAATTACTGTCTTTTTATATTCAACAAATTTCTAATTAGGTTTTGTCACTCAACACAACAACAATCTTGTCAATAACAGTGTTACTATCATCGAAATAATAAATAGAACTAAAATTAATCAAGTTATATGTTAGTTGAGCCTCAAGCAAGATGGATGAAAAAACAAGCCTGTTCAGTTTTAAAAACCACAGTCCAATTTAAGTATGTACTCTAAAATTTGCTCAGGCTTTGTGACAAATGTAAGACAATAGTAAAACGCTAACAACGTAATTGAACTACAGCTCAGAGTGTAAACGCAGCGGAAAAAAGTAGGGCACACAGTTAAATGGAAAAAAGAGCAAATAATGTAGCGTGGAACAGTGAGGAGTGAAACGCTCCTATATGGCTCAGAGTCATGTACTCGCAGGGATATAATGCGTCTATATGCCCATAAGCGTGCAACAATATAACTAGTTGCTTAAAACACACCATATCATATTCACCAACTTGTTGACAATAATACACCATTTAAACTACGGTAATTCACGATCATTTTATATATATTTGCTGTTGACCTTCTGCTTCAACTGGTCGTCTACACCTCATTTTGGACCTGGCTCGTCTCTATCGTCCATGCAGCACTCAATGAAGAGCTTCCTTCGCAATATGTTCATTGTGTCTCCTAAGTGAATGTCGTAACAATCTCCACTTTCTGCTTCTTATTTGCAGCTCATTTGGCTTCTAGCTGGTTCTTTTCCAGAGTGTTTCGTTAAACATGACATTTGGCCACCATATCCCTAGGATGTTTCTCAGATATGAGTTGTTGAATGTGTCACAGTTATGGACTGACTGCTTTCTCACTTTGCATGTTTAACAACCGTATAGAAGCTCAGTTTTTACATTACTTTCAAATATCCGAAACTTTTTCTCAATGTTACTTCCTCCCCTCTCCAGATGGAGGGAAGAGGTGTAAGGCGCCTTGGGCTTTGTTAGTGCTGCTGTTAACGTCCTCTGTTGCACCACAATATAGTTTTATCATGTACCTCTGTACATAAGTAGAATAGCAATCTAAATAGCGTCATAATGAAACCTACATTCAAAAACATATCCAGTATCACACATGAAACTAACTTAACAATTAATAAAAAATTTCACAACCTAACCTGTACCACGTCGGAAATCAACGACAAAGAACAACCTCAGTGATGTATTGAGAAGACAAGTAAAACTTGGTGGAAATTCTTGAACAGTAATCTGTAAATTCACTCATTATTACCAAATGGCTACAGGATAATCGAAGCTTCCCAGTATCCAGCAACACACATACAATTACTTACCTTTGTATCATTAAACGACCAAACATGATATTCTGGCCTCCCCTACTGCTTCTCGACTGATCTCGATATGATAATTTCTCATGCTCCATCTCTTAGCCATAGGTGATCAATTGCCCTTTAAATCCTTAAATTTCGGTAATTCTGAACTTCTGCAAAATGTATGTTAATATGTCGTCAGGAATTGAGTTACACATCGTGCCCACATTCATAGATAATTCGTTTGATAAGTTTTGGATTATTATTATTATTATTATTATTATTATTGGCGTTTTGCCCTTGAAGAGCGCATTGGACTAAACTACATGACCAGTTCCTTTTGCTGCCTTCCTTGCTGCCCAAACTTCCCTCATTCGCTCATTGTGTTTCTGTTTCCGTTCCTCTGGCCATGCTTCTTGTCGGCTTTGTGTCTACGGATTCATCTTGATTGCCTTTTTGGTTGCCCATATTTCTTTCATCTTCCGGCTGTGATCTTGCTTGCGTTCTTCAGTCCATTTTACACCTGATCGTTTGTCACATTGTATCTCATGTGGTTTACTTTTCGTAATGATTTTTATGAATTTTATTCTGTCCGTTATGGTGTCTGCTGTTATGTCGATTTGATTCAGGTCGTTTTTTACCTCTGCCACCCATTTGTTGTTTCTAGTGGTTAACCAGTCAAAGATCTGTTTGGTCAGTCTGTTTGATGATATTCTGTATAGGTGTCCATAGAATTGTAGTCTGCGTTTTCTAATCTTTTCTGTGATTGTCTCCGTATGTTTGTGTTGTTCCTCTGTAGGTTTCTTGATCTATATTTCATTGTTGTTAGTTGGGCCAAATATTTTCCTAAGTATTTTAAATTCTATTTTTTCTAGTTGTCTGATACGTTTATGCCCTAGGATTAGTGTGGTCTCTGCTGTATATAGTGTCTCGGGGAGCACCACCGTGTCGTAGTGGCGTAATTTGGCTTTTTTGTGAGATAGACTTCTTGTTGTAATGATTCCACACTACTTTGTATGCCTTGTCCAGTTTAGGTTTTCTTTCTTCGTTTGAGTCTCTGTTATGTCCACTCATTTGTAGTTTTTCACCGAGGTATTTGAAGTTTGCCGTTTTGTAAATTGTGCCATACTTTGTGTTCAGAGATGAGAGTTTTTTTGTGCTCCTATGCTGTGTCTTTTCGTAAGAGATATGTAGTCCAGTTTTGGAAGCGATTTCGTGTAGTTTTTCAATATCGTCTTTTGTTTCTTTTATACCTTTCGTGACAATCGCCAAATCGTCTGCAAATCCAGGCATTTAATCTGTAGGTTTCCTAAGGTTATCCCCTGTTGTGATGTTTCCCATTCTTTTATTACCTTATCTAACACCAGATTGAAAAGGAGAGGTGAGAGGCTATCGCCTTGTCGGACACCTGTGCGAATTTCAAAGGGCTCTGGTAGTTCCCCATAGAACTTTACATTGGAGGTCGTGTTGGTTAAAGTTTGCTCTATGATAGCCCGTGTTTTGTTGTCTACTTTGTATTCTGCTAGAATTTTGAAGAGAGTTTTCCGGTCGATAGAGTCGTACGCCTTTTTGAAGTCGACAAAGGTAATTATCAGGTTCTGTTTGGGTTGTAAAATCATTTTCAGGTTCCAAATTTGTTCCGCACAAGACCGCCCTTTACTGAAGCCTGCTTGCTATTCCCCAGTCAAGTGGTCGGTCTGGCATTCTAGTCTGTTTAGTAAAGCTTTATAGAGGATCTTGTATGTGACCGGTAGTAGGGATACTCTTCTGTAGTTGTTTGAGTCAGTCTTGTCACCTTTTTTGTGTAGTGGGTGCATCAGGGCAGTTTTCCAGCCGTCAGGAATTTTCATGGTCTTCCAGATGTCTTCCAAGATCCTGTGGATGTCTTTGGTGAGTTCTGGGTCTTGTAACTTCCAGATTCCCGCGGTGATGCCGTCTTCTCCTGGTGCTCTACGATTCTTGAGTGACTTGATTATTTCTTTAACATCTTCTAGAGTTGGAGGTTCACTATCTGGATTGTACGTGCTCGTTTCTGTCATCATTTCTTCCATAGGGGATTCCATGTTGAGCACTTTTTCAAAGTACTTTGCCAGAATGTCACAACTGATTTTGGTATTGGTTTCTAGGGTTCCATCCGCTCTTCTAAAGCACAAGTTGGGTGGCTGATATCCAGTCATATTTTGTCTGAACGTTCTGTAGAGGTTTCTTGTATTGTTCTTCATGAAGTCCGATTCGATCTCCGTCAGTCGCCGTTTATCATACTGTCGTTTGTCACTGCGTCTGATTTTGCTTGATTGCTTTTGTGTTTTCAGGAAATTCATCAATTCTCTTGGGATTTATGAGTACTAAATTTTTTTCCATGCACTGATTCGTTGTTCAGTAGCTTGGTCACATGTGTGGTTCCACCAACGGTGTTTCCTTGTGTGTGGTGCTTGTGCTAGTTTCATGGCCTCTCGGATTCTTCCTGAACGTTGTGTCCAGTCTGTCGTTTTCTCCATTTTAATTTTGTCTAATGTTTGTGTCTGGTTTAAAGTAAGGTATTCTGGAGCTGGTCTAACAGTTTTGTTCTTCTGGAGCTTTTTCTTGGGCAAAAGACGAATCCTGATCTGCAGTAAGTGGTGGTCTGAGTCGAAATAGCCTTTACGTGTGTCTATATTCAAAATTTCTTTTTGTGAGTCTTTCTGTTTATTACGTGGTCGATTTGTAGTTCTTGCTTCCCGCTGGAGAATTTCCATGTGGTAAGTTTCCGTGTTGGTTTCTTGAATTTTGTTGACATAATGGCGAGGTCGTGGCTTTTGCAGAAGTCTATCAGATGTTTTCCGTTTTTGTTTGTGTCCTTGTGTGGAGAATGTTTTCCTGCGGTATGTCTGTGTATCTTTTCTTTTCCGAGTTTAGCGTTGAAGTCTCCCAGTATTATTTTGACTCTATGTGCAGGAATTTTTCTGATAGTTTCTTCCATTGTCGTCCAGATGTCATCAATTTCGTCCGGGTTTTTCCTGTTGTAGTCATTAGTCGTTGCATGTGCGTTGATAATTGTGTAGGATTTGTTGGCTGATTTCACTGTGATGGTACCTATTCTTTCGTTTTGTGACGAAAAGTCTATTATGCTGTCCGTGATGGACCTGTGTACTGCAAATCCTGTGCCAAAAAGCCTTAGGTTTTTCAGTTGTCTCGATGGTTTTCCTTTGTATATTCTGAAATTCTCCGTGGTGAAATGGTCTTCGTCTGTGAATCGTGTTTCTTGCAGTGCACATATTTTGATTTGAAATTTTTCAAGAGTGTCTGTTAGTAGTTTCATCTTTCCTGTCTTCGTCAGTGTGTTCACGTTGAGTGTGCCGATGTAGTGTTTGCGTTTGGTCTTGAGGGAGTTTGAGAAGCTCTGATTTTTCTCATGATGTTCGTGAGCCCCCGGAATCCGATGCTCACGACGATCCCAGCCTATTGGCTGGGGCCCGGGGTAATGAGATTTTTTCGTTGTACCATCATGATGTACAACCTGACTTTCCAGATCAGGGGGTTGGTTGAGGCCGCCACTGACATGTGGCGCAGACGCCTTTTGTAGCCTCCCACTGTGGGAACAGACGCTACTGGTAGTTTTGGTCCGCCCCGAGTATTTCATTTCCTCGGTACCACCTATATCTAGGAGGCATTCCCCTATCCGCCACCTGGGGAGGCGCTCGGATGGGGTCTACTAAGCGCCCCGAGGATACGTTTTGTATGCTTATAAAATTTTCGACAACTCGTTATCAGTGGTCCACCATGAAACAGACAAACTTTTATGTGTTTAGACAATGATCACTAAAATTTTAGTATGGCATTATTTGCTATCCAAAATGGAAAAAGAAAAAAAAATGTTTTTAGGTATAAATCAGTTTATATGTGTCAGTGTAGTGAGTGTTGGGGCCATAAATGGGAAAATTCCTGTAATATAGATGGGCTAGTAACCCATTCAGAGACAAAATAAACGTACTTGCACTACATAGTCTAGCCTCAGCAAAAGGACGGATTAGCGGGTTACGATATGGGTGAGAAATAAGAGCGAGAGACAGTGGTTTAAGGAAGCCTGCAAAGCTTTCTCCTTGTACGTTAGGTAACTGGTGTTAAGGAATTCGAATTAGCAAAACATTGGAAAGGAAAGGAAATAGATTTAACAGGTATTACAGAAAAAAACATCTGGAACTACATCTACATCTACATCTACATTGATACTCCGCAAGCCACCCAACGGTGTGTGGCGGAGGGCACTTTACGTGCCACTGTCATTACCTCCCTTTCCTGTTCCAGTCGCGTATGGTTCGCGGGAAGAACGACTGTCTGAAAGCCTCCGTGCGCGCTCTAATCTCTCTAATTTTACATTCGTGATCTCCTCGGGAAGTATAAGTAGGGGGAAGCAATATATTCGATACCTCATCCAGAAACGCACCCTCTCGAAACCTGGCGAGCAAGCTACACCGCGATGCAGAGCGCCTCTCTTGCAGAGTCTGCCACTTGAGTTTATTAAACATCTCCGTAACGCTATCACGGTTACCAAATAACCCAGTGACGAAACGCGCCGCTCTTCTTTGGATCTTCTCTATCTCCTCCGTCAACCCGACCTGGTACGGATCCCACACTTATGAGCAATACTCAAGTATAGGTCGAACGAGTGTTTTGTAAGCCACCTCCTTTGTTGATGGACTACATTTTCTAAGCACTCTCCCAATGAATATCAACCTGGTACCCGCCTTACCAACAATTAGTTTTATATGATCATTCCACTTCAAATCGTTCCGTACGCATACTCCCAGATATTTTACAGAAGTAACTGCTACCAGTGTTTGTTCCGCTATCATATAATCATACAATAAAGGATCCTTCTTTCTATGTATTCGCAATACATCACATTTGTCTATGTTAAGGGTCAGTTGCCACTCCCTGCACCAAGTGCCTATCCGCTGCAGATCTTCCTGTATTTCGCTACAATTTTCTAATGCAGCAACTTCTCTGTATACTACAGCATCATCCGCGAAAAGCCGCATGGAACTTCCGACACTATCTACTAAGTCATTTATATATATTGTGAAAAGCAATGGTCCCATAACACTCCCCTGTGGCACGCCAGAGGTTACTTTAACGTCTGTAGACGTCTCTCCATTGATAACAACATGCTGTGTTCTGTTTGCCAAAAACTCCTCAATCCAGCCACACAGCTGGTCTGATATTCCGTAGGCTCTTACTTTGCTTATCAGGCGACAGTGCGGAACTGTATCGAACGCCTTCCGGAAGTCAAGAAAAATAGCATCTACCTGGGAGCCTGTATCTAATATTTTCTGGGTCTCATGAACAAATAAGGCGAGTTGGGTCTCACACGATCGCTGTTTCCGGAATCCATGTTGATTCCTACATAGTAGATTCTGGGTTTCCAGAAATGACATGATACGCGAGCAAAAAACATGTTCAAAAATTCTACAAGAGATCGACGTAAGAGATATAGGTCTATAGTTTTGCGCATCTGCTCGACGACCCTTCTTGAAGACTGGGACTATCTGTGCTCTTTTCCAATCATTTGGAACCTTCCGTTCCTCTAGAGACTTGCGGTACACGGCTGTTAGAAGGGGGGCAAGTTCTTTCGCGTACTCTGTGTAGAATCGAATTGGTATCCCGTCAGGTCCAGTGGACTTTCCTCTATTGAGTGATTCCAGTTGCTTTTCTATTCCTTGGACACTTATTTCGATGTATATGGCTATACTATGATCTACAGCGGAGTAAATTTATAAAGAAGAACAAGTAAGGGTGTTACCATCTAAATTCCTACAAAAAATAAGGTAAAACACTTGACTATTAAATGAAAAAGGACGCACTGTTCTATTACGAATTAAAGATACAAGAGCAATCCAAAGAATAATAGCAGCTAACGTCCAATATGAAAGGAATGTTGACTACTCTAAGGTCTTTTTCAAACTATTGCAGGTGACATTAAACAGTATGAATAAAAATCAGATATTCTTTACGGGAGATCTAAATGCTAGAAGTGGAAACAAACTAACTACAATAATAGTAGACACATTTGGAGATACGTATGTGGTGAAAAAGGAAATATACTCACCAATTTCGCTGTTTTCTTCAAAACTTAGTAGAACATAAAAAGGGTCCTGCTTCCGAAATATCCGAAGTTACCGACATTATGCAAGTAATGTGGTCGCATAATTAGCATACTTCTAACGGCAAAGTTTACCGGAAGAAATACGATCTTGCTACTACATAGTGGCGCAGGAGAGGATACTGAAGAGTTGCATACATAATGAAATCTTTTGCACACAGGTATGACATTTATAGTTTAGCATGAGGACGAGAAAAGCATAAATTTCATTACTGTGAAAATCAACAGCACAAAGAAATAAAGAACGCTTCATGCTAACTCACCGCCCAAAAACAAGTAGCATTTAGGGCTACACTCTACAAAGCACACTCACTTACTTCAGAAATAATAGACTTCCAACCAAATATATCACAATGAAAAAAAAAAATACTGACGCGGTGAATGGGTCCGAAAAATAAAGAGGTCATACACAAAATAAGGCATCATACGTCTGGGCCAAATGGAATAAATTACTGCAGACCCATTTTTTAAAAAATAACGGGTTCTTTCTCCACTGTGAATGAGTTACGATACCTATTATTCCACGGCAATAAAGACTGACTCCTTAAAATTCAACAGTGAGGTTTATAAAATATAATGCTCAAGTTTTCTGCCTATTCAGGCAGCAGTTTCAAAACCTGTTTTCAAGCACACAAGATTACCTTCGTACCAAAAACTATGCAAAATCTACTATTAACTGGCCACACACGATGTATTTTAGCTACAGACAACGGAATTTCAGGTCAAGACTGGAAAACCGTCGGGGTCACATATATGTTAGTGTGGACACAACCGTGAAAATTAATCTATGAACGTCACATAGACAAGACAGTGAAAAGTAGAGTGAACAAAGAGATGACTGACACATTGTAGATGGCATTCCAACAGTGGGCCAAAGTGCGTCGAAACGTAAGCTGCAAAATATGAAATTAGGTTTATGGTTGCTTGGTTGGTTGTTTGGGGAAGGAGACCAGACAGCGAGGTCATCGGTCTCATGGGATTAAGGAAAGACGGGGAAGGAAGTCGGCCGTGCCCTTTCACAGGAACCATCCCGGCATTTGCCTGGAGCGATTTAGGGAAATCACGGAAAACCTAAATCAGGTTGGCCGGACGCGGGGTTGAACCGTCGTCCTCCCGAATGCGAAATTAGGTTTATGAAAGAGATGAGAAAGAGGCTTAAAATGTTTCCTTTCGAAGCATTGCAATCCAGAATCAGTATGCCGATTAGTCAAACTCTCCTTCAGTGCTGGGGTAATCACTCAAACGACGCACCATTATGAAGACACCCGTTTGGTAAATATCGTATACTGCTGAGTGAAGAAGCCTTATCTACCTGCTGTACATCTTTGTACAACAAAAATCGTCCATCCTTCAGAGCCTTTTTTGAGGTATCAAAACCGTCATAATCGCATGGGGAGTGTGTCTCCCACTTGGGTTTACGTGGGGCTTCCTATCGTGGGGTTTCCTACAAAGGTTTCGCGAGCATCTGGTTTCCTAACGAGGTGTTTAAAAACTGAGCCTCCCCCACTGCTTGCCTACCCTAGTCGCTCACCCTGAGTGCATGCGTTGTCACCGTTTCTCAGACAGTGTCGTCGTAGGTAGGTTTCGTTCCTTGCTATCTCCTATACGACTTCTGTTCTATGCCGTGTACACAATGGAAGTGATAACAACAACGAAAGGGAGGCCATGTCTTATCAAGGATGGTCATCGCTACCATATTTACAGGAGGAATAAAGAATATACAAACTGGATGTACTTCAATTATAAACGAAGTAGGTGCAAAGGCCATTTAAAAATTGCAAATGGTGAAATGGTTGCTCAACAGCAACTTCTTGTCCACCTGACAAAACAGATGTGGAGATAATGAAAAGACTACATAATTCCTGAAGAATAGTTCGTGAAGGAAGGACAGTGCCTATAGCCCAAATTTTTAAGCAGAAATTTCAAGATTTGAAAGATAAAGTATTGGAATTCGTGGCATATATTCCGAATTATGACAGCTCCAACACTCTATTGTTAAGGCGAGAGGAGGAGCTACTGGGACAACCCAGAACCCTGGATCCAGTTCGGAAATTCACCGTAGCGAAGACCTTTTGAAATTAGCGAAAGGTAATAGGTTTTTGAAGATTGATGATGGCTCTGTTCCAGGCAAGAGACTTCTAGTATTTACTTGCGAAGAAGCAGAGAAAATCCTTTGTGACAATGGAAGTGTGCTTGTGGATGGGACATTTGACAGCTCTTCGAAATAGTTCAAACAATTGTACACAATCCATGTCGACATGGGAAGTACAGAAGAGGCAACTAAGATATTTCCTGTTTTATTTGCTTTGCTGTCAGAAAAAAGTAAAAATTCATATGAAAAACTTTTTTCTGGATTGATATCTAAGATGCCCGGGTGGTCACCAAAAACTGCAGTGCAAGATTTTGAAATTGCTACAATTAAAGTAATGAGTTCAGTGTTCCCCGAAACACAACTTTCCAGCTGTAATTTTCACTTTAACCAGTGTCTGTGGAAGAAGATACAGGTACTGGGACTAACAGAAGACTACAGGGATAGGGAGGAAGTGCGATTGTTTTGTCGCATGTGTGCTGCAGTGACACATCTTTCCACTTAACATTGTCGATGAAGCGTGGATTTAAATAATGGAATAAATGCCCAGTGGAGAGAAGATCACAGCATTTACAGACTATATGGCTAATCAGTGGATGGAAAATCCTAATATACCTTTTGAAATGTGGAATGTTTTTAACCAACGACACAGAGCGACAAATGCTGTCGAAGGTTGCCATAGAAAACTGAATTCCTCAATAAACTAGAAACATCTTATTCAAAAGCTGAAGGAGGAGGCAGTGAACGCTATTTTTGAAATTAAAAAAGATTCCATTGGCCTACCTCTTCAAAAAAGAAAGAAGAGGTGCATAGATCTTGACAAAATATTAAAAGACATTATGAAAACGTATGAAGACTCTGGAGATTTAAAAAGGTGTGTCAAATCTCTAGCCTTTATAGAAAAAATTGAACAAGAGTTTACGATTGATAAGAAAAAAACGTTATCAATTTGCTACTGTAATGTTGAACAACAACAATAACAACAAATAGTAAACAACAACAAAAACAAAATAAATAAAGGAATAAAAATAAATAAAACGAAAAAAAATTTAAACATGCCTATGTACTACTTGCATAGCCAGTCCTAAGCCTGGATAAAATGTGAAGGGATGTTCTTATGTTCATGTCAGTCGGAAAGTTCAGGGTTACGATATTTATCTGCAGTCGGAAACACGAGCGTCACCACGTAGTGGGTCTAGAGATTGGAATAGTTGGTTGATAAAAATTTTACCATGATGTTCTGTGTGAAAAATTCTAGGATTTGCTGTGGGCCTTAAAATTACTGCTGTTTTACAACGGTATGTGTAAGTACAGCACACATTTTACTAGCATCAATAATTTCGCAAATTTAACTTGCCGATTCTGGAGTTTCGTCATATATGTCATACGAAACTAATTATTTGTATTTGGCTGATGTCATTCACAAAAGTACGCTTTTAACGCTATTTCTAAAGTTCTACAAAATCTGCCATTTATTGAATTTTTAACTCAACAAAACAGAAATTACACTTGGGAAATTTATTATATAACATGGCCACTCGTCTTGTGAATCTTCCAGAATTTTTGGTGAGGTAGGAGGAATGAGGACTCAGACAGCTGATTGCCTACTTTTCTGTCAGAGTCTTTTAAACACGATCATATTTGCCCCTATTGTGCTCCAACAGGAGCAATTTTCAGCTGATTATTATGTAGTTCATTTTATAAAGATGAAATTCCAACTAGGTGAACTTGGTGGGGTCATCTATATTTAGCAACGAATTTTATCATCTGTAGACATCAAGAACAACACTCTAGTTATCGAGACTTAATACGCCGCATCTAACCATAGGAAATTATTTTGTAATTCCTTTCAGGTTAACACGTCCATTGTCGCGTAAATCTTTATCTAATTACTAACAGTAAACCCGGCGTTGCCCGGATATTTATTAACCCCAGTTTAATGTCAGTTCATCTCCTCTTCCCTCATCTCTCTTGTCCATTTAGACCTATCTCGTCTCTCTATCCACCTCCTCCTTCCACCCATCCGTCTCTCTATCCATCTCCTCCATGTGCCCCCCTCTCTCACAACACTTCCTGCTCCTCTCCATCCTCCTCTCCTTCTCCACCCATCTTTCCGTCTCTGTCCACCTCCTCCTTCGCTTTTTTTAATAGTACATCAAATTCACAATAACACCCCTAATTTATGTATTTATTACAGTGTTCCCTTAGTAATCCCCTTTCTCTGTTTACATGCTGCTCCCTCTCTCTTAATCTGCTTCTCTCACTTCTCTGGATGCCCCTCCTCTCCGCCGACCGAGTGGCCGAGCGGTTCTAGGCGCTACAGTCTGGAACCGCGCGTCCGCTACGGCCGCAGGTTCGAATCGTGCCTCGGGCATGGATGTGTGTAATGTCCTTAGGTTAGTTAGGTTTAACTAGTTCTAAGTTTAGGGGACTGATGACCTCAGAAGTTAAGTTCCATAGTGCTCAGAGCTATTTGAACTAGCCAACCTCCTCCCACCTCCCCGTCTCTATCACGCTCTCCTCTCTCCGTATATCTCCTCCTCCGCCTCCGTCTTACCATCTCCTCTTTCCCCGTCTATGGAAAAATACGTATATCTGCCAACTTTCATGCTGACTGACGAAACGATATTGAATTTATTTAAAGGTAGGCCAGCTCTCCGCCATCCAGCATACGTTGACTTGTATAAATGCCTTCACCACGAAAACATACATACATGAGCCAACTCCCAAGCTATCAGTCGATCGGTGTGTAACTCTGTTGTAAGGTACCCTCCGCAATACACCGTATGAAATTTCACGTAGACGGTGAGGTTCCCCCTGTTTTGAAGATCGAATGTACAACATTTGATCAAGATCGGAGCAACACTGTGGCTTTTGTTGAAATCCGTAAGTAAAGTACCCTCCACAACGCACTGAACGAAGTTTTATGTAGACAGTGACCATCCTCTTGGTTTGAGAAATAGAAATTCATTTTTATACATCCCGCTCGCTTTATGCCGACTTAGTTGCGAAACATAAATAATAGATTCGAACAACAGAAATCACGTAATGAATTCTGTCGTATAAGGGGCTACATAGCTATTAAATAAGAGCAACGGTCACTTTCAGTGTTACGTAAAATAACGTTATACCTTGTAAATTATCACGACACAAAATGAAGATGATAAGCAATGTGGGACTTCCTTCCGTTTGCGTTTGAAACTCTCCTAGAACTTCAGTGTGGCGAGGCGGGTGGGAGGGGGTAGGAAGGGGAGCCTCGATTTGTTTGGCCGGCCCGCGCCTCTGACAGGTTTAGCGTACTACTGCTGGTAGGAAACCCAAGGGTAGGAAACCCCACGACACCAATAATTCTGCGTTACGACATTTGCGATATTGAGATGCCACAACAGTCAATCATGCGATTTTTGCCGATGTTTCGCGTTAATAACTCGCCGTCATTTCTCCAGTGTTGCGCATTACCGTTCCCCAATGGTTAAGACACCAGGGTCAGTGAAATCTTCAAGCAATAGGCATCGGTAACCAAAACAACAAATTGCTGACCCTTGAACTTCTTAGGACAACGGGACGACGGGTGAAGTGTTGTTCATTCTCCGAAGAATGTCTGCGAGCGTTGGTTTCGGCAGCTATGAAAAGAATAACATCGCATTTATTCTCTTTGGATGCGTTTGGTAGTAACGTCGACATAATTCACATTTGTGCATTTACGGCGGGCACTTCGGGAAGACACAAATCCTACACAGATCCGTTGCCTACATGTTAGTGTTTACAAATGTGCACTGAAGCCCCGCTACCTTCCATAAACACTTAAATGGAAACGCCCTCAAACGCAATTTTTTGACCACTCCTTTGATCCCTCCTTATATAATCAAACTCGCCGGCGAGTGTCGATAAAAAATTGTTTCCACTCTGTTGATTACTGTATCACCCCTAACTTTGTTACGACCATTATTTTACCGGTATTTGAAGTTACTCTGCTTGACAAAGGATCAAGAGCACCGTCTTCCTAGCATATCGACATTTCAATAATCTCAAAGGAGTTCCCACGTTTCTGAGTCAGACCCATGTGGCAGTGTTCTGATATTCGGCAATCCACTGACTAATATTTCTTTTGAGAAATGTATGAGCGCGTGGCGTATAAGTCGCCGGTGTCTGCCCCATATTTCTTCCTTTTGTCGTGCATACTAACTTCGCCCCAACTTTCATAAATAAAAAAATAAAAAAAAAAATCCAAAAATTCACCATAAGAAAAAATGCCTAAAAGCGCTGCACTGTACACATTACTTTCTACGACACATAGTCGAAACTACAGAAATATGTCGCCTGTGATATCTGGTGTGTTGAGCATGCAGCATAGACCTGGCATCCAGGATAAATCACGAAAATCCACCGATGTAACATACACACTATGGTTCGAGTTCTCTGCTCGGAACCCAAAGAGGGGCCCGCATGTTAGTGGAAAAAGGCACGCTTGATATCGGCAGGTAGGATCCGTCAAATATCTCCGCAAAGCATGCCTGCAGTTCTGTCTCTTCACAGAAATCGCCTCGCGCGTGGGCAAGATATTGCACAACATATGGGCTAAACTTAACACATCAGAGAGTAGACAGAAACCAATTTGGTAACGTTACACAATGAGATGAATTGTTAGTCTCTTTATCTGCTCGAGCATACAGCAATATACCTGCATAAAACCACAAAGCTTGAATTAACGGGCCCCTTCCGCAACTGATGGTTATTTTAGTAATTTAGAAAAAAAGCCGTTTAATTATCGCTTTACATGTGTTATGCTACTTTATAGCGCTACCATCTGGCACTACATAAAAGCATCACTTTGATCATCTCATATGATGCTCTATGTGCGAGATATAGAAGAAGGTGTGTGTGTTTGTGTACAGTTAAATGCTGTGCAGTTGTACCATAAGCAATCAACGTTTGCTGACATTACAGATATTAAAATAGTCTGACAGGACCCTTTTGGAAGTTTTCCACTATTTTTCATCTCTTTCGACATCCTTTAAATTGAGAATTTATAAGGTTAACATGTAACCCTCTCACAACAGGAACGCGGATTTCGCGTCATCTTGGTGAAAAGCAAACGTTTCCAACTGTGCTCTGTATTGTATGAATAAGCTGCTATCCTAAGTACTTGAGTAACGTCTTGATGTGTTAAGCTATACGACAGTTTATGACCCTGTATACAGCTGAATATGTGATCTTACCACATATGATGAACGTGATATTCACCGAGTCACATACTTAACATACGCGCAATGGTGGTAAACATCAGTAGCTATATATTCTAAAGAAAAATTGTAGGTAAACACACAGCAAAAACATCTCCTAAAGTTAAATAATGAGTAGTTTTCTGATTATGGAGAAAGGCAGTGCTCATCGTATGTGTAGACTCAAGATGTATAACTAGACAAGTCTACAAATAAGCTAGTGAAGTCGTAATGGGATTTAAAATCGAAATGTCCACATACTTTTGGAAACAGTGTTCCTGACTATCCTGTATTCCGCAAAATATCTCACTGTTTTACAAAAATACAATTAAGGGTCTAAGAAAATCACGTAATAACAGCAACCAATAAAATAGCTCTCTGTCTTGTAATATGATTAATACGAAGCACAGGGTATCTGTTATTAGTGGCCTGCAACAATAGGAAAGGACTGAATCATTTAAACATTCGAACCATAATTGAAATTTTATAAGAGGAAGCTTATAGATAAGATGGTTGCACAGCAATGGGACCATTTCATGTTTGCCAATAAAAGAACGGCTTAGATTGAGTGAAGGGCTCAGCAAAAGGTTAGGTAAAATGTTAATGAGCACACTGGATCCGAAATGCATTGTGTGACTTAATAAAAATATAAAATTTTCGGTGACGCGAGCCGTTATTATTCATATTTCATGCGTACTGAACACGGTGATGTTCAGAACCACAAAATGTGATTACAAGAATATTGTCGATTTTTATATGAGAGAAGTAGAATTTTTTACCATTAAGCAATGAGGTACAAATTATCAGTGTTTCATTGAGTATTGTGTAAGGAGATCATTCCAGAAAGAATGCTACCTACCTCATCCTCTATTAATACAGTTTTGGAAGTGAACTAATTAATGTTGCGCTATTACTGAATGCTTTTTTTTTTTTTTTCAAACTACTGCCATAGTAACTTTCTGCGACACCAGATGCCTACATTTTAGTGGCTTGCAAAATGGCCATCATCGATGTCCGTATTAGGCGGCGTTGTGTGACAGAGTTTTTGAATTCAGAAGGTGAAACGCCCATTCGTATTCATGAAAAACTGACAACTGTGTACGGTGAAATGCCCATTCATATTCACGAAAAACGACAACTGCGTAGGGTGATGCACTGGTGGATATCACCAATGTTAGAAGTTGGGGTCCTCACTCAGTAAAGGCAGCGTGATGACGATTACTCAACAACTGGGATACTCATATGTTTGTACAGCTTGATTACGAAGAACTTTATCCGACCAGAATGAAGAGGCAAGGAAAAGAACTGCGACCCAACTGATGCAGCGCTTCCATTAGGAGGGAGAGACGATTCTGGAAAAAAAAATTGATAGACGAAAGTTGGTTTCATTTTTTTAAGCAGAATGAAAGTGCCAGGAAAAGAAATGGCATCAAATAAACTCACTGAAGGAGAGAAAGTTCAATACTATGCTATCGCCAGGGACGTTGTGATTGCAGTAATCTCGAATGCAGAGCGTATGTTTATTGGAATTAGCAATGTTTATATTGCAGATGAACATCTATTGTACAGTCGATGTGAACGCAGTGATACCGGAAACTTGATAAATATTCGGCATGTCAGTTCCATTTAACACTCCTGCCTCTCTGCCAGCTCCGGATACCATGCATGTATACGATTCGTACTGCTTATATAGGTAACTGGTAGTGAGTACTATACTCATATCTATGCATGCCGCCCAATCTTAATATTCACGGGTGTTTATCTACATTGTCTGTACTTTAAATATATGTTTAAGTGTGACACTTAACAAAACATTATAAATGTAGTTGATCCGTGACTTTTAACACAGATAGTATCTGGTATTTGTATGGAGAGTGGACATCCGATGGCATGTGTAACCGAATACAAATCCCAAAGTATGACATTTAAGTATCGTTGAGACATCTAAATATCTCGTGTATCATCCATCTGTAAAAAATAGGGAAACCCAACAAGGATAGACTAACTGACGCACCATTGGATATGTCAATGTGAAATTTTGCCTCGGGTTGGATGAAACAGCAAGAATGTGTCTTTACAAGCTACGAAAAGCAGGAAAGGACGTTAGCGCTATCTTACGCTGTTTTACTATCGTATAGGTAAAACCGCCTCATAGTGCAGGGAGAAGAATTGTGATGTATAATGGATAGATGTACTAATGGCTCGAGCAAGTCAGATGTGGTTTAGTCGACTTCGACCTGGAATTTGTCCCTAAGAGACCAACATCCGATCTGGTCGTGGTCGGCAACGTTTACAGATGTATTATGGCTTAATGATATGATAGTCAATAATCCACAAATGACAACGCGGGTGTCGGCATTGGAGTTCCATGACGCTCGTGCTGCTGCAGCCAGGAACTTGGAGAAGCTGGGTTCGTAAATATTCGCAATGCGTGGGTTCCTCATGAACTGAGAGAAGCAAATTTGATTCAAAGCGTGTCCGTCTGTGGCTTCTTATTGAGACGCAGTCACAGTGCTCCTTTTCGTTAATGACTGGTAATTGAGGCTGGAAAGAGGATCGTGTACAACAACGCCTGGAAGAATAAATCGTGGCGCAAGACATGGCAGCCACCACTACCGGGTCCTAGGCCAGGGATGCTTCTCGGAAAGACTCAGCTATGCGCCTGGTGGGATTGCAAAGACGTCTTGTATTACGGACTTCGTCCGAATTAGACTATCACTTCAGAGATCTAGTGTCCGCAGTTTGATCGTCGCAAGGCTGCCATTGAATGAGCGGATTTTGGACACGATGTCATCTTTCACCACAACATCGACAGACCACATATCTCCATGGTGACCCATCAAAATTTGAGTTCTTTTCTTTGGGATGTGTTGCCCAACCACCTTAATCGATGGACGCTGCTTCTTCTGACTTTCATCTACTCGGTTCCCTACACAATTTCCTCAATGGCTAATACGTCAACTCCTTCGAGAACTACAGACCGATCCTTTAAGAGGTGATCAACCTCAGAAACCCCGAAATTTTTGAAAAGAGACGTTTACAGATTATCCGAGAAAACGCAATATATTGTCGACAACAGTGATGTATCCTGCATGAAATTAATAGTTTGTTTACAAAATCGATCCGTTTTTTGGTTATGTTGTACCCGACCTTGCGTGTGCAGTGTATGAGGTGACAAACTGGCAAACTCTCTGCCATAGCTGTGTGCAGGGAAGTGTGGTCTCAGGCTTCTGTCTGATTCCACTGCCACAAAAAGCGAACGAAATTTCGAGGTAACCCAATATACTTCTACAACACTTGGCTGTCTTGTGTCGATACTACACATGGAACACCAAGATTAAGTACCCAACCAGTTTTGTACAGTTATATTGCATTTGTTGGGTGTGTGTGACCAACAATTAAGGTAGAATCGTAAGTCAACATCATGATAAACATCGCTTGTGTACAATAACAGACTCCAAGGAAACTGTTTTGAAATGTCTTCGGATCGTTCGTTACCCCTTGTTTTAAAAAAGTATTCGGAATGGCTGTTTGTAGTTAGAAGGAGAGGTAGAAAAATTAGACTGAGCACAAAGCTGACTACCTAAGTTGCTTTATTGTAGAGAAAGAGCTAGTGTGACGATTAAATCCGAAAATTAAATTTATGTTTCCCAGAGGCCATTTGTGGTAAACAGCAAACGATCAGAAAACTGATGGTGGGCCGGCCAAGCAACGTCGCTTCAGGTCTTAACTTGAAAACACGTCAGCGAAAATTGGTTTCCGAAATTCAAGTTCCATCATGCGCGAGTCGTATCTCGTGTAAAAGTAACAAGTACATCACTGTTCACTGTTTGCTGGTAAACAGAAGACACCATTTTCTCCCATACGTTACGCTCAGTATGTGTAACCAAAGCTACAACGTTAAGAATCAAACTCTATTCTTTTGAAAATATTGACCAATTCTTGGTACTCAACCTGAGTACGAAAACGATGATTCCAACCATCAGTGAAAAAAAAAATCTTATGACACACAGCACCAGAACTAATGATATTTAAATGTATTGCCATAGTCTCTTGTTTAATATTTATCTTCTCTGTGGTTGTATGTTCTGTTCTTTTATCGATACAGCTTCTAAAAATAATCTTTGATTTTTCAAGCTCTTTGGTAAGGAGATGAACGTAGCTCTGATTCTAGGTTTGGGGAAGGCAGTGAGAGAAGAATTATGGACGGTAGTGAAGGGTAAGATGCTTACCAGCTGTTCCTCTTCCTTCGGATGGTATGTCAAATGATGAGGGAGCTAAGGGGATTTTTACCACATCAGCAATTGGAATTCTTCCTACCTCTTTCCTACCCATTTGCGATCGGAACCCATTCTGTCATTTCCCGAAGTGTAACTAAAGTGAGAGACTACAAACATCAGAACTGACCTCACTGGGGTCCCCTAACATATGTGAAGAACTTTACTGCCTATCCACATAACAATATTGTATGTCAGCTATCACACGGATTTCTTTATTCTGTTATTATTAAGTGAAGACAACATTCTTGCTTTTTCAATCTTTTAGTATTTGCTGTTTTGCTGAAATAAACTTAATCGACGTTCCTGCGAGTATCATACTTTCAGGTTAACTGCATCCAACTTTACGGTGTTGCAGCACTTGCGCCAACACAACAAATCTTGTAGAATCACATTCACACGAACGCATATATTCATATACTGACACTTGCTCAGTTGTTGGTTAACATACACCTTAATCAATAATTAAGTTACTGCAACTCGTAACCTTATATTCTACGCTGGCGGTCCAGGAGAGTCATTCCTTTCTTAATCACACACAATAAGAAAATAATATTACACTTATTGACTCAAAAGCTTAATCTATCAGTTGGCATACATTTCTTTTACTTTACACTTATAACAATATCAAAACGGAAAAGTCAGTTTTTGTAGGAAATGACTTTATACTAGTACTATTAATTCTAATAGAATAACTTTACTTTCGTTTTCCATTGTACTGAGCATCGTACACTTCAGCAGTGGTATCTCATGTCATTACATCTATCACGAGATTTGCATTTACAATGGCTACCTTACAGCTCGAGAGTGCAACTGTTTGAACTATTATCCTCCATAATTTATTATAGCAAGTGGAATGTCTTTCAGAAACCGTTAGGTTAAAGTTAGTGCTGTTGTAAACAATGTAACTTTTATTTGCTCTTTAAGCGCCATGCATTATCCATAACTGTAGTGCATAAAATGGTGGTTTACCATATTGGTATGTCTGGGGAGTTGATAGTGAAGCAATCACTCACATGTAGATGTCCATTCCTCAATTATTTTCAAATAGACTCATGGCTAGAGACTGTTTAAGAAAGTCCCTCCCATATCACTTCCCTTTTCTTTCTAGAGTAGCATTCTTCAATTCCAAAATTATTATTTCCCTGCACAACCACGCCGAATCCACAATTTACTGGTTACTGATCTTTAACGTCTGTTTGTCAAAATTTACAGAGCTATCCCATAACCACACGCATCAGTATACGCTGAAAGCGGCTGTGAAATGCGTGGATGATACACAATATTTCTCTGGACTAATTCACCCGTAGTTTCTGCTAATCTCTCTCCCCTGTCCGTACCCATTCGACGTTTTTCTGTAGTGGTCGATTCACGCATCGGCCACAAACGATTGTGATGGCACGAATCTCCTATAGAAACAAAATAAATAGAACATTGCCCATAATAGCCTTTCATTCTTGGAAGAACGCCTTTATAGCCATGAACTCAGTCCCTCAGAACTATTCTCTGATCACTAACGACGTGTCACGAAAATACAATTCACTCCCAACAAATAATGCCTCACATAACTTTCATTTCATACCACTGTTTTGATAACCACTGAGACATTTTCCATCAGTTCGTATTGTTTAACCCAAGCGGATACGCTCAGAATTACGTCCTAGGCGCCAATAATCAAATGATACATTTATTCTGATCAAAATCCCGGCTCCGTTGCCCTCATAAGTGGACATAAACGATATCTTGAAACCAAACGATACTAACAAAAACTGTAATAAAAATCTATATTTACTCGATTTCTGAGATGCACGTTCTGACAGTTATTTCAATGTGTTAATTTTTGCTTAGTTGGTTAACACGACCAGGACATTCAGTTTCAGTTAGTACAATCTCATTTAACTTTTAGGCATCAGGAATCGTACGCACACTGCTGCCTTCATTCGAAACCATAACTAACATACTCACTTTGTTCGCTGCCAGTAATTTCCCATCCTTACATCCTGTTTATTTCCTTCAGTGCAGCTTCCTCTTTTGCAAAAGATGCGGGTTACTTTCGTTCATCATTTAATTTATGTGTTATTTATTGTGAGGTGACGAAAGTAATCTCCTGATATCGTGTCAGACTTCCTTTGTCCGGCGTAATGCAGCAACTCGTGCCACAGACTCAACAAAACCCCTGCTGAAATACTGAGGCATGCTGCTTCTACACCCATCGATAATATCAGAAGTGTTGTCGGTGCATGATCTTGTGCACGAACTGACATCTCGTATACGTCCCATAAACATTCCATGGGATAGATGTCGGGCGATCTGGATGGCCAAGTTATTCGCCTGAATTGTCCAGAATGTTCTTCAAACGAATCGCGAACAATTGTGCTCCGATGACTTGGCACATTTTGAGCCATAACAATTCCGTCGTTGTTAGAGAACATGAACTCAATGAATGGCAGGAAATTGTCTCCAAGTAGACGACAGTAACGATCTCCAGTTCAGCTGAAGTACAGGACCCTGTCCACTGCATATGGTGTTCGTGGGGTCTACGCCTCATTTGGATCGTCCTATCAACTCTTACCAACAGAAATAGGCACTCATGTGACCAAGCCACGGTTTTCCTGTCGTGTAGAGTCGAACTGACGTAGTCACGAGCTGAAGACAGTCGCTGAAGGCGATGTTCTGTTAGCAGAGGTATTCGTGTATGTCGTCTGCTGCCATAGACTATTAACGCCAAATTTACCGCACATTCCTAACGGATACGTTCGTCGCACGTCTTGCATTAGTTTTTGTGGCTGCGGTCATTTCACACAGTGTTGTATATACCGTAGCACTGAAAACTCTACACATATGCCGCTGCTCTCTGTCGTCGGATGAAGCCTTCGGCCACTGCGTTATCCATTGTGAGAGATAAATCCTGAAATTTGGTACTCTCGGCACACTCTTGACACTGCGGATCTGGGAATATTGAATTCCCTAACGATTTCCGAAATGGAATGTCCCATTCGTCTTGCTCCAACTACCATTCCGAGTTCAAGGTTGCTTATTTCCCATCGTGTGTGCTATAAACACGCCATAAGTCGTTTCACATGAACCACGTGAGTGCAAGTGACAGATCGCCCAGTGCCCTGCCCTGTTGTACCTTGTGTACGCCATATTGCCCCCATCTGTACATGTGTTTATCGCTATCCCGTGCTTTAAGTCACCTCAGTGTGGTTCAGATTAGTTTGCGGCGTGGAAGATCTTCAATAGACCGAGTGAACACCGTGTAGCAACAAAGGCGCTGTGGACACTCCTCATGCAGCATACGATTCATGGTACACTGAAGTATGGTATGTCCCACTGCAGGCAAAAATGAAATCGGCGCATATGTTCGTAGAGATTTTATAAGGAGAATTGTCAGCTTGGTTGCTATTAGTGCAATTATGAAGCGTCACTTTTTATTTGATGATCTAGAATAACATCTTCGACGATTTGTTGAATGTTACATGTATGAAAATATTCAGGAGCCCTGTTTAAGCGTTAAAAGTCGGAATATAAAAGAGGAAAAGTCTGTGATTCGAGACGTTTTCATTTCTTCTGATTTAGTGTCAGGGTGAATGCAGTTATGCGGCACGAATAAGCTTGTGTTGTGTGTGGGTTGAATAGCATTAAATTAATCGTGTGGGAAACAAAAAAATTCCCGTTTACAGTAGTATCATTTCGATGCGAAGTATTCCGCGCATGGGGGAAGAGCAACGGGCTTTGAAGAAGTATGTTTTTTATAACTTTCAATTGCGATCTGAATCAGCGTACACGATAATTAGCAGAGGAGACGAACTGCGACTATTTAACCGTTGTGCGATCCTTGCAGTCAATATGAAATGTTGGAAAAATGAGAAGACAAGGAAAATTAGCGACAAACGTTCGTCAACTAAAAGGTCATCCGAGACGAACCAAAAGTTTGATTGAGGGGATCGAGGAGGAAATTTGCTGTTCCCTTTTAATGGAAATAATCGACGATTTACCTCAAACCCTTTTAAGGAAATCGACGAGAGCATGTATCATTATGATCACATAGGAACTTGATCCACTATATCTTAACTCCATAAAATGAAAATGAACGTTGAGCCCTAAGAAAATACAGCCAATTTTAGTCCAAAAAACGTAGTGTTATGCACAAGGTGACAGCAAGTAAATGTTTTGTGTAACAAATTACTTTATCGTGGCGCGTCCATCACAGCTGTATTTGTTGCGAACAGTCTCATTAGAAGAGAACAATCAAAAGTTCTGGATAACGTGTGGCTACAGTACGATATCGCCTGCTGCACTGTGCTGGCTTCGCATCAGAATTTATCCGCGAGTCACCACTCATCGCCCTTTTTCTTCTAATTCAATATCGTTTACCTGTTTAGATTCTTATGCAGCAACCATGAAGAAAATTTCTTTACCGATAAAAATGCGTTCTCCAGTTGGCATCGTGACGTTGTTAACGACGGAGCGGTACATCTCTACGAGGGATACGGTTAATAAAGTAACAATTTATGACGACAAACATATGACGAAAATCTGTCTAAATTAAACAAAGTATCCATATCAATTTTTTCCCGTTTTCCACTACATTGTCTGACGCTTAAACAACGCACTTCATAACCTTCGAATAGTCAACATTTTATCTGAAGGACAAGGCTAAAGCATCAAATTAACCAAAAAAAAAAAATGCAGTTGTAATATACACGTATGGCAACTGGGTACCCACAACCAAAGCAAAATTGGCGCGTACGTGTGCATAAATCTACTTTTGTCGGATATGTGTTGCCTGAGATAATAAATTACACACTTCATAAGCTTCAAGTCATATGCTGCATGAGCAAGGGTCTGACACTGTTTTTACGGCACGGTTTTCACTCGGCCTATCGAAAATATATCAGGCTGAAAAGTACAATACTAAATAACATACAGTATTAAATAATTTGGCGCTGGCCAATGCGAGTGCAGAAACGCACACAGCAGGCCCGGCGCTGTGCGGTCAGTGCTCGGTGGCCATTGCCCGCTGCATTGAGGGGGAACTCCCGAACACGGATTGCCTGGTCTTGGCACGAAGCCGCGATCCCTCAGACGGATTATTTTTTGTAACTTCCATAAGAATGCTACTCTTAGTAGACAGACGTAATGCGGTGAAATAATTAGAGAAATGAGTGGTTTGTTATCTCCTTGGCACGTCATTTTATTTAATTTTTAATTACGCCAATCTTGCATCACAAGACATGCACGAAAAACTTTCTTTGCAATTATGAAAACAAGCACTACCTTCTTTCTATCCTTCGATTTTTTCTTCAAAAAAACTTCAGAAATCCAACTAAAGCCCACGCAAACACACGCGGGACTTCACCTTGCTATCCCTGATATTCCATATACGCGAAACAATACGATCATTAGTGACAAAATATAAATAAGAAAACAAAAATTAAAGGACGAGTGGGACAGTTGCTGCAATTTCTTCGCTACTACTTTGAGAAAGGGAATGTTCTGTTCAATATAATATGCATTACTCAAAATTACGTATCCAGTCTTTGTGCTATCTTGGAAGTTGTAAGCGAGTGCCCATCATGTTCCTGTACGGCACCCTGAATTTTGTCAGTAGGAGATTTCCAATTCAAAGCTGCCATCTGTAATGCTCAACGATCGACGACATCCCACGCAGATGAATAGCGATCATCAAATCGTGGCCAAGAAATGACAGTGTCCTCGAAGCCGTGTAGGTCGAGAAATTTCTTCATTTAAGTGCGCACATGCAGTAAAACAAAAAGCAACAGTTATAACTTTTAACAATGGGACTTCCTTACTTCGTCGTAGGAAGACCAGCGATTTGTCGGCAAACGCCCTGCCTGCAAGATTCTCCTCTGAGTGTTTCAAACCTGAAAGCTGAGCAGCAAACTGACCGCCGCAACAACGGTTCGAGAGACGGGACAAACAAAGACGTAGAGAGTCCCTCAACCCGTTGCACAAAGCGGGAAATCCAGGTTCGCGTTCCGGCGCAGCACACGTTTCATTCCAGTAAATTTTATAGCTGCGGCAACACCGTACTCCAATTTTCAAATGCTTGTCAATATTTTATACGACTATAAATTTTTTGCAGTGTATGTACCTTCGGACATATATGCGTGAATGAAGGAACAGTGCACCATCCTTTACAGACACGTTCATGTACGGACGCTGCACTGAAGAATTTCATGCCCAACCAAGGAACCTTGTCGAGAAAATTAAATAATCCTGTGCTGGACTAAGAATCAAATAATAGTGGTAGCACTTTGGGAAGTGGAAACTGGGACATATTGAACTTTGTGCCTAACCGTGAAGCACGCTCGGATAGCCGAACGATTAATGGGATCGTTCGCATGACCCGGGAAATCTGGGTTAGAGTCCATGGCCGGCACAAAGTTTCATTTGCTCCCAGTAAATTATATGGTTGTGGTGTTTCCATATTCACACTTTGTGAATACATTTAACGATGTAGTATTGTTCTATTTCGTCATCAAAATCTCTTCCTTCCGACATGCAGGCATGTTTGAAACAACAGTGCATCCAGGTTTACAGAACATTTATAATTGCCAGATGAAAACTGCATTGAACTTTACAGAGGCTGTCAAATACAGACACTCCTTGAACGCAATTTATCTGAAAGACAAGGCAACCTGACGAGACAGCTAACTTCTTTCCACGTGTGGGAATCAGATTATTATGGATGCACTATATGAGCCAAGGACCGCGACATACTGAATTTTGGATCTGTCTGTGATACGTGCTCTATAGCCAAAGTGGTACCGTTTGCTTTTGGCAGTGCAGCGCTTCAGAAGTGCTGTTTATTTCCTCACAGCGAAAGGTGTGCTCATGATTTATATTCAGCAATTGGCTGTTTCGTGTGCACCGGTTTAAGCATATAGATCAACATGGGAAAGCAATAAAGAAGATCAACGCTCACATTTCCGTACCTAAGCGAATTTGCTCGCCGAAAATCATTCAAAATAGGAAGCGAAAATCATTCAAAATAGGAAGATTTTTACAAGAAAAGGTCAATATCCAGGCGATTTACATCACCAGCATATATTTATATGTTCTCAGTAGTATAGTCTGTGTAAAGATCATCACAAACACAAAATGGACAGACTCTTTGGGAGAAGAAACAGGGTCTCTGCGTCTGCCACGCTGATGGCAGTGTAGGTACTGTGGACGTCAGTCATGATCTGCACAAGGAGGACACTCGAACTTCCATTTGAACTCCCAGCAGAAGACGCCGAGTCGGCATTTCGCCCATCTGGCATGTTAGATAGTCATGTCGAGGAAAGATGGACGTAATTCCGGACATACCTTATCGCAAATGGAGTCCGACAGGCCTGAAGTGAACTTAAAATACAGTCCAAGGGATACAGTAAACCTGAACTGCAGCATCGGAATCTAAAACTTGACTCACAGGAGAGGTTCAAATCACAGAAAGTTAGTGTGTCAGTCCTCTTGTACTTAAGTCGTCATTGCGCCGTTTGTATTAAATTCCGTAGCAATTTCTGTGTTTCATCGTCAATAAGAAGGTCCAAGGGATACAGTAAACCTGAAGTGAAGCATCGGAATCTAAAACTGGACTCACAGGAGAGGTTCAAATCATAGAAAGTTAGAGTGTCAGTCCTCTTGTACTTAAGTCGGCATTGTGCCTTTTGTATTAAATACGGATGCAATTTCTGTGTTTCATCGTCAATAAGAAGGTCTTAGGTAAACTGTAAACCTGAAGTGAAGCATCGGAATCTAAAACTGGACTCACAGGAGAGGTTCAAATCATAGAAAGATAGAGTGTCACTCCCCTTGTACTTAAGTCGACATTGTGCCTTTGGTATTAAATTCGGATGCAATTTCTGTGTTTGGTCGCCAATCAGAAGGTCCAAGGGATACAGTAAACGTGGAGTGAAGCATCGGAACCTAAAACTTGACTCACAGGAGAAGTTTAAATCAAAGTAAGTTAGAGTGTCAGTCCTCTTTTACTTAAGTCGGCATTGTGCCTTTTGTATTAAATTCGGATGCAATTTCTGTGTTTCATCGACAATAAGAAGGGCCAAGGTATACAGTAAACCTGAAGTGAAGCATCGGAATCTAAAACTGGTCTCACAGGAGACGTTCCGATCATAGAAGTTAGAATGTCAGTCCTCTTGTACTTAAGTCGGCATTGTCACTTTTGTATTAAATTCGGATGCAATTTCTGTGTTTCATCGTCAATAAGATGGTCCAAGGGATACAGTAAACCTGAAGTGAAGCATCGCAATCTAAAACTGGACTCACAGGAGAGGTTCAAATCATAGAAAGATAGAGTGTCAGTCCTCTTGTACTTAAGTCGGCATTGTGCCTTTTGTATTAAATTTGGATGCAATTTCTGTGTTTCATCGTCAATAAAAAGGTCCAAAGGATACAGTAAACCTGAAGTGAAGCATCGGAATCTAAAACTGGACTCACAGGAGAGGTTCAAACCACAGAAAGTTAGAGTGTCAGTCCTCTTGTACTTAAGTGTTCATTGTGCCTTTTGTATTACATTCGGATGCAATTTCTGTGTTTCATCGTCAATAAGAAGGTCCAAGGGATACAGTAAACCTAAACTGAAGCATCGGAATCTAAAACTGGACGTACAGGAGAGGTTCAAATCACAGACAGTTAGAGTGTCAGTCCTCTTGTACTTAAGTCGGCATTGTGCCTTTTGTATAAAATTTGGATGCAATTTCTATGTTTCATCGTCAATAAGAAGGTCCAAGGTATACTGTAAAACTGAAGAGAAGCATCGCAATCTAAAACTGGACTCGCAGGAGATGTTCACATCATAGAAAGTTAGAGTGTAAGACCTCTTGCACTTAAGTCGGCATTGTGCCTTTTGTATTAAATTCGGTAGCAATTTCTGTGTTTCATCATCAATACGAAGGTCCAAGGGATACAGTAAACCTGAAGTGAAGCATCGGAATCTAAAACTAGACTCACAGGAGAGGTTCAAATCATAGAAAGTTAGTGTGTCAGTCCTCTATTACTTAAGTCGGCATTGTGCCTTTTGTATTAAATTCGGATGCAATTTCTGTGCTTCATCGTCAATAAGAAGGTCAAGGGATACAGTATACCTGAAGTGAAGCATCGGAATCTAAAACTGAACTTACAGGAGAGGTTCAAACCATAGAAGGTGAGAGTGTCAGTCCTCTTGTACTTAAGTCGGCATTGTGCCTTTTGTATTCAATACGGATGCAATTTCTGTGTTTCATCGTCAATAAGAAGGTCCAAGGTATACAGGAAAGCTGAAGTGAAGCATCGGAATCTAAAACTGGATTCGCAGGAGAGGTTCAAATCATTGAAAGTTAGAGTGTCAGTCCTCTTGTAATTAAGTCGGCATTGTGCCTTTTGTATTAAATTCGGATGCAATTTCTGTGTTTCATCGTCAATAAGAAGGTCCAACGGATACAGTAAACCTGAGTGAAGCATCGAAATCTAAAACTGGACTCACAGGAGAGGTTTAAATCAAAGAAAGATAGAGTGTCGGTCCTCTTGTACTTAAGTCGGCATAGTGCCTTTTGTATTAAATTCGGATGCAATTTCTGTGTTTCATCGTCCATAAGAAGGTCCAAGGGATACAGCAAACCTGAAGTGAAGCATCGGAATCAAAAACTGGACCCACGGGAGTGATTTAAATCAAAGAAGGTTAGTGTGTCTGTCCTCTTGCACTTAAGTCGGCATTGTGCCTTTTGTATTAAATTCGGATGCAATTTCTGTGATTCATCGTCAATATGAAGGTCCAAGGGATAGAGTAAACCTGAAGTGAAGCATCGGAATCTAAAACTGGACTCACTGGAGAGGTTTAAATCAAAGTAAGTTAGAGTGTCTGTCCTCTTGTACTCAAGTCGGCATTGTGCCTTTTGTATTAAATTCGGATGCAATTTCTGTGTTTCGTCGACAATAAGAATGTCCAAGGTCTACAGTAAACCTGAAGTGAAGCATCGGAATCTAATACTGGACTCACAGGAGAGGTTCAAATCATAGAAAGTTAGAGTGTCACTCCCCTTGTACTTAAGTCGACATTGTGCCTTTTGTATTAAATTCGGATGCAATTTCTGTGTTTCGTCGTCAATAAGAATGTCCAAGGGATACAGTAAACCTGAAATGAAGCATTCGAATCTAAAACTGGACTCACAGGAGAAGTTTAAATCAAAGATATTTATAGTGCCTGTCCTCTTGTACTTAAGTCGGCATTGTGCCTATTGTATTAAATTCGGATGCAATTTCTGTGTTTCATCGACAATAAGAAGGGCCAAGGTATACAGTAAACCTGAAGTGAAGCATCGGAATCTAAAACTGGACTCACAGGAGAGGTTCAAATCACACAAAGTTAGAGTGTCAGTCGTCTTGTACTTAAGTCGGCATTGTGCCTTTTGTATAAAATTCGGATGGAATTTCTATGTTTCATCGTCAATAAGAAGGTCCAAGGTATTCTGTAAAAATGAAGAGAACCATCGGAATCTAAAACTGGACTCACAGGAGAAGTTTAAATCAAAGTAAGTTAGAGTGTCTGTCCTCTTGTACTTAAGTCGACATTGTGCCTTTTGTAATAAATTCGGATGCAATTTCTGTGTTTCATCGACAATAAGAAGGGCAAGGTATACAGTAAACCTGAAGTGAAGGATCGGAATCTAAAACTGGTCTCACAGGAGACGTTCCGATCACAGAAAGTTAGAGTGTCAGTCCTCTTGTGCTTAAGTCGGCATTGTGCCTTTTGTAACAAATTCGGATGCAATTTCTGTGTTTCATCGACAATAAGAAGGGCCAAGGTATACAGTAAATGTGAAGTGAAGGATCGGAATCTAAAACTGGTCTCACAGGAGACGTTCCGATCATAGAAAGTTAGAGTGTCAGTCCTCTTGTACTTAAGTCGGCATTGTCACTTTTGTATTAAATTCGGATGCAATTTCTGTGTTTCATCGTCAATAAGATGGTCCAAGGTATACAGTAAACCTGAAGTGAAGCATCGGAATCTAAAACTGGACTCACAGGAGAGGTTCAAAACATAGAAAGATAGAGTGTCAGTCCTCTTGTACTTAAGTCGGCATTGTGCCTTTTGTATTACATTCGGATGCAATTTCTGTGTTTCATCGTCAATAAAAAGGTCCAAAGGATACAGTAAACCTGAAGTGAAGCATCGGAATCTAAAACTGGACTCACAGGAGAGGTTCAAATCACAGAAAGTTTGAGTGTCAGTCTTCTTGTACTTAAGTCGGCACTGTGCCTTTTGTATTAAATTCGGATGCAATTTCTGTGTTTCATCGTCAATAAGAAGGTCCAAGGGATACAGTAAACCTGAACTGAAGCATCGGAATCTAAAACTGGACGTACAGGAGAGGTTCAAATCACAGAAATTTAGAGTGTCAGTCGTCTTGTACTTAAGTCGGCATTGTGCCTTTTGTATAAAATTTCTAATGCAATTTCTATGTTTCATCGTCAATAAGAAGGTCCAAGGTATACTGTAAAACTGAAAAGAAGCATCGGAATCTAAAACTGGATTCTCAGGAGAGGTTCACATCATAGAAAGTTAGAGTGTCAGACCTCTTGTACTTAAGTCGGCATTGTGCCGTTTGTATTAAATTCGGTAGCAATTTCTGTGTTTCATCGTCAATAAGAAGGTCCAAGGGATACAGTAAACCTGTAGTGAAGCATCGGAATCACAAACTGGACCCACGGGAGTGGTTTATATCAAAGAAGGTTAGAGTGCCTGTCCTCTTGTACTTAAGTCAGCATTGTGCCTTTTGTATTAAATTCAGATGCAATTTCTGTGTTTCATCGACAATAAGAAGGGCCAAGGTATACTGTAACCCTGAAGTGAAGCACCGGAATCTAAAACTGGACTCACAGGAGAGGTTGAAATCATAGATAGTGAGAGTGTCAGTCCTCTTGTACTTCAGTCGGCATTGTGCCTTTTGTATTAAATTCGGATGCATTTTCTGTGTTTGATCATCAATAAGAAGGTCCAAGTTATACAGTAAACCTGAAGCGAAGCATCGGAATCTAAAACTCAACTCACAGGAGAGGTTCAAATCATAGAAAGTTCTAGTGTCAGTCCTCTTGTACTTAAGTCGGCATTGTGCCTTTTGTATTAAATTTGGATGCTATTTCTGTGTTTCATCGTTTATAGGAAGGTCCAAGGTATATAGTAAACCTGATGTGAAGCATCGGAATCTAAAACTGGACTCACAGGAGAGGTTCAAATCATAGAAAGTTAGAGTGTCCCTCCCCTTGTACTTAAGTCTACATTGTGCCTTTGGTATTAAATTCGGATGCAATTTCTGTGTTTCGTCGTCAATAAGAAGGTCCAAGGGATACAGTAAACGTGAAGTGAAGCATCGGAATCTAAAACTTGACTCACATGAGAAGTTTAAATCAAAGTAAATTAGAGTGTCTCTCCTCATGTACTTAAGTCGACATTGTGCTTTTGGTATTAAATTCGGATGCAATTTCTGTGTTTCATCGTCAATAAGATGGTCCAAGGGATACAGTAAACCTGAAGTGAAGCATCGGAATCTAAAACTGGACTCACAGGAGAGGTTCAAGTCACAGAAAGTTAGAGTGTCATTCCGCTTGTACTTAAGTCGGCATTGTGCCTTTTGTATTAAATTCGGATGCAATTTCTGTATTTGATCGTCAAAAAGAAGGTCCAAGGGATACAGTAAACGTCAAGTGAAGCATCGGAATCTGAAACTGGACGTACAGGAGAGGTTCAAATCACAGAAATTTAGAGTGTCAGTCGTCTTGTACTTAAGTCGGCATTGTGCCTTTTGTATAAAATTCGGATGCAATTTCTATGTTTCATCGTCAATAAGAAGGTCCAAGGTATACTGTAAAACTGAAGAGAAGCATCGGAATCTAAAACTGGACTCACAGGAGAGGTTCACATCATAGAATGTTAGAGTGTCAGACCTCTTATACTTAAGTCGACATTGTGCCGTTTGTATTAAATTCGGTAGCAATTTCTGTGTTTCATCGTCAATAAGAAGGTCGAAGGGATACAGTAAACCTGAAGTGAAGCATCGGAATCTAAAACTAGACTCACAGGAGAGGTTTAAATCATAGAAAATTAGAGTGTCAGTCCTCTTATACTTAAGTCAGCATTGTGCCTTTTGTATTAAATTAGGATGCAATTTCTGTGCTTCATCGTCAATAAGAGGGTCAAGGGATACAGTAAACCTGAAGTGAAGCATCGGAATCTAAAACTGGACTCGCAGGAGAGGATCAAATCATAGAAAGTGAGAGTGTCAGTCCTCTGGTACTTAAGTCGGCATTCTGCCTTTTGTATTAAATTCGGATGCAATTTCTGTGCTTCATCGTCAATAAGAAGGTCCAACGGATACAGTAAACCTGAAGTGAAGCATCGAAATTTAAACTGGACCCACAGGAGAGGTTTAAATCAAGGAAAGATAGAGTGTCGGTCCTCTTGTACTTAAGTCGGCATTGTGCCTTTTGTATTAAATTCTGATGCAATTTCTGTGTTTCATCGACAATAAGAAGGGCCAAGGTATACAGTAAACCTGAAGTAAAGCATCGGAATCTAAAACTGGTCTCACAGGAAAAGTTCCGATCACAGAAAGTAAGCGTGTCAGTCCTCTTGTACTTAAGACGGCATTGTCACGTTTGTATTAAATTCGGATGCAATTTCTGTGTTTCATCGTCAATAAGATGGTCCAAGGGATACAGTAAACCTGAAGTGAAGCATCGGAATCTAAAACTGGACTCACAGGAGAGGTTCAAATCATAGAAAGATGGAGTGTCAGTCCTCTGGTACTTAAGTCAGCATTGTGCCTTTTGTATTAAATTCGGATGCAATTTCTGTGTTTCATCGTCAATAAAAAGGTTCAAAGGATTCAGTACACCTGAAGTGAAGCATCGGAATCTGAAACTGTACTCACAGGCGAGGTTCAAATCACAGAAAGTTAGAGTGTCAGTCCTCTTGTACTTAAGTCGGCATTGTGCCTTTTGTATTAAATTCGGATGCAGTTTCTGTATTTTATCGTCAAAAAGATGGTCCAAGGGATACAGTAAACGTGCAGTGAAGCATCGGAATCTGAAACTGGACGTACAGGAGAGGTTCAAATCACAGAAAGTTAGAGTGTCAGTCCTCTTGTACTTAAATCGGCATTGTGCCTTTTGTATTAAATTCGGATGCAATTTCTGTGTTTCACCGTCAATAAGATGGTCCAAGGGATACAGTAAACCTGAAGTGAAGCATCGGAATCTACAATCGGATTCACAGGAGATGTTCAAATCATAGAAAGTTAGAGAGTCAGTCCTACTGTACTTACGTCGGCTTTGTGCCTTTTGTATTAAATTCGGATGCAATTCCTGTGTTTCATCGTCAATAAGAAGGTAGAAGGTATACAGTAAACCTGAAGTGAAGCATCGGAATCTAAAACTGGACTCACAGGAGAGGTTCAAATCATAGAAAGATAGAGTGTCAGTCCTCTTGTACTTAAGTCGGCATTGTGCCTTTTGTATTAAATTTGGATGCAATTTCTGTGCTTCATCGTCAATAAAAAGGTCCAAAGGACACAGTAAACCTCAAGTGAAGCACCGGAATCTAAAACTGGACTCACAGGAGAGGTTCAAATCACAGAAAGTTAGAGTGTCAGTCCTTTTGTACTGAAGTCGGCATTGTGCCTTTTGTATTAAAATCGGATGCAATTTCTGTGTTTCATCGTCAATAAGAAGGTCCAAGGGGTACAGTAAACCTGAACTGAAGGATCGGAGTCTAAAACTGGACTCACAGGAGAGGTTCAAATCACAGAAAGTTAGAGTGTCAGTCGTCTTGTACTTAAGTCGGCATTGTGCCTTTTGTATTAAATTTGGATGCTATTTCTGTGTTTCATCGTTTATAGGAAGGTCCATGGTATATAGTAAACCTGATGTGAAGCATCGGAATCTAAAACTGGACTCACAGGAGAGGTTCAAATCATAGAAAGTTAGAGTGTCCCTCCCCTTGTACTTAAGTCTACATTGTGCCTTTGGTATTAAATTCGGATGCAATTTCTGTGTTTCGTCGTCAATAAGAAGGTCCAAGGGATACAGTAAACGTGAAGTGAAGCATCGGAATCTAAAACTGGACTCACATGAGAAGTTTAAATCAAAGTAAATTAGAGTGTCTCTCCTCATGTACTTAAGTCGACATTGTGCTTTTGGTATTAAATTCGGATGCAATTTCTGTGTTTCATCGTCAATAAGATGGTCCAAGGGATACAGTAAACCTGAAGTGAAGCATCGGAATCTAAAACTGGACTCACAGGAGAGGTTCAAGTCACAGAAAGTTAGAGGGTCATTCCGCTTGTACTGAAGTCGGCATTGTGCCTTTTGTATTAAATTCGGATGCAATTTCTGTATTTGATCGTCAAAAAGAAGGTCCAAGGGATACAGTTAACGTGAAGTGAAGCATCGGAATCTGAAACTGGACGTACAGGAGAGGTTCAAATCACAGAAATTTAGAGTGTCAGTCGTCTTGTACTTAAGTCGGCATTGTGCCTTTTGTATAAAATTCGGATGCAATTTCTATGTTTCATCGTCAATAAGAGGGTCCAAGGTATACTGTAAAACTGAAGAGAAGCATCGGAATCTAAAACTGGACTCACAGGAGAGGTTCACATCATAGAATGTTAGAGTGTCAGACCTCTTATACTTAAGTCGACATTGTGCCGTTTGTATTAAATTCGGTAGCAATTTATGTGTTTCATCGTCAATAAGAAGGTCGAAGGGATACAGTAAACCTGAAGTGAAGCATCGGAATCTAAAACTAGACTCACAGGAGAGGTTTAAATCATAGAAAATTAGAGTGTCAGTCCTCTTATACTTAAGTCGGCATTGTGCCTTTTGTATTAAATTAGGATGCAATTTCTGTGCTTCATCGTCAATAAGAGGGTCAAGGGATACAGTAAACCTGAAGTGAAGCATCGGAATCTTAAACTGGACTCGCAGGAGAGGATCAAATCATAGAAAGTGAGAGTGTCAGTCCTCTTGTACTTAAGTCGGCATTCTGCCTTTTGTATTAAATTCGGATGCAATTTCTGTGCTTCATCGTCAATAAGAAGGTCCAACGGATACAGTAAACCTGAAGTGAAGCATCGAAATTTAAACTGGACCCACAGGAGAGGTTTAAATCAAGGAAAGATAGAGTGTCGGTCCTCTTGTACTTAAGTCGGCATTGTGCCTTTTGTATTAAATTCGGATGCAATTTCTGTGTTTCATCGACAATAAGAAGGGCCAAGGTATACAGTAAACCTGAAGTAAAGCATCGGAATCTAAAACTGGTCTCACAGGAAAAGTTCCGATCACAGAAAGTAAGCGTGTCAGTCCTCTTGTACTTAAGACGGCATTGTCACTTTTGTATTAAATTCGGATGCAATTTCTGTGTTTCATCGACAATAAGAAGGGACAAGGTATACAGTAAACCTGAAGTAAAGCATCGGAATCTAAAACTGGTCTCACAGGAAAAGTTCCGATCACAGAAAGTAAGCGTGTCAGTCCTCTTGTACTTAAGACGGCATTGTCACTTTTGTATTAAATTCGGATGCAATTTCTGTGTTTCATCGTCAATAAGATGGTCCAAGGGATACAGTAAACCTGAAGTGAAGCATCGGAATCTAAAACTGGACTCACAGGAGAGGTTCAAATCATAGAAAGATAGAGTGTCAGTCCTCTTGTACTTAAGTCGGCATTGTGCCTTTTGTATTACATTCGGATGCAATTTCTGTGTTTCATCGTCAATAAAAAGGTCCAAAGGAAACAGTAAACCTGAAGTGAAGCATCGGAATCTAAAATTGGACTCACAGGAGAGGTTCAAATCACAGAAAGTTAGAGTGTCAGTCTTCTTGTACTTAAGTCGGCACTGTGCCTTTTGTATTAAATTCGGATGCAATTTCTGTGTTTCATCGTCAATAAGAAGGTCCAAGGGATACAGAAAACCTGAACTGAAGCATCGGAATCTAAAACTGGACGTACAGGAGAGGTTCAAATCACAGAAATTTAGAGTGTCAGTCGTCTTGTACTTAAGTCGGCATTGTGCTTTTTGTATAAAATTTCTAATGCAATTTCTATGTTTCATCGTCAATAAGAAGGTCCAAGTTATACAGTAAACCTGAAGCGAAGCATCGGAATCTAAAACTCAACTCACAGGAGAGGTTCAAATCATAGAAAGTTCTAGTGTCAGTCCTCTTGTACTTAAGTCGGCATTGTGCCTTTTGTATTAAATTTGGATGCTATTTCTGTGTTTCATCGTTTATAGGAAGGTCCAAGGTATATAGTAAACCTGATGTGAAGCATCGGAATCTAAAACTGGACTCACAGGAGAGGTTCAAATCATAGAAAGTTAGAGTGTCCCTCCCCTTGTACTTAAGTCTACATTGTGCCTTTGGTATTAAATTCGGATGCAATTTCTGTGTTTCGTCGTCAATAAGAAGGTCCAAGGGATACAGTAAACGTGAAGTGAAGCATCGGAATCTAAAACTTGACTCACATGAGAAGTTTAAATCAAAGTAAATTAGAGTGTCTCTCCTCATGTACTTAAGTCGACATTGTGCTTTTGGTATTAAATTCGGATGCAATTTCTGTGTTTCATCGTCAATAAGATGGTCCAAGGGATACAGTAAACCTGAAGTGAAGCATCGGAATCTAAAACTGGACTCACAGGAGAGGTTCAAGTCACAGAAAGTTAGAGTGTCATTCCGCTTGTACTTAAGTCGGCATTGTGCCTTTTGTATTAAATTCGGATGCAATTTCTGTATTTGATCGTCAAAAAGAAGGTCCAAGGGATACAGTAAACGTCAAGTGAAGCATCGGAATCTGAAACTGGACGTACAGGAGAGGTTCAGATCACAGAAATTTAGAGTGTCAGTCGTCTTGTACTTAAGTCGGCATTGTGCCTTTTGTATAAAATTCGGATGCAATTTCTATGTTTCATCGTCAATAAGAAGGTCCAAGGTATACTGTAAAACTGAAGAGAAGCATCGGAATCTAAAACTGGACTCACAGGAGAGGTTCACATCATAGAATGTTAGAGTGTCAGACCTCTTATACTTAAGTCGACATTGTGCCGTTTGTATTAAATTCGGTAGCAATTTCTGTGTTTCATCGTCAATAAGAAGGTCGAAGGGATACAGTAAACCTGAAGTGAAGCATCGGAATCTAAAACTAGACTCACAGGAGAGGTTTAAATCATAGAAAATTAGAGTGTCAGTCCTCTTATACTTAAGTCGGCATTGTGCCTTTTGTATTAAATTAGGATGCAATTTCTGTGCTTCATCGTCAATAAGAGGGTCAAGGGATACAGTAAACCTGAAGTGAAGCATCGGAATCTAAAACTGGACTCGCAGGAGAGGATCAAATCATAGAAAGTGAGAGTGTCAGTCCTCTTGTACTTAAGTCGGCATTCTGCCTTTTGTATTAAATTCGGATGCAATTTCTGTGCTTCATCGTCAATAAGAAGGTCCAACGGATACAGTAAACCTGAAGTGAAGCATCGAAATTTAAACTGGACCCACAGGAGAGGTTTAAATCAAGGAAAGATAGAGTGTCGGTCCTCTTGTACTTAAGTCGGCATTGTGCCTTTTGTGTTAAATTCGGATGCAATTTCTGTGTTTCATCGACAATAAGAAGGGCCAAGGTATACAGTAAACCTGAAGTAAAGCATCGGAATCTAAAACTGGTCTCACAGGAAAAGTTCCAATCACAGAAAGTAAGCGTGTCAGTCCTCTTGTACTTAAGACGGCATTGTCACTTTTGTATTAAATTCGGATGCAATTTCTGTGTTTCATCGTCAATAAGATGGTCCAAGGGATACAGTAAACCTGAAGTGAAGCATCGGAATCTAAAACTGGACTCACAGGAGAGGTTCAAATCATAGAAAGATAGAGTGTCAGTCCTCTTGTACTTAAGTCAGCATTGTGCCTTTTGTATTAAATTCGGATGCAATTTCTGAGTTTCATCGTCAATAAAAAGGTCCAAAGGATTCAGTACACCTGAAGTGAAGCATCGGAATCTGAAACTGTACTCACAGGCGAGGTTCAAATCACAGAAAGTTAGAGTGTCAGTCCTCTTGTACTTAAGTCGGCATTGTGCCTTTTGTATTAAATTCGGATGCAGTTTCTGTATTTCATCGTCAAAAAGATGGTCCAAGGGATACAGTAAACGTGCAGTGAAGCATCGGAATCTGAAACTGGACGTACAGGAGAGGTTCAAATCACAGAAAGTTAGAGTGTCAGTCCTCTTGTACTTAAGTCGGCATTGTGCCTTTTGTATTAAATTCGGATGCAATTTCTGTGTTTCACCGTCAATAAGATGGTCCAAGGGATACAGTAATCCTGAAGTGAAGCATCGGAATCTACAATCGGATTCACAGGAGATGTTCAAATCATAGAAAGTTAGAGAGTCAGTCCTACTGTACTTACGTCGGCGTTGTGCCTTTTGTATTAAATTCGGATGCAATTCCTTTGTTTCATCGTCAATAAGAAGGTAGAAGGTATACAGTAAACCTGAAGTGAAGCATCGGAATCTAAAACTGGACTCACAGGAGAGGTTCAAATCATAGAAAGATAGAGTGTCAGTCCTCTTGTACTTAAGTCGGCATTGTGCCTTTTGTATTAAATTTGGATGCAATTTCTGTGCTTCATCGTCAATAAAAAGGTCCAAAGGACACAGTAAACCTCAAGTGAAGCACCGGAATCTAAAACTGGACTCACAGGAGAGGTTCAAATCACAGAAAGTTAGAGTGTCAGTCGTCTTGTACTTAAGTCGGCATTGTGCCTTTTGTATTAAATTTGGATGCTATTTCTGTGTTTCATCGTTTATAGGAAGGTCCGAGGTATATAGTAAACCTGATGTGAAGCATCGGAATCTAAAACTGGACTCACAGGAGAGGTTCAAATCATAGAAAGTTAGAGTGTCCCTCCCCTTGTACTTAAGTCTACATTGTGCCTTTGGTATTAAATTCGGATGCAATTTCTGTGTTTCGTCGTCAATAAGAAGGTCCAAGGGATACAGTAAACGTGAAGTGAAGCATCGGAATCTAAAACTGGACTCACATGAGAAGTTTAAATCAAAGTAAATTAGAGTGTCTCTCCTCATGTACTTAAGTCGACATTGTGCTTTTGGTATTAAATTCGGATGCAATTTCTGTGTTTCATCGTCAATAAGATGGTCCAAGGGATACAGTAAACCTGAAGTGAAGCATCGGAATCTAAAACTGGACTCACAGGAGAGGTTCAAGTCACAGAAAGTTAGAGTGTCATTCCGCTTGTACTTAAGTCGGCATTGTGCCTTTTGTATTAAATTCGGATGCAATTTCTGTATTTGATCGTCAAAAAGAAGGTCCAAGGGATACAGTTAACGTGAAGTGAAGCATCGGAATCTGAAACTGGACGTACAGGAGAGGTTCAAATCACAGAAATTTAGAGTGTCAGTCGTCTTGTACTTAAGTCGGCATTGTGCCTTTTGTATAAAATTCGGATGCAATTTCTATGTTTCATCGTCAATAAGAGGGTCCAAGGTATACTGTAAAACTGAAGAGAAGCATCGGAATCTAAAACTGGACTCACAGGAGAGGTTCACATCATAGAATGTTAGAGTGTCAGACCTCTTATACTTAAGTCGACATTGTGCCGTTTGTATTAAATTCGGTAGCAATTTCTGTGTTTCATCGTCAATAAGAAGGTCGAAGGGATACAGTAAACCTGAAGTGAAGCATCGGAATCTAAAACTAGACTCACAGGAGAGGTTTAAATCATAGAAAATTAGAGTGTCAGTCCTCTTATACTTAAGTCTTATACTTAAGTCGGCATTCTGCCTTTTGTATTAAATTCGGATGCAATTTCTGTGCTTCATCGTCAATAAGAAGGTCCAACGGATACAGTAAACCTGAAGTGAAGCATCGAAATTTTAACTGGACCCACAGGAGAGGTTTAAATCAAGGAAAGATCGAGTGTCGGTCCTCTTGTACTTAAGTCGGCATTGTGCCTTTTGTATTAAATTCGGATGCAATTTCTGTGTTTCATCGACAATAAGAAGGGCCAAGGTATACAGTAAACCTGAAGTAAAGCATCGGAATCTAAAACTGGTCTCACAGGAAAAGTTCCGATCACAGAAAGTAAACGTGTCAGTCCTCTTGTACTTAAGACGGCATTGTCACTTTTGTATTAAATTCGGATGCAATTTCTGTGTTTCATCGTCAATAAGATGGTCCAAGGGATACAGTAAACCTGAAGTGAAGCATCGGAATCTAAAACTGGACTCACAGGAGAGGTTCAAATCATAGAAAGATAGAGTGTCAGTCCTCTTGTACTTAAGTCAGCATTGTGCCTTTTGTATTAAATTCGGATGCAATTTCTGTGTTTCATCGTCAATAAAAAGGTCCAAAGTATTCAGTACACCTGAAGTGAAGCATCGGAATTTGAAACTGTACTCACAGGCGAGGTTCAAATCACAGAAAGTTAGAGTGTCAGTCCTCTTGTACTTAAGTCGGCATTGTGCCTTTTGTATTAAATTCGGATGCAGTTTCTGTATTTCATCGTCAAAAAGATGGTCCAAGGGATACAGTAAACGTGCAGTGAAGCATCGGAATCTGAAACTGGACGTACAGGAGAGGTTCAAATCACAGAAAGTTAGAGTGTCAGTCCTCTTGTACTTAAGTCGGCATTGTGCCTTTTGTATTAAATTCGGATGCAATTTCTGTGTTTCACCGTCAATAAGATGGTCCAAGGGATACAGTAAACCTGAAGTGAAGCATCGGAATCTACAATCGGATTCACAGGAGATGTTCAAATCATAGAAAGTTAGAGAGTCAGTCCTACTGTACTTACGTCGGCGTTGTGCCTTTTGTATTAAATTCGGATGCAATTCCTGTGTTTCATCGTCAATAAGAAGGTAGAAGGTATACAGTAAACCTGAAGTGAAGCATCGGAATCTAAAACTGGACTCACAGGAGAGGTTCAAATCATAGAAAGATAGAGTGTCAGTCCTCTTGTACTTAAGTCGGCATTGTGCCTTTTGTATTAAATTTGGATGCAATTTCTGTGCTTCATCGTTAATAAAAAGGTCCAAAGGACACAGTAAACCTCAAGTGAAGCACCGGAATCTAAAACTGGACTCACAGGAGAGGTTCAAAACACAGAAAGTTAGAGTGTCAGTCCTTTTGTACTGAAGTCGGCATTGTGCCTTTTGTATAAAATTCGGATGCAATTTCTATGTTTCATTGTCAATAAGAAGGTCCAAGGTGTTCTGTAAAACTGAAGAGAAGCATCGGAATCAAAAACTGGACTCACAGGAGAGGTTCGCATCATAGAAAGTTAGAGTGTCAGTCCTCTTGTACTTAAGTCGGCATTGTGCCGTTTGTATTAAATTCGGTAGCAATTTCTGTGTTTCATCGTCAATAAGAAGGTCCAAGGGATACAGGAAACCTGAAGTGAAGCATCGGAATCTAAAACTGGTCTCACAGGAGAGGTTCACATCATAGAAAGTTAGAGTGTCAGTCCTCTTGTACTTAAGTCGGCATTGTGCCTTTTGTATTAAATTACGATGCAATTTCTGTGTTTCATCGTCAATAACAAGGTCTTAGGTATACTGTAAACCTGAAGTGAAGCACCGGAATCTAAAACTGGACTCACAGGAGAGGTTCAAATCATAGATAGTGAGAGTGTCAGTCCTCTTGTACTTCAGTCGGCATTGTGCCTTTTGTATTAAATTCGGATGCATTTTCTGTGTTTGATCATCAATAAGAAGGTCCAAGTTATACAGTAAACCTGAAGCGAAGCATCGGAATCTAAAACTCAACTCACAGGAGAGGTTCAAATCATAGAAAGTTCTAGTGTCAGTCCTCTTGTACTTAAGTCGGCATTGTGCCTTTTGTATTAAATTTGGATGCAATTTCTGTGTTTCATCGTTTATAGGAAGTTCCAAGGTATATAGTAAACCTGATGTGAAGCATCGGAATCTAAAACTGGACTCACAGGAGAGGTTCAAATCATAGAAAGTTAGAGTGTCATTCCCCTTGTACTTAAGTCTACATTGTGCCTTTGGTATTAAATTCGGATGCAATTTCTGTGTTTCGTCGTCAATAAGAAGGTCCAAGGGATACAGTAAACGTGAAGTAAAGCATCGGAATCTAAAACTGGACTTACATGAGAAGTTTAAATCAAAGTAAATTAGAGTGTCTCTCCTCATGTACTTAAGTCGACATTGTGCATTTGGTATTAAATTCGGATGCAATTTCTGTGTTTCATCGTCAATAAGATGGTCCAAGGGATACAGTGAACCTGAAGTGAAGCATCGGAATCTAAAACTGGACTCACAGGAGAGGTTCAAATCACAGAAAGTTAGAGTGTCATTCCGCTTGTACTTAAGTCGGCATTGTGCCTTTTGTATTAAATTCGGATGCAATTTCTGTATTTCATCGTCAAAAAGAAGGTCCAAGGGATACAGTAAACGTAAAGTGAAGCATCGGAATCTGAAACTGGACGTACAGGAGAGGTTCAAATCACAGAAATTTAGAGTGTCAGTCGTCTTGTACTTAAGTCGGCATTGTGCCTTTTGTATAAAATTCGGATGCAATTTCTATGTTTCATCGTCAATAAGAAGGTCCAAGGTATACTGTAAAACTGAAGAGAAGCATCGGAATCTAAAACTGGACTCACAGGAGAGGTTCACATCATAGAAAGTTAGAGTGTCAGACCTCTTATACTTAAGTCGGCATTAAGCCGTTTGTATTAAATTCGGTAGCAATTTCTGTGTTTCATCGTCAATAAGAAGGTCGAAGGGATACAGTAAACCTGAAGTGAAGCATCGGAATCTAAAACTGGACTCGCAGGAGAGGATCAAATCATAGAAAGTGAGAGTGTCAGTCCTCTTGTACTTAAGTCGGCATTCTGCCTTTTGTATTAAATTCGGATGCAATTTCTGTGTTCCATCGTCAATAAGAAGGTCCAAGGGATATAGTACACCTAAATTGAAGCATCGGAATCAAAAACTGGACCCATGGGACTGGTTTAGATCAAAGAAGTTTAGAGTGTCTGTCCTCTTGTACTTAAGTTGACATTGTGCCTTTTGTATTAAATTCGGATGCAATTTCTGTGAATCATCGTCAATAAAAAGGTCCAAGGGATACAGTAAACCTGAAGTGAAGCATTGGAATCTAAAACTGGACTCACTGGAGAGGTTTAAATCAAAGAAAGTTAGAGTGTCTGTCCTCTTGTACTTAAGTCGGCATTGTGCCTTTTGTATTAAATTCGGATGCAATTTCTGTGTTTCATCGTCAATAAGAAGGTCTAAGGTATACAGTAAACGTGAAGTGAAGCATCGGAATCTAAAACTGGACTCACAGGAGAGGTTCAAATCATAGAAAGTTATAGTGTCAGTCCTCTTGTACTTAAGTCGGCATTGTGCCTTTTGTTTTAAATTCGGATGCAATTTCTGTATTTCATCGTCAATAAGAAAGTCTTATGTATGCTGTAAAACTGAAGTGAAACATCGGAATCTAAAACTGGACTGACAGGAGAGGTTCCAATCATAGAAAGTTAGAGTGTCAGTCCTCTTGTACTTAAGTCGGCATTGTGACTTTAGTATTAAATTCGGATGCAGTTTCTGTGTTTCATGGTCAATAAGAAGGTCCAGGGGATACAGTAAACTTGAAGTGAAGCATCGGAATCTGAAACTGGATTCACAGAAGAGGTTTAAATCAAAGATAGTTAGAGTGTCTGTCCTCTTGTACTTAAAATGGCATTGTGCCTTTTGTATTAAATTCGGATGCAATTTCTGTGTTTCATCGTCAATAAGAAGGTCTTAAGTATACTGTAAACCTGAAGTGAAGCATCGGAATCTAAAACTGGACTCACAGGAGGGGTTCCAATCATTGAAAGTTAGAGTGTCAGTCCTCATGGACTTAAGTCGGCATTGTGCCTTTTGTATTAAATTCGGATGCAGTTTCTGTGTTTCATCGTCAATAAGAAGGTCCAAGGGATACAGTAAACCTGAAGTAAAGCATCGGAATCTTAAACTGGACTCACAGGAGAGGTTTAAAACAAAGAAAGATAGAGTGTCGGTCCTCTTGTACATAAGTCGGCATAGTGAGTTTTGTATTAAATTCGGATGCAATTTCTGTGTTTCATCGTCAATAAGGAGGTCCAAGGTATACAGTAAACCTGAAGTGAAGCATCGGAATCTGAAACAGGACTCACAGGAGAGGTTCAAATCATAGAAAGTTACAGTATCAGTCCCCTTGTACTTAAGTCGGCATTGTGCCTTTTGTATTAAATTCGGATGCAATTTCTGTGCTTCATCGTCAATAAGAAGGTCCAAGGGATACAGTAAACTGGAAGTGAAGCATCGGAAACTAAAAATGGACTCACAGGAGAGGTTCAAATCATAGAAAGTTAGAGTGTCAGTCCTCTTGTACTTAAGTCGGCATTGTGCCTTTTGTAATAAATTCGGATGCAATATCTGTGTTTCATCGTCAATTAGAAGGTCCAAGGGATACAGAAAACCCGAAGGTAAGCATCTGAATCTAAAACTGGACTCACAGGAGAGGTTCAAATCATAGAAAGTTAGAGTGTCAGTCCTCTTGTAGTCAAGTCGGCATTGTGCCTTTTGAATTAAATTCGGATGCAATTTCTGCGTTTCATCGTCAATAAGAAGGTCCAAGGAATACAGTAAACCTGAAGCGCAGCATCGGAATCTAAAACTGGACTCACAGGAGAGGTTCAAATCATAGAATGTTAGAGTGTCAGTCCTCTTGTACTTAAGTCGGCATTGTGCCTTTTGTATAAAATTCGGATGCAATTTCTGTGTTTCATCGTCAATAAGAAGTTCCAAGGTATACAGTAAACGTGAAGTGAAGCATCGGAATCTACAACTGGACTCACAGGAGAGTTTCAAATCATAGAAACTTAGTGTGTCAGTCCTCTTGTACTTAAGTCGGAATTGTGCCTTTGGTATTAAATTCGGATGCAATTTCTGTGTTTCATCGTCAGTAAGAAGGTCCAAGGGATACAGAAAACCTGAAGTGAAGCATCGGAATCTAAAACTGGACTCACAGGAGAGGTTCAAATCATAGAAAGTTAGAGTGCCAGTACTCTTGTACTTAAGTGGGCATTGTGTTTTGTATTAAATTCGGATGCAATTTCAGTGTTGCATCGTCAATAAAAGGGTCCATTGTATACAGTAAACCTGAAGTGAAGCATCGGAATCTAAAACTGGACTCACAGGAGAGGTTCAAATCATAGAAAGTTAGAGTGTCAGTCCTCTTGTACTTTAGTCAGCATTGTGCCGTTTGTATTAAATTCGGATGCAATTTCTGTGCTTCATCATCAATAAGACGGTACAAGGTATACAGTAAAACTGAAGTGAAGCATCGGAATTTAAATCAGGACTCACTGGAGAGGTTCAAATCATAGAAAGTTAGAGTGTCAGTCCTCTTGTACTTAAGTCTTCGTTGTGCCTTTTGTATTAAATTCGGATGCAATTTCTGTGTTTCATCGTCAATAAGAAGGTCCAAGGGATACAGAAAACCCGAAGTGAAGCATCGGAATCTAAAACTGGACTCACAGGAGAGGCTCAAATCATAGAAAGTTAGAGTGTCAGTCCTCTTGTAGTCAAGTCGGCATTGTGCCTTTTGAATTAAATTCGGATGCAATTTCTGTGTTTCATCGTCAATAAGAAGGTCCAAGGAATACAGTAAACCTGAAGCGCAGCATCGGAATCTAAAACTGGACTCACAGGAGAGGTTCAAATCATAGAATGTTAGAGTGTCAGTCCTCTTGTACTTAAGTCGGCATTGTGCCTTTTGGAGAAAATTCGGATGCAATTTCTGTGTATCATCGTCAATAAGAAGTTCCAAGGTATACAGTAAACGTGAAGTGAAGCATCGGAATCTAAAACTGGACTCACAGGAGAGTTTCAAATCATAGAAAGTTAGTGTGTCAGTCCTCTTGTACTTAAGTCGGAATTGTGCCTTTGGTATTAAATTCGGATGCAATTTCTGTGTTTCATCGTCAATACGAAGGTCCAAGGTATACAGTAAACCTGAAGTGAAGCATCGGATTCTAAAACTGGACTCACAAGAGAGGTCCAATTCAAAGAAAGTTAGAGTGTCAGTCCTCTTGTACTTAAGTCGGCATTGTGCATTTTGTATTAAATTCGGATGCAATTTCTGTGTTTCATCGTCAATTATAAGGTCCAAGGGATACAGTAAACCTGAAATGAAGCATCGGAATCGAAAACTGGACCTACAGGAGAGGTTCAAATCATGGAAAGTTAGTGTGTCAGTCCTCTTTTACTTAAGTCGGCATTGTGCCTTTTCTATTAAATTCGGATGCAATTTCTGTGTTTCATAGTCAATAAGAAGGTCCAAGGGATACAGTAAACCTGAAGTGAAGCATCGGACACTAAAAATGGACTCACAGGAGAGGTTCAAATCATAGAATGTTAGAGTGTCAGTCCTGTTGTACTTAAGTCGGCATTGTGCCTTTTGTATTAAATTCGGGTGCAATTTCTACGTTTCATCGTCAATAAGAAGGTCCAAGGTATACAGTAAACCTGAAGTGAAGCATCGGAATCTAAAACTGGGATCACAGGAGAGGTTTAAATAATAGAAAATTTGAGTGTCAGTCCTCTTGGACTTAAGTTGGCATTGTGCATTTTGTATTAAATTCGGAAGCAATTTCTGTGGTTCATCGTCAATAAGGAGGTCCAAGGTATACAGTAAACCTGAAGTGAAGCATCGGAATCTAAAACTGTACTCACAGGAGAGGTTCAAATCATAGAAAGTTAGAGTATCAGTCTTCTTGTACTTAAGTCGGCATTGTGCCTTTTGTATTAAATTCAGATGCAATATCTGTGCTTCATCGTCAATAAGAAGGTCAAGGGATACAGTAAACCTGACGTGAAGCATCGGAATCTAAAACTGGACTCACAGGAGAGGATCAAATCATACAAAGTGAGAGTGTCAGTCCTCTTGTACTTAAGTCGGCATTGTGCCTTTTGTATTAAATTTGGATGGAATTTCTGTGTTTCATCGTCAATAAGAAGGTCCAAGGGATACAGTAAACTGGAAGTGAAGCATCGGAAACTATAAATGGACTCACAGGAGAGGTTCAAATCATAGAAAGTTAGAGTGTCAGTCCTCTTGTACTTAAGTCGGCATTGTGCCTTTTGTATAAAATTCTCATGCAATTTCTGTGTTTCATGGTCAATAAGAAGTTCCAAGGTATACAGTAAACGTGAAGTGAAGCATGGGAATCTAAAACTGGACTCACAGGAGAGTTTCAAATCATAAAAAGTTAGAGTGCCAGTCCTCTTGTACTTAAGTCGGCATTGTGCCTTTGCTATTAAATTCGGATGCAATTTCGGTGTTTCATCGTCAATAAGAAGGTCCAAGGGATACAGAAACCCTGAAGTGAAGCAGAGGAATCTAAAACTGGAATCACAGGAGAGGTTCAAATCATAGAAAGTTAGAGTGCCAGTACTCTTGTACTTAAGTGGGCATTGTGTTTTGTATTAAATTCGGATGCAATTTCAGTGTTTCATCGTCAATAAAAGGGTCCAATGTATACAGCAAACCTGAAGTGAAGCATCGGAATTTAAATCAGGACTCACTGGAGAGGTTCAAATCATAGAAAGTTAGAGTGTCAGTCCTCTTGTACTTAGGTTGGCGTTGTGCCTTTTGTATTCATTTCGGATGCAATTTCTGTGTTTCATCGTCAATAAGAAGGCCCAAGGTATACAGTAAACCTGAAGTGAAGCATCGGAATCTAAAACTGGACTCACAAGAGAGGTCCAATTCAAAGAAAGTTAGAGTGTCAGTCCTCTTGTACTTAAGTCGGCATTGTGCCCTTTGTATTAAATTCGGATGCAATTTCTGTGTTTCATCGTCAATTAGAAGGTCCAAGGGATACAGTAAACCAGAAATGAAGCATCGGAATCTAAAACTGGACCTACAGGAGAGGTTCAAATCATGGAAAGTTAGAGTGTCAGTCCTCTTTTACTTAAGTCGGCAATGTGCCATTTGTATGAAATTCGGATGCAATTTCTGTGTTTCATAGTCAATAAGAAGGTCCAAGGGATACAGTAAACCTAAAGTGAAGCATCGGAATCTAAAACTGGACTTACAGGAGAGGTTCAAATCATAGTAAGTTAGTGTGTCAGTCCTCTTGTACTTAAGTCGGCATTGTGCCATTTGTATTAAATTCGGATGGAATTTCTGTGTTTCATCGTCAATAAGACGGTCCAAGGGATACAGTAAACCTGAAGTGAAGCATCGGACACTAAAAATGGACTCACAGGAGAGGTTCAAATCATAGAAAGTTAGAGTGTCAGTCCTCTGGTACTTAAGTCGGCATTGTGCCTTTTGTGTTAAATTCGGATACAATTTCTACGTTTCATCGTCAACAAGAATGTCCAAGGTATACAGTAAACCTGAAGTGAAGCATCGGAATCTAAAACTGGGCTCACAGGAGAGGTTTAAATCATAGAAAATTTGAGTGTCAGTCCTCTTGGACTTAAGTCGGCATTGTGCATTTTGTATTAAATTCGGATGCAATATCTGTGGTTCATCGTCAATAAGAAGGTCCAAGGTATACAGTAAATCTGACGTGAAGCAACGGAATCTAAAACTGGACTCACAGGAGAGTTTCAAATCATAGAAAGTTAGAGTGTCAGTCCTCTTGTACTTAAGTCGGCATTGTGCCTTTAGTATTAAATTCGGATGCAATTTGTGAGTTTCATCGTCAATAAGAATGTTCAAGGGATAAAGTAAACCTGAAGTGCAGCATCGGAATCTAAAACTGGACTCACAGGAGAGGTTCAAATCATAGAAAGTTAGAGTGTCAGTCCTCTTGTACTTAAGTCGGCATTGTGCCTTTTGTATTAAATTCTGATGCAATTTCTGTGTTTCATCGTCAATTAGATGGTCCAAGGGATACAGTAAACCCGAAGTGAAGCATCGGAATCTAAAACTGGACTCACAGGAGAGATTGAAATCATAGTAAGTTAGAGTGTCAGTCCTCTTGTACTTAAGTCGGCATTGTGCCTCTTGTATAAAATTCGGATGCAATTCCTGTGCTTCATCGTCAATAAGAAGGCCCAAGTGATACAGTAAACCTAAAATGAAGCATCGGAATCTAAAACTGGGCCCACAGGAGAAGTTCAAATCATTGAAAGTTAGAGTGTCAGTCCTCTTGGACTTAAGTCGGCATTGTGCATTTTGTATTAAATTCGGAGGCATTTTCCGTATTTCATCGTCAATAAGAAGGTCCAAGGTATACAGTAAACCTGAAGTGAAGCATCGGAATCCAAATCTGGACTCACAGGAGAGGTTCAAATCATAGAAAGTTAGAGTGTCAGTCCTCTTGTACTTAAGTCGGCATTGTGCCTTTGTATTAAATTCGGATGCAATTTCTGTGCTTCATCGTCAATAAGAAGTCAAAATTGATACAGTAAACCTGAAATGAAGCATCGGAATCTAAAACTGCACTCACAGGAGAAGTTCAAATCATTGAAAGTTAGTGTGTCAGTCCTCTTGTACGTAAGTCGGCATTGTGCCGTTTGTATTACATTCGGATGCAATTTCTGTGTTTCATCGTCAATAAGAAGGTCCTAGGGATACAGTAAACCTGAAGTGAAGCATCGGAATCCAAAACTGGACTCACAGGAGAGGTTCAAATCATAGAAAGTTTGAGTGTCAGTCCTCTTGTACGTAAGTCGGCATTGTGCCTTTTGTATTAAATTCGGATGCAATTTCTGTGCTTCATCGTCAATAAGAAGGTCCAAGGTATACTGTAAACCTGACGTGAAGCATCGGAATCTAAAACTGGACTCAAAGGAGAGGTTTAATTCATAGAAAGTTTTTTGTGTCAGTCCTCTTGGACTTAAGTCGGCATTGTGCTTTTTGTATTAAATTCGGATGTATTTTCTGTATTTCATCGTCAATAAGAAGGTCCAAGGTATACAGTAAACCTGAAGTGAAGCATCGGAATCTAAATCTGGACTCACAGGAGAGGTCCAAATCATAGAAAGTTAGAGTGTCAGTCCTCTTGTACTTAAGTCGGCACTGTGCCTTTTGTATTAAATTCGGATGCAATTTCTTTGTTTCATCGTCAATGAGAAGGTCCAAGGTATACAGTAAATCTGAAGTGAAGCATCGGAATCTAAAACTGGACTCACTGGAGAGGTTCAAATCATAGTAAGTTAGAGTGTCAGTCCTCTTGTACTTTTGTCGGCATTGTGCCTTTTGTATTAAACTCGGATGCAATTTCTGTGTTTCATCGTCAATAAGAAGGTACAAGGGATACAGTTAACCTGAAGTGAAGCATCGGAATCTAAAACTGGACCCAATGGAGAGGTTCAAATCATAGATAGTTAGAATTTCAGTCCTCTTGTACTTAAGTCGGCATTGTGCCTTTTGTATTAAATTCGGATGCAACTTCTGTGCTTCATCCTCAATAAGAAGTCAAAATTGATACAGTAAACCTGAAATGAAGCAACGGAATCTAAAACTGGACCCACAGGAGAGGTTCAAATCATAGAAAGTTAGAGTGTCAGTCCTCTTGTACTTAAGTCAGCATTGTGCCATTTCTATAACATTCGGATGCAATTTCTGTGTTTCATCGTCAATAACAAGGTCCTAGGGATACAGTAAATCTGAAGTGAAGCATCGGAATCTAAAACTGGACCCACAGGAGAGGTTCAAATCATAGAAAACTTAGAGTGTCAGACCTCTTGTACTTAAGTCGGCATTGTGCCGTTAGTATTACATTCGGATTCAATTTCTGTCTTTCATAGTCAATAAGAACGTCCAAGGTATACAGTAAACCTGAAGTGAAGAATCGGAATCCAAAATTGGACTCACAGGAGAGGTTCATATCATAGAAAGTTTGAGGGTAAGTCCTCTTGTACTTAAGTCGGCATTGTGCCTATTGTATTAAATTCGGATGCAATTTCTATGCTTCATAGTCAATAAGAAGGTCCAAGGTATACAGTACACCTGAAGTGAAGCATCGGAATCTAAAACTGGACTCACAGGAGAGGTTTAAATCACAGAAAGTCTGAGTGTCAGTCCTCTTGGTCTTAAGTCGGCATTGTGCATTTTGTATTAAATTCGGATGCAATTTCTGTGTTTCATCGACAATAAGAAGGTCCAAGGTATACAGTAAACCTAAAGTGAAGCATCGGAATCTAAAACAAGACTCACAGGAGAGGTTTCAATCATAGGAAGTCTGAGTGTCCGTCCTCTTGGACTTAAGTCGGCATTGTGCATTTTGTATAAAATTCGCATGCAATTTCTGCGTATCGTCGTCAATAAGATGGTCCAAGGGATACAGTAAACCTGAACTGAAGCATCGGAATCCAAAACTGGACTCACAGGAGAGGTTCAAATCATAGAAAGTTAGAGTGTCAGTCCTCTTGTACTTAAGTCGGCATTGTGAAGTTTGTATTACATTCGGATGCAATGTCTGTGTTTCATCGTCAACAAGAAGGTCCTAGGGATACAGTAAACCTGAAGTGCAGCATCGGAATCTAAAACTGGACCCACAGGAGAGGTTCAAATCATAGAAAGTTAGAGAGTCAGTCCTCTTGTACTTAAGTCGGCATTGTGCCGTTTGTGTTACATTCGGATGCAATTTCTGTGTTTCATCGTCAATAAGATGGTCCAAGGGATACAGTAAACCTGAAGTGAAGCATCGGAATCCAAAACTGGACTCACAGGAGAGGTTCAAATCATAGAAAGTTTGAGTGTCAGTCCTCTTGTACGTACTTCGGCATTGTGCCTTTTGTATTAAATTCGGATGCAATTTCTGTGCTTCATCGTCAATAAGAAGGTCCAAGGTATACAGTAAACCTGACGTGAAGCGACGGAATCTAAAGCTGGACTCACAGGAGAGGTTTAAATCATAGAAAGTTTGAGTGTCAGTCCTCTTGGACTTAAGTCGGCATTGTGCATTTTGTATTAAATTCGGTTGCATTTTCTGTATTTCATCGTCAATAAGAAGGTCCAAGGTATACAGTACACCTGAAGTGAAGCATCGGAATCTAAAACTGGACTCACAGGAGAGGTTTAAATCACAGAAAGTCTGAGTGTCAGTCCTCTTGGTCTTAAGTCGGCATTGTGCATTTTGTATTAAATTCGGATGCAATATCTGTGTTTCATCGACAATAAGAAGGTCCAAGGTATACAGTAAACCTGAAGTGAAGCATCGGAATCTAAAACAAGACTCACAGGAGAGGTTTAAATCATAGGAAGTCTGAGTGTCCGTCCTCTTGGACTTAAGTCGGCATTGTGCATTTTGTATAAAATTCGCATGCAATTTCTGCGTTTCATCGTCAATAAGATGGTCCAAGGGATACAGTAAACCTGAAGTGAAGCATCGGAATCTAAAACTGCACTCACAGGAGAGGTTCAAATCATAGAAAGTTGGAGTGTCAGTCCTCTTGTACTTAAGTCGGCATTGTGCCTTTTGTATTAAATTCGGATGCAATTTCTGTGTTTCGTCGTCACTAAGAAGGTTCAAGGGATACAGTAAACCTGAAGTGCAGCATCGGAATCTAAAACTGGACTCACAGGAGAGGTTCAAATCATAGAAAGTTAGAGTGTCAGTCTTCTTGTACTTAAGTCGGCATTGTGCCTTTTGTATTAAATTCGGATGCAATTTCTGTGTTTCATCGTCAATTAGAAGGTCCAAGGGATACAGTATACCCGAAGTGAAGCATCGGAATCTAAAACTGGACTCACAGGAGAGATTCAAATCATAGAAAGTTAGAGTGTCAGTCCTCTTGTACTTAAGTCGGCATTGTGCCTTTTGTATTAAATTCCGATGCAATTTCTGTGTTTCATCGTCAATAAGAAGGTACAAGGGATACAGTAAACCTGAAGTGAAGCATCGGAATCTAAAACTGGACTCACAGGAGAGGTTCAAATCATAGAAAGTTAGATTGTCAGTCCTTTTGTACTTAAGTCGGCATTGTGCCTTTTGTATTAAATTCGGATGCAATTTCTGTGTTTCATCGTCAATAAGAAGGTTCGAGGGATACAGTAAACCTGAAGTGAAGCATCGGAATCTAAAAGTGGACTCACAGGAGAGGTTCAAATCATAGAAAGTTAGAGTGTCAGTCCTCATGTACTTAAGACGGCATTGTGCCATTTGTATGAACTTCGGATGAAATTTCTGTGTTTCATCGTCAATAAGAAGGCAAAATTGATACAGTAAACCTGAAATGAAGCATCGGAATCTAAAACTGCACCCACAGGAGAGGTTCAAATCATAGAAAGTAAGAGTGTCAGACCTCTTGTACTTAAGTCGGCATTGTGCAGTTTGTATTACATTCGAATGCAATTTCTGTGTTTCATCGTCAATAAGAAGGTCCTAGGGATACAGTAAACCTGAAGTGAAGCATCGGAATCTAAAACTGGACCCACAGGAGAGGTTCAAATCATAGAAATTTAGAGTATCAGAACTCTTGTACTTAAGTCGGAATTGTGCCGTTTGGATTACATTCGGATGCAATTTCTGTGTTTCATAGTCAATAATATGGTCCAAAGTATACAGTAAACCTGAAGTGAGGCATCGGAATCCAAAACTGGGCTCACAGGAGAGGCTCAAATCATAGAAAGTTTGAGTGTTAATCCTCTTGTACTTAAGTCGGCATTGTGCCTTTTGTATTAAATTCGGATGCAATTTCTGTGTTTCATCGTGAATAAGAAGGTCGAAAGTATACAGTAAACCTGAAGGGAAGCATCGGAATCTAAAACTGGACTCGCAGGAGAGGTTGAAATCATAGAAATTTAGAGTGACAGTCCTTTTGTACTTAAGTCGGCATTGTGCCTTTTGTATTAAATTCGGATTCATTTTCTGTGTTTCATCATCAATACGAAGGTTGAAGGGATACAGTAAACCTGAAGTGCAGCTTCGGAATCTAAAACTGGACTCACAGCAGAGGTTCAAATCATAGAAAGATAGAGTTTCAGTGCTCTTGTACTTAAGTCGGCTTTGTGCCTTTTGTACTAAATTGGGATGCAATTTCTGTGCTTCATCGTCAATAAGAAGGTCAAAGGTATACAGTAAACCTGAAGTGAAGCATCGGAATCTAAAACTGGACTCACAGGAGAGGTTTAAATCATAGAAAGTTTAAGTGTCAGTCCTCTTGGACTTAAGTCGGCATTGTGCATCTTGTATTAAATTCGGATGCAATTTCTGTGTATCATCGTCAATAAGAAGGTCCAAGGTATACAGGAAATCTGAAGTGAAGCATCGGAATCTAAATCTGGATTCACAGGAGAGGTTCAAATCATTGAAAGTTAGAGTGTCAGTCCTCTTGTACTTAAGTCAGCACTGTGCTTTTTTTATTAAATTCGGATGCTATCTCTGTGTTTCATCGTCAATAAGAAGGTCCAAGGTATACAGTAAACTTGTAGTGAAGCATCGGAATCTAAAACTGGACTCACAGGACAGTTTCAAATCATAGAAAGTTAGAGTGTCAGTCCTCTTGTACTAAAGTCGGCATTGTGCCTTTTGGATTAAATTCGGGTGCAATTCCTGTGTTTCAACGTCAATAAGAGGGTCCAAGGGATATAGTAAACCTGAAGTGAAGCATCGGAATCTAAAACTGGACTCACAGGAGAGGTTTAAATCATAGAAAGTTAGAGTGTCAGTCCTTTTGTACTTAGGTCGGCATTGTGCCTTTTGTTTTAAATTCGGATGCAACTTCTGTGTTTCATCGTCAATTAGAAGGTTCAAGGGATACAGTAAACCTGAAGTGCAGCATCGGAATCTAAAACTGGACTCACAGGAGAGGTTCAAATCATAGAAAGTTAGAGTGTCAGTCTTCTTGTACTTAAGTCTTCATTGTGCCTTTTGTATTAAATTCGGATGCAATTTCTGTGTTTCATCGTCAATTAGAAGGTCCAAGGGATACAGTATACCCAAAGTGAAGCATCGGAATCTAAAACTGGACTCACAGGAGAGATTCAAATCATAGAAAGTTAGAGTGTCATTCCTCTTGTACTTAAGTCGGCATTGTGCCTTTTGTATTAAATTCGGATGCAATTTCTGTGTTTCATCGTCAATAAGAAGGTACAAGGGATACAGTAAAACTGAAGTGAAGCATCGGAATCTAAAACTGGACTCACAGGAGAGGTTCAAATCATAGAAAGTTAGATTGTCAGTCCTTTTGTATTTAAGTCGGCATTGTGCCTTTTGTATTAAATTCGGATGCAATTTCTGTGTTTCATCGTCAATAAGAAGGTTCGAGGGATACAGTAAACCTGAAGTGAAGCATCGGAACCTAAAACTGGACTCACAGGAGAGGTTCAAATCATAGAAAGTTAGAGTGTCAGTCCTCATGTACTTAAGACGGCATTGTGCCATTTGTATTGAATTCGGATGAAATTTCTGTGTTTCATCGTCAATAAGAAGGCAAAATTGATACAGTAAACCTGAAATGAAGCATCGGAATCTAAAACTGCACCCACAGGAGAGGTTCAAATCATAGAAAGTAAGAGTGTCAGACCTCTTGTACTTAAGTCGGCATTGTGCAGTTTGTATTACATTCGAATGCAATTTCTGTGTTTCATCGTCAATAAGAAGGTCCTAGGGATACAGTAAACCTGAAGTGAAGCATCGGAATCTAAAACTGGACCCACAGGAGAGGTTCAAATCATAGAAAGTTAGAGTGTCAGAACTCTTGTACTTAAGTCGGCATTGTGCCGTTTGGATTACATTCGGATGCAATTTCTGTGTTTCATAGTCAATAAGATGGTCCAAAGTATACAGTAAACCTGAAGTGAAGCATCGGAATCCAAAACTGGGCTCACAGGAGAGGCTCAAATCATAGAAAGTTTGAGTGTCAATCCTCTTGTACTTAAGTCGGCATTGTGCCTTTTGTATTAAATTCGGATGCAATTACTGTGTTTCATCGTGAATAAGAAGGTCCAAAGTATACAGTAAACCTGAAGGGAAGCATCGGAATCTAAAACTGGACTCGCAGGAGAGGTTGAAATCATAGAAATTTAGAGTGACAGTCCTTTTGTACTTAAGACGGCATTGTGCCTTTTGTATTAAATTCGGATTCATTTTCTGTGTTTCATCATCAATACGAAGGTTCAAGGGATACAGTAAACCTGAAGTGCAGCTTCGGAATCTAAAACTGGACTCACAGGAGAGGTTCAAATCATAGAAAGATAGAGTTTCAGTGCTCTTGTACTTAAGTCGGCTTTGTGCCTTTTGTACTAAATTGGGATGCAATTTCTGTGCTTCATCGTCAATAAGAATGTCAAAGGTATACAGTAAACCTGAAGTGAAGCATCGGAATCTAAAACTGGACTCACAGGAGAGGTTTAAATCATAGAAAGTTTGAGTGTCAGTCCTCTTGGACTTAAGTCGGCATTGTGCATTTTGTATTAAATTCGGTTGCATTTTCTGTATTTCATCGTCAATAAGAAGGTCCAAGGTATACAGTAAACCTGAAGTGAGGCATCGGAATCTAAATCTGGACTCACAGGAGAGGTTCAAATCATAGAAAGTTAGAGTGTCAGTCCTCTTGTACTTAAGTCGGCACTGTGCATTTTGTATTAAATTCGGATGCAATTTCTTTATTTCATCGTCAATGAGAAGGTCCAAGGTATAGAGTAAATCTGAAGTGAAGCATCGGAATCTAAAACTGGACTCACAGGAGAGGTTCAAATCATAGAAAGTTAGAGTGTCAGTCCTCTTGTACTTTTGTCGGCATTGTGCCTTTTGTATTAAATTCGAATGCAATTTCTGTGTTTCATCGTCAATAAGAAGGTACAAGGGATACAGTTAATCTGAAGTGAAGCATCGGAATCTAAAACTGGACTCAATGGAGAGGTTCAAATCATAGAAAGTTAGAATGTCAGTCCTCTTGTACTTAAGTCGGCATTGTGCCTTTTGTATTAAATTCGGATGCAATTTCTGTGCTTCATCGTCAATAAGAAGTCAAAATTGATACAGTAAACCTGAAATGAAGCAACGGAATATAAAACTGGACCCACAGGAGAGGTTCAAATCATAGAAAGTTAGAGTGTCAGTCCTCTTGTACTTAAGTCGGCATTGTGCCATTTGTAAAACATTCGGATGCAATTTCTGTGTTTCATCGTCAATAACAAGGTCCTAGGGATACAGTAAATCTGAAGTGAAGCATCGGAATCTAAAACTGGACCCACAGGAGAGGTTCAAATCATAGAAAACTTAGAGTGTCAGTCCTCTTATACTTAAGTCGGCATTGTGCCGTTAGTATTACATTCGGATGCAATTTCTGTGTTTCATAGTCAATAAGAACGTCCAAGGTATACAGTAAACCTGAAGTGAAGCATTGGAATCCAAAATTGGACTCACAGGAGAGGTTCATATCATAGAAAGTTTGAGGGTAAGTCCTCTTGTACTTAAGTCGGCATTGTGCCTTTTGTATCAAATTCGGATGCAATTTCTGTGCTTCATCGTCAATAAGAAGGTCCAAGGTATACAGTACACCTGAAGTGAAGCATCGGAATCTAAAACTGGACTCACAGGAGAGGTTTAAATCACAGAAAGTCTGAGTGTCAGTCCTCTTGGTCTTAAGTCGGCATTGTGCATTTTGTATTAAATTCGGATGCAATTTCTGTGTTTCATCGACAATAAGAAGGTCCAAGGTATACAGTAAACCTGAAGTGAAGCATCGGAATCTAAAACAAGACTCACAGGAGAGGTTTAAATCATAGGAAGTCTGAGTGTCCGTCCTCTTGGACTTAAGTCGGCATTGTGCATTTTGTATAAAATTCGCATGCAATTTCTGCGTTTCATCGTCAATAAGATGGTCCAAGGGATACAGTAAACCTGAAGTGAAGCATCGGAATCTAAAACTGCACTCACAGGAGAGGTTCAAATCATAGAAAGTTGGAGTGTCAGTCCTCTTGTACTTAAGTCGTCATTGTGCCTTTTGTATTAAATTCGGATGCAATTTCTGTGTTTCATCGTCAATTAGAAGGTTCAAGGGATACAGTAAACCTGAAGTGCAGCATCGGAATCTAAAACTGGACTCACAGGAGAGGTTCAAATCATAGAAAGTTAGAGTGTCAGTCTTCTTGTACTTAAGTCGGCATTGTGCCTTTTGTATTAAATTCGGATGCAATTTCTGTGTTTCATCGTCAATTAGAAGGTCCAAGGGATACAGTATACCCGAAGTGAAGCATCGGAATCTAAAACTGGACTCACAGGAGGGATTCAAATCATAGAAAGTTAGAGTGTCAGTCCTCTTGTACTTAAGTCGGCATTGTGCCTTTTGTATTAAATTCGGATGCAATTTCTGTGTTTCATCGTCAATAAGAAGGTACAAGGGATACAGTAAACCTGAAGTGAAGCATCGGAATCTAAAACTGGACTCACAGGAGAGGTTCAAATCATAGAAAGTTAGATTGTCAGTCCTTTTGTACTTAAGTCGGCATTGTGCCTTTTGTATTAAATTCGGATGCAATTTCTGTGTTTCATCGTCAATAAGAAGGTTCGAGGGATACAGTAAACCTGAAGTGAAGCATCGGAATCTAAAACTGGACCCACAGGAGAGGTTCAAATCATAGAAAGTTAGAGTGTCAGAACTCTTGTACTTAAGTCGGCATTGTGCCGTTTGGATTACATTCGGATGCAATTTCTGTGTTTCATAGTCAATAAGATGGTCCAAAGTATACAGTAAACCTGAAGTGAAGCATCGGAATCCAAAACTGGGCTCACAGGAGAGGCTCAAATCATAGAAAGTTTGAGTGTCAATCCTCTTGTACTTAAGTCGGCATTGTGCCTTTTGTATTAAATTCGGATGCAATTTCTGTGTTTCATCGTGAATAAGAAGGTCCAAAGTATACAGTAAACCTGAAGGGAAGCATCGGAATCTAAAACTGGACTCGCAGGAGAGGTTGAAATCATAGAAATTTAGAGTGACAGTCCTTTTGTACTTAAGACGGCATTGTGCCTTTTGTATTAAATTCGGATTCATTTTCTGTGTTTCATCATCAATACGAAGGTTCAAGGGATACAGTAAACCTGAAGTGCAGCTTCGGAATCTAAAACTGGACTCACAGGAGAGGTTCAAATCATAGAAAGATAGAGTTTCAGTGCTCTTGTACTTAAGTCGGCTTTGTGCCTTTTGTACTAAATTGGGATGCAATTTCTGTGCTTCATCGTCAATAAGAAGGTCAAAGGTATACAGTAAACCTGAAGTGAAGCATCGGAATCTAAAACTGGACTCACAGGAGAGGTTTAAATCATAGAAAGTTTGAGTGTCAGTCCTCTTGGACTTAAGTCGGCATTGTGCATTTTGTATTAAATTCGGTTGCATTTTCTGTATTTCATCGTCAATAAGAAGGTCCAAGGTATACAGTAAACCTGAAGTGAGGCATCGGAATCTAAATCTGGACTCACAGGAGAGGTTCAAATCATAGAAAGTTAGAGTGTCAGTCCTCTTGTACTTAAGTCGGCACTGTGCATTTTGTATTAAATTCGGATGCAATTTCTTTATTTCATCGTCAATGAGAAGGTCCAAGGTATAGAGTAAATCTGAAGTGAAGCATCGGAATCTAAAACTGGACTCACAGGAGAGGTTCAAATCATAGAAAGTTAGAGTGTCAGTCCTCTTGTACTTTTGTCGGCATTGTGCCTTTTGTATTAAATTCGAATGCAATTTCTGTGTTTCATCGTCAATAAGAAGGTACAAGGGATACAGTTAATCTGAAGTGAAGCATCGGAATCTAAAACTGGACTCAATGGAGAGGTTCAAATCATAGAAAGTTAGAATGTCAGTCCTCTTGTACTTAAGTCGGCATTGTGCCTTTTGTATTAAATTCGGATGCAATTTCTGTGCTTCATCGTCAATAAGAAGTCAAAATTGATACAGTAAACCTGAAATGAAGCAACGGAATATAAAACTGGACCCACAGGAGAGGTTCAAATCATAGAAAGTTAGAGTGTCAGTCCTCTTGTACTTAAGTCGGCATTGTGCCATTTGTAAAACATTCGGATGCAATTTCTGTGTTTCATCGTCAATAACAAGGTCCTAGGGATACAGTAAATCTGAAGTGAAGCATCGGAATCTAAAACTGGACCCACAGGAGAGGTTCAAATCATAGAAAACTTAGAGTGTCAGTCCTCTTATACTTAAGTCGGCATTGTGCCGTTAGTATTACATTCGGATGCAATTTCTGTGTTTCATAGTCAATAAGAACGTCCAAGGTATACAGTAAACCTGAAGTGAAGCATTGGAATCCAAAATTGGACTCACAGGAGAGGTTCATATCATAGAAAGTTTGAGGGTAAGTCCTCTTGGTCTTAAGTCGGCATTGTGCATTTTGTATTAAATTCGGATGCAATTTCTGTGTTTCATCGACAATAAGAAGGTCCAAGGTATACAGTAAACCTGAAGTGAAGCATCGGAATCTAAAACAAGACTCACAGGAGAGGTTTAAATCATAGGAAGTCTGAGTGTCCGTCCTCTTGGACTTAAGTCGGCATTGTGCATTTTGTATAAAATTCGCATGCAATTTCTGCGTTTCATCGTCAATAAGATGGTCCAAGGGATACAGTAAACCTGAAGTGAAGCATCGGAATCTAAAACTGCACTCACAGGAGAGGTTCAAATCATAGGAAGTTGGAGTGTCAGTCCTCTTGTACTTAAGTCGTCATTGTGCCTTTTGTATTAAATTCGGATGCAATTTCTGTGTTTCATCGTCAATTAGAAGGTTCAAGGGATACAGTAAACCTGAAGTGCAGCATCGGAATCTAAAACTGGACTCACAGGAGAGGTTCAAATCATAGAAAGTTAGAGTGTCAGTCTTCTTGTACTTAAGTCGGCATTGTGCCTTTTGTATTAAATTCGGATGCAATTTCTGTGTTTCATCGTCAATTAGAAGGTCCAAGGGATACAGTATACCCGAAGTGAAGCATCGGAATCTAAAACTGGACTCACAGGAGGGATTCAAATCATAGAAAGTTAGAGTGTCAGTCCTCTTGTACTTAAGTCGGCATTGTGCCTTTTGTATTAAATTCGGATGCAATTTCTGTGTTTCATCGTCAATAAGAAGGTACAAGGGATACAGTAAACCTGAAGTGAAGCATCGGAATCTAAAACTGGACTCACAGGAGAGGTTCAAATCATAGAAAGTTAGATTGTCAGTCCTTTTGTACTTAAGTCGGCATTGTGCCTTTTGTATTAAATTCGGATGCAATTTCTGTGTTTCATCGTCAATAAGAAGGTTCGAGGGATACAGTAAACCTGAAGTGAAGCATCGGAATCTAAAACTGGACCCACAGGAGAGGTTCAAATCATAGAAAGTTAGAGTGTCAGAACTCTTGTACTTAAGTCGGCATTGTGCCGTTTGGATTACATTCGGATGCAATTTCTGTGTTTCATAGTCAATAAGATGGTCCAAAGTATACAGTAAACCTGAAGTGAAGCATCGGAATCCAAAACTGGGCTCACAGGAGAGGCTCAAATCATAGAAAGTTTGAGTGTCAATCCTCTTGTACTTAAGTCGGCATTGTGCCTTTTGTATTAAATTCGGATGCAATTTCTGTGTTTCATCGTGAATAAGAAGGTCCAAAGTATACAGTAAACCTGAAGGGAAGCATCGGAATCTAAAACTGGACTCGCAGGAGAGGTTGAAATCATAGAAATTTAGAGTGACAGTCCTTTTGTACTTAAGACGGCATTGTGCCTTTTGTATTAAATTCGGATTCATTTTCTGTGTTTCATCATCAATACGAAGGTTCAAGGGATACAGTAAACCTGAAGTGCAGCTTTGGAATCTAAAACTGGACTCACAGGAGAGGTTCAAATCATAGAAAGATAGAGTTTCAGTGCTCTTGTACTTAAGTCGGCTTTGTGCCTTTTGTACTAAGTTGGGATGCAATTTCTGTGCTTCATCGTCAATAAGAAGGTCAAAGGTATACAGTAAACCTGAAGTGAAGCATCGGAATCTAAAACTGGACTCACAGGAGAGGTTTAAATCATAGAAAGTTTGAGTGTCAGTCCTCTTGGACTTAAGTCGGCATTGTGCATTTTGTATTAAATTCGGTTGCATTTTCTGTATTTCATCGTCAATAAGAAGGTCCAAGGTATACAGTAAACCTGAAGTGAAGCATCGGAATCAAAATCTGGACTCACAGGAGAGGTTCAAATCATAGAAAGTTAGAGTGTCAGTCCTCTTGTACTTAAGTCGGCATTGTGCCTTTTGTATTAAATTCGGATGCAATTTCTGTGTTTCATCGTCAATTAGAAGGTCCAAGGGATACAGTATACCCGAAGTGCAGCATCGGAATCTAAAACTGGACTCACAGGAGAGATTCAAATCATAGAAAGTTAGAGTGTCAGTCCTCTTGTACTTTTGTCGGCATTGTGCCTTTTGTATTAAATTCGGATGCAATTTCTGTGTTTCATCGTCAATAAGAAGGTACAAGGGATACAGTTAACCTGAAGTGAAGCATCGGAATCTAAAACTGGACTCAATGGAGAGGTTCAAATCATAGAAAGTTAGAATGTCAGTCCTCTTGTACTTAAGTCGGCATTGTGCCTTTTGTATTAAATTCGGATGCAATTTCTGTGCTTCATCGTCAATAAGAAGTCAAAATTGATACAGTAAACCTGAAATGAAGCAACGGAATCTAAAACTGGACCCACAGGAGAGGTTCAAATCATAGAAAGTTAGAGTGTCAGTCCTCTTGTACTTAAGTCGGCATTGTGCCATTTGTATAACATTCGGATGCAATTTCTGTGTTTCATCGTCAATAACAAGGTCCTAGGGATACAGTAAATCTGAAGTGAAGCATCGGAATCTAAAACTGGACCCACAGGAGAGGTTCAAATCATAGAAAACGTAGAGTGTCAGTCCTCTTATACTTAAGTCGGCATTGTGCCGTTAGTATTACATTCGGATGCAACTTCTGTGTTTCATAGTCAATAAGAACGTCCAAGGTATACAGTAAACCTGAAGTGAAGCATTGGAATCCAAAATTGGACTCACAGGAGAGGTTCATATCATAGAAAGTTTGAGGGTAAGTCCTCTTGTACTTAAGTCGGCATTGTGCATTTTGTATAAAATTCGCATGCAATTTCTGCGTTTCATCGTCAATAAGATCGTCCAAGGGATACAGTAAACCTGAAGTGAAGCATCGGAATCTAAAACTGCACTCACAGGAGAGGTTCAAATCGTAGAAAGTTGGAGTGTCAGTCCTCTTGTACTTAAGTCGGCATTGTGCCTTTTGTATTAAATTCGGATGCAATTTCTGTGTTTCATCGTCAATAAGAAGGTTCAAGGGATACAGTAAACCTGAAGTGCAGCATCGGAATCTAAACCTGGACTCACAGGAGAGGTTCAAATCATAGAAAGTTAGATTGTCAGTCCTATTGTACTTAAGTCGGCATTGTGCCTTTTGTATTAAATTCGGATGCAATTTCTGTGTTTCATCGTCAATAAGAAGGTTCGAGGGATACAGTAAACCTGAAGTGTAGCATCGGAATCTAAAACTGGACTCACAGGAGAGGTTCAAATCATAGAAAGTTAGAGTGTCAGTCCTCATGTACTTAAGACGGCATTGTGCCATTTGTATTAAATTCGGATGAAATTTCTGTGTTTCATCGTCAATAAGAAGGCAAAATTGATACAGTAAACCTGAAATGAAGCATCGGAATCTAAAACTGCACCCACAGGAGAGGTTCAAATCATAGAAAGTAAGAGTGTCAGACCTCTTGTACTTAAGTCGGCATTGTGCAGTTTGTATTACATTCGAATGCAATTTCTGTGTTTCATCGTCAATAAGAAGGTCCTAGGGATACAGTAAACCTGAAGTGAAGCATCGGAATCTAAAACTGGACCCACAGGAGAGGTTCAAATCATAGAAAGTTAGAGTGTCAGAACTCTTGTACTTAAGTCGGCATTGTGCCGTTTGGATTACATTCGGATGCAATTTCTGTGTTTCATAGTCAATAAGATGGTCCAAAGTATACAGTAAACCTGAAGTGAAGCATCGGAATCCAAAACTGGGCTCACAGGAGAGGCTCAAATCATAGAAAGTTTGAGTGTCAATCCTCTTGTACTTAAGTCGGCATTGTGCCTTTTGTATTAAATTTGGATGCAATTACTGTGTTTCATCGTGAATAAGAAGGTCCAAAGTATACAGTAAACCTGAAGGGAAGCATCGGAATCTAAAACTGGACTCGCAGGAGAGGTTGAAATCATAGAAATTTAGAGTGACAGTCCTTTTGTACTTAAGACGGCATTGTGCCTTTTGTATTAAATTCGGATTCATTTTCTGTGTTTCATCATCAATACGAAGGTTCAAGGGATACAGTAAACCTGAAGTGCAGCTTCGGAATCTAAAACTGGACTCACAGGAGAGGTTCAAATCATAGAAAGATAGAGTTTCAGTGCTCTTGTACTTAAGTCGGCTTTGTGCCTTTTGTACTAAATTGGGATGCAATTTCTGTGCTTCATCGTCAATAAGAAGGTCAAAGGTATACAGTAAACCTGAAGTGAAGCATCGGAATCTAAAACTGGACTCACAGGAGAGGTTTAAATCATAGAAAGTTTGAGTGTCAGTCCTCTTGGACTTAAGTCGGCATTGTGCATTTTGTATTAAATTCGGTTGCATTTTCTGTATTTCATCGTCAATAAGAAGGTCCAAGGTATACAGTAAACCTGAAGTGAGGCATCGGAATCTAAATCTGGACTCACAGGAGAGGTTCAAATCATAGAAAGTTAGAGTGTCAGTCCTCTTGTACTTAAGTCGGCACTGTGCATTTTGTATTAAATTCGGATGCAATTTCTTTATTTCATCGTCAATGAGAAGGTCCAAGGTATAGAGTAAATCTGAAGTGAAGCATCGGAATCTAAAACTGGACTCACAGGAGAGGTTCAAATCATAGAAAGTTAGAGTGTCAGTCCTCTTGTACTTTTGTCGGCATTGTGCCTTTTGTATTAAATTCGAATGCAATTTCTGTGTTTCATCGTCAATAAGAAGGTACAAGGGATACAGTTAATCTGAAGTGAAGCATCGGAATCTAAAACTGGACTCAATGGAGAGGTTCAAATCATAGAAAGTTAGAATGTCAGTCCTCTTGTACTTAAGTCGGCATTGTGCCTTTTGTATTAAATTCGGATGCAATTTCTGTGCTTCATCGTCAATAAGAAGTCAAAATTGATACAGTAAACCTGAAATGAAGCAACGGAATATAAAACTGGACCCACAGGAGAGGTTCAAATCATAGAAAGTTAGAGTGTCAGTCCTCTTGTACTTAAGTCGGCATTGTGCCATTTGTAAAACATTCGGATGCAATTTCTGTGTTTCATCGTCAATAACAAGGTCCTAGGGATACAGTAAATCTGAAGTGAAGCATCGGAATCTAAAACTGGACCCACAGGAGAGGTTCAAATCATAGAAAACTTAGAGTGTCAGTCCTCTTATACTTAAGTCGGCATTGTGCCGTTAGTATTACATTCGGATGCAATTTCTGTGTTTCATAGTCAATAAGAACGTCCAAGGTATACAGTAAACCTGAAGTGAAGCATTGGAATCCAAAATTGGACTCACAGGAGAGGTTCATATCATAGAAAGTTTGAGGGTAAGTCCTCTTGTACTTAAGTCGGCATTGTGCCTTTTGTATCAAATTCGGATGCAATTTCTGTGCTTCATCGTCAATAAGAAGGTCCAAGGTATACAGTACACCTGAAGTGAAGCATCGGAATCTAAAACTGGACTCACAGGAGAGGTTTAAATCACAGAAAGTCTGAGTGTCAGTCCTCTTGGTCTTAAGTCGGCATTGTGCATTTTGTATTAAATTCGGATGCAATTTCTGTGTTTCATCGACAATAAGAAGGTCCAAGGTATACAGTAAACCTGAAGTGAAGCATCGGAATCTAAAACAAGACTCACAGGAGAGGTTTAAATCATAGGAAGTCTGAGTGTCCGTCCTCTTGGACTTAAGTCGGCATTGTGCATTTTGTATAAAATTCGCATGCAATTTCTGCGTTTCATCGTCAATAAGATGGTCCAAGGGATACAGTAAACCTGAAGTGAAGCATCGGAATCTAAAACTGCACTCACAGGAGAGGTTCAAATCATAGAAAGTTGGAGTGTCAGTCCTCTTGTACTTAAGTCGTCATTGTGCCTTTTGTATTAAATTCGGATGCAATTTCTGTGTTTCATCGTCAATTAGAAGGTTCAAGGGATACAGTAAACCTGAAGTGCAGCATCGGAATCTAAAACTGGACTCACAGGAGAGGTTCAAATCATAGAAAGTTAGAGTGTCAGTCTTCTTGTACTTAAGTCGGCATTGTGCCTTTTGTATTAAATTCGGATGCAATTTCTGTGTTTCATCGTCAATTAGAAGGTCCAAGGGATACAGTATACCCGAAGTGAAGCATCGGAATCTAAAACTGGACTCACAGGAGGGATTCAAATCATAGAAAGTTAGAGTGTCAGTCCTCTTGTACTTAAGTCGGCATTGTGCCTTTTGTATTAAATTCGGATGCAATTTCTGTGTTTCATCGTCAATAAGAAGGTACAAGGGATACAGTAAACCTGAAGTGAAGCATCGGAATCTAAAACTGGACTCACAGGAGAGGTTCAAATCATAGAAAGTTAGATTGTCAGTCCTTTTGTACTTAAGTCGGCATTGTGCCTTTTGTATTAAATTCGGATGCAATTTCTGTGTTTCATCGACAATAAGAAGGTTCGAGGGATACAGTAAACCTGAAGTGAAGCATCGGAATCTAAAACTGGACCCACAGGAGAGGTTCAAATCATAGAAAGTTAGAGTGTCAGAACTCTTGTACTTAAGTCGGCATTGTGCCGTTTGGATTACATTCGGATGCAATTTCTGTGTTTCATAGTCAATAAGATGGTCCAAAGTATACAGTAAACCTGAAGTGAAGCATCGCAATCCAAAACTGGGCTCACAGGAGAGGCTCAAATCATAGAAAGTTTGAGTGTCAATCCTCTTGTACTTAAGTCGGCATTGTGCCTTTTGTATTAAATTCGGATGCAATTTCTGTGTTTCATCGTGAATAAGAAGGTCCAAAGTATACAGTAAACCTGAAGGGAAGCATCGGAATCTAAAACTGGACTCGCAGGAGAGGTTGAAATCATAGAAATTTAGAGTGACAGTCCTTTTGTACTTAAGACGGCATTGTGCCTTTTGTATTAAATTCGGATTCATTTTCTGTGTTTCATCATCAATACGAAGGTTCAAGGGATACAGTAAACCTGAAGTGCAGCTTTGGAATCTAAAACTGGACTCACAGGAGAGGTTCAAATCATAGAAAGATAGAGTTTCAGTGCTCTTGTACTTAAGTCGGCTTTGTGCCTTTTGTACTAAGTTGGGATGCAATTTCTGTGCTTCATCGTCAATAAGAAGGTCAAAGGTATACAGTAAACCTGAAGTGAAGCATCGGAATCTAAAACTGGACTCACAGGAGAGGTTTAAATCATAGAAAGTTTGAGTGTCAGTCCTCTTGGACTTAAGTCGGCATTGTGCATTTTGTATTAAATTCGGTTGCATTTTCTGTATTTCATCGTCAATAAGAAGGTCCAAGGTATACAGTAAACCTGAAGTGAAGCATCGGAATCAAAATCTGGACTCACAGGAGAGGTTCAAATCATAGAAAGTTAGAGTGTCAGTCCTCTTGTACTTAAGTCGGCATTGTGCCTTTTGTATTAAATTCGGATGCAATTTCTGTGTTTCATCGTCAATTAGAAGGTCCAAGGGATACAGTATACCCGAAGTGAAGCATCGGAATCTAAAACTGGACTCACAGGAGAGATTCAAATCATAGAAAGTTAGAGTGTCAGTCCTCTTGTACTTTTGTCGGCATTGTGCCTTTTGTATTAAATTCGGATGCAATTTCTGTGTTTCATCGTCAATAAGAAGGTACAAGGGATACAGTTAACCTGAAGTGAAGCATCGGAATCTAAAACTGGACTCAATGGAGAGGTTCAAATCATAGAAAGTTAGAATGTCAGTCCTCTTGTACTTAAGTCGGCATTGTGCCTTTTGTATTAAATTCGGATGCAATTTCTGTGCTTCATCGTCAATAAGAAGTCAAAATTGATACAGTAAACCTGAAATGAAGCAACGGAATCTAAAACTGGACCCACAGGAGAGGTTCAAATCATAGAAAGTTAGAGTGTCAGTCCTCTTGTACTTAAGTCGGCATTGTGCCATTTGTATAACATTCGGATGCAATTTCTGTGTTTCATCGTCAATAACAAGGTCCTAGGGATACAGTAAATCTGAAGTGAAGCATCGGAATCTAAAACTGGACCCACAGGAGAGGTTCAAATCATAGAAAACGTAGAGTGTCAGTCCTCTTATACTTAAGTCGGCATTGTGCCGTTAGTATTACATTCGGATGCAACTTCTGTGTTTCATAGTCAATAAGAACGTCCAAGGTATACAGTAAACCTGAAGTGAAGCATTGGAATCCAAAATTGGACTCACAGGAGAGGTTCATATCATAGAAAGTTTGAGGGTAAGTCCTCTTGTACTTAAGTCGGCATTGTGCATTTTGTATAAAATTCGCATGCAATTTCTGCGTTTCATCGTCAATAAGATCGTCCAAGGGATACAGTAAACCTGAAGTGAAGCATCGGAATCTAAAACTGCACTCACAGGAGAGGTTCAAATCGTAGAAAGTTGGAGTGTCAGTCCTCTTGTACTTAAGTCGGCATTGTGCCTTTTGTATTAAATTCGGATGCAATTTCTGTGTTTCATCGTCAATAAGAAGGTTCAAGGGATACAGTAAACCTGAAGTGCAGCATCGGAATCTAAACCTGGACTCACAGGAGAGGTTCAAATCATAGAAAGTTAGATTGTCAGTCCTATTGTACTTAAGTCGGCATTGTGCCTTTTGTATTAAATTCGGATGCAATTTCTGTGTTTCATCGTCAATAAGAAGGTTCGAGGGATACAGTAAACCTGAAGTGTAGCATCGGAATCTAAAACTGGACTCACAGGAGAGGTTCAAATCATAGAAAGTTAGAGTGTCAGTCCTCATGTACTTAAGACGGCATTGTGCCATTTGTATTAAATTCGGATGAAATTTCTGTGTTTCATCGTCAATAAGAAGGCAAAATTGATACAGTAAACCTGAAATGAAGCATCGGAATCTAAAACTGCACCCACAGGAGAGGTTCAAATCATAGAAAGTAAGAGTGTCAGACCTCTTGTACTTAAGTCGGCATTGTGCAGTTTGTATTACATTCGAATGCAATTTCTGTGTTTCATCGTCAATAAGATGGTCCTAGGGATACAGTAAACCTGAAGTGAAGCATCGGAATCTAAAACTGGACCCACAGGAGAGGTTCAAATCATAGAAAGTTAGAGTGTCAGAACTCATGTACTTAAGTCGGCATTGTGCCGTTTGGATTACATTCGGATGCAATTTCTGTGTTTCATAGTCAATAAGATGGTCCAAAGTATACAGTAAACCTGAAGTGAAGCATCGGAATCCAAAACTGGGCTCACAGGAGAGGCTCAAATCATAGAAAGTTTGAGTGTCAATCCTCTTGTACTTAAGTCGGCATTGTGCCTTTTGTATTAAATTCGGATGCAATTTCTGTGTTTCATCGTGAATAAGAAGGTCCAAAGTATACAGTAAACCTGAAGGGAAGCAACGGAATCTAAAACTGGACTCGCAGGAAAGGTAAAATCATAGAAATTTAGAGTGACAGTCCTTTTGTACATAAGACGGCATTGTGCCTTTTGTATTAAATTCGGATTCATTTTCTGTGTTTCATCATCAATACGAAGGTTCAAGGGATACAGTAAACCTGAAGTGCAGCTTCGGAATCTAAAACTGGACTCACAGCAGAGGTTCAAATCATAGAAAGATAGAGTTTCAGTGCCCTTGTACTTAAGTCGGCTTTGTGCCTTTTGTACTAAATTGGGATGCAATTTCTGTGCTTCATCGTCAATAAGAAGGTCAAAGGTATACAGTAAACCTGAAGTGAAGCATCGGAATCTAAAACTGGACTCACAGGAGAGGTTTAAATCATAGAAAGTTTGAGTGTCAGTCCTCTTGGACTTAAGTCGGCATTGTGCATCTTGTATTATATTCGGATGCAATTTCTGTGTATCATCGTCAATAAGAAGGTCCAAGGTATACAGGAAATCTGAAGTGAAGCATCGGAATCTAAATCTGGATTCACAGGAGAGGTTCAAGTCATTGAAAGTTAGAGTGTCAGTCCTCTTGTACTTAAGTCAGCACTGTGCTTTTTTTATTAAATTCGGATGCAATCTCTGTGTTTCATCGTCAATAAGAAGGTCCAAGGTATACAGTAAACTTGTAGTGAAGCATCGGAATCTAAAACTGGACTCACAGGAGAGTTTCAAATCATAGAAAGTTAGAGTGTCAGTCCTCTTGTACTTAAGTCGGCATTGTGCCTTTTGGATTAAATTCGGATGCAATTTCTGTGTTTCAACGTCAATAAGAGGGTCCAAGGGATATAGTAAACCTGAAGTGAAGCATCGGAATCTAAAACTGGACTCACAGGAGAGGTTTAAATCATAGAAAGTTAGAGTGTCAGTCCTTTTGTACTTAGGTCGGCATTGTGCGTTTTGTTTTAAATTCGGATGCAATTTCTGTGTTTCATCGTCAATTAGAAGGTTCAAGGGATACAGTAAACCTGAAGTGCAGCATCGGAATCTAAAACTGGACTCACAGGAGAGGTTTAAATCATAGAAAGTTTGAGTGTCAGTCCTCTTGGACTTAAGTCGGCATTGTGCATCTTGTATTAAATTCGGATGCAATTTCTGTGTATCATCGTCAATAAGAAGGTCCAAGGTATACAGGAAATCTGAAGTGAAGCATCGGAATCTAAATCTGGATTCACAGGAGAGGTTCAAATCATTGAAAGTTAGAGTGTCAGTCCTCTTGTACTTAAGTCAGCACTGTGCTTTTTTAATTAAATTCGAATGCAATCTCTGTGTTTCATCGTCAATAAGAAGGTCCAAGGTATACAGTAAACATGTAGTGAAGCATCGGAATCTAAAACTGGACTCACAGGAGAGTTTCAAATCATAGAAAGTTAGAGTGTCAGTCCTCTTGTACTTAACTTGGCATTGTGCCTTTTGGATTAAATTCGGATGCAATTTCTGTGTTTCAACGTCAATAAGAGGGTCCAAGGGATATAGTAAACCTGAAGTGAAGCATCGGAATCTAAAACTGGACTCACAGGAGAGGTTTAAATCATAGAAAGTTAGAGTGTCAGTCCTTTTGTACTTAGGTCGGCATTGTGCCTTTTGTTTTCAATTCGGATGCAATTTCTGTGTTTCATCGTCAATTAGAAGGTTCAAGGGATACAGTAAACCTGAAGTGCAGCATCGGAATCTAAAACTGGACTCACAGGAGAGGTTCAAATCATAGAAAGTTAGAGTGTCAGTCTTCTTGTACTTAAGTCGGCATTGTGCCTTTTGTATTAAAATTCGGATGCAATTTCTGTGTTTCATCGTCAATTAGAAGGTCCAAGGGATACAGTATACCCGAAGTGAAGCATCGGAATCTAAAACTGGACTCACAGGAGAGATTCAAATCATAGAAAGTTAGAGTGTCAGTCCTCTTGTACTTAAGTCGGCATTGTGCCTTTTGTATTAAATTCGGATGCAAATTCTGTGTTTCATCGTCAATAAGAAGGTACAAGGGATACAGTAAACCTGAAGTGAAGCATTGGAATCTAAAACTGGACTCACAGGAGAGGTTCAAATCATAGAAAGTTAGATTGTCAGTCCTTCTGTACTTAAGTCGGCATTTTGCCTTTTGTATTAAATTCGGATGCAATTTCTGTGTTTCATCGTCAATAAGAAAGTTCGAGGGATACAGTAAACCTGAAGTGAAGCATCGGAATCTAAAACTGGACTCACAGGAGAGGTTTAAATCATAGAAAGTTTGAGTGTCAGTCCTCTTGGACTTAAGTCGGCATTGTGCATCTTGTATTAAATTCGGATGCAATTTCTGTGTATCATCGTCAATAAGAAGGTCCAAGGTATACAGGAAATCTGAAGTGAAGCATCGAAAACTAAATCTGGATTCACAGGAGAGGTTCAAATCATTGAAAGTTAGAGTGTCAGTCCTCTTGTACTTAAGTCGGCATTGTGCCTTTTGGATTAAATTCGGATGCAATTTCTGTGTTTCAACGTCAATAAGAGGGTCCAAGGGATATAGTAAACCTGAAGTGAAGCATCGGAATCTAAAACTGGACTCACAGGAGAGGTTTAAATCATAGAAAGTTAGAGTGTCAGTCTTCTTGTACTTAAGTCGGCATTGTGCCTTTTGTATTAAATTCGGATGCAATTTCTGTGTTTCATCGTCAATTAGAAGGTCCAAGGGATACAGTATACCCGAAGTGTAGCATTGGAATCTAAAACTCGACTCACAGGAGAGGTTCAAATCATAGAAAGTTAGATTGTCAGTCCTTTTGTACTTAAGTCGGCATTGTGCCTTTTGTATTAAATTCGGATGCAATTTCTGTGTTTCATCGTCAATAAGAAGGTTCAAGGGATACAGTAAACCTGAAGTGAAGCATCGGAATCTAAAACTGGTCTCACAGGAGAGGTTCAAATCATAGAAATTTAGAGTGTCAGTCCTCATGTACTTAAGACGGCATTGTGCCATTTCTATTAAATTCGGATGAAATTTCTGTGTTTCATCGTCAATAAGAAGGCAAAATTGATACAGTAAACCTGAAATGAAGCATCGGAATCTAAAACTGCACCCACAGGAGAGGTTCAAATCATAGAAAGTAAGAGTGTCAGACCTCTTGTACTTAAGTCGGCATTGTGCAGTTTGTATTACATTCGAATGCAATTTCTGTGTTTCATCGTCAATAAGAAGGTCCTAGGGATACAGTAAACCTGAAGTGAAGCATCGGAATCTAAAACTGGACCCACAGAAGAGGTTCAAATCATAGAAAGTTAGAGTGTCAGAACTCTTGTACTTAAGTCGGCATTGTGCCTTTTGGATTAAATTCGGATGCAATTTCTGTGTTTCAACGTCAATAAGAGGGTCCAAGGGATATAGTAAACCTGAAGTGAAGCATCGGAATCTAAAACTGGACTCACAGGAGAGGTTTAAATCATAGAAAGTTAGAGTGTCAGTCCATTTGTACTTAGGTCGGCATTGTGCGTTTTGTTTTAAATTCGGATGCAATTTCTGTGTTTCATCGTCAATTAGAAGGTTCAAGGGATACAGTAAACCTGAAGTGAAGCATCGGAATCTAAAACTGGACTCACAGGAGAGGTTTAAATCATAGAAAGTTTGAGTGTCAGTCCTCTTGGACTTAAGTCGGCATTGTGCATCTTGTATTATTTTCGGATGCAATTTCTGTGTATCATCGTCAATAAGAAGGTCCAAGGTATACAGGAAATCTGAAGTGAAGCATCGGAATCTAAATCTGGATTCACAGGAGAGGTTCAAATCATTGAAAGTTAGAGTGTCAGTCCTCTTGTACTTAAGTCAGCACTGTGCTTTTTTTATTAAATTCGGATGCAATCTCTGTGTTTCATCGTCAATAAGAAGGTCCAAGGTATACAGTAAACTTTAGTGAAGCATCGGAATCTAAAACTGGACTCACAGGAGAGTTTCAAATCATAGAAAGTTAGAGTGTCAGTCCTCTTGTACTTAAGTCGGCATTGTGCCTTTTGGATTAAATTCGGATGCAATTTCTGTGTTTCAACGTGAATAAGAGGGTCCAAGGGATATAGTAAACCTGAAGTGAAGCATCGGAATCTAAAACTGGACTCACAGGAGAGGTTTAAATCATAGAAAGTTAGAGTGTCAGTCCTTTTGTACTTAGGTCGGCATTGTGCCTTTTGTTTTAAATTCGGATGCAATTTCTGTGTTTCATCGTCAATTAGAAGGTTCAAGGGATACAGTAAACATGAAGTGCAGCATCGGAATCTAAAACTGGACTCACAGGAGAGGTTCAAATCATAGAAAGTTAGAGTGTCAGTCTTCTTGTACTTAAGTCGGCATTGTGCCTTTTGTATTAAATTCGGATGCAATTTCTGTGTTTCATCGTCAACTAGAAGGTCCAAGGGATACAGTATACCCGAAGTGAAGGATCGGAATCTAAAACTGGACTCACAGGAGAGATTCAAATCATAGAAAGTTAGAGTGTCAGTCCTCTTGTTCTTAAGTCGGCATTGTGCCTTTTGTATTAAATTCGGATGCAATTTCTGTGTTTCATCGTCAATAAGAGGGTACAAGGGATACAGTAAACCTGAAGTGAAGCATCGGAATCTAAAACTGGACTCACAGGAGAGGTTCAAATCATAGAAAGTTAGATTGTCAGTCCTTTTGTACTTAAGTCGGCATTGTGCCTTTTGTATTAAATTCGGATGCAATTTCTGTGTTTCATCGTCAATAAGAAGGTTCGAGGGATACAGTAAACCTGAAGGGAAGCATCGGAATCTAAAACTGGACTCACAGGAGAGGTTCAAATCATAGAAAGTTAGAGTGTCAGTCCTCATGTACTTAAGACGGCATTGTGCCATTTGTATTAAATTCGGATGAAATTTCTGTGTTTCATCGTCAATAAGAAGGCAAAATCGATACAGTAAACCTGAAATGAAGCATCGGAATCTAAAACTGCACCCACAGGAGAGGTTCAAATCATAGAAAGTAAGAGTGTAAGACCTCTTGTACTTAAGTCGGCATTGTGCAGTTTGTATTACATTCGAATGCAATTTCTGTGTTTCATCGTCAATAAGAAGGTCCTAGGGATACAGTACACCTGAAGTGAAGCATCGGAATCTAAAACTGGACTCACAGGAGAGGTTTAAATCATAGAAAGTTTGAGTGTCAGTCCTCTTGGACTTAAGTCGGCATTGTGCATCTTGTATTAAATTCGGATGCAATTTCTGTGTTTCATCGTCAATAAGAAGGTCCAAGGTATACAGTAAGCTTGTAGTGAAGCATCGGAATCTAAAACTGGACTCACAGGAGAGTTTCAAATCATAGAAAGTTAGAGTGTCAGTCCTCTTGTACTTAAGTCGGCATTGTGCCTTTTGGATTAAATTCGGATGCAATTTCTGTGTTTCAACGTCAATAAGAGGGTCCAAGGGATATAGTAAACCTGAAGTGAAGCATCGGAATCTAAAACTGGACTCACAGGAGAGGTTTAAATCATAGAAAGTTAGAGTGTCAGTCCTTTTGTACTTAGGTCGGCATTGTGCCTTTTGTATTAAATTCGGATGCAATTTCTGTGTTTCATCGTCAATTAGAAGGTTCAAGGGATACAGTAAACCTGAAGTGCAGCATCGGAATCTAAAACTGGACTCACAGGAGAGGTTCAAATCATAGAAAGTTAGAGTGTCAGTCTTCTTGTACTTAAGTCGGCATTGTGCCTTTTGTATTAAATTCGGATGCAATTTCTGTGTTTCATCGTCAATTAGAAGGTCCAAGGGATACACTATACGCGAAGTGTAGCATTGGAATCTAAAACTGGACTCACAGGAGAGATTCAAATCGTAGAAAGTTAGAGTGTCAGTCCTCTTGTACTTAAGTCGGCATTGTGCCTTTTGTATTAAATTCGGATGCAATTTCTGTGTTTCATCGTCAATAAGATGGTACAAGGGATACAGTAAACCTGAAGTGAAGCATCGGAATCTAAAACTGGACTCACAGGAGAGGTTCAAATCATAGAAAGTCAGATTGTCAGTCCTTTTGTACTTAAGTCGGCATTGTGCCTTTTGTATTAAATTCGGATGCAATTTCTGTGTTTCATCGTCAATAAGAAGGTTCAAGGGATACAGTAAACCTGAAGTGAAGCATCGGATTCTAAAACTGGTCTCACAGGAGAGGTTCAAATCATAGAAATTTAGAGTGTCAGTCCTCATGTACTTAAGACGGCATTGTGCCATTTCTATTAAATTCGGATGAAATTTCTGTGTTTCATCGTCAATAAGATGGTACAAGGGATACAGTAAACCTGAAATGAATCATCGGAATCTAAAACTGCACCCACAGGAGAGGTTCAAATCATAGAAAGTAAGAGTGTCAGACCTCTTGTACTTAAGTCGGCATTGTGCAGTTTGTATTACATTCGAATGCAATTTCTGTGTTTCATCGTCAATAAGAAAGTCCTAGGGATACAGTAAATTTGAAGTGAAGCATCGGAATCTAAAACTGGACCCACAGGAGAGGTTCAAATCATAGAAAGTTAGAGTGTCAGAACTCTTGTACTTAAGTCGGCATTGTGCCTTTTGAATTAAATTCGGATGCAATTTCTGTGTTTCAACGTCAATAAGAGGGTCCAAGGGATATAGTAAACCTGAAGTGAAGCATCGGAATCTAAAACTGGACTCACAGGAGAGGTTTAAATCATAGAAAGTTAGAGTGTCAGTCCTTTTGTACTTAGGTCGGCATTGTGCGTTTTGTTTTAAATTCGGATGCAATTTCTGTGTTTCATCGTCAATTAGAAGGTTCAAGGGATACAGTAAACCTGAAGTGCAGCATCGGAATCTAAAACTGGACTCACAGGAGAGGTTTAAATCATAGAAAGTTTGAGTGTCAGTCCTCTTGGACTTAAGTCGGCATTGTGCATCTTGTATTAAATTCGGATGCAATTTCTGTGTATCATCGTCAATAAGAAGGTCCAAGGTATACAGGAAATCTGAAGTGAAGCATCGGAATCTAAATCTGGATTCACAGGAGAGGTTCAAATCATTGAAAGTTAGAGTGTCAGTCCTCTTGTACTTAAGTCAGCACTGTGCTTTTTTTATTAAATTCGGATGCAATCGCTGTGTTTCATCGTCAATAAGAAGGTCCAAGGTATACAGTAAACTTGTAGTGAAGCATCGGAATCTAAAACTGGACTCACAGGAGAGTTTCAAATCATAGAAAGTTAGAGTGTCAGTCCTCTTGAACGTAAGTCGGCATTGTGCCTTTTGGATTAAATTCGGATGCAATTTCTGTGTTTCAACGTCAATAAGAGGGTCCAAGGGATATAGTAAACCTGAAGTGAAGCATCGGAATCTAAAACTGGACTCACAGGAGAGGTTTAAATCATAGAAAGTTAGAGTGTCAGTCCTATTGTACTTAGGTCGGCATTGTGCCTTTTGTTTTAAATTCGGATGCAATTTCTGTGTTTCATCGTCAGTTAGATGGTTCAAGGGATACAGTAAACCTGAAGTGCAGCATCGGAATCTAAAACTGGACTCACAGGAGAGGTTCAAATCACAGAAAGTTAGAGTGTCAGTCTTCTTGTACTTAAGTCGGCATTGTGCCTTTTGTATTAAATTCGGATGCAATTTCTGTGTTTCATCGTCAATTAGAAGGTCCAAGGGATACAGTATACCCGAAGTGAAGCATCGGAATCTAAAACTGGACTCACAGGAGAGATTCAAATCATAGAAAGTTAGAGTGTCAGTCTTCTTGTACTTAAGTCGGCATTGTGCCTTTTGTATTAAATTCGGATGCAATTTCTGTGTTTCATCGTCAATAAGAAGGTACAAGGGATACAGTAAACCTGAAGTGAAGCATCGGAATCTAAAACTGGACTCACAGGAGAGGTTCAAATCATAGAAAGTTAAATTGTCAGTCCTTTTGTACTTAAGTCGGCATTGTGCCTTTTGTATTAAATTCGGATGCAATTTCTGTGATTCATCGTCAATAAGAAGGTTAGAGGGATACAGTAAACCTGAAGTGAAGCATCGGAATCTAAAACTGGACTCACAGGAGAGGTTTAAATCATAGAAAGTTTGAGTGTCAGTCCTCTTGGACTTAAGTCGGCATTGTGCATCTTGTATTAAATTCGGATGCAATTTCTGTGTATCATCGTCAATAAGAAGGTCCAAGGTATACAGGAAATCTGAAGTGAAGCATCGGAATCTAAATCTGGATTCACAGGAGAGGTTCAAATCATTGAAAGTTAGAGTGTCAGTCCTCTTGTACTTAAGTCAGCACTGTGCTTTTTTCATTAAATTCGGATGCAATCTCTGTGTTTCATCGTCAATAAGAAGGTCCAAGGTATGCAGTAAACTTGTAGTGAAGCATCGGAATCTAAGACTGGACTCACAGGAGAGTTTCAAATCGTAGAAAGTTAGAGTGTCAGTCCTCTTGTACTTAAGTCAGCATTGTGCCTTTTGGATTAAATTCGGATGCAATTTCTGTGTTTCAACGTCAATAAGAGGGTCCAAGGGATATAGTAAACCTGAATTGAAGCATCGGAATCTAAAACTGGACTCACAGGAGAGGTTTAAATCTTAGAAAGTTAGAGTGTCAGTCCTTTTGTACTTAGGTCGGCATTGTGCCTTTTGTTTTAAATTCGGATGCAATTTCTGTGTTTCATCGTCAATTAGAAGGTTCAAGGGATACAGTAATCCTGAAGTGCAGCATCGGAATCTAAAACTGGACTCACAGGAGAGGTTCAAATCATAGAAAGTTAGATTGTCAGTCCTTTTGTACTTAAGTCGGCATTGTGCCTTTTGTATTAAATTCGGATGCAATTTCTGTGTTTCATCGTCAATAAGAAGGTTCGAGGGATACAGTAATCCTGAAGTGAAGCATCGGAATCTAAAACTGGACTCACAGGAGAGGTTCAAATCATAGAAAGTTAGAGTGTCAGTCCTCATGTACTGAAGACGGCATTGTGCCATTTGTATTAAATTCGGATGAAATTTCTGTGTTTCATCGTCAATATGAAGGCAAAATTGATACAGTAAACCTGAAATGAAGCATCGGAATCTAAAACTGCACCCACAGGAGAGGTTCAAATCATAGAAAGTAAGAGTGTCAGACCTCTTGTACTTAAGTCGGCATTGTGCAGTTTGTATTACATTCGAATGCAATTTCTGTGTTTCATCGTCAATAAGAAGGTCCTAGGGATACAGTAAACCTGAAGTGAAGCATCGGAATCTAAAACTGGACTCACAGGAGAGGTTTAAATCATAGAAAGTTTGAGTGTCAGTCCTCTTGGACTTAAGGCGGCATTGTGCATCTTGTATTAAATTCGGATGCAATTTCTGTGTTTCATCGTCAATAAGAAGGTCCAAGGTATACAGTAAACTTGTAGTGAAGCATCGGAATCTAAAACTGGACTCACAGGAGAGTTTCAAATCATAGAAAGTTAGAGTGTCAGTCCTCTTGTACTTAAGTCGGCATTGTGCCTTTTGGATTAAATTCGGATGCAATTTCTGTGTTTCAACGTCAATAAGAGGGTCCAAGGGATATAGTAAACCTGAAGTGAAGCATCGGAATCTAAAACTGGACTCACAGGAGAGGTTTAAATCATAGAAAGTTAGAGTGTCAGTCCTTTTGTACTTAGGTCGGCATTGTGCCTTTTGTATTAAATTCGGATGCAATTTCTGTGTTTCATCGTCAATTAGAAGGTTCAAGGGATACAGTAAACCTGAAGTGCAGCATCGGAATCTAAAACTGGACTCACAGGAGAGGTTCAAATCATAGAAAGTTAGAGTGTCAGTCTTCTTGTACTTAAGTCGGCATTGTGCCTTTTGTATTAAATTCGGATGCAATTTCTGTGTTTCATCGTCAATTAGAAGGTCCAAGGGATACAGTATACCCGAAGTGTAGCATTGGAATCTAAAACTGGACTCACAGGAGAGATTCAAATCATAGAAAGTTAGAGTGTCAGTCCTCTTGTACTTAAGTCGGCATTGTGCCTTTTGTATTAAATTCGGATGCAATTTCTGTGTTTCATCGTCAATAAGATGGTACAAGGGATACAGTAAACCTGAAGTGAAGCATCGGAATCTAAAACTGGACTCACAGGAGAGGTTCAAATCATAGAAAGTTAGATTGTCAGTCCTTTTGTACTTAAGTCGGCATTGTGCCTTTTGTATTAAATTCGGATGCAATTTCTGTGTTTCATCGTCAATAAGAAGGTTCAAGGGATACAGTAAACCTGAAGTGAAGCATCGGAATCTAAAACTGGTCTCACAGGAGAGGTTCAAATCGTAGAAATTTAGAGTGTCAGTCCTCATGTACTTAAGACGGCATTGTGCCATTTCTATTAAATTCGGATGAAATTTCTGTGTTTCATCGTCAATAAGAAGGCAAAATTGATACAGTAAACCTGAAATGAAGCATCGGAATCTAAAACTGCACCCACAGGAGAGGTTCCAATCATAGAAAGTAAGAGTGTCAGACCTCTTGTACTTAAGTCGGCATTGTGCAGTTTGTATTACATTCGAATGCAATTTCTGTGTTTCATCGTCAATAAGAAGGTCCTAGGGATACAGTAAACCTGAAGTGAAGCATCGGAATCTAAAACTGGACCCACAGGAGAGGTTCAAATCATAGAAAGTTAGAGTGTCAGAACTCTTTTACTTAAGTCGGCATTGTGCCGTTTGGATTACATTCGGATGCAATTTCTGTGTTTGATAGTCAATAAGATGGTCCAAAGTATACAGTAAACCTGAAGTGAAGCATCGGAATCCAAAACTGGGCTCACAGGAGAGGCTCAAATCATAGAAAGTTTGACTGTCAATCCTCTTGTACTTAAGTCGGCATTGTGCCTTTTGTATTAAATTCGGATGCAATTTCTGTGTTTCATCGTGAATATGAAGGTCCAAAGTATACAGTAAACCTGAAGGGAAGCATCGGAATCTAAAACTGGACTCGCAGGAGAGGTTGAAATCATAGAAATTTAGAGTGACAGTCCTTTTGTACTTAAGACGGCATTGTGCCTTTTGTATTAAATTCGGATTCATTTTCTGTGTTTCATCATCAATACGAAGGTTCAAGGGATACAGTTAAACCTGAAGTGCAGCTTCGGAATCTAAAACTGGACTCACAGGAGAGGTTCAAATCATAGAAAGATAGAGTTTCAGTGCTCTTGTACTTAGGTCGGCTTTGTGCTTTTTGTACTAAATTGGGATGCAATTTCTGTGCTTCATCGTCAAGAAGAAGGTCAAAGGTATACAGTAAACCTGAAGTGAAGCATCGGAATCTAAAACTGGACTCACAGGAGAGGTTTAAATCATAGAAAGTTTGAGTGTCAGTCCTCTTGGAGTTAAGTCGGCATTGTGCATCTTGTATTAAATTCGGATGCAATTTCTGTGTATCATCGTCAATAAGAAGGTCCAAGGTATACAGGAAATCTGAAGTGAAGCATCGGAATCTAAATCTGGATTCACAGGAGAGGTTCAAATCAATGAAAGTTAGAGTGTCAGTCCTCTTGTACTTAAGTCAGCACTGTGCTTTTTTTATTAAATTCGGATGCAATCTCTGTGTTTCATCGTCAATAAGAAGGTCCAAGGTATACAGTAAACTTGTAGTGAAGCATCGAAATCTAAAACTGGACTCACAGGAGAGTTTCAAATCATAGAAAGTTAGAGTGTCAGTCCTCTTGTACTTAAGTCGGCATTGTGCCTTTTGGATTAAATTCGGATGCAATTTCTGTGTTTCATCGTCAATAAGATGGTACAAGGGATACAGTAAACCTGAAGTGAAGCATCGGAATCTAAAACTGGACTCACAGGAGAGGTTCAAATCATAGAAAGTTAGATTGTCAGTCCTTTTGTACTTAAGTCGGCATTGTGCCTTTTGTATTAAATTCGGATGCAATTTCTGTGTTTCATCGTCAATAAGAAGGTTCAAGGGATACAGTAAACCTGAAGTGAAGCATCGGAATCTAAAACTGGTCTCACAGGAGAGGTTCAAATCATAGAAAGTAAGAGTGTCAGACCTCTTGTACTTAAGTCGGCATTGTGCAGTTTGTATTACATTCGAATGCAATTTCTGTGTTTCATCGTCAATAAGAAGGCCTAGGGATACAGTAAACCTGAAGGGAAGCATCGGAATCTAAAACTGGACTCGCAGGAGAGGTTGAAATCATAGAAATTTAGAGTGACAGTCCTTTTGTACTTAAGACGGCATTGTGCCTTTTGTATTAAATTCGGATTCATTTTCTGTGTTTCATCATCAATACGAAGGTTCAAGGGATACAGTTAAACCTGAAGTGCAGCTTCGGAATCTAAAACTGGACTCACAGGAGAGGTTCAAATCATAGAAAGATAGAGTTTCAGTGCTCTTGTACTTAGGTCGGCTTTGTGCCTTTTGTACTAAATTGGGATGCAATTTCTGTGCTTTATCGTCAAGAAGAAGGTCAAAGGTATACAGTAAATCTGAAGTGAAGCATCGGAATCTAAAACTGGACTCACAGGAGAGGTTTAAATCATAGAAAGTTTGAGTGTCAGTCCTCTTGGAGTTAAGTCGGCATTGTGCATCTTGTATTAAATTCCGATGCAATTTCTGTGTATCATCGTCAATAAGAAGGTCCAAGGTATACAGGAAATCTGAAGTGAAGCATCGGAATCTAAATCTGTATTCACAGGAGAGGTTCAAATCATTGAAAGTTAGAGTGTCAGTCCTCTTGTACTTAAGTCAGCACTGTGCTTTTTTTATTAAATTCGGATGCAATCTCTGTGTTTCATCGTAAATAAGAAGGTCCAAGGTATACAGTAAACTTGTAGTGAAGCATCGAAATCTAAAACTGGACTCACAGGAGAGTTTCAAATCATAGAAAGTTAGAGTGTCAGTCCTCTTGTACTTAAGTCGGCATTGTGCCTTTTGGATTAAATTCGGATGCAATTTCTGTGTTTCAACGTCAATAAGAGGGTCCAAGGGATATAGTAAACCTGAAGTGAAGCATCGGAATCTAAAACTGGACTCACAGGAGAGGTTTAAATCATAGAAAGTTAGAGTGTCAGTCGTTTTGTACTTAGGTCGGCATTGTGCCTTTTGTTTTAAATTCGGATGCAATTTCTGTGTTTCATCGTCAATTAGAAGGTCCAAGGCATACAGTAAACCCGAAGTGAACCATCGGAATCGGAAACTGGACTCACAGGAGAGATTCAAATCATAGAAACTTAGAGTGTCAGTCCTCCAGTACTTAAGTCATCATTGTGCCTTTTGTATAAACTTCGCATGCAATTTCTGCGTTTCATCGTCAATAAGAAGGTCCAAGGGATACAGTAAACCTGAAGTGAAGCATCGGAATCTAAAACTGCACTCACAGGAGAGGTTCAAATCATAGAAAGTTAGAGTGTCAGTCCCCTTGTACTTAAGCCGGCATTGTGCCTTTTGTATTACATTTGGATGCAGTTTCTGTGTTTCATCGTCAGTAAGAATGTCCAAGGGGTACAGTAAACCAGAAGTGCAGCATCGGAATCTAAAACTGGACTCACAGGAGAGATTCAAATCATTGAAAGTCAGAGTGTCAGTCCTCTAGTACTTAAGTCGGCATTGTACCTTTTGTATTAAATTCGGATGCAATTTCTGTGTTTCATCGCCAATTAGAAGGTCCAAGGGATACAGTAAACCCAAAGTGAAGTATCGGAATCTAAAACTCGACTCACAGGAGAGATTCAAATCATAGAAAGTTAGAGTGTCAGTCCTCTAGTACTTAAGTCGGCATTGTACCTTTTGTATTAAATTCGCATGCAATTTCTGCCTTTCATCGTCAGTAAGAAGGTCCAAGGTATACAGTAAACCTGAAGTGAACCATCGGAATCTAAAACTGCACTCACAGGAAAGGTTCAAATCATAGAAAGTTAGAGTGTCAGTCCTCTTGTACTTAATCCGGCATTGTGCCTTTTGTATTATATTCGGATGCAATTTCTGTGTTTCATCGTCAGCAAGAATGTCCAAGGGATACAGTAAACCTGAAGTGAAGCATCGGAATCTAAATCTGGACTCACAGGAGTGGTTCAAATCATAGAAAGTTAGAGTGTCAGTCCTCTTGTACTTAAGTCGGCACTGTGCCCTTTGTATTAAATTCGGATGCAATTTCTGTGTTTCATCGTCAATAAGAAGGTCCAAGGTATACAGTAAATCTGAATTGAAGCATCGGAATCTAACACTGGACTCACAGGAGAGTTTGAAATCATAGATAGTTAGAGTGTCAGTCCTCTTGTACTGAAGTCGGCATTGTGCCTTTTGTATTAAATTCGGATGCAATTTGTGTGTTTCATCGTCAATAAGAAGGTACAAGGGATACAGTAAACCTGAAGTGAAGCATCGGAATCTAAAACTGGACTCACAGGAGAGGTTCAAATCATAGAAAGTTAGATTGTCAGTCCTTTTGTACTTAAGTCGGCATTCTGCCTTTTGTATTAAATTCGGATGCAATTTCTGTGTTTCATCGTCAATAAGAAGGTTCAAGGGATACAGTAAACTTGAAGTGAAGCATCGGAATCTAAAACTGGACTCACAGGAGAGGTTCAAATCTTAGAAAGTTAGAGTGTCAGTCCTCATGTACTTAAGTCGGCATTGTGCCATTTGTATTAAATTCGAATGAAATTTCTGTGTTTCATCGTCAATAAGAAGGCAAAATTGATACAGTAAACCTGAAATGAAGCATCGGAATCTAAAACTGCACCCACAGGAGAGGTTCAAATCATAGAAAGTTAGAGTGTCAGACCTCTTGTACTTAAGTCGGCATTGTGCCGTTTGGATTACATTCGGATGCATTTTCTTTGTTTCATAGTCAATAAGATGGTCCAAAGTATACAGTAAACCTGAAGTGAAGCATCGGAATCCAAAAGTGGACACACAGGAGAGGGTCAAATCATAGAAAGTTTGAGTGTCAGTCCTCTTGTACTTAAGTCGGCATTGTGCCTTTTGTACTAAATTCGGATGCAATTTCTGTGCTTCATCGTGAATAAGAAGGTCAAAGGTATACAGTAAACCTGAAGTGAAGCATCGGAATCTAAAACTGGACTCACAGGAGAGGTTTAAATCATAGAAAGTTTGAGTGTCAGTCCTCTTGGACTTAAGTCGGCATTGTGCATTTTGTATTACATTCGGATGCAATTTCTGTGTTTCATCGTCAATAAGAAGGTCCAAGGTATACAGTAAACCTGAAGTGAAGCATCGGAATTTAAATCTGGATTCACAGGAGAGGTTCAAATCATTGAAAGTTAGAGTGTCAGTCCTCTTGTATTTAAGTCGGCACTGTGCTTTTTTATTAAATTCGGATGCAACCTCTGTGTTTCATCGACAATAAGATGGTCCAAGGTATACAGTAAACCTGTAGTGAAGCATCGGAATCTAAAACTGGACTCACAGAAGAGTTTCAAATCATAGAAAGTTAGAGTGTCAGTCCTCTTGTACTTAAGGCGGCATTGTGCCTTTTGGATTAAATTCGGATGCAATTTCTGTGTTTCATCGTCAATTAGAACGTCCAAGGGATACAGTAAACCCAAAGTGAAGTATCGGAATCTAAAACTCGACACACAGGAGAGTTTCAAATCATAGAAAGTTAGAGTGTCAGTCCTCTAGTACTTAAGTCGGCATTGTACCTTTTGTATTAAATTTGCATGCAATTTCTGCCTTTCATCGTCAATAAGAAGGTTTAAGGGATACAGTAAACCTGAAGTGAAACATCAGAATCTAAAACTGCACTCACAGGAAAGGTTCAAATCATAGAAAGTTAGAGTGTCAGTCCTCTTGTACTTAAGTCGGCACTGTGCCCTTTGTATTAAATTCGGATGCAATTTCTGTGTTTCATCGTCAATAAGAAGGTCCAAGGTATACAGTAAATCTGAAGTGAAGCATCGGAATCTAAAACTGGACTCACAGGAGAGTTTGAAATCATAGAAAGTTAGAGTGTCAGTCCTCTTGTACTTAAGTCGGCATTGTGCCTTTTGTATTAAATTCGGATGCAATTTCTGTGTTTCATCGTCAATAAGAAGGTACAAGGGATACAGTAAACCTGAAGTGAAGCATCGAAATCTGAAACTGGACTCACAGGAGAGGTTCAAATCATAGAAAGTTAGATTGTCAGTCCTTTTGTACTTAAGTCGGCATTGTGCCTTTTGTATTAAATTCGGATGCAATTTCTGTGTTTCATCGTCAATAAGAATGTTCAAGGGATTCAGTAAACCTGAAGTGAAGCATCGGAATCTAAAACTGGACTCACAGGAGAGGTTCAAATCATAGAAAGTTAGAATGTCAGTCCTCATGTACTTAAGTCGGCATTGTGCGATTTGTATTAAATTTGGATGAAATTTCTGTGTTTCATCGTCAATAAGAAGGCAAAAGTGATACAGTAAACCTGAAATGAAGCATCGGAATCTAAAACTGTACCCACAGGAGAGGTTCAAATCATAGAAGGTTAGAGTGTCAGAACTCCTGTACTTAAGTCGGCATTGTGCCGTTTGGATTACATTCGGATGCAATTTCTGTGTTTCATAGTCAATAAGATGGTCCAAATTATACAGTAAACCTGAAGTGAAGCATCGGAATCCAAATCTGGACACACAGGAGAGGGTCAAATCATAGAAAGTTTGAGTGTCAGTCCTCTTGTACTTAAGTCGGCATTGTGCCTTTTGTATTAAATTCGGATGCAATTTCTGTGCTTCATCGTGAATAAGAAGGTCCAAGGTATACAGTAAACCTGAAGTGAAGCATCGGAATCTAAAACTCGACTCGCAGGAGAGCTTCAAATCATAGAAATTTAGATTGTCAGTCCTTTTGTACTTAAGACGCATTGTGCGTTTTGTATTAAATTTGGATTCATTTTATGTGTTTCATCATCAATACGAAGGTTCAAGGGATACAGTAAACCTGAAGTGAAGCATCGGAATCTAAAACTGGACTCACAGGAGAGGTTCAAATCATAGAAAGTTAGAGTGCCAGTGCTCTTGTACTTAAGTCGGCATTGTGCATTTTGTAATAAATTGGGATGCAATTTCTGTGCTTCATCGTCAATAAGAAGGTCAAAGGTATACAGTAAACCTGAAGTGAAGCATCGGAATCTAAAACTAGACTCACAGGAGAGGTTTAAATCATAGAAAGTTTGTGTGTCAGTCCTCTTGGACTTAAGTCGGCATTGTGCATTTTGTATTAAATTCGGATGCAATTTCTGTGTTTCATCGTCAATAAGAAGGTCCAAGGTATACAGTAAACCTGAAGTGAAGCATCGGAATCTAAATCTGGATTCACAGGAGAGGTTCAAATCATTGAAAGTTAGAGAGTCAGTCCTCTTGTACTTGAATCGGCACTGTGCTTTTTTATTAAATTCGGATGCAACCTCTGTGTTTCATCGTCAATAAGAAGGTCCAAGGGAAATAGTAAACCTGAAGTGAAGCATCGGAATCTTAAACTGGAATAACAGGAGAGGTTTAAATCATAGAAAGTGAGAGTGTCCGTCCTCTTGTACTTAGGTCGGCATTGTGCCTTTTGTTTTAAATTCGGATGCAATTTCTGTGTTTCATCGTCAATTAGAAAGTCCAAGGGATACAGTAAACCCGAAGTGAACCATCGGAATCGGAAACTGGACTCACAGGAGAGATTCAAATCATAGAAAGTTAGAGTATCAGTCCTCCAGTACTTAAGTCGGCATTGTGCCTTTTGTATAAAATTCGTATGCAATTTCTGCGTTTCATCGTCAATAAGAAGGTCCAAGGGATTCAGTAAACCTGATGTGAAGCATCGGAATCTAAAACTGCACTTACAGGAGAGGTTCAAATCATAGAAAGTTAGAGTGTCAGTCCTCTTGTACTTAAGCCGGCATTGTGCCTTCTGTATTAAATTCGGATGCAGTTCCTGTGTTTCATCGTCAGTAAGAATGTCCAAGGGATACAGTAAACCAGAAGTGCAGCATCGGAATCTAAAACTGGACTCACAGGAGAGCTTCAAATCATAGAAAGTTAGAAAGTCAGTCCTCTTGTACTTAAGTCGGCATTGTGCCTTTTGTATTAAATTCGGATGCAATTTCTGTTTTTAATCGTCAATAAGAAGGTCCCAGGGATACAGTAAACCAGAAGTGCAGCATCGGAATCTAAAACTGGACTCACAGGAGAGCTTCAAATCATAGAAAGTTAGAGTGTCGGTCCTCTTGTACTTAAGTCGGCATTGTGCCTTTTGTATAAAATTCGGATTCAATTTCCGTGTTTCATCGTCAATAAGAAGTTCCGAGGGATACAGTAAACCTGAAGTGAAGCATTGGAATCTAAAACTGGACTCACAGGAGAGGTTCAAATCATAGGAAGTTAGAGTGTCAGTCCTCTTGTACATAAGTCGGCATTGTGCCTTTTGTATTAAATTCGGATGAAATTTCTGTATTTCATCGTCAATAAGAAGGTCCAAGGTACACAGTAAACCTGAAATGAAGCATCGGAATCTAAAACTGGACTCACAGGAGAGGTTCAAATCATAAAAAGTTACAGTGTCAGTCCTCTTGTACTTAGGTCGGCATTGTGGCTTTTGTATTGAATTCGTAACAATTTCTGTGCTTCATCATCAATAAGAAGGTCCAAGGTATATGAACACCTGAAGAGAAAGCGTCGGAATCTAAGACTGGACTCGAAGGGGCGGCTAAATCATAGGAAGTTAGAATGCCAGTCCACTTGTACTTAAATCGGCATTGTGCCTCTTGCATTAAATTGGGATGCAATTTCTATGTTTCATCGTCAATAAGAAGGTCCAAGGTATACAGTAAACCTGAAGTGAAGCATCTGAACCTAAAACTGGTCTCACTGGAGAGGTATAAATCATAGAAAGTTAGAGTGTCAGTCCTCTTGTACTTAAGTCGGCATTGTGCCTTTTGTATTAAATTCAGATGCAATTTCTGTGTTTCATCGTAAATAAGAAGGTACAATGTTTACAGTAAACCTGAAGTGAAGCATCGAAATCTAAAACTCAACTCACAGGAGAGGTTCAAATCATAGAAAGTTAGAGTGTCAGTCCTCTTGTACTTAGGTCGGCATTGTGCCTTTTGTATTAAATTCGGATGCAATTTCTGTGTTTCATCGTCAATAAGAAGGTCCAAGGGATACAGTAAACCTGAAGTGATGAATCGGAATCTAAAACTGGACTCACAGGAGAGGTTCAAATCATAGAAAGTTTGAGTGTCAGTCCTCTTGTACTTAGGTCGGCATTGTGCCTTTTGTATTAAATTCGGATGCAATATCTGTGTTTCATCGTCAATTAGAAGGTCCAAGGGATACAGTAAACCCGAAGTGAACCATTGGAATCGGAAACTGGACTCACAGGAGAGATTCAAATCATAGAAAGTTAGAGTGTCAGTCCTCTAGTACTTAAGTCGGCATTGTGCCATTTGTATTAAATTCGGATGAAATTTCTGTGTTTCATCGTCAATAAGAAGGCAAAAGTGATACAGTAAACCTGAAATGAAGCATCGGAATCTAAAACTGTACCCACAGGAGAGGTTCAAATCATAGAAGGTTAGAGTGTCAGAACTCCTGTACTTAAGTCGGCATTGTGCCGTTTGGATTACATTCGGATGCAATTTCTGTGTTTCATAGTCAATAAGATGGTCCAAATTATACAGTAAACCTGAAGTGAAGCATCGGAATCCAAATCTGGACACACAGGAGAGGGTCAAATCATAGAAAGTTTGAGTGTCAGTCCTCTTGTACTTAAGTCGGCATTGTGCCTTTTGTATTAAATTCGGATGCAATTTCTGTGCTTCATCGTGAATAAGAAGGTCCAAGGTATACAGTAAACCTGAAGTGAAGCATCGGAATCTAAAACTCGACTCGCAGGAGAGCTTCAAATCATAGAAATTTAGATTGTCAGTCCTTTTGTACTTAAGACGCATTGTGCGTTTTGTATTAAATTTGGATTCATTTTATGTGTTTCATCATCAATACGAAGGTTCAAGGGATACAGTAAACCTGAAGTGAAGCATCGGAATCTAAAACTGGACTCACAGGAGAGGTTCAAATCATAGAAAGTTAGAGTGCCAGTGCTCTTGTACTTAAGTCGGCATTGTGCATTTTGTAATAAATTGGGATGCAATTTCTGTGCTTCATCGTCAATAAGAAGGTCAAAGGTATACAGTAAACCTGAAGTGAAGCATCGGAATCTAAAACTAGACTCACAGGAGAGGTTTAAATCATAGAAAGTTTGTGTGTCAGTCCTCTTGGACTTAAGTCGGCATTGTGCATTTTGTATTAAATTCGGATGCAATTTCTGTGTTTCATCGTCAATAAGAAGGTCCAAGGTATACAGTAAACCTGAAGTGAAGCATCGGAATCTAAATCTGGATTCACAGGAGAGGTTCAAATCATTGAAAGTTAGAGAGTCAGTCCTCTTGTACTTGAATCGGCACTGTGCTTTTTTATTAAATTCGGATGCAACCTCTGTGTTTCATCGTCAATAAGAAGGTCCAAGGGAAATAGTAAACCTGAAGTGAAGCATCGGAATCTTAAACTGGAATAACAGGAGAGGTTTAAATCATAGAAAGTGAGAGTGTCCGTCCTCTTGTACTTAGGTCGGCATTGTGCCTTTTGTTTTAAATTCGGATGCAATTTCTGTGTTTCATCGTCAATTAGAAAGTCCAAGGGATACAGTAAACCCGAAGTGAACCATCGGAATCGGAAACTGGACTCACAGGAGAGATTCAAATCATAGAATGTTAGAGTATCAGTCCTCCAGTACTTAAGTCGGCATTGTGCCTTTTGTATAAAATTCGTATGCAATTTCTGCGTTTCATCGTCAATAAGAAGGTCCAAGGGATTCAGTAAACCTGATGTGAAGCATCGGAATCTAAAACTGCACTTACAGGAGAGGTTCAAATCATAGAAAGTTAGAGTGTCAGTCCTCTTGTACTTAAGCCGGCATTGTGCCTTCTGTATTAAATTCGGATGCAGTTCCTGTGTTTCATCGTCAGTAAGAATGTCCAAGGGATACAGTAAACCAGAAGTGCAGCATCGGAATCTAAAACTGGACTCACAGGAGAGCTTCAAATCATAGAAAGTTAGAAAGTCAGTCCTCTTGTACTTAAGTCGGCATTGTGCCTTTTGTATTAAATTCGGATGCAATTTCTGTTTTTAATCGTCAATAAGAAGGTCCCAGGGATACAGTAAACCAGAAGTGCAGCATCGGAATCTAAAACTGGACTCACAGGAGAGCTTCAAATCATAGAAAGTTAGAGTGTCGGTCCTGTTGTACTTAAGTCGGCATTGTGCCTTTTGTATAAAATTCGGATTCAATTTCCGTGTTTCATCGTCAATAAGAAGTTCCGAGGGATACAGTAAACCTGATGTGAAGCATTGGAATCTAAAACTGGACTCACAGGAGAGGTTCAAATCATAGGAAGTTAGAGTGTCAGTCCTCTTGTACATAAGTCGGCATTGTGCCTTTTGTATTAAATTCGGATGAAATTTCTGTATTTCATCGTCAATAAGAAGGTCCAAGGTACACAGTAAACCTGAAATGAAGCATCGGAATCTAAAACTGGACTCGCAGGAGAGGTTCAAATCATAAAAAGTTACAGTGTCAGTCCTCTTGTACTTAGGTCGGCATTGTGGCTTTTGTATTGAATTCGTAACAATTTCTGTGCTTCATCATCAATAAGAAGGTCCAAGGTATATGAACACCTGAAGAGAAAGCGTCGGAATCTAAGACTGGACTCGAAGGGGCGGCTAAATCATAGGAAGTTAGAATGCCAGTCCACTTGTACTTAAATCGGCATTGTGCCTCTTGCATTAAATTGGGATGCAATTTCTATGTTTCATCGTCAATAAGAAGGTCCAAGGTATACAGTAAACCTGAAGTGAAGCATCTGAATCTAAAACTGGTCTCACTGGAGAGGTATAAATCATAGAAAGTTAGAGTGTCAGTCCTCTTGTACTTAAGTCGGCATTGTGCCTTTTGTATTAAATTCAGATGCAATTTCTGTGTTTCATCGTAAATAAGAAGGTACAATGTTTACAGTAAACCTGAAGTGAAGCATCGAAATCTAAAACTCAACTCACAGGAGAGGTTCAAATCATAGAAAGTTAGAGTGTCAGTCCTCTTGTACTTAGGTCGGCATTGTGCCTTTTGTATTAAATTCGGATGCAATTTCTGTGTTTCATCGTCAATAAGAAGGTCCAAGGGATACAGTAAACCTGAAGTGATGAATCGGAATCTAAAACTGGACTCACAGGAGAGGTTCAAATCATAGAAAGTTTGAGTGTCAGTCCTCTTGTACTTAGGTCGGCATTGTGCCTTTTGTATTAAATTCGGATGCAATATCTGTGTTTCATCGTCAATTAGAAGGTCCAAGGGATACAGTAAACCCGAAGTGAACCATTGGAATCGGAAACTGGACTCACAGGAGAGATTCAAATCATAGAAAGTTAGAGTGTCAGTCCTCTAGTACTTAAGTCGGCATTGTGCCATTTGTATTAAATTCGGATGAAATTTCTGTGTTTCATCGTCAATAAGAAGGCAAAATTGATACAGTAAACCTGAAATGAAGCATCGGAATCTAAAACTGCACCCACAGGACAGGTTCAAATCATAGAAAGTTAGAGTGTCAGAACCCTTGTACTTAAGTCGGCATTGTGCTGTTTGGATTACATTCGGATGCAATTTCTGTGTTTCATAGTCAATAAGATGGTCCAAAGTATACAGTAAACCTGAAATGAAGCATCGGAATCTAAAACTGCACCCACAGGAGAGGTTCAAATCATAGAAAGCTAGAGTGTCAGACCTCTTGTACTTAAGTCGGCATTGTGCAGTTTGTATTACATTCGAATGCAATTTCTGTGTTTCATCGTCAATAAGAAGGTCCTAGGGATACAGTAAACCTGAAGTGAAGCATCGGAATCTAAAACTGGAATCACAGGAGAGGTTTAAATCATAGAAAGTGAGAGTGTCAGTCCTCTTTTACTTAGGTCGGCATTGTGCTGTGGGGCGGCGGATGAGTAAGTTTGTAATAATAGTAAATCTACTGTTGTATAAACGCTTGCGTGTTGAATCAGTTTCTAGCTTTTAGAATGTTGTTATTGCTGTCTTTTGCCGTTCTCAACACTGGCTCTCTATTTACTCCGTGACCCCCAGAAAGTGATTTAATAAAACTTGGAGCCAGTAAATAGATATCCTAGTGCCCACTTTACCTGAGAATGTTCTTATAGCTGCAGCTTATAGCTCTGAGGAATTAGGAGATTGTCCGGGATTTCTAATCAAAAACGGTTTTCCAAAATAGTTGAGTATATTCTGAAATTCACTAATAAATACCACAAGTATCCCTACAACCTAACTAACAGAACAGTTCAGGGTCTAATGCGCTGATGCAACTATAAATGTCCGAATCAAATGTTAAAAAGAATGCTCGCCATAATTTGATGAGAGTATTTCATCAAACGCCACGCTAAATTTTTGGTAGAATGTCTGTCCCGCGACGGCACGTGAAAAATACGACAATACTCAAACTGAAGCTAGATAATGAAAATCATTCCAGAATTAACACTTCACATATAATGTTTTCATAGTTCCGCGTATCTCTAGTAACTTAATACGGCACCCGAGGCTGTTTGTAGCAGATACACTGATGCGACGCGACTACCGACACAGATGGCGTGTCATTCAGCGTCTGGAGAGAACTGGGGCCTTCTTCCTCGCGCAGTGTTCTTATATATAAAGCCGCGGTGCGGACGGCTGAGGGAACGTCTGATTAAATCCGCTATCCCGACTAGCCGCTGGGCTAGTAACGCACCACTTCAAGTTACATAATAATTTATAGCTTCTTTGGCTGATGGCCGAAGAATCTCTTAATTTAAACGTGCATTCAGCACGCAGGTAAGTATTGATAATAAAATTTTGACGTGACTAAGTTAAATACTTTAGGCGAGAGAATTAATTAAATTACACTGCACGCAGCAGATGAGCTCTGAACTGACCCTTTTGAGATCCGCTATCGCTATAATTTTATAGGTATTAAAAAGAAACTTTACACATCTTCATAATCATAGCGGACCTCCAACCTATTTAAATCTAAACCTCCTAGCCTTATTTATTAACCTACTTAATCTATCTTGCTTCCTTCAGTTTTGAGACGAAAACCAGAAAATCATGAATTTCCACTAAAGTCTTAATTTGTGAAATCCAAAGTACTGTTTTTATTAAATCATTATGAAAGATGAATCTAAATATAAATTTTGAAGTCTCTAGCTCTGTTCTGTTGCGCCAATGATTTTTCCAGAAAAACGTCCAAATCTCGGAAATGGCTGAAGTTATCGAACTGATTTTTAACACACATTAATTTAGTATTATTTCTGACCTGCTAGAAAAGTTTTAGTTCATTTGCTTGATTTTTAAGGTATTGCGCAACATTTATGACATCAGAGCTAGTTACAGCAGACTGGCTGGCACACAACGGAAACTGATGTGAATTTATTACAGCGTGAGTAGGCTGCTTCCCTACATCACCCTCTACTTAAATTTTTTTGTTTATGAATGTTAATGAATGAAAAAAAATTTAATTACAAAAAGGGAAGCAAGAGTACAGTTTAACTCCCTATGAAAAATCAAAATTGAAATATAAAGCGGTAGAAACATTAAAGAAAACTGATTACCTACATTAATTATTTAAATTGTGGGCATGTTCACTGCCTCTTAAACAATGTCATTACTCAAAATTTTAAGCAAAGTCAATGAAATATTTTAGCATACATTTTGCCTTAGACAAACAAACACATACAAATTGAAAAATTATCTTAGATCCATTAAATACATTTTTACATACACAAATTCAAAGAAAATAAACTGATACATAAACAGATGATTATCTCTTAGCAGTCTTTTCTAAACCTGGAAGAAAAGTTCACAAATAATTTTTACACACGTGGTTGTAGCCGCTTTGGCTGGCGTCCTACACTTCCATTCACAAGGGTAGAGAAGGGGAAGATGCTATGGTGTGCGTCCTTCACGTTCTCTCTAAATTACATGGGGGAAAGGGGAGGGGTCACTGTGAGTTGTGTCCAAGTCACTCCACGCTTTCACGCAGCTACCAGGCTGCCATTATCTGGTTTGTCCTGTAGAACAAACAAAAAGAGTGCCTCAGACTCTGTCCACTTAATATCTATGGGTGGGTCACAATGAAATGGGGATATATACATTTTATCCTTCAATATGTTGCTGGAACAAAGTTAACAGAATTTTTTCAATTTTATTCTCGTGGTTACTTAACTGTCATAAAATCGGTAAACAAATGGCTCCAAACGCCTTTAGTCAGGTACTAGAGAAAATTTATGCTCAAGGCATACAATCATAAATCATATTTAATCTGAATTTCTTATTTCTGGGCCGGAACACTGAACCAATGCTCGGTACATTCCTGACAAATCTGCATTTTATTTACTTAACTGACTCATCTTTGATTACTTTATTCTTAGAGATAGTATGAGTATGATTAGTGGTTGTTTTCTCAGCTTCCATGTACATGTGAGTAACTTTTGGTAATAGTACAGTTTTGAGTGTTCAAAACACACTACGTTTAGTTGACAACTAAATCCACTAATTGGTCCTCTGCTGTTGTCAGTCCCACATCTGCAATTAGGTACTTACTTACTTTGAAGTGTATTTATGCTGAGCTAAAATAATGTTTCACGCCTGTCAGTATGTTATTTATTCATTTTGCTAGTGTATGTACTTATTTAACACTCACTCTATTAATATTTAAAGCATAGGATAGCATATTTATTTCATATCTTTAGTGTATTGCAGCTGATCAGTTTGCTCACGTGGCAATCCATTTCCACTCAATCGGACGCTGAAACCTCAGGTAGTCTCTCTCGGACCTACCACTAAAGTGCATCAAATAATTATGGACGAGCGTAATGCTAAATTCCTTAAACCTATAGGACACCATGAGCTGCTCTGTCTCATCTAACATAAGGGTACCTATGGTCGCATTCACGCCTCCAACTCATAACCTCAATATGTGTAGGTGTATCCTGTCACACACTACACTAAAATAATGGCCAACTCCAATCGTATAAATACTTCAGGGACGTGTCTTTCACGTCTCAACCACAAACACTGCTCAATTCCATACACTGCCTTTCCTTGCTACACAAGGTGAGTTTATCCTTACAACTTATCTGCATATATTTCATACCACTAAGCAATCTCTTTCTTACTATTTATTAGCTAGCTCTAATGCATACACTAGGTTTCACTACCACTTCAGATACTGCTTGTACATGAATTCATATATCTTTTTAAATTACTGTTGGTGGACCATTTCCAATAAAACAACACTTTGTACTTATTATATTACCAGGCTACTATACATACTTGTTACTGAAATACATTTTATATCTTAATTACGTCATACTTCTCTATTGTTTGTCACTATTAGGTTTGTCACATTAGGTAATTTTTCTTCACTAATCGGTAGATAGAATGGTTACATAACTCATGGCTTGATAGCCATGACAGAAAATTTTCATGTCTGGAAAGAAGAGGTCGAAAATTTTAGTGGATAGGAAAGAGGAAGAGTGAGTGAGACCTGAAAGGGAAAGAAGATCTCACACAGCTGGGACTGCACAGCTGCCACACTGTGTAGAGGTTACAGAACAACCTCCTCCCTATGAAAATCATTCATAACCTTTGACCACGCCACGTCGATCTGAAAATACTTTATGATGCCTTTTTAGAACCTGTCTCAGTTCTTCCTCTTGATTGGCTGAAATCCTATCGATTTCCTGCAATTTAGTTTCTATTTTGTCTAACATAATTGCTTCTTCTTCTTTTTCTTCTTCTTCTTCTTCTTCTGTGTTTAGCTTGCTTGTACCAAGATTAACATCCTCGTCCCAATACCTCCTATTTTTCAGAACTCGTATAGGCAGCTCCCAAGTTTCATGATCAGTTACTACATGTTTATCACTAAAAGGTACTATAATTACTCCGGTTATTGGCAAGACCATTTTTAACTGGCTTCTTTCAAAGTCAACAACACTCTGATATTTTGACAAGAAATCTATGCCAATTAAAACCTCAATACTGAGATTGTTTACAATTAAACATGGATGATCAATTAAATTACCATTAATGTTAAAGGGCAGTAAAGCTTCTTGCTTTACCGTTTTTGACACCTTGCCAGTAGCACCAATTATTCTTAGTCCTGATACCCTCATTACTGTAAGCTTGTCTTTACCAGGTAATGCATCAAAGAAGGACTGAGATATTGCACTCACCTCACTTCCACTGTCTAAGAGACAACGTACATTGATACCCAACATATTCACTATTATTATAGGGTGGCTTATTCTAGGTTGTCCAGGTGGTTCCTCACATTCATCTAGTAGTTCCTTTTGGATTTGTCTCCAACTAAAGTGATCGACATCTGTCTTCATTACATTTAGGTCACAGTGTGTAGGGGTTTCCTGAATTACATTTTCAGCTGCCTTTTCCAGTCGGTCTATTAACTTTAAATCGAAACACCGCACGACTTCATTACATTTAGTTTGCTGAACATGACCCAAATTACTGTAGTCTGAGCGATTCTGCGCCTCCAGACCGGGCATAACATTAGTTACAGCTAAACCACTTTCACCATTATCGTCGGTTTCCTTCTCAAGTGACAACTGGTCACAGCTACTGGGTTCATCGACCCCAAACAGCCTACCCTCTACATTCCCACTTATCTCCTGTCCTAAATCTATTAGTACATTATCAACCTCCTGCACAGGCACTTTAGATAAGAGCACATCATTCTCATCGTAAATATAAGCATGAATTTCTTCTGCTTCTTCACCTGTCAATTCAGTATTTTGTAGCTCATCCCTACTGTTACACTGCTGCGCCTTCTCTTTCTCTTCCCACTTAGAAAGCGTTTCTAACACGGTATCTATCAAATACTGTGAGTGATCTAATATTTCTGTTGTATCCTTAGGTGCTACCGACTCTTCATCCACATGTTCAGTTTGAGTATTCTGATCTGTCTTACCAATTCCCTTAACTACTGGCTTAGGAAAAGTAACCGCCTGGTGAGCGCCAGTGTCCTCATAGACGGGAACTAGTTTTCCTGCCTCGGCATACTACTGTTTCCTTTAGTTTCATTATAGTTAGCTGGCATAGCCTTACTTTCCGTACTGTTGTTTACATGCATATTTCTGTTTGGAACAACATTATTATCCCTTGGACGCCATTGTTGGTTCTGGTAATTATTTCCCCAATTCCTATCTCTCTTAGGATGACGAACACCTACTGTTCTGATGTTTACATTGCCATTTTGCTCGTTCCTAAAATTACTATTATTATTATTGGCATTACGGTTATTACGTGCTTGCTCCTCATTGGCAGCAACACGTTCTACACGTTCCAAATATTCAATGAAACGATCCAGATTGTCTCTAGGGGCTGATATAATTCTAGTTTGCCAGTACCATGGCAGTTTGGCTTCCAGACCTAGTATAATCATTTCTGGTTTTAGCTTTTCCGCCAAATGTGACAAACGTGAAATCCATGACCTAGCAAACTCTTTAATAGATTCCTTGCCTGAATTGAAGCGTTTTCCACTCCAAAATTCTCTCAACACTTCATTTTGCTTATTGCTAGACCAATATTCATTAATAAAAGCTGTTTTAAATTCCGCTAAAGTTTTACATTTCGACATAACATCAGCTGACCAACGCATGGCGTCACCTGCTAAATGGCTTCTAATAAATGAGATTTTCTCTCGCTCAGACCAAGTTGGTGGAATCACATCTTCAAAATCGATCCAGAAATCTAGCGGGTGGATATTTTTATCTGGATCGAACCGCAAGAACTGCCGACACCCGATAAAAGCGGCGTTTGCAGCTACAACCTGTTGTACACTACCATTACCAGAAGTTACTGAAGCTACTTTACTTTCAATGTTAGCAATGTTAGTACTGATATTTTCTACTTTCATTTCAACATTATCTACTCTTTGTACAATATGAGTAGTGTCAGTTTTGATTGCTTCTACTTCTGCTTGACATATGTTTACTTTTATATTAACATCTTTAAATCTATCTGAGCACAGTTCAGATTCTGCCTCGATCTTTTCTGTTAACTTGTGCTCCAGCTTCGCATCTTCCATTTGGAAGTCTTTGCGAACCTCAGCAACTTCGGATTTAACTGTTTTATACATTTCAGAAAACTGTTGAGCAACCTTTTTCTTAATATCCTCATGATTGCAATCAATTTTACAATTCAAACTGTCAAGATCCTCTTTCAACTTATTGCAACCAGCCTTGAAGGTATCGTCCATTACCTCCAATCGTTTATTAAAACTAGTTTGGCTGGCCACAATTTCATACTTTAATTCAGCATTATTGGATTCTAATTTATTGTCCATTGCCTCAAACCGTTTATTAAAATTTGTTTGACTGGCCACCATTTCAGACTTTAATTCAGCATTGCTGGCAGCTATTGCTTGTAATATAACATTTAAATCAACAGCCCCAGCATCTTTGGGTTGCTCACGAGCTGGCTTTTTATCACACTCAGGTGACGAAAAACTAGCTCCAACACCAGAATCATCAAAACTAACTGAAACTTCTGATTGATTAGTCATATCTAACTTCTCCTTCTTAAACTCTACCATCTCTGATGACTGTTTCATTTTTAATTCATCAGAGAAACTATCATCCACTAAATTTATCATTTCTACTTTCCGCTTTACTACAGGAGTCTCTATTATTGAATCATTGCCCCTTCCCACACTACTGTCAGGAGACAATACTTCATATTTCACCTTAACATTACTACTTTCATGCATATTTACACTCGACCGTTGTCTGGATTTACAGTTCCCTCAACAGACATAGGTTCTGATTTAAGTTTAACCTCAGTTTCTTTTGACGGTTCCATCGCCGACAGTCTTTTAGTGCAGGTTAGTAAAATTTTTAACAGCTTTTCACTTAACTTAGTTCCTTCTGCACGACGTATGTCGTTGCCGGCGCGGCGTACCAGGATTCCTGATGCGACGTGGCCCGTTGAACTGCAGACGGCTCTCCGACGGCTGTTGTGTGTTTGCGTGGCCCGCAATTGCAGGCTCTGCGCCGGCTGCTTCAGTGGACGACTGCGGTGCGGCGAGACTGGCTTCTCGCGATGCCGGCAGCACCGCTAGACTCAGTGCCAGCTCCGTCAATCCAGATGCGTTGTTAATCCAATTGCGTCGTCCACATGCACACGTAACACATTCACTGTTCTATTCTCAGTTGCGCTTCGCATTTCACTCGCGAATCCGAATAGTTAAAAATCACTTTCACTTAGTTGGTTTCCCGGCCGATGCACCATATGTGGGGCGGCGGATGAGTAAGTTTGTAATAATAGTAAATCTACTGTTGTATAAACGCTTGCGTGTTGAATCAGTTTCTAGCTTTTAGAATGTTGTTATTGCTGTCTTTTGCCGTTCTCAACACTGGCTCTCTATTTACTCCGTGACCCCCAGAAAGTGATTTAATAAAACTTGGAGCCAGTAAATAGATATCCTAGTGCCCACTTTACCTGAGAATGTTCTTATAGCTGCAGCTTATAGCTCTGAGGAATTAGGAGATTGTCCGGGATTTCTAATCAAAAACGGTTTTCCAAAATAGTTGAGTATATTCTGAAATTCACTAATAAATACCACAAGTATCCCTACAACCTAACTAACAGAACAGTTCAGGGTCTAATGCGCTGATGCAACTATAAATGTCCGAATCAAATGTTAAAAAGAATGCTCGCCATAATTTGATGAGAGTATTTCATCAAACGCCACGCTAAATTTTTGGTAGAATGTCTGTCCCGCGACGGCACGTGAAAAATACGACAATACTCAAACTGAAGCTAGATAATGAAAATCATTCCAGAATTAACACTTCACATATAATGTTTTCATAGTTCCGCGTATCTCTAGTAACTTAATACGGCACCCGAGGCTGTTTGTAGCAGATACACTGATGCGACGCGACTACCGACACAGATGGCGTGTCATTCAGCGTCTGGAGAGAACTGGGGCCTTCTTCCTCGCGCAGTGTTCTTATATATAAAGCCGCGGTGCGGACGGCTGAGGGAACGTCTGATTAAATCCGCTATCCCGACTAGCCGCTGGGCTAGTAACGCACCACTTCAAGTTACATAATAATTTATAGCTTCTTTGGCTGATGGCCGAAGAATCTCTTAATTTAAACGTGCATTCAGCACGCAGGTAAGTATTGATAATAAAATTTTGACGTGACTAAGTTAAATACTTTAGGCGAGAGAATTAATTAAATTACACTGCACGCAGCAGATGAGCTCTGAACTGACCCTTTTGAGATCCGCTATCGCTATAATTTTATAGGTATTAAAAAGAAACTTTACACATCTTCATAATCATAGCGGACCTCCAACCTATTTAAATCTAAACCTCCTAGCCTTATTTATTAACCTACTTAATCTATCTTGCTTCCTTCAGTTTTGAGACGAAAACCAGAAAATCATGAATTTCCACTAAAGTCTTAATTTGTGAAATCCAAAGTACTGTTTTTATTAAATCATTATGAAAGATGAATCTAAATATAAATTTTGAAGTCTCTAGCTCTGTTCTGTTGCGCCAATGATTTTTCCAGAAAAACGTCCAAATCTCGGAAATGGCTGAAGTTATCGAACTGATTTTTAACACACATTAATTTAGTATTATTTCTGACCTGCTAGAAAAGTTTTAGTTCATTTGCTTGATTTTTAAGGTATTGCGCAACATTTATGACGTCAGAGCTAGTTACAGCAGACTGGCTGGCACACAACGGAAACTGATGTGAATTTATTACAGCGTGAGTAGGCTGCTTCCCTACATCACCCTCTACTTAAATTTTTTTGTTTATGAATGTTAATGAATGAAAAAAAATTTAATTACAAAAAGGGAAGCAAGAGTACAGTTTAACTCCCTATGAAAAATCAAAATTGAAATATAAAGCGGTAGAAACATTAAAGAAAACTGATTACCTACATTAATTATTTAAATTGTGGGCATGTTCACTGCCTCTTAAACAATGTCATTACTCAAAATTTTAAGCAAAGTCAATGAAATATTTTAGCATACATTTTGCCTTAGACAAACAAACACATACAAATTGAAAAATTATCTTAGATCCATTAAATACATTTTTACATACACAAATTCAAAGAAAATAAACTGATACATAAACAGATGATTATCTCTTAGCAGTCTTTTCTAAACCTGGAAGAAAAGTTCACAAATAATTTTTACACACGTGGTTGTAGCCGCTTTGGCTGGCGTCCTACACTTCCATTCACAAGGGTAGAGAAGGGGAAGATGCTATGGTGTGCGTCCTTCACGTTCTCTCTAAATTACATGGGGGAAAGGGGAGGGGTCACTGTGAGTTGTGTCCAAGTCACTCCACGCTTTCACGCAGCTACCAGGCTGCCATTATCTGGTTTGTCCTGTAGAACAAACAAAAAGAGTGCCTCAGACTCTGTCCACTTAATATCTATGGGTGGGTCACAATGAAATGGGGATATATACATTTTATCCTTCAATATGTTGCTGGAACAAAGTTAACAGAATTTTTTCAATTTTATTCTCGTGGTTACTTAACTGTCATAAAATCGGTAAACAAATGGCTCCAAACGCCTTTAGTCAGGTACTAGAGAAAATTTATGCTCAAGGCATACAATCATAAATCATATTTAATCTGAATTTCTTATTTCTGGGCCGGAACACTGAACCAATGCTCGGTACATTCCTGACAAATCTGCATTTTATTTACTTAACTGACTCATCTTTGATTACTTTATTCTTAGAGATAGTATGAGTATGATTAGTGGTTGTTTTCTCAGCTTCCATGTACATGTGAGTAACTTTTGGTAATAGTACAGTTTTGAGTGTTCAAAACACACTACGTTTAGTTGACAACTAAATCCACTAATTGGTCCTCTGCTGTTGTCAGTCCCACATCTGCAATTAGGTACTTACTTACTTTGAAGTGTATTTATGCTGAGCTAAAATAATGTTTCACGCCTGTCAGTATGTTATTTATTCATTTTGCTAGTGTATGTACTTATTTAACACTCACTCTATTAATATTTAAAGCATAGGATAGCATATTTATTTCATATCTTTAGTGTATTGCAGCTGATCAGTTTGCTCACGTGGCAATCCATTTCCACTCAATCGGACGCTGAAACCTCAGGTAGTCTCTCTCGGACCTACCACTAAAGTGCATCAAATAATTATGGACGAGCGTAATGCTAAATTCCTTAAACCTATAGGACACCATGAGCTGCTCTGTCTCATCTAACATAAGGGTACCTATGGTCGCATTCACGCCTCCAACTCATAACCTCAATATGTGTAGGTGTATCCTGTCACACACTACACTAAAATAATGGCCAACTCCAATCGTATAAATACTTCAGGGACGTGTCTTTCACGTCTCAACCACAAACACTGCTCAATTCCATACACTGCCTTTCCTTGCTACACAAGGTGAGTTTATCCTTACAACTTATCTGCATATATTTCATACCACTAAGCAATCTCTTTCTTACTATTTATTAGCTAGCTCTAATGCATACACTAGGTTTCACTACCACTTCAGATACTGCTTGTACATGAATTCATATATCTTTTTAAATTACTGTTGGTGGACCATTTCCAATAAAACAACACTTTGTACTTATTATATTACCAGGCTACTATACATACTTGTTACTCAAATACATTTTATATCTTAATTACGTCATACTTCTCTATTGTTTGTCACTATTAGGTTTGTCACATTAGGTAATTTTTCTTCACTAATCGGTAGATAGAATGGTTACATAACTCATGGCTTGATAGCCATGACAGAAAATTTTCATGTCTGGAAAGAAGAGGTCGAAAATTTTAGTGGATAGGAAAGAGGAAGAGTGAGTGAGACCTGAAAGGGAAAGAAGATCTCACACAGCTGGGACTGCACAGCTGCCACACTGTGTAGAGGTTACAGAACAACCTCCTCCCTATGAAAATCATTCATAACCTTTGACCACGCCACGTCGATCTGAAAATACTTTATGATGCCTTTTTAGAACCTGTCTCAGTTCTTCCTCTTGATTGGCTGAAATCCTATCGATTTCCTGCAATTTAGTTTCTATTTTGTCTAACATAATTGCTTCTTCTTCTTTTTCTTCTTCTTCTTCTTCTTCTGTGTTTAGCTTGCTTGTACCAAGATTAACATCCTCGTCCCAATACCTCCTATTTTTCAGAACTCGTATAGGCAGCTCCCAAGTTTCATGATCAGTTACTACATGTTTATCACTAAAAGGTACTATAATTACTCCGGTTATTGGCAAGACCATTTTTAACTGGCTTCTTTCAAAGTCAACAACACTCTGATATTTTGACAAGAAATCTATGCCAATTAAAACCTCAATACTGAGATTGTTTACAATTAAACATGGATGATCAATTAAATTACCATTAATGTTAAAGGGCAGTAAAGCTTCTTGCTTTACCGTTTTTGACACCTTGCCAGTAGCACCAATTATTCTTAGTCCTGATACCCTCATTACTGTAAGCTTGTCTTTACCAGGTAATGCATCAAAGAAGGACTGAGATATTGCACTCACCTCACTTCCACTGTCTAACAGACAACGTACATTGATACCCAACATATTCACTATTATTATAGGGTGGCTTATTCTAGGTTGTACAGGTGGTTCTTCACATTCATCTAGTAGTTCCTTTTGGATTTGTCTCCAACTAAAGTGATCGACATCTGTCTTCATTACATTTAGGTCACAGTGTGTAGGGGTTTCCTGAATTACATTTTCAGCTGCCTTTTCCAGTCGGTCTATTAACTTTAAATCGAAACGCCGCACGACTTCATTACATTTAGTTTGCTGAACATGACCCAAATTACTGTAGTCTGAGCGATTCTGCGCCTCCAGACCGGGCATAACATTAGTTACAGCTAAACCACTTTCACCATTATCGTCGGTTTCCTTCTCAAGTGACAACTGGTCACAGCTACTGGGTTCATCGACCCCAAACAGCCTACCCTCTACATTCCCACTTATCTCCTGTCCTAAATCTATTAGTACATTATCAACCTCCTGCACAGGCACTTTAGATAAGAGCACATCATTCTCATCGTAAATATAAGCATGAATTTCTTCTGCTTCTTCACCTGTCAATTCAGTATTTTGTAGCTCATCCCTACTGTTACACTGCTGCGCCTTCTCTTTCTCTTCCCACTTAGAAAGCGTTTCTAACACGGTATCTATCAAATACTGTGAGTGATCTAATATTTCTGTTGTATCCTTAGGTGCTACCGACTCTTCATCCACATGTTCAGTTTGAGTATTCTGATCTGTCTTACCAATTCCCTTAACTACTGGCTTAGGAAAAGTAACCGCCTGGTGAGCGCCAGTGTCCTCATAGACGGGAACTAGTTTTCCTGCCTCGGCATACTACTGTTTCCTTTAGTTTCATTATAGTTAGCTGGCATAGCCTTACTTTCCGTACTGTTGTTTACATGCATATTTCTGTTTGGAACAACATTATTATCCCTTGGACGCCATTGTTGGTTCTGGTAATTATTTCCCCAATTCCTATCTCTCTTAGGATGACGAACACCTACTGTTCTGATGTTTACATTGCCATTTTGCTCGTTCCTAAAATTACTATTATTATTATTGGCATTACGGTTATTACGTGCTTGCTCCTCATTGGCAGCAACACGTTCTACACGTTCCAAATATTCAATGAAACGATCCAGATTGTCTCTAGGGGCTGATATAATTCTAGTTTGCCAGTACCATGGCAGTTTGGCTTCCAGACCTAGTATAATCATTTCTGGTTTTAGCTTTTCCGCCAAATGTGACAAACGTGAAATCCATGACCTAGCAAACTCTTTAATAGATTCCTTGCCTGAATTGAAGCGTTTTCCACTCCAAAATTCTCTCAACACTTCATTTTGCTTATTGCTAGACCAATATTCATTAATAAAAGCTGTTTTAAATTCCGCTAAAGTTTTACATTTCGACATAACATCAGCTGACCAACGCATGGCGTCACCTGCTAAATGGCTTCTAATAAATGAGATTTTCTCTCGCTCAGACCAAGTTGGTGGAATCACATCTTCAAAATCGATCCAGAAATCTAGCGGGTGGATATTTTTATCTGGATCGAACCGCAAGAACTGCCGACACCCGATAAAAGCGGCGTTTGCAGCTACAACTTGTTGTACACTACCATTACCAGAAGTTACTGAAGCTACTTTACTTTCAATGTTAGCAATGTTAGTACTGATATTTTCTACTTTCATTTCAACATTATCTACTCTTTGTACAATATGAGTAGTGTCAGTTTTGATTGCTTCTACTTCTGCTTGACATATGTTTACTTTTATATTAACATCTTTAAATCTATCTGAGCACAGTTCAGATTCTGCCTCGATCTTTTCTGTTAACTTGTGCTCCAGCTTCGCATCTTCCATTTGGAAGTCTTTGCGAACCTCAGCAACTTCGGATTTAACTGTTTTATACATTTCAGAAAACTGTTGAGCAACCTTTTTCTTAATATCCTCATGATTGCAATCAATTTTACAATTCAAACTGTCAAGATCCTCTTTCAACTTATTGCAACCAGCCTTGAAGGTATCGTCCATTACCTCCAATCGTTTATTAAAACTAGTTTGGCTGGCCACAATTTCATACTTTAATTCAGCATTATTGGATTCTAATTTATTGTCCATTGCCTCAAACCGTTTATTAAAATTTGTTTGACTGGCCACCATTTCAGACTTTAATTCAGCATTGCTGGCAGCTATTGCTTGTAATATAACATTTAAATCAACAGCCCCAGCATCTTTGGGTTGCTCACGAGCTGGCTTTTTATCACACTCAGGTGACGAAAAACTAGCTCCAACACCAGAATCATCAAAACTAACTGAAACTTCTGATTGATTAGTCATATCTAACTTCTCCTTCTTAAACTCTACCATCTCTGATGACTGTTTCATTTTTAATTCATCAGAGAAACTATCATCCACTAAATTTATCATTTCTACTTTCCGCTTTACTACAGGAGTCTCTATTATTGAATCATTGCCCCTTCCCACACTACTGTCAGGAGACAATACTTCATATTTCACCTTAACATTACTACTTTCATGCATATTTACACTCGACCGTTGTCTGGATTTACAGTTCCCTCAACAGACATAGGTTCTGATTTGAGTTTAACCTCAGTTTCTTTTGACGGTTCCATCGCCGACAGTCTTTTAGTGCAGGTTAGTAAAATTTTTAACAGCTTTTCACTTAACTTAGTTCCTTCTGCACGACGTATGTCGTTGCCGGCGCGGCGTACCAGGATTCCTGATGCGACGTGGCCCGTTGAACTGCAGACGGCTCTCCGACGGCTGTTGTGTGTTTGCGTGGCCCGCAATTGCAGGCTCTGCGCCGGCTGCTTCAGTGGACGACTGCGGTGCGGCGAGACTGGCTTCTCGCGATGCCGGCAGCACCGCTAGACTCAGTGCCAGCTCCGTCAATCCAGATGCGTTGTTAATCCAATTGCGTCGTCCACATGCACACGTAACACATTCACTGTTCTATTCTCAGTTGCGCTTCGCATTTCACTCGCGAATCCGAATAGTTAAAAATCACTTTCACTTAGTTGGTTTCCCGGCCGATGCACCATATGTGGGGCGGCGGATGAGTAAGTTTGTAATAATAGTAAATCTACTGTTGTATAAACGCTCGCGTGTTGAATCAGTTTCTAGCTCTTAGAATGTTGTTATTGCTGTCTTTTGCCGTTCTCAACACTGGCTCTCTATTTACTCCGTGACCCCCAGAAAGTGATTTAATAAAACTTGGAGCCAGTAAATAGATATCCTAGTGCCCACTTTACCTGAGAATGTTCTTATAGCTGCAGCTTATAGCTCTGAGGAATTAGGAGATTGTCCGGGATTTCTAATCAAAAACGGTTTTCCAAAATAGTTGAGTATATTCTGAAATTCACTAATAAAAACCACAAGTATCCCTACAACCTAACTAACAGAACAGTTCAGAGTCTAATGCGCTGATGCAACTATAAATGTCCGAATCAAATGTTAAAAAGAATGCTCGCCATAATTTGATGAGAGTATTTTATCAAACGCCACGCTAAATTTTTGGTAGAATGTCTGTCCCGCGACGGCACGTGAAAAATACGACAATACGCAAACTGAAGCTAGATAATGAAAATCATTCCAGAATTAACACTTCACATATAATGTTTTCATAGTTCCGCGTATCTCTAGTAACTTAATACGGCACCCGAGGCTGTTTGTAGCAGATACACTGATGCGACGCGACTACCGACACAGATGGCGTGTCATTCAGCGTCTGGAGAGAACTGGGGCCTTCTTCCTCGCGCAGTGTTCTTATATATAAAGCCGCGGTGCGGACGGCTAAGGGAACGTCTGATTAAATCCGCTATCCCGACTAGCCGCTGGGCTAGTAACGCACCACTTCAAGTTACATAATAATTTATAGCTTCTTTGGCTGATGGCCGAAGAATCTCTTAATTTAAAAGTGCATTCAGCACGCAGGTAAGTATTGATAATAAAATTTTGACGTGACTAAGTTAAATACTTTAGGCGAGAGAATTAATTAAATTACACTGCACGCAGCAGATGAGCTCTGAACTGACCCTTTTGAGATCCACTATCGCTATAATTTTATAGGTATTAAAAAGAAACTTTACACATCTTCATAATCATAGCGGACCTCCAACCTATTTAAATCTAAACCTCCTAGCCTTATTTATTAACCTACTTAATCTATCTTGCTTCCTTCAGTTTTGAGACGAAAACCAGAAAATCATGAATTTCCACTAAAGTCTTAATTTGTGAAATCCAAAGTACTGTTTTTATTAAATCATTATGAAAGATGAATCTAAATATAAATTTTGAAGTCTCTAGCTCTGTTCTGTTGCGCCAATGATTTTTCCAGAAAAACGTCCAAATCTCGGAAATGGCTGAAGTTATCGAACTGATTTTTAACACACATTAATTTAGTATTATTTCTGACCTGCTAGAAAAGTTTTAGTTCATTTGCTTGATTTTTAAGGTATTGCGCAACATTTATGACGTCAGAGCTAGTTACAGCAGACTGGCTGGCACACAACGGAAACTGATGTGAATTTATTACAGCGTGAGTAGGCTGCTTCCCTACAGTGCCTTTTGTTTTAAATTCGGATGCAATTTCTGTGTTTCATCGTCAATTAGAAGGTCCAAGGGATACAGGAAACCCGAAGTGAACCATCGGAATCGGAAACTGGACTCACAGGAGAGGTTCAAATCATAGAAAGTTAGAGTGTCAGTCCTCCAGTACTTAAGTCGGCATTGTGCCTTTTGTATAAAATTCGCATGCAATTTCTGCGTTTCATCGTCAATAAGAAGGTCCAAGGGATTCAGTAAACCTGAAGTGAAGCATCGGAATCTAAAACTGGACTCACAGGAGAGCTTCAAATCATAGAAAGTTATAGTGTCAGTCCTCTTGTACTTAAGTCGGCATTGTGCCTTTTGTATAAAATTCGGATGCAATTTCCGTGTTTCATCGTCAATAAGAAGTTCCGAGGGATACAGTAAACTTGAAGTGAAGCATCGGAATCTAAAACTGGACTCACAGAAGAGGTACAAATCATAAAAAGTTACAGTGTCAGTCCTCTTGTACTTAAGTCGGCATTGTGCCTTTTGTATTAAATTCGTAACAATTTCTGTGCTTCATCGTCAATAAGAAGGTCCAAGGTATACTAAAACCTGAAGAGAAAGCATCGGAATCTAACACTGGACTCAAAGGGGCGGTTAAATCATAGAAAGTTAGAATGCCAGTCCTCTTGTACTCAAATCGGCATTGTGCCTCTTGCATTAAATTGGGATGCAATTTCTATGTTTCATCGTCAATAAGAAGGTCCAAGGTATACAGTAAACCTGAAGTGAAGCATCGGAATCTAAAACTGGTCTCACTGGAGAGGTATAAATCATAGAAAGTTAGAGTGTCAGTCCTCTTGTACTTAAGTCGGCATTGTGCCTTTTGTATTAAATTCAAATGCAATTTCTGTGTTTCATCGTCAATAAGAAGGTCCAATGTTTACAGTAAACCTGAAGTAAAGCATCGAAATCTAAAACTCAACTCACAGGGGATGTACAAATCATAGAAAGTTAGAGTGTCAGTCCTCTTGTACTTAAGTCGGCATCGTGCCTTTTGTATTAAATTCCGATGCAATTTCTGTGTTTCATCGTCAATAAGAAGGTCCAAGGGATACAGTAAACCAGACGTGCAGCATCGGAATCTAAAACTGGACTCACAGGAGAGCTTCAAATCATAGAAAGTTAGAGTGTCGGTCCTCTTGTACTTAAGTCGGCATTGTTCTTTTTGTATAAAATTCGGATTCAATTTCCGTGTTTCATCGTCAATAAGAAGTTCCGACGGAATCTAAAACTGGACTCACAGGAGAGCTTCAAATCATAGAAAGTTAGAGTGTCGGTCCTCTTGTACTTAAGTCGGCATTGTTCTTTTTGTATAAAATTCGGATTCAATTTCAGTGTTTCATCGTCAATAAGAAGTTCCGAGGGATACAGTAAACCCGAAGTGAAGCATCGGAATCTAAAACTGGACTCACAGGAGAGGTTCAAATCATAGGAAGTTAGAGTGTCAGTCCTCTTGTACATAAGTCGGCATTGTGCCTTTTGTATTAAATTCGGATGTAATTTCTGTATTTCATCGTCAATAAGAAGGTCCAAGGTACACAGTAAACCTGAAATGAAGCATCGGAATCTAAAACTGGACTCACAGGAGAGGTTCAAATCATAAAAAGTTACAGTGTCAGTCCTCTTGTACTTAGGTCGGCATTGTGCCTTTTGTATTGAATTCGTAACAATTTCTGTGCTTCATCGTCAATAAGAAGGTCCAAGGTATACGAAAACCTGAAGAGAAAGCATCGGAATCTAAGACTGGACTCAAAGGGGCGGTTAAATCAAAGAAAGTTAGAATGCCAGTCCATTTGTACTTAAATCGGCATTGTGCCTCTTGCATTAAATTGGGATGCAATTTCTATGTTTCATCGTCAATAAGAAGGTCCAAGGTATACAGTAAACCTGAAGTGAAGCAACGGAATCTAAAACTGGTCTCACTGGAGAGGTATAAATCATAGAAAGTTAGAGTGTCAGTCCCCTTGTACTTAAGTCGGCATTGTGCCTTTTGTATTAAATTCAGATGCAATTTCTGTGTTTCATCGTCTATAAGAAGGTCCAATGTTTACAGTAAACCTGAAGTGAAGCATCGAAATCTAAAACTCAACTCACAGGAGAGGTTCAAATCATAGAAAGTTAGAGTGTCAGTCCTCTTGTACTTAAGTCGGCATTGTGCCTTTTGTATTAAATTCGGATGCAATTTCTGTGTTTCATCGTCAATAAGAAGGTCCAAGGGATACAGTAAACCTGAAGTGTGCATCGGAATCTAAAACTGGACTCACAGGAGAGGGTCAAATCATAGAAAGTTTGAGTGTCAGTCCTCTTGTACTTGGGTCGGCATTGTGTCTTTTGTATTAAATTCGGATGCAATATCTCTGTTTCATCGTCAATTAGAAGGTCCAAGGGATACAGTAAACCCGAAGTGAACCATTGGAATCGGAAACTGGACTCACAGGAGAGATTCAAATCATAGAAAGTTAGAGTGTCAGTCCTCTAGTACTTAAGTCGGCATTGTGCATTTTGTATAAAATTCGCATGCAATTTCTGCGTTTCATCGTCAATAAGAAGGTCCAAGGGATACAGTAAACCTGAAGTGAAGCATCGGAATCTAAAACTGCACTCACAGGAGAGGTTCAAATCATAGAAAATTAGAATGTCAGTCCTCTTGTACTTAAGCCGGCATTGTGCCTTTTGTATTAAATTCGGATGCAATTTCTGTGTTTCATCGTCAGTAAGAATGTCCAAGGGATACAGTAAACCAGACGTGCAGCATCGGAATCTAAAACTGGACTCACAGGAGAGCTTCAAATCATAGAAAGTTAGAGTGTCGGTCCTCTTGTACTTAAGTCGGCATTGTTCTTTTTGTATAAAATTCGGATTCAATTTCCGTGTTTCATCGTCAATAAGAAGTTCCGACGGAATCTAAAACTGGACTCACAGGAGAGCTTCAAATCATAGAAAGTTAGAGTGTCGGTCCTCTTGTACTTAAGTCGGCATTGTTCTTTTTGTATAAAATTCGGATTCAATTTCCGCGTTTCATCGTCAATAAGAAGTTCCGAGGGATACAGTAAACCCGAAGTGAAGCATCGGAATCTAAAACTGGACTCACAGGAGAGGTTCAAATCATAGGAAGTTAGAGTGTCAGTCCTCTTGTACATAAGTCGGCATTGTGCCTTTTGTATTAAATTCGGATGCAATTTCTGTATTTCATCGTCAATAAGAAGGTCCAAGGTACACAGTAAACCTGAAATGAAGCATCGGAATCTAAAACTGGACTCACAGGAGAGGTTCAAATCATAAAAAGTTACAGTGTCAGTCCTCTTGTACTTAGGTCGGCGTTGTGCCTTTTGTATTGAATTCGTAACAATTTCTGTGCTTCATCGTCAATAAGAAGGTCCAAGGTATACGAAAACCTGAAGAGAAAGCATCGGAATCTAAGACTGGACTCAAAGGGGCGGTTAAATCAAAGAAAGTTAGAATGCCAGTCCATTTGTACTTAAATCGGCATTGTGCCTCTTGCATTAAATTGGGATGCAATTTCTATGTTTCATCGTCAATAAGAAGGTCCAAGGTATACAGTAAACCTGAAGTGAAGCATCGGAATCTAAAACTGGTCTCACTGGAGAGGTATAAATCATAGAAAGTTAGAGTGTCAGTCCCCTTGTACTTAAGTCGGCATTGTGCCTTTTGTATTAAATTCAGATGCAATTTCTGTGTTTCATCGTCTATAAGAAGGTCCAATGTTTACAGTAAACCTGAAGTGAAGCATCGAAATCTAAAACTCAACTCACAGGAGAGGTTCAAATCATAGAAAGTTAGAGTGTCAGTCCTCTTGTACTTAAGTCGGCATTGTGCCTTTTGTATTAAATTCGGATGCAATTTCTGTGTTTCATCGTCAATAAGAAGGTCCAAGGGATACAGTAAACCTGAAGTGTGCATCGGAATCTAAAACTGGACTCACAGGAGAGGGTCAAATCATAGAAAGTTTGAGTGTCAGTCCTCTTGTACTTGGGTCGGCATTGTGTCTTTTGTATTAAATTCGGATGCAATATCTCTGTTTCATCGTCAATTAGAAGGTCCAAGGGATACAGTAAACCCGAAGTGAACCATTGGAATCGGAAACTGGACTCACAGGAGAGATTCAAATCATAGAAAGTTAGAGTGTCAGTCCTCTAGTACTTAAGTCGGCATTGTGCATTTTGTATAAAATTCGCATGCAATTTCTGCGTTTCATCGTCAATAAGAAGGTCCAAGGGATACAGTAAACCTGAAGTGAAGCATCGGAATCTAAAACTGCACTCACAGGAGAGGTTCAAATCATAGAAAATTAGAATGTCAGTCCTCTTGTACTTAAGCCGGCATTGTGCCTTTTGTATTAAATTCGGATGCAATTTCTGTGTTTCGTCGTCAGTAAGAATGTCCAAGGAATACAGTAAACCAGAAGTGCAGCATCGGAATCTAAAACTGGACTCACAGGTGAGGTTCAAATCATAGAAAGTTAGAGTGTCAGTCCTCTTGTACTTAAGTCGACATTGTGCATTTTGTATCAAATTCGGATGCAATTTCCGTGTTTCATCGTAAATAAGAAGTTCCTAGGGATACAGTAAACCTGAAGTGAAGCATCGGAATCTAAAACTGGACTCACAGGAGCGGTTCAAACCATAGGAAGTTAGAGTGTCAGTCTTCTTAAACATAAGTCGGCATTGTGCCTTTTGTATTAAATTCGGATGCAATTTCTGTATTGCATCGTCAATAAGAAGGTCCAAGGTACACAGTAAACCTGAAATGAAGCATCGGAATCTAAAACTGAACTCACAGGAGAGGTTCAAATCATAAAAAGTTACAGTGTCAGTCCTCTTGTACTTAAGTCGGCATTGTGCCTTTTGTAATAAATTCGTAACAATTTCTGTGCTACATCGTCAATAAGAAGGTCCAAGGTATACGAAAACCTGAAGAGAAAGCATCGGAATCTAAGACTGGACTCAAAGGGGCGGTTAAATCATAGAAAGTTAGAATGCCAGTCCTCTTGTACTTAAATCGGCATTGTGCCTCTTGCATTAAATTGGGATGCAATTTCTATGTTTCATCGTCAATAAGAAGGTATAAGGTATACAGTAAACCTAAAGTGAAGCATCGGAATCTAAAACTGGTCTCACTGGTGAGGTATAAATAATAGAAAGTTAGAGTGTCAGTCCTCTTGTACTTAAGTCGGCATTGTGCCTTTTGTATTAAATTCAGATGCAATTTCTGTGTTTCATCGTCAATAAGAAGGTCCAATGTTTACAGTAAACCTGAAGTGAAGCATCGAAGTCTAAAAGTCAACTCACAGGAGAGGTTCAAATCATAGAAAGTTAGAGTGTCAGTCCTCTTGTACTTAAGTCGGCATTGTGCCTTTTGTATTAAATTCGGATGCAATTTCTGTTTTTCATCGTTAATAAGAAGGTCCACGGGATACAGTAAACCTGAAGTGAAGCATCGGAATCTAAAACTGGACTCACAGGAGAGGTTCAAATCATAGAAAGTTAGAGTGTCAGTCCTCTTGTACTTAAGTCGGCATTGTGCCTTTTGTATTAAATTCGGATTCAATTTGTGTATTTCATCGTCAATAAGAAGGTCCAAGGTACACAGTAATTCTGAAATGAAGCATCGGACTCTAAAACTGGACTCACAGGAGAGGTTCAAATCATAAAAAGTTACTGGGATACAGTAAACCAGAAGTGCAGCATCGGAATCTAAAACTGGACTCACAGGAGAGGTTCAAATCATAGAAAGTTAGAGTGTCAGTCCTCTTGTACTTAAGTCGGCATTGTGCATTTTGTATCAAATTACTATGCAATTTCCGTGTTTCATCGTCAATAAGAAGTTCCGAGGGAAACAGTAAACCTGAAGTGAAGCATCGGAATCTTAAACTGGACTCATAGGAGAGGTTCAAATCATAGAAAGTTACAGTGTCAGTCCTCTTGTACTTAAGTCTTCATTGTGCCTTTTGTATTAAATTCGGATGCAATTTCTGTATTTCATCGTCAATAAGAAGGTCCAAGGGATACAGTAAACCCGAAGTGAAGCATCGGAATCTAAAACTGGACTCACAGGAGAGATTCAAATCATAGAAAGTTAGAGTGTCAGTCCTCTAGTACTTAAGTCAGCATTGTGCCTTTTGTATAAAATTAGCATGCAATTTCTGCGTTTCATCGTCAATAAGAAGGTAAAAGGGATACAGTAAACCTGAAGTGAAGAATCGGAATCTAAAACTCCACTCACAGGAGAGGTTCAAATCATAGAAAGTTAGAGTGTCAGTCCTCTTGTACTTAAGTCGGCATTGTGCATTTTGTATTACTTTCGGATGCAATTTCTGTGTTTCATTGTCCGTAAGAATGTCCAAGCGATACAGTAAACCTGAAGTGTAGTATTTAAATCTACAACTGGAGTCACAGGAGAGGTTCAAATCATAGAAAGTTAGAGTGTCAGTCCTCTTGTACTTAAGTCGGCATTGTGCCTTTTGTATTAAATTCGGATGCAATTTCTGTGTTTCATCGTCAATAAGATGGTCCAAGGGATCCAGTTAACCTGAAGTGAAGCATCGGAATCTAAAACTGGACTCACATGAGAGATTCAAATCATAGAAAGTTAGAGTGTCAGTCCTCTAGTACTTACGTCGGCATTGTGCCTTTTGTATAAAATTAGCATGCAATTTCTGCGTTTCATCGTCAATAAGAAGGTAAAAGGGATACAGTAAACCTGAAGTGAAGCATCGGAATCTAAAACTCTCCTCACAGGAGAGGTTCAAATCATAGAAAGTTAGAGTGTCAGTCCTCTTGTACTTAAGGCAGCATTGTGCATTTTGTATTAAATTCGGATGCAATTTCTGTGTTTCATCGTTAATTAGAAGGTCCAAGGGATACAGTAAACCTGAAGTGAAGCATCGGAATCTAAAACTGGACTAACATGAGAGATTCAAATCATAGAAAGTTAAGGGGTCAGTCCTCTTGTACTTAATTTGGCATTGCTTCTTTTGTATTAAATTCGGATGCAATTTCTGTGTTTCATCGTCAATAAGAAGGTCCAAGGGATACAGTAAACCTGAAGTGAAGCATCGGAATCTAAAGCTGGACTCACAGGAGAGGTTCAAATCATAGAAGGTTAGGGTGTCAGTCCGATTGTACTTAAGACGGCATTGTGCATTTTGTATTAAATTCGGATGCAATTTCTCTGTTCCATCGTCAATAAGAAGGTCCAAGGAATACAGTAAACCTGAAGTGAAGCATCGGAGTTTAACACTGGATTCACAGGAGAGGTTTAAATCATAGAAAGTTAGTTTGTCAGTCCTCTTGTACTTAAGTCGGCATTGTGCCTTTTGTATTAAATTCGGATTCAATTTGTGTATTTCATCGTCAATAAGAAGGTCCAAGGTACACAGTAATCGTGAAATGCATCGGATTCTAAAACTGGACTCACAGGAGAGGTTCAAATCATAAAAAGTTACAGGGATACAGTAAACCAGAAGTGCAGCATCGGAATCTAAAACTGGACTCACAGGAGAGGTTCAAATCATAGAAAGATAGAGTGTCAGTCCTCTTGTACTTAAGTCGGCATTGTGCATTTTGTATCAAATTCGGATGCAATTTCCGTGTTTCATCGTCAATAAGAAGTTCCGAGGGATACAGTAAACCTGAAGTGAAGCATCGGAATCTAAAACTGGACTCACAGGAGAGGTTCAAATCATAGAAAGTTAGAGTGTCAGTCCTCTTGTACTTAAGTCTTCATTGTGCCTTTTGTATTAAATTCGGATGCAATTTCTGTATTTCATCGTCAATAAGAAGGTCCAAGGGATACAGTAAACCCGAAGTGAAGCATCGGAATCTGAAACTGGACTCACAGGAGAGATTCAAATCATAGAGAGTTAGAGTGTCAGTCCTCTAGTACTTAAGTCGGCATTGTGCCTTTTGTATAAAATTAGCATGCAATTTCTGCGTTTCATCGTCAATAAGAAGGTAAAAGGGATACAGTAAACCTGAAGTGAAGCATCGGAATCTAAAACTCCACTCACTGGTGAGGTTCAAATCATAGAAAGTTAGAGTGTCAGTCCTCTTGTACTTAAGTCGGCATTGTGCCTTTTGTATTAAATTCAGATGCAATTTCTGTGTTTCATCGTCAATAAGAAGGTCCAATGTTTACAGTAAACCTGAAGTGAAGCATCGAAATCTAAAACTCAACTCACAGGAGAGGATCAAATCATAGAAAGTTAGAGTGTCAGTCCTCTTGTACTTAAGTCGGCATTGTGCCTTTTGTATTAAATTCGGATGCAATTTCTGTGTTTCATCGTTAATAAGAAGGTCCACGGGATACAGTAAACCTGAAGTGAAGCATCGGAATCTAAAACTCTCCTCACAGGAGAGGTTCAAATCATAGAAAGTTAGAGTATCAGTCCTCTTGTACATAAGTCGGCAGTGTGTATTTTGTATTAATTTCGGATGCAATTTCTGTGTTTCATCGGCCGTAAGAATGTCCAAGCGATACAGTAAACCTGAAGTGAAGTATTGAAATCTACAACTGGACTCACAGGAGAGGTTCAAATCATAGAAACTTAGAGTGTGAGTCCTCTTGTACTTAAGTCGGCATTGTGCCTTTTGTATTAAATTCGGATGCAATTTCTGTGTTTCATCGTCAATAAGAAGGTACAATGTTTACAGTAAACCTGAAGTGAAGCATCGAAATCTAAAACTCAACTCACAGGAGAGGTTTAAATCATAGAAAGCTAGAGTGACAGTCCTCTTGTACTTAAGGCGGCATTGTGCATTTTGTATTAAATTCGGATGCAATTTCTGTGTTTCATCGTTAATTAGAAGGTCCAAGGGATACAGTAAACCTGAAGTGAAGCATCGGAATCTAAAACTGGACTCACAGGAGGTATTCAAATCATAGAAAGTTAAGGGGTCAGTCCTCTTCTACTTAAGTTGGCATTGCTTCTTTTGTATCAATTTCGGATGCAATTTCTGTGTTTCATCGTTAATAGGAAGGTCCGATGGATACAGTAAACCTGAAGTGAAGCATCGGAATCTAAAGCTGGACTCACAGGAGAGGTTCAAATCATAGAAGGTTAGGGTGTCAGTCCTCTTGTACCTACGACGGCATTGTGCATTTTGTATTAAATTCGGATGCAATTTCTCTGTTTCATCGTCAATAAGAAGGTGCAAGGGATACAGTAAACCTGAAGTGAAGCATCGGAATCTAAAACTGCACTCACATGTGAGGTTCAAATCATAGAAAGTTAGAGTGTCAGTCCTCTTGTACTTAAGCCGGCATTGTGCATTTTGTATCCAAACGGATGCAATTTCCGTGTTTCAACGTCAATAAGAAGGTCCGAAGGATACAGTAAACCTGAAGTGAAGCATCGGAATCTAAAACTGGACTCACAGGAGAGGTTCAAACCATAGAAAGTTAGAGTGTCAGTCCTCTTGTACTTAAGTCGGCATTGTGCCTTTTGTATTTAATTCGGATTCAATTTGTGTATTTCATCGTCAATAAGAAGGTCCAAGGGACACAGTAATCCTGAAATGAAGCATCGGACTCTAATACTGGACTCACAGGAGAGGTTCAAATCATAAAAAGTTACAGGGATACAGTAAACCAGAAGTGCAGCATCGGAATCTAAAACTGGACTCACAGGAGAGGTTCAAATCATAGAAAGTTAGAGTGTCAGTCCTCTTGTACTTAAGCCGGCATTGTGCATTTTGTATCAAATTCGGATGCAATTTCCGTGTTTCATCGTCAATAAGATGTTCCGAGGGATACAGTAAACCTGAAGTGAAGCATCGGAATCTAAAACTGGCGTCACAGGAGAGGTTCAAATCATAGAAAGTTAGAGTGTCAGTCCTCTTGTACTTAAGTCTTCATTGTGCCTTTTGTATTAAATTCGGATGCAATTTCTGTATTTCATCGTCAATAAGAAGTCCAAGGGATACAGTAAACCCGAAGTGAAGCATCGGAATCCAAAACTGGACTCACAGGAGAGATTAAAATCATAGAAAGTTAAGGGGTCAGTCCACTTGTACTTAAGTTGGCATTGCTTCTTTTGTTTTAAATTCGGATGCAATTTCTGTGTTTCATCGTCAATAAGAAGGTCCAAGGGATACAGTAAACCTGAAGTGAAGCATCGGAATCTAAAGCTGGACTCACAGGAGAGGTTCAAATCATAGAAGGTTAGGGTGTCAGTCCTCTTGTACTTAAGACGGCATTGTGCATTTTGTATTAAATTCAGATGCAATTTCTCTGTTTCATCGTCAATAAGAAGGTCCAAGGAATACAGTAAACCTGAAGTGAAGCATCGGAGTTTTAAACTGGATTCACAGGAGAGGTTTAAATCATAGAAAGTTAGTTTGTCAGTCCTCTTGTACTTAAGTTGGCCTTGCTTCTTTTGTATTAAATTCGGAAGCAATTTCTGTGTTTCATCGTTAATAAGAAGGTCCACGGGATACAGTAAACCTGAAGTAAAGCATCGGAATCTAAAGCTGGACTCACAGGAGAGGTTCAAATCATAGAAGGTTAGGGTGTCAGTCCTCTTGTACTTAAGTCGGCATTGTGCATTTTGTATTAAATTCGGATGCAATTTCTCTGTTTCATTGTCAATAAGAAGGTCCAAGGTACACAGTAAACCTGAAATGAAGCATTGGAATGTAAAACTGGACTCACAGGAGTGGTTCAAATCATAAAAAGTTACAGTGTCAGTCCTCTTGTACTTAAGTCGGCATTGTGCCTTATGTATTCAATTCGTAACAATTTCTGTGCAACATCGTCAATAAGAAGGTCCAAGGTATACGAAAACCTGAAGAGAAAGCATCGGAATCTAAGACTGGACTCAAAGGGGCGGTTAAATCATAGAAAGTTAGAATGCCAGTCCTCTTGTACTTAAATCGGCATTGTGCCTCTTGCATTAAATTGGGATGCAATTTCTATGTTTCATCGTCAATAAGAAGGTCCAAGGTATACAGTAAACCTAAAGTGAAGCATCGGAATCTAAAACTGGTCTCACTGGAGAGGTATAAATAATAGAAAGTTAAAGTGTCAGTCCGCTTGTACTTAAGTCGGCATTGTGCCTTTTGTATTAAATTCGGATGCAATTTCTGTGTTTCATCGTTAATAAGAAGGTCCACGGGATACAGTAAACCTGAAGTGAAGCATCGGAATCTAAAACTGTACTCACAGAAGAGGTTCATATCATAGAAAGTTAGAGTGTCAGTCCTCTTGTACTTAGGTCGGCATTGTGCCTTTTGTATTAAATTCGGATGCAATATCTGTGTGTCATCGTCAATTAGAAGGTCCATGGGATACAGTAAACCCGAAGTGAACCATTGGAATCGGAAACTGGACTCACAGGAGAGATTCAAATCATAGAAAGTTAGATAGTCAGTCCTCTAGTACTTAAGTCGGCATTGTGCATTTTGTATAAAATTCGCATGCAATTTCTGCGTTTCATCGTCAATAAGAAGGTCCAAGGGATACAGTATTACTGAAGTGAAGCATCGGAATCTAAAACTGCACTCACAGGAGAGGTTCAAATCATAGAAAGTTAGAGTGTCAGTCCTCTTGTACTTAAGCCGGCATTGTGCCTTTTGTATTAAATTCGGATGCAATTTCTGTGTTTCATCGTCAGTGAGAATGTCCAAGGGATACTGTAAACCAGAAGTGCAGCATCGGAATCTAAAACTGGACTCACAGGTGAGGTTCAAATCATAGAAAGTTAGAGTGTCAGTCCTCTTGTACTTAAGTCGGCATTGTGCATTTTGTATCAAATTCGGATGCAATTTCCGTGTTTCATCGTCAATAAGAAGTTCCGAGGGATACAGTAAACCTGAAGTGAAGCATCGGAATCTAAAACTGGACTCACAGGAGAGGTTCAAATCATAGAAAGTTACAGTATCAGTCCTCTTGTACTTAAGTCGGCAATGTGCCTTTTGTATTAAATTCGGATTCAATTTGTGTATTTCATCGTCAATAAGAAGGTCCAAGGTACACAGTAATCCTGAAATGAAGCATCGGACTCTAAAACTGGACTCACAGGAGAGGTTCAAATCATAAAAAGTTACAGGGATACAGTAAACCAGAAGTGCAGCATCGAAATCTAAAACTGGACTCACAGGAGAGGTTCAAATCATAGAAAGTTAGAGTGTCAGTCCTCTTGTACTTAAGTCGGCATTGTGCCTTTTGTATTAAAATCGGATGCAATTTCTGTATTTCATCGTCAATAAGAAGGTCCAAGGGATACAGTAAACCCGAAGTGAAGCATCGGAATCTAAAACTGGACTCAAAGGAGAGATTCAAATCATAGAAAGTTAGAGTGTCAGTCCTCTAGTACTTAAGTCGGCATTGTGCCTTTTGTATAAAATTAGCATGCAATTTCTGCGTTTCATCGTCAATAAGAAGGTAAAAGGGATACAGTAAACCTGAAGTGAAGCATCGGAATCTAAAACTCCACTCACAGGAGAGGTTCAAATCATAGAAAGTTAGAGTGTCAGTCCTCTTGTGCATTTTGTATTAATTTCGGATGCAATTTCTGTGTTTCATCGTCCGTAAGAATGACCAAGCGACACAGTAAACCTGAAGTGAAGTATTGAAATCTACAACTTGACTCACAGGAGAGGTTCAAATCATAGAAAGTTAGAGTGTCAGTCCTCTTGTACTTAAGTCGGCATCGTGCCTTTTGTATTAAATTCGGATTCAATTTGTGTATTTCATCGTCAATAAGAAGGTCCAAGGGACACAGTAATCCTGAAATGAAGCATCGGACTCTAATACTGGACTCACAGGAGAGGTTCAAATCATAAAAAGTTACAGGGATACAGTAAACCAGAAGTGCAGCATCGGAATCTAAAACTGGACTCACAGGAGAGGTTCAAATCATAGAAAGTTAGAGTGTCAGTCCTCTTGTACTTAAGCCGGCATTGTGCATTTTGTATCAAATTCGGATGCAATTTCCGTGTTTCATCGTCAATAAGATGTTCCGAGGGATACAGTAAACCTGAAGTGAAGCATCGGAATCTAAAACTGGCCTCACAGGAGAGGTTCAAATCATAGAAAGTTAGAGTGTCAGTCCTCTTGTACTTAAGTCTTCATTGTGCCTTTTGTATTAAATTCGGATGCAATTTCTGTATTTCATCGTCAATAAGAAGTGCAAGGGATACAGTAAACCCGAAGTGAAGCATCGGAATCCTAAACTGGACTCACAGGAGAGATTAAAATCATAGAAAGTTAAGGGGTCAGTCCACTTGTACTTAAGTTGGCATTGCTTCTTTTGTTTTAAATTCGGATGCAATTTCTGTGTTTCATCGTCAATAAGAAGGTCCAAGGGATACAGTAAACCTGAAGTGAAGCATCGGAATCTAAAGCTGGACTCACAGGAGAGGTTCAAATCATAGAAGGTTAGGGTGTCAGTCCTCTTGTACTTAAGACGGCATTGTGCATTTTGTATTAAATTCAGATGCAATTTCTCTGTTTCATCGTCAATAAGAAGGTCCAAGGAATACAGTAAACCTGAAGTGAAGCATCGGAGTTTTAAACTGGATTCACAGGAGAGGTTTAAATCATAGAAAGTTAGTTTGTCAGTCCTCTTGTACTTAAGTTGGCCTTGCTTCTTTTGTATTAAATTCGGATGCAATTTCTGTGTTTCATCGTTAATAAGAAGGTCCACGGGATACAGTAAACCTGAAGTAAAGCATCGGAATCTAAAGCTGGACTCACAGGAGAGGTTCAAATCATAGAAGGTTAGGGTGTCAGTCCTCTTATACTTAAGTCGGCATTGTGCATTTTGTATTAAATTCGGATGCAATTTCTCTGTTTCATTGTCAATAAGAAGGTGCAAGGAATACAGTAAACCTGAAGTGAAGCATCGGAATCTAAAGCTGGACTCACAGGAGAGGTTCAAATCATAGAAGGTTAGGGTGTCAGTCCTCTTGTACTTAAGTCGGCATTGTGCATTTTGTATTAAATTCGGATGCAATTTCTCTGTTTCATTGTCAATAAGAAGGTCCAAGGTACACAGTAAACCTGAAATGAAGCATTGGAATGTAAAACTGGACTCACAGGAGTGGTTCAAATCATAAAAAGTTACAGTGTCAGTCCTCTTGTACTTAAGTCGGCATTGTGCCTTTTGTATTCAATTCGTAACAATTTCTGTGCAACATCGTCAATAAGAAGGTCCAAGGTATACGAAAACCTGAAGAGAAAGCATCGGAATCTAAGACTGGACTCAAAGGGGCGGTTAAATCATAGAAAGTTAGAATGCCAGTCCTCTTGTACTTAAATCGGCATTGTGCCTCTTGCATTAAATTGGGATGCAATTTCTATGTTTCATCGTCAATAAGAAGGTCCAAGGTATACAGTAAACCTAAAGTGAAGCATCGGAATCTAAAACTGGTCTCACTGGAGAGGTATAAATAATAGAAAGTTAAAGTGTCAGTCCGCTTGTACTTAAGTCGGCATTGTGCCTTTTGTATTAAATTCGGATGCAATTTCTGTGTTTCATCGTTAATAAGAAGGTCCACGGGATACAGTAAACCTGAAGTGAAGCATCGGAATCTAAAACTGTACTCACAGAAGAGGTTCATATCATAGAAAGTTAGAGTGTCAGTCCTCTTGTACTTAGGTCGGCATTGTGCCTTTTGTATTAAATTCGGATGCAATATCTGTGTGTCATCGGCAATTAGAAGGTCCATGGGATACAGTAAACCCGAAGTGAACCATTGGAATCGGAAACTGGACTCACAGGAGAGATTCAAATCATAGAAAGTTAGATAGTCAGTCCTCTAGTACTTAAGTCGGCATTGTGCATTTTGTATAAAATTCGCATGCAATTTCTGCGTTTCATCGTCAATAAGAAGGTCCTAGGGATACAGTATTACTGAAGTGAAGCATCGGAATCTAAAACTGCACTCACAGGAGAGGTTCAAATCATAGAAAGTTAGAGTGTCAGTCCTCTTGTACTTAAGCCGGCATTGTGCCTTTTGTATTAAATTCGGATGCAATTTCTGTGTTTCATCGTCAGTGAGAATGTCCAAGGGATACTGTAAACCAGAAGTGCAGCATCGGAATCTAAAACTGGACTCACAGGTGAGGTTCAAATCATAGAAAGTTAGAGTGTCAGTCCTCTTGTACTTAAGTCGGCATTGTGCATTTTGTATCAAATTCGGATGCAATTTCCGTGTTTCATCGTCAATAAGAAGTTCCGAGGGATACAGTAAACCTGAAGTGAAGCATCGGAATCTAAAACTGGACTCACAGGAGAGGTTCAAATCATAGAAAGTTAGAGTATCAGTCCTCTTGTACTTAAGTCGGCATTGTGCCTTTTGTATTAAATTCGGATTCAATTTGTGTATTTCACCGTCAATAAGAAGGTCCAAGGTACACAGTAATCCTGAAATGAAGCATCGGACTCTAAAACTGGACTCACAGGAGAGGTTCAAATCATAAAAAGTTACAGGGATACAGTAAACCAGAAGTGCAGCATCGGAATCTAAAACTGGACTCACAGGAGAGGTTCAAATCATAGAAAGTTAGAGTGTCAGTCCTCTTGTACTTAAGCCGGCATTGTGCATTTTGTATCAAATTCGGATGCAATTTCCGTGTTTCATCGTCAATAAGATGTTCCGAGGGATACAGTAAACCTGAAGTGAAGCATCGGAATCTAAAACTGGCCTCACAGGAGAGGTTCAAATCATAGAAAGTTAGAGTGTCAGTCCTCTTGTACTTAAGTCTTCATTGTGCCTTTTGTATTAAATTCGGATGCAATTTCTGTATTTCATCGTCAATAAGAAGTGCAAGGGATACAGTAAACCCGAAGTGAAGCATCGGAATCCTAAACTGGACTCACAGGAGAGATTAAAATCATAGAAAGTTAAGGGGTCAGTCCACTTGTACTTAAGTTGGCATTGCTTCTTTTGTTTTAAATTCGGATGCAATTTCTGTGTTTCATCGTCAATAAGAAGGTCCAAGGGATACAGTAAACCTGAAGTGAAGCATCGGAATCTAAAGCTGGACTCACAGGAGAGGTTCAAATCATAGAAGGTTAGGGTGTCAGTCCTCTTGTACTTAAGACGGCATTGTGCATTTTGTATTAAATTCAGATGCAATTTCTCTGTTTCATCGTCAATAAGAAGGTCCAAGGAATACAGTAAACCTGAAGTGAAGCATCGGAGTTTTAAACTGGATTCACAGGAGAGGTTTAAATCATAGAAAGTTAGTTTGTCAGTCCTCTTGTACTTAAGTTGGCCTTGCTTCTTTTGTATTAAATTCGGATGCAATTTCTGTGTTTCATCGTTAATAAGAAGGTCCACGGGATACAGTAAACCTGAAGTAAAGCATCGGAATCTAAAGCTGGACTCACAGGAGAGGTTCAAATCATAGAAGGTTAGGGTGTCAGTCCTCTTGTACTTAAGTCGGCATTGTGCATTTTGTATTAAATTCGGATGCAATTTCTCTGTTTCATTGTCAATAAGAAGGTGCAAGGAATACAGTAAACCTGAAGTGAAGCATCGGAATCTAAAGCTGGACTCACAGGAGAGGTTCAAATCATAGAAGGTTAGGGTGTCAGTCCTCTTGTACTTAAGTCGGCATTGTGCATTTTGTATTAAATTCGGATGCAATTTCTCTGTTTCATTGTCAATAAGAAGGTCCAAGGTACACAGTAAACCTGAAATGAAGCATTGGAATGTAAAACTGGACTCACAGGAGTGGTTCAAATCATAAAAAGTTACAGTGTCAGTCCTCTTGTACTTAAGTCGGCATTGTGCCTTTTGTATTCAATTCGTAACAATTTCTGTGCAACATCGTCAATAAGAAGGTCCAAGGTATACGAAAACCTGAAGAGAAAGCATCGGAATCTAAGACTGGACTCAAAGGGGCGGTTAAATCATAGAAAGTTAGAATGCCAGTCCTCTTGTACTTAAATCGGCATTGTGCCTCTTGCATTAAATTGGGATGCAATTTCTATGTTTCATCGTCAATAAGAAGGTCCAAGGTATACAGTAAACCTAAAGTGAAGCATCGGAATCTAAAACTGGTCTCACTGGAGAGGTATAAATAATAGAAAGTTAAAGTGTCAGTCCGCTTGTACTTAAGTCGGCATTGTGCCTTTTGTATTAAATTCGGATGCAATTTCTGTGTTTCATCGTTAATAAGAAGGTCCACGGGATACAGTAAACCTGAAGTGAAGCATCGGAATCTAAAACTGTACTCACAGAAGAGGTTCATATCATAGAAAGTTAGAGTGTCAGTCCTCTTGTACTTAGGTCGGCATTGTGCCTTTTGTATTAAATTCGGATGCAATATCTGTGTGTCATCGGCAATTAGAAGGTCCATGGGATACAGTAAACCCGAAGTGAACCATTGGAATCGGAAACTGGACTCACAGGAGAGATTCAAATCATAGAAAGTTAGATAGTCAGTCCTCTAGTACTTAAGTCGGCATTGTGCATTTTGTATAAAATTCGCATGCAATTTCTGCGTTTCATCGTCAATAAGAAGGTCCAAGGGATACAGTATTACTAAAGTGAAGCATCGGAATCTAAAACTGCACTCACAGGAGAGGTTCAAATCATAGAAAGTTAGAGTGTCAGTCCTCTTGTACTTAAGCCGGCATTGTGCCTTTTGTATTAAATTCGGATGCAATTTCTGTGTTTCATCGTCAGTGAGAATGTCCAAGGGATACTGTAAACCAGAAGTGCAGCATCGGAATCTAAAACTGGACTCACAGGTGAGGTTCAAATCATAGAAAGTTAGAGTGTCAGTCCTCTTGTACTTAAGTCGGCATTGTGCATTTTGTATCAAATTCGGATGCAATTTCCGTGTTTCATCGTCAATAAGAAGTTCCGAGGGATACAGTAAACCTGAAGTGAAGCATCGGAATCTAAAACTGGACTCACAGGAGAGGTTCAAATCATAGAAAGTTAGAGTATCAGTCCTCTTGTACTTAAGTCGGCATTGTGCCTTTTGTATTAAATTCGGATTCAATTTGTGTATTTCATCGTCAATAAGAAGGTCCAAGGTACACAGTAATCCTGAAATGAAGCATCGGACTCTAAAACTGGACTCACAGGAGAGGTTCAAATCATAAAAAGTTACAGGGATACAGTAAACCAGAAGTGCAGCATCGGAATCTAAAACTGGACTCACAGGAGAGGTTCAAATCATAGAAAGTTAGAGTGTCAGTCCTCTTGTACTTAAGCCGGCATTGTGCATTTTGTATCAAATTCGGATGCAATTTCCGTGTTTCATCGTCAATAAGATGTTCCGAGGGATACAGTAAACCTGAAGTGAAGCATCGGAATCTAAAACTGGCCTCACAGGAGAGGTTCAAATCATAGAAAGTTAGAGTGTCAGTCCTCTTGTACTTAAGTCTTCATTGTGCCTTTTGTATTAAATTCGGATGCAATTTCTGTATTTCATCGTCAATAAGAAGTGCAAGGGATACAGTAAACCCGAAGTGAAGCATCGGAATCCTAAACTGGACTCACAGGAGAGATTAAAATCATAGAAAGTTAAGGGGTCAGTCCACTTGTACTTAAGTTGGCATTGCTTCTTTTGTTTTAAATTCGGATGCAATTTCTGTGTTTCATCGTCAATAAGAAGGTCCAAGGGATACAGTAAACCTGAAGTGAAGCATCGGAATCTAAAGCTGGACTCACAGGAGAGGTTCAAATCATAGAAGGTTAGGGTGTCAGTCCTCTTGTACTTAAGACGGCATTGTGCATTTTGTATTAAATTCAGATGCAATTTCTCTGTTTCATCGTCAATAAGAAGGTCCAAGGAATACAGTAAACCTGAAGTGAAGCATCGGAGTTTTAAACTGGATTCACAGGAGAGGTTTAAATCATAGAAAGTTAGTTTGTCAGTACTCTTGTACTTAAGTTGGCCTTGCTTCTTTTGTATTAAATTCGGATGCAATTTCTGTGTTTCATCGTTAATAAGAAGGTCCACGGGATACAGTAAACCTGAAGTAAAGCATCGGAATCTAAAGCTGGACTCACAGGAGAGGTTCAAATCATAGAAGGTTAGGGTGTCAGTCCTCTTGTACTTAAGTCGGCATTGTGCATTTTGTATTAAATTCGGATGCAATTTCTCTGTTTCATTGTCAATAAGAAGGTGCAAGGAATACAGTAAACCTGAAGTGAAGCATCGGAATCTAAAGCTGGACTCACAGGAGAGGTTCAAATCATAGAAGGTTAGGGTGTCAGTCCTCTTGTACTTAAGTCGGCATTGTGCATTTTGTATTAAATTCGGATGCAATTTCTCTGTTTCATTGTCAATAAGAAGGTCCAAGGTACACAGTAAACCTGAAATGAAGCATTGGAATGTAAAACTGGACTCACAGGAGTGGTTCAAATCATAAAAAGTTACAGTGTCAGTCCTCTTGTACTTAAGTCGGCATTGTGCCTTTTGTATTCAATTCGTAACAATTTCTGTGCAACATCGTCAATAAGAAGGTCCAAGGTATACGAAAACCTGAAGAGAAAGCATCGGAATCTAAGACTGGACTCAAAGGGGCGGTTAAATCATAGAAAGTTAGAATGCCAGTCCTCTTGTACTTAAATCGGCATTGTGCCTCTTGCATTAAATTGGGATGCAATTTCTATGTTTCATCGTCAATAAGAAGGTCCAAGGTATACAGTAAACCTAAAGTGAAGCATCGGAATCTAAAACTGGTCTCACTGGAGAGGTATAAATAATAGAAAGTTAAAGTGTCAGTCCGCTTGTACTTAAGTCGGCATTGTGCCTTTTGTATTAAATTCGGATGCAATTTCTGTGTTTCATCGTTAATAAGAAGGTCCACGGGATACAGTAAACCTGAAGTGAAGCATCGGAATCTAAAACTGTACTCACAGAAGAGGTTCATATCATAGAAAGTTAGAGTGTCAGTCCTCTTGTACTTAGGTCGGCATTGTGCCTTTTGTATTAAATTCGGATGCAATATCTGTGTGTCATCGGCAATTAGAAGGTCCATGGGATACAGTAAACCCGAAGTGAACCATTGGAATCGGAAACTGGACTCACAGGAGAGATTCAAATCATAGAAAGTTAGATAGTCAGTCCTCTAGTACTTAAGTCGGCATTGTGCATTTTGTATAAAATTCGCATGCAATTTCTGCGTTTCATCGTCAATAAGAAGGTCCAAGGGATACAGTATTACTGAAGTGAAGCATCGGAATCTAAAACTGCACTCACAGGAGAGGTTCAAATCATAGAAAGTTAGAGTGTCAGTCCTCTTGTACTTAAGCCGGCATTGTGCCTTTTGTATTAAATTCGGATGCAATTTCTGTGTTTCATCGTCAGTGAGAATGTCCAAGGGATACTGTAAACCAGAAGTGCAGCATCGGAATCTAAAACTGGACTCACAGGTGAGGTTCAAATCATAGAAAGTTAGAGTGTCAGTCCTCTTGTACTTAAGTCGGCATTGTGCATTTTGTATCAAATTCGGATGCAATTTCCGTGTTTCATCGTCAATAAGAAGTTCCGAGGGATACAGTAAACCTGAAGTGAAGCATCGGAATCTAAAACTGGACTCACAGGAGAGGTTCAAATCATAGAAAGTTAGAGTATCAGTCCTCTTGTACTTAAGTCGGCATTGTGCCTTTTGTATTAAATTCGGATTCAATTTGTGTATTTCATCGTCAATAAGAAGGTCCAAGGTACACAGTAATCCTGAAATGAAGCATCGGACTCTAAAACTGGACTCACAGGAGAGGTTCAAATCATAAAAAGTTACAGGGATACAGTAAACCAGAAGTGCAGCATCGGAATCTAAAACTGGACTCACAGGAGAGGTTCAAATCATAGAAAGTTAGAGTGTCAGTCCTCTTGTACTTAAGTCGGCATTGTGCCTTTTGTATTAAAATCGGATGCAATTTCTGTATTTCATCGTCAATAAGAAGGTCCAAGGGATACAGTAAACCCGAAGTGAAGCATCGGAATCTAAAACTGGACTCAAAGGAGAGATTCAAATCATAGAAAGTTAGAGTGTCAGTCCTCTAGTACTTAAGTCGGCATTGTGCCTTTTGTATAAAATTAGCATGCAATTTCTGCGTTTCATCGTCAATAAGAAGGTAAAAGGGATACAGTAAACCTGAAGTGAAGCATCGGAATCTAAAACTCCACTCACAGGAGAGGTTCAAATCATAGAAAGTTAGAGTGTCAGTCCTCTTGTGCATTTTGTATTAATTTCGGATGCAATTTCTGTGTTTCATCGTCCGTAAGAATGACCAAGCGATACAGTAAACCTGAAGTGAAGTATTGAAATCTACAACTTGACTCACAGGAGAGGTTCAAATCATAGAAAGTTAGAGTGTCAGTCCTCTTGTACTTAAGTCGGCATCGTGCCTTTTGTATTAAATTCGGATTCAATTTGTGTATTTCATCGTCAATAAGAAGGTCCAAGGGACACAGTAATCCTGAAATGAAGCATCGGACTCTAATACTGGACTCACAGGAGAGGTTCAAATCATAAAAAGTTACAGGGATACAGTAAACCAGAAGTGCAGCATCGGAATCTAAAACTGGACTCACAGGAGAGGTTCAAATCATAGAAAGTTAGAGTGTCAGTCCTCTTGTACTTAAGCCGGCATTGTGCATTTTGTATCAAATTCGGATGCAATTTCCGTGTTTCATCGTCAATAAGATGTTCCGAGGGATACAGTAAACCTGAAGTGAAGCATCGGAATCTAAAACTGGCCTCACAGGAGAGGTTCAAATCATAGAAAGTTAGAGTGTCAGTCCTCTTGTACTTAAGTCTTCATTGTGCCTTTTGTATTAAATTCGGATGCAATTTCTGTATTTCATCGTCAATAAGAAGTCCAAGGGATACAGTAAACCCGAAGTGAAGCATCGGAATCCTAAACTGGACTCACAGGAGAGATTAAAATCATAGAAAGTTAAGGGGTCAGTCCACTTGTACTTAAGTTGGCATTGCTTCTTTTGTTTTAAATTCGGATGCAATTTCTGTGTTTCATCGTCAATAAGAAGGTCCAAGGGATACAGTAAACCTGAAGTGAAGCATCGGAATCTAAAGCTGGACTCACAGGAGAGGTTCAAATCATAGAAGGTTAGGGTGTCAGTCCTCTTGTACTTAAGACGGCATTGTGCATTTTGTATTAAATTCAGATGCAATTTCTCTGTTTCATCGTCAATAAGAAGGTCCAAGGAATACAGTAAACCTGAAGTGAAGCATCGGAGTTTTAAACTGGATTCACAGGAGAGGTTTAAATCATAGAAAGTTAGTTTGTCAGTCCTCTTGTACTTAAGTTGGCCTTGCTTCTTTTGTATTAAATTCGGATGCAATTTCTGTGTTTCATCGTTAATAAGAAGGTCCACGGGATACAGTAAACCTGAAGTAAAGCATCGGAATCTAAAGCTGGACTCACAGGAGAGGTTCAAATCATAGAAGGTTAGGGTGTCAGTCCTCTTGTACTTAAGTCGGCATTGTGCATTTTGTATTAAATTCGGATGCAATTTCTCTGTTTCATTGTCAATAAGAAGGTGCAAGGAATACAGTAAACCTGAAGTGAAGCATCGGAATCTAAAGCTGGACTCACAGGAGAGGTTCAAATCATAGAAGGTTAGGGTGTCAGTCCTCTTGTACTTAAGTCGGCATTGTGCATTTTGTATTAAATTCGGATGCAATTTCTCTGTTTCATTGTCAATAAGAAGGTCCAAGGTACACAGTAAACCTGAAATGAAGCATCGGAATGTAAAACTGGACTCACAGGAGTGGTTCAAATCATAAAAAGTTACAGTGTCAGTCCTCTTGTACTTAAGTCGGCATTGTGCCTTTTGTATTCAATTCGTAACAATTTCTGTGCAACATCGTCAATAAGAAGGTCCAAGGTATACGAAAACCTGAAGAGAAAGCATCGGAATCTAAGACTGGACTCAAAGGGGCGGTTAAATCATAGAAAGTTAGAATGCCAGTCCTCTTGTACTTAAATCGGCATTGTGCCTCTTGCATTAAATTGGGATGCAATTTCTATGTTTCATCGTCAATAAGAAGGTCCAAGGTATACAGTAAACCTAAAGTGAAGCATCGGAATCTAAAACTGGTCTCACTGGAGAGGTATAAATAATAGAAAGTTAGAGTGTCAGGCCGCTTGTACTTAAGTCGGCATTGTGCCTTTTGTATTAAATTCGGATGCAATTTCTGTGTTTCATCGTTAATAAGAAGGTCCACGGGATACAGTAAACCTGAAGTGAAGCATCGGAATCTAAAACTGTACTCACAGAAGAGGTTCATATCATAGAAAGTTAGAGTGTCAGTCCTCTTGTACTTAGGTCGGCATTGTGCCTTTTGTATTAAATTCGGATGCAATATCTGTGTGTCATCGTCAATTAGAAGGTCCATGGGATACAGTAAACCCGAAGTGAACCATTGGAATCGGAAACTGGACTCACAGGAGAGATTCAAATCATAGAAAGTTAGATAGTCAGTCCTCTAGTACTTAAGTCGGCATTGTGCATTTTGTATAAAATTCGCATGCAATTTCTGCGTTTCATCGTCAATAAGAAGGTCCAAGGGATACAGTATTACTGAAGTGAAGCATCGGAATCTAAAACTGCACTCACAGGAGAGGTTCAAATCATAGAAAGTTAGAGTGTCAGTCCTCTTGAACTTAAGCCGGCATTGTGCCTTTTGTATTAAATTCGGATGCAATTTCTGTGTTTCACCGTCAGTAAGAATGTCCAAGGGATACTGTAAACCAGAAGTGCAGCATCGGAATCTAAAACTGGACTCACAGGTGAGGTTCAAATCATAGAAAGTTAGAGTGTGAGTCCTCTTGTACTTAAGTCGGCATTGTGCATTTTGTATCAAATTCGGATGCAATTTCCGTGTTTCATCGTCAATAAGAAGTTCCGAGGGATACAGTAAACCTGAAGTGAAGCATCGGAATCTAAAACTGGACTCACAGGAGAGGTTCAAATCATAGAAAGTTAGAGTATCAGTCCTCTTGTACCTAAGTCGGCATTGTGCCTTTTGTATTAAATTCGGATTCAATTTGTGTATTTCATCGTCAATAAGAAGGTCCAAGGTACACAGTAATCCTGAAATGAAGCATCGGACTCTAAAACTGGACTCACAGGAGAGGTTCAAATCATAAAAAGTTACAGGGATACAGTAAACCAGAAGTGCAGCATCGGAATCTAAAACTGGACTCACAGGAGAGGTTCAAATCATAGAAAGTTAGAGTGTCAGTCCTCTTGTACTTAAGTCGGCATTGTGCCTTTTGTATTAAAATCGGATGCAATTTCTGTATTTCATCGTCAATAAGAAGGTCCAAGGGATACAGTAAACCCGAAGTGAAGCATCGGAATCTAAAACTGGACTCAAAGGAGAGATTCAAATCATAGAAAGTTAGAGTGTCAGTCCTCTAGTACTTAAGTCGGCATTGTGCCTTTTGTATAAAATTAGCATGCAATTTCTGCGTTTCATCGTCAATAAGAAGGTAAAAGGGATACAGTAAACCTGAAGTGAAGCATCGGAATCTAAAACTCCACTCACAGGAGAGGTTCAAATCATAGAAAGTTAGAGTGTCAGTCCTCTTGTGCATTTTGTATTAATTTCGGATGCAATTTCTGTGTTTCATCGTCCGTAAGAATGACCAAGCGATACAGTAAACCTGAAGTGAAGTATTGAAATCTACAACTTGACTCACAGGAGAGGTTCAAATCATAGAAAGTTAGAGTGTCAGTCCTCTTGTACTTAAGTCGGCATCGTGCCTTTTGTATTAAATTCGGATTCAATTTGTGTATTTCATCGTCAATAAGAAGGTCCAAGGGACACAGTAATCCTGAAATGAAGCATCGGACTCTAATACTGGACTCACAGGAGAGGTTCAAATCATAAAAAGTTACAGGGATACAGTAAACCAGAAGTGCAGCATCGGAATCTAAAACTGGACTCACAGGAGAGGTTCAAATCATAGAAAGTTAGAGTGTCAGTCCTCTTGTACTTAAGCCGGCATTGTGCATTTTGTATCAAATTCGGATGCAATTTCCGTGTTTCATCGTCAATAAGATGTTCCGAGGGATACAGTAAACCTGAAGTGAAGCATCGGAATCTAAAACTGGCCTCACAGGAGAGGTTCAAATCATAGAAAGTTAGAGTGTCAGTCCTCTTGTACTTAAGTCTTCATTGTGCCTTTTGTATTAAATTCGGATGCAATTTCTGTATTTCATCGTCAATAAGAAGTCCAAGGGATACAGTAAACCCGAAGTGAAGCATCGGAATCCTAAACTGGACTCACAGGAGAGATTAAAATCATAGAAAGTTAAGGGGTCAGTCCACTTGTACTTAAGTTGGCATTGCTTCTTTTGTTTTAAATTCGGATGCAATTTCTGTGTTTCATCGTCAATAAGAAGGTCCAAGGGATACAGTAAACCTGAAGTGAAGCATCGGAATCTAAAGCTGGACTCACAGGAGAGGTTCAAATCATAGAAGGTTAGGGTGTCAGTCCTCTTGTACTTAAGACGGCATTGTGCATTTTGTATTAAATTCAGATGCAATTTCTCTGTTTCATCGTCAATAAGAAGGTCCAAGGAATACAGTAAACCTGAAGTGAAGCATCGGAGTTTTAAACTGGATTCACAGGAGAGGTTTAAATCATAGAAAGTTAGTTTGTCAGTCCTCTTGTACTTAAGTTGGCCTTGCTTCTTTTGTATTAAATTCGGATGCAATTTCTGTGTTTCATCGTTAATAAGAAGGTCCACGGGATACAGTAAACCTGAAGTAAAGCATCGGAATCTAAAGCTGGACTCACAGGAGAGGTTCAAATCATAGAAGGTTAGGGTGTCAGTCCTCTTGTACTTAAGTCGGCATTGTGCATTTTGTATTAAATTCGGATGCAATTTCTCTGTTTCATTGTCAATAAGAAGGTGCAAGGAATACAGTAAACCTGAAGTGAAGCATCGGAATCTAAAGCTGGACTCACAGGAGAGGTTCAAATCATAGAAGGTTAGGGTGTCAGTCCTCTTGTACTTAAGTCGGCATTGTGCATTTTGTATTAAATTCGGATGCAATTTCTCTGTTTCATTGTCAATAAGAAGGTCCAAGGTACACAGTAAACCTGAAATGAAGCATCGGAATGTAAAACTGGACTCACAGGAGTGGTTCAAATCATAAAAAGTTACAGTGTCAGTCCTCTTGTACTTAAGTCGGCATTGTGCCTTTTGTATTCAATTCGTAACAATTTCTGTGCAACATCGTCAATAAGAAAGTCCAAGGTATACGAAAACCTGAAGAGAAAGCATCGGAATCTAAGACTGGACTCAAAGGGGCGGTTAAATCATAGAAAGTTAGAATGCCAGTCCTCTTGTACTTAAATCGGCATTGTGCCTCTTGCATTAAATTGGGATGCAATTTCTATGTTTCATCGTCAATAAGAAGGTCCAAGGTATACAGTAAACCTAAAGTGAAGCATCGGAATCTAAAACTGGTCTCACTGGAGAGGTATAAATAATAGAAAGTTAGAGTGTCAGGCCGCTTGTACTTAAGTCGGCATTGTGCCTTTTGTATTAAATTCGGATGCAATTTCTGTGTTTCATCGTTAATAAGAAGGTCCACGGGATACAGTAAACCTGAAGTGAAGCATCGGAATCTAAAACTGTACTCACAGAAGAGGTTCATATCATAGAAAGTTAGAGTGTCAGTCCTCTTGTACTTAGGTCGGCATTGTGCCTTTTGTATTAAATTCGGATGCAATATCTGTGTGTCATCGTCAATTAGAAGGTCCATGGGATACAGTAAACCCGAAGTGAACCATTGGAATCGGAAACTGGACTCACAGGAGAGATTCAAATCATAGAAAGTTAGATAGTCAGTCCTCTAGTACTTAAGTCGGCATTGTGCATTTTGTATAAAATTCGCATGCAATTTCTGCGTTTCATCGTCAATAAGAAGGTCCAAGGGATACAGTATTACTGAAGTGAAGCATCGGAATCTAAAACTGCACTCACAGGAGAGGTTCAAATCATAGAAAGTTAGAGTGTCAGTCCTCTTGTACTTAAGCCGGCATTGTGCCTTTTGTATTAAATTCGGATGCAATTTCTGTGTTTCACCGTCAGTAAGAATGTCCAAGGGATACTGTAAACCAGAAGTGCAGCATCGGAATCTAAAACTGGACTCACAGGTGAGGTTCAAATCATAGAAAGTTAGAGTGTGAGTCCTCTTGTACTTAAGTCGGCATTGTGCATTTTGTATCAAATTCGGATGCAATTTCCGTGTTTCATCGTCAATAAGAAGTTCCGAGGGATACAGTAAACCTGAAGTGAAGCATCGGAATCTAAAACTGGACTCACAGGAGAGGTTCAAATCATAGAAAGTTAGAGTATCAGTCCTCTTGTACCTAAGTCGGCATTGTGCCTTTTGTATTAAATTCGGATTCAATTTGTGTATTTCATCGTCAATAAGAAGGTCCAAGGTACACAGTAATCCTGAAATGAAGCATCGGACTCTAAAACTGGACTCACAGGAGAGGTTCAAATCATAAAAAGTTACAGGGATACAGTAAACCAGAAGTGCAGCATCGGAATCTAAAACTGGACTCACAGGAGAGGTTCAAATCATAGAAAGTTAGAGTGTCAGTCCTCTTGTACTTAAGTCGGCATTGTGCCTTTTGTATTAAAATCGGATGCAATTTCTGTATTTCATCGTCAATAAGAAGGTCCAAGGGATACAGTAAACCCGAAGTGAAGCATCGGAATCTAAAACTGGACTCAAAGGAGAGATTCAAATCATAGAAAGTTAGAGTGTCAGTCCTCTAGTACTTAAGTCGGCATTGTGCCTTTTGTATAAAACTAGCATGCAATTTCTGCGTTTCATCGCCAATAAGAAGGTAAAAGGGATACAGTAAACCTGAAGTGAAGCATCGGAATCTAAAACTCCACTCACAGGAGAGGTTCAAATCATAGAAAGTTAGAGTGTCAGTCCTCTTGTGCATTTTGTATTAATTTCGGATGCAATTTCTGTGTTTCATCGTCCGTAAGAATGACCAAGCGATACAGTAAACCTGAAGTGAAGTATTGAAATCTACAACTGGACTCACAGGAGAGGTTCAAATCATAGAAAGTTAGAGTGTCAGTCCTCTTGTACTTAAGTCGGCATTGTGCCTTTTGTATTATATTCGGATGCAATTTCTGTGTTTCATCGTCAATAAGAAGGTCCAAGGGATCCAGTAAACCTGAAGTGAAGCATCGGAATCGAAAACTGGACTCACAGGAGAGGTTCAAATCAAAGAAAGTTAGAGTGTCAGTCCTCATGTACTTATGTCGGCATTGTGCCTTTTGTGTTAAATTCGCATGCAATTTCTGTGTTTCATCGTCAATTAGAAGGTCCAAGGTATACAGTAGACCCAAAGTGAAGCATCGGAATCTAAAACTGGACTCACATGAGAGATTCAAATCATAGAAAGTTAGAGTGTCAGTCCTCTAGCACTTAAGTAGGCATTGTGCCTTTTGTATAAAATTAGCATGCAACTTCTGCGTTTCATCGTCAATAAGAAGGTAAAAGGGATACAGTAAACCTGAAGTGAAGCATCGGAATCTAAAACTCTCCTCACAGGAGAGGTTCAAATCATAGAAAGTTAGAGTGTCAGTCCTCTTGTACTTAAGTCGGCATTGTGCATTTTGTATTAATTTCGGATGCAATTTCTGTGTTTCATCGTTAATTAGAAGGTCCAAGGGATACAGTAAACCTGAAGTGAAGCATCGGAATCTAAAACTGGACTTACAGGAGAGATTCGAATCATAGAAACTTAGAGTGTCAGTCCTCTTGTACTTAAGTCGGCATTGTGCCTTTTGTATTAAATTCGGATGCAATTTCTGTGTTTCATCGTCAATAAGAAGGCCCAATGTTTACAGTAAACCTGAAGTGAAGCAACGAAATCTAAAACTCAACTCACAGGAGAGGTTTAAATCATAGAAAGCTAGAGTGACAGCCCTCTTGTACTTAAGTCAGCATCGTGCATTTTGTAATAAATTCGGATGCAATTTCTGTGTTTCATCGTTAATTAGAAGGTCCAAGGGATACAGTAAACCTGAAGTGAAGCATCGGAATCTAAAACTGGACTCACAGGAGAGATTCAAATCATAGAAAGTTAAGGGGTCAGTTCTCTTGTACTTAAGTTGGCATTGCTTCTTTTGTATTAAATTCGGATGCAATTTCTGTGTTTCATCGTCAATAAGAAGGTCCAAGGGATACAGTAAACCTGAAGTGAAGCATCGGAATCTAAAGCTGGACTCACAGAAGAGGTTCAAATCATAGAAGGTTAGGGTGTCAGTCCTCTTGTACTTATGTCGGCATTGTGCCTTTTGTATTAAATTCGGATGCAATTTCTGCGTTTCGTCGTCAATAAGATGGTCCAAGGGATACGGTAAACCTAAAATGAGCCATCGGAATCCAAAACTGGACTCACAGGAGAGGTTCAAATCATAGAAAGTTTGAGTGTCAATCCTCTTGTACTGAAGTCGGCATTGTGCCTTTTGTATTAAATTGGGATGCAATTTCTATGTTTCATCGACAATAAGTAGGTCCAAGGTATAAAGTAAACCTGAAGTGAAGCATCGGAATCTAAAACTGGTCTCACTGGAGAGGTTTAAATCATAGAAACTTAGAGTGTCAGTCGCCTTGTACTTAAGTTGGCATTGTGCCTTTGGTATTAAATTGAGGATGCAATTTCTGTGTTTCATCGTCAATAAGAAGGTCCAATGTTTACAGTAAACCTGAAGTGAAGCATCGAAATCTAAAACTCAACTCACAGGAGGGGTTCAAATCATAGAAAGTTAGAGTGTCAGTCCTCTTGTACTTATGTCGGCATTTTGATTTTTGTATTAAATTCTGATGCAATGTCTGTGTTTCATCGTCAATAAGAAGGTCCAAGGGATACAGTAAACCTGAAGTGAAGCATCGGAATCTAAAGGTGGACTCATAGGACAGGATCAAATCATAGAAGGTTAGGGTGTCAGTCCTCTTGTACATAAGTCGGCATTGTGCATTTTGTATTAAATTCGGATGCAATTTCTCTGTTTCATCTTCAATAAGAAGGTCTAAGGAATACAGTAAACCTGAAGTGAAGCATCGGAGTTTAAAACTGGATTCACAGGAGAGGTTTAAAACATAGAAAGTTAGTTTGTCAGTCCTCTTGTACTTAAGTCGTCATTGTGCATTTTGTATTAAATTCGGATTCAATTTCTGTGTTTCATCGTCAATAAGAAGGTCCAAGGTATACATTAAACCTGAAGTGAAGCATCGGAATCTAAAACTGGTCTCATTGGAGAGGTTTAAATCATAGAAAGTTAGAGTGTTAGGCCTCTTGTACTTAAGTCGGTTTTGTGCCTTTTGTATTAAATTCGGATTCAATTTCTGTGTTTCATCGTCAATAAGAAGGTCCAATGTTTACAGTAAATTTGAAGTGAAGCATCGGAATCTAAAACTGCACTCACAGGAGAGGTTTAAATCATAGAAACTTAGAGTGTCAGTCCTCTTGTACTTAAGCCGGCATTGTGCCTTTTGTATTAAATTCGGATGCAATTTCTGTGTTTCATCGTCCGTAAGAATGACCAAGCGATACAGTAAACCTGAAGTGAAGTATCGAAATCTAAAACTGGACTCACAGGAGTGGTTCAAATCATAGAAAGTTAGAGTGCCAATCCTCTTGTACTTAAATCGGCATTGTGCCTTTTGTATTAAATTCGGATACAATTTCTATGTTTCATCGTCAATAAGAAGGTCCATGGTATACAGTAAACCTGAAGTGAAGCATTGGAATCTAAAACTGGTCTCACAGGAGAGGTTTAAATCATAGATAGTTAGAGTGTCAGTCCTCTTGTACTTAAGTCGGCATTGTGCCTTTTGTATTAAATTCGGATGCAATTTCTGTGTTTCATCGCCAATAAGAAGGTATAATGTTAACAGTAAACCTGAAGTGAAGAATCGAAATCTAAAACTCAACTCACAGGCGAGGTTCAAATCATAGAAAGTTAGAGTCAGTCCTCTTTTACTTAAGTCGGCATTGTGCCTTTTGTATTAAATTCGGATCTAATTTCTGTGCTTCATCGTCAATAAGAGGGTCCAAGGTATGCAGTAAACCTGAAGTGAAGCATCGGAATCTAAAACTGGACTCACAGGTGAGGTTTAAATCATAGATAGTTTAAGTGTCAGTCCTCTTGGACTTAAGTCGGCATTGTGCATTTTGTATCAAATTCGGATGCAATTTCTGTGTTTCATCGTCAATAAGAAGGTCCAAGGTATACTGTAAACCTGAAGTGAAAGATCGGAATCTAAATCTGGACTCACAGGAGAGGTTCAAATCATAGACAGTTAGAGTGTCAGTCCCTTTGTAATTAAGTCGGCATTCTGCCTTTTGTATTACATTCGGATGCAAGTTCTGTGTTTCATCGTCAATAAGAAGGTCCTAGGGATGCAGTAAACCTGAAGTGAGGCATCGGAATCTAAAACTGGACCCACAGGAAAGGTTCAAATCATAGAAAGTTTGAGTGTCAGTCCTCTTGGACTTAAGTCATCATTGTGCATTTTGTATTAAACTCGGATGCAATTTCTGTGTTTCATCGTCAATAAGAAGGTCCAAGGTATACTGTAAACCTGAAGTGAACATTGAAATCTAAATCTGGACTCACAGGAGAGGTTCAAATCATAGAAAGTTCGAGTGTCAGTCCTCTTGTACTTAAGTTGGCACTGTGCTTTTGTATTACTTTCAAATGCAATTTCTGTGTTTCATCGTCAATAAGAAGGTCCAAGGTATACAGTAAATGTCAAGTGAAGCATCGGAATCTAAAACTGGACCCACAGGAGTGTTTCAAATCATTGAAAGTTAGAGTGTCAGGCCTCTTGTACTTAAGTCGGTTTTGTGCCTTTTGTATTAAATTCGGATTCAATTTCTTTGTTTTATCGTCAATAAGAAGGTCCAATGTTTACAGTAAATCTGAAGTGAAGCATCGGAATCTAAAACTGCACTTACAGGAGAGGTTTAAATCATAGAAACTTAGAGTGTCAGTCCTCTTGTACTTAAGTCGGCATTGTGCCTTTTGTATTAAATTCGGATGCAATTTCTGTGTTTCATCGTCAATAAGAAGGTACAAGGGATACAGTAAACCTGAAGTGAAGCATCGGAATCTAAAACCGGACTCGCAGGAGAGGTTCTAATCATAGAAAGTTAGAGTGTCAGTCCTCTTGTACTTAAGTCGGCATTGTGCATTTTGTATTAAATTGGGATGCAATTTCTATGTTTCATCGACAATAAGAAGGTCCAAGGTATAAAGGAAACCTGAAGTGAAGCATCGGAAACTAAAACTGGTCGCACTGGAGTGGTTTAAATCATAGAAACTTAGAGTGTCAGTCGCCTTGTACTTAAGTCGGCATTGTGCCTTTGGTATTAAATTCGGATGCAATTTCTGTGTTTCATCGTCAAAAAGAAGGTCCAATGTTTACAGTAAACCTGAAGTGATGCATCGAAATCTAAAACTCAACTCACAGGAGGGGTTCAAATCATAGAAAGTTAGAGTATCAGTCCTCTTGTACTTAAGTCGGCATTTTGCGTTTTGTATTAAATTCTGATGCAATTTCTGTGTTTCATCGTCAATAAGAAGGTCCAAGGGATACAGTAAACCTGAAGTGAAGCATCGGAATATATAACTGGACTCACAGGAGAGGTTCAAATCATAGAAAGTTAGAGTGTCAGTACCCTTGTACTTAAGTCGGCATTGTGCATTTTGTATTAAATTCGGATGCAATTTCTGTGTTTCATCGTTAATTAGAAAGTCCAAGGGATACAGTAAACCTGAAGTGAAGCATCGGAATCTAAAACTGGACCCACAGGAAAGGTTCAAATCATAGAAAGTTAGAGTGTCAGTCCTCTTGTACTTAAGTCGGCATTGTGCTGTTTGTATTACCTTCGGATGCAATTTCTGTGTTTCATAGTCAATAACAAGGTCCAAGGTATACAGTAAACCTGAAGTGAAGCATCGGAGTTTAAAACTGGATTCACAGGAGAGGTTTAAATCATAGAAAGTTAGTTTGTCAGTCCTCTTGTACTTAAGTCGTCATTGTGCATTTTGTATTAAATTCGGATTCAATTTCTGTGTTTCATCGTAAATAAGAAGGTCCAAGGTATACATTAAACCTGAAGTGAAGCATCGGAATCTAAATCTGGTCTCATTGGAGAGGTTTAAATCATGGAAAGTTAGAGTGTCAGGCCTCTTGTACTTAAGTCGGTTTTGTGCCTTTTGTATTAAATTTGGATTCAATTTCTGTGTTTCATCGTCAATAAGAAGGTCCAATGTTTACAGTAAACCTGAAGTGAAGCATCGGAATCTAAAACTGCACTCACAGGAGAGGTTTAAATCATAGAAACTTAGAGTGTCAGTCCTCTTGTACTTAAGCCGGCATTGTGCCTTTTGTACTAAATTCGGATGCAATTTCTGTGTTTCATCGTCCGTAAGAATGACCAAGCGATACAGTAAACCTGAAGTGAAGTATCGAAATCTAAATTGGACTCACAGGAGAGGTGCAAATCATAGAAAGTTAGAGTGCCAGTCCTCTTGTACTTAAATCGGCATTGTGCCTTTTGTATTAAATTCGGATGCAATTTCTATGTTTCATCGTCAATAAGAAGGTCCAAGGTATACAGTAAACCTGAAGTGAAGCATTGGAATCTAAAACTGGTCTCACAGGAGAGGTTTAAATCATAGATAGTTAGAGTGTCAGTCCTCTTGTACTTAAGTCGGCATTGTGCCTTTTGTATTAAATTCGGATGCAATTTCTGTGTTTCCTCGCCAATAAGAAGGTATAATGTTTACAGTAAACCTGAAGTGAAGAATCGAAATCTAAAACTCAACTCACAGGAGAGGTTCAAATCATAGAAACTTAGAGTGTCAGTCCTCTTGTACTTAAGTCGGCATTGTGCCTTTTGTATTAAATTCGGATGCAATTTCTGTGTTTCATCGTCAATAAGAAGGTACAAGGGATACAGTAAACCTGAAGTGAAGCATCGGAATCTAAAACCGGACTCACAGGAGAGGTTCAAATCATAGAAAGTTAGAGTGTCAGTCCTCTTGTACTTAAGTCGGCATTGTGCATTTTGTATTAAATTCGGATGCAATTTCTGTGTTTCATCGTCAATTAGAAGGTCCAAGGGATACAGTAAACCCGAAGTGATGCATCGGAATCTAAAAGTGGACTCACAGGAGAGATTCAAATCATAGAAAGTTAGAGTGTCAGTCCTCTAGTATTTAAGTCGGCATTGTGCCTTTTGTATAAAATTCGCATGCAATTTCTGCATTTCATCGTCAATAAGATGGTCCAAGGGACACAGTAAACCTGAAGTGAAGCATCGGAATCTAAAACTGGACTCACAGGAGAGGTTCAAATCATAGAAAAATAGAGTGTCAGTCCTCTTGTACTTAAGTCGGCATTGTGCCGTTTGTATTACATTCGGATGCAATTTCTGTGTTTGATCGTCAACAAGAAGGTCCTAGGGATACAGTGAACCTGAAGTGAAGCATCGGAATCTAAAACTGGACCCACAGGAAAGGTTCAAATCATAGAAAGTTAGAGTGTCAGTCCTCTTGTACTTAAGTCGGCATTGTGCTGTTTGTATTACCTTCGGATGCAATTTCTGTGTTTCATAGTCAATAACAAGGTCGAAGGTATACAGTAAACCTGAAGTGAAGCATCGGAATCTAAAACTGGACTCACACGAGAGGTTCAAATCACAGAAAGTTTGAGTGTCAGTCCACTTGTACTTAAGTCGGCATTGTGCCTTTTGTATTAAATTCGGATACAATTTCTGTGCTTCATCGTCAATAAGAAGGTCAAAGGTATACAGTAAACCAGAAGTGAAGCATCGGAATCTAAAACTGGACTCACAGGAGAGGTTCAAATCATAGAAAGTTAGAGTGTCAGTCCTCTTGTACTTAAGTCGGCATTGTGCCTTTTGTAATAAATTCAGATGCAATTTCTTTGTTTCATCGTCAATAAGAAGGTCCAAGGGATACAGTAAACCTGAAGTGAAGCATCAGAATCTAGATCTATACTCACAGGAGAGGTTCAAATCATAGAAAGTTAGAGTGTCAGTCCTCTTGTACTTAAGTCGGCACTGTGCCTTTTGTATTAAATTTGGATGCAATTTCTGTGTTTCATCGTCAATAAGAAGGTCCAAGGTATACAGTAAATATGAAGTGAAGCATCGGAATCTAAAACTGGACTCACAGGTGAGGTTCAAACCATAGAAAGTTTAAGTGCCAGTCCTCTTGGACTTAAGTCGGCATTGTGCATTTTTTATCAAATTCGGATGCAATTTCTGTGTTTCATCGTCAATAAGAATGTTCAAGGGATACAGTATTCCCGAAGTGAAGCATCGGAATCTTAAACTGGACTCACAGGAGAGGTTCAAATCATGGAAAGTTAGAGTGTCAGTCCTCTTGTACTTAAGCCGGCATTGTGCCTTTTGTATTAAATTTGGATGCAATTTCTGTGTTTCATCGTCAGTAAGAATATCCAAGGGATACAGTAAACCTGAAGTGCAGCATCGGAATCTAAAACTGGACTCACAGGAGAGGTTCAAATCATAGAAAGTTAGAGTGTCAGTCCTTTTGTACTTAAGTCGTCATTGTGCCTTTTGTATTAAATTCGGATTCAATTTCTGTGTATCATCGTCAATTAGAAGGTCCAAGGGATACAGTAAACCCAAAGTGAAGCATTGGAATCTAAAACTGGACTCACAGGAGAGATTCAAATTATAGAAAATTTGAGTGTGAGTCCTCCAGTTATTAAGTCGGCATTGTGCCTTTTGTATAAAATTCGCATGCAATTTCTGCGTTTCGTCGTCAATAAGATGGTCCAAGGGATACGGTAAACCTGAAATGAAGCATCGGAATCTGAAACTGGACACACAGGAGAGATGCAAATCATAGAAAGTTAGAGTGTCAGTCCTCTTGTACTTAAGTCGGCATTGTGCCGTTTGTATTACATTCGGATGCAATATCTGTGTTTCATCGTCAACAAGAAGGTCCTAGGGATACAGTAAACCTGAAGTGAAACATCGGAATGTAAAACTGGACCCACAGGAGAGGTTCCAATAATAGAAAGTTAGAGTGTCAGTCCTCTTGTACTTAAGTCGGCATTGTGCCGTTTGTATTACATTCGGATGTATTTTCTGTGTTTCATAGTCAATAAGAAGGTCCAAGGTATACTGTAAACCTGAAGTGAAGCATCGGAATAAAAAACTGGATTCACAGGAGAGGTTCAAATCATAGAAAGTTTGAGTGTCAGTCCTATTGTACTTAAGTCGGCATTGTGCATTTTGTATTAAATTGAGATGCAATTTCTATGTTTCATCGGCAATAAGAAGGTCCAAGGTATAAAGTAAACCTGAAGTGAAGCATCGGAATCTAAAACTGGTCTCACTGGAGAGGTTTAAATCATAGAAAGTTAGAGTGTCAGTCGCCTTGTACTTTAGTCGGCACTGTGCCTTTGGTATTAAATTCGGATGCAATATCTGTGTTTCATCGTCAATAAGAAGGTCCAATGTTTACAGTAAACCTGAAGTGAAGCATCGAAATCTAAAACTCAACTCACAGGAGGGGTTCAAATCATAGAAAGTTAGAGTGTCAGTCCTCTTGTACTTAAGTCGGCATTTTGCCTTTGTATTCAATTCTGATGCAATTTCTGTGTTTCATCGTCAATAAGAAGGTCCAGGGGATGCAGTAAACCTGAAGTGAAGCATCGGAATCTATAACTGGACTCACAGGAGGGGTTCAAATCATAGACAGTTAGAGTGACAGTACCCTTGTACTTAAGTCTTCATTGTGCCTCTTGTATTAAATTCGGATGCAATATCTGTGTTTCATCGTCAATTAGAAGGTACAAGGGATACAGTAAACCTGAAGTGAAGCATCGGAACCTAAAACTGGACTCACAGGAGAGGTTGAAATCATAGAAAGTTTGAGTGTCAGTCCTCTTGGACTTAAGTCGGCATTGTGCATTTCGTATTAGATTCGGATCCAATTTCTGTGTTTCATCGTCAATAAGAAGGTCCAATGCATACAATAAACTTGAAGTGAAGCATCGGAATCTTAATCTGGACTCACAGGAGAGGTTCAAATCATAGAAAGTTAGAGTGTCAGTCCTCTTGTACTTATGTCAGCATTGTGCCTTTTGTAATAAATTCGGATGCAATTTCTGTGTTTCATCGTCAATAAGAAGGTCCAAGGGATACAGTAAACCTGAAGTGAAGCATCGGAATCTAAAACTGGACTCACAGGTGAGGTTTAAATCATAGAAAGTTTAAGTGTCAGTCCTCTTGGACTTAAGTCGGCATTGTGCATTTTGTATCAAATTCGGATGCAATTTCTGTGTTTCATCGTCAATAAGAATGTTCAAGGGATACAGTAAACCTGAAGTGAAACATCGGAATCTAAAACTGGACCCACAGGAGAGGTTCCAATAATAGAAAGTTAGAGTGTCAGTCCTCTTGTACTTAAGTCGCCATTGTGCCGTTTGTATTACATTCGGATGTATTTTCTGTGTTTCATAGTCATAAAGAAGGTCCAAGGTATACAGTAAACCTGAAGTGAAGCATCGGAATAAAAAACTGGATTCACAGGAGAGGTTCAAATCATAGAAAGTTTGAGTGTCAGTCCTATTGTACTTAATTCGGCATTGTGCATTTTGTATTAAATTGAGATGCAATTTCTATGTTTCATCGACAATAAGAAGGTCCAAGGTATAAAGTAAACCTGAAGTGAAGCATCGGAATCTAAAACTGATCTCACTGGAGATGTTTAAATCATAGAAAGTTAGAGTGTCAGTCGCCTTGTACTTTAGTCGGCACTGTGCCTTTGGTAATAAATTCGGATGCAATTTCTGTGTTTCATCGTCAATAAGAAGGTCCAATTTTTACAGTAAACCTGAAGTGAAGCATCGAAATCTAAAACTCAACTCACAGGAGGGGTTCAAATCATAGAAAGTTAGAGTGTCAGTCCTCTTGTACTTAAGTCGGCATTTTGCCTTTTGTATTAAATTCTGAAGCAATTTCTGTGTTTCATCGTCAATAAGAAGGTCCAAGGGATACAGTAAACCTGAAGTGAAGCATCGGAATCTATAACTGGACTCACAGGTGAGGTTCAAATCATAGACAGTTAGAGTGTCAGTACTCTTGTACTTAAGTCTTCATTGTGCCTCTTGTATTAAATTCGGATGCAATTTCCGTGTTTCATCGCCAATTAGAAGGTCCAAGGGATACAGTAAACCTGAAGTGAAGCATCGGAATCTAAAACTGCACTCACAGGAGAGGTTTTAATCATAGAAACTTAGAGTGTCAGTCGTCCTGTACTTAAGCCGGCATTGTGCCTTTTGTAATAAATTCGGATGCAATTTCTGTGTTTCATCGTCCGTAAGAATGACCAAGCGATACAGTAAACCTGAAGTGAAGTATCGAAATCTAAAACTGGACTCACAGGAGAGGTTCAAATCATAGAAAGTTAGAGTGCCAGTCCTCTTGTACTTAAATCGGCATTGTGCCTTTTGTATTAAATTCGGATGCAATTTCTATGTTTCATCGTCAATAAGAAGGTCCAAGGTATACAGTAAACCTGAAGTGAAGCATTGGAATCTAAAACTGGTCTCACAGGAGAGGTTTAAATCATAGATAGTTAGAGTGTCAGTCCTCTTGTACTTAAGTCGGCATTGTGCCTTTTGTATTAAATTCGGATGCAATTTCTGTGTTTCATCGCCAATAAGAAGGTATAATGTTTACAGTAAACCTGAAGTGAAGAATCGAAATCTAAAACTCAACTCACAGGAGAGGTTCAAATCATAGAAAGTTAGAGTGTCAGTCCTCTTGTACTTAAGTCGGCATTGTGCCTTTTGTATTAAATTCGGATGCAATTTCTGTGTTTCATCGTCAATAAGAAGGTACAAGGGATACAGTAAACCTGAAGTGAAGCATCGGAATCTAATACTGGACTCACAGGAGAGGTTCAAATCATAGGAAGTTAGAGTGTCAGTCCTCTTGTACTTAAGTCGGCATTGTGCCTTTTGTATTAAATTCGGATGCAATTTCTGTGTTTCATCGTCAATTAGAAGGTCCAAGGGATACAGTAAACCCGAAGTGATGCATTGGAATCTAAAAGTGGACTCACAGGAGAGATTCAAATCATAGAAAGTTAGAGTGTCAGTCCTCTAGTACTTAAGTCGGCATTGTGCCTTTTGTATAAAATTCGCATGCAATTTCTGCGTTTCATCGTCAATAAGATGGTCCAAGGGTCACAGTAAACCTGAAGTGAAGCATCGGAATCTAAAACTGGACTCACAGGAGAGGCTCAAATCATAGAAAAATAGAGTGTCAGTAAGCTTGTACTTAAGTCGGCATTGTGCTGTTTGTATTACCTTCGGATGCAATTTCTGTGTTTCATAGTCAATAACAAGGTCCAGGGTATACGGTAAACCTGAAGTGAAGCATCGGAATCTAAAACTGGACTCACAGGAGAGGTGCAAATCATAGAAAGTTAGAGTGTCAGTCTTCTTGTACTTGAGCCGGCATTGTGCCTTTTGTATATAATTCGGATGCAATTTCTGTGTTTCATCGTCAGTAAGAATGTCCAAGGGATACAGTAAACCTGAAGTGCAGCATCGGAATCTAAAACTGGACTCACAGGAGAGGTTCAAATCATAGAAAGTTAGAGTGTCAGTCCTTTTGTACTTAAGTCGTCATTGTGCCTTTTGTATTAAATTCGGATTCAATTTCTGTGTATCATCGTCAATTAGAAGGTCCAAGGGATACAGTAAACCCAAAGTGAAGCATCGGAATCTAAAACTGGACTCACAGGAGAGATTCAAATTATAGAAAATTTGAGTGTGAGTCCTCCAGTACTTAAGTCGGCATTGTGCCTTTTGTATAGAATTCGCATGCAATTTCTGCGTCTCGTCGTCAATACGATGGTCCAAGGGATACGGTAAACCTGAAATGAAGCATCGGAATCTGAAACTGGACTCACAGGAGAGGTGCAAATCATAGAAAGTTAGAGTGTCAGTCCTCTTGTACTTAAGTCGGCATTGTGCCGTTTGTATTACATTCGGATGCAATTTCTGTGTTTCATCGTCAACAAGAAGGTCCTAGGGATACAGTAAACCTGAAGTGAAGCATCGGAATCCAAAACTGGATTCACAGGAGAGGTTCAAATCATAGAAAGTTTGAGTGTCAGTCCTATTGTACTTAAGTCGGCATTGTGCATTTTGTATTAAATTGAGATGTAATTTCTATGTTTCATCGACAATAAGAAGGTCCAAGGTATAAAGTAAAATTGAAGTGAAGCATCGGAATCTAAAACTGGTCTCACTGGAGAGGTTTAAATCATAGAAAGTTAGAGTGTCATTCCTCTTGTACTTATGTCAGCATTGTGCCTTTTGTAATAAATTCGGATGCAATTTCTGTGTTTCATCGTCAATAAGAAGGTCCAAGGGATACAGTAAACCTGAAGTGAAGCATCGGAATCTAAAACTGGACTCACAGGTGAGGTTTAAATCATAGAAAATTTAAGTGTCAGTCCTCTTGGACTTAAGTCGGCATTGTGCATTTTGTACCAAATTCGGATGCAATTTCTGTGTTTCATCGTCAATAAGAAGGCCCAAGGTATACTATAAACCTGAAGTGAAACATCGGAATCTAAATCTGGACTCACAGGAGTGGTTCAAATCATAGAAAGTTAGAGTGTCAGTCCTCTTGTACTTAAATCGGCATTGTGCCGTTTGTATTACATTCGGATGCAATTTCTGTGTTTCATCGTCAACAAGAAGGTCCTAGGGATACAGTAAACCTGAAGTGAAACATCGGAATCTAAAACTGGACCCACAGGAGATGTTCCAATAATAGAAAGTTAGAGTGTCAGTCCTCTTGTACTTAAGTCGGCATTGTGCCGTTTGTATTACATTCGGATGTATTTTCTGTGTTTCATAGTCAATAAGAAGGTTTAAGGTATACAGTAAACCTGAAGTGAAGCATCGGAATAAAAAACTGGATTCACAGGAGAGGTTCAAATCATAGAAAGTTTGAGTGTCAGTCCTATTGTACTTAAGTCGGCATTGTGCATTTTGTATTAAATTGAGATGCAATTTCTATGTTTCATCGACAATAAGAAGGTCCAAGGTATAAAGTAAACCTGAAGTGAAGCATGGGAATCTAAAACTGATCTCACTGGAGAGGTTTAAATCATAGAAAGTTAGAGTTTCAGTCGCCTTGTACTTTAGTCGGCACTGTGCCTTTGGTAATAAATTCGGATGCAATTTCTGTGTTTCATCGTCAATAAGAAGGTCCAAGGGATACAGTAAACCTGAAGTGAAGCATCGGAATCTATAACTGGACCCACAGGTGAGGTTCAAATCATAGACAGTTAGAGTGTCAGTACTCTTGTACTTAAGTCTTCATTGTGCCTCTTGTATTAAATTCGGATCCAATTTCTGTGTTTCATCATCGATAAGAAGGTCCAAGGGATACAGTAAACCTGAAGTGAAGCATCGGAATCTAAAACTGGACTCACAGGTGAGGTTTAAATCATAGAAAATTTAAGTGTCAGTCCTCTTGGACTTAAGTGGGCATTGTGCATTTTGTTTAAAATTCGGATGCAATTTCTGTGTTTCATCGTCAATAAGAAGGTCCAAGGTATACTGTAAACCTGAAGTGAAACATCGGAATCTAAATCTGGACTCACAGGAGTGGTTCAAATCATAGACAGTTAGAGTGTCAGTCCTCTTGTACTTAAGTCGGCATTGTGCCGTTTTTATTACATTCGGATGCAATTTCTGTGTTTCGTAGTCAATAAGAAGGTCCAAGGTATACAGTAAACCTGAAGAGAAGCATCGGAATCCAAAACTGGACTCACAGGAGAGGTTCAAATCATAGAAAGTTTGAGTGTCAGTCCTCTTGTACTTAAGTCCTCATTGTGTCTTTTGTATTAAATTCGGATGCAATTTCTGTGCTTCATCGTCAATAAGAAGGTTCGAGGGATACAGTAAACCTGAAGTGAAGCATCGGAATCTAAAACTGGACTCTCAGGAGAGGTTCAAATCATAGAAAGTTAGAGTGTCAGTCCTCTTGTACTTATGTCAGCATTGTGCCTTTTGTAATAAATTCGGATGCAATTTCTGTGTTTCATCGTCAATAAGAAGGTCCAAGGGATACAGTAAACCTGAAGTGAAGCATCGGAATCTAAAACTGGACTCACAGGTGAGGTTTAAATCATAGAAAATTTAAGTGTCAGTCCTCTTGGACTTAAGTCGGCATTGTGCATTTTGTACCAAATTCGGATGCAATTTCTGTGTTTCATCGTCAATAAGAAGGCCCAAGGTATACTATAAACCTGAAGTGAAACATCGGAATCTAAATCTGGACTCACAGGAGTGGTTCAAATCATAGAAAGTTAGAGTGTCAGTCCTCTTGTACTTAAGTCGGCATTGTGCCGTTTGTATTACATTCGGATGCAATTTCTGTGTTTCATCGTCAACAAGAAGGTCCTAGGGATACAGTAAACCTGAAGTGAAACATCGGAATCTAAAACTGGACCCACAGGAGAGGTTCCAATAATAGAAAGTTAGAGTGTCAGTCCTCTTGTACTTAAGTCGGCATTGTGCCGTTTGTATTACATTCGGATGTATTTTCTGTGTTTCATAGTCAATAAGAAGGTTTAAGGTATACAGTAAACCTGAAGTGAAGCATCGGAATAAAAAACTGGATTCACAGGAGAGGTTCAAATCATAGAAAGTTTGAGTGTCAGTCCTATTGTACTTAAGTCGGCATTGTGCATTTTGTATTAAATTGAGATGCAATTTCTATGTTTCATCGACAATAAGAAGGTCCAAGGTATAAAGTAAACCTGAAGTGAAGCATGGGAATCTAAAACTGATCTCACTGGAGAGGTTTAAATCATAGAAAGTTAGAGTGTCAGTCGCCTTGTACTTTAGTCGGCACTGTGCCTTTGGTAATAAATTCGGATGCAATTTCTGTGTTTCATCGTCAATAAGAAGGTCCAAGGGATACAGTAAACCTGAAGTGAAGCATCGGAATCTATAACTGGACCCACAGGTGAGGTTCAAATCATAGACAGTTAGAGTGTCAGTACTCTTGTACTTAAGTCTTCATTGTGCCTCTTGTATTAAATTCGGATGCAATTTCTGTGTTTCATCGTCAATTAGAAGGTCCAAGGGATACAGTAAACCTGAAGTGAAGCATCGGAATCTAAAACTGCACTCACAGGAGCGGTTCAAATCATAGAAAGTTAGAGTGTCAGTCCTCTTGTACTTAAGTCGGCATTGTGCATTTTGTATTAAATTCGGATGCAATTTCTCTGTTTCATCGTCAATAAGAAGGTCCAAGGAATACAGTAAACCTGAAGTGAAGCATCGGAGTTTAAAACTGGATTCACAGGAGTGGTTTAAATCATAGAAAGTTAGTTTGTCAGTCCTCTTGTACTTAAGTCGTCATTGTGCATTTTGTATTAAATTCGGATTCAATTTCTGTGTTTCATCGTCAATAAGAAGGTCCAAGGTATACATTAAACCTTAAGTGAAGCATCGGAATCTAAAACTGGTCTCATTGGAGAGGTTTAACTAATAGAAAGTTAGCGTGTCAGGCCTCTTGTACTTAAGTCGGTTTTGTGCCTTTTGTATTAAATTCGGATTCAATTTCTGTGTTTCATCGTCAATAAGAAGGTCCAATGTTTATAGTAAACCTGAAGTGAAGCATCAGAATCTAAAACTGCACTCACAGGAGAGGTTTAAATCATAGAAACTTAGAGTGTCAGTCCTCCTGTACTTAAGCCGGCATTGTGCCTTTTGTATTAAATTCGGATGCAATTTCTGTGTTTCATCGTCCGTAAGAATGACCAAGCGATACAGTAAACCTGAAGTGAAGTATCGAAATCTAAAACTGGACTCACAGGAGAGGTTCAAATCACAGAAAGTTTGAGTGCCAGTCCTCTTGTACTTAAATCGGCATTGTGCCTTTTGTATTAAATTCGGATGCAATTTCTATGTTTCATCGTCAATAAGAAGGTCCAAGGTATACAGTAAACCTGAAGTGAAGCATTGGAATCTAAAACTGATCTCACAGGAGAGGTTTAAATCATAGATAGTTAGAGTGTCAGTCCTCTTGTACTTAAGTCGGCATTGTGCCTTTTGTATTAAATTCGGATGCAATTTCTGTGTTTCATCGCCAATAAGAAGGTATAATGTTTACAGTAAACCTGAAGTGAAGAATGGAAATCTAAAACTCAACTCACAGGAGAGGTTCAAATCATAGAAAGTTAGAGTGTCAGTCCTCTTGTACTTAAGTCGGCATTGTGCCATTTGTATTAAATTCGGATGCAATTTCTGTGTTTCATGGTCAATAAGAAGGTACAAGAGATACAGTAAACCTGAAGTGAAGCATCGGAATCTATAACCGGACTCACAGGAGAGGTTCAAATCATAGAAAGTTAGAGTGTCAGTCCTCTTGTACTTATGTCGGCATTGTGCCTTTTGTATTAAATTCGGATGCAATTTCTGTGTTTCATCGTCAATTAGAAGGTCCAAGGGATACAGTAAACCCGAAGTGATGCATCGGAATCTAAAAGTGGACTCAGAGGAGAGATTCAAATCATAGAAAGTTAGAGTGTCAGTCCTCTAGTACTTAAGTCGGCATTGTGCCTTTTGTATAAAATTCGCATGCAATTTCTGCGTTTCATTGTCAATAAGATGGTCCAAGGGACACAGAAAACCTGAAGTGAAGCATCGGAATCTAAAACTGGACTCACAGGAGAGGTTCAAATCATAGAAAAATAGAGTGTCAGTCCTCTTGTACTTAAGTCGGCATTGTGCCGTTTGTTTTACATTCGGATGCAATTTCTGTGTTTGATCATCAACAAGAAGGTCCTAGGGATACAGTGAACTTGAAGTGAAGCATCGGAATCTAAAACTGGACCCACAGGAAAGGTTCAAATCATAGAAAGTTAGAGTGTCAGTCCTCTTGTACTTAAGTCGGCATTGTGCTGTTTGTATTACCTTCGGATGCAATTTCTGTGTTTCATAGTCAATAACAAGGTCCAAGGTATACGGTAAACCTGAAGTGAAGCATCGGAATCTAAAACTGGACTCACACGAGAGGTTCAAATCACAGAATGTTTGAGTGTCAGTCCACTTGTACTTAAGTCGTCATTGTGCCTTTTGTATTAAATTCGGATACAATTTCTGTGCTTCATCGTTAAGAAGAAGGTCATAGGTATACAGTAAACCTGAAGTGAAGCATCGGAATCTAAAACTGGACTCACAGGAGAGGTTCAAATCATAGAAAGTTAGAGTGTCAGTCCTTTTGTACTTAAGTCGGCATTGTGCCTTTTGTAATAAATTCGGATGCAATTTCTTTGTTTCATCGTCAATAAGAAGGTCCAAGGGATACAGTAAACCTGAAGTGAAGCATCAGAATCTAGATCTGGACTCACAGGAGAGGTTCAAATCATAGAAAGTTAGAGTGTCAGTCCTCTTGTACTTAAGGCGGCACTGTGCCTTTTGTATTAAATTCGGATGCAATTTCTGTGTTTCATCGTCAATAAGAAGGTCCAAGGTATACAGTAAATCTGAAGTGAAGCATCGGAATCTGAAACTGGACACACAGGTGAGGTTTAAACCATAGAAAGTTTAAGTGTCAGTCCTCTTGGACTTAATTCGGCGTTGTGCATTTTGTATCAAATTCGGATGCAATTTCTGTGTTTCATCGTCAATTAGAATGTTCAAGGGATACAGTATTCCTGAAGTGAAGCATCGGAATCTTAAACTGGACTCACAGGAGAGGTTCAAATCATAGAAAGTTAGAGTGTCAGTCCTCTTGTACTTAAGTCGGCATTGTGCCGTTTTTATTACATTCGGATGCAATTTCTGTGTTTCATAGTCAATAAGAAGGTCCAAGGTATACAGGCCCACATCTCGTGGTCGTGCGGTAGCGCTCTCGCTTCCCACGCCCTGGTTCCCGGGTTCGATTCCCGGCGGGGTCAGGGATTTTCTCTGCCTCGTGATGGCTGGGTGTTGTGTGCTGTCCTTAGGTTAGTTAGGTGTAATTAGTTCTAAGTTCTAGGCGACTGATGACCATAGATGTTAAGTCCCATAGTGCTCAGAGCCATTTGAACCATTTTTTTGAAGGTATACAGTAAACCTGAAGAGAAGCATCGGAATCCAAAACTGGACTCACAGGAGAGGTTCAAATCACAGAAAGTTTGAGTGTCAGTCGTCTTGTACTTAAGTCCTCATTGTGATTTTGTATTAAATTCGGATGCAATTTCTGTGCTTCATCGTCAATAAGAAAGTTCAAGGGATACAGTAAACCAGAAGTGAAGCATCGGTATCTAAAACTGGACTCACAGGATTGGTTCATCCATAGAAAGTTAGAGTGCCAGTCCTCTTGTACTTAAATCGGCATTGTGCCTTTTGTATTAAATTCAGATGCAATTTCAGTGTTTCATCGTCAATAAGAAGGTCCAATGTTTACAGCAAACCTGAAGTGAAGCATCGAAATCTAAAACTCAACTCACAGGAGAGGTTTAAATCATAGAAAGTTAGAGTGTCAGTCCTCTTGTACTTAAGTCGCCATTGTGCCATTTGTATTAAATTCAGATGCAATTTCTGTGTTTCATCGTCAATAAGAAGGTATTATGTTTACAGTAAACATGAAGTGAAGCATCGAAATCTAAAACTCAACTCACAGGAGAGGATCAAATCATAGAAAGTTAGAGTGTTAGTCCTCTTGTACTTAAGTCTTCATTGTGCCTTTTGTATTAAATTCGGATGCAATTTCTGTATTTCATCGTCAATAAGAAGGTCCAAGGAATACAGTAAACCTGAAGCGAAGCATCAGAATCTAAAACTGGACTCACAGGAGAGGTTCTAATCATAGAAATTTAGGGTGTCAGTCCTCTTGTACTTAAGTCGGCATTGTGCCTTTTGTATTAAATTCGGATGCAATTTCTGTATTTCATCGTCAATAAGAAGGTCCAAGGAATACAGTAAACCTGAAGTGAAGCATCAGAATCTAAAACTGGACTCACAGGAGAGGTTCAAATCATAGAAAGTTAGGGTGTCAGTCCTCTTGTACTTAAGTCGGCATTGTGCGATTTGTATTAAATTCGGATGCAATTTCAGCGTTTCATCGTCAATAAGAAGGTCCAAGGGATACAGTAAACCTGAAGTGAAGCATCGCAATCTACAACTGGACTCACGGGAGAGGTTGAAATCAAAGAAAGTTTGAGTGTCAGTCCTCTTGGACTTAAGTCGGCATTGTGCATTTTGTATTAAATTCGGATGCAATTTCTGTGTTTCATCGTCAATAAGAAGGTCCAAGGTATACTGTAAACCTAAAGTGAAGCATCGGAATATAAATCTGGACTCACAGGAGGGGTACAAATCCTAGAAAGTTAGAGTGTCAGTCCTCCTGTACTTACGTCGGCACTGTGCCTTTTGTATTAAATTCGGATGCAATTTCTGTGTTTCATCGCCAATAAGAAGGTCCAAAGTATACAGTAAATCCGAAGTGAAGCATCGGAGACTAAAACTGGCCTCACAGGAGAGTTTCAAATCATAGGAAGTTAGAGTGTCAGTCCACATGTACTTAAGTCGGCATTGTGCCTTTTGGATTAAATTCGGATGCAATTTCTGTGTCTCATTGACAATAAGAAGGTCCAAGGGATATAGTAAACCCGAAGTGAAGCATTGGAATCTAAAACTGGTCTCACAGGAGAGATTCAAATCATCGAAAGTTAGAGTGTCAGTCCTCTTGTACTTAAGCCGGCATTGTGCCTTTTGTATTACATTCGGATGCAATTACTGTGATTCATCGTCAGTAAGAATGTCCAAGGGATACAGTAGACCTGAAGTGTGGCATCGGAATCAAAAACTGGACTCACAGGAGAGGTTCAAATCATAGAAAGTTAAAGTGTCAGTCCTCTTGTACTTAAGTCGGCATTGTGCCTTTTGTATCAGAGTCGGATGCAATTTCTGTGTTTCATCGTCAATAAGAAGGTCCAATGTTTACAGTAAACCTGAAGTGAGGCATCGAAATCTAAAACTCAACTCACAGGAGAGGTTCAAATCATATAAAGTTAGTGTGTCAGTCCTCTTGCATCTAAGTCGGCATTGTGCCTTTTGTATTAAATTCGGATGCAATTTGTGTATTTCTTTGTCAATAAGAAGGTCCAAGGTATACAGTAAACCTGAAGTGAAGCAACGGAATCTAAAACTGGACACACATTAGAGTGTCAAGTTATAGAGAGTTAGAGTTCGGATGCAATTTCGGTGTTTCATCGTCAATTAGAAGGTCCAAGGGATACAGTTAACCTGTCATGAAGCATCTGAATCTAAAACTGGACTCACAGCTGAGGTTCAAATCATAGAAAGTTAGAGTGTCAGTCCTCTTGTACTTTAGTCGGCATTGTGCCTTTTGTATAAAATTCGGATGCAATTTCTGTGTTTCATCGTCAATAAGAAGGTCCAAGGGATACAGTAAGCCTGAGGTGAAGCATTGGAATCCAAAACTGGACTCACGGGAGAGGTTCAAATCATTGAAAGTTAGAGTGTCAGTCCTCTTGTACTTAATTCGGCATTGTGCCTTTTGTATTACATTCGGATGCAATTCCTGTATTTCATCGTCAATAAAAAGGTATTATGTTTACAGTAAACCTGAAGTGAAGCATCGAAATCTAAAACTCAACTCACAGGAGAGTATCAAATCATAGAAAGTTAGAGTGTCAGTCCTCTTGCACTTAAGTCGGCATTGTGCCTTTTGTGTTGAATTCGGATGCAATTTCTATATTTCATCGTCAATAAGAAGGCCCAAGGTATACAGTAAACCTGAAGTGAAGCATCGGAATCTAAAACTGGTCTCACAGGAGAGGTTTAAATCATAGAAAGTTAGAGTGTCAGTCCTCTTGTACTTAAGTCGGCATTGTGCCTTTTGTATTAAATTCGGATGCAATTTCTGTGTTTCATCATGAAAAGAAGGTTCGAGGGATACAGTAAACCAGAAGTGAAGCATCGGAATCTAAAACAGGACTCACAGGAGAGGTTCAAATCATTGAAAGTTAGAGTGTCAGTCCTCTTGTACTTAAGTCGGCATTGTGCCTTTTGTATTACATTCTGATGCAATTTCTGTATTTCATCGTCAATAAGAAGGTCCAAGGGACACAGTAAACCAGAAATGAAGCATCGGAATCTAAAACTGGACTCACAGGAGAGGTTCAAAACATAGAAAGTCACAGTGTCAGTACTCTTGCACTTAAGTCGGCATTGTGCCTTCTGTATTACATTCGGATGCTATTTCTGTGCTTCATCGTCAATAACAAGGTCCAAGGTATACGAAAACATGAAGAAAAGGCATCGGAATCTAAAACTGGACTCACAGGGGTGGTTTATTCATAGAAAGTTAGAGAGCCAGTCCTCTTGTACTTCAATCGGCATTGTGCCTTTTGTATTAAATTCGGATGCAATTTCTATGTTTCATCGTCAATAAGAAGGTCCAAGGTATACAGTAAACCTGAAGTGAAGCATCGGAATCTGAAACTGGTCTCACAGGAGAGGTTTAAATCTTAGAAAGTTAGAGTGTCAGTCTTCTTGTACTTGAGTCGGCATTGTGCCTTTTGTATTGAATTCGGATGCTATTTCTGTGCTTCATCGTCAATAACAAGGTCCAAGGTATACGAAAACCTGAAGAAAAAGCATCGGAATCTAAAACTGGACTCACAGGGGTGGTTTAGTCATAGAAACTTAGAGTGCCCGTCCTCTTGTACTTAAATCGGTATTGTGCCTTTTGTATTAAGTTCGGATGCAATTTGTATAATTCATCGTCTATAAGAAGGTCCAAGGTATACAGTAAACCTGAAGTGAAGCATCGGAATCTAAAACTGGTCTTACAGGAGAGGTTGAAATCATAGAAAGTTTGAGTGTCAGTCCTCTTGGACTTAAGTCGGCATTGTGCATTTTGTATTAAATTCGGATGCAATTTCTGTGTTTCATCGTCAATAAGAAGGTCCAAGGTATACTGCAAACCTAAAGTGAAGCATCGGAATCTAAATCTGGACTCACAGGAGGGGTACAAATCCTAGAAAGTTAGAGTGCCCGTCCTCTTGTACTTAAGTCGGCATTGTGCCATTTGTATTAAATTCAGATGCAATTTCTGTGTTTCATAGTCAATAAGAAGGTATTATGTCTACAGTAAACCTGAAGTGAAGCATCGAAATCTAAAACTCAACTCACAGGAGAGGATCAAATCATAGAAAGTTAGAGTGTTAGTCCTCTTGTACTTAAGTCTTCATTGTGCCTTTTGTATTGAATTCGGATGCAATTTCTATATTTCATCGTAAATAAGAAGGTCCAAGGTATAGAGTAAACCTGAAGTGAAGCATCGGAATCTAAAACTGGACTCACAGGAGAGGTTCAAATCATAGAAAGTTAGAGTGGCTGTCCTCTTGTACTTAAGTCGGCATTGTGCCTTTTGTATTAAATTCGGATGCAATTTCTGTGTTTCATCGTCAGTAAGATGGTCCAAGGTAGACAGTAAACCTGAAGTATAGCATCGGAATTTAAAACTGGATTCACAGGAGAGGTTTAAGTCATAGAAAGTTAGTGTGTCTGTCCTCTTGTACTTAAGTCGGCATTGTGCCTTTTGTATTAAATTCGGATGCAATTTCTGTGTTTCATCGTTAATAAGAAGGTCCAAGGGATACAGTAATTCTGAAGTGAAGCATCGGAATCTAAAACTGACTCACAGGAGAGGTTCAAATCATAGAAAGTTAGGGTGTCAGTCCACTTGTACTTAAGTCGGGGTTGTGCCTTTTGTATTAAATTCGGATGCAATTTCTGTGTTTCATCGTCAATAAGAAGGTCCAAGGGATACAGTAAACCAGAAGTGAAGCATCGGAATCTAAAAGTGGACTCACAGGAGAGATTCAAATCATAGAAAGTTAGAGTGTCAGTCCACTTGTACTTAAGTCGGCATTGTGCCTTTTGTATTAAATTCGGATGCAATTTCTGTATTTCATCGTCAATAAGAAGGTCCAAAGAATACAGTAAACCTGAAGTGAAGCATCAGAATCTAAAACTGGACTCACAGGAGAGGTTCAAATCATAGAAAGTTAGGGTGTCAGTCCTCTTGTACTTAAGTCGGCATTGTGCCTTTTGTATTAAATTCGGATGCAATTTCTGTGCTTCATCGTCAAGAAAAAGGTCAAAGGTATACAGTAAACCTGAAGTGAAGCATCGCAATCTACAACTGGACTCACGGGAGACGTTGAAATCATAGAAAGTTTGAGTGTCAGTCCTCTTGGACTTAAGTCGGCATTGTGCCTTTTGGATTAAATTCGGATGCAATTTCTGTGTCTCATTGACAATAAGAAGGTCCAAGGGATATAGTAAACCTGAAGTGAAGCATTGGAATCTAAAACTGGTCTCACAGGAGAGATTCAAATCATAGAAAGTTAGAGTGTCAGTCCTCTTGTACTTAAGCCGGCATTGTGCCTTTTGTATTACATTCGGATGCAATTACTGTGATTCATCGTCAGTAAGAATGTCCAAGGGATACAGTAGACCTGAAGTGTGGCATCGGAATCAAAAACTGGACTCACAGGAGAGGTTCAAATCATAGAAAGTTAAAGTGTCAGTCCTCTTGTACTTAAGTCGGCACAGGGGGCTTTTGTATCAAAGTCGGATGCAATTTCTGTGTTTCATCGTCAATAAGAAGGTCCAATGTTTACAGTAAACCTGAAGTGAGGCATCGAAATCTAAAACTCAACTCACAGGAGAGGTTCAAATCATATTAAGTTAGTGTGTCAGTCCTCTTGTATCTAAGTCGGCATTGTGCCTTTTGTATTAAATTTGGATGCAATTTGTGTATTTCTTTGTCAATAAGAAGGTCCAAGGTATACAGTAAACCTGAAGTGAAGCAACGGAATCTAAAACTGGACACACATTAGAGTTTCAAGTTATAGAGAGTTAGAGTTCGGATGCAATTTCGGTGTTTCATCGTCAATTAGAAGGTCCAAGGGATACAGTTAACCTGTCATGAAGCATCTGAATCTAAAACTAGACTCACAGATGAGGTTCAAATCATAGAAAGTTAGAGTGGCTGTCCTCTTGTACTTAAGTCGGCATTGTGCCTTTTGTATTAAATTCGGATACAATTTCTGTGTTTCATCGTCAGTAAGATGGTCCAAGGTAGACAGTAAACCTGAAGTATAGCATCGGAATTTAAAACTGGATTCACAGGAGAGGTTTAAGTCATAGAAAGTTAGTGTGTCTGTCCTCTTGTACTTAAGTCGGCATTGTGCCTTTTGTATTAAATTCGGATGCAATTTCTGTGTTTCATCGTTAATAAGAAGGTCCAAGGGATACAGTAATTCTGAAGTGAAGCATCGGAATCTAAAACTGACTCACAGGAGAGGTTCAAATCATAGAAAGTTAGGGTGTCAGTCCTCTTGTACTTAAGTCGGGATTGTGCCTTTTGTATTAAATTCGGATGCAATTTCTGTGTTTCATCGTCAATAAGAAGGTCCAAGGGATACAGTAAACCAGAAGTGAAGCATCGGAATATAAAAGTGGACTCACAGGAGAGATTCAAATCATAGAAAGTTATAGTGTCAGTCCACTTGTACTTAAGTCGGCATTGTGCCTTTTGTATTAAATTCGGATGCAATTTCTGTGTTTCATCGTCAAAAGGAGGTTCGAGGGATACAGTAAACCAGAAGTGAAGCATCGGAATCTAAAACTGGACTCACAGGAGAGATTCAAATCATTGAAAGTTAGAGTGTCAGTCCTCTTGTACTTAAGTCGGCATTGTGCCTTTGTATTACTATCTGATGCAATTTCTGTATTTCATCGTCAATAAGAAGGTCCAAGGGACACAGTAAACCAGAAATGAAGCATCGGAATCTAAAACTGGACTCACAGGAGACGTTCAAAACATAGAAAGTCACAGTGTCAGTACTCTTGTACTTAAGTCGGCATTGTGCCTTCTGTATTACATTCGGATGCTATTTCTGTGCTTCATCGTCAATAACAAGGTCCAAGGTATACGAAAACCTGAAGAAAAAGCATCGGAATCTAAAACTGGACTCACAGGGGTGGTTTAGTCATAGAAACTTAGAGTGCCCGTCCTCTTGTACTTAAATCGGCATTGTGCCTTTTGTGTTAAATTCGGATGCAATTTCTGTGTTTCATCGTCTATAAGAAGGTCCAATGTATACAGCAAACCTGAAGTGTAGCATCGGAATTTAAATATAGATTCACAGGAGAGGTTTAACTCATAGAAAGGTAGTGTGTCTGTCCTCTTGTACTTAAGTCGGCATTGTGCCTTTTGTATTAAATTCGGATGCAATTTCTGTGCTTCATCGTGAATAAGAAGGTCCAAGGTATACAGAAACCCTGAAGAGAAAGCATCGGAATCTAAAACTGGACTCACAGGAGCGGTTAAATCATAGAAAGTTAGAGTGTCAGTCCTCTTGTACTTAAGTCGGCATTGTGCATTTTCTATTAAATTCGGATGGAATTTCTGTGTTTCATCGTTAATAAGAAGGTCCAAGGGATACAGTAATTCTGAAGTGAAGCATCGGAATCTAAAACTGTCTCACAGGAGAGGTTCAAATCATAGAAAGTTAGGGTGTCAGTCCTCTCGTACTTAAGTCGGCGTTGTGCCTTTTGTATTAAATTCGGATGCAATTTCTGTGCTTCATCGTCAAGAAGAAGGTCAAAGGTATACAGTAAACATGAAGTGAAGCATCGCAATCTACAACTGGACTCACGGGAGAGGTTGAAATCATAGAAAGTTTGAGTGTCAGTCCTCTTGGACTTAAGTCGGCATTGTGCATTTTGTATTAAATTCGGATGCAATTTCTGTGTTTCATCGTCAATAAGAAGGTCCAAGGTATACTGTAAACCTAAAGTGAAGCATCGGAATCTAAATCTGGACTCACAGGAGGGGTACAAATCCTAGAAAGTTAGAGTGTCAGTCCTCTTGTACTTAAGTCGGCACTGTGCCTTTTGTATTAATTTCGGATGCAATTTCTGTGTTTCATCGTCAATAAGAAGTTCCAAGGAATATAGTAAATCTGAAATGAAGCATCGGAAACTAAAACTGGCCTCACAGGAGAGTTTCAAATCATAGAAAGATAGAGTGTCAGTCCTCATGTACTTAAGTCGGCATTGTGCCTTTTGGATTAAATTCGGATGCAATTTCTGCGTCTCATCGACAATAAGAAGGTCCAAGGGATATAGTAAACCAAAGTGAAGCATCGGATTCTAAAACTGGTCGCACAGGAGAGATTCAAATCATAGAAAGTTAGAGTGTCACTCCTCTTGTACTTAAGCCGGCATTGTGCCTTTTGTATTAAATTCGGATGCAATTTCTGTGATTCGTCGTCAGTAAGAATGTCCAAGGGATGCAGTAGACCTGAAGTGCAGCATCGGAATCTAAAACTGGACTCACAGGAGAGCTTCAAATCATAGAAAGTTAGAGTGTCAGTCCTCTTGTACTTAAGTCGGCATTGTGCCTTTTGTATGAAAGTCGGATGCAATTTCTGTGTTTCATCGTCAATAAGAAGGTCCAATGTTTACAGTAAACTTGAAGTGAAGCATCGAAATCTAAACCTCAACTCACTGGAGAGGTTCACATCATAGAAATTTAGAGTGGTTGTCCGCTTGTACTTAAGTCGGCATTGTGCCTTTTGTATTAAATTCGGATGCAATTTCTGTGTTTCATCGTCAATAAGAAGGTTCGAGGGATACAGTAAACCTGAAGTGAAGCAACGGAATCTAAAACTGGACTCACAGGAGAGGTTCAAATCATTGAAAGTTAGAGTGTCAGTCCTCTTGTACTTAAGTCGGCATTGTGCTTTTTGTATTACATTCGGATGCAATTTCTGTATTTCATCGTCAATAAGAAGGTCCAAGGGACACAGTAAACCTGAAATGAAGCATCGGAATCTAAAACTGGACTCACAGGAGAGGTTCAAATCATAGAAAGTTACAGTGTCAGTCCTCTTGAACTTAAGTCGGCATTGTGCCTTTTGTATTACATTCGGATGCTATTTCTGTGCTTCATCGTCAATAACAAGGTCCAAGGTATACGAAAACCTGAAGAAAAAGCATCGGAATCTAAAACTGGACTCACAGGAGAGGTTCAAATCATAGAAAGTTAGAGTGTTAGTCCTCCTGTACTTAAACCGGCATTGTGCCTTTTGTATTAAATTCGGATGCAATTTCAGTGTTTCATCGTCAATAAGAATGTCCGAGGGATACAGTAAACCTGTAGTGAAGCATCGGAATCTAAAACTGGACTCACTGGAGAGGTTCAAATCTTAGAAAATTAGAGTGTCAGTCCTCTTGTACTTAAGTCGATATTGTGCTTTTTGTATTAAATTCGAATGCAATTTCCGTGTTTCTTCGTCAATTAGAAGGTCCAAGGGATACAGTTAACCTGTAATGAAGCATCTGAATCTAAAACTGGACTCACAGGTGAGGTTCAAATCATAGAAAGTTAGAGTGTCAGTCCTCTTGTACTTAAGTCGGCATTGTGCCTTTTGTATTATATTCGAATGCAATTTCTGTGTTTCATCGTCAATAAGAAGGTCCAAGTGATACAGTCAACCTGAGGTGAAGCATCGGAATCTAAAACTGGACTCACAGGAGAGGTTCAAATCATAGAAATTTAGAGTGGCTGTCCTCTTGTACTTAATTCGGCATTGTGCCTTTTGTATTAAATTCGGATGCAATTTCTGTGTTTCATCGTCAATAAGAAGGTTCGAGGGATACAGTAAACCTGAAGTGAAGCATCGGAATCTAAAACTGGACCCACAGGAGAGGTTCAAATCATTGAAAGTTAGAGTGTCAGTCCTCTTGTACTTAAGTCGGCATTGTGCCTTTTGTATTACTTTCGGATGCAATTTCTGTATTTCATCGTCAATAAGAAGGTCCAAGGGACACAGTAAACCTGAAATGAAGCATCGGAATCTAAAACTGGACTCACAGGAGAGGTTCAAATCATAGAAAGTTACAGTGTCAATCCTCTTGAACTTAAGTCGGCATTGTGCCTTTTGTATTACATTCGGATGCTATTTCTGTGCTTCATCGTCAATAACAAGGTCCAAGGTATGCGAAAACCTGAAGAAAAAGCATCGGAATCTAACACTGGACTCACAGGGGTGGTTTATTCATAGAAAGTTAGAGAGCCAGTCCTCTTGAACTTAAATCAGCATTGTGCCTTTTGTATTAAATTTGGATGCAATTTCTATGTTTCATCGTCAATAAGAAGGTCCAAGGTATACAGTAAACCTGAAGTGAAGCATCGGAATCTGAAACTGGTCTCACAGGAAAGGTTTAAATCATAGAAATTTAGAGTGGCTGTCCTCTTGTACTTAATTCGGCATTGTGCCTTTTGTATTAAATTCGGATGCAATTTCTGTGTTTCATCGTCAATAAGAAGGTTCGAGGGATACAGTAAACCTGAAGTGAAGCATCGGAATCTAAAACTGGACTCACAGGAGAGGTTCAAATCATTGAAAGTTAGAGTGTCAGTCCTCTTGTACTTAAGTCGGCATTGTGCATCTTGTATTAAATTCGGATGCAATTTCTGTGTATCATCGTCAATAACAAGGTCCAAGGTATACGAAAACCTGAAGAAAAAGCATCGGAATCTAAAACTGGACTCACAGGAGAGGTTCAAATCATAGAAAGTTAGAGTGTTAGTCCTCCTGTACTTAAACCGGCATTGTGCCTTATGTATTAAATTCGGATGCAATTTCAGTGTTTCATCGTCAATAAGAATGTCCGAGGGATACAGTAAACCTGTAGTGAAGCATCGGAATCTAAAACTGGACTCACAGGAGAGGTTCAAATCTTAGAAAATTAGAGTGTCAGTCCTCTTGTACTTAAGTCGGCATTGTGCTTTTTGTATTAAATTCGAATGCAATTTCCGTGTTTCTTCGTCAATTAGAAGGTCCAAGGGATACAGTTAACCTGTAATGAAGCATCTGAATCTAAAACTGGACTCACAGGTGAGGTTCAAATCATAGAAAGTTAGAGTGTCAGTCCTCTTGTACTTAATTCGGCATTGTGCCTTTTGTATTAAATTCGGATGCAATTTCTGTGTTTCATCGTCAATAAGAAGGTTCGAGGGATACAGTAAACCTGAAGTGAAGCATCGGAATCTAAAACTGGACTCACAGGAGAGGTTCAAATCATTGAAAGTTAGAGTGTCAGTCCTCTTGTACTTAAGTCGGCATTGTGCCTTTTGTATTACTTTCGGATGCAATTTCTGTATTTCATCGTCAATAAGAAGGTCCAAGGGACACAGTAAACCTGAAATGAAGCATCGGAATCTAAAACTGGACTCACAGGAGAGGTTCAAATCATAGAAAGTTACAGTGTCAATCCTCTTGAACTGAAGTCGGCATTGTGCCTTTTGTATTACATTCGGATGCTATTTCTGTGCTTCATCGTCAATAACAAAGTCCAAGGTATACGAAAACCTGAAGAAAAAGCATGGGAATCTAAAACTGGACTCACAGGGGTGGTTTATTCATAGAAAGTTAGAGAGCCAGTCCTCTTGTACTTAAATCAGCATTGTGCCTTTTGTATTAAATTCGGATGCAATTTCTATGTTTCATCGTCAATAAGAAGGTCCAAGGTATACAGTAAACCTGAAGTGAAGCATCGGAATCTGAAACTGGTCTCACAGGAAAGGTTTAAATCATAGAAAGTTAGAGTGTCAGTCCTCTTGTACTTAAGTCGGCATTGTGCCTTTTGTATTAAATTCGGATGCAATTTCTGTGTTTCATCGTCAATAAGAAGGTTCGAGGGATACAGTTAACCTGTAATGAAGCATCTGAATCTAAAACTGGACTCACAGGTGAGGTTCAAATCATAGAAAGTTAGAGTGTCAGTCCTCTTGTACTTAAGTCGGCATTGTGCCTTTTGTATTATATTCGAATGCAATTTCTGTGTTTCATCGTCAATAAGAAGGTCCAAGTGATACAGTCAACCTGAGGTGAAGCATCGGAATCTAAAACTGGACTCACAGGAGAGGTTCAAATCATAGAAATTTAGAGTGGCTGTCCTCTTGTACTTAATTCGGCATTGTGCCTTTTGTATTAAATTCGGATGCAATTTCTGTGTTTCATCGTCAATAAGAAGGTTCGAGGGATACAGTAAACCTGAAGTGAAGCATCGGAATCTAAAACTGGACTCACAGGAGAGGTTCAAATCATTGAAAGTTAGAGTGTCAGTCCTCTTGTACTTAAGTCGGCATTGTGCCTTTTGTATTACTTTCGGATGCAATTTCTGTATTTCATCGTCAATAAGAAGGTCCAAGGGACACAGTAAACCTGAAATGAAGCATCGGAATCTAAAACTGGACTCACAGGAGAGGTTCAAATCATAGAAAGTTACAGTGTCAATCCTCTTGAACTTAAGTCGGCATTGTGCCTTTTGTATTACATTCGGATGCTATTTCTGTGCTTCATCGTCAATAACAAGGTCCAAGGTATGCGAAAACCTGAAGAAAAAGCATCGGAATCTAACACTGGACTCACAGGGGTGGTTTATTCATAGAAAGTTAGAGAGCCAGTCCTCTTGAACTTAAATCAGCATTGTGCCTTTTGTATTAAATTTGGATGCAATTTCTATGTTTCATCGTCAATAAGAAGGTCCAAGGTATACAGTAAACCTGAAGTGAAGCATCGGAATCTGAAACTGGTCTCACAGGAAAGGTTTAAATCATAGAAATTTAGAGTGGCTGTCCTCTTGTACTTAATTCGGCATTGTGCCTTTTGTATTAAATTCGGATGCAATTTCTGTGTTTCATCGTCAATAAGAAGGTTCGAGGGATACAGTAAACCTGAAGTGAAGCATCGGAATCTAAAACTGGACTCACAGGAGAGGTTCAAATCATTGAAAGTTAGAGTGTCAGTCCTCTTGTACTTAAGTCGGCATTGTGCATCTTGTATTAAATTCGGATGCAATTTCTGTGTATCATCGTCAATAACAAGGTCCAAGGTATACGAAAACCTGAAGAAAAAGCATCGGAATCTAAAACTGGACTCACAGGAGAGGTTCAAATCATAGAAAGTTAGAGTGTTAGTCCTCCTGTACTTAAACCGGCATTGTGCCTTATGTATTAAATTCGGATGCAATTTCAGTGTTTCATCGTCAATAAGAATGTCCGAGGGATACAGTAAACCTGTAGTGAAGCATCGGAATCTAAAACTGGACTCACAGGAGAGGTTCAAATCTTAGAAAATTAGAGTGTCAGTCCTCTTGTACTTAAGTCGGCATTGTGCTTTTTGTATTAAATTCGAATGCAATTTCCGTGTTTCTTCGTCAATTAGAAGGTCCAAGGGATACAGTTAACCTGTAATGAAGCATCTGAATCTAAAACTGGACTCACAGGTGAGGTTCAAATCATAGAAAGTTAGAGTGTCAGTCCTCTTGTACTTAATTCGGCATTGTGCCTTTTGTATTAAATTCGGATGCAATTTCTGTGTTTCATCGTCAATAAGAAGGTTCGAGGGATACAGTAAACCTGAAGTGAAGCATCGGAATCTAAAACTGGACTCACAGGAGAGGTTCAAATCATTGAAAGTTAGAGTGTCAGTCCTCTTGTACTTAAGTCGGCATTGTGCCTTTTGTATTACTTTCGGATGCAATTTCTGTATTTCATCGTCAATAAGAAGGTCCAAGGGACACAGTAAACCTGAAATGAAGCATCGGAATCTAAAACTGGACTCACAGGAGAGGTTCAAATCATAGAAAGTTACAGTGTCAATCCTCTTGAACTGAAGTCGGCATTGTGCCTTTTGTATTACATTCGGATGCTATTTCTGTGCTTCATCGTCAATAACAAAGTCCAAGGTATACGAAAACCTGAAGAAAAAGCATCGGAATCTAAAACTGGACTCACAGGGGTGGTTTATTCATAGAAAGTTAGAGAGCCAGTCCTCTTGTACTTAAATCAGCATTGTGCCTTTTGTATTAAATTCGGATGCAATTTCTATGTTTCATCGTCAATAAGAAGGTCCAAGGTATACAGTAAACCTGAAGTGAAGCATCGGAATCTGAAACTGGTCTCACAGGAAAGGTTTAAATCATAGAAAGTTAGAGTGTCAGTCCTCTTGTACTTAAGTCGGCATTGTGCCTTTTGTATTAAATTCGGATGCAATTTCTGTGTTTCATCGTCAATAAGAAGGTTCGAGGGATACAGTAAACCTGAAGTGAAGCATCGGAATCTAAAACTGGACTCACAGGAGAGGTTCAAATCATTGAAAGTTAGAGTGTCAGTCCTCTTGTACTTAAGTCGGCATTGTGCCTTTTGTATTACTTTCGGATGCAATTTCTGTATTTCATCGTCAATAAGAAGGTCCAAGGGACACAGTGAACCTGAAATGAAGCATCGGAATCTAAAACTGGACTCACAGGAGAGGTTCAAATCATAGAAAGTTACAGTGTCAATCCTCTTGAACTTAAGTCGGCATTGTGCCTTTTGTATTACATTCGGATGCTATTTCTGTGCTTCATCGTCAATAAGAAGGTGCTAGGTATACGAAAACCTGAAGAAAAAGCATCGGAATCTAAAACTGGACTCACAGGGGTGGTTTATTCATAGAAAGTTAGAGAGCCAGTCCTCTTGTACTTAAATCAGCATTGTGCCTTTTGTATTAAATTCGGATGCAATTTCTATGTTTCATCGTCAATAAGAAGGTCCAAGGTATACAGTAAACCTGAAGTGAAGCATCGGAATCTGAAACTGGTCTCACAGGAAAGGTTTAAATCATAGAAATTTAGAGTGGCTGTCCTCTTGTACTTAATTCGGCATTGTGCCTTTTGTATTAAATTCGGATGCAATTTCTGTGTTTCATCGTCAATAAGAAGGTTCGAGGGATACAGTAAACCTGAAGTGAAGCATCGGAATCTAAAACTGGACTCACAGGAGAGGTTCAAATCATTGAAAGTTAGAGTGTCAGTCCTCTTGTACTTAAGTCGGCATTGTGCCTTTTGTATTACTTTCGGATGCAATTTCTGTATTTCATCGTCAATAAGAAAGTCCAAGGGACACAGTAAACCTGAAATGAAGCATCGGAATCTAAAACTAAACTCACAGGAGAGGTTCAAATCATAGAAAGTTACAGTGTCAATCCTCTTGAACTTAAGTCGGCATTGTGCCTTTTGTATTACATTCGGATGCTATTTCTGTGCTTCATCGTCAATAACAAGGTCCAAGGTATACGAAAACCTGAAGAAAAAGCATCGGAATCTAAAACTGGACTCACAGGAGAGGTTCAAATCATAGAAAGTTAGAGTGTTAGTCCTCCTGTACTTAAACCGGCATTGTGCCTTTTGTATTAAATTCGGATGCAATTTCAGTGTTTCATCGTCAATAAGAATGTCCGAGGGATACAGTAAACCTGTAGTGAAGCATCGGAATCTAAAACTGGACTCACAGGAGAGGTTCAAATCTTAGAAAATTAGAGTGTCAGTCCTCTTGTACTTAAGTCGGCATTGTGCTTTTTGTATTAAATTCGAATGCAATTTCCGTGTTTCTTCGTCAATTAGAAGGTCCAAGGGATACAGTTAACCTGTAATGAATCATCTGAATCTAAAACTGGACTCACAGGTGAGGTTCAAATCATAGAAAGTTAGAGTGTCAGTCCTCTTGTACTTAAGTCGGCATTGTGCCTTTTGTATTATATTCGAATGCAATTTCTGTGTTTCATCGTCAATAAGAAGGTCCAAGTGATACAGTCAACCTGAGGTGAAGCATCGGAATCTAAAACTGGACTCACAGGAGAGGTTCAAATCATAGAAATTTAGAGTGGCTGTCCTCTTGTACTTAATTCGGCATTGTGCCTTTTGTATTAAATTCGGATGCAATTTCTGTGTTTCATCGTCAATAAGAAGGTTCGAGGGATACAGTAAACCTGAAGTGAAGCATCGGAATCTAAAACTGGACTCACAGGAGAGGTTCAAATCATTGAAAGTTAGAGTGTCAGTCCTCTTGTACTTAAGTCGGCATTGTGCCTTTTGTATTACTTTCGGATGCAATTTCTGTATTTCATCGTCAATAAGAAGGTCCAAGGGACACAGTAAACCTGAAATGAAGCATCGGAATCTAAAACTGGACTCACAGGAGAGGTTCAAATCATAGAAAGTTACAGTGTCAATCCTCTTGAACTTAAGTCGGCATTGTGCCCTTTGTATTACATTCGGATGCTATTTCTGTGCTTCATCGTCAATAACAAGGTCCAAGGTATACGAAAACCTGAAGAAAAAGCATCGGAATCTAAAACTGGACTCACAGGGGTGGTTTATTCATAGAAAGTTAGAGAGCCAGTCCTCTTGTACTTAAATCAGCATTGTGCCTTTTGTAATAAATTCGGATGCAATTTCTATGTTTCATCGTCAATAAGAAGGTCCAAGGTATACAGTAAACCTGAAGTGAAGCATCGGAATCTGAAACTGGTCTCACAGGAAAGGTTTAAATCATAGAAAGTTAGAGTGTCAGTCCTCTTGTACTTAAGTCGGCATTGTGCCTTTTGTATTAAATTCGGATGCAATTTCTGTGTTTCATCGTCAATAAGAAGGTATAATGTTTACAGTAAACCTGAAGTGAAGCATCGAAATCTAAAACTCAACTCACAGGAGAGGTTCAAAGCATAGAAATTTAGAGTGTCTGTCCTCTTGTACTTAAGTAGGTATTGTGCCTCTTGTATTGAATTCGGATGCAATTTCTATATTTCATCGTCAATAAGAAGGTCCAAGGTATACAGTAAACCTGAAGTGAAGCATCGGAATCTTAAACTGGACTCACAGGAGAGGTTCAAATAATAGAAAGTTAGAGCGTCAGTCCTCATGTACTTAAGTCGGCATTGTTCCTTTTGTATTAAATTCGGATGCAATTTCTGTGTTTCATCGTCAGTATGATGGTCCAAGGCATACAGTAAACCTGAAGTGAAGCATCGGATCTAAAACTGGACTCACAGGAAAGGTTCAAATCATATAATATTGTTGTGTCAATCCTCTTGTACTTAAGTCGGCATTGTGCCTTTAGTGTTAAATTCTGATGCAATTTCTGTGTTTCATCGTCAATAAGAAGGTCCAAGGTATACAGTAAATCTGAAATGAAGCATCGGAATTGATAACTGGATTCACAGGAGAGGTTTAAGTCATAGAAAGTTAGTGTGTCTCTCCTCTTGTACTTAAGTCGGCATTGTGCCTTTTGTATTAAATTCGGATGCAATTTCTGTGCTTCATCGTGAATAAGAAGGTCCAAGGTATACAGAAAACCTGAAGAGAAAACATCGGAATCTAAAACTGGACTCACAGGAGCGGTTAAATCATAGAAATTTGGAGTGTCAGTCCTCTTGTACTTAAGTCGGCATTGTGCCTTTTGTATTAAATTTGGATGCAATTTCTGTGTTTCATCGTCTATAAGAAGGTCCAAAGTATACAGTAAACCTGAAGTGAAGCATCGGATGTAAAACTGGTCTCACAGGAGAGTTTAAATCACAGAAAGCTATAGTGTCAGTCCTCTTGTACTTAAGTCGGCATTTTGCCTTTTGTATTAAATTCGGATGCAATTTCTGTGTTTCATCGTCAATAAGAAGGTCCAATGTTTACAGTAAACCTGAAGTGAAGCATCGAAATCTAAAAATCAACTCACAGGAGAGGTTTAAATCATAGAAAGTTAGTGTGTCAGTCCTCTTGTACTTAAGTCGGCATTGTGCATTTTGTATTAAATTCGGATGCAATTTCTGTGTTTCATCGTTAATAAGAAGGCCCAAGGGATACAGTAATTCTGAAGTGAAGCATCGGAATCTAAAACTGACTCACAGGAGAGGTTCAAATCATAGAAAGTTAGGGTATCAGTCCGCCTGTACTTAAGTCGGCGTTGTGCCTTTTGTATTAAATTCGGATGCAATTTCTGTGTTTCATCGTGAATAAGAAGGTCCAAGGGATACAGTAAACCAGAAGTGAAGCATCGGAATCTGAAACTGGACTCACAGGAGAGGTTCTAATCATAGCAAGTTAGAGTGTCAGACCACTTGTACTTAAGTCAGCATTTTGCCTTTTGTATTAAATTCGGATGCAATTTCTGTGTTTCATCGTCAATAAGAAGGTCCAAGGGATACAGTAAACCTGAAGTGAAACATCGAAATCTAAAACTGGACTCACAGGAGAGGTTCATATCATAGTAAGTTAGAGTGTCAGTTCCCTTGTACTTAAGTCGGCATTGTGCCTTTTGTATTAAATTCGGATGCAATTTCCGTGTTTCATCGTCAATAGGAAGGTCGAAGGGATACAGTAAACCTGAAGTGAAGCATGGGCATCTAAAACTGTACACACAGGAGAGGTTCAAATCATAGAAGGTTAGAGTGTCAGTCTACTTGTACTTAAGTCGGCATTGTGCCTTTTGTATTACATTCGGATGCAATTTCTGTATTTCATCGTCAATAAGAAGGTCCAAGATATACAGTAAACCTAAAGTGAAGCATCAGAATCTGTAACTGGACTCACAAGAGAGGTTCAAATCATAGAAAGTTAGGGTGTCAGTCCTCTTGTACTTAAGTCGGCATTGTGCATTTTGTATTAAATTCGGATGCAATTTCTGCGTTTCATCGTCAATAAGAAGGTCCAAGGGATACAGTAAACCTGGAGTGAAGCATCGGATTCTAAAACTGGACTCACAGGAGAGGTTCAAATCATAGAAAGTTAGAGTGTCTGTCCCCGTGTACTTAAGTCGGCATTGTGCCTTTTGTATTAAATTCGGATGCAATTTCTGTGTTTCATCGTCAATAAGAATGTCCAAGGGATACAGTAAACCTGAAGTGAAGCATCGGAATCCAAAATTAGTCTCACAGGAGAGGTTCAAATCATAGAAAGTTAGAGTGTCAGTCCTCTTGTACTTAAGTCGGCATTGTGCCATTTGTATTGAATTCGGATGCAATTTCTGTGTTTCATCGTCAATAAGAAGCTCCAAGGGACACAGTAAACCTGAAGTGCAGCATCGGAATCTAAAACTGGACTCAAAGGAGAGGTTCAAATCATAGAAAGTTATAGTGTCAGTCCCCTTGTACTTAAGTCGGCATTGTGCCTTTTGTATTAAATTCGGATAAAATTTCTGTCTTTCGTCGTCAATAAGAAGGTCCAAGGTATACAGTAAACCTGAAGTGATGCATCGGAATTTAAAACTGGACTCTCAGGAGAGGTTCAAATCATAGAGAGTTAGAGTGTCAGTCCTCTTGTACTTAAGTCGGCATTGTGCCTTTTGTATTAAATTCGGATGCAATTTCTGTGTTTCATCGTCAATAAGAAGGTCCAAGGGATACAATAAACCTGAAGTGAAGCATCGGAATCCAAAATTGGTCTCACAGGAGAGGTTCAAATCATAGAAAGTTAGAGTGTCAGTCCTCTTGTACTTAAGTCGGCATTTTGCCATTTGTATTGAATTCGGATGCAATTTCTGTGTTTCATCGTCAATTAGAAGATCCAAGGGATACAGTAAACCCAAAGTGAAGCATCGGAATCTAAAACTGGACTCACAGGAGAGATTAAAATCATAGAAAGTTAGAGTGTCAGTCCTCTAGTACTTAAGTCGGCATTGTGCCTTTTGTATAAAATTCGCATGCAATTTCTGCGTTTCATCGTCAAAAAGAAGGTACAAGGGATACAGTAAACCTGAAGAGAAGCATCGGAATCTAAAACTGCACTCACAGGAGAGGTTCAAATCATAGAAAGTTAGAGTGTCAGTCCTCTTGTACTTAAGCCGGCATTGTGCCTTTTGTATTAAATTCGGATGCAATTTCTGTGTTTCATCGTCCGTAAGAATGTCCAAGCGATACAGTAAACCTGAAGTGAAGTATCGAAATCTAAAACTGCACTCACAGGAGAGGTTCAAATCATAGAGAGTTAGAGAGTCTGTCCTCTTGTGCTTATGTCGGCATTGCGCCTTTTGTATTAAATTCGGATGCAATTTGTGTATTTCATTGTCAATAAGAAGGTCCAAGGTATACAGTAAACCTGAAGTGAAGCATCGGAACCTAAAACTGGACTCACAGGAGAGTTTCAAGTTATAGAGAGTTAGAGTGTTAGTACTCTTATACTTAAGTCGGCATTGTGCCTTTTGTATTAAATTCGAATGCAATTTCGGTGTTTCATCGTCAATAAGAATGTCCAAGGGATACAGTAAACCTGTAGTGAAGCATCGGAAACTAAAACTGGACTCACAGGAGAGGTTCAAATCTTAGAAAATTAGAGTGTCAGTCCACTTGTACTTAGGTCGGCATTGTGCCTTTTGTATTAAATTCGAATGCAATTTCAGTGTTTCATCGTCAATTAAAAGGTCCAAGGGATACAGTTAACCTGTAATGAAGCATCTGAATCTAAAACTGGACTCACAGGTGAGGTTCAAATCATACAAAGTTAGAGTGTCAGTCCTCTTGTACTTAAGTCGGCATTGTGTGTTTTGTATTACATTCGGATGCAATTTCTGTATTTCATCGTCAATAAGAAGGTCCAAGGGACACAGTAAACCTGAAATGAAGCATCGGAATCTAAAACTGGACTCACAGGAGAGGTTGAAATCTTAGAAAGTTACAGTGTCACCCCTCTCGTACTTAAGTCGGCATTGTGCCTTTTGTATTACATTCGGATGCTATTTCTGTGCTTCATCGTCAATAACAAGGTCCAAGGTATACGAAAACCAGAAGAAAAAGCATCGGAAGCTAAAACTGGACTCACACGGGTGGTTTTTTCATAGAAAGTTAGAGAGCCAGTCCTCTTGTACTTAATTCGGCATTGTGCCTATTGTATTAAATTCGGATGCAATTTCTATGTTTCATCGTCAATAAGAAGGTCCAAGGTATACAGTAAACCTGAAGTGAAGCATCGGAATCTGAAACTGGTCTCACAGGAGAGGTTTAAATCATAGATAGTTAGAGTGTCAGTCCTCTTGTACTTAAGTCGCCATTGTGCCTTTTGTATTAAATTCGGATGCAATTTCTGTGTTTCATCGTCAATAAGAAGGTATAATGTTTACAGTAAACCAGAAGTGAAGCATCGAAATCTAAAACTCAACTCACAGGCGAGGTTCAAAGCATAGAAATTTAGAGTGTCAGTCCACTTGTACTTAAGTCGGCATTGTGCCTTTTGTACTAAATTCGGATGCAATTTCTGTGTTTCATCGTCAGTAAGATGGTCCAAGGGATACAGTAAACCTGAAGTGAAGCATCGGATCTAATACTGGACTCACAGGAAAGCTTCAAATCATATAATATTGTAGTGTCAGTCCTCTTGTACTTAAGTCGGCATTGTGCCTTTTGTGTTAAATTCTGATGCAATTTCTGTGTTTCATCGTCAATAAGAAGGTCCAAGGTATACAGTAAACCGGAAGTGAAGCATCGGAATTTAAAACTGGATTCACAGGAGAGGTTTAAGTCATAGAAAGTTAGTGTGTCTCTCCTCTTGTACTTAAGTCTGCATTGTGCCTTTTGTATTAAATTCGGATGCAATTTCTGTGTTTCATCGTCACTAAATAGGTCCAAGGTATACAGTAAACCTGAAGTGAAGCATCGGATGTAAAACTGGTCTCACAGGAGAGTTTAAATCACAGAAAGTTATAGTGTCAGTCCTCTTGCACTTAAGTCGGCATTGTGCCTTTTGTATTAAATTCGGATGCAATTTCTGTGTTTCATCGCCAATAAGAAGGTCTAAGTGATACAGTAAACCTGAAGTGAAGCATCGAAATCTAAAAATCAACTCACAGGAGAGGTTTAAATCATAGAAAGTTAGAGTGTCAGTCCTATTGTACTTAAGTCGGCAATGTGCATTTTGTATGAAATTCGGATGCAATTTCTGTTTTCATCGTTAATAAGAAGGTCCAAGGGATACAGTAATTCTGAAGTGAAGCATCGGAATCTAAAACTGACTCACAGGAGAGGTGCAAATCATAGAAAGTTAGGGTGTCAGTCCTCTTGTACTTAAGTCGGCGTTGTGCCTTTTGTATTAAATTCGGATGCAATTTCTGTGTTTCATCGTCAATAAGAAGGTCCAAGGGATACAGTAAACCAGAAGTGAAGCATCGGAATCTAAAACTTGACTCACAGGAGAGGTTCTAATCATAGCAAGTTAGAGTGTGAGACCTCTTGTACTTAAGTCGGCATTGTGCCTTTTGTATTAAATTCGGATGCAATTTCTGTAATTTCATCGTCAATACGAAGGTCCAAGGTATACAGTAAACCTGAAGTGAAGTATAGGAATCTAAAACTGGATTCACAGGAGAGGTTCAAATCATAGAAAGTTAGAGTGTCAGTCCTTTTCTACTTAAGTCAGCATTGCGCCTATTGTATTAAATTCGGATTCAATTTCTGTGTTTCATCGTCAATAAGAAGGTCCGAGGGATACAGTAAACCTGAAGTGAAACATCGAAATCTAAAACTGGACTCACAGGAGAGGTTAAAATCATAGAAACTTACAGTGTCAGTCCTCTTGTACGTAAGTCGGCATTGTGCCTTTTGTATTAAATTCGGATCCAATGTCTGTATTTCATCGTCAATAAGAAGGTATAAGATATACAGTCAACCTGAAGTGAAGCTTCGGAATCTAAAGCTGGACTCACAGGAGAGGTTAGAATCATAGAAAGTTAGGGTGTCAGTCCTCTTGTACTTAAGTCGGCATTGTGCGTTTTGTATTAAATTCGGATGCAATTTCTGCGTTTCATCGTCAATAAGAAGGTCCAAGGGTTACAGTAAACCTGAAGTGAAGTATCGGATTCTAAAACTGGACTCACAGGAGAGGTTTAAATCATAGAAAGTTAGAGTTTCAGTCCTCTTGTACTTATGTCGGCTTTGTGCCTTTTGTATTTAAAACAGATGCAATTTCTGTGTTTCATCGTCAATAAGATGGTCCAAGGGATACAATAAAACTAAAGGGAAGCATCGGAATCTAAAACTGGACTCACAGGAGAGGTTCAAATCATAGAAAGTTAGAGTGTCTGTCCTCTTGTTTTTAAGTCGGCATTCTGCCTTATGTATTAAATTCGGATAAAATTTCTGTATTTCGTCGTCAATAAGGAGGTCCAAGGTATACAGTAAACCTGAAGTGAAGCATCGGAATTTAAAACTGGACTCTTAGGAGAGGTTCAAATCATAGAGAGTTAAAGTATCGGTCCTCTTGTAGTTATGTCGGCATTGTGCCTTTTGTATTAAATTTGGATGCAATTTCTGTGTTTCATCGTCAGTAAGAATGTCCAAGAGATACAGTAAACCAGAAGTGAAGCATCGGAATCCAAAATTAGTCTCACAGGAGAGGTTCAAATCATAGAAAGTTAGAGTGACAGTCCTGTTGTACTTAAGTCAGCATTGTGCCTATTGTATTAAATTCGGATGCAATTTCTGTGTTTCATCGCCAATGAGAAGGTCCAAGGGATACAGTAAACGTGAAGTGAAACATCGAAATCTAAAACTGGACTCACAGGAGAGGTTCATATCATAGTAAGTTAGAGTGTCAGTCCTCTTGTACTTAAGTCGGCATTGTGCCTTTTGTATTAAATTCGGATGCAATTTCCGTGTTTCATCGTCAATAGGAAGGTCCAAGGGATACAGTAAACCTGAGGTGAAGCATCGGAATCTAAAACTGTACACACAGGAGAGGTTCAAATCATAGAAAGTTAGAGTGTCAGTCCACTTGTACTTAAGTCGGCATTGTGCCTTTTGTAATAAATTCGGATGCAATTTCTGTATTTCATCGTCAATAAGAAGGTCCAAGGGATACAGTAAACCTGAAGTGAAGCATCGGAATCTAAAACTGGACTTACAGGAGAAGTTCAAATCATTGAAAGTTAGGGTGTCAGTCCTCTTGTACTTAAGTCGGCATTGTGCGTTTTGTATTAAATTCGGATGCAATTTCTGCGTTTCATTGTCAATAACTAGGTCCAAGGGATACAGTAAACCGGAAGTGAAGCATCGGATTCTAAAACTGGACTCACAGGAGAGGTTAAAATCATAGAAAGTTAGAGTTTCAGTCCTCTTGTACTTAAGTCGCCATTGTGCCTTTTGTATTAAATTCGGATGCAATTTCTGTGTTTCATCGTCAATAAGAAGGTATAATGTTTACAGTAAACCAGAAGTGAAGCATCGAAATCTAAAACTCAACTCACAGGCGAGGTTCAAAGCATAGAAATTTAGAGTGTCAGTCCACTTGTACTTAAGTCGGCATTGTGCCTTTTGTACTAAATTCGGATGCAATTTCTGTGTTTCATCGTCAGTAAGATGGTCCAAGGGATACAGTAAACCTGAAGTGAAGCATCGGATCTAATACTGGACTCACAGGAAAGCTTCAAATCATATAATATTGTAGTGTCAGTCCTCTTGTACTTAAGTCGGCATTGTGCCTTTTGTGTTAAATTCTGATGCAATTTCTGTGTTTCATCGTCAATAAGAAGGTCCAAGGTATACAGTAAACCTGAAGTGAAGCATCGGAATTTAAAACTGGATTCACAGGAGAGGTTTAAGTCATAGAAAGTTAGTGTGTCTCTCCTCTTGTACTTAAGTCTGCATTGTGCCTTTTGTATTAAATTCGGATGCAATTTCTGTGTTTCATCGTCACTAAATAGGTCCAAGGTATACAGTAAACCTGAAGTGAAGCATCGGATGTAAAACTGGTCTCACAGGAGAGTTTAAATCACAGAAAGTTATAGTGTCAGTCCTCTTGCACTTAAGTCGGCATTGTGCCTTTTGTATTAAATTCGGATGCAATTTCTGTGTTTCATCGCCAATAAGAAGGTCTAAGTGATACAGTAAACCTGAAGTGAAGCATCGAAATCTAAAAATCAACTCACAGGAGAGGTTTAAATCATAGAAAGTTAGAGTGTCAGTCCTATTGTACTTAAGTCGGCGTTGTGCCTTTTGTATTAAATTCGGATGCAATTTCTGTGTTTCATCGTCAATAAGAAGGTCCAAGGGATACAGTAAACCAGAAGTGAAGCATCGGAATCTAAAACTTGACTCACAGGAGAGGTTCTAATCATAGCAAGTTAGAGTGTGAGACCTCTTGTACTTAAGTCGGCATTGTGCCTTTTGTATTAAATTCGGATGCAATTTCTGTAATTTCATCGTCAATACGAAGGTCCAAGGTATACAGTAAACCTGAAGTGAAGTATAGGAATCTAAAACTGGATTCACAGGAGAGGTTCAAATCATAGAAAGTTAGAGTGTCAGTCCTTTTCTACTTAAGTCAGCATTGCGCCTATTGTATTAAATTCGGATTCAATTTCTGTGTTTCATCGTCAATAAGAAGGTCCGAGGGATACAGTAAACCTGAAGTGAAACATCGAAATCTAAAACTGGACTCACAGGAGAGGTTAAAATCATAGAAACTTACAGTGTCAGTCCTCTTGTACGTAAGTCGGCATTGTGCCTTTTGTATTAAATTCGGATCCAATTTCTGTATTTCATCGTCAATAAGAAGGTATAAGATATACAGTCAACCTGAAGTGAAGCTTCGGAATCTAAAGCTGGACTCACAGGAGAGGTTCAAATCATAGAAAGTTAGGGTGTCAGTCCTCTTGTACTTAAGTCGGCATTGTGCGTTTTGTATTAAATTCGGATGCAATTTCTGCGTTTCATCGTCAATAAGAAGGTCCAAGGGTTACAGTAAACCTGAAGTGAAGTATCGGATTCTAAAACTGGACTCACAGGAGAGGTTAAAATCATAGAAAGTTAGAGTTTCAGTCCTCTTGTACTTAAGTCGGCTTTGTGCCTTTTGTATTTAAAACAGATGCAATTTCTGTGTTTCATCGTCAATAAGATGGTCCAAGGGATACAATAAAACTAAAGGGAAGCATCGGAATCTAAAACTGGACTCACAGGAGAGGTTCAAATCATAGAAAGTTAGAGTGTCTGTCCTCTTGTTTTTAAGTCGGCATTCTGCCTTATGTATTAAATTTGGATAAAATTTCTGTATTTCGTCGTCAATAAGGAGGTCCAAGGTATACAGTAAACCTGAAGTGAAGCATCGGAATTTAAAACTGGACTCTTAGGAGAGGTTCAAATCATAGAGAGTTAAAGTATCGGTCCTCTTGTAGTTATGTCGGCATTGTGCCTTTTGTATTAAATTTGGATGCAATTTCTGTGTTTCATCGTCAGTAAGAATGTCCAAGAGATACAGTAAACCAGAAGTGAAGCATCGGAATCCAAAATTAGTCTCACAGGAGAGGTTCAAATCATAGAAAGTTAGAGTGACAGTCCTGTTGTACTTAAGTCAGCATTGTGCCTATTGTATTAAATTCGGATGCAATTTCTGTGTTTCATCGCCAATAAGAAGGTCCAAGGGATACAGTAAACGTGAAGTGAAACATCGAAATCTAAAACTGGACTCACAGGAGAGGTTCATATCATAGTAAGTTAGAATGTCAGTCCTCTTGTACTTAAGTCGGCATTGTGCCTTTTGTATTAAATTCGGATGCAATATCCGTGTTTCATCGTCAATAGGAAGGTCCAAGGGATACAGTAAACCTGAGGTGAAGCATCGGAATCTAAAACTGTACACACAGGAGAGGTTCAAATCATAGAAAGTTAGAGTGTCAGTCCACTTGTACTTAAGTCGGCATTGTGCCTTTTGTAATAAATTCGGATGCAATTTCTGTATTTCATCGTCAATAAGAAGGTCCAAGGGATACAGTAAACCTGAAGTGAAGCATCGGAATCTAAAACTGGACTTACAGGAGAAGTTCAAATCATTGAAAGTTAGGGTGTCAGTCCTCTTGTACTTAAGTCGGCATTGTGCGTTTTGTATTAAATTCGGATGCAATTTCTGCGTTTCATTGTCAATAACTAGGTCCAAGGGATACAGTAAACCGGAAGTGAAGCATCGGATTCTAAAACTGGACTCACAGGAGAGGTTAAAATCATAGAAAGTTAGAGTTTCAGTCCTCTTGTACTTAAGTCGGCTTTGTGCCTTTTGTATTAAAAACGGATGCAATTTCTGTGTTTCGTCGACAATAAGAAGGTCCAAGGGATACAGTAAACCTGAAGTGAAGCATCGGAATCTAAAACTGGACTCACAGGAGAGGTTCAAATCATTGAAAGTTAGAGTGTCAGTCCTCTTGTACTTAAGTCGGCATTGTGCCATTTGTATTGATTTCGGATGCAATTTCTGTGTTTCATCGTCAATAAGAAGCTCCAAGGGATACAGTAAACCTGAAGTGCAGAACCGGAATCTAAAACTGGACCCAAAGGAGAGGTTCAAATCATAGAATGTTAGAGTGTCTGTCCCCTAGTACTTAAGTCGGCATTGTGCTTTTTGTATTAAATTCGCATAAAATTTCTGTATTTCGTTGTCAATAAGAAGGTCCAAGGTATACAGTAAACCTGAAGTGAAGCATCGGAATTTAAAACTGGACTCTCAGGAAAGGTTCAAATCATAGAGAGTTAAAGTGTCGGTCCTCATGTACTTATGTCGGCATTGTGCCTTTTGTATTAAATTCGGATGCAATTTCTGTGTTTCATCGTCAATAAGAAGGTCCAAGGGATACAGTAAACCTGAAGTGAAACATCGAAATCTAAAACTGGACTCACAGGAGAGGTTCATATCATAGTAAGTTAGAGTGTCAGTCCTCTTGTACTTAAGTCGGCATTGTGCTTTTGTATTAAATTCGGATGCAATTTCCGTGTTTCATCGTCAATAGGAAGGTCCAAGGGATACAGTAAACCTGAGGTGAAGCATCGGAATCTAAAACGGTACACACAGGAGAGATTCATATCATAGAAAGTTAGAGTGTCAGTCCACTTGTACTTAAGTCGGCATTGTGCCTTTTGTATTAAATTCGGATGCAATTTCTGTATTTCATCGTCAATAAGAAGGTCCAAGGTATACAGTAAACCTTAAGTGTAGCATCGGAATCTAAAACTGGACTCACAGGAGAGGTTCAAATCATAGAAAGTTAGGGTGCAGTCCTCTTGTACTTAAGTCGGCATTGTGCGTTTTGTATTAAATTCGGATGGAATTTCTGTGTTTCATCGTCAATAAGAAGGTCCAAGGGATACAGTCAACCTGAAGTGAAGCATCGGAATCCAAATTTAGTCTCACAGGAGAGGTTCAAATCATAGAAAGTTAGAGTGACAGTCCTCTTGTACTTAAGTCGGCATTGTGAGATTTGTATTGAATTCGGATGCAATTTCTGTGTTTCATCGTCAATAGGAAGCTCCAAGGGATACAGTAAACCTGAAGTGCATCATCGGAATCTAAAACTGGACTCAAAGGAGAGGTTCAAATCATAGAAAGTTAGAGTGTCTGTCCCCTTGTACTTAAGTCGGCATTGTGCCTTTTGTATTAAATTCGGATAAAATTTCTGTACTTCGTCGTCAATAAGAAGGTCCAAGGTATACAGTAAACCTGAAGTGATGCATCGGAATTTAAAACTGGACTCTCAGGAGAGGTTCAAATCATAGAGAGTTAGAGTGTCTGTCCTCTTGTACTTATGTCGGCATTGTGCCCTTTGTATTAAATTCGGATGCAATTTCTGTGTTTCATCGTCAATAAGAATGTCCAAGGGATACAGTAAACCTGAAGTGAAGCATCGGAATCCAAAATTAGTACTCACAGGAGAGGTTCAAATCATAGAAAGTTAGAGTGTCAGTCCTCTTGTACTTAAGTCGGCATTGTGCCATTTGTATTGAATTCGGATGCAATTTCTGTGTTTCATCGTCAATTAGAAGCTCCAAGGGATACAGTAAACCTAAAGTGAAGCATCGGATATAAAACTGGTCTCACAGGAGAGGTTTAAATCACAGAAAGTTATAGTGTCTGTCCTCTTGTACTTAAGTCGGCATTGTGCCTTTTGTATTAAATTCGGATGCAATTTCTGTGTTTCATCGTCAATAAGAAGAACCAATGTTTACAGTAAACCTGAAGTGAAGCATCGAAATCTAAAACTCAACTCACAGGAGAGGTTTAAATCATAAAAAGTTAGAGTGTCAGTTCTCTTGTACTTAAGTCGGCATTGTGCATTTTGTATTTAATTCGGATGCAATTTCTGAGTTTCATCGTTACTAAGAAGGTCCAAGGGATACAGTAATTCTGAAGTGAAGCATCGGAATCTAAAACTGACTCACAGGAGAGGTTCAAATCATAGAAAGTTAGGGTGCCTGTCCTCTTGTACTTAAGTCGGCGTTGTGCCTTTTGTATTAAATTCGGATGCAATTTCTGTGTTTCATCGTCAATAAGAAGGTCCAAGGGATACAGTAAACCAGAAGTGAAGCATCGGAATCTAAAACTGGACTCAGAGGAGTGGTTCTAATCATAGCAAGTTAGAGTGTCAGACCTCTTGTACTTAAGTCGGCATTGTGCCTTTTGTATTAAATTCGGATGCAATTTCTGTAATTTCATCGTCAATACGAAGGTCCAAGGTATACAGTAAACCTGAAGTGAAGTATAGGAATCTAAAACTGGATTCAAAGGAGAGGTTCAAATCATAGAAAGTTAGAGTGTCAGTCCTGTTGTACTTAAGTCAGCATTGTGCCTATTGTATTAAATTCGGATGCAATTTCTGTGTTTCATCGTCAATAGGAAGGTGCACGGGATACAGTAAACCTGAGGTGAAGCATCGGAATCTAAAACTGTACACACAGGAGAGGTTCAAATCATAGAAAGTTAGAGTGTCAGTCCACTTGTACTTAAGTCGGCATTGTGCCTTTTGTATTAAATTCGGATAAAATTTCTGTACTTCGCCGTCAATAAGAAGGTCCAAAGTATACAGTAAACCTGAAGTGATGCATCGGAATTTAAAACTGGACTCTCAGGAGAGGTTCAAATCATAGAGAGTTAGAGTGTCTGTCCTCTTGTACTTATGTCGGCATTGTGCCTTTTGTATTAAATTCGGATGCAATTTCTGTGTTTCATCGTCAATAAGAATGTCCAAGGGATACAGTAAACCTGAAGTGAAGCATCGGAATCCAAAATTAGTTTCACAGGAGAGGTTCAAATCATAGAAAGTTAGAGTGTCAGTCCTTTTGTACTTAAGTCGGCATTGTGCCATTTGTATTGAATTCGGATGCAATTTCTGTGTTTCATCGTCAATAAGAAGCTCCAAGGGATACAGTAAACCTGAAGTGAAGCATCGGATATAAAACTGGTCTCACAGGAGAGGTTTAAATCACAGAAAGTTATAGTGTCAGTCCTCTTGTACTTAAGTCGGCATTGTGCCTTTTGTATTAAATTCGGATGCAATTTCTGTGTTTCATCGTCAATAAGAAGAACCAATGTTTACAGTAAACCTGAAGTGAAGCATCGAAATCTAAAACTCAACTCACAGGAGAGGTTTAAATCATAAAAAGTTAGAGTGTCAGTTCCCTTGTACTTAAGTCGGCATTGTGCATTTTGTATTTAATTCGGATGCAATTTCTGTGTTTCATCGTTACTAAGAAGGTCCAAGGGATACAGTAATTCTGAAGTGAAGCACCGGAATCTAAAACTGACTCACAGGAGAGGTTCAAATCATAGAAAGTTAGGGTGTCTGTCCTCTTGTACTTAAGTCGGCGTTGTGCCTTTTGTATTAAATTCGGATGCAATTTCTGTGTTTCATCGTCAATAAGAAGGTCCAAGGGATACAGTAAACCAGAAGTGAAGCATCGGAATCTAAAACTGGACTCACAGGAGAGGTTCTAATCATAGCAAGTTAGAGTGTCAGACCTCTTGTACTTAAGTCGGCATTGTGCCTTTTGTATTAAATTCGGATGCAATTTCTGTAATTTAATCGTCAATACGAAGGTCCAAGGTATACAGTAAACCTGAAGTGAAGGATAGGAATCTAAAACTGGATTCACAGGAGAGGTTCAAATCATAGAAAGTTAGAGTGTCAGTCCTGTTGTACTTAAGTCAGCATTGTGCCTATTGTATTAAATTCGGATGCAATTTCCGTGTTTCATCGTCAATAGGAAGGTCCACGGGATACAGTAAACCTGAGGTGAAGCATCGGAATCTAAAACTGTACACACAGGAGAGGTTCAAATCATAGAAAGTTAGAGTGTCAGTCCACTTGTACTTAAGTCGGCATTGTGCCTTTTGTATTAAATTCGGATGCAATTTCTGTATTTCATCGTCAATAAGAAGGTCCAAGGTATACAGTAAACCTGAAGTGAAGCATCGGAATCTAAAACTGGACTTACAGGAGAAGTTCAAATCATTGAAAGTTAGGGTGTCAGTCCTCTTGTACTTAAGTCGGCATTGTGCGTTTTGTATTAAATTCGGATGCAATTTCTGCGTTTCATTGTCAATAACTAGGTCCAAGGGATACAGTAAACCGGAAGTGAAGGATCGGATTCTAAAACTGGACTCACAGGAGAGGTTAAAATCATAGAAAGTTAGAGTTTCAGTCCTCTTGTACTTAAGTCGGCTTTGTGCCTTTTGTATTAAAAACGGATGCAATTTCTGTGTTTCATCGACAATAAGAAGGTCCAAGGGATACAGTAAACCTGAAGTGAAGCATCGGAATCTAAAAGTGGACTCACAGGAGAGGTTCAAATCATTGAAAGTTAGAGTGTCAGTCCTCTTGTACTTAAGTCGGCATTGTGCCATTTGTATTGATTTCGGATGCAATTTCTGTGTTTCATCGTCAATAAGAAGCTCCAAGGAATACAGTAAACCTGAAGTGCAGAATCGGAATCTAAAACCGGACTCAAAGGAGAGGTTCAAATCATAGAAAGTTAGAGTGTCTGTCCCCTAGTACTTAAGTCGGCATTGTGCTTTTTGTATTACATTCGCATAAAATTTCTGTATTTCGTCGTCAATAAGAAGGTCCAAGGTATACAGTAAACCTGAAGTGAAGCATCGGAATTTAAAACTGGACTCTCAGGAAAGGTTCAAATCATAGAGAGTTAAAGCGTCGGTCCACTTGTACTTATGTCGGCATTGTGCCTTTTGTATTAAATTCGGATGCAATTTCTGTGTTTCATCGTCAATAAGAAGGTCCTAGGGATACAGTAAACCTGAAGTGAAACATCGAAATCTAAAACTGGACTCACAGGAGAGGTTCATATCATAGTAAGTTAGAGTGTCAGTCCTCTTGTACTTAAGACGGCATTGTGCTTTTGTATTAAATTCGGATGCAATTTCCGTGTTTCATCGTCAATAGGAAGGTCCAAGGGATACAGTAAACCTGAGGTGAAGCATCGGAATCTAAAACTGTACACACAGGAGAGATTCAAATCATAGAAAGTTAGAGTGTCAGTCCACTTGTACTTAAGACGGCATTGTGCCTTTTGTATTAAATTCGGATGCAATTTCTGTATTTCATCGTCAATAAGAAGGTCCAAGGTATACAGTAAACCTGAAGTGTAGCATCGGAATCTAAAACTGGACTCACAGGAGAGGTTCAAATCATAGAAAGTTAGGGTGCAGTCCTCTTGTACTTAAGTCGGCATTGTGTGTTTTGTATTAAATTCGAATGCAATTTCTGCGTTTCATCGTCAATAACAAGGTCCAAGGGATACAGTAAACCGGAAGCATAGCATCGGATTCTAAAACTGGACTCACAGGAGAGGTTAAAATCATAGAAAGTTAGAGTTTCAGTCCTCTTGTACTTAAGTCGGCTTTGTGCCTTTTGTATTAAAAACGGATGCAATTTCTGTGTTTCATCGTCAATAAGAAGGTCCAAGGGATACAGTAAACCTGCAGTGAAGCATCGGAATCTAAAACTGGACTCACAGGAGAGGTTCAAATCATTGAAAGTTAGAGTGTCTGTCCCCTAGTACTTAAGTCGGCATTGTGCCTTTTGTATTAAATTCGGATAAAATTTCTGTAGTTCTTCGTCAATAAGAAGGTCCAAGGTATACAGTAAACCTGAAGTGAAGCATCGGAATTTAAAACTGGTCTCTCAGGAGAGGTTCCAATCATAGAGAGTTAAAGTGTCGGTCCTCTTGTACTTATGTCGGCATTGTGCCTATTGTATTAAATTCGGATGCAATTTCTGTGGTTCATCGTCAATAAGAATGTCCAAGGGATACAGTAAACATGAAGTGAAGCATCGGAATCCAAAATTAGTCCCACAGAAGAGGTTCAAATCATAGAAAGTTAGAGTGTCAGTCCTCTTGTACTTAAGTCGGCATTGTGCCATTTGTATTGAATTCGGATGGAATTTCTGTGTTTCATCGTCAATAAGAATCTCCAAGGGATACAGTAAACCTGAAGTGCAGCATTGGAATCTAAAACTGGACTCAAAGGAGAGGTTCAAATCATAGAAAGTTAGAGTGTCTGTCCCCTTGTACTTAAGTCGGCATTGTGCCTTTTGTATTATATTCGGATAAAATTTCTGTATTTCGTCGTCAATAAGAAGGTCCAAGGTATACAGTAAACCTGAAGTGATGCATCGGAATTTAAAACTGTACTCTCAGGAGAGGTTCAAATCATAGAGAGTTAGAGTGTCTGTCCTCTTGTACTTATGTCGGCATTGTGCCTTTTGTATTAAATTTGGAAGCAATTTCTGTGTGTCATCGTCAATAAGAATGTCCAAGGGATACAGTAAACCTGAAGGGAAGCATCGGAATCCAAAATTAGTCTCACAGGAGAGGTTCAAATCATAGAGAGTTAGAGTGTCAGTCCTCTTGTACTTAAGTCGGCATTGTGCCATTTGTATTGAATTTGGATGCAATTTCTGTGTTTCATTGTCAATAAGAAGCTCCAAGGGATACAGTAAACCTGATGTGAAGCATCGGAATCTTAAACTGGACTCACAAAAGAGGTTCAAATCATAGAAAGTTAGAGCGTCAGTCCTCTTGTACTTAAGTCGGCATTGTGCCTTTTGTGTTAAATTCGGATGCAATTTCTGTGTTTCATCGTCAAGAAGAAGGTCCAAGGTATACAGTAACCTGAAGTGAAGCATCGGAATTTAAAGCTGGATTCACAGGAGAGGTTTAAGTCATGGAAAGTTAGTGTGTCTGTCCTCTTGTACTTAAGTCGGCATTGTGCCTTTTGTATTAAATTCGGATGCAATTTCTGTGCTTCATCGTGAATAAGAAGGTCCAAGGAATACAGAAAACCTGAAGAGAAAGCATCGGAATCTAAAACTGGGCTCACAGGAGCGGTTAAATCATAGAAATTTGGAGTGTCAGTCCTCTTGTACTTAAGTCGGCATTGTGCCTTTTGTATTAAATTTGGATGCAATTTCTGTGTTTCATCGTCTATAAGAAGGTCCAAGGTATACAGTAAACCTGAAGTGAAGCATCGGATGTAAAACTGGTCTCACAGGAGAGGTTTAAATCACAGAAAGTTATAGTGTCAGTCCTCTTGTACTTATGTCGGCATTGTGCCTTTTGTATTAAATCCGGATGCAATTTCTGTGTTTCATTGTCAATAAGAAGGTCCAATGTTTACAGTAACCTGAAGTGAAGCATCGAAATCTAAAACTCAACTCACAGGAGAGGTTTAAATCATAGAAAGTTAGAGTGTCAGTCCTCCTGTACTTAAGCCGGCATTGTGCATTTTGTATTAAATTCGGATGCAATTTCTGTGTTTCATCGTCAATAAGAAGGTCCAAGGGATACAGTAAACCTCAAGTGAAGCATCGGAATCTAAAACTGGACTCACAGGAGAGGTTCAAATCATTGAAAGTTAGAGTGTCTGTCCCCTAGTACTTAAGTCGGCATTGTGCCTTTTGTATTAAATTCGGATAAAATTTCTGTATTTCGTCGTCAATAAGAAGGTCCAAGGTATACAGTAAACCTGAAGTGAAGCATCGGAATATAAAACTGGACTCACAGGAGAGGTTGTAATCATAGCAAGTTAGAGTGTCAGACCTCTTGTACTTAAGTCTCCATTGTGCCTTTTGTATTAAATTCGGATGCAATTTCTGTAATTTCATCGTCAATAAGAAGCACCAAGGTATACAGTAAACCTGAAGTGAAGTATAGGAATCTAAAACTGGATTCACAGGAGAGGTTCAAATCATAGAAAGTTAGAGTGTCAGTCCTGTTGTACTTAAGTCAGCATTGTGCCTATTGTATTAAATTCAGATGCAATTTCTGTGTTTCATCGTCAATAAGAAGGTCCAAGGGATGCAGTAAACCTGAAGTGAAACATGAAAATCTAAAACTGGACTCACAGGAGAGGTTCATATAATAGTAAGTTAGAGTGTCAGTCCTCTTGTACTTAAGTCGGCATTGTGCCTTTTGTATTAAATTCGGATGCAATTTCCGTGTTTCATCGTCAACAAGAAGGTCCAAGGGATACAGTAAACCTGAAGTGAAGCATCGGAATCTAAAACTGGACTCACAGGAGAGGTTCAAATCATTGAAAGTTAGAGTGTCTGTCCCCTAGTACTTAAGTCGGCATTGTGCCTTTTGTATTAAATTCGGATAAAATTTCTGTATTTCGTCGTCAATAAGAAGGTCCAAGGTATACAGTAAACCTGAAGTGTAGCATCGGAATTTAAAAGTGGACTCTCAGGAGAGGTTCAAATCATAGAGAGTTAAAGTGTCGGTCCTCTTGTACTTATGTCGGCATTGTGCCTTTTGTATTAAATTCGGATGCAATTTCTGTGTGTCATCGTGAATAAGAATGTCCAAGGGATACAGTAGACCTGAAGTAAAGCATCGGAATCCAAAATCAGTCTCACAGGAGAGGTTCAAATCATAGAAAGTTAGAGTGTCAGTCCTCTTGTACTTAAGTCGGCATTGTGCCATTTGTATTGAATTCGGATGCAATTTCTGTGTTTCATCGTCAATAAGAAGCTCCAAGGGATACAGTAAACCTGATGTGAAGCATCGGAATCTTAAACTGAACTCACAGGAGAGGTTCAAATCATAGAAAGTTAGAGCGTCATTCCTCTTGTTCTTAAGTCGGCATTGTGCCTTTTGTATTAAATTCGGATGCAATTTCTGTGTTTCATCGTCAGTAAGATGGTCCAAGGGATACAGTAAGCCTGAAGTGAAGCATTGGATCAAAAACTGGACTCACAGGAAAGGTTCAAATCATATAATATTGGAGTGTAAGTCCTCTTGTACTTAAATCGGTATTGTGCCTTTTGTGTTAAATTCGGATGCAATTTCTGTGTTTCATCATCAATAAGAAGGTCCAAGGTATACAGTAACCTGAACTGAAGCATCGGAATTTAAAACTGGATTCACAGAAGAGGTTTAAGTCATGGAAAGTTAGTGTGTCTTTCCTCTTGTACTTAAGTCGGCATTGTGCCTTTTGTATTAAATTCGGATGCAATTTCTGTGCTTCATCGTGAATAAGAAGGTCCAAGGTATACAGAAAACCTGAAGAGAAAGCATCGGAATCTAAAACTGGACTCACAGGAGCGGTTAAAGCATAGAAATTTGGAGTGTCAGTCCTTTTGTACTTAAGTTGGCATTGTGCCTTTTGTATTAAATTTGGATGCAATTTCTGTGTTTCATCGTCTATAAGAAGGTCCAAGGTATACAGTAAACCTGAAGTGAAGCATCGGATGCCAAACTGGTCTCTCAGGAGAGGTTTAAATCACAGAAGGCTATAGTGTCAGTCCTCTTGTACTTAAGTTGACATTGTGCCTTTTGTATTAAATTCGGATAAAATTTCTGTATTTCGTCGTCAATAAGAAGGTCCAAGGTATACAGTAAACCTGAAGTGAAGCATCGGAATTTAAAACTGGACTCTCAGGAGAGGTTTAAATCATAGAGAGTTAAAGTGTCGGTCCTCTTGTTCTTATGTCGGCATTGTGCCTTTTGTATTAAATTCGGATGCAATTTCTGTGTGTCATCGTCAATAAGAATGTCCAAGGGATACAGTAAACCTGAAATAAAGCATCGGAATCCAAAATCAGTCTCACAGGAGAGGATCAAATCATAGAAAGTTAGAGTGTCAGTCCTCTTGTACTTATGTCGGCATTGTGCCATTTGTATTGAATTCGGATGCAATTTCTGTGTTTCATCGTCAATAAGAAGCTCCAAGGGATACAGTAAACCTGATGTGAAGCATCGGAATCTTAAACTGAACTCACAGGAGAGGTTCAAAACATAGAAAGTTAGAGCGTCAGTCCTCTTGTACTTAAGTCGGCATTGTGCTTTTGTATTAAATTCGGATGCAATTTCTGTGTTTCATCGTCAGTAAGATGGTCCAAGGGATACAGTAAACCTGTAGTGAAGCATTGGATCTAAAACTGGACTCACAGGAAAGGTTCAAAAACGTGTAATATTGGAGTGTAAGTCCTCTTGTACTTAAGTCGCCATTGTGCCTTTTGTGTTAATTTCGGATGCAATTTCTGTGTTTCATCGTCAATAAGAAGGTCCAAGGTATACAGTAACCTGAAGTGAAGCATCGGAATTTAAAACTGGATTCACAGGAGAGGTTTAAGTCACGGAAAGTTAGTGTGTCTTTCCTCTTGTACTTAAGTCGGCATTGTGCCTTTTGTATTAAATTCGGATGCAATTTCTGTGCTTCATCGTGAATAAGAAGGTCCAAGGTATACAGAAAACCTGAAGAGAAAGCATCGGAATCTAAAACTGGACTCACAGGAGCGGTTAAAGCATAGAAATTTCGGAGTGTCAGTCCTCTTGTACTTAAGTCGGCATTGTGCCTTTTGTATTAAATTTGGATGCAATTTCCGTGTTTCATCGTCTATAAGAAGGGCCAAGGTATACAGTAAACCTGAAGTGAAGCATCGGATGTAAAACTGGTCTCTCAGGAGAGGTTTAAATCACAGAAAGTTATAGTGTCAGTCCTCTTGTACTTAAGTCGGCATTGTGCCTTTTGTATTAAATTCGGATGCAATTTCTGTGTTTCATCGTCAATAAGAAGGTCCAATGTTTACAGTATACCTGAAGTGAAGCATCGAAATCTAAAACTCAACTCACAGGAGAGGTTTAAATCATAGAAAGTTAGAGTGCCAGTCCGCTTGTACTTAAGTCGGCATTGTGCATTTTGTACTAAATTCGGATGCAATTTCTGTGTTTCATCGTTACTAAGAAGGTCCAAGGGATACAGTAATTCTGAAGTGAAGCATCGGAATCTAAAACTGACTCACAGGAGAGGTTCAAATCATAGAAAGTTAGTGTGTCTGTCCTCTTGTACTTAAGTCGGCGTTGTGCCTTTTGTATTAAATTCGGATGCAATTTCTGTGTTTCATCGTCAATAAGAAGGTCCAAGGGATATAGTAAACCAGAAGTGAAGCATCGGAATCTAAAACTGGACTCACAGGAGAGCTTCTAATCATAGCAAGTTAGAGTGTCAGACCTCTTGTACTTAAGTCTCCATTGTGCCTTTTGTATTAAATTCGCATGCAATTTCTGTAATTTCATCGTCAATAAGAAGGTCTAAGGTATACAGTAAACCTGAAGTGAAGTATAGGAATCTAAAACTGGATTCACAGGAGAGGTTCAAATCATAGAAAGTTAGAGTGTCAGTCCTGTTGTACTTAAGTCAGCATTGTGCCTATTGTATAAAATTCGGATGCAATTTCTGTGTTTCATCGTCAATAAGAAGGTCCAAGGGATACAGTAAACCTGAAGTGAAACATCGGAATCTAAAACTGGACTCATAGGAGAGGTTCATATAATAGTAAGTTAGAGTATCAGTCCTCTTGTACTTAAGTCGGCATTGTGCCTTTTGTATTAAATTCGGATGCAATTTCCGTGTTTCGTCGTCAATAGGAAGGTCCAAGTGATACAGTAAACCTGAAGTGAAGCATCGGAATCTAAAACTGTACACACAGGAGAGGTTCAAATCATAGGAAGTTATAGTGTCAGTCCACTTGTACTTAAGTCGGCATTGTGCCTTTTGTATTAAATTCGGATGCAATTTCTGTATTTCATCGTCAATAAGAAGGTCCAAGGTATACAGTAAACCTGAAGTGAAGCATCGGAATCTAAAACATGACTCACAGGAGAGGTTCAGATCATAGAATGTTAGGGTGTCTGTCCTCTTGTACTTAAGTCGGCATTGTGCGTTTTGTATAAAATTCGGATGCAATTTCTGCGTTTCATCGTCAATACGAAGGTCCAAGGGATACAGTAAACCTGAAGTGATGCATCGGATTCTAAAACTGGACTCACAGGAGAGGTTCAAATCATAGAAAGTTAGAGTGTCTGTACCCTTGTACTTAAGTCGGCATTGTGCCTTTTGTATTAAATTCGGATAAAATTTCTGTATTTCGTCGTCAAAAAGAAGGTCCAAGGTATACAGTTGACCAGAAGTGAAGCATCGGAATATAAAACTGGACTCTCAGGAGAGGTTCAAATCGTAGAGAGTTAGAGTTTCAGTCCTCTTGTACTTAAGTCGGCTTTGTGCCTTTTGTATTAAAAACGGATGCAATTTCTGTGTTTCATCGTCAATGAGAATGTCCAAGGGATACAGTAAACCTGAAGTGAAGCATCGGAATCCAAAACTGGACTCACAGGAGAGGTTCAAATCATAGAAAGTTAGAGTGTCTGTACCCTTGTACTTAAGTCGGCATTGTGCCTTTTGTATTAAATTCGGATAAAATTTCTGTATTTCGTCGTCAAAAAGAAGGTCCAAGGTATACAGTTGACCAGAAGTGAAGCATCGGAATATAAAACTGGACTCTCAGGAGAGGTTCAAATCGTAGAGAGTTAGAGTGTCGGTCCTCTTGTACTTATGTCGGCATTGTGCCTTTTGTATTGAATTCGGATGCAATTGCTGTGTTTCATCGTCAATAAGTAGCTCCAAGGGATACAGTAAACCTGAAGTGCAGCATCGAAATCTAAAACTGCACTCAAAGGAGAGGTTCAAATCATAGAAAGTTAGAGTGTCAGTCCTCATGTACATAAGTCGGCATTGTGCCTTTTGTATTAAATTCTAATGCAATTTCTGTGTTTCATCGTCAATAAGAAGGACCAAGGGATACAGTAAACCTGAAGTGAAGCATCGGAATCTAAAACTGGACTCGCAGGAGAGGTTCAAATCATAGAAAGTTAGAGTGTCAGTCCTCTTGTACTTAAGCCGGCATTGTGCCTTTTGTATGAAATTCGGATGCAATTTCTGTGTTTCATCGTCAATAAGAAGGTCCAAGGGATACAGTAAACCTGAAGTGAAACATCGAAATCTAAAAGTGGACTCACAGGAGAGGTTCATATCATAGTAAGTTAGAGTGTCAGTCCTCTTGTACTTAAGTCGGCATTGTGGCTTTTGTATTAAATTCGGATGCAATTTCCGTGTTTCATCGTCAATAGGAAGGTCCAAGGGATACAGTAAACCTGAGGTGAAGCATTGGATCTAAAACTGTACTCACAGGAAAGGTTCAAATCATATAATATTGGAGTGTACGTCCTCTTGTACTTAAGTCGGCATTGTGCCTTTTGTGTTAAATTCGGATGCAATTTCTGTGTTCCATCGTCAATAAGAATGTCCAAGGTATACAGTAACCTGAAGTGAAGCATCGGAATTTAAAACTGGATTCACAGGAGAGGTTTAAATCATGGAAAGCTATTGTGTCTGTCCTCTTGTACTTAAGTCGGCATTGTGCCTTTTGTATTAAATTCGGATGCAATTTCTGTGCTGCATCGTGAATAAGAAGGTCCAAGGTATACAGAAAACCTGAAGAGAAAGCATCGGAATCTAAAACTGGACTCACAGGAGCGGTTAAAGCATAGAAATTTGGAGTGTCAGTCCTCTTGTACTGAAGTCGGCAATGTGCCTTTTGTATTAAATTTGGATGCAATTTCTGTGTTTCATCGTCTATAAGAAGGTCCAAGGTATACAGTAAACCTGAAGTGAAGCATCGAATGTAAAACTGGTCTCTCAGGAGAGGTTTGTATCACAGAAAGTTATAGTGTTAGTCCTCTTGTACTTAAGTCGGCATTGTGCCTTTTGTGTTAAATTCGGATGCAATTTCTGTGTTTCATCGTCAATAAGAAGGTCCAATGTTTACAGTAAACCTGAAGTGAAGCATCGAAATCTAAAACTCAACTCACAGGAGAGATTTAAATCATAGAAAGTTAGAGTGTCAGTCCTCTTGTACTTAAGTCGGCATTGTGCATTTTGTATTAAATTCGGAGGCAATTTCTGTGTTTCATCGTTACTAAGAAGGTCCAAGGGATACAGTAATTCTGAAGTGAAGCATCGGAATCTAAAACTGACTCACAGGAGAGGTTCAAATCATAGAAAGTTAGTGTGTCTGTCCTCTTGTACTTAAGTCGGCGTTGTGCCTTTTGTATTAAATTCGGATGCAATTTCTGTGTTTCATCGTCAATAAGAAGGTCCAAGGGATACAGTAAATCAGAAGTGAAGCATCGGAATCTAAAACTGGACTCACAGGAGAGGTTCTAATCATAGCAAGTTAGAGTGTCAGACCTCTTGTACTTAAGTCTCCATTGTGCCTTTTGTATTAAATTCGGATGCAATTTCTGTAATTGCATCGTCAATAAGAAGGTCCAAGGTATACAGTAAACCTGAAGTGAAGTATAGGAATCTAAAACTGGATTCACAGGAGAGGTTCAAATCATAGAAAGTTAGAGTGTCAGCCCTGTTGTATTTAAGTCGGCATTGTGCCTTTTGTATTAAATTCGGATGCAATTTCCGTGTTTCATCGTCAATTGGAAGGTCCAAGGTATACAGTAAACCTGAAGTGAAGCATCGGAATAAAAACCTGGACTCTCAGGAGAGGTTCAAATCATAGAGAGTTAGAGTGTCGGTCCTCTTGTACTTAGGTCGGCATTGTGCCTTTTGTATTGAATTCGGATGCAATTGCTGTGTTTCATCGTCAATAAGAAGCTCCAAGGGATACAGTAAACCTGAAGTGCAGCATCGGAATCTACAACTGGACTCAAAGGAGAGGTTCAAATCATAGAAAGTTAGAGTGTCAGTCCTCATGTACATAAGTCGGCATTGTGCCTTTTGTATTAAATTCTAATGTAATTTCTGTGTTTCATCGTCAATAAGAAGGTCCAAGGGATACAGTAAACCTGAAGTGAAACATCGAAATCTAAAAGTGGACTCACAGGAGAGGTTCATATCATAGTAAGTTAGAGTGTCAGTCCTCATGTACTTAAGTCGGCATTGTGGCTTTTGTATTAAATTCGGATGCAATTTCTGTGTTTCATCGTCAATAAGAAGGTCCAAGGGATCCAGTTAACCTGAAGTGAAGCATCGGAATCTAAAACTGGACGCACAGGAGAGGTTCAAATCATAGAAAGTTAGAGTGTCTGTCCCCTTGTACTTAAGTCGGCATTGTGCCTTTTGTATTAAATTCGGATAAAATTTCTGTATTTCGTCGTCAATAAGAAGGTCCGAGGTATACAGTAAATCTGAAGTGAAGCATCGGAATTTAAAACTGGACTCTCAGGAGAGGTTCAAATCGTTGAGAGTTAAAGTGTCGGTCCTTTTGTACATATGTCGGCATTGTGCCTTTTGTATTAAATTCGGATGCAATTTCTGTGTTTCATCGTCAATAAGAATGTCCAATGTTTACAGTAAACCTGAAGTGAAGCATCGGAATCCAAAATTAGTCTCACAGGAGAGGTTAAAATCATAGAAATTTAGAGCGTCAGTCCTCTTGTACTTAAGTCGGCATTGTGCCTTTTGTATTATATTCGGATGCAATTTGTGTGTTTAATCGTCTATAAGAAGGTCCAAGGTATACAGTTAACCTGAAGTGAAGCATCGGATGTAAAACATGTCTCACAGGAGAGGTTTAAATCACACAAAGTTATAGTGTCAGTCCTCTTGTACTTAAGTCGGCATTGTGCCTTTTGTGTTAAATTCGGATGCAATTTCTGTGTTTCATCGTTACTAAGAAGGTCCAAGGGATACACTAATTCTGAAGTGAAGCATCGGAATCTAAAACTGACTCACAGGAGAGGTTCAAATCATAGAAAGTCTGTGTGTCTGTCCTCTTGTACTTATGTCGGCATTGTGCCTTTTGTATCGAATTCGGATTCAATTGCTGTGTTTCATCGTCAATAAGAAGCTCCAAGGGATACAGTAAACCTGAAGTGCAGCATCGGAATCTAAAACTGAACTCAAAGGAGAGGATCAAATCATAGAAAGTTAGAGTGTCAGTCCTCATGTACATAAGTCGGCATTGTGCCTTTTGTATTAACTTCTAATGCAATTTCTGTGTATCATCGTCAATAAGAAGGTCCAAGGGATACAGTAAACCTGAAGTGAAGCATCGGAATCTAAAACTGGACTCGCAGGAGAGTTTCAAATCATAGAAAGTTAGAGTGTCAGTCCTCTTGTACTTATGCCGGTATTGTGCCTTTTGTATTAAATTCGGAAGCAATTTCTGTGCTTCATCGTCATTAAGAAGGTCCAAGGGAGACAGTAAACCTGAAGTGAAACATCGAAATCTAAAACTGGACTCACAGGAGAGGTTCATATCATAGTAAGTTTGAGTGTCAGTCCTCTTGTACTTAAGTCGGCATTGTGCCTTTTGTATTAAATTCGGATGCAATTTCTGTGTTTCATCGTCAATAGGAAGGTCCAAGGGATACAGTACACCTGAGGTGAAGCATCGGAATCTAAAACTGTACACACAGGAGAGGTTCAAATCATAGAAAGTTAGAGTGTCTGTCCCCTTGTACTTAAGTCGGCATTGTGCCTTTTGTATTAAATTCGGAAAAAATTTCTGTATTTCGTCGTCAATAAGAAGGTCCAAGGTATACAGTAAACATGAAGTGAAGCATCGGAATCTAAAACTGGACTCACAGGAGAGGTACAAATCATAGAAAGTTAGGGTGTCAGTCCTCTTGTACTTAAGTCGGCATTGTGCGTTTTGTATTAAATTCGGATGCAATTTCTGTGTTTCATCGTCAATAAGAATGTCCAAGGGATACAGTAAACCAGAAGTGAAGCATCGGAATCTAAAACTGGACTCACAGGAGAGGTTCTAATCATAGCAAGTTAGAGTGTCAGACCTCTTGTACTTATGTCTCCATTGTGCCTTTTGTATTAAATTCGGATGCAATTTCTGTAATTTCATCGTCAATACGAAGGTCCAAGGTATACAGAAAAACCTGAAGTGAAGTATAGGAATCTAAAACTGGATTCACAGGAGAGGTTAAAATCATAGAAAGTTAGAGTGTCAGTCCTGTTGTACTTAAGTCAGCATTGTGCCTATTGTATTAAATTCGGATGCAATTCCTGTGTTTCATCGTCAATAAGAAGGCCCAAGGGATACAGTAAACCTGAAGTGAAGCATCGGAATCTAAAACTGTACACACAAGAGAAGTTCAAATCATAGAAAGTTAGTGTGTCAGTCCACTTGTTCTTAAGTCGGCATTGTGCCTTTTGTGTTAAATTCGGATGCAATTTCTGTATTTCATCGCCAATAAGAAGGTCCAAGGTATACAGTAAACCTGAAGTGAAGCATCGGAATCTAAAACTGGACTCACAGGAGAGGTTCAAATCATAGAAAGTTAGAATGTCTGTCCCCTTGTACTTAAGTCAGCTTTGTGACTTTTGTATTAAATTCGGAAAAAATTTCTGTATTTCGTCGTCAATAAGAAGGTCCAAGGTATACAGTTAACCTGAAGTGAAGCATCGGAATTTGAAACTGGACTCTCAGGAGAGGTTCAAATCATAGATAGTTAGAGTGTCGTTCCTCTTGTACTTATGTCGGCATTGTGCCTTTTGTATTAAATTCGGATACAATTTCTGTGTTTCATGGTCAATAAGAATGTCCAAGGGAAACAGTAAACCTGAAGTGAAGCATCGGAATCCAAAGTTAGTCTCACAGGAGAGGTTCAAATCATCGAAAGTTAGTGTGTCAGTCCTCTTGTACTTAAGTCGGCATTGTGCCTTTTGTATTAAATTCGGATAAAATTTCTGTATTTCGTCGTCAATAAGAAGGTCCAAGGTATACATTTAACCTGAAGTGAAGCATCGGAATATAAAACTGGACCCTCAGGAGAGGTTCAAATCATAGAGAGTTAGAGTGTCGGTCCTCTTGTACTTATGTCGGCATTGTGCCTTTTGTATTGAATTCAAATGCAATTGCTGTGTTTCATCGTCAATAAGAAGCTCCAAGGGATACAGTAAACCTGAAGTGCAGCATCGGATTCTAAAACTGAACTCAAAGGAGAGGTTCAAATCATAGAAAGTTAGAGTGTCAGTCCTCATGTACATAAGTCGGCATTGTGCCTTTTGTATTAACTTCTAATGCAATTTCTGTGTATCGTCGTCAATAAGAAGGTCCAAGGGATACAGTAAACCTGAAGTGAAGTATCGGAATCTAAAACTGGACTCGCAGGAGAGTTTCAAATCATAGAAAGTTAGAGTGTCAGTCCTCTTGTACTTATGCCGGTATTGTGCCTTTTGTATTAAATTCGGAAGCAATTTCTGTGTTTCATCGTCATTAAGAAGGTCCAAGGGAGACAGTAAACCTGAAGTGAAACATCGAAATCTAAAACTGGACTCACAGGAGAGGTTCATATCATAGTAATTTAGAGTGTCAGTCCTCTTGTACTTAAGTCGGCATTGTGCCTTTTGTATTAAATTCGGATGCAATTTCCGTGTTTCATCGTCAATAGGAAGGTCCAAGGGATACAGTAAACCTGAGGTGAAGCATCGGAATCTAAAACTGTACACACAGGAGAGGTTCAAATCATAGAAAGTTAGAGTGTCAGTCCACTTGTACTGAAATCGGCATTGTGCCTTTTGTATTAAATTCGGATGCAATTTCTGTATTTCATCGTCAATAAGAAGGTCCAAGGTATACAGTAAACATGAAGTGAAGCATCGGAATCTAAAACTGGACCCACAGGAGAGGTACAAATCATTGAAAGTTAGGGTGTCAGTCCTCTTGTACTTATGTCGGCATTGTGCGTTTTGTATTAAATTCGGATGCAATTTCTGCGTTTCATCGTCAATAAGAAGGTCCAAGGGATACAGTAAACCTGAAGTGAAGCATCGGATTCTAAAACTGGACTCACAGGAGAGGTTAAAATCATAGAAAGTTAGAGTTTCAGTCCTCTTGTACTAAATTCGGCTTTGTGCCTTTTGTATTAAAAACGGATGCAATTTCTGTGTTTCATCGTCAATAAGAAGGTCCATGGTATACAGTAAACCTGAAGTGAAGCATCGGAATCTAAAACTGGACTCACAGGAGAGGTTCAAATCATAGAAAGTTAGAGTGTCTGTTCCCTTGTACTTAAGTCGGCTTTGAGCCTTTTGTATTAAATTCGGATAAAATTTCTGTATTTCGTCGTCAATAAGAAGGTCCAAGGAATACAGTAAACCTGATGTGAAGCATCGGAATTTAAAACTGGACTCTCAGGAGAGGTTCAAATCATAGAGAGTTAATGTGTCGGTCCTCTTGTACTTATGTCGGCATTGTGCCTTTTGTATTAAATTCGGATGCAATTTCTGTGTTTCATCGTCAATAAGAATGTCCAAGGGATACAGTAAACCTGAAGTGAAGCATCGGAATCCAAAATTAGTCTCACAGGAGAGGTTCAAATTATAGAAAGTTAGAGTTTCAGTTCTCTTGTAATTAATTCGGCATTGTGCCATTTGTATTGAATTCGGATGCAATTTCTGTGTTTCATCGTCAATAAGAAGCTCCAAGGGATACAGTAAACCTGAAGTGAAGTATAGGAATCTAAAACTGGACTCACAGGAGAGGTTCAAATCATAGATAGTTAGAGTGTCAGTCCTCATGTACATAAGTCGGCATTGTGCCTTTTGCATTAAATTCCGAAGCAATATCTGTGTTTCATCGCTATTAAGAAGGTCCAAGGGATACAGTAATTCTGAAGTGAAGCATCGGAATCTAAAACTGACTCACAGGACAGGTTCAAATCATAGAAAGTTAGTGTGTCTGTCCTCTTGTACTTAAGTCTCCATTGTGCCTTTTGTATTAAATTCAGATGCAATTTCTGTAATTTCATCGTCAATACGAAGGTCCAAGGTATACAGTAAACCTGAAGTGAAGTATAGGAATCTAAAACTGGATTCACAGGAGAGGTTCAAATCATAGAAAGTTAGAGTGTCAGTCCTCATGTACATAAGTCGGCATTGTGCCCTTTGTATTAAATTCTAATGCAATTTCTGTGTATCATCGTCAATAAGAAGGTCCAAGGGATACAGTAAACCTGAAGTGAAGCATCGGAATCTAAAACTGGACTCGCAGGAGAGTTTCAAATCATAGAATATTAGAGTGTCAGTCCTCATGTACATAAGTCGGCATTGTGCCTTTTTATTAAATTCGGAAGCAATTTCTGTGTTTCATCGTCATTAAGAAGGTCCAAGGGATACAGTGAACCTGAAGTGAAACATCGAAATTTAAAACTGGACTCACAGGAGAGGTTCATATCATAGTAAGTTAGAGTGTCAGTCCTCTTGTACTTAAGTCGGCATTGTGCCTTTTGTATTAAATTCGGATGCAATTTCCGTGTTTCATCGTCAATAGGAAGGTCCACGGGATACAGTAAACCTGAGGTGAAGCATCGGAATCTAAAACTGTACACACAGGAGAGGTCCAAATCATAGAAAGTTAGAGTGTCAGTCCACATGTACTTAAGTCGGCATTGTGCCTTTTGTATTAAATTCGGATGCAATTTCTGTATTTCATCGTCAATAAGAAGGTCCAAGGTATACAGTAAACATGAATTGAAGCATCGGAATCTAAAACTGGACTCACAGGAGAGATACAAATCATAGAAAGTTAGGGTGTCAGTCCTCTTGTACTTAAGTCGGAATTGTGCGTTTTGAATTAAATTCGGTGCCATTTCTGCGTTTCATCGTCAATAAGAAGGTCCAAGGGATACAGTAAACCTGAAGTGAAGCATCGGATTCTAAAACTGAACTCACAGGAGAGGTTAAAGTCATAGAAAGTTAGGGTTTCAGTCCTCTTGTACTTAAGTCGGCTTTGTGCCTTTTGTATTAAAAACGGATGCAATTTCTGTGTTTCATCGTCAATAAGAAGGTCCAAGGGATACAGTAAACCTGAAGTGAAGCATCGGAATCTAAAACTGGACTCACAGGAGAGATTCAAATCATAGAAAGTTAGAGTGTCTGTCCCCTTGTACTTAAGTCGGCATTGTGCCTTTTGTATTAAATTCGGATAAAATTTCTGTATTTCGTCGTCAATAAGAAGGTCCAAGGAATACAGCAAACCTGATGTGAAGCATCGGAATTTAAAACTGGACTCTCAGGAGAGGTTCAAATCATAGAGAGTTAAAGTGTCGGTCCTCTTGTACTTATGTCGGCATTGTGCCTTTTGTATTAAAATCGGATGCAATTTCTGTGTTTCATCGTCAATAAGAATGTCCAAGGGATACAGTAAACCTGAAGTGAAGCATCGGAATCCAAAATTAGTCTCACAGGAGAGGTTCAAATCATAGTAAGTTAGAGTGTCAGTCCACTTGTACTTAAGTCGGCATTGTGCCTTTTGTATTAAATTCTAATGCAATTTCTGTGTATCATCGTCAATAAGAAGGTCCAAGGGATACAGTAAACCTGAAGTGAAGCATCGGAATCTAAAACTGGACTCGCAGGAGAGTTTCAAATCATAGAAAGTTAGAGTGTCAGTCCTCTTGTACTTATGCCGGTATTGTGCCTTTTGTATTAAATTCGGAAGAAATTTCTGTGTTTCATCGTCATTAAGAAGGTCCAAGGGATACAGTAAACCTGAAGTGAAACATCGAAATCTAAAACTGGACTCACAGGAGAGGTTCATATCATAGTAAGTTAGAGTGTCAGTCCTCTTGTACTTAAGTCGGCATTGTGCCTTTTGTATTAAATTCGGATGCAATTTCCGTGTTTCATCGTCAATAGGAAGGTCCAAGGGATACAGTAAACCTGAGGTGAAGCATCGGAATCTAAAACTGTACACACAGGAGAGGTTCAAATCATAGAAAGTTAGAGTGTCAGTCCACTTGTACTTAAGTCGGCATTGTGCCTTTTGTATTAAATTCGGATGCAATTTCTGTATTTCATCGTCAATAAGAAGGTCCAAGGTATACAGTAAACATGAAGTGAAGCATCGGAATCTAAAACTGGACTCACAGGAGAGGTACAAATCATAGAAAGTTAGGATGTCAGTACTCTTGTACTTAAGTCGGCATTGTGCGTTTTGTATTAAATTCGGATGCAATTTCTGCGTTTCATCGTCAATACGAAGGTCCAAGTTATACAGTAAACCTGAAGTGAAGTATAGGAATCTAAAACTGGATTCACAGGAGAGGTTCAAATCATAGAAAGTTAGAGTGTCAGTCCACTTGTACTTAAGTCGGCATTGTGCCTTTTGTATTAAATTCGGATGCAATTTCTGTATTTCATCGTCAATAAGAAGGTCCAAGGGATACAGTAAACCTGAAGTGAAGCATCGGAATCAAAAACTGTACACACAGGAGAGTTTCAAATCATAGAAAGTTAGAGTGTCAGTCCTCTTGTACTTATGCCGGTATTGTGCCTTTTGTATTAAATTCGGATAAAATTTCTGTATTGCGTCGTCAATAAGAAGGTCCAAGGAATACAGTAAACCTGATGTGAAGCATCGGAATTTAAAACTGGACTCTCAGGAGAGGTTCAAATCATAGAGAGTTAAAGTGTCGGTCCTCTTGTACTTATGTCGGCATTGTGCCTTTTGTATTAAATTCGGATGCAATTTCTGTGTTTCATCGTCAATAAGAATGTCCAAGGGATACAGTAAACTTGAAGTGAAGCATCGAAATCTAAACCTCAACTCACTGGAGAGGTTCACATCATAGAAAGTTAGAGTGTCTGTCCCCTTTACTTAAGTCGGCATTGTGCCTTTTGTATTAAATTCGGATGCAATTTCTGTGTTTCATCGTCAATAAGAAGGTCCAATGTTAACAGTAAACCTGAAGTGAAGCATCGAAATCTTAAACTCAACTCACAGGAGAGGTTTAAATCATAGAAAGTTGGAGTGTCAGTCCTCTTGTACTTAAGTCGGCATTGTGCATTTTGTATTAAATTCGGATGCAATTTCTGTGTTTCATCGTTACTAAGAAGGTCCAAGGGATACAGTAATTCTGAAGTGAAGCATCGGAATCTAAAACTGACTCACAGGAGAGGTTCAAATCATAGAAAGTTAGTGTGTCTGTCCTCTTGTACTTAAGTCTCCATTGTGCCTTTTGTATTAAATTCGGATGGAATTTCTGTAATTTCATCGTCAATACGAAGGTCCAAGGTATACAGTAAACCTGAAGTGAAGAATAGGAATCTAAAACTGGATTCACAGGAGAGGTTCAAATCATAGAAAGTTAGAGTGTCAGTCCTGTTGTACTTAAGTCAGCATTGTGCCTATTGTATTAAATTCGGATGCAATTTCTGTGTTTCATCGTCAATAAGAAGGTCCAAGGGATACAGTAAACCTGAAGTGAAACATCGGAATCTAAAACTGGACTCACAGGAGAGGTTCATATAATAGTAAGTTAGAGTGTCAGTCCTCTTGTACTTAAGTCGGCATTTTGCCTTTTGTATTAAATTCGGATGCAATTTCCGTGTTTCATCGTCAATAGGAATTTCCAAGGGATACAGTAAACCTGAAGTCAAGCATCGGAATCTAAAACTGTACACACAGGAGAGGTTCAAATCATAGTAAGTTAGAGTGTCAGTACACTTGTACTTAAGTCGGCATTGTGCTTTTTGTATTAAATTCGGATGCAATTTCTGTATTTCTTCGTCAATAAGAAGGTCCTAGGTATACAGTAAACCTGAAGTGAAGCATCGGAATCTAAAACTGGACTCACAGGAGAGGTTCAAATCATAGAAAGTTAGGGTGTCAGTCCTCTTGTACTTAAGTCGGCATTGTGCGTTTTGTATTAAATTCGGATGCAATTTCTGCGTTTCATCGTCAATACGAAGGTCCAAGGGATACAGTAAACCTGATGTGATGCATCGGATTCTAAAACTGGACTCACAGGAGAGGTTAATGTCATAGAAAGTTAGAGTTTCAGTCCTCTTGTACTTAAGTCGGCTTTGTGCCTTTTGTATTAAAAACGGATGCAATTTCCGAGCTTCATCGTCAATAAGAAGGACCAAGGGATACAGTAAACCTGAAGTGAAGCATCGGAATCTAAAACTGGACTCACAGGAGAGGTTCAAAGCATAGAAAGTTAGAGTTTCTGTCCCCTTGTACTTAAGTCGGCATTGTGCCTTTTGTATTAAAGTCGGATAAAATTTCTGTATTTCGTCGTCAATAAGAGGGTCCAAGGTATACAGTTAACCTGAAGTGAAGCATCGGAATTTAAAACTGGACTCTCAGGAGAGGTTCAAATCATAGAGGGTTAGAGTGTCAGTCCTCTTGTACTTATGTCGGCATTGTGCCTTTTGTATTAAATTCGGAAGCAATTTCTGTGTTTCATCGGCAATAAGAATGTCCAAGGGAAACAGTAAACCTGAAGTGAAGCATCGGAATCCAAAGCTAGTCCCACAGGAGAGGTTCAAATCATAGAAAGTTAGAGTGTCAGTTCTCTTGTAATTAAGTCGGCATTGTGCCATTTGTATTGAATTCGGATGCAATTTCTGTGTTTCATCGTCAATAAGAAGCTCCAAGGGATACAGTAAACCTGAAGTGAAGTATAGGAATCTAAAAATGGATTCACAGGAGAGGTTCAAATCATAGAAAGTTAGAGTGTCAGTCCTCATGTACATAAGTCGGCATTGTGCCTTTTGTATTAAATTCTAATGCAATTTCTGTGTATCATCGTCAATAAGATGGTCCAAGGGATACAGTAAACCTGAAGTGAAGCATCGGAATCTAAAACTGGACTCGCAGGAGAGTTTCAAATCATAGAATGTTAGAGTGTCAGTCCTCATGTACATAAGTCGGCATTGTGCCTTTTGAATTAAATTCTGAAGCAATTTCTGTGTTTCATCGTCATTAAGAAGGTCCAAGGGATACAGTAATTCTGAAGTGAAGCATCGGAATCTAAAACTGACTCACAGGAGAGGTTCAAATCATAGAAAGTTAGTGTGTCTGTCCTCTTGTACTTAAGTCTCCATTGTGCCTTTTGTATTAAATTCGGATGCAATTTCTGTAATTTCATCGTCAATACGAAGGTCCAAGGTATACAGTAAACCTGAAGTGAAGTATAGGAATCTAAAACTGGATTCACAGGAGAGGTTCAAATCATAGAAAGTTAGAGTGTCAGTCCTCATGTACATAAGTCGGCATTGTGCCTTTTGTATTAAATTCTAATGCAATTTCTGTGTATCATCGTCAATAAGAAGGTCCAAGGGATACAGTAAACCTGAAGTGAAGCATCGGAATCTAAAACTGGACTCGCAGGAGAGTTTCAAATCATAGAATGTTAGAGTGTCAGTCCTCATGTACATAAGTCGGCATTGTGCCTTTTGTATTAAATTCGGAAGCAATTTCTGTGTTTCATCGTCATTAAGAAGGTCCAAGGGATACAGTGAACCTGAAGTGAAACATCGAAATCTAAAACTGGACTCACAGGAGAGGTTCATATCATAGTAAGTTAGAGTGTCAGTCCTCTTGTACTTAAGTCAGCATTGTGCCTTTTGTATTAAATTCGGATGCAATTTCTGTGTTTCATCCTCAATAGGAAGGTCCAAGGGATACAGTAAACCTGAGGTGAAGCATCGGAATCTAAAACTGTACACACAGGAGAGGTTCAAATCATAGAAAGTTAGAGTGTCAGTCCACTTGTACTTAAGTCGGCATTGTGCCTTTTGTATTAAATTCGGATGCACTTTCTGTATTTCATCGTCAATAAGAAGGTCCAAGGTATACAGTAAACATGAAGTGAAGCATCGGAATCTAAAACTGGACTCACAGGAGAGGTACAAATCATAGAAAGTTAGGGTGTCAGTCCTCTTGTACTTAAGTCGGAATTGTGCGTTTTGTATTAAATTCGGATGCAATTTCTGCGTTTCATCGTCAATAAGAAGGTCCAAGGGATACAGTAAACCTGAAGTGAAGCATCGGATTCTAAAACTGGACTCACAGGAGAGGTTAAAATCATAGAAAGTTAGAGTTTCAGTCCTCTTGTACTTAAGTCGGCTTTGTGCCTTTTGTATTAAAAACGGATGCAATTTCTGTGTTTCATCGTCAAAAAGAAGGTCCAAGGGATACAGTAAACCTGAAGTGAAGCATCGGAATCTAAAACTGGACTCACAGGAGAGGTTCAAATCATAGAAAGTTAGAGTGTCTGTCCCCTCGTACTTAAGTCGGCATTGTGCCTTTTGTATTAAATTCGGATAAAATTTCTGTATTTCGTCGTCAATAAGAAGGTCCAAGGAATACAGTAAACCTGATGTGAAACATCGGAATCTAAAACTGGACTCACAGGAGAGGTTCATATAATAGTAAGTTAGAGTGTCAGTCCTCTTGTACTTAAGTCGGCATTGTGCCTTTTGTATTAAATTCGGATGCAATTTCCGTGTTTCATCGTCAATAGGAAAGTCCAAGGGATACAGTAAACCTGAAGTGAAGCATCGGAATCTAAAACTGTACACACAGGAGAGGTTCAAATCATAGTAAGTTAGAGTGTCAGTCCACTTGTACTTAAGTCGGCATTGTGCCTTTTGTATTAAATTCTAATGCAATTTCTGTGTATCATCGTCAATAAGAAGGTCCAAGGGATACAGTAAACCTGAAGTGAAGCATCGGAATCTAAAACTGGACTCGCAGGAGAGTTTCAAATCATAGAAAGTTAGAGTGTCAGTCCTCTTGTACTTATGCCGGTATTGTGCCTTTTGTATTAAATTCGGAAGAAATTTCTGTGTTTCATCGTCATTAAGAAGGTCTAAGGGATACAGTAAACCTGAAGTGAAACATCGAAATCTAAAACTGGACTCACAGGAGAGGTTCATATCATAGTAAGTTAGAGTGTCAGTCCTCTTGTACTTAAGTCGGCATTGTGCCTTTTGTATTAAATTCGGATGCAATTTCCGTGTTTCATCGTCAATAGGAAGGTCCAAGGGATACAGTAAACCTGAGGTGAAGCATCGGAATCTAAAACTGTACACACAGGAGAGGTTCAAATCATAGAAAGTTAGAGTGTCAGTCCACTTGTACTTAAGTCGGCATTGTGCCTTTTGTATTAAATTCGGATGCAATTTCTGTATTTCATCGTCAATAAGAAGGTCCAAGGTATACAGTAAACATGAAGTGAAGCATCGGAATCTAAAACTGGACTCACAGGAGAGGTACAAATCATAGAAAGTTAGGATGTCAGTACTCTTGTATTTAAGTCGGCATTGTGCGTTTTGTATTAAATTCGGATGCAATTTCTGCGTTTCATCGTCAATAAGAAGGTCCAAGGGATACAGTAAACCTGAAGTGAAGCATCGGATTCTAAAACTGAACTCACAGGAGAGGTTAAAATCATAGAAACTTAGAGTGTCTGTCCCCTTGTACTTAAGTCGGCATTGTGCCTTTTGTATTAAATTCGGATAAAATTTCTGTATTGCGTCGTCAATAAGAAGGTCCAAGGAATACAGTAAACCTGATGTGAAGCATCGGAATTTAAAACTGGACTCTCAGGAGAGGTTCAAATCATAGAGAGTTAAAGTGTCGGTCCTCTTGTACTTATGTCGGCATTGTGCCTTTTGTATTAAATTCGGATGCAATTTCTGTGTTTCATCGTCAATAAGAATGTCCAAGGGATACAGTAAACTTGAAGTGAAGCATCGAAATCTAAACCTCAACTCACTGGAGAGGTTCACATCATAGAAAGTTAGAGTGTCTGTCCCCTTTACTTAAGTCGGCATTGTGCCTTTTGTATTAAATTCGGATGCAATTTCTGTGTTTCATCGTCAATAAGAAGGTCCAATGTTAACAGTAAACCTGAAGTGAAGCATCGAAATCTAAAACTCAACTCACAGGAGAGGTTTAAATCATAGAAAGTTGGAGTGTCAGTCCTCTTGTACTTAAGTCGGCATTGTGCATTTTGTATTAAATTCGGATGCAATTTCTGTGTTTCATCGTTACTAAGAAGGTCCAAGGGATACAGTAATTCTGAAGTGAAGCATCGGAATCTAAAACTGACTCACAGGAGAGGTTCAAATCATAGAAAGTTAGTGTGTCTGTCCTCTTGTACTTAAGTCTCCATTGTGCCTTTTGTATTAAATTCGGATGCAATTTCTGTAATTTCATCGTCAATACGAAGGTCCAAGGTATACAGTAAACCTGAAGTGAAGAATAGGAATCTAAAACTGGATTCACAGGAGAGGTTCAAATCATAGAAAGTTAGAGTGTCAGTCCTGTTGTACTTAAGTCAGCATTGTGCCTATTGTATTAAATTCGGATGCAATTTCTGTGTTTCATCGTCAATAAGAAGGTCCAAGGGATACAGTAAACCTGAAGTGAAACATCGGAATCTAAAACTGGACTCACAGGAGAGGTTCATATAATAGTAAGTTAGAGTGTCAGTCCTCTTGTACTTAAGTCGGCATTTTGCCTTTTGTATTAAATTCGGATGCAATTTCCGTGTTTCATCGTCAATAGGAATTTCCAAGGGATACAGTAAACCTGAAGTCAAGCATCGGAATCTAAAACTGTACACACAGGAGAGGTTCAAATCATAGTAAGTTAGAGTGTCAGTACACTTGTACTTAAGTCGGCATTGTGCTTTTTGTATTAAATTCGGATGCAATTTCTGTATTTCTTCGTCAATAAGAAGGTCCTAGGTATACAGTAAACCTGAAGTGAAGCATCGGAATCTAAAACTGGACTCACAGGAGAGGTTCAAATCATAGAAAGTTAGGGTGTCAGTCCTCTTGTACTTAAGTCGGCATTGTGCGTTTTGTATTAAATTCGGATGCAATTTCTGCGTTTCATCGTCAATACGAAGGTCCAAGGGATACAGTAAACCTGATGTGATGCATCGGATTCTAAAACTGGACTCACAGGAGAGGTTAATGTCATAGAAAGTTAGAGTTTCAGTCCTCTTGTACTTAAGTCGGCTTTGTGCCTTTTGTATTAAAAACGGATGCAATTTCCGAGCTTCATCGTCAATAAGAAGGTCCAAGGGATACAGTAAACCTGAAGTGAAGCATCGGAATCTAAAACTGGACTCACAGGAGAGGTTCAAAGCATAGAAAGTTAGAGTGTCTGTCCCCTTGTACTTAAGTCGGCATTGTGCCTTTTGTATTAAAGTCGGATAAAATTTCTGTATTTCGTCGTCAATAAGAGGGTCCAAGGTATACAGTTAACCTGAAGTGAAGCATCGGAATTTAAAACTGGACTCTCAGGAGAGGTTCAAATCATAGAGGGTTAGAGTGTCAGTCCTCTTGTACTTATGTCGGCATTGTGCCTTTTGTATTAAATTCGGAAGCAATTTCTGTGTTTCATCAGCAATAAGAATGTCCAAGGGAAACAGTAAACCTGAAGTGAAGCATCGGAATCCAAAGCTAGTCCCACAGGAGAGGTTCAAATCATAGAAAGTTAGAGTGTCAGTTCTCTTGTAATTAAGTCGGCATTGTGCCATTTGTATTGAATTCGGATGCAATTTCTGTGTTTCATCGTCAATAAGAAGCTCCAAGGGATACAGTAAACCTGAAGTGAAGTATAGGAATCTAAAAATGGATTCACAGGAGAGGTTCAAATCATAGAAAGTTAGAGTGTCAGTCCTCATGTACATAAGTCGGCATTGTGCCTTTTGTATTAAATTCTAATGCAATTTCTGTGTATCATCGTCAATAAGATGGTCCAAGGGATACAGTAAACCTGAAGTGAAGCATCGGAATCTAAAACTGGACTCGCAGGAGAGTTTCAAATCATAGAATGTTAGAGTGTCAGTCCTCATGTACATAAGTCGGCATTGTGCCTTTTGAATTAAATTCTGAAGCAATTTCTGTGTTTCATCGTCATTAAGAAGGTCCAAGGGATACAGTAATTCTGAAGTGAAGCATCGGAATCTAAAACTGACTCACAGGAGAGGTTCAAATCATAGAAAGTTAGTGTGTCTGTCCTCTTGTACTTAAGTCTCCATTGTGCCTTTTGTATTAAATTCGGATGCAATTTCTGTAATTTCATCGTCAATACGAAGGTCCAAGGTATACAGTAAACCTGAAGTGAAGTATAGGAATCTAAAACTGGATTCACAGGAGAGGTTCAAATCATAGAAAGTTAGAGTGTCAGTCCTCATGTACATAAGTCGGCATTGTGCCTTTTGTATTAAATTCTAATGCAATTTCTGTGTATCATCGTCAATAAGAAGGTCCAAGGGATACAGTAAACCTGAAGTGAAGCATCGGAATCTAAAACTGGACTCGCAGGAGAGTTTCAAATCATAGAATGTTAGAGTGTCAGTCCTCATGTACATAAGTCGGCATTGTGCCTTTTGTATTAAATTCGGAAGCAATTTCTGTGTTTCATCGTCATTAAGAAGGTCCAAGGGATACAGTGAACCTGAAGTGAAACATCGAAATCTAAAACTGGACTCACAGGAGAGGTTCATATCATAGTAAGTTAGAGTGTCAGTCCTCTTGTACTTAAGTCAGCATTGTGCCTTTTGTATTAAATTCGGATGCAATTTCTGTGTTTCATCCTCAATAGGAAGGTCCAAGGGATACAGTAAACCTGAGGTGAAGCATCGGAATCTAAAACTGTACACACAGGAGAGGTTCAAATCATAGAAAGTTAGAGTGTCAGTCCACTTGTACTTAAGTCGGCATTGTGCCTTTTGTATTAAATTCGGATGCACTTTCTGTATTTCATCGTCAATAAGAAGGTCCAAGGTATACAGTAAACATGAAGTGAAGCATCGGAATCTAAAACTGGACTCACAGGAGAGGTACAAATCATAGAAAGTTAGGGTGTCAGTCCTCTTGTACTTAAGTCGGAATTGTGCGTTTTGTATTAAATTCGGATGCAATTTCTGCGTTTCATCGTCAATAAGAAGGTCCAAGGGATACAGTAAACCTGAAGTGAAGCATCGGATTCTAAAACTGGACTCACAGGAGAGGTTAAAATCATAGAAAGTTAGAGTTTCAGTCCTCTTGTACTTAAGTCGGCTTTGTGCCTTTTGTATTAAAAACGGATGCAATTTCTGTGTTTCATCGTCAAAAAGAAGGTCCAAGGGATACAGTAAACCTGAAGTGAAGCATCGGAATCTAAAACTGGACTCACAGGAGAGGTTCAAATCATAGAAAGTTAGAGTGTCTGTCCCCTCGTACTTAAGTCGGCATTGTGCCTTTTGTATTAAATTCAGATAAAATTTCTGTATTTCGTCGTCAATAAGAAGGTCCAAGGAATACAGTAAACCTGATGTGAAGCATCGGAATTTAAAACTGGACTCTCAGGAGAGGTTCAAATCATAGAGAGTTAAAGTGTCGGTCCTCTTGTACTTATGTCGGCATTGTGCCTTTTGTATTAAATTCGGGTGCAATTTCTGTGTTTCATCGTCAATAAGAATGTCCAAGGGATACAGTAAACCTGAAGTGAAGCATCGGAATAAAAAATTAGTCTCACAGGAGAGGTTCAAATCATAGAAAGTTAGAGTGTCAGTCCTCTTGTACTTAAGTCGGCATTGTGCCATTTGTATTGAATTCGGATGCAATTTCTGTGTTTCATCGTCAATAAGAAGCTCCAAGGGATACAGTAAACCTGAAGTGGAGCATCGGAATCTAAAACTGGACTCAAAGGAGAGGTTCAAATCATAGAAAGTTAGAGTGTCTGTCCCCTTTACTTAAGTCGGCATTGTGCCTTTTGTATTAAATTCGGATGCAATTTCTGTGTTTCATCGTCAATAAGAAGGTCCAATGTTTACAGTAAACCTGAAGTGAAGCATCGAAATCTAAAACTCATCTCACAGGAGAGGTTTAAATCATAGAAAGTTGGAGTGTTAGTCCTCTTGTACTTAAGTCGGCATTGTGCATTTTGTAATAAATTCGGATGCAATTTCTGTCTTTCATCGTTACTAAGAAGGTCCAAGGGATACAGTAATTCTGAAGTGAAGCATCGGAATCTAAAACTGACTCACAGGAGAGGTTCAAATCATAGAAAGTTAGTGTGTCTGTCCTCTTGTACTTAAGTCTCCATTGTGCTTTTGTATTAAATTCGGATGCAATTTCTGTAATTTCATCGTCAATACGAAGGTCCAAGGTATACAGTAAACCTGAAGTGAAGTATAGGAATCTAAAACTGGATTCACAGAGAGGTTCAAATCATAGAAAGTTAGAGTGTCAGTCCTGTTGTACTTAAGTCAGCATTGTGCCTATTGTATTAAATTCGGATGGAATTTCTGTGTTTCATCGTCAATAAGAAGGTCCAAGGGATACAGTAAACCTGAAGTGAAACATCGGAATCTAAAACTGGACTCACAGGAGAGGTTCATATAATAGTAAGTTAGAGTGTCAGTCCTCTTGTACTTAAGTCGGCATTGTGCCTTTTGTATTACATTCGGATGCAATTTCCGTGTTTCATCGTCAATAGGAAGGTCCAAGGGATACAGTAAACCTGAAGTGAAGCATCGGAATCTAAAACTGTACACACAGGAGAGGTTCAAATCATAGTAAGTTAGAGTGTCAGTCCACTTGTACTTAAGTTGGCATTGTGCTTTTTGTATTAAATTCTAATGCAATTTCTGTGTATCATCGTCAATAAGAAGGTCCAAGGGATACAGTAAACCTGAAGTGAAGCATCGGAATCTAAAACTGGACTCGCAGGAGAGTTTCAAATCATAGAAAGTTAGAGTGTCAGTCCTCTTGTACTTATGCCGGTATTGTGCCTTTTGTATTAAATTCGGAAGCAATTTCTGTGTTTCATCGTCATTAAGAAGGTCCAAGGGATACAGTAAACCTGAAATGAAACATCGAAATCTAAAACTGGACTCACAGGAGAGGTTCATATCATAGTAAGTTCGAGTGTCAGTCCTCTTGTACTTAAGTCGGCATTGTGCCTTTTGTATTAAATTCGGATGCAATTTCCGTGTTTCATCGTCAATAGGAAGGTCCAAGGGATACAGTAAACCTGAGGTGAAGCATCGGAATCTAAAACTGTACACACAGGAGAGGTTCAAATCATAGAAAGTTAGAGTGTCAGTCCACTTGTACTTAAGTCGGCATTGTGCCTTTTGTATTAAATTCGGATGCAATTTCTGTATTTCATCGTCAATAAGAAGGTCCAAGGTATACAGTAAACATGAAGTGAAGCATCGGAATCTAAAACTGGACTCACAGGAGAGGTACAAATCATAGAAAGTTAGGATGTCAGTACTCTTGTACTTAAGTCGGCATTGTGCGTTTTGTATTAAATTCGGATGCAATTTCTGCGTTTCATCGTCAATAAGAAGGTCCAAGGGATACAGTAAACCTGAAGTGAAGCATCGGATTCTAAAACTGAACTCACAGGAGAGGTTAAAATCATAGTAACTTAGAGTGTCTGTCCCCTTGTACTTAAGTCGGCATTGTGCCTTTTGTATTAAATTCGGATAAAATTTCTGTATTTCGTCGTCAATAAGAAGGTCCAAGGAATACAGTAAACCTGATGTGAAGCATCGGAATTTAAAACTGGACTCTCAGGAGAGGTTCAAATCATAGAGAGTTAAAGTGTCGGTCCTCTTGTACTTATGTCGGCATTTTGCCTTTTGTATTAAATTCGGATGCAATATCTGTGTTTCATCGTCAATAAGAATGTCCAAGGGATACAGTAAACTTGAAGTGAAGCATCGAAATCTAAACCTCAACTCACTGGAGAGGTTCACATCATAGAAAGTTAGAGTGTCTGTCCCCTTTACTTAAGTCGGCATTGTGCCTTTTGTATTAAATACGGATGCAATTTCTGTGTTTCATCGTCAATAAGAAGGTCCAATGTTAACAGTAAACCTGAAGTGAAGCATCGAAATCTAAAACTCAACTCACAGGAGAGGTTTAAATCATAGAAAGTTGGAGTGTCAGTCCTCTTGTACTTAAGTCGGCATTGCGCATTTTGTATTAAATTCGGATGCAATTTCTGTGTTTCATCGTTACTAAGAAGGTCCAAGGGATACAGTAATTCTGAAGTGAAGCATCGGAATCTAAAACTGTACACACAGGAGAGGTTCAAATCATAGTAAGTTAGAGTGTCAGTCCACTTGTACTTAAGTCGGCATTGTGCCTTTTGTATTAAATTCGGATGCAATTTCTGTATTTCTTCGTCAATAAGAAGGTCCTAGGTATACAGTAAACCTGAAGTGAAGCATCGGAATCTAAAACTGGACTCACAGGAGAGGTTCAAATCATAGAAAGTTAGGGTGTCAGTCCTCTTGTACTTAAGTCGGCATTGTGCGTTTTGTATTAAATTCGGATGCAATTTCTGCGTTTCATCGTCAATACGAAGGTCCAAGGGATACAGTAAACCTGATGTGATGCATCGGATTCTAAAACTGGACTCACAGGAGAGGTTAATGTCATAGAAAGTTAGAGTTTCAGTCCTCTTGTACTTAAGTCGGCTTTGTGCCTTTTGTATTAAAAACGGATGCAATTTCCGAGCTTCATCGTCAATAAGAAGGTCCAAGGGATACAGTAAACCTGAAGTGAAGCATCGGAATCTAAAACTGGACTCACAGGAGAGGTTCAAAGCATAGAAAGTTAGAGTGTCTGTTCCCTTGTACTTAAGTCGGCATTGTGCCTTTTGTATTAAACTCGGATAAAATATCTGTATTTCGTCGTCAATAAGAAGGTCCAAGGTATACAGTTAACCTGAAGTGAAGCATCGGAATTTAAAACTGGACTCTCAGGAGAGGTTCAAATCATAGAGGGTTAGAGTGTCGGTCCTCTTGTACTTATGTCGGCATTGTGCCTTTTGTATCAAATTCGGAAGCAATTTCTGTGTTTCATCGTCAATAAGAATGTCCAAGGGAAACAGTAAACCTGAAGTGAAGCATCGGAATCCAAAGTTAGTCTTACAGGAGAGGTTCAAATCATAGAAAGTTAGAGTGTCAGTCCAATTGTACTTAAGTCGGCATTGTGCCTTTTGTATTAAATTCGGATAAAATTTCTGTATTTCGTCGTCAATAAGAAGGTCCAAGGTATACAGTTAACCTGAAGTGAAGCATCGGAATTTAAAACTGGACTCTCAGGAGAGGTTCGAATCATAGAGAGTTAGAGTGTCGGTCCTCTTTTACTTATGTCGGCATTGTGCCTTTTGTATTGAATTCGGATGCAATTGCTGTGTTTCATCGTCAATAAGAAGCTCCAAGGGATACAGTAAACCTGAAGTGCAGCATCGGAATCTAAAACTGGACTCAAAGGAGAGGTTTAAATCATAGAAAGTTAGAGTGTCCGTCCTCATGCACATAAGTCGGCATTGTGCCTTTTGTATTAAATTCTAATGCAATTTCTGTGTTTCATCGTCAATAAGAAGGTCCAAGGGATACAGTACACCTGAAGTGAAGCATCGGAATCTAACACTGGACTCGCAGGAAAGGTTCAAATGATAGAAAGTTAGAGTGTCAGTCCTCTTGTACTTAAGTCGGCATTGTGCCGTTTTGTATTAAATTCGGATGCAATCTCTGTGTTCCATCGTCAATACGAAGGTCCAAAAGATACAGTAAACCCGAAGTGAAGCATCGGAATCTAAAACTGGACTCACAGGAGAGATTAAAATCATAGAAAGTTTGAGTGTCAGTCCTCTAGTACTTAAGTCGGCATTGTGCCTTTTGTATAAAATTCGCATGCAATTTCTGCGTTACATCGTCAATAAGAAGGTCCAAGGGATACAATAAACCTGAAGTGAAGCATCGGAATCTAACACTGCACTCACAGGAGATGTTCAAATCATAGAAAGTTAGAGTGTCAGTCCTCTTGTACTTAAGCCGGCATTGTGCCTCTTGTATTAATTTCGAATGCAATTTCTGTGTTTCATCGTCCGTAAGAATGTCCAAGCGATACAGTAAACCTGAAGTGAAGTATCGAAATCTAAAAATGGACTCACAGGAGAGGTTCAAATCATATAAAGTTAGAGTGTCAGTCCTCTTGTACTTAAGTCGGCATTGTGCCTTTTGTATTAAATTCGAATGCAATTTCAGTGTTTCATCGTCAATTAGAAGGTCCAAGGGATACAGTTAACCTGTAATGAAGCATCTGAATCTAAAACTGGGCTCACAGGTGAGATTCAAATCATAGAAAGTTAGAGTGTCAGTCCTCTTGTAATTAAGTCGGTATTGTGCCTTTTGCATTAAATTCGGATGTAATTTCTGTGTTTCATCGTCAATAAGAAGGTCCAAGGGACACAGTAAAAATCAAGTGCAGCATCGGAATCTAAAACTGGACTCAAATGAGAGGTTCAAATCGTAGATAGTTAGAGTGTCAGTCCTCTTATACTTAAGTCGGCATTGTGCCTTCTGTATTGAATTCGGATGCAATTTCTGTGTTTCATCGTCAATAAGAAGGTCCAAGGGATACAGAAAAACCTGAGGTGAAGCATCGGAATCTAAAACAGGACTCACAGGAGAGGTTCAAATCATAGAAAGTTAGAGTGTCAGTCCTCTTGTACTTAAGTCGGCATTGTGCATTTTGTATTAAATTCGGACGCAATTTCTGTGTTTCATCGTTAATAAGAAGGTCCAAGGGATACAGTAATTCTGAAGTGAAGCATCGGAATCTAAAACTGACTCACAGGAGAGGTTCAAATCATAGAAAGTTAGAGTGTCAGACCGCTTGTACTTAAGTCGGCATTGTGCCTTTTGTATTAAATTCGGATGCAATTTCTGTGTTTCATCGTCATTAAGAAGGTCCAAGGGATACAGTAAACCTGAAGTGAAACATCGAAATCCAAAACTGGACTCACAGGAGAGGTTCATATCATAGGAAGTTGGAGTGTCAGTCCTCTTGTAATTAAGTCGGCATTGTGCCTTTTGCATTAAATTCGGATGTAATTTCTGTGTTTCATCGTCAATAAGAAGGTCCAAGGGACACAGTAAAAATCAAGTGCAGCATCGGAATCTAAAACTGGACTCAAATGAGAGGTTCAAATCATAGATAGTTAGAGTGTCAGACCTCTAATACTTAAGTCGGCATTGTGCCTTCTGTATTGAATTCGGATGCAATTTCTGTGTTTCATCGTCAATAAGAAGGTCCAAGGGATACAGAAAAACCTGAAGTGAAACATCGGAATCTAAAACTGGACTCACAGGAGAGGTTCATATAATAGTAAGTTAGAGTGTCAGTCCTCTTGTACTTAAGTCGGCATTGTGCCTTTTGTATTAAATTCGGATGCAATTTCCGTGTTTCATCGTCAATAGGAAGGTCCAAGGGATACAGTAAACCTGAAGTCAAGCATCGGAATCTAAAACTGTACACACAGGAGAGGTTCAAATCATAGTAAGTTAGAGTGTCAGTCCACTTGTACTTAAGTCGGCATTGTGCCTTTTGTATTAAATTCGGATGCAATTTCTGTATTTCTTCGTCAATAAGAAGGTCCTAGGTATACAGTAAACCTGAAGTGAAGCATCGGAATCTAAAACTGGACTCACAGGAGAGGTTCAAATCATAGAAAGTTAGGGTGTCAGTACTCTTGTACTTAAGTCGGCATTGTGCGTTTTGTATTAAATTCGGATGCAATATCTGCGTTTCATCGTCAATACGAAGGTCCAAGGGATACAGTAAACCTGATGTGATGCATCGGATTCTAAAACTGGACTCACAGGAGAGGTTAATGTCATAGAAAGTTAGAGTTTCAGTCCTCTTGTACTTAAGTCGGCTTTGTGCCTTTTGTATTAAAAACGGATGCAATTTCCGAGCTTCATCGTCAATAAGAAGGTCCAAGGGATACAGTAAACCTGAAGTGAAGCATCGGAATCTAAAACTGGACTCACAGGAGAGGTTCAAAGCATAGAAAGTTAGAGTGTCTGTCCCCTTGTACTTAAGTCGGCATTGTGCCTTTTGTATTAAACTCGGATAAAATATCTGTATTTCGTCGTCAATAAGAAGGTCCAAGGTATACAGTTAACCTGAAGTGAAGCATCGGAATTTAAAACTGGACTCTCAGGAGAGGTTCAAATCATAGAGGGTTAGAGTGTCGGTCCTCTTGTACTTATGTCGGCATTGTGCCTTTTGTATTAAATTCGGAAGCAATTTCTGTGTTTCATCGTCAATAAGAATGTCCAAGGGAAACAGTAAACCTGAAGTGAAGCATCGGAATCCAAAGTTAGTCTTACAGGAGAGGTTCAAATCATAGAAAGTTAGAGTGTCAGTCCAATTGTACTTAAGTCGGCATTGTGCCTTTTGTATTAAACTCGGATAAAATATCTGTATTTCGTCGTCAATAAGAAGGTCCAAGGTATACAGTTAACCTGAAGTGAAGCATCGGAATTTAAAACTGGACTCTCAGGAGAGGTTCGAATCATAGAGAGTTAGAGTGTCGGTCCTCTTGTACTTATGTCGGCATTGTGCCTTTTGTATTGAATTCGGATGCAATTGCTGTGTTTCATCGTCAATAAGAAGCTCCAAGGGATACAGTAAACCTGAAGTGCAGCATCGGAATCTAAAACGGGACTCAAAGGAGAGGTTTAAATCATAGAAAGTTAGAGTGTCAGTCCTCATGCACATAAGTCGGAATTGTGCCCTTTGTATTAAATTCTAATGCAATTTCTGTGTTTCATCGTCAATAAGAAGGTCCAAGGGATACAGTACACCTGAAGTGAAGCTTCGGAATCTAACACTGGACTCGCAGGAAAGGTTCAAATGATAGAAAGTTAGAGTGTCAGTCCTCTTGTACTTAAGTCGGCATTGTGCCGTTTTGTATTAAATTCGGATGCAATCTCTGTGTTCCATCGTCAATACGAAGGTCCAAAAGATACAGTAAACCCAAAGTGAAGCATCGGAATCTAAAACTGGACTCACAGGAGAGATTAGAATCATAGAAAGTTTGAGTGTCAGTCCTCTAGTACTTAAGTCGGCATTGTGCCTTTTGTATAAAATTCGCATGCAATTTCTGCGTTACATCGTCAATAAGAAGGTCCAAGGGATACAATAAACCTGAAGTGAAGCATCGGAATCTAACACTGCACTCACAGGAGATGTTCAAATCGTAGAAAGTTAGAGTGTCAGTCCTCTTGTACTTAAGCCGGCATTGTGCCTCTTGTATTAATTTCGAATGCAATTTCTGTGTTTCATCGTCCGTAAGAATGTCCAAGCGATACAGTAAACCTGAAGTGAAGTATCGAAATCTAAAAATGGACCCACAGGAGAGGTTCAAATCATATAAAGTTAGAGTGTCAGTCCTCTTGTACTTAAGTCGGCATTGTGCATTTTGTATTAAATTCGGATGTACTTTCTGTGTTTCATCGTCAATAAGAAGGTCCAAGGGACACAGTAAAAATCAAGTGCAGCATCGGAATCTAAAACTGGACTCAAAAGAGAGGTTCAAATCATAGATAGTTAGAGTGTCAGTCCTCTTATACTTAAGTCGGCATTGTGCCTTCTGTATTGAATTCAGATGCAATTTCTGTGTTTCATCGTCAATAAGAAGGTCCAAGGGATACAGAAAAACCTGAGGTGAAGCATCGGAATCTAAAACAGGACTCACAGGAGAGGTTCAAATCATAGAAAGTTAGAGTGTCAGTCCTCTTGTACTTAAGTCGGCATTGTGCATTTTGTATTAAATTCGGACGCAATTTCTGTCTTTCATCGTTAATAAGAAGGTCCAAGGGATACAGTAATTCTGAAGTGAAGCATCGGAATCTAAAACTGACTCACAGGAGAGGTTCAAATCATAGAAAGTTAGAGTGTCAGACCGCTTGTACTTAAGTCGGCATTGTGCCTTTTGTATTAAATTCGGATGCAATTTCTGTGTTTCATCGTCATTAAGAAGGTCCAAGGGATACAGTAAACCTGAAGTGAAACATCGAAATCCAAAACTGGACTCACAGGAGAGGTTCATATCATAGGAAGTTGGAGTGTCAGTCCTCTTGTAATTAAGTCGGCATTGTGCCTTTTGCATTAAATTCGGATGTAATATCTGTGTTTCATCGTCAATAAGAAGGTCCAAGGGACACAGTAAAAATCAAGTGCAGCATCGGAATCTAAAACTGGACTCAAATGAGAGGTTCAAATCATAGATAGTTAGAGTGTCAGTCCTCTTATACTTAAGTCGGCATTGTGCCTTCTGTATTGAATTCGGATGCAATTTCTGTGTTTCATCGTCAATAAGAAGGTCCAAGGGATACAGAAAAACCTGAAGTGAAACATCGGAATCTAAAACTGGACTCACAGGAGAGGTTCATATAATAGTAAGTTAGAGTGTCAGTCCTCTTGTACTTAAGTCGGCATTGTGCCTTTTGTATTAAATTCGGATGCAATTTCCGTGTTTCATCGTCAATAGGAAGGTCCAAGGGATACTGTAAACCTGAAGTCAAGCATCGGAATCTAAAACTGTACACACAGGAGAGGTTCAAATCATAGTAAGTTAGAGTGTCAGTCCACTTGTACTTAAGTCGGCATTGTGCCTTTTGTATTAAATTCGGGTGCAATTTCTGTATTTCTTCGTCAATAAGAAGGTCCTAGGTATACAGTAAACCTGAAGTGAAGCATCGGAATCTAAAACTGGACTCACAGGAGAGGTTCAAATCATAGAAAGTTAGGGTGTCAGTCCTCTTGTACTTAAGTCGGCATTGTGCGTTTTGTATTAAATTCGGAAGCAATTTCTGCGTTTCATCGTCAATACGAAGGTCCAAGGGATACAGTAGACCTGATGTGATGCATCGGATTCTAAAACTGGACTCACAGGAGAGGTTAATGTCATAGAAAGTTAGAGTTTCAGTCCTCTTGTACTTAAGTCGGCTTTGTGCCTTTTGTATTAAAAACGGATGCAATTTCCGAGCTTCATCGTCAATAAGAAGGTCCAAGGGATACAGTAAACCTGAAGTGAAGCATCGGAATCTAAAACTGGACTCACAGGAGAGGTTCAAAGCATAGAAAGTTAGAGTGTCTGTCCCCTTGTACTTAAGTCGGCATTGTGCCTTTTGTATTAAACTCGGATAAAATATCTGTATTTCGTCGTCAATAAGAAGGTCCAAGGTATACAGTTAACCTGAAGTGAAGCATCGGAATTTAAAACTGGACTCTCAGGAGAGGTTCAAATCATAGAGGGTTAGAGTGTCGGTCCTCTTGTACTTATGTCGGCATTGTGCCTTTTGTATTAAATTCGGAAGCAATTTCTGTGTTTCATCGTCAATAAGAATGTCCAAGGGAAACAGTAAACCTGAAGTGAAGCATCGGAATCCAAAGTTATTCTTACAGGAGAGGTTCAAATCATAGAAAGTTAGAGTGTCTGTCCAATTGTACTTAAGTCGGCATTGTGCCTTTTGTATTAAACTCGGATAAAATATCTGTATTTCGTCGTCAATAAGAAGGTCGAAGGTATACAGTTAACCTGAAGTGAAGCATCGGAATTTAAAACTGGACTCTCAGGAGAGGTTCGAATCATAGAGAGTTAGAGTGTCGGTCCTCTTGTACTTATGTCGGCATTGTGCCTTTTGTATTGAATTCGGATGCAATTGCTGTGTTTCATCGTCAATAAGAAGCTCCAAGGGATACAGTAAACCTGAAGTGCAGCATCGGAATCTAAAACGGGACTCAAAGGAGAGGTTTAAATCATAGAAAGTTAGAGTGTCAGTCCTCATGCACATAAGTCGGAATTGTGCCTTTTGTATTAAATTCTAATGCAATTTCTGTGTTTCATCGTCAATAAGAAGGTCCAAGGGATACAGTACACCTGAAGTGAAGCTTCGGAATCTAACAATGGACTCGCAGGAAAGGTTCAAATGATAGAAAGTTAGAGTGTCAGTCCTCTTGTACTTAAGTCGGCATTGTGCCGTTTTGTATTAAATTCGGATGCAATCTCTGTGTTCCATCGTCAATACGAAGGTCCAAAAGACACAGTAAACCCGAAGTGAAGCATCGGAATCTAAAACTGGACTCACAGGAGAGATTAAAATCATAGAAAGTTTGAGTGTCAGTCCTCTAGTACTTAAGTCGGCATTGTGCCTTTTGTATAAAATTCGCATGCAATTTCTGCGTTACATCGTCAATAAGAAGGTCCAAGAAATACAATAAACCTGAAGTGAAGCATCGGAATCTAACAATGCACTCACAGGAGATGTTCAAATCATAGAAAGTTAGAGTGTCAGTCCTCTTGTACTTAAGCCGGCATTGTGCCTCTTGTATTAATTTCGAATGCAATTTCTGTGTTTCATCGTCCGTAAGAATGTCCAAGCGATACAGTAAACCTGAAGTGAAGTATCGAAATCTAAAAATGGACTCACAGGAGAGGTTCAAATCATATAAAGTTAGAGTGTCAGTCCTCTTGTACTTAAGTCGGCATTGTGCCTTTTGTATTAAATTCGAATGCAATTTCAGTGTTTCATCCTCAATTAGAAGGTCCAAGGGATACAGTTAACCTGTAATGAAGCATCTGAATCTAAAACTGGGCTCACAGGTGAGATTCAAATCATAGAAAGTTAGAGTGTCAGTCCTCTTGTAATTAAGTCGGCATTGTGCCTTTTGCATTAAATTCGGATGTAATTTCTGTGTTTCATCGTCAATAAGAAGGTCCAAGGGACACAGTAAAAATCAAGTGCAGCATCGGAATCTAAAACTGGACTCAAATGAGAGGTTCAAATCATAGATAGTTAGAGTGTCAGTCCTCTTATACTTAAGTCGGCATTGTGCCTTCCGTATTGAATTCGGATGCAATTTCTGTGTTTCATCGTCAATAAGAAGGTCCAAGGGATACAGAAAAACCTGAGGTGAAGCATCGGAATCTAAAACAGGACTCACAGGAGAGGTTCAAATCATAGAAAGTTAGAGTGTCAGTCCTCTTGTACTTAAGTCGGCATTGTGCATTTTGTATTAAATTCGGACGCAATTTCTGTGTTTCATCGTCATTAAGAAGGTCCAAGGGATACAGTAAACCTGAAGTGAAAGATCGAAATCCAAAACTGGACTCACAGGAGAGGTTCATATCATAGGAAGTTGGAGTGTCAGTCCTCTTGTACTTAAGTCGGCATTGTGCCTTTTGTATTAAATTCGGATGCAATTTCCGTGTTTCATCGTCAATAGGAAGGTCCAAGGGATACAGTAAACCTGAGGTGAAGCATCGGAATCTAAAACTGTACACACAGGAGAGGTTCAAATCATAGAAAGTCAGAGTGTCAGTCCACTTGTACTTAAGTCGGCATTGTGCCTTTTGTATTTAATTCGGATGCAATTTCTGTATTTCATCGTCAATAAGAAGGTCCAAGGTATACAGTAAACATGAAGTGAAGCATCGGAATCTAAAACTGGACTCACAGGAGAGGTACAAATCATAGAAAGTTAGGGTGTCAGTCCTCTTGTACTTAAGTCGGCATTGTGCGTTTTGTATTAAATTCGAATGCAATTTCTGCGTTTCATCGTCAATAAGAAGGTCCAAGGGATACAGTAAACCTGAAGTGAAGCATCGGATTCTAAAACTGGACTCACAGGAGAGGTTAAAATCATAGAAAGTTAGAGTTTCAGTCCTCTTGTACTTAAGTCGGCATTGTGCCATTTGTATTGAATTCGGATGCAATCTCTGTGTTCCATCGTCAATACGAAGGTCCAAAAGATACAGTAAACCCGAAGTGAAGCATCGGAATCTAAAACTGGACTCACAGGAGAGATTAAAATCATAGAAAGTTTGAGTGTCAGTCCTCTAGTACTTATGTCGGCATTGTGCCTTTTGTAATAAATTCGGATGCAATTTCTGTGTTTCATCGTCAATAAGAATGTACAAGGGATACAGTAAACCTGAAGTGAAGCATCGGAATCTTAAACTGGACTCACAGGAGAGGTTCAAATCATAGAAAGTTAGAGCGTAAGTCCTCTTGTACTTAAGTCGGCATTGTGCCTTTTGTACTAATTTCGGATGCAATTTCTGTGTTTCATTGTCAGTAAGATGGTCCAAGGGATACAGTAAACCTGAAGTGAGGCATTGGATCTAAAACTGGACTCACAGGAAAGGTTCAAATCATATAATATTATAGTGTCAGTCCTCTTGTACTTAAGTCGGCATTGTGCCTTTTGTGTTAAATTCGGATGCAATTTCTGTATTTATTCGTCAATAAGAAGGTCCTAGGTATACAGTAAACCTGAAGTGAAGCATCGGAATCTAAAACTGGACTCACAGGAGAGGTCCAAATCATAGAAAGTTAGGGTGTCAGTCCTCTTGTACTTAAGTCGGCATTGTGCGTTTTGTATTAAATTCGGATGCAATTTCTGCGTTTCATCGTCAATACGAAGGTCCAAGGGATACAGTAAACCTGATGTGATGCATCGGATTCTAAAACTGGACTCACAGGAGAGGTTCAAATCATAGAAAGTTAGGGTGTCAGTCCTCTTGTACTTAAGTCGGCATTGTGCCTTTTGTATTAAACTCGGATAAAATATCTGTATTTCGTCGTCAATAAGAAGGTCCAAGGTATACAGTTAACCTGAAGTGAAGCATCGGAATTTAAAACTGGACTCTCAGGAGAGGTTCGAATCATAGAGAGTTAGAGTGTCGGTCCTCTTGTACTTATGTCGGCATTGTGCCTTTTGTATTGAATTCGGATGCAATTGCTGTGTTTCATCGTCAATAAGAAGCTCCAAGGGATACAGTAAACCTGAAGTGCAGCATCGGAATCTAAAACGGGACTCAAAGGAGAGGTTTAAATCATAGAAAGTTAGAGTGTCAGTCCTCATGCACATAAGTCGGAATTGTGCCTTTTGTATTAAATTCTAATGCAATTTCTGTGTTTCATCGTCAATAAGAAGGTCCAAGGGATACAGTACACCTGAAGTGAAGCTTCGGAATCTAACACTGGACTCGCAGGAAAGGTTCAAATGATAGAAAGTTAGAGTGTCAGTCCTCTTGTACTTAAGTCGGCATTGTGCCGTTTTGTATTAAATTCGGATGCAATCTCTGTGTTCCATCGTCAATACGAAGGTCCAAAAGATACAGTAAACCCGAAGTGAAGCATCGGAATCTAAAACTGGACTCACAGGAGAGATTAAAATCATAGAAAGTTTGAGTGTCAGTCCTCTAGTACTTAAGTCGGCATTGTGCCTTTTGTATAAAATTCGCATGCAATTTCTGCATTACATCGTCAATAAGAAGGTCCAAGGGATACAATAAACCTGAAGTGAAGCATCGGAATCTAAAACTGGACTCACAGGAGAGGTACAAATCATAGAAAGTTAGGGTGTCAGTCCTCTTGTACTTAAGTCGGCATTGTGCGTTTTGTATTAAATTCGAATGCAATTTCTGCGTTTCATCGTCAATAAGAAGGTCCAAGGGATACAGTAAACCTGAAGTGAAGCATCGGATTCTAAAACTGGACGCACAGGAGAGGTTAAAATCATAGAAAGTTAGAGTTTCAGTCCTCTTGTACTTAAGTCGGCATTGTGCCATTTGTATTGAATTCGGATGCAATCTCTGTGTTCCATCGTCAATACGAAGGTCCAAAAGATACAGTAAACCCGAAGTGAAGCATCGGAATCTAAAACTGGACTCACAGGAGAGATTAAAATCATAGAAAGTTTGAGTGCCAGTCCTCTAGTACTTATGTCGGCATTGTGCCTTTTGTAATAAATTCGGATGCAATTTCTGTGTTTCATCGTCAATAAGAATGTCCAAGGGATACAGTAAACCTGAAGTGAAGCATCGGAATCTTAAACTGGACTCACAGGAGAGGTTCAAATCATAGAAAGTTAGAGCGTAAGTCCTCTTGTACTTAAGTCGGCATTGTGCCTTTTGTACTAATTTCGGATGCAATTTCTGTGTTTCATTGTCAGTAAGATGGTCCAAGGGATACAGTAAACCTGAAGTGAGGCATTGGATCTAAAACTGGACTCACAGGAAAGGTTCAAATCATATAATATTATAGTGTCAGTCCTCTTGTACTTAAGTCGGCATTGTGCCTTTTGTGTTAAATTCGGATGCAATTTCTGTATTTATTCGTCAATAAGAAGGTCCTAGGTATACAGTAAACCTGAAGTGAAGCATCGGAATCTAAAACTGGACTCACAGGAGAGGTTCAAATCATAGAAAGTTAGGGTGTCAGTCCTCTTGTACTTAAGTCGGCATTGTGCGTTTTGTATTAAATTCGGATGCAATTTCTGCGTTTCATCGTCAATACGAAGGGCCAAGGGATACAGTAAACCTGATGTGATGCATCGGATTCTAAAACTGGACTCACAGGAGAGGTTAATGTCATAGAAAGTTAGAGTTTCAGTCCTCTTGTACTTAAGTCGGCTTTGTGCCTTTTGTATTAAACTCGGATAAAATATCTGTATTTCGTCGTCAATAAGAAGGTCCAAGGTATACAGTTAACCTGAAGTGAAGCATCGGAATTTAAAACTGGACTCTCAGGAGAGGTTCGAATCATAGAGAGTTAGAGTGTCGGTCCTCTTGTACTTATGTCGGCATTGTGCCTTTTGTATTGAATTCGGATGCAATTGCTGTGTTTCATCGTCAATAAGAAGCTCCAAGGGATACAGTAAACCTGAAGTGCAGCATCGGAATCTAAAACGGGACTCAAAGGAGAGGTTTAAATCATAGAAAGTTAGAGTGTCAGTCCTCATGCACATAAGTCGGAATTGTGCCTTTTGTATTAAATTCTAATGCAATTTCTGTGTTTCATCGTCAATAAGAAGGTCCAAGGGATACAGTACACCTGAAGTGAAGCTTCGGAATCTAACACTGGACTCGCAGGAAAGGTTCAAATGATAGAAAGTTAGAGTGTCAGTCCTCTTGTACTTAAGTCGGCATTGTGCCGTTTTGTATTAAATTCGGATGCAATCTCTGTGTTCCATCGTCAATACGAAGGTCCAAAAGATACAGTAAACCCGAAGTGAAGCATCGGAATCTAAAACTGGACTCACAGGAGAGATTAAAATCATAGAAAGTTTGAGTGTCAGTCCTCTAGTACTTAAGTCGGCATTGTGCCTTTTGTATAAAATTCGCATGCAATTTCTGCATTACATCGTCAATAAGAAGGTCCAAGGGATACAATAAACCTGAAGTGAAGCATCGGAATCTAAAACTGGACTCACAGGAGAGGTACAAATCATAGAAAGTTAGGGTGTCAGTCCTCTTGTACTTAAGTCGGCATTGTGCGTTTTGTATTAAATTCGAATGCAATTTCTGCGTTTCATCGTCAATAAGAAGGTCCAAGGGATACAGTAAACCTGAAGTGAAGCATCGGATTCTAAAACTGGACGCACAGGAGAGGTTAAAATCATAGAAAGTTAGAGTTTCAGTCCTCTTGTACTTAAGTCGGCATTGTGCCATTTGTATTGAATTCGGATGCAATCTCTGTGTTCCATCGTCAATACGAAGGTCCAAAAGATACAGTAAACCCGAAGTGAAGCATCGGAATCTAAAACTGGACTCACAGGAGAGATTAAAATCATAGAAAGTTTGAGTGCCAGTCCTCTAGTACTTATGTCGGCATTGTGCCTTTTGTAATAAATTCGGATGCAATTTCTGTGTTTCATCGTCAATAAGAATGTCCAAGGGATACAGTAAACCTGAAGTGAAGCATCGGAATCTTAAACTGGACTCACAGGAGAGGTTCAAATCATAGAAAGTTAGAGCGTAAGTCCTCTTGTACTTAAGTCGGCATTGTGCCTTTTGTACTAATTTCGGATGCAATTTCTGTGTTTCATTGTCAGTAAGATGGTCCAAGGGATACAGTAAACCTGAAGTGAGGCATTGGATCTAAAACTGGACTCACAGGAAAGGTTCAAATCATATAATATTATAGTGTCAGTCCTCTTGTACTTAAGTCGGCATTGTGCCTTTTGTGTTAAATTCGGATGCAATTTCTGTATTTATTCGTCAATAAGAAGGTCCTAGGTATACAGTAAACCTGAAGTGAAGCATCGGAATCTAAAACTGGACTCACAGGAGAGGTTCAAATCATAGAAAGTTAGGGTGTCAGTCCTCTTGTACTTAAGTCGGCATTGTGCGTTTTGTATTAAATTCGGATGCAATTTCTGCGTTTCATCGTCAATACGAAGGGCCAAGGGATACAGTAAACCTGATGTGATGCATCGGATTCTAAAACTGGACTCACAGGAGAGGTTAATGTCATAGAAAGTTAGAGTTTCAGTCCTCTTGTACTTAAGTCGGCTTTGTGCCTTTTGTATTAAACTCGGATAAAATATCTGTATTTCGTCGTCAATAAGAAGGTCCAAGGTATACAGTTAACCTGAAGTGAAGCATCGGAATTTAAAACTGGACTCTCAGGAGAGGTTCGAATCATAGAGAGTTAGAGTGTCGGTCCTCTTGTACTTATGTCGGCATTGTGCCTTTTGTATTGAATTCGGATGCAATTGCTGTGTTTCATCGTCAATAAGAAGCTCCAAGGGATACAGTAAACCTGAAGTGCAGCATCGGAATCTAAAACGGGACTCAAAGGAGAGGTTTAAATCATAGAAAGTTAGAGTGTCAGTCCTCATGCACATAAGTCGGAATTGTGCCTTTTGTATTAAATTCTAATGCAATTTCTGTGTTTCATCGTCAATAAGAAGGTCCAAGGGATACAGTACACCTGAAGTGAAGCTTCGGAATCTAACACTGGACTCGCAGGAAAGGTTCAAATGATAGAAAGTTAGAGTGTCAGTCCTCTTGTACTTAAGTCGGCATTGTGCCGTTTTGTATTAAATTCGGATGCAATCTCTGTGTTCCATCGTCAATACGAAGGTCCAAAAGATACAGTAAACCCGAAGTGAAGCATCGGAATCTAAAACTGGACTCACAGGAGAGATTAAAATCATAGAAAAGTTGAGTGTCAGTCCTCTAGTACTTAAGTCGGCATTGTGCCTTTTGTATAAAATTCGCATGCAATTTCTGCGTTACATCGTCAATAAGAAGGTCCAAGGGATACAATAAACCTGAAGTGAAGCATCGGAATCTAACACTGCACTCACAGGAGATGTTCAAATCATAGAAAGTTAGAGTGTCAGTCCTCTTGTACTTAAGCCGGCATTGTGCCTCTTGTATTAATTTCGAATGCAATTTCTGTGTTTCATCGTCCGTAAGAATGTCCAAGCGATACAGTAAACCTGAAGTGAAGTATCGAAATCTAAAAATGGACTCACAGGAGAGGTTCAAATCATATAAAGTTAGAGTGTCAGTCCTCTTGTACTTAAGTCGGCATTGTGCCTTTTGTATTAAATTCGAATGCAATTTCAGTGTTTCATCGTCAATTAGAAGGTCCAAGGGATACAGTTAACCTGTAATGAAGCATCTGAATCTAAAACTGGGCTCACAGGTGAGATTCAAATCATAGAAAGTTAGAGTGTCAGTCCTCTTGTAATTAAGTCGGCATTGTGCCTTTTGCATTAAATTCGGATGTAATTTCTGTGTTTCATCGTCAATAAGAAGGTCCAAGGGACACAGTAAAAATCAAGTGCAGCATCGGAATCTAAAACTGGACTCAAATGAGAGGTTCAAATCATAGATAGTTAGAGTGTCAGTCCTCTTATACTTAAGTCGGCATTGTGCCTTCTGTATTGAATTCGGATGCAATTTCTGTGTTTCATCGTCAATAAGAAGGTCCAAGGGATACAGAAAAACCTGAGGTGAAGCATCGGAATCTAAAACAGGACTCACAGGAGAGGTTCAAATCATAGAAAGTTAGAGTGTCAGTCCTCTTGTACTTAAGTCGGCATTGTGCATTTTGTATTAAATTCGGACGCAATTTCTGTGTTTCATCGTCATTAAGAAGGTCCAAGGGATACAGTAAACCTGAAGTGAAACATCGAAATCCAAAACTGGACTCACAGGAGAGGTTCATATCATAGGAAGTTGGAGTGTCAGTCCTCTTGTACTTAAGTCGGCATTGTGCCTTTTGTATCAAATTCGGATGCAATTTCCGTGTTTCATCGTCAATAGGAAGGTCCATGGGATACAGTAAACCTGAGGTGAAGCATCGGAATCTAAAACTGTACACACAGGAGAGGTTCAAATCATAGAAAGTCAGAGTGTCAGTCCACTTGTACTTAAGTCGGCATTGTGCCTTTTGAATTTAATTCGGATGCAATTTCTGTATTTCATCGTCAATAAGAAGGTCCAAGGTATACAGTAAACATGAAGTGAAGCATCGGAATCTAAAACTGGACTCACAGGAGAGGTACAAATCATAGAAAGTTAGGGTGTCAGTCCTCTTGTACTTAAGTCGGCATTGTGCGTTTTGTATTAAATTCGAATGCAATTTCTGCGTTTCATCGTCAATAAGAAGGTCCAAGGGATACAGTAAACCTGAAGTGAAGCATCGGATTCTAAAACTGGACTCACAGGAGAGGTTAAAATCATAGAAAGTTAGAGTTTCAGTCCTCTTGTACTTAAGACGGCATTGTGCCATTTGTATTGAATTCGGATGCAATCTCTGTGTTCCATCGTCAATACGAAGGTCCAAAAGATACAGTAAACCTGAAGTGAAGCATCGGAATCTAAAACTGGACTCGCAGGAGAGATTAAAATCATAGAAAGTTTGAGCGTCAGTCCTCTAGTACTTATGTCGGCATTGTGCCTTTTGTAATAAATTCGGATGCAATTTCTGTGTTTCATCGTCAATAAGAAGGTCCAAGGGATACAGTAAACCTGAAGTGAAGCATCGGAATCTTAAACTGGACTCACAGGAGAGGTTCAAATCATAGAAAGTTAGAGCGTAAGTCCTCTTGTAATTAAGTCTGCATTGTGCCTTTTGTACTAATTTCGGATGCAATTTCTGTGTTTCATTGTCAGTAAGATGGTCCAAGGGATACAGTAAACCTGAAGTGAGGCATTGGATCTAAAACTGGACTCACAGGAAAGGTTCAAATCATATAATATTATAGTGTCAGTCCTCTTGTACTTAAGTCGGCATTGTGCCTTTTGTGTTAAATTCGGATGCAACTTCTGTATTTATTCGTCAATAAGAAGGTCCTAGGTATACAGTAAACCTGAAGTGAAGCATCGGAATCTAAAACTGGACTTACAGGAGAGGTTCAAATCATAGAAAGTTAGGGTGTCAGTCCTCTTGTACTTAAGTCGGCATTGTGCGTTTTGTATTAAATTCGGATGCAATTTCTGCGTTTCATCGTCAATACGAAGGTCCAAGGGATACAGTAAACCTGATGTGATGCATCGGATTCTAAAACTGGACTCACAGGAGAGGTTAATGTCATAGAAAGTTAGAGTGTCAGTCCTCTTGTACTTAAGTCGGCTTTGTGCCTTTTGTATTAAAAACGGATGCAATTTCCGAGCTTCATCGTCAATAAGAAGGTCCAAGGGATACAGTAAACCTGAAGTGAAGCATCGGAATGTAAAACTGGACTCACAGGAGAGGTTCAAAGCATAGAAAGTTAGAGTGTCTGTCCCCTTGTACTTAAGTCGGCATTGTGCCTTTTGTATTAAACTCGGATAAAATTTCTGTATTTCGTCGTCAATAAGAAGGTCCAACGTATACAGTTAACCTGAAGTGAAGCATCGGAATTTAAAACTGGACTCTCAGGAGAGGTTCAAATCATAGAGGGTTAGAGTGTCGGTCCTCTTGTACTTATGTCGGCATTGTGCCTTTTGTATTAAATTCGGAAGCAATTTCTGAGTTTCATCGTCAATAAGAATGTCCAAGGGAAACAGTAAACCTGAAGTGAAGCATCGGAATCCAAAGTTAGTCCCACAGGAGAGGTTCAAATCATAGAAAGTTAGAGTGTCAGTCCAATTGTACTTAAGTCGGCATTGTGCCTTTTGTATTAAATTCGGATAAAATTTCTGTATTTCGTCGTCAATAAGAAGGTCCAAGGTATACAGTTAACCTGAAGTGAAGCATCGGAATTTAAAACTGGACTCTCAGGAGAGATTCGAATCATAGAGAGTTACAGTGTCGGTCCTCTTGTACTTATGTCGGCATTGTGCCTTTTGTATTGAATTCGGATGCAATTGCTGTGTTTCATCGTCAATAAGAAGCTCCAAGGGATACAGTAAACCTGAAGTGCAGCATCGGAATCTAAAACTGGACTCAAAGGAGAGGTTTAAATCATAGAAAGTTAGAGTGTCAGTCCTCATGCACATAAGTCGGCATTGTGCCTTTTGTATTAAATTCTAATGCAATTTCTGTGTTTCATCGTCAATAAGAAGGTCCAAGGGATACAGTACACCTGAAGTGAAGCATCGGAATCTAACACTGGACTCGCAGTAAAGGTTCAAATGATAGAAAGTTAGAGTGTCAATCCTCTTGTACTTAAGTCGGCATTGTGCCGTTTTGTATTAAATTCGGATGCAATCTCTGTGTTCCATCGTCAATACGAAGGTCCAAAAGATACAGTAAACCCGAAGTGAAGCATCGGAATCTAAAACTGGACTCACAGGAGAGATTAAAATCATAGAAAGTTTGAGTGTCAGTCCTCTAGTACTTAAGTCGGCATTGTGCCTTTTGTATAAAATTCGCATGCAATTTCTGCGTTACATCGTCAATAAGAAGGTCCAAGGGATACAATAAACCTGAAGTGAAGCATCGGAATCTAACACTGCACTAACAGGAGATGTTCAAATCATAGAAAGTTAGAGTGTAAGTCCTCTTGTACTTAAGTCGGCATTGTGCATTTTGTATTAAATTCGAATGCAATTTCAGTGTTTCATCGTCAATTAGAAGGTCCAAGGGATACAGTTAACCTGTAATGAAGCATCTGAATCTAAAATTGGGCTCACAGGTGAGATTCAAATCATAGAAAGTTAGAGTGTCAGTCCTCTTGTAATTAAGTCGGCATTGTGCCTTTTGCATTAAATTCGGATGTAATTTCTGTGTTTCATCGTCAATAAGAAGGTCCAAGGGACACAGTAAAAATCAAGTGCAGCATCGGAATCTAAAACTGGACTCAAATGAGAGGTTCAAATCATAGATAGTTAGAGTGTCAGTCCTCTTATACGTAAGTCGGCATTGTGCCTTCTGTATTGAATTCGGATGCAATTTCTGTGTTTCATCGTCAATAAGAAGGTCCAAGGGATACAGTAAACCTGAGGTGAAGCATCGGAATCTAAAACAGGACTCACAGGAGAGGTTCAAATCATAGAAAGTTAGAGTGTCAGTCCTCTTGTACTTAAGTCGGCATTGTGCATTTTGTATTAAATTCGGACGCAATTTCTGTGTTTCATCGTTAATAAGAAGGTCCAAGGGATACAGTAATTCTGAAGTGAAGCATCGGAATCTAAAACTGACTCACAGGAGAGGTTCAAATCATAGAAAGTTAGAGTGTCAGACCGCTAGTACTTAAGTCGGCATTGTGCCTTTTGTATTAAATTCGGATGCAATTTCTGTGTTTCATCGTCATTAAGAAGGTCCAAGGGATACAGTAAACCTGAAGTGAAACATCGAAATCCAAAACTGGACTCACAGGAGAGGTTCATATCATAGGAAGTTAGAGTGTCAGTCCTCTTGTACTTAAGTCGGCATTGTGCCTTTTGTATTAAATTCGGATGCAATTTCCGTGTTTCATCGTCAATAGGAACGTCCAAGGGATACAGTAAACCTGAGGTGATGCATCGGAATCTAAAACTGTACACACAGGAGAGGTTCAAATCATAGAAAGTTAGAGTGTCAGTCCACTTGTACTTAAGTCGGCATTGTGCCTTTTGTATTTAATTCGGATGCAATTTCTGTGTTTCATCGTCAATAAGAAGGTCCAAGGTATACAGTAAACATGAAGTGAAGCATCGGAATCTAAAACTGGACTCACAGGAGAGGTACAAATCATAGAAAGTTAGGGTGTCAGTCCTCTTGTACTTATGTCGGCATTGTGCCTTTTGTATTAAATTCGGATGCAATTTCTGTGTTTCATCGTCAATAAGAATGTCCAAGGGATACAGTAAACCTGAAGTGAAGCATCGGAATCTTAAACTGGACTCACAGGAGAGGTTCAAATCATAGAAAGTTAGAGCGTAAGTCCTCTTGTACTTAAGTCGGCATTGTGCCTTTTGTACTAAATTCGGATGCAATTTCTGTGTTTCATTGTCAGTAAGATGGTCCAAGGGATACAGTAAACCTGAAGTGAGGCATTGGATCTAAAACTGGACTCACAGGAAAGGTTCAAATCATATAATATTATAGTGTCAGTCCTCTTGTACTTAAGTCGGCATTGTGCCTTTTGTGTTAAATTCGGATGCAATTTCTGTGTTTCATCGTGAATAAGAAGGTCCAAGGTATACAGAAAACCTGAAGAGAAAGCATCGGAATCTAAAACTGGACTCACAGGAGCGGTTAAATCATAGAAATTTGGAGTGTCAGTCCTCTTGTACTTAAGTCGGCATTGTGCCTTTTGTATTAAATTTGGATGCAATTTCTGTGTTTCATAGTCTATAAGAAGGTCCAAGGTATACAGTAAACCTGAAGTGAAGCATCGGATGTAAAACAGGTCTCACAGGAGAGGTTTGAATCACAGAAAGTTATAGTGTCAGTCCTCTTGTACTTAAGTCGGCATAGTGCCTTTTGTATTAAATTCGGATGCAATTTCTGTGTTTCATCGTCAATAAGAAGGTCCAATGTTTACAGTAAACCTGAAGTGAAGCATCGAAATCTAAAACTCAACTCACAGGAGAGGTTTAAATCATAGAAAGTTAGAGTGTCAGTCCTCTTGTACTTAAGTCGGCATTGTGCATTTTGTATTAAATTCGGATGCAATTTCTGTGTTTCATCGTCACTAAGAAGGTCCAAGGGATACAGTAATTCTGAAGTGAAGCATCGGAATCTAAAACTGACTCACAGGAGAGGTTCAAATCATAGAAAGTTAGTGTGTCTCTCCTTTTGTACTTAAGTTTCCATCGTGCCTTTTGTATTAAATTCGGATGCAATTTCTGTAATTTCATCGTCAATACGAAGGTCCAAGGTATACAGTAAACCTGAAGTGAAGTATAGGAATCTAAAACTGGATTCACAGGAGAGGTTCAAACCATAGAAAGTTAGAGTGTCAGTCCTGTTGTACTTAAGTCAGCATTGTGCTTATTGTATTAAATTCGGATGCAATTTCTGTGTTTCATCGTCAATAAGAAGGTCCATGGGATACAGTAAACCTGAAGTGAAACATCGGAATCTAAAACTGGACTCACAGGAGAGGTTCATATAATAGTAAGTTAGAGTGTCAGTCCTCTTGTACTTAAGTCGGCATTGTGCCTTTTGTATTAAATTCGGATGCAATTTCCGTGTTTCATCGTCAATAGGAAGGTCCAAGGGATACAGTAAACCTGAAGTGAAGCATCGGAATCTAAAACTGTACACACAGGAGAGGTTCAAATCATAGTAAGTTAGAGTGTCAGTCCACTTGTACTTAAGTCGGCATTGTGCCTTTTGTATTAAATTCGGATGCAATTTCTGTATTTCATTGTCAATAAGAAGGTCCTAGGTATACAGTGAACCTGAAGTGAAGCATCGGAATCTAAAACTGGACTCACAGGAGAGGTTCAAATCATAGAAAGTTAGAGTGTCAGTCCTCTTGTACTTAAGTCGGCATTGTGCGTTTTGTATTAAATTCGGATGCAATTTCTGCGTTTCATCGTCAATAAGAAGGTCCAAGGGATACAGTAAACCTGAAGTGATGCATCGGATTCTAAAACTGGACTCACAGGAGAGTTTAATATCATAGAAAGTTAGAGTTTCAGTCCTCTTGTACTTAAGTCGGCTTCGTGCCTTTTGTATTAAAAACGGATGCAGTTTCTGTGCTTCATCGTCAATAAGAAGGTCCAAGGGATACAGTAAACCTGAAGTGAAGCATCGGAATCTAAAACTGGACTCACAGGAGAGGTTCAAATCATAGAAAATTAGAGTGTCTGTCCCCTTGTACTTAAGTCGGCATTGTGCCTTTTGAATTAATCTCGGATAAAATTTCTGTATTTCGTCGTCAATAAGAAGGTCCAACGTATACAGTTAACCTGAAGTGAAGCATCGGAATTTAAAACTGGACTCTCAGGAGAGGTTCAAATCATAGAGAGTTAGAGTGTCGGTCCTCTTGTACTTATGTCGGCATTGTGCCTTTTGTATTAAATTCGGATGCAATTTCTGTGTTTCATCGTCAATAAGAATGTCCAAGGGAAACAGTAAACCTGAAGTGAAGCATCGGAATTAAAAGTTAGTCTCACAGGAGAGGTTCAAATCATAGAAAGTGAGAGTGTCAGTCCTCTTGTACTTAAGTCGGCATTGTGCCTTTTGTATTAAATTCGGATAAAATTTCTGTATTTCGTCGTCAATAAGAAGGTCCAAGGTATACAGTTAACCTGCAGTGAAGCATCGGAATTTAAAACTGGACTCTCAGGAGAGGTTTAAATCAAAGAGAGTTAGAGTGTCGGTCCTCTTGTACTTATGTCGGCATTGTGCCTTTTGTATTGAATTCGGATGCAATTGCTGTGTTTCATCGTCAATAAGAAGCTCCAAGGGATACAGTAAACCTGAAGTGCAGCATCGGAATCTAAAACTGGACTCAAAGGAGAGGTTTAAATCATAGAAAGTTAGAGTGTCAGTCCTCATGCACATAAGTCGGCACTGTGCCTTTTGTATTAAATTCTAATGCAATTTCTGTGTTTCATCGTCAATAAGAAGGTCCAAGGGATACCGTAAACCTGAAGTGAAGCATCGGAATCTAACACTGGACTCGCAGGAGAGGTTCAAATGATAGAAAGTTAGAGTGTCAGTCCTCTTGTACTTAAGTCGGCATTGTGCCCTTTTGTATTAAATTCGGATGCAATCTCTGTGTTCCATCGTCAATACGAAGGTCCAAAAGATACAGTAAACCCGAAGTGAAGCATCGGAATCTGAAACTGGACTCACTGTAGAGATTAAAATCATAGAAAGTTTGAGTGTCAGTCCTCTAGAACTTAAGTCGGCATTGTGCCTTTTGTATAAAATTCGCATGCAATTTCTGCGTTACATCGTCAATAAGAAGGTCCAAGGGATACAATAAACCTGAAGTGAAGCATCGGAATCTAACACTGCACTCACAGGAGATGTTCAAATCATAGAAAGTTAGAGCGTCAGTCCTCTTGTATTTATGTCGGCATTGTGACTTTTGTATTAAATTCGGATGCAATGTCTGTGTTTCCTCGTCAGTAAGATGGTCCAAGGGATACAGTAAACCTGAAGTGAAGCATCGGATCTAAAACTGGACTCACAGGAAAGGTTCAAATCATATAATATTAGAGTGTCAGTCCTCTTGTACTTAAGTCAGCATTGTGCCTTTGGTATTAAATTCGGATGCAATGTCTGTGTTTCCTCGTCAGTAAGATGGTCCAAGGGATACAGTAAACCTGAAGTGAAGCATCGGATCTAAAACTGGACTCACAGGAAAGGTTCAAATCATATAATATTAGAGTGTCAGTCCTCTTGTACTTAAGTCGGCATTTGGCCTTTTGTATTAAATTTGGATGCAATTTCTGTGTTTCATCGTCTATAAGAAGGTCCAAGGTATACAGTAAACCTGAAGTGAAGCATCGGATGTAAAACTGGTCTCACTGGAGAGGTTTCAATCACAGATAGTTATAGTGTCAGTCCTCTTGTACTTAAGTCGGCATTGTGCTTTTTGTATTATATTTGGATGCAATTTCTGTGTTTCATCGTTAATAAGAAGGTACAACGTTTACAGTAAACCTGAAGTGAAGCATCGAAATCTAGAACTCAACTCACAGGAGAGGTTTAAATCATAGAAAGTTAGAGTGTCAGTCCTCTTGTACTTAAGTCGGCATTGTGCATTTTGTATTAAATTTGGATGCAATTTCTGTGTTTCATCAATAATAAGAAGGTCCAAGGGATACAGTAATTCTGAAGTGAAGCATCGGAATCTAAAACTGACTCACAGGAGAGGTTCAAACCATAGAAAGTTAGTGTGTCAGACCTCTTGTACTTAAGTCGGCATTGTGCCTTTTGTATTAAATTGGTATGCAATTTCTGTAATTTCATCGTCAATACGAAGGACCAAGGTATACAGTAAACCTGAAGTGAAGTATCGGAATCTAAAACTGGACTCACAGGAGAGGTTCAAATCATAGAAAGTTAGAGTGTCAGTACTCGTGTACTTAAGTCAGCATTGTGCGTATTGTATTAAATTCGGATGCAATTTCTGTGTTTCATCGTCAACAAGAAGGTCCAAGGGATACAGTAAACCTGAAGTGAAACATCGGAATCTAAAACTGGACTCACAGGAGAGGTTCATATCATAGTAAGTTAGAGTGTCAGTCCTCTTGTACTTAAGTCGACATTGTGCCTTTTGTATTAAATTCGGATGCAATTTCCGTGTTTCATCGTCAATAATAAGGTCCAAGGGATACAGTAAACCTGAAGTGAAGCATCGGAATCTAAAAGTGGACACACAGGAGGGGTTCAAATCATAGAACGTTAGAGTGTCAGTCCACTTGTACCTAAGTCGGCACTGTGCATTTTGTATTAAATTCGGATACAATTTCTGTGTTTCATCGTCAATAAGAAGGTCCAAGGGATACAGCAAACCTGAAGTGAAGCATCGGAATGTAAAACTGGACTCACAGGAGTGGTTCAAATCTTAGAAAGTTAGAGTGTCAGTCCTCTTGTACTTAAGTCGGAATTGTGAATTTTGTATTAAATTCAAAAGCAATTTCTGTGTTTCATCGTCAATAAGAAGGTCCAAGGGATGCAGTAAACCTGAAGTGAATCATCATAATCTAAAACTGGACTCACAGGAGAGGTTCAAATCATAGAAAGTTAGGGTGTCAGTCCTCTTGAACTTAAGTCGGCATTGTGCGTTTTGTATTAAATTCGGATGCAATTTCTGTGTTTCATCGTCAATAAGAATGTCCAAGGGAAACAGTAAACCTGAAGTGAAGCATCGGAATCCAAAGTTAGTCTCACAGGAAAGGTTCAAATCATAGAAAGTTAGAGTGTAAGTCCTCTTGTACTTAAGTCGGCATTGTGCCTTTTGTATTAAATTCGGATAAAGTTTCTGTATTTCGTCATCAATAAGAAGGTCCAAGGTATACAGTTAACCCTTAAGTGAAGCATCGGAATTAAAAACTGGACTCTCACTAGAGGTTCAAGTCATAGAGAGTTAGAGTGTCTTTCCTCTTGTACTTATGTCGGCATTGTGAATTTTGTATTGAATTCGGATGCAATTGCTGTGTTTCGTCGTCAATAAGAAGCTCCAAGGGATACAGTAAACCTGAAGTGCAGCATCGGAATCTAAAACTGGACTCAAAGGAGAGGTTCAAATCATAGAAAGTTAGAGTGTCAGTCCTCATGTACATAAGGCGGCATTGTGCCTTTTGTATTAAATTCTAATGCAATTTCTGTGTTTCATCGACAATAAGAAGGTCCAACGGATACAGTAAACCTGAAGTGAAGCATCGGAATCTAAAACTGGACTCACAGGAGAGATTAAAATCATAGAAAGTTTGAGTGTCAGTCCTCTAGTACTTAAGCCGGCATTGTGCCTCTTGTATTAATTTCGGATGCAATTTCTGTGTTTCATCGTTAATAGGAAGGTCCAAGGGATACAGTAAACCTGAAGTGAAGCATCGGAATCTAAAACTGGACACACAGGAGGGGTTCAAATCATAGAAAGTTAGAGTGTCAGTCTACTTGTACTTAAGTCGGCATTGAGCATTTTGTATTAAATTCGGATGCAATTTCTGTGTTGCATCGTCAATAAGAAGGTCCAAGGGATGCAGTAAACCTGAAGTGAATCATCATAATCTAAAACTGGACTCACAGGAGAGGTTCAAATCATAGAAAGTTAGGGTGTCAGTCCCCTTGTACTTAAGTCGGCATTGTGCGTTTTCTATTAAATTCGGATGCAATTTCTGCGTTTCATCGTCAATACGAAGGTCCAAGGGATACAGTAAACCTGAAGTGATGCATCGGATTCTAAAACTGGACTCACAGGAGAGGTTAATATCATAGGGAATTAGAGTTTCAGTCCTCTTGTACTTAAGTCGGCTTTGTGCTTTTTGTATTAAAAACGGATGCAATTTCTGTGCTTCATCGTCAATAAGAAGGTCCAAGGGATACAGTAAACCTGAAGTGAAGCATCGGAATCTAAAACTGGACTCACAGGAGAGGTTCAAATCATAGAAAGTTAGAGTGTCTGTCCCCTTGTACTTAAGTCGGCATTGTGCCTTTAGTATTAAATTCGGATAAAATTTCTGTATTTCGTCGCCAATAAGAAGTTCCAAGGTATACAGTTAACCTGAAGTGAAGCATCGGAATTTAAAACTGGACTCTTAGGAGAGGTTCAAATCATAGAGAGTTAGAGTGTCGGTCCTCTGGCACTTATGTCGGCATTGTGCCTTTTGTATTAAATTCGGATGCAATATCTGTGTTTCATCGTCAATAAGAATGTCCAAGGGAAACAGTAAACCTGAAGTGAAGCATCGGAATCCAAAGTTAGTCTCACAGGAGAGGTTCAAATCATAGAAAGTTAGATTGTCAGTCCTCTTGTACTTAAGTCGGCATTGTGCCTTTTGTATTAAATTCGGATAAAGTTTCTGTATTTCGTCGTCTATAAGAAGGTCCAAGGTATACAGTTAACCTGAAGTGAAGCATCGGAATTTAAAACTGGACTCTCAGGAGAGGTTCAAATCATAGAGAGTTAGAGTGTCTTTCCTCTTGTACTTATGTCGGCATTGTGAATTTTGTATTGCATTCGGATGCAATTGCAGAGTTTCATCGTCAATAAGAAGGTCCAAGGGATACAATAAACCTGAAGAGAAGCATCGGAATCTAAAACTGCACTCACAGGAGATGTTAAAATCATTGAAAGTTAGTGTGTCAGTCCTCTTGTACTTAAGCCGGCATTGTGCCTTTTGTATTAATTTCGGATGCAATTTCTGTGTTTCATCGTCCGTAAGAATGTGCAAGCGATACAGTAAACCTGAAGTGAAGTATCGAAATCTAAAAATGGACTCACAGGAGAGGTTCAAATCATATAAAGTTAGAGTGTCAAGCCTCTTGTACTTAAGTCGGCATTGTGCCTTTTGTATTAAATTCGGATGCAATTTGTGTATTTCAACGTCAATAAGAAGGTCCAAGGTATACAGTAAACCTGAAGCGAAGCAGCGGAATCTAAAACTGGACTCACAGGAGAGTTTCAAGACATAGAGAGTTAGAATGTCAGTCCTCTTGTACTTAAGTCGGCATTGTGCCTTTTGTATTAAATTCGGATGCAATTTCGGTGTTTCATCGTCAATAAGAATGTCCAAGGGATACAGTAAACCTGAAATGAAGCATCGGAATCCAAAACTGGACTCACAGGAGAGGTTCAAATCTTAGAAAGTTAGAGTGTCAGTCCTCTTGTACTTAAGTCGGCATTGTGCCTTTTGTATTAAATTCGAATGCAATATCAGTGTTTCATCGTCAATTAGAAGGTTTAAGGGATACAGTTAACCTGTAATGAAGCATCTGAATCTAAAACTGGACTCACAGGTGAGATTCAAATCATAGAAAGTTAGAGTGTCAGTCCTCTTGTACTTAAGTCGGCATTGTGCCTTTTGCAATTAATTCGGATGTAATATCTGTGTTTCATCGTCAATAAGAAGGTCCAAGGGACACAGTAAACCTCAAGTGCAGCATCGGAATCTAAAACTGGACTCAAAGGAGAGGTTCAAATCATAGATAGTTAGAGTGTCAGTCCTCTTATACTTAAGTCGGCACTGTGCATTTTGTATTGAATTCGGATGCAATTTCTGTGTTTCATCGTCAATAAGAAAATCCAAGGGATACAGTAAACCTGAGGTGAAGCATCGGAATCTAAAACTGGACTCACAGGAGAGGTTCAAATCATAGAAAGTTAGAGTGTCAGTCCTCTAGTGTTTAAGTCAACATTGTGCCTTTTGTATTAAATTCGGATGCAATTTCTGTGTTTCATCGTCAATAAGAAGGTATAATGTTTACAGTAAACCTGATCTGAAGCATCGAAATCTAAAACTCAACTCACAGGAGAGGCTCAAATCATTGAAAGTTAGAGTGTCAGTGCTCTTGTACTTAAGTCGGCATTGTGCCATTTGTATTGAATTCGCATGTAATTTCTATATTTCATCGTCAGTAAGAAGGTCCAAGGTGTAGAGTAAACCTGAAGTGAAGCATCGTATTCTAAAACTGGACTCACAGGAGAGGTTCAAATCATAGAAAGTTACAGCGTCAGTCCTCTTGTATTTATGTCGGCATTGTGCCTTTTGTATTAAATTCGGATGCAATTTCTGTGTTTCATCGTCAGTAAGATGGTCCAAAGGATACAGTAAACCGGAAGTGAAGCATCGGATCTAAAACTGGACTCACAGGAAAGGTTCAAATCATATAATGTTAGAGTGTCAGTCCTCTTGTACTTAAGTCGGCATTGTGCCTTTTGTGTTAAATTCGGATGCAATTTCTGTGTTTCATCGTCAATAAGAAGGTCCAAGGTATACAGTAAACCTGAAGTGAAGCATCGGATTTTAAAACTGGATTCACAGGAGTGGTTTAAGCCATAGAAAGTTAGTGTGTCTGTCCTCTTGTACTTAAGTCGGCATTGTGCCTTTTGTATAAAATTCGGATGCAATTTCTGTGTTTCATCGTCAATAAGAAGGTCCGAGGGATACAGTAAACCTGAAGTGAAGCATCGGATTTTAAAACTGGATTCACAGGAGAGGTTTAAGTCATAGATAGTTAGTGTGTCTGTCCTCTTGTACTTAAGTCGGCATTGTGCCTTTTGTATTAAATTCGGATGCAATTTCTGTGCTACATCGTGAATAAGAAGGTCCAAGGTATACAGAAAACCTGAAGAGAAAGCATCGGAATCTAAAACTGGACTCACAGGAGCGGTTAAAACGTAGAAACTTGGAGTGTCAGTCCTCTTGTACTTAAGTCGGCATTGTGCCTTTTGTATTAAATTTGGATGCAATTCCTGTGTTTCATCGTCTATAAGAAGGTCCAAGGTATACAGTAAACCTGAAATGAAGCATCGGAATCTAAAACTGGACTCACAGGAGAGGTCCAAATCATAGAAAGTTACAGTTTCAGTCCTCTTGTACTTAAGTCAGCATTGTGCCTATTGTATTAAATTCGGATGCAATTACTGTGTTTCATCGTCAATAAGAAGGTCCAAGGGATACAGTAAACCCGAAGTGAAACATCGGATTCTAAAACTGGACTCACAGGAGAGGTTCAAATCGTAGTAAGTTAGAGTGTCAGTCCTCTTGTACTTAAGTCGGCATTGTGCCTTTTGTATAAAATTGGGTTGCAATTTCTGTATTTCATCGTCAATAAGAAGGTCCAAGGTATACAGTAAACCTGAACTGAAGCAACGGAATCTAAAACTGGACTCACAGGAGAGGTTAAAATCATAGAAAGTTAGAGTTTCAGTCGTCTTGTACTTAAGTCGGCATTGTGCCTTTTGTATTAAAAACGGATGCAATTTCTGTGTTTCATCGTCAATAAGAAGGTCTAAAAGATACATTAAACCTGAATTGAAGTATCGGAATCTGAAACTGGTCTCACAGGAGAGGTTCAAATCATAGAAAGTTAGAGTGTCAGACCTCTTGTACTTAAGTCGGCATTGTGCCTTCTGTCTTTAGTTCGGATGCAATTTCTGTATTTCTTCGTCAATAAGAAGGTCAAAGGTATACATTAAACCTGAAGTGAAGCATCGGAATCTACAACTGGACTCACAAGAGAGGTTCAAATCATAGAACGTTAGAGTGTCAGTCCTCTTGTACTTAAGTCGTCATTGTGCTTTTGTATTAAATTCGGATGCAATTTCTGTGATTCATCGTCAATAAGATGATCCAAGGGATACAGTAAACCTGACGTGAAGCATCGGATCTAAAACTGGACTCACAGGAGAGGTTCAAATCATAGAATGTTAGAGTGTCAGTCCTCTTGTACTTAAGTCGGCATTGTGCCTTTTGTATTAAATTCGGATGCAATATCTGTGTTTCATCGTCAATAAGAAGGTCCATGGTATACAGTAAACCTGAAGTGAGGCATCGGAATCTAAAACTGAACTCACAGGAGAGGTTCAATTCATAGAAAATTAGAGTGTCAGTCCTCTTATACTTAATTCGGCATTCTGCCTTTTGTATTAAATTCGGATGCAATATCTGTGTTTCATCGTCAATAATAAATTCCAAGGGATACAGTAAACCTGAAGTGGAGCATCGGAATCTAAAACTATACTCACAGGAGAGGCTCAAATCATACAACGTTAGAGTGTCAGTCCTCTTGTACTTAAGTCGGCATTGTAACTTTTGTATTAAATTCGGATGCAGTTCTGTGTTTCATCCTCAATAAGAATGTCCAAGGTATACAGCAAACCTGAAGTGAAGCATCAGAATTTAAAACTGGATTCACAGGAGAGGTTCAAATCATAGAAAGTTAGACTGTCAGTCCTCATGTACTGAAGTCGGCATTTTGCCTTTTGTATTAAATTCGTATGAAATTTCTGTGTTTCATCGTCAATAAGAAGGTCCAAGGGATACAGTTAACCTGAAGTGAAGCATCGGAATCCAAAACCGGACTCACAGGAGAGGTTCAAATCATAGAAAGTTAGAGAGTCAGTCCTCTTGTACTTATGTCGGCATTGTGCCTTTTTTATTAAATTCGGATGCAAGTTCTGAGTTTCATCGTCAATAAGAAGGACCAAGGTATACAGAAAACCTGAAGTGAAGCATCGGAATCTAGAACTGGACTCACAGGAGAGGTTCAAATCATAGAAAGTTAGAGTGTCTGTCCCCTTGTACTTAAGTCGGCATAGTGCGTTTTGTATTAAATTCGGATGCAATTTCTGCGTTTCATCGTCAATAAGTAGGTCCAAGGGATACAGAAGACCTGAAGTGAAGTATCGGAATCTAAAACTGTACTCACAGGAGAGGTTAAAATCATAGAAAGTTAGAGTTTCAGTCCTCTTGTACTTAAGTCGGCATTGTGCCTTTTGTATTAAAACGGATGCAATTTCTGTGTTTCATCGTCAATAAGAAGGTCCAAGGGATACAGTAAACCTTAAGTGAAGCATCGGAATCTAAAACTGGACTCACTGGAGAGGTTCAAATCATAGAAAGTTAGAGTGTCTGTCCCCTTGTACTTAAGTCGGCATTGTGCCTTTTGTATTGAGTTCGGATGCAATTTCTGTATTTCATCGTCAATAAGAAGGTCAAAGGTATACAGTAAACCTGAAGTGAAGCATCGGAATCTACAACTGGACTCACAAGAGAGGTTCAAATCATAGAAAGTTAGAGGGTCAGTCCTCTTGTACTTAAGTCGTCATTGTGCATTTTGTATTAAATTCGGATGCAATTTCTGTGGTTCATCGTCAATAAGATGATCCAAGGGATACAGTAAACCTGAAGTGAAGCATCGGATCTAAAACTGGACTCACAGGAGAGGTTCAAATCATACAACGTTAGAGTGTCAGTCCTCTTGTACTTAAGTCGGCATTGTAACTTTTGTATTAACTTCGGATGCAGTTCTGTGTTTCATCCTCAATAAGAATGTCCAAGGTATACAGCAAACCTGAAGTGAAGCATCAGAATTTAAAACTGGTTTCACAGGAGAGGTTTAAATCATAGAAAGTTAGAGTGTCTGTCCACTTGTACTTAAGTCGGCATTGTGCCTTTTGTATTAAATTCGGATGCAATTTCTGTGCTTCATCGTCAATAATAAGGTCCAGGGTATACAGTAAACCTGAAGTGAGGCATCGGAATCTAAAACTGAACTCACGGGAGAGGTTCAATTCATAGAAAATTAGAGTGTCAGTCCTCTTGTACTTAATTCGGCATTCTGCCTTTTGTATTAAATTCGTATGCAATATCTGTGTTTCATCGTCAATAAGAAGATCCAAGGGATACAGTAAACCTGAAGTGAAGCATCGGAATCTAAAACTATACTCACAGGAGAGGCTCAAATCATACAACGTTAGAGTGTCAGTCCTCTTGTACTTAAGTCGGCATTGTAACTTTTGTATTAAATTCGGATGCAGTTCTGTGTTTCATCCTCAATAAGAATGTCCAAGGTATACAGCAAACCTGAAGTGAAGCATCAGAATTTAAAACTGGTTTCACAGGAGAGGTTTAAATCATAGAAAGTTAGAGTGTCTGTCCTATTGTACTTAAGTCGGCATTGTGCCTTTTGTATTAAATTCGGATGCAATATCTGTGCTTCATCGTCAATAAGAAGGTCCAATGTATAAAGAAAACCTGAAGAGAAAGCGTCGGAATCTAAAACTGGACTCACAGGAGCGGTTAAATCATAGAAAGTTAGAGTGTCAGTCCTCTTGTACTTCAGTCGGCATTGTGCTTTTGTATTAAATTCGAATGCAATTTCTGTGTTTCATCGTCAATAAGAAGGTCCAAGGTATACAGTAAACCTAAAGTGAAGCATCGGAATCTAAAACCGGACTCACAGGAGACGTTCAAATCATAGAAAGTTAGAGTGTCAGTCCTCATGTACTGAAGTCGGCATTTTGCCTTTTGTATTAAATTCGTATGAAATTTCTGTGTTTCATCGTCAATAAGAAGGTCCAAGGGATACAGTTAACCTGAAGTGAAGCATCGGAATCCAAAACCGGACTCACAGGAGAGGTTCAAATCATAGAAAGTTAGAGAGTCAGTCCTCTTGTACTTATGTCGGCATTGTGCCTTTTTTATTAAATTCGGATGCAATTTCTGAGTTTCATCGTCAATAAGAAGGACCAAGGTATACAGAAAACCTGAAGTGAAGCATCGGAATCTAAAACTGGACTCACAGGAGAGGTTCAAATCATAGAAAGTTAGAGTGTCAGTCCTCTTGTACTTGTGTCGGCATTGTGCCTTTTGTATTAAATTCGGATGCAATTTCTGTGCTTCATCGTCAATAAAAATGTCCATGGTATACAGAAAACCTCAAGAGTAAGCATCGGAATCTAAAACTGGTCTCACAGGGGCGGTTAAATTATGGAAAGTTAGGGTGTCAGTCCTCTTGTACTTAAGTCGGCATTGTGCCTTTTGTATTAAATTCGGATGCAATTTCTGTGTTTCATCGTCAATAAGAAGGTCCAATGTATACAGTAAACCTGAAAAGAAGCATCGAAATCTAAAACTCAACTCACAGGAGAGGTTCAAATCATAGAAAGTTAGAGTGTCAGTCCTCATGTACTTAAGTCGGCATTGTGCCTTTTGTATTAAATTTGGATGCATTTTCTGTGTTTCATCGTCATTGAAAAGGTCCAAGGGCTACAGTAAACCTGAAGTGAAGCTTCAGAATCCAAAACTGGACTCACAGGAGAGGTTCAAATCATAAAACGTTAGAGGTCAGTCCTCTTGCACTTAAGTCGGCACTGTGCCTTTTGTATTAAATTCGGATGCAATTTCTGTGTTTCATCGTCAATAAGAAGGTCCAAGGGATACAGTAAACCTGAAGTGAAGCATCGGAATCTAAAACTGGACTCACAGGAGAAGTTCAAATCATAGAAAGTTAGAGTGTCAGTCCTCTTGTACTTATGTCGGCATTGTGCCTTTTGTATTAAATTCGGATGCAATTTCTGTGCTTCATCGTCAATAAAAATGTCCATGGTATACAGAAAACCTCAAGAGTAAGCATCGGAATCTAAAACTGGACTCACAGGGGCGGTTAAATTATGGAAAGTTAGGGTGTCAGTCCTCTTGTACTTATGTCGGCATTGTGCCTTTTGTATTAAATTCGGATGCAATTTCTGTGCTTCATCGTCAATAAAAATGTCCATGGTATACAGAAAACCTCAAGAGTAAGCATCGGAATCTAAAACTGGACTCACAGGGGCGGTTAAATTATGGAAAGTTAGGGTGTCAGTCCTCTTGTACTTCAGTCGGCATTGTGCTTTTGTATTAAATTCGGATGCAATTTCTGTGTTTCATCGTCAATAAGAAGGTCCAAGGTATACAGTAAACCTAAAGTGAAGCATCGGAATCTAAAACCGGACTCACAGGAGACGTTCAAATCATAGAAAGTTAGAGTGTCAGTCCTCATGTACTGAAGTCGGCATTTTGCCTTTTGTATTAAATTCGTATGAAATTTCTGTGTTTCATCGTCAATAAGAAGGTCCAAGGGATACAGTTAACCTGAAGTGAAGCATCGGAATCCAAAACCGGACTCACAGGAGAGGTTCAAATCATAGAAAGTTAGAGAGTCAGTCCTCTTGTACTTATGTCGGCATTGTGCCTTTTTTATTAAATTCGGATGCAATTTCTGAGTTTCATCGTCAATAAGAAGGACCAAGGTATACAGAAAACCTGAAGTGAAGCATCGGAATCTAAAACTGGACTCACAGGAGAGGTTCAAATCATAGAAAGTTAGAGTGTCAGTCCTCTTGTACTTATGTCGGCATTGTGCCTTTTGTATTAAATTCGGATGCAATTTCTGTGCTTCATCGTCAATAAAAATGTCCATGGTATACAGAAAACCTCAAGAGTAAGCATCGGAATCTAAAACTGGACTCACAGGGGCGGTTAAATTATGGAAAGTTAGGGTGTCAGTCCTCTTGTACTTCAGTCGGCATTGTGCTTTTGTATTAAATTCGGATGCAATTTCTGTGTTTCATCGTCAATAAGAAGGTCCAAGGTATACAGTAAACCTAAAGTGAAGCATCGGAATCTAAAACCGGACTCACAGGAGACGTTCAAATCATAGAAAGTTAGAGTGTCAGTCCTCATGTACTGAAGTCGGCATTTTGCCTTTTGTATTAAATTCGTATGAAATTTCTGTGTTTCATCGTCAATAAGAAGGTCCAAGGGATACAGTTAACCTGAAGTGAAGCATCGGAATCCAAAACCGGACTCACAGGAGAGGTTCAAATCATAGAAAGTTAGAGAGTCAGTCCTCTTGTACTTATGTCGGCATTGTGCCTTTTTTATTAAATTCGGATGCAATTTCTGAGTTTCATCGTCAATAAGAAGGACCAAGGTATACAGAAAACCTGAAGTGAAGCATCGGAATCTAAAACTGGACTCACAGGAGAGGTTCAAATCATAGAAAGTTAGAGTGTCAGTCCTCTTGTACTTATGTCGGCATTGTGCCTTTTGTATTAAATTCGGATGCAATTTCTGTGCTTCATCGTCAATAAAAATGTCCATGGTATACAGAAAACCTCAAGAGTAAGCATCGGAATCTAAAACTGGACTCACAGGGGCGGTTAAATTATGGAAAGTTAGGGTGTCAGTCCTCTTGTACTTAAGTCGGCATTGTGCCTTTTGTATTAAATTCGGATGCAATTTCTGTGTTTCATCGTCAATAAGAAGGTCCAATGTATACAGTAAACCTGAAAAGAAGCATCGAAATCTAAAACTCAACTCACAGGAGAGGTTCAAATCATAGAAAGTTAGAGTGTCAGTCCTCATGTACTTAAGTCGGCATTGTGCCTTTTGTATTAAATTTGGATGCATTTTCTGTGTTTCGTCGTCATTGAAAAGGTCCAAGGGCTACAGTAAACCTGAAGTGAAGCTTCAGAATCCAAAACTGGACTCACAGGAGAGGTTCAAATCATAAAACGTTAGAGGTCAGTCCTCTTGCACTTAAGTCGGCACTGTGCCTTTTGTATTAAATTCGGATGCAATTTCTGTGATTCATCGTCCGTAAGAATGTCCAAGCGATACAGTAAACCTGAAGTGAAGTATCGAAATCTAAAACTGGACTCATAGGAGAGGTTCAAATCATATAAAGTTAGAGTGTCAGTCCTCTTGTACTTGGGTCGGCATTGTGCCTTTTGTATTAAATTCGAATGCAATATCAGTGTTTCATTGTCAATTAGAAGGTCCAAGGGATACAGTAAACCTGAAGAGAACCATCGGAATCTAAAACTGCACTCACAGGAGAGTTTCAAATCATAGAAAGTTAGAGTGTCAGTCCTTTTGTACTTAAGCCGGCATTGTGCCTTTTGTATTAAATTCGGATGCAATTTCTGTGTTTCATCGTCCGTAAGAATGTCCAAGCGATACAGTAAACCTGAAGTGAAGAATCGAAATCTAAAACTGGACTCACAGGAGAGGTTCAAATCATATAAAGTTAGAGTGTCAGTCCCCTTGAACTTAAGTCGGCATTGTGCCTTTTGTATTAAATTAGGATGCAATTTCTATGTTTCATCGTCAATAAGAAGGTCCAAGGTATACAGTAAACCTGAAGTGAAGTATCGAAACTAAAACTGGACTCACAGGAGAGGTTCAAATCATATAAAGTTAGAGTGTCAGTCCTCTTGTACTTAAGTTGGCATTGTGCCTTTTGTATTAAATTCGGATGCAATTTCTGTGTTCCATCGTCAATAAGAAGGTCTAAAAGATACATTAAACCTGAAGTGAAGGATCGGAATCTGAAACTGGTCTCACAGGACAGGTTCAAATCATAGAAAGTTAGAGTGTCAGTCCACTTGTACTTAAGTCGGCATTGTGGCTTTTGTATTATATTCGGATGCAATTTCTGTGTTTCATCGTCAATAAGAAGGTCCGAAGGATACAGTAAACCTGAAGTGAAGCATCGGAATCTAAAATTGGACTCACAGGAGATGTTCAAATCATAGAAAGTTAGAGTGTCAGACCTCTTGTACTTAAGTCGGCATTGTGCCTTTTGTATTCAGTTCGGATGCAATTTCTGTATTTCATCGTCAATAAGAAGGTCAAAGGTATACAGTAAACCTGAAGTGAAGCATCGGATCTAAAACTGGACTCACAGGAGAGGTTCAAATCATAGAATGTTAGAGTGTCAGTCCTCTTGTACTTAAGTCGGCATTGTGCCTTTTGTATTAAATTCGGATGCTATTTCTGTGCTTCATCGTCAATAAAAAGGTCCAAGGTATACGAAAACCTGAAGAAAAAGCATCGGAATCTAAAACTGGACCCACAGGAGATGTTTAAATCATAGAAAGTTAGAGTGTCTGTCCTCTTGTACTTAAGTCGGCATTGTGCCTTTTGTATTAAATTCGGATGCAATTTCTGTGCTTCATCGTCAATAAGAAGGGCCCAAGGTATAAAGAAAACCTGAAGAGAAAGCATCGGAATCTAAAACTGGACTCACAGGAGCGGTTAAATCATAGAAAGTTAGAGTGTCAGTCCTCATGTACTGAAGTCGGCATTTTGCCTTTTGTATTAAATTCGGATGAAATTTCTGTGTTTCATCCTCAATAAGAAGGTCCAAGGGATACAGTTAACCTGAAGTGAAGCATCGGAATCCAAAACCGGACTCACAGGAGAGGTTCAATTCATAGAAAATTAGAGAGTCAGTCCTCATGTACTTATGTCGGCATTGTGCCTTTTTATTAAATTCGGATGCAATTTCTGAGTTTCATCGTGAATAAGAAGGACCAAGGTATACAGAAAACCTGAAGTGAAGCATCGGAATCTAAAACTGGACTCACAGGAGAGGTTCAAATCATAGAATGTTAGAGTGTCAGTCCTCTTGTACTTATGTCGGCATTGTGCCTTTTGTGTTAAATTCGGATGCAATTTCTGTGCTTCATCGTCAATAAAAATGTCCATGGTATACAGAAAACCTGAAGAGAAAGCATCGGAATCTAAAACTGAACTCACAGGAGCAGTTAAATTACGGAAAGTTAGAGTGTCAGTCCTCTTGTACTTAAGTTGGCATTGTGCCTTTTGTATTAAATTCGGATGCAATTTCTGTGTTTCATCGTCAATAAGAAGGTCCAATGTATACAGTAAACCTGAAGTGAAGCATCGAAATCTAAAACTCAACTCACAGGAGAGGTTCAAATCATAGCAAGTTAGTGTGTCAGTCCTCGTGTACTTAATTCGGCATTGTGCCTTTTGTATTAAATTTGGATGCATTTTCTGTGTTTCATCGTCATTGAAAAGGTCCAAGGGCTACAGTAAACCTGAAGTGAAGCTTCGGAATCTAAAACTGCACTCACAGGAGAGGTTCAAATCATAGAAAGTTAGAGTGTCAGTCCTCTTGTACTTAAGCCGGCATTGTTCCTTTTGTATTAAATTCGGATGCAATTTCTGTGATTCATCGTCGGTAAGAATGTCCAAGCGATACAGTAAACCTGAAGTGAAGTATCGAAATCTAAAACTGGACTCATAGGAGAGGTTCAAATCATATAAAGTTAGAGTGTCAATCCTCTTGTACTTAGGTCGGCATTGTGCCTTTTGTATTAAATGCGAATGCAATATCAGTGTTTCATCGTCAATAAGAAGGTCCAAGGGATACAGTAAACCTGAAGAGAAGCATCGGAATCTAAAACTGCACTCACAGGAGAGCTTCAAATCATAGAAAGTTAGAGTGTCAGTCCTTTTGTACTTAAGCCGGCACTGTGCCTTTTGTATTAAATTCGGATGCAATTGCTGTGTTTCATCGTCCGTAAGAATGTCCTAGCGATACAGTAAACCTGAAGTGAAGAATCGAAATCTAAATCTGGAGTCACAGGAGAGGTTCAAATCATATAAAGTTAGAGTGTCATGCCTCTTGTACTTAAGTCGGCATTGTGCCTTTTGTATTAGATTCGGATGCTATTTCTGTGCTTCATCGTCAATAAAAAGGTCCAAGGTATACGAAAACCTGAAGAAAAAGCATCGGAATCTAAAACTGGACTCACAGGAGAGGTTCAAATCATAGAAAGTTAGAGTGTCTGTCCCCTTGTACTTAAGTCGGCATTGTGCCTTTTGTATTAAATTCGGATGCAATTTCTATGTTTCATCGTCAATAAGAAGGTCCAAGGTATACAGTAAACCTGAAGTGAAGTATCGAAATCTAAAACTGGACTCACAGGAGAGGTTCAAATCATATAAAGTTAGAGTGTCAGTCCTCTTGTACTTAAGTTGGCATTGTGCCTTTTGTATTAAATTCGGATGCAACTTCTGTGTTCCATCGTCAATAAGAAGGTCTAAAAGATACATTAAACCTGAAGTGAAGCATCGGAATCTGAAACTGGTCTCACAGGACAGGTTCAAATCATAGAAAGTTAGAGTGTCAGTCCACTTGTACTTAAGCCGGCATTGTGGCTTTTGTATTATATTCGGATGCAATTTCTGTGTTTCATCGTCAATAAGAAGGTCGAGGGATACAGTAAACCTGAAGTGAAGCATCGGAATCTAAAATTGGACTCACAGGAGATGTTGAAATCATAGAAAGTTAGAGGGTCAGTCCTCTTGTACTTAAGTCGTCATTGTGCATTTTGTATTAAATTCGGATGCAATTTCTGTGGTTCATCGTCAATAAGATGATCCAAGGGATACAGTAAACCTGAAGTGAAGCATCGGATCTAAAACTGGACTCACAGGAGAGGTTCAAATCATACAACGTTAGAGTGTCAGTCCTCTTGTACTTAAGTCGGCATTGTAACTTTTGTATTAACTTCGGATGCAGTTCTGTGTTTCATCCTCAATAAGAATGTCCAAGGTATACAGCAAACCTGAAGTGAAGCATCAGAATTTAAAACTGGTTTCACAGGAGAGGTTTAAATCATAGAAAGTTAGAGTGTCTGTCCACTTGTACTTATGTCGGCATTGTGCCTTTTGTATTAAATTCGGATGCAATTTCTGTGCTTCATCGTCAATAATAAGGTCCAGGGTATACAGTAAACCTGAAGTGAGGCATCGGAATCTAAAACTGAACTCACGGGAGAGGTTCAATTCATAGAAAATTAGAGTGTCAGTCCTCTTGTACTTAATTCGGCATTCTGCCTTTTGTATTAAATTCGTATGCAATATCTGTGTTTCATCGTCAATAAGAAGATCCAAGGGATACAGTAAACTTGAAGTGAAGCATCGGAATCTAAAACTATACTCACAGGAGAGGCTCAAATCATACAACGTTAGAGTGTCAGTCCTCTTGTACTTAAGTCGGCATTGTAACTTTTGTATTAAATTCGGATGCAGTTCTGTGTTTCATCCTCAATAAGAATGTCCAAGGTATACAGCAAACCTGAAGTGAAGCATCAGAATTTAAAACTGGTTTCACAGGAGAGGTTTAAATCATAGAAAGTTAGAGTGTCTGTCCTCTTGTACTTAAGTCGGCATTGTGCCTTTTGTATTAAATTCGGATGCAATTTCTGTGCTTCATCGTCAATAAGAAGGTCCAATGTATAAAGAAAACCTGAAGAGAAAGCGTCGGAATCTAAAACTGGACTCACAGGAGCGGTTAAATCATAGAAAGTTAGAGTGTCAGTCCTCTTGTACTTCAGTCGGCATTGTGCTTTTGTATTAAATTCGGATGCAATTTCTGTGTTTCATCGTCAATAAGAAGGTCCAAGGTATACAGTAAACATAAAGTGAAGCATCGGAATCTAAAACCGGACTCACAGGAGACGTTCAAATCATAGAAAGTTAGAGTGTCAGTCCTCATGTACTGAAGTCGGCATTTTGCCTTTTGTATTAAATTCGTATGAAATTTCTGTGTTTCATCGTCAATAAGAAGGTCCAAGGGATACAGTTAACCTGAAGTGAAGCATCGGAATCCAAAACCGGACTCACAGGAGAGGTTCAAATCATAGAAAGTTAGAGAGTCAGTCCTCTTGTACTTATGTCGGCATTGTGCCTTTTTTATTAAATTCGGATGCAATTTCTGAGTTTCATCGTCAATAAGAAGGACCAAGGTATACAGAAAACCTGAAGTGAAGCATCGGAATCTAAAACTGGACTCACAGGAGAGGTTCAAATCATAGAAAGTTAGAGTGTCAGTCCTCTTGTACTTATGTCGGCATTGTGCCTTTTGTATTAAATTCGGATGCAATTTCTGTGCTTCATCGTCAATAAAAATGTCCATGGTATACAGAAAACCTCAAGAGTAAGCATCGGAATCTAAAACTGGACTCACAGGGGCGGTTAAATTATGGAAAGTTAGGGTGTCAGTCCTCTTGTACTTAAGTCGGCATTGTGCCTTTTGTATTAAATTCGGATGCAATTTCTGTGTTTCATCGTCAATAAGAAGGTCCAATGTATACAGTAAACCTGAAAAGAAGCATCGAAATCTAAAACTCAACTCACAGGAGAGGTTCAAATCATAGAAAGTTAGAGTGTCAGACCTCATGTACTTAAGTCGGCATTGTGCCTTTTGTATTAAATTTGGATGCATTTTCTGTGTTTCGTCGTCATTGAAAAGGTCCAAGGGCTACAGTAAACCTGAAGTGAAGCTTCAGAATCCAAAACTGGACTCACAGGAGAGGTTCAAATCATAAAACGTTAGAGGTCAGTCCTCTTGCACTTAAGTCGGCACTGTGCCTTTTGTATTAAATTCGGATGCAATTTCTGTGTTTCATCGTCAATAAGAAGGTCCAAGGGATACAGTAAACCTGAAGTGAAGCATCGGAATCTAAAACTGGACTCACAGGAGAAGTTCAAATCATAGAAAGTTAGAGTGTCAGTACTCTTGTACTTAAGTCTTCATTGTGCCTTTTGTATTAAATTCGGATGCAATTTCTGTGTTTCATCGTCAATTAGAAGGTCCAAGGGATACAGTAAACCCAAAGTGAAGCATCGGAATCTAAAACTTGTCTCACAGGAGAGATTAAAATCATAGGAAGTTAGAGTGTCAGTCCTCTAGTACTTAAGTCGGCATTGTGCCATTTGTATAAAATTCGCATGCAATTTCTGCGTTTCATCGTCAATAAGAAGGTCCAAGGGATACAGTTAACCTGAAGTGAAGCATCGGAATCCAAAACCGGACTCACAGGAGAGGTTCAAATCATAGAAAGTTAGAGAGTCAGTCCTCTTGTACTTATGTCGGCATTGTGCCTTTTTTATTAAATTCGGATGCAATTTCTGAGTTTCATCGTCAATAAGAAAGACCAAGGTATACAGAAAGCCTGAAGTGAAGCATCGGAATCTAAAACTGGACTCACAGGAGAGGTTCAAATCATAGAAAGTTAGAGTGTCAGTCCTCTTGTACTTATGTCGGCATTGTGCCTTTTGTATTAAATTCGGATGCAATTTCTGTGCTTCATCGTCAATAAAAATGTCCATGGTATACAGAAAACCTCAAGAGTAAGCATCGGAATCTAAAACTGGACTCACAGGGGCGGTTAAATTATGGAAAGTTAGGGTGTCAGTCCTCTTGTACTTCAGTCGGCATTGTGCTTTTGTATTAAATTCGGATGCAATTTCTGTGTTTCATCGTCAATAAGAAGGTCCAATGTATACAGTAAACCTGAAAAGAAGCATCGAAATCTAAAACTCAACTCACAGGAGAGGTTCAAATCATAGAAAGTTAGAGTGTCAGTCCTCATGTACTTAAGTCGGCATTGTGCCTTTTGTATTAAATTTGGATGCATTTTCTGTGTTTCGTCGTCATTGAAAAGGTCCAAGGGCTACAGTAAACCTGAAGTGAAGCTTCAGAATCCAAAACTGGACTCACAGGAGAGGTTCAAATCATAAAACGTTAGAGGTCAGTCCTCTTGCACTTAAGTCGGCACTGTGCCTTTTGTATTAAATTCGGATGCAATTTCTGTGATTCATCGTCCGTAAGAATGTCCAAGCGATACAGAAAACCTGAAGTGAAGTATCGAAATCTAAAACTGGACTCATAGGAGAGGTTCAAATCATATAAAGTTAGAGTGTCAGTCCTCTTGTACTTGGGTCGGCATTGTGCCTTTTGTATTAAATTCGAATGCAATATCAGTGTTTCATTGTCAATTAGAAGGTCCAAGGGATACAGTAAACCTGAAGAGAACCATCGGAATCTAAAACTGCACTCACAGGAGAGTTTCAAATCATAGAAAGTTAGAGTGTCAGTCCTTTTGTACTTAAGCCGGCATTGTGCCTTTTGTATTAAATTCGGATGCAATTTCTGTGTTTCATCGTCCGTAAGAATGTCCAAGCGATACAGTAAACCTGAAGTGAAGAATCGAAATCTAAAACTGGACTCACAGGAGAGGTTCAAATCATATAAAGTTAGAGTGTCAGTCCCCTTGTACTTAAGTCGGCATTGTGCCTTTTGTATTAAATTAGGATGCAATTTCTATGTTTCATCGTCAATAAGAAGGTCCAAGGTATACAGTAAACCTGAAGTGAAGTATCGAAATCTAAAACTGGACTCACAGGAGAGGTTCAAATCATATAAAGTTAGAGTGTCAGTCCTCTTGTACTTAAGTTGGCATTGTGCCTTTTGTATTAAATTCGGATGCAATTTCTGTGTTCCATCGTCAATAAGAAGGTCTAAAAGATACATTAAACCTGAAGTAAAGGATCGGAATCTGAAACTGGTCTCACAGGACAGGTTCAAATCATAGAAAGTTAGAGTGTCAGTCCACTTGTACTTAAGTCGGCATTGTGGCTTTTGTATTATATTCGGATGCAATTTCTGTGTTTCATCGTCAATAAGAAGGTCCGAAGGATACAGTAAACCTGAAGTGAAGCATCGGAATCTAAAATTGGACTCACAGGAGATGTTCAAATCATAGAAAGTTAGAGTGTCAGACCTCTTGTACTTAAGTCGGCATTGTGCCTTTTGTATTCAGTTCGGATGCAATTTCTGTATTTCATCGTCAATAAGAAGGTCAAAGGTATACAGTAAACCTGAAGTGAAGCATCGGATCTAAAACTGGACTCACAGGAGAGGTTCAAATCATAGAATGTTAGAGTGTCAGTCCTCTTGTACTCAGGTCGGCATTGTGCCTATTGTATTAAATTCGGATGCTATTTCTGTGCTTCATCGTCAATAAAAAGGTCCAAGGTATACGAAAACCTGAAGAAAAAGCATCGGAATCTAAAACTGGACCCACAGGAGATGTTTAAATCATAGAAAGTTAGAGTGTCTGTCCTCTTGTACTTAAGTCGGCATTGTGCCTTTTGTATTAAATTCGGATGCAATTTCTGTGCTTCATCGTCAATAAGAAGGGCCCAAGGTATAAAGAAAACCTGAAGAGAAAGCATCGGAATCTAAAACTGGACTCACAGGAGCGGTTAAATCATAGAAAGTTAGAGTGTCAGTCCTCATGTACTGAAGTCGGCATTTTGCCTTTTGTATTAAATTCGGATGAAATTTCTGTGTTTCATCCTCAATAAGAAGGTCCAAGGGATACAGTTAACCTGAAGTGAAGCATCGGAATCCAAAACCGGACTCACAGGAGAGGTTCAATTCATAGAAAGTTAGAGAGTCAGTCCTCATGTACTTATGTCGGCATTGTGCCTTTTTTATTAAATTCGGATGCAATTTCTGAGTTTCATCGTGAATAAGAAGGACCAAGGTATACAGAAAACCTGAAGTGAAGCATCGGAATCTAAAACTGGACTCACAGGAGAGGTTCAAATCATAGAATGTTAGAGTGTCAGTCCTCTTGTACTTATGTCGGCATTGTGCCTTTTGTGTTAAATTCGGATGCAATTTCTGTGCTTCATCGTCAATAAAAATGTCCATGGTATACAGAAAACCTGAAGAGAAAGCATCGGAATCTAAAACTGAACTCACAGGAGCAGTTAAATTACGGAAAGTTAGAGTGTCAGTCCTCTTGTACTTAAGTTGGCATTGTGCCTTTTGTATTAAATTCGGATGCAATTTCTGTGTTTCATCGTCAATAAGGAGGTCCAATGTATACAGTAAACCTGAAGTGAAGCATCGAAATCTAAAACTCAACTCACAGGAGAGGTTCAAATCATAGCAAGTTAGTGTGTCAGTCCTCGTGTACTTAATTCGGCATTGTTCCTTTTGTATTAAATTCGGATGCAATTTCTGTGATTCATCGTCCGTAAGAATGTCCAAGCGATACAGTAAACCTGAAGTGAAGTATCGAAATCTAAAACTGGACTCATAGGAGAGGTTCAAATCATATAAAGTTAGAGTGTCAATCCTCTTGTACTTAGGTCGGCATTGTGCCTTTTGTATTAAATGCGAATGCAATATCAGTGTTTCATCGTCAATAAGAAGGTCCAAGGGATACAGTAAACCTGAAGAGAAGCATCGGAATCTAAAACTGCACTCACAGGAGAGCTTCAAATCATAGAAAGTTAGAGTGTCAGTCCTTTTGTACTTAAGCCGGCACTGTGCCTTTTGTATTAAATTCGGATGCAATTGCTGTGTTTCATCGTCCGTAAGAATGTCCTAGCGATACAGTAAACCTGAAGTGAAGAATCGAAATCTAAATCTGGACTCACAGGAGAGGTTCAAATCATATAAAGTTAGAGTGTCATGCCTCTTGTACTTAAGTCGGCATTGTGCCTTTTGTATTATATTCGGATGCTATTTCTGTGCTTCATCGTCAATAAAAAGGTCCAAGGTATACGAAAACCTGAAGAAAAAGCATCGGAATCTAAAACTGGACTCACAGGAGAGGTTCAAATCATAGAAAGTTAGAGTGTCTGTCCCCTTGTACTTAAGTCGGCATTGTGCCTTTTGTATTAAATTCGGATGCAATTTCTATGTTTCACCGTCAATAAGAAGGTCTAAAAGATACATTAAACCTGAAGTGAAGCATCGGAATCTGAAACTGGTCTCACAGGACAGGTTCAAATCATAGAAAGTTAGAGTGTCAGTCCACTTGTACTTAAGCCGGCATTGTGGCTTTTGTATTATATTCGGATGCAATTTCTGTGTTTCATCGTCAATAAGAAGGTCGAGGGATACAGTAAACCTGAAGTGAAGCATCGGAATCTAATATTGGACTCACAGGAGATGTTGAAATCATAGAAAGTTAGAGTGTCAGACCTCTTGTACTTAAGTCGGCATTGTGCCTTTTGTATTCAGTTCGGATGCAATTTCTGTATTTCATCGTCAATAAGAAGGTCAAAGGTATACAGTAAACCTGAAGTGAAGCATCGGAATCTACAACTAGACTCACAAGAGAGGTTCAAATCATAGAAAGTTAGAGTGTCAGTCCTCTTGTACTTAAGTCGTCATTGTGCATTTTGTATTAAATTCGGATGCAATTTCTGTGGTTCATCGTTAATAAGATGATCCAAGGGATACAGTAAACCTGAAGTGAAGCATCGGATCTAAAACTGGACTCACAGGAGAGGTTCAAATCATAGAATGTTAGAGTGTCAGTCCTCTTGTACTTAAGTCGGCATTGTGCCTTTTGTATTAAATTTGGATGAAATTTCTGTGTTTCATCGTCAATAAGAACGTCCAGGATATACAGCAAACCTGAAGTGAATCATCGGAATCTAAAACTGAACTCACAGGAGAGGTTCAATTCATAGAAAATGAGAGTATCAGTCCTCTTGTACTTAATTCGGCATTCTGCCTTTTGTATTAAATTCGGATGCAATATCTGTGTTTCATCGTCAATAAGAAGATCCAAGGGATACAGTAAACCTGAAGTGAAGCATCGGAATCTAAAACTATACTCACAGGAGAGGCTCAAATCATACAACGTTAGAGTGTCAGTCCTCTTGTACTTAAGTCGGCATTGTAACTTTTGTATTAAATTCGGATGCAGTTCTGTGTTTCGTCCTCAATAAGAATGTCCAGGTATACAGCAAACCTGAAGTGAGGCGTCAGAATTTAAAACTGGTTTCATAGGAGAGGTTTAAATCATAGAAAGTTAGAGTGTCTGTCCTCTTGTACTTAAGTCGGCATTGTGCCTTTTGTATTAAATTCGGATGCAATTTCTGTGCTTCATCGTCAATAAGAAGGTCCAAGGTATAAAGAAAACCTGAAGAGAAAGCATCGGAATCTAAAACTGGACTCACAGGAGCGGTTAAATCATAGAAAGTTAGAGTGTCAGTCCTCATGTACTGAAGTCGGCATTTTGCCTTTTGTATTAAATTCGTATGAAATTTCTGTGTTTCATCGTCAATAAGAAGGTCCAAGAGATACAGTTAACCTGAAGTGAAGCATCGGAATCCAAAACCGGACTCACAGGAGAGGTTCAAACCATAGAAAGTTAGAAAGTCAGTCCTCATGTTTTTATGTCGGCATTGTGCCGTTTTTATTAAATTCGGATGCAATTTCTGAGTTTCATCGTCAATAAGAAGGACCAAGGTATACAGAAAACCTGAAGTGAAGCATCGGAATCTAAAACTGGACTCACATGAAAAGTTCAAATCATAGAAAGTTAGAGTGTCAGTCCTCTTGTACTTATGTCGGCATTGTGCCTTTTGTGTTAAATTCGGATGCAATTTCTGTGCTTCATCGTCAATAAAAATGTCCATGGTATACAGAAAACCTGAAGAGAAAGCATCGGAGTCTAAAACTGGACTCACAGGAGCAGTTAAATTATGGAAAGTTAGAGTGTCAGTCCTCTTGTACTTAAGTCGGCATTGTGCCTTTTGTATTAAATTCGGATGCAATTTCTGTGTTTCATCGTCAATAAGAAGGTCCAATGTATACAGTAAACCTGAAGTAAAGCATCGAAATCTAAAACTCAACTCACAGGAGAGGTTCATATCATAAAAAGTTAGAGTGTCAGTCCTCGTGTACTTAATTCGGCATTGTGCCTTTTGTATTAAATTTGGATGCATTTTCTGTGTTTCATCGTCATTGAAAAGGTCCAAGGGCTACAGTAAACCTGAAGTGAAGCTTCGGAATCTAAAACTGGACTCACAGGAGAGGTTCAAATCATAAAACGTTAGAGGTCAGTCCCCTTGCACTTAAGTCCTCACTGTGCCTTTTGTATTAAATTCGGATGCAATTTCTGTGTTTCATCGTCAATAAGAAGGTCCAAGGGATACAGTAAACCTGAAGTGAAGCATCGGAATCTAAAACTGGACTCACAGGAGAAGTTCAAATCATAGAAAGTTAGAGTGTCAGTACTCTTGTACTTAAGTCTTCATTGTGCCTTTTGTATTAAATTTGGATGCAATTTCTGTGTTTCACCTTAAATTAGAAGGTCCAAGGGATACAGTAAACCAGAAGTGAAGCATCGGAATCTAAAACTGGACTCACAGGAGAGGTTCTAATCATAGCAAGTTAGAGTGTCAGTCCTCCTGTACTTAAGTCAGCATTGTGCCTATTGTGTTAAATTCGGATGCAATTTCTGTGTTTCATCGTCAATAAGAAGGTCCAAGGGATACAGTAAACCTGAAGTGACACATCGGAATCTAAGACTGGACTCACAGGAGAGGTTCATATCATAGTAAGTTAGAGTGTCAGTCCTCTTGTACTTAAGTCGGCATTGTGCCTTTTGTATTAAATTCGGATGCAATTTCCGTGTTTCATCGTCAATAAGAAGGTCCAGGGTATACAGTAAACCTGAAGTGAAGCATCGGAATCTAAATCTGGACTCACAGGAGAGTTTCAAATCATAGAAAGTTACAGTGTCAGTCCTCTTGTACTTAAGTCGGCATTGTGCCTTTTGTATTAAATTCGGATGCTATTTCTGTGCTTCATCGTCAGTAACAAGGTCCAAGGTATACGAAAACCTGGAGAAAAAGCATCGGAATCCATAACTGGACTCACAGGGGGGGTTTATTCATAGAAAATTAGAGTGCCAGTCCTCTTGTACTTAAATCAGCATTGTGCTTTTTGTATTAAATTCGGATGCATTTTCTATGTTTCATCGTCAATAAGAAGGTCCAAGGTATATAGTAAACCTAAAGTGAAGCATCGGAATCTAAAACTGGTCTCACAGGAGAGGTTTAAATCATAGAAAGTTAGAGTGTCAGTCCTCTTGTACTTAAGTCGGCATTGTGCCTTTTGTATTAAATTCGGATGCAATTTCTGTGTTTCATCGTCAATAAGAAGGTATAATGTTTACAGTAAACTCACAGGAGAGGTTCAAATCATAGAAAGTTAGAGTGTCAGTCCTCTTGTACTTAAGTCGGCATTGTGCCTTTTGTATAGAATTCGGATGCAATTTCTATACTTCATCGTCAATAAGAAGGTCCAAGGTATACAGTAAACCTGAAGTGAAGCATCAGAATCTAAAACTGGACTCACAGGAGAGGTTCAAATCAAAGAAAGTTAGAGAGTCAGTCCTGTCGTATTTAAGTCGGCATTGTGCCTTTTGTATTAAATTCGGATGCAATTTCTGTGTTTCATCGTCAGTAAGATGATCCAAGGGATACAGTAAACCTGAAGTGAAGCATCGGATCTAAAACTGGACTCACAGGAAAGGTTCAAGTCATATAATATTAGAGTGTCAGTCCTCTTGTACTTAAGTCGGCATTGAGCATTTTGTATTAAATTCGGATGCAATTTCTGTGTTTCATCGTTAATAAGAAGGTCCAAGGGATACAGTAATTCTGAAGTGAAGCATCGGAATTTAAAACTGACTCACACTAGAGGTTAAAATCATAGAAAGTTAGAGTGTCAGACCTCTTGTACTTAAGTCGGCATTGTGCCTTTTGTATTAAATTCGTATAAAATTTCTGTATTTCGTCGTCAATAAGAAGGTCCAAGGTATACAGTAAACCTGAAGTGAAGCATCGGAATTTAAAACTGGACTCTCAGGAGAGGTTCAAATCATAGAGAGTTAGAGTGTCGGTCCTCTTGTACTTATGTCGGCATTGTGCCTTTTGTATTAAATTCGGATGCAATTTCTGTGTTTTATCGTCTATAAGAATGTCCAAGGGATACAGTCAACCTGAAGTGAAGCATCGGAATCCAAAGCCGGACTCACAGGAGAGGTTCAAATCGTAGAAAGTTAGAGAGTCAGTCCTCATGTACTTATGTCGGCATTGTGCCTTTTTTATTAAATTCGGATGCAATTTCTGAGCTTCATCGTCAATAAAAATGTCCATGGTATACAGAAAACCTGAAGAGAAAGCATCGGAATCTAAAACTGGACTCACAGGAGCAGTTAAATTATGGAAAATTAGAGTGTCAGTCCTCTTGTACTTAAGTCGGCATTGTGCCTTTTGTATTAAATTCGGATGCAATTTCTGTGTTTCATCGTCAATAAGAAGGTCCAATGTATACAGTAAACCTGAAGTGAAGCATCGAAATCTAAAACTCAACTCACAGGAGAGGTTCAAATCATTGCAAGTTAGAGTGTCAGTCCTCGTGTACTTAATTCGGCATTGTGCCTTTTGTATTAAATTTGGATGCATTTTCTGTGTTTCATCGTTATTGGAAAGGTCCAAGGGCTACAGTAAACCTGAAGTGAAGCTTCGGAATCTAAAACTGCACTCACAGGAGAGGTTCAAATCATAGAAAGTTGGAGTGTCAGTCCTGTTGTACTGAAGCCGGCATTGTCCCTTTTGTATTAAATTCGGATGCAATTTCTGTGATTCATCGTCCGTAAGAATATCCAAGCGATACAGTAAACCTGAAGTGAAGTATCGAAATCCAAAACTGGACTCATAGGAGAGGTTCAAATCATATGAAGATAGAGTGTCAGTCCTCTTGTACTTAGGTCGGCATTGTGCCTTTTGTATAAAATTCGAATGCAATATCAGTGTTTCATCGTCAATAAGAAGGTCCAAGGGATACAGTAAACCTGAAGAGAAGCATCGGAATCTAAAACTGCACTCACAGGAGAGCTTCAAATCATAGAAAGTTAGAGTGTCAGCCCTTTTGTACTTAAGCCGGCATTGTGCCTTTTGTATTAAATTCGGATGCAATTTCTGTGTTTCATCGTCCGTAAGAATGTCCAAGCGATACAGTAAACCTGAAGTGAAGAATCGAAATCTATAACTGGACTCACAGGAGAGGTTCAAATCATATAAAGTTAGAGTGTCATGCCTCTTGTACTTAAGTCGGCATTGTGCCTTTTGTATTACATTCGGATGCAATTTCTGTATTTCATCGTCAATAAGAAGGTCCAAGGGACACAGTAAACCTGAAATGAAGCATCGGAATCTAAAACTGGACTCACAGGAGAGGTTCAAGTCATAGAAAGTTACAGTGTCAGTCCTCTTGTACTTAAGTCGGCATTGTGCCTTTTGTATTAGATTCAGATGCTATTTCTGTGCTTCATCGTCAATAAAAAGGTCCAAGGTATACGAAAACCTGAAGAAAAAGCATCGGAATCTAAAACTGGACTCACAGGAGAGGTTCAAATCATAGGAAGTTAGAGTGTCAGACCTCTTGTACTTAAGTCGGCATTGTGCCTTTTGTATTCAGTTCGGATGTAATTTCTGTATTTCATCGTCAATAAGAAGGTCAAAGGTATACAGTAAACCTGAAGTGAAGCATCGGAATCTACAACTGGACTCACAAGAGAGGTTCAAATCATAGATAGTTAGAGTGTCAGTCCTCTTGTACTTAAGTCGTCATTCTGCATTTTGTATTAAATTCGGATGCAATTTCTGTGGTTCATCGTTAATAAGATGATCCAAGGGATACAGTAAACCTGAAGTGAAGCATCGGATCTAAAACTGGACTCACAGGAGAGGTTCAAATCATAGAATGTTAGAGTGTCAGTCCTCTTGTACTTATGTCGGCATTGTGCCTTTTGTGTTAAATTCGGATGCAATTTCTGTGCTTCATCGTCAATAAAAATGTCCATGGTATACAGAAAACCTGAAGAGAAAGCATCGGAATCTAAAACTGGACTCACAGGAGCAGTTAAATTATGGAAAGTTAGAGTGTCAGTCTTCTTGTACTTAAGTCGGCTTTGTGCCTTTTGTATTAAATTCGGATGCAGTTTCTGTGTTTCATCGTCAATAAGAAGGTCCAATGAATACAGTAAACCTGAAGTGAAGCATCGAAATCTAAAACTCAACTCACAGGAGAGGTTCAAATCATAGAAAGTTAGAGTAACAGTCCTCATGTACTTAATTCGGCATTGTGCCTTTTGTATTAAATTTGGATGCATTTTCTGTGTTTCATCGTCATTGAAAAGGTCCAAGGGCTACAGTAAACCTGAAGTGAAGCTTCGGAATCTAAAACTGGACTCACAGGAGAGGTTCAAATCATAAAACGTTAGAGGTCAGTCCTCTTGCACTTAAGTCGGCACTGTGCCTTTTGTATTAAATTCGGATGCAATTTCTGTGTTTCATCGTCAATAAGAAGGTCCAAGGGATACAGTAAACCTGAAGTGAAGCATCGGAATCTAAAACTGGACTCACAGGAGAAGTTCAAATCATAGAAAGTTAGAGTGTCAGTACTCTTGTACTTAAGTCTTCATTGTGCCTTTTGTATTAAATTCGGATGCAGTTTCTGTGTTTCATCGTCAATTAGAAGGTCCAAGGGATACAGTAAACCAGAAGTGAAGCATCGGAATCTAAAACTGGACTCACAGGAGAGGTTCTAATCATAGCAAGTTAGAGTGTCAGTCCTCTTGTACTTAAGTCAGCATTGTGCCTATTGAGTTAAATTCGGATACAATTTCTGTGTTTCATCGTCAATAAGAAGGTCTAAGGGATACAGTAAACCTGAAGTGACACATCGGAATCTGAAACTGGACTCACAGGAGAGGTTCATATCTTAGTAAGTTAGAGTGTCAGTCCTCTTGTACTTAAGTCGGCATTGTGCCTTTTGTATTAAATTCGGATGCAATTTCCGTGTTTCATCGTCAATAGGAAGGTCCAAGGGATACAGTAAACCTGAAGTGAAGCATCAGAATCTAAAACTGTACACACACGAGAGATGCAAATCATAGAAAGTTAGAGTGTCAGTCCACTTGTACTTAAGTCGGCATTGTGCCTTTTGTATAAAATTGGGATGCAATGTCTGTATTTCATCGTCAATAAGAAGGTCCAAGGTATACAGTAAACCTGAAGTGAAGCATCGGAATCTAAAACTGGACTCACAGGAGAGGTTCAAATCATAGAAAGTTAGGGTGTGAGTCCTCTTGTACTTAAGTCGGCATTGTGCGTTTTGTATTAAATTCGGATGCAATTTCTGCGTTTCATCGTCAATAAGAAGGTCCTAGGGATACAGTAAACCTGAAGAGAAGCATCGGAATCTATGACTGCACTCACAGGAGAGGTTCAAATCATAGAAAGTTAGAGTGTCAGTCCTCTTGTACTTAAGCCGGCATTGTGCCTTTTGTATTAAATTCGGATGCAATTTCTGTGTTTCATCGTCCGTAAGAATGTCCAAGCGATACAGTAAACCTGAAGTGAAGTATCGAAATCTAAAACTGGACTCACAAGAGAGGTTCAAATCATATAAAGTTAGAGTGTCCGTCCTCTTGTATTTAAGTCGGCATTGTGCCTTTTGTATTAAATTCGGATGCAATTTGTGTATTTCATCGTCAATAAGAAGGTCCAAGGTATACAGTAAACCTAAAGTGAAGCATCGGAATCTAAAACTGGACTCACAGGAGTGTTTCAAGTTATAGAGAGTTAGAGTGTCAGTCCTCTTCTACTTAAGACGGCATTGTGCCTTTTGTATTAAATTCGGATGCAATTTCGGTGTTTCATCGTCAATAAGAATTTCCAAGGGATACAGTAAATCTGAAGTGAAGCATCGGAATCCAAAACTGGACTCACAGGAGAGGTTCAAATCTTAGAAAGTTAGAGTGTCAGTCCTCTTGTACTTAAGTCGGCATTGTGCCTTTCGTATGAAATTCGAATGCAATTTCAGTGTTTCATCGTCAATAAGAAAGTCCAAGGGATACAGTAAACCTGAAATGAAGCATCGGAATCTAAATCTGGACTCACAGGAGAGTTTCAAATCATAGAAAGATAGAGTGTCAGTCCTCTTGTACTTAAGTCAGCATTGTGTCTTTTGTATTGCATTCGGATGCAATTTCTGTATTTCATCATCAATAAGAATGTCCAAAAGACACAGTAAACCTGAAATGAAGCATCGGAATCTAAAACTGGACTCACAGGAGAGGTTCAAATCATAGAAAGTTACAGTGTCAGTCCTCTTGTACTTAAGTCGGCCTTGTGCCTTTTGTATTAAATTCGGATGCTATTTCTGTGCTTCATCGTCAGTAACAAGGTCCAAGGTATACGAAAACCTGGAGAAAAAGCATCGGAATCCACAACTGGACTCACAGCGGGGGTTTATTCATAGAAAATTAGAGTGCCAGTCCTCTTGTACTTAAATCAGCATTGTGCTTTTTGTATTAAATTCGGATGCATTTTCTATGTTTCATCGTCAATAAGAAGGTCCAAGGTATACAGTAAACCTGAAGTGAAGCATCGGAATCTAAAACTGGTCTCACAGGAGAGGTTTAAATCATAGAAAGTTAGAGTGTCAGTCCTCTTGTACTTAAGTCGGCATTGTGCCTTTTGTATTAAATTCGGATGCAATTTCTGTGTTTCATCGTCAATAAGAAGGTATAATGTTTACAGTAAACTCACAGGAGAGGTTCAAATCATAGAAAGTTAGAGTGTCAGTCCTCTTGTACTTAAGTCGGCATTGTGCCTTTTGTATTGAATTCGGATGCAATTTCTATACTTCATCGTCAATAAGAAGGTCCAATGTATACAGTAAACCTGAAGTGAAGCATCAGAATCTAAAACTGGACTCACAGGAGAGGTTCAAATCATAGAAAGTTAGAGCGTCAGTCCTGTTGTATTTAAGTCGGCATTGTGCCTTTTGTATTAAATTCGGATGCAATTTCTGTGTTTCATCGTCAGTAAGATGGTCCAAGGGATACAGTAAACCTGAAGTGAAGCATCGGATCTAAAACTGGACTCAAAGGAAAGGTTCAAGTTATATAATATTAGAGTGTCAGTCCTCTTGTACTTAAGTCGGCATTGTGCATTTTGTATTAAATTCGGATGCAATTTCTGTTTTTCATCGTTAATAAGAAGGTCCAAGGGATACAGTAATTCTGAAGTGAAGCATCGGAATTTAAAACTGACTCACACTAGAGGTTAAAATCATAGAAAGTTAGAGTGTCAGACCTCTTGTACTTAAGTCGGCATTGTGCCTTTTGTATTAAATTCTGATGCAATTTCTGTAATTTCATCGTCAATACGAAGGTTCAGGGTATACAGTAAACCTGAAGTGAAGTATCGGAATCTAAAACTGGACTCACAGGAGAGGTTCAAATCAAAGAAAGTTAGAGTGTCAGTCCTCTTGTACTTATGTCAGCATTGTGCCTATTGTATTAAATTCGGATGCAATTTCTGTGTTTCATCGTCAACAAGAAGGTCCAAGGTAAACAGTAAACCTGAAGTGAAACATCGGAATCTAAAACTGGACTCACAGGAGAGGTTCTAATCATAGAAAGTTTGGGTGTCAGTCCTCTTGTATTTAAGTCAACATTGTGCGTTTTGTATTACATTCGGATGCAATGTCTGCGTTTCATCGTCAATAAGAAGGTCCAAGGGATACAGTAAACCTGAAGTGAAGCATCGGAATCTAAAACTGGACTCACAGGAGAGGTTAAAATCATCGAAAGTTAGAGTTTCAGTCCTCTTGTACTTAAATCGGCATTGTGCCTTTTGTATTAAATTCGGATGCAATTTCTGTGTTTCATCGTCAATAAGAAGGTCCAAGGGATACAGTAAACCTGAAGTGAAGCTTCGGAATCTAAAACTGGACTCACAGGAGAGGTTAAAATCATAGAAAGTTAGAGTTTCTGTCCCCTTGTACTTATGTCGGCATTGTGCCTTTTGTATTAAATTCGTATAAAATTTCTGTATTTCGTCGTCAATAAGAAGGTCCAAGGTATACAGTAAACCTGAAGTGAAGCATCGGAATTTAAAACTGGACTCTCAGGAGAGGTTCAAATCATAGAGAGTTAGAGTGTCGGTCCTCTTGTACTTATGTCGGCATTGTGCCTTTTGTATTAAATTCGAATGCAATTTCTGTGTTTTATCGTCTATAAGAATGTCCAAGGGATACAGTAAACCTGAAGTGAAGCATCGGAATCCAAAATTAGACTCACAGGAGTGGTTCAAATCATAGAAAGTTAGAGTGTCAGTCCTCTTGTACGTAAGTCGGCATTGTGCCTTTTGTGTTAAATTCGGATGGAATTTCTGTGTTTCATCGTCAATAAGAAGGTCCAAGGGATACAGTCAACCTGAAGTGAAGCATCGGAATCCAAAACCGGATTCACAGGAGAGGTTCAAATCATAGAAAGTTAGAGAGTCAGTCCTCATGTACTTATGTCGGCATTGTGCCTTTTTTATTAAATTCGGATGCAATTTCTGAGCTTCATCGTCAATAAAAATGTCCATGGTATACAGAAAACCTGAAGAGAAAGCATCGGAATCTAAAACTGGACTCACAGGAGCAGTTAAACTATGGAAAGTTAGAGTGTCAGTCCTCTTGTACTTAAGTCGGCATTGTGCCTTTTGTATTAAATTCGGATGCAATTTCTGTGTTTCATCGTCAATAAGAAGGTCCAATGTATACAGTAAACCTGAAGTGAAGCATCGAAATCTAAAACTCAACTCACAGGAGAGGTTCAAATCATAGCAAGTTAGAGTGTCAGTCCTCGTGTACTTAATTCGGCATTGTGCCTTTTGTATTAAATTTGGATGCATTGTCTGTGTTTCATCGTCATTGAAAAGGTCCAAGGGCTACAGTAAACCTGAAGTGAAGCTTCGGAATCTAAAACTGCACTCACAGGAGAGGTTCAAATCATAGAAAATTAGAGTGTCAGTCCTCTTGTACTGAAGCCGGGATTGTTCCTTTTGTATTAAATTCGGATGCAATTTCTGTGATTCATCGTCCGTAAGAATATCCAAGCGATACAGTAAACCTGAAGTGAAGTATCGAAATCTAAAACTGGACTTATAGGAGAGCTTCAAATCATAGAAAGTTAGAGTGTCAGCCCTTTTGTACATAAGCCGGCATTGTGCCTTTTGTATTAAATTCGGATGCAATTTCTGTGTTTCATCGTCCGTAGGAATGTCCAAGCGATACAGTAAACCTAAAGTTAAGAATCGAAATCTAAAACTGGACTCACAGGAGAGGTTCAAATCATATAAAGTTAGAGTGTCATGCCTCTTGTACTTAAGCCGGCATTGTGCCTTTTGTATTACATTCGGATGCAATTTCTGTATTTCATCGTCAATAAGAAGGTCCAAGGGACACAGTAAACCTGAAATGAAGCATCGGAATCTAAAACTGGACTCACAGGAGAGGTTCAAATCATAGAAAGTTACAGTGTCAGTCCTCTTGTACTTAAGTCGGCATTGTGCCTTTTGTAATAGATTCGGATGCTATTTCTGTGCTTCATCGTCAATAAAAAGGTCCAAGGTATACGAAAACCTGAAGAAAAAGCATCGGAATCTAAAACTGGACTCACAGGAGAGGTTCAAATCATAGGAAGTTAGAGTGTCAGACCTCTTGTACTTAAGTCGGCATTGTGCCTTTTGTATTCAGTTCGGATGCAATTTCTGTATTTCATCGTCAATAAGAAGGTCAAAGGTATACAGTAAACCTGAAGTGAAGCATCGGAATCTACAACTGGACTCACAAGAGAGGTTCAAATCATAGAAAGTTAGAGTGTCAGTCCTCTTGTACTTATGTCGTCATTGTGCATTTTGTATTAAATTCGGATGCAATTTCTGTGGTTCATCGTTAATAAGATGATCCAAGGGATACAGTAAACCTGAAGTGAAGCATCGGATCTAAAACTGGACTCACAGGAGAGGTTCAAATCATAGAATGTTAGAGTGTCAGTCCTCTTGTACTTATGTCGGCATTGTGCCTTTTGTGTTAAATTCGGATGCAATTTCTGTGCTTCATCGTCAATAAAAATGTCCATGGTATACAGAAAACCTGAAGAGAAAGCATCGGAATCTAAAACTGGACTCACAGGAGCAGTTAAATTATGGAAAGTTAGAGTGTCAGTCCTCTTGTGCTTAAGTCGGCTTTGTGCCTTTTGTATTAAATTCGGATGCAGTTTCTGTGTTTCATCGTCAATAAGAAGGTCCAATGTATACAGTAAACCTGAAGTGAAGCATCGAAATCTAAAACTCAACTCACAGGAGATGTTCAAATCATAGAAAGTTAGAGTGTCAGTCCTCGTGTACTTAATTCGGCATTGTGCCTTTTGTATTAAATTTGGATGCATTTTCTGTGTTTCATCGTCATTGAAAAGGACCAAGGGCTACAGTAAACCTGAAGTGAAGCTTCGGAATCTAAAACTGGACTCACAGGAGAGGTTCAAATCATAAAACGTTAGAGGTCAGTCCTCTTGCACTTAAGTCGGCACTGTGCCTTTTGTATTAAATTCGAATGCAATTTCTGTGTTTCATCGTCAATAAGAAGGTCCAAGGGATACAGTAAACCTGAAGTGAAGCATCGGAATCTAAAACTGGACTCACAGGAGAAGTTCAAATCATAGAAAGTTAGAGTGTCAGTACTCTTGTACTTAAGTCTTCATTGTGCCCTTTGTATTAAATTCGGATGCAATATCTGTGTTTCATCGTCAATTAGAAGGTCCAAGGGATACAGTAAACCAGAAGTGAAGCATCGGAATCTAAAACTGGACTCACAGGAGAGGTTCTAATCATAGCAAGTTAGAGTGTCAGTCCTCTTGTACTTAAGTCAGCATTGTGCCTATTGTGTTAAATTCGGATGCAATTTCTGTGTTTCATCGTCAATAAGAAGGTCCAAGGCATACAGTAAACCTGAAGTGACACATCGGAATCTAAAACTGGACTCACAGGAGAGGTTCATATCATAGTATGTTAGAGTGTCAGTCCTCTTGTACTTAAGTCGGCATTGTGCCTTTTGTATTAAATTCGGATGCAATTTCCGTGTTTCATCGTCAATAGGAAGGTCCAAGGGATACAGTAAACCTGAAGTGAAGCATCGGAATCTAAAACTGTACACACACGAGAGATGCAAATCATAGAAAGTTAGAGTGTCAGCCCACTTGTACTTAAGTCGGCATTGTGCCCTTTGTATAAAATTGGGATGCAATTTCTGTATTTCATCGTCAATAAGAAGGTCCAAGGTATACAGTAAACCTGAAGTGAAGCATCGGAATCTAAAACTGGACTCACAGGAGAGGTTCAAATCATAGAAAGTTAGGGTGTCAGTCCTCTTGTACTTAAGTCGGCATTGTGCGTTTTGTATTAAATTCGGATGCAATTTCTGCGTTTCATCGTCAATAAGAAGGTCCAAGGGATACAGTAAACCTGAAGAGAAGCATCGGAATCTAAGACTGCACTCACAGGAGAGGTTCAAATCATAGAAAGTTAGAGTGTCAGTCCTCTTGTACTTAAGCCGGCATTGTGCCTTTTGTATTAAATTCGGATGCAATTTCTGTGTTTCATCGTCCGTAAGAATGTCCAAGCGATACAGTAAACCTGAAGTGAAGGATCGAAATCTAAAACTGGACTCACAGGAGAGGTTCAAATCATATAAAGTTATAGTGTCCGTCCTCTTGTATTTAAGTCGGCATTGTGCCTTTTGTATTAAATTCGGATGCAATTTGTGTATTTCATCGTCAATAAGAAGGTCCAAGGTATACAGTAATTCTAAAGTGAAGCATCGGAATCTAAAACTGGACTCACAGGAGTGTTTCAAGTTATAGAGAGTTAGAGTGTCAGTCCTCTTCTACTTAAGACGGCATTGTGCCTTTTGTATTAAATTCGGATGCAATTTCGGTGTTTCATCGTCAATAAGAATGTCCAAGGGATACAGTAAGTCTGAAGTGAAGCATCGGAATCCAAAACTGGACTCACAGGAGAGGTTCAAATCTTAGAAAGATAGAGTGTCAGTCCTCTTGTACTTAAGTCGGCATTGTGTCTTTTGTATTACATTCTGATGCAATTTCTGTATTTCATCGTCAATAAGAATGTCAAAGGGACACAGTAAACCTGAAATGAAGCATCGGAATCTAAAACTGGACTCACAGGAGAGGTTCAAATCATAGAAAGATACAGTGTCAGTCCTCTTGTACTTAAGTCGGCCTTGTGCCTTTTGTATTAAATTCGGATGCTATTTCTGTGCTTCATCGTCAGTAACAAGGTCCAAGGTATACGAAAACCTGGAGAAAAAGCATCGGAATCCATAACTGGACTCACAGCGGGGGTTTATTCATAGAAAATTAGAGTGCCAGTCCTCTTGTACTTAAATCAGGATTGTGCTTTTTGTATTAAATTCGGATGCATTTTCTATGTTTCATCGTCAATAAGAAGGTCCAAGGTATACAGTAAACCTGAAGTGAAGCATCGGAATCTAAAACTGGTCTCACAGGAGAGGTTTAAATCATAGAAAGTTAGAGTGTCAGTCCTCTTGTACTTAAGTCGGCATTGTGCCTTTTGTATTAAATTCGGATGCAATTTCTGTGTTTCATCGTCAATAAGAAGGTATAATGTTTACAGTAAACTCACAGGAGGGGTTCAAATCATAGAAAGTTAGAGTGTCAGTCCTCTTGTACATAAGTCGGCATTGTGCCTTTTGTATTGAATTCGGATGCAATTTCTATACTTCATCGTCAATAAGAAGGTCCAAGGTATACAGTAAACCTGAAGTGAAGCATCAGAATCTAAAACTGGACTCACAGGAGAGGTTGAAAGCATAGAAAGTTAGAGCGTCAGTCCTGTTGTATTTAAGTCGGCATTGTGCCTTTTGTATTAAATTCGGATGCAATTTCTGTGTTTCATCGTCAGTAAGATGGTCCAAGGGATACAGTAAACCTGAAGTGAAGCATCGGATCTCAAACTGGACTCACAGGAAAGGTTCAAGTCATATAATATTAGAGTCTCAGTCCTCTTGTACTTAAGTCGGCATTGTGCATTTTGTATTAAATTCGGATGCAATTTCTGTGTTTCATCGTTAATAAGAAGGTCCAAGGGATACAGTAATTCTGAAGTGAAGCATCGGAATTTAAAACTGACTCACACTAAAGGTTAAAATCATTGAAAGTTAGAGTGTCAGACCTCTTGTACTTAAGTCGGCATTGTGCCTTTTGTATTAAATTCGGATGCAATTTCTGTAATTTCATCGTCAATACGAAGGATCAAGGTATACAGTAAACCTGAAGTGAAGTATCGGAATCTAAAACTGGACTCACAGGAGAGGTTCAAATCAAAGAAAGTTAGAGTGTCAGTCCTCTTGTACTTATGTCAGCATTGTGCCTATTGTATTAAATTCGGATGCAATTTCTGTGTTTCATCGTCAACAAGAAGGTCCAAGGGATACAGTAAACCTGAAGTGAAACATCGGAATCTAAAACTGGACTCACAGGAGAGGTTCAAATCATAGAAAGTTAGGGTGTCAGTCCTCTTGTATTTAAGTCAACATTGTGCGTTTTGTATTACATTCGGATGCAATGTCTGCGTTTCATCGTCAATAAGAAGGTCCAAGGGATACAGTAAACCTGAAGTGAAGCATCGGAATCTAAAACTGGACTCACAGGAGAGGTTAAAATCATAGAAAGTTAGATTTTCAGTCCTCTTGTACTTAAATCGGCATTGTGCCTTTTGTATTAAATTCGGATGCAATTTCTGTGTTTCACCGTCAATAAGAAGGTCCAAGGGATACAGTAAACCTGAAATGAAGCATCGGAATCTAAATCTGGACTAACAGGAGAGGTTCAAATTATAGAAAGTTAGAGTGTCAGTCCTCTTGTACTTAAGTCGGCATTGTGCCTTTTGTATTACATTCGGATGCAATTTCTGTATTTCGTCGTCAACAAGAATGTCCAATCGACACAGTAAACCTGAAATGAAGCATCGGAATCTAAAACTGGACACACAGGAGAGGTTCAAATCATAGAAAGTTACAGTGTCAGTCCTCTTGTACTTAAGTCGGCATTGTGCCTTTTGTATTAAATTCGGATGCTATTTCTGTGCTTCATCGTCAGTAACAAGGTCCAAGGTATACGAAAACCTGGAGAAAAAGCATCGGAATCCATAACTGGACTCATAGGGGGGGTTTATTCATTGAAAGTTAGAGTGCCAGTCATCTTGTACTTAAATCGGCATTGTGCCTTTTGTATTAAATTCGGATGCAATTTCTGTGGTTCATCGTGAATAAGAAGGTATAATGTTTACAGTAAACTCACAGGAGAGGTTCAAATCATAGAAAGTTAGAGTGTCAGTCCTCTTGTACTTAAGTCATCATTGTGCGTTTTGTATTGAATTTGGATGCAATTTCTATATTTCATCGTCAATAAGAAGGTCCAAGGTATACAGTAAACCTGAAGTGAAGCATCAGAATCTAAAACTGGACTCACAGGAGAGGTTCAAATCATAGAAAGTTAGGGCGTCATTATTCTTGTATTTAAGTCGGCATTGTGCCTTTTGTATTAAATTCGGATGCAATTTCTGTAATTTCATCGTCAATACGAAGGTCCAAGGTATACAGTAAACCTGAAGTGAAGTATCGGAATCTAAAACTGGGCTCACAGGAGAGGTTCAAATCATAGAAAGTTAGAGTGTCAGTTTTCTTGTACTTATGTCAGCATTGTGCCTATTGTATTAAATTCGGATGCAATTTCTGTGTTTCATCGTCAACAAGAAGGTCCAAGGGATACAGTAAACCTGAAGTGTACCATCGGAATCTAAAACTGGACTCATAGGAGAGGTTCATATCATAGTAAGTTAGAGTGTCAGTCCTCTTGTACTGAAGTCGGCATTGTGCCTTTTGTATTAAATTCGGATGCAATTTCCGTGTTTCATCGTCAATAGGAAGGTCCAAGGGATACAGTAAACCTGAAGTGAAGCATCGGAATCTAAAACTGGACACACAGGAAAGGTTCAAATCATAGAAAGTTAGAGTGTCAGTCTACTTGTACTTAAGTCGGCATTGTGCCTTTTGTATTCAATTCGGATGCAATTTCTGTATTTCATCGTCAATAAGAAGGTCCAAGGTATACAGTAAACCTGAAGTGAAGCATCGGAATCTAAAACTGGACTCACAGGAGAGGTTCAAATCATAGAAAGTTAGGGTGTCAGTCCTCTTGTATTTAAGTCAACATTGTGCGTTTTGTATTACATTCGGATGCAATTTCTGCGTTTCATCGTCAATAAGAAGGTGCAAGGGATACAGTAAACCTGAAGTGAAGCATCGGAATCTAAAACTGGACTCACAGGAGAGGTTAAAATCATAGAAAGTTAGAGTTTCAGTCCTCTTGTACTTAAATCGGCATTGTGCCTTTTGTATTAAAAACGGATGCAATTTCTGTGTTTCATCGTCAATAAGAAGGTCCAAGGGATACAGTAAACCTGAAGTGAAGCTTCGGAATCTAAAACTGGACTCACAGGAGAGGTTCAAATCATAGAAAGTTAGAGTGTCTGTCCCCTTGTACTTAAGTCGGCATTGTGCCTTTTGTATTAAATTCGTATAAAATTTCTGTATTTCGTCGTCAATAAGAAGGTCCAAGGTATACAGTAAACCTGAAGTGAAGCATCAGAATTTAAAACTGGACTCTCAGGAGAGGTTCAAATCATAGAGAGTTAGAGTGTCGGTCCTCTTGTACTTATGTCGGCATTGTGCCTTTTGTATTAAATTCGGATGCAATTTCTGTGTTTTATCGTCTATAAGAATGTCCAAGGGATACAGTAAACCTGAAGTGAAGCATCGGAATCCAAAATTAGACTCACAGGAGTGGTTCAAATCATAGAAAGTTAGAGTGTCAGTCCTCTTGTACTTAAGTCGGCATTGTGCCTTTTGTGTTAATTCGGATGGAATTTCTGTGTTTCATCGTCAATTAGACGGTCCAAGGGATAGAGTAAACCTGAAATGAAGCATCGGAATCTAAAACTGGACTCACAGGAGAGGTTCAAATCATAGAAAGTTAGAGTGTCAGTCCTCTTGTACTTAAGTCATCATTGTGCTTTTTGTATTGAATTCGGATGCAATTTCTATATTTCATCGTCAATAAGAAGGTCCAAGGTATACAGTACACCTGAAGTGAAGCATCAGAATCTAAAACTGGACTCACAGGAGAGGTTCAAATCATAGAAAGTTAGGGCGTCATTATTCTTGTATTTAAGTCGGCATTGTGCCTTTTGTATTAAATTCGGATGCAATTTCTGTGTTTCATCGTCAGTAAGATGGTCCAAGGAATACAGTAAACCTGAAATGAAGCATCGGATCTAAAACTGGACTCACAGGAAAGGTTCAAGTCATATAATATTAGAGTGTCAGTCCTGTTGTACTTAAGTCGGCATTGTGCCTTTTGTATTAAATTTGGATGCAATTTCTGTGTTTCATCGTCTATAAGAAGGTCCAAGGTATACAGTAAACCTGAAGTGAAGCATCGGATGTAAAACTGGTCTCACAGGAGAGGTTTAAATCACAGAAAATTTTAGTGTCAGTCCTCTTGTACTTAAGTCGGCATTGTGCCTTTTGTATTCAATTCGGATGCAATTTCTGTGTTTCATCGTCAATAAGAAGGCGCAATGTTTACAGTAAACCTGAAGTGAAGCATCGAAATCTAATACTCAACTCACAGGAGAGGTTTAAATCATAGAAAGTTAGAGTGTCAGTCCTCTTGTACTTAAGTCGGCATTGTGCATTTTGTATTAAATTCGGATGCAATTTCTGTGTTTCATCGTTAATAAGAAGGTCCAAGGGATACAGTAATTCTGAAGTGAAGCATCGGAATTTAAAACTGACTCACACTAGAGGTTAAAATCATAGAAAGTTAGAGTGTCAGACCTCTTGTACTTAAGTCGGCATTGTGCCTTTTGTATTAAATTCGGATGCAATTTCTGTAATTTCATCGTCAATACGAAGGTCCAAGGCATACAGTAAACCTGAAGTGAAGTATCGGTATCTAAAATTGGACTCACAGGAGAGGTTCAAATCATAGAAAGTTAGAGTGTCAGTTCTCTTGTACTTATGTCAGCATTGTGCCTATTGTATTAAATTCGGATGCAATTTCTATGTTTCATCGTCAACAAGAAGGTCCAAGGGATACAGTAAACCTGAAGTGTACCATCGGAATCTAAAACTGGACTCATAGGAGAGGTTCATATCATAGTAAGTTAGAGTGTCAGTCCTCTTGTACTGAAGTCGGCATTGTGCCTTTTGTATTAAATTCGGATGCAATTTCCGTGTTTCATCGTCAATAGGAAGGTCCAAGGGATACAGTAAACCTGAAGTGAAGCATCGGAATCTAAAACTGGACACACAGGAAAGGTTCAAATCATAGAAAGTTAGAGTGTCAGTCCACTTGTACTTAAGTCGGCATTGTGCCTTTTGTATTCAATTCGGATGCAATTTCTGTATTTCATCGTCAATAAGAAGGTCCAAGGTATACAGTAAACCTGAAGTGAAGCATCGGAATCTAAAACTGGACTCACAGGAGAGGTTCAAATCATAGAAATTTAGGGTGTCAGTCCTCTTGTATTTAAGTCAACATTGTGCGTTTTGTATTACATTCGGATGCAATTTCTGCGTTTCATCGTCAATAAGACGGTCCAAGGGATACAGTAAACCTGAAGTGAAGCATCGGAATCTAAAACTGGACTCACAGGAGAGGTTAAAATCATAGAAAGTTAGAGTTTCAGTCCTCTTGTACTTAAATCGGCATTGTGCCTTTTGTATTAAAAACGGATGCAATTTCTGTGTTTCATCGTCAATAAGAAGGTCCAAGGGATACAGTAAACATGAAGTGAAGCTTCGGAATCTAAAACTGGACTCACAGGAGAGGTTCAAATCATAGAAAGTTAGAGTGTCTGTCCCCTTGTACTTAAGTCGGCATTGTGCCTTTTGTATTAAATTCGTATAAAATTTCTGTATTTCGTCGTCAATAAGAAGGTCCAAGGTATACAGTAAACCTGAAGTGACGCATCGGAATTTAAAACTGGACTCTCAGGAGAGGTTCAAATCATAGAGAGTTAGAGTGTCGGTCCTCTTGTACTTATGTCGGCATTATGCCTTTTGTGTTAAATTCGGATGGAATTTCTGTGTTTCAACGTCAATTAGAAGGTCGAAGGGATACAGTAAACCTGAAATGAAGCATCGGAATCTAAAACTGGACTCACAGGAGAGGTTCATATCATAGAAAGTTAGAGTGTCTGTCCTCTTGTACTTAAGTCTTCATTGTGCCTTTTGTATTGATTTCGGATGCAATTTCTGTGTTTCATCGTCAATAAGAAGCTCCAAGGGATACAGTAAACCTGAAGTGCAGCATCGTAATCTAAAACTGGACTCAAAGGAGAGGTTCAAATCATAGAAATTTAGAGTGTCTGTCCTCATGTACTTAAGTAGGCATTGTGCCTTTTGTATTAAATTCTAATGCAATTTCTATGTTACATCGTCAATAAGAAGGTCCAAGGGATACAGTAAACCTGAAGTGAAGCATCGGAATCTAAAATTGTACTCACAGGAGAGGTTCAAATCATAGAAAGTTAGAGTGTCAGTCCTCTTGTACTTAAGTCGGCATTGTGCCTTTTGTATTAAATTCGGATGCAATTTCTGTGTTCCATCGTCAATAAGAAGATCCAAAAGATACATTAAACCTGAAGTGAAGCATCGGAATCTAAAACTGGACTCACAGGACAGGTTCAAATCATAGAAAGTTAGAGTGTCAGTCAACTTGTACTTAAGTAGGCATTGTGCCGTTTGTATTAAATTCGAATGCAATTTCTGTGTTTCATCGTCAATAAGAAGGTCCGAAGGATACAGTAAACCTGAAGTGAAGAATCGGAATCTAAAACTGGACTCAAAGGAGAGGTTCAAATCATAGAATGTTAGAGTGTCACTCACCTTGTACTTAAGTCGGCATTGTGCCTTTTGTATTAAATTCGGATGCAAATTCTTTGCTTCATCGTCAATAAGAAGGTCCACGGTATACAGAAAACCTGAAGAGAAAGCATCGGAATCTAAAACTGGGCTCACAGGTGCTGTTAAATCATAGAAATTTAGAGTTTCAGTCCTCTTGTACTTATGTCGGCATTGTGCCCTTTGTATTAAATTCGGATGCAAAATCTATGTTTCATCTTCAGTAAGAAGGTACAAGGTATTCAGTAAACCTGAAGTGAAGCATTGGAATCTGAAACTGGTCTCACAGGAGAGGTTTAAATCATAGAAAGTTAGAGTGTCAGTCCTCTTGTACTTAAGTCGGCATTGTGCCTTTTGTATTCAATTCGGATGCAATTTCTGTATTTCATCGTCAATAAGAAGGTCCAAGGTAAACAGTAAACCTGAAGTGAAGCATCAGAATTTAAAACTGGACTCTCAGGAGAGGTTCAAATCATAGAGAGTTAGAGTGTCGGTCCTCTTGTACTTATGTCGGCATTGTGCCTTTTGTATCAAATTCGGATGCAATTTCTGTGTTTTATCGTCTATAAGAATGTCCAAGGGATACAGTAAACCTGAAGTGAAGCATCGGAATCCAAAATTAGACTCACAGGAGTGGTTCAAATCATAGAAAGTTAGAGTGTCAGTCCTCTTGTACTTAAGTCGGCATTGTGCCTTTTGTGTTAAATTCGGATGGAATTTCTGTGTTTCATCGTCAATTAGAAGGTCCAAGGGATACAGTAAACCTGAAATGAAGCATCGGAATCTAAAACTGGACTCACAGGAGAGGTTCAAATCATAGAAAGTTAGAGTGTCAGTCCTCTTGTACTTAAGTCGGCATTGTGCCTTTTGCATTAAATTCGGATGTAATTTCTGTGTTTCATCGTCAATAAGAAGGTCCAAGGGGTACAGTAAACCTGAAGTGCAGCATCGGAATCTAAAACTGGACTCAAAGGAGAGGTTCAAATCATAGAAAGTTAGAGTGTCAGTCCTCATGTACTTAAGTCGGCATTGTGCCTTTTGTATTAAATTCGGATGCAATTTCTGTGTTCCATCGTCAATAAGAAGATCCAAAAGATACATTAAACCTGAAGTGAAGCATGGGAATCTAAAACTGGACTCACAGGACAGGTTCAAATCATAGAAAGTTAGAGTGTCAGTCAACTTGTACTTAAGTAGGCATTGTGCCGTTTGTATTAAATTCGAATGCAATTTCTGTGTTTCATCGTCAATAAGAAGGTCCGAAGGATACAGTAAACCTGAAGTGAAGCATCGGAATCTAAAACTGGACTCATAGGAGAGGTTCAAATCATAGAATGTTAGAGTGTCACTCACCTTGTACTTAAGTCGGCATTGTGCCTTTTGTATTAAATTCGGATGCAAATTCTTTGCTTCATCGTCAATAAGAAGGTCCACGGTATACAGAAAACCTGAAGAGAAAGCATCGGAATCTAAAACTGGGCTCACAGGTGCTGTTAAATCATAGAAATTTAGAGTTTCAGTCCTCTTGTATTTATGTCGGCATTGTGCCCTTTGTATTAAATTCGGATGCAAAATCTATGTTTCATCTTCAGTAAGAAGGTACAAGTTATTCAGTAAACCTGAAGTGAAGCATTGGAATCTGAAACTGGTCTCACAGGAGAGGTTTAAATCATAGAAAGTTAGAGTGTCAGTCCTCTTGTACTTAAGTCGGCATTGTGCCTTTTGTATTCAATTCGGATGCAATTTCTGTATTTCATCGTCAATAAGAAGGTCCAAGGTAAACAGTAAACCTGAAGTGAAGCATCGGAATCTAAAACTGGACTCACAAGAGAGGTTCAAATCATAGAAAGTTAGAGTGTCAGTCCTCTTGTACATATGTCAGCATTGTGCCTATTGTATTAAATTCGGATGCAATTTCTGTGTTTCATCGTCAACAAGAAGGTCCAAGGGATACAGTAAACCTGAAGTGAAACATCGGAATCTAAAACTGGGCTCATAGGAGAGGTTCATATCATAGTAAATTAGAGTGTCAGTCCTCTTGTACTTAAGTCGGCATTGTGCCTTTTGTATTAAATTCGGATGCAATTTCTGTATTTCGTCGTCAATAAGAAGGTCCAAGGTATACAGTAAACCTGAAGTGAAGCATCGGAATCTAAAACTGGACTCACAGGAGAGGTTCAAATCATAGAAAGTTAGGGTGTCAGTCCTCTTGTATTTAAGTCAACATTGTGCGTTTTGTATTACATTCGGATGCAATTTCTGCGTTTCATCGTCAATAAGATGGTCCAAGCGATACAGTAAACCTGAAGTGAAGCATCGGAATCTAAAACTGGACTCAAAGGAGAGGTTCAAATCATAGAAAGTAGAGTGTCACTCCCCTTGTACTTAAGTCGGCATTGTGCCTTTTGTATTAAATTCGGATGCAATTTCTGTGCTTCTTGGTCAATAAGAAGGTCCACGGTATACAGAAAACCTGAAGAGAAAGCATCGGAATCTAAAACTGGGCTCACAGGTGCTGTTAAATCATAGAAATTTAGAGTTTCAGTCCTCTTGTACTTATGTCGGCATTGTGCCCTTTGTATTAAATTCGGATGCAAAATCAATGTTTCATATTCAGTAAGAAGGTACAAGGTATTCAGTAAACCTGAAGTGAAGCATTGGAATCTGAAACTGGTCTCACAGGAGAGGTTTAAATCATAGAAAGTTAGAGTGTCAGTCTTCTTGTACTTAAGTCGGCATTGTGCCTTTTGTATTATATTTGGATGCAATTTCTGTGTTTCATCGTCAATAAGATGGTCCGAGGGATACAGTAAACCTGAAGTGAAGCATCGGAATCAAAAATTGGACTCACAGGAGATGTTCAAATCATAGAAAGTTAGAGTGTCAGTCCTCTTGTACTTAAGTCGGCATTGTGCATTTTGTATTAAATTCGGATGCAATTTCTGTGGTTCATCGTCAACAAGATGGTCTAATGGATACAGTAAACCTGAAGTGAAGCATCGGATCTAAAACTGGACTCACAGGAGAGGTTCGAATCATAGAATGTTAGAGTGTCAGTCCTCTTGTACTTAAGTCGGCATTGTGCCTTTTGTATTAAATTCGGATGTAATTTCTGTGTTTCATCGTCATTAAGAATGTCCAAGGGATACAGTAAACCTGAAGTGCAGCATCGGAATCTAAAACTGGACTCAAAGGAGAGGTTCAAATCATAGATAGTTAGAGTGTCAGTCCTCTTGTACTTAGTTGGCATTGTGCCTTTTGTATTAAATTCGGATGCAATTTCTGTGTTTCATCGTCAATAAGAAGGTCCAAGGGATACAGTAAACCTGAGGTGGAGCATCGGAATCTAAAACTGGACTCACAGGAGAGGTTTAAAACATAGAAAGTTAGAGTGGCTGTCCTCTTGTACTTAAGTCGGCATTGCGCCTTTTGTATAAAATTCGGATGCAATTTCTGTGTTTCATCTTCAATAAGAAGGTCCGAGGGATACAGTAAACCTGAAGTGAAGCATCGGAATCTAAAACTGGATTCACAGGAGAGGTTCAAATCATAGAAAGTTAGAGTGTCAGCCCTCTTGTACTTAAGTCGGCATTGTGCCTTTTGTATTATATTTGGATGCAATTTCTGTGTTTCATCGTCAATAAGAAGGTCCGAGGGATACAGTAAACATGAAGTGAAGCATCGGAATCTAAAATTGGACTCACAGGAGATGTTCAAATCATAGAAAGTTAGAGTGTCAGTCCTCTTGTACTTAAGTCGGCATTGTGCCTTTTGTATTCAATTCGGATGCAATTTCTGTATTTCATCGTCAATAAGAAGGTCCAAGGTATACAGTAAACCTGAAGTGAAGCATCGGATCTAAAACTGGACTCACAGGAGAGGTTCAAATCATAGAATGTTAGAGTGTCAGTCCTCTTGTACTTAAGTCGGCATTGTGCCATTTGTATTAAATTCGGATGCAATTTCTGTGTTTCATCGTCAATGAGAAGGTCCAAGGTATACAGTAAACCTTAAGTGAGGCATCGGAATCTAAAACTGAACTCACAGAGAGGTTCAATTTATAGAAATTTAGAGTGTCAGTCCTCTTGTACTTGAGTCGGCATTCTGCCTTTTGTATTAAATTCGGATGCAATTTCTGTGTTTCATCGTCAATAAAAAGGGCCAAGGGATACAGTAAACCTGAAGTGAAGCATCGGAATCTAAAACTATACTCACAGGAGAGGTTAAAATGTTAGAACGTCAGAGTGTCAGTCCTCTTGTACTTAAGTCGGCATTGTACCTATTGTATTAAATTCGGATGCAGTTTCTGTGTTTCATCGTCAATAAGAATGTCCAAGGTATACAGCAAACCTGAAGTGAAGCATCGGAATTTAAAACTGGATTCACAGAAGAGGTTTAAATCATAGAAAGTTAGAGTGTCTGTCCTCCTGTACTTAAGTCGGCATTGTGCCTTTGTATTAAATTCGGATGCAATTTCTGTGCTACATCGTCAATAAGAAGGTCCAAGGTATACAGAAAACCTGAAGAGAAAACATCGGAAACTAAAACTGGACTCACAGGAGCGGTTAAATCATAGGAAGTTAGAGTGTCAGTCCTCTTGTACTTAACTCGGCATTTTGCCTTTTGTATTAAATTCGGATGTAATTTCTGTGTTTCATCGTCAATAAGAAGGTCCAAGGGATACAGTAAACCTGAACTGCAGCATCGGAATCTAAAACTGGACTCAAAGGAGAGGTTCAAATCATAGATAGTTAGAGTGTCAGTCCTCTTGTACTTAAGTCGGCATTGTGCCTTTTGTATTAAATTCGGATGCAATTTCTGTGATTCATCGTCAATAAGAAGGTCCAAGGAATACAGTAAACCTGAGGTGAAGCATCGGAATCTAAAACTGGACTCACAGGAGAGGTTTAAATCATAGAAAGTTAGAGTGGCTGTCCTCTTGTACTTAAGTCGGCATTGTGCCTTTTGTATAAAATTCGGATGCAATTTCTGTGTTTCATCGTCAATAAGAAGGTCCGAGGGATACAGTAAACCTGAAGTGAAGCTCGGAATCTAAAACTGGACTCACAGGACAGGTTCAAATCATAGAAAGTTAGAGTGTCAGCCCTCTTGTACTTAAGTCGGCATTGAACATTTTGTATTACATTCGGATGCAATTTCTGTATTTCATCGTCAATAAGAAGGTCCAAGGGACACAGTAAACCTGAAATGAAGCATCGGAATCTAAAACCGGACTCACAGGAGAGGTCCAAATCATAGAAAGTTACAGTGTCAGTCCTCTTGTACTTAAGTCGGCATTGTGCCATTTGTATTAAATCTGGGTGCAATGTCTGTGTTTCATCGTCAACAAGAAGGTCCACGGTATACAGAAAACCTGAAGAGAAAGCATTGGAATCTAAAACTGGGCTCACAGGAGCGGTTAAATCATAGAAATATAGAGTTTCAGTCCTCTTGTACTTAAGTCGGCATTGTGCCTTTTGTATTATATTCGGATGCAATTTCTGTGTTTCATCGTCAATAAGAGGGTCCGAGGGATACAGTAAACCTGAAGTGAAGCATCGGAATCTAAAATTGGACTCACAGGAGATGTTCAAATCATAGAAAGTTAGAGTGTGAATCCTGTTGTACTTAAGTCGGCATTGTGCCTTTTGTATTCAATTCGGATGCAATTTCTGTATTTCATCGTCAATAAGAAGGTCCAAGGTATACAGTAAACCTAAAGTGAAGCATCGGAATCTAAAATTGGACTCACAAGAGAGGTTCAAATCATAGAAAGTTAGAGTGTCAGTCCTCTTGTACTTACGTCGGCATTGTGCCTTTTGTATTGAATTCGGATGCAATTTCTGTATTTCATCGTCAATAAGAAGGTCCAAGGTATACAGTAAACCTGAAGTGAAGCATCGGAATCTAAAACTGGAATCACAAGAGAGGTTCAAATCATAGAAAGTTAGAGTGTCAGTCCTCTTGTACTTAAGTCGGCATTTTGCATTTTGTATTAAATTCGGATGTAATTTCTGTGGTTCATCGTCAATAAGATGGTCTAAGGGATACAGTAAACCTGAAGTGAAGCATCGGATCTAACACTGGTCTCACAGGAGAGGTTCAAATCATAGAATGTTAGAGTGTCAGTCCTGTTGTACTTAAGTCGGCATCGTGCCATTTGTATTAAATTCGGATGCAATATCTGTGTTTCATCGTCAATGAGAAGGTCCAAGGTATACAGTAAACCTGAAGTGATGCTTCGGAATCTAAAACTGGACTCACAGGAGAGGTTCAAATCATAGAAAGTTACAGTGGCAGTCCTCTTGTGCTTAAGTCGGCATTGTGCCTTTTATCTAAAATTCGGATGCAATTTCTGTGTTTCGTCTTCAATAAGAAGGTCCGAGGGATACAGTAAACCTGAATTGAAGCATCGGAATCTAAAACTGGACTCACAGGAGAGGTTCAAATCATAGAGAGTTAGAGTGTCAGTCCTCTTGTACATAAGTCGGCATTGTACCTTTTGTATTACATTCGGATGCAATTTCTGTATTTCATCGTCAATAAGAAGGTCCAAGGGACACAGTAAACCTGAAATGAAGCATCGGAATCTAAAACTGGTCTCACAGGAGAGGTCCAAATAATAGAAAGTTACAGCGTCAGTCCTCTTGTACTTAAGTCGGCATTGTGCCTTTTGTATAAAATTCGGATGCAATTTCTGTGTTTCATCGTCAATAAGAAGGTCCACGGTATACAGAAAACCTGAAGAGAAAGCATCGGAATCTAAAACTGGGCTCACAGGAGCGGTTAAATCATAGAAATTTAGAGTTTCTGTCCTCTTGTAGTTAAGTCGGCATTGTGCCTTTTGTATTATATTCGGATGCAATTTCTGTGTTTCATCGTCAATAAGAAGGTCCAAAGTTTACAGTAAACATGAAGTGAAGAATCGAAATCTAAAACTCAACTCACAGGAGAGGTTCAAATTATAGAAAGTTAGAGTGTCAGTCCTCTTGTCCTTAAGTCGGCATTGTGCCATTTGTATTAAATTTGGATGCAATTTCTGTGTTTCATCGTCAATAAGAAGGTCCACGGTATACAGAAAACCTGAAGAGAAAGCACCGGAATCTAAAACTGGGCTCACAGGAGCGGTTAAATCATAGAAATTTAGAGTTTCAGTCCTCTTGTATTTAAGTCGGCATTGTGCCTTTTGTATTATATTTGGATGCAATTTCTGTGTTTCATCGTCAATAAGAAGGTCCGAGGGATACAGTAAACCTGAAGTGAAGCATCGGAATCTAAAATTGGACTCACAGGAGATGTTCAAATCATAGAAAGTTAGAGAGTCAGTCCTCTTGTACTTAAGTCGGCATTGTGCCTTTTGTATTCAATTCGGATGCAATTTCTGTGTTTCATCGTCAATAAGAAGGTCCAAGGTATACAGTAAACCTGAAGTGAAGCATCGGAATCTAAAACTGGATTCACAGGAGAGGTTTAAATCATAGAAAGTTAGAGTGTCTGCCCTCCTGTACTTAAGTCGGCATTGTGCCTTTGTATTAAATTCGGATGCAATTTCTGTGCTACATCGTCAATAAGAAGATCCAAGGTATACAGAAAACCTGAAGAGAAAAGATAGGAATCTAAAACTGGACTCACAGGAGCGGTTAAATCATAGGAACTTAGAGTGTCAGTCCTCTTGTACTTAAGTCGGCATTTTGTCTTTTGTATTAAATTCGGATGTAATTTCTGTGTTTCATCGTCAATAAGAAGGTCCAAGGAATACAGTAAACCTGAAGTGCAGCATCGGAATCTAAAACTGGACTCAAAGGAGAAGTTCAAATCATAGATAGTTAGAGTGTCAGTCCTCTTGTATTTAAGTCGGCATTGTGCCTTTTGTATTAAATTCGGATGCAATTTCTGTATTTCATCATCAATAAGAAGGTCCAAGGGACACAGTAAACCTGAAAAGAAGCATCGGAGTCTAAAACTGGACTCACAGGAGAGGTCCAAATCATAGAAAGATACAGTGTCAGTCCTCTTGTACTTAAGTCGGCATTGTGCCATTTGTATTAAATTCGGATGCAATTTCTGTGTTTCATCGTCAATGAGAAGGTCCAAGGTATACAGTAAACCTGAAGTGAGGCATCGGAATCTAAAACTGAGCTCACAGCAGAGGTTCAATTCATAGAAATTTAGAGTGTCAGTCCTCTTGTACTTAAGTCGGCATTCTGCCTTTTGTATTAAATTCGGATGCAATTTCTGTGTTTCATCATCAATAAGAAGGTCCAAGGGATACAGTAAACCTGAAGTGAAGCATCGGAATCTAAAACTATACTCACAGGAGAGGTTCATATCATAGAACGTTAGAGTGTCAGTCCTCTTGTACTTAAGTCGGCATTGTACCTTTTGTATTAAATTCGGATGCAGTTTCTGTGTTTCATCGTCAATAAGAATGTCCATGGTATACAGCAAACCTGAAGTGAAGCATCGGAATTTAAAACTGGATGCACAGGAGAGGTTTAAATCGTAGAAACTTAGAGTGTCTGTCCTCCTGTACTTAAGTCGGCATTTTGCCTTTTGTATTAAATTCGGTGGTAATTTCTGTGTTCCATCGTCAATAAGAAGGTCCAAGGGATACAGTAAACCTGAAGTGCAGCATCGGAATCTAAAACTGGACTCAAAGGAGAGGTTCAAGTCATAGATAGTTAGAGTGTCAGTCCTCTTGTACTTAAGTCGGCATTGTGCCTTTTGTATTAAATTCGGATGCAATTTCTGTATTTCATCGTCAATAAGAAGGTCCGAGGGATACAGTAAACCTGAAGTGATGCATCGGAATCTAAAATTGGACTCACAAGAGATGTTCAAATCATAGAAAGTTAGAGTGTGAGTCCTGTTGTACTTAAGTCGGCATTGTGCCTTTTGTATTCAATTCGGATGCAATTTCTGTGTTTCATCGTCAATAAGAAGGTCCAAGGTTTACAGTAAACCTGAAGTGAAGCATCGGAATCTAAAATTGGACTCACAAGAGAGGTTCAAATCATAGAAAGATAGAGTGTCAGTCCTCTTGTACTTAAGTCGGCATTGTGCATTTTGTATTAAATTCGGATGCAATTTCTGTGGTTCATCCTCAATAAGATGGTCTAAGGGATACAGTAAACCTGAAGTGAAGCATCGGATCTAAAACTGGACTCACAGGAGAGGTTCTAATCATAGAATGTTAGAGTGTCAGTCCTCTTGTACTTAAGTCGCCATTGTGCCTTTTGTATTAAATTCGGATGCAATTTCTGTGTTTCATCGTCAATGAGAAGGTCGAAGGTATACAGTACACCTGAAGTGAGGCATCGGAAACTAAAACTGAACTCACAGGAGAGGTTCAATTCATAGGAAATTAGAGTGTCAGTCCTCTTGTACTTAAGTCGGCATTCTGCCTTTTGTATTAAATTCGGATGCAATTTCTGTGTTTCATCGTCAATAAGAAGGTCCAAGGGATACAGTAAACCTGAAGTGAAGCATCGGAATCTGAAACTATACTCACAGGAGAGGTTGAAATCATAGAACGTTAGAGTGTCAGTCCTCTTGTACTTAAGTCGGCATTGTGCCTTTTGTATTAAATTCGGATGCAATTTCTGTGCTACATCGTCAATAAGAAGGTCCAAGGTATACAGAAAACCTGAAGAGAAAGCATCGGAATCTAAAACTGGACTCACAGGAGCGGTTAAATCATAGAAAGTTAGAGTGTCAGTCCTCTTGTACTTAAGTCGGCATTTTGCCTTTTGTATTAAATTCGGATGTAATTTCTCTTTTTCATCGTTAATAAGAAGGTCCAAGGGATACAGTAACCTGAAGTGCAGCATCGGAATCTAAAACTGGACTCAAAGGAGAGGTTCAAATCATAGATAGTTAGAGTGTCAGTCCTCTTGTACTTAAGTTGGCATTGTGCCATTTGTATTAAATTCGGATGCAATTTCTGTGTTTCATCGTCAATAAGAAGGTCCAAGGTATACAGAAAACCTGAAGAGAAAGCATCGGAATCTAAAACTGGACTCACAGGAGAGGTTCAAATCATATAAAGTTAGAGTGTCAGTCCTCTTGTACTTAAGTCGGCATTGTGCCTTTTGTATTACATTCGGATGCAATTTCTGTATTTCATCGTCAATAAGAAGGTCCAAGGGACACAGTAAACCTGAAATGAAGCATCGGAATCTAAAACTGGACTCACGGGAGAGGTCCAAATCATAGAAAGTTAGAGTGTCAGTCCTCTTGTACTTAAGTCGGCATTGTGCAGTTTGTATTAAATTCGGATGCTATTTCTGTGCTTCATCGTCAACAACAAGGTCCAAGGTATACGAAAACCTGAAGAAAAAGCATCGGAATCTAAAACTGGAATCACAGGGGCGGTTAAATGATAGAAAGTTAGAGTGCCAGTCCTCTTGTACTTAAATCGGCATTGTGCTTTTTGTATTAAATTCGGATGCAATTTCTGTGTTTCATCGTCAATAAGAAGGTATGATGTTTACAGTAAACCTGAAGTGAAGCATCGAAATCTAAAACTCAACTCACAGGAGAGGTTCAAATCATAGAAAGTTAGAGTGTCAGTAGTCTTGTACTTAAGTCGGCATTGTGCCTTTTGTGTTAAATTCGGATGCAATTTCTGTGTTTCATCGTCAATAAGAAGGTCCAAGGTATACAGTAAACCTGAAGTGAAGCATCGGAATTTAAAACTGGATTCACAGGAGCGGTTTAAGTCATATAAAGTTAGTGTGTCTATCCTCTTGTACTTAAGTCGGCATTGTGCCTTTTGTATTAAATTCGGATGCTATTTCTGTGCTTCATCGTGAATACGAAGGTCCAAGGTATACAGAAAACCTGAAGAGAAAGCATCGGAATCTAAAACTGGACTCACAGGAGCGGTTAAATCAAAGAAATTTGGAGTGTCAGTCCTCATGTACTTAAGTCGGCATTGTGCCTTTTCTTCTTCTTCTTCTTTCGATTTCGGCCATCTTTGGACCACGTTCAACAATTCACTTGCCCGGCTTTTTGATCTTTTTTTCTCTCTTCCCAATATTTCCTCATCATTTTCGAGTGGTTCCTCCTCCGCTCTTCCGACCACTTCCTGTTATTATTCTTTAGTTTCGTTTCTTCTGGAAAACACTTAATTTCGTTCACTATTTGTCTAAACTTTTCCCTGTCCCTGATTGACTCACGGGTGACATTAAAATAGGCCAAATCCTTTTTCACCATCTGTATCCATTTATTGTTGGTTTTTTCGTTCCTGTTACTATGTTCAAACGCTTTTCTTGTTAGTCTGTTTCCATCCATCCTCGACAGGTGACCATAAAACGTTAGTCTGCGTTTACGCATTGCCTCACTCACTTTCTCAATAGTTTTGTATATTTCCTTATTACTCTTTAGCTTGTACTCTTCTCCAATCTTTCTCGGTCCTAATAGTTTTCTCAAAATTTTCCTTTCTTTCTTTTCCATGTTTTCTATTTCCCCCTTTTTGTTAAGAGTTAGGCACTCCAATGCATACAGGCATTCTGGTCTAATGACAGTTTTATAATGTCTTAATTTAGCTTGAATCGAAATGTTTTTTTTGTTATATATGTCTTTGGTTTTTTGAAAAGCAAATTCCATTTTCCTTGCTCTCGCCTGGTTTGCACTCTTGTCTAAACCATTCACTTGAATTGTTTCACCTAAATACTTAAATTTTTCTACTCTCTTAATATTGCCGTATTTAGTAATAAGATTTTTCTTGTTATTTCTATGATTAGAGATATACACGGTTTTTTCAAATGAGATCTGCAGTCCAGCTCTGGCCGAAACTTCTTGTAGTTTCTCCAGGTAGTTCTGAGCTATTTCTTCGTTTTCTGTAACTATTGCCAGATCGTCTGCAAAAGCTAAACAGTCCACTTCAATTTTTGCTTTTTTTGTTCCAATTCTGATGTCATTCTTGGTGCCTTTGAGTTCTTCTTTCCATATTCTCAATATCTTTTCCAGTACGCAGTTGAAGAGGATTGGGGATAAACCATCACCTTGTCTAACACCTGTTTTAATTTCGAATTTCCTTGAAATTTCACCCATAAATTTAACTTTGGCCTTACTGTTTGTTAGCGTCTGATTGATAATTTGAATTGTTTTCTTATCGACCCCAAATTCTTCCAATACTTTCAGTAATGTTTCTCTATCTACCGAGTCGTATACTTTTTTGAAATCTACAAATACTATTGCAAATCTCTGGCCTCTTGAGATTCTGTAACGAATTAGTGTTTTCAGGTTAAATATTTGTTCAACACAGGATCTACCTTGTCTAAAACCTGCTTGATATTCACCTATTTTTTTATCCAGAACTGGCTCCACGATTTGAAGTAATTTCCTTGACAAAATTTTGTATCCTACTGGTAGTAGCGAGATCCCTTTATAATTATTAACATTCATCTTATCCCGCTTTTCGTGTAGTGGGTGTATCAGGGCACACTGCCATTCTTCAGGAATTCTTTCTTCGTCCCAGATCTTCTTAAACATATGTTCCAAAACTTGTGGGAGGTTGGTATCCATTATTTTAACGATTTCTGGTACTATGGAGTCTTCACCTGGGGCTTTATTGTTTTTTAGACTGTGTTGTGTCTTTTGTATTAAATTTGGATGCAATTTCTGTGTTTCATCGTCTATAAGAAGGTCCAAGGTATACAGTATACCTGAAGTGAAGCATCGGATGTAAAACTGGTCTCACAGGAGCGGTTTAAATCACAGAAAGTTATAGTGTCAGTCCTCTTGTACTTAAGTCGGCATTGTGCCTTTTGTATTAAATTCGGATGCAATTTCTGTGCTTCATCGTCAATAAGAAGGTCCAATGTTTACAGCAAACCTGAAGTGAAGCATCGAAATCTAAAACTGGTCACATAGGAGAGGTTTAAATCATAGAAAGTTAGAGTGTCAGTCCTCTTGTACTTAAGTCGGCATTGTGCCTTTTGTATTAAATTCGGATGCAATATCTGTGTTTCATCGGCAATAAGAAGGTATAATGTTTACAGTAAACTTGAAGTGAAGCATCGAAATCTAAAACTCAACTCACAGGAGAGGTTCAAATCATAGAAAGTTAGAGTGTCAGTAATCTTGTACTTAAGTCGGCATTGTGCCTTTTGTGTTAAATTCGGATGCAATTTCTATGTTTCATCGTCAATAAGAAGGTCCAAGGTATACAGTAAACCTGAAGTGAAGCATCGGAATCTAAAACTGGACTCACAGGAGAGGTTGGAATCATAGAAAGTTAGAGTGACAGTCCTCTTGTACTTAAGTCATCATTGTACCTTTTGTATTACATTCAGATGCAATTTCTGTATTTCATCATCAATAAGAAGGTCCAAGGGACACAGTAAACCTGAAATGAAACATCGGAATCTAAAACTGGACTCACAGGAGAGGTCCAAATCATAGAAAGTTACAGCGTCAGTCCTCTTGTACTTTAGTCGGCATTGTGCCATTTGTATTAAATTTGTATGCAATTTCTGTGCTTCATCGTCAATAAGAAGGTCCAAGGTATACAGTAAACCTGAAGTGAAGCATCGGAATCTAAAATTGGACTCACAAGAGAGGTTCAAATCATAGAAAGTTAGAGTGTCAGTCCTCTTGTACTTAAGTCGGCATTGTGCATTTTGTATTAAATTCGGATGCAATTTCTTTGGTTCATCGTCAATAAGATGGTCTAAGGGATACAGTGAACCTGAAGTGAAGCATCGGATCTAAAACTGGACTCACAGGAGAGGTTCAAATCATAGAATGTTAGAGTGTCAGTCCTCTTGTACTTAGGTCGCCATTGTGCCATTTGTATTAAATTCGGATGCAATTTCTGTGTTTCATCGTCAATGAGATGGTCCAAGGTATACAGTACACCTGAAGTGAGGCATCGGAATCTAAAACTGGACTCAAAGGAGAGGTTCAAATCATAGATAGTTAGAGTGTCAGTCCTCTTGTACTTAAGTCGGCATTGTGCCATTTGTATTAAATTCGGATGCAATTTCTGTGTTTCATCGTCAATAAGAAGGTCCAAGGGATACAGTAAACCTGAGGTGAAGCATCGGAATCTAAAACTGGACTCACAGGAGAGGTTCAAATCATATAAAGTTAGAGTGTCAGTCCTCTTGTACTTAAGTCGGCATTGTGCCTTTTGTATTACATTCGGATGCAATTTCTGTATTTCATCGTCAATAAGAAGGTCCAAGGGACACAGTAAACCTGAAAGGAAGCATCGGAATCTAAAACTGGACTCACAGGAGAGGTCCAAATCATAGAAAGTTAGAGTGTCAGTCCTCTTGTACTTAAGTCGGCATTGTGCAGTTTGTATTAAATTCGGATGCTATCTCTGTGCTTCATCGTCAATAACAAGGTCCAAGGTATACGAAAACCTGAAGAAAAAGCATCGGAATCTAAAACTGGAATCACAGGGGCGGTTAAATCATAGAAAGTTAGAGTGCCAGTCCTCTTGTACTTAAATCGGCATTGTGCTTTTTGTATTAAATTCGGATGCAATTTCTGTGTTTCATCGTCAATAAGAGGGTATAATGTTTACAGTAAACCTGAAGTGAAGCATCGAAATCTAAAACTCAACTCACAGGAGTGGTTCAAATCATAGAAAGTTAGTGTGTCAGTAATCTTGTACTTAAGTCGGCATTGTGCCTTTTGTGTTAAATTCGGATGCAATTTCTGTGTTTCATCGTCAATAAGAAGGTCCGAGGTATACAGTAAACCTGAAGTGAAGCATCGGAATTTAAAACTGGATTCACAGGAGAGGTTTAAGTCATATAAAGTTAGTGTGTCTATCCTCTTGTACTTAAGTCGGCATTGTGCCTTTTGTATTAAATTCGGATGCTATTTCTGTGCTTCATCGTGAATACGAAGGTCCAAGGTATACAGAAAACCTGAAGAGAAAGCATCGGAATCTAAAACTGGACTCACAGGAGCGGTTAAATCAAAGAAATTTGGAGTGTCAGTCCTCATGTACTTAAGTCGGCATTGTGCCTTTTCTTCTTCTTCTTCTTTCGATTTCGGCCATCTTTGGACCACGTTCAACAATTCACTTGCCCGGCTTTTTGATCTTTTTTTCTCTCTTCCCAATATTTCCTCATCATTTTCGAGTGGTTCCTCCTCCGCTCTTCCGACCACTTCCTGTTATTATTCTTTAGTTTCGTTTCTTCTGGAAAACACTTAATTTCGTTCACTATTTGTCTAAACTTTTCCCTGTCCCTGATTGACTCACGGGAGACATTAAAATAGGCCAAATCCTTTTTCACCATCTGTATCCATTTATTGTTGGTTTTTTCGTTCCTGTTACTATGTTCAAACGCTTTTCTTGTTAGTCTGTTTCCATCCATCCTCGACAGGTGACCATAAAACGTTAGTCTGCGTTTACGCATTGCCTCACTCACTTTCTCAATAGTTTTGTATATTTCCTTATTACTCTTTAGCTTGTACTCTTCTCCAATCTTTCTCGGTCCTAATATTTTTCTCAAAATTTTCCTTTCTTTCTTTTCCATGTTTTCTATTTCCCCCTTTTTGTTAAGAGTTAGGCACTCCAATGCATACAGGCATTCTGGTCTAATGACAGTTTTATAATGTCTTAATTTAGCTTGAATCGAAATGTTTTTTTTGTTATATATGTCTTTGGTTTTTTGAAAAGCAAATTCCATTTTCCTTGCTCTCGCCTGGTTTGCACTCTTGTCTAAACCATTCACTTGAATTATTTCACCTAAATACTTAAATTTTTCTACTCTCTTAATATTGCCATATTTAGTAATAAGATTTTTCTTGTTATTTCTATGATTAGACATATACACGGTTTTTTCAAATGAAATCTGCAGTCCAGCTCTGGCCGAAACCTCTTGTAGTTTCTCCAGGTAGTTCTGAGCTATTTCTTCGTTTTCTGTAACTATTGCCAGATCGTCTGCAAAAGCTAAACAGTCCACTTCAATTTTTGCTTTTTTTGTTCCAATTCTGATGTCATTCTTGGTGCCTTTGAGTTCTTCTTTCCATATTCTCAATATCTTTTCCAGTACGCAGTTGAAGAGGATTGGGGATAAACCATCACCTTGTCTAACACCTGTTTTAATTTCGAATTTCCTTGAAATTTCACCCATAAATTTCACTTTGGCCTTACTGTTTGTTAGCGTCTGATTGATAATTTGAATTGTTTTCTTATCGACCCCAAATTCTTCCAATACTTTCAGTAATGTTTCTCTATCTACCGAGTCGTATACTTTTTTGAAATCTACAAATACTATTGCAAATCTCTGGCCTCTTGAGATTCTGTAACGAATTAGTGTTTTCAGGTTAAATATTTGTTCAACACAGGATCTACCTTGTCTAAAACCTGCTTGATATTCACCTATTTTTTTATCCAGAACTGGCTCCACGATTTGAAGTAATTTCCTTGACAAAATTTTGTATCCTACTGGTAGTAGCGAGATCCCTCTATAATTATTAACATTCATCTTATCCCGGTTTTCGTGTAGTGGGTGTATCAGGGCACACTGCCAGTCTTCAGGAATTCTTTCTTCGTCCCAGATCTTGTTAACATATGTTCCAAAACTTGTGGGAGGTTGGTATCCATTATTTTTAGGATTTCTGGTACTATGGAGTCTTCACCTGGGGCTTTATTGTTTTTTAGACTGTGTTGTGCCTTTTGTATTAAATTTGGATGCAATTTCTGTGTTTCATCGTCTATAAGAAGGTCCAAGGTATACAGTATACCTGAAGTGAAGCATCGGATGTAAAACTGGTCTCACAGGAGCGGTTTAAATCACAGAAAGTTATAGTGTCAGTCCTCTTGTACTTAAGTCGGCATTGTGCCTTTTGTATTAAATTCGGATGCAATTTCTGTGCTTCATCGTCAATAAGAAGGTCCAATGTTTACAGTAAACCTGAAGTGAAGCATCGAAATCTAAAACTCAACTCACAGGAGAGGTTTAAATCATAGAAAGTTAGAGTGTCAGTCCTCTTGTACTTAAGTCGGCATTGTGCATTTTGTATTAAATTCGGATGCAATTTCTGTGTTTCATCGTTAATAAGAAGGTCCAAGGGATACAGTAAACCTGAAGTGAAACATCGGAATCTAAAAATGGACTCACAGGAGAGGTTCATATCACAGTAAGTTAGAGTGTCAGTCCTCTTGTACTCAAGTCGGCATTGTGCCTTTTGTATTAAATTCGTATGCAATTTCCGTGTTTCATCGTCAATAGGAAGGTCCAAGGGATACAGTAAACCTGAAGTGAAGCATCGGAATCTAAAACTGGACACACCGGAGAGGTTCAAATCATAGAAAGTTAGAGTGTCAGTCCACTTGTACTTAAGTCGGCATTGTGCCTTTTGTATTAAATTCGGATGCAATTTCTGTATTTCATCGTCAATAAGAAGGTCCAAGGTATACAGTAACCCTGAAGTGAAGCATCGGAATCCAAAACTGGACTCACAGGAAAGGTTCAAATCATTGAAAGTTACAGTGTCAGTCCTCTTGTACTTAAGTCGGCATTGTGCCTTTTGTATTAAATTCGGATGCTATTTCTGTGCTTCATCGTCAATAACAAGGTCCAAGGTATACGAAAACTTGAAGAAAAAGCATCGGAATCTAAAACTGGAATCACAGCGGCGGTTAAATCATAGAAAGTTAGAGTGCCAGTCCTCTTGTACTTAAATCGGCATTGTGCCCTTTGTATTAAATTCGGATGCAATTTCTATGTTTCATCGTCAATAAGAAGGTCCAAGGTATACGGTAAACCTGAAGTGAAGCATCGGAATCTAAAACTGGTCACATAGGAGAGGTTTAAATCATAGAAAGTTAGAGTGACAGTCCTCTTGTACTTAAGTCGGCATTTTGGCTTTTGTATTAAATTCGGATGCAATATCTGTGTTTCATCGTCAATAAGAAGGTATAATGTTTACAGTAAACCTGAAGTGAAGCATCGAAATCTAAAACTCAACTCACAGGAGAGGTTCAAATCATAGAAAGTTAGAGTGTCAGTAATCTTGTACTTAAGTTGGCATTGTACCTTTTGTGTTAAATTCGGATGCAATTTCTATGTTTCATCGTCAATAAGAAGGTCCAAGGTATACAGTAAACCTGAAGTGAAGCATCGCAATCTAAAACTGGACTCACAGGAGAGGTTCGAATCATAGAGAGTTAGAGTGTCAGTCCTCTTGTACTTAAGTCGGCATTGTACCTTTTGTATTACATTCGGATGCAATTTCTGTATTTCATCATCAATAAGAAGGTCCAAGGGACACAGTAAACCTGTAATGAAACATCGGAATCCAAAACTGGACTCACAGGAGAGGTCCAAATCATAGAAAGTTACAGCGTCAGTCCTCTTGTACTTAAGTCGGCATTGTGCCATTTGTATTAAATTTGGATGCAATTTCTGTGCTTCATCGTCAATAAGAAGGTCCACGGTATACAGTAAACCTGAAGTGAAGCATCGGAATCTAAAATTGGACTCACAAGAGAGGTTCAAATCATAGAAAGATAGGGTGTCAGTCCTCTTGTACTTAAGTCGGCATTGTGCATTTTGTATTAAATTCGGATGCAATTTCTGTGGTTCATCGTCAATAAGATGGTCTAAGGGATACAGTAAACCTGAAGTGAAGCATCGGATCTAAAACTGGACTCACAGGAGAGGTTCAAATCATAGAATGTTAGAGTGTCAATCCTCTTGTACTTAAGTTGCCATTGTGCCATTTGTATTAAATTCGGATGCAATTTCTGTGTTTCATCGTCAATGAGATGGTCCAAGGTATACAGTACACCTGAAGTGAGGCATCGGAATCTAAAACTGAACTCACAGGAAAGTTTCATTTCATAGAAAATTAGAGTGTCAGTTCTCTTGTACTTAAGTCGGCATTGTGCCTTTAATGTTAAATTCGGATGCAATTTCTGTGCTACATCGTCAATAAGAAGGTCCAAGGTATACAGAAAACCTGAAGAGAAAGCATCGGAATATAAAACTGGACTCACAGGAGCGGTTAAATCATAGAAAGTTAGAGTGTCAGTCCTCTTGTACTTCAGTCGGCATTTTGCCTTTTGAATTAAATTCGGATGTAATTTCTGTGTTTCATCGTCAATAAGAAGGTCCAAGGGATACAGTAAACCTGAGGTGAAGCATCGGAATCTAAAACTGGACTCACAGGAGAGGTTTAAATCATAGAAAGTTAGAGTGGCTGTCCTCTTGTACTTAAGTCGGCATTGTGCCTTTTGTATAAAATTCGGATGCAATTTCTGTGTTTCATCGTCAAAGAGAAGGTCCGAGGGATACAGTAAACCTGAAGTGAAGCATCGGAATCTAAAACTGGACTCACAGGAGAGGTTCAAATCATAGAAAGTTAGAGTGTCAGTCCTCTTGTACTTAGGTCGGCATAGTGCCTTTTGTATTACATTCGGATGCAATTTCTGTATTTCATCGTCAATAAGAAGGTCCAAGGGACACAGTAAACCTGAAATGAAGCATCAGAAACTATAACTGGACTCACAGGAGAGGTCCAAATCATAGAAAGTTATAGTGTCAGTCCTCTTGTACTTAAGTCGGCATTGTGCCTTTTGTATTAAATTCGGATGCTATTTCTGTGCTTCATCGTAAATAACAAGGTCCAAGGCATATTAAAACCTGAAGAAAACGCATCGGAATCTAAAACTGGAATCACAGGTGCGGTTAAATCATAGAAAGTTAGAGTGCCAGTCCTCTTGTACTTAAATCGGCATTGATCCTTTTGTATTAAATTCGGATGCAATTTCTATGTTTCATCGTCAATAAGAAGGTCCAAGGTATACAGTAAACCTGAAGTGAAGCATCGGAATCTAAAACTGGACTCATAGGAGAGGTTTATATCACAGAAAGTTAGAGTGTAAGTCCTCTTGTACTTAAGTCGGCATTGTGCCTTTTGTATTAAATTCGGATGCAATTTCTGTGTTTCATCGTCAATAAGAAGGTATAGTGTTTACAATAAACCTGAGGTGAAGCATCGAAATCTAAAACTCAACCCACAGGAGAGGTTCAAATCATAGAATGTTACAGTGTCAAACCTCATGTACTTAAGTCGGCATTGTGCCTTTTGTATTAGATTCGGATGCAAGTTCTGTAATTTCATCGTCAATACGAAGGTCCAAGGTATACAGTAAACCTGAAGTGAAGTATCGGAATCTAAAACTGGACTCAAAGTAGAGGTTCAAATCATTGAAAGTTAGAGTGTCAGTCCTCTTGTACTTAAGTCAGCATTGTGCCTAATGTATTAATTTCGGATGCAATTTCTGTGTTTCATCGTCAACAAGAAGGTCCAAGGGATACAGTAAACCTGAAGTGATACATCGGAATCTAAAACTGGACTCACAGGAGGGGTTCATATCATAGTAAGTTAGAGTGTCAGTCCTCTTGTACTTAAGTCGGCATTGTGCCTTTTGTATTAAATTCGGATGCAATTTCCGTGTTTCATCGCCAATAGGAAGGTCCAAGGGATACAGTAAACCTGAAGTGAAGCATCGGAATCTAAAACTGGACCCACAGGAGAGGTTAAAATCATAGAAAGTTAGAGTTTCAATCCTCTTGTACTTAAATCGGCATTGTGCTTTTGTATTAAATTCGGATGCAATTTCTGTGATTCATCGTCAATAAGAAGGTCCAAGGTATACAGTAAACCTAAAGTGAAGCATCGGAATCTAAAATCGGACTCACAGGAGGGGTTCAAATCATAGAAAGTTAGAGTGTCAGTCCTCTTGTACTTAAGTCGGCATTTTGCCTTTTGTATAAAATTCGGATGCAATATCTGTGTTTCATCGTCAATAAGAAGGTCCGAGCGATACAGTAAACCTGAAGTGAAGCATCGGAATCTAAAACTGGACTCACAGGAGAGGTTCAAATCATAGAAAGTTAGAGTGTCAGTCCTCTTGTACTTAAGTCGGCATTGTGCCTTTTGTATTACATTCGGATGCAATTTCTGTATTTCATCATCAATAAGAAGTTCCAAGGGACACAGTAAAACTGAAATGAAGCATCGGAATCTAAAACTGGACTCATAGGAGAGGTCCAAATCATAGAAAGTTACAGTGTCAGTCCTCTTGTACTTAAGTCGGCATTGTGCCTTTTGTATTCAATTCGGATGCAATTTCTGTATTTCATCGTCAATAAGAAGGTCCAAGGTATACAGTAAACCTGAGACGAAGCATCGAAATCTAAAACTCAACTCACAGGAGAGGTTTAAATCATATAAAGTTAGAGTGTCAGCCCTCTTGAACTTAAGTCGGCATTGTGCATTTTGTATTAAATTCGGGTGCAATTTCTGTGTTTCATCGTTAATAAGAAGGTCCAAGGGTACAGTAATTCTGAAGTGAAGCATCGGAATCTAAAACTGACTCACAGGAGAGGTTCAAATCATAGAAAGTAAGAGTGTCAGACCTCTTGTACTTAAGTCGGCATTGTGCCTTTTGTATTAAATTCGGATGCAATTTCTGTAATTTCATCGTCAATACGAAGGTCCAAGGTATACAGTAAACCTGAAGTGAAGTATCGGAATCTAAAACTGGACTCACAGGAGAGGTTCAAATCATAGAAAGTTAGAGTCTCAGTCCTCTTGTACTTAAGTCGGCATTGTGCCTATTGTATTAAATTCGGATGCAATTTCTGTGTTTCATTGTCAACAAGAAGGTCCAAGGGATACAGTAAACCTGAAGTGAAACATCGGAATCTAAAACTGGACTCACAGGAAAGGTTCATATCATAGTAAGTTAGAGTGTCAGTCTTCTTGTACTTAAGTCGGCATTGTGCCTTTTGTTTTAAATTCGTATGCAATTTCCGTGTTTCGTCTTCAATAGGAAGGTCAAAGGGATACAGTAAACCTGAAGTGAAGCATCGGAATCTAAAAGTGGACACACCGGAGAGGTTCAAATCACAGAAAGTTGGAGTGTCAGTCCACTTGAACTTAAGTCGGCATTGTGCATTTTGTATTAAATTCGGATGCAATTTCTGTATTTCATCGTCAATAAGAAGGTCCAAGGTATACAGTAACCCTGAAGTGAAGCATCGGAATCTAAAACTGGACTCACAGGAGAGGTTCTAATCATAGAAAGTTACAGTGTCAGTCCTCTTGTACTTAAGTCGGCATTGTGCCTTTTGTATTAAATTCGGATGCTATTTCTGTGCTTCATCGTCAATAACAAGGTCCAAGGTATACGAAAACTTGAAGAAAAAGCATCGGAATCTAAAACTGGAATCACAGGGGCGGTTAAATCATAGAAAGTTAGAGTGTCAGTCCTCTTGTACTTAAGTCGGCATTGTGAATTTTGTATTAAATTCGGATGCAATATCTGTGTTTCATCGTCAATAAGAAGGTATAATGTTTACAGTAAACCTGAAGTGAAGCATCGGAATTGAAAACTGGATTCACAGGAGAGGTTTAAGTCATAGTAAGTTAGTGTGTCTGTCCTCTTGTACTTAAGTCGGCATTGTGCCTTTTGTATTAAATTCGGATGCAATTTCTGTGCTTCATCGTGAATAGGATGGTCCAAGGTATACAGAAAACCTGAAGAGAAAGCATCGGAATTCAAAAGTGGACTCACAGGAGCGGTTAAATCATAGAAATTTGGAGTGTCAGTCCTCTTGTACTTAAGTCGGCATTGTACATTTTGTATTAAATTTGCATGCAATTTCTGTGTTTCATCGTCTATAAGAAGGTCCAAGGTATATAGTAAACCTGAAGTGAAGCATCGGATGTAAAACTGGTCTCACAGGAGAGGATCAAATCACAGGAAGTTATAGTGTCAGTCCTCTTGTACTTAAGTCGGCATTGTGCCTTTTGTATTAAATTCGGATGCAATTTCTGTGTTTCATCGTCAATAAGAAGGTCCAATGTTTACAGTAAACCTGAAGTGAAGCATCGAAATCTAAAACTCAACTCACAGGAGAGGTTTAAATCATAGAAAGTTAGAGTGTCAGTCCTCTTGTACGTAAGTCTGCATTGTGCATTTTGTATCAAATTCGGATGCAATTTCTGTGTTTCATCGTTAATAAGAAGGTCCAAGGGATACAGTAATTCTGAAGTGAAGCATCGGAAACTAAAAGTGACTCACAGGAGAGGTTCAAAACATAGAAAGTTAGAGTGTCAGACCTCTTGTACTTATGTCGGCATTGTGCCTTATGAATTAAATTAGGATGCAATTTCTGTAATTTCATCGTCAATACGAAGGTCCAAGGTATACAGTAAACCTGAAGTGGAGTATCGGAATCTAAAACTGGACTCACAGGAGAGGTTCAAATCATAGAAAGTTAGAGTGTCAGTCCTCTTGTACTTAAGTCAGCATTGTGCATATTGTATTAAATTCGGATGCAATTTCTGCGTTTCATCGTCAATAAGAAGGTCCAAGGGATACAGTAAACCTGAAGTGAAGCATCGGAATCTAAAACTGGACTCACAGGAGAGGTTAAAATCATAGAAAGTTAGAGTTTCAGTCCTCTTGTACTTAAATCGGAATTGTGCCTTTTGTATTAAAAACGGATGCAATTTCTGTGTTTCATCGTCAATAAGAAGGTCCAAGGGATACAGTAAACCTAAAGTGAAGCATCTTAATCTAAAACTGGACTCACAGGAGAGGTTCAAATCATAGATAATTAGAGTGTCTGTCCCCTTGTACTTTAGTCAGCATTGTGCCTTTTGTATTAAATTCGGTTAACATTTCTGTATTTCGTCGTCAATAAGAAGGTCCTAGGTATACAGTAAACCTGAAGTGAAGCATCGGAATTAAAAATTGGACTCTCAGGAGAAGTTCAAATCATAGAGAGTTAGAGTGTCGGTCCTCTTGTACTTATGTCGGCATTGTGCCTTTTGTATTAAATTCGGATGCAATTTCTGTGTTTTATCGTCAATAATAATGTCCAAAGGATACAGTAAACCTGAAATGAAGCATCGGAATCTAAAACTGGAATCACAGGAGAGGTTCAAATCATAGAAAGTTAGAGTGTCTGTCCTCTTGTACTTAAGTCGGCATTGTGCCTTTTGTATTGAATTCGGATGCAATTTCTGTGTTTCATCGTCAATAAGAAGCTCCAAGGGATACAGTAAACCTGAAGTGCAGCATCGGAATCTAAAACTGGACTCAAAGGAAGGGTTCAAATCATAGAAAGTTAGAGTGTCAGTCCTCATGTACTTAAGTCGCATTGTGCCTTTTGTATTAAATTCTAATGCAATTTCTGTGTTTCATCGTCAATAAGAAGGTCCAAGGGATGCAGTAAACCTGAAGTGAAGCATCGGAATTTAAAACTGGATTCACAGGAGAGGTTTAAGTCATAGAAAGTTAGTGTGTCTGTCCTCTTGTACTTAAGTCGGCATTGTGCCTTTTGTATTAAATTCGGATGCAATTTCTGTGCTTCATCGTGAATAGGATGGTCCAAGGTATACAGAAAACCTGAAGAGAAAGCATCGGAATCTAAAACTGGACTCACAGGAGCGGTTAAATCATAGAAATTTGGAGTGTCAGTCCTCTTGTACTTAAGTCGGCATTGTACATTTTGTATTAAATTTGCATGCAATTTCTGTGTTTCATCGTCTATAAGAAGGTCCAAGGTATACAGTAAACCTGAAGTGAAGCATCGGATGTAAAACTGGTCTCACAGGAGAGGTTCAAATCACAGAAAGTTATAGTGTCAGTCCTCTTGTACTTAAGTCGGCATTGTGCCTTTTGTATTAAATTCGGATGCAATTTCTGTGTTTCATCGTCAATAAGAAGGTCCAATATTTACAGTAAACCTGAAGTGAAGCATCGAAATCTAAAACTCAACTCACAGGAGAGGTTTAAATCATAGAAAGTTAGAGTGTCAGTCCTCTTGTACTTAAGTTGGCATTGTGCATTTTGTATTAAATTCGGATGCAATTTCTGTGTTTCATCGTTAATAAGAAGGTCCAAGGGATACAGTAATTCTGAAGTGAAGCATCGGAAACTAAAAGTGACTCACAGGAGAGGTTCAAAACATAGAAAGTTAGAGTGTTAGACCTCTTGTACTTAAGTCGGCATTGTGCCTTTTGAATTAAATTAGGATGCAATTTCTGTAATATCATCGTCAATACAAAGGTCCAAGGTATACAGGAAACCTTAAGTGAAGTATCGGAATCTAAAACTGGACTCACAGGAGAGGTTCAAATCATAGAAAGTTAGAGTGTCAGTCCTCTTGTACTTAAGTCAGCATTGTGCCTATTGTATTAAATTCGGATGCTATTTCTGTGTTTCATCGTCAACAAGAAGGTCCAAGGGATACAGTAAACCTGAAGTGAAACATCGGAATCTAAAACTGGACTCACAGGAGAGGTTCATATCATAGTAAGTTAGAGTGTCAGTCCTCTTGTACTTAAGTCGGCATTGCGCCTTTTGTATTAAATTCGGATGCACTTTCCGTGTTTCATCGTCAATAGGAAGTTCCAAGGGATACACTAAACCTGAAGTGAAGCATCGGAATCTAAAACTGGACTTACAGGAGAGGTTCAAATCATAGAAAGTTAGGGTGTCAGTCCTCTTGTATTTAAGTCGGCATTGTGCGTTTTGTATTAAATTCGGATGCAATTTGTGCGTTTCATCGTCAATAAGAAGGTCCAAGGGATACAGTAAACCTGAAGTGAAGCATCGGAATCTAAAACTGGACTCACAGGAGAGGTTAAAATCATAGAAAGTTAGAGTTTCAGTCTTCTTGTACTTAAATCGGAATTGTGCCTTTTGTATTAAAAACGGATGCAATTTCTGTGTTACATCGTCAATAAGAAGGTCCAAGGGATACAGTAAACCTGAAGTGAAGCATCGGAATCTAAAACTGTACTCACAGGAGAGGTTCAAATCATAGATAGTTAGAGTGTCTGTCCCCTTGTACTTTAGTCAGCATTGTGTCTTTTGTATTAAATTCGGATAACATTTCTGTATTTCGTCGTCAATAAGAAGGTCCAAGGTATACAGTAAACCTGAAGTGAAGCATCGGAATGTAAAACTGGACTCTCAGGAGATTTTCAAATCATAGAGAGTTAGAGTGTCGGTCCTCTTGTACTTATGTCGGCATTGTGCCTTTTGTATTAAATTTGGATGCAATTTCTGTGTTTTATCGTCAATAATAATGTCCAAGGGATACAGTAAACCTGAAATGAAGCATCGGAATCTAGAACTGGACTCACAGCAGAGGTTCAAATCATAGAAAGTTAGAGTGTCTGTCCTCTTGTACTTAAGTCGGCATTGTGCCTTTTGTATTGAATTCGGATGCAATTTCTGTGTTTCATCGTCAATAAGAAGCTCCAAGGGATACAGTAAACCTGAAGTGCAGCATGGGAATCTAAAACTGGACTCAAAGGAAGGGTTCAAATCATAGAAAGTTAGAGTGTCAGTCCTCATGTACTTAAGTCGCATTGTGCCTTTTGTATTAAATTCTAATGCAATTTCTGTGTTTCATCGTCAATAAGAAGGTCCAAGGGATGCAGTAAACCTGAAGTGAAGCATCGGAATCTATAACTATACTCACAGGAGAGATTCAAATTATAGAAAGTTAGAGTGTCTGTCCTCTTGTACTTAAGTCGGCATTGTGCCTTTTGTATTAAATTCGGATGCAATATCTATGTTTCATCGTCAATAAGAAGGTCCAAGGTATTCAGTACACCTGAAGTGAAGCATTGGTAACTGAAACTGGTCTCACAGGAGCGGTTTAAATCATGGAAAGTTAGAGTGTCTGTCCTCTTGTACTTAAGTCGGCATTGTGCCTTTTGTATTGAATTCGGATGCAATTTCTGTGTTTCATCGTCAATAAGAAGCTCCAAGGGATACAGTAAACCTGAAGTGCAGCATGGGAATCTAAAACTGGACTCAAAGGAAGGGTTCAAATCATAGAAAGTTAGAGTGTCAGTCCTCATGTACTTAAGTCGCATTGTGCCTTTTGTATTAAATTCTAATGCAATTTCTGTGTTTCATCGTCAATAAGAAGGTCCAAGGGATGCAGTAAACCTGAAGTGAGGCGTCGGAATATAAAACTGAACTCACAGGAGAGGTACAATTCATAGAAAATTTCAGTGTCAGTCCTCTTGTACTTAAGTTGGCATTGTACCTTTTGTATTAAATTCGGATGCAGTTTCTGTGTTTCATCGTCAATAAGAATGTCCAAGGTATACAGAAAACCTGAAGTGAAGAATCGGAATTTAAAACTGGATTCACAGGAGATGTTTAAATCATAGAATGTTAGAGTGTCTGTCCTCTTGTACATAAGTCGGCATTGTGCCTTTTGTATTAAATTCGGATGCAATTTCTGTGCTACATCGTCAATAAAAAGGTCCAAGGTATACATAAAACCTGAAGAGAAAGCATCGGAAGCTAGAAGTGGACTCACAGGAGCGGTTAAATCATAGAAAGTTAGAGTGTCAGTCCTCTTGTACTTAAGTCGGCATTGTGCTTTTGTATTAAATTCGAATGCAATTTCTGTGTTTCATCGTCAATAAGAAGGTCCAAGGTATACAGTAAACCTAAGGTGAAGCATCGGAATCTAAAACCGGACTCACACAAGAGGCTCAAATCATAGAAAGTTAGAGTGTCAGTCCTCTTGTACTTATGTCGGCATTGTGTCTTTTGTATTAAATTCGGATGCAATTTCTGTGTTTCATCGTCAATAAGAACGTCCAAGGGATAAAGTAAACCTGAAGTGAAGCATCGGAATTTAAAACTGGACTGACAGGAGAGATTCAAATCACAGAAAGTTAGAGTGTCAGTCCTCTTGTACTTAAGTCGGCATTGTGCCTTTTGTATTGAATTGGGATGCAATTTCTGTATTTCATCGTCAATAGGAAGGTCCAAGGGACACAGTAAACCTGAAATGAAGCTTCGGAATCTAAAACTGGACTCACAGGAGAGGTCCAAATCATAGAAAGTTACAGTGTCAGTCCTCTTGTACCTAAGTCGGCATTGTGCCTTTTGTATTAAATTCGGATGCAATTTCTGCGTTTCATCGACAATAAGATGGTCCAAGGGATACAGTAAACCTGAAGTGAAGCATCGGATCTAAAACTGGACTCACATTAAAGGTTCAAATCATATAATGTTAGAGTGTCAGTCCTCTTGTACATAAGTCGGCATTGTGCCTTTTGTGTTAAATTCGGATGCAATTTCTGTGTTTCATCGTCAATAAGAAGGTCCAAGGTATACAGTAAACCCGAAGTGTAGCATCGGATTTGAAAACTGGATTCACAGGAGAGGTTTAAGTCATAGAAAGTTAGTGTGTCTGTCCTCTTGTACTTAAGTCGGCATTGTGCCTTTTGTATTAAATTCGGATGCAATTTCTGTGCTACATCGTGAATAAGGAGGTCCAAGGTATACAGTAAACCCGAAGTGAAGCATCGAAATCTAAAACTCAACTCACAGGAGAGGTTTAAATCATAGAAAGTTACAGTGTCAGTCCTCTTGTACTTAAGTCGGCATTGTGCATTTTGTATTAAATTCGGATGCAATCTCTGTGTTTCATCGTTAATAAGAAGGTCCAAGGGATACAGTAATTGTGAAGTGAAGCATCGGAAACTAAAAGTGACTCACAGGAGAGGTTCAAAACATAGAAAGTTGGAGTGTCAGACCTCTTGTACTTAAGTCGGCATTGTGCCTTTTGAATTAAATTAGGATGCAATTTCTGTAATATCATCGTCAATACGAAGGTCCAAGGTATACAGGAAACCTGAAGTGAAGTATCGGAATCTAAAACTAGACTCACAGGAGAGGTTCAAATCATAGAAAGTTAGAGTGTCAGTCCTCTTGTACTTAAGTCAGCATTGTGCCTATTGTATTAAATTCGGATGCTATTTCTGTGTTTCATCGTCAACAAGAAGGTCCAAGGGATACAGTAAACCTGAAGTGAAACATCGGAATCTAAAACTGGACTCACAGGAGAGGTTCATATCATAGTAAGTTAGAGTGTCAGTCCTCTTGTACTTAAGTCGGCATTGCGCCTTGTTTATTAAATTCGGATGCACTTTCCGTGTTTAATCGTCAATAGGAAGGTCCAAGGGATACAGTAAACCTGAAGTGAAGCATCGGAATCTAAAACTGGACTTACAGGAGAGGTTCAAATCATAGAAAGTTAGGGTGTCAGTCCTCTTGTATTTAAGTCGGCATTGTGCGTTTTGTATTAAATTCGGATGCAATTTCTGCGTTTCATCGTCAATAAGAAGGTCCAAGGGATACAGTAAACCTGAAGTGAAGCATCGGAATCTAAAACTGGACTCACAGGAGAGGTTAAAATCATAGAAAGTTAGAGTTTCAGTCCTCTTGTACTTAAATCGGAATTGTGCCTTTTGTATTAAAAACGGATGCAATTTCTGTGTTTCATCGTCAATAAGAAGGTCCAAGGGATACAGTAAACCTGAAGTGAAGCATCGGAATCTAAAACTGGACTCACAGGAGAGGTTCAAATCATAGATAGTTAGAGTGTCTGTCCCCTTGTACTTTAGTCAGCATTGTGTCTTTTGTATTAAATTCGGATAACATTTTTGTATTTCGTCGTCAATAAGAAGCTCTAAGGTATACAGTAAACCTGAAGTGAAGCATCGGAATTTAAAACTGGACTCTCAGGAGAAGTTCAAATCATAGAGAGTTAGAGTGTCGGTCCTCTTGTACTTATGTCGGCATTGTGCCTTTTGTATTAAATTCGGATGCAATTTCTGTGTTTTATCGTCAATAATGATGTCCAAGGGATACAGTAAACCTGAAATGAAGCATCGGAATCTAAAACTGGACTCACAGGAGAGGTTCAAATCATAGAAAGTTAGAGTGTCTGTCCTCTTGTACTTAAGTCGGCATTGTGCCTTTTGTATTGAATTCGGATGCAATTTCTGTGTTTCATCGTCAATAAGAAGCTCCAAGGGATACAGCAAACCTGAAGTGCAGCATGGGAATCTAAAACTGGACTCAAAGGAAGGGTTCAAATCATAGAAAGTTAGAGTGTAAGTCCTCATGTACTTAAGTCGCATTGTGCCTTTTGTATTAAATTCTAATGCAATTTCTGTGTTTCATCGTCAATAAGAAGGTCCAAGGGATGCATTAAACCTGAAGTGAAGCATCGGAATCTATAACTGGACTCACAGGAAAGGTTCAAATCATATAATGTTAGAGTGTCAGTCCTCTTGTACATAAGTCGGCATTGTGCCTTTTGTGTTAAATTCGGATGCAATTTCTGTGTTTCATCGTCAATAAGAAGGTCCAAGGTATATAGTAAACCTGAAGTGAAGCATCGGATGTAAAACTGGTCTCACAGGAGAGGTTTAAATCACAGAAAGTTATAGTGTCGGTCCTCTTGTACTTAAGTCGGCATTGTGCCTTTTGTATTAAATTCGGATGCAATTTCTGTGTTTCATCGTCACTAAGAAGGTCCAATGTTTACAGTAAACCTGAAGTGAAGCATCGAAATCTAAAACTCAACTCACAGGAGAGGTTTAACTCATAGAAAGTTAGAGTGGCTGTCCTCTTGCACTTAAGTCGGCATTGTGCTTTTTGTATTAAATTCGGATGCAATTTCTGCGTTTCATCATCAATACGAAGGTCCGAGGGATACAGTAAACCTGAAGTGAAGCATCGGAATCTAAAACTGGACTCACAGGGAGGTTCAAATCATAGAAAGTTAGAGTGTCAGTCCTCTTGTACTTTTGTCGGCATTGTGCCTTTTGTATTACATTCGGATGCAATTTCTGTATTTCATCGTCAATAAGAAGGTCCAAGGGACACAGTAAATCTAAAAAGAAGCATCGGAATCTAAAACTGGACTCACGGGAGAGGTTCAAATCATAGAAAGTTACAGTGTCAGTCCTCTTGTACCTAAGTCGGCATTGTGCCTTTTGTATTAAATTCGGATGATATTTCTGTGATTTATCGTCAATAACAATTTCCAAGGTATACGAAAACCTGAAGAAAAAGCATCGGAATCTAAAACTGGAATCACAGGGGCGGTTAATTCATAGAAAGTTAGAGTGCCAGTCCTCTTGTACTTAAATCGGAATTGTGGCTTTTGTATTAAATTCGGATGCAATTTCTATGTTTCATCGTCAATAAGAAGGTCCAAGGTATACAGTAAACCTGAAGTGATGCATCGGAATCTAAAACTGGTCTCATAGGAGAGGTTTATATCATAGAAAGTTAGAGTGTCAGTCCTCTTGTACTTAAGTCGGCATTGTGCCTTTTGTATTAAATTCGGATGCAATTTCTGTGTTTCATCGTCAATAAGAAGGTATAATGTTTACAGTAAACCTGAAGTGAAGCATCGAAATCTAAAACTCAACTCACAGGAGAGGTTCAAATCATAGAAAGTTAGAGTGTCAGACCTCTTGTACTTATGTCGGCATTGTGACTTTTGTATTAAAAATTTCTGTGTTTTATCGTCAAAAAGAAGGTCCAAGGTATACAGTAAACCTGAAGTGAAGCATCGGATGTAAAACTGGTCTCACAGGAGAGGTTTAAATCACAGAATGTTATAGTGTCAGCCCTCTTGTACTTAAGTCGGCATTGTGTCTTTTGTATTAAATTCGGAAGCAATTTCTGTGTTTCATCGTCAATAAGAAGGTCCAATGTTTACAGTAAACATGAAGTGAAGCATCGAAATCTAAAACTCTACTCACAGGAGAGGTTTAAATCATAGAAAGTTAGAGTGGCTGTCCTCTTGTACTTAAGTCGGCATTGTGCCTTTTGTATAAAATTCGGATGCAATTTCTGTGTTTCATCGTCAATACGAAGGTCCGAGGGATACAGTAAACCTGAAGTGAAGCATCGGAATCTAAAACTGGACTCACAGGAGAGGTTCAAATCATAGAATGTCAGAGTGTCAGTCCTCTTGTACTTTTGTGGGCATTGTGCCTTTTGTATTACATTCGGATGTAATTTCTGTATTTAATCGTCAATAAGAAGGTCCAAGGGACTCAGTAAACCTGAAATGAAGCATCGGAATCTAAAACTTGACTCACGGGAGAGGTCCAAATCATAGAAAGTTACAGTGTCAGTCCTCTTGTACTTAAGTCGGCATTGTGCCTTTTGTATTACATTCGGATGCTATTTCTGTGCTTCATCGTCAATAACAAGGTCCAAGGTATACGAAAACCTGAAGAAAAGGCATCGGAATCTAAAACTGGAATCAGAGGGGCGGTTAAATCATAGAAAGTTAGAGTGCCAGTCCTCTTGTACTTAAATCGTCATTGTGCCTTTTATATTAAATTCGGATGCAATTTCTATGTTTCATCGTCAATAAGAACGTCCAAGGGATACAGTAAACCTGAAGTGAAGCATCGGAATCTAAAACTGGACTCACAGGAGAGGTTCAAATCATAGAAAGTTAGAGCGTCAGTCCTCTTGTACTTAAGTCGGCATTGTGGCTTTTGTAATAAATTCGGATGCAATATCTGTGTTTCATCGAGAGTAAGATGGTCCAAGGGATACAGTAAACCTGAAGTGAAGCATCGGATCTAAAACTGGACTCACAGGAAAGGTTCAAATCATATAATGTTAGAGTGTCAGTCCTCTTGTACTTGAGTCGGCATTGTGCCTTTTGTGTTAAATTCGGATGCAATTTCTGTGTTTCATCGTAAATAAGAAGGTCCAAGGTATACAGTAAACCCGAAGTGAAGCATCGGATTTGAAAACTGGATTCACAGGAGAGGTTTAAGTCATAGAAAGTTAGTGTGTCTGTCCTCTTGTACTTAAGTCGGCATTGTGCCTTTTGTATTAAATTCGGATGCAATTTCTGTGCTACATCGTGACTAAGGAGGTCCAAGGTATACAGAAAACCTGAAGAGAAAGAATCGGAAACTAAAACTGGACTCACAGCAGCGGTTAAATCATAGAAATTTGGAGTGTCAGTCCTCTTATACTTAAGTCGGCATTGTGTCTTTTGTATTAAATTTGGATGCAGTTTCTGTGTTTCATCGTCAAAAAGAAGGTCCAAGGTATACAGTAAACCTGAAGTGAAGCATCGGATGTAAAACTGGTCTCACAGGAGAGGTTTAAATCACAGAAAGTTATAGTGTCAGTCCTCTTGTACTTAAGTCGGCATTGTGTCTTTTGTGTTAAATTCGGGTGCAATTTCTGTGTTTCATCGTCAATAAGAAGGTCCAAGGGATACAGTAAACCTGAAGTGAAGCATCGGAATCTAAAACTGGACTCAAAGGAGAGGTTCAAATCATAGATAGTTAGAGTGTCTGTCCCCTTGTACTTTAGTCAGCATTGTGTCTTTTGTATTAAATTCGGATGCAAATTCTGTGTTTTATCGTCAGTAATAATGTCCAAGGGATACAGTAAACCTGAAATGAAGCATCGGAATCTAAAACTGGACTCACAGGAGAGGTTCAAATCATAGAAAGTTAGAGTGTCTGTTTTCTTGTACTTAAGTCGGCATTGTGCCTTTTGTATTGAATTCGGATGCAATTTCTGTGTTTCATCGTCAATAAGAAGGTCCAAGGTATACAGTATACCTAAGGTGAAGCATCGGAATCTAAAACCGGACTCACACGAGAGGTTCAAATCATAGAAAGTTAGAGTGTCAGTCCTCTTGTACTTAAGTCGGCATTGTGCCTTTTGTATTGAATTGGGATGCAATTTCTGTATTTCATCGTTAATAAGAAGAACCAAGGTATACAGTAAACCTGAAGTGAAGCATCGCAATCTAAAACTGGACTCACAGGAGAGGTTCAAATCATAGAAAATTAGTGTGTCAGTCCTCTTGTACTTAAGTCGGCATTGTGCCTTTTGTATTACATTCGGATGCAATTTCTGTACTTCATCGTCAATAGGAAGGTCCAAGGGACACAGTATACCTGAAGTGAAGCATCGGATCTAAAACTGGACTCACAGGAAAGGTTCAAATCATATAATGTTGGAGTGTCAGTCCTCTTGTACATAAGTCGGCATTGTGCCTTTTGTGTTAAATTCGGATGCAATTTCTGTGTTTCATCGTCAATAAGAAGGTCCAAGGTATACAGTAAACCCGAAGTGAAGCATCGGATTTGAAAACTGGATTCACAGGAGAGGTTTAAGTCATAGAAAGTTAGTGTGTCTGTCCTCTTGTACTTAAGTCGGCATTGTGCCTTTTGTATTAAATTCGGATGCAATTTCTGTGCTACATCGTGAATAAGGAGGTCCAAGGTATACAGAAAACCTGAAGAGAAAGAATCGGAATCTAAAACTGGACTCACAGCAGCGGTTAAATCATAGAAATTTGGAGTGTCAGTCCTCTTATACTTAAGTCGGCATTGTGCATTTTATATTAAATTTGGATGCAATTTCTGTGTTTCATCGTCAAAAAGAAGGTCCAAGGTATATAGTAAACCTGAAGTGAAGCATCGGATGTAAAACTGGTCTCACAGGAGAGGTTTAAATCACAGAAAGTTATAGTGTCGGTCCTCTTGTACTTAAGTCGGCATTGTGTCTTTTGTATTAAATTCGGATGCAATTTCTGTGTTTCATCGTCAATAAGAAGGTCCAATGTTTACAGTAAACCTGAAGTGAAGCATCGAAATCTAAAACTCTACTCACAGGAGAGGTTTAAATCATAGAAAGTTAGAGTGGCTGTCCTCTTGTACTTAAGTCGGCATTGTGCCTTTTGTATAAAATTCGGATGCAATTTCTGTGTTTCATCGTCAATACGAAGGTCCGAGGGATACAGTAAACCTGAAGTGAAGCATCGGAATCTAAAACTGGACTCACAGGAGAGGTTCAAATCATAGAACGTTAGAGTGTCAGTCCTCTTGTACTTTTGTCGGCATTGTGCCTTTTGTATTACATTCGGATGCAATTTCTGTATTTCATCGTCAATAAGAAGGTCCAAGGGACTCAGTAAACCTGAAATGAAGCATCGGAATCTAAAACTTGACTCACGGGAGAGGTCCAAATCATAGAAAGTTACAGTGTTAGTCCTCTTGTACTTAAGTCGTCATTGTGCCTTTTGTATTACATTCGGATGCTATTTCTGTGCTTCATCGTCAATAACAAGGTCCAAGGTATACGAAAACCTGAAGAAAAGGCATCGGAATCTAAAACTGGAATCAGAGGGGCGGTTAAATCATAGAAAGTTAGAGTGCCAGTCCTCTTGTACTTAAATCGGCATTGTGCCTTTTATATTAAATTCGGATGCAATTTCTATGTTTCATCGTCAATAAGAACGTCCAAGGGATACAGTAAACCTGAAGTGAAGCATCGGAATCTAAAACTGGACTCACAGGAGAGGTTCAAATCATAGAAAGTTAGAGCGTCAGTCCCTTGTACTTAAGTCGGCATTGTGGCTTTTGTAATAAATTCGGATGCAATATCTGTGTTTCATCGACAGTAAGATGGTCCAAGGGATACAGTAAACCTGAAGTGAAGCATCGGATCTATAACTGGACTCACAGGAAAGGTTCAAATCATATAATGTTAGAGTGTCAGTCCTCTTGTACTTGAGTCGGCATTGTGCCTTTTGTGTTAAATTCGGATGCAATTTCTGTGTTTTATCGTAAATAAGAAGGTCCAAGGTATACAGTAAACCCGAAGTGAAGCATCGGATTTGAAAACTGGATTCACAGGAGAGGTTTAAGTCATAGAAAGTTAGTGTGTCTGTCCTCTTGTACTTAAGTCGGCATTGTGCCTTTTGTATTAAATTCGGATGCAATTTCTGTGCTACATCGTGACTAAGGAGGTCCAAGGTATACAGAAAACCTGAAGAGAAAGAATCGGAAACTAAAACTGGACTCACAGCAGCGGTTAAATCATAGAAATTTGGAGTGTCAGTCCTCTTATACTTAAGTCGGCATTGTGTCTTTTGTATTAAATTTGGATGCAATTTCTGTGTTTCATCGTCAAAAACAAGGTCAAAGGTATACAGTAAACCTGAAGTGAAGCATCGGATGTAAAACTGGTCTCACAGGAGAGGTTTAAATCACAGAAAGTTATAGTGTCAGTCCTCTTGTACTTAAGTCGGCATTGTGTCTTTTGTGTTAAATTCGGATGCAATTTCTGTGTTTCATCGTCAATAAGAAGGTCCAATGTTTACAGTAAACGTGAAGTGAAGCATCGAAATCTAAAACTTAACTCACAGGAGCGGTTTAAATCATAGAAAGTTAGAGTGGCTGTCCTCTTGTACTTAAGTCGGCATTGTGCCTTTTGTATTAAATTCGGATGCTATTTCTGTGCTTCATCGTCAATAACAAGGTCCAAGGTATACGAAATCCTGAAGAAAAAGCATCGGAATCTAAAACTGGAATCACAGGGGCGGTTAAATCATAGAAAGTTAGAGTGCCAGTCCTCTTTTACTTAAATCGGCATTGTGCCTTTTGCATTAAATTCGGATGCAATTTCTGTGCTTCATCATCAATAAGATGGTCCACGGTATACAGAAAACCTGACGAGAAAGCATCGGAATCTAAAACTGGACCCACAGGAGCGGTTAAATCATAGAAATTTAGAGTTTCAGTCCTCTTGTACTTAAGTCGGCATTGTGCCTTTTGTATTAAATTCGGATGCAATATCTATGTTTCATCGTCAATAAGAAGGTGAAAGGTATTCAGTAAACCTGAAGTGAAGCATTGGAATCTGAAACTGGTCTCACAGGAGGGGTCTAATCATAGAAATTTAGAGTGTCAGTTCTCTTGTACTTAAGTCGGCATTGTGCCTTTTGTATTAAATTCGGATGCAATTTCTGTGATTCATCGTTAATAAGAAGGTCCAGGGTATACAGTAAACTTGAAGTGAGGCATCGGAATCTAAAACTGAACTCACAGGAGAGGTTCAATTCAATGAAAATTAGTGTGTCAGTCCTCTTGTACTTAATTCGGCATTCTGCCTTTTGTATTAAATTCGGATGCAATTTCTGTGTTTCATCGTCAATAAGAAGGTCCAAGGGATACAGTAAACCTGACGTAAAGCAACGGAATCTAAAACTATACTCACAGGAGAGGTTCAAATCATAGAACGTTAGAGTGTCAGTCCTCTTGTACTTAAGTCGGCATTGTAACTTTTGTATTAAAATCGGATACAGTTCTGTGTTTCATCGTCAATAAGAATGTCCAAGGTATACAGCAAACCTGAAGTGAAGCATCGGAATTTAAAACTGGATTCACAGGAGAGGTTTAAATCATAGAAAGTTAGAGTGTCAGTCCTCTTTTACTTATGTCGGCATTGTGCCTTTTGTATTAAATTCGGATGCAATTCTAGTGCTTCATCGTCAATAAAAATGTCCATGGTATACAGAAAACCTGAAGAAAAAGCATCGGAATCTAAAACTGGACTCACAGGAGCGGTTAAATTATGGAAAGTTAGAGTGTCAGTCCTCTTATACTTAAGTCGGCATTGTGCCTTTTGTATTGAATTCGGATGCAATTTCTGTATTTCATCGTCAATAAGAAGGTCCAAGGTATACAGTAAACCTGAAGTGAAGCATCGGAATCTAAAACGGGACTCACAGGAGAGGTTCAAATCATAGAAAGTTAGAGCGTCAGTCCTCTTGTACTTAAGTCGGCATTGTAGCTTTTGTATTGAATTCGGATGCAATTTCTGTGGTTCATCGACAGTAAGATGGTCCAAGGGATACAGTAAACCTGAAGTGAAGCATGGGATCTAAAACTGGACTCACAGGAAAGGTTCAAATCATATAATGTTAGAGTGTCAGTCCTATTGTACTTAAGTCGGCATTGTGCCTTTTGTGTTAAGTTCGGATGCAATTTCTGTGTTTCATCGACAATAAGAATGTCCAAGGTATACAGTAAACCCGAAGTGAAGCATCGGATATGAAAACTGGATTCGCAGGAGAGGTTTAAGTCACAGAAAGTTAATATGTCTGTCCTCTTGTACTTAAGTCGGCATTGTGCCTTTTGTATTAAATTCGGATGCAATTTCTGTGCTACATCGTGAATAAGAAGGTCCAAGGTATACAGAAATCCTGAAGAGAAAGCATCGGAATCTAAAACTGGACTCACAGGAGCGGTTAAATCATAGAAATTTGGAGTGTCAGTCCTCTTGTACTTAAATCGGCATTGTGCCTTTTGTATTAAATTCGGATGCAATTTCTATGTTTCATCGTCAATAAGAATGTCCAAGGTATACAGTAAACCTGAAGTGAAGCATCGGAATCCAAAACTGGTCTCTTAGGAGAGGTTTATATCGTAGAAAGTTAGAGTGTCATTCTTCTTGTACTTAAGTCGGCATTGTTTCTTTTGTATTAAATTCGGATGCAATTTCTATGTTTCATCGTCAATAAGAATGTCCAAGGTATACAGTAAACCTGAAGTGAAGCATTGGAATCTAAAACTGGTCTCATAGGAGAGGTTTATATCATAGAAAGTTAGAGTGTCAGTCCTCTTGTACTTAAGTCGGCATTGTGCCTTTTGTATTAAATTCGGAATGCAATTTCTGTGTTTCATCGTCAATAAGAACGTCCAAGGGATACAGTAAAACTGAAGTGAAGCATCGGAATCTAAAACTGGACTGACAGGAGAGGTTCAAATCATAGAAAGTTAGAGTGTCAGTCCTCTTGTACTTAAGTCGGAATTGTGCCATTTGTATTGAATTCGGATGCAATTTCTGTATTTCATCGTCAATAAGATGGTCCAAGGTATACAGTAAACCTGAAATGAAGCATCGGAATCTAAAACTGGACTCACAGGAGAGGTTCAAATCATACAAAGTTAGAGCGTCCGTCCTCTTGTACTTAAGTCGGCATTGTAGCTTTTGTATTAAATTCGGATGCAATTTCTGTGTTTCATCGACAGTAAGATGGTCCAAGGGGTACAGTAAACCTGAAGTGAAGCATCGGATCTAAAACTGGACTCACAGGAAAGGTTCAAATCATATAATGTTAGAGTGTCAGTCCTCTTGTACTTAAGTCGGCATTGTGCCTTTTGTGCTAAATTCGGATGCAATTTCTGTGTTTCGTCGACAATAAGAATCTCCAAGGTATCTAGTAAACCCGAAGTGAAGCATCGGATTTGAAAACTGGATTCACAGGAGAGGTTTCAGTCATAGAAAGTTAATATGTCTGTCCTCTTGTACTTAAGTCGGCATTGTGCCTTTTGTATTAAATTCGGATGCAATTTCTGTGCTACATCGTGAATAAGAAGGTCCAAGGTATACAGAAATCCTGAAGAGAAAGCATCGGAATCTAAAACTGGACTCACAGGAGCGGTTAAATCATAGAAATTTGGAGTGTCAGTCCTCTTGTACTTATATCGGCATTGTGCCTTTTCTATTAAACTCGGATGCAATTTCTATGTTTCATCGTCAATAAGAACGTCCAAGGTATACAGTAAACCTGAAGTGAAGCATCGGAATCCAAAACTGGTCTCTTAGGAGAGGTTTATATCATAGAAAGTTAGAGTGTCATTCGTCTTGTACTTAAGTCGGCATTGTGCCTTTTGTACTAAATTCGGATGCTATTTCTGTGTTTCATCGTCAATAAGAAGGTATAATGTTTACAGTAAACCTGAAGTGAAGCATCGAAATCTAAAACTCAACTCACAGGAGAGGTTCAAATCATAGAAAGTTAGAGTGTCAGTCCTCTTGTACTTAAGTCGGCATTGTAACTTTTGTATTAAAATCGGATACAGTTCTGTGTTTCATCGTCAATAAGAATGTCCAAGGTATACAGCAAACCTGAAGTGAAGCATCGGAATTTAAAACTGGATTCACAGGAGAGGTTTAAATCATAGAAAGTTAGAGTGTCAGTCCTCTTGTACTCATGTCGGCATTGTGCCTTTTGTATTAAATTCGGATGCAATTCCTGTGCTTCATCGTCAATAAAAATGTCCATGGTATACAGAAAACCCGAGGAAAAAGCATCGGAATCTAAAACTGGACTCACAGGAGCGTTTAAATTATGGAAAGTTAGAGTGTCAGTCCTCTTATACTTAAGTCGGCATTGTGCTTTTTGTGTTGAATTCGGATGCAATTTCTGTATTTCATCGTCAATAAGAAGGTCCAAGGTATACAGTAAACCTGAAGTGAAGCATCGGAATCTAAAACTGGACTCACAGGAGAGGTTCAAATCATAGAAAGTTAGAGCGTCAGTCCTCTTGTACTTAAGTCGGCATTGTAGCTTTTGTATTAAATTCGGATGCAATTTCTGTGTTTCATCGACAGTAAGATGGTCCAAGGGATACAGTAAACCTGAAGTGAAGCATCGGATCTAAAACTGGACTCACAGGAAAGGTTCAAATCATATAATGTTAGAGTGTCAGTCCTCTTGTACTTAAGTCGGCTTTGTGCTTTTTGTGTTAAATTCGGATGCAATTTCTGTGTTTCATCGACAATAAGAATGTCCAAGGTATACAGTAAACCCGAAGTGAAGCATCGGATTTGAAAACTGGATTCACATTAGAGGTTTAAGTCATAGAAAGTTAATGTGTCTGTCCTCTTGTACTAAACTCGGCATTGTGCCTTTTGTATTAAATTCGGATGCAATTTCTGTGCTACATCGTAAATAAGAAGGTCCAAGGTATACAAAAATCCTGAAGAGAAAGCATCGGAATCTAAAACTGGACTCACAGGAGCGGTTAAATCATAGAAATTTGGAGTGTCAGTCCTCTTGTACTTAAATCGGCATTGTGCCTTTTGTATTAAATTCGGATGCAATTTCTATGTTTCATCGTCAATAAGAACGTCCAAGGTATACAGTAAACCTGAAGTGAAGCATCGGAATCCAAAACTGGTCTCTTAGGAGAGGTTTATATCAGAGAAAGTTAGAGTGTCATTCGTCTTGTACTTAAGTCGGCATTGTGCCTTTTGTATTAAATTCGGATGCAATTTCTGTGTTTCATCGTCAATAAGAAGGTATAATGTTTACAGTAAACCTGAAGTGAAGCATCGAAATCTAAAACTCAACTCACAGGAGAGGTTCAAATCATAGAAAGTTAGAGTGTCAGTCCTCTTGTACTTAAGTCGGCATTGTGCCTTTTGTATTAAATTCGGATGCAATTTCTGTGTTTCATCGTCAATAAGAATGTCCAAGGTATACAGTAAACCTGAAGTGAAGCATCGGAATCTAAAACTGGTCTCATAGGAGAGGTTTATATCATAGAAAGTTAGAGTGTCAGTCCTCTTGTACTTAAGTCGGCATTGTGCCTTTTGTATTAAATTCGGATGCAATTTCTATGTTTCATCGTCAATAAGAACGTCCAAGGGATACAGTAAACCTGAAGTGAAACATCGGAATCTAAAACTGGACTGACAGGAGAGGTTCAAATCATAGAAAGTTAGAGCGTCCGTCCTCTTGTACTTAAGTCGGCATTGTAGCTTTTGTATTAAATTCGGATGCAATTTCTGTGTTTCATCGACAGTAAGATGGTCCAAGGGGTACAGTAAACCTGAAGTGAAGCATCGGATCTAAAACTGGACTCACAGGAAAGGTTCAAATCATATAATGTTAGAGTGTCAGTCCTCTTGTACTTAAGTCGGCATTGTGCCTTTTGTGTTAAATTCGGATGCAATTTCTGTGTTTCATCGACAATAAGAATGTCCAAGGTATCTAGTAAACCCGAAGTGAAGCATCGGATTTGAAAACTGGATTCACAGGAGAGGTTAAAATCACAGAAAGTTATAGTGTCAGTCCTCTTGTACTTAAGTCGGCATTAAGAAGGTCCAAGGGATACAGTAAACCTGAAGTGAAACATCGGAATCTAAAACTGGACTCACAGGAGAGGTTCAAATCATAGTAAGTTAAAGTGACAGTCCTCTTGTACTTAAGTCGGCATTGTGCCTTTTGTATTAAATTCAGATGCAATTTCCGTGATTCATCGTCAATAAGAAGGTCCAAGGGATACAGTAAACCTGAAGTGAAGCATCGGAATCTAAAACTGGACTCACAGGAGAGGTTCAAATCATAGAAAGTTAGGGTGTCAGTCCTCTCGCACTTAAGTCGGCATAGTGCGTCTTGTATTAATTTCGGATGCAATTTCTGCGTTTCATCGACAGTAAGAAGGTCCAAGGGATAAAGTAAACCTGAAGTGAAGCATCGGAATCTAAAACTGGACTCAATGGAGAGGTTCAAATCATAGAAAGTTAGAGTGTCACTCCCCTTGTACGTAAGTCGGCATTGTGCCTTTTGTATTAAATTCGGATGCAATTTCTGTGCTTCATCATCAATAAGAAGGTCCACGGTATACAGAAAACCTGACGAGAAAGCATCGGAATCTAAAACTGGACCCACAGGAGCGGTTAAATCATAGAAATTTAGAGTTTCAGTCCTCTTGTACTTAAGTCGGCATTGTGCCTTTTGTATTAAATTCGGATGCAATATCTATGTTTCATCGTCAATAAGAAGGTCCAAGGTATTCAGTAAACCTGAAAAGAAGCATTGGTATCTGAAACTGGTCTCACAGGAGGGGTTTAAATCATAGAAATTTAGTGTGTCAGTTCTCTTGTACTTAAGTCGGCATTGTGCCTTTTGTATTAAATTCGGATGCAATTTCTGTCATTCATCGTTAATAAGAAGGTCCAGGGTATACAGTAAACCTGAAGTGAGGCATCGGAATCTAAAACTGAACTCACAGGAGAGGTTCAATTCAATGAAAATTAGAGTGTCAGTCCTCTTAAACTTAATTCGGCTTTCTGCTTTTGTATTAAATTCGGATGCAATTTCTGTGTTTCATCGTCAATAAGAAGGTCCAAGGGATACAGTAAACCTGACGTAAAGCAACGGAATCTAAAACTGTACTCACAGGAGAGGTTCAAATCGTAGAACGTTAGAGTGTCAGTCCTCTTGTACTTAAGTCGGCATTGTAACTTTTGTATTAAAATCGGATACAGTTCTGTGTTTCATCGTCAATAAGAATGTCCAAGGTATACAGCAAACCTGAAGTGAAGCATCAGAATTTAAAACTGGATTCACAGGAGAGGTTTAAATCATAGAAAGTTAGAGTGTCAGTCCTCTTGTACTTATGTCGGCATTGTGCCTTTTGTATTAAATTCGGATGCAATTCCTGTGCTTCATCGTCAATAAAAATGTCCATGGTATACAGAAAACCTGAAGAAAAAGCATCGGAATCTAAAACTGGACTCACAGGAGCGGTTAAATTATGGAAAGTTAGAGTGTCAGTCCTCTTATACTTACGTCGGCATTGTGCCTTTTGTATTGAATTCGGAAGCAATTTCTGTATTTCATCGTCAATAAGTAGGTCCAAGGTATACAGTAAACCTGAAGTGAAGCATCGGAATCTAAAACTGGACTCACAGGAGAGGTTCAAATCATAGAAAGTTAGAGCGTCAGTCCTCTTGTACTTAAGTGGGCATTGTAGCTTTTGTATTAAATTCGGGTGCAATTTCTGTGTTTCATCGACAGTAAGATGGTCCAAGGGATACAGTAAACCTGAAGTGAAGCATCGGATCTAAAACTGGACTCACAGGAAAGGTTCAAATTATATAATGTTAGAGTGTCAGTCCTCCTGTACTTAAGTCGGCATTGTGCCTTTTGTGTTAAATTCGGATGCAGTTTCTGTGTTTCATCGACAATAAGAATGTCCAAGGTATACAGTAAACCCGAAGTTAAGCATCGGATTTGAAAACTGGATTCACAGGAGAGGTTTAAGTCATAGAAAGTTAATGTGTCTGTCCTCTTGTACTGAAGTCGGCATTGTGCCTTTTGTATTATATTCGGATGCAATTTCTGTGCTACATCGTGAATAAGAAGGTCCAAGGTATACAGAAATCCTGAAGAGAAAGCATCGGAATCTAAAACTGGACTCACAGGAGCGGTTAAATCATAGAAATTTGGAGTGTCAGTCCTCTTGTACTTAAGTCGGCATTGTGCCTTTTGTATTAAATTTGGATGCAATTTCTGTGCTTCATCGTCTATAAGAAGTTCCAAGGTATACAGTAAACCTGAAGAGAAGCATCGGATGTAAAACTGGTCTCACAGGAGAGGTTTAAATCACAGAAAGTTATAGTGTCAGTCCTCTTGTACTTAAGTCGGCATTGTGTCTTTTGTATTAAATTCGGATGCAATTTCTGCGTTTCATTGTCAATAAGAAAGTCCAATGTTTACAGTAAACCTGAAGTGAAGCATCGAAATCTAAAACTCAACTCACAGGAGAGATTTAAATCATAGAAAGTTAGAGTGTCAGTCCACTTGTACTTAAGTCGGCATTGTGCCTTTTCTATTAAATTCGGATGCAATTTCTGTGTTTCATCGTCATTAAGAAGGTCCAAGGTATACAGTAAACCTGAAGTGAAGTATCGGAATCTAAAACTGGACTCACAGGAGAGGTTCAAATCATAGAAAGTTAGAGTGTCAGTCCTATTGTAATTAAGTCGGCATTGTGCCTAATGTATTAAATTCGGATGCAATTTCTGTGTTTCATCGTCAATAAATAGGTCCAAGGGATACAGTAAACCTGAAGTGAAACATCGGAATCTAAAACTGGACTCACAGGAGAGGTTCAAATCATAGTAAGTTAAAGTGACAGTCCTCTTGTACTTAAGTCGGCATATTGCCTTTTGTATTAAATTCAGATGCAATTTCCGTGTTTCATCGTCAATAAGAAGGTCCAAGGGATACAGTAAACCTGAAGTGAAGCATCGGAATCTAAAACTGGACTCACAGGAGAGGTTCAAATCATAGAAAGTTAGGGTGTCAGTCCTCTCGCACTTAAGTCGGCATAGTGCGTCTTGTATTAATTTCGGATGCAATTTCTGCGTTTCATCGACAGTAAGAAGGTCCAAGGGATACAGTAAACCTGAAGTGAAGCATCGGAATCTAAAACTGGACTCAATGGAGAGGTTCAAATCATAGAAAGTTAGAGTGTCACTCCCCTTGTACGTAAGTCGGCATTGTGCCTTTTGTATTAAATTCGGATGCAATTTCTGTGTTTCATCGTCAATAAAAAGGTCCAAAGTTTACAGTAAACATGTAGTGAAGCATAAAAATCTAAAACTTAACTCACAGGAGAGGTTCAAATCATAGAAAGTTAGAGTGTCAGTCCTCTTGTACTTAAGTCGGCATTGTGCCATTTGTATTAAATTTGGATGCAATTTCTGTGTTACATCGACAATAAAAAGGTCAATGTTATACAGTAAACCAGAAGTGAAGCATCGGAATCTATAACTGAACACACAGGAGGGGTTCAAATCATAGAAAGTTAGAGGTCAGTCCTCTTGTACTTAAGTCGGCATTGTGCCTTTTGTATTAAATTCGGATACAATTTCTGTGTTTCATCGTCAATAAGAAGGTCCAAGGGATACAGTGAACCTGAAATGAAGCATCGGAATCTAAAACTGGACTCACAGGAGAGGTTCAAATCACAGAAAGTTAGAGTGTCTGTCGTCTTGTACTTAAGTCGGCATTGTGTCTTTTGTATTAAATTCGGATGCAATTTCTGTGTTTCATCGTCAATAAGAAGGTCCAAGGGATACTGTAAACCTGAAGTGAAGCATCGGATCTAAAACTGGACTCACAGGAAAGGTTCAAATCATATAATGTTAGAGTGTCAGTCCTCTTGTACTTAAGTCGGCATTGTGCCTTTTGTGTTAAATTCGGATGCAATTTCTGTGTTTCATCGACTATAAGAATGTACAAGGTATACAGTAAACCCGAATTGAAGCATCGGATTTGAAAACTGGATTCACAGGAGAGGTTTAAGTCATAGAAAGTTAATGTTTCTGTCCTCTTGTACTTAAGTCGGCATTGTGCCTTTTGCATTAAGTTCGGATGCAATTTCTGTGCTTCATCATCAATAAGAAGGTCCACGGAATACAGAAAACCTGAAGAGAAAGCATCGGAATCTAAAACTGGACCCACAGGAGAGGTTCAAATCATAGAAAGTTAGAGTGTCTGTCCTCTTGTACTTAAGTCGGCATTGTGTCTTTTGTATTAAATTCGGATGCAGTTTCTGTGTTTCATCGTCAATAAGAAGGTCCAAGGGATACAGTAAACCTGAAGTGAAGCATCGGAATCTAAAACTGGACTCACAGGAGAGGTTCAAATCATAGAAAGTTAGAGTGTCAGTCCTCTTGTACTTAAGTCGGCATTGTGCCTTTTGTATTAAATTCGGATGCAATTTCTGTGATTCTTCGTCAATAAGAAGGTCCGAGGGATACAGTAAACCTGAAGTGAAGCATTGGAATCTAAAATTGGACTCACAGGAGATGTTGAAATCATAGAAAGTTAGAGTGTCAGTCCTCTTGTACTTAAGTCAGCATTGTGCCTTTTGTATTCAATTCGGGTGCAATTTCTGTATTTTATCGTCAATAAGAAGGTCCAAGGTATACAGTAAACCTGAAGTGAAGCCTCGGAATCTAAAACTGGACTCGCAAGAGAGGTTCAAATCATAGAAAGTTAGAGTGTCCGCCCTCTTGTACTTAAGTCGGCATTGTCCATTTTGTATTAAACTCGGATGCAATTTCTGTGGTTCATCGTCAATAAGATGATCCAAGGCATACAGTAAACCTGAAGTGAAGCATCGGATCTGAAACTGGACTCACAGGAGAGATTCAAATCATAGAAAGTTAGTGTGTCAGTCCTCTTGTACTTAAGTCGGCATTGTGCCTTTTGTATTAAATTCGGATGCAACTTCTGTGATTCTTCGTTAATAAGAAGGTCCAGGGTATACAGTAAACCTGAAGTGAGGCATCGGAATCTAAAACTGAACTCACAGGAGAGGTTCAATTCAATGAAAATTAGAGTGTCAGTCTTCCTGTACTTAATTCGGCATTCTGCCTTTTGTATTAAATTCGGATGCAATTTCTATGTTTCATCGTCAATAAGAAGGTCCAAGGGATACAGTAAACCTGAAGGACAGCATCGGAATCTAAAACTATACTCACAGGAGAGGTTCAAATCATAGAACGTTAGAGTGTCAGTCCTCTTGTACTTAAGTCGGCATTGTAACTTTTGTATTAAATTCGGATACAGTTCTATGTTTCATCGTCAATAAGAATGTCCAAGGTATACAGCAAACCTGAAGGGAAGCATCGGAATTTAAAACTGGATTCACAGGAGAGGTTTAAATCATAGGAAGTTAGAGTGTCAGTCCTCTTGTACTTATGTCAGCATTGTGCCTTTTGTATTAAATTCGGATGCAATTCCTGTGCTTCATCGTCAACACAAATGTCCATGGTATACAAAAAACCTGAAGAGAAAGCATCGGAATCTAAAACTGGACTCACAGGAGCGGTTAAATTATGGAAAGTTAGAGTGTCAGTCCTCTTGTACTTAAGTCGGCATTGTGCCTTTTGTACTAAATTCGGATGCAATTTCTGTGTTTCATCGTCAATAAGAAGGTCCAATGTATACAGTAAACCAGAAGTGAAGCATTCAAATCTAAAACTCAACTCACAGGTGAGGTTCAAATCATAGAATGTTATAGTGTCAGTCCTCATGTACTTAAGTCGGCATTGTGCCTTTTGTATTAAATTTGGATGCATTTTCTGTGTTTCATCGTCATTGAAAAGGTCTAAGAGATACAGTAAACCTGAAGTGAAGCTTCGGAATCTAAAACTGGACTCACAGGAGAGGTTCAAATCACAGAAAGTTGGAGTGTCAGTCGTCTTGTACTTAAGTGGGCATTGTGCCTTTTGTATTAAATTCGGATGCAATTTCTGTATATCATCGGCAATAAGAATTTCCAAGGTATACAGTAAACATGAAGTGAAGCATCAGAATCCAAAACTGGAATCACAGGAAAGGTTCAAACCATAGAATGTTAGAGTGTCAGTCCTCTTGTACTTAAGTCGGCATTGTGCCTTTTGTATTGAATTCGGATGCAATTTCTGAGTTTCGTCGTCAATAAGAAGGTCCAAGGGATACAGTACACCTGAAGTGAAGCATCGGAATCTAAAACTGGACTCACAGGAGAGGTTGAAATCATAGAAAGTTAGAGTGTGAGTCCTCTTGTACTTAAGACGGCTTTGTGCCTTTTGTATTAAATTCGGATGCAATTTCTGTGTTTCATCGTCAATAAGATGGTCCAAGGGATACAGTAAACCTGAAGTGAAGCATCGGATCTAAAACTGGACTCACAGGAGAGGTTCAAATCATAGAATGTTAGAGTGTCAGTCCTCTTGTACTTAAGTCGGCATTGTGCCTTTGGTATTAAATTCGGATGCAATTTCTGTGTTTCATCGTCAATAAGAAGGTCTGAGGGATACAGTAAACCTGAAGTGAAGCATCGGAATCTAAAACTGGACTCACAGGAGAGGTTCAAATCACAGAAATTTAGAGTGTCAGTCCTCTTGTACTTTAGTGGGCATTGTGCCTTTTGTATTAAATGCGGATGCAATTTCTGTTTCTCATCGGCAATAAGAAGGTCCAAGGTATACAGTAAACCTGAAGTGAAGCATCGGAATCTAAAACTGGACTCACAGGAGAGGTTCAAATCATAGAAAGTTAGAGAGTCTGTTCTCTTGTACTTAAGTCGGCATTGTGTCTTTTGTATTAAATTCGGATGCAATTTCTGTGTTTCATCGTCAATAAGATGGTCCAAGGGATACAGTAAACCTGAAGTGAAGCATCGGATCTAAAACTGGACTCACAGGAGAGGTTCAAATCATAGAATGTTAGAGTGTCAGTCCTCTTGTAATTAAGTCGGCATTGTGCCTTTTGTATTAAATTCGGATGCAATTTCTGTGTTTCATCGTCAATAAGAAGGTCCAGGGTATACAGTAAACCTGAAGTGAGGCATCGGAATCTAAAACTGAACTCACAGGAGAGGTTCAATTCATAGAAAATTAGAGGGTCAGTCCTCTTGTACTTAATTCGGTATTCTGCCTTTTGTATTAAATTCGGATGCAATTTCTGTGCTTCATCGTCAATAAGAAGGTCCAAGGTATAAAGAAAACCTGAAGAGAAAGCATCGGAATCTAAAACTGGACTCACAGAAGCGGTTAAATCATAGAAAGTTAGAGTGTCAGTCCTCTTGTACTGAAGTCGGCATAGTGCCTTTTGTATTAAATTTGGATGCATTTTCTGTGTTTCATCGTTATTGAAAAGGTCCAAGGGATACAGTAAATCTGAAGTGAAGCTTCGGAATCTAAAACTGGACTCACAGGAGAAGTTCAAATCATAAAACGTTAGAGGTCATTCCTCTTGCACTTAAATCGGCACTGTGCTTTTTGTATTAAATTCGGATCCAATTTCTGTGTTTCATCGTCAATAAGAAGGTCCAAGGGATACAGTAAACCTGAAGTGAAGCATCGGAATCTACAACTGGCCTCACAGGAGAGGTTCAAATCACAGAAAGTTGGAGTGTCAGTCGCCTTGTACTTAAGTGGGCATTGTGCCTTTTGTATTATATTCGGATGCAATATCTGTATTTCATCGGCAATAAGAAGGTCCAAGGTATACAGTAAACATGAAGTGAAGCATCAGAATCCAAAACTGGACTCACAGGAGAGGTTCAAATCATAGAATGTTATAGTGTCAGTCCTTTTGTACTTAAAGTCGGCATTGTGCCTTTTGTATTGAATTCGGAAGCAATTTCTGAGTTTCGTCGTCAATAAGAAGGTCCAAGGGATACAGTAAACCTGAAGTGAAGCATCGGAATCTAAAACTGGACTCACAGGAGAGGATGAAATCATAGAAAGTTAGAGTGTCAGTCCTCTTGTACTTAAGACGGCATTGTGCCTTTTGTTTTAAATTCGGATTAAATTTCTGTGTTTCGTCGTCAATAAGATGGTCCAAGGGATACAGTAAACCTGATGTGAAGCATCGGATCTAAAACTGGACTCACAGGAGAGGTTCAAATCATAGAATGTTAGAGTGACAATCCTCTTGTATTTAAGTGGGCATTGTGCCTTTTGCATTAAATTCGGATGCAATTTCTGTGTTTCATCGTCAATAAGAAGGTCCAAGGTATACAGCAAACCTGAAGTGAAGCATCGGAATTTAAAACTGGATTCACAGGAGAGGTTTAAATCATAGAAAGTTAGAGTGTGAGTCCTCTTGTACTTAAGTCGGCATTGTGCCTTTTGTATTAAATTCGGATGCTATTTCTGTGTTTCATCGTCAATAAGAAGGTCCAAAGTTTACAGTAAACATGAAGTGAAGCATCGAAATCTAAAACTCAACTCACAGGAGAGGTTCAAATCGTAGAAAGTTTGAGTGTCAGTCCTCTTGTACTTAAGTCGGCATTATGCCATTTGTATTTACTTTGGATTCAATTTCTGTGTTACATCGTCAATAAAAAGGTCAAAGCGATACAGTAAACCTGAAGTGAAGCATCGGAATCTATAACTGAACTCACAGGAGGGGTTCAAATCATAGAAAGTTAGAGGTTAGCCCTCTTGTACTTAAGTCGGCATTGTGCCTTTCTTATTAAATTCGGATGCAATATCTATGTTTCATCGTCAATAAGAAGGTCCAAGGTATTCAGTAAACCTGAAGTGAAGCATTGGAAGCTGAAACTGGTCTCACAGGAGGGGTTTAAATCATAGAAATTTAGAGTGTCAGTCCTCTTGTACTTAAGTCGGCATTGTGCCTTTTGTATTAAATTCGGATGCAATTTCTGTGTTTCATCGTCAATAAGAAGGTCCAAAGTTTACAGTAAACATGAAGTGAAGCATCAAAATCTAAAACTTAACTCACAGGAGAGGTTCAAAACATAGAAAGTTAGAGTGTCAGTCCTCTTGTACATAAGTCGGCATTGTGCCATTTGTATTAAATTTGGATGCAATTTCTGTGTTACATCGTCAATAAAAAGGTCAAAGTTATACAGTAAACATGAAGTGAAGCATCGGAATCTATAACTGAACACACGGGAGGGGTTCAAATCATAGAAAATTAGAGGTCAGTCCTCTTGTACTTAAGTCGGCATTGTGCCTTTTGTATTAAATTCGGATACAATTTCTGTGTTTCATCGTCAATAAGAAGGTCCAAGGGATACAGTGAACCTGAAGTGAAGCATCGGAATCTAAATCTGGACTCACAGGAGAGGTTCAAATCACAGAAAGTTAGAGTGTCAGTCCTTTTGTACTTAAGTGGGCATTGTGCGTTTTGTATTACATTCAGATGCAATTTCTGTTTCTCATCGGCAATAAGAAGGTCCAAGGTATAGAGTAAACCTGAAGTGAAGCATCGGAATCTAAAACTGGACCCACAGGAGAGGTTCAAATCATAGAAAGTTAGAGTGTCTGTCCTCTTGCACTTAAGTCGGCATTGTGTCTTTTGTATTAAATTCGGATGCAGTTTCTGTGTTTCATCGTCAATAAGAAGGTCCAAGGGATACAGTAAACCTGAAGTGAAGCATCGGAATCTAAAACTGGACTCACAGGAGAGGTTCAAATCATAGAAATTTAGAGTGTCAGTCCTCTTGTACTTAGGTCGGCATTGTGCCTTTTGTATTATATTCGGATGCAATTTCTGTGTTTCATCGTCAATAAGAAGGTCCGAGGGATACAGTAAACCTGAAGTGAAGCATTGGAATCTAAAATTGGACTCACAGGAGATGTTCACATCATAGAAAGTTAGAGTGTCAGTCCTCTTGTACTTAAGTCGGCATTGTGCCTTTTGTACTAAATTCGGATGCAATTTCTGTGTTTCGTCGTCAATAAGAAGGTCCAATGTATACAGTAAACCAGAAGTGAAGCATTGAAATCTAAAACTCAACTCACAGGAGAGGTTCAAATCATAGAATGTTATAGTGTCAGTCCTCATGTACTTAAGTCGGCATTGTGCCTTTTCTATTAAATTTGGATGCATTTTCTGTGTTTCATCGTCATTGAAAAGGTCTAAGGGATACAGTAAACCTGAAGTGAAGCTTCGGAATCTAAAACTGGACTCACAGGAGAGGTTCAAATCATAAAACGTTAGAGGTCTGTCCTCTTGCACTTAAGTCGGCACTGTGCCTTTTGTATTAAATTCGGATGCAATTTCTGTATTTCATCGGCAATAAGAATTTCCAAGGTATACAGTAAACATAAAGTGAAGCATCAGAATCCAAAACTGGAATCACAGGCGAGGTTCAAACCATAGAATGTTAGAGTGTCAGTCCTCTTGTACTTAAGTCAGCATTGTGCCTTTTGTATTGAATTCGGATGCAATTTCTGAGTTTCGTCGTCAATAAGAAGGTCCAAGGGATACAGTAAACCTTAAGTGAAGCATCGGAATCTAAAACTGGACTCACAGGAGAGGTTGAAATCATAGAAAGTTAGAGTGTGAGTCCTCTTGTACTTAAGACGGCTTTGTGCCTTTTGTATTAAATTCGGATGCAATTTCTGTGTTTCATCGTCAATAAGATGGTCCAAGGGATACAGTAAACCTGAAGTGAAGCATCGGATCTAAAACTGGACTCACAGGACAGGTTCAAATCATAGAATGTTAGAGTGTCAGTCCTCTTGTACTTAAGTCGGCATTGTGCCTTTTGTATTAAATTCGGATGCAATTTCTGTGTTTGATCGTCAATAAGAAGGTCTGAGGGATACAGTAAACCTGAAGTGAAGCATCGGAATCTAAAACTGGACTCACAGGAGAGGTTCAAATCACAGAAATTTAGAGTGTAAGTCCTCTTGTACTTTAGTGGGCATTGTGCCTTTTGTATTAAATGCGGATGCAATTTCTGTTTCTCATCGGCAATAAGAAGGTCCAAGGTATACAGTAAACCTGAAGTGAAGCATCGGAATCTAAAACTGGACTCACAGGAGAGGTTCAAATCATAGAAAGTTAGAGAGTCTGTTCTCTTGTACTTAAGTCGGCATTGTGTCTTTTGTATTAAATTCGGATGCAATTTCTGTGTTTCATCGTCAATAAGATGGTCCAAGGGATACAGTAAACCTGAAGTGAAGCATCGGATCTAAAACTGGACTCACAGGAAAGGTTCAAATTATATAATGTTAGAGTGTCAGTCCTCCTGTACTTAAGTCGGCATTGTGCCTTTTGTGTTAAATTCGGATGCAGTTTCTGTGTTTCATCGACAATAAGAATGTCCAAGGTATACAGTAAACCCGAAGTTAAGCATCGGATTTGAAAACTGGATTCACAGGAGAGGTTTAAGTGATAGAAAGTTAATGTGTCTGTCCTCTTGTACTGAAGTCGGCATTGTGCCTTTTGTATTATATTCGGATGCAATTTCTGTGCTACATCGTGAATAAGAAGGTCCAAGGTATACAGAAATCCTGAAGAGAAAGCATCGGAATCTAAAACTGGACTCACAGGAGCGGTTAAATCATAGAAATTTGGAGTGTCAGTCCTCTTGTACTTAAGTCGGCATTGTGCCTTTTGTATTAAATTTGGATGCAATTTCTGTGCTTCATCGTCTATAAGAAGTTCCAAGGTATACAGTAAACCTGAAGAGAAGCATCGGATGTAAAACTGGTCTCACAGGAGAGGTTTAAATCACAGAAAGTTATAGTGTCAGTCCTCTTGTACTTAAGTCGGCATTGTGTCTTTTGTATTAAATTCGGATGCAATTTCTGCGTTTCATTGTCAATAAGAAAGTCCAATGTTTACAGTAAACCTGAAGTGAAGCATCGAAATCTAAAACTCAACTCACAGGAGAGATTTAAATCATAGAAAGTTAGAGTGTCAGTCCACTTGTACTTAAGTCGGCATTGTGCCTTTTCTATTAAATTCGGATGCAATTTCTGTGTTTCATCGTCATTAAGAAGGTCCAAGGTATACAGTAAACCTGAAGTGAAGTATCGGAATCTAAAACTGGACTCACAGGAGAGGTTCAAATCATAGAAAGTTAGAGTGTCAGTCCTATTGTAATTAAGTCGGCATTGTGCCTAATGTATTAAATTCGGATGCAATTTCTGTGTTTCATCGTCAATAAATAGGTCCAAGGGATACAGTAAACCTGAAGTGAAACATCGGAATCTAAAACTGGACTCACAGGAGAGGTTCAAATCATAGTAAGTTAAAGTGACAGTCCTCTTGTACTTAAGTCGGCATATTGCCTTTTGTATTAAATTCAGATGCAATTTCCGTGTTTCATCGTCAATAAGAAGGTCCAAGGGATACAGTAAACCTGAAGTGAAGCATCGGAATCTAAAACTGGACTCACAGGAGAGGTTCAAATCATAGAAAGTTAGGGTGTCAGTCCTCTCGCACTTAAGTCGGCATAGTGCGTCTTGTATTAATTTCGGATGCAATTTCTGCGTTTCATCGACAGTAAGAAGGTCCAAGGGATACAGTAAACCTGAAGTGAAGCATCGGAATCTAAAACTGGACTCAATGGAGAGGTTCAAATCATAGAAAGTTAGAGTGTCACTCCCCTTGTACGTAAGTCGGCATTGTGCCTTTTGTATTAAATTCGGATGCAATTTCTGTGCTTCATCATCAATAAGAAGGTCCACGGTATACAGAAAACCTGACGAGAAAGCATCGGAATCTAAAACTGGACCCACAGGAGCGGTTAAATCATAGAAATTTAGAGTTTCAGTCCTCTTGTACTTAAGTCGGCATTGTGCCTTTTGTATTAAATTCGGATGCAATATCTATGTTTCATCGTCAATAAGAAGGTCCAAGGTATTCAGTAAACCTGAAGTGAAGCATTGGTATCTGAAACTGGTCTCACAGGAGGGGTTTAAATCATAGAAATTTAGTGTGTCAGTTCTCTTGTACTTAAGTCGGCATTGTGCCTTTTGTATTAAATTCGGATGCAATTTCTGTCATTCATCGTTAATAAGAAGGTCCAGGGTATACAGTAAACCTGAAGTGAGGCATCGGAATCTAAAACTGAACTCACAGGAGAGGTTCAATTCAATGAAAATTAGAGTGTCAGTCCTCTTAAACTTAATTCGGCTTTCTGCCTTTTGTATTAAATTCGGATGCAATTTCTGTGTTTCATCGTCAATAAGAAGGTCCAAGGGATACAGTAAACCTGACGTAAAGCAACGGAATCTAAAACTATACTCACAGGAGAGGTTCAAATCATAGAACGTTAGAGTGACAGTCCTCTTGTACTTAAGTCGGCATTGTAACTTTTGTATTAAAATCGGATACAGTTCTGTGTTTCATCGTCAATAAGAATGTCCAAGGTATACAGCAAACCTGAAGTGAAGCATCGGAATTTGAAACTGGATTCACAGGAGAGGTTTAAATCATAGAAAGTTAGAGTGTCAGTCCTCTTGTACTTATGTCGGCATTGTGCCTTTTGTATTAAATTCGGATGCAATTCCTGTGCTTCATCGTCAATAAAAATGTCCATGGTATACAGAAAACCTGAAGAAAAAGCATCGGAATCTAAAACTGGACTCACAGAAGCGGTTAAATTATGGAAAGTTAGAGTGTCAGTCCTCTTATACTTAAGTCGGCATTGTGCCTTTTGTATTGAATGCGGAAGCAATTTCTGTATTTCATCGTCAATAAGTAGGTCCAAGGTATACAGTAAACCTGAAGTGAAGCATCGGAATCTAAAACTGGACTCACAGGAGAGGTTCAAATCATAGAAAGTTAGAGCGTCAGTCCTCTTGTACTTAAGTGGGCATTGTAGCTTTTGTATTAAATTCGGGTGCATTTTCTGTGTTTCATCGACAGTAAGATGGTCCAAGGGATACAGTAAACCTGAAGTGAAGCATCGGATCTAAAACTGGACTCACAGGAAAGGTTTAAATTATATAATGTTAGAGTGTCAGTCCTCTTGTACTTAAGTCGGCATTGTGCCTTTTGTGTTAAATTCGGATGCAGTTTCTGTGCGTCATCGACAATAAGAATGTCCAAGGTATACAGTAAACCCAAAGTTAAGCATCGGATTTGAAAACTGGATTCACAGGAGAGGTTTAAGTCATAGAAAGTTAATGTGTCTGTCCTCTTGTACTGAAGTCGGCATTGTGCCTTTTGTATTATATTCGGATGCAATTTCTGTGCTACATCGTGAATAAGAAGGTCCAAGGTATACAGAAATCCTGAAGAGAAAGCATCGGAATCTAAAACTGGACTCACAGGAGCGGTTAAATCATAGAAATTTGGAGTGTCAGTCCTCTTGTACTTAAGTCGGCATTGTGCCTTTTGTATTAAATTTGGATGCAATTTCTGTGTTTCATCGTCTATAAGAAGTTCCAAGGTATACAGTAAACCTGAAGAGAAGCATCGGATGTAAAACTGGTCTCACAGGAGAGGTTTAAATCACAGAAAGTTATAGTGTCAGTTCTCTTGTACTTAAGTCGGCATTGTGTCTTTTGTATTAAATTCGGATGCAATTTCTGCGTTTCATTGTCAATAAGAAAGTCCAATGTTTACAGTAAACCTGAAGTGAAGCATCGAAATCTAAAACTCAACTCACAGGAGAGATTTAAATCATAGAAAGTTAGAGTGTCAGTCCACTTGTACTTAAGTCGGCATTGTGCCTTTTCTACTAAATTCGGATGCAATTTCTGTGTTTCATCGTCATTAAGAAGGTCCAAGGGATACAGTAAACCAGAAGTGAAGCATCGGAATTAAAAACTGGACTCACATGAGAGGTTCAAATCATAGAAAGTTAGAGCGTCAGACCTCTTGTACTTAAGTCAGCATTGTGCATTTTGTATTAAATTCGGATGCAATTTCTGTAATTTCATCGTCAATACGAAGGTCCAAGGTATACAGTAAACCTGAAGTGAAGTATCGGAATCTAAAACTGGACTCACAGGAGAGGTTCCAATCATAGAAAGATAGAGTGACGGTCCTCTTGTACTTAAGTCGGCATTGTGCCAATTGTATTAAATTCGGATGCAATTTCTGTGTTTCATCGTCAATAAATAGGTCCAAGGGATACAGTAAGCCTGAAGTGAAACATCGGAATCTAAAACTGGACTCACAGGAGAGGTTCAAATCATAGTAAGTTAAAGTGACAGTCTACTTGTATTTAAGACGGCATTGTGCCTTTTGTATTAAATTCGGATGCAATTTCCGTGTTTCATCGTCAATAAGAAGGTCCAAGGGATACAGTAAACCTGAAGTGAAGCATCGGAATCTAAAACTGGACTCACAGGAGAGGTTCAAATCATAGAAAGTTAGGGTGTCAGTCCTCTTGCACTTAAGTCGGCATAGTGCGTCTTGTATTAATTTCGAATGCAATTTCTGCGTTTCATCGACAATAAGAAGATCCAAGGGATATAGTAAACCTGAAGTGAAGCATCGGAATATAAAACTGGACTCAATGGAGAGGTTCAAATCATAGAAAGTTAGAGTGTCACTCCCCTTGTACTTAAGTCGGCATTGTGCCTTTTGTATTAAATTCGGATGCAATTTCTGTGCTTCATCATCAATAAGAAGGTCCACGGTATACAGAAAACCTGAAGAGAAAGCATCGGAATCTAAAACTAAACTCACAGGAGCGGTTAAATCATAGAAATTTAGAGTTTCAGTCCTCTTGTATTTAAGTCGGCATTGTGCCTTTTGTATTAAATTCGGATGCAATATCTATGTTTCATCGTCAATAAGAAGGTCCAAGGTATTCAGTAAACCTGAAGTGAAGCATTGGAATCTGAAACTTGTCTCACAGGAGGGGTTTAAATCATAGAAATTTAGAGTGTCAGTCCTCTTGTACTTAAGTCGGCATTGTGCCTTTTGTATTAAATTCGGATGCAATTTCTGTGTTTCATCGTCAATAAAAAGGTCCAAAGTTTACAGTAAACATGTAGTGAAGCATAAAAATCTAAAACTTAACTCACAGGAGAGGTTCAAATCATAGAAAGTTAGAGTGTCAGTCCTCTTGTACTTAAGTCGGCATTGTGCCATTTGTATTAAATTTGGATGCAATTTCTGTGTTACATCGACAATAAAAAGGTCAATGTTATACAGTAAACCAGAAGTGAAGCATCGGAATCTATAACTGAACACACAGGAGGGGTTCAAATCATAGAAAGTTAGAGGTCAGTCCTCTTGTACTTAAGTCGGCATTGTGCCTTTTGTATTAAATTCGGATACAATTTCTGTGTTTCATCGTCAATAAGAAGGTCCAAGGGATACAGTGAACCTGAAATGAAGCATCGGAATCTAAAACTGGACTCACAGGAGAGGTTCAAATCACAGAAAGTTAGAGTGTCTATCGTCTTGTACTTAAGTCGGCATTGTGTCTTTTGTATTAAATTCGGATGCAATTTCTGTGTTTCATCGTCAATAAGAAGGTCCAAGGGATACTGTAAACCTGAAGTGAAGCATCGGATCTAAAACTGGACTCACAGGAAAGGTTCAAATCATATAATGTTAGAGTGTCAGTCCTCTTGTACTTAAGTCGGCATTGTGCCTTTTGTGTTAAATTCGGATGCAATTTCTGTGTTTCATCGACTATAAGAATGTACAAGGTATACAGTAAACCCGAATTGAAGCATCGGATTTGAAAACTGGATTCACAGGAGAGGTTTAAGTCATAGAAAGTTAATGTTTCTGTCCTCTTGTACTTAAGTCGGCATTGTGCCTTTTGCATTAAGTTCGGATGCAATTTCTGTGCTTCATCATCAATAAGAAGGTCCACGGAATACAGAAAACCTGAAGAGAAAGCATCGGAATCTAAAACTGGACCCACAGGAGAGGTTCAAATCATAGAAAGTTAGAGTGTCTGTCCTCTTGTACTTAAGTCGGCATTGTGTCTTTTGTATTAAATTCGGATGCAGTTTCTGTGTTTCATCGTCAATAAGAAGGTCCAAGGGATACAGTAAACCTGAAGTGAAGCATCGGAATCTAAAACTGGACTCACAGGAGAGGTTCAAATCATAGAAAGTTAGAGTGTCAGTCCTCTTGTACTTAAGTCGGCATTGTGCCTTTTGTATTAAATTCGGATGCAATTTCTGTGATTCTTCGTCAATAAGAAGGTCCGAGGGATACAGTAAACCTGAAGTGAAGCATTGGAATCTAAAATTGGACTCACAGGAGATGTTGAAATCATAGAAAGTTAGAGTGTCAGTCCTCTTGTACTTAAGTCAGCATTGTGCCTTTTGTATTCAATTCGGGTGCAATTTCTGTATTTTATCGTCAATAAGAAGGTCCAAGGTATACAGTAAACCTGAAGTGAAGCCTCGGAATCTAAAACTGGACTCGCAAGAGAGGTTCAAATCATAGAAAGTTAGAGTGTCCGCCCTCTTGTACTTAAGTCGGCATTGTCCATTTTGTATTAAACTCGGATGCAATTTCTGTGGTTCATCGTCAATAAGATGATCCAAGGCATACAGTAAACCTGAAGTGAAGCATCGGATCTGAAACTGGACTCACAGGAGAGATTCAAATCATAGAAAGTTAGTGTGTCAGTCCTCTTGTACTTAAGTCGGCATTGTGCCTTTTGTATTAAATTCGGATGCAATTTCTGTGATTCTTCGTTAATAAGAAGGTCCAGGGTATACAGTAAACCTGAAGTGAGGCATCGGAATCTAAAACTGAACTCACAGGAGAGGTTCAATTCAATGAAAATTAGAGTGTCAGTCTTCCTGTACTTAATTCGGCATTCTGCCTTTTGTATTAAATTCGGATGCAATTTCTATGTTTCATCGTCAATAAGAAGGTCCAAGGGATACAGTAAACCTGAAGGACAGCATCGGAATCTAAAACTATACTCACAGGAGAGGTTCAAATCATAGAACGTTAGAGTGTCAGTCCTCTTGTACTTAAGTCGGCATTGTAACTTTTGTATTAAATTCGGATACAGTTCTATGTTTCATCGTCAATAAGAATGTCCAAGGTATACAGCAAACCTGAAGGGAAGCATCGGAATTTAAAACTGGATTCACAGGAGAGGTTTAAATCATAGGAAGTTAGAGTGTCAGTCCTCTTGTACTTATGTCAGCATTGTGCCTTTTGTATTAAATTCGGATGCAATTCCTGTGCTTCATCGTCAACACAAATGTCCATGGTATACAAAAAACCTGAAGAGAAAGCATCGGAATCTAAAACTGGACTCACAGGAGCGGTTAAATTATGGAAAGTTAGAGTGTCAGTCCTCTTGTACTTAAGTCGGCATTGTGCCTTTTGTACTAAATTCGGATGCAATTTCTGTGTTTCATCGTCAATAAGAAGGTCCAATGTATACAGTAAACCAGAAGTGAAGCATTCAAATCTAAAACTCAACTCACAGGTGAGGTTCAAATCATAGAATGTTATAGTGTCAGTCCTCATGTACTTAAGTCGGCATTGTGCCTTTTGTATTAAATTTGGATGCATTTTCTGTGTTTCATCGTCATTGAAAAGGTCTAAGAGATACAGTAAACCTGAAGTGAAGCTTCGGAATCTAAAACTGGACTCACAGGAGAGGTTCAAATCACAGAAAGTTGGAGTGTCAGTCGTCTTGTACTTAAGTGGGCATTGTGCCTTTTGTATTAAATTCGGATGCAATTTCTGTATATCATCGGCAATAAGAATTTCCAAGGTATACAGTAAACATGAAGTGAAGCATCAGAATCCAAAACTGGAATCACAGGAAAGGTTCAAACCATAGAATGTTAGAGTGTCAGTCCTCTTGTACTTAAGTCGGCATTGTGCCTTTTGTATTGAATTCGGATGCAATTTCTGAGTTTCGTCGTCAATAAGAAGGTCCAAGGGATACAGTACACCTGAAGTGAAGCATCGGAATCTAAAACTGGACTCACAGGAGAGGTTGAAATCATAGAAAGTTAGAGTGTGAGTCCTCTTGTACTTAAGACGGCTTTGTGCCTTTTGTATTAAATTCGGATGCAATTTCTGTGTTTCATCGTCAATAAGATGGTCCAAGGGATACAGTAAACCTGAAGTGAAGCATCGGATCTAAAACTGGACTCACAGGAGAGGTTCAAATCATAGAATGTTAGAGTGTCAGTCCTCTTGTACTTAAGTCGGCATTGTGCCTTTGGTATTAAATTCGGATGCAATTTCTGTGTTTCATCGTCAATAAGAAGGTCTGAGGGATACAGTAAACCTGAAGTGAAGCATCGGAATCTAAAACTGGACTCACAGGAGAGGTTCAAATCACAGAAATTTAGAGTGTCAGTCCTCTTGTACTTTAGTGGGCATTGTGCCTTTTGTATTAAATGCGGATGCAATTTCTGTTTCTCATCGGCAATAAGAAGGTCCAAGGTATACAGTAAACCTGAAGTGAAGCATCGGAATCTAAAACTGGACTCACAGGAGAGGTTCAAATCATAGAAAGTTAGAGAGTCTGTTCTCTTGTACTTAAGTCGGCATTGTGTCTTTTGTATTAAATTCGGATGCAATTTCTGTGTTTCATCGTCAATAAGATGGTCCAAGGGATACAGTAAACCTGAAGTGAAGCATCGGATCTAAAACTGGACTCACAGGAGAGGTTCAAATCATAGAATGTTAGAGTGTCAGTCCTCTTGTAATTAAGTCGGCATTGTGCCTTTTGTATTAAATTCGGATGCAATTTCTGTGTTTCATCGTCAATAAGAAGGTCCAGGGTATACAGTAAACCTGAAGTGAGGCATCGGAATCTAAAACTGAACTCACAGGAGAGGTTCAATTCATAGAAAATTAGAGGGTCAGTCCTCTTGTACTTAATTCGGTATTCTGCCTTTTGTATTAAATTCGGATGCAATTTCTGTGCTTCATCGTCAATAAGAAGGTCCAAGGTATAAAGAAAACCTGAAGAGAAAGCATCGGAATCTAAAACTGGACTCACAGAAGCGGTTAAATCATAGAAAGTTAGAGTGTCAGTCCTCTTGTACTGAAGTCGGCATAGTGCCTTTTGTATTAAATTTGGATGCATTTTCTGTGTTTCATCGTTATTGAAAAGGTCCAAGGGATACAGTAAATCTGAAGTGAAGCTTCGGAATCTAAAACTGGACTCACAGGAGAAGTTCAAATCATAAAACGTTAGAGGTCATTCCTCTTGCACTTAAATCGGCACTGTGCTTTTTGTATTAAATTCGGATCCAATTTCTGTGTTTCATCGTCAATAAGAAGGTCCAAGGGATACAGTAAACCTGAAGTGAAGCATCGGAATCTACAACTGGCCTCACAGGAGAGGTTCAAATCACAGAAAGTTGGAGTGTCAGTCGCCTTGTACTTAAGTGGGCATTGTGCCTTTTGTATTATATTCGGATGCAATATCTGTATTTCATCGGCAATAAGAAGGTCCAAGGTATACAGTAAACATGAAGTGAAGCATCAGAATCCAAAACTGGACTCACAGGAGAGGTTCAAATCATAGAATGTTATAGTGTCAGTCATTTTGTACTTAAAGTCGGCATTGTGCCTTTTGTATTGAATTCGGAAGCAATTTCTGAGTTTCGTCGTCAATAAGAAGGTCCAAGGGATACAGTAAACCTGAAGTGAAGCATCGGAATCTAAAACTGGACTCACAGGAGAGGATGAAATCATAGAAAGTTAGAGTGTCAGTCCTCTTGTACTTAAGACGGCATTGTGCCTTTTGTTTTAAATTCGGATTAAATTTCTGTGTTTCGTCGTCAATAAGATGGTCCAAGGGATACAGTAAACCTGATGTGAAGCATCGGATCTAAAACTGGACTCACAGGAGAGGTTCAAATCATAGAATGTTAGAGTGACAATCCTCTTGTATTTAAGTGGGCATTGTGCCTTTTGCATTAAATTCGGATGCAATTTCTGTGTTTCATCGTCAATAAGAAGGTCCAAGGTATACAGCAAACCTGAAGTGAAGCATCGGAATTTAAAACTGGATTCACAGGAGAGGTTTAAATCATAGAAAGTTAGAGTGTGAGTCCTCTTGTACTTAAGTCGGCATTGTGCCTTTTGTATTAAATTCGGATGCTATTTCTGTGTTTCATCGTCAATAAGAAGGTCCAAAGTTTACAGTAAACATGAAGTGAAGCATCGAAATCTAAAACTCAACTCACAGGAGAGGTTCAAATCGTAGAAAGTTTGAGTGTCAGTCCTCTTGTACTTAAGTCGGCATTATGCCATTTGTATTTACTTTGGATTCAATTTCTGTGTTACATCGTCAATAAAAAGGTCAAAGCGATACAGTAAACCTGAAGTGAAGCATCGGAATCTATAACTGAACTCACAGGAGGGGTTCAAATCATAGAAAGTTAGAGGTTAGCCCTCTTGTACTTAAGTCGGCATTGTGCCTTTCTTATTAAATTCGGATGCAATATCTATGTTTCATCGTCAATAAGAAGGTCCAAGGTATTCAGTAAACCTGAAGTGAAGCATTGGAAGCTGAAACTGGTCTCACAGGAGGGGTTTAAATCATAGAAATTTAGAGTGTCAGTCCTCTTGTACTTAAGTCGGCATTGTGCCTTTTGTATTAAATTCGGATGCAATTTCTGTGTTTCATCGTCAATAAGAAGGTCCAAAGTTTACAGTAAACATGAAGTGAAGCATCAAAATCTAAAACTTAACTCACAGGAGAGGTTCAAAACATAGAAAGTTAGAGTGTCAGTCCTCTTGTACATAAGTCGGCATTGTGCCATTTGTATTAAATTTGGATGCAATTTCTGTGTTACATCGTCAATAAAAAGGTCAAAGTTATACAGTAAACATGAAGTGAAGCATCGGAATCTATAACTGAACACACGGGAGGGGTTCAAATCATAGAAAATTAGAGGTCAGTCCTCTTGTACTTAAGTCGGCATTGTGCCTTTTGTATTAAATTCGGATACAATTTCTGTGTTTCATCGTCAATAAGAAGGTCCAAGGGATACAGTGAACCTGAAGTGAAGCATCGGAATCTAAATCTGGACTCACAGGAGAGGTTCAAATCACAGAAAGTTAGAGTGTCAGTCCTTTTGTACTTAAGTGGGCATTGTGCGTTTTGTATTACATTCAGATGCAATTTCTGTTTCTCATCGGCAATAAGAAGGTCCAAGGTATAGAGTAAACCTGAAGTGAAGCATCGGAATCTAAAACTGGACCCACAGGAGAGGTTCAAATCATAGAAAGTTAGAGTGTCTGTCCTCTTGCACTTAAGTCGGCATTGTGTCTTTTGTATTAAATTCGGATGCAGTTTCTGTGTTTCATCGTCAATAAGAAGGTCCAAGGGATACAGTAAACCTGAAGTGAAGCATCGGAATCTAAAACTGGACTCACAGGAGAGGTTCAAATCATAGAAATTTAGAGTGTCAGTCCTCTTGTACTTAGGTCGGCATTGTGCCTTTTGTATTATATTCGGATGCAATTTCTGTGTTTCATCGTCAATAAGAAGGTCCGAGGGATACAGTAAACCTGAAGTGAAGCATTGGAATCTAAAATTGGACTCACAGGAGATGTTCACATCATAGAAAGTTAGAGTGTCAGTCCTCTTGTACTTAAGTCGGCATTGTGCCTTTTGTACTAAATTCGGATGCAATTTCTGTGTTTCGTCGTCAATAAGAAGGTCCAATGTATACAGTAAACCAGAAGTGAAGCATTGAAATCTAAAACTCAACTCACAGGAGAGGTTCAAATCATAGAATGTTATAGTGTCAGTCCTCATGTACTTAAGTCGGCATTGTGCCTTTTCTATTAAATTTGGATGCATTTTCTGTGTTTCATCGTCATTGAAAAGGTCTAAGGGATACAGTAAACCTGAAGTGAAGCTTCGGAATCTAAAACTGGACTCACAGGAGAGGTTCAAATCATAAAACGTTAGAGGTCTGTCCTCTTGCACTTAAGTCGGCACTGTGCCTTTTGTATTAAATTCGGATGCAATTTCTGTATTTCATCGGCAATAAGAATTTCCAAGGTATACAGTAAACATAAAGTGAAGCATCAGAATCCAAAACTGGAATCACAGGCGAGGTTCAAACCATAGAATGTTAGAGTGTCAGTCCTCTTGTACTTAAGTCAGCATTGTGCCTTTTGTATTGAATTCGGATGCAATTTCTGAGTTTCGTCGTCAATAAGAAGGTCCAAGGGATACAGTAAACCTTAAGTGAAGCATCGGAATCTAAAACTGGACTCACAGGAGAGGTTGAAATCATAGAAAGTTAGAGTGTGAGTCCTCTTGTACTTAAGACGGCTTTGTGCCTTTTGTATTAAATTCGGATGCAATTTCTGTGTTTCATCGTCAATAAGATGGTCCAAGGGATACAGTAAACCTGAAGTGAAGCATCGGATCTAAAACTGGACTCACAGGACAGGTTCAAATCATAGAATGTTAGAGTGTCAGTCCTCTTGTACTTAAGTCGGCATTGTGCCTTTTGTATTAAATTCGGATGCAATTTCTGTGTTTGATCGTCAATAAGAAGGTCTGAGGGATACAGTAAACCTGAAGTGAAGCATCGGAATCTAAAACTGGACTCACAGGAGAGGTTCAAATCACTGAAATTTAGAGTGTAAGTCCTCTTGTACTTTAGTGGGCATTGGGCCTTTTGTATTAAATTCGGATGCAATTTCTGTTTCTCATCGGCAATAAGAAGGTCCAAGGTATACAGTAAACCTGAAGTGAAGCATCGGAATCTAAAACTGGACTCACAGGAGAGGTTCAAATCATGGAAAGTTAGAGTGTCTGTTCTCTTGTACTTAAGTCGGCATTGTGTCTATTGTATTAAATTCGGATGCAATTTCTGTGTTTCATCGTCAATAAGATGGTCCAAGGGATACAGTAAACCTGAAGTGAAGCATCGGATCTAAAACTGGACTCACAGGAGAGGTTCAAATCATAGAATGTTAGAGTGTCAGTCCTCTTGTACTTAAGTCGGCATTGTGCCTTTTGTATTATATTCGGGTGCAGTTTCTGTGTTTCATCGTCAATAAGAAGGTCCGAGGGATACAGTAAACCTGAAGTGAAGCATCGGAATCTAAAATTGGAATCACAGGAGATGTTCAAATCATAGAAAGTTAGAGTGTCAGTCCTCTTGTACTTAAGTCGGCATTGTGCCTTTTGTATTAAATTCGGATGCAATTTCTGTGTTTCATCGTCAATAAGAAGGTCCAAGGTATACAGTAAACCCTTTAGTGAGGCTTCGGAATCTAAACCTGAACTCACAGGAGAGGTTCAATTCATAGAAAATTAGAGTGTCAGTCCTCTTGTACTTATGTCGGCATTGTGCCCTTTGTATTATATTCGGATGCAATTTCTGTGGTTCATCGTCAATAAACATGTTCACGGTATACAGAAAACCTGAAGAGAAAGCATTGGAATGTAAAACTGGACTCACAGGAGCGGTTAAATTATGGAAAGTTAGAGTGTCAGTCCTCTTGTACTTAAGTCGGCATTGTGCCTTTTGTATTATATTCGGATGCAATATCTCTGTTTCCTCGTCAATAAGAAGGTCCAATGTATACAGTAAACCTTAAGTGAAGCATCGAAATCTAAAACTCAACCCACAGGAGAGGTTCAAATCATAGAAAATTAGAGTGTCAGTCCCCATGTACTTAAGTCGGCATTGTGCATTTTGTATTAAATTTGGATGCATTATCTGTGTTTCATCGTCATTGAATAGGTCCAAGGGATACAGTAAACCTGAAGTGAAGCTTCGGAATCTAAAACTAGACTCACAGGAGAGGTTCAAATCATAAAACGTCAGAGGTCAGTCCTCTTGTACTTAAGTCGGCATTGTGCTTTTTGTATTAAATTCGGATGCAATTTCTGTGTTTCATCGTCAATAAGAAGGTCCAAGGTATACAGTAAACCTAAAGTGAAGCATCGGAATCTAAAACCTGACTCACAGGAGAGGTTCAAATCATAGAAAGTTAGAGTGTCTGTCCTCTTGTACATAAGTCGGCATTGTGTCTTTTGTATTAAATTCGGATGCAGTTTCTGTGTTTCATCGTCAATAAGAAGGTCCAAGGGATACAGTAAACCTGAAGTGAAGCATCGGAATCTAAAACTGGTCTCACAGGAGAGGTTCAAATCATAGAAATTTAGAGTGTCAGTCCTCTTGTACTTAAGTCGGCATTGTGCCTTTTGTATTATATTCGGATCCAATTTCTGTGTTTCATCGTTAATAAGAAGGTCCGAGGAATACAGTAAACCTGAAGTGAGGCATCGGAATCTAAAATTGGACTCACAGGATAGGTTCAAATCAAAGAAAGTTAAAGTGTCAGTCCTCTTGTACTTATGTCGGCATTGTGCCTTTTGTATTAAATTTGGATGCAATTTCTGTGCTGCTTCGTCAATAAAAATGTCGACGGTATACAGAAAATCTGAAGAGAAAGCATCGGAATCTAAAACTGGACTCACAGGAGCGGTTAAATTATGGAAAGTTAGAGTGTCAGTCCTGTTGTCCTTAAGTCGGCATTGTGCCTTTTGTATTAAATTCGGATGCAATTTCTGTGTTTCATCGTCAATAAGAAGGTCCAATGTATACCGTAAACCTGAAGTGAAGCATCGAAATCTAAAACTCAACTCACAGGAGAGGTTCAAATCATAGGAAGTTAGAGTGTCAGTCCTCATGTACTTAAATCGGCATTGTGCCTTTTGTATTAAATTTGGATGCATTTTCTGTGTTTCATCGTCATTGAAAAGGTCCAAGGGATACAGTAAACCTGAAGTGAAGCTTCGGAATCTAAAACTGGAAACACAGGAGAGGTTCAAACCATATAACGTTAGAGGTCAGTCCTCTTGTACTTAAGTCGGCACTGTGCCTTTTGTATTAAATTCGGATTCAATTTCTGTGTTTCATCGTCAATAAGAAGGTCCAAGGGATACAGTAAACCTGAAGTGAAGCATCGGAAACTAAAACTGGGCTCACAGGAGAGTTTCAAATCACAGAAAGTTGGAGTGTTAGTCGTCTTATACTTAAGTGGGCATTGTGCCTTTTGTTTTAAATTCGGATGCAATACCTGTATTTCATAGGCAATGAGAAGGTCCAAGGTATACAGTATACTTGAAGTGAAGCATCAGAATCGAAAACTGGACTCACAGGAGAGGTTCAAACCATAGAATGTTAGAGTGTCAGTCCTCTTGTACTTAAGTCGGCATTGTGCCTTTTGTATTAAATTCGGATGCAATTTCTGTGTTTCATCGTCACTAAGAAGGTCTGAGGGATACAGTAAACCTGAAGTGAAGCATGGAATCTAAAATTGGCCTCACAGTAGAGGTTCAAATCATAGAAAGTTAGTGTCAGTCCTCTTGTACTTAAGTCGGCATGGTGCCTTTTGTATTAAATTGGGATGCAATTTCTGTATTTCATCGTCAACAAGAAGGTCCAAGGTATACAGTTATCCTGAAGTGGAGCAACGGAATCTAAAGCTGGACTCACAGGAGAGGTTCATATCATAGAATGTTAGAGTATCAGTCCTCTTGTACTTAAGTCGGCATTGTCCCTTTTGTATTAAATTCGGATGTAATTTCTGTGTTTCTTCGCCAATAAGAAGGTCCAAGGGATACAGAATACCTGAAGTGAAGAATCGGAATCTAAAACTGGGCTCACAGGAGAGGTTCAAATCACAGAAAGTTGGAGTGTCAGTCGTCTTTTACTTAAGTGGGCATTGTGCCTTTTGTATTAAATTCGGATGCAATATCTGTATTTCATCGGCAATAAGAAGGTCCAAGGTATACAGTAAACATGAAGTGAAGCATCAGAATCCAAAACTGGACTCACGGGAGAGGTTCAAACCATAGAATGTTAGAGTGTCAGTCCTCTTGTACTTAAGTCGGCATTGTGCATCTTGTATTGAATTCGGATGCAATATCTGTATTTCATCGTCAATAAGAAGGTCCAAGGTATACAGCAAACCTGAAGTGAAGCATCGGAATTTAAAACTGGATTCACAGGAGAGGTTCAAATCACAGAAAGTTAGAGTGTCAGTCCTCTTGTACATAAGTCGGCATTGTGCCTTTTGTATTAAATTCGGATCCAATTTCTGTGTTTCATCGTCAATAAGAAGGTCCAAAGTTTACAGTAAACATGAAGTGAAGCATTGAAATCTAAAACTCAAATCACAGGAGAGGTTCAAATCATAGAAAGTTTGAGTGTCATACCTCTTGTACTTAAGTCGGCATTGTGCCATTTGTATTTACTTTGGATGCAATTTCTGTGTTTCATCGTCAATAAGAAGGTCCAAGGTATACAGTAAACCTGAAGTGAGGCTTCGGAATCTAAAACTGAACTCACAGGAGAGGTTCAAATCATAGAAAGTTAGAGTGTCAGTCCTCTTGTACTTAAGTCGGCTTTCTGCCTTTTGTATTAAATTCGGATGCAATTTCTGTGTTTCATCGTCAATAAGAAGGTCCAAGAGATACAGTAAACCTGAAGTGAAGCATCGGAATCGAAAACTATACTCACAGGAGAGGTTCAAATCATAAAACGTTAGATTGTCAGTCCTCTTGTACTTAAGTCCTCATTGTACCTTTTGTATTAAATTCGGATGCAGTTTCTGTGTTTCATCGTCAATAAGAATGTCCAACGTATACAGTAAACCTGAAGTGAAGCATCAGAATCTACAACTCAATTCACAGGAGAGGTTCAAATCATAGAAAGTTAGAGTGTTAGTCCTCTTATACTTAAGTCGGCATTGTTCCTATTGTATTAAACTCGGATGCAATTTCTGTGTTTCATCGTCAATAAGAAGGTCCATGGTATACAGCAAACCTGAAGTGAATCATCGGAATTTAAAACTGGATTCACAGTAGAGGTTTAAATCATAGAAAGTTAGAGTGCCTGTCCTCTTGTACTTAAGTCGGCATTGTGCCTTTTGTATTAAATTCGGATGCGATTTCTGTGCTTCATCGTCAATCAGAAGGTCCAAGGTATACAGAAAACCTGAAGAGAAGGCATCGGATCGTAAAACTGGACTCACAGCAGCGGTTAAATCATAGAAAGTTAGAGTGTCAGTCCTCTTGTACTTAAGTCGGCATTGTGCTTTTGTATGAAATTCGGATGCAATTTCTTTGTTTCATCGTCAATAAGAAGGTCCAAGGTATACAGTAAACCTAAAGTGAAGCATCGGAATTTAAAACCGGACTTACAGGAGAGGTTCAAATCATAGAAAGTTAGAGTGTCAGTCCACTTGTACTTAAGTCGGCATTTTGCCTTTGGTATTAAATTCGGATGAAATTTCTGTGTTTCATCGTCAATAAGAAGGTCCAAGGGATACAGTTAACCTGAAGTGAAGCATTGGTATCCAAAACCGGACTCACTGGAGAGGTTCAAATCATAGAATCTTAGAGTGTCAGTCCTCTTGTACTTATGTCCGCATTGTGCGTTTTGTATTAAATTCGGATGCAATTTCTGAGCTTCTTCGTCAATAAAAATGTCCACGGTATATAGAAAACCTGAAGAGAAAGCATCGGAATCTAAAACTGGACTCACAGGAGCGGTTAAATTATGGAAAGTTAGAGTGTCAGTCCTCTTGTACTTAAGTCGGCATTGTGCCTTTTGTATTAAATTTGGATGCATTTTCTGTGTTTCATCGTCATTGAAAAGGTCCAAGGGATACAGTAAACCTGAAGTGAAGCTTCGGAATCTAAGACTGGACTCACAGGAGAGGTTCAAATCATAAAACGTTAGAGGTCAGTCCTCTTGTACTTGAGTCGGCATTGTGCCTTTTGTATTAAATTCGGATGCAATTTCTGTGTTTCATCGTCAATAACAAGGTCCAAGGGATACAGTAAACCTAAAGTGAAGCATCGGAATCTAAAACTGTACTCACAGGAGTGGTTCAAATAATATAAATTTAGAGTGTCAGTCCTCTTGTACTTAAGTCGGCATTGTGCCTTTTGTATTAAATTCGGATGCAATTTCTGTGTTTCATCGTCAATAAGAAGGTCCGAGGGATACAGTAAACCCGAAGTGAAGCATCGGAATCTAAAATTGGAATCACAGGGGTTGTTCAAATCATAGAAACTTAGAGTGTCAGTCCTCTTGTACTTAAGTCGGCATTGTGCCTTTTGTGTTCAATTCGGATGCAATTTCTGTATTTCATCGTCAATAAGAAGGTCCAAGGTATACAGTAAACCTGAAGTGAAGCATCGGAATCTAAAACTGGACTCACAAGTGTGGTTCAAATCATAGGAAGTCAGAGTGTCAGTCCTCTTGTATTTAAGTCGGCATTGTGCATTTTGTATTAAATTCGGATGCAATTTCTGTGTTTCCTCGTCAATAAGAATGTCCAAGGTATACAGCAAACCTGAAGTGAAGCATCGGAATCTAAAACCGGACTCACAGGAGAGGTTCAAATCATAGAAAGTTAGAGTGTCAGTCCACTTGTACATAAGTCGGCATTTTGCCTTTGGTATTAAATTCGGATGAAATTTCTGTGTTTCATCGTCAATAAGAAGGTCTAAGGGATACAGTTAACCTGAAGTGAAGCATCGGAATCCAAAACCGGACTTACTGTAGAGGTTCAAATCATAGAAAGTTAGAGTGTCAGTCCTCTTGTACTTATGTCGGCATTGTGCCTTTTGTATTAAATTTGGATGCAATTGTTGTGCTTCATCGTCAATAAAAATGTACACAGTATACAGAAAACCTGAAGAGAAAGCATCAGAATCTAAAACTGGACCCAGAGGAGCGGTTAAATTATGGAAAGTTAGAGTGTCAGTCCTCTTGTACTTAAGTCGGCATTGTGCCTTTTGTATTAAATTCGGATGCAATTTCTGTGTTTCCTCGTCAATAAGAAGGTCCAATGTATACAGTAAACCTGAAGTGAAGCATCGAACTCTAAAACTCAACTCACAGGAGAGGTTCAAATCATAGAAAGTTAGACTGTCAGTCCTCATGTACTTAAGTCGGCATTGTGCCTTTTTTATCAAAATTTGGATGCATTTTCTGTGTTTCATCGTCATTGAAAAGGTCCAAGGGATACAGTAAACCTGAAGTGAAGCTTCGGAATCCATAACTGGACTCACAGGAGAGGTTCAAATCATAAAACGTTAGAGGTCAGTCCTCTTGTACTTAAGTCGGCATTGTGCCTTTTGTATTAAATTCGGATGCAATTTCTATGTTTCATCGTCAATAAGAAGGTCCAAGGGATACAGTAAACCTGAAGTGAAGCATCGGAATCTAAAAGTGGACTCACAGGAGAGGTTCAAATCAAAGAAAGTTAGAGTGTCAGTCCTCTTGTACTTAAGTGGGCATTGTGCCTTTTGTATTAAATTCGGATGCAATTTCTGATTTTCATCGACAATAAGAAGGTCCAAGGTATACAGTAAACCTGAAGTGAAGCACCGGAATCTAAAACTGGACTCACAGGAGAGGTTCAAATCATAGAAAGTTAGAGTGTTTCTCCTCTTGTACTTAAGTCGGCATTGTGTCTTTTGTACTAAATTCGGATGCAGTTCCTGTGTTTCATCGTCAATAAGAAGGTACAAGGCATACAGTAAACCTGAAGTGAAGCATCGGAATCTAAAACTGGACTCACAGGAGAGGTTCAAATCATAGAAATTTAGAGTGTCAGTCCTCTTGTACTTATGTCGGCATTGTGCCTTTTGTATTATGTTCGGATGCAATTTCTGTGTTTCATCGTCAATAAGAGGGTCCGAGGGATACAGTAAACCTGAAGTGAGGCATCGGAATCTAAAATTGGACTCACAGGAGATGTTCAAATCATAGAAAGTTAGAGTGTCAGTCCTCTTGTACTTAAGTCGGCATTGTGCCCTTTGTATTTAATTCGTATGCAATTTCTGTATTTCATCGTCAATAAGAAGGTCCAAGGTATACAGTAAACCTGAAGTGAAGCATCGGAATCTAAAACTGGACTCAATAGAGAGGTTCAAATCATAGGAAGTTAGAGTGTCAGTCCTCTTGTACTTAAGCCGTCATTGTGCATTTTGTATTAAATTCGGATGCAATTTCTGTGGTTCATCGTCAATAAGATGGTCCAAGGGATACAGTAAACCTGAGTGAAGCATCGGATCTAAAACTGGACTCACAGGAGAGGTTCAAATCATAGAATGTTAGAGTGTCAGTCCTCTTGTACCTAAGTCGGCATTGTGCCTTTTGTATTAAATTCGGATGCAATTTCTGTGTTTCATCGTCAATAAGAAGGTCCAAGGTATACAGTAAACCTGATGTGAGGCTTCGGAATCTAAAACAGAACTCACTGGTGAGTTTCAATTCATAGAAAATTAGAGTGTCAGTCCTCTTGTACTTAAGTCGGCATTCTGCCTTTTGTATTAAATTCGGATGCAATTTCTATGTTTCATCGTCAACAAGAAGGTCCAAGGGATACAGTAAACCTGAAGTGAAGCATCGGAATCTAAAACTATACTCACAGGAGGGGTTCAAATCATAAAACGTTAGATTGTCAGTCCTCTTGTACTTAAGTCGGCATTGTACCTTTTGTATTAAATTCGGATGCAGCTTCTGTGTCTCATCGTCAATAAGAATGTCCAAGGTATACAGTAAACCTGAAGTGAAGCATCGGAATCTACAACTCAACTCACAGGAGAGGTTCAAATCATAGAAAGTTAGAGTGTTAGTCCTCTTGCACTTAAGTCGGCATTGTGCCTTTTGTATTAAACTTACTTAAGTCGGCATTGTACCTTTTGTATTAAATTCGGATGCAGCTTCTGTGTCTCATCGTCAATAAGAATGTCCAAGGTATACAGTAAACCTGAAGTGAAGCATCGGAATCTACAACTCAACTCACAGGAGAGGTTCAAATCATAGAAAGTTAGAGTGTTAGTCCTCTTGCACTTAAGTCGGCATTGTGCCTTTTGTATTAAACTCGGATGCAATTTCTGTGTTTCATCGTCAATAAGAAGGTCCAAGGTATACAGCAAACCTGAAGTGAAGCATCGGAATTTAAAACTGGATTCACAGGAGAGGTTTAAATCATAGAAAGTTAGAGTGTCTGCCCTCTTGTACTTAAGTCGGCATTGTGCCTTTTGTATTAAATTCGGATGCAATTTCTGTGTTTCATCGTCAATAAGAAGGTCCAAGGTATACAGTAAACGTAAAGTGAAGCATCGGAATCTAAAACCTGACTCACAGGAGTGGTTCAAATCATAGAAAGTTAGAGTGTCAGTCCCCTTGTACTTAAGTCGTCATTTTGCCTTTTGTATTAAATTCGGATGAAATTGCTGTGTTTCATCGTCAATAAGTAGGTCCAAGGGATACAGTTAACCTGAAGTGAAGCATCGGAATCCAAAACCGGACTCACTGGAGAGGTTCAAATCATAGAAAGTTAGAGTGTCAGTCCTCTTGTACTTATGTCGGCATTGTGCCTTTTTTATTAAATTCGGATGCAATTTCTGAGTTTCATCGTCTATATGAAGGACCAAGGTATACAGTAAACCTGAAGTGAAGCATCGGAATCTAAAACTGGACTCACAGGAGAGGTTCAAATCATAGAAAGTTAGAGTGTCAGTCCCCTTGTACTTATGTCGGCATTGTGCCTTTTGTATTAAATTCGGATGCAATTTCTGTGCTTCATCGTCAATAAAAATGTCCACGGTATACAGAAATCCTGAAGAGAAAGCATCGGTATCTAAAACTGGACTCACAGGAGCGGTTAAACTATGGAAAGTTAGAGTGTCAGTTCTCTTGTCCTTAAGTCGGCATTGTGCCTTTTGTATTAAATTCGGATGCAATTTCTGTGTTTCATCGTCAATAAGAAGGTCCAATGTATACCGTAAACCTGAAGTGAAGCATCTAAATCTAAAACTCAACTCACAGGAGAGGTTGAAATCATAGGAAGTAAGAGTGTCAGTCCTAATGTACTTCAATCGGCATTGTGCCTCTTGTATTAAATTTGGATGCATTTTCTGCGTTTCATCATCATTGAAAAGGTCCATGGGATACAGTAAACGTGAAGTGAAGCTTCGGAATCCAAAACTGGAATCTCAGGAGAGGTTCAAAACATAAAACGTTAGAGGTCAGTCCTCATGTACTTAAGTCGGCGCTGTGCCTTTTGTATTAAATTCGTATTCAATTTCTGTGTTTCATCGTCAATAAGAAGGTCCAAGGGATACAGTAAACCTGAAGTGAAGCATCGCTATCTAAAACTGGGCTCACAGGAGAGGTTCAATTCACAGAAAGTTGGAGTGTCAGTCGTCTTGTACTTATGTGGGCATTGTGCTTTTTGTATTAAATTCGGATGCAATTTCTGTATTTCATCGGCAATAAGAAGGTCCAAGGTATACAGTAAACTTGAAGTGAAGCATCAGAATCTAAAGCTTGACTCACAGGAGAGGTTCATATCATAGAATGTTAGAGTGTCAGTCCTCTTGTACTTAAGTCGGCATTGTCCCTTTTGTATTAAATTCGGATGCAATTTCTGTGTTTCATCGTCAATAAGAAGGTCCAAGGTATACAGTAAACCTGAAGTTAGGCTACCGAATCTAAAACTGAACTCACAGGAGAGGTTCAATTCATAGAAAATTAGAGTGTCAGTCCTCTTGTACTTAAGTCGGCATTCTGCCTTTTGTATTAAATTCAGATGTAATTTCTGTGTTTCATCGTCAATAAGAAGGTCCAAGGGATACAGTAAACCTTAAGTGAAGCATCGGAATCTAAAACTATACTCACAGGAGAGGTTCAAATCATAAAACGTTAAATTGTCAGTCCTCTTGTACTTAAGTCGGCATTGTACCTTTTGTATTAAATTCGGATGCAGTTTCTGTGTTTCATCGTCAATAAGAATGGCCAAGGTGTATAGTAAACCTGAAGTGAAGCATCGGAATCTACAACTCAACTCACTGGAGAGGTTCAAATCATAGAAAGTTAGAGTGTTAGTCCTCTTGTACTTAAGTCGGCATTGTGCCTTTTGTAATAAACTCGGATGCAATTTCTGTGTTTCATCGTCAATAAGAAGGTCCAAGGTATACAGCAAACCTAAAGTGAAGCATCGGAATTTAAAACTGGATTCACAGGAGTGGTTTAAATCATAGAAAGTTAGAGTGTCTGTCCTCTTGTACCTAAGTCGGCATTGTGCCTTTGGTATTAAATTCGGATGCAATTTCTGTGCTTCATCGTCAATAAGAAGGTCCAAGGTATACAGAAAACCTGAAGAGAAAGCATCGGAATCTAAAACTGGACTCACAGGAGCGTTTAAATCATAGAAAGTTAGAGTGTCAGTCCTCTTGTACTTAAGTCGGCATTATGCTTTTGTATTAAATTCGGATGCAATTTCTGTGTTTCATCGTCAATAAGAAGGTCCAAGGCATACAGTAAACGTAAAGTGAAGCATCGGAATCTAAAACCGGACTCAAAGGAGAGGTTCAAATCATAGAAAGTTAGAGTGTCAGTCCTCTTGTACTTAAGTCGGCATTTTGCCTTTTGTATTAAATTCGGATGAAATTTCTGTGTTTCATCGTCAACAAGAAGGTCCAAGGGATACAGTTAACCTGAAGTGAAGCATCGGAATCCAAAACCGGACTCACTGGAGAGGTTCAAATCATAGAAAGTTAGAGTGTCAGTCCTCTTCTACTTATGTCGGCATTGTGCCTTTTTTATTAAATTCGGATGCAATTTCTGAGTTTCATCGTCAATAAGAAGGTCAAATGTATACCGTAAACCTGAAGTGAAGCATCGAAATTTAAAACTCAACTCACAGGAGAGGTTCAAACCATAGGAAGTTAGAGTGTCAGTCCTCATGTACTTAAATCGGCATTAAGCCTTTTGTATTGAATTTGAATGCATTTTCTGTGTTTCATCGTCATTGAAAAGGTCCAAGGGATACAGTAAACCTGAAGTGAAGCATCTGAATCTAAAACTGGTTTCACAGGAGAGGTTCAAATCACAGAAAATTAGAGTGTCAATCCTCTTGTACTTATGTCGGCATTGTGCCGTTTGTATTAAATTCGGATGAAATTTCTGTGCTTCATCGTCAATAAAGATGTCCACTATATACAGAAATCCTGAAGAGAAAGCATCGGTATCTAAAACTGGACTCACAGGAGCGGTTAAATTATGGAAAGTTAGAGTGTCAGTCCTCTTGTCCTTAAGTTGGCATTGTGCCTTTTGTATTAAATTCGGATGCAATTTCTGTGTTTCATCGTCAATAAGAAGGTCCAAGGGATACAGTAAACCTGAAGTGAAGCATCGGAATCTAAAACTGGACTCACAGGAGAGGTTCAAATCATAGAAAGTTAGTGTGTCAGTCCTCTTGTACTTATGTCGGCATTGTGCCTTTTGTATTAAATTCGGATGCAATTTCTGTGCTTCATCGTCAATAAAAATGTCCACGGTATACAGAAAACCTGAAGAGAAAGAATCGGAATCTAAAACTGGACTCACAGCAGCGGTTAAATTATGGAAAGTTAGAGTGTCAGTCCTCTTGTACTGAAGTCGGCTTTGTGCCTTTTGTTTTTAAATTCGGATGCAATTTCTGTGTTTCATCGTCAATAAGAAGGTCCAATGTGTACCGTAAACCTGAAGTGAAGCACCGAAATCTAAAACTCATCTCACAGGAGTGGTTCCTATCATACGAAGTTAGAGTGTCAGTCCTCATGTACTTAAATCGGCATTGTGCCTTTTGTATTGAATTTGGATGCATTTTCAGTGTTTCATCGTCATTGAAAAAGTCCAAGGGATACAGAAATCCTGAAGAGAAAGCACCGGTATCTAAAACTGGACTCACAGGAGCGGTTAAATTATGGAAATTTAGAGTGTCAGTCCTCTTGTCCTTAAGTCGGCATTGTGCCTTTTGTATTAAATTCGGATGCAATTTCTGTGTTTCATCGTCAATAAGAAGGTCCAAGGAATACAGTAAACCTGAAGTGAAGCTTCGGAATCTAAAACTTGAATCACAGGAGAGTTTCAAATCATAAAACGTTAGAGGTCAGTCCTCTTGTACTTAAATCGGCATTGTGCCTTTTGAATTAAATTCGGATGCTATTTCTGACTTTCATCGTCAATAAGAAGGTCCAAGGGATGCAGTGAACCTGAGGTGAAGCATCGGAATCCAAAACTGGACTCACATTAGAGGTTCAAATCATAGAAAGTTAGAGTGTCAGTCCGCTTGTACTTAAATCGGCATTGTGCCTTTTGTATTGAATTTGGATGCTATTTCTGTGTTTCATCGTCACTAAGAAGGTCTGAGGGATACAGTAAACCTGAAGTGAAGCATCGGAATCTAAAATTGGACTCACAGTAGAGGTTCAAATCATAGAAAGTAAAAGTGTCAGTCCTCTTGTACTTAAGTCGGCATGGTGCTTTTTGTATTAAATTGTGATGCAATTTCAGTATTTCATCGTCAATAAGAAGGTCCACGGTATACAGTTAACCTGAAGTGAAGCATCGGAATCTAAAGCTGGACTCACAGGAGAGGTTCATATCAAAGAAAGTTACATTGTCAGTCCTCTTGTACTTAAGTCGGCATTGTGCCTTTTGTATTAAATGCGGATGCAATTTCTGTGCTTCATCGTCAATAAGAAGGTCCAAGGGATACAGTGAACCTGAAGTGAAGCATCGGAAACAAAAACTGGACTCACAGGAGAGGTTCAAATCGTAGGACGTTAGAGAGTCAGTCCACTTGTACTTAAGTCGGCATTGTGCCTTTTGTATTAAATTCGGATGCAATTTCTGAGTTTCATCGTCAGTAAGAAGGTCCAAGGGATACAGTAAACCTGAAGTGAAGCATCTGAATCTAAAACTGGTTTCACAGGAGAGGTTCAAATCACAGAAAGTTAGAGTGTCAGTCCTCTTGTACTTAAGTGGGCATTGTGCCTTTTGCATTAAATTCGGATGCAATTTCTGTATATCATCGGCAACAAGAAGGTCCAAGGTATACAGTAAACCTGAAGTGAAGCATCGGAATCTAAAACTGGAGTCACAGGAGGGGTTCAAATCATAGAAAGTTAGAGTGTCTGTCCTCTTGTAGTTAAGTCGGCATTGTGCCTTTTGTATTAAATTCGGATGCAGTTTCTGTATTTCATCGTCAATAAGGAGGTCCAAGGGATACATTAAACCTGAAGTGATGCATCGGAATCTAAAACTGGACTCACAGGGAAAGTTAATGTCATAGACTTTTAGAGTGTCAGTCCTCTTGTACTTAAGTCGGCATTGTGCCTTTGATATTATATTCGGATGTAATTTCGGTGTTTCATCGTCAATAAGAAGGTTCAAGGGATACAGTAAACCTGAAGTAAATCATCGGAATCTAAAACTGGACTCACAGGAGAGGTTCAAATCACGGAAAGTTAGAGTGTCAGTCCTCTTGTACTTAAGTCGGCATTGTGCATTTTGTATTAAGTTCGGATGCAATTTCTGTATTTCATCGTCAATTACAAGGTCCAAGGGATACAGTAAACCTGAAGTGAAGCATCAGAATCTAAAACTGGACTCACAGGTTCAAATCATAAAATGTTAGGGGTCAGTCCTCTTGTACTTAAGTCGGCATTGTGCCCGTTGTATTAAATTCGGATGCAATTTCGGTTTTTCATCGTCAATAAGAAGGTCCAAGGGATACAGTAAACCTGAAGTGAAGCATCGGAATCTAAAACTGGACTCACAGGAGAGGTTCAAATCACAGAAAGTTAGAGTGTCAGTCCTCTTGTACTTAAGTCGGCATTGTGCATTTTGTATTAAATTCGGATGCAATATCTGTGTTCCATCGTCAATTAGAAGGTCCAAGGGATACAGTAAACCTGAAGTGAAGCATCGGAATCTACAACTCAAGTCACAGGAGAGGTTCAAATCATAGAAAGTTAGAGTGTTAGTGCTCTTGTGCTTAAGTAGGCATTGTGCCTTTTGTATTAAACTCGGATGCAATTTCTGTGTTTCATCGTCAATAACAAGGTCCAAGGTATACAGTAAACCTGAAGTGAAGCATCGGAATCTAAAATTAGTCTCACAGGACAGGTTTAAATCATAGAAAGTTAGAGTGTCAGTCCTCTTGTACATATGTCGGCATTGTGCTTTTTCTATTAAATTCGGATGCAATTTCTGTGTTTCATCGTCAATAAGATGGTCCAATGTTTACAGTACACCTGAAGTGAAGCATCGAAATCTAAAACACAACTCACAGGAGAGGTTCAAATCATAGAAAGTTAGAGTGTCTGTCCTCTTGTACTTAAGTCGGCATTGTGCCTTTTGTATTGAATTCGGATGCAATTTCTGTGTTTCATCGTCAATAAGAAGGTCCAAGGGATACAGTAAACCTGAAGTGAAGCATCGGAATCCAAAATCGGACTCACAGGAGAGGTTCAAGTCATAGAAAATTAGAGTGTCAATCCTCTTGTACTTATGTCGGCATTGTGCCGTTTGTATTAAATTCGGATAGAATTTCTGTGCTTCATCGTCAATAAAAATGTCCACGATATACAGAAATCCTGAAGAGAAAGCATCGGTATCTAAAACTGGACTCACAGGAGCGGTTAAATTATGGAAAGTTAGAGTGTCAGTCCTCTTGTCCTTAAGTCGGCATTGTGCCTTTTGTATTAAATTCGGATGCAATTTCTGTGTTTCATCGTCAATAAGAAGGTCCAAGGGATACAGTAAACCTGAAGTGAAGCATCGGAATCTGAAACTGGACTCACAGGAGAGGTTCAAATCATAGAAAGTTAGTGTGTCAGTCCTCTTGTACTTATGTCGGCATTGTGCCTTTTGTATTAAATTCGGATGCAATTTCTGTGCTTCATCGTCAATAAAAATGTCCACGGTATAGAGAAAACCTGAAGAGAATGAATCGGAATCTAAAACTGGACTCACAGGAGCGGTTAAATTATGGAAAGTTAGAGTGTCAGTCCTCTTGTACTGAAGTCGGCTTTGTGCCTTTTGTTTTTAAATTCGGATGCAATTTCTGTGTTTCATCGTCAATAAGAAGGTCCATTGTGTACCGTAACCCTGAAGTGAAGCACCGAAATCTAAAACTCATCTCACAGGAGTGGTTCCTATCATACGAAGTTAGAGTGTCAGTCCTCATGTACTTAAATCGGCATTGTGCCTTTTGTATTGAATTTGGATGCATTTTCAGTGTTTCATCGTCATTGAAAAAGTCCAAGGGATACAGAAATCCTGAAGAGAAAGCACCGGTATCTAAAACTGGACTCACAGGAGCGGTTAAATTATGGAAAGTTAGAGTGTCAGTCCTCTTGTCCTTAAGTCGGCATTGTGCCTTTTGTATTAAATTCGGATGCAATTTCTGTGTTTCATCGTCAATAAGAAGGTCCAAGGAATACAGTAAACCTGAAGTGAAGCTTCGGAATCTAAAACTTGAATCACAGGAGAGGTTCAAATCGTAAAACGTTAGAGGTCAGTCCTCTTGTACTTACATCGGCATTGTGCCTTTTGAATTAAATTCGGATGCTATTTCTGAGTTTCATCGTCAATAAGAAGGTCCAAGGGATACAGTGAACCTGAGGTGAAGCATCAGAATCAAAAACTGGACTCACAGGAGAGGCTCAAATCATAGAAAGTTAGAGTGTCGGTCCGCTTGTACTTAAATCGGCATTGTGCCTTTTGTATTGAATTTGGATGCTATTTCTGTGTTTCATAGTCACTAAGAAGGTCTGAGGGATACAGTAAACCTGAAGTGAAGCATCGGAATCTAAAATTGGACTCACAGTAGACGTTCAAATCATAGAAAGTAAGAGTGTCAGTCCTCTTGTACTTAAGTCGGCATGGTGCTTTTTGTATTAAATTGTGATGCAATTTCAGTATTTCATCGTCAATAAGAAGGTCCACGGTATACAGTAAACCTGAAGTGAAGCATCGGAATCTAAAATTAGTCTCACAGGAGAGGTTTAAATCATAGAAAGTTAGAGTGTCAGTCCTCTTGTACATATGTCGGCATTGTGCTTTTTCTATTAAATTCGGATGCAATTTCTGTGTTTCATCGTCAATAAGATGGTCCAATGTTTACAGTACACCTGAAGTGAAGCATCGAAATCTAAAACACAACTCACAGGAGAGGTTCAAATCATAGAAAGTTAGAGTGTCTGTCCTCTTGTACTTAAGTCGGCATTGTGCCTTTTGTATTGAATTCGGATGCAATTTCTGTGTTTCATCGTCAATAAGAAGGTCCAAGGGATACAGTAAACCTGAAGTGAAGCATCGGAATCCAAAATCGGACTCACATCAGAGGTTCAAGTCATAGAAAATTAGAGTGTCAATCCTCTTGTACTTATGTCGGCATTGTGCCGTTTGTATTAAATTCGGATGAAATTTCTGTGCTTCATCGTCAATAAAAATGTCCATGATATACAGAAATCCTGAAGAGAAAGCATCGGTATTTAAAACTGGACTCACAGGAGCGGTTAAATTATGGAAAGTTAGAGTGTCAGTCCTCTTGTCCTTAAGTCGGCATTGTGCCTTTTGTATTAAATTCGGATGCAATTTCTGTGTTTCATCGTCAATAGGAAGGTCCAAGGGATACAGTAAACCTGAAGTGAAGCATCGGAATCTAAAACTGGACTCACAGGAGAGGTTCAAATCATAGAAAGTTAGTGTGTCAGTCCTCTTGTACTTATGTCGGCATTGTGCCTTTTGTATTAAATTCGGATGCAATTTCTGTGCTTCATCGTCAATAAAAATGTCCACGGTATACAGAAAACCTGAAGAGAAAGAATCGGAATCTAAAACTGGACTCACAGGAGCGGTTAAATTATGGAAAGTTAGAGTGTCAGTCCTCTTGTACTGAAGTCGGCTTTGTGCCTTTTGTTTTTAAATTCGGATGCAATTTCTGTGTTTCATCGTCAATAAGAAGGTCCAATGTGTACCGTAAACCTGAAGTGAAGCACCGAAATCTAAAACTCATCTCACAGGAGTGGTTCCTATCATACGAAGTTAGAGTGTCAGTCCTCATGTACTTAAATCGGCATTGTGCCTTTTGTATTGAATTTGGATGCATTTTCAGTGTTTCATCGTCATTGAAAAAGTCCAAGGGATGCAGAAATCCTGAAGAGAAAGCACCGGTATCTAAAACTGGACTCACAGGAGCGGTTAAATCATGGAAAGTTAGAGTGTCAGTCCTCTTGTCTTTAAGTCGGCATTGTGCCTTTTGTATTAAATTCGGATGCAATTTCTGTGTTTCATCGTCAATAAGAAGGTCCAAGGAATACAGTAAACCTGAAGTGAAGCTTCGGAATCTAAAACTTGAATCACAGGAGAGGTTCAAATCGTAAAACGTTAGAGGTCAGTCCTCTTGTACTTAAATCGGCATTGTGCCTTTTGAATTAAATTCGGATGCAATTTCTGAGTTTCATCGTCAATAAGAAGGTCCAAGGGATACAGTGAACCTGAGGTGAAGCATCGGAATCAAAAACTGGACTCACAGGAGAGGTTCAAATCATAGAAAGTTAGAGTGTCAGTCCGCTTGTACTTAAATCGGCATTGTGCCTTTTGTATTGAATTTGGATGCTATTTCTGTGTTTCATCGTCACTAAGAAGGTCTGAGGGATACAGTAAACCTGAAGTGAAGCATCGGAATCTAAAATTGGACTCACAGTAGAGGTTCATATCATAGAAAGTAAGAGTGTCAGTCCTCTTGTACTTAAGTCGGCATGGTGCTTTTTGTATTAAATTGTGATGCAATTTCAGTATTTCATCGTCAATAAGAAGGTCCACGGTATACAGTTAACCTGAAGTGAAGCATCGGAATCTATAACTGGACTCACAGGAGGGGTCCAAATCATAGAAAGTTAGAGTGTCTGTCCTCTTGCAGTTAAGTCGGCATTGTGCCTTTTGTATTAAATTCGGATGCAGTTTCTGTATTTCATCGTCAATAAGGAGGTCCAAGGGATACATTAAACCTGAAGTGATGCATCGGAATCTAAAACTGGACTCACAGGGAAAGTTAATGTCATAGACTTTTAGAGTGTCAGTCCTCTTGTACTTAAGTCGGCATTGTGCCTTTTGTATTAAATTCGGATGCAATTTCTGAGTTTCATCGTCAATAAGAAGGTCCAAGGGATACAGTAAACCTGAAGTGAAGCATCTGAATCTAAAACTGGTTTCACAGGAGAGGTTCAAATCACAGAAAGTTAGAGTGTCAGTCCTCTTGTACTTAAGTGGGCATTGTGCCTTTTGCATTAAATTCGGATGCAATTTCTGTATATCATCGGCAACAAGAAGGTCCAAGGTATACAGTAAACCTGAAGTGAAGCATCGGAATCTAAAACTGGACTCACAGGAGGGGTTCAAATCATAGAAAGTTAGAGTGTCTGTCCTCTTGTAGTTAAGTCGGCATTGTGCCTTTTGTATTAAATTCGGATGCAGTTTCTGTATTTCATCGTCAATGAGGAGGTCCAAGGGATACATTAAACCTGAAGTGATGCATCGGAATCTAAAACTGGACTCACAGGGAAAGTTAATGTCATAGACTTTTAGAGTGTCAGTCCTCTTGTACTTAAGTCGGCATTGTGCCTTTGATATTATATTCGGATGCAATTTCTGTGTTTCATCGTCAATAAGAAGGCCCGAGGGATACAGTAAACCTGACGTGAAGCATCGGAATCTAAAACTGGACTCACAGGGTCAAATCATAAAAAGATAGAGGTCAGTCCTCTTGTACTTAAGTCGGCATTGTGCCCGTTGTATTAAATTCGGATGCAATTTCGGTGTTTCATCGTCAATAAGAAGGTTCAAGGGATACAGTAAACCTGAAGTAAATCATCGGAATCCAAAACTGGACTCACAGGAGAGGTTCAAATCACGGAAAGTTAGAGTGTCAGTCCTCTTGTACTTAAGTCGGCATTGTGCATTTTGTATTAAATTCGGATGCAGTATCTGTGTTCCATCGTCAATTAGAAGGTCCAAGGGATACAGTAAACCTGAAGTGAAGCATCGGAATCTACAACTCAAGTCACAGGAGAGATTCAAATCATAGAAGGTTAGAGTGTTAGTGCTCTTGTGCTTAAGTAGGCATTGTGCCTTTTGTATTAAACTCGGATGCAATTTCTGTGTTTCATCGTCAATAACGAGGTCCAAGGTATACAGTAAACCTGAAGTGAAGCATCGGAATCTAAAATTAGTCTCACAGGAGAGGTTTAAATCATAGAAAGTTGGAGTGTCAGTCCTCTTGTACATATGTCGGCATTGTGCTTTTTCTATTAAATTCGGATGCAATTTCTGTGTTTCATCGTCAATAAGATGGTCCAATGTTTACAGTACACCTGAAGTGAAGCATCGAAATCTAAAACACAACTCACAGGAGAGGTTCAAATCATAGAAAGTTAGAGTGTCTGTCCTTTGTACTTAAGTCGGCATTGTGCCTTTTGTATTGAATTCGGATGCAATTTCTGTGTTTCATCGTCAATAAGAAGGTCCAAGGGATACAGTAAACCTGAAGTGAGGCATCGGAATCCAAAATCGGGCTCACAGGAGAGGTTCAAGTCATAGAAAGTTAGAGTGTCAGTCCTCTTGTACTTATGTCGGCATTGTTCCTTTTGTATTAAATTCGGATGCAATTTCTGTGTTTCATCGTCAATAAGAAGGTCCAAGGTATACAATAAACCTGAAGTGAAGCATCGGAATCTAAAACTGTACTCACAGGAGAGGTTCAAATCATAGAAAGTTAGAGTGTCAGTCCTCTTGTACTGAAGTCGGCATTGTGCCTTTTGTGTTAAAGCCGGATGAAATTTCTGTGCTTCATCGTCAATAAGAAGGTCCAAGGTATACAGGAAACCTGAGGAGAAAGCATCGGAATCTAAAACTGGACACACAAGAGCGGTTAAATCATAGAAAGTTAGTGTGTCAGTCCTCTTGTACTTAAGTCGGCATTGTGCCTCTTGTATAAAATTCGGATGCAATTTCTATGTTTCATCATCTATTTGACGGTCCAAGGTATACAGTAAACCTGAAGTGAAGCATCGGAATGTAATACTGGTCTCACAGGAGAGGTTTAAATCATAGATAGTTAGAGTGTCAGTCCTCTTGTACTTAAGTCGGCCTTGTGCCTTTTGTATTAACTTCGCATGCAATTTCTGTATTTCATCGTCAATAAGAAGGTCCAAGGTATACAGTACACCTAAAATGAAGCATCGGAATCTAAAACTGGACTCACAGGAGAAGTTCAAATCATAGAAAGTTAGAGTGTCAGTCGTCTTGTACTTCAGTCGGCATTGTGCCCTTTGTATTACATTTGGATGCAATTTCTGTGATTCATCGTCAATAAGAAGGTCGAAGGGATACAGTAAACCTGAAGTGAAGCATCGGAATCCAAAACCGGGCTCACAGGAGAAGTTCAAATCATAGAGAGTTAGAGTGTCAGTCCTCTTGTACTTAAGTCGGCATTGTGCCTTTTGTATTAAATTCGGATGCAATTTCTGTGTTCCATCGTCAATAAGAAGGTCCAAGGGATACAGTAAACCTGAAGTGAACCATTGAATCTAAAGCTGGTCTCACAGGAGAGGTTCAAATCATAGTAAGTTAGAGTGTCAGTCCTCTTGTACTTAAGTCGGCATTGTGCCTTTTGTATTAAATTCGGATGCAATTTCTGTGTTTCATCGACAATAAGAAGGTCCGAGGGATACAGTAAACCTGAAGTGAAGCATCGGAATCTAAAACTGGACTCTTTGGAGATTTTCAAATTATATAAATTTAGAGTGTCAGTCCTCTTGTACTTAAGTCGGCATTGTGCCATTTGTATTAAATTCGGATGCAATTTCTGTATTTCATCGTCAATAAGAAGGTCAAAGGTATACAGTAAACTTGAAGTGCAGCGTCGGAATCTAAAACTGGACTCACAGGAGAGGTGCAAATCATAGAAAGTTAGAGTGTCAGTCCTCTTGTACTTAAGTCGGCATTGTGCCTTTTGTATTAAATTCGCATGCAATTTCTGTGCTTCATCGTCAATAAGAAGGACCGAGGGATACAGTAAACCTGAAGTGAACCATTGAATCTAAAACTGGACTCACAGGAGAGGTTCAAATCATAGTAAGTTAGAGTGTCAGTCCTCTTGTACTTAAGCAAGCATTGTGAATTTTGTATTCAATTCGGATGCAATTTCTGTGTTTCATCGTCAATAAGAAGGTCCAAGGTATGCAGTAAACCAGAAGTGAAGCATCGGAATCTAAAACTCGACTCACAGGAGAGGTTCAAATCATAGAACGTTAGAGTGTCAGTCCTCTTGTACTTAAGTCAGCATTGTGCCTTTTGTATTAAATTCGGATGCAATTTCTGTGTTTCGTCGTCAATTAGAAGGTCCGAGGGATACAGTAAACCTGAAGTGAAGCATCGGAATCATATACTGGACACTCAGGAGAGTTTTAAATCATAGAAAGTTAGAGTGTCAGTCCTCTTGTACTTAAGTGGGCATTGTGCCTTTTGTATTAAATTCAGATGCAATTTGTGTGTTTCATCGTCAATAAGAAGGTCCAAGGTTTACAGTACACCTGAGTGAAGCATCGTAATCTAAAACTCAACTCACAGGAGAGGTTGGAATCATAGAAAGTTAGAGTGTCAGTCCTCTTGTACTTAAGTCGGCATTGTGGATTTTGTATTAAACTCGGATGCAATTTCTGTGTTTTATCGTCAATAAGACGGTCCAAGGTATACAGTAAACCTGAAGTGAAGCATCGGAATCTAATACTGGAATCACAGGAGAGGTTACAATCATAGAAAATTAGAGTGTCAGTCCTCTTGTACTTAAGTCGGCATTGTGCCTTTTGTATTAAATTCGGATGCAATTTCTGTGTTTCAGCGTCAATAAGAAGGACCAAGGGATACAGTAAACCTGAAGTGATGCATCGGAATCTAAAACTGGACTCACAGGAGAGGTTCAAATCATATAAAGTTAGAGTGTCAGTCCTCTTGTACTTAAGTCGGCCTTGTGCCTTTTGTATTAAGTTCGCATGCAATTTCTGTATATCATCGTCAATAAGAAGGTCCAAGGTATACAGTACACCTAAAATGAAGAATCGGAATCTAAAACTGGACTCACAGGAGAAGTTCAAATCATAGAAAGTTAGAGTGTCAGTCGTCTTGTACTTCAGTCGGCATTGTGCCTTTTGTATTAAATTCGGATGCGAATTCTGTGTTTCATCGTCAATAAGAAGGTCCAATGTTTACAGTAAACCTGAAGTGAAGCACCGAAATGTAAAACTCAACTCAGAGGAGAAGTTCTAATCATAGAACGTTAGAGTGTCAGTCCTCTTCCACTTAAGTCGCCATTGTGCCTTTTGTATTAAATTTGAATGCAATTTCTGTGTTTCATCGTCAATAAAAAGGTCCAAGGGATACAGTAAACCTGAAGTGAAGCATCCAAATCTAAAACTTGACTCACAGGACAGGTTCAAATCATAAAAAGTTAGAGGTCAGTCCTCTTGTACTTAAGTCGGAATTGTGCCTTTTGTATTAAATTCATATGCAATTTCTGTGTTTCATCGTCAATAAGAAGGTCCAAGGGATACAGTAAACCTGAAGTGAACCATCGGAATCGAAAACTGGACTCACAGGAGAGGTTCAAATCACAGAAAAGTAGAGTGTCAGTCCTCTTGTACTTAAGTGGGCATTGTGCCTTTTGTATTAAATTCGAAAGCAATTTATGTATTTCATCGTCAATAAGAAGGTCCAAGGTATACAGTAAACCTGAAGTGAAGCATCAGAATCCAAAACTGGACTCACAGGAGAGGTTCAAACCGTAGAAAGTTAGGGTGTCAGGCCTCTTGTACTTAAGTCGGCATTGTGCCTTTTGTATTAAATTCGGATGCAATTTCTGTGTTTCATCGTCAATAAGAAGGTCTGAGGGATACAGTAAACCTGAAGTGAAGCATTAGAATCTAAAATTTGACTCACAAGAGAGGTTCAAATCATAGAAAGTTAGGGTTTCATTCCTCTTGTACTTAAGTCGGCATTGTGCCTTTTGTATTAAATTGGGATGCAATTTCTGTATTTCATTGTCAATAAGAAGGTGCAAAGTATATAGTAAACCTAAAGTGAAGCATCGGAATCTAAAACTGGACTTACAGGAGTGGTTCAAATCATAGAAAGTTAGCGTGTCAGTCCTCGTGTACTGAGGTCGGCATTGTGTCTTTTGTTTTAAATTCAGATGCAATTTCTGTGATTCATCGTCAATAAGAAGGTCCAAGGGATACAGTAAACCTGAAGTGAAACATCGGAATCTAAAACTGGACTCGCAGGAGAGGTTCAAATCATAGAAAGTTAGAGTGTCAGTCCTCTTGTACTTAAGTCGGCATTGTGCCTTTTGTATTAAATTCGGATGTAATTTCTGTATTTCATCGTCAATATGAAGGTCCAAGGGATACAGTAAACCTGAAGTGAAGCATCGGAATCTAAAACTGGACTCACAGGAGCGGTTAAATCATAGAAAGTTAGAGTGTCTGTCCTCTTGTACTTAAGTCGGCATTGTGCCTATTGTATAAAATTCGCATGCAATTTCTGTGTTTCATCGTCAATAAGAAGGTCCAAGGGATACAGTACACCTGAAGCGAAGCATCGGGATCTAAAACTGGAGTCACAGGAGAGGTTCAAATCTCAGAAAGTTAAAGTGTCAGTTCTCTTGTACTTAAGTCGGCATTGTGCTTTTGGATTAAATTCGGATGCAATTTCTGTATATCATCGTCAATAAGAAGGTCCTAGGTGTACAGTACACCTAAAATGAAGCATCGGAATCTAAAACTGGACTCACAGGAGAGGTTCAAATCATAGAAAGTTAGTGTGTCAGTCGTCTTGTACTTAAGTCGGCATTGTGCCTTTTGTATTAAATTCGGATGCAATATCTGTGTTTCATCGTCAATAAGAAGGTTCAAGGGATACAGTAAACCTGAAGTGAAGCATCGGAATCCAAAACCGGGCTCACAGGAGAAGTTCAAATCATAGAAAGTTAGAGTTTCAGTCCTCTTGTGCTTAAGTCGGCGTTGTGCCTTTTGTATTAAATTCGGACGCAATTTCTGTATTTCATCGTCAATAAGAAGGTCCAAGGGATACAGTAAACCTGAAGTGAAGCATCGGAATCTAAAACTGGACTCACAGGAGCGGTTAAATCATAGCAAGTTAGAGTGTCTGTCCTCTTGTACTTAAGTCGGCATTGTGCCTTTTGTATTAAATTCGCATGCAATTTCTGTGCTTCATCGTCAATAAGAAGGTCCAAGGGATACAGTACACTTGAAGCCAAGCATCGGAATCTAAAACTGGACTCACAGGAGAGGTTCAAATCTTAGAAAGTTAGAGTGTTAGTCCTCTTGTACTTAAGTCGGCATTGTGCATTTTGTATTAAATACTAATGCAATTTCTGTATATCATCGTCAATAAGACGGTCCTAGGTGTACAGTACACCTAAAATGAGGTATCGGAATCTAAAACTGGACTCACAGGAGAGGTTCAAATCATAGAAAGTTAGGGTGTCAGTCGTCTTGTACTTAAGTCGGCATTGTGCCTTTTGTATTAAATTCGGATGCAATATCTGTGTTTCATCGTCAATAAGAAGGTCCAAGGGATACAGTAAACCTGAAGTGAAGCATCGGAATCCAAAACCGGGCTCACAGGAGAAGTTCAAATCATAGAAAGTTAGAGTGCCAGTCCTCTTGTACTTAACTCGGCATTGTGCCTTTTGTATTAAATTCGGATGCAATTTCTGTGTTTCATCGTCAATAAGAAGGTCCAAGGGATACAGTAAACCTGAAGTGAAGCATCGGAATCTAAAACTGGACTCGCAGGAGAGGTTCAAATCATAGGAAGTTAGAGTGTCAGTCCGCTTGTACTTAAGTCGGCACTGTGCCTTTTGTATTAAATTCGGATGCTATTTCTGTGTTTCATCGTCAATAAGAAGGTCCGAGGGATACAGTAAACCTGAAGTGAAGCATCGGAAACTATAACTGGACTCTCAGGAGAGGTTCAAATCATAGAAAGTTAGAGTGTCAGTCCTCTTGTTCTTAAGTCGGCATTGTGCCTTTTGTATTAAATTCGGATGCAATTTCTGTATTTCATCGACAACAAGAAGGTCAAAGGGATACAGTAAAGCTGAAGTGAAGCATCGGAATCTAAAACTGGACTCACAGGAGCGGTTAAATCATAGAAAGTTAGAGTGTCTGTCCTCTTGTACTTATGTCGGCATTGTGCCTTTTGTATTAAATTCGCATGCAATTTCTGTGCATCATCGTCAATAAGAAGGTCCAAGGGATACAGTACACCTGAAGTGAAGCATCGGAATCTAAAACTGGATTCACAGGAGAGGTTCAAACCATAGAAAGTTAGAGTGTCAGTCCTCTTGTACTTAAGTCGGCATTGTCCGTTTTGTATTAAATTCGGATGCAATTTCTGCGTTTCATCGTCAATAAGAAGGTCCTAGGTGTACAGTACACCTAAAATGAAGCATCAGAATCTAAAACTGGACTCACAGGAGAGGTTCAAATCATAGAAAATTAGAGTGTCAGTCGTCTTGTACTTAAGTCGGCATTGTGCCTTTTGTATTAAATTCGGATGCAATATCTGTGTTTCATCGTCAATAAGAACGTCCAAGGGATACAGTAAACCTGAAGTGAAGCATCGGAATCCAAAACCGGGCTCACAGGAGAAGTTCAAATCATAGAAAGTTAGAGTGTCAGTCCTCCTGAACTTAAGTCGGCATTGTGCCTTTTGTATTAAATTCGGACGCAATTTCTGTATTTCATCGTCAATAAGAAGGTCCAAGGGATACAGTAAACCTGAAGTGAAGCATCGGAACCTAAAACTGGACTCACAGGAGCGGTTAAATCATAGCAAGTTAGAGTGTCTGTCCTCTTGTACTTAAGTCGGCATTGTGCCTTTTGTATTAAATTCGCATGCAATTTCTGTGCTTCATCGTCAATAAGAAGGTCCAAGGGATACAGTACACTTGAAGCCAAGCATCGGAATCTAAAACTGGACTCACAGGAAAGGTTCAAATCATAGAAAGATAGAGTGTCAGTCCTCTTGTACTTAAGTCGGCATTGTGCCTTTTGTATTAAATTCGGATGCAATTTCTGTATTTCATCGACAATAAGAAGGTCCAACGGATACAGTACACCTGAAGTGAAGCATCGGAATCTAAAACTGGACTCACAGGACCGGTTAAATCATAGAAAGTTAGAGTGTCTGTCCTCTTGTACTTAAGTCGGCATTGTGCCTTTTGTATTAAATTCGCATGCAATTTCTGTGCTTCATCGTCAATAAGAAGGTCCAAGGGATACAGTACACCTGAAGTGAAGCATCGGAATCTAAAACTGGACTCACAGGAGAGGTTCAAATCTTAGAAAGTTAGAGTGTCAGTCCTCTTGTACTTAAGTCGGCATTGTGCGTTTTGTATTAAATTCGGATGCAATTTCTGCGTTTCATCGTCAATAAGAAGGTCCTAGGTGTACAGTACACCTAAAATGAAGCATCGGAATCTAAAACTGGACTCACAGGAGAGGTTCAAATCATAGAAAATTAGAGTGTCAGTCGTCTTGTACTTAAGTCGGCATTGTGCCTTTTGTATTAAATTCGGATGTAATGTCTGTGTTTCATCGTCAATAAGAAGGTCCAAGGGATACAGTAAATCTGAAGTGAAGCATCGGAATCCAAAACCGGGCTCACAGGAGAAGTTCAAATCATATAAAGTTAGAGTGTCAGTCCTCTTGTACTTAAGTCGGCATTGTGCCTTTTGTATTAAATTCGGATGCAATTTCTGTATTTCATCGTCAATAAGAAGGTCCAAGGGATACAGTAAACCTGAAGTGAAGCATCGGAATCTAAAACTGGAGTCACAGGAGCGGTTAAATCATAGAAAGTTAGAGTGTCTGTCCTCTTGTACTTAAGTCGGCATTGTGCCTTTTGTATTAAATTCGCATGCAATTTCTGTGCTTCATCGTCAATAAGAAGGTCCAGGGGATACAGTACACCTGAAGTGAAGCATCGGAATCTAAAACTGGACTCACAGGAGAGGTTCAAATCTTAGAAAGTTAGAGTGTCAGTCCTCTTGTACTTAAGTCGGCATTGTGCGTTTTGTATTAAATTCGGATGCAATTTCTGCGTTTCATCGTCAATAAGAAGGTCCTAGGTGTACAGTACACCTAAAATGAAGCATCGGAATCTAAAACTGGACTCACAGGAGAGGTTCAAATCATAGAAAATTAGAGTGTCAGTCGTCTTGTACTTAAGTCGGCATTGTGCCTTTTGTATTAAATTCGGATGCAATGTCTGTGTTTCATCGTCAATAAGAAGGTCCAAGGGATACAGTAAACCTGAAGTGAAGCATCGGAATCCAAAACCGGGCTCACAGGAGAAGTTCAAATCATATAAAGTTAGAGTGTCAGTCCTCTTGTACTTAAGTCGGCATTGTGCCTTTTGTATTAAATTCGGATGCAATTTCTGTATTTCATCGTCAATAAGAAGGTCCAAGGGATACAGTAAACCTGAAGTGAAGCATCGGAATCTAAAACTGGAGTCACAGGAGCGGTTAAATCATAGAAAGTTAGAGTGTCTGTCCTCTTGTACTTAAGTCGGCATTGTGCCTTTTGTATTAAATTCGCATGCAATTTCTGTGCTTCATCGTCAATAAGAAGGTCCAGAGGATACAGTACACCTGAAGTGAAGCATCGGAATCTAAAACTGGACTCACAGGAGAGGTTCAAATCTTAGAAAGTTAGAGTGTCAGTCCTCTTGTACTTAAGTCGGCATTGTGCGTTTTGTATTAAATTCGGATGCAATTTCTGCGTTTCATCATCAATAAGAAGGTCCTAGGTGTACAGTACACCCAAAATGAAGCATCTGAATCTAAAACTGGACTCACAGGAGAGGTTCAAATCATAGAAAATTAGAGTGTCAGTCGTCTTGTACTTAAGTCGGCATTGTGCCTTTTGTATAAAATTCGCATGCAATTTCTGTGTTTCATCGTCAATAAGAAGGTCCAAGGGATACAGTACACCTGAAGCGAAGCATCGGGATCTAAAACTGGAGTCACAGGAGAGGTTCAAATCTCAGAAAGTTAAAGTGTCAGTTCTCTTGTACTTAAGTCGGCATTGTGCTTTTGGATTAAATTCGGATGCAATTTCTGTATATCATCGTCAATAAGAAGGTCCTAGGTGTACAGTACACCTAAAATGAAGCATCGGAATCTAAAACTGGACTCACAGGAGAGGTTCAAATCATAGAAAGTTAGTGTGTCAGTCGTCTTGTACTTAAGTCGGCATTGTGCCTTTTGTATTAAATTCGGATGCAATATCTGTGTTTCATCGTCAATAAGAAGGTTCAAGGGATACAGTAAACCTGAAGTGAAGCATCGTAATCCAAAACCGGGCTCACAGGAGAAGTTCAAATCATAGAAAGTTAGAGTTTCAGTCCTCTTGTGCTTAAGTCGGCGTTGTGCCTTTTGTATTAAATTCGGACGCAATTTCTGTATTTCGTCGTCAATAAGAAGGTCCAAGGGATACAGTAAACCTGAAGTGAAGCATCGGAATCTAAAACTGGACTCACAGGAGCGGTTAAATCATAGCAAGTTAGAGTGTCTGTCCTCTTGTACTTAAGTCGGCATTGTGCCTTTTGTATTAAATTCGCATGCAATTTCTGTGCTTCATCGTCAATAAGAAGGTCCAAGGCATACAGTACACTTGAAGCCAAGCATCGGAATCTAAAACTGGACTCACAGGAGAGGTTCAAATCTTAGAAAGTTAGAGTGTTAGTCCTCTTGTACTTAAGTCGGCATTGTGCATTTTGTATTAAATACTAATGCAATTTCTGTATATCATCGTCAATAAGACGGTCCTAGGTGTACAGTACACCTAAAATGAGGTATCGGAATCTAAAACTGGACTCACAGGAGAGGTTCAAATCATAGAAAGTTAGGGTGTCAGTCGTCTTGTACTTAAGTCGGCATTGTGCCTTTTGTATTAAATTCGGATGCAATATCTGTGTTTCATCGTCAATAAGAAGGTCCAAGGGATACAGTAAACCTGAAGTGAAGCATCGGAATCCAAAACCGGGCTCACAGGAGAAGTTCAAATCATAGAAAGTTAGAGTGCCAGTCCTCTTGTACTTAACTCGGCATTGTGCCTTTTGTATTAAAGTCGGATGCAATTTCTGTGTTTCATCGTCAATAAGAAGGTCCAAGGGATACAGTAAACCTGAAGTGAAGCATCGGAATCTAAAACTGGACTCGCAGGAGAGGTTCAAATCATAGGAAGTTAGAGTGTCAGTCCGCTTGTACTTAAGTCGGCACTGTGCCTTTTGTATTAAATTCGGATGCTATTTCTGTGTTTCATCGTCAATAAGAAGGTCCGAGGGATACAGTAAACCTGAAGTGAAGCATCGGAAACTATAACTGGACTCTCAGGAGAGGTTCAAATCATAGAAAGTTAGAGTGTCAGTCCTCTTGTTCTTAAGTCGGCATTGTGCCTTTTGTATTAAATTCGGATGCAATTTCTGTATTTCATCGACAACAAGAAGGTCAAAGGGATACAGTAAAGCTGAAGTGAAGCATCGGAATCTAAAACTGGACTCACAGGAGCGGTTAAATCATAGAAAGTTAGAGTGTCTGTCCTCTTGTACTTATGTCGGCATTGTGCCTTTTGTATTAAATTCGCATGCAATTTCTGTGCATCATCGTCAATAAGAAGGTCCAAGGGATACAGTACACCTGAAGTGAAGCATCGGAATCTAAAACTGGATTCACAGGAGAGGTTCAAACCATAGAAAGTTAGAGTGTCAGTCCTCTTGTACTTAAGTCGGCATTGTCCGTTTTGTATTAAATTCGGATGCAATATCTGCGTTTCATCGTCAATAAGAAGGTCCTAGGTGTACAGTACACCTAAAATGAAGCATCAGAATCTAAAACTGGACTCACAGGAGAGGTTCAAATCATAGAAAATTAGAGTGTCAGTCGTCTTGTACTTAAGTCGGCATTGTGCCTTTTGTATTAAATTCGGATGCAATATCTGTGTTTCATCGTCAATAAGAACGTCCAAGGGATACAGTAAACCTGAAGTGAAGCATCGGAATCCAAAACCGGGCTCACAGGAGAAGTTCAAATCATAGAAAGTTAGAGTGTCAGTCCTCCTGAACTTAAGTCGGCATTGTGCCTTTTGTATTAAATTCGGACGCAATTTCTGTATTTCATCGTCAATAAGAAGGTCCAAGGGATACAGTAAACCTGAAGTGAAGCATCGGAACCTAAAACTGGACTCACAGGAGCGGTTAAATCATAGCAAGTTAGAGTGTCTGTCCTCTTGTACTTAAGTCGGCATTGTGCCTTTTGTATTAAATTCGCATGCAATTTCTGTGCTTCATCGTCAATAAGAAGGTCCAAGGGATACAGTACACTTGAAGCCAAGCATCGGAATCTAAAACTGGACTCACAGGAAAGGTTCAAATCATAGAAAGATAGAGTGTCAGTCCTCTTGTACTTAAGTCGGCATTGTGCCTTTTGTATTAAATTCGGATGCAATTTCTGTATTTCATCGACAATAAGAAGGTCCAACGGATACAGTACACCTGAAGTGAAGCATCGGAATCTAAAACTGGACTCACAGGACCGGTTAAATCATAGAAAGTTAGAGTGTCTGTCCTCTTGTACTTAAGTCGGCATTGTGCCTTTTGTATTAAATTCGCATGCAATTTCTGTGCTTCATCGTCAATAAGAAGGTCCAAGGGATACAGTACACCTGAAGTGAAGCATCGGAATCTAAAACTGGACTCACAGGAGAGGTTCAAATCTTAGAAAGTTAGAGTGTCAGTCCTCTTGTACTTAAGTCGGCATTGTGCGTTTTGTATTAAATTCGGATGCAATTTCTGCGTTTCATCGTCAATAAGAAGGTCCTAGGTGTACAGTACACCTAAAATGAAGCATCGGAATCTAAAACTGGACTCACAGGAGAGGTTCAAATCATAGAAAATTAGAGTGTCAGTCGTCTTGTACTTAAGTCGGCATTGTGCCTTTTGTATTAAATTCGGATGCAATGTCTGTGTTTCATCGTCAATAAGAAGGTCCAAGGGATACAGTAAATCTGAAGTGAAGCATCGGAATCCAAAACCGGGCTCACAGGAGAAGTTCAAATCATATAAAGTTAGAGTGTCAGTCCTCTTGTACTTAAGTCGGCATTGTGCCTTTTGTATTAAATTCGGATGCAATTTCTGTATTTCATCGTCAATAAGAAGGTCCAAGGGATACAGTAAACCTGAAGTGAAGCATCGGAATCTAAAACTGGAGTCACAGGAGCGGTTAAATCATAGAAAGTTAGAGTGTCTGTCCTCTTGTACTTAAGTCGGCATTGTGCCTTTTGTATTAAATTCGCATGCAATTTCTGTGCTTCATCGTCAATAAGAAGGTCCAGGGGATACAGTACACCTGAAGTGAAGCATCGGAATCTAAAACTGGACTCACAGGAGAGGTTCAAATCTTAGAAAGTTAGAGTGTCAGTCCTCTTGTACTTAAGTCGGCATTGTGCGTTTTGTATTAAATTCGGATGCAATTTCTGCGTTTCATCGTCAATAAGAAGGTCCTAGGTGTACAGTACACCTAAAATGAAGCATCGGAATCTAAAACTGGACTCACAGGAGAGGTTCAAATCATAGAAAATTAGAGTGTCAGTCGTCTTGTACTTAAGTCGGCATTGTGCCTTTTGTATTAAATTCGGATGCAATGTCTGTGTTTCATCGTCAATAAGAAGGTCCAAGGGATACAGTAAACCTGAAGTGAAGCATCGGAATCCAAAACCGGGCTCACAGGAGAAGTTCAAATCATATAAAGTTAGAGTGTCAGTCCTCTTGTACTTAAGTCGGCATTGTGCCTTTTGTATTAAATTCGGATGCAATTTCTGTATTTCATCGTCAATAAGAAGGTCCAAGGGATACAGTAAACCTCAAGTGAAGCATCGGAATCTAAAACTGGAGTCACAGGAGCGGTTAAATCATAGAAAGTTAGAGTGTCTGTCCTCTTGTACTTAAGTCGGCATTGTGCCTTTTGTATTAAATTCGCATGCAATTTCTGTGCTTCATCGTCAATAAGAAGGTCCAGGGGATACAGTACACCTGAAGTGAAGCATCGGAATCTAAAACTGGACTCACAGGAGAGGTTCAAATCTTAGAAAGTTAGAGTGTCAGTCCTCTTGTACTTAAGTCGGCATTGTGCGTTTTGTATTAAATTCGGATGCAATTTCTGCGTTTCATCGTCAATAAGAAGGTCCTAGGTGTACAGTACACCCAAAATGAAGCATCGGAATCTAAAACTGGACTCACAGGAGAGGTTCAAATCATAGAAAATTAGAGTGTCAGTCGTCTTGTACTTAAGTCGGCATTGTGCCTTTTGTATAAAATTCGCATGCAATTTCTGTGTTTCATCGTCAATAAGAAGGTCCAAGGGATACAGTACACCTGAAGCGAAGCATCGGGATCTAAAACTGGAGTCACAGGAGAGGTTCAAATCTCAGAAAGTTAAAGTGTCAGTTCTCTTGTACTTAAGTCGGCATTGTGCTTTTGGATTAAATTCGGATGCAATTTCTGTATATCATCGTCAATAAGAAGGTCCTAGGTGTACAGTACACCTAAAATGAAGCATCGGAATCTAAAACTGGACTCACAGGAGAGGTTCAAATCATAGAAAGTTAGTGTGTCAGTCGTCTTGTACTTAAGTCGGCATTGTGCCTTTTGTATTAAATTCGGATGCAATATCTGTGTTTCATCGTCAATAAGAAGGTTCAAGGGATACAGTAAACCTGAAGTGAAGCATCGTAATCCAAAACCGGGCTCACAGGAGAAGTTCAAATCATAGAAAGTTAGAGTTTCAGTCCTCTTGTGCTTAAGTCGGCGTTGTGCCTTTTGTATTAAATTCGGACGCAATTTCTGTATTTCGTCGTCAATAAGAAGGTCCAAGGGATACAGTAAACCTGAAGTGAAGCATCGGAATCTAAAACTGGACTCACAGGAGCGGTTAAATCATAGCAAGTTAGAGTGTCTGTCCTCTTGTACTTAAGTCGGCATTGTGCCTTTTGTATTAAATTCGCATGCAATTTCTGTGCTTCATCGTCAATAAGAAGGTCCAAGGCATACAGTACACTTGAAGCCAAGCATCGGAATCTAAAACTGGACTCACAGGAGAGGTTCAAATCTTAGAAAGTTAGAGTGTTAGTCCTCTTGTACTTAAGTCGGCATTGTGCATTTTGTATTAAATACTAATGCAATTTCTGTATATCATCGTCAATAAGACGGTCCTAGGTGTACAGTACACCTAAAATGAGGTATCGGAATCTAAAACTGGACTCACAGGAGAGGTTCAAATCATAGAAAGTTAGGGTGTCAGTCGTCTTGTACTTAAGTCGGCATTGTGCCTTTTGTATTAAATTCGGATGCAATATCTGTGTTTCATCGTCAATAAGAAGGTCCAAGGGATACAGTAAACCTGAAGTGAAGCATCGGAATCCAAAACCGGGCTCACAGGAGAAGTTCAAATCATAGAAAGTTAGAGTGCCAGTCCTCTTGTACTTAACTCGGCATTGTGCCTTTTGTATTAAAGTCGGATGCAATTTCTGTGTTTCATCGTCAATAAGAAGGTCCAAGGGATACAGTAAACCTGAAGTGAAGCATCGGAATCTAAAACTGGACTCGCAGGAGAGGTTCAAATCATAGGAAGTTAGAGTGTCAGTCCGCTTGTACTTAAGTCGGCACTGTGCCTTTTGTATTAAATTCGGATGCTATTTCTGTGTTTCATCGTCAATAAGAAGGTCCGAGGGATACAGTAAACCTGAAGTGAAGCATCGGAAACTATAACTGGACTCTCAGGAGAGGTTCAAATCATAGAAAGTTAGAGTGTCAGTCCTCTTGTTCTTAAGTCGGCATTGTGCCTTTTGTATTAAATTCGGATGCAATTTCTGTATTTCATCGACAACAAGAAGGTCAAAGGGATACAGTAAAGCTGAAGTGAAGCATCGGAATCTAAAACTGGACTCACAGGAGCGGTTAAATCATAGAAAGTTAGAGTGTCTGTCCTCTTGTACTTATGTCGGCATTGTGCCTTTTGTATTAAATTCGCATGCAATTTCTGTGCATCATCGTCAATAAGAAGGTCCAAGGGATACAGTACACCTGAAGTGAAGCATCGGAATCTAAAACTGGACTCACAGGAGAGGTTCAAACCATAGAAAGTTAGAGTGTCAGTCCTCTTGTACTTAAGTCGGCATTGTCCGTTTTGTATTAAATTCGGATGCAATTTCTGCGTTTCATCGTCAATAAGAAGGTCCTAGGTGTACAGTACACCTAAAATGAAGCATCAGAATCTAAAACTGGACTCACAGGAGAGGTTCAAATCATAGAAAATTAGAGTGTCAGTCGTCTTGTACTTAAGTCGGCATTGTGCCTTTTGTATTAAATTCGGATGCAATATCTGTGTTTCATCGTCAATAAGAACGTCCAAGGGATACAGTAAACCTGAAGTGAAGCATCGGAATCCAAAACCGGGCTCACAGGAGAAGTTCAAATCATAGAAAGTTAGAGTGTCAGTCCTCCTGAACTTAAGTCGGCATTGTGCCTTTTGTATTAAATTCGGACGCAATTTCTGTATTTCATCGTCAATAAGAAGGTCCAAGGGATACAGTAAACCTGAAGTGAAGCATCGGAATCTAAAACTGGACTCACAGGAGCGGTTAAATCATAGCAAGTTAGAGTGTCTGTCCTCTTGTACTTAAGTCGGCATTGTGCCTTTTGTATTAAATTCGCATGCAATTTCTGTGCTTCATCGTCAATAAGAAGGTCCAAGGGATACAGTACACTTGAAGCCAAGCATCGGAATCTAAAACTGGACTCACAGGAAAGGTTCAAATCATAGAAAGATAGAGTGTCAGTCCTCTTGTACTTAAGTCGGCATTGTGCCTTTTGTATTAAATTCGGATGCAATTTCTGTATTTCATCGACAATAAGAAGGTCCAACGGATACAGTACACCTGAAGTGAAGCATCGGAATCTAAAACTGGACTCACAGGACCGGTTAAATCATAGAAAGTTAGAGTGTCTGTCCTCTTGTACTTAAGTCGGCATTGTGCCTTTTGTATTAAATTCGCATGCAATTTCTGTGCTTCATCGTCAATAAGAAGGTCCAAGGGATACAGTACACCTGAAGTGAAGCATCGGAATCTAAAACTGGACTCACAGGAGAGGTTCAAATCTTAGAAAGTTAGAGTGTCAGTCCTCTTGTACTTAAGTCGGCATTGTGCGTTTTGTATTAAATTCGGATGCAATTTCTGCGTTTCATCGTCAATAAGAAGGTCCTAGGTGTACAGTACACCTAAAATGAAGCATCGGAATCTAAAACTGGACTCACAGGAGAGGTTCAAATCATAGAAAATTAGAGTGTCAGTCGTCTTGTACTTAAGTCGGCATTGTGCCTTTTGTATTAAATTCGGATGCAATGTCTGTGTTTCATCGTCAATAAGAAGGTCCAAGGGATACAGTAAACCTGAAGTGAAGCATCGGAATCCAAAACCGGGCTCACAGGAGAAGTTCAAATCATATAAAGTTAGAGTGTCAGTCCTCTTGTACTTAAGTCGGCATTGTGCCTTTTGTATTAAATTCGGATGCAATTTCTGTATTTCATCGTCAATAAGAAGGTCCAAGGGATACAGTAAACCTGAAGTGAAGCATCGGAATCTAAAACTGGAGTCACAGGAGCGGTTAAATCATAGAAAGTTAGAGTGTCTGTCCTCTTGTACTTAAGTCGGCATTGTGCCTTTTGTATTAAATTCGCATGCAATTTCTGTGCTTCATCGTCAATAAGAAGGTCCAGGGGATACAGTACACCTGAAGTGAAGCATCGGAATCTAAAACTGGACTCACCGGAGAGGTTCAAATCTTAGAAAGTTAGAGTGTCAGTCCTCTTGTACTTAAGTCGGCATTGTGTGTTTTGTATTAAATTCGGATGCAATTTCTGCGTTTCATCGTCAATAAGAAGGTCCTAGGTGTACAGTACACCTAAAATGAAGCATCGGAATCTAAAACTGGACTCACAGGAGAGGTTCAAATCATAGAAAATTAGAGTGTCAGTCGTCTTGTACTTAAGTCGGCATTGTGCCTTTTGTATTAAATTCGGATGCAATGTCTGTGTTTCATCGTCAATAAGAAGGTCCAAGGGATACAGTAAACCTGAAGTGAAGCATCGGAATCCAAAACCGGGCTCACAGGAGAAGTTCAAATCATATAAAGTTAGAGTGTCAGTCCTCTTGTACTTAAGTCGGCATTGTGCCTTTTGTATTAAATTCGGATGCAATTTCTGTATTTCATCGTCAATAAGAAGGTCCAAGGGATACAGTAAACCTGAAGTGAAGCATCGGAATCTAAAACTGGAGTCACAGGAGCGGTTAAATCATAGAAAGTTAGAGTGTCTGTCCTCTTGTACTTAAGTCGGAATTGTGCCTTTTGTATTAAATTCGCATGCAATTTCTGTGCTTCATCGTCAATAAGAAGGTCCAGGGGATACAGTACACCTGAAGTGAAGCATCGGAATCTAAAACTGGACTCACAGGAGAGGTTCAAATCTTAGAAAGTTAGAGTGTCAGTCCTCTTGTACTTAAGTCGGCATTGTGCGTTTTGTATTAAATTCGGATGCAATTTCTGCGTTTCATCGTCAGTAAGAAGGTCCTAGGTGTACAGTACACCCAAAATGAAGCATCGGAATCTAAAACTGGACTCACAGGAGAGGTTCAAATCATAGAAAATTAGAGTGTCAGTCGTCTTGTACTTAAGTCGGCATTGTGCCTTTTGTATTAAATTCGGATGCAATATCTGTGTTTCATCGTCAATAAGAAGGTCCAAGGGATACAGTAAACCTGAAGTGAAGCATCGGAATCCAAAACCGGGCTCACAGGAGAAGTTCAAATCATATAAAGTTAGAGTGTCAGTCCTCTTGTACTTAAGTCGGCATTGTGCCTTTTGTATTAAATTCGGATGCAATTTCTGTATATCATCGTCAATAAGAAGGTCCTAGGTGTACAGTACACCTAAAATGAAGCTTCGGAATCTAAAACTGGACTCACAGGAGAGGTTCAAATCATAGAAAGTTAGGGTGTCAGTCGTCTTGTACTTAAGTCGGCATTGTGCCTTTTGTATTAAATTCGGATGCAATATCTGTGTTTCATCGTCAATAAGAAGGTCCAAGGGATACAGTAAACCTGAAGTGAAGCATCGGAATCCAAAACCGGGCTCACAGGAGAAGTTCAAATCATAGAAAGTTAGAGTGTCAGTCCTATTGTACTTAACTCGGCATTGTGCCTTTTGTATTAAATTCGGATGCAATTTCTGTGTTTCATCGTCAATAAGAAGGTCCAAGGGATACAGTAAACCTGAAGTGAAGCATCGGAATCCAAAGCTGGACTCGCAGGAGAGGTTCAAATCATAATAAGTTAGAGTGTCAGTCCGCATGTACTTGAGTCGGCACTGTGGCTTTTGTATTAAATTCGGATGCAATTTCTGTGCTTCATCGTCAATAAGAAGGTCCAAGGGATACAGGAAACCTGATGTGAAACATCGGAATCTAAAACTGGACTCACAGGAGAGGTTCAAATCATAGAAAGTTAGAGTTTCAGTCCTCTTGTACTTAAGTCGGCGTTGTGCCTTTTGTATTAAATTCGGATGCTATTTCTGTGTTTCATCTTTAATAAGAAGGTCCGAGGGATAAGGTATACCTGAAGTGAAGCATCGGAAACTATAACTGGACTCTCAGGAGAGGTTCAAATCATAGAAAGTTAGAGTGTCAGTCCTCTTGTACTTAGGTCGGCATTGTGCCTTTTGTATTACTTTCGGATGCAATTTCTGTATTTCATCGTCTATAAGAAGGTCCAAGGGATACAGTAAACCTGAAGTGAAGCATCGGAATCTAAAACTGGACTCACAGGAGAGGTTAAATCAAAGAAAGTTAGAGTGTCTGTCCTCTTGCACTTAAGTCGCCATTGTGCCTTTTGTATTAAATTCGCATGCAATTTCTGTACTTCATCGTCAATAAGAAGGTCCAAGGGATACAGTACACCTGAAGCGAAGCATCGGGATCTAAAACTGGAGTCACAGGAGAGGTTTAAATCTTAGAAAGTTAAAGTGTCAGTCCTCTTGTACTTAAGTCGGCATTGTGCCTTTTGTATTAAATTCGGATGCAATTTCTGTGTATCATCGACAATAAGGAGGTCCTAGGTGTACAGTACACCTAAAATGAAGCATCGGAATCTAAAACTGGACTCACAGGAGAGGTTCAAATCATAGAAAGTTAGAGTGTCAGTCGTCTTGTACTTAAGTCGGCATTGTGCCTTTTGTATTAAATTCGGATGCAATTTCTGTATTTCATCGACAATAAGAAGGTCCAAGGGATACAGTAAAACTGAAGTGAAGCATCGGAATCTAAAACTGGACTCACAGGAGCGGTTACATCATAGAAAGTTAGAGTGTCTGTCCTCTTGTACTTAAGTCGGCATTGTGCCTTTTGTATTAAATTCACATGCAATTTCTGTGCTTCATCGTCAATAAGAAGGTCCAAGGGATACAGTACACCTGAAGTGAAGCATTGGAATCTAAAACTGGACTCACAGGAGAGGTTCAAATCATAGAAAGTTAGGGTGTCAATCGTCTTGTACTTAAGTCGGCATTGTGCCTTTTGTATTAAATTCGGATGCAATATCTGTGTTTCATCGTCAATAAGAAGGTCCAAGGGATACAGTAAACCTGGAGTGAAGCATCGGAATCCAAAACCGGGCTCACAGGAGAAGTTGAAATCATAGAAAGTTAGAGTGTCAGTCCTCTTGTACTTAATTCGGCATTGTGCCTTTTGTATTAAATTCGGATGCAATTTCTGTGTTTCACCGTCAATTAGAAGGTCCAAGAGATACAGTAAACCTGAAATGAAGCATCGGAATTAAAAACTGGACTCACAGCAGAGGTTCAAATCATATAAACTTAGAGTGTCAGTCCTCTTGTACTTAAGTCGGCATTGTTCCTTTTGTATTAAATACGGATGCAAATTCTGTATATCATCGTCAATAAGAAGGTCCTAGGTATACAGTACACCTAAAATGAAGCATCGGAATCTAAAACTGGACTCACAGGAGAGGTTCAAATCATAGAAAGTTGAGTGTCAGTCGTCTTGTACTTAAGTCGGCTTTGTGCCTTTTGTATTAAATTCGGATGCAATATCTGTGTTTCATCGTCAATATGAAGGTCCAAGGGATACAGTAAACCTGAAGTGCAGCATCGGAATCCAAAACTGGGCTCACAGGAGAAGTTCAAATCATAGAAAGTTAGAGTTTCAGTCCTCTTGTACTTAAGTCGGCGTTGTGCCTTTTGTATTAAATTGGGATGCTATTTCTGTGTTTCATCGTCAATAAGAAGGTCCGAGGGATACAGTAAACCTGAAGTGAAGCAACGGAAAATATAACTGGGCTCTCAGGAGAGGTTCAAATCATAGAAAGTTAGAGTGTCAGTCCTCTTGTACTTAAGTCGGCATTGTGCCTTTTGTATTAAATTCGGATGCAATTTCTGTATTTCATCGACAATAAGAAGGTCCAAGGGATACAGTAAACCTGAAGTGCAGCTTCGGAATCTAAAACTGGACTCACAGGAGCGGTTAAATCACAGAAAGTTTGAGTGTCTGTCCTCTTGTACTTAAGTCGGCATTGTGCCTTTTGTATTAAATTCGCATGCAATTTCTGTGCTTCATCCTCAATAAGAAGGTCCAAGGGATACAGTAAACCTGAAGTGAAGCATCGGAATCTAAAACTGGACTCGCAGGAGAGGTTCAAATCATAGGAAGTTAGAGCGTCAGTCCGCTTGTACTTAAGTCGGCACTGTGCCTTTTGTATTAAATTGGGATGCTATTTCTGTGTTTCATCGTCAATAAGGAGGTCCGAGGGATACAGTAAACCTGAAGTGAAGCATCGGAAACTATAACTGGGCTCTCAGGAGAGGTTCAAATCATAGAAAGTTAGAGTGTCAGTCCTCTTGTACTTAACTCGGCATTGTGCCTTTTGTATTAAATTCGGATGCAATTTCTGTGTTTCATCGTCAATAAGAAGGTCCAAGGGATACAGTAAACCTGAAGTGAAGCATCGGAATCTAAAACTGGACTCGCAGGAGAGGTTCAAATCATAGGAAGTTAGAGTGTCAGTCCGCTTGTACTTAAGCCGGCACTGTGCCTTTTGTATTAAATTCGGATGCAATTTCTGTGCTTCATCGTCAAGAAGAAGGTCCAAGGGATACAGTAAACCTGAAGTGAACCATCGGAATCTAAAACTGGACTCACAGGAGAGGTTGAAATCATAGAAAGTTAGAGTTTCAGTCCTCTTGTACTTAAGTCGGCGTTGTGCCTTTTGTATTAAATTCGGATACTATTACTGTGTTTCATCGTCAATAAGAAGGTCCGAGGGATAAGGTAAAACCTGAAGTGAAGCATCGGAAACTATAACTGGACTCTCAGGAGAGGTTCAAATCATAGAAAGTCAGAGTGTCAGTCCTCTTGTACTTAAGTCGGCATTGTGCCTTTGGTATTAAATTCGGATGCAATTTCTGTATTTCATCGTCAATAAGAAGGTCCAAGGGATACAGTAAACCTGAAGTGAAGCATCGGAATCCAAAACCGGGCTCACAGGAGAAGTTCAAATCATAGAAAGTTAGAGTGTCAGTCCTCTTGTACCTCACACGGCATTGTGCCTTTTGTATTAAATTCGGATGCAATTTCTGTGTTTCACCGTCAATTAGAAGGTCCAAGAGATACAGTAAACCTGAAATGAAGCATCGGAATTTAAAACTGGACTCACAGCAGAGGTTCAAATCATATAAACTTAGAGTGTCAGTCCTCTTGTACTTAAGTCGGCATTGTACCTTTTGTATTAAATTCGGATGCAAATTCTGTATATCATCGTCAATAAGAAGGTCCTAGGTATACAGTACACCTAAAATGAAGCATCGGAATCTAAAACTGGACTCACAGGAGAGGTTCAAATCATAGAAAGTTGAGTGTCAGTCGTCTTGTACTTAAGTCGGCATTGTGCCTTTTGTATTAAATTCGGATGCAATATCTGTGTTTCATCGTCAATATGAAGGTCCAAGGGATACAGTAAACCTGAAGTGAAGCATCAGAATCCAAAACCGGGCTCACAGGAGAAGTTCAAATCATAGAAAGTTAGAGTTTCAGTCCTCTTGTACTTAAGTCGGCGTTGTGCCTTTTGTATTAAATTGGGATGCTATTTCTGTGTTTCATCGTCAATAAGAAGGTCCGAGGGATACAGTAAACCTGAAGTGAAGCATCGGAATCCAAAACTGGACTCGCAGGAGAAGTTCAAATCATAGGAAGTTAGAGTGTCAGTCCGCTTGTACTTAAGTCGTCACTGTGCCTTTTGTATTATTTTGGGATGCTATTTCTGTGTTTCATCGTCAATAAGAAGGTCCGAGGGATACAGTAAACCTGAAGTGAAGCATCGGAAACTATAACTGGGCTCTCAGGAGAGGTTCAAATCATAGAAAGTTAGAGTGTCAGTCCTCTTGTACTTAACTCGGCATTGTGCCTTTTGTATTAAATTCGGATGCAATTTCTGTGTTTCATCGTCAATAAGAAGGTCCAAGGGATACAGTAAACCTGAAGTGAAGCATCGGAATCTAAAACTGGCCTCGCAGGAGAGGTTCAAATCATAGGAAGTTAGAGTGTCAGTCAGCTTGTACTTAAGTCGGCACTGTGCCTTTTGTATTAAATTCGGATGCAATTTCTGTGCTTCATCGTCAAGAAGAAGGTCCAAGGGATACAGTAAACCTGAAGTGAACCATCGGAATCTAAAACTGGACTCACAGGAGAGGTTCAAATCATAGAAAGGTATGTTTCAGTCCTCTTGTACTTAAGTCGGCGTTGTGCCTTTTGTATTAATTTCGGATGCAATTTCTGTATTTCATCGTCAATAAGAAGGTCCAAGGGTTACAGTAAAACTGAAGTGAAGCATCGGAATCTAAAACTGGACTCACAGGAGCGGTTAAATCATAGAAAGTTAGAGTGTCTGTCCTCTTGTACTTAAGTCGGCATTGTGCCTTTTGTATTAAATTCGCATGCAATTTCTGTGCTTCATCGTCAATAAGAAGGTCCAAGGGGTACAGTACACCTGAAGCGAAGCATCAGGATCTAAAACTGGAGTCACAGGAGAGGTTCAAATCTTAGAAAGTTAAAGTGTCAGTCCTCTTGTACTTAAGTCGGCATTGTGCCTTTTGTATTAAATTCGGATGCAATATCTGTGCTTCATCGTCAATAAGAAGGTCCAACGGATACAGTAAACCTGAAGTGAAGCATCGGAATCTAAAACTGGACTCACAGGACCGGTTAAATCATAGAAAGTTAGAGTGTCTGTCCTCTTGTACTTAAGTCGGCATTGTGCCTTTTGTATTAAATTCGCATGCAATTTCTGTGCTTCATCGTCAATAAGAAGGTCCAAGGGATACAGTACACCTGAAGCGAAGCATCGGAATCTAAAACTGGAGCCACAGGAGAGGTTCAAATCTTAGAAAGTTAGAGTGTCAGTCCTCTTGTACTTAAGTCGGCATTGTGCGTTTTGTATTAAATTCGGATGCAATTTCTGCGTTTCATCGTCAATAAGAAGGTCCTAGGTGTACAGTACACCTAAAATGAAGCATCGGAATCTAAAACTGGACTCACAGGAGAGGTTCAAATCATAGAAAAATAGAGTGTCAGTCGTCTTGTACTTAAGTCGGCATTGTGCCTTTTGTATTAAATTCGGATGCAATATCTGTGTTTCATCGTCAATAAGAAGGTCCAAGGGATACAGTAAACCTGAAGTGAAGCATCGGAATCCAAAACCGGGCTCACAGGAGAAGTTCAAATCATATAAAGTTAGAGTGTCAGTCCTCTTGTACTTAAGTCGGCATTGTGCCTTTTGTATTAAATTCGGATGCAATTTCTGTATTTCATCGTCAGTAAGAAGGTCCAAGGGATACAGTAAACCTGAAGTGAAGCATCGGAATCTAAAACTGGACTCGCAGGAGAGGTTCAAATCATAGGAAGTTAGGGTGTCAGTCGTCTTGTACTTAAGTCGGCATTGTGCCTTTTGTATTAAATTCGGATGCAATATCTGTGTTTCATCGTCAATAAGAAGGTCCAAGGGATACAGCAAACCTGAAGTGAAGCAACGGAATCCAAAACCGGGCTCACAGGAGAAGTTCAAATCATAGAAAGTTAAAGTGTCAGTCCTCTTGTACTTAACTCGGCATTGTGCCTTTTGTATTAAATTCGGATGCAATTTCTGTATTTCATCGACAATAAGAATGTCCAAGGGATACAGTAAACCTGAAGTGCAGAATCGGAATCTAAAACTGGACTCACAGGAGCGGTTAAATCATAGAAAGTTAGAGTGTCTGTCCTCTTGTACTTAAGTCGGCATTCTGCCTTTTGTGTTAAATTCGCATGAAATTTCTGTGCTTCATCGTCAATAAGAAGGTCCAAGGGATACAGTACACCTGAAGTGAAGCATCGGGATCTAAAACTGGAGTCACAGGAGAGGTTCAAAACTTAGAAAGTTAAAGTGTCAGTCCTCTTGTACTTAAGTCGGCATTGTGCCTTTTGTATTAAATTCGGATGCAATTTCTGTGTATCATCGTCAATAAGGAGGTCCTAGGTGTACAGCACACCTAAAATGAAGCATCGGAATCTAAAACTGGACTCACAGGAGAGGTTCAAATCATAGAAAGTTAGAGTGTCAGTCGACTTGTACTTAAGTCGGCATTGTGCCTTTTGTATTAAATTCGGATGCAATATCTGTGTTTCATCGTCAATAAGAAGGTCCAAGAGATACAGTAAACCTGAAGTGAAGCATCGGAATCCAAAACCGGGCTCACAGGAGAAGTTCAAATCATAGAAAGTTAGAGTTTCAGTCCTCTTGTACTTAAGTCGGCGTTGTGCCTTTTGTATTAAATTCGGATGCTATTTCTGTGTTTCATCGTCAATAAAAAGGTCTGAGGGATACAGTAAACCTGAAGTGAAGCATCGGAAACTATAACTGGATTCTCAGGAGAGGTTCAAATCATAGAAAGTTGGAGTGTCAGTCCTCTTGTACTTAAGTCGGCATTGTGCCTTTTGTATTAAATTCGGATACTATTTCTGTATTTCATCGACAATAAGAATGTCCAAGGGATACAGTAAACCTGAAGTGAAGCATCGGAATCTAAAACTGGACTCACAGGAGCGGTTAAATCATAGAAAGTTAGAGTGTCTGTCCTCTTGTACTTAAGTCGGCATTGTGCCTTTTGTATTAAATTCGCATGCAATTTCTGTGCTTCATCGTCAATAAGAAGGTCCAAGGGATACAGTACACCTGAAGTGAAGCATTGGAATCTAAAACTGGACTCACAGGAGAGGTTCAAATCATAGAAAGTTAGGGTGTCAGTCGTCTTGTACTTAAGTCGGCATTGTGCCTTTTGTATTAAATTCGGATGCAATATCTGTGTTTCATCGTCACTAAGAAGGTCCAAGGGATACAGTAAACCTGAAGTGAAGCATCGGAATTTAAAACCGGGCTCACAGGAGAAGTTGAAATCATAGAAAATTAGAGTGTCAGTCCTCTTGTACTTAACTCGGCATTGTGCCTTTTGTATTAAATTCGGATGCAAATTCTGTATATCATCGTCAATAAGAAGGTCCTAGGTATACAGTACACCTAAAATGAAGCATCGGAATCTAAAACTGGACTCACAGGAGAGGTTCAAATCATAGAAAGTTGAGTGTCAGTCGTCTTGTACTTAAGTCGGCATTGTGCCTTTTGTATTAAATTCGGATGCAATATCTGTGTTTCATCGTCAATATGAAGGTCCAAGGGATACAGTAAACCTGAACTGAAGCATCGGAATCCAAAACCGGGCTCACAGGAGAAGTTCAAATCATAGAAAGTTAGAGTTTTAGTCCTCTTGTACTTAAGTCGGCGTTGTGCCTTTTGTATTAAATTCGGATGCAATTTCTGTATTTCATCGACAATAAGAAGGTCCAAGGGATACAGTAAACCTGAAGTGCAGCATCGGAATCTAAAACTGGACTCACAGGAGCGGTTAAATCATAGAAAGTTGGAGTGTCTGTCCTCTTGTAGTTAAGTCGGCATTGTGCCTTTTGTATTAAATTCGCATGCAATTTCTGTGCTTCATCGTCAATAAGAAGGTCCAAGGGATACAGTACACCTGAAGTGAAGCATGGGAATTTAAAACTGGACTCACAGGAGAGGTTCAAATCTTAGTAAGTTAGAGTGTCATTCCTCTTGTACTTAAGTCGGAATTGTGCGTTTTGTATTAAATTCGGATGATATTTCTGCGTTTCATTGTCAATAAGATTGTCCTAGGTGTACAGTACACCTAAAATGAAGCATCGGAATCTAAATCTGGACTCACAGAAGAGGTTCAAATCATAGAAAATTAGAGTGTCAGTCCTCTTGTACTTAAGTCGGCATTGTGCCTTTTGTATTAAATTCGGATGCAAGTTCTGTATTTCATCGTCAATAAGAAGGTCCAAGGGATACAGTAAACCTGAAGTGAAGCAACGGAATCTAAAACTGGACTCACAGGAGCGGTTAAATCATAGCAAGTTAGAGTGTCTGTCCTCTTGTACTTAAGTCGGCATTGTGCCTTTTGTATTAAATTCGCATGCAATTTCTGTGCTTCATCGTCAATAAGAAGGTCCAAGGGATACAGTGAACCTGAAGCGAAGCATCGGAATCTAAAACTGGACTCACAGGAGAGGTTCAAATCTTAGAAAATTAGAGTGTCAGTCCTCTTGTACTTAAGTCGGCATTGTGCCTTTTGTATTAAATTCGGATGCAATTTCCGAATATCGTCGTCAATAAGAAGGTCCTAGGTGTACAGTACACCTAAAATGAAGCATCGGAATCTAAAACTGGACTCACAGGAGTAGTTCAAATCATAGAATGTTAGAGTGTCAGTCCTCTTGTACTTAAGTCGGCATTGTGCTTTTTGTATTAAATTCGGATTCAATTTCTGTGTTTCATCGTCAATTAGAAGGTCCAAGGGATACAGTAAACCTGAAATGAAGCATCGGAATTTAAAACTGGACTCACAGGAGAGGTTCAAATCATAGAAAGTTAGAGTGTCAGTCCTCTTGTACTTAAGTCGGCATTGTGTCATTTGTATTAAATTCGGATGCAATTTCTTTGATTCATCGTCAATAAGAAGGTCCAAGGTATACAGTAAACCTGAAGTGAAGCATCGGAATCTGAAACTGAATTCACAGGAGAGGTTTAAATCATAGAAAGTTAGAGTGTCTGTCCTCTTGTACTTAAGTCGGCATTGTGCCTTTTCTATTAAATTCGGATGCAATTTCTGTGTTTCATCGTCAATAAGAAGGTCCAAGGGATACAGTAAACCTGAAGTGAAGCATCGCAATCTAAAACTGGACTCACAGGAGAGGTTCAAATCATAGACAGTTAGAGTTTCAGTCTTCTTGTACTTAAGTCGGCATTGTGCCTTTTGTACTAAATTCGGATGCAATTTCTGTATTTCTTCGTCAATAAGAAGGTGCAAAGTATACAGTAAACCTAAAGTGAAGTATCGGAATGTAAAACTGGACTTACAGGAGTGGTTCAAATCATAGAAAGTTAGCGTGTCAGTCCTCGTGTACTTAGGTCGCCATTGTGTCTTTTGTTTTAAATTCAGATGCAATTTCTGTGTTTCATCGTCAAAAAGAAGGTCCAAGGAATACAGTAAACCTGAAGTGGAGCATCGGAATCTAAAACTGGACTCACAGGAGAGGTTCAAATCATAGGAAATTAGAGTGTCAGTCGTCTTGTACTTAAGTCGGCATTGTGCCTTTTGTATTAAATTCGGATCCAATACCTGTGTCTCATCGTCAATGAGAAGGTCCAAGGGATACAGTAAACCTGAAGTGAAGCATCGGAATCCGAAACCGGGCTCACAGGAGAAGTTCAAATCATAGAAAGTTAGACTGTCAGTCCTCTTGTACTCCAGTCGGCATTGTGCCTTTTGTATTAATTTCGGATGCAAGTTCTGTATTTCATCGTCAATAAGAAGGTCCAAGGGATACAGTAAACCTGAAGTGAAGCATCGGAATCTAAAACTGGACTCACAGGAGCGGTTAAATCATAGGAAGTTAGAGTGTCTGTCCTCTTGTACTTAAGTCGGCATTGTGCCTTTTGTATTAAATTCGCATGCAATTTCTGTGCTTCATCGTCAATAAGAAGGTCCAAGGGATACAGTACACCTTAAGCGAAGCATCGGAATCTAAAACTGGACTCACAGGAGAGGTTCAAATCTTAGAAAGTTAGAGTGTCAGTCCTCTTGTATTTAAGTCGGCATTGTGCCTTTTGTATTAAATTCGGATGCAATTTCTGAATATCGTCGTCAATAAGAAGGTCCTAGGTGTACAGTACACCTAAAATGAAGCTTTGGGATCGAAAACTGGACTCACAGGAGAGGTTCAAATCATAGAAAGTTAGAGTGTCAGTCGTCTTGTACTTAAGTCGGCATTGTGCCATTTGTATTAAATTCGGATGCAATATCTGTGTTTCATCGTCAATAAGAAGGTCCAAGGGATACAGTAAACCTGAAGTGAAGCATCGGAATCCAAAACCGGGCTCACAGGAGAAGTTCAAATCATAGAAAGTTAGAGTGTCAGTCCTCTTGTACTTAAGTCGGCATTGTGCCTTTTGTATTAAATTCGGATGCAAGTTCTGTATTTCATCGTCAATAAGAAGGTCCAAGGGATACAGCAAACCTGAAGTGAAGCATCGGAATCTAAACTGGACTCACAGGAGCGGTTAAATCATAGCAAGTTAGAGTGTCTGTCCTCTTGTACTTAAGTCGGCATTGTGCCTTTTGTATTAAATTCGCATGCAATTTTTGTGCTTCATCGTCAATAAGAAGGTCCAAGGGATACAGTGAACCTGAAGCGAAGCATCGGAATCTAAAACTGGACTCACAGGAGAGGTTCAAATCTTAGAAAATTAGAGTGTCAGTCCTCTTGAACTTAAGTCGACATTGTGCCTTTTGTATTAAATTCGGATGCGATTTCTGTGTTTCACCGTCAATTAGAAGGTCCAAGGGATACAGTAAACCTGAAGTGCAGCATCTGAACCTAAAACTGGACTCAAAGGCGAGGTTCAAATCATAGAAAGTGAGAGTGTCAGTCCTCTTGTACTTAAGTCAGCATTGTGCCTTTTGTATTAAATTCGGATGCAATTTCTGTATTTCATCATCAATATGAAGGTCCAAGAGATACAGTAAACCTGAAGTGAACCATCGGAATCTAAAACCGGGCTCACAGGAGAAGTTCAAATCATAGAATGTTAGAGTGTCAGTCCTCTTGTACTTAAGTCGGCATTGTGCTTTTTGTATTAAATTCGGATTCAATTTCTGTGTTTCATCGTCAATTAGAAGGTCCAAGGGATACAGTGAACCTGAAATGAAGCATCGGAATTTAAAACTGGACTCACAGGAGAGGTTCAAATCATAGAAAGTTAGAGTGTCAGTCCTCTTGTACTTAAGTCGGCATTGTGCCATTTGTATTAAATTCGGATGCAATTTCTTTGATTCATCGTCAATAAGAAGGTCCAAGGTATACAGTAAACCTGAAGTGAAGTATCTAAATCTGAAACTGAATTCACAGGAGAGGTTTAAATCATAGAAAGTTAGAGTGTCTGTCCTCTTGTACTTAAGTCGGCATTGTGCCTTTTCTATTAAATTCGGATGCAATTTCTGTGTTTCATCGTCAATAAGAAGGTCCAAGGGATACAGTAAACCTAAAGTGAAGCATCGCAATCTAAAACTGGACTCACAGGAGAGGTTCAAATCATAGACAGTTAGAGTTTCAGTCTTCTTGTACATAAGTCGGCATTGTGCCTTTTGTATTAAATTCGGATGCAATTTCTGTATTCCTTCGTCAATAAGAAGGTGCAAAGTATACAGTAAACCTAAAGTGAAGCATCGGAATCTAAAACTGGACTTACAGGAGTGGTTCAAATCATAGAAAGTTAGCGAGTCAGTCCTCGTGTACTTAGGTCGCCATTGTGTCTTTTGTTTTAAATTCAGATGCAATTTCTGTGTTTCATCGTCAAAAAGAAGGTCCAAGGAATACAGTAAACCTGAAGTGAAGCATCGGAATCTAAAACTGGACTCGCAGGAGAGGTTCAAATCATAGAAAGTTAGAGTGTCAGTCCGCTTGTACTTAAGTCGGCACTGTGCCTTTTGTATTACATTCGGATGCAATTTCTGTGCTTCATCGTCAGTAAGAAGATCCAAGGGATACAGTAAACCTGAAGTGAACCATCGGAAACTATAACTGGACTCTCAGGAGAGGTTCAAATCATAGAAAGTTAGAGTGTCAGTCCTCTTCTACTTAAGTCGGCATTATGCCTTTTGTATTAAATTCGGATGCAATATCTGTATTTCATCGACAATAAGAAGGTCCAAGGGATACAGTAAACCTGAAGTGCAGCATCGGAATCTAAAACTGGACTCACAGGAGCGGTTAAATCATAGAAATTTAGAGTGTCTGTCCTCTTGTACGTAAGTCGGCATTGAGCCTTTTGTATTACATTCGCATGCAATTTCTGTGCTTTATCGTCAGTAAGAAGGTCCAAGGGATACAGTACCCCAGAAGTGAAGCATCGGAATCTAAAACTGGACTCACAGGAGAGGTTCAAATATTAGTAAGTTAGAGTGTCATTCCTCTTGTACTTAAGTCGGCATTGTGCGTTTTGTATTAAATTCGGATGCAATTTCTGCGTTTCATCGTCAATAAGAATGTCCTAGGTGTACAGTACACCTAAAATGAAGCATCGGAATCTAAATCTGGACTCACAGGAGAGGTTCAAATCATAGAAAATTAGAGTGTCAGTCGTCTTGTACTTAAGTCGGCATTGTGCATTTTGTATTAAATTCGGATGCAATACCTGTGTTTCATCGTCAATGAGAAGGTCCAAGGGATACAGTAAACCTGAAGTGAAGCATCGGAATCCAAAACCGGGCTCACAGGAGAAGTTCAAATCATAGAAAGTTAGAGTGTCAGTCCTCTTGTACTTCAGTCGGCATTGTGCCTTTTGTATTAAATTCGGATGCAAGTTCTGTATTTCATCGTCAATAAGAAGGTCCAAGGGATACAGTAAACCTGAAGTGAAGCATCGGAATCTAAAACTGGACTCACAGGAGCGGTTAAATCATAGCAAGTTAGAGTGTCTGTTCTCTTGTACTTAAGTCGGCATTGTGCCTTTTGTATTAAATTCGCATGCAATTTCTGTGCTTCATCGTCAATAAGAAGGTCCAAGGGATACAGTACACCTGAAGCGAAGCATCGGAATCTAAAACTGGACTCACAGGAGAGGTTGAAATCTTAGAAAGTTAGAGTGTCAGTCCTCTTGTACTTAAGTCGGCATTGTGCCTTTTGTATTAAATTCGGATGCAATTTCTGAATATCGTCGTCAATAAGAAGGTCCTAGGTGTACAGCACACCTAAAATGAAGCATCTGAATCTAAAACTGGACTCACAGGAGAGGTTCAAATCATAGAAAGTTAGAGTGTCAGTCGTCTTGTACTTAAGTCAGCATTGTGCCATTTGTATTAAATTCGGATGCAATATCTGTGTTTCATCGTCAATAAGAAGGTCCAAGGGATACAGTAAACCTGAAGTGAAGCATCGGAATCCAAAACCGGGCTCACAGGAGAAGTTCAAATCATAGAAAGTTAGAGTATCAGTCCTCTTGTACTTAACTCGGCATTGTGCCATTTGTATTAAATTCGGATGCAATTTCTGTGTTTCACCGTCAATTACAAGGTCCAAGGGATACAGTAAACCTCAAATGAAGCATCAGAATTTAAAACTGGACTCACAGGAGAGGTTCAAATCATAGAAAGTTAGAGTGTCAGTCCTCTTGTACTTAAGTCGGCATTGTAACATTTGTATTAAATTCGGATGCAATTTCTGTGTTTCATCGTCAATAAGAAGGTCCAAGGGATACAGTAAACCTGAAGTGCAGCATCTGAACCTAAAACTGGACTCAAAGGCGAGGTTCAAATCATAGAAAGTGAGAGTGTCAGTCCTCTTGTACGTAAGTTGGCATTGTGCCTTTTGTATTAAATTCGAATGCAATTTCTGTATTTCATCATCAATATGAAGGTCCAAGGGATACAGTAAACCTGAAGTGAACCATCGGAATCTAAAACCGGGCTCACAGGAGAAGTTCAAATCAAAGAATGTTAGAGTGTCAGACCTCTGGTACTTAAGTCGGCATTGTGTTTTTGTATTAAATTCGGATTCAAATTCTGTGTTTCATCGTCAATTAGAAGGTCCAAGGGATACAGTAAACCTGAAATGAAGCATCGGAATTTAAAACTGGACTCACAGGAGAGGTTCAAATCATAGAAAGTTAGAGTGTCAGTCCTCTTGTACTTAAGTCGGCATTGTGCCATTTGTATTAAATTCGGATGCAATTTCTTTGATTCATCGTCAATAAGAAGGTCCAAGGTATACAGTAAACCTGAAGTGAAGCATCGGAATTTGAAACTGAATTCACAGGAGAGGTTTAAATCATAGAAAGTTAGAGTGTCTGTCCTCTTGTACTTAAGTCGGCATTTTGCCTTTTCTATTAAATTCGGATGCACTTTCTGTGTTTCATCGTCAATAAGAAGGTCCAAGGGATACAGTAAACCTGAAGTGAAGCATCGCAATCTAAAACTGGACTCACAGGAGAGGTTCAAATCATAGACAGTTAGAGTTTCAGTCTTCTTGTTTTTAAGTCGGCATTGTGCCTTTTGTATTAAATTCGGATGCAATTTCTGTATTTCTTCGTCAATAAGAAGGTGCAAAGTATACAGTAAACCCTAAGTGAAGCATCGGAATCTAAAACTGGACTCGCAGGAGAGGTTCAAATCATAGAAAGTTAGAGTGTCAGTCCGCTTGTACTTAAGTCGGCATTGTGCCTTTGTATTAAAATCGCATGCAATTTCTGTGCTTCATCGTCAATAAGAAGGTCCAAGGGGTACAGTACACCTGAAGTGAAGCATCGGAATCTAAAACTGGACTCACAGGAGAGGTTCAAATCTTAGAAAGTTAGAGCGTCAGTCCTCTTGTACTTAAGTCGACATTGTGCCTTTTGTATTAAATTCGGATGCAGTTTCTGTATATCATCGTCAATAAGAAGGTCCTAGGTGTACTGTACACCTAAAATGAAGCATCGGAATCTATAACTGGACTCACTGGAGAGGTTCAAATCATAGAAAGTTAGAGTGTCAGTCGTCTTGTACTTAAGTCGGCATTGTGCCTTTTGTATTAAATTCGGATGCAATATCTGTGTTTCATCGTCAAGAAGAAGGTCCAAGGGATACAGTAAACCTGAAGTGCAGCATCTGAACCTAAAACTGGACTCAAAGGCGAGGTTCAAATCATAGAAAGTGAGAGTGTCAGTCCTCTTGTACTTTAGTCGGCATTGTGCCTTTTGTATTAAATTCGAATGCAATTTCTGTATTTCATCATCAATATGAAGGTCCAAGGGATACAGTAAACCTGAAGTGAACCATCGGAATCTAAAACTGGACTCACAGGAGAGGTTCAAATCATAGAAAGTTAGAGTGTCAGTCCTCTTGTACTTAAGTCGGCATTGTGCCATTTGTATTAAATTCGGATGCAATTTCTTTGATTCATCGTCAATAAGAAGGTCCAAGGTATAGAGTAAACCTGAAGTGAAGCATCGGAATTTGAAACTGAATTCACAGGAGAGGTTTAAATCCTAGAAAGTTAGAGTGACTGTCCTCTTGTACTTAAGTCGGCATTGTGCTTTTCTATCAAATTCGGATGCAATTTCTGTGTTTCATCGTCAATAAGAACGTCCAAGGGATACAGTAAACCTGAAGTGAAGCATCGCAATCTAAAACTGGACTCACAGGAGAGGTTCAAATCATAGAAAGTTAGAGTGTCAGTCCTCTTGTACTTAAGTCGGCATTGTGCCATTTGTATTAAATTCGGATGCAATTTCTGTGTTTTATCGTCAATAAGAAGGTCCAAGGGATACAGTAAACCTGAAGTGCAGCATCTGAACCTAAAACTGGACTCAAAGGCGTGGTTCAAATCATAGAAAGTGAGAGTGTCAGTCCTCTTGTACTTAAGTCGGCATTGTGCGTTTTGTATTTAATTCGGATGCAATTTCTGTATTTCATCATCAATAAGAAGGTCCAAGGTATACAGTAAACGTGAAGTAATGCGTAGGAATCTAAAACTTGACTCACAGGAGTGGTTCAAATCATAGAAAGTTAGAGTGTCAGTCCTCTTGTACTTAAGTCGGCATTGTGCCGTTTGTATTAAATTCGGATGAAATTTCTGTGTTCATCGTCAACAAGAAGGTCCTAGGAATACAGTAAACCTGAAGTGAAGCATCGGATCTAAAACTGGACTCAAAGGAGAGGTTCAGATCATAGAAAGTTTGAGTGTCAGTCCTCTTGTACTTAAGACGGCATTGTGCCTTTGTATTAAATTCGGATGCAATATCTGTCTTTCATCGTCAATAAGAAGGTCCAAGGTATACAGTAAACCTGAAGTGAAGCATCGGAATCTAAAACTGGACTCACAGGAGAGGTTCAAATCATAGAAAGTTAGAGTGTCAGTCCTCTTGTACTTAAGTCGGCATTGTGCCATTTGTATTAAATTCGGATGCAATTTCTGTGTTTTATCGTCAATAAGAAGGTCCAAGGGATACAGTAAACCTGAAGTGCAGCATCTGAACCTAAAACTGGACTCAAAGGCGTGGTTCAAATCATAGAAAGTGAGAGTGTCAGTCCTCTTGTACTTAAGTCGGCATTGTGCGTTTTGTATTTAATTCGGATGCAATTTCTGTATTTCATCATCAATAAGAAGGTCCAAGGTATACAGTAAACGTGAAGTGATGCGTAGGAATCTAAAACTTGACTCACAGGAGTGGTTCAAATCATAGAAAGTTAGAGTGTCAGTCCTCTTGTACTTAAGTCGGCATTGTGCCTTTTGTATTAAATTCGGAAGCAATTTTTGTGCTTCATCGTCAATAAAAAGGTCCACGGTAAACAGAAAACCTGAAGAGAAAGCATCGGAATGTAAAACTAGACTCACAGGAGCTGTTAAATCCTAGAAAGTTAGAGTGTCAGTCCTCTTGAACATAAGTGGGCATAGTGCCCATTGTATTAAATTCGGATGCAATTTCTGTATTTCATCGGCAATAAGAAGGTCCAAGGTATACAGTAAACCTGTAGTGAAGCATCAGAATCTAAGACTGGACTCACAGGAGAGGTTCAAACCATAGAAAGTTAGAGTGTCAGTCCTCTTGTACTTAAGTGGGCATTGTGCCTTTTGTATTAAATTCGGATGCAATTTCTATGTTTCATCGTCAATAAGAAGGTCCAAGGTATACAGTAAACCTGAAGTGAAGCATCGGAATCTAAAACTGGACTCACAGGAGTGATTTAAATCATAGAAAGTTAGTGTGTCAGTCCTCTTGTACTTAAGTCGGCATTGTGCCTTTTTTATTAAATTCGGATGCAAATTCTGTGTTTCATCGTCAATAAGAAGGTCCAATGATTACAGTAAACCTGAAGTGAGGCATCGAAACAAAACTCAACTCACAGGAGAGGTTCAAATCAAAGAAAGTTAGAGTGTCAGTCCTCTTGTACTTAAGTCGGCATTGTGCCTTTTGTATTAAATTCGAATGCAATTTCTGTATTTCTTCGTCAATAAGAAGGTGCAAAGTATACAGTAAACCTACAGTAAAGCATCGGAATCTAAAACTGGACTTACAGGAGTGGTTCAAATCATAGAAAGTTAGCGTGTCAGTCCTCGTGTACTTAGGTCGGCATTGTGTCTTTTGTTTTAAATTCAGATGCAATTTCTGTGTTTCATCGTCAATAAGAAGGTACAAGGGATACAGTAAACCTGAAGTGAAGCATCGGAATCTAAAACTGGACTCGCAGGAGAGGTTCAAATCATAGAAAGTTAGAGTGTCAGTCCGCTTGTACTTAAGTCAGCACTGTGCCTTTTGTATTAAATTCGGATGCAATTTCAGTGCTTCATCGTCAATAAGAAGGCCCAAGGGATACAGTAAACCTGAAGTGTACCATCGGAATCTAAAACTGGACTCACAGAAGAGGTTCAAATCATAGAAAGTTAGAGTTTCAGTCCTCTTGTACTTAAGTCGGCATTGTGCCTTTTGTATTAAATTCGCATGAAATTTCTGTGCTTCATCGTCAATAAGAAGGTCCAAGGGATACAGTACACCTGAAGTGAAGCATCGGAATCTAAAACTGGACTCACAAGAGAGGTTGAAATCATAGAAAGTTAGAGTGTCAGTCGTCTTGTACTTAAGTCGGCATTGTGCCTTTTGTATTAAATTCGGATGCAATATCTGTCTTTCATCGTCAATAAGAAGGTCCAAGGGATACAGTAAACCTGAAGTGAAGCATCGGAATCCAAAACCGGGCTCACAGGAGAAGTTCAAATGATAAGAAGTTAGAGTGTCAGTCCTCTTGTACTTAAGTCGGCATTGTGCCTTTTGTATTAAATTCGGATGCAATTTCTGTGTTTCATCGTCAATTAGAAGGTCCAAGGTATACAGTAAACCTGAAATGAAGCATCGGAATTTAAAACTGGACTCACAGGAGAGGTTCAAATCATAGAAAGTTAGAGTGTCAGTCCTCTTGTACTTAATTCGGCATTGTGCCATTTGTATTAAATTCGGATGCAATTTCTGTGTTTCATCGGCAATAAGAAGGTCCAAGGGATACAGTAAACCTGAAGTGCAGCATCTGAACCTAAAACTGGACTCAAAGGCGTGGTTCAAATCATAGAAAGTGAGAGTGTCAGTCCTCTTGTTCTTAAGTCGGCATTGTGCCTTTGGTAATAAATTCGGATGCAATTTCTGTATTTCATCATCAATAAGAAGGTCCAAGGTATACAGTAAACCTGAAGTGAAGCGTCGGAATCTAAAACTGGACTCACAGGAGAGGTTCAAATCATAGAAAGTTAGAGTGTCAGTCCTCTTGTACTTCAGTCTGAATTGTGCCGTTTGTATTAAATTCGGATGCAATTTCTGTGTTTCATCGTCAATAAGAAGGTCCAAGGTATACAGTAAACCTGAAGTGAAGCATCGGCATCTAAAACTGGACTCACAGGAGACGTTCAAATCATAGATAGTTAGAGTGTCAGTCCTCTTGTACTTAAGTCGGCATTGTGCCTTTTGTATTAATTTCGGAAGCAATTTTTGTGCTTCTTCGTCAATTAAAAGGTCCACGGTTTACAGAAAACCTGAAGAGAAAGCACCGGAATATAAAACTGGACTCACAGGAGCTGTTAAATCCTAGAAAGTTAGAGTGTCAGTCCTCTAGAACTTAAGTGGGCATTGTGCCCTTTGTATTAAATTCGCATGCAATTTCTGTATTTCATCGGCAATAAGAAGGTCCAAGGTATACAGTAAACCCATAGTGAAGCATCAGAATCTATAACTGGACTCACAGCAGAGGTTCAAACCATAGAAAGTTAGAGTGTCAGTCCTCTTGTACTTAAGTGGGCATTGTGCCTTTTGTATTAAATTCGGATGCAATTTCTATGTTTCATCGTCAATAAGAAGGTCCAAGGTATACAGTAAACCTGAAGTGAAGCTTGGGAATCTAAAACTGGACTCACAGGAGTGATTTAAATCATAGAAAGTTAGAGTGTCAGTCCTCTTGTACTTAAGCCGGCATTGTGCCTTTTGTATTAAATTCGGATGCAAATTCTGTGTTACATCGTCAATAAGAAGGTCCAATGATTACAGTAAACCTGAAGTGAAGCATCGAAATAAAACTCAACTCACAGGAGAGGTTCAAATCATAGAAAGTTAGAGTGTCAGTCCTCTTGTACTTAAGTCGGCATTTTGCCTTTTGTATTAAATTCGGACGCAATTTCTGTATTTCTTCGTCAATAAGAAGGTGCAAAGTATACAGAAAAACCTAAAGTAAAGCATCGGAATCTAAAACTGGACTTACAGGAGAGGTTCAAATCATAGAAAGTTAGAGTTTCAGTCCTCTTGTAGTTATGTCGGCGTTGTGCCTTTTGTATTAAATTCGGATGCTATTTCTGTATTTCATCGTCAATAAGAAGGTCCAAGGGATACAGTAAACCTGAAGTGAAGCATCGGAATCTAAAACTGGACTCACAGGAGCGGTTAAATCATAGAACGTTAGAGTGTCTGTCCTCTTGTACTTAGGTCGGCATTGTGCCTTTTGTATTAAATTCGCATGAAATTTCTGTACTTCATCGTCAATAAGAAGGTCCAAGGGATACAGTACACCTGAAGTGAAGCATCGGAATCTAAAACTGGACTCACAGGAGAGGTTCAAACCTTAGAAAGTTAGAGTGTCAGTCCTCTCGTACTTAAGTCGTCATTGTGCCTTTTGTATTAAATTCGGATGCAATTTCTGTATATCATCGTCAATAAGAAGGTCCTAGGTGTACAGTACACCTAAAATGAAGCATCGGAATCGAAAACTGGACTCACAGGAGAGGTTCAAATCATAGAAAGTTAGAGTGTCAGTCGTCTTGTACTTAAGTCGGCATTGTGCCTTTTGTATTAAATTCGGATGCAATATCTGTGTTTCATCGTCAATAAGAAGGTCCAAGGGATACACTAAACCTGAAGTGAAGCATCGGAATCCAAAACCGGGCTCACAGGAGAAGTTCAAATGATAGAAAGTTAGAGTGTCGGTCGTCTTGTACTTAAGTCGGCATTGTGCCTTTTGTGTTAAATTCGGATGCAATTTCTGTGTTTCATCGTCAATTAGAAGGTTCAAGGGATACAGCAAAACCTGAAATGAAGCATCGGAATTTAAAACTGGACTCACAGGAGAGGTTAAAATCATAGAAAGTTAGAGTGTCAATCCTCTTGTACTTATTTCGGCATTGTGCCATTTGTATTAATTTCGGATGCAATTTCTGTGTTTCATCCTCAATAAGAAGGTCCAAGGGATACAGTAAACCCGTAGTGAAGCATCAGAATCTAAAACTGGACTCACAGGAGAGGTTCAAACCATAGAAAGTTAGAGTGTCAGTCCTCTTGTACTTAAGTGGGAATTGTGCCTTTTGTATTAAATTCGGATGCAATTTCTATGTTTCATCGTCAATAAGAAGGTCCAAGGTATACAGTAAACCTGAAGTGAAGCTTGGGAATCTAAAACTGGACTCACAGGAGTGATTTAAATCATAGAAAGTTAGAGTGTCAGTCCTCTTGTACTTAAGCCGGCATTGTGCCTTTTGTATTAAATTCGGATGCAAATTTTGTGTTACATCGTCAATAAGAAGGTCCAATGATTACAGTAAAGCTGAAGTGAAGCATCGAAATAAAACTCAACTCTCAGGAGAGGTTCAAATCATAGAAAGTTAGAGTGTCAGTCCTCTTGTACTTAAGTCGGCATTTTGCCTTTTGTATTAAGTTCGGACGCAATTTCTGTATTTCTTCGTCAATAAGAAGGTGCAAAGTATACAGTAAACCTAAAGTAAAGCATCGGAATCTAAAACTGGACTTACAGGAGTGGTTCAAATCATAGAAAGTTAGCATGTCAGCCCTCGTGTACTTAGGTCGGCATTGTGTCTTTTGTTTTAAATTCAGATGCAATTTCTGTGTTTCATCGTCAATAAGAAGGTTCAAGGGATACAGTAAACCTGAAGTGAAGCATCGGAATCTAAAACTGGACTCGCAGGAGAGGTTCAAATCATAGAAAGTTAGAGTGTCAGTCCGCTTGTACTTAAGTCGGCACTGTGCCTTTTGTATTAAATTCGGATGCAATTTTTGTGCTTCATCGTCAATAAGAAGGTCCAAGGGATACAGTAAACCTGAAGTGAACCATCGGAATCTAAAACTGGTCTCACAGGAGAGGTTCAAATCATAGAAAGTTAGAGTTTCAGTCCTCTTGTAGTTAAGTCGGCGTTGTGCCTTTTGTATTAAATTCGGTTGCTATTTCTGTGTTTCATCGTCAATAAGAAGGTCCGAGGGATACAGTAAATCTGAAGTGAAGCATCGGAAACTATAACTGGACTCTCAGGAGAGGTTTAAATCATAGAAAGTTAGAGTGTCAGTCCTCTTGTACTTAAGTCGGCATTGTGCCTTTTGTATTAAATTCGGATGCAATTTCTGTATAACATCGTCAATAAGAAGGTCCTAGGTGTACAGTACACCTAAAATGAAGCATCGGAATCTAAAACTGGACTCACAGGAGAGGTTCAAATCATAGAAAGTTAGAGTGTCAGTCGTCTTGTACTTAAGTCGGCATTGTGCCTTTTGTATTAAATTCGGATGCAATATCTGTGTTTCATCGTCAATAAGAAGGTCCAAGGGATACAGTAAACCTGAAGTGAAGCATCGGAATCCAAAACCGGGCTCACAGGAGAAGTTCAAATGATAGAAAGTTAGAGTGTCAGTCGTCTTGTACTTAAGTCGGCATTGTGCCTTTTGTATTAAATTAGGATGCAATTTCTGTGTTTCATCGTCAATTAGAAGGTCCAAGGGATACAGTAAACCTGAAATGAAGCATCGGAATTTAAAACTCTACTCACAGGAGAGGTTCAAATCATAGAAAGTTAGAGTGTCAATCCTCTTGTAGTTATTTCGGCATTGTGCCATTTGTATTAAATTCGGATGCAATTTCTGTGTTTCATCCTCAATAAGATGGTCCAAGGGATACAGTAAACATGAAGTGCAGGATCTGAACCTAAAACTGGTCTCACAGGAGAGGTTCAAATCATAGAAAGTTTGAGTGTCAGTCCTCTTGTACTTAAGACGGCATTGTGCCTTTGTATTAAATTAGGATGCAATTTCTGTGTTTCATCGTCAATAAGAAGGTCCAAGGTATATAGTAAACCTGAAGTGAAGCATCGGAAACTATAACTGGTCTCACAGGAGAGGTTCAAATCATATAAAGTTTGAGTGTCAGTCCTCTTGTACTTAAGACGGCATTGTGCCTTTTGTATTAAACTCAGATGCAATTTCTGCGTTTCATCGTCAATAAGAAGGTCCTAGGTGTACAGTACACCTAAAATGAAGCATCGGATGCCAAAACTGGACTCACAGGAGAGGTTCAAATCATAGAAAGTTAGAGTGTCAGTCGTCTTGTACTTAAGTCGGCATTGTGCCTTTTGTATTAAATTCGGATGCAATATCTGTGTTTCATCATCAATAAGAAGGTCCGAGGGATACAGTATACCTGAAGTGAAGCATCAGAATCCAAAACCGGGCTCACAGGAGAAGTTCAAATCATAGAAAGTTAGAGTGTCAGTCCTCTTGTACTTAAGTCGGCATTGTGCCTTTTGTATTAAATTCGGATGCAATTTCTGTGTTTCATCGTCAATTAGAAGGTCCAAGGGATACAGTAAACCTTAAATGAAGCATCGGAATTTAAAACTGGACTCACAGGAGAGGTTCATATCATAGAAAGTTAGAGTGTCAGTCCTCTTGTACTTAAGTCGGCATTGTGCCATTTGTATTAAATTCGGATGCAATTTCTTTGTTTCATCGTCAATAAGAAGGTCCAAGGTATACAGTAAACCTGAAGTGAAGCATCGGAATTTGAAACTGAATTCACAGGAGAGGTTTAAATCATAGAAAGTTAGAGTGTCTGTCCTCTTGTACTTAAGTCGGCATTGTGTCTTTTGTTTTAAATTCAGATGCAATTTCTGTGTTTCATCGTCAATAAGAAGGTCCAAGGGATACAGTAAACCTGAAGTGAAGCATCGGAATCTTAAACTGGACTCGCAGGAGAGGTTCAAATCATAGAAAGTTAGAGTGTCAGTCCGCTTGTACTTAAGTCGGCACTGTGCCTTTTGTATAAAATTCGGATGTAATTTCTGTGCTTCATCGTCAATAAGAAGGTCCAAGGGATACAGTAAACCTGAAGTGAACCATCGGAATCTAAAACTGGACTCACAGGAGAGGTTCAAAACATAGAAAGTTAGAGTTTCAGTCCTCTTGTACTTAAGTCGGCGTTGTGCCTTTTGTATTAAATTCGGATGCTATTTCTGTGTTTCATCGTCAATAAGAAGGTCCGAGGAATACAGTAAACCTAAAGTGAAGCATCGGAAACTATAACTGGACTCTCAGGAGAGGTTCAAATCATAGAAAGTTAGAGTGTCAGTCCTCTTGTACTTAAGTCGACATTGTGCCTTTTGTATTAAATTCGGACGCAATTTCTGTATTTCATCGTCAATAAGAAGGACCAAGGGATACAGTAAACCTGAAGTGAAGCATCGGAATCTAAAACTGGACTCACAGGAGCGGTTAAATCATAGAAAGTTAGAGTGTCTGTCCTCTTGTACTTAAGTCGTCATTGTGCCTTTTGTATTAAATTCGCATGCAATTTCTGTGATTCATCGTCAATAAGAAGGTCCAAGGGATACAGTACACCTGAAGTGAAGCATCGGAATCTAAAACTGGACTCACAGGAGAGGTTCAAATCTTAGAAAGTTAGCGTGTCAGTCCTCTTGTACTTAAGACGACATTGTGCCTTTTGTATTAAATTCGGATGCAATTTCTGTATATCATCGTCAATAAGAAGGTCCTAGGTGAACAGTACACCTAAAATGAAGCATCGGAATCTATAACTGGACTCACAGGAGAGGTTCAAATCATAGAAAGTTAGAGTGTCAGTCGTCTTGTACTTAAGTCGGCATTGTGCTCTTTGTATTAAATTCGGATGCAATATCTGTGTTTCATCGTTAATAAGAAGGTCCAAGGGATACAGTAAACCTGAAGTGAAGCATCGGAATCCAAAACCCGGCTCACAGGAGAAGTTCAAATCATAGAAAGTTAGAGTGTCAGTCCTCTTGTACTTAAGTCGGCATTCTGCCTTTTGTATTAAATTCGGATGCAATTTCTGTGTTTCATCGTCAATTAGAAGGTCCAAGGGATACAGTAAACCTGAAAAGAAGTATCGAAATTTAAAACTGGACTCACAGGAGAGGCTCAAATCATAGAAAATTAGAGTGTCAGTCCTCTTGTACTTAAGTCGGCATTGTGCCATTTGTATAAAATTCGGATGCAATTTCTGTGTTTCATCGTCAATAAGAAGGTCCAAGGGATACAGTAAACCTGAAGTGCAGCATCTGAACCTAAGACTGGACTCAAAGGCGGGGTTCAAATCATAGAAAGTGAGAGTGTCAGTCCTCTTGTACTTAAGTCGGCATTGTGCCTTTTGTATTAAATTCGGATGCAATTTCTGTATTTCATCATCAATAAGAAGGTCCAAGGTATACAGAAACCTGAAGTGAAGCGTCGGAATCTAAAACTGGACTCACAGGAAAGGTTCAAATCATAGAAAGTTGGAGTGTCAGTCCTCTTGTACTTAAGTCGGCATTGTGCCGTTTGTATTAAATTCGGATGCAATTTCTGTGTTTCATCGTCAATAAGAAGGTCCTAGGAATACAGTAAACCTGAAGTGAAGCATCGGATCTAAAACTGGACTCACAGGAGAGGTTCAAATCATAGAAAGTTAGAGTGTCAGTCCTCTTGTACTTAAGTCGGCATTGTGCCTTTTGTATTAATTTCGGAAGCAATTTTTGTGCTTCATCGTCAATAAAAAGGTCCACGGTATACAGAAAACCTGAAGAGAAAGCATCGGAATCTAAAACTGGACTCACAGGAGCTGTTAAATCCTAGAAAGTTAGAGTGTCCGTCCTCTTGAACTTAAGTGGGCATTGTGCCCTTTGTATTAAATTCGGATGCAATTTCTGTATTTCATCGTCAATAAGAAGGTCAAAGGTATACAGTAAACCTGAAGTGAAGCATCGGAATCTAAAACTGGACTCACAGGAGTGATTTAAATCATAGAAAGTTAGAGTGTCAGTCCTCTTGTACTTAAGTCGGCATTGTGCCTTTTGTATTAAATTCGGATGCAATACCTGTGTTTCATCGTCAATAAGAAGGTCCAATGATTACAGTAAACCTGAAGTGAAGCATCGAAATAAAACTCAACCCACAGGAGAGGTTCAAATCATAGAAAGTTAGAATGTCAGTCCTCTTGCACTTAAGTCGGCATTGTGCCTTTTGTATTAAATTCGGATGCAATTTCTATGTTTCATCGTCAATAAGAAGGTCCAAGGTATACAGTAAACCTAAAGTGAAGCATCGGAATCTAAAACTGGACTCACAGGAGAGGTTCAAATCATAGAAAGTTAGAGTGTCAGTCCTCTTGTACTTAAGTCGGCATTGTGCCATTTGTATTAAATTCGGATGCAATTTCTGTGTTTCATCGTCAATTAGAAGGTCCAAGGGATACAGTAAACCTGAAATGAAGCATCGGAATTTAAAACTGGACTCACAGGAGAGGTTCAAATCATAGAAAGTTAGAGTGTCAGTCCTCTTGTACTTAAGTCGGCATTGTGCCATTTGTATTAAATTGGGATGCAATTTCTGTGTTTCATCGGCAATTAGAAAGTCCAAGGGATACAGTAAACCTGAAGTGCAGCATCTGAACCTAAAACTGGACTCAAAGGCGTGGTTATAATCATAGAAAGTGAGAGTGTCAGTCCGCTTGTACTTAAGTCGGCACTGTGCCTTTTGTATTAAATTCGGATGTAATTTCTGTGCTTCATCGTCAATAAGAAGGTCCAAGGGATACAGTAAACCTGAAGTGAACCATCGGAATCTAAAACTGGACTCACAGGAGAGGTTCAAAACATAGAAAGTTAGAGTTTCAGTCCTCTTGTACTTAAGTCGGCGTTGTGCCTTTTGTATTAAATTCGGATGCTATTTCTGTGTTTCATCGTCAATAAGAAGGTCCGAGGAATACAGTAAACCTAAAGTGAAGCATCGGAAACTATAACTGGACTCTCAGGAGAGGTTCAAATCATAGAAAGTTAGAGTGTCAGTCCTCTTGTACTTAAGTCGACATTGTGCCTTTTGTATTAAATTCGGACGCAATTTCTGTATTTCATCGTCAATAAGAAGGACCAAGGGATACAGTAAACCTGAAGTGAAGCATCGGAATCTAAAACTGGACTCACAGGGGCGGTTAAATCATAGAAAGTTAGAGTGTCTGTCCTCTTGTACTTAAGTCGTCATTGTGCCTTTTGTATTAAATTCGCATGCAATTTCTGTGCTTCATCGACAATAAGAAGGTCCAAGGGATACAGTACACCTGAAGTGAAGCATCGGAATCTAAAACTGGACTCACAGGAGAGGTTCAAATCTTAGAAAGTTAGAGTGTCAGTCCTCTTGTACTTAAGACGACATTGTGCCTTTTGTATTAAATTCGGATGCAATTTCTGTATATCATCGTCAATAAGAAGGTCCTAGGTGAACAGTACACCTAAAATGAAGCATCGGAATCTATAACTGGACTCACAGGAGAGGTTCAAATCATAGAAAGTTAGAGTGTCTGTCGTCTTGTACTTAAGTCGGCATTGTGCTCTTTGTATTAAATTCGGATGCAATATCTGTGTTTCATCGTCAATAAGAAGGTCCAAGGGATACAGTAAACCTGAAGTGAAGCATCGGAATCAAAAACCCGGCTCACAGGAGAAGTTCAAATCATAGAAAGTTAGAGTGTCAGTCCTCTTGTACTTAAGTCGGCATTCTGCCTTTTGTATTAAATTCGGATGTAATTTCTGTGTTTCATCGTCAATTAGAAGGTCCAAGGGATACAGTAAACCTGAAAAGAAGTATCGAAATTTAAAACTGGAGTCACAGGAGAGGCTCAAATCATAGAAAGTTAGAGTTTCAGTCCTCTTGTACTTAAGTCAGCATTGTGCCTTTTGTATTAAATTCGCATGAAATTTCTGTGTTTCATCGTCAATAAGAAGGTCCAAGGGATACAGTACACCTGAAGTGAAGCATCGGAATCTAAAACTGGACTCACAAGAGAGGTTGAAATCATAGAAAGTTAGAGTGTCAGTCGTCTTGTACTTAAGTCGGCATTGTGCCTTTTGTATTAAATTCGGATGCAATATCTGTCTTTCATCGTCAACAAGAAGGTCCAAGGGATACAGTAAACCTGAAGTGAAGCATCGGAATCCAAAACCGGGCTCACAGGAGAAGTTCAAATGATAAGAAGTTAGAGTGTCAGTCCTCTTGTACTTAAGTCGGCATTGTGCCTTTTGTATTAAATTCGGATGCAATTTCTGTGTTTCATCGTCAATTAGAAGGTCCAAGGGATACAGTAAACCTGAAATGAAGCATCGGAATTTAAAACTGGACTCACAGGAGAGGTTCAAATCATAGAAAGTTAGAGTGTCAGTCCTCTTGTACTTAAGTCGGCATTGTGCCATTTGTATTAAATTCGGATGCAATTTCTGTGTTTCATCGGCAATTAGAAAGTCCAAGGGATACAGTAAACCTGAAGTGCAGCATCTGAACCTAAAACTGGACTCAAAGGCGTGGTTATAATCATAGAAAGTGAGAGTGTCAGTCCGCTTGTACTTAAGTCGGCACTGTGCCTTTTGTATTAAATTCGGATGTAATTTCTGTGCTTCATCGTCAATAAGAAGGTCCAAGGGATACAGTAAACCTGAAGTGAACCATCGGAATCTAAAACTGGACTCACAGGAGAGGTTCAAAACATAGAAAGTTAGAGTTTCAGTCCTCTTGTACTTAAGTCGGCGTTGTGCCTTTTTATTAAATTCGGATGCTATTTCTGTGTTTCATCGTCAATAAGAAGGTCCGAGGAATACAGTAAACCTAAAGTGAAGCATCGGAAACTATAACTGGACTCTCAGGAGAGGTTCAAATCATAGAAAGTTAGAGTGTCAGTCCTCTTGTACTTAAGTCGACATTGTGCCTTTTGTATTAAATTCGGACGCAATTTCTGTATTTCATCGTCAATAAGAAGGACCAAGGGATACAGTAAACCTGAAGTGAAGCATCGGAATCTAAAACTGGACTCACAGGGGCGGTTAAATCATAGAAAGTTAGAGTGTCTGTCCTCTTGTACTTAAGTCGTCATTGTGCCTTTTGTATTAAATTCGCATGCAATTTCTGTGCTTCATCGACAATAAGAAGGTCCAAGGGATACAGTACACCTGAAGTGAAGCATCGGAATCTAAAACTGGACTCACAGGAGAGGTTCAAATCTTAGAAAGTTAGAGTGTCAGTCCTCTTGTACTTAAGACGACATTGTGCCTTTTGTATTAAATTCGGATGCAATTTCTGTATATCATCGTCAATAAGAAGGTCCTAGGTGAACAGTACACCTAAAATGAAGCATCGGAATCTATAACTGGACTCACAGGAGAGGTTCAAATCATAGAAAGTTAGAGTGTCTGTCGTCTTGTACTTAAGTCGGCATTGTGCTCTTTGTATTAAATTCGGATGCAATATCTGTGTTTCATCGTCAATAAGAAGGTCCAAGGGATACAGTAAACCTGAAGTGAAGCATCGGAATCAAAAACCCGGCTCACAGGAGAAGTTCAAATCATAGAAAGTTAGAGTGTCAGTCCTCTTGTACTTAAGTCGGCATTCTGCCTTTTGTATTAAATTCGGATGTAATTTCTGTGTTTCATCGTCAATTAGAAGGTCCAAGGGATACAGTAAACCTTAAAAGAAGTATCGAAATTTAAAACTGGACTCACAGGAGAGGCTCAAATCATAGAAAGTTAGAGTGTCAGTCCTCTAGTACTTAAGTCGGCATTGTGCCATTTGTATAAAATTCGGATGCAATTTCTGTGTTTCATCGTCAATAAGAAGGTCCAAGGGATACAGTAAACCTGAAGTGCAGCATCTGAACCTAAAACTGGACTCAAAGGCGGGGTTCAAATCATAGAAAGTGAGAGTGTCAGTCCTCTTGTACTTAAGTCGGCATTGTGCCTTTTGTATTAAATTCGGATGCAATTTCTGTATTTCATCATCAATAAGAAGGTCCAAGGTATACAGTAAACCTGAAGTGAAGCGTCGGAATCTAAAAATGGACTCACAGGAGAGGTTCAAATCATAGAAAGTTAGAGTGTCAGTCCTCTTGTACTTAAGTCGGCATTGTGCCGTTTGTATTAAATTCGGATGCAATTTCTGTGTTTCATCGTCAATAAGAAGGTCCTAGGAATACAGTAAACCTGAAGTGAAGCATCGGATCTAAAACTGGACTCACAGGAGAGGTTCAAATCATAGCAAGTTTGAGTGTCAGTCCTCTTGTACTTAAGACGGCATTGTGCCTTTGTATTAAATTCGGATGCAATTTCTGTGTTTCATCGTCAATAAGAAGGTCCAAGGTATACAGTAAACCAGAAGTGAAGCATCGGAATCTAAAACTGGACTCACAGAAGAAGTTAAAATCATAGAAAGTTAGAGTGTCAGTCCTCTTGTACTTAAGTCGGCATTGTGCCTTTTGTATTAATTTCGGAAGCAATTTTTGTGCTTCATCGTCAATAAAAAGGTCCACGGTATACAGAAAACCTGAAGAGAAAGCATCGGAATCTAAAACTGGACTCACAGGAGCTGTTAAATCCTAGAAAGTTAGAGTGTCAGTCCTCTTGAAGTTAAGTGGGCATTGTGCCCTTTGTATTAAATTCGGATGCAATTTCTGTATTTCATCGTCAATAAGAAGGTCAAAGGTATACAGTAAACCTGAAGTGAAGCATCGGAATCTAAAACTGGACTCACAGGAGTGATTTAAATCATAGAAAGTTAGAGTGTCAGTCCTCTTGTAGTTAAGTCGGCATTGTGCCTTTTGTATTAAATTCGGATGCAATACCTGTGTTTCATCGTCAATAAGAAGGTCCATCGATTACAGTAAACCTGAAGTGAAGCATCGAAATAAAACTCAACCCACAGGAGAGGTTCAAATCATAGAAAGTTAGAATGACAGTCCTCTTGCACTTAAGTCGGCATTGTGCCTTTTGTATTAAATTCGGATGCAATTTCTATGTTTCATCGTCAATAAGAAGGTCCAAGGTATACAGTAAACCTGAAGTGAAGCATCGGAATCTAAAACTGGACTCACAGGAGAGGTTCAAATCATAGAAAGTTAGAGTGTCAGCCCTCTTGTACTTAAGTCGGCATTGTGCCATTTGTATTAAATTCGGATGCAATTTCTGTGTTTCATCGGCAATAAGAAAGTCCAAGGGATACAGTAAACCTGAAGTGCAGCATCTGAACCTAAAACTGGACTCAAAGGCGTGGTTATAATCATAGAAAGTTAGAGTGTCAGTCCTCTTGTACTTAAGTCGGCATTGTGCCTTCGGTAATAAATTCGGATGCAATTTCTGTGCTTCATCGTCAATAAGCAGGTCCAAGGGATACAGTAAACCTGAAGTGAACCATCGGAATCTAAAACTGGACTCACAGGAGAGGTTCAAATCATAGAAAGTTAGAGTTTCAGTCCTCTTGTACTTAAGTCGGCATTGTGCATTTTGTATTAAATTCGCATGAAATTTCTGTGTTTCATCGTCAATAAGAAGGTCCAAGGGATACAGTACACCTGAAGTGAAGCATCGGAATCTAAAACTGGACTCACAAGAGAGGTTGAAATCATAGAAAGTTAGAGTGTCAGTCGTCTTGTACTTAAGTCGGCATTGTGCCTTTTGTATTAAATTCGGATGCAATATCTGTCTTTCATCGTCAATAAGAAGGTCCAAGGGATACAGTAAACCTGAAGTGAAGCATCGGAATCCAAAACCGGGCTCACAGGAGAAGTTCAAATGATAAGAAGTTAGAGTGTCAGTCCTCTTGTACTTAAGTCGGCATTGTGCCTTTTGTATTAAATTCGGATGCAATTTCTGTGTTTCATCGTTAATTAGAAGGTCCAAGGGATACAGTAAACCTGAAATGAGGCATCGGAATTTAAAACTGGACTCACAGGAGAGGTTCAAATCATAGAAAGTTAGAGTGTCAGTCCTCTTGTACTTAAGTCGGCATTGTGCCATTTGTATTAAATTCGGATGCAATTTCTGTGTTTCATCGGCAATAAGAAAGTCCAAGGGATACAGTAAACCTGAAGTGCAGCATCTGAACCTAAAACTGGACTCAAAGGCGTGGTTATAATCATAGAAAGTGAGAGTGTCAGTCCTCTTGTACTTAAGTCGGCATTGTGCCTTTGGTAATAAATTCGGATGCAATTTCTGTATTTCATCATCAATAAGAAGGTCCAAGGTATACAGTAAACCTGAAGTGAAGCGTCGGAATCTAAAACTGGACTCACAGGAGAGGTTCAAATCATAGAAAGTTCGAGTGTCAGTCCTCTTGTACTTAAGTCTGAATTGTGCCGTTTGTATTAAATTCGGATGCAATTTCTGTGTTTCATCGTCAATAAGAAGGTCCAAGGTATACAGTAAACCTGAAGTGAAGCATCGGAATCTAAAACTGGACTCACAGGAGTGGTTAAATCATAGAAAGTTAGAGTGTCTGTCCTCTTGTACTTAAGTCGTCATTGTGCCTTTTGTATTAAATTCGCATGCAATATCTGTGCTTCATCGTCAATAAGAAGGTCCAAGGGATACAGTACACCTGAAGTGAAGCATCGGAATCTAAAACTGGACTCACAGGAGAGGTTCAAATCTTAGAAAGTTAGAGTGTCAGTCCTCTTGTACTTAAGACGACATTGTGCCTTTTGTATTAAATTCGGATGCAATTTCTGTATATCATCGTCAATAAGAAGGTCCTAGGTGTACAGTAAACCTAAAATGAAGCATCGGAATCTATAACTGGACTCACAGGAGAGGTTCAAATCATAGAAAGTTAGAGTGTCAGTCCTCTTGTACTTAAGTCGGCATTGTGCCGTTTGTATTAAATTCGGATGCAATTTCTGTGTTTCATCGTCAATAAGAAGGTCCTAGGAATACAGTAAACCTGAAGTGAAGCATCGGATCTAAAACTGGACTCACAGGAGAGGTTCAAATCATAGAAAGTTTGAGTGTCAGTCCTCTTGTACTTAAGTCGGCATTGTGCCTTTGTATTAAATTCGGATGCAATACCTGTGTTTCATCGTCAATAAGAAGGTCCAATGATTACAGTAAACCTGAAGTGAAGCATCGAAATAAAACTCAACCCACAGGAGAGGTTCAAATCATAGAAAGTTAGAATGTCAGTCTCCTTGCACTTAAGTCGGCATTGTGCCTTTTGTATTAAATTCGGATGCAATTTCTATGTTTCATCGTCAATAAGAAGGTCCAAGGTATACAGTAAACCTGAAGTGAAGCATCGGAATCTAAAACTGGACTCACAGGAGAGGTTCAAATCATAGAAAGTTAGAGTGTCAGTCCTCTTGTACTTAAATCGGCATTGTGCCATTTGTATTAAATTCGGATGCAATTTCTGTGTTTCATCGGCAATAAGAAAGTCCAAGGGATACAGTAAACCTGAAGTGCAGCATCTGAACCTAAAACTGGACTCAAAGGCGTGGTTATAATCATAGAAAGTTAGAGTGTCAGTCCTCTTGTACTTAAGTCGGCATTGTGCCTTTGGTAATAAATTCGGATGCAATTTCTGTGCTTCATCGTCAATAAGCAGGTCCAAGGGATACAGTAAACCTGAAGTGAACCATCGGAATCTAAAACTGGACTCACAGGAGAGGTTCAAATCATAGAAAGTTAGAGTTTCAGTCCTCTTGTACTTAAGTCGGCATTGTGCCTTTTGTATTAAATTCGCATGAAATTTCTGTGTTTCATCGTCAATAAGAAGGTCCAAGGGATACAGTACACCTGAAGTGAAGCATCGGAATCTAAAACTGGACTCACAAGAGAGGTTGAAATCATAGAAAGTTAGAGTGTCAGTCCTCTTGTACTTAAGTCGGCATTGTGCCATTTGTATTAAATTCGGATGCAATTTCTGTGTTTCATCGGCAATAAGAAAGTCCAAGGGATACAGTAAACCTGAAGTGCAGCATCTGAACCTAAAACTGGACTCAAAGGCGTGGTTATAATCATAGAAAGTGAGAGTGTCAGTCCTCTTGTACTTAAGTCGGCATTGTGCCTTTGGTAATAAATTCGGATGCAATTTCTGTATTTCATCATCAATAAGAAGGTCCAAGGTATACAGTAAACCTGAAGTAAAGCGTCGGAATCTAAAACTGGACTCACAGGAGAGGTTCAAATCATAGAAAGTTAGAGTGTCAGTCCTCTTGTACTTAAGTCTGAATTGTGCAGTTTGTATTAAATTCGGATGCAATTTCTGTGTTTCATCGTCAATAAGAAGGTCCAAGGTATACAGTAAACCTGAAGTGAAGCATCGGAATCTAAAACTGGACTCACAGGAGCGGTTAAATCATAGAAAGTTAGAGTGTCTGTCCTCTTGTACTTAAGTCGTCATTGTGCCTTTTGTATTAAATTCGCATGCAATTTCTGTGCTTCATCGTCAATAAGAAGGTCCAAGGGATACAGTACACCTGAAGTGAAGCATCGGAATCTAAAACTGGACTGACAGGAGAGGTTCAAATCTTAGAAAGTTAGAGTGTCAGTCGTCTTGTACTTAAGTCGGCACTGTGCCTTTTGTATTAAATTCGGATGAAATATCTGTCTTTCATCGTCAATAAGAAGGTCCAAGGGATACAGTAAACCTGAAGTGAAGCATCGGAATCCAAAACCGGGCTCACAGGAGAAGTTCAAATGATAAGAAGTTAGAGTGTCAGTCCTCTTGTACTTAAGTCGGCATTGTGCCTTTTGTATTAAATTCGGATGCAATTTCTGTGTTTCATCGTCAATTAGAAGGTCCAAGGGATACAGTAAACCTGAAATGAAGCATCGGAATTTAAAACTGGACTCACAGGAGAGGTTCAAATCATAGAAAGTTAGAGTGTCAGTCCTCTTGTACTTAAGTCGGCATTGTGCCATTTGTATTAAATTCGGATGCAATTTCTGTGTTTCATCGGCAATAAGAAAGTCCAAGGGATACAGTAAACCTGAAGTGCAGCATCTGAACCTAAAACTGGACTCAAAGGCGTGGTTATAATCATAGAAAGTGAGAGTGTCAGTCCTCTTGTACTTAAGTCGGCATTGTGCCTTTGGTAATAAATTCGGATGCAATTTCTGTATTTCATCATCAATAAGAAGGTCCAAGGTATACAGTAAACCTGAAGTGAAGCGTCGGAATCTAAAACTGGACTCACAGGAGAGGTTCAAATCATAGAAAGTTAGAGTGTCAGTCCTCTTGTACTTAAGTCTGAATTGTGCCGTTTGTATTAAATTCGGATGCAATTTCTGTGTTTCATCGTCAATAAGAAGGTCCAAGGTATACAGTAAACCTGAAGTGAAGCATCGGAATCTAAAACTGGACTCACAGGAGCGGTTAAATCATAGAAAGTTAGAGTGTCTGTCCTCTTGTACTTAAGTCGTCATTGTGCCTTTTGTATTAAATTCGCATGCAATTTCTGTGCTTCATCGTCAATAAGAAGGTCCAAGGGATACAGTACACCTGAAGTGAAGCATCGGAATCTATAACTGTACTCACAGGAGAGGTTCAAATCATAGAAAGTTAGAGTGTCAGTCGTCTTGTACTTAAGTCGGCATTGTGCTCTTTGTATTAAATTCGGATGCAATATCTGTGTTTCATCGTCAATAAGAAGGTCCAAGGGATACAGTAAACCTGAAGTGCAGCATCTGAACCTAAAACTGGACTCAAAGGCGGGGTTCAAATCATAGAAAGTGAGAGTGTCAGTCTTCTTGTACTTAAGTCGGCATTGTGCCTTTTGTATTAAATTCGGATGCAATTTCAGTATTTCATCATCAATAAGAAGGTCCAAGGTATACAGTAAACCTGAAGTGAAGCGTCGGAATCTAAAACTGGACTCACAGGAGAGGTTCAAATCATAGAAAGTGAGAGTGTCAGTCTTCTTGTACTTAAGTCGGCATTGTGCCTTTTGTATTAAATTCGGATGCAATTTCTGTATTTCATCATCAATAAGAAGGTCCAAGGTATACAGTAAACCTGAAGTGAAGCTTCGGAATCTAAAACTGGACTCACAGGAGAGGTTCAAATCATAGAAAGTTAGAGTGTCAGTCCTCTTGTACTTAAGTCGGCATTGTGCCGTTTGTATTAAATTCGGATGCAATTTCTGTGTTTCATCGTCAATAAGAAGGTCCTAGGAATACAGTAAACCTGAAGTGAAGCATCGGATCTAAAACTGGACTCACAGGAGAGGTTCAAATCATAGAAAGTTTGAGTGTCAGTCCTCTTGTACTTAAGACGGCATTGTGCCTTTGTATTAAATTCGGATGCAATTTCTGTGTTTCATCGTCAATAAGAAGGTCCAAGGTATACAGTAAACCAGAAGTGAAGCATCGGAATCTAAAACTGGACTCACAGAAGAAGTTAAAATCATAGAAAGTTAGAGTGTCAGTCCTCTTGTACTTAAGTCGGCATTGTGCCTTTTGTATTAATTTCGGAAGCAATTTTTGTGCTTCATCGTCAATAAAAAGGTCCACGGTATACAGAAAACCTGAAGAGAAAGCATCGGAATCTAAAACTAGACTCACAGGAGCTGTTAAATCCTAGAAAGTTAGAGTGTCAGTCCTCTTGAACTTAAGTGGGCATTGTGCCCTTTGTATTAATTTCGGATGCAATTTCTGTATTTCATCGTCAATAAGAAGGTCAAAGGTATACAGTAAACCTGAAGTGAAGCATCGGAATCTAAAACTGGACTCACAGGAGTGATTTAAATCATAGAAAGTTAGAGTGTCAGTCCTCTTGTACTTAAGTCGGCATTGTGCCTTTTGTATTAAATTCGGATGCAATACCTGTGTTTCATCGTCAATAAGAAGGTCCAATGATTACAGTAAACCTGAAGTGAAGCATCGAAATTAAACTCAACCCACAGGAGAGGTTCAAATCATAGAAAGTTAGAATGTCAGTCCTCTTGCACTTAAGTCGGCATTGTGCCTTTTGTATTAAATTCGGATGCAATTTCTATGTTTCATCGTCAATAAGAAGGTCCAAGGTATACAGTAAACCTGAAGTGAAGCATCGGAATCTAAAACTGGACTCACAGGAGTGATTTAAATCATAGAAAGTTAGTGTGTCAGTCCTCTTGTACTTAAGTCGGCATTGTGCCTTTTTTATTAAATTCGGATGCAAATTCTGTGTTTCATCGTCAATAAGAAGGTCCAATGATTACAGTAAACCTGAAGTGAGGCATCGAAACAAAACTCAACACACAGGAGAGGTTCAAATCAAAGAAAGTTAGAGTGACAGTCCTCTTGTAGTTAAGTCGGCATTATGCCTTTTGTATTAAATTCGAATGCAATTTCTGTATTTCTTCGTCAATAAGAAGGTGCAAAGTATACAGTAAACCTACAGTAAAGCATCGGAATCTAAAACTGGACTTACAGGAGTGGTTCAAATCATAGAAAGTTAGCGTGTCAGTCCTCGTGTACTTAGGTCGGCATTGTGTCTTTTGTTTTAAATTCAGATGCAATTTCTGTGTTTCATCGTCAATAAGAAGGTAAAGGGGATACAGTAAACCTGAAGTGAACCATCGGAATCTAAAACTGGACTCACAGGAGAGGTTCAAATCATAGAAAGTTAGAGTTTCAGTCCTCTTGTACTTAAGTCGGCATTGTGCCTTTTGTATTAAATTCGCATGAAATTTCTGTGCTTCATCGTCAATAAGAAGGTCCAAGGGATACAGTACACCTGAAGTGAAGCATCGGAATCTAAAACTGGACTCACAAGAGAGGTTGAAATCATAGATAGTTAGTGTGTCAGTCGTCTTGTACTTAAGTCGGCATTGTGCCTTTTGTATTAAATTCGGATGCAATATCTGTCTTTCATCGTCAATAAGAAGGTCCAAGGGATACAGTAAACCTGAAGTGAAGCATCGGAATCCAAAACCGGGCTCACAGGAGAAGTTCAAATGATAAGAAGTTAGAGTGTCAGTCCTCTTGTACTTAAGTCGGCATTGTGCCTTTTGTATTAAATTCGGATGCAATTTCTGTGTTTCATCGTCAATTAGAAGGTCCAAGGGATACAGTAAACCTGAAATGAAGCATCGGAATTTAAAACTGGACTCACAGGAGAGGTTCAAATCATAGAAAGTTAGAGTGTCAGTCCTCTTGTACTTAAGTCGGCATTGTGCCATTTGTATTAAATTCGGATGCAATTTCTGTGTTTCATCGGCAATAAGAAAGTCCAAGGGATACAGTAAACCTGAAGTGCAGCATCTGAACCCAAAACTGGACTCAAAGGCGTGGTTCAAATCATAGAAAGTGAGAGTGTTAGTCCTCTTGTACTTAAGTCGGCATTGTGCCTTTGGTAATAAATTCGGATGCAATTTCTGTATTTCATCATCAATAAGAAGGTCCAAGGTATACAGTAAACCTGAAGTGAAGCGTCGGAATCTAAAACTGGACTCACAGGAGAGGTTCAAATCATCGAAAGTTAGAGTGTCAGTCCTCTTGTACTTAAGTCTCAATTGTGCCGTTTGTATTAAATTCGGATGCAATTTCTGTGTTTCATCGTCAATAAGAAGGTCCAAGGTATACAGTAAACCTGAAGTGAAGCATCGGAATCTAAAACTGGACTCACAGGAGAGGTTCAAATCATAGATAGTTAGAGTGTCAGTCCCCTTGTACTTAAGTCGGCATTGTGAATTTTGTATTAAATTCGGAAGCAATTTTTGTGCTTCATCGTCAATTAAAAGGTCCACGGTTTACAGAAAACCTGAAGAGAAAGGACCGGAATCTAAAACTGGACTCACATTAGCTGTTAAATCCTAGAAAGTTAGAGTGTCAGTCCTCTTGAACTTAAGTGGGCATTGTGCCCTTTGTATTATACTCGGATGCAATTTCTGTATTTCATCGGCAATAAGAAGGTCCAAGGTATACAGTAAACCCGTAGTGAAGCATCAGAATCTAAAACTGGACTGACAGGAGAGGTTCAAACCATAGAAAGTTAGAGTGTCAGTCCTCTTGTACTTAAGTGGGCATTGTGCCTTTTGTATTAAATTCGGATGCAATTTCTATGTTTCATCGTCAATAAGAAGGTCCAAGGTATATAGTAAACCTGAAGTGAAGCTTGGGAATCTAAAACTGGACTCACAGGAGTGATTTAAATCATAGAAAGTTAGAGTGTCAGTCCTCTTGTACTTAAGCCGGCATTGTGCCTTTTGTATTAAGTTCGGATGCAAATTCTGTGTTACATCGTCAATAAGAAGGTCCAATGATTACAGTAAACCTGAAGTGAAGCATCGAAATAAAACTCAACTCACAGGAGAGGTTCAAATCATAGAAAGTTAGAGTGTCAGTCCTCTTGTACTTAAGTCGGCATTTTGCCTTTTGTATTAAATTCGGACGCAATTTCTGAATTTCTTCGTCAATAAGAAGGTGCAAAGTATACAGTAAACCTAAAGTAAAGCATCGGAATCTAAAACTGGACTTACAGGAGAGGTTCAAATCATAGAAAGTTAGAGTTTCAGTCCTCTTGTAGTTATGTCGGCGTTGTGCCTTTTGTATTAAATTCGGATGCTATTTCTGTGTTTCATCGTCAATAAGAAGGTCCAAGGGATACAGTAAACCTAAAGTAAAGCATCGGAATCTAAAACTGGACTCACAGGAGAGGTTCAAACCTTAGAAAGTTAGAGTGTCAGTCCTCTCGTTCGTAAGTCGGCATTGTGCCTTTTGTCTTAAATTCGGATGCAATTTCTGTATATCATCGTCAATAAAAAGGACCTAGGTGTACAGTACACCTAAAATGAAGCATCGAAATCTAAAACTGGACTCACAGGAGAGGTTCAAATCATAGAAAGTTAGAGTGTCAGTCGTCTTGTACTTAAGTGGGAATTGTGCTTTTGTATTAAATTCGGATGCAATTTCTAAGTTTCATCGTCAATAAGAAGGTCCAAGGTATACAGTAAACCTGAAGTGAAGCTTGGGAATCTAAAACTGGACTCACAGGAGTGATTTAAATCATAGAAAGTTAGAGTGTCAGTCCTCTTGTACTTAAGCCTTCATTGTGCCTTTTGTTTTAAATTCGGATGCAAATTCTGTGTTACATCGTCAATAAGAAGGTCCAATGATTACAGTAAAGCTGAAGTGAAGCATCGAAATAAAACTCAACTCACAGGAGAGGTTCAAATCATAGAAAGTTAGAGTGTCAGTCCGCTTGTACTTAAGTCGGCACTGTGCCTTTTGTATTAAATTCGGATGCAATTTTTGTGCTTCATCGTCAATAAGAAGGTCCAAGGGATACAGTAAACCTGAAGTGAACCATCGGAATCTAAAACTGGACTTACAGGAGTGGTTCAAGTCATAGAAAGTTAGCGTGTCAGCCCTCGTGTACTTAGGTCGGCATTGTGTCTTTTGTTTTAAATTCAGATGCAATTTCTGTGTTTCATCGTCAATAAGAAGGTACAAGGGATACAGTAAACCTGACGTGAAGCATCGGAATCTAAAACTGGACTCGCAGGAGAGGTTCAAATCATAGAAAGTTAGAGTGTAAGTCCGCTTGTACTTAAGTCGGCACTGTGCCTTTTGTATTAAATTCGGATGCAATTTTTGTGGTTCATCGTCAATGAGAAGGTCCAAGGGATACAGTAAACCTGAAGTGAACCATCGGAATCTAAAACTGGTCTCACAGGAGAGGTTCAAATCATAGAAAGTTAGAGTTTCAGTCCTCTTGTAGTTAAGTCGGCGTTGTGCCTTTTGTATTAAATTCGGATGCTATTTCTGTGTTTCATCGTCAATAAGAGGGTCCGAGGGATACAGTAAATCTGAAGTGAAGCATCGGAAACTATAACTGGACTCTCAGGAGAGGTTCAAATCATAGAAAGTTAGAGTGTCAGTCCTCTTGTAGTTAAGTCGCCATTGTGCCTTTTGTATTAAATTCGGATGCAATTTCTGTATATCATCGTCAATAAGAAGGTCCTAGGTGTACAGTACACCTAAAATGAAGCATCGGAATCTAAAACTGGACTCACAGGAGAGGTTCAAATCATAGAAAGATAGAGTGTCAGTCGTCTTGCACTTAAGTCGGCATTGTGCCTTTTGTATTAAATTCGGATGCAATATCTGTGTTTCATCGTCAATAAGAAGGTCCAAGGGATACAGTAAACCTGAAGTGAAGCATCGGAATCCAAAACCGGGTTCACAGGAGAAGTTCAAATGATAGAAAGTTAGAGTGTCAGTCGTCTTGTACTTAAGTCGGCATTGTGCCTTTTGTATTAAATTCGGATGCAATTTCTGTGTTTCATCGTCAATTAGAAGGTCCAAGGGATACAGTAAACCTGAAATGAAGCATCGGAATTTAAAACTGGACTCACAGGAGAGGTTCAAATCATAGAAAGTTAGAGTGTCAATCCTCTTGTACTTATTTCGGCATTGTGCCATTTGTATTAAATTCGGATGCAATTTCTGTGTTTCATCCTCAATAAGAATGTCCAAGGGATACAGTAAACATGAAGTGCAGCATCTGAACCTAAAACTGGTCTCACAGGAGAGGTTCAAATCGTAGAAAGTTTGTGCGGGAGTCCTCTTGTACTTAAGACGGCATTGTGCCTTTGTATTAAATTAGGATGCAATTTCTGTGTTTCATCGTCAATAAGAGGGTCCAAGGTATATAGTAAACCTGAAGTGAAGCATCGGAATCTAAAACTGGACTCACAGGAGAGGTTCCAATCATAGAAAGTTAGAGTGTCAGTCCTCTTGTACTTAAGTCGGCATTGTGCCTTTTGTATTAAATTCGGATGCAATTTCTGCGTTTCATCGTCAATAAGAAGGTCCTAGGTGTACAGTACACCTAAAATGAAGCATCGGAATCTAAAACTGGACTCGCAGGAGAAGTTCAAATCATAGAAAGTTAGAGTGTCAGTCGTCTTGTACTTAAGTCGGCATTGTGCCTTTGTATTAAATTCGGATGCAATATCTGTGTTTCGTCATCAATAAGAAGGTCCAAGGGATACAGTAAACCTGAAGTGAAGCATCAGAATCCAAAACCGGGCTCACAGGAGAAGTTCAAATCATAGAAAGTTAGAGTGTCAGTCTCCTTGTACTTAAGTCGGCATTGTGCCTTTTGTATTAAATTCGGATGCAATTTCTGTGTTTCATCGTCAATTAGAAAGTCCAAGGGATACAGTAAACCTTAAATGAAGCATCGGAATTTAAAACTGGACTCACAGGAGAGGTTCAAATCATAGAAAGTTAGAGTGTCAGTCCTCTTGTACTTAAGTCGGCATTGTGCCATTTGTATTAAATTCGGATGCTATTTCTGTGTTTCATCGTCAATAAGAAGGTCCGAGGGATACAGTAAACCTGAAGTGAAGCATCGGAAACTATAACTGGTCTCACAGGAGAGGTTCAAATCATATAAAGTTTGAGTGTCAGTCCTCTTGTACTTAAGACGGCATTGTGCCTTTGTATTAAATTAGGATGCAATTTCTGTGTTTCATCGTCAATAAGAAGGTCCAAGGTATACAGTAAACCTGAAGTGAAGCATCGGAATTTGAAACTGAATTCACAGGAGAGGTTTAAATCATAGAAAGTTAGAGTGTCTGTCCTCTTGTACTTAAGTCGGCATTGTGTCTTTTGTTTTAAATTCAGATGCAATTTCTGTGTTTCATCGTCAATAAGAAGGTCCAAGGGATACAGTAAACCTGAAGTGAAGCATCGGAATCTAAAACTGGACTCGCAGGTGAGGTTCAAATCATAGAAAGTTTGAGTGTCAGTCCGCTAGTACTTAAGTCGGCACTGTGCCTTTTGTATTAAATTCGGATGCAATTTCTGTGCTTCATCGTCAATAAGAAGGTCCAAGGGATACAGTAAACCTGAAGTGAACCATCGGAATCTAAAACTGGACTCACAGGAGAGGTTCAAAACATAGAAAGTTAGAGTTTCGGTCCTCTTGTACTTAAGTCGGCGTTGTGCCTTTTGTATTAAATTCGGATGCTATTTCTGTGTGTCATCGTCAATAAGAAGGTCCGAGGGATACAGTAAACCTGAAGTGAAGCATCGGAAGCTATAACTGGACTCTCAGGAGAGGTTCAAATCATAGAAAGTTAAAGTGTCAGTCCTCTTGTACTTAAGTCGGCATTGTGCCTTTTGTATTAAATTCGGACGCAATTTCTATATTTCATCGTCAATAAGAAGGACCAAGGGATACAGTAAACCTGAAGTGAAGCATCGGAATCTAAAACTGGACTCACAGGAGCGGTTAAATCATAGAAAGTTAGAGTGTCTGTCCTCTTGTACTTAAGTCGTCATTGTGCCTTTTGTATTAAATTCGCATGCGATTTCTGTGCTTCATCGTCAATAAGAAGGTCCAAGGGATACAGTACACCTGAAGTGAAGCATCGGAATCTAAAACTGGACTCACAGGAGAGGTTCAAATCTTAGAAAGTTAGAGTGTCAGTCCTCTTGTACTTAAGTCGACATTGTGCCTTTTGTATTAAATTCGGATGCAATTGCTGTATATCATCGTCAATAAGAAGGTCCTAGGTGTACAGTACACCTAAAATGAAGCATCGGAATCTATAACTGGACTCACAGGAGAGGTTCAAATCATAGAAAGTGAGAGTGTCAGTCCTCTTGTACTTAAGTCGGCATTGTGCCTATTGTATTAAATTCGGATGCAATTTCTGTATTTCATCATCAATAAGAAGGTCCAAGGTATACAGTAAACCTGAAGTGAAGCGTCGGAATCTAAAACTGGACTCACAGGAGAGGTTCAAATCATAGAAAGTTAGAGTGTCAGTCCTCTTGTACTTAAGTCGGCATTGTGCCTTTTGTATTAATTTCGGAAGCAATTTTTGTGCTTCATCGTCAATAAAAAGGTCCACGGTATACAGAAAACCTGAAGAGAAAGCATCGGAATCTAAAACTGGACTCACAGGAGCTGTTAAATCCTAGAAAGTTAGAGTGTCAGTCCTCTTGAACTGAAGTGGGCATTGTGCCCTTTGTATTAAATTCGGATGCAATTTCTGTATTTCATCGTCAATAAGAAGGTCCAAGGTATACAGTAAACCTGTAGTGAAGCATCAGAATCTAAAACTGGACTCACAGCAGCTGTTCAAACCATAGAAGGTTAGAGTGTCAGTCCTCTTGTACTTAAGTGGGCATTGTGCCTTTTGTACTAAATTCGGATGCAATTTCTATGTTTCATCATCAATAAGAAGGTCAAAGGTATAAAGTAAACCTGAAGTGAAGCATCGGAATCTAAAACTGGACTCACAGGAGTGATTTAAATCATAGAAAGTTAGAGTGTCAGTCCTCTTGTACTTAAGTCGGCATTGTGCCTTTTGTATTAAATTCGGATGCAATACCTGTGTTTCATCGTCAATAAGAAGGTCCAATGATTACAGTAAACCTGAAGTGAAGCATCGAAATAAAACTCAACCCACAGGAGGGGTTCAAATCATAGAAAGTTAGAATGTCAGTCCTCTTGCACTTAAGTCGGCATTGTGCCTTTTGTATTAAATTTGGATACAATATCTGTGTTTCATCGTCAATTAAAAGGTCCAAGGGATACAGTAAACCTGAAGTGAAGCATCGGAATCTAAAACTAGACTCACAGGAGAGGTTCTAATCATAGACAGTTAGAGTGTCAGTCTTCTTGTACTTAAGTCGGCATTGTGCCTTTTGTATTAAATTCGGATGCAATTTCTGTATTTCTTCGTCAATAAGATGTCCAAGGTAAACAGTAAACCTGAAATGAAGCATCGGAATCTACAACTCAACTCACAGGAGAGGTTCAAATCATAGAAAGTTAGAGTGTTAGTCCTCTTATACTTAAGTCGGCATTGGGCCTAATGTATTTAATTCGGATGCAATATCTGTGTTTCATCCTCAATAAGAAGGTCCAAGGTATACAGGAAACCTGAAGTGAAGCATCGGAATTTAAGACTGGATTCACAGGAGAGGTTTAATTCATAGAAAGTTAGAGTGTCTGTCCTCTTGTACTTAAGTCGGCATTGTGCCTATTGTATTAAATTCGGGTGAAATTTCTGTGGTTCATCGTCAATAAGAAGGTCCAAGGTATACAGAAAACCTGAAGAGAAAGCATCGGAATCTAAAACTATTCTCACAGGGGCGGTTAAATCATAGAGAGTTAAAGTTTCAGTCCTCTTGTACTTAAGTCGGCATTGTGCCTTTTGTATTAAATTCGAATGCAATTTCTGTATTTCATCGTCAATAAGAAGGTCCAAGGTTTACAGTAAACCTGAGTGAAGCATCGAAATCTAAGACTCAACTCACAAGAGAGGTCCAAATTATAGGAAGTTAGAGTGGCAGTCCTCTTGTACTTAAGTCGGCATTGTGCCTTTTGTATTAAATTCGGATGCAATTTCTGTGTTTCATCGTCAATAAGAAGGTCCAAGGGATACAGTAAACCTGAAGTGAAGCATCGGAATCTAAAACTGGACTCACAGGAGAGGTTCAAATCATAGAAAAATTAGAGTGTCAGTCATCTTGTACTTAAGTCGGCATTGTGCCTTTTGTATTAAATTCGGATGCAATTTCTGAATTTCATCGGCAATAAGAAGGTCCAAGGTATACAGTAAACCTGTAGTGAAGCATCAGAATCTAAAACTGGACTCACAGGAGAGGTTCAAACCATAGAAAGTTAGAGTGTCAGTCCTCTTGTATTTAAGTCGGCATTGTGCCTTTTGTATTAAATTCGGATGCAGTTTCTGTGGATCATCATCAATAAGAAGGTCCAAGGTATACAGAAAACCTGAAGAGAAAGCATCGGAATCTAAAACTAGTCTCACAGGAGCGGTTAAATCATAGAAAGTTAAAGTTTCAGTCCTCTTGTACTTAAGTCGGCATTGTGCCTTTTGTATTAAATTCGGATGCAATTTCTGTGTTTCATCGTCGATAAGAAGGTCCAAGGTTTACAGTAAACCTTAGTGAAGCATCGAAATCTAATACTCAACTCACAGGAGAGATTCAAATTATAGAAAGTTAGAGTGTCAGTCCTCTTGTACTTAAGTCGGCATTGTGCCTTTTGTATTAAATTCGGATGCAATTTCTGTGTTTCATCGTCAATAAGAAGGTCCAAGGGATACAGTAAACCTGAAGTGAAGCATCGGAATCTAAAACTGGACTCACAGGAGAGGTTCAAATCATAGAAAAATTAGAGTGTCAGTCATCTTGTACTTAAGTCGGCATTGTGCCTTTTGTATTAAATTCGGATGCAATTTCTGAATTTCATCGGCAATAAGAAGGTCCAAGGTATACAGTAAACCTGTAGTGAAGCATCAGAATCTAAAACTGGACTCACAGGAGAGGTTCAAACCATAGAAAGTTAGAGTGTCAGTCCTCTTGTACTTAAGTGGGCATTGTGCCTTTTGTATAAAATCGGATGCAACTTCTATGTTTCATCGTCAATAAGAAGGTCCAAGGTATACAGTAAACCTGAAGTGAAGCATCGGAGTCTAAAACTGGACTCACAGGAGTGGTTTAAGTCATAGAAAGTTAGAGTGTCAGTCCTCTTGTACTTAAGTCGGCGTTGTGCCTTTTGTATTAAATTCTGATGCAAATTCTGTGTTTCATCGTCAATAAGAAGGTCCAATGATTACAGTAAACCTGAAGTGAAGCATCGAAATAAAACTCAACTCACAGGAGAGGTTCAAATCATAGAAAGTTAGAGTGTCAGTCCTCTTGCACTTAAGTCGGCATTGTGCCTTTTGTATTAAATTTGGATGCAATTTCTGTGTTTCATCGTCAATAAAAGGGTCCAAGGGATACAGTAAACCTAAAGTGAAGCATCGGAGTGTAAAACTAGACCTACAGGAGTGGTTTAAGTCATAGAAAGTTAGAGTGTCAGTCCTCTTGCACTTAAGTCGGCATTGTGCCTTTTGTATTAAATTTGGATGCAATTTCTGTGTTTCATCGTCAATAAAAAGGTCCAAGGGATACAGTAAACCAGAAGTGAAGCATCGGAATCTAAAACTGGACTCACAGGAGAGGTTCAAATCACAGAAAGTTAGAGTGTCAGTCCGCTTGTACTTAAGTGGGCATTGTACCTTTTGTATTAAATTCGGATGCTATTTCTGTATTTCATCGGCAACAAGAAGGTCCAAGGTATACAGTAAACCTGAAGTGAAGCATCAGAAACCAAAACTGGATTCACAGGAGAGGTTCAAACCATAGAAAGTTACAGTGTCAGTCCTCTTGTACTTAAGTCGGCATTGTAACTTTTGTATTAAATCTGGATGCTATATCTGTGCTTCATCGTCAATAAGAACGTCCAAGGGATACAGTAAACATGAAGTTAAGCATCGGAATCTAACAGTGGACTCACAGGAGAGGTTCAAATCATAGGACGTTAGAGTGTCAGTCCTCTTATACTTAATTCTGCATTGTGTCCTTTGTATTAAATTCGGATGCAATTTCTGTGTTTCATCGTCAATAAGAATGTCCAACGTATACAGTAAACCTGAAGTGAAGCATCGGAATCTACAACTCAACTCACAGGAGAGGTTCAAATCATAGAAAGTTAGAGTGTTAGTATTCTTTTACTTAAGTCGGCATTGGGCCTATTGTATTAAATTCGGATGCAATTTCTGTGTTTCATCCTCAATAAGAAGGTCCAAGGTATACAGGAAACCTGAAGTGAAGCATCGGAATTTAAGACTGGATTCACAGGAGAGGTTTAATTCATAGAAAGTTAGAGTGTCTGTAATCTTGTACTTAAGTCGGCATTGTGCCTTTTGTATTAAATTCGGATGCAATTTCTGTGTTTCATCGTCAATAAGAAGGTCCAAGGTTTACAGTAAACCTGAGTGAAGCACCGAAATCTAAGACTCAACTCACAGGAGAGGTTCAAATTATAGAAAGTTAGAGTGTCAGTCCTCTTGTACTTAAGTCAGCATTGTGCCTTTTGTATTAAATTCGGAAGCAATTTTTGTGCTTCATCGTCAATAAAAAGGTCCACATTATACAGAAAACCTGAAGAGAAAGCATCGGAATCTAAAACTGGAATCACAGGAGCTGTTAAATCCTAGGAAGTTAGAGTGTCAGTCCTTTTGTACTTGAGTGGGCATTGTGCCCTTCGTATTAAATTCGGATGCAATTTCTGTATTTCATCGGCAATAAGAGGGTCCAAGGTATACAGTAAACCTGTAGTGAAGCATCAGAATCTAAAACTGGACTCACAGGAGAGGTTGAAACCATAGAAAGTTAGAGTGTCAGTCCTCTTGTACTTAAGTGGGCATTGTGCCTTTTGTATTAAATTCGGATGCAGTTTCTATGTTTCATCGTCAATAAGAAGGCCCAAATATACAGTAAACCTGAAGTGAAGCATCGGAATCTAAAACTGGACTCACAGGAGTGGTTTAAATCATAGAAAGTTAGAGTGTCATTCCTCTTATACTTAATTCGGCATTGTGTCTTTTGTATTAAGTTGGGATGCAATTTCTGTGTTTCATCGTCAATAAGAATGTCCAAGGTATAGTGTAAACCTGAAGTGATGCATCGGAATCTACAACTCAACTCACAGGAGAGGTGCAAATCATAGAAAGTTAGAGTGTTTGTCCTCTTATACTTAAGTCGGCATTGGGCCTATTGTATTAAATTCGGATGCTATTTCTGTGTTTCATCCTCAATAAGAAGGTCCGAGGTATACAGTAAACCTGAAGTGAAGCATCGGAATTTAAGACTGGATTCACAGGAGAGGTTTAATTCATGGCAAGTTAGAGTGTCTGTCCACTTGTACTTAAGTCGGCAATGTGCCTTTTGTATTAAATTCGGATGCAGTTTCTGTGGTTCATCGTCAATACGAAGGTCAAAGGTACACAGAAAAACTGAAGAGAAAGCATCGGAATCTAAAACTAGTCTCACAGGGGCGGTTAAATCATAGAAAGTTAAAGTTTCTGTCCTCTTGTACTTAAGTCGGCATTGTGCCTTTTGTATTAAATTCGGATGCAATTTCTGTGTTCCATCGTCAATAAGAAGGTCCAAGGTTTACAGTAAACCTGAGTGAAGCATCGATATCTAAAACTCAACTCACAGGAGAGATTCAAATTATAGAAAGTTAGAGTGTCAGTCCTCTTGTACTTATGTCTTCATTGTGCCTTTTGTATTAAATTCGGATGTAATTTCTGTGTTTCATCGTCAATAAGAAGGTCCAAGGGATACAGTAAACATGAAGTGAAGCATCGGAATCTAAAACTGGACTCATAGGAAAGGTTCAAATCATAGAAAAATTAGAGTGTCAGTCTTCTTGTACTTAAGCCGGCACTGTGCCTTTTGTATTAAATTCGGATGCAATTTCTGTATTTCATCGTCAATAAGAAGGTCCAAGGTTTACAGTAAACCTGAGTGAAGCATCGAAATCTAAGACTCAACTCACAGGAGAGGTTCAAATTATAGAAAGTTAGAGTGGCAGTCGTCTTGTACTTAAGTCGGCATTGTGCCTTTTGTATTAAATTCGGATGCAATTTCTGTGTTTCATCGGCAATAAGAAGGTCCAAGGTATACAGTAAACCTGTAGTGAAGCATCAGAATCTAAAAGTGGACTCACAGGAGAGGTTCAAACCATAGAAAGTTAGAGTGTCAGTCCTCTTGTACTTAAGTGGGCATTGTGCCTTTTGTATTAAATCGGATGCAATTTCTATGTTTCATAGTCAATAAGAAGGTGCAAGGTATACAGTAAACCTGAAGTGAAGCATCGGAGTCTAAAACTGGACTCACAGGAGTGGTTTAAGTCATAGAAAGTTAGAGTGTCAGTCCTCTTCTACTTAAGTCGGCGTTGTGCCTTTTGTATTAAATTCGGATGCAAATTCAGTGTTTCATCGTCAATAAGAAGGTCCAATGATTACAGTAAACCTGAAGTGAAGCATCGAAATAAAACTCAACTCACAGGAGAGGTTCAAACCATAGAAAGTTAGAGTTTCAGTCCTCTTGTACTTAAGTGGGCATTGTGCCTTTTGTATTAAATTCGGATGCAATTTCTGTGTTTCATCGTCAATAAGAAGGTCCAAGGTTTACAGTAAACCTGAGTGAAGCATCGAAATCTAATACTCAACTCACAGGAGAGATTCAATTTATAGAAAGTTAGAGTGTCAGTCCTCTTGTACTTAAGTGGGCATTGTGCCTTTTGTATAAAATCGGATGCAATTTCTATGTTTCATCGTCAATAAGAAGGTCCAAGGTATACAGTAAACCTGAAGTGAAGCATCGGAGTCTAAAACTGGACTCACAGGAGTGGTTTAAGTCATAGAAAGTTAGAGTGTCAGTCCTCTTGCACTTAAGTCGGCATTGTGCCTTTTGTATTAAATTTGGATGCAATTTCTGTGTTTCATCGTCAATAAAAAGGTCCAAGGGATACAGTAAACCTGAAGTGAAGCATCGGAATTTAAAACTGGACTCACAGGAGAGGTTCAAATCACAGAAGGTTAGAGTGTCAGTCCTCTTGTACTTAAGTGGGCATTGTGCCTTTTGTATTAAATTCGGATGCAATTTCTGTATTTCATCGGCAATAAGAAGATTTAAGGTATACAGTAAACCTGAAGTGAAGCATCGGAATCTAAAACTGGATTCACAGGAGAGGTTTAATTCATAGAAAGTTATAGTGTCTGTCCTCTTGTACTTAAGTCGGCATTGTGCCTTTAGTATTAAATTCGGATGAAATTTCTGTGGTTCAACGTCAATAAGAAGGTCCAAGGTATACAGAAAACCTGAAGAGAAAGCATCGGAATCTAAAACTAGTCTCACAGGAGCGGTTAAATCATAGTAAGTTAAAGTTTCAGTCCTCTTGTAGTTAAGTCGGCATTGTGCCTTTTGTATTAAATTCGGATGCAAATTCTGTGTTTCATCGTCAATAAGAAGGTCCAATGATTACAGTAAACCTGAAGTGAAGCATCGAAGTAAAACTCAACTCACAGGAGAGGTTCAAATCATAGAAAGTTAGAGTGTCAGTCTTCTTGCACTTAAGTCGGCATTGTTCCTTTTGTATTAAATTAGGATGCAATTTCTGTATTTCTTCGTCAATAAGAAGGTGCAAAGTATACAGTAAACCTGAAGTTAAGCATCGGAATCTAAGAGTGGACTCACAGGAGAGGTTCAAATCATAGGACGTTAGAGTGTCAGTCCTCTTATACTTAATTCTGCATTGTGTCCTTTGTATTAAATTAAGATGCATTTTCTGTGTTTCATAGTCAATAAGAATGTCCAAGGTATACAGTAAACCTGAAGTGAAGCATCGGAATCTACAACTTAACTCACAGGAGTGGTTCAAATCATAGAAAGTTAGAGTGTTAGTATTCTTATACTTAAGTCGACATTGGGCCTATTGTATTAAATTCGGAAGCAATTTTTGTGCTTCATCGTCAATAAAAAGGTCCACAGTATACAGAAAACCTGAAGAGAAAGCATCGGAATCTAAAACTGGAATCACAGGAGCTGTTAAATCCTAGAAAGTTAGAGTGTCAGTCCTTTTGTACTTAAGTGGGCATTGTGCCCTTCGTATTAAATTCGGATGCAATTTCTGTATTTCATCGGCAATAAGAAGGTCCAAGGTATACAGTAAACCTGTAGTGAAGCATCAGAATCTAAAACTGGACTCACAGGAGAGGTTCAAACCATAGAAAGTTAGAGTGTCAGTCCTCTTGTACTTAAGTGGGCATTGTGCCTTTTGTATTAAATTCGGATGCAGTTTCTATGTTTCATCGTCAATAAGAAGGCCCAATTGTACAGTAAACATGAAGTGAAGCATCGGAATCTAAAACTGGACTCACAGGAGTGGTTTAAATCATAGAAAGTTAGAGTGTCATTCCTCTTATACTTAATTCGGCATTGTGTCTTTTGTATTAAATTCGGATGCAATTTCTGTGTTTCATCGTCAATAAGAAGGTCCAAGGTATACAGTAAACCTGAAGTGATGCATCGGAATCTACAACTCAACTCACAGGAGAGGTGCAAATCATAGAAAGTTAGAGTGTTTGTCCTCTTATACTTAAGTCGGCATTGGGCCTATTGTATTAAATTCGGATGCTATTTCTGTGTTTCATCGTCAATAAGAAGGTCCAAGGAATACAGTAAACCAGAAGTGAAGCATCGGAATTTAAGACTGGATTCACAGGAGAGGTTTAATTCATAGCAAGTTAGAGTGTCTGTCCTCTTGTACTTATGTCGGCAATGTGCCTTTTGTATTAAATTCGGATGCAGTTTCTGTGGTTCATCGTCAATAAGAAGGTCCAAGGTATACAGAAAACCTGAAGAGAAAGCATCGGAATCTAAAACTAGTCTCACAGGGGCGGTTATATCATAGAAAGTTAAAGTTTCAGTCCTCTTGTACTTAAGTCGGCATTGTGCCTTTTGTATTAAATTCGGATGCAATTTCTGTGTTCCATCGTCAATAAGAAGGTCCAAGGTTTACAGTAAACCTGAGTGAAGCATCGATATCTAAAACTCAACTCACAGGAGAGATTCAAATTATAGAAAAACTAGAGTGTCAGTCTTCTTGTACTTAAGTCGGCATTGTGCCTTTTGTTTTAAATTCGGATGCAATTTCTGTATTTCATCGTCAATAAGAAGGACCAAGGTATATAGTAAACCTGAAGTGAAGCATCGGAGTCTAAAACTGGACTCACTGGAGAGGTTCAATCATAGAAACATAGAGTGTCAGTCCTCGTGTACTTAAGTCGCCATTGTGTCTTTTGTTTTTAAATTCGGATGAAATTTCTGTGTTTCATCGTCAATTAGAAGGTCCAAGGGATACATTAAACCTGAAGTGAAGCATCGGAATCCAAAACCGGACTCACAGGAGAGGTTCAAATCATAGAATGTTAGAGTGTCAGTTCTCTTGTACTTATGTCGGCATTGTGCCTTTTGTATTAAATTCAGATGAAATTTCTGTGCTTCATCGTCAATAAGAAGGTCCAAGGTATACAGAAAACCTGAAGAGAAAGCATCGGAATCTAAAACTGGACTCACAGGAGCGGTTAAATCATAGAAAGTTAGTGTGGCAGTCCACTTGTACTTAATTCGGCATTGTGCCTTTTGTAATATATTCGGATGCAATTTCTGTGTTTCATCGTCAATTAGAAGGTCCAAGGGATACAGTAAACGTGAAGTGAAGCATCGTAATCTAAAACTGGTGTCACAGGAGAGGTTCAAATCATAGAGCGTTAGAGTGTCAGTCCTCTTGTACTGAAGTCGGCATTGTGCCTTTTGTATTAATATCGGATGCAATTTCTGTATTTCATCGTCAATAAGAAGGTCCAAGGTATAGAGTAAACCTGAAGTAAAGCATCGGAATCCAAAACTGGACTCCCAAGAGAGCTTCAAATCATAGAAAGTTAGAGTGTCAATCCCCTAGTACTTATGTCGGCATTGTGCAATTTGTATTTAATTCGGATGCAATTTCCGTGTTTCATCGTCAATAAGAAGGTCCAAGGGATACAGTAAACTTGAAGTGCAGCATCGGAATCTAAAACTGGACTCAAAGGCGAGGTTCAAATCATTGAATGTTAGAGTGTCAGTCCGCTTGTACTTAAGTCGGCATTGTGCCTTTTGTGTTAAATTCGGATGCAATTTCTGTGTTTCATCGTCAATAAGAAGGTCCAAGAGATACAGTAAACCTGAATTGAAGCATCAGAATCTAAAACTGGACTCACAGGAGAGGTTCAAATCATAGAAAGTTAGAGTGTCTGTCCTCTTGTACTTAAGTCGGCATTGTGCGTTTGGTATTAAATTCGGATGCAATTTCTGTGTTTCATAGTCAATAAGAAGGTCCAAGGGATACAGTAAACCTGAAGTGAACTATCGGAATCTAAAACTGGACTCACAGGAGAAGTTCAAATCATAGAAAGTTAGAGTTTCAGTCCTCTTGTACTTAAGTCGGCAATGTGCTTTTGTATTAACTTCGGATGCAATTTCTGTGTTTCATCGTCAATAAGAAGGTCCGAGGGATACAGTAAACCTGAAGTGAAGCATCGGAATCTATAACTGGAGTCTCAGGAGAGGTATTAAATCATAGAAAGTTAGAGTGTAAGTCCTCATGTACTTAAGTCGGCATTGTGCTTTTTGTATTAAATTCGGATGCAATTTCTGTATTTCATCGTCAATAAGAAGGTCCAAGGTATACTGTAAACCTGAAGTGAAGCGTCGGAATCTAAAACTTGACTCACAGGAGAGGTTCAAATCATAGAATGTTAGAGTGTCAGTCCTCTTGTACTTAAGTCGGCATTGTGCCTTTTGTATAAAATTAGGATGCAATTTCAGTGTTTCATCGTCAATAAGAAGGTCCAAGGTATACAGTAAACCTGAAGTGAAACATCGGAATGTAAAACTGGACTCACAGGAGTGGTTAAATCATACAAAGTTAGAGTGTCAGTCCTCTTGTACTTAAGTCGGCATTGTGCCTTTTGTATTAAATTCGCATGCAATTTCTGTGCTTCATCGCCAATAAGAACGTCCAAGGGATACAGTAAACCTGTAGTGAGGCATCGGAATCTAATACTGGACTCACAGGAGAGGTTCATATCATAGAACGTTAGAGTGTCAGTCCTCTTGTACTTCAGTTGGCATTGTGCCTTTTGTAATAAATTCGGATGCAATTTCTGTGTTTCATCGTCAATAAGAATGTCCAAGGTATACAGTAAACCTGAAGTGAAGCATCGGAATCTACAACTCAACTCACAGGAGAGGTTCAAATCATAGGAACCAAGAGTGTCAGTCCTCTTGTACTTAAGTTGGCATTGTGCCTTTTGTATTAAATTTGGATGCAATTTCTGCGTTTCATCGTCAATAAGAAGGTCCAAGGGATACTGTAAACCTGAAGTGAAGCATCGGAATCTAAAACTGGATTCACACGAGAGGTTTAAATCATAGAAGGTTAGAGTGTCAGTCCTCTTGTACTTCAGTCGGCATTGTGCCTTTTGTGTTAAATTCGGATGCAATTTCTGTTTTCATCGTCAATGAGAAGGTCCAAGGTATACAGTCAACCTGAAGTGAAGCATCGGAATTTAAAACTGACTCACAGGAGTGGTTCAAATCATACAAAGTTAGAGTGTCAGTCCTCTTGTACCTAAGTCGGCATTGTGCCTTTTGTATTACATTGGGATGCAATTTCTGTGTTATATCGTCAATAAGAATGTCCAAGGTATACAGTAAACCTGATGTGAAGCATCGGAATCTAAAACTGGACTCACAGGAGGGGTTCAAATCATAGAAAAATTAGAGTGTCAGTCTTCTTGTACTTAAGTCGGCATTGTGCCTTTTGTATTAAATTCGGATGCAATTTCTGTATTTCATCGTCAATAAGAAGGACCAAGGTATATAGTAAACCTGAAGTGAAGCATCGGAGTCTAAAACTGGACTCACTGGAGAGGTTCAAATCATTGAATGTTAGAGTGTCAGTCCGCTTGTACTTAAGTCGGCATTGTGCCTTTTGTATTAAATTCGGATGCAATTTCTGTGTTTCATCGTCAATAAGAAGGTCCAAGGGATACAGTAAACCTGAATTGAAGCATCAGAATCTAAAACTGGACTCACAGGAGAGGTTCAAATCATAGAAAGTTAGAGTGTCTGTCCTCTTGTACTTAAATCGGCATTGTGCGTTTTGTATAAAATTCGGATGCAATTTCTGTGTTTCATAGTCAATAAGAAGGTCCAAGGGATACTGTAAACCTGAAGTGAACCATCGGAATCTAAAACTGGACTCACAGGAGAGGTTCAAATCATAGAAAGTTAGAGTTTCAGTCCTCTTGTACTTAAGTCGGCAATGTGCTTTTGTATTAACTTCGGATGCAATTTCTGTGTTTCATCGTCAATAAGAAGGTCCGAGGGATACAGTAAACATGAAGTGAAGCATCGGAATCTATAACTGGAGTCTCAGGAGAGGTTTAAATCATAGAAAGTTATAGTGTAAGTCCTCTTGTACTTAAGTCGGCATTGTGCTTTTTGTATTAAATTCGGATGCAATTTCTGTATTTCATCGTCAATAAGAAGGTCCAAGATATACTGTAGACCTGAAGTGAAGCGTCGGAATCTAAAACTTGACTCACAGGAGAGGTTCAAATCATAGAATGTTAGAGTGTCAGTCCTCTTGTACTTAAGTCGGCATTGTGCCTTTTGTATTAAATTCGGATGCAACTTCAGTGTTTCATCGTCAATAAGAAGGTCCAAGGTATACAGTAAACCTGAAGTGAATCATCGGAATGTAAAACTGGACTCACAGGAGCGGTTAAATCATACAAAGTTAGAGTGTCAGTCCTCTTGTACTTAAGTCGGCATTGTGCCTTTTGTATTAAATTTGGATGCAATTTCTGCGTTTCATCGTCAATAAGAAGGTCCAAGGGATACAGTAAACCTGAAGTGAAGCATCGGAATCTAAAACTGGATTCACACGAGAGGTTTAAATCACAGAAGGTTAGAGTGTCAGTCCTCTTGTACTTCAGTCGGCATTGTGCCTTTTGTATTAAATTCGGATGCAATTTCTGTGTTTCATCGTCAATAAGAAGGTCCTAGGTTTACAGAAAACCTGAAGTGAAGCATCGAAATCTAAAACTCAACTCACAGGAGAGGTTCAAATCATAGAAAGTTAGAGTGTCAGTCCTCTTGTACTTAAGTCGGTATTGTGCCTTTTGTATTAAATTCGGATTGAATTTCTGTGTTTCATCGTCAATAAGAAGGACCAAGGTATACAGTAAATCTAAAGTGAAGCATCGGAATCTAAAACTGGACTCTCAGGAGAGGTTAAAATCATAGAAACTTAGAGTGTCAGTCCTCTTGTACTTAAGTCGACATTGTGAATTTTGTATTAAATTCCGATGCAATTTCTGTGTTTCATCGTCAATGAGAAGGTCCAAAGGATACAGTAAACATGAAATGAAGTAACGGAATCTAAAACTGGACTCACAGGAGCGGTTAAATCATAGAAAGTTAGAGTGGCAGTCCTCTTGTACTTAAGTCGACATTGTGCCTTTTGTATTAAATCCGGATGAAATTTCTGTGTTTCTTCGTCAATAAGAAGGTCCAAGGGATACAGTAAACCTGAAGTGAAGCATCAGAATCTCAAACTGGACTCACAGGAGAGGTTCAAATCATAGAAATTTAGAGTGTCAGTCCTCTTGTACTTAAGGCAGCATTGTGCCTTTTGTATTAAATTCGGATGCAATTTCTGTGTTTCATAGTCAATAAGAAGGTCCAAGGTATACAGTGAACCTGAAGAGAAGCATCAGAAACTAAAACTGGATTCAAAGGAGAGGTTTAAATCACAGAAAGTTAGAGTGGCAGTCCTCTTGTTCTTAAGTCGGCATTGTGCCTTTTGTGTTAATTCGGGTGCAATTTCTGTGTTTGATCGTCAATAAGAAGGTCCAAGGGATACAGTAAACCTGAAGTGCAGCATCGGAATCTAAAACTGGACTCAAAGGCGAGGTTTAAGTCATAGAATGTTAGAGTGTCAGTCCTTTTGTACTTAATTCGGCGTTGTGCCTTTTGTATTAAATTCGGATGCAATTTCTGTGTTTCATCGTCAATGAGAAGGTCCTAGGTATACAGTCAACCTGAAGTGAAGCATCGGAATTTAAAACTGACTCACAGGAGTGGTTCAAATCACACAAAGTTAGAGTGTCAGTCCTCTTGTACCTAAGTCGGCATTGTGCCTTTTGTATTAAATTGGGATGCAATTTCTGTGTTATATCGTCAATAAGAATGTCCAAGGTATACAGTAAACCTGAAGTGAAGCATCAGAATCTACAACTCAACTCACAGGAGAGGTTCAAATCATAGAAAGTTAGAGTGTCAGTCCTCTTGTGCTTAAGTCGGCATTGTGCCTTTTGTATTAAATTCGGATGCAATTTCTGTGTTTTATCGTCAATAAGAAGGTCCAAGGGATACAGTAAACCTGAAGTGAAGCATCGGAATCTCAAACTGGACTCACAGGAGAGGTTCAAATCATAGAAAGTTAGAGTGTCAGTCCTCTTGTACTTAAGTCGGCATTGTGAGTTTTGTATTAAATTCGGATGCAATTTCTGTGTTTCATCGTCAAGGAGAAGGACCAAGGGATACGGTAAACTTGAAGTGAAGCATTGAAATCTAAAACTGGACTCAAAGGCGAGGTTTAAGTCATAGAAGGTTAGAGTGTCAGTCCTCTTGTACTTAATTCGGCGTTGTGCCTTTTGTATTAAATTCGGATGCAATTTCTTTGTTTCATCGTCAATAAGAAGGTCCAAGGGATACAGTAAACATGAAATGAAGTATCGGAATCTAAAACTGGACTCACAAGAGAGGTTCAAATCATAGAAAGTTAGAAAGTCAGTCCTCTTGTACTTAAGTCAGCATTGTGCCTTTTGTATTAAATTCGGATGCAATTTCTTTGTTTCATCGTCAATAAGAAGGTCCAAAGGATACAGTAAACATGAAATGAAGTAACGGAATCTAAAACTGGACTCACAGGAGCGGTTAAATCATAGAAAGTTAGAGTGGCAGTCCTCTTGTACTTAAGTCGGCATTGTGCCTTTTGTGTTAAATCCGGATGAAATTTCTGTGTTTCTTCGTCAATAAGAAGGTCCAAGGGATACAGTAAACCTGAAGTGAAGCATCAGAATCTCAAACTGGACTCACAGGAGAGGTTCAAATCATAGAAATTTAGAGTGTCAGTCCTCTTGTACTTAAGGCAGCATTGTGCCTTTTGTATTAAATTCGGATGCAATTTCTGTGTTTCATAGTCAATAAGAAGGTCCAAGGTATACAGTGAACCTGAAGAGAAGCATCAAAAACTAAAACTGGATTCAAAGGAGAGGTTTAAATCATAGAAAGTTAGAGTGGCAGTCCTCTTGATCTTAAGTCGGCATTGTGCCTTTTGTGTTAATTCGGGTGCAATTTCTGTGTTTCATCGTCAATAAGAAGGTCCAAGGGATACAGTAAACCTGAAGTGCAGCATCGGAATCTAAAACTGGACTCAAAGGCGAGGTTTAAGTCATAGAATGTTAGAGTGTCAGTCCTTTTGTACTTAATTCGGCGTTGTGCCTTTTGTATTAAATTCGGATGCAATTTCTGTGATTCATCGTCAATAAGAAGGTCCAAGGGATACAGAAAACCTGAATTGAGGCATCGGAATCTAAAACTGGATTCGAAGGAGAGGTTTGAATCATAAAAGTTAGAGTGTCAGTCCTCTTGTACTTAAGTCGGCATTGTGCGTTTTGTATTAAATTCGGACGAAATTTCTGTGCTTCATCGTCAATAAGAAGGTCCAAGGTATACAGAAAACCTAAAGAGAAAGCATCGGAATCTAAAACTGGACTTACAGGAGCGGATAAATCATAGAAAGTTAGAGTGGCGGTCCTCTTGTACTTAAGTCGGCATTGTGTCTTTTGTATTAAATTCGTATGACGTTTCTGTGTTTCTTCGTCAATAAGAAGGTCCAAGGGATACAGTAAACCTGAAGTGAAGCATCAGATCTCAAACTGGACTCACAAAAGAGGTTCAAATCGTAGAAAGTTAGAAAAACAGTCCTCTTGTACTTAAGTCAGCATTGGGCCTTTTGTATTAAATTCGGATGCAATTTCTTTGTCTCATCGTCAATAAGAAGGTCCAAGGTATACTATAAACCTGAAGTGAAGCGTCGGAATCTAAAACTGGACTCACAGGAGAGGTTCAAATCATAGAAAGTTAGAGTGTCAGTCCTTTTGTACTTAAGTCGGCATTGTGCCTTTTGTATTAAATTCGGATGCAATTTCTGTGCTTCATCGTCAATAAGAAGGTCCAAGTGATACAGAAAACCTGAAGTGAAGCATCGGAATCTAAAACTGGACTCACAGGAGAGGTTCAAATCATAGAACGTTAGAGTGTCAGTCCTCTTGTACTTAAGGCGCCATTGTGCCTTTTGTATTAAATTCGCATGGAATTACTGTGTTTCATCGTCAATAAGAAGGTCCAAGGGATACAGTATACTTGAAGTCCAGCATCGGAATCTAAAACTGGACTCAAAGTCGAGGTTTAAGTCATAGAATGTTAGAGTGTCAGTCCTTTTGTACTTAATTCGGCGTTGTGCCTTTTGTATTAAATTCGGATGCAATTTCTGTGTTTCATCGTCAATAAGAAGGTCCAAGGGATACAGAAAACCTGAATTGAAGCATCGGAATCTAAAACTGGATTCGAAGGAGAGGTTTGAATCATAAAAGTTAGAGTGTCAGTCCTTTTGTACTTAAGTCGCATTGTGCGTTTTGTATTAAATTCGGATGCAATTTCTGTATTTCATCATCAATAAGAAGGTCGAAGGTATACAGTAAACCTGAGGTGAAGCATCGGAATCCAAAACTGGTCTCACAGGAGAGGTTCAAATCATAGAAAGTTAGAAAAACTGTCCTCTTGTACTTAAGTCAGCATTGGGCCTTTTATATTAAATTCGGATGCAATTTCTTTGTTTCATCGTCAATAAGAAGGTCCAAGGTGTACAGTAAACCTGAAGTGAAGCATCGGAATCTACAACTCAACTCACAGGAGAGGTTCAAATCATAGAAAGTTAGAGTGTCAGTCCTGTTGTGCTAAAGTCGGCATTGTGCCTTTTGTATTACATTCGAATGAAATTTCTGTGCTTCATCGTCAATAAGAAGGTCCAAGGTATACAGAAAACCTAGAGAGAAAGCATCGGAATCTAAAACTGGATGCACACGAGAGGTTTAAATCATAGAAGGTTAGAGTGTCAGTCCCTTGTACTTCAGTCGGCATTGTGCCTTTTGTGTTAAATTCGGATGCAATTTCTGTTTTCATCGTCAATGAGAAGGTCCAAGGTATACAGTCAACCTGAAGTGAAGCATCGGAATTTAAAACTGACTCACAGGAGTGGTTCAAATCATACAAAGTTAGAGTGTCAGTCCTCTTGTACCTAAGTCGGCATTGTGCCTTTTGTATTACATTGGGATGCAATTTCAGTGTTATATCGTCAATAAGAATGTCCAAGGTATACAGTAAACCTGATGTGAAGCATCGGAATCTAAAACTGGACTCACAGGAGGGGTTCAAATCATAGAAAAATTAGAGTGTCAGTCTTCTTGTACTTAAGTCGGCATTGTGCCTTTTGTATTAAATTCGGATGCAATTTCTGTATTTCATCGTCAATAAGAAGGACCAAGGTATATAGTAAACCTGAAGTGAAGCATCGGAGTCTAAAACTGGACTCACTGGAGAGGTTCAAATCATTGAATGTTAGAGTGTCAGTCCGCTTGTACTTAAGTCGGCATTGTGCCTTTTGTATTAAATTCGGATGCAATTTCTGTGTTTCATCGTCAATAAGAAGGTCCAAGGGATACAGTAAACCTGAATTGAAGCATCAGAATCTAAAACTGGACTCACAGGAGAGGTTCAAATCATAGAAAGTTAGAGTGTCTGTCCTCTTGTACTTAAATCGGCATTGTGCGTTTTGTATTAAATTCGGATGCAATTTCTGTGTTTCATAGTCAATAAGAAGGTCCAAGGGATACTGTAAACCTGAAGTGAACCATCGGAATCTAAAACTGGACTCACAGGAGAGGTTCAAATCATAGAAAGTTAGAGTTTCAGTCCTCTTGTACTTAAGTCGGCAATGTGCTTTTGTATTAACTTCGGATGCAATTTCTGTGTTTCATCGTCAATAAGAAGGTCCGAGGGATACAGTAAACATGAAGTGAAGCATCGGAATCTGTAACTGGAGTCTCAGGAGAGGTTTAAATCATAGAAAGTTATAGTGTAAGTCCTCTTGTACTTAAGTCGGCATTGTGCTTTTTGTATTAAATTCGGATGCAATTTCTGTATTTCATCGTCAATAAGAAGGTCCAAGATATACTGTAGACCTGAAGTGAAGCGTCGGAATCTAAAACTTGACTCACAGGAGAGGTTCAAATCATAGAATGTTAGAGTGTCAGTCCTCTTGTACTTAAGTCGGCATTGTGCCTTTTGTATTAAATTCGGATGCAACTTCAGTGTTTCATCGTCAATAAGAAGGTCCAAGGTATACAGTAAACCTGAAGTGAATCATCGGAATGTAAAACTGGACTCACAGGAGCGGTTAAATCATACAAAGTTAGAGTGTCAGTCCTCTTGTACTTAAGTCGGCATTGTGCCTTTTGTATTAAATTTGGATGCAATTTCTGCGTTTCATCGTCAATAAGAAGGTCCAAGGGATACAGTAAACCTGAAGTGAAGCATCGGAATCTAAAACTGGATTCACACGAGAGGTTTAAATCACAGAAGGTTAGAGTGTCAGTCCTCTTGTACTTCAGTCGGCATTGTGCCTTTTGTATTAAATTCGGATGCAATTTCTGTGTTTCATCGTCAATAAGAAGGTCCTAGGTTTACAGAAAACCTGAAGTGAAGCATCGAAATCTAAAAGTCAACTCACAGGAGAGGTTCAAATCATAGAAAGTTAGAGTGTCAGTCCTCTTGTACTTAAGTCGGTATTGTGCCTTTTGTATTAAATTCGGATTGAATTTCTGTGTTCCATCGTCAATAAGAAGGACCAAGGTATACAGTAAATCTAAAGTGAAGCATCGGAATCTAAAACTGGACTCTCAGGAGAGGTTAAAATCATAGAAACTTAGAGTGTCAGTCCTCTTGTACTTAAGTCGACATTGTGAATTTTGTATTAAATTCCGATGCAATTTCTGTGTTTCATCGTCAATGAGAAGGTCCAAAGGATACAGTAAACATGAAATGAAGTAACGGAATCTAAAACTGGACTCACAGGAGCGGTTAAATCATAGAAAGTTAGAGTGGCAGTCCTCTTGTACTTAAGTCGGCATTGTGCCTTTTTTATTAAATCCGGATGAAATTTCTGTGTTTCTTCGTCAATAAGAAGGTCCAAGGGATACAGTAAACCTGAAGTGAAGCATCAGAATCTCAAACTGGACTCACAGGAGAGGTTCAAATCATAGAAATTTAGAGTGTCAGTCCTCTTGTACTTAAGGCAGCATTGTGCCTTTTGTATTAAATTCGGATGCAATTTCTGTGTTTCATAGTCAATAAGAAGGTCCAAGGTATACAGTGAACCTGAAGAGAAGCATCAGAAACTAAAACTGGATTCAAAGGAGAGGTTTAAATCACAGAAAGTTAGAGTGGCAGTCCTCTTGTTCTTAAGTCGGCATTGTGCCTTTTGTGTTAATTCGGGTGCAATTTCTGTGTTTCATCGTCAATAAGAAGATCCAAGGGATACAGTAAACCTGAAGTGCAGCATCGGAATCTAAAACTGGACTCAAAGGCGAGGTTTAAGTCATAGAATGTTAGAGTGTCAGTCCTTTTGTACTTAATTCGGCGTTGTGCCTTTTGTATTAAATTCGGATGCAATTTCTGTGTTTCATCGTCAATGAGAAGGTCCTAGGTATACAGTCAACCTGAAGTGAAGCATCGGAATTTAAAACTGACTCACAGGAGTGGTTCAAATCGCACAAAGTTAGAGTGTCAGTCCTCTTGTACCTAAGTCGGCATTGTGCCTTTTGTATTAAATTGGGATGCAATTTCTGTGTTATATCGTCAATAAGAATGTCCAAGGTATACAGTAAACCTGAAGTGAAGCATCAGAATCTACAACTCAACTCACAGGAGAGGTTCAAATCATAGAAAGTTAGAGTGTCAGTCCTCTTGTGCTTAAGTCGGCATTGTGCCTTTTGTATTAAATTCGGATGCAATTTCTGTGTTTTATCGTCAATAAGAAGGTCCAAGGGATACAGTAAACCTGAAGTGAAGCATCGGAATCTCAAACTGGACTCACAGGAGAGGTTCAAATCATAGAAAGTTAGAGTGTCAGTCCTCTTGTACTTAAGTCGGCATTGTGAGTTTTGTATTAAATTCGGATGCAATTTCTGTGTTTCATCGTCAATGAGAAGGACCAAGGGATACGGTAAACTTGAAGTGAAGCATTGAAATCTAAAACTGGACTCAAAGGCGAGGTTGAAGTCATAGAAGGTTAGAGTGTCAGTCCTCTTGTACTTAATTCGGCGTTGTGCCTTTTGTATTAAATTCGGATGCAATTTCTTTGTTTCATCGTCAATAAGAAGGTCCAAGGGATACAGTAAACATGAAATGAAGTATCGGAATCTAAAACTGGACTCACAAGAGAGGTTCAAATCATAGAAAGTTAGAAAGTTAGTCCTCTTGTACTTAAGTCAGCATTGTGCCTTTTGTATTAAATTCGGATGCAATTTCTTTGTTTCATCGTCAATAAGAAGGTCCAAAGGATACAGTAAACATGAAATGAAGTAACGGAATCTAAAACTGGACTCACAGGAGCGGTTAAATCATAGAAAGTTAGAGTGGCAGTCCTCTTGTACTTAAGTCGGCATTGTGCCTTTTGTGTTAAATCCGGATGAAATTTCTGTGTTTCTTCGTCAATAAGAAGGTCCAAGGGATACAGTAAACCTGAAGTGAAGCATCAGAATCTCAAACTGGACTCACAGGAGAGGTTCAAATCATAGAAATTTAGAGTGTCAGTCCTCTTGTACTTAAGGCAGCATTGTGCCTTTTGTATTAAATTCGGATGCAATTTCTGTGTTTCATAGTCAATAAGAAGGTCCAAGGTATACAGTGAACCTGAAGAGAAGCATCAAAAACTAAAACTGGATTCAAAGGAGAGGTTTAAATCATAGAAAGTTAGAGTGGCAGTCCTCTTGTTCTTAAGTCGGCATTGTGCCTTTTGTGTTAATTCGGGTGCAATTTCTGTGTTTCATCGTCAATAAGAAGGTCCAAGGGATACAGTAAACCTGAAGTGCAGTATCGGAATCTAAAACTGGACTCAAAGGCGAGGTTTAAGTCATAGAATGTTAGAGTGTCAGTCCTTTTGTACTTAATTCGGCGTTGTGCCTTTTGTATTAAATTCGGATGCAATTTCTGTGATTCATCGTCAATAAGAAGGTCCAAGGGATACAGAAAACCTGAATTGAGGCATCGGAATCTAAAACTGGATTCGAAGGAGAGGTTTGAATCATAAAAGTTAGAGTGTCAGTCCTCTTGTACTTAAGTCGGCATTGTGCGTTTTGTATTAAATTCGGACGAAATTTCTGTGCTTCATCGTCAATAAGAAGGTCCAAGGTATACAGAAAACCTAAAGAGAAAGCATCGGAATCTAAAACTGGACTTACAGGAGCGGATAAATCATAGAAAGTTAGAGTGGCGGTCCTCTTGTACTTAAGTCGGCATTGTGTCTTTTGTATTAAATTCGGATGAAGTTTCTGTGTTTCTTCGTCAATAAGAAGGTCCAAGGGATACAGTAAACCTGAAGTGAAGCATCAGATCTCAAACTGGACTCACAGGAGAGGTTCAAATCGTAGAAAGTTAGAAAAACAGTCCTCTTGTACTTAAGTCAGCATTGGGCCTTTTGTATTAAATTCGGATGCAATTTCTTTGTCTCATCGTCAATAAGAAGGTCCAAGGTATACTATAAACCTGAAGTGAAGCGTCGGAATCTAAAACTGGACTCACAGGAGAGGTTCAAATCATAGAAAGTTAGAGTGTCAGTCCTTTTGTACTTAAGTCGGCATTGTGCCTTTTGTATTAAATTCGGATGCAATTTCTGTGCTTCATCGTCAATAAGAAAGTCCAAGTGATACAGAAAACCTGAAGTGAAGCATCGGAATCTAAAACTGGACTCACAGGAGAGGTTCAAATCATAGAACGTTAGAGTGTCAGTGCTCTTGTACTTAAGGCGCCATTGTGCCTTTTGTATTAAATTCGCATGGAATTACTGTGTTTCATCGTCAATAAGAAGGTCCAAGGGATACAGTATACTTGAAGTCCAGCATCGGAATCTAAAACTGGACTCAAAGTCGAGGTTTAAGTCATAGAATGTTAGAGTGTCAGTCCTTTTGTACTTAATTCGGCGTTGTGCCTTTTGTATTAAATTCGGATGCAATTTCTGTGTTTCATCGTCAATAAGAAGGTCCAAGGGATACAGAAAACCTGAATTGAAGCATCGGAATCTAAAACTGGATTCGAAGGAGAGGTTTGAATCATAAAAGTTAGAGTGTCAGTCCTTTTGTACTTAAGTCGCATTGTGCGTTTTGTATTAATTCGGATGCAATTTCTGTATTTCATCATCAATAAGAAGGTCCAAGGTATAGAGTAAACCTGAAGTGAAGCATCGGAATCCAAAACTGGTCTCACAGGAGAGGATCAAATCATAGAAAGTTAGAAAAACTGTCCTCTTGTACTTAAGTCAGCATTGGGCCTTTTATATTAAATTCGGATGCAATTTCTTTGTTTCATCGTCAATAAGAAGGTCCAAGGTGTACAGTAAACCTGAAGTGAAGCATCGGAATCTACAACTCAACTCACAGGAGAGGTTCAAATCATAGAAAGTTAGAGTGTCAGTCCTCTTGTGCTAAAGTCGGCATTGTGCCTTTTGTATTACATTCGAATGAAATTTCTGTGCTTCATCGTCAATAAGAAGGTCCAAGGTATACAGAAAACCTAAAGAGAAAGCATCGGAATCTAAAACTGGACTCACAGGAGCGGTTAAATTATAGAAAGTTAGAGTGGCGGTCCTCTTGTACTTGAGTCGGCATTGTGTCTTTTGTATTAAATTCGGAAGAAATTTCTGTGTTTCTTCGTCAATAAGAAGGTCCAAGGGATACAGTAAACCTGAAGTGAAGCATCAGATCTCAAACTGGACTCACAGGAGAGGTTCAAATCGTAGAAAGTCAGAGTGTCAGTCCTCTTGTACTTAAGGCAGCATTGTGCCTTTTGTATTAAATTCGGATGCAATTTCTGTGTTTCATAGTCAATAAGAAGGTCCAAGGTATACAGTGAACCTGAAGAGAAGCATCAGAATCTAAAACTGGATTCAAAGGTGAGGTTTAAATCATAGAAAGTTAGAGTCGCAGTCCTCTTGTTCTTAAGTCGGCATTGTGCCTTTTGTATTTAATTCGGATGCAATTTCTGTGTTTCATCGTCAATAAGAAGGTCCAAGGGATACAGTAAACCTGAAGTGAAGCATCGGAATCACAAACTGGACTCACAGGAGAGGTTCAAATCATAGAAAGTTAGAGTGTCAGTCCTCTTGTACTTAAGTCGGCATTGTGAGTTTCGTATTAAATTCGGATGCAATTTCTGTGTTTCATCGTCAATGAGAAGGACAAAGGGATACGGTAAACTGAAGTGAAGCATTGGAATCTAAAGCTGGACTCACAGGAGAGGTTCAAATCATAGAACGTTAGAGTGTCAGTCCTCTTGTACGTAAGTCGGCATTGTGCCTTTTGTATTAAATTCGGATGCAATTTCTGTATTTCTACGTCAATAAGAAGGTCCAAGGTATAGAGTAAACCTGAAGTGAAGCATCGGAAACCAAAACTGGACTCACAGGAGAGGTTCAAATCATAGAATGTTAGAGTGTCAGTCCTCTTGGACTTAATTCGTCGTTGTGCCTTTTGTATTAAATTCGGATGAAATTTCTGTGCTTCATCGTCAATAAGAAGGTCCAAGGTATACAGAAAACCTAAAGTGAAAGCATCGGAATCTAAAACTCGACTCGCAGGAGCGGTTAAATTATAGAAAGTTAGAGTGGCGGTCCTCTTGTACTTAAGTCGGCATTGTGTCTTTTGTATTAAATTCGGATGCAATTTCTGTGTTTCATCGTCAATAAGAATGTCCAAGATTTGCAATACACCTGAAGTGAAGCATCGGAATCTACAACTCAACACACAGGAGAGGTTAAAATCATGGAAAGTTAGAGTGTCAGTCCTCTTGTACTTAAGTCGGCATTGTGCCTTTTGCATTAAATTCGGATGCAATTTCTGTGTTTCATCGTCAATAAGAAGGTCCAAGGTATACAGTGAACCTGAAGAGAAGCATCAGAATCTAAAACTGGATTCAAAGGTGAGGTTTAAATCATAGAAAGTTAGAGTCGCAGTCCTCTTGTTCTTAAGTCGGCATTGTGCCTTTTGTATTTAATTCGGATGCAATTTCTGTGTTTCATCGTCAATAAGAAGGTCCAAGGGATACAGTAAACCTGAAGTGAAGCATCGGAATCACAAACTGGACTCACAGGAGAGGTTCAAATCATAGAAAGTTAGAGTGTCAGTCCTCTTGTACTTAAGTCGGCATTGTGAGTTTTGTATTAAATTCGGGTGCAATATCTGTGTTTCATCGTCAATGAGAAGGACCAAGGGATACGGTAAACCTGAAGTGAAGCATCGGAATCTAAAACTGGACTCGCAGGAGAGGTTCAAATCATAGAACGTTAGAGTGTCAGTCCTCTTGTACGTAAGTCGGCATTGTGCCTTTTGTATTAAATTCGGATGCAATTTCTGTATTTCATCAACAATAAGAAGGTCCAAGGTATAGAGTTAAAACTGAAGTGAAGCATCGGAATCCAAAACTGGACTCAAAGGAGAGGTTCAAATCATAGAAATTTAGTGTGTTTGTCCTGTTTTACTTAAGTCGGCATTGTGCCTTTTGTATTAAAATCCGATGCAATTTCTGTGTTTCATCGTTAATTAGAAGGTCCAAGGGATACAGTAAACCTGAAATGAAGCATCGGAATCTAAAACTGGACTCACAGGTAAGGTTCAAATCATAGAAAGTTAGGGTGTCAGTCCTCCAGTACTTAATTCGGCATTGTGCCTTTTATATTAAGTTAGAATGCAATTTCTGTGTTTCATCGTCAATACGATGGTCCAAGGGATACAGTAAACCTGAATTGAAGCATCAGAATCTAGAACTGGACTCACAGGAGAGGTTCAAATCATAGAAAGTTAGAGTGTCTGTCCTCCTGTACTTAAGTCGGCATTGTGCATTTTGTATTAAATTTGGTTGCAATTTCTGTGTTTCATCGTCAATAAGAAGGTCCAAGGGATACAGTAAACCTGAAGTGAACCATCGGAATCTAAAACTGGACTCGCAAGAGAGGTTCAAATCATAGAAAGTTAGAGTCTCAGTCCTCTTGTACTTAAGTCGGCATTGTGCCTTTTGTATTAAATTCTAATGCATTTTCTGTGTTTCTTCGTCAATAAGAAGGTCCAAGGGATCCAGTAAACCTGAAGTGAAGCATCAGAATCTCAAACTGGACTCACAGGAGAGGTTCAAATCATAGAAAGTTAGTGTGTCAGTCCTCTTGTACTTAAGTTGGCATTGTGCTGTTGTATTAAATTCAGATGCATTTCCTGTGTTTCATCTTCAATGAGAAGGACCAAGGGATACAGTAAACCTGAAGTGAGGCATCGGAATCTAAAACTGGACTCAAAGGAGAGGTTCAATTCATAGAACGTTAGAGTGTCAGTCCTCTTGTACTTAAGTCGGCAATGTGCCTTTTGTATTAAATTCGGATGCAATATCTGTGTTTCATCGTCAATAAGAATGTCCAAGCTTTACAATACACCTGAAGTGAAGCATCGGAATCTATAACTCAACACACAGGAGAGGTTAAAATCATGGAAAGTTAGAGTGTCAGACCGCTTGTACTTAAGTCGGCATTGTGCCTTTTGCATTTAATTCGGATGCAATTTCTGTGTTTCATCGTCAATAAGAAGGTCCAAGGTATACAGTAAACCTGAAGTGAAGCATCGGAATCTAAAACTGGATTCAAAATAGAGGTTTAAATCATAAAAGTTAGAGTGTCAGTCCTCTTGTACTTAAGTCGGCATTGTGCCTTTTGTATTAAATTCGGATGAAATTTCTGTGCTTCATCGTCAATAAGAAGGTCCAAGGTATACAGAAAACCTAAAGAGAAAGCATCGGAATCTAAAACTGGACTCACAGGAGCGGTTAAATCATAGAAAGTTAGAGTGGCAGTCCTCTTGTACTTAAGTCGGCATTGTGCCTTTTGTATTAAATTCGGATGCAATTTCTGTGTTTCATCGTCAATGAGAAGGACCAAGGGATACGGTAAACCTGAAGTGAAGCATCGGAATCTAAAACTGGCCTCACAGGAGAGGTTCAAATCATAGAACGTTAGAGTGTCAGTCCTCTTGTACTTAAGTCGGCATTGTGCCTTTTGTATTAAATTCGGATGCAATTTCTGTATTTCATCATCAATAAGAAGGTCAAAGGTATAGAGTAAACCTGAAGTGAAGCATCGGAATCCAAAACTGGACTCACAGGAGAGGTTCAAATCATATAAAGTTAGAGTGTCAGTCCTCTTGTACTTGAGTCGGCATTGTGCCTTTTGTATTAAATTTTGATGAAATTTCTGTGCTTCATCGTCAATAAGAAGGTCCAAGGTATACAGAAAACCTAAAGAGAAAGCATCGGAATCTAAAACTGGACTCACAGGAGCGGTTAAATCATAGAAAGTTAGAGTGGCAGTCCTCTTGTACTTAAGTCGGCATTGTGCCTTTTGTATTAAATTCGGATGAAATTTCTGTGTTTCTTCGTCAATAAGAAGGTCCAAGGGATACAGTAAACCTGAATGGAAGGATCGTAATCTAAAACTGGATTCAAAGGAGAGGTTTAAATCATAGAAAGTTAGAGTGGCAGTCCACTTGTCCTTAGGTCGGCATTGTGCCTTTTGTATTTAATTCGGATGCAATTTCTGTATTTCATCATCAATAAGAAGGTCCAAGGTATAGAGTAAACGTCAAGTGAAGCATCGGAATCCAAAACTGGCCTCACAGGAGAGGTTCAAATCATAGAAAGTTAGAGTGTCAGTCCTCTTGTACTTGAGTCGGCATTGTGCCTTTTGTATTAAATTCGGATGCAATTTCTGTGTTTCATCGTCAATAAGGTGGTCCTAGGAATACAGTAAACCTGAAGTGAGGCAGCGGATCTAAAACTGGACTCAGAGGAGAGATTTAAATCATACGAAGTTAGAAAGTCAGTCCTCTTGTACTTAAGTCAGCATTGGGCCTTTTGTATTAAATTCGGATGCAATTTCTTTGTTTCAAAGTCAATAAGAAGGTCCAAGGGATACAGTAAACCTGAAGTGAAGTATCGGAATCTAAAACTGGACTCACAGGAGAGGTTCAAATCATTGAAAGTTAGAGTTTCAGTCCTCTTGTACTTAAGTCAGCATTGTGCCTTTTGTATTAAATTCGGATGCAATTTCTCTTTTTCATCGCCAATAAGAATGTCCAAGGTATACAGTAAACCTGAAGTGAAGCATTGGAATCTACAACTCAACTCACAGGAGAGGTTCAAATCATAGTAAGTTAGAGTGTCAGTCCTCTTGTGCTTAAGTCGGCATTGTGCCTTTTGTATTAAATTTTGATGAAATTTCTTTGCTTCATCGTCAATAAGAAGGTCCAAGGTATACAGAAAACCTAAAGAGAAAGCATCGGAATCTGAAACTGGACTCACAGGAGCGGTTAAATTATAGAAAGTTAGAGTGGCAGTCCTCTTGTACTTAAGTCGGCATTGTGCCTTTTGTATTAAATTCGGATGAAATTTCTGTGTTTCTTCGTCAATAAGAAGGTCCAAGGGATACAGTAAACCTGAAGTGCAGCATCAGAATCTCAAACTGGACTCACAGGAGAGGTTCAAATCGTAGAAAGTCAGAGTGTCAGCCCTCTTGTACTTAAGGCAGCATTGTGCCTTTTGTATTAAATTCGGATGCAATTTCTGTGTTTCATAGTCAATAAGAAGGTCCAAGGTGTACAGTGAACCTGAAGAGAAGCATCAGAATCTAAAACTGGATTCAAAGGAGAGGTTTAAATCATAGAAAGTTAGAGTGGCAGTCCTCTTGTTCTTAAGTCGAGATTGTGTCTTTTGTATTTAATTCGGATGCAATTTCTGTGTTTCATCGTCAATAAGAAGGTCCAAGGGATACAGTAAACCTGAAGTGAAGCATCGGAATCTCAAACTGGACACACAGGAGAGGTTCAAATCATATAAAGTTAGAGTGTCAGTCCTCTTGTACTTAAGTCGGCATTGTGAGTTTTGTATTAAATTCGGATGCAATTTCGGTGTTTCGTCGTCAATGAGAAGAACCAAGGGATACGGTAAACCTGAAGTGAAGCATTGGAATCTAAAACTGGACTCACAGTGGAGGTTCAAATCATAGTACGTTAGAGTGTCAGTCCTCTTGTACGTAAGTCGGCATTGTGCCTTATGTATTAAATTCGGATGCAATATCTGTATTTCTACGACAATAAGAAGATCCAAGGTATAGAGTAAACCTGAAGTGAAGCATCGGAAACCAAAACTGGACTCACAGGAGAGGTTCAAATCATAGAATGTTAGAGTGTCAGTCCTCTTGTACTTGAGGCGGCATTGTGCCTTTTGTATAAAGTTCGGATGCAATTACTGTGTTTCATCGTCAATATGAAGGTCCAAGGGATACAGTAAACTTGAAGTGCAGCATCGGATCCTAAAACAGGACTCAAAGGCGAGGTTTAAGTCATAGAATGTTAGAGTGTCAGTCGTCTTGTACTTAATTCGGCGTTGTGCCTTTTGTATTAAATTCGGATGCAATTTCTGTGTTTCATCGACAATAAGAAGGTCCAAGGGGTACAGTAAACATGAAGTGAAGCATCGGAATCTAAAACTGAACTCACAGGAGAGGTTCAAATCATAGAAAGTTAGTGTGTCAGTCCTTTTGTACTTAAGTCGGCATTGTGCCTTTTATATTAAATTCGGATGCGATGTCTGTGCTTCATCGTCAATAAGAAGGTCCAAGGGATACAGTAAACCTGAATGGAAGGATCGTAATCTAAAACTGGATTCAAAGGAGAGGTTTAAATCATAGAAAGTTAGAGTGGCAGTCCACTTGTCCTTAGGTCGGCATTGTGCCTTTTGTATTTAATTCGGATGCAATTTCTGCGTTTCATCGTCAATAAGAAGGTCCAAGGGATACAGTAAACCTGAAGTGAAGCATCGGAATCTCAAACTGGACTCACAGGAGAGGTTCAAATCATAGAAAGTTAGAGTGTGAGTCCTCTTGTACTTAAGTCGGCATTGTGAGTTTTGTATTAAATTCGGATGCAATTTCTGTGTTTCATCGTCAATGAGAAGGACCAAGGGATACGGTAAACCTGAAGTGAAGCATTGGAATCTAAAACTGGACTCACAGGGGAGGTTCAAATCATAGAACGTTAGAGTGTCAGTCCTCTCGTACGTAAGTCGGCATTGTGCCTTTTGTATTAAATTCGGATGCAATTTCTGTGTTTCATCGTCAATAAGATGGTCCTAGGAATACAGTAAACCTGAAGTGAGGCACCGGATCTAAAACTGGACTCACAGGAGAGGTTCCAATCATACGAAGTTAGAAAGTCAGTCCTCTTGTACTTAAGTCAGCATTGGGCCTTTTGTATTAAATTCGGATGCAATTTCTTTGTTTCATCGTCAATAAGAAGGTCCAAGGGATACAGTAAACCTGAAGTGAAGTATCGGAATCTAAAACTGGCCTCACAGGAGAGTTTCAAATGATAGAAAGTTAGAGTGTCAGTCCTCTTGTACTTAAGTCAGCATTGTGCCTTTTGTATTAAATTCGGATGCAATTTCTCTTTTTCATCGCCAATAAGAATGTCCAAGGTATACAGTAAACCTGAAGTGAAGCATCGTAATCTACAACTCAACTCACAGGAGAGGTTCAAATCATAGAAAGTTAGAGTGTCAGTCCTCTTGTGCTTAAGTCGGCATTGTGCCTTTTGTATTAAATTCGTATGAGATTTCTGTGCTTCATCGTCAATAAGAAGGTCCAAGGTATACAGAAAACCTAAAGAGAAAGCATCGGAATCTAAAACTGGACTCACATTAGCGGTTAAATTATAGAAAGTTAGAGTGGCAGTCCTCTTGTACTTAAGTCGGCATTGGGCCTTTTGTATTAAATTCGGATGAAATTTCTGTGTTTCTTCGTCAATAAGAAGGTCCAAGAGATACAGTAAACCTGAAGTGAAGCATCAGAATCTCAAAATGGGCTCACAGGAGAGGTTCAAATCGTAGAAAGTCAGAGTGTCAGTCCTCTTGTAGTTAAGGCAGCAATGTGCCTTTTGCATTAAATTCGGATGCAATTTCTGTGTTTCATAGTCAATAAGAAGGTCCAAGGTATACAGTGAACCTGAAGAGAAGCACCAGAATCTAAAACTGGATTCAAAGGAGAGGTTTAAATCATAGAAAGTTAGAGTGTCAGTTCTCTTGTACTTGAGGCGGCATTGTGCCATTTGTATAAAATTCGGATGCAATTACTTTGTTTCATCGTCAATAAGAAGGTCCAAGGGATACAGTAAACTTGAAGTGCAGCATCGGAACCTAAAACTGGACTCAAAGGCGAGGTTTAAGTCATAGAATGTTAGAGTGTCAGTCCTCTTGTACTTAATTCGGCGTTGTGCCTTTTGTATTAAATTCGGATGCAATTTCTGTGATTCATCGTCAATAAGAAGGTCCAAAAGGTACAGTAAACATGAAGTGAAGCATCGTAATCTACAACTCAACTCACAGGAGATGTTCAAATCGTAGAAAGTTAGAGTGTCAGTCCTCTTGTGCTTAAGTCGGCATTGTGCCTTTTGTATTAAATTCGGATGCAATTTCTGTGCTCCATCGTCAATAAGAAGGTCCAAGGGATACAGAAAACCTACAGAGAAAGCATCGGAATCTAAAACTGGACTCACAGGAGCGGTTAAATCATAGAAAGTTAGAGTGGCAGTCCTCTTGTACTTAAGTCGGCATTGAGCCTTTTGTATTAAATTCGGATGAAATTTCTGTGTTTCTTCGTCAATAAGAAGGTCCAAGGGATACAGTAAACCTGTAGTGAAGCATCAGAATCTCAAACTGGACTCACAGGAGAGGTTCAAATCATAGAAAGTTAGAGTGTCACTCCTCTTGTACTTAAGTTGGCATTGTGCCTTTTGTATTAATTTCGGATGCAATTTCTGTGTTTCATCGTCAATGATAAGGACCAAAGGATACGGTAAACCTGAAGTGAAGCATCGGAATCTAAAACTGGACTCACAGGAGAGGTTCAAATCATAGAACGTTAGAGTGTCAGTCCTCTTGTACATAAGTCGGCATTGTGCCATTTGTATTAAATTCGGATGCAATTTCTGTATTTCATCATCAATAAGAAGGTCCAAGGTATGGAGTAAACCTGAAGTGAAGCATCAGAATCCAAAGCTGGACTCACAGGAGAGGTTCAAATCATAGAAAGTTAGAGTGTCAGTCCTCTTGTACTTAAGGCACCATTGTGCCATTTGTATTAAATTAGAATGCAATTTCTGTGTTTCATCGTCAATAAGAAGGTCCAAGGTTTAGAGTAAACGTGAAGTGAAGCATCGGAATCCAAAACTGGACTCACAGGAGAGGTTCAAATCATAAAAAGTTAGAGTGTCAGTCCTCTTGTACTTAAGTCGGCATGGTGACATTTGAATTAAATTCGGATGCAATTTCTGTGTTTCATCGTCAATAAGGAGGTCCAAGGGATACAGTAAACCTGAAGTGAAGCATCAGAATCCATAATCGGGCTCACAGGAGAGGTTCAAATTATAGAAACTTAGTGTGTTTGTCCTCTTTAACTTATGTCGGCATTGTGACTTTTGTATTAAGTTCGGATGCAATTTCTGTGTTTCATCGTCAATAAGAAGGTCCAAGGGATACAGTAAACTTGAAGTGCAGCATCGGAATCTAAAACTAGACTCAAAGGCGAGGTTCAAATCATAGAAAGTTAGAGTGTCAGTCCTCCTGTACTTAATTCGGCATTGTGCCTTTTGTATTAAATTAGAATGCAATTTTTGTGTTTCATCGTCAATAAGAAGGTCCAAGGGATACAGTAAACCTGAATTGAAGCATCAGAATCTAGAACTGGACTCACAGGAGAGGTTCAAATCACAGAAACTTAGAGTGTCTGTCCTCTTGTACTTAAGTCGGATTGTGCATTTTGTATTTAATTCGGTTGCAATTTCTGTGTTTCGTCGTCAATAAGAAGGTCCAAGGGATACAGTAAACCTGAAGTGAACCATCGGAACCTAAAACTGGACTCACAGGAGAGGTTCAAATCATAGAAAGTTAGAGTGTAAGTCCTCTTGTACTTAAGTCGGCATTGTGCTTTTTGTAAATTCTAATGCATTTTCTGTGTTTCTTCGCCAATAAGACGGTCCAAGGGATACAGTAAACCTGAAGTGAAGCATCAGAATCTAAAACTGGACTCACAGGAGAGGTTCAAATCATAGAAAGTTAGAGTGTCATTCCTCTTGTACTTAAGTCGGCATGGTGCCATTTGTATTAAATTCGGATGCAATTTCTGTGTTTCATCGTCAATAAGAAGGTCCAAGGGATACTGTGAACCTGAAGTAAAGCATCGGAATCCAAAACCGGGCTCACAGGAGAGGTTCAAATCATAGAAAGGTAGAGTGTCTGTCCTCTTTTACTTAAGTCGGCATTGTGCCTTTTGTATTAAATTCGGATGCAATTTCTGTGTTTCTTCGTCAATAAGAAGGTCCAAGGGATACAGTAAACCTGAAGTGAAGCATCAGAATCTCAAACTGGACTCACAGGAGAGGTTCAAATCGTAGAAAGTCAGAGTGTCAGTCCTCTTGTACTTAAGGCAGCATTGTGCCTTTTGTATTAAATTCGGATGCAATTTCTGTGTTTCATAGTCAATAAGAAGGTCCAAGGTATACAGTGAACCTGAAGAGAAGCATCAGAATCTAAAACTGGATTCAAAGGAGAGGTTTAAATCATAGAAAGTTAGAGTGTCAGTTCTCTTGTACTTGAGGCGGCATTGTGCCTTTTGTATAAAATTCGGATGCAATTACTGTGTTTCATCGTCAATAAGTAGGTCCAAGGGATACAGTAAACTTGAAGTGCAGCATCGGAACCTAAAACTGGACTCAAAGGCGAGGTTTAAGTCATAGAATGTTAGAGTGTCAGTCCTCTTGTACTTAATTCGGCGTTGTGCCTTTTGTATTAAATTCGGATGCAATTTCTGTGTTTCATCGTCAATAAGAAGGTCCAAGGGGTACAGTAAACATGAAGTGAAGCATCGGAATCTAAAACTGAACTCACAGGAGAGGTTCAAATCATAGAACCTTAGAGTGTCAGTCCTTATACTTAAGTTAGCATTGTGCCTTTTGTATTAAATTCGGATGCAATTTCTGTTTTTCATCGTCAATAAGAATGTCCAAGGTATACAGTAAACCTGAAGTGAAGCATCGGTATCTACAACTCAACTCACAGGAGATGTTCAAATCGTAGAAAGTTAGAGTGTCAGTCCTCTTGTGCTTAAGTCGGCATTGTGCCTTTTGTATTAAATTCGGATGCAATTTCTGTGCTCCATCGTCAATAAGAAGGTCCAAGGGATACAGAAAACCTACAGAGAAAGCATCGGAATCTAAAACTGGACTCACAGGAGCGGTTAAATCATAGAAAGTTAGAGTGGCAGTCCTCTTGTACTTAAGTCGGCATTGAGCCTTTTGTATTAAATTCGGATGAAATTTCTGTGTTTCTTCGTCAATAAGAAGGTCCAAGGGATACAGTAAACCTGTAGTGAAGCATCAGAATCTCAAACTGGACTCACAGGAGAGGTTCAAATCATAGAAAGTTAGAGTGTCACTCCTCTTGTACTTAAGTTGGCATTGTGCCTTTTGTATTAATTTCGGATGCAATTTCTGTGTTTCATCGTCAATGATAAGGACCAAAGGATACGGTAAACCTGAAGTGAAGCATCGGAATCTAAAACTGGACTCACAGGAGAGGTTCAAATCATAGAACGTTAGAGTGTCAGTCCTCTTGTACATAAGTCGGCATTGTGCCATTTGTATTAAATTCGGATGCAATTTCTGTATTTCATCATCAATAAGAAGGTCCAAGGTATGGAGTAAACCTGAAGTGAAGCATCAGAATCCAAAGCTGGACTCACAGGAGAGGTTCAAATCATAGAAAGTTAGAGTGTCAGTCCTCTTGTACTTAAGGCAGCATTGTGCCATTTGTATTAAATTAGAATGCAATTTCTGTGTTTCATCGTCAATAAGAAGGTCCAAGGTTTAGAGTAAACCTGAAGTGAAGCATCGGAATCCAAAACTGGACTCACAGGAGAGGTTCAAATCATAGAAAGTTAGAGTGTCAGTCCTCTTGTACTTAAGTCGGCATGGTGACATTTGAATTAAATTCGGATGCAATTTCTGTGTTTCATCGTCAATAAGAAGGTCCAAGGGGTACAGTAAACATGAAGTGAAGCATCGGAATCTAAAACTGAACTCACAGGAGAGGTTCAAATCATAGAACCTTAGAGTGTCAGTCCTTATACTTAAGTTAGCATTGTGCCTTTTGTATTAAATTCGGATGCAATTTCTGTTTTTCATCGTCAATAAGAATGTCCAAGGTATACAGTAAACCTGAAGTGAAGCATCGGTATCTACAACTCAACTCACAGGAGATGTTCAAATCGTAGAAAGTTAGAGTGTCAGTCCTCTTGTGCTTAAGTCGGCATTGTGCCTTTTGTATTAAATTCGGATGCAATTTCTGTGCTCCATCGTCAATAAGAAGGTCCAAGGGATACAGAAAACCTACAGAGAAAGCATCGGAATCTAAAACTGGACTCACAGGAGCGGTTAAATCATAGAAAGTTAGAGTGGCAGTCCTCTTGTACTTAAGTCGGCATTGAGCCTTTTGTATTAAATTCGGATGAAATTTCTGTGTTTCTTCGTCAATAAGAAGGTCCAAGGGATACAGTAAACCTGTAGTGAAGCATCAGAATCTCAAACTGGACTCACAGGAGAGGTTCAAATCATAGAAAGTTAGAGTGTCACTCCTCTTGTACTTAAGTTGGCATTGTGCCTTTTGTATTAATTTCGGATGCAATTTCTGTGTTTCATCGTCAATGATAAGGACCAAAGGATACGGTAAACCTGAAGTGAAGCATCGGAATCTAAAACTGGACTCACAGGAGAGGTTCAAATCATAGAACGTTAGAGTGTCAGTCCTCTTGTACATAAGTCGGCATTGTGCCATTTGTATTAAATTCGGATGCAATTTCTGTATTTCATCATCAATAAGAAGGTCCAAGGTATGGAGTAAACCTGAAGTGAAGCATCAGAATCCAAAGCTGGACTCACAGGAGAGGTTCAAATCATAGAAAGTTAGAGTGTCAGTCCTCTTGTACTTAAGGCAGCATTGTGCCATTTGTATTAAATTAGAATGCAATTTCTGTGTTTCATCGTCAATAAGAAGGTCCAAGGTTTAGAGTAAACCTGAAGTGAAGCATCGGAATCCAAAACTGGACTCACAGGAGAGGTTCAAATCATAGAAAGTTAGAGTGTCAGTCCTCTTGTACTTAAGTCGGCTTGGTGACATTTGAATTAAATTCGGATGCAATTTCTGTGTTTCATCGTCAATAAGGAGGTCCAAGGGATACAGTAAACCTGAAGTGAAGCATCATAATCCATAATCGGGCTCACAGGAGAGGTTCAAATTATAGAAACTTAGTGTGTTTGTCCTCTTTAACTTATGTCGGCATTGTGACTTTTGTATTAAGTTCGGATGCAATTTCTGTGTTTCATCGTCAATAAGAAGGTCCAAGGGATACAGTAAACTTGAAGTGCAGCATCGGAATCTAAAACTAGACTCAAAGGCGAGGTTCAAATCATAGAAAGTTAGAGTGTCAGTCCTCCTGTACTTAATTCGGCATTGTGCCTTTTGTATTAAATTAGAATGCAATTTTTGTGTTTCATCGTCAATAAGAAGGTCCAAGGGATACAGTAAACCTGAATTGAAGCATCAGAATCTAGAACTGGACTCACAGGAGAGGTTCAAATCACAGAAACTTAGAGTGTCTGTCCTCTTGTACTTAAGTCGGATTGTGCATTTTGTATTTAATTCGGTTGCAATTTCTGTGTTTCGTCGTCAATAAGAAGGTCCAAGGGATACAGTAAACCTGAAGTGAACCATCGGAACCTAAAACTGGACTCACAGGAGAGGTTCAAATCATAGAAAGTTAGAGTGTAAGTCCTCTTGTACTTAAGTCGGCATTGTGCTTTTTGTATTAAATTCTAATGCATTTTCTGTGTTTCTTCGCCAATAAGACGGTCCAAGGGATACAGTAAACCTGAAGTGAAGCATCAGAATCTAAAACTGGACTCACAGGAGAGGTTCAAATCATAGAAAGTTAGAGTGTCATTCCTCTTGTACTTAAGTCGGCATGGTGCCATTTGTATTAAATTCGGATGCAATTTCTGTGTTTCATCGTCAATAAGAAGGTCCAAGGGATACTGTGAACCTGAAGTAAAGCATCGGAATCCAAAACCGGGCTCACAGGAGAGGTTCAAATCATAGAAAGGTAGAGTGTCTGTCCTCTTTTACTTAAGTCGGCATTGTGCCTTTTGTATTAAATTCGGATGCAATTTCTGTGTTTCATCGTCAATTAGAAAGTCCAAGGGATACAGTAAACCTGAAATGAAGCATCGGAATCTAAAACTGCACTCACAGGTAAGGTTCAAATCAAAGAAAGTTAGAGTGTCATTCCTCTTGTACTTAAGTCGGCATGGTGCCATTTGTATTAAATTCGGATGCAATTTCTGCGTTTCATCGTCAATAATATGATCCAAGGAATACAGTAAACTTAAAGTGCAGCATCGGAATCTAAAACTGGACTCAAAGGCGAGGTTCAAATCATAGAAAGTTAGAGTGTCAGTCCTCTTGTACTTAATTCGGCATTGTGCCTTTTGTATTAAATTCGGATGTAATTTCTGTGTTTCATCGTCAATAAGAAGATCCAAGGGATACAGTAAACCTGAAGTGAAGCATCGGAATCTACAACTGAACTCTCAGGAGGGGTTCAAATCATAGAAAGTTAGAGTGTCAGTCCTCTTGTACTTAAGTCGGCATTGTGCATTTTGTATTAAATTCGGATGTAATATCTGTGTTTAATCGTCAATAAGAATGTCCAAGTGATACAGTAAACCTGAAGTGAACCATCGGAATCTAAAACTGGACTCACAGGAGAGGTTCAAATCATAGTAAGTTAGAGTGTCAGTCCTCTTGTACTTAAGTCGGCATTGTGCCTTTTGTATTAAATTCAGATGCAATTTCTGTGTTTCATCGTCAATAAGAAGATCCAAGGGATACAGTAAACCTGAAGTGAAGCATCGGAATCTACAACTGAACTCTCAGGAGGGGTTCAAATCATTGAAAGTTATAGTGTCAGTCCTCTTGTACATAAGTCGGCATTGTGCCTTTGTATTAAATTCGGATGCAATTTCTGTATTTCATCGTCAATAAGAAGGTCCAAGGTATACAGTAAACCTGAGGTGAAGCGTCGGAATCTATAACTGGACTCACAGGAGAGGTTCAAATCATAGAATGTTAGAGTGTCAGTCCTCTCGTACTTAAGTCGGCATTGTGCCTTTTGCATTAAATTCGGATGCAATTTCTGTGTTTCATCTTCAGTAAGATGGTCCTAGGAATACAGTAAACCTCAAGTGAAGCATCGGATCTAAAACTGGACTCACAGGAGAGGTTCAACTCATAGAAAGTTAGAGCGTCAGTCCTCTTGTACATTAGTCGGCACTGTGCCTTTTGTATTAAATTCGGATGCAATTTCTGTGTTTCAACGTCAATAAGAAGGTCCAAGGTATACAGTAAAAATGAAGTGAAGCATCGGAGTCTAAAACTGGACCCACAGGAGAGGTTCAAATCATAGAAAGTTAGAGTGTCATTCCTCTTGTAGTTAAGTCAGCATTGTGACTTTTGTATTAAATTCGGATGCAATTTCAGTGTTTCATCGTCAATAAGAGGGTCCAAGGGATACAGTAAACCTGAAGTGAAGCATTGGAATCTAAAACTGGACTCACAGGAGCGGTTAAATCATAGAAAGTTAGAGAGTCAGTCCTTTTGTACTTAAGTCGGCATAGTGCCTTTTATATTAAATTTGGATGCAATTTCTGTGCTTCATCGTCAATAAGAAGGTCCAAGGAATACAGTAAACCTGAAGTGAAGCATCGGAATCTAAAACTGGACTAACAGGAGAGGTTCAAATCATAGAACGTTAGAGTGTCAGTCCTCTTGTACTTAAGGCGGCATTGTGCCTTTTGTATTAAATTCGGATGCAATTTCTGTATATCATCATCAATAAGAAGGTCCAAGGTTTAGAGTAAACCTGAAGTGAAGCATTGGAATCTAAAACTGGACTCACAGGAGAGGTTCAAATCATAGAACGTTAGAGTGTCAGTCCTCTTGTACTTAATTCGGCATTGTGCCTTTTGTATTAGGACTGACACTCTAACTTTCTATGATTTGAACCTCTCCTGTGAGTCCAGTTTTAGATTCCGATGCTTCACTTCAGGTTTACTGTATCCCTTGGTCCTTCTTATTGACGATGAAACACAGAAATCGCATCCGAATTTAATACAAAAGGCACAATTCAGACTTAAGTACAAGTGGACTGACACTCTAACTTTCTATTATTTGAACCTCTCCTGTGAGTCCGGTTTTAGATTCCGATGCTTCACTTCAGGTTTAGTGTATACCTAGGACCTTCTTATTGACGATGAAACACAGAAATTGCATCCGAATTTATTACAAAAGGCACAATGCCGACTTAAGTACAAGAGGACTGACACTATAACTCTCTAAGATTTGAACCACTCCAGTGAGTTGAGTTTTAGATTCCGATGCTTCACATCAGGTTCACTGTATACCTTGGACATTCTTATTGATTATCAAACGCAGAAATTGCATCCGAATTTAATACAAAAGGCACAATGCCGACTGTTGCACAAGAGGACTGACACTCTTACTGTCTATGATTTGAACTTCGCAGTGAGTCCAGTTTCGGATTCCGATGCTTCACTTCAGATTTACTGTATACCTTCGACATTCTAATTGCCGATGAAACACAGAAATTGCATCCGAATTTAATACAAAAGGCACAATGCCGACTTAAGTACAAGAGGACTGACACTATAACTTACTATGATTTCAACCAACTGTGAGTTGAGTTCTAGATTCCGATGCGTCACATCAGGTTTACTGTGTACCTTGGACATTCATATTGATGATCAATCGCAGAAATTGCATCCGCATTTAATACAAAAGGCACAATGCCGACTTACGGACAAGAGGACTGACACTCTAACTTACTATGATTTGAACTTCTCCTGTGGGTCCAGTTTCAGATTCCGATGCTTCACTGCAGGTTTACTGTATACCTTGGACCTTCTTATTGACGATGAAACACAGAAATTGCACCCGGATTTAATACAAAAGGCATAATCCCGACTTAAGTACAAGAGGACAGACACTCTCACTTTCTATGATTTTAACCTCTCCTGTGAGTCCAGTTACAGATTCCGATGCTTCACTTCAGGTTTACTGTATCCCTTGGACCTTCTTATTGACGATGAAACACAGCAATTGCATCCGAATTTAATACAAAAGGCACAATGTCGACTTAAGTACAAGAGTACTGACACTCTAACTTTCTATGATTTGAACCTCTCCTGTGAGTCCAGTTTTAGATTCCGATGCTTCACTTCAGATTTACTGTGTACCTTCGACATTCTTATTTACGATGAAACACAGAAATTGCATCCGATATTAATACAAAAGTCACAATGCCGACTTAAGTACAAGAGGACTGACACTATAACTTTCTGTGATTTGAACCAACTGTGAGTTGAGCTATAGATTCCGATGCTTCACATCAGGTTTTTCTGTATCCCTTGGACCTTCATATTGAAGATGAAACACAGAAATTGCATCCGAATTTGATCAAAATTCACAATGCCGACTTGAGTACAAGAGGACTGACATTGTAACTTTCTATAATTTGAACCTCTCTTGTGAGTCCAGTTTTAGATTCCGATGCTTCACTTTAGGTTTACTGTATACCTTGGACCTGCTTACTGACGATGGAACACAGAAATTGCATCCAAATTTAATACAAAAGGCACAATGCCGACTTAAGTACAAGAGGACTGACACTCCAAATTTCAATGATTTGAACCTGTTCTGTGAGTCCGGTTTTAGATTCCGATGTTTCACTTCAGGTTTACTGTATCCCTTGGACCTTCTTATTGACCATGAGACACAGAAATTGCATCCGAATTTAATACAAAAGGCACAATGCCGACTTAGGTACAAGAGGACTGACACTCTAACTTTCTATGATTAGAACCTCTCCTGTGAGTTGATTTTTAGTTTCCGATGCTTCACTTCAGGTTTACCGCATACCTTGGACCTTCTAATTGATGATCAAAAACAGAAATTGCATCCTAATTAAATACAAAAGGCACAATGCCGACTTAAGTACAGGAGGACTGACACTTTAAATTTCTATGATTTGAATCTCTCCTGTAAGTCCAGTTTTAGATTCCGATGTTTCACTTCAGGTTTACTGTATACCTTGGACCTTCTTATTGACGATGAGACACAGAAATTGCATCCGAATTTAATACAAAAGGCACAATGCCGATTTAAGTACAAGTGGACTGACACTCTAACTTTCTATTATTTGAATTTTTCCTGTGAGTCCAGTTTTAGATTAAAATGCTTCACTTCAGGTTTACTGTATACCTTGGACCTTCTTATTGACGACGAAACACAGAAATTGCATCCGAATTTAATACAAAAGGCACAATGTCGACTTAAGTACAAGTGGACTGACACTGTAACTTTCTATGATTTGATCCCCTCCTGTGAGTCCTGTTTTAGATTCCGATGCTTCACTTCAGATTTACTTTATACCTTCGACCTTCTTATTGACGATGAAGCACAGATTGCATCCGAATTTAAAAGATAAGGCACAATGCCGACTTAAGTACAAGGGGACTGACACTATAACTCTGTATGATTTGAACCACACCTGTGAGTTGAGTTTTAGATTCCGATGCTTCACATCAGGTTTTCTGTATACCTTGGACATTCTTATTGATGATCAAACGCAGAAATTGCATCCGAATTTAATACAAAAGGCACAATGCCGACTGATGTACAAGAGGACTGACATTCTCACTTTCAATGATTTGAAATTCTCCTGTGAGTCCAGTTTTAGATTCCGATGCTTCACTTCAGGTTTACTGTATCCCTTTGACCTTCTTATTGACGATGAAACACAGATATTGCATCCGAATTTAATACAAAAGGGACAATGCTGACTAAAATAACAAGGACTGACACTCCAACTTTCTATGATTTGAACCTCTCCTGTAAATCCAGTTTTAGATTCCGATGCTTCACTTCATGTTTACTGTATACCTCGACCTTCTTATTGATGATCAAACACAGAAATTGCCTCCGAATTAAATACAAAAGTGACAATGCCGACATAAGTACAAGAGGACGGCCACTCTAACTTTTTATGGTTTGAACCTCTCCTGTGAGTCCAGTTTTAAATTCCGATTCTTCACTTCAGGTTTACTGTATCCCTTGGTCCTTCTTATTGACGATGAAACACAGAAATTGCATCCGAATTTAATACAAAAGGCACAATGCCGACTTATGTACAAGAGGACTGACACTATAACTTTCTATGATTTGAACCTCTCCTGTGAGTCCAGTTTTAGATTTCGATGCTTCACTTCAGGTTTACTGTATCCCTTGGACCTTCTTATTGACGATGAAACACAGAAATTGCATCCGAATTTAATTCAAAAGGCACAATGCCGATTTAAGTACACGTGGACTGAAACTATAACTTTCTATGATTTGAACCTCTCCTGTGAGTCCAGTTTTAGATTCCGATGCTTCACTTCAGGTTTACTGTATACCTTGAACCTTCTTATTGACGATGAAACACAGAAATTGCATCCGAATTTAATACAAAAGGCACAATGCCGACTTAATCACAAGAGGACAGACACTCTAACTTTCTCTGATTTAAACCTCTCCTGTGAGTCCAGTTTTAGATTCCGATGCTTCACTTCAGGTTTACTGTATCACTTCTTCATTCTTATTGACGATGAAACACAGAAATTGCATCCGAATTTAATACAAAAGGCACAATGCCGACTTAAGTACAAGAGGAGAAACACTCTAACTTTCTTTGATTTAAACCTCTCCTGTGAGTCCAGTTTTAGATTCCGATGCTTCACTTCGGGTTTACTGTATACCTTGAACCTTCTAATTGACGATGAAACACAGAAATTGCATCCGAATTTAATACAAGAGGCACAATGCCGACTTAATCACAAGAGGACAGACACTCTAACTTTCTCTGATTTAAACCTCTCCTGTGAGTCCAGTTTTAGATTCCGATGCTTCACTTCAGGTTTACTGTATCACTTCTTCATTCTTATTGACGATGAAACACAGAAATTGCATCCGAATTTAATACAAAAGGCACAATGCCGACTTAAGTACAAGAGGAGAAACACTCTAACTTTCTTTGATTTAAACCTCTCCTGTGAGTCAAGTTTTAGATTCCGATGCTTCACTTCAGGTTTACTGTATCCCTTGGACCTTCTTATTGATGATCAAACAGAAATTGCATCCGAATTTAATAGAAAAGGCACAATGCCCACTTAAGTACAAGAGGACTGACTCTCTAACTTTCTATGATTTGAACCTCTCTTGTGTGTCCAGTTTTAAAATCCGATGCTTCACTTTAGGTTTACTGTATCCCTTGCACCTTCTTTTTGACGATGAAACACAGAAATTGCATCCGAATTTAATACAAAAGGCACAATGCCGACTTAAGTACAAGAGGTCTGACACTCTAACTTTCAATGATTTGAACCTCTCCTGTGAGTCCAGTCTTAGATTCCGATGCTTCACTTCAGGTTTACTGTATACCTTGGACCTTCTTATTGACGATGAAACACAGAAATTGCATCCGAATTTAATACAAAAGGCACCATGCCCACTTAAGTACAAGAGGAATGACACTCTAACTTTCTATGATTTGAGCCTCTCCAGTGAGTCCAGTTTAAGATTCCGATGCTTCACATCAGGTTTACTGTATACCTTGGACTTTCTTATTGACGATGAAACACAGAAATTGCATCCGAATTAAATACAAAAGGCACAATGCCGACTTAAGTACAAGGGGACAGACACTCTAACTTTCTTTGATTGAAACCTCTCCTGTGAGTCCAGCTTTAGATTCCGATGCTTCACTTCAGGTTTACTGTATACCTTGGACCTTCTTATTGACGATGAAACACAGAAATTGCATCCGAATTTAATACAAAAGGCACAATGCCGACTTAAGTAGAAGAGGACTGACGCTCTAATTTTCTATGATTTGAACCTCTCCTGTGAGTCCAGTTTTGTATTCCGATGGTTCACTTCAGGTTTACTGTATACCTTGGACCGTCGTATTGACGATGAAACACAGGAATTGCACCCGAATTTAATACAAAAGGCACAAAGCCGACTTAAGTACATAAGGACTGACACTCTAACTTTCTATGATTTGAACCTCTCCTGTGAGTCCAGTTTTAGATTCTGATGCTTCACTTCAGGACTACTGTATACCTTGGACCTTCTTCTTGACAATGAAACACAGAAATTATATTCGAATTTAATACAAAAAACACAATGCCGACTTAAGTACAAGGGGACAGACACTCTAAATTTCTTTGATTGAAACCTCTCCTGTGAGTCCAGCTTTAGATTCCGATGCTTCACTTCAGGTTTACTGTATACCTTGGACCTGCCTATTGACGATGAATCACAGAAATTGCATCCGAATTTAATACAAAAGGCAAAATGCCGACTTAAGTACAAGAGGACTATTAGTCTAATTTTCTGTGATTCGAACCTCTTCTGTGAGTCCAGTTTTAGTTTCCGATGCTTCACTTCAGGTTTACTGTACACCTTGGACCTTCTCATTGATGACCAATACAGATATTGCATCCGAATTTAATACAATAGGCACAATGCCGACTTAAGTACAATAGGACTGACACTCTAACTTCTTTGATTTAAACTTCTCCTGTGAGTCTAGTTTTAGAATCCGATGTTTCACTTCAGGTTTACTGTATCCCTTTGACATTCGTATTGACGATGAAACACAGAAATTGCATCGGAATTTAATATAAAAGGCACAATGTCGACTTAAGTACAAAGGGAGTGACACTCAAACTTTCTTTGATTTGAACCTCTCCTGTGAGTCCAGTTTTAGTTTAGGATGCTTCACCTCAGGTTTACTATATACCTTGGGCCTTCTTATTGACGATGAAACAGAGAAATTGCATCCGAATTAAATACAAAAGGCACAATGCCGACTTAAGTACAAGAGGATTGACACTATAACTTCTTATGATTTGAACCTCTCCTGTGAGTTGAGTTTTAGATTCCGATGCTTCAGTTCAGGTTTACTGTATACCTTGGACCTTCTTATTGATGATCAAACACAGAAATTGCATCCGAATTTAATACAAAATTCATAATGCCGACTTAAGTACATGAGGACTGACACTCTCACTTTCTATGATTTGAACCCCTCCTGTGAGTCCAGTTTTAGATTCCGATGCTTCATTTCAGGTTTACAGTATACCTAAGACCTTCTTATTGACGTTGAAACAAAGAAATTGCATCCGAATTTAATACAAATGGCACAATGCCGACTTAAGCACAAGAGGACTGAAACTCTAACTTTCTATGATTTGAACCACTCCTGTGAGTCCAGTTTTAGATTCCGATGGTTCACTTCAGGTTTACTGTATACCTTGGACCTTCTTATTGACGAAGAACCACAGAAATTGCATCCGAATTTAATGCAAAAGCACAATGCGAACTTAAGTACAAGTGGACAGACTCTCTAACTGTCTTTGATTTAGTCCTCTCCTGTGAGTCCAATTTTAGATTCCGATGCTTCACTTCAGGTTTACTGTATCACTTGGACCTTCTTATTGACGATGAAACACAGAAATTGCATCGGAATTTAATACAAAAGCACAATGCCGACTTAAGTACAAGAGGACTGACACTCTAACTTTCACTGATTTAAACCTCTCCTGTGAGTCAAGTTTTAGATTCCGATGCTTCACTTCAGGCTTACTGTATCCGTTGGACCTTCTTATTGACGATGAAGCACAGAAATTGCATCCGAATTTAGTACAAAAGGCACAATGCCGACATAAGTACAAGAGGACTGACACTCTAACTTTCTATGATTTGAACCTCTCCTGTGAGTCCAGTTTTAGATTCCGATGCTTCACTTTCGGTTTACTGTATACCTTGTACCTTCTTATTCACGATGATACGCAGAAATTGCATCCGAATTTAATACAAAAGGCACGATGCAGTCTTAAGTACAAGAGGACTGACACTCTAACTTTCTATGATTTGAACCTCTTCTGTGAGTGCAGTTTTAGATTCCGATGCTTCACTTCATGTTTACTGTATACCTAGGACGTTCTTATTGACGATGAAACACAGAAATTGCACTCGAATTTAATACAAAAGGCACAATGCCGTCTTAAGTAGAAGAAGAGTGACACTCCAACATTCTATGATTTCAATGACTCCTGTGAGTAAAGTTTAAGATTCCGATGCTTCACTTCAGGTTTACTGTATCCCTTGGACCTTCTTATTGACGATGAAACTCAGAGATTGCATCCGAATTTAATACAAAAGGCACAATGCCGTCTTAAGTACAAGAGGACTGACACTCTAACTTTCTATGATTTGAACCTCTCCTGTGTGTTGAGTTTTTGATTCCGATGTTTCACTTCAGGTTTACTGTATCCCTTGGACCTTCTTATTGATGATGAAACACAGAAATTGCATTCGAATTTAATACAAAAGGCACAATGAAGACTTAAGTACAAGAGGACTGACACTATAACTTTCTATGATTTGAACCTCTCTTGTGAGTCCAGTTTTAAAATCCGATGCGTCACTTTTGGTTTACTGTATCCCTTGGACCTTCTTATTGACGATGAAACACAGAAATTGCATCCGAAATTAATACAAAAGGCACAATGCCGACTTAAGTACAAGAGGTCTGACACTCAAACTTTCAATGACTTGAACCTCTCCTGTGAGTCCAGTCTTAGATTCCGATGCTTTACTTCAGGTTTACCGTATACCTTGGATTTCTTACTGATGATGAAACACAGAAATTGCATCCGAATTTAATACACAAGGTACAATGCCGACTTAAGTACAAGAGGACAGACACTCTAACTTTCTATGATTTGAACCTCTCCTGTGAGTCCAGTTTAAGATTCCGATGCTTCACTTCAGGTTTACTGTATACCTTGGACCTTCTTATTGACGATGAAACACAGAAATTGCATCCGAATTTAATACAAAAGGCACAATGTCGACTTAAGTAGAAGAGGGCTGACACTCTAAATTACTATGATTTGAACCACTCCTGTGGATCCAGTTTTATATTCCGATGCTTCATTTCAGGTTTACTGTATCCCTTGGACCTTCTTATTGACGATGAAACACAGAAATTGCATCCGAATTCAATACAAAAGGCAAAATGCCGACTTAAGTACAAGAGGACTGACAGTCAAATTTTCTATGATTCGAACCTCTCCTGTGAGTCCAGTTTTAGATTCCGATGCTTCACTTCAGGTTTACTGTACACCTTTGACCTTGTTATTGATGACCAACACAGATATTGCATCCGAATGTAATACAAAATGCACAATGCCGACTTAAGTACAATAGGACTGACACTCTAACTTTCTATCATTTAAACCTCTCCTGTGAGTCCGGTTTTAGATTCCGATGCTCCGCTTCAGGTTTACTGTAGACCATGGACCTTCTTATTGACGATGAAATACAGAAATTGTATCCGAATTTAATACAAAAGGCACAATGCCGACATAAGTACAAGAGGACTGACACTCTAACTTTCTATCATTTGAACCTCTCCTGTGAGACCAGTTTTAAATTCCGATGCTTCACTTCCGGTTTACTGTATGCTTTTGACCTTCTTATTGACGATGAAACACAGAAATTCCATTCGAAATTAATACAAAAGGCAAAATGCCGACATAAGTACAAGAGGACTGACACTCTAATTTTCAATGATTTAAACCTGTCCTGTGAGTTGAGTTTTAGATTCCGATGCTTCACTTCAGGTTTTCTGTATACCTTGGACCTTTTTATTGACGATGAAACACAGAAATTGCATCCGAATTTAATACAAAAGGCACAATGCCGACTTGGGTACAAGAGGACTGACACCATTAATATCTATGATTTGAACCTCTCCTGTTAGTCCAGTTTTAGATTCCGATGCTTCACTTCGGGTATACTGTATCCCTTGGTCCTTCGTATTGAGGATGAAACACAGAAATTACATCCGAATTTAATAGAAAAGTCACAATGCCGACTTAAGTACAAGAGGACCGACACTCTAACTTTCTATGATTTGATCCTCTCCTGTGAGTCCAGTTTGAGATTCCGATGCTTCACATCAGGTTTACTGTATCCCTTGGTCCTTCTTGTTGACGATGAAACACAGAAATTGCATCCGAATTTAATACAAAAGGCACAAGCCGACTTAAGTAAAAGAGGACTGACACTCTAACTTACTTTGATTTAAAATTCTCCTGTGAGTCCAGTTATAGATTCCGATGCTTCACTTCAGGTTTACTGTATCCCTTGGACCTTCATATTGGCGACGAAACACAGAAAATGTATCCGAATTTAATACAAAAGGCACAATGCTGACTTAAGTACAAGAGGACTGACACTCTATCTTTCTATGATTTGTACCTCTCCTGTGACACCAGTTTTAGATTCCGATGCTTCACTTCCGGTTTACTGTATACCTTGGACCTTCATATTGACGATGAAGCACAGAAATTGCATCCGAATTTAATAGAAAAGGCACGATGCAAACTTAAGTACATGAGGACTGACACTCTAACTTTCTATGATTTGAACCTCTTCTGTGAGCGCAGTTTTAGAATCCGATGCTTCAGTTCAGGTTTACTGTATACCTAGGGCCTTCTTATTGACGATGAAACACAGAAATTGCATCCGACTTTAATACAAAAGGCACAATGCCGACTTAAGTAGAAGAGGAGTGACACTCTAACATTCTATGATTTCAGCGACTCCTGTGAGTCCAGTTTAAGATTCCGATGCTTCACTTCAGGTTTACTGTATCCCTTGGACCTTCTTATTGACGATGAAACACAGAGATTGCATTCGAATTTAATACAAAAGGCACAATGCCGACTTAAGTACAAGAGGACATACACTCTAACTTTCTATGATTAGAACCTCTCCTGTGAGTTGAGTTTTAGATTCCGATGTTTCACTTCAGGTTTACTGATTCCCTTGGACATTCTTATTGATGATCAAACACAGAAATTGCACCCGAATTTAATACAAAAGGCACAATGAAGACTTAAGTACAAGAGGACTGACACTCTAACTTTCTCTGATTTAAACCTCTCCTGTGAGTCCAGTTTTAGATTCCGATGCTTCACTTCAGGTTTACTGTATCACTTGGACATTCTTATTGACGATGAAACACAGAAATTGCATCCGAATTTAATACAAAAGGCACAATGCCGACTTAAGTACAAGAGGAGAAACACTCTAACTTTCTTTGATTTACACCTCTCCTGTGAGTCCAGTCTTAGATTCCGATGCTTCACTTCAGGTTTACTGTATACCTTGGACCTTCTTATTGACGATGAAACACAGAAATTGCATCCGAATTTAATACAAAAGGCACAATGCCGACTTAAGTAGAAGAGGACTGACGCTCTAACTTTCTATGATTTGAACCTCTCCTGTGAGTCCAGTTTTAGATTCCGATGGTTCACTTCAGGTTTACTGTATACCTTGGACCTTCGTATTGACGATGAAACACAGGAATTGCATCCGAATTTAATACAAAAGGCACAAAGCCGACTTAAGTACATAAGGACTGACACTCTAACTTTCTATGATTTGAACCTCTCCTGTGAGTCCGGTCTTAGATTCCGATGCTTCACTTCAGGTTTACTGTATACCTTGGACCTTCTTATTGACGATAAAACACAGAAATTGCATCCGAATTTAATACAAAAGGCACAATGCAGACTTAAGTACAAGAGGACTAACACTCCAACTTCCATGATTTGAACCTCTCCTGTAAGTCAAGTTTTAGATTCTGATGCTTCACTTCAGGACTACTGTATACCTTGGACCTTCTTCTTGACGATGAAACACAGAAATTATATTCGAATTTAATACAAAAAACACAATGCAGACTTAAGTACAAGAGGACTGACACTCTAACTTCCTATGATTTGAACCTCTCCTGTGAGTCAAGTTTCAGATTCCGATGCTTCACTTCAGGTTTACTGTATACCTTGGACCTGCCTATTGACGATGAATCACAGAAATTGCATCCGAATTTATCACAAAAGGCACAATGCCGACCTAAGTACAAGAGGACAGTCACTCTAACTTCCTTTGATTTAAACCTGTCCTGTGAGTCCTGTTTTAGATTCCGAAGCTTCACTTCAGGTTAACTGTATACCTGGGACCTTCTTATTGACGATGAAACACAGAAATTGCATCCGAATTTATTACAAAAGGCAAAATGCCGACTTAAGTACAAGAGGACTAACAGTCTAATTTTCTATGATTCGAACCTCTTCTGTGAGTCCAGTTTTAGTTTCCGATGCTTCACTTCAGGTTTACTGTACACCTTGGACCTTCTCATTGATGACCAATACAGATATTGCACCCGAATTTAATACAAAAGGCACAATGCCGACTTAAGTACAATAGGACTGACACTCTAAATTCTTTGATTTAAACTTCTCCTGTGAGTCCACTTTTAGATTCCGATGTTTCACTTCAGGTTTACTGTCTCCCTTTGACATTCGTATTGACGATGAAACACAGAAATTGCAACCGAATTTAATACAAAAGGCACAATGTCGACTTAAGTACAAGGGGAGTGACACTCAATCTTTCTTTGATTTGAACCTCTCCTGTGAGTCCAGTTTTAGTTTAGGATGCTTCACCTCAGGTTTACTATATACCTTGGACCTTCTTATTGACGATGAAATAGAGAAATTGCATCCGAATTTAATACAAAAGGCACAACGCCGACTTAAGTACAAGAGGATTGACACTACAACTTCTTATGATTTGAACCTCTCCTGTGAGTTGAGTTTTAGATTACGATGCTTCAGTTCAGGTTTACTGTATACCTTGGACCTTCTTATTGATGATCAAACACAGAAATTGCATCCGAATTTAATACAAAAGGCACAATGCCGACTTAAGTAGAAGAGGACTGACGCTCTAACTTTCTATGATTTGAACCTCTCCTGTGAGTCCAGTTTTAGATTCCGATGGTTCACTTCAGGTTTACTGTATACCTTGGACCTTCGTATTGACGATGAAACACAGGAATTGCATCCGAATTTAATACAAAAGGCACAAAGCCGACTTAAGTACATAAGGACTGACACTCTAACTTTCTATGATTTGAACCTCTCCTGTGAGTCCGGTTTTAGATTCCGATGCTTCACTTCAGGTTTACTGTATACCTTGGACCTTCTTATTGACGATGAAACAGAGAAATTGCATCCGAATTTAATACAAAAGGCACAATGCCGACTTAAGTACAAGAGGATTGACACCATAACTTCTTATGATTTGAACCTCTCCTGTGAGTTGAGTTTTAGATTCCGATGCTTCAGTTCAGGTTTACTGTATACCTTGGACCTTCTTATTGATGATCAAACACAGAAATTGCATCCGAATTTAATACAAAAGGCACAATGCCGACTTAAGTACATGAGGACTGACACTCTCACTTTCTATGATTTGAACCCCTCCTGTGAGTCCAGTTTTAGATTCCGATGCTTCATTGCAGGTTTACAGTGTACCTAAGACATTCTTATTGACGTTCAAACAAAGAAATTGCATCCGAATTTAATACAAATGGCACAATGCCGACTTAAGCACAAGAGGACTGAAACTCTAACTTTCTACGATTTGAACCACTCCTGTGAGTCCAGTTTTAGATTCCGATGCTTCACTTCAGGTTTACTGTATACCTTGGACCTTCTTATTGACGATGAACCACAGAAATTGCATCCGAATTTTATGCAAAAGCACAATGCGAACTTAAGTACAAGTGGACAGACTCTCTAACTGTCTTTGTTTTAATCCTCTCCTGTGAGTCCAATTTTAGATTCCGATGCTTCACTTCAGGTTTACTGTATCACTTGGACCTTCTTATTGACGATGAAACACAGAAATTGCATCCGAATTTAATACAAAAGCACAATGCCGACTTAAGTACAAGAGGACTGACACTAACTTTCATTGATTTAAACCTCTCCTGTGAGTCAAGTTTTAGATTCCGATGCTTCACTTCAGGCTTACTGTATCCGTTGGACCTTCTTATTGACGATGAAGCACAGAAATTGCATCCGAATTTAATACAAAAGGCACAATGCCGACATAAGTACAGGAGGACTGACACTCTAACTTTCTATGATTTGAACCTCTCCTGTGAGTCCAGTTTTAGATTCCGATGCTTCACTTTCGGTTTACTGTATACCTTGGACCTTCTTATTCACGATGATACACAGAAATTGCATCCGAATTTAATACACAAGGCACAATGCCGACTAAGTGCAAGAGGTCTGACACTCAAACTTTCAATGATTTGAACCTCTCCTGTGAGTCCAGTCTTAGATTCCGATGCTTCACTTTAGGTTTACCGTATACCTTGGATTTCTTATTGATGATGAAACACAGAAATTGCATCCGAATTTAATACACAAGGCACAATGCCGACTTAAGTACAAGAGGACGGACACTCTAACTTTCTATGATTTGAACCTCTCCTGTGAGTCCAGTTTAAGATTCCGATGCTTCACTTCAGGTTTACTGTATACCTTGGACATTCTTATTGACGATGAAACACAGAAATTGCATCCGAATTTAACACAAAAGGCACAATGTCGACTTAAGTAGAAGAGGGCTGACACTCTAAATTACTATGATTTGAACCACTCCTGTGGATCCAGTTTTATATTCCGATGCTTCATTTCAGGTTTACTGTATCCCTTGGACCTTCGTATTGACGATGAAACACAGAAATTGCATCGAATTCAATACAAAAGGCAAAATGCCGACTTAAGTACAAGAGGACTGACAGTCAAATTTTCTATGATTCGAACCTCTCCTGTGAGTCCAGTTTTAGATTCCGATGCTTCACTTCAGGTTTACTGTACACCTTTGACCTTGTTATTAATGACCAACACAGATATTGCATCCGAATTTCATACATAATGCACAATGCCGACTTAAGTACAATAGGACTGACACTCTAACTTTCTATCATTTAAACCTCTCCTGTGAGTCCGGTTTTAGATTCCGATGCTTCGCTTCAGTTTTACTGTATACCTTGGACCTTCTTATTGACGATGAAACACAGAAATTGTATCCGAATTTAATACAAAAGGCACAATGCCGACATAAGTACAAGAGGACTGACACTCTAACTCTCTATGATTTGAACCTCTCCTGTGAGACCAGTTTTAGATTCCGATGCTTCACTTCCGGTTTACTGTATACCTTGGACCTTCTTATTGACGATGAAACACACAAATTCCATTCGAATTTAATACAAAAGGCAAAGTGCCGACTTAAGTACAAGAGGACTGACACTCTAATTTTCAATGATTTGAACCTGTCCTGTGAGTTGAGTTTTAGATTCCGATGCTTCACTTCAGGTTTTCTGTATACCTTGGACCTTCTTATTGATGATCAAACACAGAAATTGCATCCGAATTTAATACAAAAGGCACAATGCCCACTTAAGTACATGAGTACTGACTCTCTAACTTTCTATGATTTGAACCTCTCTTGTTTGTCCAGTTTTAAAATCCGATGCTTCACTTTAGGTTTACTGTATCCCTTGCACTTCCTTTTTGACGATGAAACACCGAAATTGCATCCGAATTTAATACAAAAGGCACAATGCCGACTTAAGTACAAGAGGTCTGACACTCTAACTTTCTATGATTTGAACCTCTCCTGTGAGACCAGTTTTAGATTCCGATGCTTCACTTCCGGTTTACTGTATACCTTGGACCTTCTTATTGACGATGAAACACAGAAATTCCATTCGAATTTAATACAAAAGGCAAAATGCCGACATAAGTACAAGAGGACTGACACTCTAATTTTCAATGATTTGAACCTGTCCTGTGAGTTGAGTTTTAGATTCCGATGCTTCACTTCAGGTTTTCTGTATACCTAGGGCCTTCTTATTGACGATGAAACACAGAAATTGCATCCGACTTTAATACAAAAGGCACAATGCCGACTTAAGTAGAAGAGGAGTGACACTCTAACATTCTATGATTTCAACGACTCCTGTGAGTCCAGTTTAAGATTCCGATGCTTCACTTCAGGTTTACTGTATCCCTTGGACCTTCTTATTGACGATGAAACACAGAGATTGCATTCGAATTTAATACAAAAGGTACAATGCCGACTTAAGTACAAGAGGACATACACTCTAACTTTCTATGATTAGAACCTCTCCTGGGAGTTGAGTTTTAGATTCCGATGTTTCACTTCAGGTTTACTGTATCCCTTGGACCTTCTTATTGATGATCAAACACAGAAATTGCACCCGAATTTAATACAAAAGGCACAATGAAGACTTAAGTACAAGAAGACTGACACTCTAACTTTCTCTGATTTAAACCTCTCCTGTGAGTCCAGTTTTAGATTCCGATGCTTCACTTCAGGTTTACTGTATCCCTTTGACATTCGTATTGACGATGAAACACAGAAATTGCATCCGAATTTAATACAAAAGGCACAATGTCGACTTAAGTACAAGGGGAGTGACACTCAAACTTTCTTTGATTTGAACCTCTCCTGTGAGTCCAGTTTTAGTTTAGGATGCTTCACCTCAGGTTTACTATATACCTTGGACCTTCTTATTGACGATGAAACAGAGAAATTGCATCCGAATTTAATACAAAAGGCACAATGCCGACTTAAGTACAAGAGGATTGACACTATAACTTCTTATGATTTGAACCTCTCCTGTGAGTTGAGTTTTAGATTCCGATGCTTCAGTTCAGGTTTACTGTATACCATGGACCTTCTTATTGATGATCAAACACAGAAATTGCATCCTAATTTAATACAAAAGGCACAATGCCGACTTAAGTACATGAGGACTGACACTCTCACTTTCTATGATTTGAACCCCTCCTGTGAGTCCAGTTTTAGATTCCGATGCTTCATTTCAGGTTTACAGTATACCTAAGACCTTCTTATTGACGTTGAAACAAAGAAATTGCATCCGAATTTAATACAAATGGCACAATGCCGACTTAAGCACAAGAGGACTGAAACTCTAACTTTCTACGATTTGAACCACTCCTGTGAGTCCAGTTTTAGATTCCGATGCTTCACTTCAGGTTTACTGTATACCTTGGACCTTCTTATTGACGATGAACCACAGAAATTGCATCCGAATTTTATGCAAAAGCACAATGCGAACTTAAGTACAAGTGGACAGACTCTCTAACTGTCTTTGATTTAATCCTCTCCTGTGAGTCCAATTTTAGATTCCGATGCTTCACTTCAGGTTTACTGTATCACTTGGACCTTCTTATTGACGATGAAACACTGAAATTGCATCCGAATTTAATACAAAAGCACAATGCCGACTTAAGTACAAGAGGACTGACACTCTAACTTTCATTGATTTAAACCTCTCCTGTGAGTCCAGTTTTAGATTCCGATGCTTCACTTTCGGTTTACTGTATACCTTGGACCTTCTTATTCACGATGAAACACAGAGATTGCATCCGAATTTAATACAAAAGGGACAATGCCGTGTTAAGTACAAGAAAACTGACACTCTAACTTTCTATGATTTGAACCTCTCCTGTGTCTTGAGTTTTTGATTCCGATGTTTCACTTCAGGTTTACTGTATCCCTTGGACCTTCTATTGATGATCAAACACAGAAATTGCATTCGAATTTAATACAAAAGGCACAATGCCGACTTAAGTAGAAGAGGACTGACGCTCTAACTTTCTATGATTTGAACCTCTCCTGTGAGTCCAGTTTTAGATTCCGATGGTTCACTTCAGGTTTACTGTATACCTTGGACCTTCGTATTGACGATGAAACACAGGAATTGCATCCGAATTTAATACAAAAGGCACAAAGCCGACTTAAGTACATAAGGACTGACACACTAACTTTCTATGATTTGAACCTCTCCTGTGAGTCCGGATTTAGATTCCGATGCTTCACTTCAGGTTTACTGTATACCTTGGACCTTCTTATTGACGATAAAACACAGAAATTGCATCCGAATTTAATACAAAAGGCACAATGCAGACTTAAGTACAAGAGGACTAACACTCCAACTTCCATGATTTGAACCTCTCCTGTAAGTCCAGTTTTAGATTCTGATGCTTCACTTCAGGACTACTGTATACCTTGGACCTTCTTCTTGACGATGAAACACAGAAATTATATTCGAATTTAATACAAAAAACACAATGCAGACTTAAGTACAAGAGGACTGACACTCTAACTTCCTATGATTTGAACCTCTCCTGTGAGTCAAGTTTCAGATTCCGATGCTTCACTTCAGGTTTACTGTATACCTTGGACCTGCCTATTGACGATGAATCACAGAAATTGCATCCGAATTTATCACAAAAGGCACAATGCCGACCTAAGTACAAGAGGACAGTCACTCTAACTTCCTTTGATTTAAACCTGTCCTGTGAGTCCTGTTTTAGATTCCGAAGCTTCACTTCAGGTTAACTGTATACCTGGGACCTTCTTATTGACGATGAAACACAGAAATTGCATCCGAATTTATTACAAAAGGCAAAATGCCGACTTAAGTACAAGAGGACTAACAGTTTAATTTTCTATGATTCGAACCTCTTCTGTGAGTCCAGTTTTAGTTTCCGATGCTTCACTTCAGGTTTACTGTACACCTTGGACCTTCTCATTGATGACCAATACAGATATTGCATCCGAATTTAATACAAAAGGCACAATGCCGACTTAAGTACAATAGGACTGACACTCTAAATTCTTTGATTTAAACTTCTCCTGTGAGTCCACTTTTAGATTCCGATGTTTCACTTCAGGTTTACTGTATCCCTTTGTCATTCGTATTGACGATGAAACACAGAAATTGCATCCGAATTTAATACAAAAGGCACAATGTCGACTTAAGTACAAGGGGAGTGACACTCAAACTTTCTTTGATTTGAACCTCTCCTGTGAGTCCAGTTTTAGTTTAGGATGCTTCACCTCAGGTTTACTATATACCTTGGACCTTCTTATTGACGATGAAACAGAGAAATTGCATCCGAATTTAATACAAAAGGCACAATGCCGACTTAAGTACAAGAGGATTGACACTATAACTTCTTATGATTTGAACATCTCCTGTGAGTTGAGTTTTAGATTCCGATGCTTCAGTTCAGGTTTACTGTATACCTTGGACCTTCTTATTGATGATCAAACACAGAAATTGCATCCGAATTTAATACAAAAGGCACAATGCCGACTTAAGTACATGAGGACTGACACTCTCACTTTCTATGATTTGAACCCCTCCTGTGAGTCCAGTTTTAGATTCCGATGCTTCATTTCAGGTTTACAGTTTACCTAAGACATTCTTATTGACGTTGAAACAAAGAAATTGCATCCGAATTTAATACAAATGGCACAATGCCGACTTAAGCACAAGAGGACTGAAACTCTAACTTTCTACGATTTGAACCACTCCTGTGAGTCCAGTTTTAGATTCCGATGCTTCACTTCAGGTTTACTGTATACCTTGGACCTTCTTATTGACGATGAACCACAGAAATTGCATCCGAATTTTATGCAAAAGCACAATGCGAACTTAAGTACAAGTGGACAGACTCTCTAACTGTCTTTGTTTTAATCCTCTCCTGTGAGTCCAATTTTAGATTCCGATGCTTCACTTCAGGTTTACTGTATCACTTGGACCTTCTTATTGACGATGAAACACAGAAATTGCATCCGAATTTAATACAAAAGCACAATGCCGACTTAAGTACAAGAGGACTGACACTAACTTTCATTGATTTAAACCTCTCCTGTGAGTCAAGTTTTAGATTCCGATGCTTCACTTCAGGCTTACTGTATCCGTTGGACCTTCTTATTGACGATGAAGCACAGAAATTGCATCCGAATTTAATACAAAAGGCACAATGCCGACATAAGTACAAGAGGACTGACACTCTAACTTTCTATGATTTGAACCTCTCCTGTGAGTCCAGTTTTAGATTCCGATGCTTCACTTTCGGTTTACTGTATACCTTGGACCTTCTTATTCACGATGATACACAGAAATTGCATCCGAATTTAATACACAAGGCACAATGCCGACTTAAGTGCAAGAGGTCTGACACTCAAACTTTCAATGATTTGAACCTCTCCTGTGAGTCCAGTCTTAGATTCCGATGCTTCACTTTAGGTTTACCGTATACCTTGGATTTCTTATTGATGATGAAACACAGAAATTGCATCCTAATTTAATACACAAGGCACAATGCCGACTTAAGTACAAGAGGACGGACACTCTAACTTTCTATGATTTGAACCTCTCCTGTGAGTCCAGTTTAAGATTCCGATGCTTCACTTCAGGTTTACTGTATACCTTGGACATTCTTATTGACGATGAAACACAGAAATTGCATCCGAATTTAACACAAAAGGCACAATGTCGACTTAAGTAGAAGAGGGCTGACACTCTAAATTACTATGATTTGAACCACTCCTGTGGATCCAGTTTTATATTCCGATGCTTCATTTCAGGTTTACTGTATCCCTTGGACCTTCGTATTGACGATGAAACACAGAAATTACATCGAATTCAATACAAAAGGCAAAATGCCGACTTAAGTACAAGAGGACTGACAGTCAAATTTTCTATGATTCGAACCTCTCCTGTGAGTCCAGTTTTAGATTCCGATGCTTCACTTCAGGTTTACTGTACACCTTTGACCTTGTTATTAATGACCAACACAGATATTGCATCCGAATTTCATACATAATGCACAATGCCGACTTAAGTACAATAGGACTGACACTCTAACTTTCTATCATTTAAACCTCTCCTGTGAGTCCGGTTTTAGATTCCGATGCTTCGCTTCAGTTTTACTGTATACCTCGGACCTTCTTATTGACGATGAAACACAGAAATTGTATCCGAATTTAATACAAAAGGCACAATGCCGACATAAGTACAAGAGGACTGACACTCTAACTCTCTATGATTTGAACCTCTCCTGTGAGACCAGTTTTAGATTCCGATGCTTCACTTCCGGTTTACTGTATACTTTGGACCTTCTTATTGACGATGAAACACACAAATTCCATTCGAATTTAATACAAAAGGCAAAGTGCCGACATAAGTACAAGAGGACTGACACTCTAATTTTCAATGATTTGAACCTGTCCTGTGAGTTGAGTTTTAGATTCCGATACTTCACTTCAGGTTTTCTGTATACCTTGGACCGTCTTATTGATGATCAAACACAGAAATTGCATCCGAATTTAATACAAAAGGCACAATGCCCACTTAAGTACAAGAGTACTGACTCTCTAACTTTCTATGATTTGAACCTCTCTTGTTTGTCCAGTTTTAAAATCCGATGCTTCACTTTAGGTTTACTGTATCCCTTGCACTTCCTTTTTGACGATGAAACACAGAAATTGCATCCGAATTTAATACAAAAGGCACAATGCCGACTTAAGTACAAGAGGTCTGACACTCTAACTTTCTATGATTTGAACCTCTCCTGTGAGACCAGTTTTAGATTCCGATGCTTCACTTCCGGTTTACTGTATACCTTGGACCTTCTTATTGACGATGAAACACAGAAATTCCATTCGAATTTAATACAAAAGGCAAAATGCCGACATAAGTACAAGAGGACTGACACTCTAATTTTCAATGATTTGAACCTGTCCTGTGAGTTGAGTTTTAGATTCCGATGCTTCACTTCAGGTTTTCTGTATACCTAGGGCCTTCTTATTGACGATGAAACACAGAAATTGCATCCGACTTTAATACAAAAGGCACAATGCCGACTTAAGTAGAAGAGGAGTGACACTCTAACATTCTATGATTTCAACGACTCCTGTGAGTCCAGTTTAAGATTCCGATGCTTCACTTCAGGTTTACTGTATCCCTTGGACCTTCTTATTGACGATGAAACACAGAGATTGCATTCGAATTTAATACAAAAGGCACAATGCCGACTTAAGTACAAGAGGACATACACTCTAACTTTCTATGATTAGAACCTCTCCTGGGAGTTGAGTTTTAGATTCCGATGTTTCACTTCAGGTTTACTGTATCCCTTGGACCTTCTTATTGATGATCAAACACAGAAATTGCACCCGAATTTAATACAAAAGGCACAATGAAGACTTAAGTACAAGAAGACTGACACTCTAACTTTCTCTGATTTAAACCTCTCCTGTGAGTCCAGTTTTAGATTCCGATGCTTCACTTCAGGTTTACTGTATCCCTTTGACATTCGTATTGACGATGAAACACAGAAATTGCATCCGAATTTAATACAAAAGGCACAATGTCGACTTAAGTACAAGGGGAGTGACACTCAAACTTTCTTTGATTTGAACCTCTCCTGTGAGTCCAGTTTTAGTTTAGGATGCTTCACCTCAGGTTTACTATATACCTTGGACCTTCTTATTGACGATGAAACAGAGAAATTGCATCCGAATTTAATACAAAAGGCACAATGCCGACTTAAGTACAAGAGGATTGACACTATAACTTCTTATGATTTGAACCTCTCCTGTGAGTTGAGTTTTAGATTCCGATGCTTCAGTTCAGGTTTACTGTATACCATGGACCTTCTTATTGATGATCAAACACAGAAATTGCATCCTAATTTAATACAATAGGCACAATGCCGACTTAAGTACATGAGGACTGACACTCTCACTTTCTATGATTTGAACCCCTCCTGTGAGTCCAGTTTTAGATTCCGATGCTTCATTTCAGGTTTACAGTATACCTAAGACCTTCTTATTGACGTTGAAACAAAGAAATTGCATCCGAATTTAATACAAATGGCACAATGCCGACTTAAGCACAAGAGGACTGAAACTCTAACTTTCTACGATTTGAACCACTCCTGTGAGTCCAGTTTTAGATTCCGATGCTTCACTTCAGGTTTACTGTATACCTTGGACCTTCTTATTGACGATGAACCACAGAAATTGCATCCGAATTTAATGCAAAAGCACAATGCGAACTTAAGTACAAGTGGACAGACTCTCTAACTGTCTTTGATTTAATCCTCTCCTGTGAGTCCAATTTTAGATTCCGATGCTTCACTTCAGGTTTACTGTATCACTTGGACCTTCTTATTGACGATAAAACACAGAAATTGCATCCGAATTTAATACAAAAGCACAATGCCGACTTAAGTACAAGAGGACTGACACTCTAACTTTCATTGATTTAAACCTCTCCTGTGAGTCCAGTTTTAGATTCCGATGCTTCACTTTCGGTTTACTGTATACCTTGGACCTTCTTATTCACGATGAAACACAGAGATTGCATCCGAATTTAATACAAAAGGGACAATGCCGTGTTAAGTACAAGAATACTGACACTCTAACTTTCTATGATTTGAACCTCTCCTGTGTCTTGAGTTTTTGATTCCGATGTTTCACTTCAGGTTTACTGTATCCCTTGGACCTTCTATTGATGATCAAACACAGAAATTGCATTCGAATTTAATACAAAAGGCACAATGAAGACTTAAGTACAAGAGGACTGACACTCTAACTTTCTATGATTTGAACCTCTCCTGTGAGTCCAGTTTAAGATTCCGATGCTTCACTTCATGTTTACAGTATACCTTGGACCTTCTTATTGACGATGAAACACAGAAATTGCATCCGAATTTAATACAAAAGGCACAATGTCGACTTAAGTAGAAGAGGGCTGACACTCTAAATTACTATGATTTGAACCACTCCTGTGGATCCAGTTTTATATTCCGATGCTTCATTTCAGGTTTACTGTATCCCTTGGACCTTCTTATTGACGATGAAACACAGAAATTGCATCCGAATTCAATACAAAAGGCAAAATGCCGACTTAAGTACAAGAGGACTGACAGGCAAATTTTCTATGATTCGAACCTCTCCTGTGAGTCCAGTTTTAGATTCCGATGCTTCACTTCAGGTTTACTGTACACCTTTGACCTTGTTATTGATGACCAACACAGATATTGCATCCGAATTTAATACAAAATGCACAACGCCGACTTAAGTACAATAGGACTGACACTCTAACTTTCTATCATTTAAACCTCTCCTGTGAGTCCGGTTTTAGATTCCGATGCTTTGCTTCAGGTTTACTGTATACCTTGGACCTTCTTATTGACGATGAAACACAGAAATTGTATCCGAATTTAATACAAAAGGCACAATGCCGACATAAGTACAAGAGGACTGACACTCTAACTTTCTATGATTTGAACCTCTCCTGTGAGACCAGTTTTAGATTCCGATGCTTCACTTCCGGTTTACTGTATACCTAGGACCTTCTTATTGACGATGAAACACAGAAATTCCATTCGAATTTAATACAAAAGGCAAAATGCCGACATAAGTACAAGAGGACTGACACTCTAATTTTCTATGAATTGAACCTCTCCTGTGGGTCCAGTTTTGGATTCCGATTCTTCACTTCCGGTTTACTGTATCCCTTGGTCCTTCTTATTGACGATGAAACACAGAAATTGCATCCGAATTTAATATTAAAGGCACAATGCCGACTTAAGTACAAGAGGACTGACACTCAAACTTACTATAATTTGAACCTAACCTGTGAGTCCAGTTTTAGATTCCCATGCTTCAATTCCGGTTTGCTGTATTCCTTGGACCTTCTTATTGACGATGAAACACAGAAATTGCATCCGAATTTAATACAAAAGGCACAATGCCGACTTAAGTAAAAGAGAACTGACACTCTAACTTACTTTGATTTAAACTTCTCGTGTGAGTCCAGTTATAGATTCCGATGCTTCACTTCAGGTTTACTGTATCCCTTGGACCTTCATATTGGCGACGAAACACAGAAAATGTATCCGACTTTAATACAAAAGTCACAATGCTGACTTAAGTACAAGAGGACTGACACTCTAACTTTCTATGATTTGAACCTCTCCTGTGAGACCAGTTTTAGATTCCGATACTTCACTTCCGGTTTACTGTATACCTTGGACCTTCATATTGACGTTGAAGCACAGAAATTGCATCCGAATTTAATACAAAAGGCACGATGCAAACTTAAGTACATGAGGACTGACACTCTAACTTTCTATGATTTGAACCTCTTCTGTGAGCGCAGTTAGAATCCGATGCTTCACTTCAGGTTTACTGTATACCTTGGACCTTCTTATTGACGATGAAACACAGAAGTTGCATCCGAATTTAATACAAAAGGCACAATGTCGACTTAAGTATAAGAGGACTGACACTCTAAATTACTATGATTTGAACCACTCCTGTGGGTTCAGTTTTAGATTCCGATGCTTCATTTCAGGTTTACTGTATCCCTTGGACCTTCTTATTGACGATGAAACACAGAAATTGCATCCCAATTTAATACAAAAGGCAAAATGCCGACTTAAGTACAAGAGGACTGACAGTCAAATATTCTATGATTCGAACCTCTCCTGTGAGTCCAGTTTTAGATTCCGATGCTTCACTTCAGGTTTACTGCACACCTTTGACCTTCTTATTGATGACCAACACAGATATGCATCCGAATTTAATACAAAAGGCACAATGCCGACTTAAGTACAATAGGACTGACACTCTAACTTTCTATCATTTGAACCTCTCCTGAGAGTCCGGTTTTAGATTCCGATGCTTCACTTCAGGTTTACTGTATACCTTGGACCTTCTTATTGACGATGAAACACAGAAATGGCAACCGAATTTAATACAAAAGGCACAATGCAGACTTAAGTAAAAGAGGACAGACACTCTAAATTCCTTTCATTTAAACCTGTCCTGTGAGTCCAGTTTTAGATTCCGAAGCATCACTTCAGGTTTAGTGTATACCTTGGACCATCTTATTGACGATAAAACACAGAGATTGCATCTGAATATAATACAAAAGGCACAATGCCGACTTAAGTACAAGAGGACTGACACTCTAACTTTCTTAGATTTAAACATCTCCTGTGAGTCCAGTTTTAGATTCCGATGCTTCACTTTAGGTTTACTGTATACCTTGTACCTTCTTATTGACGATGGAACACAGATATTGTATCCGAAATAATGCAAAAGGCACAATGCCGACATAAGTACAAGAGGACTGACACTCTAACTTTCTATGATTTGAACCTCTCCTGTGAGACCAGTTTTGGATTCCGATGCTTCACTTCCGGTTTACTGTATACCTTGGACCCTCTTATTGACGATGAAACACAGAAATTGCATCCGAATTTAATATAAAAGGCAAAATGTCGACTTAAGTACAAGAGGACTGACACTCTAATTTTCAATGATTTGAACCTGTCCTGTGAGTTGAGTTTTAGATTCCGATGCTTCACTTCAGGTTTACTGTATACCTTGGACCTTCTTATTGATGATCAAACACGGAAATTGCATCCGAATTTAATACAAAAGGCACAAGGCCGACTTAAGTACAAGAGGACTGACACTCTAACTTTCTATGTATTGAACTTCTCCTTTGAGTCCGGTTTTAGATTCCAATTCTTCACTTCAGGTTTACTGTATCCCTTGGTCCTTCTTATTGACGATGAAACACAGAAATTGCATCCGAATTTAATACTAAAGGCACAATGCCGACTTAAGTACAAGAGGACTGACACTCTAACTTACTATAATTTGAACCTATCCTGTGAGTCCAGTTTAAGATTCCCATGCTTCAATTCAGGTTTGCTGTATTCCTTGGACCTTTTTATTGACGATGAAACACAGAAATTGCATCCGAATTTAATACAAAAGGCACAATGCCGACTTAAGTACAAGAGGACTGACACCCTTAATTTCTATGATTTGAACCTCTCCTGTGAGGCCAGTTTTAGATTCCGATGCTTCACCTCGGGTTTACTGTATCCCTTGGTCCTTCGTATTGACGATGAAACACAGAAATTGCATCCGAATTTAATTCAAAAGCCACAATGCCGACTTAAGTACAGGAGGACTGACACTCTAACTTTCTATGATTTGAACCTCTCCTGAGAGTCCAGATTTAGATTCAGATGCTTCACATCAAGTTTACTGTATACCTTGGACTTTCTTAATGACGATGAAACACAGAAATTGCATCCGAATTTAATACCAAAGGCACAATGCCGCCTTAGGTACAAGCGGACTGACACTATAACTTTCTATGATTTGAACCTCTCCTGTGAGTTGAGTTTTAAATTCCGATGCTTCACTTCAGGTTTACTGTATACCTTCGACCTTCTTATTGATGATCAACCACAGAAATTGCATCCGAATTTAATACAAAAGGCACAATGCCGACTTAAGTACAAGAGGACTGACACTCTAACATTCAATGATATGAACCTCACCTGTGAGACCAGTTTTAGATTCCCATGTTTCACTTCAGGTTTACAGTATACTTTGGACCTTTTTATTGACGATGAAACACAGATATTGCATCCGAATTTAATAGAAAAGGCACAATGCCGACTTAAGTACAAGAGGACTGACACCCTACATTTCAATGATTTGAACCTGTCCTGTGCGTCCAGTTATAGATTCCGATGCTTCACATCGGGTTTACTGTATCCCTTGGTCCTTCTTATTGACGATGAAATACAGAAATTGCATCCGATTTTAATACAAAAAGCACAATGCCGACTTAAGTACAAGAGGACTGACACTCTAAATTTCTATGACTTGAACCTCTCCTGTGAGACCAATTTTAGATTCCGATGCTTCATTTCAGGTTTACTGTATACCTTGGACCTTCTTATTGACGATGAAACACAGAAATTGGATCCGAATTTAATACAAAAGGCACAATGCCGACTTAAGTAGAAGAGGACGGACACTCTAAATTTCTATGATATTAACCTCTCCTGTGAGTCCAGTTTTAGAATCCAATGCTTCACTTCAGGTTTACTGTATACCTTGGAGGTTCTTATTGACGATGAAACACAGAAATTGCATCCGAATTTTATACAAAAGGCACGATGCAAGCGTAAGTACAAGAGGACTAACACTCTAACTTTCTATGATTTGAACCTCTCCTGTGAGTCCGGTTTTAGATTCCGATGCTTCACTTCAGGGTTACTGTATACCTTGGACCTTCTTATTGACGATGATACACAGAAATTGCATCCGAATTTAGAACAAAAGGCACAATGCAGACTTAAGTACAAGAGGACTGACACTCTAACTTTCTATGATTTGCACCTCTCCTGCGAGTCCTGTTTTAGATTCCGATGCTTCACTTCTGGTTTACTGTATACCTTGGACCTTTTAATTGACGATGAAACACAGAAATTGCATCCGAATTTAATACAAGAAACACAATGCAGACTTAGGGACAAGAGGACTGACACTCTAACTTTCTATGATGTGAACCTGTCCTGTGAGTTGAGTTTTAGATTCCGATGCTTCACTTCAGGTTTTCTGTATACCTAGGGCCTTCTTATTGACGATGAAACACAGAAATTGCATCCGAATTTAATACAAAAGGCACAATGCCGACTTAAGTACAAGAGGACATACACTCTAACTTTCTATGATTAGAACCTCTCCTGGGAGTTGAGTTTTAGATTCCGATGTTTCACTTCAGGTTTACTGTATCCCTTGGACCTTCTTATTGATGATCAAACACAGAAATTGCACCCGAATTTAATACAAAAGGCACAATGAAGACTTAAGTACAAGAAGACTGACACTCTAACTTTCTCTGATTTAAACCTCTCCTGTGAGTCCAGTTTTAGATTCCGATGCTTCACTTCAGGTTTACTGTATCCCTTTGACATTCGTATTGACGATGAAACACAGAAATTGCATCCGAATTTAATACAAAAGGCACAATGTCGACTTAAGTACAAGGGGAGTGACACTCAAACTTTCTTTGATTTGAACCTCTCCTGTGAGTCCAGTTTTAGTTTAGGATGCTTCACCTCAGGTTTACTATATACCTTGGACCTTCTTATTGACGATGAAACAGAGAAATTGCATCCGAATTTAATACAAAAGGCACAATGCCGACTTAAGTACAAGAGGATTGACACTATAACTTCTTATGATTTGAACCTCTCCTGTGAGTTGAGTTTTAGATTCCGATGCTTCAGTTCAGGTTTACTGTATACCATGGACCTTCTTATTGATGATCAAACACAGAAATTGCATCCTAATTTAATACAATAGGCACAATGCCGACTTAAGTACATGAGGACTGACACTCTCACTTTCTATGATTTGAACCCCTCCTGTGAGTCCAGTTTTAGATTCCGATGCTTCATTTCAGGTTTACAGTATACCTAAGACCTTCTTATTGACGTTGAAACAAAGAAATTGCATCCGAATTTAATACAAATGGCACAATGCCGACTTAAGCACAAGAGGACTGAAACTCTAACTTTCTACGATTTGAACCACTCCTGTGAGTCCAGTTTTAGATTCCGATGCTTCACTTCAGGTTTACTGTATACCTTGGACCTTCTTATTGACGATGAACCACAGAAATTGCATCCGAATTTAATGCAAAAGCACAATGCGAACTTAAGTACAAGTGGACAGACTCTCTAACTGTCTTTGATTTAATCCTCTCCTGTGAGTCCAATTTTAGATTCCGATGCTTCACTTCAGGTTTACTGTATCACTTGGACCTTCTTATTGACGATAAAACACAGAAATTGCATCCGAATTTAATACAAAAGCACAATGCCGACTTAAGTACAAGAGGACTGACACTCTAACATTCATTGATTTAAACCTCTCCTGTGAGTCCAGTTTTAGATTCCGATGCTTCACTTTCGGTTTACTGTATACCTTGGACCTTCTTATTCACGATGAAACACAGAGATTGCATCCGAATTTAATACAAAAGGGACAATGCCGTGTTAAGTACAAGAATACTGACACTCTAACTTTCTATGATTTGAACCTCTCCTGTGTCTTGAGTTTTTGATTCCGATGTTTCACTTCAGGTTTACTGTATCCCTTGGACCTTCTATTGATGATCAAACACAGAAATTGCATTCGAATTTAATACAAAAGGCACAATGAAGACTTAAGTACAAGAGGACTGACACTCTAACTTTCTATGATTTGAACCTCTCCTGTGAGTCCAGTTTAAGATTCCGATGCTTCACTTCATGTTTACAGTATACCTTGGACCTTCTTATTGACGATGAAACACAGAAATTGCATCCGAATTTAATACAAAAGGCACAATGTCGACTTAAGTAGAAGAGGGCTGACACTCTAAATTACTATGATTTGAACCACTCCTGTGGATCCAGTTTTATATTCCGATGCTTCATTTCAGGTTTACTGTATCCCTTGGACCTTCTTATTGACGATGAAACACAGAAATTGCATCCGAATTCAATACAAAAGGCAAAATGCCGACTTAAGTACAAGAGGACTGACAGGCAAATTTTCTATGATTCGAACCTCTCCTGTGAGTCCAGTTTTAGATTCCGATGCTTCACTTCAGGTTTACTGTACACCTTTGACCTTGTTATTGATGACCAACACAGATATTGCATCCGAATTTAATACAAAATGCACAACGCCGACTTAAGTACAATAGGACTGACACTCTAACTTTCTATCATTTAAACCTCTCCTGTGAGTCCGGTTTTAGATTCCGATGCTTTGCTTCAGGTTTACTGTATACCTTGGACCTTCTTATTGACGATGAAACACAGAAATTGTATCCGAATTTAATACAAAAGGCACAATGCCGACATAAGTACAAGAGGACTGACACTCTAACTTTCTATGATTTGAACCTCTCCTGTGAGACCAGTTTTAGATTCCGATGCTTCACTTCCGGTTTACTGTATACCTAGGACCTTCTTATTGACGATGAAACACAGAAATTCCATTCGAATTTAATACAAAAGGCAAAATGCCGACATAAGTACAAGAGGACTGACACTCTAATTTTCTATGAATTGAACCTCTCCTGTGGGTCCAGTTTTGGATTCCGATTCTTCACTTCCGGTTTACTGTATCCCTTGGTCCTTCTTATTGACGATGAAACACAGAAATTGCATCCGAATTTAATATTAAAGGCACAATGCCGACTTAAGTACAAGAGGACTGACACTCAAACTTACTATAATTTGAACCTAACCTGTGAGTCCAGTTTTAGATTCCCATGCTTCAATTCCGGTTTGCTGTATTCCTTGGACCTTCTTATTGACGATGAAACACAGAAATTGCATCCGAATTTAATACAAAAGGCACAATGCCGACTTAAGTAAAAGAGAACTGACACTCTAACTTACTTTGATTTAAACTTCTCGTGTGAGTCCAGTTATAGATTCCGATGCTTCACTTCAGGTTTACTGTATCCCTTGGACCTTCATATTGGCGACGAAACACAGAAAATGTATCCGACTTTAATACAAAAGTCACAATGCTGACTTAAGTACAAGAGGACTGACACTCTAACTTTCTATGATTTGAACCTCTCCTGTGAGACCAGTTTTAGATTCCGATACTTCACTTCCGGTTTACTGTATACCTTGGACCTTCATATTGACGTTGAAGCACAGAAATTGCATCCGAATTTAATACAAAAGGCACGATGCAAACTTAAGTACATGAGGACTGACACTCTAACTTTCTATGATTTGAACCTCTTCTGTGAGCGCAGTTAGAATCCGATGCTTCACTTCAGGTTTACTGTATACCTTGGACCTTCTTATTGACGATGAAACACAGAAGTTGCATCCGAATTTAATACAAAAGGCACAATGTCGACTTAAGTATAAGAGGACTGACACTCTAAATTACTATGATTTGAACCACTCCTGTGGGTTCAGTTTTAGATTCCGATGCTTCATTTCAGGTTTACTGTATCCCTTGGACCTTCTTATTGACGATGAAACACAGAAATTGCATCCCAATTTAATACAAAAGGCAAAATGCCGACTTAAGTACAAGAGGACTGACAGTCAAATATTCTATGATTCGAACCTCTCCTGTGAGTCCAGTTTTAGATTCCGATGCTTCACTTCAGGTTTACTGCACACCTTTGACCTTCTTATTGATGACCAACACAGATATGCATCCGAATTTAATACAAAAGGCACAATGCCGACTTAAGTACAATAGGACTGACACTCTAACTTTCTATCATTTGAACCTCTCCTGAGAGTCCGGTTTTAGATTCCGATGCTTCACTTCAGGTTTACTGTATACCTTGGACCTTCTTATTGACGATGAAACACAGAAATGGCAACCGAATTTAATACAAAAGGCACAATGCAGACTTAAGTAAAAGAGGACAGACACTCTAAATTCCTTTCATTTAAACCTGTCCTGTGAGTCCAGTTTTAGATTCCGAAGCATCACTTCAGGTTTAGTGTATACCTTGGACCATCTTATTGACGATAAAACACAGAGATTGCATCTGAATATAATACAAAAGGCACAATGCCGACTTAAGTACAAGAGGACTGACACTCTAACTTTCTTAGATTTAAACATCTCCTGTGAGTCCAGTTTTAGATTCCGATGCTTCACTTTAGGTTTACTGTATACCTTGTACCTTCTTATTGACGATGGAACACAGATATTGTATCCGAAATAATGCAAAAGGCACAATGCCGACATAAGTACAAGAGGACTGACACTCTAACTTTCTATGATTTGAACCTCTCCTGTGAGACCAGTTTTGGATTCCGATGCTTCACTTCCGGTTTACTGTATACCTTGGACCCTCTTATTGACGATGAAACACAGAAATTGCATCCGAATTTAATATAAAAGGCAAAATGTCGACTTAAGTACAAGAGGACTGACACTCTAATTTTCAATGATTTGAACCTGTCCTGTGAGTTGAGTTTTAGATTCCGATGCTTCACTTCAGGTTTACTGTATACCTTGGACCTTCTTATTGATGATCAAACACGGAAATTGCATCCGAATTTAATACAAAAGGCACAAGGCCGACTTAAGTACAAGAGGACTGACACTCTAACTTTCTATGTATTGAACTTCTCCTTTGAGTCCGGTTTTAGATTCCAATTCTTCACTTCAGGTTTACTGTATCCCTTGGTCCTTCTTATTGACGATGAAACACAGAAATTGCATCCGAATTTAATACTAAAGGCACAATGCCGACTTAAGTACAAGAGGACTGACACTCTAACTTACTATAATTTGAACCTATCCTGTGAGTCCAGTTTAAGATTCCCATGCTTCAATTCAGGTTTGCTGTATTCCTTGGACCTTTTTATTGACGATGAAACACAGAAATTGCATCCGAATTTAATACAAAAGGCACAATGCCGACTTAAGTACAAGAGGACTGACACCCTTAATTTCTATGATTTGAACCTCTCCTGTGAGGCCAGTTTTAGATTCCGATGCTTCACCTCGGGTTTACTGTATCCCTTGGTCCTTCGTATTGACGATGAAACACAGAAATTGCATCCGAATTTAATTCAAAAGCCACAATGCCGACTTAAGTACAGGAGGACTGACACTCTAACTTTCTATGATTTGAACCTCTCCTGAGAGTCCAGATTTAGATTCAGATGCTTCACATCAAGTTTACTGTATACCTTGGACTTTCTTAATGACGATGAAACACAGAAATTGCATCCGAATTTAATACCAAAGGCACAATGCCGCCTTAGGTACAAGCGGACTGACACTATAACTTTCTATGATTTGAACCTCTCCTGTGAGTTGAGTTTTAAATTCCGATGCTTCACTTCAGGTTTACTGTATACCTTCGACCTTCTTATTGATGATCAACCACAGAAATTGCATCCGAATTTAATACAAAAGGCACAATGCCGACTTAAGTACAAGAGGACTGACACTCTAACATTCAATGATATGAACCTCACCTGTGAGACCAGTTTTAGATTCCCATGTTTCACTTCAGGTTTACAGTATACTTTGGACCTTTTTATTGACGATGAAACACAGATATTGCATCCGAATTTAATAGAAAAGGCACAATGCCGACTTAAGTACAAGAGGACTGACACCCTACATTTCAATGATTTGAACCTGTCCTGTGCGTCCAGTTATAGATTCCGATGCTTCACATCGGGTTTACTGTATCCCTTGGTCCTTCTTATTGACGATGAAATACAGAAATTGCATCCGATTTTAATACAAAAAGCACAATGCCGACTTAAGTACAAGAGGACTGACACTCTAAATTTCTATGACTTGAACCTCTCCTGTGAGACCAATTTTAGATTCCGATGCTTCATTTCAGGTTTACTGTATACCTTGGACCTTCTTATTGACGATGAAACACAGAAATTGGATCCGAATTTAATACAAAAGGCACAATGCCGACTTAAGTAGAAGAGGACGGACACTCTAAATTTCTATGATATTAACCTCTCCTGTGAGTCCAGTTTTAGAATCCAATGCTTCACTTCAGGTTTACTGTATACCTTGGAGGTTCTTATTGACGATGAAACACAGAAATTGCATCCGAATTTTATACAAAAGGCACGATGCAAGCGTAAGTACAAGAGGACTAACACTCTAACTTTCTATGATTTGAACCTCTCCTGTGAGTCCGGTTTTAGATTCCGATGCTTCACTTCAGGGTTACTGTATACCTTGGATCTTCTTATTGACGATGATACACAGAAATTGCATCCGAATTTAGAACAAAAGGCACAATGCAGACTTAAGTACAAGAGGACTGACACTCTAACTTTCTATGATTTGCACCTCTCCTGTGAGTCCTGTTTTAGATTCCGATGCTTCACTTCTGGTTTACTGTATACCTTGGACCTTTTAATTGACGATGAAACACAGAAATTGCATCCGAATTTAATACAAAAAACACAATGCAGACTTATGGACAAGAGGACTGACACTCTAACTTTCTATGATGTGAACCTCTCCTGCAAGTCTAGTTTCAGATTCCGAAGCTTCACTTCAGGTTTACTGTATAGTTTTACTGACACTGTATAGTTTTACTGACACTACAACTCCCTATGATTTGAACCTCTCGTGTGAGTCGAGTTTTAGATTCCGATGCTTCACTTCAGGTTAACTGTATACCTTGGACCCTCTTATTGACGATAAAACACAGAAATTGCATCAGAATTTAACACAAAAGGCACAGTGCCGACTTCCTACAAGAGGACGGAACCTCTACCTTTTTTTGATTTAAACCTCTCCTGTGAGTCCAGTTTTAGATTCCGATGCTTCACTTCAGGTTTCCTGTATACCTTGGACGTTCTTATTGACGTTGAAACACAGAAATTGCATCCAAATTTAATACTAAAGGCACAATGCCGACTTAAGTAGATGAGGACTGACACTCTAACCCTCTATGATTTGAACCTTTCCTGTGAGTCCAGTTTTAGATTCCGATGATTCACTTCAGGTTTACTGTATACCTTGGACCTTCCTATTGACGATGAAACACAGAAATTGCATCCGAATTTTATACAAAAGGCACAATGCCGACTTAAGTACAAGAGGGCTGACACTCTAAGATTATGTGACTTGAACCTCTCCTGTGAGTCCAATTTTAGATTCCGATGTTCCACTTCCGGTTTACTGTATACCTTGGAGCTTCTTATTGACGATGAAACACAGAAGTTGCATCCGAATTTAACACAAAAGGCACGATGCGGACTTAAGTACAAGAGGACTGACACTCTAACTTTCTATGATTTGAACCTCTCCTGAGAGTCCAGTTTTAGATTCCGATGCTTCACTTCAGGTTTACTGTATACCTAGGACCTTCTTATTGACGATGAAACACAGAAATTGGATCCGAATTTAATACAAAAGGCACAATGCCGACTTAAGTAGAAGAGGACGGACACTCAAAATTTCTATGATATTAACCTCTCCTGTGAGTCCAGTTTTAGATTCCGATGCTTCATTTCAGGTTTACTGTATCCCTTGGACCTTCTTATTGACGATGAAACACAGAAATTGCATCCGAATTTTATACAAAAGGCACAATGCCGACCTAAGTACAATAGGACTCACACTCTAACTTTCTATGATTTGAACCTCTCCTGTGAGTCCGGTTTTAGATTCCGATGCTTCACTTCAGGGTTACTGTATACCTTGGACCTTCTTATTGACGAAGATACACAGAAATTGCATCCGAATTTAGAACAAAAGGCACAATGCAGACTTAAGTACAAGAGGACTGACACTCTAACTTTCTATGAAATGCACCTCTCCTGTGAGTCCTGTTTTAGATTCCGATGCTTCACTTCTGGTGTACTGTATACCTTGGAATTTTTAATTGACGATGAAACACAGAAATTGCATCCGAATTTAAAAAAAAAAAACCAATGGAGACTTAAGGACAAGAGGACTGACACTCTAACTTTCTATGATGTGAACCTCTCCTGCAAGTCTAGTTTCAGATTCCGATGCTTCACTTCAGGTTTACTGTATACCTTGGACCTTCTTATTGACGATGCATCACAGAAATTGCATCCGAATTTATAACAAAAGGCACAATGCCGACTTAAGTACAAGAGGACAGACACTCTAACTTCCTTTGATTTAAACCTGTCCTGTGAGTCCAGCTTTAGATTCCGAAGCTTCACTTCAGGTTTACTGTATAGCTTGGACCTTCTTATCGCCGATGAAACACAGAAATTGCATCTGAATATAATACAAATGTAACAATGCCGACTTAAGTACAAGAGGACAAACACTCTAATTCTCTTTGATTTAAACCTCTCCTGTGAGTCCAGTTTTAGATTCCGATGCTTCACTTCATGTTTACTGTATACTTTGGACCTTCTTATTGACGATGAAACACAGAAATTGCATCCGAATGTAATACAAAAGGCACAATGCCGACTTAATCACAAGAGGACTGACACACTAAGTTTCTATGATTTGAACCTTTCCTGTGAGTCCAGTTATAGATTCCGATGCTTCACATCGGGTTTACTGTATCCCTTGGTCCTTCTTATTGACGATGAAATACAGAAATTGCATCCGATTTTAATACAAAAAGCACAATGCCGACTTAAGTACAAGAGGACTGACACTCTAACTTTCTATGATTTGAACTTCTCCTGTGAGTCCAGTTTGAGATTCTGATGCTTCAATTCAGGTTTACTGTATCCCTTGGTCCTTCTTATTGACGAAGAAACACAGAAATTGCATCCGAATTTAATACAAAAGGCACAATGCCGACATAAGTAAATGAGGACTGACACTCTAAATTTCTTTGATTTAAACTTCTCCTGTGAGTCCAGTTTTAGATTCCGATGCTTCACTTCAGGTTTACTGTATCCCTTGGACCTTCTTATTGCCGATGAAACACAGAAATTGCATCCGAATTTAATACAAAAAACACAATGCCGACTTAAGTACAAGAGGACTGACACTCTAAATTTCTATGACTTGAACCTCTCCTGTGAGACCAATTTTAGATTCCGATGTTCCACTTCCGGTTTACTGTATACCTTGGAGCTTCTTATTGACGATGAAACACAGAAATTGCATCCGAATTTAACAGAAAAGGCACGATGCAGACTTAAGTACAAGAGGACTGACACTCTAACTTTCTATGATTTGAACCTCTCCTGAGAGTCCAGTTTTAGAATCCAATGCTTCACTTCAGGTTTACTGTATACCTTGGAGGTTCTTATTGACGATGAAACACAGAAATTGCATCCGAATTTTATACAAAAGGCACGATGCAAGCGTAAGTACAAGAGGACTAACACTCTAACTTTCTATGATTTGAACCTCTCCTGTGAGTCCGGTTTTAGATTCCGATGCTTCACTTCAGGGTTACTGTATACCTTGGACCTTCTTATTGACGATGATACACAGAAATTGCATCCGAATTTAGAACAAAAGGCACAATGCAGACTTAAGTACAAGAGGACTGACACTCTAACTTTCTATGATTTGCACCTCTCCTGCGAGTCCTGTTTTAGATTCCGATGCTTCACTTCTGGTTTACTGTATACCTTGGACCTTTTAATTGACGATGAAACACAGAAATTGCATCCGAATTTAATACAAGAAACACAATGCAGACTTAGGGACAAGAGGACTGACACTCTAACTTTCTATGATGTGAACCTCTCCTGCAAGTCTAGTTTCAGATTCCGATGCTTCACTTCAGGTTTACTGTATACCTTGGACCTTCTTATTGACGCTGCATCACAGAAATTGCATCCGAATTTATTACAAAAGGCACAATGCCGACTTAAGTACAAGAGGACAGACACTCTAACTTCCTTTGATTTAAACCTGTCCTGTGAGTCCAGCTTTAGATTCCGAAGCTTCACTTCAGGTTTACTGTATAGTTTTACTGACACTGTATAGTTTTACTGACACTATAACTCTCTATGATTTGAACCTCTCGTGTGAGTCGAGTTTTAGATTCCGATGCTTCACTTCAGGTTAACTGTATACCTTGGACCCTCTTATTGACGATAAAACACAGAAATTGCATCCGAATTTAACACAAAAGGCATTTAAGGAACCATTTGCACTCGAGCACAGACAATATTTAATTTAGTTACCTTAGATTATATGTATCGATTTTTTAAGACAAGAGAATGCAAAATAAAGCAATTAACACCGCTCTCTTGTCACAGCCAGTAGGCATCTACACTCTCATGGCATTCGTTGTCCTAGAAGGATTTAATATTTTGTGCGGCTCCACAGTTAGCCATATTGATATTTATTAGCAGAAAAGAGGCGCAGAATTAATAAGTCGCTCTCATTTGTGAATGATCTGCCATTATTTATCTAGAATTTTACGTAAGTGTAATTTATATCGTAATGTATATGTTGAAATGAATATATGTTTATTTAATCTTATGCTTTGCTTTGTTTTAGTAGTTTTAGTCACTCCATTTTCATGATTGATGCTGAGGTCAGATACCAGACTCTGTCTACAAAAAAAAAAAAAATACATAATGAGCCCTGGCTACGTTCCGTACATCTTCGGACGTGCGAAGCTCGATAAATTCACGGCGTAAAATTTTAATCCTTCAATTACTTATCCAAACAAAAACAATCATTATTATTACAAATTATTATTATTATATTTTATTATCATTTTATTTTAATATGTTTTATTTGTTACACTGGCGACTATGTGCCAGGACTCATTATTGTATCTGTACTACAACTAATTGTTCTTTTTCATGTACATCCTGACCGGTGACGAGAATATTGAAGAAAACGAATAAAATCTGGAGACAATTTGGACTGGAAATGCAATCTTCGCATCAAGACGATATGCACGGTAAGACGCAGCACTCGCGCATCCACAATTGATTCCAAGCACATTTTTCATTCAAAATTATTTTTCTTAGCATTAAATTCAGTATTCAGTTTCCATTCAGTAATTTTTTCCAAATTCCGCGAAATCTCATTATTCAGACGATTACATTCCGATCCAACAATACGCAAGTTACATTGCACAATATGGCCGACATTGTACAAGATTCAAGCAACATGGCTAGTTACCATTAACACGTATGCTACTTTAGATCTTTAAAGTCATCTCTCAATCATTCTCAGTCATTTAAACACACACATAGGCAGTACATTTTCACACTACGCGTTTAAACGATTTTTTTTTCCTTGCACACAATTTATTCACGATATGGTAAAAACTCGACACCAGTACACAATGGAACAACAATCAAGTAATGCAAACATGGATACACAGACACAGTCAGACACAGAAATTAATACAGACACGCAAACGCATCAAAATAACCTGCTACACATACACACAAACGCCGAAAGGAGCAACTCCGAACCAAACCTGAGAGACCACGTCACGTCTAATGACGCGGCGGGGGCAAGCTCATTTTGCAATCAAAATTTTGGCGCTATACTGAATTCAATTTTGGAAGGCATATCCAATATTAAGCAAGATAATGACGAAAAATTCTCACAATTAATGACAGACAATGCAGCCTTCAGGAATGACATAAAATCAGACTTCGCCACACTGACTCAAAAGGTAGATGAAATTAATACACGTCTTTCCAAACAGGTCGACGATCTTACGGAAAAATTCGAAAATTTAGAATTACGACAAAGCGACAATGCCAACCACATCAATGACTTGACAAAAACCTGTGAAACTATTAATTGCAAACTAGAATCAAACACGCACGCATGTGACGAAATTAATTTAAAGGTGAATACAATAGAAACAAACGTAGCTGACATCCACAAACAGATTCACACAACAATACAGATAGAGGCTGAACCCCACTTGTCTCGCATTAATTCACAATTTAAAGAATGGACGGCACACAAAGACGAAATTTTTGAAGAATGTATACAAAACAAATTGCCACATATTGTGCACGATTCTGTAGTGGAATACATGAACAACAATAGACAAGTAATCGATGACGATATGCAAACAAAGACAACTCAATGCCAAGCACAACAGAATAGTACACCCACTAGACATTTTTACACACACAGAAGAAAATCTCGATTCGGAAATGAACACATGTACACACACGAATTTCAACACTCAAATACACAATGCACTGACACGCATAGCAACAGATACCCATCACCTGAAATACAATACAATTATTCTGATGATGAACCATGTACACACAGGGAAGAATTCAATGATTACACGGAAAGAAACAGACGAACACGTAACAAAGAAGAAGAAAGTCTATTCAAGCACCGTAAATTCCAACCTTTTATACCAGGCAAAAACACTGTACACCCTGTCATCTTCTTAAAAGCTTTTAGGAACGCATTCCCACGTTCGTGGAGCGACCACAAACGCATTGCGTACGTTGTGGATTACATTCAAGGGGACGCTGCTGTCTGGGCTTACCATGAAAGCGACAGATGTGTAACATACGAGCAGTTTGAACGCGCCTTCTTGAATAAGTTTTGGTCACCCACTGTGCAGGAACGCATCCGCAAACAAGTCACTGAACCCGAACACTTCAATCCTAAAAACGGCAACCTGCGCAGATATTTCGAGAAGTACCTAAACATGACACACTTCCTTAATGAACCAGTGAAACCAAAAGATGTGATCCGATCACTGAAAGCAAGACTTCCTTTTAATATTAAAGAGAAATTACTGTACTTACCGGACGACAATCCTGAATATTTTTTGGAAAAGTTAGATGCTGTTGATTTACTATATGAAGAACAAGAACCAACACACAACTCACGCAGTAGGAATCAACATGTCTACATTGCTACATTACCAAACACACAGCAAAATTCACAACACACAGTAAACATGCAAAACAGTCACCACAACTCACAGCTGCACACAAACAACAACTACGACTATACACAGGGAGATAACCCGTACAAAAAACGAAGAAACAACAATTTTAATTGAAGAAGGAATAGTGGAAACAACAACGCACACAAAGCAAAACAGAAACACTGGCAAAGAAACAACAACACAGATTACACAAGAAATGGAACACTTACACCGCACTTTAATCAGAACGACAACCAGTATTATGTGAGACAGTGGCAAACACCGCAACCGCCACCACAAAATCATGTTCAGATGCCACAAGGGAATTTTGTGCAAACAAGCAACACAAAACAACAAGTGACTTCAGCCAACCGAAAACAGACAGGTGATTGGCAAAGACAATATCCAAATGTAAATATTATTGAGGTAGCTAATGAAACTACAACTACACTTACCAATGACCAGACAAACCAGGTAAACTAGAACCAGTCATTACTGAGCCCCAGGTCGTGACTGAGGAACATTTGGGGGGCAACTTCAATTTAGAAACTATGTTTGAATACACACTTGCTAGTGAAACTGTGAAACAAGAAAAATTAACATTTACACAACAAGAGTTGCCTACACTATTCTTAAGATATAATGAAAGTGGAAACTTAGCTGATGATCTGATAAATGATAACACACAATGTCACAATGTAAAGAAAAGATTTGTACTGTCTTCCACCTCAGGCATTGTAGGAGGTATACCTACTAACATAATTATTGATACAGGAGCTGCTGTCAGTGTGATTTCTCACAATTTTTATACTATGATGAAGAAAACTTCTAAGATACCAGAGTTCCCAGTTCAGAACTGTTTAATATTAACTGCATTAGGTAATAAGTCAAGTAGAGTTAATAAGCAGGTATTTGTGACTGTTAATATGGGAAATGGAATCGTACAATGGCCTTTTCTAGTTGTCCAAAACCTTGCTGCCAATTGTATATTGGGTACTGATTTTCTTTGCGAGAAGGACTGTACTATAGACTTCTCCAAAGGCATTTGTTATTTTAAGTATGAAGGCAGAGACATAGTTTTGAACTTGGACACTCGACTAGTAGACCATAACAAGCACTGTTCTGGCTACAAGATACAAATTATACGTGAGACTGATGTAGATTCCACCCAACAACCTGTATCACACGGTGAGGTAGTGAATGATGTACTTACACAAATTAATTCTAAGTTATCAGAATGTGATGCTATTAATGAAGAGGAGAGATCCCAGCTTAAACATATTTTACTTAAGAATAAGGATGTTTTCACTAGTAAGCCAGGTAGGATCAACACATATATGTATACGATTGAAGTCAAGCCTCACCAAATCTATTATCACAAGTCATACAATGTACCTCTAGCTCTGCGACCTGCAGTTTGGGAAGAACTAAAGAAAATGATTACATGGAATATTATAGAACCATCAACATCTCCATATTGTAGCCCTTTGCATGTAGTGAAAAGACACAATGGAAGTATCAGGTTAGTATTAGATGCAAGAGCTATCAACCAAATTATCTTACCTGTGAGGACACAACCAGAAAATCTTGACGAACAACTTCAGAAGTTCTTGGATGCAAAATATTTCTCTACAATAGACCTTAAAAATTCGTTTTGGCAGGTGCCAATAAGCAAAGAATCCAGAAAATATACAGCCTTTATGTTTGGTGGCAGAACTTATCAATTTTGTGTATTACCATTTGGCCTAAATGTAAGCTCAGGAGTATTCATTACTGCACTAAACTCTGTACTCGGTGATGATTTACTAGAAACTGTTACACACTATGTAGATGACATACTTATTGCCTCAAAAACCTGGAAGGATCACACTGATACCCTGAACACTTTACTATGCAGATTCACACAAGCTGGTATCACTGCCAATATTTGTAAATCTAGATTTGCTTGTTGTGAGATCAAATACCTAGGACACATCATCAACACACAAGGCATTAAACCTGACCCTTCAAAATTAGATGCTATCAGACATTTCCCCAGTCCCACTAATAAGAAACAGTTAAAATCATTTCTCGGTCTATGCTCATTTTTCAGACGATTCATACCTAAACAGTTACTCAATAGCAGATACTTACTAAACTTATTAAAGAAGAACCAGGTATGGATTTGGAACCAAGACTGTGAAAATGACTTTACTAAAATCAAAGAAGCGTTAGTAAATTCTAACATGCTGGAACATCCAGACTTCAATTTGAACTTTTGTATTGCTTGTGATGCATCAAACATTGGTTTGGGATGTTGTTTATTTCAACTTGTTAATACAGAAACTTCAGAACATATTAAGATCATTGGTTTTGCCAGTCGTACTTTAACGGAATGTGAAAGATCTTACTCCATCACAGAATTGGAAACATTATCTATTATATGGGCATTTAAAAAGTTTAATTATTATCTGTATGGAAGACACACCATTATATACACTGACCATCAAGCACTTACATTCCTTTTGTCATGTAAACTCATTCATCCTAGACTTACACGATGGGCACTTGCATTACAGAATTACTCTTTTGAAATCAAGCATATCAAGGGAAAAGACAACATAATAGCTGACACACTTTCAAGACTACCGCAAGGATTACACCATAACAATACAGACTTTGAGAACACACACGATTACAGAATACTACTCATGCAAGACAAACAGTTTACACAATACTACATAGACCTATGCAAGAACATGGCAGCACTACAAGATTCAGATCCACATTGGTACAAAATAAAACAAATCATAGTACAACAACACAATGACACTTTACAAGACAGATACATGTTACACAACAACATACTTTTCTACAAAAGACACACAAATGCTACTAACTGGTGCGTTTGCATACCACAAGATTCTGTACACAATCTCGTTGCACACACTCACACAGTTTGGGGACACTACGGAACAAAGAAATGTCTAAACAAGTTACATACATATTGCTATTTTCCAAACATGAGAAGAAAAATACATGATGTTATCAGCAAATGTCTCATATGTCAAAAATCCAAGCCACAAAATCAATCCACCAAAACAGATTTGCACTCTATCTTACCTACTGGACCTAGAGAGATACTTTGTACAGATGTTAGCGGACCTCATCCAACTAGCATCGGAGGTTGCAAATACATTCTAGCATTTTATGACATATTTTCTAAGCACATCAAACTTTTTGCCATTAAGTCACCCACAGCAAACACCATCATCAGAAGATTCACAAATGATTACATGCCATACTGTGGAAAACGTAAAGCCATTCTATCAGATAACGCCAAGTATTATGCAGGATTCACCTGGAGAAAATTTCTAAAGGACAATAACATTAAGAGCATCTTTATTTCAAAGTTTCATGCATCAGCCAACCCTTGTGAGAGAATTTTTAGAGAATTAAATAGATTCATGAGAACTTATACCTCAACACAGCACACAAACTGGATACATTACCTAGCACTTTTTGAGGAAATACACAACAATTTAAATATATACAACACACCCTATACTCCCAGAGAAATCATGTTTGACACAAAGGAAACTAATGAATGGAGCAACCCACTACCAAAATTTTCTGACACCAAACCTTCACACGAGGAAAAGGTAAGGGAAGTACTCATTGCAATTACTGAACAAGCTGACATTGGAAATAAGAACTATGGTGCTAATCTGAAAAGAAGGCAAAACTTTACAATAGGCATGCAAGTTTTACTTAAGACCCACTACAAATCGTCATTACCTCTAAAACGTAATGTTAAGTGGCGTCCATTATATGAAGGTCCTTACACAATCATTGATATACCACACCCTGGAGCATATCTGTTACAAAACCCCAAGAATAAGAGAATTTTAGGTTTGTACCCTCACAAAGATTTGAAAACTTTTAGCCCTTAGCAGGGTATGCTGATACAAAAACAAGGTAAGTCACATCTGGTACTTCAAGCTGGAAGAAGAAGAAGATATAAGCTATAATCTTAAGTATCTACATTTTACAGCACCAGCAGTAACAGCAGCAGCAGCAGCAGCAGCAGCAGCAAGAAGATAAGACACAGGAAGAACTAACAATTTTCATGCAAAGCACAGTTACTGATTATATTTGTTAATACCTTGCAGACAAGCTGACAGACTAAATGACCGGAGACAATTGCTGCTCTGAACCTGATATATTAATTGGCATGATAGACACTTGATTTGCTATTCACACTCACACCACGATCCACATGAACACAACATGCACAAAAAAAAACACTCTACAGGAAATGACAAATGAGATTAATTGAGCAAGGGTATATAATTTATTTTATTTGTAAATGATACTTTGTGCATGTGCTAATTTGGAATTGATTGTGGATGTGACGTGTCGTGTCTTATTGTAATCATGAATTTTCAGGACAGATCATCTCAAGGATGTTTTCTAACCTATTATGAAAGTTTATGTTGCAGGAAACATTTAATGAGGAAGAACACTTAATGTGTAGTACTGATGTAAAGGAAAATATACTTAAAAGGAAAACTTTATTAAAAAGGGGAAGAGACCTATAAAAGAAAATGGATTTTCTGAATGTATCACAATACACTGAACCTATTAGATAATTTTTTTTATGTCTGACCCATATGTACTTGTAAATATCTAGTTTAATGCAATCGAAAAATATAAAATCTGTATATGTATTACGAAACAATGTAGTGTAAATGTATAGATACATGTTTCACAGAAAATTTTTATATCTATGTAAATATGTAACAGAAAACTGTACTCAAAGTGAAGTGATATTTGTTATGTTTCGTGCTCTCTGTTGTGAACGAACATTTTGTTTTGCAACGAACAATGTATGAATAAGTTGTGTGCAAATATAAAAAAACGGTTCACTGCGCTCATGATGGGACACTATAGGTGACGTGAGTAGCAAAACCACGGCACACTTTTCGACGAAACGACGACACAATATCCAGGAGATGACATACGCTTTTCGGAAGACGAAATATGGAGGTTATTGAGTAGATGTAACACGGACTGGTCAGTATGGAACCACTGACACCATGAATTCCTACCAAGACGAAACCACATTTTAACTATGTCTTCCAAAGCACGCTTCGTTGCGAGATTCTTGATCTCCAACTTGTTTCTTCAAGAACTTTCGTCTCCATGTAAACAAAACGTGTGACACGTGACATTTATTTTAAAGTGCAAAGACTTTAGCACAGTATAAAACCTTACTAACAAGTGACATTCTAAAGAGAATATGTTCACATATCTCTGAATATACACAAAACCATTAATTAATTTTATTTATTGAATGAACATGTGTAATAACATTTTGAAGTGAAAGAGAACAACGGACTATATGCCCAACAAAATTTTTACAAAGTAACAGGACAAGTGAATACGAACTATGAAATTCGTTATTGTCTGTGTACAACTGTTACATAAAATTGAGAACTGTATGCAGGATAGCAGTGATATCACTGTGCCATTTCGCTGACCTGTGATACTGGAGTTCCCGAGTTCGATACTGCGCGGAAGCGAATATTTTTATTTTTTCTTTTCACTTTCATTGATCTTGTATGTAAATATTATTTATGTATTTTTGTGGATGTATGACATTTTATGATATTTTAAGTATGTTGAACCTGTGAAACAAGATACGTAATAACTTATGATTCATGACATGACAAATAAAGAAAATACGTCAACAAATTGCTCAGCTGCAGGTGGTACACCTTTGCTCTCGCAATTTGGGGGGCAGTTTAAGGAACCATTTGCACTCGAGCACAGACAATATTTAATTTAGTTACCTTAGATTATATGTATCGATTTTTTAAGACAAGAGAATGCAAAATAAAGCAATTAACACCGCTCTCTTGTCACAGCCAGTAGGCATTTACACTCTCATGTCATTCGTTGTCCTAGAAGGATTTAATATTTTGTGCGGCTCCACAGTTAGCCATATTGATATTTATTAGCAGAAAAGAGGCGCAGAATTAATAAGTCGCTCTCATTTGTGAATGATCTGCCATTATTTATCTAGAATTTTACGTAAGTGTAATTTATATCGTAATGTATATGTTGAAATGAATATATGTTTATTTAATCTTATGCTTTGCTTTGTTTTAGTAGTTTTAGTCACTCCATTTTCATGATTGATGCTGAGGTCAGATACCAGACGCTGTCTACAAAAAAAAAAAAAATACATAATGAGCCCTGGCTACGTTCCGTACATCTTCGGACGTGCGAAGCTCGATAAATTCACGGCGTAAAATTTTAATCCTTCAATTACTTATCCAAACAAAAACAATCATTATTATTACAAATTATTATTATTATATTTTATTATCATTTTATTTTAATATGTTTTATTTGTTACAGGCACAATGCCGACTTCGTACAAGAGGACGGAACCTCTACCTTTTTTTGATTTAAACCTCTCCTGTGAGTCCAGTTTTAGATTCCGATGCTTCACTTCAGGTTTCCTGTATACCTTGGACCTTCTTATTGACGTTGAAACACAGAAATTGCATCCAAATTTAATACTAAAGGCACAATGCCGACTTAAGTAGATGAGGACTGACACTCTAACCCTCTATGATTTGAACCTTTCCTGTGAGTCCAGTTTTAGATTCCGATGATTCACTTCAGGTTTACTGTATACCTATTGACGATGAAACACAGAAATTGCATCCGAATTTTATACAAAAGGCACAATGCCGACTTAAGTACAAGAGGGCTGACACTCTAAGATTATATGACTTGAACCTCTCCTGTGAGTCCAATTTTAGATTCCGATGTTCCACTTCCGGTTTACTGTATACCTTGGAGCTTCTTATTGACGATGAACCACACAAATTGCATCCGAATTTAATACAAAAAGCACAATGCAGACTTAAGTACAAAAGGGCTGACACTCTAACTTTCTATGATTTGAACCTCTCCTGTGAGTCCTGTTTCAGATTCCGATGCTTCACTTCAGGTTTACAGTATACCTTGGACCTTCTTATTGACGATGAATCACAGAAATTGCATCCGAATTTATTACGAAAGGCACAATGCCGACTTAAGTACAAGAGGACAGACACTCTAAATTCCTTTGATATAAACCTGTCCTGTGAGTCCAGTTTTAAATTCCGAAGCCTTACTTCAGGTTTACTGTATACCTTGGACCTTCTTATTGATGATGAAACACAGAAATTGCATCTGAATTTAATACAAATGGCACAATGCCGACATAAGTACAAGTGGACAGTCACTCTAATTTTCTTTGATTTAAACCTCACCTGTGAGTCCACTTTTAGATTCCGATGCTTCACTTCTGGGTTACTGTATACCTTGGACCTTCTTATTGACGATGATACACAGAAATTGCATCCGAATTTAGAACAAAAGGCACAATGCAGACTTAAGTACAAGAGGACTGACACTCTAACTTTCTATGAAATGCACCTCTCCTGTGAGTCCTGTTTTAGATTCTGATGCTTCACTTCTGGTTTACTGTATACCTTGGACCTTTTAATTGACGATGAAACACAGATATTGCATCCGAATTTAAAAAAAAAAAAACACAATGGAGACTTAAGGACAAGAGGACTGACACTCTAACTTTCTATGATGTGAACCTCTCCTGCAAGTCTAGTTTCAGATTCCGATGCTTCACTTCAGGTTTACTGTATACCTTGGACCTTCTTATTGACGATGCATCACAGAAATTGCATCCGAATTTATAACAAAAGGCACAATGCCGACTTAAGTACAAGAGGACAGACACTCTAACTTCCTTTGATTTAAACCTGTCCTGTGAGTCCAGCTTTACATTCCGAACCTTCACTTCAGGTTTACTGTATAGCTTGGACCTTCTTATTGCCGATGAAACACAGAAATTGCATCTGAATATAATACAAATGTAACAATGCCGACTTAAGTACAAGAGGACAAACACTCTAATTCTCTTTGATTTAAACCTCTCCTGTGAGTCCAGTTTTAGATTCCGATGCTTCACTTCATGTTTAATGTATACTTTGGACCTTCTTATTGACGATGAAACACAGAAATTGCATCCGAATGTAATACAAAAGGCACAATGCCGACTTAATCACAAGAGGACTGACACACTAAGTTTCTATGATTTGAACCTTTCCTGTGAGTCCAGTTATAGATTCCGATGCTTCACTTCCCGTTCACTGTATACCTTGGAGCTTCTTATTGACGATGAAACACAGAAACTACATCCGAATATCATACAAAAGGCACGATGCCGACTTAAGTACAAGAGGACTGACACTCTAGCTTTCTATGATTAGAACCTCTACTGTGAGTCCAGGTTTTTGATTCCGATGCTTCACTTCAGGTTTACTGTATACCTTGGACCTTCTTATTAACGATGAAACACACAAATTGCATCCGAATTTAATACAGAAGGCACAATGCCGACTTAAGTAGAAGAGGACTGACACTATAACTCTCTATGATTTGAACCTCTCCTGTGAGTCGAGTTTTAGATTCCGATGCTTCACTTCAGGTTAACTGTATACCTTGGACCCTCTTATTGACGATAAAACACAGAAATTGCATCCGAATTTAATACAAAAGGCACAATGCCGACTTCGTACAAGAGGACGGAACCTCTACCTTTATTGATTTAAACCTCTCCTGTGAGTCCAGTTTTAGATTCCGATGCTTCACTTCAGGTTTCCTGTATACCTTGGACCTTCTTATTGACGTTGAAACACAGAAATTGCATCCAAATTTAATACTAAAGGCACAATGCCGACTTAAGTAGATGAGGACTGACACTCTAACCCTCTGTGATTTGAACCTTTCCTGTGAGTCCAGTTTTAGATTTCGATGATTCACTTCAGGTTTACTGTATACCTTGGACCTTCCTGTTGACGACGAAACACAGAAATTGCATCCGAATTTTATACAAAAGGCACAATGCCGACTTCAGTACAAGAGGGCTGACACTCTAAGATTATACGACCTGAACCTCTCCTGTGAGTCCAATTTTAGATTCCGATGTTCCACTTCCGGTTTACTGTATACCTTGGAGCTTCTTATTGACGATGAAACACAGAAGTTGCATCCGAAATTAACACAAAAGGCACGATGCAGACTTAAGTACAAGACGACTGACACTCTAACTTTCTATGATTTGAACCTCTCCTGAGAGTCCAGTTTTAGATTCCGATGCTTCACTTCAGGTTTACTGTATACCTTGGACCTTCTTATTGACGATGAAACACAGAAATTGGATCCGAATTTAATACAAAAGGCACAATGCCGACTTAAGTAGAAGAGGACGGACACTCTAAATTTCTATGATATTAACCTCTCCTGTGAGTCCAGTTTTAGATTCCGATGCTTCATTTCAGGTTTACTGTATCCCTTGGACCTTCTTATTGACGATGAAACGCAGAAATTGCATCCGAATTTTATACAAAAGGCACAATGCCGACTTAAGTACAAGAGGGCTGACACTCTAAGTTTCTATGACTTGAACCTCTCCTGTGAGTCCAGTTTTAGATTCCGATGTTCCACTTCCGGTTTACTGTATACCTTGGAGCTTCTTATTGACGATGAAACACAGAAATTGCATCCGAATATAATACAAAAGGCACGATGCAGACTTAAGTAGAAGAGGACTGACACTCTAAATTTCTATGATATTAACCTCTACTGCGAGTCCAGTTTTAGATTCCGATGCTTCATTTCAGGTTTACTGTATCCCTTGGACCTTCTTATTTACAATGAAACACAGAAATTGCATCCGAATTTAATACAAAAGGTACAATGTCGACTTAAGTACAAGAGGAGTGACACTCTAAATTTCTATGATTTGAACCTCTCCTGTGAGTCCAGTTTTAGATTCGGATGCTTCACATCAGGTTTACTGTATACCATGGACCTTCTTATTGTCGATGAACCACACAAATTGCATCCGAATTTAATACAAAAAGCACAATGCAGACTTAAGTACAAGAGGACCGACACTCTAACTTTCTATGATTTGAACCTCTCCTGTGAGTCCAGTTTCAGATTCCGATGCTTCACTTCAGGTTTACAGTATACCTTGGACCTTCTTATTGACGATGAATCACAGAAATTGCATCCGAATTTATTACGAAAGGCACAATGCCGACTTAAGTACAAGAGGACAGACACTCTAAATTCCTTTGATATAAACCTGTCCTGTGAGTCCAGTTTTAGATACCGAAGCCTTACTTCAGGTTTACTGTATACCTTGGACCTTCTTATTGATGATGAAACACAGAAATTGCATCTGAATTTAATACAAATGGCACAATGCCGACATAAGTACAAGTGACAGTCACTCTAATTTTCTTTGATTTAAACCTCTCCTGTGAGTCCAGTTTTAGATTCCGATGCTTCAATACAGGTTTACTGTATACTCTGGACCTTCTTATTGACGATGAAACACAGAAATTGCATCCGAATAATATACAAAAGGCACAATGCGACATAAGTACAAGAGGGCTGACACTCTAAGTTTCTATGACTTGAATCTCTCCTGTGAGTCCAGTTTTAGATTCCGATGTGTCACTTCCGGTTTACTGTATACGTTGGAGCTTCTTATTGACGATGAAATACAGAAATTGCATCCGAATTTAATACAAAAGGCACGATGCAGAATTAAGTACAAGAGGACTGACACTCTAAATTTCTTTGATTTGAACCTCTCCTGAGAGTCCAGTTTTAGATTCCGATGCTTCACTTCAGGTTTACTGTATACCTTGGACCTTCTTATTGACGATGAAACACAGAAATTGTACCCGAATTTAATACAAAAGGCACAATGCCGACTTAAGTAGTAGAGGACTGACACTCTAAATTTCTATGATTTTAACCTGTCCTGTGAGTCCAGTTTTAGATTTCGATGCTTCATTTCAGGTTTACTGTATCCCTTGGACCTTCTTATTGACGATGAAACACAGAAATTGCATCCGAATTTAATACAAAAGGTACAATGTCGACTAAAGTACAAGAGGAGTGACACTCTAACTTTCTATGATTTGAACCTCTCCTGTGAGTCCAGTTTTAGATTCGGATGCTTCACATCAGGTTAACTGTATACCTTGGACCTTCGTATTGACGATGAAACATGGAAATTGCATCCGAATTTAATACAAAAGGCACAATGCCTACTTAAGTACAAGCGGATTGACACTATAACTTTCTATGATTTGAACCTCTCCTGTGAGTTGAGTTGTAGAATCCGATGCTTCACTTCTGGTTTACTGTATACCTTGGACATTCTTATTGATGATCAAACACAGAAATTGCATCTGAATTTAATACAAGAGGCACAATGCCGACTTAAGTACAAGAGGACTGACACTCTAACTTTCTATGATTTGTACCTGTCTTGTGAGGCCAGTTTTAGATTCCGATGCTTCACTTCAGGTTTACTGTATCCCTTGGACCTTCTTATTGTTGATGAAACACAGAAATTGCATCCGAATTTAATACAAAAAACACAATGCAGACTTAAGTACAAGAGGACTGACACTCTAACTTCCTTTGATTTAAACCTGTCCTGTGAGTCCAGTTTTAGATTCCGAAGCTTCACTTCAGGTTTACTGTATACCTTGGACCTTCTTATTGACGATGAAACACAGAAATTGCATCTGAATTTAATACAAAAGGCACAATGCCGACTTAACTACAATAGGACTCACACTGTAACTTTCTATGATTTGAACCCCTCCTGTGAGTCCGGTTTTAGGTTCCGATGCTTCACTTCAGGGTTACTGTATACCTTGGACCTTCATATTGACGATAAAACACAGAAATTGCATCCGAATTTAATACAAAAAGCACAATGCCGTCTTACGTACAAGAGGACAAACACTCTAATTCTCTTTCATTTAAACTTCTCCTGTGAGTCCAGTTTTAGATTCTGATGCTTCACTTCTGGTTTACTGTATACCTTGGACCTCCTTATTGACGATGAAACACAGAAATTGCATCCGAATTTAATACAAAAGGCACAATGCCGACTTAAGTACAAGAGGACTGACACTCTAAGTTTCTACGATTTGAACCACTCCTGTGAGTCCAGTTTTAGATTCCGATGCTCCACATCCGGTTTACTGTATACCTTGGAGCTTCTTATTAACGATGAAACACAGAAATTACTTCCGAATTTAATACAAAAGGCACGATGCAGGCTTTAGTACAAGATTCTGACACTCAAACTTTCTATGAAGTGAACCTCTCCGGTGAGTCCAGTTTTTGATTCCGATGCTTCACTTCAGGTTTACTGTATACCTTGGAACTTCTTATTGACGATGAAACACAGAAATTGCAGCCGAACTTAATACAAAAGGCACAATGCCGACTTAAGTAGAAGAGGACTGACACTCTAAGTTTCTATGATTTGAACCTCTCCTGTGAGTCCAGTTTTAGATTCCGATGCTTCATTTCAGGTTTACTGTATCCCTTGGGCCTTCTTATTGACTATGAAACACAGAAATTGCATCTGAATTTAATACAAAAGGCAAAAATGCCGATTAAGTACAAGAGGACTGACACTCTAATATTCTATGATTTAAACCTCTCTTTTGAGTTGAGTTTTAGATTCCGATGCTTCACTTCAGGTTTGCTGTATACCTTGGACCTTCTTATTGACGATGAAACACAGAAATTGCAGCCGAATTTAATACAAAAGGCACAATGCCGACTTAAGCACAAGAGGACTGACACTCTAACTTTCTATGATTTGAACCTCTCCTGTGAGTCCGGTTTTAGATTCCAATGCCTCACTTCAGGGTTACTGTATACCTTGGACCTTCTTACTGACGATGAAACACAGAATTTGCATCCGAATTTAATACAAAAGGAACAATGCCGACTTAAGTACAAGAGGACAAACACTCTAATTCTCTTTGATTTAAACCTGTCCTGTGAGTCCAGTTTTAGATTCCGATGCTTCACTTCTGGATTACTGTATACCTTGGACCTTCTTATTGACGATGAAACACAGAAATTGCATCCGAATTTAATACAAAAGGCACAATGCCGACTTAAGCACAAGAGGACTGACACTCTAACTTTCTATGATTTGAACCTCTCCTGTGAGTCCAGTTTTTGATTCCGATGCTTCACATCACGTTTACTGTACACCTTGGACCTTCTTATTAACGATAATACACAAAAATTGCAACCGTATTTAATACAAAAGGCACAATGCCGACTTAAGTAGAAGAGAACTGAAACTCTAAATTTCTATGATTTGAACCTCTCCTGTGAGTCCAGTTTTAGATTCCGATGCTACACTTCAGGTTTACTGTATCCCATGGACCTTCTTATTGACGGTGAAGCACAGAAATTGCATCCGAATTTAATACAAAAGGCACAATGCCAACTTAAGTACAAGAGGACTGACACTCTAACTTTCTGTGATTTGAACCTCTCCTGTGAGTCCAGTTTTAGATTCCGATGCTTCACCCCAGGTTTACTCTATCCCTTGCACCTTCTTATTGACGATGAAGCACAGAAATTGCATCCGAAATTATTACAAAAGGCACAATGCTGACTTAAGTACAAGAGGAGTGACACTCTAACTTTATATGATTTGAACCTCTCCTGTGAGTCCAGTTTTAGATTCCGATACTTCACTTCATGTTAACTGTATCCCTTGACCTTCTTATTGACGATGAAGCACAGTAATTGCATCCGAATTTAATACAAAAGGCACAATGCCGACATAAGTACAAGAGGACTGACACTCTCACTTTCTATGATTTGAACCACTCCTGTGAGTCCAGTTTTAGATTCCGACGCTTCACTTCAAGTTAACTGTATACCTTGACGTTCTTATTGACGATGAAGCACAGTAATTGCATCCGAATTTAATACAAAAGGCACAATGCCGACGTAAGTACAAGAGGACTGACACTCTAACTTTCTATGATTTGAACCTCTCCTGTGAGTCTGGTTTTAGATTCCGATGCTTCACTTCAGGTTTACTGTATCCCTTGGACGTTCTTATTGACGATGAGACACAGAAATTGAATCCGAATTTAATACAAAAGGCACAATGCCGACTTAAGTACAAGAGGACTGACACTCTAACTTTCTGTGATTTGAACCTCTAATGTGAGTCCCCTTTTAGATTCCGATGCTTCACTTCAGGTTTACTTTATACCTTGGACCTTCTTATTGACGATGAAGCACAGAAATTGCATCCGAATTTAATGCAAAAGGCACAATGCCGACTTAAGTACAAGATGACTGACATTCTAACTTTCTGTGATTTGAACCTCTCCTGTGAGTCCAGTTTTAGTCTCCGATGCTTCACTTCAGGTTTACTGTATCCCTTGGACCTTCTTATTAACGATGAAACACAGAAATTGCATCCGAATTTAATACAAAACGCACAATGTCTACCTAAGTACAAGGGGAGTGACACTCTAACCTTCTATGATTTGAACCTCTCCTGTGAGTCCAGTTTTAGATTCGGATGCTACACTTCAGGTTTACTATATACCTTGGACCTTCTTATTGACGATGAAACACAGAAATTGCATCCGAATTTAATACAAAAGGCACAATGCCGACTTAAGTACAAGAGGACTGACACTGTAAGTTTCTATGATTTGAACCTATCCTGTGAGTCCAGTTTTAGATTCCAATGCTTTACCTCCTGTTTACTGTATACCTTGGAGCTTCTTATTGACGATGAACACAGAATGTGCATCCGAATTTAATACAAAAGGCACAATGCAGCCTTAAGTACAAGAGGACTAACACTCAACCTTTCTATGATTTGAACCTCTCCTGTGAGTCCAGTTTTAGATTCCGATGCTTCACATCAGGTGTTCTGTATACCTTGGACCTTCTTATTGATGATCGAACACAGAAATTGCATCCGAATTTAATACAAAAGGCACAATGTCAACTTATGTACAAGAGGAGTGTAACCCTAACTTACTATGATTTGAACCGCTCCTGTGAGTCTAGTTTTAGAGTCGGATGCTTCACTTCAGGTTTACTGTATACCTTGGACTTTCTTATTGACGATGGAACACAGAAATTGCATACAAAATTAATACAAAAGGCACAAAGCCGACTTAAGTACAAGCAGACTGACTCTATAACTTTCTATGAATTGAGCCTCTCCTGTGATTCCAGTATTAGATTCCGATGCTTCACTTCAGGTTTACTGTATACCTTGGACCTTCCTATTGATGACCAAACACAGAAATTGCATCCGAATTTAATACAAAAGGCACAATGCCGACTTAAGTACAAGAGGACTGACACTCTAACTTTCAATGATCTGAACCTGTGCTGTGAGTCCAGTTTTAAATTCCGATGCTTCACTTCAGGTTTACTGTATCCCTTGGACCTTCTTATTGACGATGAAACACAGAAATTTCATCCGAATTAAATTCAAAAGGAACAATGCCGACTTAAGTACAAGAGGACTGACACTCTAAACGTCTATAATTTGAACCTCTCCTGTGAGTCCAGTTTTAAATTCCGAAGCTTCACTTCAGGTTTACAGTATACCTAAGACGTTCTTATTGACGATGAAACACAGAAATTGCATCCGAATTTAATACAAAAGGCACAATGCCGACTTAAGTACAAGAGGACTGACACTCTAACTTTGTATGATTTGAACCTCTCCTGTAACTCCAGTTTTAGATTCCGATGCTTCACTTCAGGTTTGCTGTATACCTTGGACCTGCTTACTGACGATGAAGCACAGAAATTGCACCCGAATTTAATACAAAAGGCACAATGCCGACTTAAGTACAGGAGGACAGACACTCTAACTTTCTATGATTTGAACCTCTCCTGTGAGTCCAGTTTTAGATTCCGATGCTTCACTTCAGGTTTACTGTATACCTTGGACCTTCTTATTGACGATGAAACAGAAACTGCATCCGAATTTAATACAAACGGCACAATGTCGACTTAAGTACAAGAGGACTGACACCCTAAATTTCTATGATTTGAACCTCTCCTGTGAGTCCAGTTTTAGATTCCGATGCTTCACTGCAGGTTTACTGTATACCTCCGACCTTCTTACTGACGATGAAACACAGACATTGCATCCGAATTTAAAACAAAGGGCACAATGCCGACTGAAGTAGAAGTGGACTGACACTCTAAATTTCTATGATTTGAACCTCTCCTGTGAGTCCAGTTTTAGATTCCGATACTTCATTTCAGGTTTACTGTATAACTTGGACCTTCTTATTGACGATGAAACACAGATATTGCATGCGAATTTAATACAAAAGGCAAAATGGCGACTTAAGTACAAGAGGACTGACACTCTAATTTTCTATGATCTAAACCTCTCCTGTGAGTTGAGTTTTAGATTCCGATGCTTCACTTCAGGTTTACTGTATACCTTGGACCTTCTTATTGATGATCGAACACAGAAATTGCATCCGAATTTAATACAAAAGTCACAATGCCGACTTAAGTACAAGAGGACTGACACCCTAACATTCTATGATTTGAACCTCTCCTGTGAGTCCAGTACTAGATTCCGATTCTTCACTTCAGGTTTACTGTATCCCTTGGTCCTTCTTATTGACGATGGAACACAGAAATTGCACCTGAATTTAATACAAAAGGCACAATGCCGAATTAAGTACAAGAGGACTGACACTCTAACTTTCTATGATTTGAACCTCTCCTGTGAATCCAGTTTTAGATTCCGATGCTTCACTTCAGGTTTACTGTATCCCTTGGTCCTTCTTATTGACGATGAAACACAGAAATTGCATCCGAATTTAATACAAAAGGCACAATGCCGACTGAAGTACTAGAGGACTGACGCTCAAACTTTCTTTGATTTAAACTTCTCCTGTGAGTCCAGTTCTAGATTCCGAAGCTTCACTTGAAGTTTACTGTATCCCTTCAACCTTCTTATTGACGATGAAACACATAAATTGCATCCGAATTTAATACAAAAGGCACAATGTCGACTTATGTACAAGAGGAGTGTAACTCTAACTTACTATGATTTGAACCGCTCCTGTGAGTCTAGTTTTAGAGTCGGATGCTTCACTTCAGGTTTACTGTATACCTTGGACTTTCTTATTGACGATGAAAGACAGATATTGCATACGAAATTAATACAAAAGGCACAAAGCCGACTTAAGTACAAGCAGACTGACTCTATAACTTTCTATGATTTGAACCTCTCCTGTGATTCCAGTATTAGATTCCGATGCTTCACTTCAGGTTTACTGTATACCTTGGACCTTCTTATTGATGACCAAACACAATAATTGCATCCGAATTTAATACAAAAAGCACAATGCCGACTTAAGTACAAGAGGACTGACACTCTAACTTTCTATGATCTGAACCTGTCCTGTGAGTCCAGTTTTAAATTCCGATGCTTCACTTCAGGTTTACTGTATCCCTTGGACCTTCTTATTGTCGATGAAACACAGAAATTGCATCCGAATTAAATTCAAAAGGAACAATGCCGACTTAAGTACAAGAGGACTGACACTCTAAACTTCTATAATTTGAACCTCTCCTGTGAGTCCAGTTTTAAATTCCGATGCTTCACTTCAGGTTTACAGTATACCTAAGACGTTCTTATTGACGATGAAACACAGAAATTGCATCCGAATTTAATAGAAAAGGCACAATGCCGACTTAAGTACAAGAGGACTGACACACTAACTTTGACTGATTTGAACCTCTCCTGTAACTCCAGTTTCAGATTCCGATGCTTCACTTCAGGTTTACTGTATACCTTGGACCTGCTTACTGACGATGAAGCACAGAAATTGCACCCGAATTTAATACAAAAGGCACAATGCCGACTTAAGTACAGGAGGACAGACACTCTAACTTTCTATGATTTGAACCTCTCCTGTGAGTCCAGTTTTAGATTCCGATGCTTCACTTCAGGTTTACTGTATACCTTGGACTTTCTTATTGACGATGAAACACAGAAATTGCATCCGAATTTAATACAAACGGCACAATGTCGACTTAAGTACAAGAGGACTGACACCCTAAATTTCTATGATTTGAACCTCTCCTGTGAGTCCAGTTTTAGATTCCGATGCTTCACTGCAGGTTTACTGTATACCTTCGACCTTCTTATTGACAATGAAACACAGAAATTGCAGCCGAATTCAATATAAAAGGCTCAATGTCGACTTAAGTAAAAGAGGACTGGCACTATAACTTTCTATGATTTGAACCTTTCCTGTGAGTTGAGTTTTAGGTTCCGATGCTTCACATCAGGTTTACTGTATACCTTGGACATTCTTATTGATGATCAAACGCAGAAATTGCATCCGAATTTAATACAAAAGGCACAATTCCGACTTCAGTACAAGAGGACTGACAATCTCACTTTCTATGATTTGTACCTCTCCTGTGAGTCCAGTTTTAGATTCCGATGTTTCACTTCAGGTTTACTGTATCCCTTGGACGTTAGTATTGATGATGAAACACAGATATTGCATCCGAATTTAATACAAGAGGCACAAGGCCGACTTAAGTACAAGAGGATAGACACTCTAAGTTTCTTTGATTTAAACCTCCCCTGTGAGTCCAGTTATAGATTCCGATGCTTCACTTCATGTTTTCTGTATCCCTTGGACCTTCTTATTGACGATGAAACACAGAAATTGCACCCGAATTTAATACAAAAGGCACAATGCCGACTTTTGTACAAGACGACTTACACTCTAACTATCTATGATTTGAACCTCTCCTGTGAGTCCAGTTTTAGGTTCCGATGCTTCACATCAGGTTTACTGTATACCTTGGACATTCTTATTGATGATCAAACACAGAAATTGCATCCGAATTCAATACAAAAGGCACAATGCCGACTTGAGTACAAGAGAACTGACACTCTCACTTTCTATGATTTGAACCTCTCCGGTGAGTCCAGTTTTAGATTCCGTTGCTTCACTTCAGGTTTTCTGTATCCATTGGACCTTCTTATTGATGATGAAGCACTGAAATTGCTTCCAAATTTAATACAAAAGGCACAATGCCGACTTCAGTACAAGATGACTGACACTCTACCTTTCTGTGATTTGAACCTCTCCTGTGAGTCCAGTTTTAGTTTCCGATGCTTCACTTCAGGTTTACTGTACCCCTTGGACCTTCTAATTGACGATGAAATACAGAAATTGCATCCGAATTTAATACAAAAGGCACAATGTCGACCTAAGTACAAGGGGAGTGACACTCTAACTTTCTATGATTTGAACCTCTTCTGTGAGTCCAGTTTTAGATTCGGATGCTACACTTCAGGTTTACTATGTAACTTGGACCTTCATATTGACGATGAAACACAGAAATTGCATCCGAATTTAATACAAAAGGCACAATGCCGACTTAAGTTCAAGAGGACTGACACTCTAAGTTTCTACGATTTGAACCTCTCCTGTGAGTCCAGTTTCAGATTCCGATGCTTCACTTCCTGTTTACTGTATACCTTGGAGCTTCTTATTGACGATGAACACAGAAATTGCATCCGAATTTAATACAAAAGGTACAATGCAGACTTAAGTACAAGAGGACTGACACTCTTTCTATGATTTGAACCTCTCCTGTGAGTCCAGTTTTAGATTCCGATGCTTCACTTCAGGTTTACTGTATACCTTGGACCTTCTTATTGACGATGAAACACAGAAATTGCATCCGAATTTAAAACAAAGGGCACAATGCCGACTGAAGTAGAAGTGGACTGACACTCTAAATTTCTATGATTTGAACCTCTCCTGTGATTCCAGTTTTAGATTCTGATACTTCATTTCAGGTTTACTGTATCCCTTGGACCTTCTTATTGACGATGAAACACAGAAATTGCATGCTAATTTAATACAAAAGGCAAAATGCCGTCTTAAGTACAAGAGGACTGACACTCTAACTTTCTATGATTTGAACCTCTCCTGTGAGTCCAGTTTTAGATTCCGATGCTTCACTTCAGGTTTACTGTATCCCTTCGACATTCTTATTGACGATGAAACACAGAAATTGCATCCGAATTTAATACAAAAGGCACAATGCCTACTTAAGTACAGGAGGACAGACACTCTAACTTTGTATGATTTGAACATCTCCTGTAAGTCCAGTTCTAGATTCCGATGCTTCACTTCAGGTTCACTGTATACCTTGGACCTTCTTATTGACGATGAAACACAGAAATTGCATCCGAATTTAATACAAAAGGCACAATGTCGACTTAAGTACAAGAGGACTGACGCCCTAACTTTCTATGATTTGAACCACTCCTGTGAGTTGAGTTTTCGATTCCGATGCTTCACATCAGGTTTACTGTATACCTTGGACATCCTTATTGATGATCAAATGCAGAAATTGCATCGGAATTTAATACAAAAGGCACAATGCCGACTTAAGTACAAGAGGACAGACACTCTCACCTCCAATGATTTGAACCTCTCCTGTGAGTGCAGTTTTAGATTCCGATGCTTCACTTCAGGTTTACTGTATACCTTGGACCTTCTTATTGACGATGAAACACAGAAATTGCATCCGAATTTAATACAAAAGGCACAAGGCCGACTTAAGTACAAGAGGACAGACACTCTAAGTTTCTTTGATTTAAACCTCTCCTGTGAGTCCAGTTTTAGATTCCGATGCTACACTTCAGGTTTACTGTATCCCTTGGACCTTCTTATTGACGATGAAACACAGAAATTGCATGCGTATTTAATACAAAAGGCACAATGCCGACTTAAGTACAAGAGGACTGACACTCTAACTTTCAATGCTTTGAACTTCTCCTGTGAGTCCAGTTTCAGATTCCGATGCTTCACTGCAGGTTTACTGTATACTTTGGATCTTCTTATTGACGATGAAACAGAGAAATTGCACCCGAATTTAATACAAATGGCACAATGCCGACATAGGAACAAGAGGACAGACATTCTAACTTTCTATTATTTGAACCTCTCCTGTGAGCCCAGTTTAGATTCCGATACTTCACTTCAGGTTTACTGTATACCTTGGACCTTCTTATTGACGACGAAACACAGAAATTGCATCCGTATTAAATACAAAATGCACAATGAAGTCTTAAGTACAAGAGGACTGGCACTCTGACTTTCTATGATTTGAACCTCTCCTGTGAGTCCAGTTTTAGATTCCGATGCTTCACATCAGGTTTACTATATACCTTGGACCTTCTTATTGACGATGAAACACAGAAATTGCATCCGAATTTAATACGAAAGGCACAATGCCGACTTATGTACAAGAGGACAGACAGTCTAACTTTCTATTATCTGAACCTCTCCTTTGAGTCCAGTTTTAGATTCCGATGCTTCACTTCAGGTTTACTGTATACCTTCGACATTCTTATTGACGATGAAACACAGACATTGCATCCGAATTTAATACAAAAGGCACAATGCCGACTTAAGTACAAGAGGACTGACACTATAACATTCTATGATTTGAACCTCTCCTGTGAGTTGAGTTTTAGATTCCGATGCTTCACATCAGGTTTACTGTATACATTATACATTCTTATCGATGATCAAACGCAGAAATTGCATCCGAATTTAATACAAAAGGCACAATGCCGACTTAAGTACAAGAGGACTGACACTCTCACCTTCTATGATTTGAACCTCTCCTGTGAGTCCAGTTTTAGATTCCGATGCTTCACTTCAGGTTTGCTGTATACCGTGGACCTTCTTATTGACGATGAAACAGAGAAATTGCACCCGAATTTAATACAAATGGCACAATGCTGACATAAGAACAAGAGGACAGACACTCTAACTTTCTATTATTTGAACCTCTCCTGTGAGTACAGTTTATATTCCGATACTTCACTTCAGGTTTACTGTATACCTTGGACCTTCTTATTGACGACGAAACACAGAAATTGCATCCGTATTAAATACAAAATGCACAATGAAGTCTTAAGTACAAGAGGACTGACACTCTGACTTTCTATGATTTGAACCTCTCCTGTGAGTCCAGTTTTTGATTCCGATGCTTCACGTCAGGTTTACTATATACCTTGGACCTTCTTATTGACGATGAAACACAGAAATTGCATCCGAATTTAATACAAAAGGCACAATGCAGACTTAAGTACAAGAGGACAGACACTCTAACTCCCTATGATTTGCACCTCTCCTGTGAGTCCAGTTCTAGATTCCGAAGCTTCACTTTAGGTTTACTGTATACCTTGGACCTTCTTATTGACGATGAAACACAGAAATTGCTTCCGAATTTAGTACAAAAGGCACAATACCGACTTAAGTACAAGAGGACAGACACTCGAACTTTCTTTTATTTAAACCTCTCCTGTGAGTCCAGTTTTAGATTCCAATGCTTCACTTTAGGTCTACTTTATCCATTGGACCTTCTTATTGACGGTGAAGCACAGAAATTGCATCCGAATTTAATACAAAAGGCACAATGCTGACTTAAGTACAAGAGGAGTGACACTCCAACTTTCTATGATTTGAACCTCTCCTGTGAGACCAGTTTTAGATTCTGATGCTTCCTTTTAGGTTTACTACATCCCTTGGACCTTCTTACTGACGATGAAACACAGAAATTGCATCCGAATATAATACAAAAGGCACAATGCCGACTTAAGTACAAGAGGACTGACACTCTAACTTTCTATGATTTGAACCTCTCCTGTGAGTCCAGTTTTAGATTCCGATGCTTCACATCAGGTTTACTGTATACCTTGGACATTCTTATTGATGATCAAACGCAGATATTGCATCCGAATTTAATACATAAGGCACAATGCCGACTTAAGTACAAGAGGACTGACACTCTCAGTTTCTATGATTTTAACCTCTCCTGTGAATCCAGTTTTAGATTCCGATGCTTCACTTCAGGTTTACTGTATCCCTTGGACTTTCTTATTGACGATGAAACACAGAAATTGCATCCGAATTTAATATAAAAGGCACAAGGCCGACTTAAGTACACGAGGACAGACACTCTAAGTTTCTTTGATTTAAACCTCTCCTGTGAGTCCAGTTTTAGATTCCGATGCTTCACTTCAGGTTTACTGTATCCCTTGGACCTTCTTATTGACGATGAAACACAGAATTTGCACCCGAATTTAATACAAAATGCACAATGCCGACTTAAGTACAAGAGGACAGACCCTCTAACTTGCTATGATTTAAACCTGTCCTGTGAGTCCAGTTTTAGATTCCGATGCTTCACTTCCAGTTTACTGTATCCCTTGGACCTTCTTATTGAAGATGAAACACAGAAATTGCATCCGAATTTAATACAAAAGGCACAATGCCGACTTAAGTACAAGAGGACTGACACTCTCACTTTCTATTATTTGAACCTCTCCTGTGAGTCCAGTTTTAGATTCCGATGCTTCACTTCAGGTTTACTGTATCCCTTGGACCTTCTTATTGACGATGAAACACAGAATTTGCACCCGAATTTAATACAAAATGCACAATGCCGACTTAAGTACAAGAGGACAGACCTTCTAACTTGCAATGATTTAAACCTGTCCTGTGAGTCCAGTTTTTGATTCCGATGCTTCACTTCCAGTTTACTGTATCCCTTGGACCTTCTTATTGAAGATGAAACACAGAAATTGCATCCGAATTTAATACAAAAGGCACAATGCCGACTTAAGTACTAGAGGACAGACACTCTAACTTTCTTTCATTTAAAACTCTCCTGTGAGTCCAGTTTTAGATTCCGATGCTTCACTTCAGGTTTACAATATACCTTGGACCTTCTTTTTGACGATGAAACACAGAAATTGCATACGAATTTAATACAAAAGGCACAATGCAGACGTAAGTACAAGAGGACAGACACTCTAACTTCCTATGATTTGTACCTCTCCTGTGAGTCCAGTTTTAGATTCCGATGCTTCACTTCAGGTTTACTGTATACCTTGGACCTTGTTATTGACGACGAAACACAGAAATTGCATCCGAATTTAATACAATGGGCACAATGTCGGCATAAGTACAAGAGGACTGACACTCTAACTTTCTATGATTTGAATCTCTCCTGTGTGTCCAGTTTTAGATTCCGATGCTTCATTTAAGGTTTACTGTATCCCATGGACCTTCTTATTGACGATGAAACACAGAAATTGCATCCGAATTCAATACAAAAGGCACAATGCCGAATTAAGAACAAGAGAACTGACACTCTCACTTTCTATGATCTGAACCTCTCCTATGAGTCCAGTTTTAGATTCCGATGCTTCACTTCAGGTTTACTGTATCCCTTGGTCCTTCTTACCGTCGATGAAACACAGAAATTGCATCCGAATTTAAACAAAAATTCACAATGCCGACTTAAGTACAAGAGGACTGACACTCTTACTTTCTATGATTTGAACCTCTCCTGTGAGTCCAGTTTTAGATTCCGATGCTTCACTTCAGGTTTACTGTATCCCTTTGACCTTCATATTGACGTTGAAACACAGCAATTGCGTCCGAATTTAATACAAAAGGCACAAGGCCGACTTAAGTACAAGAGGACAGACACTCTAAGTTTCTTTGATTTAAACCTCTCCTGTGAGTCCAGTTTTAGATTCCGATGCTTCCCTTCAGGTTTACTGTATACCTTGGACCTTCTTAATGACGATGAAACACAGAAATTGCATCCGAATGTAATACAAAAGGCACAATGCCGACTTAAGTACAAGAGGACTGACACTATAACTTTCTATGATTTGAACCTCTCCTGTGAGTTGAGTTTTAGATTCCGATGCTTCACTCAGGTTTACTGTATACCTTGGACCTTGTCATTGATGATCAAACCCAGAAATTGCATCCGAGTTTAAAATAAAGGCATAATGCCGACTTAAGTACAAGAGGACTGACACTCTAGCTTTCTATGATTTGAACCGCTCCTGTGAGTCCAGTTTTAGATTCCAATGCTTCACTTCAGGTTTACTGTGTACCTTGGACCTTATTATTGACGATGAAACACAGAAATTGCATCCGAATTTAATACAAAAGTTACAATGCCGACTTAAGTACAAGAGGACAGACACTCTAACCTTCTTTGATTTAAACCACTCCTGTGAGTCCAGTTTTAGTTTCCGATGCTTCACTTCAGGTTTACTGTATCCCTTGGACCTTCTTATTGACGATGAAGCACAGAAAATGCATCGGGATTTAATACAAAAGGCACAATGCCGATTTAAGTACAAGAGGAGAGACACTCTAACTGTCTTCGATTTAAACCTCTCCTGTGTGTCAAGTTTTAGATTACGATGCTTCACTTAAGGCTTACTGTATCAGTTGGAGCTTCTTATTGAGGATGAAGCACAGAAACTGCATTCGAATTTAATACAAAAGGCAGAATGCTGACTTAAGTACAAGACACTCTAACTTTCTATGATTTGAACCTCTCCTGTGAGTCCAGTTTTGGATTCCCATGCTTCACTTCAGGTTTACCGTATCCCTTGGACCTTCTTACTGACGATGAAACACAGAAATTGCATCCGAATTTATTACAAAAAGCACAATGCCGACTTAGGTACAAGAGAACCGACAGTCTAACTTTCTATGATTTGAACCTCTCCTGTGAGTCCAGTTTTAGATTCCGATGCTTTACTTCAGGTTTCCTGTATACCTTAGACCTTCTTATTGACGATGAAACACAGAAATTGCATCCGAATTTAATACAAAAGGCACAATGAAGACTTAAGTACAAGAGGACTGACACTCTCACTTTCTATGATTTGAACCTCTCCTGTGAGACCACTTTTATATTTCCGATGCTTCACTTCAGGCTTACTGTATCCCTTGACCTTCTTATTGACGATGAAGCTCAGAAATTGCATCCGAATTTAATACAAAAGGCGCAATGCCGACTTAAGTACAAGAGGACTGACATTCTAACTTTCTATGATTTGAACCTCTCCTGTGGGTCTAGTTTTAGATGACGATGCTTCACTTCAGGTTTACTGTATCCCTTTGACCTTCTTATTGACGATGAAACACAGAGATTGCTCCCGAATTTAATACAAAAGGCACAATGCCGACTTAAGTACAAGAAGACTGACACTCTAACATTCTGTGATGTGAACCTCTCCTGTGAGACCAGTTTTAGATTCCGATGCTTCTCTTCAGTTTTACTGTATCCCTTGGACAATCTTATTGACGATGAAACACAGAAATTGCATCCGAATTTAATACAAAAGTCACAATGCCGACTGAAGTACAAGAGGACTGACACACTAACTTTCTATGATTTGAACCTCTGCTGTGTGTCCAGTTTTAGATTACGATGCTTCACTTCAGGTATACTGTATCCCCTGGACCTTCTAATTGACGATGAAACACAGAAATTGCATCCGAAGTTAATACAAAAGGCACAATGTCGACTTACGTACAAGGGGAGTGACGCTCTAACTTTCTATGATTTGAACCTCTCCTGTGAGTCCAGTTTTAGATTCCTATGCTTCACTTCAGGTTTACTGTATCCCTTGTACCTTCTTATTGACGATGAAACACAGAAATTGCATCCGAATTTAATACAAAAGGCACAATGCCAACTTAAGTACAAGAGGACAGACACTCTAACTTTCTTTGATTTAAACCTCTTCTGTGAGTTCATTTTTGGATTCCGTTGCTTCACTTCAGGTTTACTGTATCCCTCGGACCTTCTTATTGACGATGAAACACAGAAATTGCATCCGAATTTAATACAAAAGGCACAATGCCGCCCTAAGTACAAGAGGACAGACACTAACTTTCTTTGATTTAAACCTCTCCTGTGAGCCAAGTTTTTGATTCCGATGCTTCACTTCAGGTTTACTGCATCCCTTGGGCCCTCTTATTGACGATGAAACACAGAAATTGCATCCGAATTTAATGCAAAAGGCACAATGCCGACTTATGTACAAGAGGACCATCACTCTATCTTTCTTTGTTTTAAACCTCTCCTGTGAGTCCAGTTTTAGATTCCGATGCTACACTTCAGGTTTACTGTATACCTTGGACCTTCTAATTGACGATGAAGCACAGAAATTGCATCCGAATTTAATACATAAGGCACAATGCTGACTTAAGTACAAGAGGACTGACACTCTAACATTCTATGATTTGAACCTCTCCTGTGAGTCCAGTTTAAATTCCGATACTTGACTTCAGGTTTACTGTATCCGTTGGACCTTCTTATTGACGATGAAACACAGAAATTGCATCCGAATTTAATACAAAAGTCACAATGCCAACTTAAGTACAAGAGGACAGACACTCTAACTTTCGTTGATTTAAACCTCTCCTGTGAGTCCAGTTTTAGATTCCGATGCTATACTTCAGGTTTACTGTATCGCTTGGACCTTCTTATTGACGATGAAACACAGAAATTGCATTCGAATTTAATACTAAAGGCACAATGCCGACTTAAGTACAAGAGGACTGACACTCTAACTTTCTATGATTGGAACCTCTCCTGTGAGTTGAGTTTTAAATTCCGATGCTTCACTCAGGTTTACTGTATACCTTGGACCTTCTTATTGATGAACAAACACAGAAATTGCATCCGAGTTTAACACAAAAGGCACAATGCTGACTTAAGAACAAGAGGACTGACACTCTAACATTCTATGATTTGAACCTCTCCTGTGAGTCCAGTTTAAATTCCGATACTTCACTTCAGGTTTACTGTATCCCTTGGACCTTCTTATTGACGATGAAACACAGAAATTGCATCCGAATTTAATACAAAAGGCACAATGCCAACTTAAGTACAAGAGGACAGACACTCTAACTTTCGTTGATTTAAACCTCTCCTGTGAGTCCAGTTTTAGATTCCGATGCTATACTTCATGTTTACTGTATCGCTTGGACCTTCTTATTGACGATGAAACACAGAAATTGCATTCGAATTTAATACTAAAGGCACAATGCCGACTTAAGTACAAGAGGACTGACACTCTCACTTTCTATGATTTGAACCTCTCATGTGAGACCAGTTTTAGATTCCGATGCTTGACTTCAGGTTTACAGTATACCTAAGACCTTCTTATTCACGATGAAACATAGCAATTGCATCCGAATTTAATACAAAAGGCACAATGCCGACATAAGTACAAGAGGACTGACACTCTAACATTCTATGATTTGAACCTCCCCTGTGAGTCCAGTTTCAGATTCCGATGCTTCACTTCAGGTTTACTGTATACCTTGGACCTTCTTATTGACGATGAAACACAGAAATTGCATCCGAATTTAATACGAAAGGCACAATGCCGACTTAAGTGCAAGAGGACAGACAGTCTAACTTTCTATTATTTGAACCTCTCCTTTGAGTCCAGTTTTAGATTCCGATGCTTCACTTCAGGTTTACTGTATACCTTCGACATTCTTATTGACGATGAAACACAGACATTGCATCCGAATTTAATACAAAAGGCACAATGCCGACTTAAGTACAAGAGGACTGACACTATAACATTCTATGATTTGAACCTCTCCTGTGAGTTGAGTTTTAGATTCCGATGCTTCACATCAGGTTTACTGTATACATTATTCATTCTTATCGATGATCAAACGCAGAAATTGCATCCGAATTTAATACAAAAGGCACAATGCCGACTTAAGTACAAGAGGACTGACACTCTCACCTTCTATGATTTGAACCTCTCCTGTGAGTCCAGTTTTAGATTCCGATGCTTCACTTCAGGTTTGCTGTATACCGTGGACCTTCTTATTGACGATGAAACAGAGAAATTGCACCCGAATTTAATACAAATGGCACAATGCTGACATAAGAACAAGAGGACAGACACTCTAACTTTCTATTATTTGAACCTCTCCTGTGAGTACAGTTTATATTCCGATACTTCACTTCAGGTTTACTGTATACCTTGGACCTTCTTATTGACGACCAAACACAGAAATTGCATCCGTATTAAATACAAAATGCACAATGAAGTCTTAAGTACAAGAGGACTGACACTCTGACTTTCTATGATTTGAACCTCTCCTGTGAGTCCAGTTTTCGATTCCGATGCTTCACATCAGGTTTACTATATACCTTGGACCTTCTTATTGACGATGAAACACAGAAATTCAATCCGAATTTAATACAAAAGGCACAATGCAGACTTAAGTACAAGAGGACAGACACTCTAACTCCCTATGATTTGCACCTCTCCTGTGAGTCCAGTTTTAGATTCCGAAGCTTCACTTTAGGTTTACTGTATACCTTGGACCTTCTTATTGACGATGAAACACAGAAATTGCATCCGAATTTAGTACAAAAGGCACAATACCGACTTAAGTACAAGAGGACAGACACTCGAACTTTCTTTTATTTAAACCTCTCCTGTGAGTCCAGTTTTAGATTCCGATGCTTCACTTTAGGTCTGCTGTATCCATTGGACCTTCTTATTGACGGTGAAGCACAGAAATTGCATCCGAATTTAATACAAAAGGCACAATGCTGACTTAAGTACAAGAGGAGTGACACTCCAACTTTCTATGATTTGAACCTCTCCTGTGAGTCCAGTTTTAGATTCTGATGCTTCCTTTCAGGTTTACTACATCCCTTGGACCTTCTTATTGACGATGAAACACAGAAATTGCATCCGAATATAATACAAAAGGCACAATGCCGACTTAAGTACAAGAGGACTGACACTCTAACTTTCTGTGATTGGAACCTCTCCTGTGAGTTGAGTTTTAAATTCCGATGCTTCACTCAGGTTTACTGTATACCTTGGACCTTCTTATTGATGATCAAACACAGAAATTGCATCCGAGTTTAAAACAAAAGGCACAATGCTGACTTAAGTACAAGAGGACTGACACTCTAACATTCTATGATTTGAACCTCTCCTGTGAGTCCAGTTTAAATTCCGATACTTCACTTCAGGTTTACTGTATCCCTTGGACCTTCTTATTGACGATGAAACACAGAAATTGCATCCGAATTTAATACAAAAGGCACAATGCCAACTTAAGTACAAGAGGACAGACACTCTAACTTTCGTTGATTTAAACCTCTCCTGTGAGTCCAGTTTTAGATTCCGATGCTATACTTCAGGTTTACTGTATCGCTTGGACCTTCTTATTGACGATGAAACACAGAAATTGCATTCGAATTTAATACTAAAGGCACAATGCCGACTTAAGTACAAGAGGACTGACACTCTCACTTTCTATGATTTGAACCTCTCATGTGAGACCAGTTTTAGATTCCGATGCTTGACTTCAGGTTTACAGTATACCTAAGACCTTCTTATTCACGATGAAACATAGCAATTGCATCCGAATTTAATACAAAAGGCACAATGCCGACTTAAGTACAAGAGGACTGACACTCTAACATTCTATGATTTGAACCTCCCCTGTGAGTCCAGTTTCAGATTCCGATGCTTCACTTCAGGTTTACTGTATACCTTGGACCTTCTTATTGACGATGAAACACAGAAATTGCATCCGAATTTAATACAAAAGGCACAATGCCGACTTAAGTACAAGAGGACAGACAGTCTAACTTTCTATTATTTGAACCTCTCCTTTGAGTCCAGTTTTAGATTCCGATGCTTCACTTCAGGTTTACTGTATACCTTCGACATTCTTATTGACGATGAAACACAGACATTGCATCCGAATTTAATACAAAAGGCACAATGCCGACTTAAGTACAAGAGGACTGACCCTATAACATTCTATGATTTGAACCTCTCCTGTGAGTTGAGTTTTAGATTCCGATGCTTCACATCAGGTTTACTGTATACATTATACATTCTTATCGATGATCAAACGCAGAAATTGCATCCGAATTTAATACAAAAGGCACAATGCCGACTTAAGTACAAGAGGACTGACACTCTCACCTTCTATGATTTGAACCTCTCCTGTGAGTCCAGTTTTAGATTCCGATGCTTCACTTCAGGTTTGCTGTATACCGTGGACCTTCTTATTGACGATGAAACAGAGAAATTGCACCCGAATTTAATACAAATGGCACAATGCTGACATAAGAACAAGAAGACAGACACTCTAACTTTCTATTATTTGAACCTCTCCTGTGAGTACAGTTTATATTCCGATACTTCACTTCAGGTTTACTGTATACCTTGGACCTTCTTATTGACGACCAAACACAGAAATTGCATCCGTATTAAATACAAAATGCACAATGAAGTCTTAAGTACAAGAGGACTGACACTCTGACTTTCTATGATTTGAACCTCTCCTGTGAGTCCAGTTTTTGATTCCGATGCTTCACATCAGGTTTACTATATACCTTGGACCTTCTTATTGACGATGAAACACAGAAATTGCATCCGAATTTAATACAAAAGGCACAATGCAGACTTAAGTACAAGAGGACAGACACTCTAACTCCCTATGATTTGCACCTCTCCTGTGACTCCAGTTTTAGATTCCGAAGCTTCACTTTAGGTTTACTGTATACCTTGGACCTTCTTATTGACGATGAAACACAGAAATTGCATCCGAATTTAGTACAAAAGGCACAATACCGACTTAAGTACAAGAGGACAGACACTCGAACTTTCTTTTATTTAAACCTCTCCTGTGAGTCCAGTTTTAGATTCCGATGCTTCATTTTAGGTCTGCTGTATCCATTGGACCTTCTTATTGACGGTGAAGCACAGAAATTGCATCCGAATTTAATACAAAAGGCACAATGCTGACTTAAGTACAAGAGGAGTGACACTCCAACTTTCTATGATTTGAACCTCTCCTGTGAGTCCAGTTTTAGATTCTGATGCTTCCTTTCAGGTTTACTACATCCCTTGGACCTTCTTACTGACGATGAAACACAGAAATTGCATCCGAATATAATACAAAAGGCACAATGCCGACTTAAGTACAAGAGGACTGACACTCTAACTTTCTATGATTTGAACCTCTCCTGTGAGTCCAGTTTTAGATTCCGATGCTTCACATCAGGTTTACTGTATACCTTGGACATTCTTATTGATGATCAAACGCAGAAATTGCATCCGAATTTAATACAAAAGGCACAATGCCGACTTAAGTATAAGAGGACTGACACTCTCACTTTCTATGATTTGAACCTCTCCTGTGAGTCCAGTTTTAGATTCCGATGCTTCACTTCAGGTTTACTGTATCCCCTGGACTTTCTTATTGACGATGAAACACAGAAATTGCATCCGAATATAATACAAAAGGCACAATGCCGACTTAAGTACAAGAGGACACACACTCTAAGTTTCTTTGATTTAAACCTCTCCTGTGAGTCCAGTTTTAGATTCCGATGCTTCACTTCAGGTTTACTGTATCCCTTGGACCTTCTTATTGACGATGAAACACAGAATTTGCACCCGAATTTAATACAAAATGCACAATGCCGACTTAAGTACAAGGGAACAGACCCTCTAACTTGCTATGATTTAAACCTGTCCTGTGAGTCCAGTTTTAGATTCCGATGCTTCACTTCCAGTTTACTGTATCCCTTGGACCTTCTTATTGAAGATGAAACACAGAAATTGCATCCGAATTTAATACAAAAGGCACAATGCCGACTTAAGTACAAGAGGACTGACACTCTCACTTTCTATTATTTGAACCTCTCATGTGAGACCAGTTTTAGATTCCGATGCTTGACTTCAGGTTTACAGTATACCTAAGACCTTCTTATTCACGATGAAACATAGCAATTGCATCCGAATTTAATACAAAAGGCACAATGCCGACATAAGTACAAGAGGACTGACACTCTAACATTCTATGATTTGAACCTCCCCTGTGAGTCCAGTTTCAGATTCCGATGCTTCACTTCAGGTTTACTGTATACCTTGGACCTTCTTATTGACGATGAAACACAGAAATTGCATCCGAATTTAATACGAAAGGCACAATGCCGACTTAAGTGCAAGAGGACAGACAGTCTAACTTTCTATTATTTGAACCTCTCCTTTGAGTCCAGTTTTAGATTCCGATGCTTCACTTCAGGTTTACTGTATACCTTCGACATTCTTATTGACGATGAAACACAGACATTGCATCCGAATTTAATACAAAAGGCACAATGCCGACTTAAGTACAAGAGGACTGACACTATAACATTCTATGATTTGAACCTCTCCTGTGAGTTGAGTTTTAGATTCCGATGCTTCACATCAGGTTTACTGTATACATTATTCATTCTTATCGATGATCAAACGCAGAAATTGCATCCGAATTTAATACAAAAGGCACAATGCCGACTTAAGTACAAGAGGACTGACACTCTCACCTTCTATGATTTGAACCTCTCCTGTGAGTCCAGTTTTAGATTCCGATGCTTCACTTCAGGTTTGCTGTATACCGTGGACCTTCTTATTGACGATGAAACAGAGAAATTGCACCCGAATTTAATACAAATGGCACAATGCTGACATAAGAACAAGAGGACAGACACTCTAACTTTCTATTATTTGAACCTCTCCTGTGAGTACAGTTTATATTCCGATACTTCACTTCAGGTTTACTGTATACCTTGGACCTTCTTATTGACGACCAAACACAGAAATTGCATCCGTATTAAATACAAAATGCACAATGAAGTCTTAAGTACAAGAGGACTGACACTCTGACTTTCTATGATTTGAACCTCTCCTGTGAGTCCAGTTTTCGATTCCGATGCTTCACATCAGGTTTACTATATACCTTGGACCTTCTTATTGACGATGAAACACAGAAATTCAATCCGAATTTAATACAAAAGGCACAATGCAGACTTAAGTACAAGAGGACAGACACTCTAACTCCCTATGATTTGCACCTCTCCTGTGAGTCCAGTTTTAGATTCCGAAGCTTCACTTTAGGTTTACTGTATACCTTGGACCTTCTTATTGACGATGAAACACAGAAATTGCATCCGAATTTAGTACAAAAGGCACAATACCGACTTAAGTACAAGAGGACAGACACTCGAACTTTCTTTTATTTAAACCTCTCCTGTGAGTCCAGTTTTAGATTCCGATGCTTCACTTTAGGTCTGCTGTATCCATTGGACCTTCTTATTGACGGTGAAGCACAGAAATTGCATCCGAATTTAATACAAAAGGCACAATGCTGACTTAAGTACAAGAGGAGTGACACTCCAACTTTCTATGATTTGAACCTCTCCTGTGAGTCCAGTTTTAGATTCTGATGCTTCCTTTCAGGTTTACTACATCCCTTGGACCTTCTTATTGACGATGAAACACAGAAATTGCATCCGAATATAATACAAAAGGCACAATGCCGACTTAAGTACAAGAGGACTGACACTCTAACTTTCTGTGATTGGAACCTCTCCTGTGAGTTGAGTTTTAAATTCCGATGCTTCACTCAGGTTTACTGTATACCTTGGACCTTCTTATTGATGATCAAACACAGAAATTGCATCCGAGTTTAAAACAAAAGGCACAATGCTGACTTAAGTACAAGAGGACTGACACTCTAACATTCTATGATTTGAACCTCTCCTGTGAGTCCAGTTTAAATTCCGATACTTCACTTCAGGTTTACTGTATCCCTTGGACCTTCTTATTGACGATGAAACACAGAAATTGCATCCGAATTTAATACAAAAGGCACAATGCCAACTTAAGTACAAGAGGACAGACACTCTAACTTTCGTTGATTTAAACCTCTCCTGTGAGTCCAGTTTTAGATTCCGATGCTATACTTCAGGTTTACTGTATCGCTTGGACCTTCTTATTGACGATGAAACACAGAAATTGCATTCGAATTTAATACTAAAGGCACAATGCCGACTTAAGTACAAGAGGACTGACACTCTCACTTTCTATGATTTGAACCTCTCATGTGAGACCAGTTTTAGATTCCGATGCTTGACTTCAGGTTTACAGTATACCTAAGACCTTCTTATTCACGATGAAACATAGCAATTGCATCCGAATTTAATACAAAAGGCACAATGCCGACTTAAGTACAAGAGGACTGACACTCTAACATTCTATGATTTGAACCTCCCCTGTGAGTCCAGTTTCAGATTCCGATGCTTCACTTCAGGTTTACTGTATACCTTGGACCTTCTTATTGACGATGAAACACAGAAATTGCATCCGAATTTAATACAAAAGGCACAATGCCGACTTAAGTACAAGAGGACAGACAGTCTAACTTTCTATTATTTGAACCTCTCCTTTGAGTCCAGTTTTAGATTCCGATGCTTCACTTCAGGTTTACTGTATACCTTCGACATTCTTATTGACGATGAAACACAGACATTGCATCCGAATTTAATACAAAAGGCACAATGCCGACTTAAGTACAAGAGGACTGACCCTATAACATTCTATGATTTGAACCTCTCCTGTGAGTTGAGTTTTAGATTCCGATGCTTCACATCAGGTTTACTGTATACATTATACATTCTTATCGATGATCAAACGCAGAAATTGCATCCGAATTTAATACAAAAGGCACAATGCCGACTTAAGTACAAGAGGACTGACACTCTCACCTTCTATGATTTGAACCTCTCCTGTGAGTCCAGTTTTAGATTCCGATGCTTCACTTCAGGTTTGCTGTATACCGTGGACCTTCTTATTGACGATGAAACAGAGAAATTGCACCCGAATTTAATACAAATGGCACAATGCTGACATAAGAACAAGAGGACAGACACTCTAACTTTCTATTATTTGAACCTCTCCTGTGAGTACAGTTTATATTCCGATACTTCACTTCAGGTTTACTGTATACCTTGGACCTTCTTATTGACGACCAAACACAGAAATTGCATCCGTATTAAATACAAAATGCACAATGAAGTCTTAAGTACAAGAGGACTGACACTCTGACTTTCTATGATTTGAACCTCTCCTGTGAGTCCAGTTTTTGATTCCGATGCTTCACATCAGGTTTACTATATACCTTGGACCTTCTTATTGACGATGAAACACAGAAATTGCATCCGAATTTAATACAAAAGGCACAATGCAGACTTAAGTACAAGAGGACAGACACTCTAACTCCCTATGATTTGCACCTCTCCTGTGACTCCAGTTTTAGATTCCGAAGCTTCACTTTAGGTTTACTGTATACCTTGGACCTTCTTATTGACGATGAAACACAGAAATTGCATCCGAATTTAGTACAAAAGGCACAATACCGACTTAAGTACAAGAGGACAGACACTCGAACTTTCTTTTATTTAAACCTCTCCTGTGAGTCCAGTTTTAGATTCCGATGCTTCATTTTAGGTCTGCTGTATCCATTGGACCTTCTTATTGACGGTGAAGCACAGAAATTGCATCCGAATTTAATACAAAAGGCACAATGCTGACTTAAGTACAAGAGGAGTGACACTCCAACTTTCTATGATTTGAACCTCTCCTGTGAGTCCAGTTTTAGATTCTGATGCTTCCTTTCAGGTTTACTACATCCCTTGGACCTTCTTACTGACGATGAAACACAGAAATTGCATCCGAATATAATACAAAAGGCACAATGCCGACTTAAGTACAAGAGGACTGACACTCTAACTTTCTATGATTTGAACCTCTCCTGTGAGTCCAGTTTTAGATTCCGATGCTTCACATCAGGTTTACTGTATACCTTGGACATTCTTATTGATGATCAAACGCAGAAATTGCATCCGAATTTAATACAAAAGGCACAATGCCGACTTAAGTATAAGAGGACTGACACTCTCACTTTCTATGATTTGAACCTCTCCTGTGAGTCCAGTTTTAGATTCCGATGCTTCACTTCAGGTTTACTGTATCCCCTGGACTTTCTTATTGACGATGAAACACAGAAATTGCATCCGAATATAATACAAAAGGCACAATGCCGACTTAAGTACAAGAGGACACACACTCTAAGTTTCTTTGATTTAAACCTCTCCTGTGAGTCCAGTTTTAGATTCCGATGCTTCACTTCAGGTTTACTGTATCCCTTGGACCTTCTTATTGACGATGAAACACAGAATTTGCACCCGAATTTAATACAAAATGCACAATGCCGACTTAAGTACAAGGGGACAGACCCTCTAACTTGCTATGATTTAAACCTGTCCTGTGAGTCCAGTTTTAGATTCCGATGCTTCACTTCCAGTTTACTGTATCCCTTGGACCTTCTTATTGAAGATGAAACACAGAAATTGCATCCGAATTTAATACAAAAGGCACAATGCCGACTTAAGTACAAGAGGACTGACACTCTCACTTTCTATTATTTGAACCTCTCCTGTGAGTCCAGTTTTAGATTCCGATGCTTCACTTCAGGTTTACTGTATCCCTTGGACTTTCTTATTGACGATGAAACACAGAAATTGCATCCGAATTTAATACAAAAGGCACAATGCAGACTTAAGTACAAGAGGACAGACACTCTAACTCCCTATGATTTGCACCTCTCCTGTGAGTCCAGTTTTAGATTCCGAAGCTTCACTTTAGGTTTACTGTATACCTTGGACCTTCTTATTGACGATGAAACACAGAAATTGCATCCGAATTTAGTACAAAAGGCACAATACCGACTTAAGTACAAGAGGACAGACACTCGAACTTTCTTTTATTTAAACCTCTCCTGTGAGTCCAGTTTTAGATTCCGATGCTTCACTTTAGGTCTGCTGTATCCATTGGACCTTCTTATTGACGGTGAAGCACAGAAATTGCATCCGAATTTAATACAAAAGGCACAATGCTGACTTAAGTACAAGAGGAGTGACACTCCAACTTTCTATGATTTGAACCTCTCCTGTGAGTCCAGTTTTAGATTCTGATGCTTCCTTTCAGGTTTACTACATCCCTTGGACCTTCTTACTGACGATGAAACACAGAAATTGCATCCGAATATAATACAAAAGGCACAATGCCGACTTAAGTACAAGAGGACTGACACTCTAACTTTCTATGATTTGAACCTCTCCTGTGAGTCCAGTTTTAGATTCCGATGCTTCACATCAGGTTTACTGTATACCTTGGACATTCTTATTGATGATCAAACGCAGAAATTGCATCCGAATTTAATACAAAAGGCACAATGCCGACTTAAGTACAAGAGGACTGACACTCTCACTTTCTATGATTTGAACCTCTCCTGTGAGTCCAGTTTTAGATTCCGATGCTTCACTTCAGGTTTACTGTATCCCCTGGACTTTCTTATTGACGATGAAACACAGAAATTGCATCCGAATTTAATATAAAAGGCACAAGGCCGACTTAAGTACAAGAGGACACACACTCTAAGTTTCTTTGATTTAAACCTCTCCTGTGAGTCCAGTTTTAGATTCCGATGCTTCGCTTCAGGTTTACTGTATCCCTTGGACCTTCTTATTGACGATGAAACACAGAATTTGCACCCGAATTTAATACAAAATGCACAATGCCGACTTAAGTACAAGGGGACAGACCCTCTAACTTGCTATGATTTAAACCTGTCCTGTGAGTCCAGTTATAGATTCCGATGCTTCACTTCCAGTTTACTGTATCCCTTGGACCTTCTTATTGAAGATGAAACACAGAAATTGCATCCGAATTTAATACAAAAGGCACAATGCCGACTTAAGTACAAGAGGACTGACACTCTCACTTTCTATTATTTGAACCTCTCCTGTGAGTCCAGTTTTAGATTCCGATGCTTCACTTCAGGTTTACTGTATCCCTTGGACTTTCTTATTGACGATGAAACACAGAAATTGCATCCGAATTTAATATAAAAGGCACAAGGCCGACTTAAGTACAAGAGGACAGACACTCTAAGTTTCTTTGATTTAAACCTCTCCTGTGAGTCCAGTTTTAGATTCCGATGCTTCACTTCAGGTTTACTGTATCCCTTGGACCTTCTTATTGACGATGAAACACAGAATTTGCACCCGAATTTAATACAAAATGCACAATGCCGACTTAAGTACAAGAGGACAGACCTTCTAACTTGCTATGATTTACACCTGTCCTGTGAGTCCAGTTTTTGATTCCGATGCTTCACTTCCAGTTTACTGTATCCCTTGGACCTTCTTATTGAAGATGAAACACAGAAATTGCATCCGAATTTAATACAAAAGGCACAATGCCGACTTAAGTACTAGAGGACAGACACTCTAACTTTCTTTCATTTAAACCTCTCCTGTGAGTCCAGTTTTAGATTCCGATGCTTCACTTCAGGTTTACAATATACCTTGGACCTTCTTTTTGACGATGAAACACAGAAATTGCATACGAATTTAATACAAAAGGCACAATGCAGACGTAAGTACAAGAGGACAGACCTTCTAACTTCCTATGATTTGTACCTCTCCTGTGAGTCCAGTTTTTGATTCCGATGCTTCACTTCAGGTTTACTGTATACCTTGGACCTTGTTATTGACGATGAAACACAGAAATTGCATCCGAATTTAATACAATGGGCACAATGTCGGCATAAGTACAAGAGGACTGACACTCTAACTTTCTATGATTTGAATCTCTCCTGTGAGTCCAGTTTTAGATTCCGATGCTTCATTTCAGGTTTACTGTATCCCATGGACCTTCTTATTGACGATGAAACACAGAAATTGCATCCGAATTCAATACAAAAGGCACAATGCCGAATTAAGTACAAGAGAACTGACACTCTCACTTTCTATGATCTGAACCTCTCCTATGAGTCCAGTTTTAGATTCCGATGCTTCACTTCAGGTTTACTGTATCCCTTGGTCCTTCTTACTGTCGATGAAACACAGAAATTGCATCCGAATTTAAACAAAAATTCACAATGCCGACTTAAGTACAAGTGGACTGACACTCTTACTTTCTATGATTTGAACCTCTCCTGTGAGTCCAGTTTTAGATTCCGATGCTTCACTTCAGGTTTACTGTATCCCTTTGACCTTCTTATTGACGATGAAACACAGAAATTGCGTCCGAATTTAATACAAAAGGCACAAGGCCGACTGAAGTACGAGAGGACAGACACTCTAAGTTTCTTTGATTTAAACCTCTCCTGTGAGTCCAGTTTTAGATTCCGATGCTTCACTTCAGGTTTACTGTATACCTTGGACCTTCTTGTTGACGATGAAACACAGAAATTGCATCCGAATGTAATACAAAAGGCACAATGCCGACTTAAGTACAAGAGGACTGACACTATAACTTTCTATGATTTGAACCTCTCCTGTGAGTTGAGTTTCAGATTCCGATGCTTCACTCAGGTTTACTGTATACCTTGGACCTTCTCATTGATGATCAAACCCAGAAATTGCATCCGAGTTTAAAATAAAGGTATAATGCCGACTTAAGTACAAGAGGACTGACACTCTAACTTTCTATGATTTGAACCGCTCCTGTGAGTCCAGTTTTAGATTCCAATGCTTCACTTCAGGTTTACTGTGTACCTTGGACCTTATTATTGACGATGAAACACAGAAATTGCATCCGAATTTAATACAAAAGTTACTATGCCGACTAAAGTACAAGAGGACAGACACTCTAACCTTCTTTGATTTAAACCTCTCCTGTGAGTCCAGTTTTAGTTTCCGATGCTTCACTTCAGGTTTACTGTATCCCTTGGACCTTCTTATTGACGATGAAGCACAGAAAATGCATCGGGATTTAATACAAAAGGCACAATGCCGATTTAAGTACAAGAGGAGAGACACTCTAACTGTCTTTGATTTAAACCTCTCCTGTGTGTCAAGTTTTAGATTCCGATGCTTCACTTAAGGCTTACTGTATCAGTTGGAGCTTCTTATTGAGGATGAAGCACAGAAACTGCATTCGAATTTAATACAAAAGGCACAATGCTGACTTAAGTACAAGACACTCTAACTTTCTATGATTTGAACCTCTCCTGTGAGTCCAGTTTTGGATTCCCATGCTTCACTTCAGGTTTACCGTATCCCTTGGACCTTCTTACTGACGATGAAACACAGAAATTGCATCCGAATTTATTACAAAAAGCACAATGCCGACTTAGGTACAAGAGAACCGACAGTCTAACTTTCTATGATTTGAACCTCTCCTGTGAGTCCAGTTTTAGATTCTGATGCTTTACTTCAGGTTTCCTGTATACCTTAGACCTTCTTATTGACGATGAAACACAGAAATTGCATCCGAATTTAATACAAAAGTCACAATGCCGACTGAAGTACAAGAGGACAGACACTCTAACTTTCTATGATTTGAACCTCTGCTGTGTGTCCAGTTTTAGATTACGATGCTTCACTTCAGGTATACTGTATCCCTAGGACCTTCTAATTGACGATGAAACACAGAAATTGCATCCGAAGTTAATACAAAAGGCACAATGTCGACTTACGTACAAGGGGAGTGACGCTCTAACTTTCTATGATTTGAACCTCTCCTGTGAGTCCAGTTTTAGATTCCTATGCTTCACTTCAGGTTTACTGTATCCCTTGGACCTTGTTATTGATGATCAAACACAGAAATTGCATCCGAATTTAATTCAAAATGCTCAAAGCCGGCTTAAGTACAAGTGGACTGACACTCTCATTTTCTATGTTTTGAACCTCTCCTTTGAATCCAGTTTCAGATTCCGATGCTTCACTTCAGGTTTACTGTATCCCTTGTACCTTCTTATTGACGATGAAACACAGAAATTGCATCCGAATTTAATACAAAAGGCACAATGCCAACTTAAGTACAAGAGGACAGACACTCTAACTTTCTTTGATTTAAACCTCTTCTGTGAGTTCATTTTTGGATTCCGTTGCTTCACTTCAGGTTTACTGTATCCCTCGGACCTTCTTATTGACGATGAAACACAGAAATTGCATCCGAATTTAATACAAAAGGCACAATGCCGCCTTAAGTACAAGAGGACAGACACTAACTTTCTTTGATTTAAACCTCTCCTGTGAGCCAAGTTTTTGATTCCGATGCTTCACTTCAGGTTTACTGCATCCCTTGGGCCCTCTTATTGACGATGAAACACAGAAATTGCATCCGAATTTAATGCAAAAGGCACAATGCCGACTTATGTACAAGAGGACCATCACTCTATCTTTCTTTGTTTTAAACCTCTCCTGTGAGTCCAGTTTTAGATTCCGATGCTACACTTCAGGTTTACTGTATACCTTGGACCTTCTTATTGACGATGAAGCACAGAAATTGCATCCGAATTTAATACATAAGGCACAATGCTGACTTAAGTACAAGAGGACTGACACTCTAACATTCTATGATTTGAACCTCTCCTGTGAGTCCAGTTTAAATTCCGATACTTCACTTCAGGTTTACTGTATCCCTTGGACTTTCTTATTGACGATGAAACACAGAAATTGCATCCGAATTTAATACAAAAGGCACAATGCCAACTTAAGTACAAGAGGACAGACACTCAAACTTTCGTTGATTTAAACCGCTCCTGTGAGTCCAGTTTTAGATTCCGATGCTATACTTCAGGTTTACTGTATCGCTTGGACCTTCTTATTGACGATGAAACACAGAAATTGCATTCGAATTTAATACTAAAGGCACAATGCCGACTTAAGTACAAGAGGACTGACACTCTAACTTTCTATGATTGGAACCTCTCCTGTGAGTTGAGTTTTAAATACCGATGCTTCACTCAGGTTTACTGTATACCTTGGACCTTCTCATTGATGATCAAACACAGAAATTGCATCCGAGTTTAAAACAAAAGGCACAATGCCGACTTAAAAACAAGAGGACTGACACTCTCACTTTCTATGATTTGAACCTCTCATGTGAGTCCAGTTTTAGATTCCGATGCTTGACTTCAGGTTTACAGTATACCTAAGACCTTCTTATTCACGATGAAACATAGCAATTGCATCCGAATTTAATACAAAAGGCACAATGCCGACTTAAGTACAAGAGGACTGACACTCTAACATTCTATGATTTGAACCTCCCCTGTGAGTCCAGTTTCAGATTCCGATGCTTCACTTCAGGTTTACTGTATACCTTGGACCTTCTTATTGACGATGAGACACAGAAATTGCATCCGAATTTAATATAAAAGTTACAATGCCGACTTAAGTACAAGAGGACAGACACTCTAATTTTCTTTGATTCAAACCTCTCCTGTGAGTCCAGTTTTCGTTTCCGATGCTTCACTTCAGGTTTACTGTATCCCTTGGACCTTCTTATTGACGATGAAGCACAGAAATTGCATCCAGATTTTATACAAAAGGCACAATGCCGACTTATGTACAAGAGGAGAGACACTCTAACTGTCTTTGATTTAAACCTCTCCTGTGTGTCAAGTTTTAGATTCCGATGCTTCACTTAAGGCTTACTGTATCCGTTGGAGCTTCTTATTGAGGATGAAGCACAGAAATTGCATTCGAATTTAATACAAAAGGCACAATGCTGACTTAAGTACAAGACACTCTAACTTTCTATGATTTGAACCTCTCCTGTGAGTCCAGTTTTGGATTCCCATGCTTCACTTCAGGTTTACCGTATCCCTTGGACCTTCTTACTGACGATGAAACACAGAAATTGCATCCGAATTTATTACAAAAAGCACAATGCCGACTTAGGTACAAGAGAACCGACAGTCTAACTTTCTATGATTTGAACCTCTCCTGTGAGTCCAGTTTTAGATTCTGATGCTTTACTTCAGGTTTCCTGTATACCTTAGACCTTCTTATTGACGATGAAACACAGAAATTGCATCCGAATTTAATACAAAAGGCACAATGAAGATTTAAGTACAAGAGGACTGACACTCTCACTTTCTATGATTTGAACCTCTCCTGTGAGACCACTTTTATATTTCCTATGCTTCACTTCAGGCTTACTGTATCCCTTGACCTTCTTATTGACGATGAAGCTCAGAAATTGCATCCGAATTTAATACAAAAGGCGCAATGCCGACTTAAGTACAAGAGGACTGACACTCTAACTTTCTATGACTTGAACCTCTCCTGTGGGTCTAGTTTTAGATGACGATGCTTCACTTCAAGTTTACTGTATCCCTTGGACCTTCTTATTGACGATGAAACACAGAGATTGCTCCCGAATTTAATACAAAAGGCACAATGCCGAATTAAGTACAAGAAGACTGACACTCTAACATTCTGTGATGTGAACCTCTCCTGTGAGTCCAGTTTTAGATTCCGATGCTTCTCTTCAGTTTTACTGTATCCCTTGGACAATCTTATTGACGATGAAACACAGAAATTGCATCCGAATTTAATACAAAAGTCACAATGCCGACTGAAGTACAAGAGGACAGACACTCTAACTTTCTATGATTTGAACCTCTGCTGTGTGTCCAGTTTTAGATTACGATGCTTCACTTCAGGTATACTGTATCCCTTGGACCTTCTAATTGACGATGAAACACAGAAATTGCATCCGAAGTTAATACAAAAGGCACAATGTCGACTTACGTACAAGGGGAGTGACGCTCTAACTTTCTATGATTTGAACCTCTCCTGTGAGTCCAGTTTTAGATTCCTATGCTTCACTTCAGGTTTACTGTATCCCTTGGACCTTGTTATTGATGATCAAACACAGAAATTGCATCCGAATTTAATTCAAAATGCTCAAAGCCGGCTTAAGTACAAGTGGACTGACACTCTCATTTTCTATGTTTTGAACCTCTCCTTTGAATCCAGTTTCAGATTCCGATGCTTCACTTCAGGTTTACTGTATCCCTTGTACCTTCTTATTGACGATGAAACACAGAAATTGCATCCGAATTTAATACAAAAGGCACAATGCCAACTTAAGTACAAGAGGACAGACACTCTAACTTTCTTTGATTTAAACCTCTTCTGTGAGTTCATTTTTGGATTCCGTTGCTTCACTTCAGGTTTACTGTATCCCTCGGACCTTCTTATTGACGATGAAACACAGAAATTGCATCCGAATTTAATACAAAAGGCACAATGCCGCCTTAAGTACAAGAGGACAGACACTAACTTTCTTTGATTTAAACCTCTCCTGTGAGCCAAGTTTTTGATTCCGATGCTTCACTTCAGGTTTACTGCATCCCTTGGGCCCTCTTATTGACGATGAAACACAGAAATTGCATCCGAATTTAATGCAAAAGGCACAATGCCGACTTATGTACAAGAGGACCATCACTCTATCTTTCTTTGTTTTAAACCTCTCCTGTGAGTCCAGTTTTAGATTCCGATGCTACACTTCAGGTTTACTGTATACCTTGGACCTTCTTATTGACGATGAAGCACAGAAATTGCATCCGAATTTAATACATAAGGCACAATGCTGACTTAAGTACAAGAGGACTGACACTCTAACATTCTATGATTTGAACCTCTCCTGTGAGTCCAGTTTAAATTCCGATACTTCACTTCAGGTTTACTGTATCCCTTGGACTTTCTTATTGACGATGAAACACAGAAATTGCATCCGAATTTAATACAAAAGGCACAATGCCAACTTAAGTACAAGAGGACAGACACTCAAACTTTCGTTGATTTAAACCGCTCCTGTGAGTCCAGTTTTAGATTCCGATGCTATACTTCAGGTTTACTGTATCGCTTGGACCTTCTTATTGACGATGAAACACAGAAATTGCATTCGAATTTAATACTAAAGGCACAATGCCGACTTAAGTACAAGAGGACTGACACTCTAACTTTCTATGATTGGAACCTCTCCTGTGAGTTGAGTTTTAAATACCGATGCTTCACTCAGGTTTACTGTATACCTTGGACCTTCTCATTGATGATCAAACACAGAAATTGCATCCGAGTTTAAAACAAAAGGCACAATGCCGACTTAAAAACAAGAGGACTGACACTCTCACTTTCTATGATTTGAACCTCTCATGTGAGTCCAGTTTTAGATTCCGATGCTTGACTTCAGGTTTACAGTATACCTAAGACCTTCTTATTCACGATGAAACATAGCAATTGCATCCGAATTTAATACAAAAGGCACAATGCCGACTTAAGTACAAGAGGACTGACACTCTAACATTCTATGATTTGAACCTCCCCTGTGAGTCCAGTTTCAGATTCCGATGCTTCACTTCAGGTTTACTGTATACCTTGGACCTTCTTATTGACGATGAGACACAGAAATTGCATCCGAATTTAATACAAAAGTTACAATGCCGACTTAAGTACAAGAGGACAGACACTCTAATTTTCTTTGATTCAAACCTCTCCTGTGAGTCCAATTTTAGTTTCCGATGCTTCACTTCAGGTTTACTGTATCCCTTGGACCTTCTTATTGCCGATGAAGCACAGAAATTGCATCCAGATTTAATACAAAAAGCACAATGCCGACTTATGTACAAGAGGAGAGACACTCTAACTGTCTTTGATTTAAACCTCTCCTGTGTGTCAAGTTTTAGATTCCGATGCTTCACTTAAGGCTCACTGTATCCGTTGGAGCTTCTTATTGAGGATGAAGCACAGAAATTGCATTCGAATTTAATACAAAAGGCACAATGCTTACTTATGTACAAGACACTCTAACTTTCTATGATTTGAACCTCTCCTGTGAGTCCAGTTTTAGATTCCGATGCTTCACTTCAGGTTTACCGTATCCCTTGGACCTTCTTACTGACGATGAAACACAGAAATTGCATCCGAATTTATTACAAAAGGCACAATGCCGACTTAGGTACAAGAGGACCGACACTCTAACTTTCTATGATCTGAACCTCTCCTGTGAGTCCAGTTTTAGATTCCGATGCTTTACTTCAGGTTTCCTGTATAACTTGGACCTTCTTATTGACGATGAAACACACAAATTGCATCCGAATTTAATACAAAAGGCACAATGCCGACTTAAGTACAAGAGGACTGAAACTCTCACTTTCTATGATTTGAACCTCTCCTGTGAGACCACTTTTATATTTCCGGTGCTTCACTTCAGGCTTACTGTATCCCTTGACCTTCTTATTGACGATGAAGCACAGAAATTGCATCCGAATTTAATACAAAAGGCACAATGCCGACTTAAGTACAAGAGGACTGACACTCTAACTTTCTATGATTTGAACCTCTCCTGTGGGTCTAGTTTTAGATGACGATGCTTCACTTCAGGTTTACTGTATCCCTTGGACCTGCTTATTGACGATGAAACACAGAGATTGCTCCCGAATTTAATACAAAAGGCACAATGCCGACTTAAGTACAAGAGGACTGACACTCTAACTTTCTATGATGTAAACCTCTCCTGTGAGTCCAGTTTCAGATTCCGATGCTTCTCTTCAGTTTTACTGTATCCCTTGGACCATCGTATTGACGATGAAACACAGAAATTGCATCCGAGTTTAATACAAAAGTCACAATGCCGACTGAAGTACAAGAGGACTGACACTCTAACTTTCTATGATTTGAACCTCTCCTGTGTGTCCAATTTTAGATTACGATGCTTCACTTCAGGTATACTGTATCCCTTGGACCTTCTAATTGACGATGAAACACAGAAATCGCATCCGACGTTAATACAAAAGGCACAATGTCGACTGAAGTACAAGGGGAGTGACACTCTAACTTCCTACGATTTGAACCTCTCCAGTGAGTCCAGTTTTAGATTCCTATGCTTCTCTTCAGGTTTACTGTATCCCTTGGACCTTCTTATTGATGATCAAACACAGAAATTGCATCCGAATTTAATTCAAAATGCACAAAGCCGGCTTAAGTACAAGAGGACTGACACTCTCATTTTCTATGTTTTGAACCTCTCCTTTGAATCCAGTTTCAGATTCCGATGCTTCACTTCAGGTTTACTGTATCCCATGTACCTTCTTATTGACGATGAAACACAGCAAATGCATCCGAATATAGTACAAAAGGCACAATGCTGACTTAAGTACAAGAGGACAGACACTCTAACTTTCATTGATTTAAACCTCTCCTGTGAGTCATTTTTAGATTCCGTTGCTTCACTTCAGGTTTACTGTATCCCTTGGACCTTCTTACTGACGATGAAACACAGAAATTGCATCCGAATTTATTACAAAAGGCACAATGCCGACATAGGTACAAGAGGACCGACACTCTAACTTTCTATGATTTGAACCTCTCCTTTGAGTCCAGTTTTAGATTCCGATGCTTCACTTCAGGTTTCCTGTATCCGTTGGACCTTCTTATTGACGATGAAGCACAGAAATTGCATCCGAATTTAATACATAATGCACAATGCTGACTTAAGTACAAGAGGACTGACACTCTAACATTCTATGATTTGAACCTCTCCTGTGAGTCCAGTTTAAACTCCGATGCTTCACTTCAGGTTTACTGTATCCCTTGGACCTTCTTACTGACGACGAAACGCAGAAATTGCATCCGAATTTAATACAAAAGGCACAATGCTGACTCAAGTACAAGACACTCTAACTTTCTATGATTTGAACCTCTCCTGTGAGTCCAGTTTTAGATTCCGATGCTTCACTTCAGGTTTACCGTATCCCTTGGACCTACTTACTGACGATGAAACACAGAAATTGCATCCGAATTTATTACAAAAGGCACAATGCCGACATAGGTACAAGAGGACCGACTCTCTAATTTTCTATGATTTGAACCTCTCCTTTGAGTCCAGTTTTAGATTCCGATGCTTTACTTCAGGTTTCCTGTATGCCTTGGACCATCTTATTGACGATGACACACGGAAATTGCATCCGAATTTAATACAAAAGGCACAATGCCGACTTAAGTACAAGAGGACTGACACTCTCACTTTCTATGATTTGAACCTCTCCTGTGAGACCACTTACATATTTCCGATTCTTCACTTCAGGCTTACTGTATCCCTTGACCTTCTTATTGGCGATGAAGCACAGAAATTGCATCCGAATTTAATACAAAAGGCACAATGCCGACTTAAGTACAAGAGGACTGACACTCTAACTTTCTATGATTTGAACCTCTCCTGTGGGTCTAGTATTAGATGACGATGCGTCACTTCAGGTTTACTGTATCCCTTGGCCCTTCTTATTGACGATGAAACACAGAGATTGCTCCCGAATTTAATACAAAAGGCACAATGCCGACTTAAGTACTAGAGGACTGACACTCTAACTTTCTATGATGTGAACCTCTCCTGTAAGTCCAGTTTTAGATTCCGATGCTTCTCTTCAGTTTTACTGTATCCCTTGGACCATCTTATTGACGATGAAACACAGAAATTGCATCCGAATTTAATACAAAAGTCACAATGCCGACTTAAGACAAGAGGACTGACACTCTAACTTTCTATGATTTGAACCTCTCCTGTGTGTCTAGTTTTAGATTACGATGCTTCACTTCAGGTATAATGTATCCCTTGGACCTTCTTATTGATGATGAAACACAGAAATTGCATCCGAAGTTAATACAAAAGGCACAATGTCGACTTAAGTACAAGGGGAGTGACACTCTAACTTTCTATGATTTGAACCTCTCCTGTGAGTCCAGTTTTAGATTCCTATGCTTTACTTCAGGTTTACTGTATCCCTTGGACCTTCTTATTGATGATCAAAGACAGAAATTGCATCCGAATTTAGTTCAAAATGCACTAAGCCGGCTTAAGTACAAGAGGACTGACACTCTCATTTTCTATGTTTTGAACCTCTCCTTTGAATCCAGTTTCAGATTCCGATGCTTCACTTCAGGTTTACTGTATCCCTTGGACCTTCTTATTGACGATGAAACACAGAAATTGCATCCGAATTTAATACAAAAGGCACAATGCAAACTTAAGTACAAGAGGACAGACACTCTAACTTTCTTTGATTTTAACCTCTTCTGTGAGTTCATTTTTAGATTTCGTTGGTTCACTTCAGGTTTACGGTATCCCTCGGACCTTCTTATTGACGATGAAACGCAGAAATTGCATCCGAATTTAATACATAAGGCACAATGCTAACTTAAGTACAAGAGGACTGACACTCTAACATTCTATGATTTGAACCTCTACTGTGAGTCCAGTTTAAATTCCGATGCTTCACTTCAGGTATACTGTATCCCTTGGACCATCTTACTGACGATGAAACGCAGAAATTGCATTAGAATTTAATACAAAAGGCACAATGCCGACTGAAGTACAAGAGGACTGACACTCTAACTTTCTATGATTTGAACCTCTCCTGTGAGTCCAGTTTTAGATTCCGATGCTTCACTTCAGGTTTCCTGTATACCTTGGACCATCTTATTGACGATGAAACACAGATATTGCATCCGAATTTAATACAAAAGGCACAATGCCGACTTAAGTATAAGAGGACTTACACTCTAACTTTCTTTGATTTAAACCTCTCCCGTGAGTCCAGTTTTTGATTCCGATGCTTCACTTCAGGTATACTGTATCCATTGGACTTTCTTATTGACGATGAAACACAGAAATTGCATCCGAATTTAATACAAAAGGCACAATGCCAACTTAAGTACAAGAGGACCGACACTCTATCTTTCTTTGATTTAAACCTCTCCTGTGAGTCCAGTTTTAGATTCCGATGCTTCACTTCTGTTTTACTGTATCCCTTGGACCTTCTTATTGACGATGAAATGCAGAAACTGCATCCGAATTTAATACTAAAGGCACAATGCCGACTTAAGTACAAGAGGACTGACACTCTAACTTTCTATGATTGGAACCTCTCCTGTGAGTTGAGTTTTAGATTCCGATGCTTCACTCAGGTTTACTGTATACCTTGGACCTTCTTATTGATGATCAAACACAGAAATTGCATCCGAGTTTAAAACAAAAGGCACAATGCCGACTTAAAAACAAGAGGACTGTCACTCTCACTTTCTATGATTTGAACCTCTCCTGGTAGACCAGTTTTAGATTCCGATGCTTGTCTTCAGGTTTACAGTATACCTAAGACCTTCTTATCCACGATGAAACATAGCAATTGCATCCGAATTTATTACAAAAGTTACAATGCCGACTTACGTACAAGAGGACAGACACTCTAACTTTCTTTGATTTAAACCTCTCCTGTGAGTCCAGTTTTAGTTTCCGATGCTTCACTTCAGGTTTACTGTATCCCTTGGACCTTCTTATTGACGATGAAGCACAGAAATTGCATCCGGATTTAATACAAAAGGCACAATGCCGACTTAAGTACAAGGGGAGAGACACTCTAACTGTCTTTGATTTAAACCTCTCCTGAGTGTCAAGTTTTAGATTACGATGTTTCACTTAAGGCTTACTGTATCCGTTGGAGCATCTTATTGAGGATGAAGCACAGAAATTGCATTCGAATTTAATACAAAAGGCACAATGCTGACCTAAATACAAGACACTCTAACTTTCTATGATTTGAACCTCTCCTGTGAGTCCAGTTTTAGATTCCGATGCTGCACTTCAGGTTTACTGTATCCCTTGACCTTCTTATTGACGATGAAGCACAGAAATTGCATCCGAATTTAATACAAAAGGCACAATGCCGACCTTAGTACAAGAGGACTGACACTCTAACTTTCTATGATTTGAACCTCTCCTGTGTGTCCAGTTTTAGATTCCTATGCTTCACTGTAGGTTTACTGTATCCCTTGGACCTTCTTATTGATGATCAAACACAGAAATTGCATCCGAATTTAATTCAAAATGCACAAATCCGGTTTACGTACAAGAGGACTGACACTCTAACTTTCTTTGATTTAAACCACTCCTGAGAGTTCATTTTTAGATTCCGTTGCTTCACTTCAGGTTTACTGTATCCCTTGGACCTTCTTATTGACGATGAAACACAGAAATTGCTCCCGAATTTAATACAAAAGTCACAATGCCGACTTAAGTACAAGAGGACTGACAGTCTAACTTTCTATGAAGTGAACCTCTCCTGTGAGACCACTCTTATATTTGCGATGCTTCACTTCAGGCTTACTGTATCCCTTTACCTTCTTATTGATGATGAAGCACAGAAATTGCATCCGAATTTAATACAAAAGGCACAATGTCGACTCAAGTACAAGAGGACAGACACTCTAACTTTCGTTGATTTAAAACTCTCCTGAGAGTTCATTTTTAGATTCCGTTACTTCACTTCAGGTTTACTGTATCCCTTGGACCTTCTTATTGACGATGGAACACAGAAATTGCTCCCGAATTTAATACAAAAGGCACAATGCCGACTTAAGTACAAGAGGACTGACAGTCTAACTTTCTATGATGTGAACCTCTCCTGTGAGACCACTTTTATATTTGCGATGCTTCGCTTCAGGCTTACTGTATCCCTTGACCTTCTTATTGACGATGAAGCACAGAAATTGCATCCGAATTTAATACAAAACGCACAATGCCGACCTTAGTACAAGAGGACTGACACTCTAACTTTCTATGATTTGAACCTCTCCTGTGAGACCACTTTTATATTTCCGATGCTTCACTTCATTCTTACTGTATCCCTTGACCTTCCAATTGACGATGAAGCACAGAAATTGCATCCGAATGTAATACAAAAGGCACAATGCCGACCTTAGTACAAGAGGACTGACACTCTAACTTTCTATGATTTGAACCTCTCCGGTGGGTCTAGTTTTAGATGACGATGCTTCACTTCAGGTTTACTGTATCCCTTCGACCTTCTTATTGACGATGGAATACAGAGATTGCTCCCGAATTTAATACAAAAGGCACAATGCCGACTTAAGTACAAGAGGACTGACAGTCTAAATTTCTATGATGTGAACCCCGCCTGTGAGTCCAGTTTTAGATTCCGATACTTCTCTTCAGTTTTACTGTATCCCTTGGACCATCTTATTGACGATGAAACACAGATATTGCATCCGAATTTAATACAAAAGTCACAATGGCGACTGAAGTACAAGAGAACTGACACTCTAACTTTCTATGATTTGAACCTCTCCTGTGTGTCCAGTTATAGATTACGATGCTTCACTTCAGGTATACTGTATCCCTTGGACCTCCTTATTGACGATGAAACACAGAAATTGCATCCGAAGTTAATACAAAAGGCACAATGTCGACTTAAGTACAAGGGGAGTGACACTCAAACTTTCTATGATTTGAACCTCTCCTGTGAGTCCAGTTTTTGATTCCTATGCTTCACTTTAGGTTTACTGTATCTCTTGGACCTTCTTATTGATGATCATACACAGAAATTGCATCCGAATTTAAATCAAAATGCACAAAGCCGGCTTACGTACAAGAGGACTGACACTCTCATTTTCTATGTTTTGAACCTCTCCTTTGAATCCAGTTTCAGATTCCGATGCTTCACTTCAGGTTTACTATATCCCTTGGACCTTCTTATTGACGATGAAACACAGAAATTGCATCCGAATTTAATAAAAAAGGCACAATGCCGACTTAAGTACAAGAGGACAGACACTCTAACTTTCTTTGATTTAAACCTCTCCTGAGAGTTCATTTTTAGATTCCGTTGCTTCACTTCAGGTTTACTGTATCCCTTGGACCTTCTTATTGACGATGAAACACAGAAATTGCATCCGAATTTATACAATAGTGACAATGCCGTCGTAAGTACAAGAGGACTGCCACTCTAACTTTCTGTGATCGGAACGTCTCCTGTGAGACCAGTTTTAGATTCCGATGCTTCACTTCTGGTTTACTGTATCCCTTGGACCTTCTTATTGACGATGAAACGCAGAAACTGCATCCGAATTTAATACAAAAGGCACAATGCCGACTCAAGTACAAGAGGGAGGACACTCTAACTTTCTTTGATTTAAACCTCTCCTGTGAGTCCAGTTTTTGATTCCGATGCTTCACTTTAGGTTTACTGTATCCCTTGGGCCTTCTTATTGACGATGAAACACAGAAATTGCATCCGAATTTAATACTAAAGGCACTATGCCCACTTATGTACAAGAGGACCGACACTCAACCTTTCTTTGTTTTAAACCACTCCTGTGAGTCCACTTTTAGATTCCGATACTTTACTTCAGGCTTACTGTATCCCTTGGACCTTCTTATTGACGATGAAACACAGAAACTGCATCCGAATTTAATACAAAATGCACAATGCCGACATAAGTGCAAGAGGAATGACACTCTAACTTTCGATGATTGGAACCTCTCCTGTGAGTCCAGTTTTAGATTCCGATGCTTCACTTCATTTTTACAGTATACCCAAGACCTTCTTATTGACGATGAAATACAGAAATTGCATCCGAATTTAATACAAAAGGCACAATGCCGACTTAAGTAGAAGAGGACTGACACTCTAACTTTCTATGATTGTAACCTGTCCTGTGAGTCCAGTTTTAGATTCCGATGCTTCACTTCAGGTTTACTGTATACCTTGGACCTTCTTATTGACGATGAAACACAGAAATTGCATCCGAATTTAATACAAAAGGCACAATGCCGACTTAAGTACAAGAGGACAGACACTCTATCTTTCTATGATATAAACCTCTCCAGTGAGTCCAGTTTTAGATTCCGATGCTTCACTTCAGGTTTACTGTATCCCTTGGACCTTCTTATTGACGATTATTCACAGAAATTGCATCCGAATTTAATACAAAAGGCACAATGCCGACTTAATTACAAGAGGACAGACACTCTAACCTTCTTTGATTTAAACCACTCCCGTGGGTCCAGTTTTTGATTCCGATGCTTCACTTCAGGTTTACTGTATCCCTTGGACCTTCTTATTGACGATGAAACACAGAAATTGCATCCGAATTAAATACAAAAGGCACAATGCCGACTTAAGTACAAGAGGACCGACACTCTATCTTTCTTTGATTTACACCTCTCTTGTGAGTCCAGTTTAAATTTCGATGCTTCACTTCAGGTTTACTGTATCCCTTGGACCTTCTTTTTGACGATGAAATACAGAAATTGCATCCGAATTTAATACAAAAAGCACAATGCCGACTTACGTACAAGAGGACTGACACTCTAACTTTCTGTGATTTGAACCTCGCCTGTGAGTCCAGTTTTAGATTCCGATGCTTCCCTTGAGGTTTACTGTATCCTTTGGACCTTTTTATTGACGTTGAAACAAAGAAATTGCATCCGAATTTAATACAAAAGGCATAATGCCAACTTAAGTACAAGAGGAGAGACACTCTAACTAACATTGATTTAAACCTCTCCTGTGAGTCCAGTTTTAGATTCCGATGCTTCACTTCAGGTTTAGAGTATACCTATGACCTTGTTAATGACGATGAAATACAGAAATTGTATCCGAATTTAATACAAAAGGGACAATGCAGACTTAAGTACAAGAGGCCTGACACTCTAACTTTCTATGATTTGAACCACTCCTGTGAGTCCAGTTTTTGATTCCGATGCTTCACTTTAAGTTTACTGTATCCCTTGGGCCTTCTTATTGACGATGAAACACAGAAATTGCATCCGAATTAAATACAAAAGGCTCTATGCCGACTTATGTACAAGAGGACCGACACTCTATCTTTCTTTGTTTTAAACCTCTCCTGTGAGTCCAGTTTTAGATTCCGATGCTTTACTTCAGGTTTACTGTATCCCTTGGACCTTCTTATTGACGATGAAACACAGAAACTGCATCCGAATTTAATACAAAAGGCACAATGCCGACTTAAGTGCAAGAGGACTGACACTCTAACTTTCGATGATTGGAACCTCTAATGTGAGTCCAGTTTTAGATTACGATGCTTCACTTCAGGTTTACTGTATCCCTTGGACCTTCTTATTGACGATGAAACACAGAAACTGCATCCGAATTTAATACTAAAGTCACAATGCCGACTTAAGTACAAGAGGACTGACACTCTAACTTTCTATGATTGGAACCTCTCCTGTGAGTCCAGCTTTAGATTCCGATGCTTCACTTCAGGTTTACAGTATACCCAAGACTTTCTTATTGACGATGAAATACAGAAATTGTATCCAAATTTAATACAAAAGGCACAATGCCGACTTAAGTACAAGAGGACTGACACTCTAACTTTCTATGATTTGAACCTCTCCTGTGAGTCTAGTTTTAGATTCCGATGCTTCACTTCAGGTTTACTGTATCCCTTCGACCTTCTTATTGACGATGAAACACAGAAATTGCTACCGAATTTAATACAAACGGCACAATGCCGACTTAAGTACAAGAGGTCTGACACTCTAACTTTCAATGATGTGAACCTCTCCTGTGATTCCAGTTTCAGATTCCAATGCTTCTCTTCAGTTTTACAGTATGCCTTGGACCTTCTTGTTGACGATGAAACATAGAAATTGCATCCGAATTTTATACAAAAGGCACAATGCCGACTTAAGTACAAGACGACTGACACTCTAAATTTCTGTGATTTGAACCTCTCCTGTACGTCCAGTTTCAGATTCCGATGCTTCACTTCACTTTTACTGTATCCCTTGGACCTTCTTTTTGACGATGAAATACAGATATTGCATCCGAATTTAATACAAAAGGCACAATGCCAACTTAAGTACAAGAGGACTGACACTCTCACTATTAATGATTTGAACGTCTCCTGTGAGTCCAGTTTTAGATTCCGATACTTCACTTCAGGTTTACTGTATCCCTTGCACTTTCTTATTGACGATGAAGCACAGAAATTGCTTCCGAATTTAATACAAAAGGCACAATGACGACATAAGTACAAGAGGACAGACACTCTAACCTTCTTTGATTTAAACCAGTCCCGTGGGTCCAGTTTTAGATTCCGATGCTTCACTTCAGGTTTACAGTATACCTAAGACCTTCTTATTGACGATGAAACACAGAAATTGCATCTGAATTTAATACAAAAGGCACAATGCCGACATAAGTACAAGAGGACTGACACTCTAATTTTCTATGATTTGAACCTCTCCTGTGAGTCTAGTTTTAGATTCCGATGCTTCACTTCAGGTTTACTGTATCCCTTCGACCTTTTTATTGACGATGAAACACAGAAATTGCATCGAAATTTAATACAAAAGGCACAATGCCGACTTAAGTACAAGAGGACTGACACTCTATCTTTCTATGATTTGAACCTCTCCTGTGAGTCCAGTTTTCAATTCCGATGCTTCACTTCAGGTTTACTGTATACCTTGGACCTTCTTATTGTCGATGAAACACAGAAATTGCATCCGAATTTAATACAAAAGGCACAATGCCGACTTAAGTACTAGAGGACAGACACACTAACTTTCTTTGATTTAAACCTCTCCAGTGAGTCCAGTTTTAAACTCCGATGCTTCAGTTCAGATTTACTGTTTCCCTTGGACCTTCTCATTGACGATGAAACACAGAAATTGCATCCGAATTTAGTACAAAAGGCACTATGCCGACTTCAGTACAAAAGGACTGACACTCTAACTTTCTGTGATTTGAACCTCTCCTGTGAGTCCAGTTTTAGATTCCGATGCTTCACTTCAGGTTTACTGTATCCTTTGGACCTTTTTATTGACGATGAAACACAGAATTTGCATCGAAATTTAATACAAAAGGCACAATGCCGACTTAAGTACAAGAGGACTGACACTCTATCTTTCTATGATTTAAACCTCTCCTGTGAGTCCAGTTTTTGATTCCGATGCTTCACTGCAGGTTTACTGTATCCCTTGGACCGTCTTATTGACGCTGAAACACAGAAACTGCATCCGAATTTAATACTAAAGTCACAATGAAAACTTAAGTACAAGAGGACAGACACTCTAACTTTCTTTGATTTAAACCTCTCCAGTGAGTTCAGTTTTAGATTCCGATGCTTCACTTCAGGTTTACTGTATCCCTTGGACCTTCTTATTGACGATGAAACACAGAAATTGCATCCGAATTTAATACAGAAGGCACAATGCCGACTTAAGTACAAATGGACAGACACTATTACTTTCTTTGATTTAAACCTTTCGCGTGATTCCAGTTTTTGATTCCGATGCTTCACTTCAGGTTTACTGTATCCCTTGGACCTTCTTATTGACGATGAAACACAGAAATTGCATCCGAATTTAATACAAAAGGCACAATGCCAACTTAAGTACAAGAGGACAGACACTCTAACTATCTTTGATTTAAACCTCTCCTGTGAGTCCAGTTTTAGATTCCGATGCTTCACTTCAGGTTTACAGTATACCCAAGACTTTCTTATTGAGGATGAAATACAGAAATTGCATCCGAATTTAATACAAAAGGCACAATGCCGACTTAAGTACAAGAGGACTGACACTCTAACTTTCTGTGATTTGAACCTCTCCTGTGAGTCCAGTTTTAGATTCCGATGCTTCACTTCAGGTTTACTGTATCCTTTGGACCTTTTTATTGACGATGAAACACAAAAATTGCATGAAATTTAACACAAAAGGCACAATGCCGTCTTAAGTACAAGAGGACTAACACTCTATCTTTCTATGATTTGAACCTCTCCTGTGAGTCCAGTTTTCAATTCCGATGCTTCACTTCAGGTTTACTGTATACCTTGGACCTTCTTATTAACGATGAAACACAGAAATTGCATCCGAATTTAATACAAAAGGCACAATGCCGACTTAAGTACAAGAGGACAGACACACTAACTCTCTTCGATTTAAACCTCTCCTGTGAGTCCAGTTTTTGATTCCGATGCTTTACTTTAAGTTTACTGTATCCCTTGGGCCTTCTTATTGACGATGAAACACAGAAATTGCATCCGAATTTAATACAAAAGGCACTATGCCGACTTATGTACAAGAGGAACGACACTCTATCTTTCTTTGTTTTAAACCTCTCCTGTGAGTCCAGTTTTAGATTCCGATGGTTTACTTCATGTTTACTGTATCTCTTGGACCTTCTGATTGACGATGAAACACAGAAAATGCATCCGAATTTAATACAAAAGGCACAATGCCGACTTAAGTGCGAGCGGACTGACACTCTAACTTTCGATGATTGGAACCTCTCCTGTGAGTCCAGTTTTAGATTCCGATGCTTCACTTCAGGTTTACAGTATACCTAAGACCTTCGTATTGACGATGAAACACAGAAATTGATTCCGAATTTAATACAAAAGGAACAAGGCCGACTTAAGTACAAGAAGACTGACACTCTAACTTTCTATGATTTGAACCTCTCCTGTGAGTCCAGTTTTAGATTCCGATGCTTCACTTCAGGTTTACTGTATACCTTGGACCTTCTTATTGACGAAGAAACACAGAAATTGCATCCGAATTTAATACAAAAGGCACAATTCCGACTTAAGTACAAGAGGACAGACACTCTAACTTTCTTTGATTTAAACCTCTCCATTGAGTCCAGTTTTAGATTCCGATGCTTCACTTCAGGTTTACTGTATCCCTTGGACCAAGTATTGACCATGAAACACAGAAACTGCATCCGAATTTAATACTAAAGTCACAATGCCGACTTAAGTACAAGAGGACTGACACTCTAACTTTCTATGATTGGAACCTCTCCTGTGAGTCCAGTTTCAGATTCCGATGCTTCACTTCAGGTTTACAGTATACCCAAGACTTTCTTATTGAGGATGAAATACAAAAATTGCATCCGAATTTAATACAAAAGGCACAATGCCGACTTACGTACAAGAGGACTGACACTCTAACTTTCTGTGATTTGAACCTCTCCTGTGAGTCCAGTTTTAGATTCCGATGCTTCACTTCAGGTTTACTGTATACCTTGGACCTTCTTATTGACGATGAAACACAGAAGTTGCATCCGAATTTAATACAAAAGGCACAATGCCGACTTAAGTACAAGAGGACAGACACTCTAACTTTCTTTGATTTAAACCTCTCCAGTAAGTCCAGTTTTAGATTCCGATGCTTCACTTCAGGTTTACTGTATCCCTTGGACCTTCTTATTGACGATGATTCACAGAAATTGCATCCGAATTTAATACAAAAGGCACAATGCCGACTTAAGTACAAGAGGACAGACACTCTAATCTTCTTTGATTTAAACCACTCCCGTGGGCCCAGTTTTTGAATCCGATGCTTCACTTCAGGTTTACTGTATCCCTTGACCTTCTTATTGACGATGAAGCACAGAAATTGCATCCGAATGTAATACAAAAGGCACAATGCCGACTTAAGTACAAGAGGACTGACACTCTAACTTTTTGTGATTTGAACCTCTCCTGTGAGTCTAGTTTTAGATTCCGATGCTTCACTTCAGGTTTACTGTATCCCTTCGACATTCTTATTGACGATGAAACACAGAAACAGCTACCGAATTTAATACAAACGGCACAATGCCGACTTAAGTACAAGAGGTCTGACACTCTAACTTTCTATGATGTGAACCTCTCCTGTGAGTCCAGTTTTAGATTCCGATGCTTCTCTTCAGTTTTACAGTATACCTTGGACCTTCTTATTGACGATGAAACATAGAAATTGCATCCGAATTTTATACTAGACGCACAATGCCGACTTCAATACAAGACGACTGACACTCTAAATTTCTGTGATTTGGACCTCTCCTGTACGTCCAGTTTCAGATTCCGATGCTTCACTTCACGTTTACTGTATCGATTGGACCTTCTTTTTGACGATGAAATACAGAAGTTGCATCCGAATTTAATACAAAAGGCACAATGCCGACTTAACTACAAGAGGACTGACACTCTAACTTTCTGTGATTTGAACCTCGCCTGTGAGTCCAGTTTTAGATTCCGATGCTTCACTTCAGGTATACTGTATCCATTGGACTTTCTTATTGACGATGAAACACAGAAATTGCATCCGAATTTAATACAAAAGGCACAATGCCAACTTAAGTACAAGAGGACCGACACTCTATCTTTCTTTGATTTAAACCTCTCCTGTGAGTCCAGTTTTAGATTCCGATGCTTCACTTCTGTTTTACTGTATCCCTTGGACCTTCTTATTGACGATGAAATGCAGAAACTGCATCCGAATTTAATACTAAAGGCACAATGCCGACTTAAGTACAAGAGGACTGACACTCTAACTTTCTATGATTGGAACCTCTCCTGTGAGTTGAGTTTTAGATTCCGATGCTTCACTCAGGTTTACTGTATACCTTGGACCTTCTTATTGATGATCAAACACAGAAATTGCATCCGAGTTTAAAACAAAAGGCACAATGCCGACTTAAAAACAAGAGGACTGTCACTCTCACTTTCTATGATTTGAACCTCTCCTGGTAGACCAGTTTTAGATTCCGATGCTTGTCTTCAGGTTTACAGTATACCTAAGACCTTCTTATCCACGATGAAACATAGCAATTGCATCCGAATTTATTACAAAAGTTACAATGCCGACTTACGTACAAGAGGACAGACACTCTAACTTTCTTTGATTTAAACCTCTCCTGTGAGTCCAGTTTTAGTTTCCGATGCTTCACTTCAGGTTTACTGTATCCCTTGGACCTTCTTATTGACGATGAAGCACAGAAATTGCATCCGGATTTAATACAAAAGGCACAATGCCGACTTAAGTACAAGGGGAGAGACACTCTAACTGTCTTTGATTTAAACCTCTCCTGAGTGTCAAGTTTTAGATTACGATGCTTCACTTAAGGCTTACTGTATCCGTTGGAGCATCTTATTGAGGATGAAGCACAGAAATTGCATTCGAATTTAATACAAAAGGCACAATGCTGACCTAAATACAAGACACTCTAACTTTCTATGATTTGAACCTCTCCTGTGAGTCCAGTTTTAGATTCCGATGCTGCACTTCAGGTTTACTGTATCCCTTGACCTTCTTATTGACGATGAAGCACAGAAATTGCATCCGAATTTAATACAAAAGGCACAATGCCGACCTTAGTACAAGAGGACTGACACTCTAACTTTCTATGATTTGAACCTCTCCTGTGTGTCCAGTTTTAGATTCCTATGCTTCACTGTAGGTTTACTGTATCCCTTGGACCTTCTTATTGATGATCAAACACAGAAATTGCATCCGAATTTAATTCAAAATGCACAAATCCGGTTTACGTACAAGAGGACTGACACTCTAACTTTCTTTGATTTAAACCACTCCTGAGAGTTCATTTTTAGATTCCGTTGCTTCACTTCAGGTTTACTGTATCCCTTGGACCTTCTTATTGACGATGAAACACAGAAATTGCTCCCGAATTTAATACAAAAGTCACAATGCCGACTTAAGTACAAGAGGACTGACAGTCTAACTTTCAATGAAGTGAACCTCTCCTGTGAGACCACTCTTATATTTGCGATGCTTCACTTCAGGCTTACTGTATGTCTTTACCTTCTTATTGATGATGAAGCACAGAAATTGCATCCGAATTTAATACAAAAGGCACAATGTCGACTCAAGTACAAGAGGACAGACACTCTAACTTTCGTTGATTTAAACCTCTCCTGAGAGTTCATTTTTAGATTCCGTTACTTCACTTCAGGTTTACTGTATCCCTTGGACCTTCTTATTGACGATGGAACACAGAAATTGCTCCCGAATTTAATACAAAAGGCACAATGCCGACTTAAGTACAAGAGGACTGACAGTCTAACTTTCTATGATGTGAACCTCTCCTGTGAGACCACTTTTATATTTGCGATGCTTCGCTTCAGGCTTACTGTATCCCTTGACCTTCTTATTGACGATGAAGCACAGAAATTGCATCCGAATTTAATACAAAACGCACAATGCCGACCTTAGTACAAGAGGACTGACACTCTAACTTTCTATGATTTGAACCTCTCCTGTGAGACCACTTTTATATTTCCGATGCTTCACTTCATTCTTACTGTAACCCTTGACCTTCCAATTGACGATGAAGCACAGAAATTGCATCCGAATGTAATACAAAAGGCACAATGCCGACCTTAGTACAAGAGGACTGACACTCTAACTTTCTATGATTTGAACCTCTCCGGTGGGTCTAGTTTTAGATGACGATGCTTCACTTCAGGTTTACTGTATCCCTTCGACCTTCTTATTGACGATGGAATACAGAGATTGCTCCCGAATTTAATACAAAAGGCACAATGCCGACTTAAGTACAAGAGGACTGACAGTCTAAATTTCTATGATGTGAACCCCGCCTGTGAGTCCAGTTTTAGATTCCGATACTTCTCTTCAGTTTTACTGTATCCCTTGGACCATCTTATTGACGATGAAACACAGATATTGCATCCGAATTTAATACAAAAGTCACAATGGCGACTGAAGTACAAGAGAACTGACACTCTAACTTTCTATGATTTGAACCTCTCCTGTGTGTCCAGTTATAGATTACGATGCTTCACTTCAGGTATACTGTATCCCTTGGACCTCCTTATTGACGATGAAACACAGAAATTGCATCCGAAGTTAATACAAAAGGCACAATGTCGACTTAAGTACAAGGGGAGTGACACTCAAACTTTCTATGATTTGAACCTCTCCTGTGAGTCCAGTTTTTGATTCCTATGCTTCACTTTAGGTTTACTGTATCTCTTGGACCTTCTTATTGATGATCATACACAGAAATTGCATCCGAATTTAAATCAAAATGCACAAAGCCGGCTTACGTACAAGTGGACTGACACTCTCATTTTCTATGTTTTGAACCTCTCCTTTGAATCCAGTTTCAGATTCCGATGCTTCACTTCAGGTTTACTATATCCCTTGGACCTTCTTATTGACGATGAAACACAGAAATTGCATCCGAATTTAATAAAAAAGGCACAATGCCGACTTAAGTACAAGAGGACAGACACTCTAATTTTCTTTGATTTAAACCTCTCCTGAGAGTTCATTTTTAGATTCCGTTGCTTCACTTCAGGTTTACTGTATCCCTTGGACCTTCTTATTGACGATGAAACGCAGAAATTGCATCCGAATTTATACAATAGTGACAATGCCGTTGTAAGTACAAGAGGACTGCCACTCTAACTTTCTGTGATCGGAACGTCTCCTGTGAGAACAGTTTTAGATTCCGATGCTTCACTTCTGGTTTACTGTATCCCTTGGACCTTCTTATTGACGATGAAACGCAGAAACTGCATCCGAATTTAATACTAAAGGCACAATGCTGACTTAAGTACAAGAGGACTGACACTCTAACTTTCTATGATTGGAACCTCTCCTGTGAGTCCAGTTTTAGTTTCCGATGCTTCACTTCAGGTTTAGAGTATACCTATGACCTTGTTATTGACGATGAAATACAGAAATTGCATCCGAATTTAATACAAAAGCACAATGCAGACTTAAGTACAAGAGGACTGACACTCTAACTTTCTATGATTTCAACCTCTCCTGTGAGTCCAGTTTTAGATTCCGCTGCTTCACTTCAGGTTTACTGCATACCTTGGACCTTCTTATTGACGATGAAACACAGAAATTGCATCCGAACTTAATACAAAAGGCACAATGCCGACTTAAGTACAAGTGGACAGACACTTTAACTTTCTTTGATTTAAACCTCTCCAGTGAGTCTGGATTTAGATTGCGATGCTTCACTTCAGGTTTACTGTATCCCTTGGACCTTCTTATTGACGATGAAACACAGAAATTGCATCCGATTTTAATACAAAAGGCACAATGTCGACTTAAGTACAAGAGGGAGGACACTCTAACTTTCTTTGATTTAAACCTCTCCTGTGAGTCCAGTTTTTGATTCCCATGCTTCACTTTAGGTTTACTGTATCCCTTGGGCCTTCTTATTGACGATGAAACACAGAAATTGCATCCGAATTTAATACTAAAGGCACTATGCCCACTTATGTACAAGAGGACCGACACTCAACCTTTCTTTGTTTTAAACCTCTCCTGTGAGTCCACTTTTAGATTCCGATACTTTACTTCAGGCTTACTGTATCCCTTGGACCTTCTTATTGACGATGAAACACAGAAACTGCATCCGAATTTAATACAAAATGCACAATGCCGACATAAGTGCAAGAGGAATGACACTCTAACTTTCGATGATTGGAACCTCTCCTGTGAGTCCAGTTTTAGATTCCGATGCTTCACTTCATTTTTACAGTATACCCAAGACCTTCTTATTGACGATGAAATACAGAAATTGCATCCGAATTTAATACAAAAGGCACAATGCCGACTTAAGTAGAAGAGGACTGACACTCTAACTTTCTATGATTGTAACCTGTCCTGTGAGTCCAGTTTTAGATTCCGATGCTTCACTTCAGGTTTTCTGTATACCTTGGACCTTCTTATTGACGATGAAACACAGAAATTGCATCCGAATTTAATACAAAAGGCACAATGCCGACTTAAGTACAAGAGGACAGACACTCTAACTTTCTATGATTTAAACCTCTCCAGTGAGTCCAGTTTTAGATTCCGATGCTTCACTTCAGGTTTACTGTATCCCTTGGACCTTCTTATTGACGATTATTCACAGAAATTGCATCCGAATTTAATACAAAAGGCACAATGCCGACTTAATTACAAGAGGACAGACACTCTAACCTTCTTTGATTTAAACCACTCCCGTGGGTCCAGTTTTTGATTCCGATGCTTCACTTCAGGTTTACTGTATCCCTTGGACCTTCTTATTGACGATGAAACACAGAAATTGCATCCGAATTAAATACAAAAGGCACAATGCCGACTTAAGTACAAGAGGACCGACACTCTATCTTTCTTTGATTTACACCTCTCTTGTGAGTCCAGTTTAAATTTCGATGCTTCACTTCAGGTTTACTGTATCCCTTGGACCTTCTTTTTGACGATGAAATACAGAAATTGCATCCAAATTTAATACAAAAAGCACAATGCCGACTTACGTACAAGAGGACTGACACTCTAACTTTCTGTGATTTGAACCTCGCCTGTGAGTCCAGTTTTAGATTCCGATGCTTCCCTTGAGGTTTACTGTATCCTTTGGACCTTTTTATTGACGTTGAAACAAAGAAATTGCATCCGAATTTAATACAAAAGGCATAATGCCAACTTAAGTACAAGAGGAGAGACACTCTAACTAACATTGATTTAAACCTCTCCTGTGAGTCCAGTTTTAGATTCCGATGCTTCACTTCAGGTTTAGAGTATACCTATGACCTTGTTAATGACGATGAAATACAGAAATTGTATCCGAATTTAATACAAAAGGGACAATGCAGACTTAAGTACAAGAGGCCTGACACTCTAACTTTCTATGATTTGAACCTCTCCTGTGAGTCCAGTTTTTGATTCCGATGCCTCACTTTAAGTTTACTGTATCCCTTGGGCCTTCTTATTGACGATGAAACACAGAAATTGCATCCGAATTAAATACAAAAGGCTCTATGCCGACTTATGTACAAGAGGACCGACACTCTATCTTTCTTTGTTTTAAACCTCTCCTGTGAGTCCAGTTTCAGATTCCGATGCTTTACTTCAGGTTTACTGTATCCCTTGGACCTTCTTATTGACGATGAAACACAGAAACTGCATCCGAATTTAATACAAAAGGCACAATGCCGACTTAAGTGCAAGAGGACTGACACTCTAACTTTCGATGATTGGAACCTCTAATGTGAGTCCAGTTTTAGATTACGATGCTTCACTTCAGGTTTACTGTATCCCTTGGACCTTCTTATTGACGATGAAACACAGAAACTGCATCCGAATTTAATACTAAAGTCACAATGCCGACTTAAGTACAAGAGGACTGACACTCTAACTTTCTATGATTGGAACCTCTCCTGTTAGTCCAGTTTTAGATTCCGATGCTTCACTTCAGGTTTACAGTATACCCAAGACTTTCTTATTGACGATGAAATACAGAAATTGTATCCAAATTTAATACAAAAGGCACAATGCCGACTTAAGTACAAGAGGACTGACACTCTAACTTTCTATGATTTGAACCTCTCCTGTGAGTCTAGTTTTAGATTCCGATGCTTCACTTCAGGTTTACTGTATCCCTTCGACCTTCTTATTGACGATGAAACACAGAAATTGCTACCGAATTTAATACAAACGGCACAATGCCGACTTAAGTACAAGAGGTCTGACACTCTAACTTTCAATGATGTGAACCTCTCCTGTGATTCCAGTTTTAGATTCCAATGCTTCTCTTCAGTTTTACAGTATGCCTTGGACCTTCTTGTTGACGATGAAACATAGAAATTGCATCCGAATTTTATACAAAAGGCATAATGCCGACTTAAGTACAAGACGACTGACACTCTAAATTTCTGTGATTTGAACCTCTCCTGTATGTCCAGTTTCAGATTCCGATGCTTCACTTCACTTTTACTGTATCCCTTGGACCTTCTTTTTGACGATGAAATACAGATATTGCATCCGAATTTAATACAAAAGGCACAATGCCAACTTAAGTACAAGAGGACTGACACTCTCACTATTAATGATTTGAACGTCTCCTGTGAGTCCAGTTTTAGATTCCGATACTTCACTTCAGGTTTACTGTATCCCTTGCACTTTCTTATTGACGATGAAGCACAGAAATTGCTTCCGAATTTAATACAAAAGGCACAATGACGACATAAGTACAAGAGGACAGACACTCTAACCTTCTTTGATTTAAACCAGTCCCGTGGGTCCAGTTTTAGATTCCGATGCTTCACTTCAGGTTTACAGTATACCTAAGACCTTCTTATTGACGATGAAATACAGAAATTGCATCCGAATTTAATACAAAAGGCACAATGCCGACATAAGTACAAGAGGACTGACACTCTAATTTTCTATGATTTGAACCTCTCCTGTGAGTCTAGTTTTAGATTCCGATGCTTCACTTCAGGTTTACTGTATCCCTTCGACCTTTTTATTGACGATGAAACACAGAAATTGCATCGAAATTTAATACAAAAGGCACAATGCCGACTTAAGTACAAGAGGACTGACACTCTATCTTTCTATGATTTGAACCTCTCCTGTGAGTCCAGTTTTCAATTCCGATGCTTCACTTCAGGTTTACTGTATACCTTGGACCTTCTTATTGTCGATGAAACACAGAAATTGCATCCGAATTTAATACAAAAGGCACAATGCCGACTTAAGTACTAGAGGACAGACACACTAACTTTCTTTGATTTAAACCTCTCCAGTGAGTCCAGTTTTAAACTCCGATGCTTCAGTTCAGATTTACTGTTTCCCTTGGACCTTCTCATTGACGATGAAACACAGAAATTGCATCCGAATTTAGTACAAAAGGCACTATGCCGACTTCAGTACAAAAGGACTGACACTCTAACTTTCTGTGATTTGAACCTCTCCTGTGAGTCCAGTTTTAGATTCCGATGCTTCACTTCAGGTTTACTGTATCCTTTGGACCTTTTTATTGACGATGAAACACAGAATTTGCATCGAAATTTAATACAAAAGGCACAATGCCGACTTAAGTACAAGAGGACTGACACTCTATCTTTCTATGATTTAAACCTCTCCTGTGAGTCCAGTTTTTGATTCCGATGCTTCACTGCAGGTTTACTGTATCCCTTGGACCGTCTTATTGACGATGAAACACAGAAACTGCATCCGAATTTAATACTAAAGTCACAATGAAAACTTAAGTACAAGAGGACAGACACTCTAACTTTCTTTGATTTAAACCTCTCCAGTGAGTTCAGTTTTAGATTCCGATGCTTCACTTCAGGTTTACTGTATCCCTTGGACCTTCTTATTGACGATGAAACACAGAAATTGCATCCGAATTTAATACAGAAGGCACAATGCCGACTTAAGTACAAATGGACAGACACTATAACTTTCTTTGATTTAAACCTTTCGCGTGATTCCATTTTTTGATTCCGATGCTTCACTTCAGGTTTACTGTATCCCTTGGACCTTCTTATTGACGATGAAACACAGAAATTGCATCCGAATTTAATACAAAAGGCACAATGCCAACTTAAGTACAAGAGGACAGACACTCTAACTATCTTTGATTTAAACTTCTCCTGTGAGTCCAGTTTTAGATTCCGATGCTTCACTTCAGGTTTACAGTATACCCAAGACTTTCTTATTGAGGATGAAATACAGAAATTGCATCCGAATTTAATACAAAAGGCACAATGCCGACTTAAGTACAAGAGGACTGACACTCTAACTTTCTGTGATTTGAACCTCTCCTGTGAGTCCAGTTTTAGATTCCGATGCTTCACTTCAGGTTTACTGTATCCTTTGGACCTTTTTATTGACGATGAAACACAAAAATTGCATGAAATTTAACACAAAAGGCACAATGCCGTCTTAAGTACAAGAGGACTAACACTCTATCTTTCTATGACTTGAACCTCTCCTTTGAGTCCAGTTTTCAATTCCGATGCTTCACTTCAGGTTTACTGTATACCTTGGACCTTCTTATTAACGATGAAACACAGAAATTGCATCCGAATTTAATACAAAAGGCACAATGCCGACTTAAGTACAAGAGGACAGACACACTAACTCTCTTCGATTTAAACCTCTCCTGTGAGTCCAGTTTTTGATTCCGATGCTTTACTTTAAGTTTACTGTATCCCTTGGGCCTTCTTATTGACGATGAAACACAGAAATTGCATCCGAATTTAATACAAAAGGCACTATGCCGACTTATGTACAAGAGGAACGACACTCTATCTTTCTTTGTTTCAAACCTCTCCTGTGAGTCCAGTTTTAGATTCCGATGGTTTACTTCATGTTTACTGTATCCCTTGGACCTTCTGATTGACGATGAAACACAGAAAATGCATCCGAATTTAATACAAAAGGCACAATGCCGACTTAAGTGCGAGCGGACTGACACTCTAACTTTCGATGATTGGAACCTCTCCTGTGAGTCCAGTTTTAGATTCCGATGCTTCACTTTAGGTTTACAGTATACCTAAGACCTTCGTATTGACGATGAAACACAGAAATTGATTCCGAATTTAATACAAAAGGAACAAGGCCGACTTAAGTACAAGAAGACTGACACTCTAACTTTCTATGATATGAACCTCTCCTGTGAGTCCAGTTTTAGATTCCGATGCTTCACTTCAGGTTTACTGTATACCTTGGACCTTCTTATTGACGAAGAAACACAGAAATTGCATCCGAATTTAATACAAAAGGCACAATTCCGACTTAAGTACAAGAGGACAGACACTCTAACTTTCTTTGATTTAAACCTCTCCAGTGAGTCCAGTTTTAGATTCCGATGCTTCACTTCAGGTTTACTGTATCCCTTGGACCAAGTATTGACCATGAAACACAGAAACTGCATCCGAATTTAATACTAAAGTCACAATGCCGACTTAAGTACAAGAGGACTGACACTCTAACTTTCTATGATTGGAACCTCTCCTGTGAGTCCAGTTTTAGATTCCGATGCTTCACTTCAGGTTTACAGTATACCCAAGACTTTCTTATTGAGGATGAAATACAAAAATTGCATCCGAATTTAATACAAAAGGCACAATGCCGACTTACGTACAAGAGGACTGACACTCTAACTTTCTATGATTTGAACCTCTCCTGTGAGTCCAGTTTTAGATTCCGATGCTTCACTTCAGGTTTACTGTATACCTTGGACCTTCTTATTGACGATGAAACACAGAAGTTGCATCCGAATTTAATACAAAAGGCACAATGCCGACTTAAGTACAAGAGGACAGACACTCTAACTTTCTTTGATTTAAACCTCTCCAGTGAGTCCAGTTTTAGATTCCGATGCTTCACTTCAGGTTTACTGCATCCCTTGGACTTTCTTATTGACGATGATTCACAGAAATTGCATCCGAATTTAATACAAAAGGCACAATGCCGACTTCAGTACAAGAGGACAGACACTCTAATCTTCTTTGATTTAAACCACTCCCGTGGGCCCAGTTTTTGAATCCGATGCTTCACTTCAGGTTTACTGTATCCCTTGACCTTCTTATTGACGATGAAGCACAGAAATTGCATCCGAATGTAATACAAAAGGCACAATGCCGACTTAAGTACAAGAGGACTGACACTCTAACTTTTTGTGATTTGAACCTCTCCTGTGAGTCTAGTTTTAGATTCCGATGCTTCACTTCAGGTGTACTGTATCCCTTCGACATTCTTATTGACGATGAAACACAGAATCAGCTACCGAATTTAATACAAACGGCACAATGCCGACTTAAGTACAAGAGGTCTGACACTCTAACTTTCTATGATGTGAACCTCTCCTGTGAGTCCAGTTTTAGATTCCGATGCTTCTCTTCAGTTTTACAGTATACCTTGGACCTTCTTATTGACGATGAAACATAGAAATTGCATCCGAATTTTATACTAGACGCACAATGCCGACTTCAATACAAGACGACTGACACTCTAAATTTCTGTGATTTGGACCTCTCCTGTACGTCCAGTTTCAGATTCCGATGCTTCACTTCACGTTTACTGTATCGATTGGACCTTCTTTTTGACGATGAAATACAGAAGTTGCATCCGAATTTAATACAAAAGGCACAATGCCGACTTAACTACAAGAGGACTGACACTCTAACATTCTGTGATTTGAACCTCGCCTGTGAGTCCAGTTTTAGATACCGATGCTTCACTTCAGGTTTACTGTATCCTTTGGACCTTTTTATTGACGATGAAACACAGAAATTGCATCCGAATTTAATACAAAAGGCACAATGCTGACTTAAGTACAAGAGGACTGACACTCTATCTTTCTATGATTTGAACCTCTCCTGTGAGTCCAGTTTTAGATTCCGATGCTTCACTTCAGGTTTACTGTATCCCTTGGACCATCTTATTGACGATGAAACACAGAAATTGCATCCGAATTTAATACAAAAGTGACAATGCCGTCTTAAGTACAAGAGGACTGACACTCTAACTTTCTATAATCGGAACGTCTCCTGTGAGTCCAGTTTTAGATTCCGATGCTTTACTTCAGGTTTACTGTATACCTTGGCCCTTCTTATTGTCGATGAAACACAGAAATTGCATCCGAATTTAATACAAAAGACACAATGCCGACTTAAGTACAAGAGGACAGACACTCTAACTTACTTTGATTTAAACTTCTCCTGTGAGTCCAATTTTAGTTTCCGATGCTTCACTTCACGTTTACTGTATCCCTTGGACCTTCTTATTGACGACGAAACACAGAAATTGCATCCGAATTTAATTCAAATGCACAATGCCGACTTAAGTACAAGAGGACTGACACTCTAACTTTCTATGATTTGAACTTCTCCTGTGAGTCCAGTTTTACATTCAGATGCTTCACTTCAGGTTTACTGTATCCCTTGGACCTACCTATTGACGATGAAACACAGAAATTGCTACCGAATCTAATACAAACGGCACAATGCCGATTTAAGTACAAGAGGACTGCCACTCTTACTTTTTATGATGTGAACCTCTCCTGTGAGTCCAGTTTTAAATTCCGATGCTTCTCTTCAGTTTTACAGAATACCTTGGACCTTCTTATTGACAATGAAACATAGAAATTGCATCCGAATTTAATACAAAAGGCACAATGGCGACTTAAGTACAAGAGGACTGACACTCTAACTTTCTATGATTGGAACCTCTCCTGTGAGTCCAGTTTTAGACTCCGATGCTTCAGTTCAGATTTACTGTTTCCCTTGGACCTCCACATTGACGATGAAACACAGAAATTGCATCCGAATTTAGTACAAAAGGCACAATTTCGACTTCAGTACAAAAGGACTGACACTCTAACTTTCTGTGATTTGAGCCTCTCCTGTGAGTCCAGTTTTAGATTCCGATGCTTCACTTCAGGTTTACTGTATCCTTTGGACCTTTTTATTGACGATGAAACACAGAAATTGCATCGAAATTTAATACAAAAGGCACAATGCCGACTTCAGTACAAGAGGACTGACACTCTATCTTTCTATGATTTGAACCTCTCCTTTGAGTCCAGTTTTCAATTCCGATGCTTCACTTCAGGTTTACTGTGAACCTTGGACCTTCTTATTGTCGATGAAACACAGAAATTGCATCCGAATTTAATACAAAAGGCACAATGCCGACTTAAGTACAAGAGGACAGACACTCTAACTTTCTTTGATTTAAACCTCTCCAGTGAGTCCAGTTTTAGTTTCCGATGCTTCACTTCAGGTTTACTGTATCCCTTGGACCTTCGTATTGACGATGAAACACAGAAATTGCATCCGAATCTAATACAAAAGGCACAATGCCGACTTAAGTACAAAAGGACAGACACTCTAACTTTCTTTGATTTAAATCTCTCCCGTGATTCCAGTTTTTGATTCCGATGCTTCACTTCAGGTTTACTGTATCCCTTGGACCTTCTTATTGACGATGAAACACAGAAATTGCATCCGAATTTAATACTAAAGGCACAATGCCAACTTAAGTACAAGAGGACAGACACTCTAACTATCTTTGATTTAAACCTCTCCTGTGAGTCCAGTTTTAGATTCCGATGCTTCACTTCAGGTTTACAGTATACCCAAGACTTTCTTATTGAGGATGAAATACAGAAATTGCATCCGAATTTAATACAAAAGGCACAATGCCGACTTAAGTACAAGAGCACTGACACTCTAACTTTCTGTGATTTGAACCTCTCCTGTGAGTCCAGTTTTAGATTCCGATGCTTCACTTCAGGTTTACTGTATCCTTTGGACCTTTTTATTGACGATGAAACACAGAAATTGCATGAAATTTAATACAAAAGGCACAATGCCGACTTAAGTACAAGAGGACCGACACTCTATCTTTCTTTGTTTTAAACCTCTCCTGTGAGTCCAGTTTTAGATTCCGATGCTTTACTTCAGGTTTACTGTATCCCTTGGACCTTCTTATTGACGATGAAACACAGAAACTGCATCCGAATTTAATACAAAAGCACAATGCCGACATAAGTGCGAGCGGACTGACACTCTAACTTTCGATGATTGGAACCTCTCTTGTGAGTCCAGTTTTAGATTCCGATGCTTCACTTCAGGTTTACAGTATACCTAAGACCTTCTTATTGACGATGAAACACAGAAATTGATTCCGAATTTAATACAAAAGGCAACATGCCGACTTAAGTACAAGAGGACTGACACACTAACTTTCTATGATTTGAACCTCTCCTGTGAGTCCAGTTTTAGATTCCGATGCTTCACTTCAGGTTTACTGTATACCTTGGACCTTATTATTGACGATGAAACACAGAAATTGCAACCGAATTTAATACAAAAGGCACAATGCCGACTTAAGTACAAGAGGACAGACACTCTAACTTTCTTTGATTTAAACCTCTCCCGTGAGTCCAGTTTTAGATTCCGATGCTTCACTTCAGGTTTACTGTATCCCTTGGACCTTCTTATTGACGATGAAACACAGAGATTGCATCAAAATCTAATACAAAAGGCACAATGCCGACTTAAGTACAAAAGGACAGACACTCTAACTTTCTTTGATTTAAACCTCTCCCGTGATTCCAGTTTTTGATTCCGATGTTTCACTTCAGGTTTACTGTATCCCTTGGACCTTCTTATTGACGATGAAACACAGAAATTGCATCCGAATTTAATACAAAAGGCACAATGCCAACTTAAGTACAAGAGGACAGACACTCTAACTATCTTTGATTTAAACCTCTCCTGTGAGTCCAGTTTTAGATTCCGATGCTTCACTTCAGGTTTACTGTATCCCTTGGACCATCTTATTGACGATGAAATACAGAAATTGCATCCGAATTTAATACAAAAGGCACAATGCCGACTTAAGTACAAGAGGACAGACACTCTATCTTTCTATGATTTGAACCTCTCCTGTGAGTCCAGTTTTAGATTCCGATGCTTCACTTCAGGTTTACTGTATCCCTTGGACCTTCTTATTGACGATGATTCACAGAAATTGCATCCGAATTTAATACAAAAGGCACAATGCCGACTTAGGTACAAAAGGACAGACACTCTAATCTTCTTTGATTTAAACCACTCCCGTGGGCCCAGTTTTTGAATCCGATGCTTCACTTCAGGGTTACTGTATCCCTTGACCTTCTTATTGACGATGAAGCACAGAAATTGCATCCGAATGTAATACAAAAGGCACAATGCCGACTTAAGTACAAGGGGACTGACACTCTAAGTTTCTATGATTTGAACCTCTCCTGTGAGTCTAGTTTTAGATTCCGATGCTTCACTTCAGGTTTACTGTATCCCTTCGACCTTCTTATTGACGATGAAACACAGAAACAGCTACCGAATTTAATACAAACGGCACAATGCCGACTTAAGTACAAGAGGTCTGACACACTAACTTTCTATGATGTGAACCTCTCCTGTGAGTCCAGTTTTAGATTCCGATGCTTCTCTTAAGTTTTACAGTATACCTTGGACCTTCTTATTGACGATGAAACATAGAAATTGCATCCGAATTTTATACAAAACGCACAATGCCGACTTCAGTACAAGACGACTGACACTCTAAATTTCTGTGATTTGGACCTCTCCTGTACGTCCAGTTTCAGATTCCGATGCTTCACTTCACGTTTACTGTATCGATTGGACCTTCTTTTTGACGATGAAATACAGAAATTGCATCCGAATTTAATACAAAAGGCACAATGCCGACTTAACTACAAGAGGACTGACACTCTAACCTTCTGTGATTTGAACCTCGCCTGTGAGTCCAGTTTTAGATTCCGATGCTTCACTTCAGGTTTACTGTATCCTTTGGACCTTTTTATTGACGATGAAACACAGAAATTGCATCCGAATTTAATACAAAAGGCACAATGCTGACTTAAGTACAAGAGGACTGACACTCTATCCTTCTATGATTTGAACCTCTCCTGTGAGTCCAGTTTTAGATTCCGATGCTTCACTTCAGGTTTACTGTATCCCTTGGACCATCTTATTGACGATGAAATACAGAAATTGCATCCGAATTTAATACAAAAGTGACAATGCCGTCTTATGTACAAGAGGACTGGCACTCTAACTTTCTATAATCGGAACGTCTCCTGTGAGACCAGTTTTAGATTCCGATGCTTTACTTCAGGTTTACTGTATACCTTGGCCCTTCTTGTTGTCGATGAAACACAGAAATTGCATCCGAATTTAATATAAAAGACGCAATGCCGACTTAAGTACAAGAGGACAGACACTCTAACTTACTTTGATTTAAACTTCTCCTGTGAGTCCCATTTTAGTTTCCGATGCTTCACTTCACGTTTACTGTATCCCTTGGACCTTCTTATTGACGACGAAACACAGAAACTGCATCCGAATTTAATACCAAAGGCACAATGTCGACTTAAGTACAAGAGGAGTGACACTCTAACTTTCTATGATTTGAACCTCTCCTGTGAGTCCAGTTTTAGATTCCGATGCTTCACTTCAGGTTTACTATATACCTTGGACCTTCTTATAGACGATGAAACACAGAAATTACATCCAAATTTAATACAAAAGGCACAATGCCGACTTAAGTACAAGAGGACTGACACTAGAACTTTCTATGATTTGAACCTCTCCTGTGAGTCCAGTTTTTGATTCCGATGCTTCACTTTAAGTTTACTGTATCCCTTGGGCCTTCTTATTGACGATGAAACACAGAAATTGCATCCGAATTTAATACAAAAGGCACTATGCCGACTTATGTACAAGAGGACCGACACTCTATCATTCTTTGTTTTAAACCTCTCCTGTTAGCCCAGTTTCAGATTCCGATGCTTTACTTCAGGTTTACTGTATCCCTTGGACCTTGTTATTGACGATGAAACACAGAAACTGCATCCGAATTTAATACAAAAGGCACAATGCCGACTTAAGTGCGAGAGGGTTGACACTCTAACTTTCGATGATTGGAACCTCTCCTGTGAGTACAGTTTTAGATTCCAATGCTTCACTTCAGGTTTACAGTATACCTCAGACCTTCTTATTGACGATGAAACACAGAAATTGCATCCGAATTTAATACAAAAGGCACAATGCCGACTTAAGTACGAGGGGACCGACACTCTATCTTTCTGTGATTTAAACCTCTCCTGTGCGTCCAGTTTAAATTTCGATGCTTCAGTTCAGGTTTACTGTATCCGTTGGACCTTCATATTGACGATGAAACATAGAAATTGCATCCAAATTTTATACAAAAGGCACAATGCCGACTTAAGTACAAGACGACTGACACTCTAAATTTCTGTGATTTGAACCTCTCCTGTACATCCAGTTTCAGATTCCGATGCTTCACTTCACGTTTACTGTATCGATTGGACCTTCTTTTTGACGATGAAACACAGAAATTGCATCCGAATTTAATACAAAAGGCACAATGCTGACTTATGTACAAGAGGACTGACACTCTATCTTTGGACCTCTCCTATGAGTCCAGTTCTAAATTCCGATGCTTCACTTCATGTTTACTGTATCCCTTGGACCATCTTATTGACGATGAAACACAGAAATTGCATCCGAATTTAGTACAAAAGTGACAATGCCGTCTTAAGTACAAGAGGTCTGACACTAGAACTTTCTATGATTTGAACCTCTCCTGTGAGTTGAATTTTAGATTCCGATGCTTCGCTTCAGGTTTACTGTATAACTTGGACCTTCTTATTGATGATCAAACCCAGAAATTGCATCAGAATTTAATACAAAAGGCACAATGCCGACTTAAGTACAAGAGGACTGACACTCTCACTATCTATGATTTGAACCTCTCCTGTGAGTCCAGTTTTAGATTCCGATGCTTCACTTCAGGTTTATTGTATCCCTTGGACTTTCTTATTGACGATGAAGCACAGAAATTGTTCCGAATTTAATACAAAAGGCACAATGCCGACTTAAGTACAAGAGGACAGACACTCTAACTTTCTTTGATTTAAACCTCTCCTGTGAGTCCAGTTTTAGATTCCGATGCTTCACTTCAGGTTTACTGTATCCCATGGACATTCTTATTGACGATGAAACACAGAAATTGCATCCCAATTTAATACAAAAGGCACAATGCCGACTTAAGTACAAGAGGACTGACACTCTAACTTTCTATGATGTGAACCTCTCCTGTGAATCCAGTTTTAGATTCCGAAGCTTCTCTTCAGTTTTACAGTATACCTAAGACCTTCTTATTGACGATGAAACACAGAAATTGCATCCGAATTTAATACAAAGGCACAATGCCGACCTATGTACAAGAGGACCGACACTCTAACTTTCTATGATTTGAACCTCTCCTGTGAGTCCAGTTTTAGATTCCGATGCTTCACTTCAGGTTTACTGTATCCCTTGGACCTTCTTATTGACGATGAAACACAGAAATTGCTACCGAATTTAATACAAACGGCACAATGCCTACTTAAGTACAAGAGGACTGACACTCTAACTTTCTATGATGTGAACCTCTCCTGTGAATCCAGTTTTAGATTCCGAAGCTTCTCTTCAGTTTTACAGTATACCTTGGACCTTCTTATTGACGATGAAACATAGAAATTGCATTAGAAATTTTATACAAAAGGCACAATGCCGACTTAAGTACAAGACGACTGACACTCTAAATTTCTGTGATTTGAACCTCTCCTGTACGTCCAGTTTTAGATTCCGATGCTTCAGTTCAGGTTTACTGTATCCCTTGGACCTTTTTATTGACGATGAAACACAGAAATTGCATCCGAATTTAATACAAAAGGCACAGTGCCGACTTAAGTACAAGAAGACTGACACTCTAACTTTCTGTGATTTGAACCTCTCCTGTGAGTCCAGTTTCAGATTCCGATGCTTCACTTCAGGTTTACTGTATCCTTTGGACCTTTTTATTGACGATGAAACACAGAAATTGCATCCGAATTTAATACAAAAGGCACAATGCCGACTTAAGTACAAGAGGACTGGCACTCTATCTTTCTATGATTTGAACCTCTCCTGTGAGTCCAGTTTTAGATTCCGATGCTTCACTTCAGGTTTACTGTATCCCTTGGACCATCTTATTGACGATGAAACACAGAAATTGCATCCGAATTTAATACAAAAGTGACAATGCCGACTTAAGTACAAGAGGACTGACACTCCAACTTTCTATGATCGCAACGTCTCCTGTGAGACCAGTTTTAGATTCCGATGCTTCACTTCATGTTTACTGTATACCTTGGCCCTTCTTATTGTCGATGGAACACAGAAATTGCATCCGAATTTATTACAAAAGGCACAATGCCGACTTAAGTACAAGAGGATAGACACTCTAACTAACTTTGATATAAACTTCTCCTGTGAGTCCAGTTATAGATTCCGATGCTTCACTTCATGTCTACTGTATCCCTTGGACCTTCTTATTGATGACGAAACACAGAAATTGCATCCGAATTTAATACCAAAGGCACAATGTCGACTTTAGTACAATGGGAGTGTTACTCTAACTTTCTATGATTTGAACCTCTCCTGTGAGTCCAGTTTTAGATTCCGATGCTTCACTTCAGGTTTACTATATACCTTGGACCTTCTTATAGACGATGAAACACAGAAATGGCATCCGAATTTAATACAAAAGGAACAATGCCGACTTAAGTACAAGAGGACTGACACTATTACTTTCTATGATTTGAACCTCTCCTGTGAGTTGAGTTTTAGATTCCGATGCTGCACTTTAGGTTTACTGTATCCCATGGACATTTTTATTGACGATGAAACTCTGAAATTGCATCCGAATTTAATACAAAAGGCACAATGCCGACTTAAGTACAAGAGGACTGACACTCTAACTTTCTATGATTTGAACCTCTCCTGTGGGTCCAGTTTTAGATTCCGATGCTTCACTTCAGGATTACTGTATCCCTTGGACCTTCTTATTGACGATGAAACACAGAAATTGCTACCGAATTTAATACAAACAGCACAATGCCGACTTAAGTACAAGAGGACTAACACTCTAACTTTCTATGATGTGAACCTCTCCTGTGAGTCCAGTTTTAGATTCCAATGGTTCCCTTTATTTTTACAGAATACCTTGGACCTTCTTATTGACGATGAAACATAGAAATTCCATCCGAATTTTATACAAAAGGAACAATGCCGACTTAAGTAAAAGGGGAGTGTCACTCTAACTTTCTATGATTTGAACCTCTCCTGTGAGTCCAGTTTTAGATTCCGATGCTTCACTTCAGGTTTACTGTTTACCTTGGACATTCTCATTGACGTCGAAACACAGAAATTCCATCCGAATTTAATACGAAAGGCACAATGCCGACTTAAGTACAAGAGGACAGACACTCTAACTTCCTTTGATTTAAACCTCTCCAGTGAGTCCAGTTTTAGATTCCGATGCTTCACTTCAGGTTTACTCTATCCCTTGGACCTTCTTATTGACGATGAATCACAGAAATTGCATCCGACTTTAATACAAAAGCCACAATGCCGACTTAAGTACAAGAGGACAGACACTCTAACCTTCTTTGATTTAAACCACTCCCGTGGGTCCAGTTTTTGATTCCGATGCTTCACTTCAGGTTTACTGAATCCCTTGGACCTTCTTATAGACGATGAAACACAGAAATTGCATCCGAATTTAATACAAAAGGCACAATGCCGACTTAAGTACAATAGGACCGACACTCTATCTTACTTTGATTTAAACCTCTGCTGTGAGTCCAGTTTTACATTCCATGCTTCACCTCAGGTTTACTGTATCCCTTGACCTTCTTATTAACGATGAAGCACAGAAATTGCATCCGAATTTAATACAAAAGGCACAATGCCGACTTAAGTACAGGAGGACGGACACACTAATTTTCTATGATTTGAACCTCTCCTGTGAGTCTAGTTTTAGATTCCGATGCTTCACTTCAGGTTTACTGTATCCCTTGGACCTTCTTATTGACGATGAAACACAGAAATTGCTACCGATTTTAATACAAATGGCACAATGCCGACTTAAGTACAAGAGGTCTGACACTCTAACTTTCTATGATGTGAACATCTCCTGTGGGTCCAGTTTTAGATTCCGAAGCTTCAGTTCAGGTTTACTGTATACCTTGGACCTTCTTATTAACGATGAAGCACAGAAATTGCATCCGAATTTAATACAAAAGGCACAATGCCGACTTAAGTACAAGAGGACTGACACTCTAACTTTCTGTGATTTGAACCTCTCCTGTGAGTCCAGTTTTAGATTCCGATGCTTCACTTCAGGTTTACTGTATCCCTTGGACCTTCTTATTGACGATGAAGCACAGAAATTGCATCCGAATTGCGTACAAAAGACACAATGCCGACTTAAGTACAAGAGGACAGACACTTTAACTTTATTTGATTTAAACCTCTCCTGTGAGTCCAGTTTTAGATTACGATGCTTCACTTCAGGTTTACTGTATCCCATGGACATTCTTATTGACGATGAAACAAAGAAATTGCATCCGAATTTAATACAAAAGGCACAATGCCGACTTAAGTACAACAGGACTGACACTCTAACTTTCTATGATTGGAACCTCTCCTGTGAGTCAAGTTTTAGATTCCGATGCTTCACTTCAGGTTTACAGTTTACCTAAGACCCTCTTATTGACGATGACACTCAGAAATTGCATCTGAATTTATTACAAAAGGCACAATGACGACTTAAGTACAAGAGGACTGACACTCTAACTTTCTATGATTTGAACCTGTCCTGTGAGTCCAGTTTTAGATTCCGATGCTTCACCTCAGGTTTACTGTATCCCTTGGACTTTATTATTGACGATATAACACAGAAATTGCATCCGAATTTTATACAAAAGGCACAATGCCGACTTAAGTACAAGAGGACTGACACTCTAAAATTCTGTGATTCGAACCTGTCCTGTGAGTCCAGTTTTAGATTCCGATGCTTCACTTCAGGTTTACAGTATCATTTGGACCTTTTTATTGACGATGAAATACAGAAATTGCATCCGAAATTAATACAAAAGGCACAATGCCGACTTAAGTACAATAGGACTGAAACTAACTTTCTATGATTTGAACATCTCCTGTGAATCCAGTAGTATATTCCGATGCTTCACTTCAGGTTTACTGTATCCTTTGGACCATCTGATTGACGATGAAACACAGAAATTGCATCCGAATTTAATACAAAAGTGACAATGCCGACTTAAGTACAAGTGGTCTGACACTCTAACTTTCTATGATGTGAACCTCTCCTGCGAATCCAGTTTTACATTCCGATGCTTCTCTTCAGTTTTACAGTATACCTTGGACCTTCTTATTGACGATGAAACATAGAAATTGCATTAGAAATTTTATTCAAAGGGCACAATGCCGATTTAAGTACAAGACGACTGACACTCTAAATTTCTGTGATTTGAACCTCTCCTGTACGTCCAGTTTTAGATTCCGATGCTTCACTTCAGGTTTACTGTATCCTTTGGACCTTTTTATTGGCGATGAAACACAGAAATTGCATCCGAATTTAATACAAAAGGCACAATGCTGACTTATGTACAAGAGGACTGACACTCTATCTTTCGATGATTTGGACCTCTCCTATGAGTCCAGTTTTAGATTCCGATGCTTCACTTAATGTTTACTGTATCCCTTGGACCATCTTATTGACGATGAACCACAGAAATTGCATCCGAATTTAGTACAAAAGTGACAATGCCGTCTTAAGTACAAGAGGACTGACGCTAGAAATTTCTATGATTTGAACCTCTCCTGTGAGTTGAGTTTTAGATTCCGATGCTTCGCTTCAGGTTTACTGTATAACTTGGACCTTCTTATTGATGATCAAACCCAGAAATTGCATCCGAATTTAATACAAAAGGCACAGTGCCGACTTAAGTACAGGAGGACTGACACTCTCACTATCTATGATTTGAACCTCTCCTGTGAGTCCAGTTTTAGATTCCGATGCTTCACTTCAGGTTTATTGTATCCCTTGGACTTTCTTATTGACGATGAAGCACAGAAATTGTTCCGAATTTAATACAAAAGGCACAATGCCGACTTAAGTACAAGAGGACAGACACTCTAACTTTCTTTGATTTAAACCTCTCCTGTGAGTCCAGTTTTAGATTCCGATGCTTCACTTCAGGTTTACTGTATCCCATGGACATTCTTATTGACGATGAAACACAGAAATTGCATCCCAATTAAATACAAAAGGCACAATGCCGACTTAAGTACAAGAGGACTGACACTCTAACTTTCTATGATTGGAACCTCTCCTGTGAGTCCAGTTTAAGATTCCGATGCTTCACTTCAGGTTTACAGTATACCTAAGACCTTCTTATTGACAATGAAACACAGAAATTGCATCCGAATTTCATACAAAGGCACAATGCCGACCTATGTACAAGAGGACCGACACTCTAACTTTCTATGATGTGAACCTCTCCTGTGAATCCAGTTTTAGATTCCGAAGCTTCTCTTCAGTTTTACAGTATACCTTGGACCTTCTTATTGACGATGAAACATAGAAATTGCATTAGAAATTTTATAGAAAAGGCACAATGCCGACTTAAGTACAAGACGACTGACACTCTAACTTTCTATGATTGGAACCTTCCCTGTGAGTCCAGTTTTAGATTCCGATGCTTCACTTCAGGTTTACTGTATCCCTTGGACCTTCTTATTGACGATGAAACACAGAAATTGCTACCGAATTTAATACAAACGGCACAATGCCTACTTAAGTACAAGAGGACTCACACTCTAACTTTCTATGATGTGAACCTCTCCTGTGAATCCAGTTTTAGATTCCGAAGCTTCTCTTCAGTTTTACAGTATACCTTGGACCTTCTTATTGACGATGAAACATAGAAATTGCATTAGAAATTTTATAGAAAAGGCACAATGCCGACTTAAGTACAAGACGACTGACACTCTAAATTTCTGTGATTTGAAACTCTCCTGTACGTCCAGTTTTAGATTCCGATGCTTCACTTCAGGTTTACTGTATCCCTTGGACCATCTTATTGACGATGAAACACAGAAATTGCATCCGAATTTAATACAAAAGTGACAATGCCGACTTAAGTACAAGAGGACTGACACTCTAACTTTCTATGATCGCAACGTCTCCTGTGAGACCAGTTTTAGATTCCGATGCATCACTTCATGTTTACTGTATACCTTGGCCCTTCTTATTGTCGATGGAACACAGAAATTGCATCCGAATTTATTACAAAAGGCACAATGCCGACTTAAGTACAAGAGGATAGACACTCTAACTATCTTTGATATAAACTTCTCCTGTGAGTCCAGTTATAGATTCCGATGCTTCACTTCATGTCTACTGTATCCCTTGGACCTTCTTATTGATGACGAAACACAGAAATTGCATCCGAATTTAATACCAAAGGCACAATGTCGACTTTAGTACAATGGGAGTGTTACTCTAACTTTCTATGATTTGAACCTCTCCTGTGAGTCCAGTTTTAGATTCCGATGCTTCACTTCAGGTTTACTATATACCTTGGACCTTCTTATAGACGATGAAACACAGAAATGGCATCCGAATTTAATACAAAAGGAACAATGCCGACTTAAGTACAAGAGGACTGACACTATTACTTTCTATGATTTGAACCTCTCCTGTGAGTTGAGTTTTAGATTCCGATGCTGCACTTTAGGTTTACTGTATCCCATGGACATTTTTATTGACGATGAAACTCTGAAATTGCATCCGAATTTAATACAAAAGGCACAATGCCGACTTAAGTACAAGAGGACTGACACTCTATCTTTCTATGATTTGAACCTCTCCTGTGGGTCCAGTTTTAGATTCCGATGCTTCACTTCAGGTTTACTGTATCCCTTGGACCTTCTTATTGACGATGAAACACAGAAATTGCTACCGAATTTAATACAAACAGCACAATGCCGACTTAAGTACAAGAGGACTAACACTCTAACTTTCTATGATGTGAACCTCTCCTGTGAGTCCAGTTTTAGATTCCAATGGTTCCCTTTATTTTTACAGAATACCTTGGACCTTCTTATTGACGATGAAACATAGAAATTCCATCCGAATTTTATACAAAAGGAACAATGCCGACTTAAGTAAAAGTTGAGTGTCACTCTAACTTTCTACGATATGAAACCTCTCCTGTGAGTCCAGTTTTAGATTCCGATGCTTCACTTCAGGTTTACTGTTTACCTTGGACATTTTCATTGACGTCGAAACACAGAAATTCCATCCGAATTTAATACGAAAGGCACAATGCCGACTTAAGTACAAGAGGACAGACACTCTAACTTCCTTCGATTTAAACCTCTCCAGTGAGTCCAGTTTTAGATTCCGATGCTTCACTTCAGGTTTACTCTATCCCTTGGACCTTCTTATTGACGATGAATCACAGAAATTGCATCCGAATTTAATACAAAAGCCACAATGCCGACTTAAGTACAAGAGGACAGACACTCTAACCTTCTTTGATTTAAACCACTCCCGTGGGTCCAGTTTTTGATTCCGATGCTTCACTTCAGGTTTACTGAATCCCTTGGACCTTCTTATAGACGATGAAACACAGAAATTGCATCCGAATTTAATACAAAAGGCACAATGCCGACTTAAGTACAATAGGACCGACACTCTATCTTACTTTGATTTAAACCTCTGCTGTGAGTCCAGTTTTAGATTCCATGCTTCACCTCAGGTTTACTGTATCCCTTGACCTTCTTATTAACGATGAAGCACAGAAATCTCATCCGAATTTAATACAAAAGGCACAATGCCGACTTAAGTACAGGAGGACTGACACACTAATTTTCTATGATTTGAACCTCTCCTGTGAGTCTAGTTTTAGATTCCGATGCTTCACTTCAGGTTTACTGTATCCCTTGGACCTTCTTATTGACGATGAAACACAGAAATTGCTACCGATTTTAATACAAATGGCACAATGCCGACTTAAGTACAAGAGGTCTGACACTCTAACTTTCTATGATGTGAACATCTCCTGTGGGTCCAGTTTTAGATTCCGAAGCTTCAGTTCAGGTTTACTGTATACCTTGGACCTTCTTATTAACGATGAAGCACAGAAATTGCATCCGAATTTAATACAAAAGGCACAATGCCGACTTAAGTACAAGAGGACTGACACTCTAACTTTCTGTGTTTTGAACCTCTCCTGTGAGTCCAGTTTTAGATTCCGATGCTTCACTTCAGGTTTACTGTATCCCTTGGACCTTCTTATTGACGATGAAGCACAGAAATTGCATCCGAATTGCGTACAAAAGACACAATGCCGACTTAAGTACAAGAGGACAGACACTTTAACTTTATTTGATTTAAACCTCTCCTGTGAGTCCAGTTTTAGATTACGATGCTTCACTTCAGGTTTACTGTATCCCATGGACATTCTTATTGACGATGAAACAAAGAAATTGCATCCGAATTTAATACAAAAGGCACAATGCCGACTTAAGTACAACAGGACTGACACTCTAACTTTCTATGATTGGAACCTCTCCTGTGAGTCAAGTTTTAGATTCCGATGCTTCACTTCAGGTTTACAGTTTACCTAAGACCCTCTTATTGACGATGACACTCAGAAATTGCATCCGAATTTATTACAAAAGGCACAATGACGACTTAAGTACAAGAGGACTGACACTCTAACTTTCTATGATTTGAAACTGTCCTGTGAGTCCAGTTTTAGATTCCGATGCTTCACCTCAGGTTTACTGAATCCCTTGGACCTTCTTATTGACGATGAAACACAGAAATTGCAACCGAATTTAAAACAAACGGCACAATGTCGACTTAAGTACAAGAGGACTGACACTCTAACTTTCTGTGATTTGAACCTCTCCTGTGAGTCAAGTTTTAGATTCCGATGCTTCAGTTCAGGTTTACTGTATCCCTTGGACTTTATTATTGACGATATAACACAGAAATTGCATCCGAATTTAATACAAAAGGCACAATGCCGACTTAAGTACAAGAGGACTGTCACTCTAAAATTCTGTGATTCGAACCTGTCCTGTGAGTCCAGTTTTAGATTCCGATGCTTCACTTCAGGTTTACAGTATCATTTGGACCTTTTTATTGACGATGAAATACAGAAATTGCATCCGAAATTAATACAAAAGGCACAATGCCGACTTAAGTACAATAGGACTGAAACTCTAACTTTCTATGATTTGAACATCTCCTGTGAATCCAGTAGTATATTCCGATGCTTCACTTCAGGTTTACTGTATCCTTTGGACCATCTGATTGACGATGAAACACAGAAATTGCATCCGAATTTAATACAAAAGTGACAATGCCGACTTAAGTACAAGTGGTCTGACACTCTAACTTTCTATGATGTGAACCTCTCCTGCGAATCCAGTTTTACATTCCGATGCTTCTCTTTAGTTTTACAGTATACCTTGGACCTTCTTATTGACGATGAAACATAGAAATTGCATTAGAAATTTTATTCAAAGGGCACAATGCCGATTTAGGTACAAGACGACTGACACTCTAAATTTCTGTGATTTGAACCTCTCCTGTACGTCCAGTTTTAGATTCCGATGCTTCACTTCAGGTTTACTGTATCCTTTGGACCTTTTTATTGGCGATGAAACATTGAAATTGCATCCGAATTTAATACAAAAGGCACAATGCTGACTTATGTACAAGAGGACTGACACTGTATCTTTCGATGATTTGGACCTCTCCTATGAGTCCAGTTTTAGATTCCGATGCTTCACTTAATGTTTACTGTATCCCTTGGACCATCTTATTGACGATGAACCACAGAAATTGCATCCGAATTTAGTACAAAAGTGACAATGCCGTCTTAAGTACAAGAGGACTGACACTAGAAATTTCTATGATTTGAACCTCTCCTGTGAGTTGAGTTTTAGATTCCGATGCTTCGCTTCAGGTTTACTGTATAACTTGGACCTTCTTATTGATGATCAAACCCAGAAATTGCATCCGAATTTAATACAAAAGGCACAGTGCCGACTTAAGTACAGGAGGACTGACACTCTCACTATCTATGATTTGAACCTCTCCTGTGAGTCCAGTTTTAGATTCCGATGCTTCACTTCAGGTTTATTGTATCCCTTGGACTTTCTTATTGACGATGAAGCACAGAAATTGTTCCGAATTTAATACAAAAGGCACAATGCCGACTTAAGTATAAGAGGACAGACACTCTAACTTTCTTTGATTTAAACCTCTCCTGTGAGTCCAGTTTTAGATTCCGATGCTTCACTTCAGGTTTACTGTATCCCATGGTCATTCTTTTTGACGATGAAACACAGAAATTGCATCCCAATTAAATACAAAAGGCACAATGCCGACTTAAGTACAAGAGGACAGACACTCTAACTTTCTATGATTGGAACCTCTCCTGTGAGTCCAGTTTAAGATTCCGATGCTTCACTTCAGGTTTACAGTATACCTAAGACCTTCTTATTGACAATGAAACACAGAAATTGCATCCGAATTTCATACAAAGGCACAATGCCGACCTATGTACAAGAGGACCGACACTCTAACTTTCTATGATGTGAACCTCTCCTGTGAATCCAGTTTTAGATTCCGAAGCTTCTCTTCAGTTTTACAGTATACCTTGGACCTTCTTATTGACGATGAAACATAGAAATTGCATTAGAAATTTTATAGAAAAGGCACAATGCCGACTTAAGTACAAGACGACTGACACTCTAACTTTCTATGATTGGAACCTCTCCTGTGAGTCCAGTTTTAGATTCCGATGCTTCACTTCAGGTTTACTGTATCCCTTGGACCTTCTTATTGACGATGAAACACAGAAATTGCTACCGAATTTAATACAAACGGCACAATGCCTACTTAAGTACAAGAGGACTGACACTCTAACTTTCTATGATGTGAACCTCTCCTGTGAATCCAGTTTTAGATTCCGAAGCTTGTCTTCAGTTTTACAGTATACCTTGGACCTTCTTATTGACGATGAAACATAGAAATTGCATTAGAAATTTTATAGAAAAGGCACAATGCCGACTTAAGTACAAGACGACTGACACTCTAAATTTCTGTGATTTGAACCTCTCCTGTACGTCCAGTTTTAGATTCCGATGCTTCAGTTCAGGTTTACTGTATCCCTTGGACCTTTTTATTGACGATGAAACACAGAAATTGCATCCGAATTTAATACAAAAGGCACAGTGCCGACTTAAGTACAAGAAGACTGACACTCTAACTTTCTGTGATTTGAACCTCTCCTGTGAGTCCAGTTTCAGATTCCGATGCTTCACTTCAGGTTTACTGTATCCTTTGGACCTTTTTATTGACGATGAAACACAGAAATTGCATCCGAATTTAATACAAAAGGCACAATGCCGACTTAAGTACAAGAGGACTGACACTCTATCTTTCTATGATTTGAACCTCTCCTGTGAGTCCAGTTTTAGATTCCGATGCTCCACTTCAGGTTTACTGTATCCCTTGGACCATCTTATTGACGATGAAACACAGAAATTGCATCCGAATTTAATACAAAAGTGACAATGCCGACTTAAGTACAAGAGGACTGACACTCTAACTTTCTATGATCGCAACGTCTCCTGTGAGACCAGTTTTAGATTCCGATGCTTCACTTCATGTTTACTGTATACCTTGGCCCTTCTTATTGTCGATGGAACACAGAAATTGCATCCGAATTTATTACAAAAGGCACAATGCCGACTTAAGTACAAGAGGATAGACACTCTAACTAACTTTGATTTAAACTTCTCCTGTGAGTCCAGTTATAGATTCCGATGCTTCACTTCATGTCTACTGTATCCCTTGGACCTTCTTATTGACGACGAAACACAGAAATTGCATCCGAATTTAATACCAAAGGCACAATGTCGACTTTAGTACAATGGGAGTGACACTCTAACTTTCTATGATTTGAACCTCTCCTGTGAGTCCAGTTTTAGATTCCGATGCTTCACTTCAGGTTTACTATATACCTTGGACCTTCTTATAGACGATGAAACACAGAAATGGCATCCGAATTTAATACAAAAGGCACAATGCCGACTTAAGTACAAGAGGACTGACACTATTACTTTCTATGATTTGAACCTCTCCTGTGAGTTGAGTTTTAGATTCCGATGCTTCACTTTAGGTTTACTGTATCCCATGGACATTTTTATTGACGATGAAACTCTGAAATTGCATCCGAATTTAATACAAAAGGCACAATGCCGACTTAAGTACAAGAGGACTGACACTCTAACTTTCTATGATTTGAACCTCTCCTGTGGGTCCAGTTTTAGATTCCGATGCTTCACTTCAGGTTTACTGTATCCCTTGGACCTTCTTATTGACGATGAAACACAGAAATTGCTACCGAATTTAATACAAACAGCACAATGCCGACTTAAGTACAAGAGGACTAACACTCTAACTTTCTATGATGTGAACCTCTCCTGTGAGTCCAGTTTTAGATTCCAATGGTTCCCTTTATTTTTACAGAATACCTTGGACCTTCTTATTGACGATGAAACATAGAAATTCCATCCGAATTTTATACAAAAGGCACAATGCCGACTGAAGTAAAAGGGGAGTGTCACTCTAACTTTCTATGATTTGAACCTCTACTGTGAGTCCAGTTTTAGATTCCGATGCTTCACTTCAGGTTTACTGTATACCTTGGACATTCTCATTGACGTCGAAACACAGAAATTCCATCCGAATTTAATACAAAAGGCACAATGCCGACTTAAGTACAAGAGGACAGACACTCTAACTTCCTTTGATTTAAACCTCTCCAGTGAGTCCAGTTTTAGATTCCGATGCTTCACTTCAGGTTTACTCTATCCCTTGGACCTTCTTATTGACGATGAATCACAGAAATTGCATCCGAATTTAATACAAAAGCCACAATGCCGACTTAAGTACAAGAGGACAGACACTCTAAACTTCTTTGATTTAAACCACTCCCGTGGGTCCAGTTTTTGTTTCCGATGCTTCACTTCAGGTTTACTGAATCCCTTGGACCTTCTTATAGACGATGAAACACAGAAATTGCATCCGAATTTAATACAAAAGGCACAATGCCGACTTAAGTACAAGAGGACCGACACTCTATCTTACTTTGATTTAAACCTCTGCTGTGAGTCCAGTTTTAGATTTCGATGCTTCACTCAGGTTTACTGTATCCGTTGGACCTTCTTATTGACGATGAAACACAGAAATTGCATTCCGAATTTAATACAAAAGGCACAATGCCGACTTAATTACAAGAGGACTGACACTCTAACTTTCAATGATTTGAACCTCTCCTGTGTGTCCAGTTTTAGATTCCGATGCTTCACTTCAGCTTTCCTGTATACCTTGGACCTTCTTATTGACGATGAAACACAGAAATTGCATCCGAATTTAATACAAAAGGCACAATGCCGACATAAGTGCAAGAGGAATGACACTCTCACTTTCTATGATTTGAACCTCTCCTGTGAGTCCAGTTTTAGATTCCGATGCTTCACTTCAGGTTTACTGTATCCCTTGACCTTCTTATTAACGATGAAGCACAGAAATTGCATCCGAATTTAATACAAAAGGCACAATGCCGACTTAAGTACAAGTGGACTGACACACTAATTTTCTATGATTTGAACCTCTCCTGTGAGTCTAGTTTTAGATTCCGATGCTTCACTTCAGGTTTACTGTATCCCTTGGACCTTCTTATTGACGATGAAACACAGAAATTGCTACCGATTTTAATGCAAACGGCACAATGCCGACTTAAGTACAAGAGGTCTGACACTCTAACTTTCTATGATGTGAACATCTCCTGTGGGTCCAGTTTTAGATTCCGATGCTTCTCTTCAGTTTTACAGTATACCTTGGACCTTCTTATTGACGATGAAACATAGAAATTGCATCCGAATTTTATACAAAAGGCACAATGCCGACTTAAGTACAAGAGGACTGACACTCTAACTTTCTTTGATTTGAACCATTCCTGTACGTCCAGTTTTAGATTCCGATGCTTCAGTTCAGGTCTACTGTATACCTTGGACCTTCTTATTAACGATGAAGCACAGAAATTGCATCCGAATTTAATACAAAAGGCACAATGCCGACTTAAGTACAAGAGGACAGACACTTTAACTTTATTTGATTTAAACCTCTCCTGTGAGTCCAGTTTTAGATTACGATGCTTCACTTCAGGTTTACTGTATCCCATGGACATTCTTATTGACGATGAAACAAAGAAATTGCATCCGAATTTAATACAAAAGGCACAATGCCGACTTAAGTACAACAGGACTGACACTCTAACTTTCTATGATTGGAACCTCTCCTGTGAGTCCAGTTTTAGATTCCGATGCTTCACTTCAGGTTTACAGTTTACCTAAGACCTTCTTATTGACGATGACACTCAGAAATTGCATCCGAATTTATTACAAAAGGCACAATGCCGACTTAAGTACAAGAGGTTTGACACTCTAAAATTCTGTGATTCGAACCTGTCCTGTGAGTCCAGTTTTAGATTCAGATGCTTCACTTCAGGTTTACAGTATCATTTGGACCTTTTTATTGACGATGAAATACAGAAATTGCATCCGAAATTAATACAAAAGGCACAATGCCGACTTAAGTACAATAGGACTGACACTCTAACTTTCTATGATTTGAACATCTCCTGTGAATCCAGTAGCATATTCCGATGCTTCACTTCAGGTTTACTGTATCCTTTGGACCATCTGATTGACGATGAAACACAGAAATTGCATCCGAATTTAATACAAAAGTGACAATGCCGACTTAAGTACAAGTGGTCTGACACTCTAACTTTCTATGATGTGAACCTCTCCTGCGAATCCAGTTTTAGATTCCGATGCTTCTCTTCAGATTTACAGTATACCTTGGACCTTCTTATTGACGATGAAACATAGAAATTACATTAGAAATTTTATTCAAAGGGCACAATGCCGATTTAAGTACAAGACGACCACACTCTAAATTTCTGTAATTTGAACCTCTCCTGTACGTCAATTTTAGATTCCGATGCTTCAGTTCAGTTTCACTGTATCCCTTGACCCTTTTTCTTGACGATAAAAGACAGAAATTGCATCCGAATTTAATACAAAAGGCACAATGCCGACTTAAGTACAAGAGGACAGACACTCTAACTTACTTTGATTTATACTTCTCCTGTTAGTCCAGTTTTAGGTTCCGATGCTTCATTCCCCGTTTACTGTATTCCTTGGACCTTCTTATTGGCGACGAAACACAGAAATTGCATCCGAATTTAATACCAAAGGCACAATGTTGACTTAAGTACAAGGGGAGTGACACTCTATCTTTCTATTATTTGAACCTCTCCTGTGAGTCCACTTTTAGATTCCGATGCTTCACTTCAGGTTTACTATATACCTTGGTCCTTCTTATAGACGATGAAACACAGAAATTGCATCCGAATTTAATACAAAATGCACAATGCCGACTTAAGTACAAGAGGACTGACACTATAACTTTCTATGATTTGAACCTCTCCTGTGAGTCCAGTTTTAGTTTCCGATGCTTCAGTTCAGGTTTACTGTATAACTTGGACCTTCTTATTGATGATCAAACACAGAAATTGCATCCGAATTTAATACAAAAGGCACAATGCCGACTTAAGTACAAGAGGACTGACACTCTCACTATCTATGATTTGAACCTCTCCTGTGAGTCCAGTTTTAGATTCCGAAGCTTCACTTCAGGTTTACTGTATCCCTTGGACCTTCTTATTGACGATGAAGCACAGAAATTGCATCCGAATTTAATACAAAAGACACAATGCCGACTTAAGTACAAGAGGACAGACCCTATAACTTTATTTGATTTAAACTTCTCCTGTGAGTCCAGTTTTAGATTCCGATGCTTCACTTCAGGTTTACTGTATCCCTTGGACGTTCTTATTGACGATGAAACACAGAAATTGCATCCGAATTTAATAAAAAAGGCACAATGCCGACTTAAGTACAATAGGACTGACACTCTAACTTTCTATGATTTGAACATCTCCTGTGAATCCAGTTGTATATTCCGATGCTTCACTTCAGGTTTACTGTATCCCTTGGACCATCTGATTGACGGTGAAACACAGAAATTGCATCCGAATTTAATACAAAAGTGACAATGCCGACTTAAGTACAAGTGGACTGACACTCTAACTTTCTATGATTAGATCGTCTCCTGTGATTCCAGTTTTATATTCCGATGCTTCACTTCAGGTTTACTGTATACCTTGGCCCTTCTTATTGTCGATGAAACACAGAAATTGCATCCGAATTTAATACAAAAGGCACAATGCCGACTTAAGTACAAGAGGACTGACACTCTCACTATCTATGATTTGAACCTCTCCTGTGAGTCCAGTTTTAGATTCCGAAGCTTCACTTCAGGTTTACTGTATCCCTTGGACCTTCTTATTGACGATGAAGCACAGAAATTGCATCCGAATTTAATACAAAAGACACAATGCCGACTTAAGTACAAGAGGACAGACCCTATAACTTTATTTGATTTAAACTTCTCCTGTGAGTCCAGTTTTAGATTCCGATGCTTCACTTCAGGTTTACTGTATCCCTTGGACGTTCTTATTGACGATGAAACACAGAAATTGCATCCGAATTTAATAAAAAAGGCACAATGCCGACTTAAGTACAATAGGACTGACACTCTAACTTTCTATGATTTGAACCTCTGCTGTGAGTCCAGTTGTAGATTCCGATGCTTTACTTCAGGTTTACTATATACCTTGGACCTCATCATTGACGATGAAACACAGAAATTGCATCCGAATTTAATACAAAAGGCACAATGCCGACTTAAGTACAAGAGGACAGACACTATAACTTTCTATGATTTGAACCTCTCCTGTGAGTTGAGTTTTACATTCCGATGATACACTTCAGGTTTACTGTATAACTTGGACCTTGTTATTGATGTTCAAACACAGAAATTGCATCCGAATTTAATACAAAAGGCACAATGCCGACTTAAGTACAAGAGGACTGACACTCTATCTTTCTATGATTTGAACCTCTCCTGTGAGTCCAGTTTTAGATTCCGATGCTTCACTTCAGGTTTACTGTATCCCTTGGACCATCTTATTGACGATGAAACACAGAAATTGCATCCGAATTTAATACAAAAGTGACAATGCCGACTTAAGTACAAGAGGACTGACACTCTAACTTTCTATGATCCCAACGTCTCCTGTGAGACCAGTTTTAGATTCCGATGCTTCACTTCATGTTTACTGTATACCTTGGCCCTTCTTATTGTCGATGGAACACAGAAATTGCATCCGAATTTATTACAAAAGGCACAATGCCGACTTAAGTACAAGAGGATAGACACTCTAACTTACTTTGATTTAAACTTCTCCTGTGAGTCCAGTTATAGATTCCGATGCTTCACTTCATGTTTACTGTATACCTTGGACCTTCTTATTGACGACGAAACACAGAAATTGCATCCGAATTTAATACCAAAGGCCCAATGTCGACTTTAGTACAATGGGAGTGACACTCTAACTTTCTATGATTTGAACCTCTCCTGTGAGTCCAGTTTTAGATTCCGATGCTTCACTTCAGGTTTACTATATACCTTGGACCTTCTTATAGACGATGAAACACAGAAATGGCATCCGAATTTAATACAAAAGGCACAATGCCGACTTAAGTACAAGAGGACTGACACTATTACTTTCTATGATTTGAACCTCTCCTGTGAGTTGAGTTTTAGATTCCGATGCTTCACTTTAGGTTTACTGTATCCCATGGACATTTTTATTGACGATGAAACTCTGAAATTGCATCCGAATTTAATACAAAAGGCACAATGCCGACTAAAGTACAAGAGGACTGACACTCTAACTTTCTATGATTTGAACCTCTCCTGTGGGTCCAGTTTTAGATTCCGATGCTTCATTTCAGGTTTACTGTATCCCTTGGACCTTCTTATTGACGATGAAACACAGAAATTGCTACCGAATTTAATACAAACAGCACAATGCCGACTTAAGTACAAGAGGACTAACACTCTAACTTTCTATGATGTGAACCTCTCCTGTGAGTCCAGTTTTAGATTCCAATGGTTCCCTTTATTTTTACAGAATACCTTGGACCTTCTTATTGACGATGAAACATAGAAATTCCATCCGAATTTTATACAAAAGGCACAATGCCGACTTAAGTAAAAGGGGAGTGTCACTCTAACTTTCTATGATTTGAACCTCTCCTGTGAGTTCAGTTTCAGATTCCGATGCTTCACTTCAGGTTTACTGTATACCTTGGACATTCTCATTGACGCCGAAACACAGAAATTCCATCCGAATTTAATACAAAAGGCACAATGCCGACTTAAGTACAAGAGGACAGACACCCTAACTTCCTTTGATTTAAACCTCTCCAGTGAGTCCAGTTTTAGATTCCGATGCGTCACTTCAGGTTTACTGTATAACTTGGACCTTCTTATTGATGATCAAACACAGAAATTGCTACCGAATTTAATACAAACAGCACAATGCCGACTTAAGTACAAGAGGACTAACACTCTAACTTTCTATGATGTGAACCTCTCCTGTGAGTCCAGTTTTAGATTCCAATGGTTCCCTTTATTTTTACAGAATACCTTGGACCTTCTTATTGACGATGAAACATAGAAATTCCATCCGAATTTTATACAAAAGGCACAATGCCGACTTAAGTAAAAGGGGAGTGTCACTCTAACTTTCTATGATTTGAACCTCTCCTGTGAGTCCAGTTTTAGTTTCCGATGCTTCAGTTCAGGTTTACTGTATAACTTGGACCTTCTTATTGATGATCAAACACAGAAATTGCATCCGAATTTAATACAAAAGGCACAATGCCGACTTAAGTACAAGAGGACAGACACCCTAACTTCCTTTGATTTAAACCTCTCCAGTGAGTCCAGTTTTAGATTCCGATGCGTCACTTCAGGTTTACTGTATACCTTGGACATTCTTATTGACGATGAAACACAGAAATTGCATCCGAATTTAATAAAAAAGGCACAATGCCGACTTAAGTACAATAGGACTGACACTCTAACTTTCTATGATTTGAACATCTCCTGTGAATCCAGTTGTATATTCCGATGCTTCACTTCAGGTTTACTGTATCCCTTGGACCATCTGATTGACGGTGAAACACAGAAATTGCATCCGAATTTAATACAAAAGTGACAATGCCGACTTAAGTACAAGTGGACTGACACTCTAACTTTCTATGATTAGATCGTCTCCTGTGATTCCAGTTTTATATTCCGATGCTTCACTTCAGGTTTACTGTATACCTTGGCCCTTCTTATTGTCGATGAAACACAGAAATTGCATCCGAATTTAATACAAAAGGCACAATGCCGACTTAAGTACAAGAGGACTGACACTCTCACTATCTATGATTTGAACCTCTCCTGTGAGTCCAGTTTTAGATTCCGAAGCTTCACTTCAGGTTTACTGTATCCCTTGGACCTTCTTATTGACGATGAAGCACAGAAATTGCATCCGAATTTAATACAAAAGACACAATGCCGACTTAAGTACAAGAGGACAGACCCTATAACTTTATTTGATTTAAACTTCTCCTGTGAGTCCAGTTTTAGATTCCGATGCTTCACTTCAGGTTTACTGTATCCCTTGGACGTTCTTATTGACGATGAAACACAGAAATTGCATCCGAATTTAATAAAAAAGGCACAATGCCGACTTAAGTACAATAGGACTGACACTCTAACTTTCTATGATTTGAACCTCTGCTGTGAGTCCAGTTGTAGATTCCGATGCTTTACTTCAGGTTTACTATATACCTTGGACCTCATCATTGACGATGAAACACAGAAATTGCATCCGAATTTAATACAAAAGGCACAATGCCGACTTAAGTACAAGAGGACAGACACTATAACTTTCTATGATTTGAACCTCTCCTGTGAGTTGAGTTTTACATTCCGATGATACACTTCAGGTTTACTGTATAACTTGGACCTTGTTATTGATGTTCAAACACAGAAATTGCATCCGAATTTAATACAAAAGGCACAATGCCGACTTAAGTACAAGAGGACTGACACTCTATCTTTCTATGATTTGAACCTCTCCTGTGAGTCCAGTTTTAGATTCCGATGCTTCACTTCAGGTTTACTGTATCCCTTGGACCATCTTATTGACGATGAAACACAGAAATTGCATCCGAATTTAATACAAAAGTGACAATGCCGACTTAAGTACAAGAGGACTGACACTCTAACTTTCTATGATCCCAACGTCTCCTGTGAGACCAGTTTTAGATTCCGATGCTTCACTTCATGTTTACTGTATACCTTGGCCCTTCTTATTGTCGATGGAACACAGAAATTGCATCCGAATTTATTACAAAAGGCACAATGCCGACTTAAGTACAAGAGGATAGACACTCTAACTTACTTTGATTTAAACTTCTCCTGTGAGTCCAGTTATAGATTCCGATGCTTCACTTCATGTTTACTGTATACCTTGGACCTTCTTATTGACGACGAAACACAGAAATTGCATCCGAATTTAATACCAAAGGCCCAATGTCGACTTTAGTACAATGGGAGTGACACTCTAACTTTCTATGATTTGAACCTCTCCTGTGAGTCCAGTTTTAGATTCCGATGCTTCACTTCAGGTTTACTATATACCTTGGACCTTCTTATAGACGATGAAACACAGAAATGGCATCCGAATTTAATACAAAAGGCACAATGCCGACTTAAGTACAAGAGGACTGACACTATTACTTTCTATGATTTGAACCTCTCCTGTGAGTTGAGTTTTAGATTCCGATGCTTCACTTTAGGTTTACTGTATCCCATGGACATTTTTATTGACGATGAAACTCTGAAATTGCATCCGAATTTAATACAAAAGGCACAATGCCGACTAAAGTACAAGAGGACTGACACTCTAACTTTCTATGATTTGAACCTCTCCTGTGGGTCCAGTTTTAGATTCCGATGCTTCATTTCAGGTTTACTGTATCCCTTGGACCTTCTTATTGACGATGAAACACAGAAATTGCTACCGAATTTAATACAAACAGCACAATGCCGACTTAAGTACAAGAGGACTAACACTCTAACTTTCTATGATGTGAACCTCTCCTGTGAGTCCAGTTTTAGATTCCAATGGTTCCCTTTATTTTTACAGAATACCTTGGACCTTCTTATTGACGATGAAACATAGAAATTCCATCCGAATTTTATACAAAAGGCACAATGCCGACTTAAGTAAAAGGGGAGTGTCACTCTAACTTTCTATGATTTGAACCTCTCCTGTGAGTTCAGTTTCAGATTCCGATGCTTCACTTCAGGTTTACTGTATACCTTGGACATTCTCATTGACGCCGAAACACAGAAATTCCATCCGAATTTAATACAAAAGGCACAATGCCGACTTAAGTACAAGAGGACAGACACCCTAACTTCCTTTGATTTAAACCTCTCCAGTGAGTCCAGTTTTAGATTCCGATGCGTCACTTCAGGTTTACTGTATAACTTGGACCTTCTTATTGATGATCAAACACAGAAATTGCTACCGAATTTAATACAAACAGCACAATGCCGACTTAAGTACAAGAGGACTAACACTCTAACTTTCTATGATGTGAACCTCTCCTGTGAGTCCAGTTTTAGATTCCAATGGTTCCCTTTATTTTTACAGAATACCTTGGACCTTCTTATTGACGATGAAACATAGAAATTCCATCCGAATTTTATACAAAAGGCACAATGCCGACTTAAGTAAAAGGGGAGTGTCACTCTAACTTTCTATGATTTGAACCTCTCCTGTGAGTCCAGTTTTAGTTTCCGATGCTTCAGTTCAGGTTTACTGTATAACTTGGACCTTCTTATTGATGATCAAACACAGAAATTGCATCCGAATTTAATACAAAAGGCACAATGCCGACTTAAGTACAAGAGGACTGACACTCTCACTATCTATGATTTGAACCTCTCCTGTGAGTCCAGTTTTAGATTCCGAAGCTTCACTTCAGGTTTACTGTATCCCTTGGACCTTCTTATTGACGATGAAGCACAGAAATTGCATCCGAATTTAATACAAAAGACACAATGCCGACTTAAGTACAAGAGGACAGACCCTATAACTTTATTTGATTTAAACTTCTCCTGTGAGTCCAGTTTTAGATTCCGATGCTTCACTTCAGGTTTACTGTATCCCTTGGACGTTCTTATTGACGATGAAACACAGAAATTGCATCCGAATTTAATAAAAAAGGCACAATGCCGACTTAAGTACAATAGGAGTGACACTCTAACTTTCTATGATTTGAACATCTCCTGTGAATCCAGTTGTATATTCCGATGCTTCACTTCAGGTTTACTGTATCCCTTGGACCATCTGATTGACGGTGAAACACAGAAATTGCATCCGAATTTAATACAAAAGTGACAATGCCGACTTAAGTACAAGAGGACTGACACTCTAACTTTCTATGATTAGATCGTCTCCTGTGATTCCAGTTTTATATTCCGATGCTTCACTTCAGGTTTACTGTATACCTTGGCCCTTCTTATTGTCGATGAAACACAGAAATTGCATCCGAATTTAATATAAAAGGCACAATGCCGACTTAAGTACAAGAGGACAGGCACTCTAACTTTCTGTGATTTAAACTCCTCCTGTGAGTCCAGTTTTAGATTCGAATGCTTCACTTCAGGTTTACTGTATCCCTTGGACCTTCTTATAGACGACGAAACACAGTAATTGCATCCGAATTTAATACAAAAGGCACAATGTCGACTTAAGTACAAGGGGAGTCACACTCTAACTTTCTATGATTTGAACCTCTGCTGTGAGTCCAGTTGTAGATTCCGATGCTTTACTTCAGGTTTACTATATACCTTGGACCTCATCATTGACGATGAAACACAGAAATTGCATCCGAATTTAATACAAAAGGCACAATGCCGACTTAAGTACAAGAGGACAGACACTATAACTTTCTATGATTTGAACCTCTCCTGTGAGTTGAGTTTTACATTCCGATGATACACTTCAGGTTTACTGTATAACTTGGACCTTGTTATTGATGTTCAAACACAGAAATTGCATCCGAATTTAATACAAAAGGCACAATGCCGACTTAAGTACAAGAGGACTGACACTCTATCTTTCTATGATTTGAACCTCTCCTGTGAGTCCAGTTTTAGATTCCGATGCTTCACTTCAGGTTTACTGTATCCCTTGGACCATCTTATTGACGATGAAACACAGAAATTGCATCCGAATTTAATACAAAAGTGACAATGCCGACTTAAGTACAAGAGGACTGACACTCTAACTTTCTATGATCGCAACGTCTCCTGTGAGACCAGTTTTAGATTCCGATGCTTCACTTCATGTTTACTGTATACCTTGGCCCTTCTTATTGTCGATGGAACACAGAAATTGCATCCGAATTTATTACAAAAGGCACAATGCCGACTTAAGTACAAGAGGATAGACACTCTAACTCACTTTGATTTAAACTTCTCCTGTGAGTCCAGTTATAGATTCCGATGCTTCACTTCATGTTTACTGTATACCTTGGACCTTCTTATTGACGACGAAACACAGAAATTGCATCCGAATTTAATACCAAAGGCCCAATGTCGACTTTAGTACAATGGGAGTGACACTCTAACTTTCTATGATTTGAACCTCTCCTGTGAGTCCAGTTTTAGATTCCGATGCTTCACTTCAGGTTTACTATATACCTTGGACCTTCTTATAGACGATGAAACACAGAAATGGCATCCGAATTTAATACAAAAGGCACAATGCCGACTTAAGTACAAGAGGACTGACACTATTACATTCTATGATTTGAACCTCTCCTGTGAGTTGAGTTTTAGATTCCGATGCTTCACTTTAGGTTTACTGTATCCCATGGACATTTTTATTGACGATGAAACTCTGAAATTGCATCCGAATTTAATACAAAAGGCACAATGCCGACTAAAGTACAAGAGGACTGACACTCTAACTTTCTATGATTTGAACCTCTCCTGTGGGTCCAGTTTTAGATTCCGATGCTTCATTTCAGGTTTACTGTATCCCTTGGACCTTCTTATTGACGATGAAACACAGAAATTGCTACCGAATTTAATACAAACAGCACAATGCCGACTTAAGTACAAGAGGACCTTCACTCTAACTTTCTATGATGTGAACCTCTCCTGTGAGTCCAGTTTTAGATTCCAATGGTTCCCTTTATTTTTACAGAATACCTTGGACCTTCTTATTGACGATGAAACATAGAAATTCCATCCGAATTTTATACAAAAGGCACAATGCCGACTTAAGTAAAAGGGGAGTGTCACTCTAACTTTCTATGATTTGAACCTCTCCTGTGAGTTCAGTTTTAGATTCCGATGCTTCACTTCAGGTTTACTGTATACCTTGGACATTCTCATTGACGTCGAAACACAGAAATTCCATCCGAATTTAATACAAAAGGCACAATGCCGACTTAAGTACAAGAGGACAGACACCCTAACTTCCTTTGATTTAAACCTCTCCAGTGAGTCCAGTTTTAGATTCCGATGCTTCACTTCAGGTTTACTCTATCCCTTGGACCTTCTTATTGACGATGAATCACAGAAATTGCATCCGAATTTAATACAAAAGCCACAATGCCGACTTAAGTACAAGAGGACAGACACTCTAACCTTCTTTGATTTAAACCACTCCCGTGGGTCCAGTTTTTGATTCCGATGCTTCACTTCAGGTTTACTGAATCCCTTGGACCTTCTTATAGACGATGAAACACAGAAATTCCATCCGAATTTAATACAAAAGGCACAATGCCGACTTAAGTACAAAAGGACCGACACTCTATCTTACTTTGATTTAAACCTCTACTGTGAGTCCAGTTTTAGATTTCGATGCTTCACTCAGGTTTACTGCATCCGTTGGACCTTCTTATTGACGATGAAATACAGAAACTGCATTCCGAATTTAATACAAAAGGCACAATGCCGACTTAATTACAAGAGGACTGACACTCTAACTTTCAATGATTTGAACCTCTCCTGTTAGTCCAGTTTTAGATTCCGATGCTTCACTTCAGCTTTCCTGTATACCTTGGACCTTCTTATTGACGATGAAACACAGAAATTGCATCCGAATTTAATACAAAAGGCACAATGCCGACTTAAGTGCAAGAGGAATGACACTCTCACTTTCTATGATTTGAACCTCTCCTGTGAGTCCAGTTTTAGATTCCGATTCTTCACTTCAGGTTTACTGTATCCCTTGACCTTCTTATTAACGATGAAGCACAGAAATTGCATCCGAATTTAATACAAAAGGCACAATGCCGACTTATGTACAAGAGGACTGACACACTAATTTTCTATGATTTGAACCTCTCCTGTGAGTCTAGTTTTAGATTCCGATGCTTCACTTCAGGTTTACTGTATCCCTTGGACCTTCTTATTGACGATGAAACACAGAAATTGCTACCGATTTTAATACAAACGGCACAATGCCGACTTAAGTACAAGAGGTCTGACACTCTAACTTTCTATGATGTGAACATCTCCTGTGGGTCCAGTTTTAGATTCCGATGCTTCTCTTCAGTTTTACAGTATACCTTGGACCTTCTTATTGACGATGAAACATAGAAATTGCATCCGAATTTTATACAAAGGGCACAATGCCGACTTAAGTACAAGAGGACTGACACTCTAACTTTCTTTGATTTGAACCTTTCCTGTACGTCCAGTTTTAGATTCCGATGCTTCAGTTCAGGTTTACTGTATACCTTGGACCTTCTTATTAACGATGAAGCACACAAATTGAATCCGAATTTAATACAAAAGGCACAATGCCGACTTAAGTACAAGAGGACTGACTTTCTAACTTTCTGTGATTTGAACCTCTCCTGTGAGTCAGTTTAAGATTCCGATGCTTCACTTCAGGTTTACTGTATCCCTTGGACCTTCTTATTGACGATGAAGCACAGAAATTGCATCCGAATTGAATACAAAAGACACAATGCCGACTTAAGTACAAGAGGACAGACACTTTAACTTTATTTGATTTAAACCTCTCCTGTGAGTCCAGTTTTAGATTACGATGCTTCACTTCAGGTTTACTGTATCCCATGGACATTCTTATTGACGATGAAACAAAGAAATTGCATCCGAATTTAATACAAAAGGCACAATGCCGACTTAAGTACAACAGGACTGACACTCTAACTTTCTATGATTGGAACCTCTCCTGTGAGTCCAGTTTTAGATTCCGATGCTTCACTTCAGGTTTACAGTTTACCTAAGACCTTCGTATTGACGATGACACTCAGAAATTGCATCCGAATTTATTACAAAAGGCACAATGCCGACTTAAGTACAAGAGGACTGACACTCTAACTTTCTATGATTTGAACCTCTCCTGTGAGTCCAGTTTTAGATTCCGATGCTTCACCTCAGGTTTACTGTATCCCTTGGACCTTCTTATTGACGATGAAACACAGAAATTGCTACCGAATTTAATACAAACGGCACAATGCCGACTTATGTACAAGAGGACTGACACTCTAACTTTCTGTGATTTGAACCTCTCCTGTGAGTCAAGTTTTAGATTCCGATGCTTCAGTTCAGGTTTATTGTATCCCTTGGACTTTATTATTGACGATATAACACAGAAATTGCATCCGAATTTAATACAAAAGGCACAATGCCGACTTAAGTACAAGAGGACTGACACTCTAAAATTCTGTGATTCGAACCTGTCCTGTGAGTCCAGTTTTAGATTCCGATGCTTCACTTCAGGTTTACAGTATCATTTGGACAGTTTTATTGACGATGAAATACAGAAATTGCATCCGAAATTAATACAAAAGGCACAATGCCGACTTAAGTACAATAGGACTGACACTCTAACTTTCTATGATTTGAACATCTCCTGTGAATCCAGTAGTATATTCCGATGCTTCACTTCAGGTTTACTGTATCCTTTGGACCATCTGATTGACGATGAAACACAGAAATTGCATCCGAATTTAATACAAAAGTGACAATGCCGACTTAAGTACAAGTGGTCTGACACTCTAACTTTCTATGATGTGAACCTCTCCTGTGAATCCAGTTTTAGATTCCGATGCTTCTCTTCAGTTTTACGGTATACCTTGGACCTTCTTATTGACGATGAAACATAGAAATTGCATTAGAAATTTTATACAAAGGGCACAATGCCGATTTAAGTGCAAGAGGACTGACACTCTAACTTTCTGTGATTTGAACCTCTCCTGTACGCCCAGTTTTAGATTCCGATGCTTCAGTTTAGTTGTACTGTATCCCTTGACCCTTTTTCTTGACGATAAAACACAGAAATTGCATCCGAATTTAATACAAAAGGCACAATGCCGACTTAAGTACAAGAGGACAGACACTCTAACTTACTTTGATTTATTTATCTCCTGTGAGTCCAGTTTTAGGTTCCGATGCTTCACTCCACGTTTACTGTATCCCTTGGACCTTCTTATTGGCGACGAAACACAGAAATTGCATCCGAATTTAATACCAAAGGCACAATGTTGACTTAAGTACAAGGGGAGTGACACTCTATCTTTCTATGATTTGAACCTCTCCTGTGAGTCCACTTTTAGATTCCGATGCTTCACTTCAGGTTTACTATATACCTTGGACCTTCTTATAGACGATGAAACACAGAAATTGCATCCGAATTTAATACAAAAGGCACAATGCCGACTTAAGTACAAGAGGCCTGACACTATAATTTTCTATGATTTGAACCTCTCCTGTGAGTCCAGTTTTAGTTTCCGATGCTTCAGTTCAGGTTTACTGTATAACTTGGACCTTCTTATTGATGATCAAACACAGAAATTGCATCCGAATTTATTACAAAAGGCACAATGCCGACTTAAGTACAAGAGGACTGACACTCTCACTATCTATGATTTGAACCTCTCCTGTGAGTCCAGTTTTAGATTCCGATGCTTCACTTCAGGTTTACTGTATCCCTTGGACCTTCTTATTGACGATGAAGCACAGAAATTGCATCCGAATTTAATACAAAAGACACAATGCCGACTTAAGTACAAGAGGACAGACCCTTTAACTTTATGTGATTTAAACTTCTCCTGTGAGTCCAGTTTTAGATTCCGATCCTTCACTTCAGGTTTACTGTATCCCTTGGACGTTCTTATTGACGAAGAAACACAGAAATTGCTACCGAATTTAATACAAACGGCACAATGCCGACTTAAGTACAAGAGGTCTGACACTCTAACTTTCTGTGATTTGAACATCTCCTGTGAGTCAAGTTTTAGATTCCGATGCTTCAGTTCAGGTTAACTGTATCCCGTGGACTTTATTATTGACGATGAAACACAGAAATTGCATCCGAATTTAATACAAAAGGCACAATGCCGACTTAAGTACAATAGGACTGACACTCTAACTTTCTATGATTTGAACATCTCCTGTGAATCCAGTTGTATATTCCGATGCTTCACTTCAGGTTTACTGTATCCCTTGGACCATCTGATTGACGGTGAAACACAGAAATTGCATCCGAATTTAATACAAAAGTGACAATGCCGACTTAAGTACAAGAGGACTGACACTCTAACTTTCTATGATTGGATCGTCTCCTGTGATTCCAGTTTTATATTCCGATGCTTCACTTCAGGTTTACTGTATACCTTGGCCCTTCTTATTGTCGAAGAAACACAGAAATTGCATCCGAATTTAATACAAAAGGCACAATGCCGACTTAAGTACAAGAGGACAGGCACTCTAACTTTCTTTGATTTAAACTCCTCCTGAGAGTCCAGTTTTAGATTCGAATGCTTCACTTCAGGTTTACTGTATCCCTTGGACATGCTTATTGACGACGAAACACAGTAATTGCATCCGAATTTAATACAAAAGGCACAATGTCGACTTAAGTACAAGGGGAGTCACACTCTAACTTTCTATGATTTGAACCTCTGCTGTGAGTCCAGTTGTAGATTCCGATGCTTCACTTCAGGTTTACTATATACCTTGGACCTCATTATTGACGATGAAACACAGAAATTGCATCCGAATTTAATACAAAAGGCACAATGCCGACTTAAGTACAAGAGGACAGACATTATAACTTTCTATGATTTGAACCTCTCCTGTGAGTTGAGTTTTACATTCCGATGCTACACTTCAGGTTTACTGTATAACTTGGACCTTGTTATTGATGTTCAAACACAGAAATTGCATCCGAATTTAATACAAAAGGCACAATGCCGACTTAAGTACAAGAGGACTGACACTCTCACTTTCTATGATTTGAACCTCTCCTGTGAGTCCAGTTTTAAATTCCGATGCTTCACTTCAGGTTTACTGTATCCCTTGGAACTTCTTATTGACGATGAAGCACAGAAATTGGATCCGAATTTATTACAAAAGGCACAATGCCGACTTAAGTACAAGAGGACAGATACTCTAACTTTCTCTGATATAAACCTCTCCTGTAGTCCAGTTTTAGATTCCGATGCTTCGCCTGAGGTTTACTGTATCCCTTGGACCTTCTTATTGACGATGAAACACAGAAATTGCATCCGAATTTAATACAAAAGGCACAATGCCGACTTAAGTACAAGAGGAATGACACTCTAACTTTCTATGATTGGAACCTCTCGTGTGAGTCCAGATTTAGATTCCGATGCTTCACTTCAGGTTTACTGTATACCTTGGACCTTCTTATTGACGATTAAACACAGAAATTGCATCCGAATTTAATGCAAAGGCACAATGAAGACTTAAGTACAAGAGGAATGACACTCTAACTTTCTATGATTCGAAAATCTCCTGTGAGTCGAGTTTTAGATTCCGATGCTTCACTTCAGGTTTGCTGTATACCTTGAACGTTCGTATTGACGATGAAACACAGAAATTGCATCCGAATTTATTACAAAAGGCACAAGGCAGACTTAAGTGCAAGAGGACTGACACTATAACTTTCTATGAATTGAACCTCTCCTGTGAGTTCTAGTATGATAAAAAAAATTATTATTATTAAATATATTTCAATTCTTTCAATTTAGATCGGTATTTCATACTAGAATGTCGTGTTTCCAGTTTGGCACAGCTTTGCCACAGGAGACACGAAAGCGGTCGAAGACGTCCGTCTTCTGGTCGGCTCCTGATCGTTGTCAGAAGGAGGCTAGTTTTTGAATACGCAAAGACTTCTATTACTTGGAAAAGAACAACCCAAATGCATTTGCAAATGAAATCGTTCATAAATGGGGCTGCTATGAGTTGTAGAGAAGATAAGGTTCGGCCTTCTGTACACGACCAGGATGCCGCAGTATTTTCTGCTGTAGTAAAGGCTTTTTGATATTTCTAAAAATAATATGACCTGGAGGTTAAAAAAGAAGTATAAAGGAAAAGAATAGAATAAGAAATCTGGTAAACACTAAATATATTCTAATAATTCTCACAAGTAATTAGAGCTACTTTATAGACAGCATAACTTACATAAGTAATTATCTAACTCTATGGTGCGATCACATTTCAGCTCCTATGTTCGCGTTTTTGTCACAAGTTACAGTCACTTTTCTCCTTCGTTAAAGACAATTCTTGCACTGTTCAACACCTCCGATAACAATAGCTTGCCGAGTTACAGTTTCGAACATAAATTACTTGAATGTTATTAATTAATAATGTTGTCTGCACGCTGGCAAGACCGCTCACTCTTTTAGCTTAAAGTCGACTTCCTTTACGCTTTCACACCACAAGCAGAAGTACATTAAAATCTGAAGATCTACAAACGTTTTCTACCGTCATCTTTTATTTAGATCGAAGCGGAACGACAGTTCAGCTTCTGTTAAAATGTTTCTTTGACTGCGCAATCGATGTATTAGCGTCCGCGCCAGATGCGCATCTTTACAGTTACGTAAATTATACAAAACAAATGTCTTTCAAAGAATACTCAAAGCTTTCGTAGTACGGAAATACCAATAATATTACATCCGCGCTAGATGCGCATCTTTACAGTTACGTAAATTATACAAAACAAATGTCTTTCAAAGAATACTCAAAGCTTTCGTAGTACGGAAATACCAATAATATTACATCGCTTCCCGCGTGAGGAGTAATGAGTCTGAAAGATCGTTACGACTCACGCGCAGTCGTAATATTATTTGATTCACGTACTTAGTGAATGAAGTATTTAAGGATGTCTCCTTGTAGGGAGCAAAACAGACATAACATAAGGCACATAGAATTATATGCGTTTCATACTAAGTCGTCAAAGCTACTCACAGTTGCTTGATCATTAACAAACTTGGTTGTGGCATGATGTCATCATAAGTGTTCAAGGATTTAACATAGGTTCTCAAGAATTACTCTCATTCAGTCAATTGAAACATTGAAATACTAACATAGATACAAGTACAAATTAAATACACATACAGATACAAAATACATAAATGTTGACAATAAGAAAAAAAATCTATTACAGTATTGGTGCATTTCCGCAAATTGTGAACAGAACATAAAACTTTTATCAGTCTTTCTCGTAGCGACGTCACTCTTCACTTTGTAGTTGGGAGTATTTCCCATGAACTCGGGTGATTTTCACAGGGGAATTCTTTCATCACCTGTCACTTTTCACTGCACTAAAACTGGGGATCACCTTTTCACATTCTGGTGGAAAAACACTGGGAATTTCACTATGTGAAGGGGGAAGTGATATTTCTTGACTCGACGATCCACCGGGTCATGTCGGGAATCAGGAAAGTTGATGACTGGTTCAATGACGAATGAGTCAGTTTGGTGGCTGTCTTAATCTCATTCCAATTCATGTTTCAGCACATGAAAATACAGAAAAAAAATCTGTATTAGGACTTGCTCATTAACTAGCATCTTAATCTAAGGGAATATAGAGTAAGAATTTAAGACAATAAAAATTACTACATAGACTATGTACATATACATTATATATTATTCATATTTTGTGTCTAGGTTTTATGTTCTTTCGTTAGCAAATATTAGCAAAACACGTTTCATTTGGTACAGGTCTTTCTTAAGCAATGTATTTAGCAATATTGCCGTAGCAATTTTTATAGTTAAGGAAAAGTCATCATTAGTGTCCTTTAAATGTAAATATAGTAAAATCGTGCGCCCGTTATGGAGAGGAATGCTTATTGTTGAGTACGGGCCGGCGAGCAGTCATTGAATGTTGCCACAGTGCTTCACAGTCACGTGGTAACGAACTGGCGGTTTAACAGCGTTGGCAGTCCGCGTCCTGCACGAGGCAGATAGTTCTGTGGCTGCCAACCTTTCTTTTAACTTGTGCATTTTGTTGAATCGTGGGTACTGGAGCAGCTCGTCAAGGCGACATGGTCAACCTGGACGGTAAATTGACTGTACCAGCGACGAAGAACAGTCATCGATGAAAATGACTACTGTCTCCTATTGCAGTAAGTACAATAGCTTGTCTATCCTTTGACTGATAGTCACTGTATCGTCGTTGCAACGTGAGAATACTTGTAATGCTACTTCACACGCGGCACATCACTCGTGTCCATAAGTTTATTACAGTTCTGATTCACACAAGAGATAACTAGTTTCTCGTGCCTATACATGTGTCAAATTACTATTTTACACACGTGTCCATCATTTTGTCACAGAGTCACACGCAGCAATCCATACGTGTCCATATAGGTCTCTCTATACCACAGAGTAGCACAGGTAATGCTAAAATTACTTATCATGAAAGGATCATTTACAAAATATACATAGTTTTTTTTAATTACTGTCCAAGACCTAACGAAAAACGTGTTTGCTATTCTGAATGGTGCTTCTGAAGCACGTTAGATTTTATATATATTTTAAATCTGATTCTTTTCCTTTTCTTATTGTTCTATAACAGCCCTTTTTTTTCATTTATTCGGTTACATCAATAATCAGTAAATATACCCACTTTGGCGTGCCGAACAGTTCACGTTCAAAACTTCAGCTAGCAGAAATCGGGAAAATTATTCCTATTTCCTGGGATGCTTTTGCTCACAGCAAATCAGATTTACATCACGTTCCGATAAGTAACCGCAGATACGCATTAACCAACGAGCCACGATCGTCAATACACACAATATACACACGTCAAGTCTTTTGAACCAATTTCCAAATTTCTTCCCCTACCGGGTAGGGTAGAAAGGTAAGAACGCTAAAGAAGAAAACTACAATGGGATAGTGCAAGGAAATGAAAGATACGAAGATAGATAATAGGTGAAATAATCAGTTGAGCAAATTCATTCTTCGGCTCCACCGTTTTTAATGTCATCCACGTGGCATAACTTGACTTCAGTATTAAAATTTCGCACAAATCCGTTTCCAAAGCATCTTCAAATATATCTCAACATCACGGCATGCGGACATAGCAGAAGAATATAAGCAGATTATCTCAGTCCTCAACTAGGTGTCTTAATATCGAAGGTTTCTGTATAATACTCGTGACATAGGAATAGTCTCTCTAAATTTCTCCAATACAGGACCTAATTCTTATTATAAATGCAAATTTCTTAACTGGTTGACTCATAGTAACAAATAAATTAAGGTTGCTCTCCAGTTGCGAGTACCATTATTCATTTCTTTGTACATTAACTATATGTTGCTGCTTATACTCGGTGTAATCTACAGATTACAATGTATCAGTTTTGCATCGTACATGGTTCTAGCGACTTAAAATATCAATCCTTTGAAGGCTTAACTTAGGTTAATACTTCACATATACGGACATTCTGGTCTGAATGAGGGATTTAAAGAAAACCTTTACTACTTGGTAAAAAGGAGATTTGCCATAACTTAAAACTAAAGCAGCAGGTGGCACTTTGGCACATCCCTTACTCAATCCAACGACTGCAGTCTTCTCGTGCTCAAGAAACTTAAAACTACTTTAAAACTAAAGCAAATCTTATTTTCCAAATACGTAGAGTACCTTCTTCAATCACTTCATATCTTTCAAGCTCCATCATTACTTCATGACCACTTCACTCAAATGATTACGTCACCTGCAGAATACATGTACATGCTGTTGATTCACTTACTTTCTAAACAGATCACACTCTTGTTTCAAGTTGCAGCTTAACATAATAAATGATTTTTTTTTAAATGTTTTTCATGGTACTTCTTCAGGTCTACATGGTGGTAAAGTCCTTTTATTCGTCCACTAACTGGATCTGCCAACACGTAACAACCAATATGTGGCTTCCTGACTATAACAAACGGTCCTTCGTATAAGTGTTGCCACTTACGATTTTTACGTAAGATGAGAGATGGTTTGAAGTGTGTCCTCAGAAGAACACGCTCGTTCAGGCGATACGACAGAACTTTATTGACATGCTTGTCAAATGCCTTTTTTCTTAAATTGGCATGAGTTGTGAGAGAGATCAGGGCTTGTCTTAACTTATTATCTAGGTTGACTTCTGGACCTTCTATCTTGGGAATGGGATCAGTCCATTCATTGCTTTCCCTTTGCCTTGAGATTAATTCTGAAGGTGTGAAACCGGTCGAAGTGTGCGGAAGATTATTTACAATCTCTTCAAATGGAGTAACGAAATCGACCCACCGTGTTTGCTGGTTCGGTACATAGGTGCGAATAAAACGATTAAATTCTTTGAAGACTCGTTCTGTCGGGTTACTTTGCGGTCTAAATCTTGAGATTAGCATCTGTCTAATACCATTATTGGCAAGAAACTGTCTCCACTCTTTTCCAACGAAGTTTGAAGCATTATCAGACAACATGGTTTCCGGCTTACCAAAACGAGGAAAATAATCCTTTTCTATTCGTCTTATTAAAGATTTTGTACTGGAAGACTTCATCGCGTATAAACGCACGTGCTTAGTGAAGAGGTCTAGCAAAACAGCAAGGTACTTAGCACCTCCTCTTCCTCTAGGAAGTGGACCTGCATAGTCGAGACTGACTATTTGGTTAGGACGCTCAGTGTAGATAGGATTCAATGGTATGACATTCGAAAGATTGAAGGGCTTTGCCTTCTGACAGATTACACAAGTGCTTAGCAGTTTGTGAATTCTCTTATGCAGATTGGGTACGTAGCAATAGGCAGAGATCTTTCTTTTACACTTCTCGGGGCCATAATGTCCCCAGGATAGGTGAGTGTACCATATGAGATATTCAACGTACTCCTCAGGAATACAAACACACCATTGCTCCGTCAACATAGATGTACGATGAAATAAAACACCATTGTGTAATTTATAAAATTTCGACAAACGATGATTGGGGTTGTCTTGTAGAAGCTGTTTGACTCTCTTCCATTTTCGGTCACTTTCTTGCAGAGTACCCATCTGTCGGCAAAGACGTAGAAAATAACTACGATTCAAGGGATCTTTCATAAGGAGTATCTTGTGATTGGAAATCTGTTCTACAAGTTCCGTAGGCTCCGGCATACCTTCCGGCATGCGTGACAGTGCATCTGCAACGATGTTGTTCTTGCCTTTCACGTAAACAATTTCGAAATTGTACTCCTGTAGAAATAGGCACCAGCGAGTAAGCCTCGGATGATAGAGCTTACACGAAAGGAGAAAGCTAAGAGCTTGATGGTCGGAATACACTTTGATCGGATGGCCATAAACGTAATAATTAAAACGGCGGAACGCCCACACAACTGCCAAACCTTCTAACTCTGTAACAGAATACGATCTTTCGCACTCCGTCAGCACACGACTGGCAAAACTAACTATCCTAATCTCTTCTTTATCTCTAGTTTTCTTTAGCTGGAACAAACAAGCGCCCAAACCTTGAAATGAGGCGTCACAAGAAATGCAGAATTCGGAGTTCATATCCGGATGACTGAGGATATTGCTATTCAGAAGAGCTTGTTTGATTTTGTCAAAGGCTTGCTGACATTCAGAGGTCCATACCCAATGAACGTTTTTCTTTAATAGATTGTGCAACACTGGACTGTTCATGGATTGATTTGGTATAAAGCGACGAAAGAAAGACGTTAACCCTAGAAACCCTTTTAATTGTCTTTTGGTGCAGGGCACAGGGAAGTTCCTTATTGCAGACAGTTTGTTAGGATCGGGAGAGATTCCCTCAGAAGAGATAATATGACCAAGGAATTTTACTTCCTTTTTTACAAACTTTGATTTCTGTAAATTGGCAGTAACGCCAAAGTTAGCAAACCTCACGAAGATTTTCCAAATCAAGTCAAGATGTTCCTCCCATGAAGTCGAGGCTACTAAGATATCATCGACATAGACAGTTATTTTGTCCAGTAACTCGTGACCTAAGACATGGTCAAGTGCGGCAATAAAGACACCTGAACTAATATTCAAGCCAAAGGGTACGACACGAAATTGATATGACCGACCCGCAAAGATAAAGGCCGTGTACTTCCTTGAAGAAGGCGACAACTTCACCTGCCAATAGCTACTTCGAAGGTCGATGGAGGTTAGAAATTTGATACCATAAAACCTTTGCAGTTGCTCCTCCAATGCTTCCGGTCGGGTACACACAGGAACAATAATTTTGTTGATGTTCCTAGCGTCTAGAACAAGCCTAACACTTCCGTCCTGTTTAAATATAGACAATAATGGGCTCGAATATGGAGAGTCAGAGGGCTCAATTAATTTCCAGTTTAACATTTTGCGGATTTCCTGTCGTACTGCTTCCTTGCGGGAATGCGGAACTGCATAGGTGGTTTTACAGTAGGTGCTGTGGGGCTTAACCTTCATGTCGAATACATAGTTGGCTATGATTCCCGGTTTCTTAGAAAACACTTTGGTAAATTGTGTCAACAGATCGTATAGTTCCTTTCTTTGTCGGTCACCTAATCCTTCAGATTCATTAACCTTCGTCAGTAATTCTTCATGTGTCGGTAATAAGTCAAAGTCTTCGGCTGCATCTATTGACTCGTCTAAATAATTGAAATATTGTTGCCGAGATGTGAGCTTGCGGAGCTTTACTTTATGTTCTTGGCTGGACAACTTAACTTTGGTCCTCATAAGTCGAATCACTATACTCTTATCACTGCATCTGAAAGTACATGTACCTTCATGCAAATCTATGATGACACGATTCTTACGTAGAAACTCCATTCCTAGGAGGCAAGGTACTGACAGATTTTTCACAACTAGAAAAGTACATGGTATGGTGTCTGATGCAAATCTCACTGGTACATGAATTTGTAGCGTCACCTTTTGAACTAGAGAGCCTACAGCTCCGGAGACGGTACACCCTTGTACTGGCAATGACAGAACTTTTGCTACAGAACACACTTTCTTATATACACATAAATACAAAACATTGATATTGGCACCAGTATCTATTATAGCGACAAGTGGTACATCATGAATATGAATCATAGTGGATGCCTGAACCTGGTTTTCCCATAAATCCTCACCATTCAAAACGTCATTCTCCTTCAGCAAGTCATCTCGTAAGTCAGAGTCATTGTCATATCGTATAAGGTTGATTTGCCCCCTAATGAAATCGCCCCCAACATGTTCCGCAGCTTCCCCAAGGAGGCAAGAAAAAGAAGCTGCTTTTAGTTTTCCGCATGTTCATTAGATTGAATTTCGCTCACAATTACTTTTGAAGTACCGGGCGGTACGCTCGGTACGAGGTTTGCTTCCGTATTCCACCTAAGTTGCGAGCTATTTGCCGGAATTTCAGTCGAGATGGTGTGTGTTGGCGGGTTTTCTCGGGCATAATAGATGCGAGAATTTTGAGGTTCATGATTGTGACTTTGATAGTTGGTAAAAGGCGGAGGACTATTCCTAAAGTTTGGAGCATACTGTTGTTTGTATTGCTTGGAAGGATCTGGAGGATTTCTCCCTTGAGAACGGTGCTGGAATGTAGGCTGGTTACCATACTGCTGCTGACTGTTGGTGTTAAGCCAACGTCCTTTTCCATTGAAATTATTATTATAGCGATCATTGTAATTAACTGGTGAATTACCGTATTGCTGTTGTGTTGTCTGGTATATGGGGTGGTACCTATTTTGATCCTGGAATTTATGTTTCTGCTTCCCGTTACGGCAATAGTAGTTGTTATTATCGCACGGAACGTCGTGTCCTTTACTGTTGTTGGGTTGGTATGACATACCTGAGTCTGCGCCTACACCGTGCGGCTGTGTAGTGTGCGGGCCAAGATTACAATTACTCCGCGCACTAGCACGCACGTCTTCTTGAATCATGTCAAGGTTGTCAAGTACTGACAGAAAAGCCTCCGTGTCGTCGTCACTGACATTTACTAACTTCTCCCTGATTGATACCGGTAGCTTTGACTTAAGAATCATAATTACGTCCTTCGGGGAAATGGGCGTGTCCCAATATTGTATTTTTCGCAGGTATTTCTCGAAGTACCTACGGAGACCAGCACTTCTCGTATTAAATGGTTCAGCATTATATACCTCCTTTCTAAGGCGTTGTTGTATGCCTGAACTCCAGAATTTGTTCAGAAATTGCTTTTCGAAGTCAGCGTAATTATTACATCTGTCAATTACTTCTGTTCCCCAGACAGAACCCTCTCCTTGAATGTAACCTACTATAAAGCGCATACGTTGCTTGTCATCCCAGCTCTCAGGAAAAACACCATTAAATGACTTCAGAAAAACCATTGGGTGGATGTTGCGTTTCTCTGGCAGAAAAGGCTGGAATACGCGGTGCTTGAGAACGCTTTCTTCTTTCATGAGCTCGACAAGAGTTACTTGATCATTCTGGTTACGTACTAAAGGATTCTTACTACTGTGTCCATGTACAAGTGGAGAGAATTCTACACGAGACACGGGATTATTATTGTATTCATGTTCTGAAGAAAGCAAGTGTGAATGCTCACTTCTATTGTCATTAGGAAAATCATTGACTTGTCGTTTCAACTGCTCGATTTCCTCAGTGAGGTGTCGTTTCCACTCGGGAAGATCTCGGTGAAAAACTCTACGAATCTCTCCTAATTCAGTGAGAATCATATCTCCTGATGTACCTGGAGCAGCTAAAACTTCAACTGTGGCTGACTTAACGGCTTCTTTTAAGTCGTGTTGAACCTTGTTTGCTATGTACTGTTCCTTAGTCTCGACCCATTCTACAAATTCTTTTCCTATCGTGGAACGTACGTTGGCTGCAGCATCATTCACCCTCTTTTCAATGTTTATTTCGGATAGCGCCTGTGTCAGGTCATTGACCTGGCCTTGCAGAGTGACGACATTGTCTGCAAGCTTGTTTACTTTAGCTCCGACCTCAGCGGACTTTTTTGAAACTTCTGTTGTAACTGCCTGGCAACTTTCGATTTGTACTTTGATGTCTTTGTGCACGTTACCTACTGTGCTCTCACATGCATCTACCTTCTGCAGAATACCTTCTATCCTTTCATTAACTTTAGTACTTAATTCCGAGATATATTCCACCGTGACTGTCCTTATTCTTGCCTCTAAGTTGGCATCAATATTATCTAACCTATTTTTCATTGTACCAATCATGCTATTCAGGTCAAACCATTTTCGCTCTGTCTGCCGTTCCTTTTCCCTTTCTTTTTGTTCCCTTTCTTGTCTATCTCGTTGTTTTTGTAATTTATAAGCTTCCCTTTCCCGTTTCTCCTGTTCTCTTTCTTGAAAAAAAATTCTCATCATTTCAACCATCAAATTTTCTCCCGCTTGCTGTGACGATACGTCACGCACAACATCATCGTCTGCCGTTCTCTCCATTCGCGAATCGGGTCTGCCTGTTCCCTTTCGCGAAAGTAGTGGGTATGACTTGACAACTGTGTCATCACCGTCATCCAGACTGTTTGTCGGCTTTCCTTTGTCATCTGCCATGTTTATTTTCAAGTTTGTGACGTAACTGCTCAAAGAAATATTTCGCGGTACGCCGATCGTCAACTCTCAGATGCGCGCGCTGATAGTCAAACGTCACACCGCGGTAGGTGACAATTGCAGAGCTATACCGGGTAGAAGACAAGATGGCACCTAACTTTGAAAATAAGTGACAAACACCTACTAGACACTGAATCCTGCTATTATGGCATCCATCTTGTGTTCTTAACCGTAGCAACAATGAAGATGCTCATAATACTAACAAATAAACTTTGCATGAAGAGATGATCAGAAATGAATTCTAACTACGTAAATAAGCAACTCTGCAAGGAAATAACAGCGATAGGATAAAATGAAGCAGTAAGGAAAGAAATTCCGGAAATCAGTTATATTATACAAGACGCGAGATTTTATGCGTAATTAAAACCGTACTTACATCAGTCGTTTTGCGCACTGCTGTTATTTTTCGAATTTTTCTCTTTGTTTTTTATACTTCCTCGATTTCGTTCAGTACTTCCTTTACGGCTTCCCGATGTCCACCGGATGATGTCATGAAACAATAACAGAACAGATTAAAATTTTTTTATCAGGTCCCTGTTCGGGCGCCAGATCTAGTATGATAAAAAAAAATTATTATTATTAAATATATTTCAATTCTTTCAATTTAGATCGGTATTTCATACTAGAATGTCGTGTTCCCAGTTTGGCACAGCTTTGCCACAGGAGACACGAAAGCAGTCGAAGACGTCCGTCTTCTGGTCGGCTCCTGATCGTTGTCAGAAGGAGGCTAGTTTTTGAATACGCAAAGACTTCTATTACTTGGAAAAGAACAACCCGGATTTCTTTACGTAATCAGTATGATTTTTAAATTACCTAAGGGACCTTTAACAATGAACAGTAAGAAAAAATGCATTTGCAAATGAAATCATTCATAAATGGGGCAGCTATGAGTTGTATAGAAGATAAGGGGCGGCCTTCTGTACACGACCAGGATGCCGCAGTATTTTCTGCTGTAGTAAAGGCTTTTTGATATTTCTAAAAATAATATGGCCTGGAGGTTAAAAAAGAAGTATAAAGGAAAAGAATAGAATAAGAAATCTGGTAAACACTAAATATATTCTAATAATTCTCACAAGTAATTAGAGCTACTTTATAGACAGCATAACTTACATAAGTAATTATCTAACTCTATGGTGCGATCACATTTTAGCTCCTATGTTCGCGTTTTTGTCACAAGTTACAGTCACTTTTCTCCTTCGTTAAAGACAATTCTTGCGCTGTTCAACACCTCCGATAACAATAGCTTGCCGAGTTACAGTTTCGAACATAAATTACTTGAATGTTATTAATTAATAATGTTGTCTGCACGCTGGCAAGACCGCTCACTCATTTAGCTTAAAGTCGACTTCCTTTACGCTTTCACACCACAAGCAGAAGTACATTAAAATCTGAAGATCTACAAACGTTTTCTACCGTCATCTTTTATTTAGATCGAAGCGGAACGACAGTTCAGCTTCTGTTAAAATGTTTCTTTGACTGCGCAATCGATGTATTAGCGTCCGCGCCAGATGCGCATCTTTACAGTTACGTAAATTATACAAAACAAATGTCTTTCAAAGAATACTCAAAGCTTTCGTAGTACGGAAATACCAATAATATTACATCCGCGCTAGATGCGCATCTTTACAGTTACGTAAAATATACAAAACAAATGTCTTTCAAAGAATACTCAAAGCTTTCGTAGTACGGAAATACCAATAATATTACAGAGCCCAGTTTTAGATTCCGATGCTTCACTTCAGGTTTACTGTATACCTTGGACCTTCTTATTGACGATGAAACACAGAAATTGCATCAGAATTTAATACAAAAGGCACAATGCCGACTTAAGTACAAGAGGACAGACACTCTAACTTTCTTTGATATAAACATCTCCTGTGAGTCCAGTTTTAGATTCCGATGCTTCACTTCAGGTTTACTGTATCCCTTGGACCTTCTTATTGACGATGAAACACAGAAATTGCATCCGAATTTAATAAAAAATGCACAATGTTGACTTATGTACAAGAGGTGTGACACTCTAACTTTCTATGATTGGAACCGCTCCTGTGAGTCCAGTTTTAGATTCCGATGCTTCACTTCAGGTTTACTGTATACCTTTGACCTTCCTATTGACGATGAAACACAGAAATTGTATCCCAATTTAATACAAAAGGCACAATGCCGACTTAAGTAGAAGAGGACTGACACTCTAACTTTCTATGATTTGAACCTCTCCTGTGAGTCCAGTTTTAGATTCCGATGCATCACTTCAGGTTTACTGTATACCTTGGACCATCTTGTTGACGATGAAACACGGAAATTGCATCCGAATTTAATACAAAAGGCACAATGCCGACTTAAGTACAAGAGGACTGACACTCTAACTTTCTATGATGTGTACCACTCCTGTGAGTCCAGTTTTAGATTCCGAAGCTTCACTTCAGGTTTACTGTATACCTTGGACATTCTTATTGACAATGAAACATAGAAATTGCATCCTAATTTAATACAAAAGGCACAATGCCGACTTAAGTACAAGACGACTGACACTCTAACCTTCTGCGATTCAAACCTCTCCTGAGAGTCCGGTTTTAGATTCCGATGCTTCACTTCAGGTTTACTGTATCCCTTGGACCTTCTTATTGACGATGAAGCACAGAAATAGCATACGAATTTAATACAAAGGGCACGATGCCGACTTAAGTACAAGAGGACAGACACTCTAACTTTCTTTGATTTAAACCTCTCCTGTGAGTCCAGTTTTAGATTCCGATGCTTCACTTCAGGTTTACTGTATGCCTTGGACCTTCCTATTGACGATGAAACACAGAAATTGCATCCGAATATAATACAAAAGGCACAATGTCGACTTAAGTACAAGAGGAGTGACACTCTAACTTTCTATGATTTGAACCGCTCCTGTGAGTACAGTTTTAGATTCCGATGCATCACTTCACGTTTACTGTATACCTTTGACCTTCTTATTGACGATGAAACACAGAAATTGTATTCGAATTTAATACAAAAGTCACAATGGCGACTTAAGTACAAGAGGACTGACACTCTAACTTTCTATGATTGGAACCTCTCCTGTGAGTCCAGTTTTAGATTCCGATGCTTCATTTCAGGTTTACCTTATACCTTGGCCCTTCTTATTGACGATGAAACACAGAAATTGCATCCGAATTTAATACAAAAGGCACAACGCCGACTTAAGTACAAGAGGACAGACACTCTAACTTTCTTTGATTTAAACCTCTCCTGTGAGTCCAGTTTTAGATTCCGATGCTTCACTTCAGGTTTACTGTATCCCTTGGACCTTCTTATTGACGATGAAGCACAGAAATTACATCCGAATTTAATACAAAAGGCACAATGAGGACTTAAGTACAAGAGGACTGACACTACAACTTTCTATGATTTGAACCTCTCCTGTGAGTCCAGTTTTAGATTCCGATGCTTCACTTCAGGTTTACTGTATAACTTGGACCTTCTTATTGATGATCAAACACAGAAATTGCATCCAAATTTAATACAAAAGGCACAATGCCGACTTAAGTACAAGAGGACTGACACTTTCACTTTCTATGATTGGAACCTCTCCTGTGAGTCCAGTTTTGGATTCCGATGCTTCACTTCAGGTTTACCTTATACCTTGGCCCTTCTTATTGACGAAGAAACACAGAAATTGCATCCGAATCTAATACAAAAGCCACAATGCTGACTTAATTACAAGAGGACAGACACTCTAACTTTCTTTGATTTAAACTTCACCTGTGAGTCCAGTTTCAGATTCCGATGCTTCACATCAGGTTTACTGTATCCCTTCGACCTTATTATTGACGATGAAGCACAGAAATTGCATCCGAATTTAATACAAATCGCACAATGCCGACTTTAGTACAAGAGGACAGACACTCTAACTTTCTTTGATTTAAGCCCCTCCTGTGAGTCCAGTTTTAGATTCAGATGCTTCACTTCAGGTATACTGTATACCTTGGACCTTCTTATTGACGATGAAACACAGAAATTGCAACCGAATTTAATACAAAAGTCACAATGACGACTTAAGTACAAGAGGACAGACACTGTAACTTTCTTTGATTTAAACCTCTCCTGTGAGTCCAGTTTTAGATTCCGATGCTTCACTTCAGGTTTACTGTATCCCTTGGCACTTCTTATTGACGATGAAACACAGAAATTGCATCCGAATTTAATACAATAAGCACAATGCCGACTTAAGTACAAGAGGACAGACTCTCTAACTTTCTTTGATTTGAACCTCTCCTGTGAGTCCAGTTTTAGATTCCGATGCTTCACTTCAGGTTTACTGTATACCTTGGACCCTCTTATTGACGAAGAAACACAGTAATTGTATCCGAAATTAATACAAAAGGCACAATGCCGACGTAAGTAGAAGAGGAGTGACACCTTAACTTTCTATGATTTGAACCTCTCCTGTGAGTCCAGTTTTAGATTCCGATGCTTCACTTCAGGTTTACTGTATACCTTGAATCTTCTTATTGACGATGAAACACAGAAATTACATCCGAATTTAATACAAAAGGCACAATGAAGACATAAGTACAAGAGGACTGACACTCTAACTTTCTATGAATTGAACCTCTCCTGTGAGTCCAGTTTTAGATTCCGAAGCTTCACTTCAGGTTTACTGTATACCTTGGACCTTCTTATTGACGATGAAACACACAAATTGCATCCGAATTTAATACAAAAGGCACAATGCCGACTTAAGTACAAGAGGACAGACACTCTAACTTTCTTTGATATAAACTTCTCCTGTGAGTCCAGTTTTACATTTCGATGCTTCACTTCAGGTTTACTGTATCCCTTGGACCTTCTTATTGACAATGAAACACACAAATTGCATCCGAATTTAATACAAAGGCACAATGCCGACTTAAGTAGAAGAGGACTGACACTCTAACTTTCTATGATTGGAACCTCACCTGTGAGTCCAGTTTTAGATTCCGATGCTTCTCTTCAGGTTTACTGTATACCTTGGACCTTCTTATTGACGATGAAACACAGAAATTGCATCCGAATTTAATACAAAAGTCACAGTGACGACTTAAGTACAAGAGGACAGACACTGTAACTTTCTTTGGTTTAAACCTCTCCTGTGAGTCCAGTTTTAGATTCCGATGCTTCACTTCAGGTTTACAGTATACCTAAGACCTTCTTATTGACGATGAAACACATAAATTGCATCCGAATTTAATACAAAAGGCACAATGCCGACTTAAGTACAAGAGGACTGACACTCTAACTTTCAATGATTTGAACCTCTCCTGTGAGTCCAGTTTTAGATTCCGATGCTTCTCTTCAGGTTTACTGTATACCTTGGACCTTCTTATTGACGATGAAACACAGAAATTGCATCCGAATTTAATACAAAAGTCACAGTGACGACTTAAGTACAAGAGGACAGACACTGTAACTTTCTTTGGTTTAAACCGCTCCTGTGAGTCCAGTTTTAGATTCCGATGCTTCACTTCAGGTTTACTGTATCCCTTGGACCTTCTTATTGACGATGGAACACTGAAATTGCATCCGAAATTAATACAAAAGGCACAATGAAGACTTAAGTACAAGAGGACTGACACTCTAACTTTCTGTGATTTGAACCTCTCCTGTGAGTCGAGTTTCAGATTCCGATGCTTCTCTTCAGGTTTACTGTATACCTTGGACCTTCTTATTGACGATGAAACACAGAAATTGCATCCGAATTTAATACAAAAGTCACAGTGACGACTTAAGTACAAGAGGACAGACACTGTAACTTTCTTTGGTTTAAACCTCTCCTGTGAGTCCAGTTTTAGATTCCGATGCTTCACTTCAGGTTTACAGTATACCTAAGACCTTCTTATTGACGATGAAACACATAAATTGCATCCGAATTTAATACAAAAGGCACAATGCCGACTTAAGTACAAGAGGACTGACACTCTAACTTTCAATGATTTGAACCTCTCCTGTGAGTCCAGTTTTAGATTCCGATGCTTCTCTTCAGGTTTACTGTATACCTTGGACCTTCTTATTGACGATGAAACACAGAAATTGCATCCGAATTTAATACAAAAGTCACAGTGACGACTTAAGTACAAGAGGACAGACACTGTAACTTTCTTTGGTTTAAACCGCTCCTGTGAGTCCAGTTTTAGATTCCGATGCTTCACTTCAGGTTTACTGTATCCCTTGGACCTTCTTATTGACGATGGAACACTGAAATTGCATCCGAAATTAATACAAAAGGCACAATGAAGACTTAAGTACAAGAGGACTGACACTCTAACTTTCTGTGATTTGAACCTCTCCTGTGAGTCGAGTTTCAGATTCCGATGCTTCACTTCAGGTTTGCTGTATACCTCCGACGTTCTTATTGACGATGAAACACAGAAATTGCATCCGAATATATTACAAAAGGCACAATGCCGACTTAAGTACAAGAGGAGAGACACTATAACTTTCTATGATTTGAACCTCTCCTGCGAGTCCAGTTTTAGGCTCCGATGCTTCACTTCTGGTTTACTGTATACCTTGGACCTTCTTAATGACGATGAAGCACAGAAATTGCATCCGAATTAAATAGAAAAGGTACAGTGCCGACTTAAGTACAAGAGGACAGACACTCTAACTTTCTTTGATTTAAACTTCTCCTGTGATTCCAGTTTTAGATTCCGATGCTTCACTTCAGGTTTACTGTATCCCTTGGACCTTCTTATTGACGATGAAACACAGAAATTGCATCCGAATTTAATACAAAAGGCACAATGCCAACTTAAGTACATGAGGACTGACACTCTAACTTTCTACGATTGGAACCTCTCCTGTGAGTCCAGTTTTAGATTCCGATGATTCACTTCAGGTTTACTGTACACCTTTGACCTTCTTATTGACGTTGAAACACAGAAATTGTACCCGAATTTATTACAAAGGGCACAATGCCGACTTAAGTAGAAGAGGACTGACACTATAACATTCTGTGACTTAAACCTCTCCTGTGAGTTGAGTTTTGGAATCCGATGCTTCACTTCAGGTTTACTGTATACCTTGGACCTTCTTATTGATGATCAAACACATAACTTGCATCCAAATTAAATACAAAAAGCACAATGCCGACGGAAGTAGAAGACGACTGACACTCTAACTTTCTATGATTTGAACCTCTTCTGTGAGTCCAGTTTTAGATTCCGATGCTTCACTTCAGGTTTACTGTATACCTTGGACCATCTTATTGACGATGAAGCACAGAAATTGCATCCGAATTTAATACAAAAGGCACAATGCCGACTTAAGTACAAGGGGACTGACACTGTAACTTTCTATGATGTGAACCACTCCTGTGAGTCCAGTTTTAGATTCCGATGCTTCTCTTCAGTTTTACTGTATACCTTGGACCTTCTTATTGACGATGAAACACAGGAATTGCATCCGAATTTAATACAAATGTCACAATGCCGACTTAAGTACAAGAGGACTGACACTCTAACTATCTATGATTGGAACGTCTCCTGTGAGTCCAGTTTTAGATTCCGATGCTTCACTTCAGGTTTACTGTATACCTTGGCCCTTCTTATTGTCGATGAAACACAGAAATCGGATCCGAATTTAATACAAAAGGCACAATTCCGACTTAAGTACAAGAGGACTGACCCTCTAACTTTCTATGATATGAACCTCTCCAGTGAGTCCAGTTTTAGATTCCGATGCTTCACTTCAGGTTCACTGTATCCCTTGGACCTTCTTACTGAAGATGAAGCACAGAAATTGCATCCGAATTTAATACAAAAAGCACAATGCCGACTTAAGTACAAGAGGACAGACACTCTAACATTCTTTGATTTAAACCTCTCCTGTGAGTCCAGTTTTAGATTCCGATGCTTCACTTCAGGTTTACTGTATACCTTGGACCTTCTTATTGACGATGAAACACAGAAATTGCATCCGAATTTAATACAAAAGGCACAATGCCGACTTAAGTACATGAGGACTGACACTCTAACTTTCTATGATTGGAACCTCTCCTGTGAGTCCAGTTTTAAATTCCGATGCTCCACTTCAGGTTTACAGTATACCTAAGACCATCTTATTGACGATGAAACACAGGAATTGCATCCGAATTTAATACAAATGTTACAATGCCGACTTAGTACAAGAGGATTGACACTCTAACTATCTATGATTGGAACGTCTCCTGTGAGTCCAGTTTCAGATTCCGATGCTTCACTTCAGGTTTACTGTATACCTTGGCTCTTCTTATTGTCGATGAAACACAGAAATCGGATCCGAATTTAATACAAAACTCACAATTCCGACTTAAGTACAAGAGGACTGACCCTCTAACTTTCTATGATATGAACCTCTCCAGTGAGTCCAGTTTTAGATTCCGATGCTTCACTTCAGGTTCACTGTATCCCTTGGACCTTCTTACTGAAGATGAAGCACAGAAATTGTATCCCAATTTAATACAAAAGGCCCAATGCCGACTTAAGTTCAAGAGGACTGACACTCTATCTTTCTATGATTTGAACCCCTCCTGTGAGTCCAGTTTTAGATTCCGACGCTTCTCTTCAGGTTTACTGTATACCTTGGACCTTCTTATTGACGATGATACACAGGAATTGCATCCGAATTTAATACAATAGGCACAATTCCGACTTAAGTACAATAGGACTGACACTCTATCATTCTGTTATTTGAACTATTCCTGTGAGTCGAGTTTTAGATTCCGATGCTTCACTTCAGGTTTGCTGTATACCTCGGACGTTCTTATTGACGATGAAACACAGAAATTGCATCCGAATTTACTACAAAAGGCACAAGGCAGCCTTAAGAACAAGAGGACTGACACTCTAACTTTCTATGAATTGAAAATATCCTGTGAGTCAAGTTTTAGATTCCGATGCTTCACTTCAGGTTTGCTGTATACCTTGGACCTTCTTAATGACGATGAAACACAGGAATTGCATCCGAATTTAATACAAAAGTCACAATGCCGACTTAAGTACAATAGGACTGACACTCTAACTTTCTACGATTTGAACCTCTCCTGTGAGTCCAGTTACAGATTCCGATGCTTCACTTCAGGTTTACTGTATCCGTTGGACCATCTTATTGACGATGAAACACAGAAATTGCATCCGAATTTAATACAAAAGTCACAATGCCGACTTAAGTACAAGGGGACTGACACTCTAACTTTCTATGATTTGAACCTCTCCTGTGAGTCCAGTTTTAGATTCCGATGTTTCACTTCAGGTTTACTGTATACCTTGGACCTTCATATTGACGATGAAACACAGAAATTGCATTCGAATTTAATACAGATGTCACAATGCCGACTTAAGTACAAGAGGACCGACACTCTAAATATCTATGATTGGAACGTCTCCTTTGAGTCCAGTTTTAGATTCCGATGCTTCACTTCAGGTTTACTGTATACCTTGGCCCTACTTATTGTCGATGAAACACAGAAATTGCATCCGAATTTAATATAAAAGGCACAATGCCGACTTAAGTACAAGAGGACAGACACTCTAACTATCTTTGATTTAAACTTCTCCTGTGAGTCCAGTTTTAGATTCCGATGCTTCACTTCAGGTTTACTATATACCTTGGACCTTCTTATTGACGATGAAACACAGAATTTGCATCCGAGTTTAATACAAAAGGCACAATGCCGACTTAAGTACAAGAGGACTGACACTATAACTTTCTATGATTGGAACCTCTCCTGTGAGTTAAGTTTTAGATTCCGACGCTTCACTTCAGGTTTACTGTATAACTTGGACCTTCTTATTGATGATCTAACACAGAAATTGCATCTGAATTTAATACAAAAAGCACAATGCCGACTTAAGTACAAGAGGACTGACACTCTCACTTTCTATGATTTGAACCTCTCCTGTGAGTCCAGTTTTAGATTCCGATGCCTCACTTCAGGTTTACTGTATCCCTTGGACCTTCTTATTGACGATGAAGCACAGAAATTGCATCCGAATTTAATTTAAAAGGCACAATGCCGACTTAAGTACAAGAGGACTGCCACTGTAACTTTCTTTGATTTAAACCTCTCCTGTAAGTCCAGTTTTAGATTCCGATGCTTCACTTCAGGTTTACTGTATACCTTGGACCTTCTTATTGACGATGAAACACAGAAATTGCATCCGATTTTAATACAAAAGGCACAATGAAGACTTAAGTACAAGAGGACTGACACTCTAACTTTCTATGATTTGAGACTCTCCTGTGAG